>NC_132939.1:67749000-70149000 GCF_034638445.1 Ciconia boyciana | reverse complement strand
ACAGCTTGGCAGTGTCAACACTTGGAAGAGCGATACCCAGCAATGCATGACCAGCCAGGGCACCTCACCAGGAGGACCATATCTGTGCTCCACCACCTGCAGATGGGCCATGGGCATCTCATTAGGGTAAGGATGGAAATATTTAAATGGTGCAGAGCACTGCTTAAGCTCAAGGAAAATGGACTGTGCTTGTATGGGAGCTGCTAGGTGCCTGAACCACCAGCTGTGGGAGAAAAGACAGCCCAGAAGGGTTGGCTAGAAGGAACAGAATAGAATCATTTAGGCTGGAAAAGACCTTTAAGATCATCAAGTCCAACCATTAACCTAACACTGCCAAGTCCACCACTAAACCATGTCCCTAAGCGCCACGTCTACACATCTTCTAAATACCTCCAAGGGTGACTCAACCACTTCCCTGGGCAGCCTGTTCCAGTGTTGAGCCCAATGCTGCCCCCAAAGAGCTTGAGGACTATTCCCAGAGCTCCTCCTTCTCTTGCTCATGCAGGCACATGGGGTGGACAGGACTCTTGGCCCCACATGGCTTGCAGAGGCAGAAGAGAAGGTCAGCCTTGCCTCCGAGTACTGCCGTAATCGGACTTCAAACACACACACAGCCCCCCGCCTCCTCTGAAAGCCAGGTGCGACGTTTAACTTCTCACCAGCCTAGGCAAAAGCATGAAAAATACAGTTTATGAGGGTGTCCCAAAGCAGAAGAAAGTGCTGTAGGTGCTACAAAACCCACGCAACTGCCAGCAACAGGGATCATGTTGTCCTGAAAAAAGCCTGTTCTTGTTTGGCTCTGCGACGAAAATTTCACCAAATGCAGCGCAAGCCTCAGAAAGGGTTTTGTTTTAGTTTGCTGACTGAAAAAAAGACAGTTTTAATATTAAAGAGGAATTTTAAAATACATAACCTTACATGAATGCAAATGAAAAAAACGCTGCTTTATAGTGTTAAGCAAGAATAAACAGCTTTTTAAACAGCAATTTACATTTCTTGTGAGATAGCACAAATCTGTCCCAGTAAACAGCGACTACCAAGAAAACAAACCTCCTTTCAGGAAGAAAAATGGTTTCTTGAATTAAAATTGTGTTTCCTGTACTTCAATGTCTCACACCTAGTTTTCGCATCTTTGTTTTGAAACACTGGGTGTAGGAGTAACCGCTGAATGACTGGAATATGTTCCATTACATAAAGCTAAAAACAGAGCTAGAAACAAAAGCTATTACACCAGATTTTATATATTCCAGGCACTATTGAGACTTGTGTAATTCCTTTTAGCTTCAGCAGGAAAAGAGTAACACAGTTAAACAAACAAACACAAAAACTCAGCAGAAGCACCAAGAAAATGACTCATTTTTCTATTAGCTCCTGTACTCCAGGATTTTAATAGTTTTCCAGGCTCCACCAGCATGCTCTCCCAGTGCTGGGCATGCTGGGGTGGGAGGGAGCCTGCAGACCCTGAGCTGCAGCGATGCCCAGCAGCTCCTCTGCTCGGCTTCCACAGGCTACAGCTAAACACCAGCCTTCCCAGGGCTGCACAGGCTAAGCAGGATTAACCATGCCTGTTCTTACAGCTTGTGACCTCTCTTAGCTCAGCCCTAAGAACCAAGAGAACAAAAAAATAAAAAAGTTATTTATGGGAACTGACTTGTTTGAAGCAACCGTCTGAATTAAATAATAAACCTTCAGTTTATTTGTGCAAGAGGTTGTCAGAGTTTTGTGACTAAGCCCAATCCTCCCACTCCCTGGAGAAGTGAAGCCCTCTTGCTGCTCCATGCGGAAAGAGGGATAAAGTTTTCGGGACAGAAGCATTGCCCGAGGAGAGCAGCAGCATCGCACACAACCCACCAACACCAGTGGTCACCAAGGAGGAGCTCCCCAGTGCCCAAGGGCAGCAGGTCCAGGAGCTCACGGAGCAACCTGACCATCACCAGCAAGCCCAGGAGCTCACGGAGCAACCTGACCCTGCCAAGCCCACCAGCTCTGCAAAATGGCATGGGGGAACATCACAAATAGTATTTTCTATTGCTGAGTCTTTCAGAAGCGTGTTTCTTGTCGAGAACTTTTCATCAGACAGAAAGTGCCTATCTCTACCTGATTTGTTTTTAAGGGATACACTAGCAAAAAGACAGTGATAGCGATGATTTTTCACATATACAAAAGTAGTGTATCCCTTGGGAAGAGGATCCAGACCAGTTGTGGAAATGCCATCCTTGGAGGTTGAAGCCCTGGTAGGCGACAGCATGGCTGGCCTGACCTAGGGCTGGTGACAGTCCCACTTCAGGTGGGAGGCTGGACTGAGCGAATTCCAAGCCAAATTCCAACCCAGTTCCCCCGGAGCCAATGCCAACCAACACATCCATGACTGTGATTCTCCCCCAGATCCTGAACTGTGACACTAACAACAATTAAGTGGGTTATTTTCATTTTCATTCTTAAAAATGAGCATAAACAATGTAGAGATGTTTTCCCTCTCTTGCCAGTATAAGATTACACTAAGCAAAACTATGTATTTTTATCATCATCATAATTTCTGGGGAAGCTGCATACATAAAGCCTACCAGCCCCTGCTCGACTTTATAGACCGCCTGTATGCTTTGTTTGCTCTGAATTGAATCATGCCCGTTGTGCTACGGAGTTTCAGGAGCTGGGTCTATCCAGGAGCAGGCTGATTTCAAGAGACTATAAGCACCAGCACTGATTTTTACCTGGAGAGAATAAAAGCTAAATCTCATTCTTGACCAACCTATTCTTCCAGCTTCCCTGGGAGAGGGGGAACACCGGGACTGAGTCTCGCCAGGGCAAAATAACAAAACCTGACAGCAGGAGCAGGATTAAAATGCTTATGGGGATACAAAATGGGAGGAGGTGGGAGAAAGTGTGGGAATATGCATGTGGAGATGAGGAATTCAGCAGGTGAAGCAGGTGCTGCAGTCCTCATAGGCAGAATAATCTCCAAAGTCCATTTAAAACTGGGGACGGACCTGAGAAAGGAATTGTAGATGTGCATTTTCCTGTGTTTTTTTCATGCCTGCCTTGTACTGGCCATTGGCACGATTTCTTCAGGAAGAGGTTATACAGCCTTTGTCTTCTGACCTTCCTCAGAAAACGGGCTCAGAATGAGACCCCCACCAGGTCTGAGCTGGGAGAAAAGCATGTTTAACCTACAGCAGCTCTGCAGAGAGTCAGCACCAGTCTGCGGAGACCAAGTCAACTGCCCAGGTGCCTCCACGTGTTCGAGGCATCGTGCAGCGACTGTCAGGACCCACAAAGCACAGCACTCCACCCCCCAACCACTTCAGTTACAAATATGCTTAATCAGTTCAACCATGTAGTGACAACCACATCTGGCATTTAAAAAGTCGGTAGCATCCATTTCAATCACTTTGCAATGGACAAGATGATTTGCCTTAAACACACCCGTTTCCTTCAGGCACTGGCATAGGGAACAGAAGTAGGGGCTCTGCCAGCCCTAAGCCTTTTCCTCCTGTGAAGGAAATCTGGAGCACTGAGCTGTGACTGCTTGGGAGCCTTTCCAGGCAGCCCAGGGAAAATCCTGCCTGCTCATAGCATAAATCAATGCATTTCCAAATTTTGGCCAAGCATGCCATGAGGCCAGATAAGCAGAAGCAAGAGAGTGCCTGTTTCCCTTCCCTTTAGTAGATCACAGGCTGTGCTGGTACAGAAGAGAGCTGCAGAAGAGCACTTAAAATGGACTGGACCGAGGTCCTCAAATGATGTTTGATGCTCTCATGATTTTCTGTGCCAACTGCCCACACACGACTGACAGCGGCACAGACCCGCCACCCAGCAGGCTTCGAAGAGCTACCAGGAGTTAAGGAGCAGATGTTTAAATTTGCCCAGTTTCCAGTGGCTCGTCCTCGAGGGAGAGGTTCTGTGTGGGCCAAGCTCTCACTGGAGCTCTCCTGACACTGGGGAAATTATAACGTCTCTGTCAGTCAGTCCCTGCCCTCTCACCTTTGCGATTCGTTGATGTCTACTAGGAGGTAAGTTCACATTGCAATTTTTCTCCTGGAAAAAGTACTGTTGGGACACTCTTTTGTGTTCAACCATCTATTCCCACAAGACCTAGCAGCTGAGCAGTCTTTCAGCCCCCTCCATCAAGTGTGCTTCAAACTGACCCAACCCTTTTGACATTAATTGGGACTTGGATTGACAGACAAACCAGCAGAAACAGAAATCACTTCCCCATAGATCTCATTTCCTTGGGAAGCCCAACTAACAGCTCAGTATTGATGTGCCATTGAACACGTAACTTGCCTTCAGAGTTAAGTTAGCTATCAGCATTTCCAGGACTCATTTGAATAGGCATCAATGAATGATCAACAAATCAATAAAAATTAATGATGAAAATTATTAAACTCCCACCTTGGTACTCAGGCAACATTAGGTTGTGTATTATTGTTTATATGATTTACCAGTCCCCTTTCAGTGGCTGATGACATCTCCAATTTTATTAACAGAGTGCAATTAGCCATTAAGTTTCATTACAGACTCGCTCCTTTCGTGCAAAATTTGCGTAAGCCTGTTAAAGCATTTAGAGTGGGAAATGTATCTCATTTCTCCTAGCCAAAATTAATCACCGCTGCTAAGCTTTTGAGTACGCTATGCAACCCTCAAGTTCAGCAGCAGCACGCGCTCGAGCGGTGCCACATCTGATCCCTGTTACAGTCAACCAGCAGTGACGTCCCAGGGGTTGGGACCGGCAGATAGGAGCCCCCAGCCATTGATACGCTGTTTGGGCATTTGCAGATGAATGCAAGCAAAATGTTATCAAGCAGAAGAGCTCTGCTCTGCTTTAGTCACCACACACTCGGTGCAATGATAAGCACAGCACCAGGGCTCGGGCTTTAAGAATAAAAACAGGGAGATAAGTTAAGGGAAAAAATGAGTATACTCCTTGCAGCTTCTCTATTGTCAATACCACCCTCTGGCATGCTGGATAGGTGGCTTTCCTGTACGTAACACACTTAAACACAATCTATTTCTCAATTTCTTCAACCTTATATTCTACTACGAAACATTACAGGAGACCTCAGCAGTGCAAAGGCAAAATGCCCGGAGCGTGTGCCAGTCAGACACGCTGACCTGCTAATCTAACCCATACCGCACGGCTGCGCCTGCGACTCCAGTCTGCATTGTACTCTGTGCACAAAAGCTACCGACCTGGCGCTGACGCAGGGCTCAGTGTCACCGAAGAACTTGGCCCAAGAATGGTTTAGATTCATTGCAAAAGGGATTTGGGAAAAAAAAAAAAAAGTCCTATAAAAATTACTAGAAAGAGTATTTTTGAACTCTTACTGATATTTAATAAAACACCGCAACAAATTCAAACGCTTGCACTATTGTAAACTCTTGAAATTTGGCTTTGCCCATTCCCAAACTTAAAAAGAACAAACCCAAAAATTTTAAAAGCTCCTGTAGCACAAGGAAAAAACATATTATTTATGAAGAGAGGGAAGCCAACATCAGCCATCGCTGCTGAATTAATTTGCAAATCCTGCGAGCAGTCTGCTCCCTATTATCATTCCAATTCAGATGAAAAAAGGTATTTTTTAATTCCTATCATGAGGTTGTCTACTCATGGTACTGGATGCCCGATAGCTGCAGCCTGAGCAGTGACAGATCCTATAAAGGGTGAGGCAGAGTAACCTATCCACACCTTCCAGCTGTGGGTTTCTTAAGACAAAGAAAAAAAAAAAATAAAATCTGCCACACATGTTCAGCCAGTCAGTGCGCAGACCTGTTTATTCTGTTTGCAAATCTTTGCAGTTGCCCTGTTGTCAAGTTTAGATGCAGAAGGCATGAGAACCAAGAGAGATGCAGGACCTAGGTCACCAAAGGGTTCTGAGGACAGGCTAACCCAGAGAGAGGAGTCACGATTCAAGAAATCACAGCCAGGAGCCACTCTGCCTGCTCAGTTCCGAACGAGGAGCTAAAGCAGAGGATGAAGGCAAGAAGGAGGGTTCTCCTGTAATCTTGTCTGGCTGCCTGTGGATCCCCCAGCAGCTCAGCTCTTCCCCACTGCTTCCCTGGCCCAGTCACTGGGGCTTGGTCATGTAAGATCAGAAACTCCCCTCGACCCTCCTCCCGGGAGCAAATCCATTCAACGTTGCCAAAAAAAACCGAGAAGGAATGGCAGAGGGGAAAAAAAACCCAAAACAAAACCAAATCAACCCAACCCGCAACTTTGTAAAATTTTCTTTCTTCATCCAAAGAGAAGTTTTGAATTCACTTTGAAATCCAAAACATTATGATTAACCTTACCCTTTGTCCGATTACTGATTCCCCCCACACACACTTTCAGGAGTTCTATCAAAATGTTTTTCCTGTTTTAACTGGAACTTAAAACACTTACAACAGATGAGTAATGAGTAAGTAGCATCTGCCTGCCCAGATTTTTGCGTAGACATTGAGGCGCAGAGATGCAGTGACAGAGCGAGCCCCCTCTGAGGATGCCAGCACTGCAACAGGCACTTTCGGATCTCAATCCTGGTCACTGGTCTTTCCATCAAAATACAGAAGACGTCCCTTTATATTTTGATATCAACAGAGATATTATCACCATAACATAATTTCTAGAGTCAAGTACCAATTGGTATTTCCATGTGAAACCTCCCAACGGCAACAGACTCTGGTGACAGCCAAGGTACTTCCAATCACATTTCTCTCCTTACTTCTATCACAAAGTGTATTTTTGTGCAAACAAGGCCTTGGTTTGAAGAGTTTAATAGTTCTTTTTGCATATTTCCCCAGGCAAAGCAATAAAATTCTGGCTGCAGAACTGACTTGGTCACAATGCACAGGTGATGGAAGAACTTCACACAAGACGTAGGAAGCCACAGCAGATGAATTCTTGAGGGCTGAGCTTTGGGGACCGTATCCTCAGCTGGAGTAATTCAGCAGCATCTAAGCAACTTCACTAGCAGTACTTTGATTTCCAGCAGCTGACAATCTTGCCCTTACACTGCTGCTGTGTTTCTCAGAAAACAAAATTCTTAAGAAGAGATGAAAATGGAAAAAAGCATAAGCAGATTTCTTCAAAACTATTAGATTATTGGCTCTTTAAATGCACTCCTAATTAGTGTATCATAAGCTGTCCTTAATACATTTCTCAGCACAGCAAACTGTCAGATTATATGGACTCCTGGAATTTGAAATTAATTGGAAGAGCTAAAGATAGCACTTAATAATTAAAATATCCACATATGCTTTAAAATGTTTGTAATAAAAATAATGATTGCATAAATTCTTCTTCCAATCTCAAAAAAATAAGAATATGGCTACCTAATATCCTCCTCATTATCTAGGTCCTCGTAAGTCACAAAAGCATTTGATAGTTTTATATCTTAAATTATAGCTGATTTCATAAGTGTCTGTTTAAGATTAAGAACAAGATCCAAAAGGCTTAGCATCTCACCACACGTACACATGAGCACCCAATCTACACAGAGGAGGACACAGACACAAAAACCGGTTTAAGCTATTGCTCAAGGCACATCGAAGGCTTTGATCAAATGATATTAAACTGCATTGCAAAATAATACATCAAAGGCAGCACTAATTGCCCTCTGAGTGAGCTGTTAGTGTGGTGGCACCGTGGGGGACATCCCAGGACCCCCACGCTTGAGCTGCAACACCAGGGCTGCCCTGGGCAGGCCAAGGTGGCCACCTGCACATGGACCCCCTGGGCTACGGGCTTGCGGCGTCCTTGGGCTGGGTTGCTCCTTGCATGGAAGAAGCCGCACAGAGGAGAAACAGCACCATGCAAATGGGTTTTGTGGGTTTTGTTTCCCTCTGGAGCAACACCAAGCATCTCTCTGAGGATGAAAGGGCTGGGATAGCTTGCGGATGCAGCGTACAGGAATGTTGTTCAATAAAAATGGGGACTTCCATACCCCAACTCTTTCTTTGGGAGCCAAGACCTTCTTGCACTTCAAGTCTGGGTGCCTCCACTCAACATGCAAGAAAACCTAGGAAAACAAGATATTTTATCCCATTCGTCTGCTAGAACTTGGCAAAACCAGACCTCTATACTGACTGTGCAGCTCTGAATTCCTAAATATTCGGCAGATGGTTCTTCATTAACTGAACCCAAAATGGAAATGAACCAGCAGGAAAGGGAAAAGTAGCAGGTTGCCCTGTCTGCACGATTAAAGTGCACTGCCCACACGTGCTGTTTGTCCACCCCAATGGGCTTCACCCCACCCCGTGTCAACACACCGATGGAGGCTCAACAGGGCTGGTCTGGGCTAAGGGGAGCAGACTGACACGAGCAAACCTTGCTCCTTTCCAACATAAAACCGATTCAGAAGTTGCTGATGTACGTAGAGAAGATGAAAGTGTTCTGCTGACAAAGAGGCTGACACCAAAAAGAAAATGCCTTTTTGGTTTAATTTGAATGAAATTTGCACTGAAAATATTCAGCTTTATTAATATTTAATTCAGCAAAATTTTCCACCAACATTACCAGCAAAAGTCAAGCCATCTAATTTTCTTCTTCTTAAGGAAAAAGTTCTCCTGACCATTTTATTCGCACACACACGGCAGGGGATGAAGGAATAGTTTAGAATTACTTTAAGGGTCAGACAATATAGCATAAGCTATTTTAAATTACCTAGTAATAAAGGACTTGCTCTTTTTTGATTTACAATAGGAATAAATGCCAATGGAGTAAAACTGGCATAAACAGGAAGAAAATACAGCCTTGTATATGTAGTATAACCGTCAGGATAAATTCTCCCTTTACCTGCACAAGTGCATTTACATTAGATTTCAGTAAGGTCTCAGCTTATAGCAATAGGATTAGGACACTCAGCTTTCTCCACCTCCTGCGACCCCTCTTCAGGCCCTGATTTAGATTATAAATTGCACAGCAAACTAATACTTTTTGCTGGTATTCAGCTGAGAGTTAGTAGACCAGATCCTTGCTCCTGGCTTTTGCTAAAACACGTTCCAGGGTCCTGACTGGGACATGCCATCTGAGTGGTGCACAAAGATCCTGATACCTCCCTCCTGAGCCCTCCTCTCCCCACCTGATCCTGCAGAAATTGCTGCCTCCCCATGCTCCTCCAGGCGTTCGGAGGATGCAGGTACCCCCATTTCCACCCACACCACCCCACGGCAGCCCAGGGGTCCTTGCAAGAGGTGGCTGCAAAGTTCTTCAGTGACTAGAAGACAGCAGCAACTTGAAACTGAAGCCACCAAGGGCAGAGCAGGACGATGGATGATGCCACAGCACGGTCTTGCTCTGCATCACAGCCCGAGGTCAGCCGGGAACTGCTCACTTGCCATGTGTTAAGAGAGTAGGAGAGGAGGGAGGGTGTAAAAATATCTAAAAACCTGCCCAAACCAAAATGGAAAAGTAACTTCCTTCCAGTCTGTGACTTCTGGTTCACGGCTTTTAAGAAACTTCTGTAAAGGCTTGGGAAAATGTTCCATATTCTAACAAGACCATTCAACAGGTGGAAGGAAGGAGAAGGTGAGGGAAGAGGCGGTGACTTTTAAGCTGCATCAAGCATCTGTGCAGCTACAGCCACGCTTAAATAGTTTATCTGAAATCAATTCTGAATCAATTAAGCTAAACCAAATGAAATTATTCTTAAACTGGAAAAAAAAAAAAAAAAATTGTCCAGACTGACATCTGCTGTTTAAAAAAGCAAATCAAATTCAAAAAGATGTATTTCTGACGCAGAATCTTTCCGCATCACATAATACCGTTGCCTAAGAGAGATTTCCAAGCTCATACAAGCAATGCCTAGGAAGCTCAGATGATGAAACCATCCAAAACAGAGGGGCTGATGGAACTGGCTCTGCAGGCTCCACAGGATCCACGAGCCCAAGCCCGGGGCTGCTGTTGGGCCAGATCCAGTTCTGCTCTGTGCTGGCTGGCTGGCAGAACAGGCACGATGCAATGCCTCCGAACTGGTGAGAGAAGCTGGAAATGCAGCCATCGAGCTGCAGCTCGTTTGACAGCAGCTTCTGCTTCCCCGCCAAAGCGCTGAAGACCACCAGTGCTCGTTTCACCCAGCAGCCATCTCTCTGAAGGAATACTCTTTCCATGGACTTTCACCTGGGGGATCTTGTCCAGGGCTTTCGGTATTAAAAGGACGCACTGATTTTCTAGGCAACGCTGCACAAGTTAATATGATGAACAAACGTGATCCCAACGTGTGTTTGCCTGTGTTTCCTCCCAGAAGGAAAACCAGCCTGACATTTACAAGATGCCATTCAAAAAGCTCTCAGAAAAGAGAACATCATCCATTGAGCTATTAATGTCAATCCTTGAGCATCCTGGGCTGGCGAGGGGAGGCAGGGATGATGTCCCAGCACTGTACGGAGGAGACCTGCCCGTAGCAGGACAGCCTTGCTGCCTGGCATGGGCAGCTACCCACTGGGAAACCATGCATCCACAACACATGTAGCACCTCGTCCCACTCCTATCACCAGCAACACGAAGCCTTCTGAGCCCTGGGCTGGCCACTGCAGAGCCCACCAGCCGGCTGCTGTGGTGGTGCATGCTCACCCACCACCCAGCAGAGTCCCCTCCATTTACCTGCCACCACGTCCCACATGTCACAAGGAGCTACGCAAAACTGGATGAGGAGACGGTGGCTCCAGCCTCCCCGTGACACGATTCATGAGCAAGTCTGGACTTGTTGAAAGCTCCAAGCTGCGAGTTCCTGCCTGGCCCTGCTGACAAAAGGGAGGACAGGGTCCCCGGCTGCAGCACGGATGGTGCACCTAAACCTCGTGACACCCAACTGCATGACTACAAGATAAGGCCCATCCCAAGGAGCACCTGAGCAGCAGGAGGACACAGGCCCTCCCCAAAGGGTGGTCTACCCTCTGCCTACCCATGCAGACAGAAGGTGAAGGACTTGAGAAAACGCCCAACAGAGAGATAACAGAGTCTTACCGTCCTTCCAGTGGCCACAGGATCAAAGCTTTGCAGAAGAGAGAAGCCACACGTACGTGGGTTTCTTGGGGTTTTTGTGGGTTATTTTTCCCCAAGCATCACAATGTGTTCAGGGCTGGATCCTGCTCTTATGGGAAAGTGCCTCATGACTTCAGCCAGAGCAAGACGCAGATTTTGACAGCACAATTTAGTTCCCATGCTGCACAAATGTGTGAACATGGTGTCAACCTACAGCCTGTTCTCATTCTGTGATGTTCTCCCACTCCTGCCTTTCCTCTTTTCATTTCTCTGGGTGTACTGAAGCCAAAGAACAATTTACAGTACATGACATAAGACACAAACACAGAGCCCTTCAGGACTAGAATCATAAATATTAGGTGTTAATACAGAAAACCCTTGAGATGCTCAAAGTTTCTGTTTATACTTATTGACAGCAGAAATCCATACTTCCTCCTTTTGTTAAAATAACCAAGCATGTATTCACTTGAGCCCATTCTCTTTCCTTCAGTGCTTCACCGATGTTTTATGTCCTCTCATCCCTTGCCCTGTGATGCCGCTGTGTGAAGCTTGCTCTCGGGCTGACCCTGTTTTCCAATGCCTCCACTCCTCACCCTACACAATTCATCCAGGCATACGCCTTTGTGCTTCTCAGCAGTATTTCAGCCACCGTAACTGCTACTGAACGCCAGGTGTTGAAGGTTGCTCTTCTGACAACCTTAATACGACAAGAGCTATTTATGAACCAATTCTGCATATCTGGAACCCGCTTGTGCCCCATCTTCCCTGCCAGCTCAGATACCTAAACGTTTACAGTCGCTATCGAAATCTACTGAACTTATCCTCCTTAAAAACAGAGCTCCAAAAACCCCAAAAGTGCCAGCAAATACATATTTTATAAGATGATGCATTAAGATACACATCTTTATATAGGCAAGATCAGTCTAGAAGGATTTCTGCCCAGATACTTTGGTATAGGCTGAAGCCAAATGGCACAAAATCCCTTTGAGCTGCGTAACTCTAGACCATTACTATTTTTGAGGATGAGTTAAGCAAACTTTCAAGAGAGCAACTTTAAACGAAAAAAACATACAAAGCCAGAAAACATGGTTTGCTATCAGAATAATGTTTAAAAAATGCAGATATGCATATAATAAATATTTAAATTCTTTAGAAAGTTAAAAGAAAAGTCTTTAACTAGATTGCCTGCTCTACACTCATGTTGCAGGGACTGGGCACCTCACATTCTATGCTGCAATACTCATTGTATAAAGCTGCAAGGAAGATAAATTATTAGTCATTGGTAAAGTTACAGTTCATTAGGAATATAAAACCAACAATCGCTCTGCGTGCTCATTATTTAAGCATCCATAATACGACCATTACCAAGAGACACACTGGGCAGGACTGAGCTTTGACCAGACTCAGCACAGCAGGTGAGAAGCTCCTGTGAACTTGGCCATGAATGCATGGGAAAGCAAGTTTTGAGTAACTGAACGAGGATCCTCACAACAACTCTGTTCAGTCGGGATACGGGAATGGCGCGCAGGCAAGAGCTGCAACTGTGAACGACTGAAATCATCTATTTCAAATGCTGAACACCCTGCATGCTCAAGGAGAAATGAATTACCAAAATTAATCTACAAATAATTTCAAATAAACAAACTTGTGATGACCGAAAGCTGTTTACACACAATTAGCAATCAGAAAAAAAGAAGAGCAAGCAGAACAGCTCTCATTAACTTCAATAGGCTCTAGATCAGGCCCTGTGAATGAATTGGTTATTACAAAGTTAACTGAGAGAGTTACTCACCCAACTCCATTTATGCTTTTAGACAACATACTGATAACCCTCTCTCAGCAGTCATTAGAAGTGTGGGAGGTAAAACGGGACCTCACAGAGCCTCCAACAGTTTCATCACTCCCTCTTCTTGCAGCACCACAAAGCAGATTGCTGCTCACTGCCATACACTGCCTCGAACCCTCCAAGCATTTTCCATCCACGAGGCAGCACTCAAACCGCGCTCAATTATACCCAACCTCGCCTGGGAGGCTCCGCCAAGCACAGCTTCAGGTACTCCAGTCAAACCAAGACTTGTACTATACCCGCTGTGATTTTCATCCAGAGACTGAGGGTAATTCAACGAAAAAAAGCAATCAACTTTGTATGAAAGAGTGTAAGAATAATGAATGGAGCTTTTAGTCTTTTCTGTTAAAGCTGTCGCAAACAAAGTGTTCTCCATAGTCAAATCACCTGCCATTGAGACAACAAGTGACATCTCTGAATGAGAGCTCAGTTGGAGTTTATTAGCCAATAACAGCTAAAATGAGGCTGAGGAATACAAATCTAACTGAGCTTTCTTCCTCTTAATTTACTTTGTCAGAAGACAATCAAGATGAGAAAATGGAGGTGCACAGCCTTCAACCAGCCTCGCTCTCCTGAAGGCACCAACACGAGCCCCTCCATTCACCTGCTGGTGGGGACTTGTGTGCAGAAACCATACTTTGCTAACCCAGGAGATGTCCTCCTTACTTCAAGCCAGCTTTGAGGGAAGCCCACCAACAAAACAGCAGGCAAAATTCATTTTTTCAGAGAAACACATTACCCCCAACATGAAAATAAATGTTGGGATTCTTCCAAAACAAAAAGTTGATACGTAATCAAAGGTTACAAATTACAATGTTTCTTAACGTTAGGAAATTTCTTTTTAAGCAAATAGGAACATCTTGACTCAAAATACTTCTTTTTCCCCAAATCAGTAACTTTTTGTTCACTAACTAACAGAATTGGTTTGCAAAGGGAAAGCTCGTCTTATCAAAATTTCAGAGTCAAATAATATTATTAATTCCACATTGATATATGTCCTGTGGAAAGTGGCATGGGGTGGGGAAGGTGCCATCAAACCATGCAGAATTACTGACATATCTCAATATTTTCTTTGTGGCAATCGAGTTGCTCAAAGACGGCACGAAGTGCTGCATATTTTAAACATTATCATATACACAGTTATTTGATTCCCCTCCTCCCAGGGCAGACAGATTTACTCATGCAATATTCAGACCACCACCCCCAATCAGTAATACCCTATCCTGTTTGTTTCTGCAACACATTTTCTGAAACATGTTCCACTTTGGCTCAATTTATTTTAGGTCTGGTTGCCTGGTTTCAATAATCCTAAAGCTAACACAAGTGTCATGAGATATTGATGGAGAGAGGGATTTTAATCCAACTGCTGTGAATTTTTTGGTCCCTTCAACAATGTAACGATCCACTTTGGAGTCTCCATTGTTTGCAGAAAATACAACCATAGAAAAAAACACAGTGTCTATCAGAGGTCAACAAGGACACGTGCTTGCCCTTCCCTTCAGGATAAACACCTTGGAATCCAGAATGACCTATATAAAGTCTATAAAACAGGTCCTAAATACACATACTATGATTAAAAAAAATGAGACACTATCAGTGTGACCAGCAGACTTCCCTGCTGCTGACAAACAGTGTCACCTGGGTCCAAATGCGATGTCTTCAGTTGGATGCTCAAGAAAAGGGACAGGCGATCTTAAAAGAAAAGACTGACTACTTTAGCTTGTTGAGCTACCGAAGGAACAGCCAAGCAGGGGTACGATTACTGCCTACAAATCCATGCAGGAGATGTGTACTGAAAGGAAATCTCTCTACTGTGTAAGAACAAACTATAATTGATTGGCTAGAAATGACCTTAGGATGTAAATGGGAAGGTTTTTACTATCATAGAAGGTCCTGGAATATCGTGGCAATAATGGGAACGGGCACAAGAGAGAAGCAGAACAACCTTCAGGTTGAAGTTTGATCAGTTTACGAAATTAATTATATGAGATAGCTGCCTGCAATAACAAGACGCAGAATTTGGTAACTCAGAGCCACCATTGCGGTCCCCTGTTTCTCCCCGAGTTATATATTATTGACCACAGCGTGTCCTGCAAAGCAGCTTTCCAGGCTGCTCGTTCCTCCCTAGCACGTACACAAAGACCTGCCAGGGACTGACAGTCTTCCTGAAGGATTCATTCTCCTACCTGGCACCAACTCCGGCGCTTGGCTCACACTTCTTTGGAGTCTCTCCCAACGTGCCTCCAGGTTACCCTAAATCAGATTTTCCGTTGTTGCTCTAATGGTCTCATTATCCATCACAGCAAGTTGAAATGTATTTTGTCGCCCTTCCAAAGGTAATTCTTATTCAACAGCAAAATTTACATCTCTTTAAAGAAGTAAAGGAATAAAAGGAAAAAACATCTAAGATGGCTGACTACATTCAGTTGGCAGGATAGAAAAGAAACACCAATTTGACTTTTACAAGCTGTCATTCCTGATTTCTTTTTCTCCCTCATACATAAAACTTTCATTTTCAAAGCACAACTTTCACTCCAATACCAAATCTGGACCCTGCTGTGCAATTACTTAACAGGGTGTAATCCCACTTCTCAACATAATCCCAACAAAACATGTCTACATACATCTAGAAACCTCAGAGATAATTTATCCTGGTGATCCTTCATTAAAAAAGATGAGAATGTTCCCAATATATTCCTCAAGCATAAATACAAATTAATCACCAAGATGTTTGTTTGTACGCTTAAGCATATCATATACAATTAATTTATCTTTAAGAATTACTGAGCCAGGCTCTCTCAGCATAAATCAGGAGTAATTCCATTGACGTACAGTCTACTCTACGCAGTGTGAGGCTACTTTGTACTTGCATATTGGTATAAGACACAATCTCTTTTACTGCAGAGGTACATAATGAAGATTTGAGGCTGCGGTATCAATTTTTATTGTAATACTTTACTGTTCTTAAGGTTATAACTTGTAATATTTAGCCATTCTAGCATGAGTATTTTTTTGTGGTGGTTTCATGGTTTATTAGAGGAACATTATTTTTATGTATGTCTTATCATGTAGCATCAAATTAATGGAAGGAAATCCTATTGAGGGCATCCTATTAAACACAAAGATGCCGCCCTGACTCGGGGAGGCTCAGTGCTGAAGGTTTTTAGGAGCTGGCAGATGACAGCCAGCAAGCATCCCTGCCTGCCTGCCTTGCTTTGTGCATTCCCACCGCATCCATCACCTCCTTTTCTGTGTCTCTTCAAAACAGCGACAGTCCCTGGGCACGTCAGTGGCTGACAAGCAAATTTGTTATCCCATGGCCCACAAAGTCTCTGGACCAGCAACCTCACCAAGGCACTCAGCAAGGGCTCCGCACCCTCCAGGCTGCAGCAGGAGACCTCCCCATGCTCTGGTGACGGCAGGGTCTACCAGGGGCTGTTGGCTACTTGCTGCATTAGTGGCCCACCACCGCGCCAGGGTCTGGGATCACATCATGGGGAGAAATTAATGATAAACGCCTGGAATTAGATTTGTTTGTAGCATCTGGAGGATGAGTTAGAGAGTAACGATTATTCCTTCCAATGGATAAAATATATATATACACACAGAGAATAACGCAACCCCAAAGATCAGACTTCTGCCTGAGACAAGCTACAGCATTAGCTAGAAAGACTCCTGTGTGCCAGCTTCTGCCCAGCAGCACACAGAAATGCTCTGCTAGTAGCATATCCAGACACCGTTGAGTTCCCAGCCCACTGGGATCCAACCTCCATTTACTCTTCAGCCTGCTAGGGACAACTGCCAGCATAAATTTAGAAAAAGCTGCAAATTCCTTCTCCGTGGACTTGCTGCGTTGCTCTGCCACCACCTCCAGCCTCAGAAGGGGGCACTGCTCCCATTTAAATAGCACTGCACTGAAAAGGTACCACTGCTAATGGGATTATCCATTTCAGCCCATTTCAAGTAACGAGGAGTAATTATAAAGTACTATCAACAACTGAGCAACTTCCAGAGCATCAGCTTAGCCTAAGAACATTTCTCAAGCTGAACAGTTTAAATTGAACACCACTGAAAAGCTGAATATTTTGCTTATTTTTAAACGGCTCCCCCGACATCTGCCCAGGTATTTAAATATCTGAGGTTTATCAGAGATGGCCTGGTTTTGCTTTTTCCACATAAGATTATTTGGATGAAGCACGTGTATGTAAACCATTTGGGGTTTGAAGTCAATGGGAGGTTGTTTGATTTAATTAAGCTATGGATCTGATATTTTTTTGGTTTGGTTTGGTTCTTTTCTGTTTTAAAGCAGTTCCAGCTTCTGGGACTCTTCTTGCAGGAGGCAACATGCAAACAGCTCTTCCACGCACCCACAACAGACCTGTGGTTGACTGATCCTTTCAAGCAGTATTTGTAAGTATTCCCCAGCCTTTCCCTCAACAGCCATTGAAAACACTTTTTGCTCTCCAATATAGTAGGATACTTGTTTCCTCATTTCTAAAGCTGAAAATGTGCAGTGCCAGCGCAATTGGCGTTGGTCTGCAGGGCCAGGAGAGCGTGCAGGCAGCAGGATGCAGGGCTTTCACTGCTCTCCATGGCCATCCAGGCAATGAGCTCCTGCCAAAGCCACCACTGCTGCTCCCTCCCCTTGCCAAGATCGTCACACTCTGTCCCGGGTACCTCGTGCTCACGCTGGCATCCCCATGCTGCCCGCTGTGATGCATCCCTGCAGGGTGGCAAGTTTTCTGGCCTCAAAACAGCCAGCTAAAAATATGTCAGAAGAGCTTAGTGTTGTCATCAGTACAGACAGGCAACTCCAGACAAATGGACTTTTTCCAGATCCTATGAACTAAAGCAGCAATTAGTATTTTTTTGATGATGATGTTTGCTTGATGCCCACTTCTGATGCTCCCTTTGGTTTTCTTCCTTGCTAGTTCCCCAGACTGCTACCCACTTCTGCAGAGCCCCAACCAGTCCTGCTCACCACATCCATTTTTGTCAGAATAGCTTATTCTTAAAACAGCCTCAGATGCTGACCCCTGCCTCCTGCCTGCCCGCCCAGGCGCTCTGCATGCCTGCCTGTTGTGCTCTGGGTGCATCAACAAAAAGCCCAAGGCCTCACTACTACTTATTTAAATGCTAATGATCACCCACTTATTTTACAGACACCGCGGCAGATAGCAGATGGGATAAAATGGATATAACAGTGATAAAAAGCACTACCCCAAGATATACCCCAAATTCTTGTAACAGCTGACAAATGTGAGAATCCTATCTGATATGTCACCTATAAAATCACCTAAAATCAGCACAGTCTGCATCACAGAAAGTGTTATGTGAACTGAAGTTTAGGGTTTTTTTAATATACACAAAACATAAAAATGTAAATGTTTATATATATTAAAAACAAATAAAAATGTTAACATTCTAATGACTAACCACTGGGCAAGGCAAACCTGTGATAAAAATAATCTTCCATGCTTTTTTGCCCTGAGTCAAAAATCCACATGCATATTATCTTATTTCATGGGTCCAGTTAAAACACACAAAATTTGCTCCTTCAGCAATTTCAGAGTCCGGAGAGCCAAAGCTGCCACCCAGTTTCTGCAGAGAGCAGGAGGACACGGAGCTGGCACACACCATGCTGGCCCATCCTTTGATCGCAACGTCGGGGCTGTGCTTGTTCACCTTCACGCTACCGATTTCCCCATTAAGCATCGAGGGCAGGTGGCGAACAGTGAAGACGACCCACCGTGGTGGTGTAACACTGCCTCACCCACGTGCCGAGTCGCTCGGGGGCTCACCGAGGGCTGGACGGGGCAGGGAAGTGATGGAGGAAGGAAGGAAGGGCTTTGCTTTTGTGCAGCCACAATGAACAAATTATCTGTGCAACCTCCTCAGGAAAGCCACTGATGTTGGCTGGAGAGGCAGCTGCTCACCCATCTTTGCAATGCAGGAAAGGTCTTGGGCTGGAGCCGTGAAAACATGTGACAGTGGGAAAACCCTAGCAAAGGAAATAAAGACAAGACTGTTTCCAACGATCCACCAGGAACAGCTTAATAAGGAGGAATCTGACCATCACCTCAGGAAGCTGCAATGAGAGGTTGATGCTAGCAGGGTGAAAGGGGGCCCAGGAGACACTTCTGTTCCTCAGGGGTACGAAGGTGACCCTGGTTATGCCCACAAACCCCATGGCCAGCGAAGGAAGGGGCAGCCTCGAGGAAGAAACACCTTCAGTGGTGGTGTCTTCCATTCCTTCTATCGGGTTTCAAGAAAGTCCCCTCATACAGAGCTGGCCTTGTTTACTGTACATTAAACAAACACCAGCTACTCCTTTACTAATATGTTTGTCTTCTGCTAGAAGAATACTGAAAGCCTTTTAAATATGCTGCTGTAAGAAACTGTGAAGAAACAACAGCTCTGTAGGTAATGGGATGCCTGTTTGTGAAGTTCTATATTCAGGTCAAACTACTAGAATGTAAAAACCTGCACTTAAACACATGGATACCAGCGTTATTTGAAGGGAACAGGTATTACAGATACAGCTGAAAATTGAAATATTAGGGGAAAGGCACTGCTTCTCATTTACTTTTGAGAACTTAGGAAGAAAAACAACTTCTTATACTCCAAACCTGGGCTTGTGACACGTAATAATTACGTAAAACAAAGCCTAGTCAGCACATCCATTTCCAGATCAATGAATCCAAAGATTTTGAATTGTTTCCCTGAAAGTTTTTAATCTGCCCACCACTTTTGGTTTTGCACTGCAGTTTACCGGCCAGTTTTAACCACTGAGCATGGGCAGAGCAACAACAGCACCTACTAACCATAACCAAGGAGTCAGCTCCCTCCGGAAGGGCCTCTACGGTTGGGGCGACTTGCTCATCTTCTCCCCAACCCAGCATGGCTGTATGAGGAGACAAATCAAACGCTTTGAATCTCTCAAACCCATACATACAGAGCATTTCCTGTGTTCACCAACCCATTTTAGCTCTCTATTGAGTCAAAACCCATTTTTAAAACGCTACCAACCAAAACAGTGTGGAAACGACCAGACCGGTGCTATCCTCACCACTGAAGCACAGGGACGTGCCACCACCACCCCAGCCCTCCTCGTGCTGCTGCGGCGTAGCGTTGGCAGCTCACCTTCAGTTAGCCCCTTGCTATGAAACCCAGACCTTTGCAAGAGGCTTCACTCTCCCAGACCTCCCCCGGGACGATGACATGACCCCAGGACCCACCTCCCCTGTGCATGGCCTGCACTCACCATCTCTGTGTCTATTCGCTATTTTTACTAACTCTGTTTTCCTAAACTTTTCAGACTGCGGTATGCAAGTGGCATGTCTTCATCACTGTGTACTCAAATTTGTTTCCAGATCACCATATGCACATGGAAATTGGTGGTGAATTCAGTCACCTGCAGCCTTTGTCACACCATTAGCACTAATTCCCACCAGCAACCATTCCCGATGAACAGCTACTGCTCATGAGAGCTACCAGTCCTTAAGCCTTTCTGTATGTCAGGTTTTGATAGGCTGCAGGGATCACTTTTTAATTAGAGTGATATTTAGTTCTAGGTCAAATGGCTTCTAATAATCTAAGTTCAGCATCTCGGTGAATTTAGCTTTGCCAGTTAAACTTGCAACCTTGCGTAAGAAGGAAATTAGGTCTGCGTGACAAGACCGCTTTTCCGCTACCAGTTAAATGCCATGGATAATGCTCCTAACCTGTTCACCTTCACTGACTGAATGTCACGCTAGACCTACATACGAAAACAAACTTTGATTTCACCTTCAAAAATTAGCATTTTCCAGAAAACACAGAATTTTATCAAGAAGTTACTAGCAATGTTTAGTAAGAAATGTCTGTAGAAAGAAAGCAAATCAAAAAGCAGGTCCATTTAGAGAAAACAGAGTAATTATTGTGCTGTTGGAAACAATAGATTTATGGAAATACTTTTGTTCTGTGCTAAATGCCATGCTAAATAATGCAGAGATGTTCACTTTTACACAGTCCTGTTCCACACTCATGGCTCTGCCGCAGCAATAGTTAGGGTTTTTATATGAAAAGTTTCAGTATTAGAAAATTCATCTACATACATTATTTTTTTCCTGGTTTAGTATTTTCATTGTTAAAACCACACGCCCTACTTCTACCCCAAGCTGTTAGCAGTGGTCACAGCAGAGATCTTTGCTGCCACAGCAGAGGACTCAGCTCTGCTCTGAGCAGTGCTCATCGGCTGTTATTCTTCTGATGAACGTGCCACAGAAAGAGACCAAGACATACTTTGCAATAAGCTGGAGGGTAAGTTGGGATGGTGAACGTTTGTGTAGAGTCGAACAGATCTACAGAGAAGCCAGAGCACAGCTTTGGGAAAATGGGCTGCTAATTTGTCAGAAAAAAAAAGTTGACTGAATAAAGTCCATAAAACAAGAGTACGGTTGAGAGTAATGCCGAATACACAAGTGGCGTAGCATGACTGTGCAACGCTAAAGCAGCTCACGTGCCGAAGGATAAAGCAATGTATTCCACATCACACACAAATAAAGGGTTATAAGCTTAAAAAAAAAAATACAGCACAGCTGAAAAGCTATGCAGGGAGAATAGCAGCCGACAAATTTGGGTGACCTCTCGGTCATTGCAAGTGCTCTTCCAGCCGTGGCCCCATCAGACGTAGCCTGCCGGGCAGGTACACATGAGAGACCAGGTCTCTCTCTGTGGAAGAAGGGGAAAGCTTATCTGTATTTTCCGCCAGCACTTTGAGCAGGAGGTATTACTTTTCATAGCTTGGAGGCATTCCATTCAGACTCAAAAACTCTTCAAAATCTTAACTGCCCACTTCGAAGAACAGAAAAAAGCCCCAGCAGTTCTCTAAACAGAGGTTCAAAACTAGAAATATTTTTGTATTTGTGCGCAGATGTGAGCTCATGCTCTATTTTATGCATAAATAACGTGTGTGTGTTTATAGATATTCTCACAGCCAAGAAACTTGACTATTTTAACGGTTGTGCACCATCAGAAAATGGTATTTCAAAACCATGCCGTTTCCAACAAAAACTGTGAGCCAGTTTAGACCTACTGATGTTCAGGACAAAGCCTAAGGTATTGACCACTCTTACTCTCTCCAGGGGGAATGACTTGGATTGATACCTTAAATATCAGGCATCACTGTTTTGTGAAGTTGCTCATTTCCCTAAAAAAAAAAAAAACAAACAAAAAAAACCCAAAACTGATTACAATAAGTTATCCCGTAGGAAAAAACCATGCATGCCCCTACAGGTCATTATTCAAATGGCTGTAATACCAAATATCTTCCTAATACTCCTGAAGTCAAACTCTACAGACAAAAACACCCTGTGGTTTACAGCAAAAAATATTGCAGAAAAAAAATGGCTTTTAGCAGGATTTATAGGATTATAACTCGAGTATGTTTTTCTTAACAGCAGCGTTGCACGTTACTACTGACAGTTACTTGGGGGCTGAAGACATTAAATGGTAGCTCACAGGTACTCTTTGAAAAGATAACATCTAACCGGAATAGGACATTTGGGCTCCAAAACTTGTAATTTCACAGGGAGCAAAATTTCATAAAAATAATTTAAATTTATTTGATTTTTTGCTGATCCATTTTATTTATCAAAATCTTGATACTACTGCAAAAATAACATACCAGGAAAATATTGCTTATTTTTTCCTTGCTGCTGCTTTTAAGTACTTGCTACCTAAAAGCCAAGTCAGACTCTGTTTCTTTTACTTCTCCCATTGAGATCCATTAACCATTTCCTATGCATTTTCCATTATGCACATACTATTTACAGGCTACATACACCTTGTAAAGAGCATGCTGCCCGTGAAAGTCTAGTAGTCTGCCATGCCTGGAAATTTCATGATGCCTCGAGCCAGACAAAGGTATGCTCATCAGTTTTAACATCAACCCCATGGCCTGACAGCGTTATCACACACGCCGAGCGTGGCATGAGAACGTGAGATAGCTGCATAACAATAAATATTCCCGTCTGGTGTGTTAATGGCAGAAGGGACCTCCTCTCCTCATCGTGTCTCGTAATGAGAGAAGGCAAAATTCCTCAGCAGGTAAAAAAATAAATGCATACATTTTTAGCTTTTCCCATCCCATACGTCTGTCACATAATTACACATAATCCTCCTAGGATTTGAAGCACGGTACAATAGAGGAAGGACTTTAGATTATAAATACCTGAGGTGAAATAATGACACTGAGAGAAGTGGGTCAAATTTAATCTGTGGATTAAATTATCAGCACTGGAAAATTATTTTCTCCAAAACATCCATAAAAACCATCTTTTCTAATCAGCATTCATGAGAAACTGAAGGGTAAACAAAACATTTAGAGATTTCAACTATTAATGCTCTTTCTCAGTAGATTAATAATTGTATAAAATTATCAGCCTGCTATTTCAGATGATCCTAGAGACTTGGCTTGGAGAGGAAAAATAATTTATTTCACAGCTTGTCTTCAGCATCTAAAGCATCAACGTTAGCACTCCTACACAGGAGAGAGGCAGCGACTGCGTGGAAGAGAGAAAAACACGCCGTTGTGCTGGATTTCATAACCTTGTCTAGTCAAACCTGGGACATCTCTATTCCTTAAATCCTCCGAGCCCGCTATGGAGCAAACCATCCCAGATGCGCACGATTAAGTACACACTGACACAATAAATTGCTGAATTCTGTGCTAATTAAACATCTTACGTGCCTCAAGTTAATTGCCAGAGGCTTCTTGTAATCAATCACCACTTGCCAGAGTGAGTCATCCCTGGAGCATCCCTCACCAGTGGCTGCTTTTGGGGAAGGCCACCCTGGCCACCCTGCGAGGACCCAGCGGCTGCTCTCAGCCCTCTCCCTTCAGCAGCGTGCTCTGCTCTACCACCTCATCGCACCTTGGCTTGCCCCACGGTTTCCTGACCCTCTTCTCCCTGACCACATTCCCTGGCCATCGTGTGATGCTCCAGGCCAGCTCCTGACCAGCCTTGGCAGCCCACTGCATGCCGGGGTTTCCCTGCACCACGCTGCCCCTAAGGTACTAAGATAAATTAAGATTTATCTTAATACTGAGAAGTCTTGAACAGCTTCAGTAAATGCCGTTTGAAAATTCACTGGCTAAAAAAAAAAATTTTACATATTTTTTTCTTTTCCCCTCCCTTCTGTGAAAGTGAGGAACTCTGCTCCTTCGAATACGTGCAGAGGCATCCCCAGAGCAGCACTCCCATCCACGGGCACTGCATAAACCTGCTGCTCACAAGAAGAAAACCAGAGGAACAACACCAAGGGTCCCGCTGCCCCCATCACTGTATCGGTTACAGCCTGGGAATTCAGCAAATCGAAAACAGTGAGGAGGAAAAACAGAGTGGGTACACCGGTTAGTGGTGAGAAATCTCCTGGTTTGTACACCTATGGAAAAGTTATTGAAATATGAAAATTGTATTAACAAAGCTGGCATGAGGAAAAAAACCAAACCAAACCAAAAAAAGGGTGTCACACACAACCTTATCTCCTGGATATCACTCACTGAGCCAAGAGCTACAGGAAGCCTTTTGCATAAACTCATCAACAAGATGGTTGGTTTTCACTGGGAGTCCAGGATGCGGCTCAGGACCACTGTTACCATCCACCACGATGAGCACTCTTCAAACACCCCTGGGCACAACTCTGCTCAAAGAGCTTATCATTTCCAGAGAGGTGGGGACTTTCAAGTAAGTAGATGCAGAGAGAATGCACCACAAAAGCAAACCACGATGCCATAACGGTCAGCATATGGCCCCGATTCCCAGCTACTGAACCGCAGCCAAATCTGATTTTGCTCTGGTTTTTGTGTGTGTTTTTATTCTATAGTAGCATCACAGTAGTAAGGACGGTTTAAGACCATCAAACCAGGCAAAGGCTGTACTCGAAGGTAATTTTTTTTATTTCAGAAGCTGAAAGAGCCAGAAGACCTCCTACAAGCCATCTTCAGGTCCCAAGACGAAGGAGCAGACTTGAAACAGTACAGGCTGGAAACCATCCCTCTGAGCCTAAGGTCTTTATGTTGATCCATTGGAGAGGATAGTGTGCTTAGCCTTGTTTGCGGTTATCGGGAAAATCCTCTGGGAATTCAAAGTTCTGATGGACACTTGCCCAAGATACTTTTGGGAAGGGAGCTGCAGGAGGGCAGTGAGGCAGCTGTGTGTTTGCAGGGAGGTATTTCTGGGAGGCAGAGGTGGGGTGTGGGAATCCCAGGGAGGTGCGAGACTGATAGCCCAGGCAAACAGCAGGAAGGCAGCGGAGCTGGACCACCGGGAGAGGGGCCACCCTCCAGCTCCTGGCTGCTCGCTAGCTAGACGAGGCGATGGTGGACCATCCTCTTGGACATACGGATCTGGATAACACTTCAATTGCATTCACTCTTCTAAGCAACGTTTGGCTGTTACCCATGATGTCTATGTCTAGTGTCCCAAAAGATTGTCTATCAGAGAGAAAACCAAGCTACCACATCAGGCTGAAACATCTGCTCGTGATTTGTTCCCACAGCTCCTTCTAACCCTGAATAACGCAGCAAGTCTTTTTCTTTTCTTACTGCCTCAGCAATGTTCCTGAATTTCCTTCCATGTCCCCTCGTTCTCCTTCTCTATGTAATTCTCCAAACACGAAAACTTCCCCTTAGATTTTTTTTTTTTTTTGGTGCATTTTCAGTTCTCAATAAACAGAACTAAAGCTGCTCAGACCTGTGTGAATAACACACAACAACAAGGAAAAGTCAACACCTGTTTTCCACTCTTGTCTCATTGAAAAAGTAATGAAAAGCAACACACGACTTTCCCTATTTTTAGCTCTGCAGGTACGGTTTCCAGCCAGACTTATGCACCGTGACACCCCAAAGGGCCTACGGGGCACTTATCTCAGAACTTATTATTCCACTTCAAATGCCTTGGATGAGGAGAAGCACATATGAAAAGCAGGTCCTTTTTTCCCTCTGAGGCAGCATTTAAGCAGACAGACAGCACAGCTGAGGTCATGAAAAAAACCAGAGAGATGTTACCATCCCAGTCACCCTTTCAGATTCAGACCACTAAAATACAGGCCTCCTTAAAGACACTAATTAATTAATATAACATAATGAAGCGTTATCTCCTTATAGCATTTCAGCAATTTCATTCGCTGGTAGGGAAGATTTAATGATACCGTAACTCTTGCACCATTTCGTGCTATCACATTTGTTTCTAATGCACATATCCTGGAAACAGTTTACAAATACAGCTCTTAGTTTTGAAAAAGGTATTTTTACAGCAGCTCTCTGGTTTGATATCAGATCTGCATCTGGCTCAAGTCTAGCTTTGCTTTTCTGGAATAATAATTTAAAAAAAACCAAAAACATATTTGACTTCAGAAGCAGAAAGCCTGTCAGGCTTTGCCAGGGACAGGTTAGTCTCTTGACTAACTCTCTTTGACTCCTAACCAACTTTCTAATCATTCAAGTGCAAGAATAAATGTTAATGAATTCTGAGATTATTTATGGTCTCCCCCAAGATGCTTACCGTATGTCACAAACATGAACAAAAGCAACAGGATAAAAGTGCCACAGAAATTCAGTTCTTCGGCAGCAAGCTGAGAAGAACCACTCAGGAAGATGGAAGATGGACACCGTAGGGTCCTCAGAGGACAGCTCTGGCTGAGCTGGATCTCAAAAGGCTTTGCCTGCATCCTTTCAAGACCAAGCTGCAATACCGCTTCTAGGGACCGTCAGGACTGGTTGCTGGTCCATCAGATCTACATCTATTGATGTTTAATTAGGGTGGTTCATTTTGTGGCCTGATTTTAGGCAGTCCTGACCACACACCCTCAAAGTCAGGCTTGCTTTGACAGTAGTGAGCGCTAAAAAAAAAAATCACGGAAATCACTATTTTCCTGTAAAAATACAAGGTTGTGCATTGATAGGAAGGAATTAAGAAGAGAAATAATTAAGGAATAGAATGGACACTAGATAACAGCTGTTTGGAGAATCACGATACCATGTGGAGCTCTCCTGCATTTCAGGATGATTTTTAATTACTTCACTCAAGCCACGGTTAATTGTGCATTTCACACACGTGCCTTTAAACATTTGGCCATTATTACATTTTTATGAAGTTCAGCCCTGACTTAAATTCACACAGACATATTAAAAGCCCAGCAGCACCACAGATGCAATAAACCAGATGCTGAGTAAAGCCAAAGGTAAGTGAAAAAGATAACATCATTAAAAGCTTGCATAACACTTTATTTATGGACCTTATTCTCAAAATACTGTTAATTTTACTGCACATAAAATGACAAAAAGTTATCGCTGCTGTGGCACAGTGCTGCTTGCTCTGACGCTGGTTTTCACGCAGCAAAAAGTACTCCAGCCCTCCCCGCAGTGAAATTTTCCACACGCATTTTGCCAAGAGCGGACTTACACTCTGTGTATCTTGACGATGCCACAATTATTCACATCCATTTAAAACAAATGGCTTTTGCAAGAAGGGGTGGGCTTACCCTGTCCATTCCCCAGGCGGGCTGGTGGCTGCACGGCAGTGTCGGGGTGACGCTCAGGGTGACCCCCCCAGCTGCACCTTCTCCTGCTCCGGGGTGACATGTCCCACCCCAGCTGAGACCACTGGCAGGGGACCCGGCGTCTGGCTGCACAGCACCATGAGAAAGCTCCCTGGAGAGCAGTCACCCCCAGTTTTCATTGACAACCCTCGAGTTTTTAGAGACAAACAAGCAAGCAGTCCTGCAGAGGTCAGAAGTCATTTGCTCCTAAAAGCTCATAAAGACTTGTGCCTGATTATGGGGGGTTTTTTGGTTGGTTCGGTTTTTTTAATAACACAGAAAGCTGAAGTTCCTGAAATAAGCCCCCAAAATTTACAGCACATCTTTGGGCAGAAGAGCTGGCATTATTTGGCATTACAGGAGAGGAATAATCTGGATACAGAGAACAAATTTACCTGAGCACTGGACTACAGGATTATCCTGTGATAAATCAAACTATATTGTTACTTAAAAAAACCCCTGTGAACAAATAAGCCTTGAAAGCAATAAAGCCCTTCCCCAATGGTGCCCAAACGTACCCTGTGAGGCATCGGGAGCAATCTCCTCACACTCGAAGAAGCCCTTGCTCCACTATCCCACCTGCCGTTTCTCACATCTCCAAACACGACTGCCACAGAGGGGTTTATTCAGAGTCTGTGTCTCAGTCTTTGCTTCTCTGCCCACGCACTCAGAGCTGCAGAAAGCTCCGCGAGTCATTCTGTCTGCAATCATTGCTAACACCCATCCGACGCTGCCCCTTGCTATCAAGCCCGCCTTCCCTTGGAGCATTTACAAGGGCAAACTGCAGGAGAAAGAGGTCATCAAAACCCCTGATGAGACTCCTCGTGTGCCGAGTTAAGCCTACATAGGAGGTTTTGTGCAAGCTTTGGCAAAGACCTGCACTTCTGCTAGGCTCAGCGCATGCTAGAGTTTCTCAAAGAGAATATGCAGGACATGGGAAACATAGGGAAGAGGGACCGAGCACGGGAGGGAATATAAATGGAAATCCTAGGGATCAAGCAAAAGCTTGAGAAAAGAAATGGAACGCTTGAAAAACATGAAGAATACAAGAGCAGTGATTGACTGAAAGAAGGAAAAGAAATGGAAACAGGTGAAGGGCAAACAGCAGATGATGCAGCTTCAAGATTATATACACAATATAAATTCCTTATTCATGCACGCATTATTTATTCTGTGTCATGATACAGTACATATATTGATACAAAAGCCATGCATACTTGCACGAATATATGAGTAGTTGCAGGCCATCACTCTTGGTAAAACGCCAGTGTGGCTCTGGGGTTGAATTATAATACCTGTTCCTTGCTGGATAAAAAACAATCTGCTGCTTCCCGTGTTCAGCATTAAGGTAATCTTCTGATCTCCAGAGAGCAAAGTATCCAGTGTATTCTTACTTGCGTGCCAGAACTCAGGAAGCAGCTTAATCCCCCAGCTAATCCTACCAGGAGCAGTGCCCAAGTCTGAGGGAGATGCCAAAGTGCTGAACATGAGATTGCTGCACTCCACTGCAAGGCAAAAACTGGGATGCCCAAACTGCCTTCCTGTCTATGTCCAAGGCTGCATTTTTAAGTGCTCTAAAACGTGGCACTCTGGCTACTTCACCTCCCACAAGACTGATCACAAGTTTTCAACCATGCATTTTCTGCAGTAACTTCTCATGTAGACATTTCTTTCAAATTATTTTCCAAAAACTTTAAAGAAGATCCTGGATTTTGAGCTATTTTTATATGAACTAGAGTACTTTACGCAACTACCTGGACATGAAATATTTAAAGACAGTACAATGCTGACATGTTTATTGTGTTCCTCTCCTCCTTTCTCCTTACAGCTTGGCTTCGTCCACAATTTTTTGGGACGCCTTTCTTTCTCACTGGGCACACTGACGCCAACTGTTAGCATCACTTCCAAATTTCAATGTCTCCAGAATAGTCAGTTTTGCCAAAGAGGAAAACAGAAAATTTTGAGCTCATGAGCTGTCTCAAACCAGAAACTACCATTGAGCAGAGCTCCCTGCAAACCAAGATGTATTTTGGCTGCGCTTTGCCGAGGAAAGAGGGGAGGCAATAGCACTGAAAGGAGATTGAACTAAGGCAAAATTGAGGACAACATTCTTGCTTTCTTCTCCTAGATATTAAGACTGTTGTAGCTGGCACAGACTACCAGCTGCCTTTAATTGATTTATACTGCACTCTAAAGCAGACTGGTATTACACCTGCAATTACTTGAAAGACTTATTAAGAACCACACAAAGATCATAAAATATTTGGGACTTCAGCTTTAAAGCTGTGCTCAGGTGCAAGGAGCTGCAGCGATGAGACTTTTAACACCAAAATGCCCTAAGCCGAAGGAAGACTTTGTTCCTCCACTCTAGGGCAAAGATTTGATCCTAGTGCAGACCTCCACCTTGCGTAGGAATACTGCAGATGCAGTGCCCCTCTGTCCTCCCAGCCCTGAGAGTGCCTTTTAAATAGTGGGGAAAATGTGAAAGCTGCAGCTTAACTGCTCTTAATTCTGTTTTCTTATAAGGCAAACCAAATGATCAGCTACCCAAAACCTAACAGTTTCACACTTTCCAAGGGGCTTGAATTCACACAACAATTTTTTTATTTTTTTTTTTTACATATTATTTTACTTGCTGGCATGCAGTATACATGTTTTCATCTACTTTTAATTGCTTATTTCTGTCTCAATTTAATTTTTACCACTATCCAAAATAATTTTTTTTAAAATCACTCATTTTTTGTGTTCATGCAGCTTTGGCAACCCATTTGGCATGGATATATGCTTTGTTTCTTTATGCTGATATCTTCTTTGTGGCAGTTATTCCAATAGTCTCTCTCAGTGGGACACGTTCCAAAATATAATGAAAGTGCTTCCCAGCTTGGGCAGCAGTATATGTACTAGGATGGAAGAAGGCCAACAAGGTAGATGGAAATGAAGGGGACTATATAGCTCCAGTCCTTTCCTTTCCACTGAAGGATGGATAAATCATTGTATCACAGAATGGTTGAGATTGGAGGCACCTCTAGAGATCAACTGGTCCAACACCCCTGCTCCAAGCAGGTCAGCTAGAGCAGGTTGCTCCAGGGAATAGCCAGGTTTTGACTGTCCCCAAGGATGAAGACTCCATAACCTCTCTGGGCAACCTGCTTGATGTGAACATGGAAGGTTTCTTGCATGCCAGCTAGTAATGGGCTTCCCACCCCGAAGTCCACACATTCTCAACCTACAGGCTCAAGGCTCACAAAAATGAGCTGAACTACCTGTGTTTACAATACACCACAGGAACACAACCACCTACGCAACTGACCTTCTGGAGCCACATATGAACACCACTCAGGAAATTCTTGGAGAAAACCCAAGAAACAAAACTTTACCAGCTGCTATCTTCCTAAGTGGGAATCCTTTCTCAAGGTTTGGTTTGTTTTTTTTTTTCCAGTGACAGAATAACACAACCATCTCTATTTTCCTGGTGACCTTCTTTTTGCTTTACGTGGTCATCCAAATACAATATGCCTAACACTTTTTTTTTTCCTTTCATTTTTATTCCTAAGATTCATTTAGCTCAATTCTGTCACAAAAATGCATCCTGCCTCAGATTCAATTTACACTTATGCTGAAATGCCAGCCATGTGTGGCTGAGGCATTTGGTCTGTGCTTTATTCTGTTTCCCACCTTAAGGCCCTCACATGACTACTAAAGTAGCCTCAAAGCTAGGGAATTACAATGTTCCTGCAATTTGTGGTCATTTGGTGCTTTATGATGCCCTCAGAAACAAAAATCAGCCATAAGAAAGGGGTAGGTAGAAGGGGCGGTGAGACTGTCTAAGAGGATTCTGGTAGGGTGGAAGAAGGTGAGGAACTCATCACTAGGATCATCACTCAGAGGTTGCTGCATCTGTTGTACACTTTCAGTCAGTTTAAATATGAAAAGTTAACAACTGCATTCTTGTCCAGCACTTCCACCTCAGGTCCATACCATCTTGGAGATGTCCCACATAAGTTGCAGTAGGAACATGGTGAGGCACAGTTTTCAGCGTGCTGTAGGTCTGTGTTCCCCAGGGAATGGTACATGTCCGCATAAAAACAGACTGCGGCAGAAGAGGAGGACCCACAGCCTGGCTGACATGCTTGCCAGCTCTGGAGAACAGGTTGCTGGTCTATCTTCTCTAGCATGAGTCATTTATGGGAACTGCTGTTGGCTACAGGTTTAAGCCTACGTAAGAGTCTCCAGAGGAAACTGTAGTGCTCTCTCCAGGCATTTGTTGCAATCCTACAATCAACCCTAACTTCATCAAGGACTCTGTAAATCTGCAAAAGTGTAAGGCAGTGGAAGAATGAGAAGTCAGAGAAGCCAGATGATCAGAGGTGCAGAGTACTTGGAAGTCAGTCCCACTGACTTCAATCAGGGCTTCTCTGAAAACTAATGTCTTCATTTTCACCCTCCTCAGGAGGAAAAGATGAGCATACTGGGGGAGACGAAAGGATTGCATATATTCTGCATAGAAGATAGAGTCATACTGTGCAAAAAAACCACATTCAGCTACACAGGGGAACTCAGGACCTGTCATTAGCTCCAGAGACGTCATAGCTGCTGCAATTACCATTCCATACCCCTTAGCTTCTCCAAAGGTCTGAGCAAAGCAGCTACAAGCTCCAGCTCATCTTACTTAGAACACAAGACAACACATAAACCTCTACAAAAGCCACGAAACCTCTGGCCACCTTAATTGACGTGCACAAATAGCCAAGACATGATCTGGCATTGTGAACTGCCTTCCGTCCTTCCTTTACTGAGCTGACAGCATGCGTGTGTGTGTGTATAATTATATTTTCTCTATGCTGTTCCTAGTACAGCCCTCTCAGCGCTTTCTCAAAGCAATAAATTATAGACCACAGCCTTTCCTCTCTGAGAAAAATCTCTACAGGCAAAAGTGGGAACACGAAGGCTGGTGTTGACCTTTCAATTCATTTTTATCTCCATGGGCACACCAGATATCTTGTATTCTTTTAAACAGAGCTCCAATAAGCAAAGCACCATGTAAAAATGAGACCATCTCCCACGAGGCTTTATTAGTGTGCCCCCAAAACCTCCAGGCAACTTAAGCTGAAGTGACCTCTACTGCAAATAAAGCGGGAGTCCTGAGAGTGTTCGCAACCATGTTGTCAAAGAGAAGCAGCAGCCTGGAAATTGCTGCAAGCAAAGAAACAGCACAGCAGGGAGCAATTGGTGTTTCAGGAAAAAAAATCTGCAACGCTCTCTGGTTAGCTAATCACACCTTGAGCTAGTGCCGGCGGGCTGCCGGCCAGCACGCCAACCTGCTGCACGCTGACGATGCTCGCAGGGGCGATCTCGCCGGGGGCTGGCTCAGCTGGGGAGAGGCAAGGATGCTGGTCATGGACCTGGGACCACCACCCACCACTTGCCACGTGTGGCTTCTTCACAGATGCCAGCAGGGTTATAGCCACTTTCTAGTGTAGAAGCAAGCAGGTGATTACAAGCCTGTTGCTATGGCCAGCTAACAACACAGGAGGCAAAATGCCCATCTCAGCCCATCTCCTCCTAACTTTAATTTCCTATTCCCAGGGACAGGAGAATGAGACTAATTTAGGGGCTAATTCAAGCAGAGGAGCAGGCAAGGCTGGAGTACGCTGTGTAAAAAGTACAAACAGAAGTAAATCTACCCTACAGCAGAGATTAAGGCTAATACCAGAAGATGCTCTTTTGAGCCTAATGGACTCTGAGCTGTGTATTAGCAATGGGTAACCAGGAGGTACAGATGTACCTCCTGGAGGTCAGGTTTTCATGAACTGACCTGCATGGGAGGATCTGGAAACGCAGTCTGTTTTCTCTAGTAAGGTAAACCCTTTCCTCCCAGGAATAAGCCAGTTCTCATTAAAAAAAGTAACATACACACCCTCTTTCACTGTCGTATTTGTTTCATTTCATGCCAGGGGAACGTTATAGTTTTCCAGAGAAAGACTCAGTATAAAAACTACAGTCATGCACTGATAAATGGCAGTACAGACGAGTTTTCCAGCTAAACAGAAACTGAAGATATGTAATAGGGACAGAATTATTATTTACATTCAAACAGTAGCACAGCATCCCTTTCCCCGGGAAAAGGAAGAGCTGACACACAGTAACTCTCCGGCTGCGTGGCTTCATGTAGGACAATTTAGGGCCTTCTGGATGGAAACCTTGGAGCTGCAGAGAGCAGATGCCTACATTCACACTGGGGCACACCATGTATACAAGACAAATTCAAGTATAAGTACCCAAATATAAAGGCAATAGGAATAAAACATGTTGGAACCTCACCATGCTGGGCTCCAACTCTTAACACTACAGGTATCTCCAGCACGTAGCCCCTTCTATGAACTATCCACCCTGAAGGTCCAGAGCTGTTTTTCACCCCACTGCTACTACTAAAAAATTGTTCCAGAGCCGCCCTATCACCTTCTTAATTGGAGTCTCAAATGTCCTCTTCCTTTGTTTTACATTGATTTGTTCTTGTGTAATTGCTGTTCTCTGGCTTAAATATCTAAACATCCACTTTATGCCTTTTCTAAGAGCACTGGATCTCCTCTCAGCTTGCAATTTGCTAAGCTAAAGAAGCCATACCCACAGGACAGAAAGGCTTTCCAGCTCCTGGCTCTTCCCAGTCATCCTTCTCTCCCAACACAAGTTCAACTCCCTTTTGGCACTGAGCAAGGGCAGATGTGAGTTGCAACATGTAGGTGGAAAACAGACCAGATTTAGTGGAAGACCAGATACATCTCACTGTAGGTGGCCCTACCATTGGCTAAAACAAATCCAATGCACTCAAAGACTTCCCAGTACAAGTAGGCTTAGTGCATTCAGGCTGGAGAATGAGGTGGAAGACTCATTAGGAATACTGTAGGTCAGTAAGAAAAAGTAAATTAATAGAAAGTGAACTGCAGGGCCTAGGACTTTATTCAGTTACCCAGGATGCAGAATTATGACTAGCCAGTATTAGTGCAGGGAAGTATGACTGGGAAGTTTGTGATAGCCTACCTTTTTGTGATGCACGAGCACAGAAACATGTAACAAGAAAGGCTGTGCATTCACAGAGAGATGCATGGCCTTCTACAAGAAGTCCTGTGGGAATGGTTATACCCTCACCGTGAGATAAGCTGACCTACAGAGACACAAGCAGGGCACATCCAGCTCAAACTGTGCCCTGCATCTCTACCCACCGACACCTGTATGGGGGTCAAACTCCAAACAGTGACCACCACCACCTCCGCAGGCAGCACATCAGATACCACGGTGGAAAAGGGCAAGGGGCCCCACCTTGGATCCAGAGGTAGAAGGTTGGTCTCGCTTTAAGCTCATGCCAAAGACCATCCTTAGTCAAATCAAATGTAAATATATGCGGGTCAGTTGGGCGCAGATACAAAAACAGTCTTGCACGAGTCTTGCTCTCACGTCTGCATGCCACTGACTGCTGAGAGTGGTGAACCTTCACAGCCACGTGGGCTTGGCTGACACCGTGATGCTGTTTGATTAGCCCAGGCATTTTTTCCATAACCACTTTGAAAGAAAAAAAAACAAAAAAAAAACCACACCACAAACACTTGGAGAGAGAAGAGGGAAGACTGGGCCAAATTTTCCACCAGCCTAGCCTACAAGTCAGCACGTAGCGCTGGGCAGCCATGAGGCATCTCAGTCATCCAGGCTGTATGCCCACCACAGCACGGGCTGCCTCTGCACGCAGCGAAGCAGCTCCGAGCCAGCTATCTGCATTTCATCCATCCCAGCAAACAGCTCCGATGGCATCCTCCCTTTAGGAAGGCTGCCAGCAGGTGTATGATAACGAGAGGTATCTGTGATGATCACACTGTTTCTCACATTGGCAAACTTTAATAATGACTGATAAGCTTTTCATTGAGTGTGTCCTTTTTCGTGCTGTTAGGAGCTTCAGCAAATTTCTACATTAGCACATACATTAGCTTGCTCCACAGAAAGACAAGAGACTTAAATAAGCACAGAAAGCTCTAACCCTGCTATGAATAACAAATAGATGGTTTCATTTTTCCCCCCAGTATGTTTGCAATGCAAGACTATAGCTTTGTTCACTTTTCAGAGGACAAGGATGTAAATGACAGTGTCACCTCCAATCCTCCACAGACCTCAGCCTTGAATGCCAAATCTTTCTACAGCTTTAACTTCCCAGGTGTCACAGCAGCCACATCTAGGTTGCAGTCCTTCATCTTCATGTCACCAAACAGCTATTTTTCAAAAGACAAAAGCATACTTTATGGAGAAACAACACTGCAAGCCTGAGATTTCTGACTCTAATAAAGAAATACCCTTTCGTGCCTGTAAGGAAGCAGCGCGGAATGGGATACACACTGAATATTACCAATATGCTATGTTGTTTTCTCCAGAGTAGTATCTAATTTAGAGAGGAGCAAAGAAAGGGCACCACTGTTTTTACTGAGGAAAAAACAAATTCATAGATTTTTGCAGGCATCTGGGCTATTGTGCTGCAATCGGGGCTGCAGAACAGAAGCTTTCATTGAAAAACTGATTGCAGAGATAGTATTACCACATAAATCAAGGCACAATTTTGCCTTCCCATCTGCAGCCTTGCAGCCAAATGCTGACAAACATAAGGAGGGTTTCAAACCACCTCACTCAGAACCCAGCTCTGGGGGTCAATCACCACCAAAGTTGCTGCTTGGAGAACGACGGCTGCTCCTACGTGTGCTCCTCACGCATAACTGGTGTTCCAGGTCAGCTCTGTGAGCCTCCTCTCTGTGCCCCCCACTTCTAGTGCTGCGTTTTTGGGGATCCCACCCTGATCATGCCTATCACACCTCCGGGTCCATGCTCTGCAATAGCACGTGTCCCTCCATCCCCAAGCACCCAGCCAGACACTCTCTTCCCCAGCTGTACAGCCAAGCAGAGCAACCTCCTGCCATCCTCAGCCAACCCCCCTGAAGCAACAGTCCTTCCCTTACGTCTGTGTGTCCTCTCTGCCTTTCCTTCATTTTTAAGATGAATTTTTAAGATTCATTTCATTTCAAAGAATAAAGGCCATGGAGGGCGGATGCAGAGAGACATGGGGTGGAGGGTGGATGCTCACTAAGAGTCTTAGCTCTTAATTTTAACTGTTCTTTAGATCCCCTGGTGTATAATGCCTCTGCTAACTCAGCCTAATAGTGTTTTAGGCCAAGTTTTAATTATTTCTTTTCTTTCCCATACCTATGTCACTGCAATGAATGATAGATAACACGGCATGTGACAGTGATGGCATTATTGTAGGGATATCAGAGGCTGCAGATATACAAGCCACCCTACACAGTTTTCCGCAGAGATGCTGTATAAACTTGGCCATCCCTCAGGTCTTGGGCAGGAACTCACGTTCAGCTGCACTGTCATACTGCGGCTCCTAAAAAAAACCCACCATGTGTCATTACTTTAAGAACTTCCCCCTTCATCTTCTTCCTTAACATGGACTAATTCATCACCCAACCTTCCCTTCACCCCATCTGCCTCATCTCAAGACCTACATCAACACCATCGATGAGGATGAGGCTGCCCAGAGGTCCCAGATGGAAACCCAGATGCCCCTGGGCTGAGGTCTTTTCACCAGTCTCGTCCACTCTGATCATCTGTCGTGACTTTGGAAGCAACAACATGGCTGCAACTTGCTCATAATATGGGACGTGGGTGGAGGCTACTGCCAGGTCGGCTCGCCTGAGCAAAGGTCTAGATCTCTGGGCTCCCCAGAAAGTCCTTCTGGCTTTGGGCATACTCAGGATTGCTCAGCAAAAGTAGGCAGCTGGATCCTGAATATGGTGACTTTAAGCTGAAGCACACTAACAGCGTCTTGGTGTCAATTCAGTAATCATACTATCTGGGCCTTGAATTTGCCAGAACTCAGACAAAAATCCTGGAGGCAGACAGAAGACCTGGATACCTGATATTTCCTATTTTTAAAGACACTGACAAGTTGCTAGATTTAAAAACTGACCTACTTTAGTGGCTGTTTCATATTGAATTTTTTCCCTTCAGGATGCCAGCTATTCTTCTTCTGCTGCTTTTTCCTCCAAAAAGCATTTTTGTACTTTGAAATAAATATAAAAAACAGACATGCCACTCCAATTATGGCAGTTTTTCTGCCGGGTTAAGTGCAAGTATTTTTGCGAAATACAGACCAGAAAAAGTACCAGAAAGATATACACAAATGGTTTCCACTGTCAAGTCTCTCGTTTCACGCACAAGCATTTAAATATTAAATAACCACATACCTTTGTGACAGGCAGAACTCCTATGCACAGTTTAACAGACAAGATATTCCTGAGCACTTACAACCACCTGGCAATCACAAGCTACTTAAATGCATAAACACTCAGAGAAATAAAGGCATTATTGCTTCATCTGTCAGAGCATCAGGTAACCCATCGACCAGAATTTAGTACCGTTTCCTCAGCACCACTGGTTCACTGCATCTACCAGGATCACATCACTAACTGGAGCGTAACGGGAAGGACCGGTTATCCCCCATCTATTAATGACACTGGCTAAGGATGAACCGAGCTACTGACAGTAGAAATTGTGTCTGCAGTAAAACAGGTATTGTGTAGATATATCTATTTACTGTAAATAAATATAGTTTCCTTAAATTGAAAACTAACTTCTATTGAAATGGCCTGCATTCTGCAATAAAACATAGAGAAACTGGAAGAACCGTTGCAAATATTTCTCCCAGAAACTTATGCTCAGTCTAGCACTAGCTGAATTTGAGTATCTCTTTCCTATGCAAGCACCCAGATTGCAAGCATTTGTTTAAACTCGCACCACCACTATGTTTTACAGGCCAAAAGTCCTTTCCCCGCAGAGCAGAAGACCTCAGTCCAACACAGCATTTACTTTACTGCTAAACAAAACATGGTAGCAGGCAGTCTCTCTATAGCTGTTACTAACTTGGAGTAGGTGTAGACTCTAACTTCTCATCAAACAGTTCTCTAGTGTTTGCCATCAGACACCAACCTGCTCAAGACTCTTGGAAATGCATCTGTTAAAATTCATGATAATAGATGATTAATAATACAATTACTAGTCTTGCTGGATTTTCCGTGAAAGCATACTCTCAGCTTTCACACTGAAGACAAACAGCATCCCGGTGCGCCCACAATGACAACTCCAAGTGCAGTGGCAATTATTCAAGGAGAGCTTGTTCCGTTCAATTGATTGCTTTGCAAGAGGAAAATGGTTCAACCTAGTTGCCCAGCTTTGGCCCAAAGCACAATGCTTCAAAGAGCATCGGTGTATTGTTTCCGTAGGCAGCTGCACTCATTAAAAAAAACACACACCACCTGTGGACGCACCTTCCTGACTCCTACTCCTCTACAGTGGATGAAAGTCTTGAGATTTTCCAGCAGCAATAGAAGGGTTTTGGCTAAACCCTCGTGTCTGCAACAAGCAGCAAAACAATTTGGTGTGCTGTCATGAAGGAAGAGATGGCTTAATTAAAACTGAAAAGGAGATCAATTGCATTGATATTTGCAGAAGTGTTTCCTTTAGAAAGATGATTGCACATTTCTATTAAAAAGCTTATCTAAGAAGTTTTATACCTCCTTCAAACAAATTAAATCACAGGTTGCCCTGCTGAGCATGTCTGAATCTGCACACCTGCATTTAACTGCTTTCTTGTAAATGCAATAGCCAGGCTTGTAAGAGCAAGCAGGCATCATGGCTGTGCAGGGAGGGCAGCTGAAGGACTCTTTCACATTCTGGGAGAGAAAAATCACACTGTTTGACCAGGCATTCAGATAATCCAGGGATGGGCACTGTTATGAAACCGCAGCAGCACACAGATACAGGTAAAAGCACACAAATTCTACAGGAAGAATTCTACAAATTCTAGAGGAAGGAATGAGGAGCAGTAGGGTTTGGGTTTTTTTCAGATTTATTTTCTCATTATTAGCTGGGGGTAACGGTCAGCCTAAGGCAAGAAGGTGCAGGAGCACACTCTGTCTGCAGGAGACGACAGCCGGCTCTGTGCTCAACGGCAGCACCGCACACTATCCCGCTTTAAAGTTTATCAAAACATTACTCAGATCATCAATTACAATTTCATTTTGAGAAAGAAAATCATGCTGATGAAAAGTTAGGAACAAGAACAACAAGAGACAGAAGGGAGAGGAGGAACAAATAGATTTGTAATGGTCTTCCAGAGACCTTAATTAAAGAATGAGTGCTCTTGCAGGTAAGAAGTAGATATATTGCAGTTTTCATAGTGTTTCAAGTGCAGGAGTGTTAGTTAGTGGGCTGCTATGTAATTATTCTTTAGGTCCACGTACTTGAAGTCTTGGTAGAAACAGTAATTAAAAGCAAAGTAGAAAAGTATCTGGAATGTGTAATTAGACAAATTTGAGATGGGCAGAGCGTGGGCACTGGGCAGGCAAGTTGTGTGCAGAGACCTCCACTGCTCCACCAACCTCTGGTGCCTGTTCCCCCACGCAGGAAGCCCACCACCGCTTCCACAGTGCTTTGCTTAGCTGGTATGTCTCACAGGGGCTCTGAGACACGGACCATTTCTTTATCATCTCTCCAGCTGCCCTAATCCCTGATTAGAAACACAACCAGAATAGAAACTTATAATAGAAAGTGCTGGAGCTGACAAAAACAAGCCCGGTGAAGAGGCAGCCTATGGGTACACTACAGTAATCCCAAAGCTTCCAAGAAGCAGCCCACCGTGTCAGGTCCCCGATCTGTCCCTTTTGGCATTCAGTTGATCATTTATCCACCTGAACAGGGGGTCAGCATGCCCCGAGCTGGGCTGGAGCAGCTCCGAGACATCTCAAGCTCCAACGCAACCAGTTATGGTTCATAAGGAGCTGCCACATGTGAGCTGATCCATCACAGTAAACCTCTTCTGGGCTTGGCAGGGACTTGTTAAACCACAGTAACATGGTCACAAGGCTTATTTTACAATGCTGTCCCGAGGCTTGCTTACTCACAGACTGAATTCATATCTGAGCTTTGGTCAGTCTTTTCTCAGATTCATCCCACAGAAGGGAACAAAAATAACACCACCTATTCATTTTAAGAAATAATTTCTTATTCCAGAACGAGCACATTGTGAGCATTACATGCTGAGCGTTATGCAAGAGCTAGGTTTTCCTGGTTGCTGTGGATGACCATCACAATAATCTCCAATTAGATGCCCGTATGCTGCTCTTCCACAAGCACTCACTCTCATTCAGCAAAGGAGAACTTACTCAGGATTTCCCCACGTTCCCTTTGTGCACTTGTGCCCGAGCTGGTATTTCCACTCCATGCCCACATTTTTCACTATGCAGAGATATTCATATCCTTGTGGGTTTTTTTTCCCCTAAGATGGTCTCACTGCAGTTGATTAAAACTGAAATTTTAAAGGCATGTAAAGGCACACATACTTATCTAGCTGTGTCCAAGTAACTATATTTACATTGAAATCAATAAAGATTGGACAACTAAGTGCTTCTGAAAATCTCTTCTGTGCCCACATGCATCTCTTTTGGGCCCAAATCCAGAAATTCATATTTTGCAGTACCTGATTCATAGAAACCAGGAACATTGCTCCAAATGCCTTCACTCTGGAAAAATATGCAGAGGAGTGTGAGGGTGTCTATGTGGGGCTACAAAAACCAGCACCCTTAGCGAGTACCTGCCCAAGACAATGCCCTGTGTCTTATCAGCTAGTCCTCATCCTCTAACACCTCCTGGCTTCTTCTCAGGTCCTCCCACCCTACTCTTCCCTCCTTGATGCATTGAACATGACTTTTACGACATTTGCTCTCTCTGGTTTTGAATTAGAAAAAGCTCCCATAAGTCTCCACTGATCACACATTTAGATTTTCAGCCGCCTGTAACTTGCAAAAGATGCTCATATTTGACCAAGAAAAGCATATGCCTCCATTAACTATCAAGGCATCTCTCTACAGTATGAAGGTGCCAGAGCTGCCTCAGGGAAATGGCTCTAAGCATATCTTTTAAGGTGAGCAAAACGACGTCATTTTCCTTACTCTCATTTTGTCAAATGGCTGAAACATATTAGCTGAAATATTGCTGAAAACCTGAGTCCTAGGAGGACTCTCTAAAGGGGAAATTGAAGCCTGAAGAGTTGAAAACGTCACTCAGTTATACGCTATCAAAACTCAGATGTTATAATGGGATGTATCAGGCAAACTCAACCACCTGGGCCATTATAAACCAGTCAAGCAATTGGTCTGGAGATGACTCCTCTGGACCATCGCAGCGCGGTTTCAGTGGGACTGCTCTGGTTTATCCTGCCGAGAAGTCTGGGAGCCAAAACCAGAGATCTCAGCTGGATCACTGCGTGTAACAGCATTTCATTCACCTGGTAGGTATCCTCATTAAATCTGAACTGTCATTTTTCCCGAAAACACAAAGATAAAATGTAAGGTCATCTGCATGGTTTTTGTATCCATCTGCCACACAAGCAGTCACAATATATTATACTTAAAAATGGCAGCCACGGGCTTTTTTTCCTGGAAGCGTCCTTGATCTACAGGTAATGCCTTCCTGAAAGCCCATATCTGGCTCTTAACAAACAGTACGCTCCGGCATATTGACTATATATCAGACTTCCAGCAGGCCTGCTAAGTCCAGATGAGGCACTTCATCCTCTTTACGAAGCCCGCGTAGGTGGCTCCCGAGCACGCTCACGCAAACCTCAGTAGAGCCTCGTACATCGTACCAGCACAAGCACTTGGGTTTCTGTGCTTCAGCTGTCTCCAGCTGACACAGGGGGGGTCCATTCACAGGGCAGATACAAAAACCAGTCATTTTTATCCAAAACGGGTAGGACCTGCTTTCTGGAGGCACATGGGAATACAAGTCCATCTCAGAAAAGTTCCTGGCAGGGCAAGACAGAGCTCGCATTTTTCCATTCTTGGGTGTTTCATTCCTTTTGCGAGTGCATGGGGGAGACCCCCCCCCACCGAGCATCACCTGGTTTAGGTGCCTGCACCTGAAGCCTAAGGCTCTCCACATCAGTGCTAGCAGGTACACACCTCCTGTGGACCTAGAGCACTCGATGCATGCCTTATTTAAGGGCAAAAATACTTTTTTCTCCATCAACTATATAGAAAGCATAAATCCCAGGCTTGGACACAAAAATTCGACACAAAGATGGTATTTAAAGCACGCTTTCCATATTTTAAACAGCAATGATAGAGAAGCCTCCCAGAACCTGAGCTAAGAAGGGACACTGCAGGGAGAGCTTCAGCAATGCCAGGGACTGCGAATGCCTTGTTCTTCCCTTGGGCCAGGGGAGAATTTATTTGTACTATTGTATCAGTAGACACTTTGCACCTTGATTGTCTCAACTATTTCGGCAAAGAAATGGCCTGACTTTCAAATAAATTCATCACAGCCGAGAAGCGTGAGGCTTCTGTTCTGAAAGTCCTCACGGTATGTATGCCCCTTTTTCAGGAAAACGTGCCCACTCCCTACACGCCAACAAAATCTTTCTACATGACTAATTTTCAAGTTGAACTGTCTTGATAAATAGACTGACTCACTGCAGAATTTAACTATGCATTAGGTCCTATTAGTGAATTAGGCCCTTTTGTTTTGCTCCAGAGTGCTGTCAAGAGCTGTAACAGCTTTCCTGATTAATGAAGAAGGAAGAAAAGTTATTTCAAAGACAAGGGCAGATTGGAATTTTCTTTTTTTTTTTTTTTTGGTAACTTCAGAAAGATGGAGTATTCTATCGGTAAGAGCAGCAGAAGATGCCACAGGCTTTGGTCTTGGCCTGATCCGTGCTGTGGATGCAGGACAGAGGGGGGTGGGACACCTCTGCTATTTGGTCTCTATCCACCCCAATCCTTGAGCTTTGATTCATGCTATGGGAGCCATGTCTCAGAATCCCCGATGGCTTCTGACAAATGACTTGAGCCTCCTCTCGCCCCAAGACTGCCTGTACGTACCCACAGGATAGTTCATGGTGAAGCCATTTTGTGAAGTGACTGAAAATGGTTTATTGGTGTTAGGTGAGTGACCCAGGTCTGGTTATCTCGGAGTTATTAGCTCCCGCGGACACGCCTAAATATCTTTTACCACATTTCTGCTTTGCAATACCACATGGTTTTCCTATTTGCTTGCAAACCCACACTGTAACGTGTATCACTGTATAGCACTTATTTTCACAGTGGAGACTGTTACAAAGTAAGAGCATATTCTAGTGATTGCACAAAACGGCTAGTTACACAATATGACGATAACATTGATCTTGAGGGCTCTCTGTATTGAAGGAACTCCATTAGCTATGTCAATGGCTTCTTTGTCTTGCTTTATTTTTAGCATTTCCTCCATTGATCCAATACCAACTGGACAGGGGTTACGTGTCTGGGACTTTTCTTTGAGAAAAGAAGAGATTTTTGAACCTTAGTCTTGAAACAAACCTCAGAACATGACCGTATTGTGCAGCATTTACCTCCCCAGGCACCCATCCCTCCCTCCATGGTGATGTGCTGGAGAAGAATGGTACGAAGCTCAAAACGATGACATGCGGCCAAAGCTAAACCATTTTTCCTAGGGAGCTCCTGCACAACACCCAAACACAGACTAAAAAGGGACTAAATCCGCCCTGAACAAGGGAGGCCTGTACTCCAGGAGAAGAGGATGGAGTTTCTTCTCCTATTTAAAACACGTGCAGTAGAAATAACGGACAAGGGGCAAAAGTGCAAAAAGAAACAAAAAAGGCACCGCGAGTATCTCAGCGCTACAAGCCTCTTTTCTCAGAATTTGTTTTGCAGCATTTGCTCCTGTTTATTAATAACCTGCTCACGAGATGTTGCTAGGGACGCTTCTCCTCACAACAGATTTCACTTCTCAGCAGCAGAACACCAGCCACGTGATGAAGCGCCGGAGACCTTCAGCTATGTCACATGCAGGTTTCCACACAACATCTGAGCAGTACTTGGACTTTTTGGCCTTATGAAACCCACTGGGATATCTTTCCAGAGCCCGTGGTTGGGCATTAACTCCAAAGGTCTCAGCATAACCTTATCTATGGCCAGTTTTGTCCATTTGCACATTTACCAATTCTGGCCTTTTGCCTAAGTTGCTCTTTTTCCTACCACATATTCACGCAGTGATGTATTTATAGACATTAGATGAATCTTGCACGCCTAATGGTCACAGGCTCTAATTCAGAAATCCCTCATCTCCCACTTCAGAAATCGTAGTCTGAAGGTCCACAGACACAATCAAAGCCTTCATAATGGTCTGAACCTTATTTAAAAGAAAAAAAAACACCAAAAAGTTAAAAAATGTGCCCACATTTTCCTTCTCCCGCTTCAGGAAAAACATCTTTTTTTTTCTATATAGACTGCTGCCCATGCACATTCTGCCAGTCTATTTTGTGTTAAATCTAACCTGTGTCTTTTCATCCATGTTTAAAGTGCCAGGCACAGCTCTGCTGCTACATAAATAATAAACAACAACAGCGTGACATCAAATAAGGCAGTTTAAGAAATGTAGCTGACAGGTTTTTATCCCTTGACATTTTTACTATGAATTTCTTCGCCTTTGTCATTTGACTTAATGGCATTGCAAACTACATAACTGTAATTACTCCTTAGTTTATATTAAGAAATAAGCCTGATGCTTCACCAGGATAACACCTGAGAGAGGGGGAGGTAAGGCAGGAATGCGAGAGGGAAGGCTTTCAGAGCCAGAGTGGTTTCTTGTAGGTGGCTATAACAGTGACAGACAAATGGGAACAGCAAAGTAATGAGTCAGAAAAAGGAATTCAATTTCTTGGTCCTGCAATAGGAAGGTACATGATAAATACAAGGGAAAAGAGAAGACAAACAGGATACAGTCATGCCCGGAGGACGTGATTATAGACAGGCAACTTGGGACCTTCCAGTCCTAAAGCCTTCAAGCACTTAATGAAGTGACTGGATTTCTGGGTCCACCTTCAGCACAGTTCCCCAGTGATAACGTCCAGCTTTTGTAAACCTGTTCTGACCCACATCAAAAATTACTAAACATGTTTAGATACCTCACTCCAAACACTGCCAAAAACCTCCCTCTCCCCAACTATCACAATAATTAATTATAAATCCTAGACTGCCCAGAAATCCTCTGACCAGCCAGAATTATTGCCAACAGCACATCTGAGTTATCTGGAAGCCTCCTATGGGAAGCAGTAGGTAGGATAGGAGAGTGCTGTGCATTTATGCACATAGCATTCATTTATTATGTTTCAGATAAAACAAAGGTAAATCCTCGTTTGGTTTAACACAATGAAGATCCATTACACTGGAGCTCTGCCACTACACAGCAGGAAAGGTCTGGTCATGAGAAACGGTCCTGTAGTTCTCAGCTTGGAGAGACGAACAAAAATATAATCCATCAACCTATACAGCACAAGTAAGGTCAGCCATTTAGGCTGAATAAACTGAACCCAAAGCAATGCTCAACTGAAGATGATAAAGGAAACGTGCTTAGGCTGCAGTGCCTCAGGAGACCATGTGTTTTGGGGGCATGTTATCTGGGATTATTCCTATGTACCTGTCAGCCCACTGGTTTCAGTGAAGTTACTCCTCATTAACTTCAAGAATGGAAAGTGGTCTTTCTGCTTTCAAGATTTGACCTGAAACTGCATATTTTTTGACCTACATCATTTTCGCAACTCCAGTTTTCAGATTCCCATTTGCCATCTTCTTCTGCAAGTGGACAAAGATCATTTTGACTTATAGCACTGGTCTGACAAAGAGAAGGATTTAAGGGCGATAACAGTATTCCACCAGACCACGAAAGCATCAAGAGCGTCATCCTTTGCAGAGACTTGCTGGAACGTTCCCAGTCTCCCACAAGGCACCCAACTTAGTACTGTCAGTACAGTAACTTATATCCTGAGATGTCCCATCATAAGACAAACATGGACTTTATGACATCTGACAAATTCCACCTCACTCGGACACATTTTAATGCTTTTGGCTCCTTGAGTAAACAATAGTCTTCTTCATTCTCCCCACAATCAGGAACATCTTTTGAGAATATTTTGAAACCACAAATGGAATTCAGACCTTGACTGAGGGTCAAGTGGAGAACAAGCAAACATCCATCACATGATCTCACTGACTGTAATTATGGATGATTTCCAGAAAATAGCACACAACATTTTGTAAAAATATGGCATTTTCATGCACACTTGTTGCACTTCACCTTTGTCCTGTGATGAGGTACATACCTGTTTATTCCACCACCTATTCTTAGATCATCAGGTAAATCACCAGATAAAAATAACTCAAGTCAAAATGATCAGTAAGACGACCCGTTAGCTTATGAAACTGCTGGCCAAAGCTGCCCATTCCATTTTTTATTAGTTGTTTAGCAGCAAGTATCACGCCCCAGCCTCCGGTTTCAATGCTCTGTCTTGTTCTCACAAGGGTTTTTCTGCATACGTTTTCTCCACTGCATCAGGCCATGTTTGCTGCTTGTTGCAATTCCTGTTGTCAGTCTCTGCAACACTTTTGCCCCAGGGTATTATTGCAATAAGTGCCTTAGTGTTAAGTGTCACACACCCTGCTCCCAGTGTAGATTAGCCCTGTCCCCCTTGGAAACAGCTGTCCAGGCGGGTTATGTACGACACGTGTTGGAGTGAAAAGTGTATATGTTATTTCTGAGAGGTCCTCAGTCACCTTTGGACTCTGATGCCAACTGGTGGGCAAACTCAGTTTGCAGCAGAAGTTACCAAAGATGGCAAGGGAAGCTAAAAAGAGTTTGTGTGGGACTCATCCCACTTAATTTTAGCCATCCAAAATGTGGGGTCTAAGCCAACTAGATGCTTACTCCTATAACCCGCATAGAAAGAGAAGCAACACCAGGGGATGATTCATCCCACCTGTTTTAAACAGGATCACTCCACTGGTAAGGTCGGACTCCAAAGAGAGATGAGACAGCAGCATGTACCAGAGGAACAATAGGCAGAATAAATCCAACCTGGCAGCTCTCTCCAAAAACGTCCCCTTATATTTTGTTCAGCACAAACATGGCAAAATGGCTCTTCCCTCATTTATGAGCAGATGTTCTACTAACTTGGCTTTTTTTCCTTAATATTAAGGAGCCAATCCCTCCACGGTGCTTTGTCTTGAAGGAAGAGTGACTTTGGCCCAGTACTCGTACCTGAAGCTTGTCTTCTCAAGTTAAGGTACAGAATAACCCATGAATAAATGAAGCACCAACTGATCACACACTTTCCAAGTTCCCAAATATCCAAATACATGCTCAGTTCCCTGTGTCAGTGTAGTCAAACCTAATGATGTGTTTTCTGCAACTGAAAATTATTGCGAAGGCTTTACCCTTCCGTCCCGGACACGCACCTAACTTAGTTGGAGACAGTGGAAATCTTATTGGCAAAAGAAATACAGGATAAGACTCAAGGGAGGTATGAGCCCAGCTAAAGAGAATGAAAGGACCTAATTATCGCAACAAGAACAAAATAAAGGAAAAATAAGACGTGGTCTGCAGAAGAACCACAGCTCCCCTTCACCCTGAGCTGCACCCATGAGATAGAGGGGACAAAGGTGCTGATTTGGTCACTCCACGCTAACCAAGGTTTCCCCACAGTCAAATATCTACACGTTTTTTGACACCGTAAGTATAGCACAAAGGGGCTGATACAGAGCTCTGCACTGAGATCCCAACTATTTCTTCTTTAGACCTAATCTTCATCCCCCATGTCCTGCCAGTTCTGAATCCCTTTAAAAGTCTTTTTTGCTTGTCATGGAGAAGCAGCTTGCGTTTTCCTTCTCAGGCATTTACAAACTGTTTTCTAATGGAAGAACAATCATCTAGTGAGCTTACAGATCCAGGGAGAAAACGATCCCTTCCACAACCTCCTCCCACAGGTCAGGGAGATGTTCCCTGTTTTGCTTCTCTAATTTATGCAATCCCAACAGATCTGAATGTCAGCCGTGACCATGTATTAGGTCACTAAGGATGAAACAGAAGTGTTAGCATCAGCCATGGCTTTTCATCTTCTTTTACGGATATGAACCTCCTCTGTCTCCAGCAGAGCAGCACTCAATTATTCTCTGCAAAAAAAAGGAAATAATTTGTCTATAGCTTTTTTTTTTTCTTCCACTGCTGCTTCTTTTAGCTATTTTTATGTCCCTATGGGTTACTCACCTCCTTCCTTTGATGCAAAGATATATCAGATAATGTTAAGTGTTCTGAGGTAAAGTTTGGGGTGCCTGTACAGGAATGTTTCATATCTATTTATCTATTATCTATACTCATAGATGTTTTCAGGGACAGAAAAAGAACCCATGGGTGGAGTTCAGTAATATGTCCTCATGCTGCTGTGTTTCTTTGGATCCATTAAAATCTGTTACCCTGAAGTGCAAATAGCTCATTCCTTAAAGATCTTAGTATCACTTACTGAAAGGTGTTACCTGTTACTGAGCATTACCCACAATGAAGCTTTTAACAAATGTTTTCTTTCTTTTTTTTCCTCCATTTTTCTCCTAGCACATATTGGACGCTTTATGATATCCTTTATTTATTTATTTTTAAGCTTGGATGTACTTTTTATACTCCCATATTTTCAGAATAAATTGACTTCTGAGCCTGAGAGCTGCATATTACGTTGAGGGATTCATGGACGTCTTTTGCCAAAACTGTTTTCATTTAGATTTCAATGCAATCTCATTTATCTTCCACTGAAGATTCCTTTTCTTCTGGCTTATCAGCTTGAGCATCTGAAAATATAATACCAACAGTGTGCCAAGACCACTGCAGTCCTCCTGGATAATCCCGTTATTACAGCTGGAGCCAGTGCCTTATCAGCTGCGCTGGGAGTGACCTTCTGGTTAGACAGGTCCAGACTCAGACTGGACTACAAAACTGCCCACTTTGATCAAGGTTCTCAAATTCATTAGATACCCGAGCAGACCACAAGATAGATTTTCATCCATTTCTACGGAAAAACATTCTTTTCACATGCTGCCATGTCCAGGTGGAAACATGTGCGATGCTAAGCAAGAAGCTCCCCGGGGCATGAGACCTCCAGCCTGGTATGGCTTCGAGATGTGCAGCGTCTTCTAGCAGTGCTGCGAGGCCAGCAATGACCCAAATCCAACTCCTGTTGAAGTGCCAGACGTGGGGGGACTGGGATGGCATCTCGAAATCTCAGCGCGATTGCAAACAAGCCCGCTCTCCGATTTTAACAACAATCATGTTTCTACTTCAGTAGCACACCCTGCCTCCAAGAACACCTCCGCCAGTAGGAGCTTCACCCCCTCATCACTTCCACGAGCTCTTCTAACCTCATCTACCCTGCTGCTCGCCCCATGTCTCCAGACTGCAGCTTTTCTCCCATCAACAGCTTCCACCCAGGTACCACCCGCCCCCAGAGAGCTGTTACACTGCACTCATTGCCAACGCATTGGACCAGCGAGACAGGGGAAGGATGATTTCTATTCTATCTAGGAATGAATTAGAACAGAGAGGAGTAATGAGTCAACCAATTTGCCCCTTTGGTCAAAAACATCTTCCTGCAAGGGGACAAGAAAATCAGTGAATTCCACTAATCATTAGCACACTGATCCATCAGTCATCCACCAAATGACTAAGTGAACAGAAGCAGCTCTGAGATCCTGGTGGAACACCAACAACTCCCGTCTGGTTCACTGATATATGGGCATTCCTCATCACGTCACCTGCAATTACCAGCAAACCCAGGCTCATGAGCCATGCTGCCGAGCAGACTATCCCATCACAGGCCAGGAAATCCCAAAACAACGTAGTGCCCTGGATGCATGATTAGGACCCTGGATGCCCGGGGAGGATGGGACGTATGAAGCTCTAAAATCCTCTTTGGAGGACATTGGCAAAAGGACCCGTCCTCTCCCAAACCCTCTTGCTCCCCATCTGAGCAGCCTTTTCTTCTCTTGCCTGCCTTGTCTCTCTCTGAGCAAAGAGTTAACTTCTGTGCTCAGACAGACTCTCCTTTGTACTCACCAGTAACATTATCACCGTGCAGCATGTATTCATACCAGACACAACCAACAAAGGTCTTCATCTGGGGACTGTGTGCGAAATGAAAGATCATACTCTTTGAATAGCGCTTTGTGACACAAACAAATGGAAGACAAGGCAAGCGAACACACAGCCCTGATTTCTGCAACAGTGCCGGGTTACGATGGCATTTCTCCCAGTGATTTCCACCTCCTAGCAGTCAGGCTTGTCTGGCAGGCAGGGATGCCGCTGCTAACGCAGCCCCGGCACCTACTGCCCAGTCCCATCAGAAATCACCGAATCTGTCACTAATGGGATTAGCTGCAAGTCTACGAGTTTCCTCGTGCATGGCAAGTAATGCTCCTCTTCCTTGCATTTTAGAAGTGCGCTTAACACCCAGGTACTGTTAATCCTGGCCACTCAAGGAGACTTGGTTGTGAGGACTAATTGAGGACCTGTAGGTAATATTCTCTGTACTGCAGAGACGTTCGGACAGTTCTTGCTTTACGTAGACTTCGCTCCCTGTATGATTTCACTGTATAGTCGGATGTTTCTCTTTATCTAGGAACTACCAAAGCCTTCTGCCAAAAAAAAGTCAATCAACTTTGGGTCAGCCTCCCTGCACTCCCATTCCCACCGTGGGGTAAATGAACCCATGCTGACAGCCGCAGAAAGCCTCGCGCCCTTACGAAAGAGCTTGCACCAGGGTGGCTTTGGAAGAGCCAGTCTCCTGACCTGTTTTACATCTTCCTTACCCGGATGCAGCACTATTAATCACAGAAAAAGTGTTGTTGCTTCCTACAAGTGCCATGCTATCGATTTTACTGATGTTCATGGGATTTAGTGTGATAGAAGCGAGAACAAGAATTGTTCTGTTTGTGCAGAAAACAATTTACTTTGCCATCCAAAGTATTTATGAGGTTTCTGCAACATTATTTAGGATATCTCTATTTAATGTTTCTCCTTCACATCATCATTTGTTCTTTTTTTGATCTTGTGAGTGACCTCGCTTGTCCTTTTGTAGTTGATCCTGAGTTTACAATGCAATTTTTCGTTTTGTTCTGTTTTCCATTCTTCGCATTAGGAACCAAGATTTCTATTCTGCACATATAAGCACATCACATAGATATATCTTAAAATTAAAATGCCCAGCACAAGCGGAAAGCTACGTACGTAATAAATGATAGCAAAGCCATGGGGATACTGCTTTAGAATAACTGACATTAGGGAGCAAATAGGGTTTTATGTTTCTTGTAGCTAATTCATTCAAGATTTAAGAATATTCTGCGAAGGACAGGAAGAAGGACACTGAGGAGAGGAAAAACGTCTGTTTACGTGTTACTCTTCAGCAGTATGCGTGGAATAAGGAGAGAAAACCAACAAAAGTGTCGTAACAGCGACAGGAGAGCACGGTACCCCACGCTACAGGCTGTGCTCCCTCCGACACCTTTCCCCGTGGCAGCCCCAGCTCTCCCCACGGCAGAGGGGCTCCTCCACCCCACGGGACGGACCTCCACGCCAGGGCCACCGGCCCTGAATGTGCCGATTGTGCAGGGCATGAAAGGCAGCAGGATGGGCTCTGATCCGCTCCCACCGCCCCGGCTCTGCTCCGGGCTAACAAAAGCAGCACAGTAGCTCAGCAAACTGCAACGCAAGCAGCACAAGAAAGCGGCGTTTTGTTCCGCCAGACAGACAGAGAGCTGGGATTGGGATTACTCATGGACATCTGAATGCTCGTTACGCTCATTTGAATATCGTGGGGGGGGGGGGGAAGTTTCTGATGCCACATTTTGCAGGGAAGTAACAGCTGCAGCTAAAGGGGCACTTTTGGAGCAAACACACTCGCTCCTGCCCCAGAGGGACCCGGGCAGTGCAGGGAGCTGCTGCTCAGCTCCACGGCTGGGGAGGAAAGCTATTAGTCTGCTGAGATAGCGGAGGGCATCTTTCATTAACAACCGCATCCTGAATAGCAAAGTGGGAGAGCAGAGAAGCGGATAAATCAGTATAGACAGTCGGTCTGGCTGCCAGGTCGACACCGAAACAAAAAACGGCAAGAAGCTTACAAATTCCTTTAAAATAGGGAACTGGAACCAGGAAATACCATACAAAAGCTTAAATAAGCCTTGTAAATCAGCATTAGGAAGAACTGCATCAATTTAAATTGCCAATGATATGCCCTGTTCTGAGGTAAGGGGTCTCAGTCTGCTGTTGCTCCCTCCCTAGCAGGCTCCAGGCTGCAAAAGCATTCAGGTCCCGGGAATATCTGCAAAGCCTGCCAAGCGCAGATTTTGCCACAGTAAGTCATAAAAACAGGGTGACAGCAGAAATGTTCAAAATAAAGATCTCAGCACTGTTCCGTAACAGCAGCATACTGCTCGTGTGGTCAAAATGGCATCATTGCCTTTCAAAGCCAACAATTTTGTCAGGTCTTATTTTCCCAGCAATCACGACAGCAGTGGAGATTAGAGTCTCACACCAACCAAAAAATATCACCGAAGTGCTCACAGTTGAACAGAGCTGTATTTTACAGCTTTAAGTGATCTAAAAGTAGCAGCACCTTGGACATTACCATCCTGAAAACAGGCTCGTGAGCATAACCCAACGAACACCAGCAAAGACCATCTGTATTTAGAGCAACCCAGAGGAAGGAGGACCCGAGAGATTCATCAGAAAATGTTCTTCTGCTCCATGTTTTCTCCAGGTGGAGTTTCAGCCGTCAGGGGTTTGTGAGTTCAGCTCCACACGATGTGCAGTAAGGTGAGAAGGTTCCCAGGGACGCCCTGGGCTCAGTTCTTGCTGACACCCCAAAGTACAGACAGCAAAACACAAGGCCAAGGGGCAAAGCATCAAATATTGCAGTGGTTGTTCTGCAGAGCGAAGTAAAACGGGAACCTTTAAGGGGATGCAAAACATGCACCTTCCTTTATTCTCCACTGAAGAATTTCTAAATTAAAGTAGCGTCCACCGGGGAGATGGGGCTGAGGGGGGCACGGCTCCACTGCCAGGGTGATGGGGAGCACTCGGCTCCCGCGGGCTGTTGCTGCACTCGCACCCTACCGACACCCGCACACAGAAGGTTACACCACGATCCCCTCTGACCTCTGCACAGCACTAACCCTTCTTCATGCCAACAGGCAATTTTGTCCGACTTCTTATCCGAATTCTTGTTGCTAAATATACAGGTGCAGCTGTTTGGGTTTCCAGCATACAACAGTGAAAACACACCTATATTTGCTGGTTATAGTGTGCACAGAGCTGTTGCCTTGGGTACACGGTACTGTATCTCAGACTGTATCCCTGCATTCACAGGAACGGCCCCATACAAACAGGTTTGCAGAGCACTACACCAAAAGCTTATTTTTCTGTTAGAAGAAAAATAAGGGGAAATTGTTATTCTTTTTGTACTTTTTTTTTTTTCTGTTAAAGATACCAAAGCCTCCCTGATGATACAGGAATATATCATAGGAGGAAACTGAAATGAATGAAAGCCATGAAAGGTAGACATTACAGGATCCCACAAAAACTTCGTTTGCATGGATGTACATTTACCTGGACTCCAAAATGCAGCACTGCCAACATAACATCTCCCCGTGCCGGAGGACGACGGTTCCCTCACACCCTGCTTGCTGCCCAGCAGTGCTCCTGAGCAGAACCAGCTCCCACACACAGGACACGGTCACTGCATGACTCTTCCCATCCCCTTGCCTGCTGCACGTGCAGACCGCTGCCAAAATACTGCATGGGGTTTATAATGACTTCAAATTACTGGTGGTACCTCGTGACATCCAAGGCTGTAGAGAACTTGGCCCTTGCAACGTCACTCAATGAAGCCCAAAACTTTGCGCTGTTTTTTCATGGGAAATGGGTTTTAGCCACTTAAATTAAGCTTGTTCAGTGCGAACTGCGAAAAGGGGGTGCAACAAGAAGGAACAGAAGAGAGGAAACAACTCATGCCTTTATGGGAATTAAGAGTGAATACAACTAGGAGGTTTTGGGGTGGGCAAACTTTCCTGTGCCCTTCACCCTGTCACCCAAGCCAAAGTGACAGCGGTTATTTGTCCCTGTGTGCCAGAAAGCTCTTAATCAGAGCTGAAAGGAATAAGTAGTTTTTCTTTGAGGCCTCTTCAGGAAGAGATTTACGAACACCCTCACAGCTCTGATCTTGATGAAGCATGGCAGTTTAGGCCAAAATTAATCCAATCCCAAATGATACTTAATAAATCAGTTAAAAACTCAGCCTCACATCCTTAGATGCGGAAAGCAGCTCTCTCGGTCCCCAGCTCTGGAAGGAGAGGCTCCCACGGGCACCCCGCACCGTCCAGGGCACTGGTAGCCTGGAGCCGGCCGCACAGACAGCTTCTAACAAGACTTCCATGGTCTGGGGAGGTGAAAGGATTAATGCAACGGTGGGAAATCTTCCTGGCAGCATCGCTATCCCACAGGATGCTGCTTTTGAACCAATTTGCCGTGCTAGAGCAAACACTATCCCCGCCGAGCACCTGCATCGTTCAGCTCAGCCTGGCAACCTACCCTTTAATAGTGCCTACTCCAGAAAACCATAATTTGGCTTTTCAGAGTTGTTTTTAAAAGGAATGCAGAATAATCACCACAGTCTTGATACCCGAAAGGCTTCAAGCCTTTAGTCTCTAAGCATTACACAGCCAGAATCGCACTTGGGGGCCTCCAGACGCTCACATATGGAGACCTACTTAAGTTGAGACCACGTACATCAGATCAAGATCTCGTTAATTGTTTTCAAAGGAGGTTACATAGGAACGCACACAGAGTTAGCAGAATTTTTATATCAGGCACAAACACAAGTACAGCAACCTCTCTGCAAAGGAGGCAGTTTGGCAGGGCCATGGAATCCCAGTGAAAGGAGATCTCCTGCATACAATCCCACCTACTCAGCAATTCCCTGATGACCTGGTGGTGCTTCCACATTCAGCTCTGTTTGCAGTGGTCCCCAAATTCTGATTTAAAAAAAACAAGAAAAAAAACCCCAAAAAATCCCAAACAAACAACAACAACAAAAAAAAAAACAACCCACACACACAAAAGAGCCCCGCACACACCAAAAGCCACACTCAAAAGGTACAACTGTCTTTTAAACTCCCCTTCTCTGCTAAGGTACCAACAGCAATACCCCAGTCCTGAACCCATGAGATCTGAGCTGAGTATTTTGTTTGTCCTACCCAGAAATGGTTTCTGATAAAGTCCTTCCTATTTAATTATTAGCGTATATTACTTATAAGTGCTCAGCCAATGCTACAAGTTGAGCAGTCTGCAATGATCCTTTTGCATCTGCATCCCATTTTTAACTGTTCAACGCCCACGTAGGTAAAAGGGTGTCTCTGCCCTATCTTCACTAACGAAGCTCTTCCATTCTGGCCTCCCTAATTGCTGTTGCACTCTCCAAAACTCTCTCCCCCAGGAAGATGCTCAAGGCTGGTTTCAGTTGTGCCATCAGGGGTGCCACGACACCCACGTTCCCGTCTCGCATGTGTTTGCTCTGCTGTCGCTGGGTTTCGCGCTGTGCCTCAGGCTAGTCACTGCCACAAATAGACTTTTCCTTTTTTTTTTCCCCTCAAAGACGCAAAGTTTTGCACTGAGCTTTCAAGGGGTGCTGCTGACTCTGCTCCATCAGCATGAGCCTTGCTCCCACCTTAACGCAGGATCCCATCCCTCTCCTCCACCCGTGGGTGCCGGGCAGGCGCTGGTCCGGGCTGTGCAGACCCATGGCCCAGTGTAGCCAAGGATGCTCCAGCATCAGGGGGCCAACCACCGCTCCCCTGGGCACACCGTGACTTCAGGGGCCATGTTCCCGGTGCTAACCAGTCTAAATTACAATAATTCTTGTTACCACACAGAAATAAGTGCTCTCCCATGTGGTACTGCAAAACAACGCGCCCGAGATGGGGGGCCGAGAGCAGCAAGGTCCTGCTGCCCAACCCTGCCCACAGGCACAGGCATGCAGGAACTTCACCCCCTGCACCGCAGTGCTCAAGAAAGCCCGAAATGTCTGGCGTGGACAAGGAGACAAGTTAACAGTGTCTTTTCCCGTGCAGAGAGAAGGCAAGCTGCAGGGACCCGCTCTCCTGGGGAAGCCTACAATCCCATCCCACAGCCAGCTCCCAGATCCGCCCTGCTTTCCCCAGCCCCATCCTGCGGCACCGGGAAGGACGGCTGCAGCCCACATTCACTTCCAAGGTCTGGCAAAAACATCCCAGGTGACCCTAAGCCCTTCAGCCCATGGTGAAAACGGCTCCAGCTCATGCACTGCTGGCTCACCAGGTCTCACTTGAACCCATTCAAGGACTTTCTGCCACACCATACTGACGGTGAGTAACTCTCTGTAAGCACCCAACTCACATTTAACTTCATTTTGGGGGGCCAAAGACAACGTTAGAGGCTCTCCTGCCACGGGCCACCCAGGTCTAGGAAAGCACCAGCCCGGGTACCAGTGCAGCAAGGTTAAAAACTAAAGAAATGGTGATGAAAAGCAAATAAAAAGGTGTGGGCTGCAAGATTATAATGCTAAGCAGCAGAATATTTGTTTGCTAATATAGCAACATCTCAACCTCAAAATGTTTTTGAAGTAAACTTAGCCATATATGACTGTCTATGTTGCACGCTGCTGTACAGAAGCACCGTGGCTCAAACTGCAGAGACATTGCAGTTGCTAAGGTAACTCCTTTTTTGTAAATACATCCTGGGCCACTATGATAAATTCAGGGGGTTTAAGATATTAATTGCTCCAGGAAAGAATAAGTTTTCCAATGGAAACACGAGGTTCCAGGCTTTATGGTGCAAATTAGTGTACATATAATATACTGCTTTTATAATCAACCACATTTTCTGAAGTGGATCATAAAGGTCAAGCAGCAGTATCTCCGTGCATAATTAATATTTGTTTTGATATAGCCACAACTGGCTGTTTGGTTATTAAAGTTTGTTATTAACTATTAACCTTGACATGCAGCTTCTTTAACACATAACTAGCAGCTTCTTTCATGTAGTAATTGTATTAAAATAGAAACTGTGTCAACCACAGATTAACTTTAAAAGCCTCAATGGCCTAAAAATAATGAACTAATCTACATTTACCAAAAGAACAGATTTCAGATGATTATTAATCCCTTTTCAGGATGAAGGGGGGGAAGTTTGATCCTCAATTTTAACTTTAAATATGGTGAATTTGCACCTAATCCAAGGCCTGCAGTCAACAAGACCAAAGCGTCCAAACTTGATCTATTGTGCCCAAGGGCTGTAGTTTCTGCAAGCCCCATCCGAGCAGCGAGGTGATGTGACAGACGAGGCTGAAGTTGACCGAGTCCAAGCTGCCAGCTACTAATGTGGCTTTTGAAAGGCTGAAGCTTTAAGTAGGACATTTGCTCAAGGAGATGCTGCAAGTTGCAAAACGATCGAGTGATTTACACACTCGAGACCAGCCAGGTAATTCCAATTATCTTACCATAAGTCTTGCCATGAGTATGCTGGCCGACAGCAGGCAGGCGAGCTGGTGGGGACATGCGGGGTCCTCTGCACTTGATTGGCACCTTGTATTTCTGAGTTTCCTTACACAGAGAAGCTGTTGAACAACTACCTGCATTTACAGAGGACCCAAGCTCAGAGGACCAAGCTGAGGAAGGTCACGCAGAAGCTGCACACGGCAGGTTGCGGTGCACAAAAATATCACATCAATACAAGCCATCTCCCCTGCCTCCCATTGCCACCACCAGGAATGTGGCTGTACTACTATGAAAAGACTCGCTACAGCGTAGTTAGTCTGACAGAAGAGCAATAACCTATATTGTTGAGCTGGTAAAAGGCTCTCTTCTACTAATAAAAGTAGAAATCAGCAACACCCAGGCGAGCAATTATCCATTTTGGTACTCGAATAGTGATATCGCCATAAAGTGTCTGTAAAAACAGTCCTGAAAAAGAGTAAAAGCCAGGAAGCTCAGCATCTATTTCTCACCCAAAAATAAGTCCTGAGTGCAGGAGGTGAGCTGCTCCATGCACGAGGCATCCCCTTCCCGGGACAGGGAGCACCTCCTGCCCCAGCTGCTGCCGACAGCTTTGATGCTTCCCGTAACGCAGCACTCGTATGCAGAGACGATGACCGAGATGGAGTACGGTCTATGGAGATTCACCCATGTGCCTCCCAACATGCAGGCCTGGCCAACAAGGCAGGCAGCAGGAGCAGCTCTGCCATGCACGTACAGACATCGCATCTGCTGGAGCACTTTAAAGCACGAAACCACTCATCAGCCCTCACCTGAACCCTCCCTTCCTCTGCAGCTCTTACAGCACATCACTTACAGCAACTGCTGTAGTTACTTCTCATGAAACAGGGATTTCACACGCGTTCTGGGATTAGAGGGATGCTGCAGGCTGAACAGCTGGCATTGAACCCGTGTCTGAGGCTTCTACACTATAACCAACTCTCATTTAAGAGGTCCCCTTAACTATAACGCTCCTAAAGAGAGGAAATCATACAAGTAGCCTCTGCACTGGAGGGTGCAGCCATAACGGCAGCTGTGCTGAGATCCCTCAAGGCACTGCCCATACTTTCTTGGACACGTAGGACTTCTAGACCAAGCTTAAACACCCAGGACAAACCTTTGGGAAACCAGCATTGATAGCAGTTGCACAAAGGCATATACGTGGAGACACAACGTTTGTGTACTTAGCTCCTGTTTCAGCTCCTAACTTCACGAGTAAACGCCGCATAGGACCTCATTCCCAGCTGTGATCTAGGATCAGCGCCAGCTGGGTTCTCTTCAGCAGAGCCCTTGGTGACTCCCAGGGAGCTGGGACACACTCCGCTCCTCTTGCAGCCTAGCCAGGACTAGCCACGCACGTCTGCACGCACTTGCACGGCCCCAAAATTTGTGACCCACTTGCAAAGGAGGCAAAGTCTGAGAAGTAGCTTTCTGCCATAGCTTCAGAGACAAGACCACTAGCACTGCAACAAATCCACAGCAAACAAGGCAGCCTAGTGACACCAGTGAGGAACAGAAGCGCTGGCATCCCGTGGCTTTCCCGATTGAATTTCAATAGGGAAGCAGTGGGGTGCCAATCTTCAACCAGGCAGCACTGAAAAGCTTCACCTGAAAGGGCACTCTAGGAGAATCATCTCACCTCAAACACTTGCCCTGTTTCAGGGTTGAGAGAAATGAGTTATTTGCTGAGGCTTGACAAATTTAACCCAAAACATATTTTTCCCAGACACCTAGGCTGAGGTGTCAGATATAAAAATACCCTCTCCAGCAATCTCCTCACGTGCTTGCCATCTCCAGAGATGCTCTTCACCCTCACACCTTCTCCAGCTCAAAGGTGCAAAGCAAATGTCTACTGCTTATCCCAGGCTGCACTTAATTAAACTCTTGTTATCAGCTTTCTAAGTGAGAAATATTCCTGATGTAGTGCTTTTTATTGCATTGCTGTAGCAGGACAGATGGGCAGTAGGGACAACAGTATTGTTCATTCCTTCTTGGGGACTGCTCTGGTGCTAAACCTGATGGCTCATTTTCCAAGCTTTGTCTAGCCCACCATACAGGGAGACACACAGTACAGAAGATCCAAGAAAAAGCATTAAAATGTCACAAAAGAAAATACTGCTTTGCTGAAATAGCTGTCAACAGCCCCAAACACTCAGGCTGGGGGTGGCAAGTCACCCTGCTGCCACTGGCAGGAGCTGGGTGCTCCACCCAGGCATGATCGGTTAAGGCTTGGGTCAACCTTTGATTTTAATCTATTTCCAGAGTGATAACCTAGGCATAAAAGTTTTATAAGTCTTAGAGAAGGTGACTCTAGGCTCTGCATGCACGTACACAGTAGCATACACAAGGTCTTGCTGCCAAGAGGTATCTGGTGAGACAGTCTGTGGGATGGCGAGACAGACAGACCAACCCATGAAAATCTCTGCTGAATCAGGTAGTTAAAAATAAGGCATGAGCTCTGGTGCCTGTCCAGCATCCAAACCTGTGGGATACGCTGCCACAGCTTCAGCCAGCTAACACCACATCTCACCTCTCCTTTGGCTTTCGTCAGCCCTTTTCCCCTTCCCAGGAAAATCTGGCCGATGTTTACTGAACCCTTCGTTCACAAAATGCTGTGGGGGGAGAGGTGCGGTGGACACAGCTCACAGGTTCTGCTCCTGCATCGCCTAGTGCAACAGCAGTTAGGAAACTTCTCCAGGGCACTAACAGAGATTTCCTTTGGGAACACCTCTGAGCTGCTGAAACCATGGTGCAAAGACGTTGAGAGAAAAGGAAATACCTGGTCTTCTCCAAAGTCACTGGTGGTTAGAATCAAAAGCTTTCTAATTTCTACTGAAACATGCACAAGACTGTCTACAAAGCAAAATTCACTACCTGCTGTCTTGTAATTATAGTTTTGTTGTAGGTTTTGGGTTTTTTTAAATAATTTAAAACCTTTAGTTCTTCACTAAGAAGCTAGTTAAACCAGCTCAATAGCACTCCGATAGTTCCCTGAAACACTCCCACCTACAGTCAACCCTGTTCAAAACTTAGCATCGGCCAGAAATGTCCTATTGCTCGCTCAGGCTCAGGAGCACTTGACGGCAGTCCCCTGCAATGGCATACCTGTGCCAGCAGCAAAAAGAGAGGAAAACCCAGCTCTGCCTGGCGTCACTCAGCCTTGCCATCATCACATCGTCACAGCAAAGCCCAGGAGCCCTGCATAAGCGCGTCCCTTAGAAAGGGTCAAAACCAGCTGGGCGATGAGAGGTAGAATTTGTCCACGAAACAGCAGTCGTGCTGTGCAGGTGGAGCCTTGAAGCCTTGGACCCAGCAGCAGCCACTGTGCAATGTTCAACCGGTGCAAGATTCAGAGCAAAAAGGCAAAGACAGACCCACAACTACATTTATAGAGTATAAAATGCAAATGGCATATTGTATTTGGAGAGGGCTGAGGGGGCTGCCTGGTGGCTTGCTTACTGAAATTTAAACAGCCATTTCTGCAATTACCATGTTTTACTGCAACTGCCTTTACTGTCTATTCAAAGCAAGAATGGGGTGGAGAGGAAGCCTGTGGGCATCCGCACTGCCTGCCCCTTGATCCCGTGCTCTGATCCCATCTCACAGTGCCAGTCCCTAGTCGCACACCTACCCAACGCTGCACAGCCGCCCCCCGTCCCGCTTCCCGCAGCGCTTGGCTCCTACCCAACGTGACAGACACGCCGCGAGCACCTTTGCAATAGGCAGGGGACTCGCTCGCAGGGATTAACTGCTGATTTCATTCCAGTCCACAGAAACACCCCGCAACGGGCAAGTGGTGTCACCTCCCCAAATGCACGTTTCTGTGCAAAGTATGACATGCTATTCATTTAGAAACAACAGGCAGGTGGTGTGATTCATTGCCTTGCCTACCACAACACAGATCTCATTTAATGCAACTCTTCCTGTGGTCTAGATTTTATTTCACCTTGTCTGGTAGAAAAGTCTTCTCTCTTTCTTTATTTTTTGAGAAATTTTTGCATGTAATTCCCTTTACATCTTCATTGGGCTTGGCTGGGGGGGGTGTCGTGTCACCGCCCCCCCCCCTCCCTTTAAGTAATACCATTTTCACATCCAAGTCCTATGAAGACTACTTAAAGGATGGTTCTTTGACCTTTTAACATGTTTTATAGCATTTTTATTTTTGGTTAGAAGAGCTGCTGCTTCTCTTACAGTGATTCAGCAAACTGCTCTGGCTCTGTTGCAGAAAAGCACGCAAGCAGTTTTAGCCAGACTGGGCACCCGCTCAACACCAGGACTTCCTAAACTGGGACATGAAGTTGATCATTGCTGAAGTAGGATATTGGAAAGCCTTTCAAAAATACTCCCCTTGCCCATCTGTCTCCGTTTTATCACAGCCAACACTGGTAATTTGTGATTGTTTAACCGAATTAATGATTCTTTTGAAAGCTGGGGGAGGCAAAGCCCTGGGACACCTGAACCTCTGCTTTCCTTTGTTGAAGTACCTGCCAACGGTAGGTGCTGCATGATGGGGAACCTGCTCATTTCTGCATGCCTTCGTAGCCAGACCAGGTCTGCTTGTTCAGTCTCCAGCTCTTGATCTCCTTTTAACTCAAGACCAATTGCCCTTCTGGCAGGCGTGTTTTACTCCATCACATGGAGTAAACTGAAGCTAGAGGAGTAGCTCCTAGAAAGACTTTTCTGGTGTTTCTGTTGTTAACATCTGCTAATCCCACACATCTTGTACTAGCGTAAGGCCTATTTGGAGACATGTTGTCAAACAGGTTCAGCAGAAATGTTAGGTTTATGGTTGGACTCGATGATCTTAAAGGTCTTTTCCAACCTCTATGATTCTGTGAAATAATATTTAAGCTACACTGTATCCTGCTTGCAGATCAGGTTGCTTCTCCAAGTCCCTAAAAAGTATTTCATGATGACTAGCCATTTTATTAAGGTCTTCATAAACACCCAGGGGTAGAATCTGGCTGCTCCAGAGTCTGCCAGGCAGTCTGCTGGAAAACCGATCTGACTGTACAGAGATAAGATACTTGCCAGTAGTCAATACAGGCTGTTATTGCAGATGCAGAAGTGGCCATGTAGGACAGTGTTTCTGTACACGGTTAAGATAGTTGGGAGATGTTTCACACACAGTTTACAATAACCGATAGCAGTGGATCACGCAGGTGCTGGAGCAGGACGGAGGGTGGGTGGGAGAACTGAACAGAACAACATTTTGGGGAGGCTCACCTACTCCAGCTGCTGCCAAGAGCCTCCTATCAGCCCCCTGACAGAAACTGCCCATCTTGTTCAGTAGATTGATTCCCCACTCCCGCGTTACCCTACACTAACATCTCAATAAATTCCTTTTCCTTCCCTAACTCTCCACCCACGAGTGCGTGTGCGGTGCGTACCAGGCGAGAGGACAGGACCAGCCCCAGCACTGGCTGCTCACCAGCAGGCACTGCCTTTTCATACGCTGTACAGCACGGGGTCTCTGCATGCTTCTGAAAGGGTTAAATCCCTGACAATCCCCGACTAAGACATAGACTTGCATTTTTTTAGTTTCACTCGCATCCTTGTTCTCTTTTATTCTCTTCCCCTGCAAAGACAGTTTTGGTTACCTGCTGAGCAGAGTTGATGGTGGGACATCTCCTGTGACTTCTTACCTGATAGGACCAAGCAGGCCTTCAGCAAGCTCGTTAGGCTTCCTAATTAAATCACTGATAACAGGAACTCAGGACGATTGTGCCAAAGATAAGCACCAAAGAACTAGCTTAAATCGACCCCCTTGTAACATTCCAAGGCCGAAGGACCGATGAGCTCACTCAATGACTATATATGGCCAAAGGAAGCCCATAGTTCAACTAGTGGACAACGTGAGGAAGACCATGGAAGACCACCGGGAGGGTGAAAAGACCCTAACCCTAATTTTACTGCGCATGCTTGGACTATGTAAATGTATTCTGGGAACTCATCACCATAAAACTGCCCTTTTCAGGAAATCTGATGAATATGTATGATTTTTCTGTATATGAACTGATGTGTTGTGGTGGAGCGATCCCCAGTGCTGCCCGGCGCTGCAATAAAGAATACCTGCTCGATAGCCATCCCAACTGTTGAGTCCTGATTTCGGCTTTTCACGGCAACACTTCACACCATGCTTCCCAGCAAGAGCAGTACACTGCTGGGGTCCCCGAGCTCCTGTCCCTGACACAACTGCCTGTGAACATCAGGGTGACTCCAACTGGGACTAATAAAGAAGCACATCACAACCCTTCTCCATCCCACAACTGTGTTTGTGCAAAAGACAACATACTCTCCTGTAAATAACCACATTTTTTCATTGGGGTTCCCACCCCAACGTTCCCGAGTCCTCCTGTCCCAGGAACAGCCTTGCTCTACCTGCACAGCAGAATTGCGCCATCATGCTTTCAACACACAATGCAGGATGTGGCAAGAAAAATCACGTCTTGCATTTAAAGCCCGCTTTTAGAAACCTGCAAGGAAAAGCCATGCAGGCAGGAGAGCAGAGCCAAGTCAAGAACTCCAATGCTGCTCAAGTTGGACAAAGAGCAGAGATTTTTCTCTTAGTATTTCACAACATTTCAAGGACTCCAAACCCTCCTGGAAGACCAACACAATTTTCTGTTTGTTTTAAGATACGGAGCATATCAGAGGGGATCACAATCTGCCCCACGCGACGTCAGTCAAAACTCTTTCAGGTTAACAGAGCTTTCCCTGAAGATTACTCTGCCCCTGCCTGCAAGGCAGGCAACAGCCTCCGAGGCCCTGCAGCACGCTGCCAGGGAAGATAAGCCATCAGCACACGGCAGGGCACCAGCACCACTCTGCAGAAGCCCATGCCCAGCTTTTACTTCTTGCTATAGCACTAAAGTTTCCCTTTCTTCCTTTTTCCCCCAAAAAATAATAATAAAAATTCTGTTGGAGCACACAGACTGATAAGGACCTGTCACACCTCTCTAAGCCACAAGATGAATGAACACACAAGACAATTCGACCAGAAAGCTGCAAAGCTACCGAAACCTTGTCCCCTAGCCCTCCTCCCACCACAGTGACCCCTGTTCAAGCCTCACTGCCCTTGAGACCATTCATGCCACAGCGGCCCCGAGATGTGCACATCGCCTGGTTGCTGCCCAAATACATGTAATGCTTTCCCAGATGTGGATGTCACTTTTTTTTCCTCTATAGAGCGATGGATTGCCCTAGAAGTCTTCATTATCCCTGAGGCAGCTTCTTCTGGTGGTTAAAACTGGTCTCTAGGTTCAAAAGATTTTTGTTCAAGCAGGATGGCAAGGAGACAGATGGATGCACAGAAAGAGGGCCAACTGCCTCGCTGCCTCTGAGCCAGGCAATAGAGAGGCAGTGGCTTAATATAGGCTCCATCTGCCAGGCCACGGCTCCAGAAAGAAGGAGAACAGGTAGCAAAGCATGTAAGCAAGCTCTTCGCTAGATGTACATGACCACATTCCCCATGCAGCATCAGGGCTTACACAGGGCTCTTTATGCAGATGGTGGGTCAGGCTCTCCCCACAGCTGTGGGCAGAGGTCTCCACCACACAGAGAGCAATGGCTGCACCCCTCTCTGGTCTCTGGAGCAAAACAGATGCTCTGCTCCAGACTCTGGACATGTCCTTGAGGGGGACCACCTCTTCCTAGTGCCATACTGCCAACATGAGGCCTCCTGAGCCACCCTGCCACTGTGGCATCTCCTGCTGCTTCCCACCCACAGCAGCCCCGGAGATGCCTGTTCCCTCTCCTCCACTCCAGGAGGTCTAAGGTGACTTCTTCAGACTTTGGTGTCCACTTCTTAGAAGCCAAAATTAGGACCAACAGGTTCCCTTGTGGGTGTCAGGAGAGGTTCCTACAACCCAAAAGTTACAAGACGTCCATCACCTCCCTGGTGAAACTTTTCCTGCTGTGACTTTTACCGTGATACCCAAATCTACTGTGATACCCTTCTGGAAAGCCCAACATTTTGCATCAGAGTTGACAATGATGCTGTAACACATATGGGAGGCTATCCAGAGACCTCCTCCAGGGCAACATCCCCCATCTCAGAAATCTTGGCCAAACTCTACTATTAAAACTCATCTTTCTCCTGTGTTTGTTTTCAAAACATCGACTTGGATGGAATTAAGCACTGGGTTGGCAAAAGCCTCATAAAAGGCTCATGACTAATGTAGGCAATCACGCTGGTGTCACCTACTTGTCATCACTTTAAGGTAATTTAGCAAGCCGATGGTTTTGTGTGAAGAACTAATGACATTATTTTAATCTGTAAAAAAATCAGGCACAGGAAAATAAGCTTTTGGCATCATACTAAGGAATAAAATTAATGTACAAGGCCTGTACGGTGCCATTGCTGAGCTGAAATAGAGTCTTTTTTGGATGCACAGTTTTAAGCATTCAAGTATTACTAATACACTTGCAAATTTGAAGTGAATAGGCATTTACGTTTTTCTTTGCTTAATAAAGGATTTCTCTGTGCTGCGCGCTAGGAGTTCGCTGGGGCCAAGCGAAGGGTAGGTGCATACAGCGGAGCAAGCCCTCCCCGCTCCGCACAGCTCTGCAACACACCGCAGGGTTCACAAATTCAATGCTGACACAAGTCCCCACGGAACAATTCCCTCTCATTAGCCTGGCCATGCCTGGGTCTCCGCTATGCTCGCAGCTTTCGGTGAGCTGCCTTGTAAGTCACCGTGGAGGAGAGAATGCGACATAAATACACAAATAAATTGCAATCAGCTTGTACAGAGCTAACCCCAACACTTGCGATCGCGGGGAAAAGCTTTAGAAGAAAATAAAAAAGACCCCATCCCCGAAGAGCTTGCTTCAGAAATCAAACTCTTACAAAATCTTGGGAGAAAGGAAATCAACTGTCTAATTCTCCACCTTCTTACAGTTCAGTTCTTTTTTTGTGAAATAAATACTACTTTATTCAAAGTAAAACATTAACTTGATATAAAAGGAGGAATTTCTGCCTGTCATTCTTGCACATCTTGCTCGGTGCCGCATCCTGGCTCATGGTGTGTTCCTGCAGCTACCGCAAACTGACCTGTTGGCTGTCGGTACTCTCAGGCTATCACACACAACACATTTTATTCACATTGGGTTATTTGCAAGTCTCTCCCTTTTAATTTTTTATTTTTTTTTTTTTACAGCTTCCTCGCAGTGAAAACCTAGATAATACTTATAAAAGACATTGTTACAAATGTGTTGTGACTGTTCAGTTTCATTCTTATTTTGTTCTTCCCCACTCATCTCTGCTGCGTTGCTCCGAGGTATTAGTGGCCTTGCCCTCGCAGTACAGCTCCACTCCTGGCCTGGCTGGTGGACACTACTATTCCCATCCCGGAGCACGGGGCTGTAGTACTTCACCCCGAGCACCCAGGTCTTACCGCAAACCTGTAGCGCAGAAGGGGATGGAAGGCGAAATTTCCCAGTTCAAAGTGCTTATTCTAGCCTTGGAAAATTTTATTAGATGGTTATGTACCTAAAGGTTTATTCAGCTTTATTTTTAAACACCAAGAATTAACACCCTGCATCTTGTGTTTCTATATATCTTAAAGCAAGTTCTTTGAGGATTTTTTTTTTTTTTTTTAAAACCAATGCATAAACACACACTTTTTATCTACAAGACAAAGCAATTTCTGGCAGGTCATTATTCTCAAGAAACATTTTCAGCACACAGACCAGAAAAAAAAAAAAGATATCAATAAACCAATAAAGATGCCTTTAAATTTCAATGGATGATTCCTAGGATGTGATTTAGCGTGATGAAAAGTCCAATGGAATGAAGCAAAATTTAATCTGAAATTAAAAAGAAAACAAATTGCCATTTATTATAAGTAACTGAGAACATGTATCAAACTGTTCAGTTCAGTGCTAGCTGACCCAATGGCAGACTGGCACAGCACCAGGTTACTAATCACTGGAATAAAATAGTTGGATGTTTTTACATCTCCTCGAGTATTTTGGAGCAAGCCTAACTCTTGGATGCCCTTCTTGGCTCAATCTCAAACTGGCCACAGCCTGGCACAGAAAACTGCCTCTGCAATGACTTTGCAAACAAAAAAACCTACCGAAAAAAATGCAAGGCGGCCTCCTTCCAAGGAGATTCTGGCTCCATTACTGATCTCCCAAACATATAAAAGCATCTTTTGGGTTTAGAAAAGGCACTGTGGGATCCCCCAGCCCTGGTGCAAATGCATAGAGGTTAAACACAGCAAGGGAAAACTGCAAGCCCTCTTCCAACTGAACGAAAGAGGAGTCTTCAAATGCGTGAAAACAGGAAGGAAAATTAAAAGGGGAAAGCAAATAGGGTGTGAGTAAAGAAGGAAACAGCAGGAAGACTCTCAAGGAGCAAGAGACATGACCTGTGATATGAAACTTCCTCATCTGTTGCCATAAACAGCTACCAGAATAGCTGGGGCTTGCTTCAATTTACTGTCACACACAAGAACTGGAGAAGTAATCAAAAGATGGTTTGGTTTTCTCAGCAAAAAGAAAAAAATTGTGGTGAAAAAAGTTTCAGGCAAAACAAAGTGTTCTCAGCAGTCCCAGCCTGAATCTCTATTTTGTTTTCATTCCTGGGACTTCTTCAAAATAAAAGCTCATTTTGACATGAAAAATTAATGTGTTCCCCTTTGAAACAGAAACAAAATTTCACTTTTAATTGCTACATTATTAACTTTGTCTTGCTGTTTGCTGAAAGTAATCTGAATTTGTGAGTAATTTGTCTTGCTTCTCGTGCTGAAAGCTCCTTGTAGGAAATAGTTCATTTTAAAAAATTGCTCAGCTATCACTAAATGTACATGATTTGTATCAGAAAGGTGCAAGGCAGAATTTGCTTGTGCCTTCGAGAGTTCTAGTAAAATTAAATAATTGTTTTGAATTTCTGAGGTCAGATTGCTGGGAATTACAGTTCTTATTCTATTGCCGGTCATACACCAGCTGGTGCGGTTGTGGTGCATCAGGGAACCCAAGGGGCAGCTCCCTGTCATGGCTTAGCAGCATGGGGTATCAGCAGGATGGCGAAGGATTTAAACCTCCCTTTAAATGTTGCTGAATGTAATCGTTCTGCTATAAGGGGAGAAAGACAAGACAAAAGAACTCCGCCTATTGTAGCAGTTCAACCAAGACCCAACAAAAAGCAAGATGATCACGGAATGACATCATGCAAATGATTTCCAGTCGGGTTTGCTGTGTATTTTGGACTAATTCTTCCCCATCTATGTTTGCTAGACTGGGGAACCTATAGCCACCCTCTCTCCTCTTCAGGTTTTGAAATACCAAGACCTAAAGCCTGCTCAGCTCCTCCAAGGACTGCACCTTCCTCCTCCTCCGGGCCCACTTTCCAAGGAAAACTGCTGCCTCCGGGCTCTGCCCACAAGACACACACCACAAGTCGCGAGCCACAGCAGAATTTCCTCAGCAAATTATCAGGTGGACAGCGAGGATTTATAGAGACTCCAGGGCAGGGGATGGCAGCGATAGTGTGGAAAGCAAGAAAAACAAAGCAGATCCATAATCCACCAGCATCAGATGCTGTTCTACCACTGAGAAACTAGAGTTAGGAACAAGAAAAAGAAAAAATGTGGTGAAAATGAGTGAAACCGAAGTAGTGAGCAGACTTTTAGGGTTTCACAAACTTTTCTGCTCACGACATCAGGCTTCATCCGTCTGGAGAAAGGTGAACCCACAGAACTGCTGCTCGAGGTGCCAGAATACACGCGATTTTTCTCCTGCAGTCAGGACTGGGCTAATCCACTCCAAATACACATATGATTTCCACAAAGTAGTTTTGCATGCATCTTTATATCAAAGATGTTGCAGAGAAATCACTGGCAAGGTCTTATATAGCCAAAATAAAAGAAAAAGTAAGTTTTACTGACAGTAATTGGGAAGAAGAACCTACAAGCACGTATCTTACAAGTATCTTACAAAAGAGGAGGGGAAAAGAACTGAAGCACAGAAACACACAGAGAGGCTAATATTGGGCAATTATGAGAAAAGGGAAAAAAGTGGGAAAACAAACATTTACTGGGCCCTTATTATGTAAAGACTGCACTTTAAATTTGCCCATCTCCCTGATTAGGCCTATTTGCAATCCTAAAGATTTGCCTGACATTAATCAAATCACAGTAAATGGAAAGATTAGTTACTCAGCTCATAAACAAGCTGCCTCCCCAGTGCACCAGAAGTTTCTCTCTACCACTTTAGTTTCCCACACCCAATTTTCCCTCCTGTTCACGTACTGTCAGGTTTGCAGGTGCAATACCAGAGGACACAGGCTTTGCATAAATCTCTCCCTTCCTAACTCAACACAGCCATGCAAGAAACAGGTATCCAAGTGACTTGTTGAAAGAGCATGGTTTCACGTTTCATTACACTGTCCATTAATTTCTGTGTTACTCGCCAGCTGCCGCAATCACTGACCAGTGTACAACGCTCCCCGACAGCTCCTCCGCACCTCAGACACCCACCTCCAGCTCCCATCACCATCCTGGTGCGGACCAAGAGCCAAGTGGCTCCTCTCAGTACTTCTCCGTGCTTTACTACTGATGTGGCAACTCTACATGGTGTAAAACACGCCTACAGCTACCTCCTGCAGTGCTCAACCAAGCACCCCGGTTAAACACGAGCAGGGCAGGACAAGGCATTTGGAAGTCACAGTCTTGTGACCTGAAAATTAAAGCTTTGCTTTCGTTGCTCTTCCATCACTTGGCCTCCAGAGGCAGGAGATACCCACAGTACTTCTGCCCAAAATTAAACACAGCCTTTCTCCCTTCCAGCTTAAACAGAAACTGGCCATGGGGGTCCCCAATGTCAAGATAAACCATTTCTACACAGTTTCATGGGCAGAGGATCCAATTTTTTGAAAGTACTCAATTACCCTGTAGGCATCCCATGATGAAGCCAGGTCTCCACAGATGCTCAGAGCTAGAGTAGATGAAGGAAGGGTTGGAAGAGTTTTGAAAACTCCTTCCCTCCACTTGAGTGACAAAAATTGAAGCTACTGATACACAGGACTGCTGGGAGCTGGACACAAGGGACACCGGTGACTGTTTCATTAGCTGTAGCCACGTCTGCTACGACGCCAAGTGACATTTTATAGCATCAGTGTGAACGTTAAAGTGCATGTGCTGGAAAGAAACAAAATAGGATGCAAAAGAACAGCAGTTTTCTGGGATATCAGAGAGTGCCACTGTTTATTAATATTGACTTGTACTAGCACACATACAAAACAGTACAAAATAAATCCCTTTGACATCTGCAGGTTTTGGTGAGTTGTGGCTGCTTCGTCTCCAGTCAGGCCCCAGAATGGCTGCTGTCACACAGACTGAGAGTTATCCCCAGCAAGAAAAGGAAATTAAATACAAAAACCTGTTAAATTCTTATTAAGGATTTAACTGCATCGACAAAAGCCAGGCAGCTCAGGTTCAAGATTGCTCTTCTGTCCCTAAATCCCCTGCTCAGCAGCATATTGCATCCAACATCCAAGTGCATCTCCTGCCATGCCTGGAGGCAAAGGCTGAGCAGAGCACAGTTAACTCTGGATTTCTTTGCTTTCGCCCAGTTTAGTTAGCCCAACAGAATTGTTGTGATGTTGATTCCATCGTTCCTCACTCATCTTCTGCTCCCGAGTGTCACAAACCATTTTATTTTCCCCCTCTTGGTACAAAAGCTGCCACAATAACATTGCTACAGCTTGCAGAGTTCTTTTTGTCTGCATTTGGATGTGGCTAGCAAGAGTGAGCAAGCTGGAGCCTGACTCCCACACCCTCAAGGAGGAAGGCTTTTCCCCCACGGCTCACCCAAAACCATCCAGATTTCCTGGTTTTTGTAACAATAAGGCTACATTCTGACACAGCTGTGTAAAGCCCATGCCACCAACACCCTCAGCAGCACTCCTACCAAAAGGTCTTCTCTAACACTATTATATACGAAGCGGCCCCGTTCAGCCAGTTTACAGACTCACCTTCCTTCCAACCCTCTGACTTATTTTTCTTCCCCCCATGAGAAAAAGCATGGCCAAAAAGAAAAAAAAAAATAAAGATTTTTCTTTGGGCGGCTGTCAGAAAAGCCAAGAGAGAAGAACGAGGCATATAAAGCATCTTCTCTTCTCTCTAGCATTCAGGAGCACTTTCTGTCAACATAACAACCCCGACCCCAATTGCAGTTGTCACTGCTCCGCCACCAAACTGGGACTCGACATGTGGAGGGGGTGGAGAGGAGTCCTTCCACTCTCATACCAACAGACAACAAATCTGAGACCCACACAAACTTTTTGCACTTGCAGAGACCCAAAATGAAACGTATCCCCCCCAAAATAATGGCAGTGCTGGTTGTACAGAGAAATGCAGCCAACAAGCAGGAGCAGGAACCAGTGCTGGAGGAGAGATCATGAGCCAGGACCCAAGTTTTTGGCTTGCCAGCTGAGCAAATATGCTCTGCCAACGCAAAATGAAGAAGCTTCAGAATTTCCAGAGGGGGAAGAAAAAAAATATTTAAATTGGACAAAAAGAGGCTTTGTTTGCAAATTTGTTGGGTTTTCTGCATTTTTAGATACTAAACAGAGGCAGGTTCAGAAATAAAACCTCATTTCAGAGTGGCAAAGTCAAAATGTTTCCATTAGGAAATGTCAAAATGGAATAATCCATAAAACAGGTTTCCTTTTTCAGGGTTATTTTTTGAAATCAGCTGAGGAGTTTGGGATGAATTCTTAAATAATTCAAAGCACATTGATTGAAATATTCCACCTCACCCTCCTCCTGACGTGCTTAAGGCTACATGTATAAACAGTGAGTGGCAGCCAGACTCTTATCTGATTTTGTGAAAATACCATCCCAAAGGTGAAGGAGGACCTTGAGCCCAGGCTGCGGAAGGGTAGGACCAGCCCCAAGGGAAGCACCAGGGGAGCTTCTTCAGCTGGTGCCTCCTTCAGAGCATGGGGAGGACATCAAACCAGCACCTTAATAGCAAATGACCCTGAGGATGAGGAGGACCAAAAAAAAAAAAAAATCTTGCTGTTGTGGGAAATAAGAAATTATAAAAAAGCAGTATCCACAAAAAAAAAAAACCAACAAAACACCACAAGTCTTCCTAGTTAAAGCTCATACCATGATGTGGGGGGGATACCTGAGAAGGGCCACGCACCTGCACGATAGACAGAGACACAACCAAGTACAGACACAGCAATAGACATCCACCAGCCTCCTGTGGAAACTACCACCCTTCTCCTCCACTGCTGTCACACTACAGCCCCAAGGAGACATTGTTCACGCTTGGAGAGCTATGAAGAATAAAGCACTGCTGAGGAAAGCCACTTGCTGCATTGGCCAAACCACTGCTTTGATGCCTACGCATGGTGTACCCATGGCCTGCTCACTGTTTGTCTTCAAACAAAAGGCCAAATACCTTTTCCTACTGGACAGGGAGGTGTTTTCATGGCTAACTTTGACGCCTGCCCACCCACTGGGGGCTTCAGCTGGCAGGAAGAGTCTTGCCATGGGCACAGCGGGGTTTTGGGGCTGGAGCACAGTAAGCACAGACCTTGCTAACTGTTATAGACAAAACACTGTCCATGTGGCCATATACCGTCTAATACAGTGACATAAAAGGATCTAGAATGTTAATTAAACCAACTGTTTTACTTATTGAAGTGATCTCTACCTTTCAAGAGCCAATGACACGAGCGACTTAAGAAAAGTTGCCTCATTCTGTGGACGCAGAAAACCCATAGCCATCCATACAGTGGCCTATGTTTGACGATATTTGAACTGAGGATGCTAATTCAAATCTATAGCTCAGTGGTTCCCTCAAGAGATGACAGAGTAATGCTGAAATTACTGGTATCTGTCTCTGGTACAGGAGATTCCCCACCAGCTGCATAATGCACCATCTCAAACGTGAAGGAATTGGCCATCTTCGAGCTGGTCAAAGAAATAAAGAAGTGAAATATGTTTCACCACACTTAACGTGTTCCATTTTTTTTTTCCCCAAGCTGCACACATATGCAGATTTCTAAGTCAAGACTTGAAAGGGCAATCATTTTTATAGCAATGCCAACGAAAGATCTAACAGTAACTTACATTTCCGATGACTAAAGCAGAGTTATTTCAAGGGTAACTGAGGAACATAATCAGGAATGAATGAGTCCCAGGCTGTCTTAAGTAGAAGGCATTTAGTAAAGAAAACAGCCTTAACTAGAGCCGCAATGAAATATGTTTTCCTTCATTGACATCCCAAGAGTCTCTCTTGCTCACCAGTGGCCACCCTCCACGTGCAGCGCTACCCAGTCTCAGAGCAGAATAGCTGCTGGAAGCACTGACAAGCAGATGTCATTAACACAAAGCTCTGCCTGGGAGAAGTGATGGCCACAAACTTGAGACCTCCCAGCTCCCGCTGCCTCGTGCTGTTAGAAGAAAGGGGAAGAATGGCCTATCCGATTCCTGTTACATCAGGTTTGGGTAGGAAAAATTACATTGCTGCATCTAAACCAAACCTGTTACCTACAGAAAAGAGTCTAATCCAAAATCCAAACTCAGCTCATAGTCCATGACAGTTGATGAAATCTGAGATTAAAGGATGTTCGCACAGTTTTCTTTCCCTACCTCGAATCCAAACCTTTGTGTTTTGCCACGGAAGAGTTAGAAGCCACAAAGGTTTGTCTTATGCAGCTTCTCCTTCTGTTTGCCCTTTGAGAAGGGGACACCTTGCTCCCTCTTTCTTTCTGGGGACTTCAAGGAAAGCCAATTATTCATTTTGCAACGCTGCATCTCTATAATAGCTCCAATAACAGCTTATGGTTACAACTCTTCTGGGTATTGCTGTATTTGTACAGAGAGGACACTGACTCCTTTAGGAATAGCACCTGGAGAAAATATTACAGACAACAGGAATCCACTCCTTTCCTCTCCCCAGCCATCCCACAGGACACTGGGGCCACCTCAATATCACCTGCAGCTCTAAGCAGACAGAGTAAGGCATCAGCAACCTGATTTGATCCACATGATTACGTGTCTTCTGCTCCTCCCAGAGCCTCTTTCTGTTATGGTGGGGGGCTGAAGGAAGGACTTCGGGGAAGACCAGTTGCCCATATACCATTCCTCCCACAAGCACTACTCAGAAATGTATCATTGACTGCTATCATTGGGTAGATTTGCTTCTCCCAATGGAGTACCTCTCCTAATGGAGTTACATTATGGCACGCTGGACTTTAGCATCTGGACATTACCAGCTGAAATCTAAGACCTCTGAAATTTATATAATACTAATACTTAACATCTAGTACCTATCTAGGACGTGCAGGACTCCATGAGACACGAGTCTCAATCTTTCAGCCTCTCTTGCCAGCTGAAATAAACCACAAAGTGCTCTAAAAAGTTCCTTTGTCACATTCTGCCAATCTGACAATACATCCTCATTCCCACTTTTGTCAGAGAAAGGATCCTTATGTCATCTACCATAAGGGAAAATCAACACGAGGACCCAGAGCAGAGCAAATTCACAACCAGGGCGCTCACAATCCATCAGCACAGCTCAGATATCAGCAAATAATCTTCAAACATCAACAAATATTTTCCTAGTGCGAGTCTGCTGACTACTTGTCAGACTGAGAAAACATCAAAGCTCGATTGCAATTCATTTGGAACAGGACTTAGAGTACATATTGAAAAAGTCTAGAAAGGTTGTATGTATATGTGTGCTTGTATATATATGAATAATAGCTATATATAAAAAAGCATGCCTGCTGAAAACATGCCTGCAGCTGCATTTTACAGATAACAGAATCTGACTGAATTGTGGGAGTCAAACAGTCACTAAAAGCAAGAGAAGTCAAGTAAAAACACACCTGGCAGATGTGTAAGGATATTACAACATGGAAACACATCCCTCGGAGGATGATGATGGGTGAAATTGTTGAAGGTAAAAATGCAGACTCATCATGTGCTTTTTTAGCCCTATGTGTAGTCCCAAAACACAAGAGAAGAAGAAAAAGCAATCCAAGGTGCCAAAGAAAACGTAGTGGAGGAGCTCAGGGAAGAACTGCGGTTATAGGCTACCAATATCTTTACGACATTTTTTCCAATCAACTCCACAAACGAGAGGCACATTATCACTGCAATTAAACCACTTTTCCATATTTGATTCAAACAACTTTTTCCATAAAACATATGCTCTATGAGGATGTCTGAGTATACACTCAGTTAAAAAAAAAAAAAACAGAACAACCACATAAACACTCTGACAATTGCTGATGGCGATTGTATCTCCTTCTTCTGAGTCCCATTGGCAATGTGCTAGCTGCTGCTTACACAACGTATCCAGGTCTACAATTTTGAATTGTAGGGGTCAAAATCTATCAGTTTGATGAGTTTAGTGGGAGTTAGGTACTTACATACCCTGGTGGGCAACACTCAAATGGTCTCAACTCGCAGGAACTGCTGGGGACATGAACAGTATTCAGGTTTCCAGAGGAGTTGCTCTCTTGCTTTCCTCAATAGTTTCTTGGAAAACCCTATTCATTTTCCTTGAACAATTGTGTCAGAAATAAAACCTTTTAACTAAAAATAACTGGGCTGGACTACTTGCTAATTTTAGAGGGTGCATTTGTGGAGACTTAATAAAAAGATCAATAAGCAGCACAAATGTGCTTCACTCATGCTAATAACTGAGTAGAACATTACACAAAATGACAACCATAAAATCATCCAACTACTGTCTGTACCTAGCACACAACCTGCTCTCCAGATAACATACACATTCACTTACAGCTCAAAATATCCCTTGCTATGCACGGCCTTTGCATGAAAATGAAAGTCTTAATTTGTCAACATTACAGGAATTTTTCATTACTTGATCCAAACTATATTTCTAGCAAATGTTCCCGTTGTGGTACATCTAGGGCCAGCTGCAGAGGATGCTGCATTACGATGCTACAGAAACCACCAACTGAAGTGATGCCCACCCCTTTCATTTCATGGGCAGAGGATGGTCCTCCCATCTTCTGCACCTGCTTTCAGCCATCTCATATGCTTTCTGTGTTGACCAAAAGTCTGCAGTGAAAACTCAGCCCTGGTGAGTCTTTCCATTGGAAAGTTTTGTTGTTGAATTCAGCTGAGCTATGGTTTCACTAGGGATGCTGCAAATCTGTCTCCAGGGACCAGACAGCCACCAGTCTATATTTTGTGATCTTCCCCAAGTGCCGAATGCTTTATTTAAAACATCAGGAGAGAAGATTTCTAGCGGGCTCTCATGAAACACTCCAGGCACATCTCCCAGACCCGTGGTTCACCAGGGCAAGCTGGGCACCAACTGGGAGTCCCGCAGCCACAGGTGGCTCCTCTTCAGCAAGGACATACGCTCACCACCACCACCACCTCCCTAGTTCAGATCTGGTTCCCACCTGGCCTGCTTGAACAGGAAAGTCTGGGGTCATCAGAAAAAAAGACAGACACAGTCCCACTGGCATCAGTTGGGAAGCAGAGCTGAACTTCTTGCTTGTTCGTCAGCTGAGGTCACCCATGTCCTTGAGGTTGCAACCCACACTGCAATTTGACAGAAGATCATGTTCTATTTCCTTTTAATAGCTTTTATTTAAGAAAGGATGAACAAGCAAATACGCACTAAGCAAGCATGGTTACAAGCTAATTCAAGATAGAACAGAATGATGATCAAATTGTGGCCATAACTGAGACTGAAACCAGTAAGTTTAAATAGCTCTATATCATCAAACCACCAAATTAATACAACACATAATCAAACTGAGTTATGAGTTTGAAAATGAAAAGAAATTATTCAGCATTGGTCTTGCTGTGGGAGCGTGCAAGAGAGGAAACAGATCTGTTAAATCTGAGACCTGGTCAAAGGACTCCTCAGCTGAGTAGGCTGTCATGCCTTCAGCACGCAACACAGTTGAGACCACCAGCACAAATTATTCTTTGTTGAAAAGTCTTCAGACTTACTCAAACACTCTCTAAAAAAGCATTTTTTCCAGGACAATCATTCGAGCCATTTCACTAAGTATTTTACTAAACATACTTTTTTATTAGTTTTGTTTTTGTTTTTTTTTTTTTTAACTGAGAAACAAAAAACTAGTACACAACCATCCTTCAACCTCAAACTTCTAGGCGTTTGATGGTCATAAGTCTTTGTCATGATAAAGTCATTAAAGTTCTCCCAGGCACAAATGAAGTTTGCAGTGTTTCTTATGCTGGAAAACGCTGAATAAGTTCACTTCCTCTGCACCCCAGTGGGGTTAAGAAAAACCTCCCAAAATGGAAGGGGAAAAAAAAAAGATTTCTAGAAAAAAAATCTCAGTAAAAATTAAAAGCATCTAAAAAATAAATCAGCCTCTCAACAAGCTGTAGCTCCTAATTTTGTAAGATGCCTATGCCAGGCTGAGATATAACCAATTTTTATGTCCTTTAGAGAGACAGCCTTGGCTGGGAGCAAAGCAACCTCAGCACCAGCCTCAGCCTTAGCTCCGACCTGCTGTCACAGCCCCAGACACATGCCTCCACCCCGATTTCCTCCTCTGCAAAACAGAGAAAATTACTCTGAATTTCTTCCATAAAACATTTTGACATATGCAGAGAAATCACGCTACATGCTACCGCTGTATTCATCACTGCACTGGATGGATGCCATTCCTGAAATACTTCACCTGAAATACTTTTAGTGTAAGATGGCATTTCAGATGTCAGACGGACTTGTCCCTCGGTTCCCCCAGCCATAAATACGGACTGGTCTCTAAAATGAGCACATTCAGTCTTGCTCACGTCAAATACCAAACTCTCCTGCAAAGAGGGGACTTCCACACTGCATCCTGCGATCGCTCCCTACTTCTGCTGTCTCCAGCATCCTCAGCTCAAGGCTCAAACTCACTGCAAGCACAAACCCAGGAAGAACTACTTGCAATGTCATTAACTCTACCAAAAAGTACCTGCATAAAATTTCATTATCATGAGACATTGGCACCAGGGAACAAAGGGCTAAAAAAAAATAATAATAATAAAAATCCCTCCTGATTCCTGGGCCTAAAAGAGACTATTACAGGTATACATAAAAACTTGCTCTTTTAAACTCTATTTGTTTTTCTATACGTAATTAAAGCAATAGCACACAAGAAGCCTCCCAGCACTGTAACGCCAGGACAGGTTTCCCTTCGCTCTCCCTTGCCAGGCTACGGCTGAGCAGCCAGTGGCAGAGCCGAGCACACGCAATAGTTGACATTTTATTAACAGCTCCATTAAAATAAGCAGGAGTGCATCCAAGCAAACAATCCCCAATCAATAGCAGAGTTTAAATTAAGACCTCAGCTGAGTCAGAGAGGTGGGACAGGACTGAAAGGCAGCCAAAGCAGTGTGGTACACGGGCAACATCCCTGCCCGGGGGGCAATGCCTGACTCACATCTCCGCTCTGAGCCAATGAAAAGTTATTTAAATAAGATAAAAATAGCCCAGAAACCCACCCCAACATGCTGTGGAAGAATGATCACTGTGGCACAGCAGCACGGAGCAGGGGGATGGATGCAGTCGGCGTACAGGCTCTCAGGCACGATCCTGGCTCTGCCCGAGGTGGCGGCAAGATTCCCATTCACCTCGCTGGGGTCAGAGCTTCACCTGCTGTGCTTTAAAGGATGGAAACAGTGCAGAAGGGTGGCCAGCTTTGGGAGCAACGCTTCGTCCGTTCACTCTGTACGTATGCATCCCCTTCGGCTGCCCCCTCCATCCCCAAAGTATTTGCAGCAGCCAGAAAAGTGTCAGGAAAGTTTCCTACACAGCTCTAAGAGCCCCAAACTGCCATCCTCGTGGCACAAGTTGCTTCTCCAGCCGATGGTGCCACCTCCCTGGAGCACTTGCAGAACCATGTCCAGGAGGCACAGCACAGGAAAGGGCTGCGTCCGCCCTCCCTGAGGAGCATTTACAAAACGCCTTCAACCTGCAAGTTGCATGAACTATTTCAGTGGCAAAACGCTTGCTCTTCAGAGGCATGTTTATGATGCAAGTAATCAGATATAAATCATCTCTTGCAGAGACAGTTCAGCAACGCACGGACAAGAAGTGGATTCCTCCCACAAGCAGGGAAATCATACTCAACCCATTTGTGGTTGAAACTGCCCCAAACCTGGCTTTCCTTCCCCTCCTACTGCCCCGTGCCTCAGGGAAATGAATAAACACAATCTCATAGCAGCATCCTGAGGATAAAACCCATACGTGGCTGTACGAAGGTCAGGTGTTCTGGGGATAACGGATGCAGCCGAGTGGCATGGTTGGGAAAGCTGGTTTTGCTCCTTATGTACAGTAATTGCCCCCACCCTATCCTCCATCTTCGTGTTTAGTTCAAAAAAAGGCATCATTACACGTTAAAAGCAAACTCCAGTCCTATAAACAATCTCAGGTAGCAACTCGCTAATAGGAACAGCATTTCCGAGCACTATATGTCCCTTGTCAGCTGCCAGGAGATACAAAGGTCTTTGCTCCTGCCTCAGCAGAGCACTACCCAGATTGAATCAAATGGACATTAACCATCACCTAAAAGGGATAGTGGGGAAGTAATTAAAAATACTCTTTAGATTAAGAAATTTATTACATTTTGCAATAATATCAAGGTGCACACTGTGTACCCAGCTCTGGGCCAAAGCTGACTTCATCAACACGCTCAGGATTATTTGCTAAAGCAGACCAGGACTAGGGCATTTGAAAGGGCACACGCCCTTGTGAATTACGATTGACTAGCACTCCACCAAATTAGAAGCAAAACACAAAAAAACTGGATCATTAACTAATTTGCTGTTAGAGTAAATCAAGCTGTGCTACGTTGTACTGCTGCTTTAGCAAAGAAGAACAGGGATTTCTAAAGACACACACTCAAAGAGCACGCACACTCTAGCCCACTGGTGTTCGTTTTATCCTTTTGCTAAAAAGCAGCAAGTCCCAGTTTGTATCTCCAACGTTCATTAATCATCTTCTACTGACTTTGTTCAACAGAACATCAAATGATTAAAACTTCAGCGTTGCTCTTTTAAACACCGAGGCATCCTTTTCATCTGCCAAGGATGAACGGTTTGGCTGCCAACTAAAGTTAAACAAAGCAACAAGATTTTAGGTAGGCAGAATATAATGGACCACAGTGGAATTTGGCCAAATTACCAGAAATGACCCACTGCATTTCTAAATTGCCATCTGGTCCCACAAGCTAGGACAGCACACTGATCTTCCAGGCCAGAGTAAAATGGATGGCATACAGCCTGCACTTAATTTGCAATTAAATTTTCAGTGGCTAATGAAGCATTACTGCAAACATAAGCACCCATGTTGCTTGTCTTGGCAATGAAGAGAGGGAGAAGTGCCTCTTAAGAGGGTCTCCAGGGGAAAACCCCATTAGAGAGTGGTGGCTTTCAGAGGCATCCCTTCACTGACTTAGACAGGGATGGTGACTTCACCAGCTGAAGCTGAAGAGGTTGGTTGGTCAGTTGGGGTTGGACCTCTCGTTTTCTCAGCTGGCCATGACAAAGGTTGGCTGTGGTAGGGAGTCCAAGCTGCCTGGCTCAGATGGAGACATCTCAAGTTAGATGGGACAGAATAAGCTTAAATACTCAAGCACATGGAAATCCTGGAGGATTACTGGAGTAAATTCTGGATGGGCATGAATCTCATGAAAGTTTGCTGCATAGAGTACCTTCATATTTATAATAAATAGGGTCTAACAGTCACAGCAAAGGCATGCAGCCTACCGACAATGACACGTTTTCTCTTTCCTGCAACCCCTGTAGACCCTACCTGGCCTGGAGCAGAACTTTCTGCCCCTCCTGCAGAGCTCAGCAGCCACCCCAGAAGCAGCACAGCTCCAACAGGGTATTCCCAAACAGCCAAAGCTGCTGGGAGAGTCACCACCAGCTTTGGGCAGCAGCACAGAGGTGCAGTGAAAACCTGGCTGTCAGCAACGCCAGCGGGGCTGAACTGAGCACAAAGAAGGTGCTGATCCAGATGAAGAAAACATTTTGGCTTTCTCCAAGATCAGCACGCTAAAGATTTCTTTTTTTGTCAGCAATGTCAATGAAGTTGCAGGTTCACAGAGGCAGAAGGTGAGAAAAGCCCTCTGGGTCTGTATCCCCCACTTTAGAGGTGCTGACGTGCAGGTTTGGAGCAATCACTTAATGAGCCACACAGCTTGCTTTCGCTTGTACTGACATCGCAGCCCATCGCATCAAGGTTTTAGCGCCTGATCAGAACAGAGAGACATCCCCAGCCTCGTAACACAGCCCATCACGTTAAAAACAGGCTTTTGCTTTGCTTTGGAAATGAAACAAAAGTGTCCCCATTTCTTCCTTCAGCAGCTTACAAACTGAGAGGTGTATCGAATGGGACATAATGCCGCCACCAAAACATTTACTTCCCTGAAAACAGTCTTCATACGGTGGAACTGACAATGTTTTTCAGTAACACTCAAAGACAAATCAAGGGCAGATCAAAAAAAGATGCAGCAGTCTATTATTTTTCTTGCCCTCCAGTAGAAAATACTACTTTCAAATGTAAAATACCTACTTCAGTAACTTTGTTATACAAAGCATATTTGGGAAGAAACATGTTATTATCATTTCAAACCAAAGTGCAAAGCTTTAAGCCTGGGTTATTAGATGATGTGATCGAAGGTTTGCAAACACTACAACGTACAGAAAGCATTTTTATAGCAAAAATAATTACGTAACATATGCCGAGAGGAACGGCAAGAGTATAGAATAGTTAATATCCTAAATATACATGGGAACCAAACAGCAAGAATGAGTCCTTGGGACCTTCTGCTTAAGATATGCTCCTGCAAAAACACCTACTTCCTGAGATGCTTGGTACTGCCAACCAAGGGAACGAACTGCTACCACGGCTGCTTCCAGCCACAATTCTGCATTTGGAGATGAATAACAGCATTTGCATCCCATACGAGCAGTTGTCAGCATGCTGGCAAGGCCTGAGGAGGCTAGCCATTGGATTCAGGCGTTACAGAGGGGCACAGAGAAGATAGGTTCCATTTGCCAGCAGTACATCTGCCATTGATCAAGAAGGTACTGAAATGATGTCTCCAAAGCAAATATTTTTCCCACTTACTGTGTGAAAGACACCATTGTACCCTCCCTTGCCCTCTCTGATGGGAGATTAGACAGGAGGTCCCAGTGCACTCAGGCTGGTGTCGAACATCTGCACCCACAGGCACTTGTTCAAGAGCTCTCACACCAGCTCTCTGGACAAGCCCATGACATGCACCATGACTACCAGCTCCAGCAATGTCCGTGCTAACACATCTTCTGGCAGCCATCTCTTTCCTTCTTGCAAACACCAGCTCCGTGCAGTTCATCTGCCTCTTACTCCAGCATTTCTCAAATACCTTGATGACCAACTGGCAACTGCTGAGGTCTCTCTCTCAGGAGACCTCAGCAGAGGATTGTGCAGGTCTCCTAAGGAAAGGATTTGGATCCTGCATTCATATGCAGTATCATCTCCAAGTTGTCACACAACAGCACGCGCTTCACCTCAACCATACGTGCCTGCCAGCTCCCTGGTGTTGTTCACACGGTTGGACATAGAATCATAGAACCACACCCTCAGCATGATTCATCCATGAACATCCTAAAACGTGCAAATCAAAGGTATCTCACCTCTCCTGCTCTGACAGACCAGCAGCTCGGACACAGGAAGCCACAGTCATCCCTTGCAGCCTCATGGCATGGCATGTCCCATGGTTCCCCCCGCACAGCCCACAGACCTTTTCTGGGTTGTAACACCCATCATATCATCAGTCTGGAGGGCTCAACAGCCAAGGCAGGAGGGTGGCCACAGACAGTGACTCTGCCGATGGTGGTCTCCAAAACCAGCTCAACGCCCCTCCCAAGGGGGATGTGCTATGCTTGCGAGGCTGAAGTGACAGCAGAACACGTCCTACCTGGGGAAAAATGACCATAAGGCTAGAAACAATTTATGACGACCCAATAAAACATTGCATAAAGTCACCTCTCCTGCTCAGGTAAGAGGGTTATTTTCTCCAGCCCTCCCTCTGCTAGAGTCCTTATAATGCGAACGAGCATTCAATGCAATTTGCAGCTGACAGCCCACAGTGGGAAGAGGGCTGCTACAAGGCTGAGGGTGCACAACTACAGCAGACCCGCTGCTGTAGCTCAAGTCAGTATGAGGTTTCTCCAGCCTTCTTCCTACCAGAGAAGTGTGGAAACACTCCTTTCAGGAAACTTATTCCTCCTGCACATCTCCAGGCTTTCTCATGCAAGCTGTGCAGACGAGCCAAAGACAAGGGAGCTTTAAACAACCTCAGCAAGAAGGATCCTCTCCCCCATCCATCCACATCGGTGCTCGTTAAACCAAAGCCATCTGTGCAGAGGGCTGCAGTGCTGCCATGGATGAGAAGATGCCACCAGCCAGCCTAGGAGCTGCGAACACGTGCTCGGGGAAGAACGAAGATGTGGTTGGGTTCAGCGCTGCTGCCAGCAGTGGAGGAGGCAGCTCGGCACCAGCAGATGAGACACAAGCAGCCTCCTACAGGCACTGTGCACCCCACCGGGGAGCTCAGCATCCCCGAGGAAGCAAGCCTTCCCCGGCAGCAGCACGCATCCCTGCGCACACCACAGAGCAGGCTGCGGTGCTCCGTGAGCATCCCCGGAACCACCCCACCATGGAAGAAAAGGGGATTTTTCTGATTGCCCTCACCTAACAGACTGTGAGCTTTTTGGGACAGAGACTGTGCCCACACACTGTCACGAGACTGAATTAGAGAATAAAGTATGGTCACACTGGAAGAAGTTACCAAAATATGGAGAAAACTTGATTTGGAGGAAGATGTGCTCCTCACGGACATCTCGGAGCCAGGTAGAGCTCAGCCACTGCATGGCAATGTGCCACACGAGTGTATAAATTCATCATGGGCAGATGGCTGATTTGACTAAACCAGCCTTAGTTTACACTGGAGCTGATCCATCCGTCCCATGCCAGAGAGTTATGGCTCATGTCGAACCCAGCTTCACTACTCCATAAATTTCAGGGGAGGGAGCCTCAGGAGGGTAACCTTCACTTTTCAATATATTCCCAGTGCATGAGCAATGGGCAGGAGTACAGCGTACGGCTGGAAAACAGCCGTGCAGAGGACAACGCGCAGAACGCTATCAAGGATGGTGGGCAGAGGACGTGTGGGCAACCAGAGTTCAACGCAACAGGGAGGGAACACGACTAAGCCGATGCCATTGAAACGTACCTCTCGCTATTACAGAGCTCAGGTTGTGCTTCTGTATCTGCCATTTGCAATTTAAATCACAGCACTCAGTTATGCAAATCCATATTTAGAAGAGGCAAGAGATAAACAAGTGTTACGGAGGCTCTCGTAGAGCATCTTGAAGCTTTGATAGTATATTTTTAAGTGTATGCAAATATGGGAATAAATGATGTGGTGAGTTTGCATATGGAGCTATGTATGATGCAGGTCTTGTTTGCACCTCCATTTTCTCACTGTTTCACCGATTGGGTGCTCCATAATGGTTGTGTAAAGGGATGGGTGTATAGATACATGCAAAACAGAGCTTATAAGTCTTTTTTTTAGTTCACAATTATCACTTACAAATACACATTATTTCAATAGCGTGCATCCACGAGTCATTTTTATTCAGTCTCTCTCCTAGCCCCAGTTTAATTTCATTTTCTAGAAATCTGAATAAAAACAATCCGCTGTTTTCAAGAATGACAGCAGTGGGGAGAAACCTTCATAAAAAGAAAGCCAGTAACTTTTCCCGTATTTTTTGAACCACTCCATCACATTCCTGCTGGACCACAGAAATCCAGTAGAGACGAGCAGTCCTCAGCCTTCAGACACACACAGTAACTACCTGGAAAGACACAGCTGTATACTGAATCAAAGCGCTCACGCACGATGAACGGCTCCTGCAGCATCACAAACCCTCTGTCAATACTTCGTACACTAAACACAGTTGCTTGGGAGCACGCGTCAGCACTCCAGTGTCCTCCCCTGCATTTAGCAGGGATGGATGGACCTGGGTCCCCCAGAGACACCCATCGCCTCCTCCCGCTTTCAGCCCCGGTTGGTTTCATAGTATTGTCTTTTAAAGTTGTCCTTATCACAGACATAAGTAGTAGCCAACGTAAGTTTTGGGTAAAAGCCACGTTTGGAGGAAAATTACTGTGTGCATTAGGGGAAAGAAGGGCAGATTGCACTAGCAGGTTATTTTGGTGTTTTCCCCACTTGTCATCATCTGGAGTTATATAAAAAGCTGCCATTCTAGAGGCAGTCCAAGGAATATCATGAAGTGGCTCCCACTTGTGTCCTAGTTACAGCTTAGGCTTCATTTTAAAGCATGTGTTCCTTTTTCTGGTATTTTTTTATTTGACTGTGTAGCTGCTTGCACTCACCATTAATCACAGCTTAGATCCAGCATCAGAAACAACATGGGAAAGACCCTGGCAGACCAAGTTCTGCCACACAGCCCCAGCGAGCCCCAAGCCCTCATCCTACCAACAACCCCATCCAGGAACAGTTTTCATGCCACATGCTGATAACTTCTGGCTGTTACAAGTCCAGGAATTTCTCAGCATCCCTTACCCACTCCCATTTCCAATATGCCATTCAGGCTTCCAGTTACAATAAAATATGAAATTATCAAGCTCATTTCCATAACCTTACCAATAGCCAGCGTGCCCAATCCACCCCCAAGCCCACATGGCCAGGACAAGCTCAGCTGTGCCAGGGATGCACCGCTCCATGGCCACAGCTTCATGGGACGGCCCTGCTCCTCACCCCAGGACACCCAAACGGCAGCTACCAAACCACATCAGAGCTCAGAAGAAGCAGAAAGAGGTGGCAACACGATGAATATCTGAGATTACTCTGAACCTCTCGTTATCCCAGCCATAAGCAATTGCTGGACCAGCAGACCAGTCTGCCCATCTAACCACTTGAAGACATTGCGCACAGCAAAAGTGACATTATACCTGCATTTAGAATTATAAACTCCGCTTATTAATCCCACAATGTATTTTAGTGGAGATACATGTGTTTTAATTATCCTAATGAGGCTGGGAGCCATTTTACAAGACATGCACATTGGTTTTCACATTCCTTTGGATTGGGCTTTGTGCTTTTGAAGTGGAAATTTTGCAGCTCTTGCAAGTTTGCTGTTCCCAGCTCTCCCATCCCCAGGGAGATGCTCTGGGAGAGCACCAAACCTGCTCACAGAGCTGTCAGCGCTGGCAAAGTACAGAGCCAGAAAGGCCACCGCATTAATGAGAACAGCAAGTGAGAAGGCATCTGCTTTCCGCCACACAAAATAAAAAAGAACCACAAAAATCCTACCTTGGAAAAAGCAAGACGGACTCCCCGTTTCTTAGGGAACCATCAGTGTCCACCTGCCAGACCACAGGCTGGGGACACGTTATGTACTGAAGCCACCTCTGGCTGCATTTAACACCCAAACCCTACCTAGGAGCAGGAGAGAGCCTACGGAAAAGCTGATTTCAGAGATTTAAAATGTATTTCTGGCACTAACGTGATGGGCTGGAGCCAGTTCTAGCTACAAACCATTAAAATATGTAAAAAAATATTTTTTGTTTCTAGAGGAAACAAAAAATTCTTGCTGGGCAGGGCAAGAATTTCAATTTATACCATTCTGTATACACAGAGATTAGATGAGATTACAGGGAGTGGCTGCAAATGTGCAGAGATAACCTAAGGGGACTTGGGAGCGTTCACTCATTCAAACTTTAAACTGGTATCACTTGCTTAGACTGCAGCCATCAAAGCATGTGTTTGTGTACGGGCTGCTGTTAGCTTAGATATAAGGTCTGTGACCTCCAAAAGCATAAAAAAGTCTTTTGCTGCGTGTGTGTTTGTGGCTTGCTATGTATAATGAGAATTTGCGTCTCACAGACATGTAAGTTGTAAGAATAATATTTAGCAACTGTTATCACAGTGAGAAATAAAATAGAAATCTTAAAATCCCATTTTTAAATGCAAGGACTCTGACCTCTAATTGGGCACTGAATTCTAAACAAGCGTTCCCATCGCTGGAGTCTGCCAAGTCAACACAAGAAGCCAACAGCCACAGTAGCCTAAAACAACTTCTCGGTAGGGTTCAGAACCACCTGCAGAAGGTCCAACCCAATACACATGAGTCAATAGGACCTGGCCGAGCCCCTCATGCTCACAGTACACGGGGACATGCGGAAACACACACCAGCACCCCACCACCATGCTCTACCCTGGTGATGCTGGAGTGGGGGTCCTGCACTGCCTGGACCTGCTAGCAGGCATGCAACCTCCCCACTGTCTCCCCAGGAGGATTCACAGCCCTTCTGCCACCATTAATCCAAGCATTAAAAAAAAATTAGATGATACCAGCTGCTTCTGTAGCTTTGATGAATGCTCACACACCCTAAATTAGCAGTTATTTGCCTGGAATTAGTTTTTATTTATTTGTTGTTCTGGGGAATAACATTACCACCCTGCAGTGCTGCCTGCTGATGGATGGGCTTACGGCTGTCACCAGCAGCGGTGACAACCTAATGCCTCCAAAACCCAGGAAGAAAGGCACAAGGTGTTACATGGGAAAGTTAACCAGAACCAGAAGTGCAGATGCAGCTCATGGGAGGTTGCTGGGTTTTTTTATTCTCCTCCGCAAGTCATTAATGAGCAGACGGATCCTACGGTGATAAGATGCAGAAATTAGCGGTCGTGTATTCTGAGCAGCATCGTGGTTCTTGTGGAGTGTCTGGATAGTGAGGGGCACCTGCGGCTACGTGGCTGGCTGGGTTCCTGCCCAACAACCACTCCAGTGCCACCACAATTTATTTATTGTGCTATTAATGATGCGACAGAGCACACAACCTGGATCAAGCATCTTCTTCATTTTCCATTCAGCTTTAAAATAATAAAAAAGAAAACACCACGGAACAAAGAGAGAAGAATATATCGAGCAATATTCCCACTCTGTGCGGATGAGTGGGGATCTTGAGAAAGCAATCTGTGCTTATCGAATTAAAGACTATAGTAATATGAAGTTGGAGGGCCTGATCCAAGGCTGCTTGAACAACCCTCCTTCCCCAACTTCTGACTCTCTCGCTATACAGCTGGCTGGGACTGCAGAAGGCTTCACATGTTGGGAGTAGGTAGTATATGCATGCACATATACACTTATCACACACTGCAGAGATAAAATTAGAGAAAAACCAGGAATTCCACACCGTGGAAGAACAGTGCCACCTCCACCACACTCCCAGCCTAGCACATTCCTCTAGCCGTAATCAAAAGTGGGTCTGTTCACACGCTGAAGGGACCTCAGCAGCTTCAGCCATAATTAGTCATGAATAAATAAAGCACTGCCTACTTTGAGATTTGGCAGTACTGGAGCAGAGTATGGCTATTCCCTAATATTTACCTTACCCACAGCACGTAACCAAGTCACCAGCTCAGTTTAAAGGGTAATAATTGTTTTAGTTGTATTTCTTCCAGACATTGAAGTCCTCAGCTGCAAAGGGGAAGGACATAAGCACAAGCGCAGACAAGGGAAAAGTTTTTTTTCCACTTTTAAAACCCATGATACCAGACTGCTGTCCGGACTCATAATCACTGCAGAAGAGGCTGAAGCCACACTGATGATTTTGAGTACAACCACATACTTATGGACTTCTCCTGCTGTGGGATAATTGCTGAGGTGACTTAGAAATTAGAACTTATATTCACACTTTTAGGTAAGGCACAGCACTGAAGAAGCTTCCCAGGTGGAATGCGGCTGACATGCAAGGAATCCATTCCATGGCAGTTCCCTAGGCCTGCACCCTTAGATGTTGGTAACGCCAGGGGAACTTGGTGTGTTGGCTCTAAGAGGCGCTGCCCGGAGGGTGGAGCGGTGTGGAGATGCTGCGGCCAGGCTCTGCAATAATAGGGGAACTTAAAGGTGTCATGGAACTGATGAGCTGCATATTTACTACCCTGGGCCAACAGCCTGCCACGTTTTTGACAAAATGCTGCCCTTTTGGTGAACTTTGCTCGTTATAACATCACTATAATACCAAAACACACCTCCATCCCAAAAGCTACCCGCCTCCAAGGCGCGACCACCCCTCACTGAGCTCGCACTCTGAATTTTCCTAGCTTATACCTTTAAAAGCGAAGAGAGAAAACTTTACACCAATCCTAAACAAAGGTATGTATGACTAGAGTCACTCAAGCTCCACCCGAAAGGTGAAAGATAGTATAAAACGGCTTGAGAGAGACAGAATGTTAGGGAAGACACCATCACGTACCACTCCGATGTTTGGGATCAGTTGACGGGCTGAGCCTCTCTTCCCCCCCATCGGAACGCCTTTGGGTAAGAGTCGAACACTTGGTTATACCAAGTGCCTCCCCGGGAAACTTAGAAATCTCTATAAAGTCACTTTATTATCTTTTAACACATTTGTGTCCGGCCATGTTACTCATTCTTGGTATTTGCACATGCTTTGCAGACAGTGAATTTATCACCGGTAATCCAAAGCACCCGTGTGTCTGTTGCTCTAATAAACTGCACTCTTCACTCATCTAGCCGTGGTAGTTCTCATTGAACACGGCCAGACTCTTTATGCATGGCCGTGATAGTTCACGCAACACGACCAGACTGGGGGTGTAAGCACGTTATTAGTGAATCCGTAATCGTGAAGTCCAGTACGCTGGACACAACCGGACTTATAACGCTGTAAATTAATGCTGTCGCCTTAGCGAAAGCCCTGAGAGGGCTCTGGTTCTGATAAGCGGCTATACACACAGTCCTTAGAAAATAAACCGTTGACCAAGTCTGAGACTGAGACTGGACCTAGCCGCACCTCGACTCCTCTCTTAGAATTATAAACTCCGCTTATTAATCCCACAATGTATTTTAGTGGAGATACATGTGTTTGAATTACCCTAATGAGGCTGGGAGCCATTTTACAAGACATGCACATTGGTTGTATTATAGTGATGTTATAAGAGAAGGAGTTTAGAAAGCAAGGGGGTTCTGTCTGAACCTCGTGACTCAACGGGAGGGTTCCCCCCCCCAGCCACTCCTCAGATTCCTATTTGTATGCGACAGTAACTCTTAACGCAACACCTCCTCTATCAAACAGAAACTGCCAACCCCAGCAGCACCCACCATGAAAAGGAAAACCTGTTCTTCTCTCAGCATAGATACGAGGGCATGTTTCTAAGCAAGGATAAGTCTCCACCAGACCCACTTGAAGGGTTAATGCTGGATTCATCATTACTTGCACATTCCAGTCAGCATCTATGATTGTTCAAACACTTCTGGGCTCACACCAAAGATAAATGGGTCTAGTTCTGATGTGCAGGGGCCAAGCAGTGCTGGCAAACGTCTTGTCTGTCACTGAGAAACAGAGGATGGGAACGCAACACGCCAAGTGGACGTGTATATATCTACATTATCCAGAAAGCTGAATGACAGGTTGGGTTTTCTTGTTGTTGTCACAAGTCAGCCATAGTCACTATTGCAAAATAAATAAAATACCCAGAAAATATATTATTTTTCCTAAAGAAAAAAACTAACCTGTTTATAAATCCTAGATATGGAAGATGTCATCCTAATAAAGCCTGCCTATCTCTTCAGATAGCCCTATTTTTATTGCATCTTACCTGAAAGAGTGAAAGCTTTGAGCAAATCAATGGTTATGTCAACCCTGAAACGCGGACAAACCTTCACCCTGTTCATTCCCTACATGTAAAAATTTAGTTTTTAATTGCCACCTCCTGCTCCATACAAAGCACAGCCCCTGTGCACATAACAGCACCTCCCGATGCAAATCACAGACTTCTGCCGTAGAGAGACAAGCTATTTAACGGCCCAATGCCTCCGTGCTGTTTTCCCTAAGCCAAATACAGGGTTGCACATTTCCAGGCTGCAAAAACTGTTATTTGGAACAGGCAATATTCAGATATTTAGTCTTATTCACATAGATAGCCTTGCATTTAAAGCGTTACAGCTATGGAAATGAACAAATGAGATTATGGAGATGAACAGCGAGGATGCACCACCGTGTCACTCCAGCTGTAGGTGCCGAGTACTGACGGCTCTGGGACAGGGCTGCTTGCTCTGACCCACAGCCACACACCTCACCCAGCCTTATTTTTTAGGTATCTGTAAAGGGAAAAATAAATACTAATCTCCCCTTCCACTGCTGCAGCCTTCAATTCTAGAGATACAAAAAAAATAAACAAGTCTTTAGTTATTCAGGAGGAGATAGGTGCATGTACATTCTGCTCCTAGTGCTGCCACTGACTGTATGTTGGAGAAATAATTTAATCTCTTTCTGACCCAGTTCTAGAGCTGGGCAAATATTGGTTTTTTGGTTCACTTGCCAAACTGGGGAAAAAAATGATTTAGGCTGAGCTGAATTGAAATGGTATTTGTTGTTACCGCTGGGTTTTCAATTTTGTTGAAACATCACCATTTTGGATCCTCTTACTCAAACCCAAAATATTTATGATTTTGTGCTCTGCTTTAATCTCTTCATTAAATATGAAAAAAAACCAAATAAAAATACTGAGACACAACAAAAACATTTTAATAAGATATCAACCGAAGGGAACTCTTGTGGTTCTCCAAGTTCTTTCCCCATTTCTCAGCTGCAGCTCTATCCAAGAGCTATTTTCACATGAATAAATTATTCACGTAAAATAAAACAAAACGAGAGCTGAACTCTGCCCTGATGGCTAGCTCCAAATGAAGGCACCAAAAAGTTTTCTGAACCTTCTCCTATCTATTTTTGTTTACTGCCTTTAGGTATATGAACTATGTATTTGTAGTACATAAACTACATGAGAGAGAGAGATAACCAGTAAGGACTGCCTTTAGGTAGTTGTGCAAGCATTGTTAACACTGCTGGGGCCCCAATCTCAACCGGTACCTTTAAGGATGGCCATCATACAACAGGCAGCATGACTACTCCACGGCAGTGCTGGAGCAACCACCAGCATCTCCATAAATACACCAGGCATTTGTTTCACATACCAGCAGCGCAAGACTGTCGTGATCAAACCCCTCAGAAACAAACCACTGGGAACCTTTCGATAAATATTCATTATTGTGGCACTCATCTAGGAGGGAAAACTGCAGAATAATTAGCGATCCCCGTATGCAAGCTCAGGATGTCAGGGAAGATGTGCGATTATAGTTTTGCCATGGCACTCAAGGGGTATTTAATGAGTTTATTTGGTTGAGCATTTGTTATTTTCTGAAGCAGATGTCGACACTTCTATTTCAAGAAAATAATTCCCCTCCTCATGATTATCAAAATGTCTCCAGTTATTCCATATGCCAGGAGGCAAGTGAATGCCCTGCTGAAAGTTACAGAAGCGATTCAAAAAGTGAAGACAGGATGCTGAAAAATTGCATCAGAGCTCCCACCACACTGCGATATTCAGAAGAGCAGCTTTGGAAAACCACGGAAGCTTGTGGGTGGGAAAACATAAGTTCTGTCACTGGTCGTTTAATGTCATAATTACTTTTCACATTGATTAATTGCTCTTCAGTGCTAGAGTTAGAGAGGAACCACGCATAGCTGCCAGAGCGTTCTTAGCTCTCTTATTGCATGATTATTTCCATGCCAAAAAAAAAAAGAAAAAGCATAAAATACCCTAAAACTGCATTCTCCTGCTCAGCCCTTTACGGCAAGACAGCTGCTCTGGAGGTGAGAGACCACGCTGAGCCTGGAGAGCCCGACCACAATGCCGTTTGAGGACCTGGGTCAGGCTTTTGGCACAATGCTCTGCAGGTCACACGGATGCACCCAACTCCAGCGAGTTAAACATCACCAGGGGACATTCCTGGGAGGTCACCTGTACAGATGGGCTGTCTGAATGATCCACAGAGTGACTTGGCCTGGGCTGAGTAGTGCTCCCCCAGCCACCTGGGCACAGCTCCGGCGTCCCCAGGAGCTGGGGGCCCATCCCAACAGGCGATGCCACACGTGCCCATCCTCCTCTGGAGCTGAGCAGAGTTTTGTGCGTTTAACCGCACTGCTCCATGCCAGGTGGGCACTTCTGGGCACGCTCAATTTAGCTGGAGATATCGACTGGAAATCAAGAGAGCAGCCAAACTGGAGACAGGATTTTGTGGGGTCCAGATGCTTTCATGAAGGATCCAAGCACCTGAGCTGGAGCAATGCATTTGGTTTGAGCTTTGCCCACCCGCTCCCCACTGTGCTCATTTCCTCCAGGTACAGCACAGTGCTGGGGTGTTTTAACTTTTAGTCCAGCCACTACAGAAGGCTTTTTACACCCCCGTTGTGTTGGGGACCTGCATTTCGTTCACCACAGCCAGGTGACTCTGGCTCACTTGACTTTGCTGCTCTGGGTATTTCAGAAGTTTCACCTCGCTTCCTCACCTGCATTGTCCTTTCTGAAATCCATCTACCCCAAAGGAGGATTCAAGCAATCCCACTCTGCCAGAGCAGGGTCTCTGCTTGCCTGCTTCTGCAGTCTTCTCTGGATTTTGTTCCTTGCTCCTCCAGTCGTTTTGATTTCCAGCTTTTCCCCAGCTATTTCCTTTGACCTCAAGCTCTCACCAAAGTCCATTAAATCTGAATTGATGTGTTTTGGGGTATGTGATATACTGCACTTCCTGGACAATACTCAACCCATGGGAAGGGCCAGTACATCAAGAGTTCTTAGAAATAAATTCAAAGTTATTGTTTTTCAAACCCCTAAGAGTCATATTGTCAAGCTCTTCTATACTATCATGAGAACCATAAATTTATTTTAAAAGCAACTGAAAGCTCAGATGCTATCTGTGCCACCATCCCGAGCCTTCCAAATGGAGCTGACAGAGTCTTGAGTAGAAGAGGAAAAATACTGTTAGCCCTCCAATAAATTCCTCGAAGTTATCACCAGCAGTAACTACTCACACTCATTTTTCCTGCTCAGGCTCCAAAGCACTTTGCAAAGAATATCAATAACTTCAGAACTTGTGTTCAGGTGGTGGGACATGCACATAGACATGAAGCCTGTAAGCAGGAGTCCTCCTCCATCCCTTCATCATTTGATAAAACTGTAATGCAACTAGTTGAAAAAGAACCTTTTGTATCATTCAAAACCAGAATAGAAATGTGCAAAGAACTACAAAAATGTACTCTGAGAGCATCACTCTGCTTCATAGGGACTTTCCATCTCTGACTATAGGATCACCCCTTAGAAACATGTATGCATCTTTAAAGGTCTCCACGTTGCATTAGAAATAATCAGAGGATTTCACAGGTTGCTTCTAATCTTAAGGTCCAGGAATTTATTTTTTTCTGCCAGAGTACGGAGGTTTGCTGAAGAATGCAGTCTCCTTCAAATGCCCACAATTCCATGCCATCCACTGCGCTGCACGAACACTTCTGTCATTATCTGCTGGAAGAACCAGCATCTGAGTTTGTCATACTTGCACTGCAAAGGGAAATGGCAGTAGTCATTCTTCTTCCACTCAGCTTCATCTGGTGCTGCAGTCTCTCACAAAATCATTAATATCATGAGAAGGTGGCAGAGTGAACTTGCACTGTTTTTCATAACAGAAGAACTAGGAGGCAGCAGTGAAATTGTGTGGCTGCTGCTTCACACCATGCAAGGAAATCGTGTCGCTCTCTCAGACAGTATTTTGAAGACTAAAAATAGAAAGCGTTTCAAAAGCAGTGCAAAGAATTGAAGGAGAGGCTCATTTAAGACTCAAATGTACAGATAGGTATGCAACCTCCATTTCAGGAAATCCTTCAGGGGTGGCAGAAGTCAGGAGGGCACACTGGGACACACACACACATTTCCAGAACAGACCTTATACTCTGTCTGCAGTCATCTGCCACAAGGTTCCTGTGAAGGGAAGACACTGGACATAGTCTGACCTAGGGAGGCCATTCTCCTGCTCATGCCCTCGTTTAGGGTTAAGTCACAACCTCTGCTCTACCTGTTGCGCATTAGCATGGAAGCAACCCCCTTGTACAGGTGTGTTGTTTCCTGTAAAAACATACGAGCAACAACCATAAAAAAACCAACTCAAAGCCATTCAAACATCAGCACCTTTCTGCACAGCACCGGGAGAGATGATGCTAACTCATCAGCCACACTAGCTGTTCAACCATCCCCCCAACCTGCCCTGGCCACAAGGTAGGGGGAAAAAGTCGTATTAACAAGTCTGTTTGTCACATTTGGGTGAGCTCATCTGGGTCCTGCAACAGATCCAGGTCCAAGTGCCTGGACTTCAGGGTGACCTTGAAGGGTTGAGAGTGTTGACCCATAAGAGCTTGCAGTCCTACCTGCAGCCTTTCCACGGTTTCATATCTCCCATGGCCAAAGAAACACCCTGCCAATATAAGCATGGCCAAGGGAATTAAAGCTTTCCTGTCCTGGAGAAGTAAACCTGTGCTTCCTGCACAACCACTTCAAATCCAAAAGCAAGTTGTTGACTGGAAAGAGCTGGAAGAGCTCCTGAAGGAGCTTGGGAAGAGGAAGAAGTGGCTTTCTTGCAAGGATCATGGGAGCCCTACTAAGAGCAGGGCACACATATGGAGGATAACCATGCTGTGTTTAGACAGCCCAGTGTCTGTGGAAATTCAAAGTAACTCTTGCACTCCGTCTGATGATCTGAACTATTTTCCTGTAAAGTCTTGATTATATTCTTTATTTAGCACTTATGTAACAGGATGGTAATTTTAATGTTCAGTCTCCCGAGCTTCATAGCCCTGCACTGCACTCCATAGCAAGAAACAATGTGCCTTAAAATAAATCTTCAATTTGGCTTCTTTTTCCTTGCTCTCTCTCTCCCTGGAGACTTTAAAAAGGACTTTTCAGAACTGATTTACCTGAAATATGTATAGTTAAGAACTCTTCAACTCACAGCTGTTCTAGTGAGCAATTTCATTCATGTGCTATAAAAAGCCAACATGCTGAACTAGTTCAACTTTTGCTATTGCCATTTGCTTAAGCAGCATGATGTCATTGTGCACATTTTTATTCAATTCACACAAAACGAAAGCTATTTCCCTGTGATAAAGGAGCATGTCACACAAACAATTCCACAAGACCTACCCACCATAGCCAGGAATACAGGGAAAAACAGTGCATTTATGTAGTTCTAACACTTCTACCATGCTACATAGTGATGAAGCAATTAATGACACAGCCTAACGAGATTCTCTCTTATGGCACTCACTTGACACATGCAAAGCACAGAGCTGCAAAACTCCTGCAATGCCCCAGACCCTGAATAAGTCGGTAAGAATCATCGCATAAAGACATTTACAACACTGGATCCTCAGAAGTCTTTCACACACTGCACAGAAAATAGAAAACAAGCCAAAGGTTTCCAGCCCTCCTTCCCCCACCTATAGCTCTACGCAGAACTCAATCCCATCCAGGAAACCTCCTAAGCTGCCCAGTTCAGAGCATTACAGCAATGGACCTATACAATTTATATAATGCAAGGAGCTCTGCTACATTCGTGAAGAGTCTTTGCATATGAGCACCACTTACTCCTCCATCTCTAACCATCGCACACGTGCAGGAGACGCAGCCTGGCACATCACTGCACAGCCTTTGCAAACAAGGGGCTGCTATAAAAACATTTTAAAAAAAGAAAATATCAAGGATGCCCTTTGCAGTCAGCAGATTCAGCAGTGCTCTGGCCCCCAGGGTACTGCCCCACAGACACAGCTCCGACTGTGGAGGAAGGGAAAATCCCACTGCAAAATAAATTTCTACCCCCTCACTGCTTATTTTGAGAAAGTGAAACTTCTCACAAGAAACCTCAGTGCAGAGAAGGCTATTAGGGATATTTTTAGCAATAGCAGGGAAAGAGGCAAGACCAGCCCATAACTGCTCACACCGAACATCTCACTGAGCCACGGGCCACCTCAGTCTGTAGCTGCTACAAGCAAGGGAATAAACTCAGCAGGCATTGGATCCTGCCACCTTGAAGCTATCTTAAAGCCTTGGACCCACAAGGAATCCTCACACACGCCCCTACTGCCACAGCAGATTCCTCAGAGCAGCATCCCAGTGCACAGACCATACCAGGTCTCTCTCCAAACTGCCCCAAAATCCTTAGGGGAGACCACAGCACAGGAGCAGGAGATCAGTATGGTCATGAAATGCTCAAGGATGGGTTCAAAGGAACAGAGGGAACTCTGGGTCCCATGGAGGCTGGCAGAAATTTTGTTCGGATGTAGGTCTCCATGCCAAAGCACGGAGTTATGAGCACAGGCGAGGCAATGCTGCCAGGTGTGCGCAGCTGAAAGCAAACATGACATCCCTGGAAAAGCCACACTGACATCCCCTCTGCTCAGAAAGGGGCAGGTTCCTCCATGGGGCAGCACGTCAGCTCTGAACCAGCCCATGAAGGAACAACATCTTGGTAGATACATGGGAAGCCCAGAAAGAAGCTGCTTCCCCAGGCTCAGCCTACGTGAGCTTCCTCTGGTGCCCAGCTGGGGACGTGGTCTGACTTCCTGATGCATCTTCTCCAAACCAACGTTCAATAGTACAATTCTATAAATATATGACAGTTTTACATATATAACAGTTGTGTTATATACACACATGCATATATACATTAACCTTATCCTACAGCTCTCACCTATTATGTGATGACTTAACGCAATATCTATACGTCGATGGACTTTGGGGCACGACCTGTTCACCTGCCAGTATTTTGGAAAGGATAAAGTTTCCTGGATACGTACATAGCTAAGTAAACCATAAAGAAAAGCCAGTACCCCACCTAGGAATATTGCTACTCTTTAGAAGATATATAGCTTCTCTCCTGCACCTCAGTCCTCGAAGGAAGGACTGGAGTGGACTGTCTAAGCTCAAGTTTGAAGGCGGGACATCTTCCACAACACTGTTAGTGCATGTCACAGCACATCCCAGCTGCTCAGCAAGTGTTGTCCACACACCATCCCACGCTCTCCTCGCTTTACTCTGTCTCCTGCTTTCACAAAAGCATCTGCAAGCGAGCAGAACACTTTTTCCAGTGCCACTGGATTAAGTGAAGCCTTTGAAGGAGAACCTGGTCCCTGCCGCAGGGCTACATGTGATTTTTGCAGTACTCTGCATTGACAGTACAGACAACGTGGTATGTAAAGCCTCCACCTGCTTGCCACTTCATTTAATGTACTGCTTTTTCAAGGTATAAAAGACTGCTTTACCTTGGGGCAAGCGTTCAGGTTAGATGGAAGTCTAAATCTAAATCCCATCAGCAAATAAGAGGATCTACATACAAAAGGGCCCCATGGGGCAGCAAGTTGTGTAGCTCTCCCTGCTCTAGGTCTTCAAGGATACACTACGAAAAAGGACTACAGCATCTCACGCCAAGACATTTATAACACTGCAATCAGTTGTACCTACTGGGACACACTTGCAGAAAAAAAAAATCATCTGAAAGACAAATGGGAGCAGGTTCCCCTGACTCTGAACATGGACTGTTGCGAGTGGATATGAAGGTCCACAGCTGCAGGGCTCTACGCAGGACCCAGCACTCATCCCTCACCTTCCCATCAAACTCATTCAGACTGCCTCAAATTCAGCAGATGGAGAGCCAGAGGTGCCAAGCCTTGGACCACAGCTCAGACAGGCAGGGAAAACTCATTCGGCACCTTTGCCAGCAGCCTGTGTATGTTTAATACGATTTCACAGGCCACCCTCCAGGCACCACATCCACTACCTCCACGCCACAGCACGGGGCTCTGCTCTGCCCACCCAGCACTGCTTCTTGTGGGTCAGTCTGAGAAGGTTTGGGTTTTGGTTCTGCTGCAAACTTCACACAAGTAAAAAAAAAAATTTTTTTTTTCTGTAACTCTTTTCCACATGTAAACAAGCAAGCAGGGGAGAGCGGAAAAAGGAACTGCAAAGATGCCTTCATTTTGCACAAAGACCATCCCTCACGCTGGTCTGCTTCAGTAATCCCTGGTGGTCTACGCAGCCAGGAAAGCATGCACATGAGTAATGCTAAGGTGCTGAATTATGGGACACCTGCAGCCACTTGCTGCCATGGGCCCAACGATGGGAGAACAGGCTCAGGTACCAGCCCTACGGTAATGCAGAGGCAGGGGTTTTTATTCTTGCAGTGACTACCTCCCTGTATAAATTTCTAGCTGCCTTTACTGTATACAGGAACATGAATTGGTAATTGTGGGGCATCCGTGACTGCACTGGGTTCAGAAAGCGCAGCCCACGTAAAATGAAGATCTCTCCAAAGGAACAGGAGCACAAGTTGCACAACAGACACTATGAACAGTTACAACCAGGGGCTCTGTACATTTGGCCACTTCTTTGCATCTGTAGCATTGCTTTTAAGACACCCATAGCCAGCACCACCTCTGCTCTCCAAGGAAGCAGAGGTCAAGTGCTTAGAAACCCCGTGTTCCCTTGGGGCAGGTACAGGCTCTTCCCAAGCACAGCCCCGAAACTGCAGAGCACTGCTGCAAGGGCCAGGGGACACAGGGGTGGCAGGGCTGGCTGGCCCATCTGCACTGCCTGTGCGGACGGCTGCCTCAAGGCAACACCAGGTTTAATTGCAAGGGGAGACCTGCCCCAAGTAACGCAGTACAGACCTCCGCTGGGTTAGTCAATGTGAATTTACAGGTCACCCAGATAAATAACCTGAGCGGGACAGGGGCATGAGGCACGCTGAGCCACAGGAAGCAAGCTTGAAGCACTGCTCCTCAAGCAAAATAGTCGCTCCTGGGAGAGCTGCTCTGCCAGCTCCCTGTAGGACACAGCCCTGGGCAGACCCCCATGCCTACACCCTGTGCCACATCCAAATGCCATGTGTACACCGGGGGTGAATCCCTGGCACAGCTTCCTCCATAGCCTGGAGCTCTTCACCGCAACAGCCCTAATTAATAATAATCCTCAGAGCCGCAGAGCTCAGTACTTTACATCTGCAAATCTAGAAGTGCTTTCCGAAAGAAGTCAACACCCTTCTTTCTGTTTTCATGAGGGTACTTAGCCACATCCTTCAAATCAGGCCTACGCTTAAATCTCTCTTCAAATAGGCCATAAACTAGTTTCTCCCCTTTCACCAGAAGCAACTACCAACTGCGCCTATGCAGCAAAATTAACAGCTCCAGCTTCCCCTGGCGCCGTTTGCTGCTTTATTACATTGCACCGGGTCCTTGCACAGGTCAGTGCTGATCCCCCATCCCGGGGGGCCGCGGCGGGCTCTGCAAGAGGAGAGGACACTGCCAGAAGCCAGCACCGCGCATTAATCACGACCCCCCCAACTCCACAGCTACATCAGGGCAGCGAGAGATGACCATGCCGTGCATAAACGTACCGAGCAAGCTGCCAGAGCCAGGAATACCAGAAGCATCCCCATGCCATAACCCAGGCTCAGCACACGGAGCAAAATCTGCCTGCGATGTTCAGCGCAGTCCTCAGCACCTGAACCGCGTAGATATACCCAGCTCAGAGCGGTACGAGAAGGTCAAGGACTGCATAGACACATTTCCTTACTACCAGGGAAATAATATAACAACTCAGGGTGTAGCTACACAATTTTGCAGAGGGTTATGGGGGGACCCATTTTAGGATGCTTCCACCTACATTTTCACTCCTGCTCTGATCTCCTGGGTTCAGTTAGGACAGCTGTTTGTGAGGACCCACTACAAATGAGGTCTCTGAACACACCCAGGTTAAAGACAAAATCAAGGTATTTCAGCACAGCTGAGAGGGCAGAAAACACAGCTGAGCCATAAGAAACTCCTAACATGCCTTTGCCTCCAACAGAAGACCCTCACCAGCAATATTAAAGCACAGAAATTGCTGGCAACATTTCTTTTTAATGCAGTATCTATAAATAACCTGGTTTTAGTTAAAAGTCATATGGGATTTTAAGAGTTTTGCACAAAATGTAGCAACTCTTGCTGAAAGTATAATCCACTTCTATAAATAACATGGGCCAAGAGAAGATCACTGACCATCCCTTTATACAGGTGGGGACATCAGTTTAAGAGCATACTGTATTTCAGCGTAAGGAATGCAGCTTTTGTGAAATCAGGTATAACTGGAACTACTGTAATATCCCTGCAAATTGAAGCATTCAGTGATTTCTCCCAGAGCTCCCGTGAACCCTGTTTCTCAGCACAATGACATATAGTTTAAGGTGTTTGGGTTTTGTTTTTAAAAAGCTGTCCCTGACAGTAAAAGCCGAACCAACCACACGTACATGTACAGGAATAAGGGCACAGGGTGGGAGGGCACTGGGCTTTTTGGGTTTCATGCCCTCGGAGGACACCCTCAGATGAGTAAGAGTGCTCTCCAGCTCCGAGAGCCAGCAGTGAGGAACAGACATACAGACAGCATGGTCGAGTAAGCCTCATTTTCCTAGGACAGTGAGCCAATAAATCACTTGGCCACAACCGTGTTAAAACCCACAGTATTGCTTTTTATCCAAACATAAGCATTGCATTGGTTTGTGCCTCTTCTCCTATTCCCAGGAAGATGGCGACGCTCTCAAGGTCTCCAAGACTGCTACTACCTGACGGGTTGCTATAAGAAAGATTTCTGCCTTGAAAACTCTTCCTTTGGCAACTCTACACCAAGAAGAGAAACAAACCCCCCTGTCTCTTCCCTTAGAAGTCAGAGGGCTGAACCAGAGGTTTCCAGGTTTCTCTAAATGTCACAGCACCCAGGTCCTGCTGTTCCCCCCACATCTCTCCACCCCAGAAGGACCCTTCAAGGATCTCCAGCAGCCACAGCTGAATGGTGCTGCGTCCCATAGTGTTTTCTGCATCACACCCCTGACTTGTGGTTGGGTTCAAGCATGCCCTTGGGGACCCCGTCTCCTGTTTTGTGAGAGACTGTTCCCATAGGGCTGCCCTGCTCCTGGGGACATACAAGTGACCACCTCTGACCCAAGATCCAGAGCCACCATCTCACCAGGACTCAAACCCATGCAGACACACCTCAACACAGATGCCACCCGTCCTCCTGCACGTTGCTTTGCCCAGCCAGCCAGCTTGCTTTGCCTAAATACCCTTTTCAAAATTAAAAGTCTACTGTATGTCTTCAGTCCAACAGTGTGAATCACGTGGACACAGGCACACAATCAGGAAGAAATCCTGTTTATGGCATGGCAATAGCATGTCTGTTTTAAGTCTGGATGCCTCGCTGGGGACTATTTTCCATTCTCTGCATTTCCAGTTTAAAGCAGCCCCATGCACTTCTGGCAGTCTGCACCTCAGCTAACTCGAGATGTCCTTTGGATATTTTGTCCCTCCCTTCCCTTTAAAATAAAACCTGTCCGGGCTGTGAGTTAGCGTTCTCACCATCCATGTGCGATAATAAAAGATAACTTGCAGTATCTTAGAGGAAATGTTAAATCCCTTTTTTCTAGGGAGGTTGGGGCAAAAGCTTCCTACTGTGTCTGAGACGCTCTCGAAGTGAGCTGCTTTAAAACATCGTCCATTTTTCAGACCTGCTTTGCCCAAATACAGCTGCTCTGCCATTACGTACTCCCTCTCAAGTCCCCATTCCACCTTTTGCAGGCTCTACACATCATTTTCTCCCCAAAATCCATCAAAAGAAACATACAGTCCAAAACAAGTAAGACTTCAAGAGTTGTTTTCCTATCACATGTCGTTGCTTTTGCTGAGGCAGAGCTCCTTCCTGCAGGGGTAAGAGGTCTATGGGATGGTTTACTCATGCATGGCACAGAAGTTTAAGTCTGTGCCAGACTGCAGAGCAAAATGAATCAATGCAATAAAATAGTCCTGAAAGTGTTACAGGGGAGCTGGTACTCAACAGAACTGTGCTCAGAGACTAAGGAAGGGAGATGAACTTCGAGATTCATCTTAAAATGAAAACACACAAGCAAGCCCCGAAGATGGTTATTTTCTGAACAGATCTCCTAGACCTCTTTTAGCTCCCACTATTGCAAGGATCAGAAGAGAAGTATTGTGTACTTACCCCTGAAGAACACAGGCCACAATACCTCAAAGGGTGCAATAAGACAGCTTTACTGTCAGGATTATGTGTGTTTTATCATTTCATAACTCTTCAAATGCCTAAAAGCTTAAGTGTTGCTGTTTCTGGGCTGCTTTCCTTACCCTACACAAAGCCCTGACCAGACTGTACCAATTTATTACATTATTGTATCACTAAGGCACTAGACTGTTCTAGTCATATGTGTAACATTACAGAGGCGCTCAGATGATAGAAAGTTGAAAAAGGTTTTTTTTCCCAGGCAAAGGAGAATGGATTCTGTTGAATGACATATCAGTACATGTCAATAGCAGGTTTGTCCTTGGAAGAGCAGGAGAAAGTCTTGCAGTGAGCTAATTAGAGCACATAGTTAGCACTAAGCACCTGTGACCTGAATCAGATGCCCAGACTGCTTCCTCATTTCCCACCTCTCACTCTGCTCAAGTTTGGGAGGATTTGCTCTGTATTTCTTTGACACACCTAGGAGATACTCCAAGACAATTCAGAAAGCCATCACCATCCTTCCTTTGATTCCCATGTCATTTCTCCATAAACTTCATTTTCACCTTCCTATTTAAAAAGGCAACAAGCTGACAAGCCTGGCAGAGCCTGCTGTATTTTTCGACTTTCCAATTTCTTTGGGGTTTTTTGAAATATATAAAAGCAGAAAATGTTCCACAGGACCTTCCAGAAATCACCCTGAAGTTGGACAACAGCTTACAGCTCACCCATACCTGGGGCTCACTCTGCTCCATCCCTGTCCTTCTCCTCAGCAGCTGCGGGGATGGGGCCAGCGCAGAAGAGTCGATGGGATTCACACTAAAATGGGTTCCTGGTATCAGATCTCCTGCGTTCACCATGCCTTTGTGAAAGACAAATGGTCCTTCAATACTTCTTACAGTAATTAATGATGCTTCTCCTTTTGTTTTTTTTCCCCTTAAACTAAACACTACCATGCCTGCTTCTTAAGGACATGCTAATTATTATTATTTACATTGCAATAAAGCCTTGGAAATTCTGCCAGGAGCTGTGATCGCACCGTGACAGGTGATGCACAAACACAGCACAGTCTCACCCTAAAGGCTTTGCAGGACAAGTAAATTTGTCTCAAAAAAGGACAAACAGCTCTAGTTTTCTGCCCCCTGCTAAAGCTCGCTTTTTGTTTCCTTGGCACACTACTTCTCTCCCTTCGTTTCCATCTCTCTCCCCATCTTCCCACCCTACACAGGCCCCCAGTGACCTTCGCAACACACACTCCAAATGGCTTTTAAATTAGTAAATCAGCCTCCTCTTGCCAGACCTTGAGAGCTTTAATACTCTAGGAACCTTGTGTTTCCCCTACCCAGGGATACCCAAGAGCAGACACCTCGGAGGGAGCATCTGCAGAGAGTCCCGAATTAAGGTCTGTACACAGACAAAATAGTTTACCCTCACTGGTCCATTAGAGCACCAGCCTTGTACAACTTGGCAGAGTTTTGCTTTAAACCCCTGTGGTTTAGGTAAGTTTTATTAATGTTTTAGTGTGTCATAACGCAGTTTTACAATTATGAAGTTAATGACACAACTGTACTCTTAAGTGGAAAAATGCATTTCCTGCTTTAAGTGAGCAGCTGTAAACTTGAGATCTTAATTGAGAAAAATCAATCCTAAGAGGATCTTAATTCTGCATATGATTTTGTTCTTTCTTCACGGTGATCTCAAACTAGTTAAAACCAGAAACTTTTCTAGCACAACAGACACATAACAGCATCTCTCAGCAATGCAAGAGATTCGATCCTTTGAGGGTATTTTACATATCTTGCACAGCTTGGGAGTAGCATCCGGGCTCCCCGCATGCTGCGCTGGGGGTCAGGCAACCAGCAAACGCCGCAGGCTGCAGAGGTTAAACCTCCAGCACAGAGGTCCTGAGTGTTTTGTTGAAGATGGGATTTGAGAGAGAGAAGGCAAAGACAAGAAGACACAGACACAAGAGCAAGGTCCTGCTAAAACAACATTAGGAGGCACTATTATAGGTGTCTCCAGGCTCACCTTAGCCTCTTCACACTGGCACTGAGCTCTGCCTGGGCTCAGCAGGAACCCCAGGAGCTGAGCACCAGTGCTGTACAGCTTGACTGCAGCTGGCAGACGCTGCACACATCCTCTGCAAGACACAGCCACCTCCTCACTAACCTCATCAAAACTGGCAAGACACACACATAAGGATTAGCCAGGGTAAACCTTACACTCCAGTGCACGACGCAATAAGCACAACAGCTTTTCTAGACGACTTGTTATATTTAACAACATCAGGGAGCCAGCACTGCAACTTTAAGGGCTATAATAAATTGCTTCTAAAAACCCTGCAAGATCATCCTCATCATCCATCTGTTACACATATGATTTGCTCCACCAGCAAAGTTATATGCTTTTAATATGACCAAACCAGGCACATATTTTCGCACTTGATTTTCGTTACCAAATATTATTACTGCATATGTAACTGGGTAATTTGGGCAAGGAAAGGGTACATCCAAAGCCAGAGATGCATTTCTGGAAGGCAGTGACCCAAAAGCACTGCTGCACTGGAGAGTACAGTGTCACACTTGGGAACAGCCCTCACCACCAAGGCATATGCTGTGCAGACAAGTCATCCAGCACCAGTACAAGCCTTGCAGAGAGCTCCTTGATTTGGGAACATGTTATACTACAGCCCTGCAGGTGACAGAAGTCCAATTCTGTTTTATAGAACCCAGGTCCTTGTGCCGAGTGGCTCTTACCTTTATCAAGCCTTCCGAGCGGGACTTGACATGAACTCTACAACAGGCAGCAGAGAGACAGCCAGAAACACACAACTGCCATCCTCAGAAGGACTAGTGCTATCAGCTAACATCGCTCAGCACTCAGAAAAAGCCAGTGCTTTATTTAATATTCTTCCATATGGTGCTTTATAAGCTAATAACTGCAGAACAAGCAGCCAAGTGCTGTACATTCGCTATCTGAAGGATGTGAGGAAGGAAGGAGCACGTATTCATTCCTGCAAGAGCAAAACCACTGGTGAGTCATTACAGGCTTATGAAATAGAGACCATCTTGGCTAAGGAACCAAATGCGCAAGCACCTGGTGGGGTTTGCCCACGTTATGATTGTAGAACTGATTCCTTAATGTGCAGCCCTTGGCTCCCATTACCCTTCATGGGAATGGCACAAGCACAGCCCTGCACAATGAGCTGGCTATCAGCCTGACCTCCCGCACGCCAAACCCCATGGGATTAACGCTGCGAGCACATCTGGGCGTATGCAAGTACACAGTTTGATAGACACATCTGTATTAGAGTCGTGTTATGAAGCCTAGTGATAGCAGAGAGCAGCACAAAGCCGAGCAGCCACAGATTTCACATTAAGAAAAAAGTGTAAGAGAAGAACTCCGCTATAATGGATAAATAATGAATTAATTCTAGAAATGTGTGATTTTTTACAGCAGAATGCCAATTTGCTGAGCCCCAGTGTAAGCAGAGCACTTCCGCACTCACCACACTAGTAGATTTACTCTTCTTTTATGGATTTCTCTACCTGGCTGGCTCACTTTTTCACCCACTGGCACAAGCTATCTTGCTAACCTTTTTTCTTCCCCAACCTATGAACGACCACCAAACAGGACTGCCAATATAACTGGCAACCTGGCAGCAGCAGGAGCCACAGGCCACCCGCCAGAACCCACCCACCACGGACACACAGTGGAAGTGTCCCTCGACAGCCATGTCCTCAGTGGCCCCACAGCACCATTTTTGTCAGACGGGGGACAGCCACAAAACATGCTCACTTTGAGACTCACTTTGTAGTCTTACTCAAAAAACACATAACAGCATGTGGTTAAAATTAGTTTACCAGGGCAATTTTAGCCATATTTTGACAGCGTAAGAAAGAGCAGGATTTTCCAGTTCTTGTCATCCTGTGCCACAGTAGAAAACATACCAATACCTGTTCTTCCATTTCTTTTTCTTGATCTTCCGATGGCAATGTGGACATTACCTGTATTTGCTGGCTTTACAGGAAACAAAAGTGAAGAAAATGGAAAAAAAAAAAAGAGGAAAACATTCTGGTTTTTAGCTGCAGCAGGACTGTCTTTGTAAGGACTGCAGGTCCCCGTGGGGCCAATGCTGATGGAGAATCACAGGACGGGTGAGGTTGGAAGGGACCTTTGGAAGTCATCTGGTCTGACCCGCCTGCTCAAGCAGGGCCCCCTAGATCTGGTTGCCCAGGACCATGTGCAGACGGCTTTTGAATGTCTCCAAGGGTGGAGATGCCACAACCTCTCTGGGCAACCTGTAAAAGGGCTTTTCTGTGCTGAATTCTCCCCCTTGCTGGCACTGGGATAGTTAATGAGGTTTTTACCCCTTTTTAAACACAAGACCCTAAAAACATACTCGGCTTTAAATAGGGGCAATGACAGACAGGTTCCTCTCTGGACATATTTCACTGCACAGCCAATTTGTGGAGCAGGTTTTCAACACCAATCCTAACTACTGTTGCAATTTAATTTATTCCTGTATTAGCTACGGCTGTGCAGCTCTCAATGGTGGAGCACTACTGACCCACAGATTAATCTTCAGCTGTCCTCATTACCGCACGCTCCCATCTGCTTTATTTCTGCCTGCCTGTATTTGCACCCCCCACACACACACCAGAAACTGAGAGATTGGCCAACGAAGGTCAGCACGGCTCCGAGAGGGTACCCTGCAGCCAAGCACAGTTACACAAACTGGGGATGGCCAACATCGGGTTTGAGGCACTTGGGCCATTCAAAGGTTACGGACCACCAAGACATCAGGATGCAGATGCGTTTGGTGGAAGCATGGCAAGGCTGCTCAAGCCTGCCGGGCAGCATTAGTAGCAGAGATTATATAAATCAGTGCAAGGGCTGAATCACAGCCCCACGGCTAAGGTATTTCCCGTTCCCATTCACAACAGTTGCATTTCCAGCACAGCCGCTCCCCAACACCTTTGCCGGAGCTGTCATGCGCTACGCCAGCACAGTCCTGCTTCATACCCAGAGCGAAAAAGAAAGCCTGGGCTCCTGCTTCAGAGGAGAGACGTCATCTAAAAATACCAGCTGCCAGTGCCGACAGCTCCTGCAGCGGGTTTGCAGCACAGGCTGAGCTCCTCTACAGCCACTCTCACCCCTGATCGAGAGAGTGCTTCCACTCCAATAAAAATGTAGAGGTGAGAAACCCTGCTCACCCATTGTGTTGGTACTGGAGAGTCTTTAGGGTCAGAGTTTCCTCCTGTGCACTATGCATACTGCATTTTCAAGCAGCAGGTAGGGAAACATGAACAGAAGCCAGCTGAGACCAGAGCTCTGAACTTCCATCAGCCCTGGAAGACGCCAGGAGTGCTGTCATGGCACTCAGCAAGGCAGCTCTTCACCATCCACACATGCTCCATCCAGCTGCTTTGACCCAGCATCATTAATAAAGAGAATGATACAAGGGCAAGATCATGATTGTTTACAGCAAATCTGGGCTCACTCAGAAGTGTTATTCACCTGATGCACAACAGCAGTGCCCAGAGGTCTCGGTGCTCTCCCACCCTCCTCTTGGCTGACTCACTTCAAGGTTTCAGCTTCAAGGTTTCCTCTCTGTACCCTGCTGTGCTGAGACAAAACTCAGGTCTCCCATGGGATGCAAGCCACCAGGACTCACTGCCTCAAGAGTAACTTGCTTACAGGAGTCTCTGAACACAAATTCAGCCATTTTACAGCAATACATGTCAGTAAAACCTCTCCCAGCTTGGCCAGCAGAACACCGTGCAGATGTGGCACTGCGTAAGGGAGCAGATGAGCTTTGGTCACATCTAGAAGAGATCACAGGCAGCAATGGGGAACTGAATTCTGGGAATAGAAGGCCATTATGCATCTTCCTCACTCCCAGCTACAAGCAGTTTTGCTGCAGACTGTGAGCTGGACATTTTTGCACCAAGATGACCATACAAAAGCTCCAGATGTTGGAACTGCAAGTGTCTTAAATGCAAATCCTGTTTGCCATGTGAACACTGGGTCTGTCCCGCTTTTGCAACACCTGGGTTGGTGAACAAGACTACACTTGCCTTCATAGATCAATCTGCCACATTCATCTCCAGTGCAACAAATCTGGCTCCCAGCCCATGATGAATGAGTCACTGGGGTGAAGGAACCTGCCAACTAAGCTTCAAGCACTTCTTAGCCACATCAGTCAACTGAGAAGAGGAAGGTCTTCAGAAACAGCAATACCCACATCTAAATATCACCCTGTTGTGTCTCCACACTTGGTGTTCACCAGCTCTGTTCCAGGGTTCACCAGACAGCCTCTCTCATACTGGCAAGACGATACTGTCTGTAGGTAGCAGAGTACCCAGTTTTCTGGTTTCCCTGTCCATGTTCGCTATTACCCAAAGAGCTCATGCAGAGCCTATTGCACCACTGTTTCCGCAGAACATCAGCTGTGAAAGGAACACCAAGAACTACCCAAGAGCGAAGGAGTTCAGACCTTGGCTGGTGGGCAGAGAAAGAAAGGACTCACACCTATTCCATAGTTACACACACTCATTTCTCATGCTTGCCCTAAGTCTATGCATCACTCCTACAACTTATCATAATCCTTAAAGCAAAAATACCCAGAAACTCCACTCCCTTCTCTCTGACTCATCACAACACACTGGGGAGAGGGCTCTCGGGGGCTTTTACATGAGTGCTGGGGGGGTGGGAAAGCCCATTAGCAAAATCCCACCGCACTTCGCTGGATGGGATTTTAGTTGCGGGGTATTGGTATTACACTTCTAAAAGCCCCTGAAGTTTGAGGACTCTACATGCTTGAGTATAGAGTAGCTGTTGGCAACAAAACGTTCTCTTTATCAGAATATTTAGCCGCAACAGTAAAAGTTCTTTTTTTTTTTCCCAGGTGCCTGAGGTAAAGTTAAGCTTTCCTATAAGGCAAAACATATACTTTAATTAAACTAACTAGAAAATGTGAGAGCTTCTGCCTCAGATGAGCACTCTCATAGCTTATTAATGAAAAGCTCTTCAACATGGTTGACCACAGATTACAAAGCAGATCTTCTGTTTATATGGAAATATGCACTTGGCTAAGAGCAGGCCCTGGCTGAACATTCACAGCAGCCCAGGAAGGCACCGATACCAACACGAATTAAGTCACACCCCATGAATATGGAAAAGGCTCAGTCGTACACATTAATCATTTCAGTCCTGTTTTCCGCTGACACAGACATCCCAGCTTCTGCATGGGAAGGGACACCACAAACAATTGTTCATCCACATCGCCATTAGCATTTACAGTTGTGTACAATGGATTAACTGATAATCAATTAATTGGCATTGCAATACAACAGGACACTATAGGCTAGACAAAACCCAGCTGGCATCATGAGCTGGATCTGACCTCTAGCCACAAAGAAAGCCAAGTGGTGACAACAGGCTTGCTCATTTAAAATAGATCACTCCAAATGTCAGTACAAAGGAAACTGATGGCACACGCACAATCGTATTATAAAAGGAGAAAGTACCGAAAGGGGACAGGTTTTCTTGTTTATGATTGGGGATCAGCTCATTTCTCATTGACCCAAGGCTGCTATGCAGGCTCAAGTGGGACATTTTTTCCCCCTCCTCCCACAAAACTTTTTTCCAGGAAAAAAAAAAGGTAAATTCCAAAGCCTGACATATTCCATAAATTCCTGACAGCATTTTTGAATAACTGGAAAACATTTAAATGTTTTAACATTTTTAAAGTGAAATAATAGTTCCATTTTTCATTTTGAAATGCCTGTTTGAAAATTCCTTTCTGTTTTATATTAAAGCACTCATGCAGGTTAAAAACCAAAACAAAACAGAATAACCCCCAGCACATTTCCACTTTGTCAAAACACTCTGATAACCTGGGATGACTCCTGCAACTCTCAAAAGTTATCTCTTATCCAAAAAGACACATATTTCTCCTTTTGCCCTAGGTCTAACCTCAGTGAACTTAGACCAGGCACATCCCAGAGACCCATCTCTCCTTAAAGCATCCGTTTCCTCTCTTCCTCACTGGGATTCAGTCAAACACCGCACATGATGATAACCTGGAGAAGCACACAGCAGATCAGGCCCAGAAGCACAGATGCAGCGCTGGGACCAGAGCACCCCTACAGACCCACCACAAATCTGCTCTGTGACCTTTACTGAGGAGCCCACAGAAATACTGAGCACCACAACAAAGAAGCCACCTCCCTGACCATGCTTTACTTTATTTACGCAGTGCATATAAGAAAGCACTAGCTTCCCAATCACACCTCCCCCCCCCAGGAAAATAAGTCATTTTAATGAAAGAAGAGGAAAAAACCCTCACGTTTAGAAGAGGAGAGTAACTGGAGCACCCCAGCTTTGCCAACTCACTCTAAGGCTGCTCACAGCCCCTGTGGGAAAAAAAGCAAGCTGCCAGCCTGGCCTTGCTTTAAGTAACAATCAGAATTAATTCCAGCTGTGGGGCTGCAGACGTGCCCCTTGTAAACAGCTCTACGACTGACTTTGCATTGGCAGCCTTGCTTATGTGCAGAGGAAAAAGTGAGGCTGTGATAAATTTTGGGGGGAGGTTGCAGGGAAGTGGCTGATTTACAAAGTTCTCTTTTGCACTTTTTAGCAGTGATGTGGGGGAAAGGGGGAAAAAATGGGGGAGTGGGGAACAGCCCTGGCTGGCAACTGAAATAACGAGCTGTCTAAATGGCAGTGGGGTGTATGGGATGCTGTCAGCTGTGTGAAATCGTGATGTTTCTCTCACGTCTGCATCTTCCCCCTCTGCCAGAGGAGGTACAGCACAGGCGTGCAAGGAAAGGAGGACTTTGCCCCATCATTTGAGGAGGCTGAATGCTAGGGCAAAACTTGTTCTAAAACAGCTACTGTGGCAATTCTAAAACTGTGGCAGTTCTAGTACTGTGGCAGTTCTAAAACAGCTACTCCCACATTGCTTTGACCCTTGCAGCATAATGCTGCCGAGACCGCTTTATTGCTTTATATTCCATCAATATAATGCTAAGCAAAACGAAAAAAAAAGAAAGCAATCCAACACCCAGAAGAGCAGAGTGACTCCACCTTCAGGAAAAACAGCTATTAATCAGGTGGGCAGCCTAATGCAGCGTCCAACTCCTTCAGCTCCTTCCACCAGGAAATATTCATTTATTTGCTAATTCATAATCCAGGCCCCTGAGCCCTAAACTGTAATGACCTTCAAGTTTTTAGCTCAGGGTGAAGCTGGAAGCTGCTGGTGGCATGCCTGGGATGGGCAGCGACACGATGGAAGTGGCTGGTTTGATGGAGGACGGGATGCAACGCAGGGACGTGGTGGGGGCACAGGAGGGAACCACCACCATTGTCCCCCTCCTCTCCCCTTTCTCCTGCCCCTCGCTCATGCACTTCTCCCCTTTCCAGCAAAGTGCCACCAAGAATGGGCAGACTGCACAGCTGGGATTGTAAGGATTCCTTTTTTTGACTCTTGGAGAAATCCTGGAGTTTCTCAGGTATCCACTACTTTTTTTATTAAATACTGTTGTTAACAGTACAAATAATTTTCTTAGAAAAGTGGTCACATTACAAGATAAAGGACTATTAAGGCAGGAGAAGCTGAATAAAGTGTGTGCGTTGTTGTTATAAACATTATCTCAATGACTTTTTATTTAATCAGTTCATCAGATTGGCTCATCCTTCTCCAAACGGTTGGGTTAGTCTAATTACAGAATGCAAATCACCCCTGTTCTCTCCACTGCATTACTCCCACCAAGCACATTTCAACAGCCAGCACTTGTTCCAGCACCCATCATGCTGTGAGCGTATTCACAAGGATTTTCAGTTTAACAGTGGTACGCTAAGATGCCAGATATTCAAGGGAAAAACCTGCCGTGAAAATACCACTGCATACCCCTCATTCATGTGGGTGAAGACCTGCTCCCTGCAGGACCCCCCGACCTGCCCTGAGATGTGCCATCTCCATCAGGTTCATGAGCAGTTATCATCCCACCTCAGCCAGTCCCAGATGTTGAGCTGGGACCACAAAACAGACTTTTCTTTCCAAGCATGGGGCAAGAGTCAAAGCATGAGTCTGCCCTGTTTGCTCATGTTCCTCCATGCTCAGAGGAAGGTCTCGTCTTCCTAGGGGAGATGCTCAGAGCACTGTGCCTCTCTGAGGAAGGGGACAATATAGAGACGTGGCCCAGGAACACAGAGAATGGATGGGGAAAGCCAAAGAGCAGGACAGGCTGGAGAAATGGGCCAAGAAAAAACTCCTGAATTTCGGTATGGACAAATTCAAAGTCCTGCAGCTGGGAAGAAACAACCCCATGTGGCAGGACAGGCTGAGAAATTGTCTCGAAAGAAAAGGTTTTGGTGCACTCCTGCAGGGATGAAAGCCAGCCACGTCCTGGGCTGTATTAGCAAAAGCACAGGCAGCAGGTGGACTGACAGCCAGCCCGGAGAAGAGAAGGTGAGGACACTAATTGCTATTATCACACACCAAGTGGATGGTCACAGAGAAGGCAGAGCCAGTGTCTGGAGGTGCGCAGCAAAATGATGAGAAGCAACAGGCACAAGAGGCAGGAAGGGAACTTGTTACTGGGTACAAGGCACAACATTTTCACAAGGAGTTTGGTCAAACACTGGGACAAGGACCCAGGGAGGTGTGGGTGAACACCTGCAGAGATGTTCAAAACTGGACCAGGCAAGGCCCTGAGCAACCCATCCCAATGGTGGAGTTGGCCCTGGTTTGAGGAGGGGTTGGAACAGAGGCCTCCCGAGCCCCCTTCTACCCTAAATGATGCTCTCACGGTGCAATACGTTAAAGTACGTGCCCCCTGCACGCACCAGCTACCATACAACACTGCTAATGAAATGCTAAGGCCAGTGTTTCCAAAGAGTTTGAGCAGGAGCAAACTAGTGTGTAAATGATTAAGCAATTGAAAAGAATGACTTCAACTGCCAAATGATTGCAATTGTGCTCAGTGAACATATAATCTTAATCCCTGTAATAAGGCAGTGACCACACGATGCCGCGGAAGGAACACCTGAGCTGAATTTTTATTCCCCAGAAGCAGGTTGTTGTACAACTTGTGTCAAGGTAGCTCCACAAACCGTCATCAGCATAACAGCAAGGGATGACTTTGGGAAAGGGAGAAAACTAACGTGAGCACAAATCCATGATGATCTAATCACGGCAGCTCAAAACAGTGAGATGGTCAGCAGGACTTACCTGGAAGCCTGTCAGGCTCCCATTAGACTCAAAAGATTCCCAGAAAGCAGACACGGAGCAGTGGAAGAAGCTACCCAACGTGGAAATCTGGGTTCCCATCCCAGCGGGGTCCGGCTCTTCTGGTGGATGGAAGGAAGCTACTTAACGCCTGTGGCAGTGCAGACCCTTGCGACACAAGAGGCAGGAGAAGTAACTTGTCAACACATTGCACAAATAAGAGGTACCTAAAATCAACATCATTTCTATAAACTTCCTCCCAGACTGCTTGAGACGGACTGCAAAGCCCAGTAGCTCCAGTAACATCTCACTGTCTTACATCACCTCTCTAGTATGGAAAATACTTCCAAGTTCAGCATTAAACCTCCCCAAGGCTCAAATATTCATAAAAGAACTGCCCCGACAAGGTTTAACTCCAGTTTGAGGAATGAGGCAGGAACCCGGAATACTGATCCAAGTACCAACAGCAGCACTGGCTGTGCGTACCTGCGAGGAAGCAGCAGCGAGCCGTGCTGCAGTACGGACACACCTTGCCCCGCATGAGGATGGAGCAGGCACAGCTCGTATCGACTCCTCGACTGGAACGAAGCATCGCAGCACACCCCACTAGAATGGGAAGATGACTGCTTGTCGGTCGGCTCGGTATAAGGCTTTTATCTCCCTGTCTCTTTGATCCCTATCTCGCAAATGCGTAGGCCACCAGCCAGAATTAGTCAGTGAAACGATGTAAGAAATAAAAGTCCCGGCAGTTTCACGTTCAAGAAGGCGGCGCAGCTTTTCTGGCTGTCTCCTGAGGACTGAAGGCTCCCAGATAGGTGCATCAAGGATGGTTAAGGCTCACTCCAAAACGGACACCAGTGCTGCATAACAAGCCCCTCGGCATAAGGTTGCTGGACCCAGATTCTCCCACCTCTCCCACTGCATGAGGAAGATAACGGAGATGCTAAAAGCCGTGAGAGGCTCTCAGTAAGCAGCATACAGACGGTGCGCATCCACCTGTCCCCACAGGGCATCTCTGACAGTGATGGAAAAGCACCGACGTTGGTCGGTGGCTGTGGGAAGGCTCAACCCACCATCTGGCAGGCTCCCCAGGTCTTCTTACCAGCACGCCATCAAAGCTCCTCTTGCCTTTCCAAAGTCCTCCTGACCGCCACCAAAAGGAAAAGTCTCACTGGCCACAAGTACCATATAATTACAGCCCTGACATCAGCATGCTAAATGCCGCCCTCTCCTCCGGTCCTCCTGGTGGTCCCAGTGACTTTGTAATTCCCACCTGGGGGTATAATCCACAAAACCATTTTTCTCAATTGTGGGGAAAACAAATTATTTTAAAAATCATGAGTCATAAAGAAAATTGGTCATTTTAATAATTTTTAATGGAAACTGCACTTTTCCAGGAAGCTAGAGACTCTAATTTAATGACATCGCCCAAGTTATTTCCACGCAGTGCAGACATGACAAAGCAAGGCATCGACTAGCAGCAGCCATGTGCGAACCCAATCCAACCTGTAGCCAGGAGCTCACCAACACCTCACCAAAGCACCAGTGCAATTTCTAACATGCCCCATTTCAGTGAGACGGCAGCAGTGACACCGAGCTTTGTGCAAGCCCATACCGACAGCCGAGATACAGCTACGCCAGGCTCCCACGCTTGCTACACAGCCTGTGTGTGGCCACTCCAAAGCCGCAGGCAGCTCACACCTAAACCCACGGCCATGGGCAAGCTCATAGCAACTGCAGTTCAGCTTTCTGGGTGCTTATTGCAGCATCTTTACCACCTCACAAGCTCTAGGAATCGTCTTTGACAGGGCTGGGTGCAATGGAAAAGCAGGATGACTTATGAGCCCACCTGCTTGCATGGTGCAGTGGGGTACACGACGCTGTACCGTGTCGGGGTACACCTCAGGTACACCTCAGGTATGTGAGAACAGCAAGGTGCTTGACAGAGGCATCTCAGCACAATTTAATGACTCACCCTCCTTCCCCAAACATTCAAATGCTGAAGTACTGTGCAGCCACATCCATTTATTAACAAAGTATGTTACGAGCTGAAAATCATTACAAATGTTGCACAGTTCTGCAAACAAGTACCAGCCCAACATGTGACAAAAGCATCCAAAGATGAAATCCAAAACTAAATCAGTGAACTCACAAGCACCGACGTGTCCGTTGTCACGCAAACAGCCCTCAAGAGACCATTACTGTGTCCTGACATGGGATGCTTGGATGTTTGGGGTGCCTGTGACCATCCACAGTCTGGGATGTCCTAGCTCCAGAGCCATCCCACAGGAAGCCAGACACAGCCAAGGCATCAGCAGGGACCGAGGAGGCTCATACTTGTATCTGATGGGAGTTTCTATTTCATCCCAAAATACTGGGGGTTTTTATGAGCCTGCAGCTGGCTGTGCCCCCACCCCAGGGACACCCCAGGGTACCAGTGCTGGGTGCCAGGCAGACCTGGGGGACCTTCGGGGGGGCCTCCCATGGGGTGGGCAGTGGGAAGGAGGCTCTTCATCACAGGCTCTTTGAAGAGCACTGCAAGGACTAGGGGAGATCTAAAAAACACAATGAAGGCAGAAGCAGGGTATTTTCTTCACCCCAAAATTACAGCTATCTTCTTGAATTACTCCTTCATGAAAAATTGCCAGGTGCCACCCGGCAGTCCGGTGAAAGCCAGGGGAGCAGCGTGGGGTCTGGAGGATCACGCATCCTTCGCACCCCAGCTGGGTATCACGTTGCTCTCCCTGCTCCATCATTCCCGCCCCCGTTTCCCTTCACTCCTCCGCTGGTGCTTACCGCTTCTGTTAAACGAGAGAAAATATTACTGCTAGCGTGGATATGTACTGCTAACAGGCTAAAGAGAGAAGTGCATGCTGAAACACAGCTTGCACTTGCTTGCCTAGCAATTCCAGCTCTGGGTTGTTGGGTTTTTTTTTTAATAATTACCTTTTCATACTTGAAATCGGCTTGGATGAAATGTGAAAGGAGCCAGAAAAGAAAAAGTGCCAAGGAAAGGATGTGGCTCTTCCCTAAGCCAAGGCCATGGCCATGCCACGCGGCATGCCTCTGAAGAGCTTTACCGGCACCAGAGGAAGGTTTTCGCACCCCGCTGCAGCCCCCCTGCAATGCCATTAAGAGGGGACACCGCCTCCCCAGCGCCCAGTGCCTGCTTCCCCTGCAGCCCAGCCATACACAGCCCCCAGCACGGCCCCGGGCTTGCTCCAGGGTCGATCTTTCTCTTCCACCCCACCTTCTAGGTGGCTTTCATCCAGCGCTGCTCCCATGTCTTCAGTAAAAATCAGGCTGGTGATGGTGAGGGTCAGAGCAAGCATTTTGCAGCAAGGTGTGGAGGTGTCCGCTCACCGAGGGCTGCATCACCTTCCGCTCCTTGTACGCTCCTAGCATGAGGTGTCCTGTGCCTGGCACCCTCCTCCACCCACCTCTTCATGCTCTGAGGCCATGTTGCAGCAGCTCCTGGTTGCTTCTGCCCCAGCCCTGGCCCCAGCGGTCCTTCAGCTCCCCAGCTTGCCTGCTCTGCAGAGACAGCATCTTCCAGGGCAGTCTTACAGCATGTGAGGGATAACCAGCTATTTCATCTAGTCACAAAAACACATTTCCACGTTACAAAACGACTGCTCGGGCAGTGGGATTTCTCCATTTGCTGGTACCATGAAGCCCAGCGACGTGGCTCCGGCAGAGCAGGCAAGACTCTGCCCAGCCACTGCGTTTCGGAGCATGGCAGCCCTTGGCCCCAGTGTCTCCAGAGCCCCCCCGGAGCCCCATTCCCAGGGGTACCTGAGCACCACCCTCACTTCAAAGCCAACGGCACTCGGACACATTGGCACTCGGAGGCTGCCTGCCAAAAACCTGGCTGTGAGCTGCCGAGCAGTGCCTACCACAGCTGGAACAAGGCGTGTGCTATACATACCAGAAAGCCCATGGAAAGTGATACTGCAGGTGTTACACGCACACCAACACACAGAGAGGAGTGGAAGGGACGTTTCGGTCCCTCGATCCCATCTCCTCCTCCCTTCCCGCACTGAGAGTTGCCTACCGGCGTCTTTCATACACAGTGTTTTAATCATGTAATGTATTAATAACATAATTAAAGTCCATACCATTTGCTAAGTAACATATATTACCCCAATCACTGCTTTGATATATTAAAAATAGATGAACTGCTTCCTAGAGTTTGAGGCCAGAAGAGACAGTGGGTCTCATCTGGGTTGACCTCCCACACATCCAGGAGCCAGAGATTTCCCTTAGCAATCCCTACCTGTATTGAGCTCGCCAATTTAAGAAGCAACATTCAATTGTATATCAAAGACGTTCGACATCAGGGAGTCCAGCACATCTCTCGGTGAGCTGCTCCACAGCTAATTACCCCAGCTGTTAAAAAACCTCATCCTTATTTCAACTGTGGGCTTTGGTAACTTCAAATCATTGCTGTTGGCTCCTCTAACACCTTAAGTGGCTGCTTGGAGCTAGCTCTTCACCACTGCCTGCCTCTTCCTTCCTGAGATAATTATACGTTTATCTCCTTCTTTAACTACCTCAGCCAGTCTTAACCACCTTAACGCATGGAGCTCCTCCTCACAAGACCTGTTTTCCAGATCACAAACCTCCCTGGTACCCAAATATGCTGGCAACAAGCAATCGGGGCAAACAGACATCAAAATCAAGCTAAATGGTGCCAAGAGCGATGTGGGTCTATAAGGATGTTCAAGGCAACCACTTGATCCTTCAACCTTTCATAGATGCAAGAAGCACTCACAGAAGGAGGTATCTCCCAGGCTGGGCCACTGGTCTGCTCCCGGGCAGCCACCATGTCCTGAAAGAAAGTCATGCTTCCAGAAGAGCCAGGCTTCAAAATCTGTCTGAGAATAGCAAACTGACTTCCCTCCATTTCCAGCTATATTTAGCAAGGCCATTATTTATGGAGATGGCAGGAGATAATTCAGCCACATCCAGACATAACTCGAAATTGGAAAGAGGGTCTATAAAAAGATAAACCGAAGGACCTAACGGGGAGCCAGTCGGGGGGACTCAGCGTGGCTACGAGGGAGGGCTCTTCCTGCGGCGATGGAGCGGCAGCACTGCAAATGCCGAACACGTGCACTGGGTCAGACCCGGGTCGTGGGGACCGATGGAGCTGCCTTCCCTCGGACAGCCGCTCTCAGAAACCCATTTCTCCAAAAAAAGAGTCTTTTCCAGGTTTAAGCAACATGGTTTAAGAAACAACTTGTGGCCCTGAGCCCATCCAAGTCAGGGAGAGTGACGGTGTCCTGGCACTGGCACGGGGAGGCAGGAAGCATCCTCCCCGCTTGCATTTGCTTCCTGCATGGCCCGTGGCTGGGTGCCTCCCATCTGGAAGGGTTTTCTTCCCCTGGAGGAAGGGGATATACTGCAGAAGACCCAGTGCCCTATGAGAGTATACATATATATACATGCATATATAGGCTGGCACTGCAATGCATGCAGGGAGCAGATCATCCCTTCACCAAAAGAGGTCCCAGAAAATATTTGAGGAGGGTAGAAGACAGAAGTGAGCTTTAATCAATCATCTGTTTCCTTCTTCCCCAGCATTTCATCTAACCGATTCTAATTAAACTGGATTTTGCTCTTATGAGCCAGGAGAGCTTTTATTTTATTTGTTTAAAGACTGTTTCCTTGCCACCGGATTTCCTCAAAATCTCCCTCACACAGAGTCAAACGCAACATTTTGACCAGAGATGCACAGAGCATCAGCTGCTCCTGGGAGGATGAGACGTGCTGCGATGCCATCCAGCACAGCGCGGAGGGAACTCGCTGCGTGCCAGGAGGATTGCTTTGAGCTGTCGCACACGTCCCGGGACACGCAAAACCTGATGGAAGCTTCTGCATCGATTCAGCAGCCCTGGAGTCAGGTTTAATCTCCGTTGCTGATCTTCTCCCACACATTTACCACTCAGCATTTTTACACTTTGACTCTATCCATTTGCACCCCTCGACCCCAAAACTGTTGCACCCCAGGGCAAAACCAGTCCCCCAAATGCAGAGACCAGCACACCCGGCCACCAGACTCCCTCGCTCCCACAATGCCGGTGCTGCATGGCCCCTTACCTACGGCACAACTAAGAACCGCGGGAGCAGAGTCAATCCCAATCGCTCGGCTGTCCGTAAGAGGCACGACGGCTGCTTCCCTGCCTCTGCACGCTCCCAGGTTTAGCTGCTGAAGCTGAAGTTCATCTCAGACCACTGCTGAAATCCCAGTGTAAACATCTGCGGCATGAGAGAGAGGAGGAGATCCCTCTCCGGGGCTCAGTTAAGAGTTAAAGCTCTCAATGACCAGTTGGCTCCTGCAAAACCTTCTGGAGCGGGCAGCGGAGGAGCGCGCAGCTGCTCAGAAACGCCGGCCCCTGCAGCACCGCATAATTCCTCCCCTGTTCCCAGGGCTGCCGTGCTTCCCTCGCACAATGTCCCAAATTGTGCGGGGTTAAACCAGCCCACACAACGCCTGCATTCACACCCACCGAGGCGAGCAGTGCCGCGGAAATACCCTCTGTCCCTGCGCCGCCGCGGTGACATCTGGGGCCAGTGATCCAGAGGCTGCCCTCGCCGGCAGAAACAGGCAACCAGCCTTTCTCACGGGGAAAACGCTCTTGCTCTGAGTGTTTTTTTTTTTCCCCTCTCTCCCTTCTTTCATCCTTCCAACCCACTTGTTCGACCAGGGCAAGCGTTAGGGAAGAGGCCAGGTCAGCAGCGGCACGCAGACACTCCCAGCTCCAAAGCCAGCAGTCATTAATCCCCCCGGGGAGCTGAGCGTACCGCAAAATAATCATCATCATCATAAAGAGGCAGCCGGAGGTGACGGAAGATCTTTCCCGACACTGTGCGACCCTGCTCCACCTCCCCAGGAACACAAAGCGCTTCATCAGACCCCAATCAAGCTGCCATCTGGGGCGGAAGGTGCAGCTCTGGGTTTCGGGTTCCCCATTTCCAACCCTGCTTCTTTATAAAACATACAACTGCAATAAAAATCCGTTGGATAACAAACCTGCTTCTTTATAAAACATACAACTGCAACAAAAGTCCATTGGATAACATTTGATGCTTGGCACGAGGAACAAGGACAATCTCCCTGACATTTAATACAACAAATACCTATGCTTCCACGTTACTTTGCACCGGCAACGAAAAGCCTTGTCATTCCCTTAGCTACGGTTGCTTCTCCCAACACTCTGCACACTCAGGGGCAGAGACTCGGGGAGACTCTGGCATGTCTGAGCACAGCGGATACTCATTACGTTTGTGATCACTTGCTTTCAGGAGGCATTTACAGCCGTCCTAACATTATCTGCATCTGCAGGTGAGATGTTCAGAGCTTTTCATTATAGGAGTTGGTATAAAACACAGTGTGGGGGTGCACAGAGGGATGAATATTGCACGCACACGCTTTTCCCTAGCACATACCTGGTGTTTACATACCTGAAAAACCCGTCCTCAGTAGCTGCCCTGCTTTTTCCCAGCTGAAGTAATGGGAAAATAATTAAAAGCTCTTCAAGGAGTGGGTAAAACATGCCCCAGCGGCCATGGCAAAACCGTGCCGCAGAGGGGGCTGCTCCAGGTGCCGGGGGGGCTGCACCCCCCCATGAGCAAGACCCCCGTGGGTGCAGTGACACCTTGCCCAGCGGGTACCATGGCTGCTCCCAGTTACTGTGGCGACTTGCGTGTTTTGGAAACAGCTTCCCAGAGTCAGAAAGTGTCGGCTCTGACACCGCAGCAATCACTCCCCACAGTCCTCCCGCCACCGGGGCCCTCCTGCTCCCCGGGCATCCCTCCGGCCCCCACCCAGGAGGCGATGGCAGCGCTCGGGCTCGTTTCCAGGCATTCACTACGCTGCTCCTCGCTCCACAGGGCACAAGGTGAGACCCTGGGGACATCACTGATCTCAGTGCCTGAACAGCGGGTCCCCAGCAAACCCCCAGACGGGGCAGTTCGGCACCGGGGAAACGGATGGAGAAATCTGTTCTCCACTCTCACCAAACTCCCACATTTTGATGAGGCGCCGCTTATCCGCTTAAAAACGCTCCGTGCCCACATCGGCCTTCTCATTTAGGTATTTATTCTCTTGTAACTTGAAGTTCGGTGAAAGTATAACCATCATATTCTGAATACCTGCGTTTTCTGCTTTATTAACCATGCAAGTCATGCATAATTTAAAGAGGAGGGAAAGTGCATACAGCACTTGAGTTTTTCTAAAGATTATTTCACCAAGAAAACAAGCTGGGCAAAGCAGAGCTGAAGAACTGTACGTCTTGCTGGGGATTTTAGCAGCTCTGCTCTCCCCCCAGCCCCGGAGAAGCAGCGTGGGGCACAGAGCAGGGGGCGGAGGGCACTGTGCAGACCTGTGCCTGCCCTGGCTCCATCACTGACCCCCTCTTCAACCTTGGGAGACCGTTCCCGGTGCCTCAGTTCCCCCTTAGGTTCATCTGTATGAGCAACTGACTTTTTAATCACAGCCTTACTATTCAGAAGCAACAGAGGAAAGTTTACGGTGAGACGTACAGCCAGGGACATTAATTTGCTTTTTGGTATGAGCTAGGAATAAGCAAACGCGGACCATTTATTTTGCATTTAAAGGCACCAAAACAGCTCTCGAGTGCTGCTGTTCTGGGTGGACATGCACGCTGCCGTGCCGGGCGCCTGTGCCGGCACTGGGCAGAGCTGAGAGGTCCCTCTCTACAGGGTCGGAGACGAGCGCTGGCGGCAGGCAGGCAGGCAGTGCCGGAGAGCAGCCAGGTGGAGCTGGGGCAGTGCACAGCACGAGCGAGACCCTGTCCTGGGGACACAGGTCCTCCTGCGGATGAGGCACAACCCCAACGGGAGGAACCGGGGAGAAGTCGGAGGGGCAGACGGCACCTGAATGATGGGTCTGAGCGACCGGCAAAGCAGCAAGTTCTCCGTGCAGGACCGGAGAAGGCGGCAGGGCACGGAGAGGATGGCCAGACACGGTAGCATGCTCCTTCGCCTGGCGAAGTGGAGCAACGCCCCGAGCCTTCCTTACGGAGGAGGCTGCTGGGGCTCTGCCCGCTCTCAGAAGAGACGTTGACATTTCAGGTTATTGGCACAAAAGCAGGGAGCAAGTAGGTTAAGTCAGCAAGACATAACCTAACTGCTCCACTCTTGGAAGCAGAGCTGTGAGGATCATGAAATCTTCAATAGGGGACAAAAAGTTGTTCAAATCCCACAAGCCTATTTTTCCAAAGCAACAAGGACTAAGCGGGCTCCCTCTCCCAGGCTGGGGCTCGCTTTTGCTAACGTAACTCAGGGCACTACCTTCAAACCTCCTTTCTCAAAATGGCCCTGGTGCACGGAGCGGGATCTTCGAGGTGCTCCAGGCTGCCAGGAGGCATACCCTGCGCTTGGCTTTTTTTGGCAGAGCTCTGTCCGCTTTCTCAAACCAACCTTCATGAGTCAATGAAGAAACACAAATTCAGATGAAATGGGTTTCAACAGTGCAGCCACATACGACTGACTTCACACCACTCCCCCCCCACTCTCACCAGCCCTTCGCCCATCGTCCTTAACCTAAATAAGGTGTTACATTTTACAGGATGAAAACGCACCACTGCCAAACAAAAGTCTTACTACAAATCTGCATGTGACATGGCCCGTGCATCGATGCCGGCGTTCCGTCTAGGGCAAGAGCTCCCTTTCCTGTAGGCCCCCACAAAACACGCTCTGCCTGAACAAGCCCTCTCCTATTCACGACAGCAGTTGCTATTCCAGCGCCTCCAACAATATGTGCCTGTGTGTCGGGGAAGGCAGGGAGCCCCGGCACTGCCGGTGCCGAGATTTGCGCGTTAGTAATCCAGCCGCTGCGAGCAGAACCCCTCAGACATTTTCAATTACACTGAAATTTTGCGAAATTTAAAAAATGAGGGGGAGGGAGGGAGTGCATGTCAACCCGGGGCTGCCTTGCTGGTGGGAAGCAAATATTTTAGTGCCGAAACAGGCGCAAGGGCTCGAAGGAGCAGATGTCAAACGAAGCATTTACTGGCAAATTCATGAAGTCTCCTCAACCCCGAGTGCCAGAGCCAACGCTCCCAACAGCACCGCACCGCCGCCGAGCCCCGCCGCGCCGCTTACACGCACCCCCCCGCCGCCGGGCCGGGCCGGGCCGGGGCAGCACCGGGGCCGGGGCCAGCGCCGGGCAGCGTCCCCGCCGCGCAGCACCGCGGTCCAGCGGGGAGCCCGGCTCCCCCCGCCGCTCGGCTCCGGGCTTCCCCGAAACGGGGCCAACTTGGTGTGTGTGTGGGGGGGGGAGCAACAAGACCCGCGGCCCCAGCGCCAGACCCCACGCAGCCGCGCAGGACCCGGGTGCTGAACGCGGGGCAGGGGGTGCCGCCGGCTCAGCCCCCGCCGCCCCGCTCCGCGGAGCCCCCCGCGCCCCGCTCCGCGGCGGCGATTTGCAAGTCACTGCCGGGGGGAGGCCGGGGGAGCGGGGCCGCGGGGCGCTTCCCCTGCGCGCCCGCCCGCGGAGCCGCCCGCGCCGCTCGGCCGCGGAGACTGCGCGCCCCCGGCGGAGCGCCGGGAAGTTTGCGGCTCGCCCCCGCCCCTCGCTCCGCGGCCGCGGGCGGGCGGACGGGCGGGCGGCAGCGCCGCTGCTAACAAGTGCGGCCGCCCCGGGCGGCCCCGCGGCGCTCCGCGGGCGCGGAGAAGCCCCATGGCGGCGGCGCCCACCCGCTCCGCGGCAGCGGCCGGCCCCGGGCCGGGACCGGCCGGAACCCCCGCGCCCCCTCCCCGACCCCCGCCCCGGTTCTCGCCGTGCAATGTCAGCGTCTCATGGCAACGGCGCTGCCTCCGCTCTGCCTCCGCCGGCTCCCGCGGCGCGCAGCGGGGCCCCGCCGCCCCCGCGGCCGCGGGGGGGGACACCCCCCCCCCCACCGCTGCCCCCCGCCTCCCGCCCCGGCGACAGTCGCGACAAGGTCACGCCGCGCCCCGGACTCACCGTACACCCCTTGCCCGGAGCTGCCCTCCAGCAGAACCGTCAGCAGCCCCAGCAGCCCGATCGCTACATCCATCTTCACGTGAGCATCCACATATCCAGCCCGGCGGGGGGGGGGGCCGCGGGGGGAGGCAGCGCAGCGCCCGCCGGAGCCCCGCGCTCCGCTGCGGCCGAGCCGCGCACGCCCGCGCAGGCAGGGCGGCGGGGGCAGGCGGCGGGCACCGCTCCGGTCCTCCTCCTCCTCCTCCTCCTCCTCCTCCGCCTCCGCCTCCTCCTGCGCAGCGGGCGGCGCGGAGCGGAGCGGGGCGAGCCCCCTCAGAGCGGCAGCCCCCTCAGAGCGGCAGCCCCCTCAGGGCGCCGGCCGCCGCCGCCGCCGCCTCCCGGGGCCGCCGAGCGCCGCGCGGGGCCGCCGCAGCCGCCTGCGCCCCGCGGCCATCAGATGCCATCGCAGCCCCGCGGCCCCCGCATGGTGCGCGGGGCCCCCCGCGCGGCGCGGAGGTGGCGTCGGGGGAGGGCGCGGGGCCGCGGAGGCGTGTCCTGCTCTTGCGCGCCGGCGGCCGCCCTCACCGCGCCTGCGGAGCGGCGGCCGGGCCCATGGCGGGGCGGGCGAGCGTCCCTCTGCCGCGCGGCGGGTGCGTGTGCGCCGCGCGTGCCAGCGCGAGCTGCGCGTGTGAATGGAGGGCGGCGGTGCCGTCACGTTGCGCTATACGTGCCGGCAGCCGGAGCCGGGGAGCCGCAGCCCGGCGACGTCAAAGCTGCGTGGCTCGCTGCTGCGAGCCTTCCTCCGCCTCCTCCGCCTCCTCCTCCGCCGCCGCCGCCGCCTCCCGTGGCCCCGCGGCTCCGCCACCGCCGCCGGGCGCGCAGGGCCGCGGGCGGTGCCACGCCGGGGCGCCGCGCTCCGCTCCGCTGGCAGCCGGGGTGCGCGGTGCGGAGCGTCCCGCTCGGAGCCGGGGCGCGCGGTGCGGTGGGTCCCGCTCCGCTGCGGGGCGCGCGGTGCGGTGGGTCCCGCTCCGGGGTGCGCGGTGCGGAGCGTCCCGCTCCGCTCCGGGACGCGCGGTGCGGTGCGGTGCCCCCGCTGCGCGCCGCGGCTCCGATGGGTCGTCAGCCGGCCGTGGGCGCGGGTCACCCGGCTCCGCAGGGCTGCGCGGTGCGGACGGTGCGGGGCGCCCTGCGCCCGCGCTGGCTGCGCGCTCCGCTCCCGGCTGCGGGGGGGCCCGGCCCGGCCCGGGCTGCGCTCCCGCGGTGGGGCTTCCCTGCAGGCACTCTGAGCTTGTTGTCCCCTCGTTGCCCCCCCGCTCCACCCCGCTCCCTCTCTGCCCGGTGCTGGGGGGCACCCCGGGACTCAGACCTTCTCCCAGCCGTGCTCTGCGCCACTGGTGGCGCACACTCGTGGGGTGCCACCGGTGACACCCGCTCGTGGGGTGCCGGGGGGCTGCAGCGCTGCTTTCCGCAGCCTCCACTGACTAAACACCCTGTGCTTGCTCAAGGTTGAGTGCCCCAGGGCACGGGGCTAAGGACGGTCACCAGCCTGGGGGCTCCCACACCCTGGTGAGGCAAGAGGCGACACAGGGAGGGGGCACAAAAGGGACAAGCTGCTCCGTGTGTCTGGCAGGCAGCGATGCAGCTGAGCACGCCCCATCCGCTGCCCGCTGCTGGGTTTTCACCCGGTCATTGCCCCCTTCAGTGGTGTTTGGCCTCCATCAAGTGTCTGAGATACCTCCCTGGCTCCCAGCACCTTCCCAGGCTGTGCTCAGGCTGCCTGATGTCTGTGCATTTTGGGGTCCCGTGGGACTTGTGCTCCTGAAGGTCTCTTGCGTCCAATTTACCAGGAGCAAACCAAGGACTTGTTGGGAAGTGACTGCCCCTGTCCTCTCCTCTTCTTGCTTGGTTCCTGCAAGGATTGCACCAAAACCATGGGCGCCTTGGACACAGTTACATTCAGCTTCCTTCTCCGCCTGCATCAATTAAGGATTAGTGCTCAAGGCCAGGACAAAGTGACGTGCTCTGGAAGAAGCAATTGCGCTGTCAGGGTTTCTTGTGACCCCGCTGGCATGAGGCAGGACACTGTTAACAAGGCTGGGACTCTTCTAGCACTGTTGGGTGCTCTCCTGGCCGCTGGTGACAGGAGCTGAGCTCCTCAGTGGTGCCCTTCTGAGATGATCCCATGCGCTGCTCTGTTGAGCTTCCATCCCCAAAGGGCTCAGAGCCATCCAATTCATCATTTGGATGACGGATGCAAGGGGCCAGATTTGGTTCTTGCTGGGGTTGCTCCCTCTTCCCGACCTGGTAAGAAAGTGGGAGGTGGAAGGAGGGACGGGCACGGCGCTTCTCTGTGCAAGCCCCACGCCCACGGAGCGCAGGCTGGCACTCAGCACTGGCTGGAGCCCGTCGCCAACCCGCTGCCAGCTGGAGCCTGTGAGGATGGCGCTGAGATTGCACTGTGATTGCGCTCAAAATTTTGTGTCCCCCTCAAGAGACACGCTGTTCTGCGCCGTTCCAGATACTCTCACTGCCTCTGGCTGCAGTGAGGGTTTGACGTGTTCACACAGCTGACCCTGTGTGCAACCGTTTCCTCTTCCCATAGGAAACCAGGTCAGTGCGGGATCCGGGAAGGTTTTCTCTACTAGTTGAAGGTTGGGAAGCCTTGCAGAGATCCACGCTGGTATATGGACGGACACCAAAATCCACGTGGTTGTCACTTTGTTGCTAAGGCAGACAGCAACACTAGTGAACCCAGGATAGTTCCTCCAGCTGCACCGACTCCTTGGGACAAACCGTGTGCGGCTCCTGGGTGGGTGTCAGCAAAGGTTGGTCCATGCGGGAAGCCAGAGCAGCGTGGCTTCCTCGCTCACAGTAACATGCTGGAGGAAACGGCAGACTCTTGCTAAGCAGCTTCTTACTTGACTGTAGGACGTGGCAGCACAGTGCCCGTTTAATGAAGGTTTCCTCCTGCTTCAAGTGCAAAAAGCCTTCCAGGGGTAGTGGAGCCACTTATCCAGAGGAGGTGAAGGACTGCCAAGTCGTGGACATGTCTCATTCAGTGATGGGACATGTAGGGGTGAGGGGAGACTGGAGCCTGTAGATCCCTCCTGCACAGCAAGTCCCAGGAGGTTGACCTCCATAGACCCAACAGTCCAGAAGCCATGGGCACCACTGCAGGATTGAGGGGGAGGTCCTCAGCTGCCGTTGCACTGCTCAGAGCTTAGCAAAGCTATTCCCTCCATGAAACCATCTGAATGCAACTCATCACCTTCACTGGTTGGCCTCCCTATTTGAAGGGAGTCCCAGATTGCATGTCTGGGTCCATCTGATGCTCCTTTTTATCTGTCTTTCAGTTGCAAGGAGAATTTGGGGTAATCTGCCTCAGTAGATCTCCAGAGGTTGCACTCACAACTCCAGAGGTTGCACTCAGTAGATTACATTCAACCTTCAGTTGCCTTCTCTACCTTCAGCCTCTCCATCCTGGCACACCTGTGCCAAACTGGCCCTCAAAGCAACAGCTGTGCCACATCATCTGGGCTATGGTCATCCCAACCCAACCCAGACTTGCACCCAGGGCTCTGGTCCCCCCCAGCTATTTTTCCCCCCAGTCTCCTTTCTGACTCCTATGGCCAACAGCCCTACAGCATGGATCATGGACATACTCCAAAAGCTCTTTTGACCTTGTGAGGACAGTGCATGTTTTCTTCACCTGTAAAGCCCCATCCATGGCAGGTCTTGGCAGGAAAAGCCCAAGGCCCAGCCCTACCCTTTCTTGTTGGAGATACTTCAAGTGGAGGTAGAAGGAAGAGGGACGTGTACCTTATTGTCTGCTTTGTAGGTTGAACATCAATAACCCTTCAAGGGCTGGTCCTTTCTCACTCTGTTTCCAGCCCTTACATGGTTAAATCCAAGATCCTCACAGCGCAGATATACATTATTTGATCCTGAAGGCTGAAATCGTTAACTGGCTGCTGCTCTACCCTGTGGAACAGCCATTAGAAGGGACGAAGCATTTTGTTAGCACATCATTGGCACGCTTTCTTGAAAGTTCAGGCTTCGGCGCTGCAGAGGCTAAGGCACCTAGTAAACCTTACCGCAAAAGCGCTGCGACTGAAATTTGTGAAAATAACTCACAGTCTGAAATTAAGCAGGTGCATAAATCTCTGTGGGATAAGTGCCCAAATGATTTCCACTTAATAGTATCATCTGACATGGCTTTTTTTGAAGTATCTTGTTCTTAAATGTTTAAACGTTACAGCTACTGCTAAGATCTGCTTGATGATGTTAGGCTGTGAACCTAAACCCAACCATCTCACTAGATAGAAAAGATGAAGAAAAAGGAGGAACTAAAATAACTCCCCAAGTCAGAGCCAACAGCCTGACTCCAACCTGGAGTTTCCCAAATTGCTCTCTATAATGACATTAAATAGCAGTGGGGTTGCTCCCCACTGAAATAAGTCAGCTGGGAATCATTCTGGGGGTTGTGAAATTCAGCTGGTCTCATTCAGGGTGTTCCTAGGGCCGGGACTAGGATTTGTTGCTGGGCTCCATCAGCTCCAGCACTTGCGATTTGCTTTGGGAGGGAAAATGTGTCACGAGGAAAGTCCCCACAGACGACTTGCATACACCACTTCAGCCTGCAAATCCCTCCAGGTTCTTTTTATGTCTTTCATTTATCACTAGAAAGACTCACAAGGCTCATCGGTCGCTTTTAACCCCAAAATGAGTTCCTATTTCAGTACCATCCCCTTCTCCCTGCCAGCTCCCAAAAACATGGAGACCCTCCTCTTGCTCAGATGATGCAGAGTGACCCACCAGTGCTGGCTAAGTGTATTCAGAGGCTGCCCAAGGAGACCATGCGTTGGACAGGTGAACTCAGGGTTCTGCTGAACGCAGTGGGTGTTTCGGTCGTGGGCAGAGCACCGTCCAAGCTCCCGATAAAAGTTTACTTTGTGCCGTCCACCCTGTAGGGTGTCTGTAAGCATCAGGTTGCTCTTACTTTTATTAAAGGGAAAATGCAAATAGTCTTGTAGCAGACACTGGAGTAGGTTTTTAACTGCTTGCTTAGCTTAATTTTAGCCAGCCTTCACACTTCAAGGAACTGTGCAATAGGTTATCACAGCTGGGGCTGCAATGATTTGGTCTACCAGAATGTCAGTGTTGATTATAAAAAGGCATCGGATCCCAAGGAAATTAACTGCAGCACTTTCCTATGGGAGGTAACGGCAGCCTTAGTCCCTCACCTTCTCCCGACACAGGTCTGCAGCTGAGCACAAGGCATCATTCTAGCCTGGGCACTAACCGCCCCGTGTGAGCAATGCTGCCTTGCTAGCAATGCTGCTGCACTGCTTGATGCAAAGTATTCCCATGTAAGTAAAGCTGACTGTACACTTCTGCTCCCCGAAATAAGGAGCCATCGGCGAAGCACATCACAGTGGGCTGGTTTGCATTTCTCAGTATCAAGAGGATTGTATAGTGGCATGTAGCACCAACTGTCTGTTATAGGCCCCTCTGCTGCAGGAGGGAGCGAGGTAAATAAAATAAAATGAAATCAATCAAAGTGAATTAGGCTAACTGCTTGAATAACAAAAGTTCTGGGACTCTAATGCTTCCCACACTCCAGCAGCCGTTTATTTCAGAAGCTCTTTTCTTAGCAGCTTTTTCATTTCATCCAACACCAGACAGAAGCAAATTATTTTCTCTCTCATTGTCGGGAGCAAGTCTACAAATAACTGAGATTTGACTAAAGGAGACCATTAAGTAGCATTAAGATTCTGAGTAATCTGGTGGTGTCGGCGAGTTGTGTGTATTACTCTAGTCCCTCCTTATCAGCCACACTGGCTTGAGGTTTCCAACATCCAACAAAACTAAGGCAAAACGAAATAATTTAACTCGGTCTCACAATTCTGCTGAATTTGGGGACTGCATGTATCATGTGAGGCATGTTTAGAGTGTGAACAGATTATACATAATTAGCAAGTCATCCTAGAATGAGTATCTAAAAAAGGGGCAGGAAAGTATTTGTCAGGTGCCCAATTGTCCTGGTTTTGGCTGGGATAGAGTTAATTTCCTTCCTTCTAGCTGGTGTAGTGCTGTATGTTGGATTTAGTATGAGAATAATACAGATAACACGCTGATGTTTCAGTTGTTGCTAAGCAGTGCTTACACTGGTCAAGGACTTTTCAGCTTCCCATCTCTGCGGGGTGCACAAGAAGCTGGGAGGGGGCACAGCCAGGACAGCTGACCCACACTGGCCCAAGGGCTGTTCCATACCATACGACATCATGCTCAGTATAGAAACTGGGGGAGTTGGCCGGGGAGCAGCGATCGCTGCTCGGGGACGGGCTGGGCATTGGTTGGTGGGTGGTGAGCGGTTGTATCACTGTTTTTTGGGTTTTTTTTCCTGGGTTTTGTTCCTCTCTCACTCTCTTGTTGTTTCCCTTCTCATTACAATTTATTATTATTATTATTATTTTGTTGTTGTTGTTGTTGTTGTTCCAATTATTAAACTGTCTTTATCTCAACCCACAAGTTTTCTTACTTTTGCTCTTCAGATTCTCTCCCCCATCCCACCGGGGTGGGGAGGGTGAGCAAGCGCCTGCGTGGTGCTTAATTGCCGACTGGGGCTAAACCACACCACCGATTCAAGCCTGGATCATTTACTGTTTGAGTTCTTGTAAAGGCATAGGAGGAATCCCCATGGTGGGACAGAGCCCATCCCTCTAAGGTGGCCCAGACAGGAACTGCATGACTCCATCAAAGCCAGATATTGCATTTCCCAGCCTTTCTATTTGTGTGACGGTGCTCTCTGTCGGGCTGGGGAGGAGGTTGCTTCCCAGAGGGACAGCCTTTGCACGTGGAGGTATTATAGGCAAGCATACACAGGAATGCCTAACAAGAGGCACTGGGAGCATTGTCCTTATCCACCTCCCAGCCCAAAGTGTGAAGCCAATCTAGCCCCTGTGTTTGTGGCGTGGGATGAGCTCGCCCAGCGTGAGCTGTGTGTGAGAAAGCGTTTCACGTTGGCTGATGGTGACCAGCCGTGCTCTGATGGAAGTGCAGGTGGGGGATGCAATGCCCGGCTCAACTGTTATAAGCGGCACAAAAATTGGAGCGTTTCTTGCTGTGAAAATGTTGTTGTTCTCCATAGACAGATAAGTGTCAACTGTCAGCTCCGCTTGTGCATTGCAGTATGTAGTATTTTTGTTAAAGCTCCAGTTTCTGCAGTTGCAGTGTGATGAGGGCTCCTCTGTTTTTACATAATATCTACATTTCTCTCAGGCACGCATACACACTAAACCTCTACCCTTCATACTGGCAGAGGAACAAGTTAAGGGTGCAAACACTAAGTGCTCTCCTTTTGTACAGCACAGGCTCTTCCCCACTTTATTCGTAGCCCATGGGTTTCAGCTGCCATATCAGCAAGGCTTTCCCTTCCTCAGGTCAGATGCTGGAAATGAAAATAGCCACCGAAGGCCCATTTGAAGTGGCAGCCCCAGACCCTCCAAAGGTTTCGGCAGCATCTGCTTTGTGCCTTTTCACACTCTTTTGATAAGATGTAGTTTGTTCTGAAAATTGAAACAGGCTCATTTAACAATGTTTAGGGTCAAACCTCCAAGGGATGGAGTTATTAGATAAATAACTAAGTGTGACGGACCCTTTAGACATACCTGTTATCTTCACTGGTGCAGTTTAAGTCTCAGAACTATTATAAATTACATCAAACGACCTGATTTTAGGCTAGGTCTGCTCTCCAGGACCGGTCTGAATTGAGAAGAATCCTCCTGGCATCCAAGAATGTACATGGATGAAACAATTTGGGCTGCTGGTGGGAGATACACCCGTCTAAGGCCAAGTCAAATGTTATTGTGTGCCTTGGGCTTACTCTCCCTGGCGGGTTTCTCATGTGTTCAGATCAAATGCTGTCACTTTTGGTATTTGTGCACCCCAGGATAATGTCAGTGAATGGTCTGGATGATGCTTCGTGGCTGAAATTTGTTGTCTGGGTTATTGTTCTGGATCCAGAGGAACGGCTGAAAGAAGTGACTCCGTGGTAAATGCTGTGGCAGCAGCCAGAGCCCTCTTATCCTTCAGCCTTACACGGGGGGAGCCCAACCACTGGGCACTGCCCAGTAAAATCTAGATTAAGGTCCATCTCCAGGACTGTAGCCCAGCCCAAGCAACCAGGCAAAATATTGCTTTCCACTGATTTTCAGTAAAAGGCTTCATCCTGTAAAGAAGTGGAAAGAAGCAAACTGATCTGCCGATCTGAACTCAGGCAGGAAGCAGGGACCCCTCTCCTCCTCCTGGTACCCTGATGGAGGCAACAGCAAGAAGCCACGGCACTCTAAGGGAGTGAGATGGGGGTTTTGTCTTCAAACAAGCTGTCATTTTATGGTGAATACTCTTATAGTTTGGATTAGAGGGAAAATTTCCAAACCTCCGTCATGTGGTTCAGGAAGAGAGAAGCAGTGATCCATAGGTATGCATTGGTCTGTCTCTCATTGACTGGAGAGGTCTCTGTACACAGGTGTGCAGCTTCTTTTACACCGCCCTGAGGGGGGATGTCTTGTCAGAGTGGCTTTAGGTTTACCCTCCTGGGATGAAGAGTTCAAATCCACGTAACAACCCTCTAGTCTTTCATTCTTTCTGCAATGCATCGCTTGCTCTGTTTCAGTGTCAGAAATAAAGCCATAGAGACTGCAAATGAAACCATTAATACCTGCCATGAGAACAGGGTTTTGCCATGGTCTTCCAACTCTGATGCGCAGTTGAAGCTTTCACGTGCATCGAGCTGTAGGGGTATACAAACGCAATAATAACATCTAAACCATGGGTGAGCCTTCCTGGACTCGGTGAGTCAGAGGGCAGTGGAAACACCTGCAACAGCAATGCTGTGTAATTAAAATACGGTGCTTTTTGTGCATTTGTTTCCTGGATAACTCAGTTTGCTGTATGCCCATAAGCTCTTCATCGTCTTTGTGAAGAGAGGCAGGTCTCTGTTCGGGGCTCCAGGGCCAGCAGCCATTTCATCCAGAGACGGCTGCATGTTGGTGATGTGGGTGCTCCAGTTAGACCCATGTCTGTATCTCTGGAGGTGGGTAGAGGTGGCCTGAATGAACGCATGCCTACGTACATGTCATCTGCTACGAGTGAGTAACAGGTTGGTAGCTGGGGCTACAGCCCTTTTGCCCCCTTCTTCTTAGAAAAGCTGTACTTGGATGCTTGCTAGGGCTTCCTGGGCTTTGTAGGAAGCTCCCATGCTCACATCTACTGGTGTTTCTGCTCAGCAAAGGGAAGCCCTCTAAGCCCTGCCTTCATTTGCTGGTCTCACCTACCTTTTACCCCCAGCCTTATCTTGCATCATGAGCCCTTAACAAAATGCTCGCTTTGCTGACAGGCTTCATCTCTCCATAGTATTTCTGTAAGGAGCTGCAGCTTGTGGTCATGGGCAGGACAGGCCATCTGCAGCTGGGGCTTGCAGAGGAGCAGGGCTGTGCTCTGCAGTGAGCACCAGGCATGCCAGCTCTAACGTGGAAGAAAAATACCCTCCAGATCCTTTCACTGTGAGTGGCTGAAACAAGCCCTGCTTTGGTCCACCAGTTTTCCTTCATCCTCCTGAAGGGCCTGTGTTAAACTGGCAGAAAAATATAAGCTTGACTGTGAGACATTATGTCTGCCTGTCTGTCAGTCCATCTGCCAGCTGGGAAGAGCAGCCACCTGGATGCTCGCTGGCCCCAGAGCTGCAAACCAGCGGCACCTCTCCTTGCAGCAGGTCCGACAGTGCCCACAGGGTTGGGCGTGGGGTGGCCATAAGGGACATTTATGTTTCGGAGGAGCAGCCCTAGGGAGAGCCAGGTGGGCGCACACACCTCGCTGCCGCAGTGCCGCTGCACAGATGCAGCTTTGCTTGCTTGCATGTAGTTACCCTGTAAGTCACCTTCAGGTCCCCATCTCCTTGGACCAGGAGGAAAGGAAAAGGTCCTCTTAGATCCTCATAAACTCAGTGGTTCCATCCTCCGCACCAACGCATCATGTCTGGAGGGATGGGCCAGCTGAATTAGCTTAAACCCGCTGTGTCTGTCTGGTTTTGGCTTCCTACAACGGCAATATTGTTGCACCAGCAAGATGTGTGTGTTCTTGTTTGTGTGTATGCACACACAGAGTTTTGGCTGCAAAATGCGGCACTGTTGTGTCAAATAATCAAAATAATATTCTGCCCTGCTGCGCTAACACTGACTGGCATGTGAACAGCGATTCCCCGGAGTGGAAGGGAAGGACAGCGTGAAAGAAATGGGTCACATTTAATTAACCAGTGACAAATGGGACTGCTGAATGTATTGGCTACATTGTGGCCACAAGCTTCAAATTACAGGCAACAGAAGAAGTTGGACATCTTGGCAATAATAAACAAAATACTAAAAATGCGGTCCTAACCATAGCCTGGCTATTTTACAGACAAGTAGTGCACAAAGATAACGCCAATAAGGCTGACATTCAAAAAATAATGTGTCTTGTGCATTATCAGCAGAAAAAAACCCATGAATTCTTGTTAAGTTAAAGGGAAATATTAATACACAACACTGCTGCTGGTGGAGTTGCCCCTGTTGCACTATGGAAATGAATCCTGGGAACTATTTAAAGTAACACAATCAGACCGAGTTTATTTCCCTGAATAAAATGAAATCCCATTGGAGCGTCTCTATTCTTCTTCATAATGCAGGGGGAAACAATTAAGTTTCAGTAGCTCCTCACTACAGCCACTACATATTAAACATAGGATGGATTTTATTAGCAGGAGAGGTTTGCATGAGCAGAGAACGTCTTTTGAGTGCACTCTGCTGGCCGCGGGCCGAGGGATGAAGCACCACCACATCCCGCTTCGCTTTCTCACCCCAAACCCTTGCAGAAAGGCAGTTCCCCTTCCAGAGAAACCCGCTGCAGTTTTTAACCCACTGTGGTTAAGGATGGAAAAGAATACACTTATTTTAATTCCTTTTTGGGGCTTTGAGGGGAGCCAATGGGATGCTGGGCATTGCCTGCAGGGTGCAGGCAGGTTTCCTCCGTACACGGTGCTCCTGGACCACATGGGACGAAACCTCCTGGGAAGGCACTAAGGGACTGGCTCTGTGAGTCTCACACTTCCCAGGAACCTGGAGACGAACAAATTAATTTTTCGCTGGGCTATTACACTGCAAGCGTCGCTGATGATTCATGGCCAGGGACAGGGAGCTTCGAGGTGTCTGGAGAAAGCGTTAATAAAATTTCAGCAGGGTGAACACTGTGTAACTGCGTTAGAGTTTGGAAGATTTTCAACTGAGGGGACCAGCCTGCCAGCTGGTGCAAATCAGTGTGCTATCCTTTACACCTGCAAAACAGCTGCCCCCGCAGTGTTATAGTGCTGGCAAGAGTGAGGTTAGGTGTGTACGGCGGAGTGTGGTCCTGTCTGGGCAAGGCTGTGTGGCCTTTACTTCTTCGTGCTTTTCTTCTGGAGGGTGTTGAGTTGCTTGTGTTGGAGAGGTGGGTTACAGAGGTTACAACTGCTTTACGTTTTGTACCAGCTCTGTATTGGAGATACCCAGAAGATGTGTACTGTGCACAGCGTTTCTTTCTGGAGGTGAAGCTCCAGCCCTGGAGCTGTGCTGCATCTCACTGTGCTCCAGCCGCCAAACTGCTCCAGATGTCTCCTTGTGATGCAGCACCGGGACAGCCACCACGCAAGCTGTGAGCACGACATTGCACGACCCCAAGGATAACGTGTTTGGTGTGGTCACTGGGTTGTGTGCCTCTGGTTTTCTCTTGTGTGACCCTCCATGAGAAACTTATTTTTTTTTTAAATTCTTTTTTTTTGTCCTCCTTTGGTACTGTTACTGACCAAAGCAAAAGTAATTTAGGCCAGAAAACCCTGCGCTCAAGGACAGATACCCAGCCTGACCACCACCTCTGGCAGCTCCTCCGTTACACCACTGATCCACGAGCTCCTGCACCCTCCCCAGGTGGGGGCTGTGATGCTTTGCCACCCCTTCCAAACAGCAAGAGATCTGCAGCTGGTCTCCGCTCTCAGCTGGACCTGAACAAGCATAGTGCAATTGCTTATGCTAAAGAGAGCATTCTTAAAGGAAAAAAAAAATAGTTTTCAGAAGTGTGGACGCCCAACTTGGTATCATCCTCTTTAAAATGATAGCTCCCATCAGGCAGCAGTGCAGCAATGTAATAACAGGAGATTGCAGATCTCGGGCCCAGGAATTGCTCATGCAAAAGAACAGCAGTCAGACCAAGACTTCCTCTTAAAGGGTTATACGGATTTTTTTTTTTAAAGTACTGCTGCTATGGACCTTGTTCTGTGTGTCCCTGATTACCTGCCCCTCCTTGAACCTCTGTCTTCTTGTAGATTTTCATGTCCTTTTTTTTTTTTTTTTGACTCTCAAACTGAACACCCGTGCCTGCCTTGATTAGTGCTAAGAAACCTTAGAGGAACAGGCTTTCAACAACTGTGCAATGCACTTTGTTGCCTGAGAAGTCTCCTTCTGGTAGCAAACACGGCTTCCCCTCTGTCAGAGGCTCTCCTGAGAAAGTCTGCTTGGAAACGCTTTGATTTTAAGCTAAGATTTATGGCTGGCACGTGAGGCTAGAAATTAGCGTGACAAGCTTGAAAGGAGAAAAAAGCCTAGGAGACGCAATGACTTTAAATGACTTATTTCCCAGCCATGTTGATGCCAGCTGAGGATGGCCGGGAGAGATGGCGAGCAAGAGCCCGTGTTCACTCCTAAGCAGGAGCTTGTCCTGGACTACTGCTCCTGTGTGCTCGGGGCTGTACAAATGCAGGGGAAAGATGGTTTCTCATCTTAGAGCACATCTTGTGAGCACCTGGATGCCTTCTCATTCGCTGATTCCTGAAATGAGCTTGCTTGCATCCCCACCCAAAAAGAGGCACTATTAACCTCTTCTAAATGTTGATAAATGGAGATAATTCCCTTTTGGGGAGTGAGGCTCACCAAAAGCTCTCGCTGATGAACTGACAAAGACTCTTTTGTCGTCACCATTCATATCTTGCTTCAGTCAGCCCCTAACTGTTGCCACGAACTGCCACAAAGACTTTCACGGAGCTTCAAGTGATGGATTCAGGGTTCAACTTCTTCATCTTAATTATTCATCCAACCCAGACCTCGTACATAGTGCATTATAAAAATGCACAGAGGCACCTGGATGAAGTCTGCTCCATTTTCATGCTAGCCATCACTGAGCCAGTGCCCAAGCACCCACCACGTTTGACAGCTATGTCTTCATCATCAGGTGCTGATGTACAGCTCCTGGACAGGCTCTTGTTCCACAGGAACTAGCGTCAGACATTGCAAAACTCTTCTGCATTGTGAAACTAATTATTTTTCCTGATTCAGGCCAATGAAAGGAATTTGAGACTAAAATAGAGTGGAATTTGGGACCAGATGCTTTTAGAGGTGCAGTCTCGGTGAAATCAATGGAAATGTCTCCTGGCTTTTAAAAAGGGTTGTAATTGTCTAACATGCACTAAGTTTTCTGAAAAATCTGTCTTTTAATTCATATCCAGTTTATTAGGTACTTCACACACCTGTCTAATAATTTTAACAGTAAAAGGCTGTTCACCTCAATAATAGCTTACGGCAATGAGTTTTGCAGGTGAATTCAAGACAAAAATTACTCCTTTTTCATCTATTTTCAGAAAAGATGCTTTTCTATTCCTGTTTCAGGTGAGTCAGACTTTTCTTCCCCTTCTGTTATTTTCTAATGTCTCTTTTTCATCTTTGCAAACTGCATAGCAAGGTGGGCTGAAAAATGGAAGTGATCTGAGCTGAACCACAAACCTATTTCAGTTCAACTTGGGTGGAAGTGGCATGAAGTTGCTCCATGTGGAGCCTCCTTTCCTCTGCCTTATTTTACCGCTTCTCCAGTGGGAAGAGCAGAAAGCCAGCGACAGGAGTGGGGATACATCCCCTGCAGAAACCCTGGTGGCTGTTGTTTATCTTCTGCTCGAGTCAAATTTATTTTTCAATTTGTTGAAAAGTCAGAACGTCGTGGCTGAGAAAAAGAGCGCACCATTCTCAATATGATTGAAAAATTAATTAAATAAGATGTTAGGCAGCTCAAGAGCATTAGTGTATTTAATTTCTTTCCACATGCATGTTTTCTCTGTGTCTTCAATCATTGCTGTGGGGTTTCCAGGACTTGTATTGCTTTCTGTCTGGTCCTTGGGTATGCAGGAACAGGAACAAAGAGGGCACCTGAAGTGAACCTGAGCCTTTGTCATACAGCAGCATTGCAGGACTGTTTGCATCGCTCTCCCTCAGAGCAAGAGCCCTGCTGGTTTCAGCTAAGCAAGGAGGTGGGACCGGGGCTCCATCAGGCTCACACCATCTCGCAGTGCTGAGGTCTGGCCCTGCTGCCTGCGGTGCCCGTGTATTTTGGGTGGGAGGTTGCAGCTTGTGCAAAATCTTGTCTTTCCGTGGACGAGTCTGAAGCTGTTGTTGCACGATTTGAGGCTGTGATGGACCCTCATTTTAGCTCCTGACTGGGCATCTTTGCCTGCCGCTGTGCAAAAGCTCATCTGCTCTCAGCCATCTGCTGTGAGGAAATGTCTTTGCACCCCAGAAAGAAGAGACATCAAGTCCTGGGGCAAGTTAGAGCATCCCAAAGACTGTTTCGATCTATGCTGAGTGACAACCCACAACTGACAGTCTCAGTGTCAGCATGAAGGTAGTTCTTGACTGCTCTTGCAACCACCAATCTTTCTTGAGAGGCAGGTTCATAGGAGTGGAAGGAATATGGCGTGAATTGGTGGCAGATGTGATGGAGGACCAGGGGTATGAAGTCTAATTGAGGACTTCAGCTATTCTTGTAAGAAATTGCCCAATAAATTAAAATATCAAATATTCATCCGGTAATCTGTTTGACATTCCATTCAAACTCATGCATTTTGAGGGGAATACGTATTTGGCCATTTTATTAATAACATATCTATTATTTATGTATTTCTGTATTATTCATAAAACAGAAAAATAAAGAGTGTTTTTCTATTGAAGTGCACATGTGGGAGTAGAAAGAAAAAAAAAAGTCTACCGTACAATAATTATATGAGGATTACTGGAACTTTTTAAGATATGCACTGTAGATCAGATTTCAGATGGGTCAACTCTTCATTCCTCAGGAGATGGTTTTGAGTATTTTCGGTTTGAACTAGGAGTTTCAAACCAGTTGCTGGGATGAAAGGGTTTAATTTAGGATTTCAGCCAACTTTCAGAGGAAAAGGGCTCATAGCTTGCTCTCCTTATTTCATTATTCAGCCTTTACAGTTATTTCAGAATATCTTTAATTCCTTCTCAGACTTCACAGACACTAGTGAGGTCAAGTCTGCACAGAAAGGTAGCACTTTTAATTGGTTTGATGGGTACAGGTAGAAAACATAGATAAGTCTTCAGTATAAGCACATTTTCAAACCTGAAATATTACCTCTTCCAACAAATGTAATTTTCTTATTCCTTTAGACTAACACATCCCTATTTTGAAATACAAATCAACAGCAAAGTGTGGGATTGGTTCAGGTACCACTTTTAGTGCCACACCATGTGGGAAGGCTTGCAGTGAGAGTCACTTAAAAAGGTTGCAGTTTGACTTTCGCAGAAATGAATATGAATCTCTCAATTTCTCTCTTCTGGGTACCATGCAGGTCTCCGATGGGTGATAACGGCAGCTCTGTATCACAGCATCTTCCACTGAAAGCAAAATATCAAATGACTGTGTCACAGAGAGACAACAGGAAGAAATTGTGTAGAGTATATGAGTTCTCTTGTGTTACTGCTTGTGAGGTCTTTCTTGATGAAGAAAAAATGCAGTGGGGATGGTTTGCCCTATGCAATGAAGCTCAGAATTGGACCTTGTAGTCCATATCTAATTTGATAGCACTATCTCACCATCAACAGGATGGAAAAACGGCTCCCACAGTTTCAGCTCTGTGAGCAGAGCAAAGGCTGAGTGCCCTCATTCACACCTAAGTCGAAATGCTTGGAAGCAAAACCAAAAATAAGCCCAACCACCAATGCCCAGAAAACGGGGCAAAATACGTTAGTGAAAATACTTATAATGATAAAACAGTAAGAGAGGTATTGAAGGACAGAATGACTTAGCCATAGGATAGTTTTGCCTCATCTGTCTTTGATTGAAAGGATAATAAAGGATTTTCATAAAAGCTATTCTCAGGCTAGGACTGATAAATAATTGTATTTGACTGCATTCTGCGCTCGTGAATTCCCTGTTGTGACTGAGGGTGGAGGCTGTGATTTTCTTTTTTGCTTTAATTATACAAATATGATAAGAGGTGCTTGTTCTCCTCTTTCCCAACAGGGAGAAGGAAGAAGCTCAGAACATTAAACAGTTTACCAAAAGTTGCACCTTTGATTGGCCTCAGGCAGCTACATGACTACATCCAAGATTAAAATACAGTAAGCATTAGAAAACAGGCTATTATGTTCAATAAACCCAACCCAGAATTTGCTTTCCAGTCACAGTTTTAAAGCAATCTGAAGCATTTAACCATGTATGTTGGTGTGGAAACAGTGACTTCATGAGCTTGGCTCAGACAATGGGTGCAAACATGGGGTTACCTGAGACAAGACAGAGTCAGCAACGGCACGGAGCAGGCAGACAGGTTACTGTGGCTGGGGACATGTCATGGTGCAAGGCCGGAGGTGGGGGGCAAGCAGAAACCAGCATACTGAGGTGTCTTAACTGTCCTTCACCAGAGGAATCCCACAGGGAGGTGGCCAGTGTTTGTAGGACTTCTCTCAACAAGGCGATGTCTTAGGTGTGAGGTGGTCTGTTCTGCCTTGTTGAGAACTGAGACACCTCTGTACATGCTCAGGAGAAGACCTTTGTGCATGGGAGACCTTTAGGACTACCAGGAACGAAGGAGCTTAGAGACTCCAGAGCAGGGAAGCAGGCAAACAGAGGTTTCAGGATCATACTTTTGGACTTAGTTATTTTTTTCATTTAAATTTTAACTCCTTAAAAAAGAAAAAAAAGCCTTTAACTAGGCAAAGTGAAATTCATTGTGGTAAATTTTGGTGAATATAATGGCATCAGCTTAGGAGGTCATACTGAATATAATTTCAAACTACAGAAACAAATAGCTTTCCTAATTACCGTAGGATAGTATGCTCATAAGCTGAGATGATATTTATCTTGAAATATGAAATAATCTCTGTGGAATCTCTTTGCTTTAACCAGAGTTAATATTTAATTATTAGAACTAATCCCATAGTCGGGCGGTGAGTTTTGAGAAAGCTGCACAGCGCTGCTCAGCCTTCAAGAGACCAGATGAGACCCCTGGTCCTGGAACAGCAGTTGGGCACTTGCTTTCCTTTCCTTCCCAGACCCATTTTCTTAGTCCTAATCTAAGTGTAATGATTTTTCTTCACCCTTTCAGTCCTAGATATACAGTCAACCCCTTCAGTAGGAATGGTGGGAGCTTTACTGTGGTGCCCAAGGTGTCCTATATCCACTAAATGGCCCTGGAATGAGCTCATCCAGCATTTTTAAAAGAGAGAAGCTCATTGTAGGGCTGGTGTTTGATGTTGAGCATCCACTGATGCAGCTGGCTGATGCAGAGGTGTCCCTGTTCTCACGGTGAACAGGTCTGAAGCCAGCAGGTCTTGCTGAGCTTCTCCAGCACCAGTGAGGTCTGGAGATGCCAGAATGACTGAGTTTATGCACTTCCTTATGAAAAGCAAACTCTGTGTCTGTTCAAGGATTACAGCTCTTACGGTTTCTTCCCTTTTTCTTTATGGAAGAGGAAAAGAGAGAAAATAACCCTTCCTCTACATGAGGGCACATCTGCAGCACGGTGATATTTGGTGAGAGCAAAACAGATGTCTCACTTGTTTGATGTTTTCAGTCATTTTTCCTTTGCAGATAGCTACGGTTACCTACCTCGCACTAAGAAACAGAAAGATCCTGTGGGTGCGATCCAAGGCCTGGCTGGTGGATATCCTTCCACTCCTTTTGATGGGCTCTGGGTAGAAAGTCAATAGCTTTTTAAGGCCATTTATGCTTTGGAAGTAGGAAGGTCCTCAGTGGTAACAGCAGTCGACAGGCACAAGCAGCCCCTCTTTGTAGCTCCTTTTGGAGCCCTTGTTTGTCTCTCCTTCAGTTTGCACATCTGGTGAAGAAGATGTCGATAAAAGCCAACCAGAGACCAGTTCTGTGCTAGCCCAAGGTCATTCATTAATACTCATTTATAGTGTTGATGATACACCATTTATGTAAGTATTTATATGCATAGGTATTTGTATATTTATATCTACAAAATAGAGGTGAGTGTATCTGTGTATGTATAGAAACATGCATCCACATGCATATACACTGAATACCCATAAATATATACAGGCATTCACAAGCACATGATTTAATTGTACTCTGCTGCCATAACATTTATATCAGCTCCCAATCCTTTCTTGAATCCTGTTAATCCTTTCAGTTTCTATAACAATTATTGGCAATTAATTAGACAGTCTAATTCTGAGCTAAGCCCTTGTATCAATGCGGACTTTCGACCTTTTCATTTCCATGAAGTGTCCCTCATCCTGCAGTGCAGGACAGGCAGAGGAGGGCTCCCAGTGCCGCCTTCTGCAGATCACTCATTAGTTTGCATAGGCTTATTATGCTCCTTGCTGTTTGTCTCCAGCATAAGGAAAACCAGCTTAATTGTGAACAGAGGAGGTTTGCAAAGTCTTCATTCTTTCTTTGTAAATTTTTTTCTGCACTAATTCCTCCTTTACATAAAATAATCAATACTGTATATAGACAAGTCACACACAGTAGCTTGCAGCTTTTGCCCGCATTATTTTCTATGTGTAGTCTAGTGTTTTACTTGCTCTTTTTCTCACGTTAAGCAGAGTACTCTGTTACACTCTGTGTTAACCCCGTTAGCATTTCCACAACTGACACAGTTAATAGAGAAACTTGGGGAGTGTGAAGAGAGCTCGGTCATGCAAATGTGGAGGAAGCAAGAGGTACTGCAAGCTCCATATTCCCACCAGGAGATAAAACAAGCACACCACCACTAGCTGGGTAAAGCCACAGACTTTCCTGGTCATGCAGGAACATCAGAGAAGATACTGAGAATGAGCAGAGACTTCCCGGCAAACAGAACAGGGGATGTCTGGAAAGGTAAATTTTGCCTCAGAGGTGAGAAAGTGTAAAAGGAGAATGAGAATGGCCAACAGCCTGTTACAACAGGTTATATGATTGTACACGTAAAAAGGGCTAAATAGAATGAAGATTAGGGATAATTGAGAAAAGGCCAAATGTTAAATGAATTTGCCTTTGTTTTCTGTAAGGAGAAGGGTAGCCAGGAGTCTGAACCCTCTATCTACTTTACAGAAATGAAAGTGATGCAGCAGAAACTGCAAAACACAGAAGGCAAGAAAACCTCCAACTGCTGCATGTGAACAAGCCAAGGGCCTATCCTCTACCTTCAGTAGTGAAAACAAAATGTCAGTATCCATAGCAAGGCTAGCCGAGGAACTGAGAGCTTGAGAGTCAGGTCTTTGTGGTTTTAGCATATACTATACTAAAAAAACCTGCATATGTGAAAGGGCCTGGGGAACTCCAGCCTTGGTCGTTTGAACTCAATATTCTGCTCAGTCTCTGAACACATTCTGAAGGAAAGAGTAATTAAGGATGTGAAAGCAAAGGATAGACAGGATAAATTACATCATGGTTTTATCAATGTTAGATTACAGCAGGGACATTTCATATCTTTTTTTTTATATGAAAACAGTTTCTTAGATAAGGGAAATGCAGCATATCCAGGCTATCTAATTTAAGTAAAGCATTTGACTTTTTTCCCCGCAGGAAATTATTACCAAAGGTACAGATGCTGGGGATTAATACCTATATTGCTAGCTGGTTAGGGAGCTGGCCAAAGGGAAGTTGTCTTCCCTTTGTCTGCATGTTGAGCAGGGGTGTATTAGCATGGAGGGAGGTGACTGCTAGAGATTACTACAGATATGTCTTTGGCAGGTCTTGTTTAATATGGACATTAATGACATCAGAGAAAGCACTAGAGATCAGTAGTAGTTGCAAAAAAATGGGGTATCTAACTTAGGTGCTTGTGCTAAGGAGTTTGGCTCCGTATGCAGCTTATGGGAGAGAAGCATCTGTAGGGATAAGCAGAGCGCCCTGGAGAGAGGCCAGCCCGCTGCAGACCTGCCGCCTGGCTGAACGCTAGGATAAATGGTACAAATACCTCCTAGACATGCCAGCTCATGAACTACAGGGAAGCTACCTTGGTGAGAGATGTTGCTAGTGCTGAAGAGGACCGGATTATTGTAAAGGCGTTAGATGACTTGAAAAGCAAGATGTTTAGTGGAGGTCACTGTGGCACTCTGTGAGGGCATCTTTGACCAGCCCAGGGTGAGACAGATAAATAAGGGCTTTGCAAGGGTCCTAATGATTTTGCATTTATTAGCACTGAACTGAAAGAGCCATCATGTTGCCCATCTCCACTGGCTGATCCAGCTCAATGTAAGTATTCCTCCTCACTCTGCTAGATGGGACTTGGAGATGATGAATTACTTCCTTATTAGATTAATTTAATATTTCTTAAAACCCAAGTGAAGTAGCTTTATTATGATTTTGCAGTCAGTGGTATTTGACTAGATATTAAATTAATGGAATCAAGGGGTTTCTGGAGGTCACCCGGCCCAACCTCCTTCTCAAAGCAGGCCAGATGCAAAGTTAAATGAGGTAGCTCAGGACCTGGGCCAGTTGACTTCTGAGTATCTCCAAGGACAGAGATCCCTTCTTCTTACAGTCAGGGCAAATTCACATATTTCTACTTCTAGGAACTTTTGCTTGATTCATCTGTTTTTGCAGTTTTCCCAAGGAGCCGGGGCGTTATTCACACCAACTAAGCTCTCTACATCTTAAAAGAAAAAGCCCCAAAAACACTGGAAACATGAAGGCAGAGTTGGCTTCAACAGGGTGTGAAGATGGTGACTGCTTCCCTACCGAGAGTTTTGGGAGATAAAAAGGCCACCCAAAATGGTTATTGTTCAGCCGTGATAATTGTTTCCTTTGGCAAGAGTCAAGAGTTCATTCTCTCGGGGGTTTATCTAGGAAGTGAAGTTTCATATCCAGAAAATTGGCTAAAACATCCCATGCCCACAAGTGAAGGTGATGTGAAATACTGCAAAAGCTTTTGGTGTCCTGGACACGCTGGAACAATACACAGCTGAGAGGACCAGAGCATCTTGCCAAGCAGGGTTAGACAAACCATGATCGGGTGCTGTATTTAATGCCTCATCAGTCTGAGATTTCTGCAGAAGTGTAAACTACAATAGTTAAAAGCCACTTGTGAAGGTACAGACATAACATGAAAACATTTTTTCTGCATTGGAAATGCAAATATGACAGTTGGTTCATATGAGTTGTAATGGACATGTAGGTTTTTGGTGCAATAGTCATCCCAGGGCAGAGGGAACTACCATTGATTATATGTTTTTCTTACGTTCACCATCAATCCTCAGAAGTGGAAAAGAAACATGTTTGTGCAGCCGTGGCCCTGCACTGGGGCTCGTATGAACTCGCTTTGCTTCTTGCTCCTGATAGAGACTTTCTATGTGACACCGAACATGTCCTTCTGCCTTCTGCCTCAGTTCTCTCCGCAAACCAGGCACAATACTTCTTCCCCTCCCAGGGTAAAATCACACAAAGCACATTAACGTTAATGAATTCATTAATGATAGCACTCAGGTAACTATGGTGATGAAGGCCATGTAAGTACCTAAATAAATTAGAGGGGCTGTGCCAGAACATGGCCCTTCTACTACCATTTATAACAGCATTCAGGCATATTACGCTCCTCCAGGACTGATGAATTGTGCTTTGCAACATTAAATCTACTGCAGAATACAAGGAGGTTAAATAATAAAAGAGATGTTCATTATACTGAAATTAAATAGGCATCAAAACCACCAAATTCTTGAGCTATTAGCAGTTGAAACCAACCATGATTCTGCCGAAAAGCCAGCTTGCTCCCATGGCTTGCAAAATAAAGTTTACTTAGGTGAAAGCTTCCTAGCTGGCCATGCTGCTCGCCTGGGAGCTGGGGTGGGGGGAGCATGCCAGCCCCCACCTCGTCTTTACTCCCCTTGTTGGGGAAGGGGGAAGGAACGACGATGCAACCATGAATAACAAGCTGTTACAAACCATGAAGGTAAACAATACCATCTTGCATAAATAGCTGCGACTGTGAAAGGAGGCTATTTAAATAATTTGCAGTGACCTAAAGCTGCCACCGATTTCAGGTCTCTGTGTTTTCTCTTCATTTTTGTGTCGCTGATGCTGCTGCCAAAATGCGATGATTTAGGAACCTGGTTGAAATATTGGCTCACATTTCTTCCCCAGTTGCCTTGAATGCTTTCAGTGTGCTATTCCTCAGCGAGTCTTGTCAGAAGGATGTCTTTCACTGTATTATATCTCTCTGGAAGTGAATGCAGCAACAGATTGTTATTGCCATTCAGAAACCTTCCCTCTCTGTGGTTATGGATGAGAAAACTCAGAGGCACCTTCCAGAAATGAAGCTCCTTTGAAATCTAAAATAATTTTCTGGTCTACTGGTACCCTTTAGTATAAAGATGGAGTAAAGTGGAGAGTGGGACTGTCTTTGTTAAACAATCCCCTTAAAGGGGAAAGGCTAAAGAGCTTTAATACTTACCACCCCAGACTTCCCATAATGCAGTTATTATTTTATAGCTTTAAATCTGCACCACTTGAAAACAGTGGAAAGCAACAGCCTTGTTCAGCACAGAATGGCTCAGTTAGTTAGACAGAGCAATCATTTCAAATGAAACTATTTGGCACGACACGGGGGACTTTCCGTTATTCTCCGGGGCCAGCAATGCTCCCAGCCAGCACGGCAGCAGCGCCTGCATCCCCATCCCCACCAGGCTCTGCTGTGTGGCCAGTCCTTGGGCTTGTTCAAGGGCATCCATCACCACGTTAATCCAGCTTCCGCTTGGCCTCCGTGCTTCCTTATAAACCAGGTAATTAATCAGCTACCGTAATGAAGATCGGTTGCATGCCCTGTGCATGGGAGTGTCTTCAGCCTGTCTCAGCATTGCTCCGGCGCCCCAGCCCACGTGCAGAAGCCACTGAGCTCCGTGAGCAGGGCATGAGCAAGGTCCCAGGGCTTTGGGTGGAGCATGAAGAGGAGTCAGCGTGCTGGAGAAGGGAGGTGGGTCGGGGCGTGGGTCTCCCAGCGTCCGCACCCGGGAAAGGCTCCGAGCAGAGTGGGGGTGGCCCGGCTCTGCTCCAGGCAGCCGTGTTGATGGGCTCCACTCAACAAGGGAAGCTGCGAGGTGGTGGCATGTGGCACTTCACACCTACAGCCACATGACTTCAGCGGTTTCGGGAGTGTGAAGGACAGATGCGTTCCCAGCAGAGAGGCAAGAGCTGGAACCGTGGCGGAGCTGGTGGGAGGAGAAGATGCCGCACAGCTGAAAGAGGCTCTGGCATGGATTTGACTTGAGATGACAATTCAAGGTCTTGTGCTTTGCTGTGAATAACGCTGAGCTCTTGCAAAGGAGGCAGTGGCCTCCTCCGGCAGCGTGCTTCTGGCGGGCGGATGCAGATGTGCAGAGCACAGCTGGGGAGTGGGCTGCAGCTCGCTTCTTAGCGGCTGGTCTTCATGTTGTGTAAAAATGCAAATACCGCTTTTGTTCGGGGCACTTTGGGAGCTGTGTGCCTGCCAAAGAAGAGCATAGGAGATTGCTGAGAGTGGAGAAGAATATTTTTCTGAATGTCACGACAAAACTGTCCTTTGATGGTCTACTGTAGTGGCTATTGCGGAGCTGTTCAGATCTGTGGACCCCCATAAAGAGGTATGTAACAGCTGCCACAAATGAGCACAATCCTCAGTCCGGGCCCTGTCTCCACACCCCCAGTCCCCTCTTACAGCTCCTCCAGCTGAGACATCCCACCCTGGATTCAGCCCTCTGGCATAGTACCTTGTGCCAACACAGGCAAAGCTCTCCATGAAGTTAACAGGAGATGTCTCCAAGCACAAAGCAAGCTGGGCGCTACCTTACTTGGACCAAGGAAATGCAAATAACATAGCAAAGGGCAATTCTGGCTTCATTAATTACAGCCTTGCCATGAATGATGTACTCAGCTAATGAAGAGAGACACTTAGGTAGGCACGGGGTGAATTAATATCCAAATGACATTATTGCTGAAGCAAGGCAAGCTTCACAGGGAGCAGTGGGCAATGGCAATGCAAAGCAGCAGCTCATGAAAGCATCTCAAAATAAACCTGATTCATTTAGACCTGGTACTTGTTGCAGGGGAAACCAGGCACAGTCTACTAAAAGTGCTGTGCATTGGGACACACCGGAGCAATGCAGCGCTCACGGATCTAGTGGGTGGAAGCAGTTCCTCACTGCCAGGAGCTTCTTGGGGGAATTTCTGTGAAATGAGCATGATTTAAATGCAAACTGGGATTTACCTTTCTGGGAGGTGCTCTGGTAGGAAGGGAACGTGTTTATTAGCTTCACTCAGTTTGGGTTTGCAGTTGTTAAAGTGAAATGCATAGTTTGGAGCTACGGTTTGATCCCTGTCTCATCAGAGCTGCTAGCCCATGGTCCTGCAAGGACACCTGAAGCAGCTTCCCTTGACGGCCCCTGTTTTGCTGCTTTTTGGTCACCTTTGCCCTGTCTGAGCATCCCCTGCAGAGAGTGCAGAGGTGCTGGTGCTCCCCCCAGGGTCAAGACAGCCCCAGAGCCCAGGACCTTGCTCAGACACGGAGGAAGGCAGGTCCCCAAGGCCACCCCCTGGCACGGGTCTGCCACCTCCTCGCAGGCTCCCAGAGCTGTGCGCACAGCCGAGCACAAGGGTTTCCAGCTTGCTACTGCAGCTTGTTGCTGCAGTAGCAAGCAACAAGCAACTCACTGCCCAGGAGGTTTGCAGACATCACCGACAAACTCAGCCCATCCCTGCAAGACCATCTGTCCTTAACTGATATTACAGCGTGTCTTAAAAAAATATTCCCGTACTGAGTTGCCCTGCAAATCACCGCAGCATTTCAGTTAAGAGTCTGAAGGGAAGGTAACAGGACGGAGGAGTGCTCAGAGTTGGTGCAGATCTGCTGGCACCAAACTAGACATTGCCTACACAGCCCGGGACGGTGACGTTGGAAGTGTGTGCATGAGCATAATTGCCAGGAAGGGACTTAATCACTTCTTGAAGGACTGAGCCCAATCCTGACAAGTGACTACGGGTGCCTGGGAATGAATGCAGAGGAATTGATTCATCTCCCATTTCTGCCAGTGCGACTGGGGAACGCTTCCTATATTTCAGAGGGGAAGCAGACATGTAATGTGGTGGTATGTCAGCAGGCAAGGCTGAAGCCATTTGCTCTGTCATTTTTAAGAATTCAGCAAAACTTGTTCTGACCTCAAATTTGATAAACAAGGACATTGGTGCAGCATTTCAAAGGGCAGTGGTTAAAAATACCTGGCATTAAAAAGGAGTTTAACCCAGCTGAAGAAAGCCATGGGCGTGATTAGAAAGAATAAATGTCTTGGTTGAATTCATGCTAAGTGATGCATTAACCATGTCCCCAACGATGGCATCTCAGTGCTGCCCTCCACTCCTCGCACGGGCCCTGTGAGGTGTTAAACTCCGAAATGGGTCTGATCCTCAGCGCTTACGTTCCAAAGCAGATGGCAGGACCTGGGAGAAGATGCTGAGGGGTCCCTCCCTGCTCAGGGCTGCCAGCTGCAGGGTGGAGATGGAGATGGCACCTGTATTTTTAAATATAAATTACACCAGCAACTGGAGGGTCCATTGTAGGATGCAACTCTTCCTGAACTTCCCACCAAGTCTGGCTCCTCTTTCATGCCCCTGCTTCTTTTTTCTCCTCTTTTCCCAGACTCCCTGCTTATTAATCATCAGAGAAATGACTTTCTTTGGTTGTGACTACAGAAATTTTCAATTAGCCAGTGTGATTGGCTGCATGTAAGAGAATTAATGTAACATATGCTAAGTGTATGCATGACCTATTTAAAGTGATGGATAATCTTTCCTAGTAAAACTCTTAATGGTATGTGCCTGCTACACATCACTGAGTGTAAAATTTTGATTCTAAGTAACATTACAGTTTGTGCAACTGCATAGAGAAGCAAGGCAAAAACAGGACCCAGGTGTTTAACTGATGCAAATCAATGCTAGTTATTTTTAAAAAAGAAATTGTGGAAATAACTTGAGGGGTTGAAGGTCGAAGGATCACAAACCTTGAGTGCAGCCAGCTGGCCAGGACCTTTAGGAAATTTGGCAATATAGTGATATTTAACCAGAAGCTGAACTTTTCAGCAAAAATGTTGCTCTGATCTTGGGTATTGTTGAAGAGATGAAACCCCAGGAAAACGCTCAAGTCTTTTTTTCCTTCAAAACTCAAGATCCTTAGATGCATTGCAGGTCTTTGTTTTAAAATATTTATTGTATTGTGTAAAACTTCCTCTTGTTTAAAGTTGCTAAAAATGTGCCATTTGGGGGATCAGAGAAGTCACTACTGGAAAACCTTCAGCTTGAACTGAGCTGGCTTATGATGTGGGTTATCCCCCTCCCCTGTCAGAGCCCCTTGCCCAAAATGCCCACATCAAGCCTGCAGCTTCTGCTAACACCAGAGCTCCCACAATCGTATTCAAACTTGATTTAAAGCCTTCAAGTGGTGTCAGAGCCACTAAATAAATTGTTTGAGTTGCTAACTACTCTTCTTGTTAAAAATTTCATGTCATTTCAAGTCTGAATTTTTCCAGGTCTGTGTGCTAAATATTATCCTTAATTATTCCTTTTCCTGCTGGATGAAAGAGCCCTCTCTTATCAGAAAATGTGTCACATCTAGGTACTTGTAAATGATGAGCAAGTCACCTCTATGCCTTCTCTAAACAGACCCATCTTGAGTCTCATTACGAGCAGGTTTTCCCGGTCTCATGCGTCCCTGACGCCCATGAGGTTTTCAGTGTAGACACCAAAATTGTATCTAGTCCGTGGCAATGAGGTCATAAATTCTGGGTGCAAATGTTGACACCACGTCCCTATTAGTGCTGATCTCCTCCTTGGGTGCCCAGTGGCTGCAGTCCTCTCCAGGCTACCTGGCACTGCGGCGGGTGCTCAGTGGCATCTTTTCGGGTTAGTGTTTTGCAGAACATGGTTTCTCATTTTATAAATGTTTCTTACAGCAGTGATTTGTAGCTGCAGAGGTTCTGGCTACTTGTTCTTGAAAGTATATCTGCAAAGCTGAATCGGCACTGGGATCTGTGAAGCAGTACCGCAGCACAGCATCATTTTCTTCTCACAGCATTTGGGAATGAGCAAAGTGGAGGGGAGATGGGAACAGAGGGTCTTGAGGTGCACAGGCTCCTCTAACCCCACAAATATGGGACAGAGATGATCCAAGGGCAAGTCCTTAGCGAGAGGCTACCCTGCCGTGAGCGCTCGCTTTCAGGACACACAAGATGAACACAGGCGAGGAAGGGAAAGAAAGGCACGGAACTGAAGTAACTTGCCCACAAGCACAGCCAGCATCAGAGCCCAAGTCTTTGTCCGATGCTTTCCCATCAGGCCTGCCAGCCTCACAAGACCTTTATCTTTTTGAGGCAGCAGGTCAGGCACCACTCAATGCAGTCCCAAATGGCAGGAAGAATTTTGTTGTAAGGATCAGTACCCCGAGCTTGTGTGAAAATAAAGGGCACCTGTGGGTCAGAGCCAGTCGGACTGTCTTCCACTGGATATTTTTTCCATAATGCTGATGTTCTTCATATAATAAAATTTACATTATTTTTTCCCTTAAATGTGCTTGTCTGAAGCACAGAGTCCAACCTCCTTTGGTTCACGCTGGAGGTCTGCCAAGGAGAGACAGGTTTTGCGGAAAAGCCAACAAGAGAAATGGGTTTCTGCCAGTGTTTGAAGCTCCAGAAGGAGACTACACAGCTTCAGGGGGAGACTGGACTAATTAATGGAGCAGAAATTCATTGAGAGTCACTAACTACACAAACACTACCTCTTGTTCAGTCCCTGAGTTGCAAATGGCCGGAGGATGGAGTACCCAGGCAAGGATAACATGTACTTTCCTTGTGTTTATACTCTTCCCTGGACATTCACTTTTGGCCACCATGAGGGCCAGGACACCGGATTAGCTGGACCTTTGGTCTGAGAATGTAGCTGCTGTTCCCAGGGTGATGTGTGTCCTGCAGAGTCTCTCGCCGACAGGTACATGGGGTACCGGGGTGCTCAGACGGGACAGCTCTGGTCTGCCACAACTCGCGGCTCCTCATCCTGCAAGTAGGAGCAGCAGCATCCCAATGTCTGGTTCTTGCTTTGTACGCTGGACAACAGCATTGCGCGTGGGACAGTTTTCCCATAGGAGGGTTTGGGGTTTTTTTTCTTCGTTTAAGTGTAGTACATGAGACGGCATGAGTAACGCTCTTCAAGGCAGCCTCCATGCTGGTTGCAGGAGAAGCAGGGACCATTGACTGTCTGCTTAAGTAGGGAAGATTTATATTTCTCTTATATTGGACAAATCTACACAGTTTCTTCACAATTTCTTTCTTAAAGGACAAAGTTAACTTTAAAACAAACAACTAAATAGCTCTAGTGGGATATTAAATTTCTACCAATATGAGAGAAATAAAACAGCTGTAACCGTAGCAATTTATTTTTGTGTTATTGTTATTTCCCTTTACTGTGTTAAGTCTTGTGTTCTGGGAACTGATTGCACCAATTTCCAATGCTGTTACCTCTTGATGTAAGTACCATGCTACAAGCAGATGATGAAGGACTTCTCTTTACTATGAATATAGTGCTCTTGACTTTACTCCAGTTAAGATTCTAGTGAAGACAAGGCAATTTTTAGCTTTTGTACCTCTTCCCAGAGGCATTTTTGCACAGCCCGAAAGAGACAAGCCTTCTACTATCAGGCACCGAGGAGCATTAGCTATCCTAGTGTGAAATACAGGTAAGACACGGCTCTGTATTTATTCCTGCCATGTAGCTGGTCAAAGCTATAGCTAGGGGTATAGTGTATACGTGAAAACACAGTATATCACACTAAATGAAGTGCCTTACTGAATGAAGATATTACAAAAAGTGGGCTGAGACCATGGACTCTTGATTGAACATGACTGTGTTTGGTGGCATAAGAAGGCATGGGCCCTGGAGGAGTGCTCAACTAATGCATTTTATCCTCATTTAGGGAAGGCTATGTGGTGTTCTGGTGTGCCCCTTTCCACTGGGTGGCTTAAGATGTAAAACCATTGTTCAAAACTTGTCCACTGTTTCAACACCGGTATAATCTGGTCCTTGACTTGGTAGCTTCCTCTGAAAACTAGGAACAGCTTTGTTTTCAGTAAGATTTTATTTTGGGTTAATTAGCTCAGTTTGGTAACACATGGTCAACTGGGTGAAATCAAGGATGTGCACGTGGAAACTTCAGAGTCAGAGTGTGACACCAAACTCCTAAACAGCCTAGGAAACCGAGGGCTTTTTTTGAAAGGGAAGATTGCTTTCGTGTTTGATACAAAAAAGGAGAACAGATGTGGCGTAAGGTTTCTGTGGGATCTCAGGGTCCTTTGCTGATTTTTTTCCTTTCCTTTTTGTCAGGGAGGTCTCAGTCCCTGAGGAGACGGCCATAGCTGCCCATCCAAACTCCCCAGCAGGCACAGACAAACCAAATGAGGAAGAGGCTCGTTAAAATGCTCTTCCAGATGACAGGCTCTGTTCTCTTTTAGGCAAACATTGGGAGTCTTGAAAATGTCCTAACTAGGTGCAAACGGCCCCAGGGAGGACTCGTGGAGTTGTGCCGGCAGCTGAAGCAGGAGCTCGTCTGCCCCAAGCCCAATGCAGGCGATGGACACAGGCTCAAAAATCAGGCCAAGGGGGGAATGCAAAGCCCTTGGAGGACCCCTGCAGCCCCCTCCTCAGTGACTGGGCCCTCCTGAGAGCCTCCCCACAGATGGAGACATGGGAGAGAATGGAGACACCCGTGGGGGCTCCGGCAATTGGACAACCCCAAGGGTCCAGCATCTCGCTCTGCTTTTCCCTTTATATGAACCTGATCCTTCGCTGACAGTCCCTCTCTCAGCCACGATGCGGCTGGCCATGGGGGTTCCTGGCTTTGGGTTAGAAAGATGTTAACACAGCAGAAAAGGGAAAGCAATGAGTATGGGTGGGAGGTTAAAGCCAAATTACAGTGTAAAATGAGACCCGTCCCAAGGGAAGTCACCCTCTGGAGCAGATCAGCAGCGATGTGGGCAATGCTGACATTTCTCTTTCTCGTGTCTGGGCTCCTGCAAGGGGCTGTGGACAAGCCCAAGCTGTTGGTCGCAGTGTGAGGGCAACAGAGAATGATTCGTGTGTCATGCAGAAGGAGAGAGACAGTGATTAAACATCATCTTTATTGGCCATTTCCTCACGGGAAGTAAATCAGTGTGGCTTTTCTGACTTCATAGATTTATGCTAGTTGAAGGAAATCGATCTGATGTATTTATGTTACTTTCTGCTGGAGGTTGTGAGTTCTCCACAGCAGGGACTGAAGGGACATCTCATAATGCGGCTGCATGGTCTGGTCTCCGCACACCGGGACAGTGCTGACTTTGTCCTCGAGGCTCTGCCGCCTTCCCTGGCATTGCTGTCAGGCGCCACTGGTGGCACCAGGGGACACCTTTCATGGTCACGTTTCCTCCCATTTATCAGCCATTTCCACACCGGTTATCTTTCTTTCCTCACGGGTCTGTCATGCTGTTCGTCGCTGCTTAATTAATTACTTCACCTAAGTGCCGAGCCTGCCCCTGGCTCCAGCAGTTTTCCACATGCTGTCATCCAGGGGCAAGTCTCCCCTGCTGCAGAGCTGTGCTTTGCGGTGCCTTCTCCGACCCCGGTATAGGCCAAGTCAGAGGTACCACTTCTAATTGAACAAGGCTCTTCTGCCTGCTTCAGTCACCTCCAATGCTGTGTTGCATGCACGCCGCTCTGCCCCTTCCCAGCTAAACCTGTACATGTTTCGCACTTACCCGTCAATTAGAGCACAACTCAAGCACAGAAGTAGCTGGACTCGCTGCTTTTCAGGATGCACGTTTACTGCGCCGCTTTAAATCACAGCCTTGACTGTTTAGTTGCTTCTATGGCGTAGCCTGCAAAGAGCAGAAAGAGCAAGAGTGTAAATTGCCACTTTTTCCTATTCAAAGTATAGTTTATAAGTGTTGGATGTTTTCAGTGTTTTATCAGCAAGTGAGGGCTTTGAAGAACTCAAGCACTGCTGTGTGACAGTGCCATTAGTGGAACACCCAGCACTTTGCCTAACCTCGATTTCAGATCCTCCATCCTAATGCCCACTGCCAGGCTTGTGTAGCAAAGTTCTGTGTCAGCTTCTCTGCAGAGGAACACGCAAGAAAGCAGAGATGTAGAAACCCAAAGCATGAAGAGTAGCCCAAAGCATGAAGACTAAGCTCATTAATCTCCCCATGTGGGTGACCTGGTTCAGAATTGGCTTAATGATGTTGCATGTACATTTCCCATTGACTTACCTGGAGAGCAGCCTTGCGATATTTACTGACATCGAAAGTCCAAAACAAAGTTCATGAGCTTTTTCAGGATTCTTATCCAACAAATGGCTTATCCAAGAGACAGGCACTGATTTACTGTCATTTAAATCGAGGAGTTTTAGCTAGCCTCAGGAATACAGTTTTCCCACCAGCCTTAACAGCTATTAGGATAGTCCTCACTTTGCTGGAAATCACTGTGGGTATGGGGTGAGTTTTACTCTACCACAGATTCCCTGAATGAGCAGGGCCATGCACTGAATCCATGCCTCAGTTTCTCACTGAGGTAGTAGAGAAGATGCTTATATTCATCTAATGTTCTCCCTCATCGTTTTTGAAAAGTAAAATAATAAGGGTAGGAGCTGCCTGCTAATATGCATTATAGTACCTGACCCAGTCTCTTAGGGGACGATGTATTATACTAGAATTAATTACTATTAACAGTTATTTTGTAATATTTCAAGTAAAGATTTTACACAAGTGTTGCTGAAAACAGTCAGTTATGCTGTTTTTTTTCCCTTACTTTCAAAGAAAGGTGGATCAATTTTTATTATTGAGGAATGAAATCAGACAACTGTAAAGTAGTCTTTAATTCTATTTCATGTAAGCAATGTATTGATTTCAGATTAAGTAATAGTAACTGAAGATGTTTCTTTAAAATTGTTTGTCTTCCACATAAAACCTCATACTAAGATGTTTTATAAGATTAACTCTGGAATTGCAAAGTGTTGAACTATTCATCTTTTGCATACCTTCTTATTTATTCAGTGATATCACAGAATCACAGAATGGCTTGGGTTGGAAGGGACCTTTAAAGCTCATCTGGTCCAACCCCCCTGCCACGAGCAGGGACATCTTCAACCAGATCAGGTTGCTCAGAGCCCCGTCCAGCCGGACCTGGAATGTTCCCAGGGATGGGGCATCTACCACCTCTCTGGGCAACCTGGGCCAGTGTTCCACCGTCCTCACGGTAAAAACTTTCTTCTGTATGTCTAATATAATATAATATAATATAATATAATATAATATAATATGTCTGCTTTAGCCCAAGTCCTTCATCTTTCAAAACTCTGAATTTCTCCACTGATGGCAGATCCGTCCATCCTTGCTCTGAGCAGTGGACACAGGGATGGTCCATCTGTGCACTCAATGGCTTTATTTTCATCCTGGTATGGGAAGAGCAGACCTGGAGCACAGTCTGGTCTCCAGACAGGTATGTTGTGTGTCTGGTGGCTGAGTGTCTGAAGTCAACTAAAGACATTGATGGTCTTTGATGTGCTTTAGGTAGGCTTGAAGCCCATGGCCTTCTGGCAGCATCCTAAAGCTTTCTGGCTCTGGTGTTTTCATGCTGCAGAAGGGAGACTCTCCGTGAGCTGTTTGAACTTGATCTTGGAGCTCCCTGTCTCAGCTTCAGGGAGCAGCAACATTTTCATCCAGTATCTGGCTGCAGTTTCATCCAGTATCTGGCTGCTCAGCCCTCATTAACAGCAGTCAAGTAATCATGTCATTCCTGTGGTGAACACCTCCTCCATTAATGTTATTTTCCTTAAACAGACGGTGCTTTAAACGCTGTCAGTATGCCTAATCACTCGCTGCAGAAATTAGGGCTGAGCCAGAGAGGTGCCACTTTAGACCCTCTGCATGCCTCACGCCCACTCCTTAATCCCAAAGGAGACACTTACTTACAGAAAGCCTCAAAATAATCATGTCCTAGTGCTTCATTGCAGCTAGCCGTGCAGTGAGAGTCCACAGTGGCTCAGTCTGTTCAGCTTAACAAAAGAAAGGTTAAGAGTTGACTTGAATACAGTCCAGAGATTCCTACGTGGAAAGATTATTGTGAGTCACCTTAAATTCTGCAAAAAAAGGTAGGGAAAAAAACACCTGGAAGCTGAAGCTCGACAAAGAAATTCAGAGTAGAAACAGGGCACAGATGTTGCTCTTTTTTTAAGAGGGAATCAGCCGTTGGAACAGTTTTCCTAGAATCATGGTAAATCATAAAGTTTTGAAATTTTTACTTGGCATTTAGGTGCCGCCCCTTAAAGACATCATACTGCTGAACCACAGGTTAGGATTTGAGTAGTGCAAGCACATGGTAACAGATATGTTTGATATAGGTAATGGGCAAGACTGGCTGATCAGAGCAGTTTCTACTGACCTTAAAAATCAGTAAGTCATTGTGATAGCAGGTCATTCTGCAGCAGGTTTTCTGAGAAGCCCTGGCACTTGGGGCACACATCTTTCTCACCCCGAGCACCACTTGTGCCAGCTCGGGAAAGTGCCAAGCACTGCCTCGACACGATGCCATGCTGCACCAGTCCCGGAGCTGAGAGAGATTGGGCTTGGAGGCTGCTGTGCAAGGGCTCACTCCAGTTTGAAAGGATGTCTGCAGGGGGGGTTCAAACAGCTTATGTTAATTTTGTATCCCTTACTGAACATAAAAAATCAGTGACTGGCCTATGAGAGAATACCATGGTTGCAAATCTTAGCGTCACCCATTGACTGTGCATTGGGCATGGGTGTTAACTGGGAGCTTCTTATCGATACCGATCCCATTATATTAGCAGAAAAAGCTTTTTTGTAGTGAAGGCAAAACATATACATTCCCTTGAGGCATGTGCATTCCTCTTCCGTTGAGCACCAGGAGAAATGTCAACCTTTGAAGACCTGTGAACGTTAAAGATGGAAAGAGCTACAAGATGATGTGGTGCATCAGCCTGCCAGGACAGGGCTACCTGCCTCGGTCTCAGCTCTTCTTTCCGATTCAGATGGACAGAGCAGCTGCTTCTGCTGAGCAATGGTGACCCACAGCTCCCCAGGTCTCACAACCATACATACACAAGCACAGTGCCGATTCTGTAATAAACTGCTTCCCTTCAAGGAATGACTGTGAAAATGCAGAATAATGCATGGGGATTAGAGCCTGCCTCTGGATTGTGTCACTTTGAGCATCAGATGTAAATATATCTCATGAAAGATATAGCTTTAGTTCATGGCTCCTGAGTACTTGAAGTGCCCTCTGTGATGGGCATGGAGTGAAGGGCTGAATAAGGGTAACCTCATTAAGAAACTGAGGGACAGGGAAGAGAGAAGAGGGGGAGAGGACCAGTAATGAACACCAATGAATTTTTCAGCCACACACTGTGAGACAATGTTAGGGGCCATGTAATTCCCTCTGCATCATGGTGGTGACCCCTGCAGCTGCCGCAATATAGTTGCAGCTAAGACAGCCATGCGAGCGGGTTTTCCAAAGTGTGGCCTGTTTTTCCTGCCAGAAATCTTGTGCAGACGCCTGGGTATTTGTCCTCTGGGTATTTGTCCTCATTTTCTGATTATCCTGTACCTGAAGCTGTGACAGAGTGAGTGAACATCTTCATGCTGCATATGCAGATGCACTCCCAAGCGTGTGTGTGGCATGGGTAACGTGCCTGGAATGCACTGGGACCTCCTGCACAAGGAGGGGTACAAGCCTGGTAAAGTCTCAACTTTCCAGGAGCAGGCCACCTATAGCTGCCCCTATGCAACACAAGGGACACTTCTCAGCTCTTGGGGAATCCTATATAAATGTGGTGACAGGGGTTGAGGGTATGTCCAGTTCAAGCTTCCTGGAAGCTTTCTTCCTCAGTCCTCCTGAAAATTGCCTTTCACTTGTGATGCAGATAGATTAGAGGAGCCCACCAACTGCCTGGGACTGACATGAAGCTGTAAATGATGGAAAAAGGGATCAACAACCCACTTAGAGGCAACTGAAAATTGCGTTTATGTCCTACCAATCCCAGGTGGGGCACTTGCTCCCCTGCATGTTATTCCAAGCCATTTTTAGGTGGGAAGCATAAGAAAGTCTTGCCAGGAGCTGTAAAGAGCCAGTCGTGGGCACACTGCACTCCCGCTGTCCCGGTGCCAGTGCAGCCCCCCAGGACCCTTCCATCTGCTTCTGCCTGGAGCAGTACGGAGGCTGTCACAGCTTGCGCTAGGGCCAAATGAGTCCCTGGGTGACCACAGGATCAAAGGTTTGCAGATCCTGCAGGAAAGCAGTGAGCGTTTCAAGGTCTGTAGTACATGGGCATCAGGATTTGGCCTTCATTCGTTCTGATGTCCAAAGCAGAGGGTAGACAGTATCTCAGCTGGAGCCGTGGTGGTGTTTGTTAATAGGAAGACTAGATTGGTGTATTCCAGTGGTGATGAGCTCTCTTTACACCCGAATAACAAAGAGCCACCAACACGTAAACAGAGGACAGAGCCAAATGCAGGGAAATGGACTGAACGCTGGCAGCCCAGGCGCTGGGCAGGCAGGAGCACTGCAACCCACCCATCCAGGGGAGAGCAGCAGGATGCCACTGCCTCACTGAGCTCTGCACGAACCCTGCACATGGGGGATTGGTTCACCCTAACTTTTGCCACGCTGGGAGGATGTTTTGTGCAGCCAGAGGTGGGTTTTATTATGAAGGGCAGGCACATAACTCCACAGTGCTTGGAAAAACACCCTCGCTGAAGCTGGCACAATGACACGGTGCTTCTGTCTGCCTGCCTCCTGCCTGCCTCCAGTCCTGTGTGCAGGCAGCAGCTGGGACAGCCCGGCTGCATCCCTGGCCACGCAGGGCAGCACGGGGAGGGTTGTGCCCTGCATGGCATGGTGACTGCATGCAGTAACACCAAAATGCTCAGGTAACGCAGTGAAGAAGGTTAAGGGGTCTGTTCCAAGATGCACTGTGATACGACAGCATATCCTTATAGCAGCCAGACTCATACATCACCGGCCTGAGTCATATTTCTCATGGTAATGGTCACAACTGCTTTGGGCACTCATAAGTGATACTATATGTAGCTATGGGTTACCTTCTTTATCTTTATCAACACCTTCTTTATCTTTGAGCCATGCTGTGTACTTACTGCTTTCAAATTCTTGGAGCATCATAGACTCGTAGGGACCTGGAAAAATTACGTAGAGTAGGGCTAGTGATTGCCTGTCCCCCCTGCAGTCTGCGTTTCAGCCTTTACCCATTCCATCTGTCTCAGACCACACCACTGCTGGGTACGGCCTGACCATTTGATACCCAGTTAAAAGCCCTGCTTAGGTTCAGATCTCTCTTTGCAGTCTTTCTACTTCCTCAAAACCATTTTTTTGGGAGCAAGCCCCCAATATAATTTTGTTCTAAAGCTCTTTTTAATTTGCCAGGACACCTGAAAAAGATCTTGAGCCCCACACTAAAGAATATAGCACTGTTGCTGATAGCAACTTATATGCCTTTTCCAGGTGAACTATTTTGGACTGATTGCAATCTGTTTCATTCCCTGTACACCTTTGGGATACAACACCATGGTAGCTGAGCAACTCTTCGTCCTGGAAATCAGCTGAAATAGTCTTTTCTCCGACACACTTGTACTTATCCTCTGTGAGAATTAGTCTAGTCAGAGGAAAATAAGAAAGTTAGAAAGATGTTCAGGTTGCTCTGTCAGCATCATTCAGTCCCTTCCAGAGCCCAGCGGTACCTGGATTCAGCGATGTGTCCTAATCTGGGCTGGGCAGGCTGGGCAGAGAGCATCACCCTCTCCCTAATTTCTCTCCTTCTTTTTAGAGTGTGTCCATGCCCTGTCTCCATCCTAATATCCTGAATCATGTCAACAGTACTAAGGTCTGGTTTTCAACAAGCACTTACACACATGGGAGTGATATTACTCCCTTTGGTTTCCCAATGGACAGTTCAGTTGCATTAATCATTTGCACAGTAAATGTTTATAAGCTCAGTACACCATGACTGAGAGCATCCCAAATAACAAGATCTCCACTCTATTTAAATTATGATACAATGAATATTTGGGGCAATAAGGAGGGGAGACACTTTAGGTGCTGGCAGTCACCAGTATCATTGCTCTGCAGCAGAGAATGTAAACTCCTCTTCATAGTCTGAATAGTGTGGGTATAAAAAAAGGAGTTGCTAATACTTTCCACGCTCATAAACATGTAAGTTGTAATGAAGCCATGAAAATTGTAGCAGTGCAAGGCATGCTTTCTGGGAAGGATGAAATCAGATAAAATGGCAATTCAATTAACTCTCCAGATGAGGAATGAGTCTAGTGAGAAAAAACAACGTATCACTGGACTGGTGCATTTCAAAAGGCAAGACAGGCGTAAACAGTCTAAAGCAATGTTTTATTTATATTCTCACAAATCTCTGAAAGAAGCAGTATGTTTCACTGAAATTAGTAAGTAAGGTGAAAAGAAGGTGAGAGCTCTGATTAAATTAATTAGTTCACTGGAATGAGTGCTGGGTCCCAAGTATTGCTCTGAAAACCTGTATGCATCCTTCTGGTATAAACCATGGGACAAGGAGGACCTGAAAACTAGGACTCTTCTGAAAGGCAACATCTGTGATGGGACCTATTTCTGAACTGCCCATTAGCCTACTGTGATTAAGAGACCGCCCCAGGAGGACATTAAGTGACTGCTAAAAGCTAGGCTGATGTCAGGAATAGTTTAAGTTTGCATTCACTCATTTCTACACTTTCTCGGTGTAACTGCATTTCCAATTTGTATTCCAGGACTTTATCCTCTTGCATCACAAAAAATAACATGCGTGGCTTTCCTTTGAAATGGCATAGTTCTTTAAAGCTGTTCAGGTGAAGCTGATAGGGAAAGAAGCAAGATGCATTTTTTGAGCCCATGTATCCAAACCTCATTACAAATCTACTGCAACCCAACCCAACGTGTGGTCCAGGAGTGAATTTGGGCTGATATTGCTGATATTCCAAGAATAAGGAAAGAAATCTTCCTTGCCAGCTTTTCAGTGGCTCTTTGGGTAGAGACATTGGTGGAAAGTTTATTTACAGCTGCAGGACTAAAGCCCTGGGAAGAGCTAAACAAGAGGAAATGGGATGAAATGAGTAAAGGATTTTTACCAATTAGGACCTCAGCAGATGGCCTGTGAGCATGAGCCAGTTCAGTAACTTTGCTGTAACACAAAACACATGGACCTGACCCAAGACAATATCGTCTATGCTAACAACGGCAGCAATTTTTTAAAAAATTACGTTTATCCTAGAAATATGTTCTTTCTCACTTGCTTTTGTGGGGGGGTGAGGTGTCTGTGTGTGACTTCCCCCCCACCTCCCAAAATAAAACCTTTTTTTGGGGCAGGTCAGGGTTGCAGAACAGAATGAGTCCTTCTGGTGCTCCTGGTGAGCTCCCTTCCTCGCCTGGTCCTGCTCTCCTCCTCCTCTCCCAGCATCTGCTGCCAGTGGTGGAGATCAGCAGGCTCCTTTGCTATTTGAGATTTGTGTGCTCTTCTGGAGAGAGGCATCAGCTTGAATAGAAAGCTAATAAGTGCTTATTATATTGATTATCACAGTGGGATTAAACTAATCCTCTGAGGGATCAATTCACTATTGTTAACTTCCTAGTTCTTGACAAATTGACAATGTCTGATCCTAGGTAAAGTGATAATCCAACCTGGGTGGTCTAGCTATTTCCCCTGAAAGCTTCTCACTTCTCCCTTCATTCTAATTTGCTCGCCTTCACCCGAGGTTGGCTGCAGTGTTCCCTCCGTGGGCTGGGGTCATTCAGAGGTATGAATCTAAACAAGGAAATGCAAATGTTAAATACAATGTAATGCCAGTCACAGAGCATGAGGAATGAAACCCCTTCGCTGAGGCTGCTAAAGAGATGCTTTAATTAGATACTGGTAAAAGAAGCTTTGTTTAAACAAGTGTGCTAAGTCCAGCAAGTTCTGCAAGGAGGCTGTGTTTTCCTCTTCTTTCATTGTGTAAATATAGATTCCTTTGGAATATTTATGTGCAATAACGGCTGCCCTTTAGATGGTGCCCAATATGTGAAACCTCTGCGATGCGGCTCACTCCAGCGCTGCTCGAGCACATGGAAACGTCACAAGATAAATGTGAAGTGCCAGGACCCAGGCGCCAATCGTTGCGTTAACTGAAAGGGAACTGATAAGTCCTATGGAAAACTGTTTAAGACGTGTCTCTCTGAAAGGTAACCTCCCATGACAGATGCAAAGCCACAGCCAGATGCTCAGAGTTTTTCCTGCTGCTTTTTCCCATCTGCCCATTCCATCCCTAAGGGCCTTCACTCCTGTTTTTGCTGCAGTTTTGTGAGTCATTCACTCTGGATCCAGGTGCCATGAAGAAGCACACCCCGTAGCTGGCTGGTGCAGCACTGGCAGGCGATGGGACACAGCGACTGGGCTGCAACCTCCCACGGCAGAAGGTTGCGCACGGCTGCATGCAGGATCAGACTCCCATGAGGTAAGGCTGCCGGCAGATGTCGGAGATGCAGACCTGTTTCGGTAATCTCATCTCAGAGATGGTGTCATCACAGTCTGTAACTGTTGTGCTTCCAGCAATAAAGTGGTGCCACATATTTTTGGAAGTCGGAGGAACCCCTGATGGTCCTCCCGTGCTCCCCTCTGCTCACTTCTGTCATTTCTTCTCCTGTCTCATGCACCAGATGGTCCTCTCTCAAAGGCTTTTCATGGTTTCTCACTACTACTGAATCTCTCCTGACACAAATTGGTCCCATTCACCAGCCAGGTGGTCCAAGGAGCTTCTCTGGAGCATGTCCAGAGGAGGGCAACAAAGCTGGGGAAGGGTCTGGAGCACAAGGCTGATGGGGAGCGGCTGGGGGAACTGGGGTTGTTCAGCCTGGAGAAAAGGAGGCTGAGGGGAGACCTCATCGCTCTCTACAACTGCCTGAAAGGAGGCTGGAGAGAGGTGGGGTCGGTCTCTTCTCCCAGGTAACAAGATGGGACGAGAGGAAATGGCCTCAAGTTGTGCCAGGGGAGGTTTAGACTGAATATTAGGAAATTTTACTTCACCGAAAGGGTTGTCCAGCATTGGAACAGGCTGCCCAGGGAAGGGGTTGAGTCCCCATCCCTGGAGGTATTTAAAAGCCGTTTGGCTGAGGTGCTCAGGGACATGGTGCAGTGGTGGGCTTGGTAGTGTTAGGTTTACGTTTGGACTCGATGATCTTAAAGGTCTTTTCCAACCTATACGATTCTGTGATTCTGTGAAGGGGTCATGTCACCCTGGGACATGAGTGCAGGGACTGAGACTCCCTTAATAATAGCAGAGCTGTCATTTTCACAGAAAAGCCATCTACTGTCAGGAAAGAGGGGACACCAAGTGCCCACTGAGGAAATTTCCCATATTCCCAGTCCTTCCACTGGCTCTTAGGATGAGGAAGACATAAATCCTAGATGAAAATTCATTAGGGTCTTCCAGCAAATCTGAACTAATGAGATTAATTAACCTCGTTGTTCTATAAAGTAGGTTATTTAAAGTGATGATGAGAAGTGTAATGACAAAATTACTTGCTATAGATGGCATTACCACAGCAATACCAAGTGATTAAACAGCTCTTCCTACAACCTTCATAATTCGGTCTTTTCATTGTGTCTTCTGTTTGGGTTCACACATTTTATTTCCCTTGAAATCCTTGCACTCTGCAAAGTTTGATTAGAGAATTGAGACAAGCTATTGTGCCACATCTCAGTGTGCAGTAGCCAACTCATTTGGTCCCTGGGAGCTCGTGGGGCAGTGAACGGGGGTCAGCCTACCCTAACAATAGCGCTGTGACCTGCTCTGTTCATGACAATGACAAAGCTAATGAGCAGGTTCGGGTTGTTTAAGTCATTCTCTAAGGGCTAATTGGCTTTGCCCTCAATGTAGCTGCAGAAGAGACTAAGACTTCCCGAAGCCATTTATTGCCTTACTCTGATGAGTAAAGGCAGCTCAGTCGCAGCTAAGACTGTGGTGGTTGCTCAGTCTGGCTGTGTAGAAGCTCCCTGTAATGTCTACCAAGTGCATCAGAAGTGGTGTTACCTTCACAGCAGAGAAAAGCCATCTGCACCCTCCTCCGAGCAGGGTCAGACTGAACAGGCGATAAGCCGAATTTCCCTTCAAAATTCCCCTTCAGCTGGGGAGCGGGAGTTGGAGGGGCTGGTCCCAAGTGCTAGGAGGGACCAGCTCTTTATTTTGAACCCTGATGATTGTGGTCTCCTGGAAATAAGCTGGCTACGAGCCTCAGAGTTTTGGCCAGACCACCAGCAAAACTTTCTGGAGAGGAAGAGACAACTGAATTTTGTGTTTCAAGGTGGTGGCCAAGAAAGGAGTGAAAGATGGACAGAGAGCTGGAGAGGGGATAAGGTGAGCTTGCTGCTCCTGAACAGGTCAGAGAGGTAGGGAAAGCAATTGCAGTGAGGAGCCAGCTCTCAGATCATGAACACCAAAGTCATGAGTTGGTCAGTAAGCTCTGCACTTACTTTGCTTAGCGCTGTGAGAAAGTATCTGGGGGCTTTGGATAGATAGGTGCCACCCAGCCATGACGGAGTTGAAGTGGGAAGATGAATTTCACTGGGACCACAGTTTTCTGTGAGCGAAGAGAGTGATCCAGGTCGTAGTGTATGGCCATTGGAGACCTTGCTCGTCAGTGTGACTGCCAGAGACAGAAGCAGATAGTTGTGAACTAAGTTAAAAGTTTATCAGTCTTGGCTGAACTAGAACATCCCACATCTTTGCTTAGAAAGCTCATGAAATTCAAGCAACCAATTAGTATCACAGCTATGCAGCAGGAGCTGACGAGCCATTCAATAAACAAGTGATCCTTGCAGAACATTAAGTCAAAGGCAAAAACACTTCACATGCAAGCAAAGCTAGGGCTTAAGGCAGTCCCACAGCAAGAGAGGAATTCTCAAGTTTTGCATTAATTGGATTTTTAATGGGTTTCAAAACTGACTTGATCTGTGAAGTACTCAATAATTACAGAAGATTAAGGTGACACTTTGAAAAATGGGTGGAACAAGAACATGAATGAAGCAAACCTTGCTTTGGCCTAATTACAGATAAACAACAGATAATGTGGACTTGATAATCCTCCAGAATAAACACACAGGAGGAACAGGCTCTACCAACCATGTTTCATGCTGGTAAATAACCTTTTAATATTGGTATTTGCTAGCGCTTACCTCCACGAGATGGCAACGGCCAGAGATTGCCCTGCACTGCCCACAGCTGAATGAACAAATCCACCATAATTCACTGCAGCTGCACTATTTCCAAAAAGAGACAAAATTATTGGCCTTCCTTCCACAGAGGCAGGCTTTTGCATGGGGAAAATGTAGCATTTCACTTCCTTTTGAAGGAATATGTATGCAATAGCTGTTGTCTGTACAGTGCTGTCATGTGCGACACCAAGGACACTTGCACTAGCAAAACTAGTTAAGCCTACGAAAACTTTTGTGCAAAATATTTACACTACTGCCACATTTAAATGTGCAAGCTATCAGACTGTATCCACACACATGCCTAATTATCCATTACGCATGCAATTACATGATTTTAATGTGCTCTCATCATAATTACAGCAGCAAATTAGGGGGCATAATTGCACATGCAAATGTGCATGCCTGGCTTTTCTCTTTCTTTTCTTCGCTAAGATGTTAGGATCACAAAAAAATGAAGAAAAGTCAGGGTTAAATTTCATTACCTGTTTTTTTAGGAACATTTAAAAATCAATAAGCAACTCTTAAATATTGAGAAGGATGCCTTCAGCCCTTGGTCTGGAACCAAGCACGCAATAGAGCAGATGTCTGAAGAGGGTGCAAGTTTCCACTGCTGAGGATGGTTATTCCAAACCAACTATCCCAGCTGATGGCTTATTTTGTGCACCTGCTTTCCTGGGTTATTTTATAACCTTTGCTTCTGTTTTTGTTTTACCTGGTGCTAGAATGTGATTATAAAAAGCCTGTACATACTGCTGGGACTGTTTCTCTCTGTCCTCCTGGCAGCTGGATCCCAATCCTCAGTCCTGCTTCTGAGCGATGACCTTTTAAAGTCCTCTTGTCTAAAGGTTCCTATGTTTTGCCTTAATTCTGTTTCAGATCCCAGAATAGTAATTTTCCAGATTAAACTCGGGTTAGTGGGTGAATAATTTTGTTTATTTGTTTAAAATGTGTTTGCTTTATTTTGCTTTCCTAAATCTAGGGATGAAAAGTGAGGATGAGCAGATTATAATGCAGGATATTTTTCTTCCTAGAAGGAGATTATAATACACATTTCTGTTGTGCTGCGGCTGAGAGAGATTGGGACGCTGTACGTTGCAAGCTGCGATTGAAAATGGTCACCGGCTCTGCACTGGTGGAATGACTTGCCATTGCTGAACGGTTCTGGGTGCTGTGACGGCACCTCTCCCTCACCTCACATGGCGTGATGAGCTTCATGCCTGCTCTGGCTGCTGGGGAGTTTTAGAAGTACATATTGAAATCTCATTCTGTGGATTTTTTCAGGTCTGGGAGCTGGAATGATAATAAAAAATAAAATTTGAGGGGGGGAAAAAAAAAGGTAACGTGAAAGCAGAAATAGTTCCTGCCTCCATCCGAGCTTGCCTGGTCAAATACAAGGTGCATCCTTAACCCCTCCTGGGGAAGCTCATTTGAATTGCTATCCTCGTGACTGAGAAGAAAACAAATAGTAACAAAAGCATCCCTCCGTTTTCCTCAGTTTGGAGGGCTTGGTGGGACAGATCTCCTGTGCTCGTTCACACCCGCCCAGCAAGGCAGCTGTGAAGCTGGAGCTTTCCAGAATGAAAGAAGTACAGAAGTGACTTTCTGCATTGTAAAGGCTCCCGGCGCACTCTGATACAATTCATAATGAAAGGAAATATATGTACTTCTTAAACCCTGAGACAAGCCCTTTGTCTTTCCTTAGGTGGCTGATAGCGTCCAACCGTTATGGCAGCAATGATACTTTCATACTTTCATCTCCCCGGCGTGGCCTGAAAGCAGCAGATCATTGTTGCACTTCAGAAATCAGTTGCTGGCCAAGCAACTGATTTTGGAGCCAAGCTACAAGAAATAAAGGGAACATTTGAGAAAACTTTTCCTACCCTGGTTACACCTTGGGACTGGCCAAAAATGTTGTCTGACACTTCAAAAAGAACAAAAAAGACTTAAAATTGCCAGCTCCCCCCTGGAGAAATCAATGAGAAATGCTGCCTTTCAGACACACCCTGATTAACCAAAAATGCATTTCACTTGAGTCAGGGGTTACCTCACTGGGACTTCAATAGCATCCACTTGTTCCACTTGCACTTGGAAGATGCATGGGCTCCACCGCTCTGGATCTGACGTCCTTTGCAGAGGAAACTACCTACAGAGGGGTTTCAACAGTGGTTTCACATTGTAATTGCCTGTGCAGCCTCAGAGGTGTCTTCATGGTGGTTTCCAAATTAGGATGTGATGCAGTGAACCCTAAAAGTGGCAGAGGAGAGGAAGGGTGTACGTGTGCTTGGTCTAAGCACCTGATGGCTCAGTCTTCCACCTACACTGGTTAGGCACAACGGGATGTCTCTGCAGGAAGACAGTGATGTCTCACAAACCACATCACACAGATTTGTGGTCCAGTGGGTACTTGTGATGATATGAAACACATGAAGCATGGTCAGACTGGGGGGGGGGGGGGGGGGGAAAGCATGCTATAAATTATAACACAGAAGGGAAGATAGCATCATTACTTTAAACATAGAAAGGTAATTTACTATCCCATCAGTACTTTTTTTTCCCCTTTTCCTAGAAATCTAACACTAGAGCTGGTAGCTGCAGTGCAGCCAGCCTCCCTGCTGTCTTGTAAGGTGTGATAGGAAGGAAAACCCCATGTGAAGATTGAATAGTAAATGCTGCTGCCCCGTGCAAGCCCCCAGTACTCAATTTGCGCTGAAGAAGGAGGGAAGGGGCTGGAAATGCAAAGCCCAGACAGAGGTGGGTCCCTGCCAGAGCCCAGAGCATGGGGCCATGTACCGGCACTGCTGGGGAGCTGCACTGGGGAGCGTGTCCTGCCAGGGACAGTCCGGGGACAACGCGGGGCACAACCCAGGTTTCAAAAAGTTTTCTCTTTTGGAAGGGAAAATCCCAGTCTTGCAGTGGAGCAGAGCAGAGCCGCTCCGGAGAGGCCTCCACACCTGGCATGCCTTTTTGGGGCTTCTTTTAAATTGCAGCTGTGTGAAACAGCTTTGCATCCACTAAAATCATAATTGTGGGTGTCCCTTCTCTGGGACACCGCAGGTCTCATCTGTCACATGGATGTGTTTCTCTTCCTTTTGATTTTGAGTTCCAGATTCTTTTTTTTTTTAAAAAGAGGACCTTTTCTACAGTAGCCACAGTGCTGAGCATACACCTTTATATCTGTTTCTGTGCTTCTGATGTCTTTCTGGCAGCAATGTTAGTTGCTTTCCCACTAATTAGAGAATACTAATGCCATAATTACTTTTCTTATCCCCATAAGCATCTCCTTATGCAGAAAAGAGATGTTTCTATGTATTGTTGTGTGTAACACAGCACCTGGGGAGCTCCCTGCCCTGCCAGGGCTCCCGTTCACTCTGGGCTGCTTCTGTTGGAACACTGGGGTGTGAATGTGCAAGCTCCGGGGACTGAAGTTCATCTACAGGACCCATTTTGGGTCCTCCTGGTAAGGAGGATAATGCAAACTCTTTTGTGGGCTTCAGAGAAGGGTGATGCTGCTTTCTGCTAGGTTTTCATATTCCATCAGTTTGAGTTGATCATAGATTTTATTCTTGAGCTGTGCAATAGAGACTTGACGAGGCTGCTGGCATTTCCGATATACATGACTAAAAACTCTTAACAAGTTGTTAGTGACATTTGTAAGTAAATATTGCCGCACAGGTGGATACAGCCAGTTTTACCTAAATAACTGAATCCCCGCTAGACGAGAGCTCAGGCATGCACAAGGATCAGAGCACTTGGTGAATGACATTTAAAATCCCGGATGGAGCAGGGTTTATTGCAGAGCTAATTTTAGTGCTGCTACAGCTGGAGCAAGCAGGCGGTGCAGCCAGAGCCCAGAGCCCGGCCGCTGTCCTGGCCGTGGGGCAGGAGGATTTTGGGGGACAAGGCTGCTTGTCAGGTGCTCTTGAAAATATTTTATTATTAGATTTATTACCACATTTTCCTGTGCAACACAATGCATTTCTATGGCTGATTGCAGACAGTGCCAGCCCTCACTCTGTGCTGGATTTTAGTCTCATGAGCGGCAGACTTTTCCAATCCACAGACATGTCACCAGCTGGAAACATCTTAGACTATTTGTTGATAAGGGACTGAGAGGGCTGAGACATCTTTTTTTCCCATTCCTGCCAGGAGCAGGCAACGTCACCTGTACAGCAGGTTCATGGTAAAATAAATAAGTAAATAAGCTGAGACATCAGTTCATAACATCCAGTGTTATACTGGAAATCTTATTTAAATGCATTTATTCATTATATTTAAATGCCTTTATTCATTATATTTAAATATAAGTAAGAGCAAGAAAGAGAAAAAAATGGCATCATAAATACAGTGGTTTTGTCGTGTTTGCTGTGCATCAGATGTTTGTTTTAATGCAGAACTTCATGGGAAGCTTGCTGCAAGCTGTCAGGGAATTGCCAGCAATTATTTCTCTGGTATTTGCTTAAATAGCCCTGAGATTTAACATTGTCTGATGCCTTCTGAAACGCCCTGGGACAGAACTCAGGTCTGTGCTTCTGCCCAGAGATAATTCTTATTTTCCAGAAGACGGGGAAATAATGCCACGTCACTCGCTCCTGCCAGCAGCGGGAGAGCGCAGCGGCAGGAGACCTTCAGCAGCCACATCGTCCACGTCAGGAACACTTTGCAGGTGGGGCTGCACGGTGTCTTTATGAGACAGCCTGAAAGGAATGAAGGGATCTAGAAAAAACAAAACAAAATAAAACCATGGAAAAAACACTCGTGGGGCACTCATTCCACCGATGCCACCCAAGGGGTTTCTTTCTTCCTTCCCCAGAGGCATCTGGCCCGTCGGTCTGATAAAACTGTCCCCACGTTGCCACTTGGGGAGATCCGACCTTGCTTAGGGACCTCTGGAAAATTTTCTGCATTGTTTGCTGAGACTGTAGAGATCCTGGGGCAATATTACAGTTTTGAAGCTGTGCATGCATGCACACGCACACACAAATATAGTGTTTTGGGGAACTTCTCGATTTGGTCTTTGCAGATGGAAATGACTTTGGATGAACCGATGTTTGGAGCTGATGCTGAGAAAGAAATCAAAAAGCCTGAAATAGCAGTCCCATGCATGTAACACATATATAGTTGTAAATAACTTCCTGAGCTTTTCTCACTCTCCTAATCAAACTTTTTGAAATATATGTAATAATGGATTTTACTGCCACTGCTTTTGCTTAGCAATGGAGGGCAGGAGGGTAGGAAACATTGCATGCATATGCTGAAATGGACGGCTTTTTCCATGGTTAGGATTTTTGGGAAAATTTTTTTAAAGTCTTATTAGTATAAATAGAATACGTATAAATAGTTAATTTTTGATTATTTTAAACTGATTATTTAATTTAGTCTTAGAGTATTTAAGCATTTAGATTATTTAAGATATAATGTCAATACAACTGTGGGGAAGTGAGCTGGATTACATCGTTCTGAGCAACCACCTGCGGAGGGCATTGGCAGCATAATAGCCTGAATGCACACAGCTGGACTTTGAAGTATATTTAAATAGTAATAACTTAATTGTATTATATTGTATATTTTTAAAATATATTTTTACTTGTTATTGAACAGAATTAACTTCTGTCCCCACAACCATAGCCTGCCCACATTAATATTTTGGAGTATTAACATAAAAACCCCCAATAACTGCACACAGATTTGAGATTTTGTTGGTGACCTGAGGTTTATACTTTCTGCAATAAATTAAAGCCAATCCAGAAAGCACATATTTATTACTGTCCTAAGAACCATTAGTAGTGCTTCAGTCAATAAAAGATTATAGCTGTAAGCCCAGGAAGTGGTTTAAAGATCACAACAGATGATTTACTGGGTTAGGAGGGAGGAAAACAATGTCTGGGAGGGAAAAACTCAGCAAGATGCTCTCACTGAGGTCTGTTCTACCTGGAGTAACAAGCGTACTGGGAGATTTAGCCTTTATAATTCAAAACAGATTATTGGCATTTTGTGACATGAACCTCACCATGAATAAATGAGCTCTGAAAATGGATTCTGTTCACGACATTTCCAAAAACCAATCACACATGAAATTGGTGGTGATCACACGACACCCATGAAAGCACAGTTGAACGTAGGCTGTGATATAGACCTGCACGGCAGAATTTGCAGTTAACTTTCACAGTTTGCAGGGTTTTTAGCTTTAGTTGGAGGGCTGAAGTCAAATCAACATTTCTTGTTGGTCTTCCTACTGCAGTGCCCCGATCAGCATTTGCTTTCATAGACTCGGCAGTGAACCTGGCAGGGTACACGTGGCACATCAGTACAGTCCCCGTTCATGAGAAATGTCGTGGAACATCATTTTGCTTCCTTAGCTGCTGCTGCATTTGAAATAATTTTCTCTAAACCCAGATAGGTAATGGTAATTTTACAGAAAATGTTTATCACTTCACCTAAAAAAAGTCAAAACCACTAGAAGTTCTCAGCTTTGCAACAGAACGGAGGAAAAAAAAACCAAAAGCCTAGGAAAAATCAACATGTGAAATAAAAACCTGAATAACTAGACAGCCACAAAAGAAGTGCAAGTTGCATAGCCAGGTCTGGTACCTTGCACACCCAAAAGCAATCCACCAAGACAATCTGGCTGGTGGTCTTTCTCAGAATTGTTCAGATCATGTTCTCCCATCAGTGGAGTTATTTTGGTGCAAGCACCGAGTAGCAGCTTTGATTTATGCAGTTGAGGGCCAAGACCTTCATCTGCACAGCACGTAGTGCCCTAAACATCCCAAATGCTGTGGGAGCAGAGGCACGGTGCCAGCGAGCAAAGCCGGGGGCTGTCCTCCCCTCCCACTGCCCAGGGCACATTTTGGCATGAGAGAGCAGCCAGAATCTAGATATAGATATATAATATATATTGGCCCTCAGCCAGCTTGTACTTTGTTTGCTAACCTATGTGAAATTGCACTGGGCAGAAAGGACTGTGCAGTCCCACCGTGCTCAGCGTTCATTGTTACCCCCCCAAAAATAAAGGGCAAAGCCACCATATTTCCTGCATTTTGCTATAGCTATGCAAAGCTTTCATTGCACAGCGTGAGCCCCTGTGACGCCAGCTTGTTTTCAAGTTCATAGGCACATTTCCGAATCAGCCGAGATTTAGCGAAGTGAGTTTTGATCCTGTTAACTTTTGTTTGAAACTTGAAATGGCATCTGGCTCTGTCTGGGGAGATGCAAATTGCACAGGCCAAAATTTTCACACGTCTTGCATGTCCTCACCTGTGAAACAGTCCCTGCCTCACCTCCTTTGCTCTGCATGAAATGCTGCACTGCACTCAGCCTTCCTGTTCTACCCTTTTTAATCCTCTGTTCTCCATCAGAACAGTGTAAAGAAATTAAGTTTTCTCTTTTTTTTTTCATTTTTTAAAAACACTAAGGTTCTATAAGTTGAAATCCTAATGAGTCAGTCACTTAACTCCCTTGGGTTTCTGTAATAAATGGCAGCACAAATGGCTATGGTTCAGCTTAATTGGACATCTCATTAAATACTTGAATATTAAAGCCACCGAACAGCTCCAGCCCGCTCTGAAGTTGGTGAGGAATGTCACTGACGGCGCATGTCAAAACCAGGTTGTTACCTGTTACACAGATGCCTGAAAACGGGTTTAAAAAGTGGCTGGGGATTTGTCCAGTGTGTTTTTTGGCTTTTTTCAGGTTATTTTCAATAACTGAAGATGTCATGAGCTCTAGCATGAGTTTTGTGTCCATAATCTTTGGAAAGCTTGCAAAGAGTCATGGGGGGCTCTCCTTGCTCTGACGGATGTGATTTACCCGTTATCGCAGCGCCTGGCTCAGCTCAGCCAGACGTGGTCCCACGTCTCTCCCTGAACATTGACCTCCTCTTCTGAGCCCTCAAAAGCTAAACTGAATGTGGGACCGCATCAGCTACCAGGCTTTTCTATGAGAGAGAAAACGTTTGGTTCAGCAGCAGAGAAGCGCTTTGTTTCAATGCTACCAGTGTAACAGGAAACAGGTTTACAATTTTTTTATACTAACATCAGAGCAACACAGCCTCAAATACTCGGTTTTGGGGAAAAAACATAAACTTAATTTTTCAGAACAGAATGAAATAAAAATTGCCTCCTGGGCCAGATTTCTGGTTTTGTGCAGTTTCCTAAACCTGCTAATTTAACCAGCAAACCAGAGACCTCAGAAAATTAGCCTGAGTGTCTGGAACAGGGGATTGCCAGCCATCCTGAGAAGCAGAATCTCATCCCAGGCTCCAGAGCAACCTGGCAACGTCAGTCCCCAAAGCCACCTCCTTTTGCTTTTGCTCCTCTGCAAGATAGGGATTTGTGTAACTCAGCATCCCACGTACCAGTTGCATGTCGCAACTATGGAACAGAAGCAGCTCTTGAATAATTTGGGTTGTTTTTTTTCTTTTTTTCTTTTTTTTAACTTGCCTTCTCTCAGAGCTTCCACTTATTGACCTCTGAAATTTTGGACAGAGCTCAAGGGCTCTTTGGCTCCAGCAAACCCACATGCCTGCAATGACGTTAGTCTAAAAGCACTTGCAGGTCTGGTTCCTGTGTGTGGGAAACACAGAGCCCTGAGTACCAGCCCGAGCAGTATTTATGGAGATGTCAACTCACCATGTCAAAAGAGCCTGAGATCACTAATGGTGTGATCTCGCTGCCGCTCGGTTATCCATCATGCTGTCTCCTTGCCCTGCCAGCTCGCTCACATGCCCCCTGAGTGGTTTATAATGGAGAAAGCTGCTCACCGTGGGCTGTAAGCCCAAAGTGGCTCTACCTTTCCATGGGGGGACAAATCCCTGGGTCAGAGCCGCTGGTGATCGCAGATGAGATGAGCTGGCTGCTGGGGAGCCTCAGCGGGGTGCCCAGCCTCCCTGCCAGCTGTGTGCTGCGCGGCACATGATTTTGTTGGCTGAAAAGAGAAAACCAAACTGCTACCGGGAAACAGCAGAGAAAACAGAGAGAGAGACAACAAGCAAACAGTCAGGGAGAAGTTGCCGCAGACGGGAACATGTTTAAACAAAGTCCGTATCACATTTTCCAAAGGGAGTACAGACGTTACTAAAGTACCACCAAACCCAGTGAGGTGTAGGTGCCTCACTGTCAGCTACTGAACAGAAGGATATAGGTTCCTAAATGACTTAAAAGATATTTCAACATGACTTCTGGGAAACTTGGAGAGCCCAAGAAAGCTGATGGAATTACTTGTGGTGACCTTAGGAGTGATGGGGTCAGCCTGGCATCCTCTTTACCCTTTTTATCTGCTTTATTTCTTAATGTTAGGAGAAATGTTTGAAAGAACAAGCTCAGCGCAGACAAAACCTGACATTAGTGCTAGTAAAGAGACCTTGGGCATATTCACTGTCACAAGAAACTCCACATGGACCACAAACTGGTCTGAACCCATCTAGAAGAGCATCATGTACCAGCAGGGCAGGGCATGGAGAGCGTGTTCCCTCTGCTCACAAAGAGGAGCAGACATGGCAACTTAGAATCATAGAATCATAGAATAGTTTGCGTTGGAAGGGACCTTTACAGGTCATCTAGTCCATCCCCCTGCAATGAGCAGGGACATCTTCAACCAGATCAGGTTGCTCAGAGCCCCGTCCAGCCGGACCGGGAATGTTCCCAGGGATGGGGCATCTACAGCCTCTCTGGGCAACCTGGGCTAGGGTTTCACCAACTTCTTGGTAGGCTTCCTCAAGGCAGGGCTGAGAGGGAGGACAGTCCCACTGTGCCGGTGGAAGAGGACCTGCCATAATAGACGATGCAAAGAGAACTCGGCTGTGGATTGTGGCAGTTTGAGTAATAAGGCTAATCAAGAGACCATGGCACAAACGATTTGCCACAATTCCAGATGTAATGGTATTTAGCTTCTTAACTAATCTTGTTACCTTTCACAAGCAATCTCTTGCTGCTTTCAGGGAAAGTATGTATTGATCTATAGCCGCCATCAAACTGCAAATTCAATTCCATTACGAAAAGATGCAGATTGAAATATTCGCCTCCAAACGGGTAATTGCTTAAGAAACAAAATAAAAAGGTGGAAATGGTGCATCCCTTGTAGGAGTGATCTGATGGCGGGACAGCCCTTCATTGTGATGGGGCGGTCACTCATCCTCCAGACACCTGTACGCTCCTCTGGCCATGTATCCGTGTGTCGCATAACATGGGACAGGAGACGACACCTCGGCTTCCCCTGGAAATCCAGGTTGTCCTACTCACTTCCAGGGGATCATCTGCAGAGTGAGGCAGGGGCCAGTGTAAAGGTTGTACCAGGGCACTGAGGTTAGCTGGTGGTTTTGAGTCAGGATGGCAGAGCCCAGCCAAGCTGAAGCTGGTGCTCTGGGGTCATTATGGGACTGAGGAGTCTCTGTGGCATCGTATAAAGGGATATCGTTGAGTGGGGAGACTACACAGCAAACCTGCCTGTGTTTCTCCAGTCAGGACGTGAGTGCAAAGGAGACGCTTCTCCCCGCTGCTCCCCTGCCCTGCTGTGCTTCTGCCACTTAGTGCACAAACTATTCAGACTACTGCAGAAAGTATTTCAGAAACTATTGCAACTACTGCAGAAGCTACTGAGAAACACTTGTGCTTCTTGGTAGAGATAAAACCCTTCAGTACACCGGGTACTTCAGTGCTTTACCTTCCCAAGGCTATTTTCTCCCTTGCTTTTCTCATGGGAGCCTTCCCAGGCTTTGCCGGTGCCATTGCAGGGTGGTGGCAATGGGTGGCAGAAGGGACTTCTGGCTCTTGACCCGTGGGATGACAGGCGATGTAGGGGACACATCTTTGGTTCGCACGCCCTCCTGTCACAGTGGGTGCACGGTGCTGCCCCAGGGCCTGCGAGGGGGACCTTTGCAGGGACAGTGAGCACGGCTGGACCCAGGCTCTCTCCCTGCCTCCCTCCTGCTGGCTTCGGCGTTGCGGTGGCTCAGGGAGCTGCGCTCAGCCACCAGCTTGCAATGTTTTGCCTGCCCCCTTGAACACTGCCGTAACAGCTTTCAGGGGTGTCAGATAGCGGTGATACGTCTGCAAAGCAAGTCGGTGTGTGGTTAAGCAATTCCCATGATTACAGAGGAACTGTTGAAAGGCTGCAAAAGAAATATAATTATCTTAACTCTTCTTCCCTTCAAAGAATCTCACAGCAATCATCTGTGTTTCTCTTTCGGGCAGATAGTGTTTGTTTTAAGGCTACAGCCCGCCGCACGACAAGGGGGAGCAGAGCATCCAGGGCCCCTAAATTCTCCCTCAACCTTTGCAATCTGGTTGCAACCACAGATGAGCCCATTGGGGTCTTTTCCTCTCCAAGTTTTGCTGCTGCAGGAGAATTAGCTATATTTGATTCAGCAGCGATAGACAGGGCAATGGCTCAGCCTCTCTGCATCAGAAATGAGGTGTCAGGATCAGTCTCAAACGTGGCTGTGGCTGTCCTGGTTTCCCTTGCAGAGACCAAGCAAGGCTTTGTGCACCTCACTGCTGCCTGCAGCACCAGCAATTGCAATTCCCTCCTGCTTCCCCTCCGGCCGCCCTGCCCAAGCCTCCCTGCACCTCCATCCCCACCCAAAAAGCCCCTGCGCTGGGTGTCTGGCTCTTGCCTTGCACCGTCGGGTGCCTTTTGGGTGATGTTGCACCAAGCCATAACGGCAGCTTGGTCCAGGCTGGAGTGCCTCGCTCCTAGCCTCAAACACATACACTGCTTTTAATTACTAATGAAGCCAGAGAGTAGGGCCCCTTTGCTGTCTTAGAGCTGTGTGGTGCCAGATCTCAGCCAGCACGTGCGCTGGAGCTCTCATCAGCATGTACAAGGTGTAGCTGAGCCAGTAGAGATGATCTTCGTGGGTGACCGAATGACCTACATCATTACAGTGCTTTCTGTTTAAAATTAACTCAGCTCTAGCAGCCATATATTAGCAAATGCTTTGAACTGTGTATGAAGGAAAAAAAGAGGAAAGTGCTTTGATTTTCTAAGAGCTGGCTGGAGAAGCCTTTGAAGGAGAAGAGGAAAAAAATTAATGGGCATTTATCCAAATAAACATTGAACTTCCCATTTTGTTTGCAGTACTGCACAAATCTGAATGTACTGCTGGAATTATCAAGGGGTTGATGATTCATTTATCAAAGAAACCAAACATATGTGATAATCCAGGTTTGTTCTGGGATCAACTTTATTGTCATACTATTGACTATGGTCATAAAAAAAGCTTGTGCAAAATGCAATTAGAGATTTTGTCCATTTTTATTAGATTTTGATTTACAGAGTGAAATGGCCTGCTTCAGTCCCCTGCTCTCCCTTAGCTGTGCCTCACCTCCAGCAGGTCCACAGACACCATGTTTCCAGAGCCCACAGCCACTGAAAATAGAAAGCTGTGAGAAACAGTTGCCAGAAGTACAGTGTGCCATAGTAATTGGGATAAAATCATTAATGAAGCAAGCGGTGGAACAAATGTAGCACCAGGAGTAGCTGGAGCAGAACAGAAGGTGTCAGAGGTGCTATAACAAAGATTGTGCTTGCTCGGCTGATGGAGGATGTGCAAGGTGCAAAGTATGTCTTTGGGGAAAGAGCAGAGCAGATGAGCAAGACCTGCTGCGCAGAAGTGCTAACTTGCAGCAATCTTGTTAACTTACAGAGCATGCTGCACATTTCTTGTTCTTAATATTTCCTGGTTTGGTTTCACATTTCAGCTGAGCTTCCAAAAGAGTCTGAAGATCTTAAAAGAACAAATTTTTGAGACAGTACATAGGGCCTACCTTCTTCAAAGAAGGTTTCATTTTGGTCTTAAGCATGCTGGCCAGAACCATTCAACCAAGTCTGCCTAAGGAGCTGTTTCAATGCAACACAAAAATGGGGCATCATTTTGCCCAAGTGGCAAAGTAATTGCCCTGAACTGGCAAACAAAAAATTATTTGGGTAAGCTTGAGCCGATCTGCCTGTGACACAACCTGACCAGGATAATTTCAGAAGGCAAACTAGGAGAGCGTGATGTGAGATGCTAGTTGATGGATGGAGTCAGCGCGGGTCCAGGTGTCTGGAGCCATGCACTCTTACTGCCCTGGGTCCCCACTGGCTTGGGCATCTCTGTAGCACTCAATGGGCTCCTAGAAATCAGGGACAAGAGGATATAAGGCAGAAGCTCACCACTGGATTCCTTTTTAACTATTTGCAAACCATTTCCAAACTGGCTCATGTGTCTGGGGAAGTGGGTTGTGCCTTTTGCCACTGTCCAGAGTTGCTCCTTGGTATGTCAAGGTCTACGCACTAAGGCAAAGGCATTTTGGTCTACAGCAGCAGTAAGAGATATGAGCTCTCTCCACCTTCTTATCCATCTGCCTTCTGGAAGGTAAGGCTGGCTAATGGTGGTACTTTGCGAAACTCACGTGCGGTGATGGACGTCAGGCCTGAATGGGCAGTGTGCTGTCAGGCTCAGATGTAGCCAAGGTCATCGGTCAAGCCGGCATGCCCGGCAGAATTGTGTGGTTGCAGCTGACACACCACTTCACTGGCTTTTCATGGGAACCAGCTGTTATGAACAGGAACTCTTATGAATCTCCAAAGAACAGGAGACAAAACACCTTTTCTTGGCATAACCTGACCTCTAACTGTTGGAGATGACTCTCCACTGCTGGCTCCTGGCACACTGGGACCACCTGCCCCTCCTCTGCGTTCACGTGTGTGCCCATGGAAGGGACTGGCTGCTGCTTACAGGTTTCCCTGGGATTGTGCTGGTAGAAATCGGGGTGTCTCTGAACACGGCCTGTGTGCGCAGCCTGCAGAGCTGCACGTGGAGAAAAAGGACCAAATCTGTGCTTGGTGGGAGCCCCCCCCCACAGACATGTGATTGCCAGACCTGACAAATCTGGGTGCTGTCCTGGGGTCCACATGGACAAGTTAACCCTAACCATGAAAAACTGCATGGAGTAAGCCTACAGCCTCGTCTACCACATTGAAACTCCACATTTCTTATTGCTTTGGAGTGATGGATTTAACAAACCATGTTTAGAAGCACATCCTTTTCCCACTGCCCTGACTGCATTCTCCACGTGCTCTTGTCTGGTACCTTAATGCTCTCCAAGAGACTTACCTGGCTGTGCTCCTCAGCACTGGGGAGCTGGCAAACATTTATGGTGACAGTGGAGTCAAACCTCACTCCCTAGCTGGAGAAAGCTTTTTGGAAAGACACAGAGCAGCCTCCTGCACGTAAAATAAATATGAAACGTCACTTACAGTCCCAAAGGGACAGGAGCTTCACTCCCCTAAGGATTTAAAAAGGTACCCACATAGGACAACGCAAGGTGAGACTCGGGATAAAATCCCACCAGCCTCACTCCTCTGAGCGATCTCAGCCTCTTCCATCATGTGTCTGGTTACAAATTCTCCTAGACTTTCTGCAGTGGATTGTACAGAAATGTGTGGTTAATCAAATGAATCCTACTGGATTTCTTGCTTGGTGAGGGGAAATAAATATTTACAAAGGCAAAAAACCATAGCTGGCCTGAAGAAACCAGAGATTGCAAGTTGTATTTGCTGGAGGCTGATGGCAGTTTGTTTTCAAATAGCAAAACCTGCCTTAGGCTTGACCACAAAAAGCAATAAAAACTTCATTTTTGAGGGGAGGAAAAGAGAAATAGTATTTTTTAAAGCCTTCCACAGTTCTTTTCCTGAATAACCTTTCCTTTACACAGAACAGAAAATGTTGTTTGTTTTTCTCCTTCTCTTATTCAGAGCTTCATTTTTAGGTGCCTTGTAACCCCATTAAATCTCCCTTGCTAGGGGTAGGTTGGTTACAGGCATCTAAGCCTGCTGGTAATGTAGATGAATTAGTTGCCAAAATATATAAATGATTCATCTGCTTAAAAAATAAGAACCTGTAAACCGGGATTCACCACTTCTCTGCATCTCTTACTATTTCAAAGCTGCCTCTTAGAGGAAGAAAACAGCCAGAGGTGCTGTGTTTCTGGAAGAAAAACCTTGGTTGTGTAGTGACCATACCAGACACTGAGGGTACCAGGCACTTGGGGAAGGGACCTTCTCCTCCTGAGAAGGAGCAACATCGGAAAAGCAACACAACTGTTTGTCACTCATTACGCCTGAATTTATGTGTGCGGTGCCCAGACCTGCCCCACTGCCACAGTCCCACCATCAGATGTGGACAGGATGAAGTTTGTCCTCTCCAGCCCTTTTTGTAGCTGGTGAACAGAAGTCAAACAGTGATGAGAAGCACTTTTTTTTTGCCAGGGAGAAGAGTCCACCTGTGTGGGCAGGACACTGAACAGCAAATTAAAAGGAGTCATTCCGAAATTTCTTTCTGATTCATTTTATTTTGAAATGAAAAAAAAAGGTTTCTGGAGGTTTTGCAAATCAGACATGGAGGGGACACCTTGTATTCCCTCGGTAAGTGTCATCTCAGTGTTCTGCATTTAGAATCATAGAATCACAGAATGGTTTGGGTTGGAAGGGACCTTAAAGATCATCTAGTTCCAACCCCCTGCCATGAGCAGGGACATCTTCAACCAGATCAGGTTGCTCAAAGCCCCATCCAGCCTGGCCTTGAACACTTCCAGGGATGGGGCATCCACAACTTCTCTGGGCAACCTGTTCCAGTACCTCACCACCCTCAGAGTGAAAAATTTCTTCCTTTAATCTAATCTAAATCTACCGTCTTTCAGTTTAAAGCCATGACCTCTTGTCCTGTCACTACATGCCCTTGTAAAAAGTCCCTCTCCAGCTTTCCTGTAGGCCCCTTCAGGTACTGGCAGGCTGCTGTAAGGTCTCCCCGCAGCCTTCTCTTCTCCAGGCTGAACAACCCCATCAGCCTGTCTTCATAGGAGAGGTGCTCCAGCCCTCTGATCATTTTCGTGGCCCTCCTCTGGACCCGCCTCAACAGCTCCATGTCCTTCTTATGTTGGGGGCCCCAGAGCTGGACGCAGTACTGCAGGTGGGGTCTCACCAGGGCGCAGTAGAGGGGCAGAACGCCCTCCCTCGACCTGCTGGCCACGCTTCTTGTGATGCAGCCCAGGATACAGTTGGCTTTCTGGGTTGCAAGCACACATTCCTGGGTCGTGTTGAGCTTCTCATCGACCAACACCCCCAAGTCCTTCTCCTCAGGGCTGCTCTCAATCCATTCTCCGCCCAGCCTGTATTTGTGCTTGGGATTGCCCCGACCCATGTGCAGGACCTTGCACTTGGCCTTATAGCAAAATAGCAAATACGAATAGCAAAAATAGCAAAAGCTCATACAAAACTAAATGTGTGTCAGGCTGAACGTGTGCCCACTCAGAGGCTGGTGTGGTTCACTTTGACTGGTTCAGAAACGTCTCAGCTCTATTCCAAAATGGCAAAATAAAGCTGAGTGTGGGCTACGTTTGCCAAGTGTGCTGGTGGTGTTTCATCAGCACTTCAGAAAAACAGTTTGTAAACAGACTGTCCCCCATCTTTAACAAAGAGTAGAGTTTTTTTAACAGTTAAAATAAGGGATTTATCTGTGCATAACAGGGGCTAGTGCATGACAAAGGGTCCAATTAGGTGCTTGCAGAGGAAGAGTCAAAATCAAGTACTAATCTTGCTGAAATAAAGGGGAATTTCATTCCTGGCTTCATGTAGGAAAGAGGCTCATCCAATGTGTTGCAGGACTTGTCTGCATCAGGGCTCAACTATGCACTGACCATTCCCACTTCCAACATTTGGCACTAATGAAATATTCAGAGCTTTACAAGCAGGACAATAAAATGATCTAAGGGAAGTTTCAGGGTCTGAGTCCATGCATGAATGGTTCATTCACCAGTCATCTGGGTTTGTTTTCCTTCTACCCTAAGTTTAAGCAGAGATGGAATAAATTTATTATGAAGTTTGTGCTGTCCAATATTCTCAGTAATTTGGTTTGCCAGGTGGAAGCATCCAAGTCATTAATCATCTGTTTTGTACTTGGTACTCTTTTAATATTTAACAACAGAAGAATGCATTTGTTTGTTTACCAATGTCAGGGACAAATAAGCTGTGATATCAATTCAATCTAGACAAGAATAATGAAAACATCTTTTAAAACAGTACTTTAAAAAGGAGTCTGTTTCTCTAAACATAGAAGAGCCACAAGGTAGCCGGAATAAATCAAGTCAGACTGAAGATTCAGAAATGAGAAGAGCAAGTAAGAAAACAGCACATTTCACTTTGCACTGCTAATGCCCGCAACAGCTTTCTCTAAGCCTGAAAGCGGTGTATCTCTTTATAATTGCATTGAGATGATATTGCCTGCTTGGGTCGGGTTTGTTGCAAGAGCTTTGCAACAGCCCCGGCTGCACAAATAGTGGCTCTGGGGAGAGGGTCCATAGTTGCCCCGGTACCAGCAACCATATCCCTCCATTGGGGGTCCCGGGAGGTGAAACACCCAACAGCAATGGTCTCCTCCACCCAGAGAGGAGGGCAGCAAGCAAGGGATCACCGTGCAGCAATTCAAAGCTGTGCACTGTTCCACACCCACCGTGTGTCCTCCAGCAAGCTGCTAACCCCCTTGTAGCCTGCACAGAGCCTGCTTCCTCAGAGGAGAGAAAGGGCATACTCTTGTCTCCTTAATTAGAGAGTGAAATCCCGTTCTTCTCTTGCAAGAAGCAGCCAGGATGCAGGAAGGCTTTGAAGAGCTGTTTTGTTCTTGCTGCCCTTTATTCAAGGAAGAACCTTGAAAATCCCAGCAAATCATGTAGGATCGGATCAAATAATGTTGGCCCATCAAAAATGCTGTTGCATAAATAGCTGATGCTTGCAATGATCGGTCCTTCAGCCCTGCAGAGCTACAGCTTCTGTGGTTATGTTTATGCACACCTAGTTTGGTCCTTCAAGGCATGTGTTTGAGTGTTGTGTTGAATCTGGGCCTTCACTCTGGTTCATCTGAGGACAACCTGTGCACAGATTTGAAATGAACCCACAGCTCATGTTTAATTAGCTGAGCTCCAGACTTCATTATGGATTAGAAATTCAAGCCAAGCCCATCAAGAAGTGTTTGAGAGAACACACAATGATGTATAGGCTAGCAGTAAAATTAGTAACACCTTCCAAATCTGATAGCAAAACTGGGGAGGCATGAAGGACACCACCAGATTTTACCTCTTATTAGTGACGGCATGGAAATGGCCCCACTTTCTCACAGTCCTTCAGATGCTGTGTGGGCACTGGGTGGAGGATGTGCATCAGCATGCAAGGAGATGGTCCTGCAGGTGCCAAAATACCATCCCATCAGTGCAATGCCAGGGTAGACACACTGGGCTGGTAACAGGGATGAGGTGAAACCAGACATCTGCAATGCCCAACCCAGCAGCTGTGCAAATCCTGCTGCCCGGGGAGAATGGGTGCATGTACTAGACTGGCCCTCCTCTTGCTTTAACTAGGGAAAATAAACCAAGTTATAACTTATATGCCTCTGTACACACACAGATAGGTAGCACTGGCTGCTGACATTTTGGTGTCAGGGAAACAGTTTTCACTGGTGATTATTTTTTCCCTTTGTGTCTTCTTTGGGGAGGCTGCCCTGGGGGATGCCAGCAGCCAGGTAAGGGCTATTCTGCCATGAGAGCTCTGCTGGGGAGAACATGTCTCAGGGGAGAACATCTGATCTCTCCAAAGGAGACATTTTTTGTCCTGGGGGAAGGGGGAAGGAATGTAATAAAAATGTGAGAATACAATTAACATGATAGGTTGTACTGCAGGGAACACGTCCAGAAAACAAGTGAGCAGACTACCCCTGGTAGCGTTAAATGAGGCAAGAAACAGGGGCATTTAATGTTCTTCACTTCAAATTAAAATCCCCAGGAAGAACAATGATAATTCCTTAATTCATCATTAAACTATCCTAAATATTCCCAGTCCTTCTATTTTGTTCTTTCTCTAGCAGATTTTTTTGTCATATTAGCAGCCGCATGAGTTATTATATACTATTTGGAAGCCTTGATTTAAAAATCTCTATGTAATTAGTCCCTGAAAGTTCCATTTTTTTGCCATCATTTGTATGGATGGAGTAAATGACTCATCTTAGCTCTTTCTGTAAAAATATTCACTGTGGGTGCTCTCCCCGAAATCAGAAACCTTAGCCAGTACAAAGGCAATAAAAGGCAGGAGGAGAGGGGAAAACATTTCAAAATAAAACTCACTTTGAGAAAAAACAGATGAAGTTGACCATAGATATTACCCTCAATTTCTGTATTTTGAACAGTTGATTAAGACATAGACAAATGAATTCAACTTGTCGAGCTACTGTGTAAATCTCTCAGATTTATGTAGAAAGATAGATTTGCTCATTCTCCCTATTAGGAGAAAAGCTTCTTCTAATGAAATAGGCCACCTGCTGCCTCAATGCTAATCCTCTCCGTGGGTTTTGACCCGTAAGCACAGGGCAATTGCATCAAAAACTGCCATTGAAAATGGTATTTTTACCTTTCCCTGCTCACCCATGCTGCAGGCTTTCCTCAGTGCAGGGAATGATGATGCTGTGGATGAAACAAACCTGACCAAAAAATTATTTCTTTCCTAACAAAATAAAATATGTGTTTCCTGGTGTTCCCAGATGTGCTGGAGGCACCACGGTGGTGGGAGCAGTGGGGATGAAGCAGGAGGTCCCAGTGCCTCTGCCGGTCCCCTGCGCTTGGGTGCCTTGAAGAAGAGCCAAAACATGTGACATGTGACATCCCTGGGCAAGAGGTTGCTCTCCATCCAGGACAGGGGACACCAGTTCCCCTCCACTCCATGGTGGCTGGGGTAGAAAGGGGCTTTCAGGGTGACAGGGCTCCTCGCAGCCTCCAGCCGATGGGCATGGCTGCATGAGAAATCCCGAATGAGGGACCCTGGGGACCTGCTCATTTTAGTCATTTAGAGCCGGGAGAGGTTTATTGTACCCCAAGAGCCCCAAAGCCCTGGGGACTATGGCTGAACTGGGAATGAGCAAACTCAGTCCATTTTGTTTGAAACTTCCTACAGGAGAGAGAAATATGGAAAAAGTTCAGAAATTTCCAAAACTCTGGAAAATGCAAATGCTGACCCACAGTCAGAAACAGCCATACAATACAGGCAAATGCCATCCTCACCATCTTCCCCTTCATTTCAATTATACCTCCCAGAGCTGGAGAACAGATTATGGTTCCCATATCACACACACTTTCTTCGTTTCAGTGGGAAACCAATGACCAGTTATCCTGTCGCTATCTGCACATCCTGTTATAGTAACGAACAGAAGTCATCAAATTATAATACTCTTAATCACACTAAATAATGCCTCGCGCTACAAGTTGCCCCATTAAAATCAATGGCCTATTTGTAGAATGGAGAAGATCTCAGTGTGAGTAATGACATTAAAATCCCTCCCTGGCTGGGAATAAAATTTAAAACTCCCTGGTGTCTCCCAATCTACCTAACAAACAACAGGGGAAAGGTATTGACTGTTAACGTATCCATGTATATGATGTCTGTTTGTAAAATAGAGTTGTGACTCAAATTCAGCAGATGAGGAGCGTTTAATAAGAAGGGACGCTCGCCTATGTCAACCTTATTGATTGGGGGCACAATGGTGTCTCCTGCTGACAAAGTAAATTATTTACTCAGCCACAGCAGCTGGAAGAAAGCTCATGCAGCCTGTTCGATTTCAACTGGTTTTTAATTTTCCTTGGGGTAGAGGGAAAGCACAACGCGACTGGGCGGTCTCAGGGAGAAGGAAACAGTGTAATGGCAGATCCCAGTGATAAGGCACTTACCTTTCCTACAAATGAAAAAGAAATCACCAAGAGCTCAGCTTGAAACCCAGCATTTTGGCAAAGCAGTCCCTCGACACCCATGTAGGTTGGGAAGGGCTGACTGCTGTCAAGCCAAGCACAGACGTTGCCCCCAGCCAGAGAGAAAGACCAGGCTATTTCATCACTAAAAGTTCCCAGAGAAGCCTACCCATTTAGACACACACACACATATACACATGCACACACATGTTTTCCCACCCTGCTTAAACAAAACAGACACAGGAGAGCAGCTCATAAGGGCCAAAGAACTGTGAATGCCAAATCCTAGGAAAAATTGGGGAAGAATCTGCCAAACTCCAGTGTTGGGGGTTTGGGTTTTTTTGGTTTTGGTTTGTTTTTTTTTTTAGTTGGATTTAACTGTAGGTCACAAAGGGTCACAAAGTTCAAGGGAATGACAGCTTGAAGTGCACAATGGTTTCGGGAGGGATTGCCTCTTCGTCCTGTGCAAGCAGCACCTACCACCATGCAGGTTCCTGGGGTCTCCAGCATCACGGGGGATGCTCAGCTGCATCACAGGTCACCAGGGCTGGGCTGGGGGGCTGCGAGGTGGTAGGAAACAAATGGTGCCAGACGACAGTAATGCCTTTTCATTATCCTAAAAGCTTAGGAAACTAATTCAAAAACCAAAGAGGGTTAAACAGGATTAGAATCATTCTTCTCTTCTGAATGCAGCTAAGAATAATCAAATTGTTATTCAAAACAGGGAGTGGATAGTGTTTAATATATCAAGCATGCTCTCCACGAGGGTTTTTACCTCTCACATGCACTAATCTCTTGGCTATCAAGCTCACTGACACTTCTGTTTAAGAGCATCTGAGGTGGAACATGGGAGACCTCGCTCCTCGGCGAGGGGACCTGCCACCAGCACGGCAAAGCCACAGGGCCAAGGTGGAAAGGAATATGTGAATGCAGCATGCTCAGGGCAGCCACAAATTTGCTCCGGTGTGCTAGCAATAAGGCTATTCACTGAGTTTCTGTTGTATTAAATGTAAGGAGCTTTTTGTTTGTTAGTTATATCTGTGTACAAGATGCACCTCACAGGCCCATCTGCTCTGTCACACTTCAGGGAAGCTTCAAGGAGAGGAAATAACCATTTCCAAACCTGCCCTCCCTTTCCAAAGAAAACAGCTCTCAAATCAGCACATAAAACAATAAATCTGATTCTCATGTGCAATGCTCAGGACACCTCATGCCTGTGACTGCCTTGATTTTGAAGTAGTACCCATGTTTTTGACAACCTACTGAAAAAATATGGAGGCAGATGTGTTTGTAGCGCATTAGGCCCCACATGAAGGGCTCACACTGGAAGAGGGACTGGATAAAATTCCAGCTGAAAACCAAATTGGTGTTTGTTCCTCTTTCTTTCCTGTCTACATTTTTCACTAAAGGACTCACTGTTGTGGCCTGAAGCATCTACAAGGAGTTAGGACAAATAAACATTGGAGAGCAGGTTGCAAAGTATATGTCTTCATGAAGACGAACGCTAAAGCATGGCAGCAGTCCCCACAGGGTACCTGCTCATACATTTGTGCCAGGGGAGTTCAGCATCATTTACTATTCAGACCTTCTGGCTTTGCCCACAACAGAAGGGAATCCCGGAGCTCCTGGTCAGTTCAAGAGTGAGTCAAGTCTTCTCAAGCTGTACATTATAAAGGTTGCACATGAGATGGAACTCCATAATTTCCCTGGACTCAAGTCCAGTGACTCAGAGAGTCACTGAATGTCTCTACATCTCAATTCTTCCAGCAGTTAAAGACTTTCATAATTCTTCTTGTGAAATTAGTTTGAAAAGAGGAAAGATGATACTATCTCACAAGGCATTAGAGTAGTGTTCTCCTGAAAACAGGTAGACAATGTTGCTGGTGGTGATTGGGACCTTGTTGTGCAAAATACATTGGGTCCTGCAAATATTGTCTGCCCAAATATGTGCTTTAAAACATGTACATTTCCTTTAGTGGTACAAAAGAAAATAAGTCTTTCCAGATCTGGGTCATATACCCAAGGCAGGGCTGGGAAACATGGTCAAACATCAGCTCCCCAAATTCCTTGACTGCTGTGTTCATGCAGTCCATTAACCTCCTAGCAGCATGAACTCTGAGGACCTCCATGAAATGGGCTTTTCTGCACAACACTGTCCATGCATTTGGCATGAATAGGTTTAGACCTGGATCTTCAAGGCAACTCATGGGCAAGGTGAGTCTTTCCAAGGAATCCCACTCCCATTTGATGAATCAAATAAACATCTAGCTCTGACTATGCTGTCCCAGCAGCTGCAAGTCATCTTTAATTTCAAAACAGGGGACTGGGTTTATTGTAGGAAAGGGATTGGGTATTACTATAGAAACAAGTAGAGGAGGGTCACTTCTGGACTTTATTGGACTTCTTTTTTATGGAAGAGTGAGTTTGGCCTGGCAGTATTGGTTTCTTTCCTATTGAAGCACAATCTCAGCATGCCCTTTCACAGCCCTGTGGAAACAGGTAGGCACAGAAAACTTTCTAATTCTGAACCTGGCGATTTTCCCTGAGAGATTGCTTATAGCTGGCCATAAAACTACACGCTGATCTCTGCAGGGCATTTTTCTGGGGAAAAAAAAAAGGAACCAAGACAACCAGTGAGATACCAGGCAGACTGATTGCGAATGTCATCTTCTTTGGCCTAAGCACTGGTTAATTTGAAGTCACTGAAAAAAAACTCCCCAAAAGTTCTTGGTGTTAGCTGTACAAGCATGTAAATGCTGTTTCTTGTTAAAAATTTATAGTGAAAAAATATTAGTATTTGGGTTTGATTGTTCACAGTGTGGAGCCCCTGAGTTCTTGGCTTAAGTCTCAAACCCTTTAGCAGAGTCAACTTCTCACTCTAACGTGTGCTTTATTGGCGAAATAATGAGCTCAAATTAAAATATTCCAACCTGAAGGACATGCAGAGCTATTCTCTCCCTCTTCCTCCTCCCTCATGTTCATCTCCCTCTCTGGAGCACCATTTTGGGCGGATGAGCACAGCCCTGATCAGTCACTCGCACATCTTGCTGCTCCCTGCCACCTTGCTCTGCTCCTTGGCCAAGGCAGACCCTCGGGCGTGGGGCAGACCTGGGTCTCCCCAGGTCCTGCCCTTTGGGTCTCAGAAGCCGGCTCATTTTCTAGACACATAATGCTGGTAATGATGCACTGGCCATGCCCTCTCCTTGCTCTTCCAAAGGGGGACAATATAAGTCGTAATTCCTGACACAAGTCTTGTCTCCCAGGGTGCTGGGAGCTAACTCACTCTGCAACACATGCTGCTGCAAAAGCTGGGCGGCTGCTGAGCCTTTTGGCACATCCTTATGCTTTTTGTTGAAAACAGCAAATAATGAGACAGATTTTAGTCAATGGACATGCACTAATTGACATCAGTTGTGTTGTAATTGGTAGAGAAGAAAATACATGGTTAGTAACATTCAAAGAAAAAAGAGGCCTAGATTTTTCTGGCCTTTTCTAAATGATAAAGCTCTCTTCCTCTTTGAACCTGACAAAAAGGAGCTGCAGAACTGGAGAAGAAGCACTTTGTGAGAGATAAAAAAATTACAGCCCTAAATGCTAACCTGGTGATTTTTCATTTGAATCCGTGCATTATCAGTGGAGCTCAACCCTCATGAAAGCAGGTTTGGATTATAAATAGGGCTCAACGGGAGTTTTCAAAAGCACCTTTTTCAGTGGATAGTATCTGCCAAAACCAGAGCCTTTTCCAGGAACATATGAGTTTTGACAAGTTCCAGGTGTGAAGCGAGGACAGGCGTTAGCCTGGCAGCTGACACATTTGCCAATAGATGGGAAACATTTTCAAGTTGCAGCTCGACCTGATTCATACTGAAAACTTGGACTTGACTTGCTCTTGTCGGGGAAAGACCAAGCTGCTGCCTGCTCTGGTGCGAGTCCTGCACCCTGTAAGAAGGCTTTAACATCTCCATTGGTTGTCTCACTAAAGAACAGGAAAGGTTTTGTAACACTGAACTCCTCACAGCCGTAAAACCCCGTTTCCTCCCCACTCCTTCCCCCCCAAAACACTGATGCTGACAATTTCCCTGCATCTCTCGCCAACACTACCTTTGACTTCAGGACACACACAGACTATTTTAAAACAAAGCATCTAAGATATAGCTTTAGTTTCAACCTCTTTTCAAGGATATAAAATGGAACATAATATAAATAGGCTCTTTTTCGCTAACCCGTCCTAGGCTCCAAGGATAATCTTCTTATGAATTCAGGGTCAGACGGAGGCCGGAAAACAGCTGACCAAAAAATAGTAATAAAATATTCTTAACTTCCACCCCAGTTCTGCAGAAGTTTTTAAAGAGCATATGCCTGATAATGCTGATGTGTCACTGAGTGACAAGTGACAATGTCTAAGTGACACAAAAGAGAGGCAGGGGTTTTTTGTGGGGTATTTTTTGGCCCTGAGGGATGGGCAGTTGTTTCTCGCTCCCATAGGATGGACATTCTCAATGTCTGGAAGCACCTTTTTAATCCATACCCTTAAAGAGAAGGCAAATTGGTGAATGAATTTGTTTCTTTCCTTGTTTTACAGGGAACAGCTTCAAAAGAAAGCACATGCAGCACTTTCACATGGAATTCAGGTCAGGCATGCAAAGAGATTCATCAGATGATGGGTTTCTCTGTCTGACATCAGAGAAATTGCACAGGGTTTTTGACTCGATCATGTTAGACCTTTGCTATTTCGGGGAACAAAGGAGAAGCCTTATCTTCTGCTACATATACCTTCCCACATATACCTTCCCCTGTCCCCATTGGTGTCATTCATGTAAAACGGAAAAAATTGCATCTTGCTGCCACCAGATGCCAAGGAATTCAGCAAAAATAAGGGGTAGGAATGGGAATGTGACAAACAGGCTGTGTTTCAAGACCCCACTCATCTTTTGTACATCTTTTATATTTGTGTTGCTGTGGCACAAGAGTTATATGGGTGCTGCTCATGTCCAGGAGGAGAAGATCCTTCTCAAGCTGTGGTGGTGGATGGAGCATGGAGAAAAGCAGTGAACATCCCTCACACTTACATCCCTGGAGCAGGATGTGTTGCAGCCTGCTTTTTTTTAACTTCCAGCATCTTTAGCACTACTTTTTTTGGTAAACATGCCCCCCACAGTCTCCCAGACAGAGACGGGCATAGCTGATCCCGCCTTGGGGTTTGCTCGCTGAAACAGCTTAACAGTTCCCCCTTGAGGAGGAAATTCACTTTGCTCCTCAAAACGTTGCTCACCTGCTGACAAACTTCCTTTGGGGAGAAACCTGGGAGTTTCCGCAATGAGAAGAGCAGCAGTTGTGGCACCTCAGGGCTGTCTGGAGTGTGACTGCATACTCAGAGCAATGTAATTACCTGCACATCTCCATGGGCAGTCCACAGACTCCTGTGACATGGGCACGGATGTGGGTGCCTGCACAGGGACCCTGCACTGTCCCATGGCCCCTCACCCTGCTTAGCTGGGGGCTCCTTTAGAAAAAAAACACCACTGCAAGTCCATCTATTACTGCAAGAAACCATCAAGGTGTGAGCAAAATCTGGTATTAAATCAGTTGCCAGATCTAAAACAGCCATCGGGATGGCCGTGCCTCTCTGGGAAACAAGTATCATTTGGGATTGTCCGTATCATCACTGGGATTATCCACATCGCCTCCAGCACTGAAGCCCGGTGGGACAGGGTCTGTGCGTGCTGAAGACTTGAGGCCAGAGACTATGTTGATCCACGCTCTTGCAGCTCTTGCTGGTGCCACAGAGAGTTGGTACTGAGAGCAACACCGGTGGGTTATCACCACGTCGGTTAGCCTGGATGAGAAGACAACTATGGTATTAACACAAGCAACCCACTGGTTTCATGCAGCTGGACTGTTTTGGAGGCAGAAGGAGACGGAGTATACGTGGACAGTGCTCTGCGGCACGTATGGGACATCCAGCCAGTGTCCCTCTGCTTCCAGATCCTTCACCCTCGCAGTGGGTTTGGCTGAAACACCCCAGCAGGTGGGTGCAGAGGGGGGAAACCCAGGAGTCTGCATTTCAGGGAAAAGTTGTTTTCCCCTGAGAGCTTTTGTAGCTAAACTGTATTGTTCGGTAAAGATTAAAATGTTTTGTGGGAACATGTCAATTCTGACACCACTTCTAAAGAAAGGAGTTGAAATGAATCATTTCAGCTCCCTCATTTTGATAAAGCTAAAATGTGTCAATAATAGTGAAATGTTTTGATAATCTCCAAAACACTCCTTTGGATAAAACTGAAAATGTTTTGACTCTCCTAGCAAGGATAAATGCAGATGTTATTCTTGTGTGCCTTTTGCCTATTTGTTTTTACCAACCTCCAACGTGCTCTTCTCGCTTTCTTATCCTCGCACCATTGAATTCCACAGATCACTCAAGAAATCCAAATGTATATCAAAATTCCCTAAAAAAAGAATATGTTTTGCAGTAGTTTACTGTGTATTCGCTTTTGCTGACTGTGACTGCTCCAGCGTCCCAGAGTTCACACCATGCAGTGAGCGGGAGCCAAGGGTACTGAGCAGTCAAGAAATTCAGAGTTTTTGGAGACTGAAGCTCAGTATGGTCAATACAGAATAAGCGTACATGGGTTAGCAGTGTTAATTCACGATCGCAAGGAAATGAAACAAGGCTGTCCCTGTATTTAATTGACAAAAGCATTCCTATAATCTAGGATGAGACATTAATGAGCCTTTTTGCTACAGCTGTCCTTGCTCCTAACGCAGGAGGTTCTCAAAATGCTCCATCTCCTTGCTGAGGTCAGGGCTGCAGCCTCACAATCTGAGTGGAGGAATGGCTCATCCAGAGCTGCTTTGGCCCCAAAAAAGGCCTTGATGTGAATGGAAACTCAGTCTGCACTCCTCTGAGGCTTGGCAGGAGCAATGGTGCCTACTTCAACCTTGTCCAGGAGGTAGTCCAGACCCTATTTATGCTTCTCTTCTCTTCTCTCTTCTCTTCTCTTCTCTTCTCTTCTCTTCTCTTCTCTTCTCTTCTCTTCTCTTCTCTTCTCTTCTCTTCTCTTCTCTTCTCTTCTCTTCTCTTCTCTTCTCTTCTCTTCTCTTCTCTTCTCTTCTCTTCTCTTCTCTTCTCTTCTCTTCTCTTCTCTTCTCTTCTCTTCTCTTCTCTTCTCTTCTCTCTCTCCTCTCCTCTCCTCTCCTCTCCTCTCCTCTCCTCTCCTCTCCTCTCTCTCTCTCCTCTCCTCTCCTCTCCTCTCCTCTCCTCTCTCTCCTCTCTCTCTCTCTCTCTCTCTCCTCTTCTCTTCTCTCCTCTTCTCTTCTCTTCTCTTCTCTTCTCTTCTCTTCTCTTCTCTTCTCTTCTCTTCTCTTCTCTTCTCTTCTCTTCTCTTCTCTCTCTTTCTCCCTGCACAGCAAACATTGTCCAACATATGTGCATGGGATCAGTCATTTCTTGTCTCCAAAATTTCATCTGAAAAAACCTCAATAGATTATTAAAATGGATGCTATCTTCCTTTCTTTATCTCCTGGCTGCTAGAACAGGGGCCCTGCCTATGTATCTATACAGGCTCAGCAAAGCCAGCAGGAATTTTTTCAGTAACTAAATCAAATCTAAGCTGCTGCTGTTCTAAAAATACTTGTTTAATAAAATTCTATTATTTTTCCCCTTATATTCAGATTTTAGAAGTAATTTTCATTGACTGTTTTGTAGCAAATGTCCTGCTTGTTTGCCATCTATCTAGGAAAGTGGTCTGATTTTGAGCTTCAGTGGTCCCTCAGTGGTACCTAGCTTTTCTCTTCTCTTTGGAGAGGGAGCTGAAGTGTTGTCAGTGGTAACAAGGGCAAAGAAAAATGATAATCTTTAGGTTTGATTTAGAGACTAATTTTAAAGAAATTCCCTTAATTTAAGCATAGGCTTGAGTCAGGAAAGCCATTAATTCAATACATGCATAGCTTGAGTTTGGGTGCTACCAAAATATACACGTGTATGCACATGCACAGAAAGCCCTGTTCATAAAAAGAAAACAAGCTGTGAAGCACTTCAATGTAAACCTGCTTTTAAAAAATGCTCTAATAAGTATATTATATCCTTATGTGCAATGATTAATTCATGTCTTTGCTTAACCTCGGGCACTTGGCTGAATGGCATCTTTAATCATTTGTAAAACCAAAATATTCACCCAGGCCCTTACGGCCTCAAGCACACAAATCCCTTTGAACCTGCTGCCTTTGCAGCTAACACATTGACAGTTTCTGAGCATGCAACATCACAAGGCCCAAAATTTGGTGTACACTTCAAGCTTCTAAAAGCTGTAGAAAAACCAGGTGCAAAGAGGTTGCAGGATCAGGTTGTTTCTCTTGGTGTTTTCTGACTGAGCCACAGTGGATGCAAGGTGGCATTTTAATCACATTTTTTTCCCCCAGTAAATGGAGATTAGCTAGTTGCAGCATTTGTTTCCTGCTGTTTCAGCTGGGAAAGTCAGGCATACTTTACTGAACACTGATAGGTGCCATATCAATGCCACACCTAGCATTGATAGGTGCCATAGAAAAAAGACAATAGGCTAGTTAATTTATCGTGGCATTTGTTTCATGATCGCGCCACTGGTTTTTAGATGTTTTACAAAAGAATTTGTGCTCAGATAAACAAGTGGTTTGCTGGTGACTGGATTTCTTTCCCCTTGGGCTCATTGGTAAAGAGGGATTGTTTGCATGACTGTGGCTTTAATTAATATTTTGTAACATGCTGAGATGCAATTGCGTAACACTGGTTTTAAAGACATTAGTTCCTAAAGAAAGAACGGAAAAGCCATCACTGTAGGACTTTTTTTTAAACAACTTCTCTAATTAAGAAACCTGCTGAGCAAAGTGTACAAACACATGATTAAGTCCATCTGTATTCAGCCAGGCACATAAGCACATGCATAAAGTTTGGCACGTGCTTTACTCAAGAGGAATTGTCTCATGAATTGGGATCTAAAAGAAAGCAGGGGAGATGATACACTGTGCTCTTCTCTTAATGATGCAGTATTTTACATTCTAGTAACCAGCTATTTCACAATATGAATATTTTCCCCCTTTCTTTTTCCCTTGAAAACACCTCGACATAGTATATCTTGGCACATTTTTGTCAAACTTAGTTTTGAATATTGAACAACTTGGTGAAGAAGAGGAGCTGCACATTTCAAACCGCCCTGAGCTCTGAGAACCCAGAGTTCAGCCCTCTGCTCCTGACAAGGATGACAAAGAGGCTGCCGTGAGCATCTCATATGTTTCCATCTAATATGAGATTTCATATTCAGCACCAAAATGGGAATTTTGCAAGGAAACACACCCCAGTGACAACATAACGTCCTTCACAGGCTAAGTCAATTTTAATTTTTTAAGCCATTATTATTATTAAGCATCAAAATCTGTGGTGCATACATCTCATCCATGACTGATGGCTTTTGTTTTATGAATAATCAAGTCAATTCAATTCAGAAACAGGCAAAACGAGATAAGGCTGTGAATGTCCTTTGCAAATGGCCACATAGACCACGGGTACAAACCCATCGAGCTGCGCTGACCCCACCAGACCCACACTGATTTTCACCCTTGGAGGATATGCCCCTGCAGTGCAAAAGCCACCTGCTATCTCAGGGGGACAACCGGGGCATCGTGGGGATCCTTCTGGAGATGAGATGACTTTCTTTGCCATGGTTTTTGATGTCCTGTTTTTGAGGTATGTGGTTCGGCAGTATGTCATGATGGAGATGTGATACCCATCACCAGTGCTGGGTTTAGGCTCAGCGGGCACTGTCCTGTGGGGGGAAAGCTCCCAGGACTACGCCGAACCTGCTGGCACCATGACCTCCTTCCGATCACCTGACATTCACATTTTATATTCCCCATTTCCTTTTGGACAACCCAATTTCCATAAACCTGAGTGATTATTTCGTTTTTGAGAAATTAAACCATCACCTTCCCAATTTTAATTCCTATAATTTATTTTTATGAGGTGATGCTGAAAAGGTCAAAAATAATGAATATTTTGAAAGATGTGGAAGCCAGACCTGTGCTTTCCCTGAAAGCTGTGCAGGAGGTGCCTGTAAGAGATGCAGGAATAATCATTATTTTAAAAAAAAAAAAAAAGTAACCACTCAAATATGTTTCTAGTAACACTGCAAATCCTACTGACCATATTTTAAGATTAAAGCTTCTAGGTAACTACACTGGCTTTTTCCATTCCTGTGAAGAAGATCTGGTTGGATAGAGGAAACCTTCCCGTTTCAGAGAACTACAACTGCCTTCTCAACATGAGACAGCGATGAGAAGAGACCACTAAAGGAAAGTGATCTGGATTTCCTGGAAAAGCTGTCCACTATTAAACAATGTTCTAAAGCAGTGAAATACAGAGACAAGGTAGCTGAAGGGAAAGTCTATAGCTGCACGTGATGATAGTCCCTCCTTCTCACCCCAAGCGCTGTCTTCAATGGCCATAGGAAACACTGCTTGTATAAAACCAAATATGCTGTGCAAGGAGGGGAGAAAGAAGAAGGGGCAGCGTGGTCTTCATGTGCACGACTAGAGGAATAGGAATGCAGGAAACAATATTCACTCTGTATATAGCATTACTGAGACCATTACTGTAATAGCGGGTCCAGTTTTGGCATCTGCGCTCTGAAAGGAGATTGATAAATTGAAATGTCTGCACAGAGCTACTATCAGAGGGTTCTTTACAGAGAGACACTAAATGCATTCACTTGCTTAAAAAAAAGAAAGTTAGGAGTTAGCTTGAGCGCAGTGTATAAAGGATCCATGAAAGGGCAAAAACATTCCTCTTCCTGAGCAGCTCTTTGATTCAGGACTCTGAATCCAATGACTATAAATAAAAGCCAGCAGAGCTGCACTGGTAGAAAAGGTACTAGTTATTAAATTCTTTTTTTTTTCCTTCTTCTTCTTTTTTTTTTTTTTTTTGAATGAGGATTTTGGAATAGCTCAGGAAGGGATGTAACCAAATCTTCACAGCCTCCAAACCAAGCCCAGAAAACTCTCCGGAGCCACGCTCGGTCCCAGACGCACAGCAGAGCAGTCCGTAGCAGTCACTGCAGCAATTTCTCCACCAGCTGCTGATCAGAGGTGCCTATCCTGGTGGGCCCTCCCAGACCCAACATTTATGAGCCCAGGAATCTTCCTGGCACTTGTAGGCTGGGATGTGAAAATGCCAACGTGAGCTGATTTTCTGGCTCATCATTTATGCTATGAATATTTTATAAACTGGCTTGTTGGCTGGGATACGAGAGACATAAAGAAGTGAAACAACCCACTTCATTCACAGAGAGCTTCTGTAGACAAACATAATGCAATTCAAAAGCCTCAACACCAGACGTGAATGTGGGTTTGACTTAAGGGCTCAAGTCCCAAAATCACAACAAAGACATAAAACTGACAGCACAGCGAAGCAAACTCTGCGCAAACAGAGTAGTGAGACACCGTGATCAGTATCAGCCTGCTGCCATCGACTTTTTCCTGCTTTGGATCAGGGGTCAGCTGCTGACCCATCACTTGGAGCATGGGGTGGAGGTTGTATCTAATGATTCTTTTGGAATTGGGCTCAAATCCACTGCCCTGAACAGCTCCAAAAAAAAGAAGGGAATGGCTTAAAGTTAAATTCCCAAGGGCTACTCTGGTTTGGGGAAATCATCCCTGCAGCTGTAGGGCTTTTTTGACCATGGTCTATCTGGGAAACAGTTTCCTGTTTCTCCCTGATGTAATCCTGCCAAGACACATTTTGGAGTGTTGATTGGTGCCAGTTTTTGCTTTATTTTTGGAAAATGTTCTTCACACCTGGGTCTTGAAAGACCTGCAGACCCAGAGCAGTGTGAGCCTCACACAAAGTGAGAATTGAAATGGCTCGATTAATGTTGTGAACATTGTTAGGATGAGGAGAAGGCCAACAGGTTACCAGTGGCAGCTTTCAAGATGTCTTTTAAAGTTCTTAAGTAAAAAGAACCCCCAAACCCACAACATTAACAACACAGAGGGCTTTATTTGCACTTACCCTAAGGTCATTAATTCCTCTGGGTCCTGCTATGTCCCTGAACTTTAAAACCCTTTGTACTTTTAGATTGGTGTAGTGGGGCTTTGGAAGTGCTCTCCAAAACTAAATATATTTTTTCCCTGAATCTTATTTCTAGTTGCAAATTAGCAGTTTTCAGCTACTGGGGAATGTTGTGGCTAACTAAAAAGAAAATCAAACATAGCAAAACGCATGACCAATTTTTTTAAAAAACCAAATTACTGTTTTTACAGTACAAGAAGGACGTGGACCTGTTAGAGCCGGTCCAGAGGAGGGCTGGAACACCTCTCTGACGATGAAAGGCTCAGAGAGTTGATGTCGTTCAGCCTGGAGAAGAGAAGGCTCCAGGGAGACCTTATTGCAGCCTTTCAATACATAAAGGGAAACTTTTTACCAAGGCCTGTAGTGACAGGACAAGGGGCAACAGTTTTAAACTGAAAGAAGGTAGATTTAGGTAGGATATAAGGAAGAAATTTTTTACAATGAGGGTTGTGAGACAATGGAATGGTTGCCCAAAGAAGTTGTGGATGTCCCATCATTGGAAGTGCTTAAGGTCAGGTTGGACAGGGCTTTGAGCAACCTGATATGGTGAAAAATGCCCCTGCCCATGGCAGGGGCATTGAACTGGATGATCTTGAAAGGTCACTTCCAACCCAAACCATTCTGTGATTCTGTGATTCTATGATTTCAGAGGTTAGAGACACGAACTTCCCTAAAATAACTGTTATGAAATCTACATTTAATAGTATTTGCAGGTAGTATGTCAGTGGAGAATAAGAGAAACAGAGAGGAGTCTATTTTTTTCTGTTTCACAGAACTGTACAGCACCTAGCACATAACGGTCTATGGATGGCCAGCATTCGCACCAAGGAAATCAGAAACCACTTGTGCTCAGGAAAGTTGTTATGGTTTCTATAATCAAGATAAGAGTCATTATACTCACCAGTAGCTGTCTGCAATACAGACATCTGCATCGGAACCAGCTGCAGAAACAATCCTCACTCAGGAGGGAAAAGTAGGAATTTCTGGTGTGTGACTCTTCTGGAGTATTTTAGTCCTCTATATTATCAAACAGTGGATGATAAAAGGAGTCTGAAGCTGTTGGGGTTCTACAGTATAGCCACTGACACCCCCAGTGCACCCCAGTCCACATCTCTGGTCACTGAAGTCCCATCAGATGCGTCAGTCCAGAGAGGGTTCAATAGTGTCCTTGCAGTTCTCCCTCCTTAGTATCAGCGCGAGCATCAGGTGTGTGTGGTCTCTCAGGAGTTTTATTTCATCGGTGAAATAAAGCACACTGATATATTATTTCTTCTGCCTGAGTCTGTCTCTGCATCTTCGTTGTCACCTGGCCAAACCTTTCTAGCATGCTCTTCTCCGTGGACTCTAAGCTCCACGGAGGACTCTGTTGCCCAAACTGCCCTGGTCCTTGGACTCCACATTTATTCTCTTCATGATTTCCATGCCTAAATGCCCTTGATTTGCTCAGGAAGGCAGAAGTTAGAAGAAATAAACAGTATCTTCCTGAATCTCAGCTTAAGGAAGGAAATAAACCTCAGTGGAAAGAGCCAAATGTTAACAATATGATTGAGAAAAGCCCCCCAGCTTTAGAGGAGTAGTTCTTGCGCAGGAAATGTATGAAAAAAGATTTAAATAAAATCTAGAAATCTAATTAAAAGGTCACTGAGAAACAGGGAAGAGTATTAGGGTGAAAGTCTTGTGCTCACTTGCAGGGAGAATGTGCGCAGCACTTGACACAGCTTGCTGTTTAACAAGGCTAGCAGCAAAGAAATGTCCTTCTCAATCACAGCAGGGACTGAAGGTGCCTGGCAAAGTCTGTGTCAAAACATTATTTGGGGTTGTCAGACAGGGCAGGGCTTTTTACTTTACATCCAAACCTTTAATATAGCAGGAGGAGAACGGAAAAAATCATAGCACTGTCTGGGCATTCCTTAATTATTATGCGATCAAGGTTTATCTACATATCAATAAATGAACATGTGCCCCTGAAAGGTCACTTCTTCAGTTTGTCTGTCCTCTGAATATAGGGGACGTACTTTAGCTTGTACCAATTTCATACCGATTTAACTCTCCTGCAATCAGGAAATTTGTCTCTGGTTTATACTGTAGTAAAGAAGAAACACCAAGTCCAAAATCTCTTTGTGAGACAGGGACAAAGGCTCATACTCTGTGCAAAAATGTGTTCATGTGTTTAATCTATTAAAGTGTATAGTTGCACTGAAATCAGAGGGAAAACGTTGCCAAATAAAAATTGAGATTATGAAGAAATGCTTCTAGGAGGTGTGAAAATTTTGTCAGAAGAGAACTAGAAGTGTGTTTAAAGTCCTATAGCTTGGTCAAGAACATTTTATTTTTAATATCCTTATTTAATAGAAGTGAATAATTTCTCTAAAGAGATACCTTAGCTCAAACACAACATGTACATTTACTATAGGAAATGTTGCATTAAATTACAAAGACCAGAAGACCAGCCTGATTGACAATAACACTTTTTCTCACCAAAACTGTGTGGCTCTTTTGGGCTCTTGGCAGTGTTACTTAGTGACAGACAAAAGGGAGAAATTTCTCTTTGAAAAATTTATCCCACTTTTTCAATTAGAATTTTCAGAATGTTGTCGGTCATTTTATTAACTCTGCTTTTAATTTTAGAGCCAAGCACCAGTTCTCTTTTCAATAATAATTTCAATTATTTTAAGTCTTTACATTTAAGCTAGGAGCTTTTTTTCCATCATGATGCATTCTGGTATCATATTCTCTCTCATCCTGGCAATAACCCAATACAGCATCTTCTGTACCCTTTCCATCTCATTTCCTTAAGTTCCTGTCAATCTTTTCATAGGCTCTGGGAACAAAAACCTCAGTCATCTTCCATCACTATCCCACTCCAAAATACAATGGAAATTCAGCTAGTAGGCACTGCATCATGTCCATACACTGGCATTAAACTAGTTCTGAAGATGATGTGCTCAGTATCATGTAAGCTTCCCAAAATATCTGTCAAGCTGCTTCTAAATTTCCTTGGGGATTCTTCCATTATCACTAGGTCATTCATTAGGTTGTAATGAAAAGACTTGTGTAACGAAATTGGACATAAAGAATAAGTGCTGAAAGTTGCAACATCTATTAATGCTTTTGCTGAAAACTTTGTAGAATGAGGCCTTTTTTTGCAAAGCAAGAGAAGTTGTTCAGATGAAAGGAATGCTACTAAAATAGGCTGTGGGAAATGTAGTCTGATTAATGTAGCAAGGAGCAAAATCCTTAGGTCAATACAGAGACCACTGAAGAAGAGGGCCACAAATTAAATTCTAGACAAGATGGAACATCAAATGAGAACTTTCAAAAACAGTGTCTATGAAAAAAGTAGCTGATAAATCACACTGTCTGTTTTTTAATCTGACCATATTTCTGTTAGTCAGTTCATTCCTATTAAAGGGATGGACCTCAGGGTAAATCAGAAGCAGCTCCATCAATCTCACTAGAGTAACATCATTGTAAAATTGGTCTGAAATCTGAATCAGATTCAATATCTGGTGGGTAAGCATTAATCAGTTCTTACCACTAATTTCTTGTGCAAAGCAACACATCATCTGCCTTTTCTGATAACACCATTGCTGAGGCAATGGTGAGCACTTCAGGGTTGCTTTGCTAAGCCTGTAGCAGAAAGTCAACAAAAGGTACAGGGGAAGGCAGGGCAGGAAAAGCCTGGATGATGAGAGGGGCAGAATGTCCTTCGAGAAGTACCCTATTCAAGTTTTTGAAATGTCACTCTAAATAAATTATGATGTCGTAATAGAAGGTAAGGCAGAATTAACATTGTGAATAGAGGTAGTAAGAGGTTCGATTATTATTATTTTTTTTCCAAATGTCATTAATAATTTTAAAAAGAGGAGTAAACAGCCCTTTCACTACTTGGAAATAACATATCATCACTGCTAACACTGGGGAGCCTTCAGAGCTCCCACAGGAGATAATGTGAGCATATAACTAGTTTATCAAAAGTTACAGCACAGCTCTAATACACTGCTTGCTATAACTAGAGTTAGAACTGTAAAATCACCTAGGTATAGGCACACATAGGGAGGTATGATCAGTTTTATAGACTAGTTTAAACTTTTTCTCCTGAATTTGTCATTCTGAAGCCTAACTCCAATATTCTTCTAAAGTCCAGTTGACATCTTTCACTCCACCATCTTTTAACACTTGGGTGCTTAACTCACTTTTGTGGGTGGACTCATTCACCTGTGATGCTTGGCAGCTGTTGAACTTTTACTTCCACTCTCCTATCATCCTTGACTTTGAACATCCAGCTGTAACCTGACTTGAGAGTCCAACCACCAAGCAAAGCACATTCCTTTCCAAAACCTCAGTTTGGAGAGCCTTTGCTTCCCCCTGTGCTGCTGTCTGCAGAGGCACCTTCCCAGCAATGCTGTCCTCTGACTGAGTCATCCTAATGGAGATTGAAAGATTGCTTTTGTCCCCAGAACTGACAACTCTGACCTGCAGGGAGCAGTGACATGATTAGCAGGTGATTTCCCAAAGATCTTTGGTTTCCCATAATTTCTGTGTCTGCCCATACTATTAGATTTAGAAGGTAAAAGCTAATCTCAAGGGGTTTAAATTTTATTTAATGAATAAAAGTGCTGATTTCATAGGGAATGAGGCTATTCATAGCAAGTTACCAGATTAAAATAAAAAAAGATAATATAGCTTAAGCAAAGCACTTCCATTTCCACTAGCATTTCCAAGCAAGATCTTTGCTTTCCCTGCTCTTTCATGTAGATTATAAATAAAAACTGAAGAATTGAAGAGCTGTCAGGAAAGGCAATGGGAGTTTGCAAAGACAATGGCTCTTTGGATAATCTCGTATCACATCAGTGGCTCACAAACTAATTTGATTTGATTCTTGACAAAGTTCCAGGAGGTGAAACTCTCCTGTTCACAGTTCTGGAGTATGCAGCTCTATCTGGTACAGAGCAATGCCTCCTGCCCTAGAATAATACAACTGTATCACAACTGAAACAAAAATACTCACAGGTGAGTCATGTTACATGGACCCAAACTCAAATGGCATTCAAATCGTTTAACATAACAGAAACTAGATGACCAGTATGTTAATTCTTGTTGCTACAAGGATTTTCTTCCCAGTATTTTATTAAAGACTTCCTTCACTTAATCTCATTGCTCCTGCTTCTACCGTAAGGCACCAACGAAATAACCCTCATGGTGACATTCAAAATAATCCTCATGGGACCACAGCGTGTTATCCCCTCTCTGTGGGAGAACTTCATTTAAAATATGCAACTTAAGCTATACCAATATTTTTCTTTTCGTCCAGCAACATGATCTTGATTTCTGTTGCTTTTCTCTTGATTCTTGCTCTCTGTTGCTCTTACACTCAGTTAACGTCTCTCAGGTAATACGTTGTGCAGCAATGGAAACCAGATGCTTTGTGCCGTGAAATCAGAGCTGCATTGAGGGGGAGGGTTCCCGTCCTGCTCCAAGTTACGCTAGAGTGATTGTAATGGTTTTGCTGCCACGCCACATTGAAAACTTGCATTTAAGAAGAGTGTGGAGAAGAATCACCACGTTAAACAAACTATTAACACTTAGTCTGCTACCTGCTCTATGGCAGTGGTCAATATTGAGGCCATGATTGTCAGCTTTGAGTAGTCTGCCTGGTGCCTGGGTGTATAACCACACATCTCTGGATGCTTCAAAAACAGTCTCCCTTCCCTTGTGTAATATTGTTCTTATAGTAATGAAGATATGGGGTGCTCCAGATTTTCACAGGCTGGCTATTCTCATTTAGTCTGTGTTTCATTTTCAGCATCAGCATCTTTCTGTGGCAATGACCTAACGCAGTTGATGAGGTCCAGAAGTGAAAACGCTAACATTTACAGCTGTTGGTGCCTCAGTTGCTCACAGCCCTTCCCACATCTCCAGTCAAACTGGAGTCGACCTTGAGGAAGCTTCAGGAACTGTGAAATTGGATTTTCCCCCCATAGCAACAGTCCCCTCCTCACCTGGCTATGCAGAGTCCCTAACAGCCTCTGTGTGGAGGTGAACCACGGGTGTAGTCAGGCTAGTGCTCCTTCATCTGGTCATTTCTTAATGCTTTTAATGGTTTTAAGCTATAACTTACATAAAACAAACTGATTAGACCTTATCAATTAATGTTGTTCCGTGGCTCTGGCTTTTTATTTTTATTTCAGTCAATATAGATACAAGGCAATTGTCCCAGCAACACATTTTGAATACAGGTACAGCCTTCAGGCAGCATCTGTCCAGCTCTCAGGTCACTTGGCTACAAGGCTCCTACAGAAATGCTCCTTTCCAGGTTTATCCCCACCATTTCTCAACTGTTTCTGCAAAGTTCAAGTTAATGAACAAGGATAAATAGGAGTTTTTGTGTAAAAGGAAGATAAAGTACTACATAAAATCAATTTAGATAGTCCTCCTTATGCCCAAGAGTAAATAAGAATTTGTTTAAGCTTTTTGTAGTCCTGCATATCAAGCCTAATTCCCATAACTAGCTGGTTTGCTGCAATTTGTATCAGACAAGCAAGACCAGTCTAGGGCAGCAGATGGGTCTCGGTGTGTCCAGGTGAGGGAAGAAGGAACATCTGATGTTATTCTTCATTTCCTGCCCATATAACCATTTCATATCAGCAAGAGCTCAAAGTGATTTTCATTGAATTTGATTTCCAAAATGCATTTTAGCATGCATTTGGTCCCTTTTTGATTTCTTTACTTTTGCATTAAGAGTACAATGATTTTAATACTACCCAGTGTCTCAAGATTGATGCATGACATAGATTGGTGAAATGACCATTATTCATCTGCCATGCTGGGGTGGCTCTCGGCTCCTATGTATTAATCAGTCTACGTATACTTAAGGTACTACTCTGCTTCCTTCCTGGTCAATGTTATAAAAGCAGCAGTATATTCTACCAGAAAATGAGAAAAGGTTTTGTGCCCTGGACTTTTCCATTTTGTAAATCCCTTTTGCAGACATGCTTATAATATTTGTCATTTATTCAAAAAGCTGTCTGTTTTTAAGAAGAGCTCTGTGACTGTTACACTGCATTTATAGGTCATTCAAAGCTGGAAAAAATTAGAGCAAATAATTTTCCTACATTAACTTATTCCTGCACGTTTTTGCAACTTGCGTTACATTTTATACTATGTAACTCAGAACACAACATGCACCTCACAACGGGATAAATGGATTACTTGTATTACATGGGATTGTACTTCGTTTCAAGCTGGTATCCCTACAGTTGAAATACATGACACTTTCTGTTTCATATTGTAAATATTTGTTTATTTTTTTTAACAAACATGTTTTTTCTTATTTCACATCTTTTTAAATCTTTTTTTTTTTTGTTAGAGATCTATTGATATAAAAGTGAGTAATTAGTGAAAAAAAGTACTTCACAAGTTTCAGTTTATCTTTCTTTTCAGTGTGTAATGGCACAAAATGTTCCTTTTCCTAAGATTTCCTATGGAAATAGGGTTAATGAATCATGCATGATGCCTCTAGTCAGTTTGTCTCAACTTTCACGTGTTGGCCAATTTCAGCCATTTTGGGTCAAAGATCAGATTCTCGGGAGCATTAACATTTGCAGGGGTTTGCTGAAAATGGTCAGGGAGGTACAGGGGAGAGCCCTCTCTGAGCCAAATGGTATGAAGTCAGATGATCTTTTCTACACACTTTTTTTCTCAAGCCTGCAGCTGATGCTTTTGCACTGGAAATTAGCTCTGAAGCAGGGACATTTGCAGGCAACAGAGATGCATACACTGTGCCAGAAAGGAGACAACTCCATAGCCATCCATAGAGTTTAGAGAACCCAACGACGGCCATAGGTAGCATGGAAGACCAGTGCAAAAACCAACACCTCTCAGACTGGGAGGAAGGAAAAGGAGTCCTGATGCTGCTTGCTTGCGTTATCCTATTCATTCCCATCTCTTCTGCTGTTAAGATGATCCTCAGCTGGTCCAGGCTGACTCATTTATGTACTAGGAACTTTTATCAGGGTGGTGGGAGTACTTCATAACTACTCTACCAATGCTGAAAAGGACAACATCAGTCCTCTCGCTTAGATATATTAATGGTAGTTACAAGTATCAAACTGATCAAAAGTATTACAAAGTAGTATTTTGGTGCTCAGCACTGAAAACGATGGATCTGAATTCTCTTCTTTCAGAAATATCTACCACTTCTGGTTCATAAAGCAATCTGGAGCAAAGATTTTTACAAAAAATCAAGGTAAAACTCTGAAAATTAGCTTAATACCTTAATACCTTAAAACCTTGCCAATTATATTTCAGGATACTAACTTATCCCAGAGCCTCATAGACTTCTTTCGTCTTTAATGTCCAGGGATTTTCCCCAAAGGAAGGGATGGGGGTTTTGCTTTTTCCCCAAAGAGAGAAAGCAGGGACATTGCAGCTGGGTAGGAATCTTCTGGAGCTGCAACACTGGTGTGATAACACAGCACCACAGGGTGAAAGCGGCAAATTACTCGGAGACAAGAAACTCCTCGGGGTGCTCTGAAGGTGCAGCTTTTGTACAGTCAGGTAACGGCTGCCTGATGATTGCAGCCAGCTTACAGACAGCGCTAAGCATAGTGTATTTGCTGGATTTCACTGGGGGTGGAACATTTCCAGTGGTGCTGAGTCCACTTTGCATTTTCATACACTAACAAAATTTAAAAAAAAAACCACAGGAAAACAATCAAGAAGCTTCTCTGAATTCCTTAAGTCCTCATTCCATTTTCTAAACCTGATCCTGATGCCCTTGGAGCAACAATTTGAGTGTGTGAGCTACAGCAGCACTTTCCCTTTTCTATCCATCCACTTCCATTTTCTGTACATCTCCCTGCACTGAACAGACCAGGTCACATGCGGTTTTTTTCCCTTCAGATTGAACCATGCAATAACTCAAGAGACAAGACACAGAAGTGCAGGTTCCTTTCATAAATAGCTCACAAATTATGAGTAAACCATTAGGGAAAATTAATTAGGGTGATATGTAACAGAGATAATTTATCATTGCTAATTCATCTGAAAAAAAAAATGAGTAGGTCTAATTTTTGGATGGTGTAAATAGTTACATCCTTGTTAGTGTAAAAAGTTATATCTGAAACAAGTTACCCAACTTTTTAATTTTACCCATTGGGTCATTCCAGGGGAGCTGATAATCTGCAACTGTCAGCATATAAACACATTTTCAGGTATTTCCTTAGTTCTTGAGAAACTAAATTCAGTCATTATACTTAAATATCTTCTTCTGTGTCAAAAAAAAGTTAGTTTAATTACTTTCTGTTGAAAGCCCTCTCTTATATAAAAAAACCCTAGGTCAGTTTGCTCAAAACACTGTTCAAGGCAGTGCTGTTCTGCAGTAAGGGCATTTCGCGGAGCTGGGCACAGCTCCAGTGTGCTCAGAGTCAGCATCGTGCCCCACAAAATGTCCTTTGGACCTCCTTGCCTGGAGGTGACACAGGAAAGACTTTCAGGGCCTTTTCACCATGCAGGGTTTTCTTGCTCAGCAGGCAGACCTGCTCTGCAAGCATGAAGATGTCCAAGGACCAAATAAACAAAAAAAACCCCTGAAACCTAGCATTAAAAAAAAAAAAAGATTATGAACTGATAAAACGGGTACATCTGCTGGGTCCTAAAAAGAAAGTTACAGCCTTAGGAAAAGCCACTCAGGTTTCAAAGGACATAGAGATCATTTATTGCTTCTTGCCTTTAAGTAAAAAGTGTTTTATGGTGTCTTCGTCTTTCCACCTATTACTTCATAGTGGGAATTGGGCGACAGCTGATATTTACAGGTATTAACTAGATCATGAAAGCAATGGTTCTTGAACCGTCCCTTTGAAATCTGATGGGATTCACAGTAACTTAATTAGAAACATGGAGAAATAAGATCAGAAGAGGCAGCTGACCTCCAAAAACATTGTGATAAAAGAACCTATTTTATTAAATGTCGTAAACGAAAAAGATTTTCTGAAAAGGAACAATGCTGAGATTTAGGAGATGCATTTATGTTCCTGGTTCTGCCATAGCTTCCTGTGACCCGGGTCAAGACATAAAGTCTGTGTTCCTTATGCTGTAAGACAGGTAATGAACCACTCACACCTCCACAACGCCTCTCCTCGCCCAGCGTGTTGCACGCTCATCAGGACATTTGCTTACTTCCCTTTGTACAGCTCGTATAATTCAGCAGGTCCCTGACATCAGATGTTGGCCACAGGGCTCCCACCACTGACTTTATGGAGATAATACACTGAGTTTTTTAGTAGCTGAAGGATGTGGTAGAGGCCAAAAAGCGTTAGTGAGTGGAAAAGGCGTTGGCAGATGTGTGGATGCTGCATTTACTAGCACCAGCCAGGATACAGCCTCCAGCACAGACAGCCACCAAACTGCTGGAAAGCTCACGCTGTCCTGACCTTCCCCTAAAAATGCGTTACTGGCCAGGTCGAGAACAGCATACTGGGGTAGATCTGGCTCTGGTCCAACTCCAAATGACCTTAGGTTCCCTCTCATCCTAACACAGGGCTGCTGGAAGAACGTGCCTATTTACTGCTTCTTTAGTGGGGATTGTCTCCAAAGATGGGTGCAAAGGCAGGAGAGTGTGTGGAGAGCCCCTGGCCAAGTGTCACCAAAGGGTCTGCAGATCCCTTCGCACCCAGGGAGAGGCAGCAGTGGCACTGGCGATCCAAGGAGCAATGTTGCATTCCTCTGAGCTGATGTGTTGAGTACTGACCAATGCAACCTCCGAGCACAAAGTCTTGTTAGCAGAATAAGGGCAATTAAAACTGTTTGCTTTAAGCTGGAAGGATGAAGTGCAATTACTTCTGGATGCCCCTTTCCATGACTTCAGAAGAGGCTGGAGCATAACTTATAGCCTGTGTCTCTTACAGGGGCTTTTAAAAAAATGGGACCTCCATGTAGGAGGTAAAACTCTGAAAATTTCAATGTTCTTGGAAAAAAAAATTCTTAAAGGAAAAAAAAATAATTTCAATTGAATATTTATGATGGCTCCAGCTGCAGATTGAAATTACTGCTCTAAATTAAATCCAAGGGCAAGTAGGAAGGCAGATTTAAGGGGCAGTATTACTGTTACACTGTCAGTACTCTGAGAGTGGTCAGTGAGCAACCACCGATTAAAAGAGATTCACATCAGAGAGGGACTCATTACTTTAGTCTTGTGTTGCAGGTTTTCAGGTGCTCTCAAACATCTACCTGTTCTGATTGGGTGCTGCCTACTCCCTGCTGCCCATAGGGTTTGGAGAACTGTGCTGAAATTCATTTCTTACTTAAGGCTGTTTTAGTGAAGTCTTGAAGAAATGAACCCAAATATCAATTATGCCTTTCATCCTCGCATGCACAACAGTGCTTCGGTAGTACTAGGATCTGGATTTTACAAGGGTCTGGCAGGTTAAAGAAATGCTCACGGACTATTATTTTTTATTAATGACTTGGTTTTTCTTTGGCAGTTTTGAGTGAAAATATGCAATGAATATTTCAAAGAAAGCCATAGGACTGCTACAGCCTGATGCTCCTTTTACATCACTCTCTTTCATAGAGATTATAGCACTTTGATTGGTAAATGTTAATTGCTAGTGTACTCCTTAGGTTTATATCAATTGGGTGAATTATTGTAGCAAACTGCCATTTGTTTCCAGGGTTTATTTCTCATGATAAATGTAAATTACTGTTTAGATTGATGACACCATCCTGGCACCTTGTTCTTCAACGTCAACCTTAGGGCAGCCCTGGGAGTATTGCTGCTGGTTACTGGTGCATTTCCCAATGTTCAGATGTTTTGAGAATGACACTAATCAGAACTGCAGCTTTCTTCCATCAGACTGTCTTTCATTTTTCAGGAGGTGGCCAAGAAACATGCAGCATGGTTGCTTTTGCGCTAATGATGCTATTTATTAAAATTCTTTGTCTTTCCATCTTGTGAATACACTTTTTTTTCCCCTGACAATGTTAATAAAATAAAATGAGAGTCTGCAGTGGGACTTCAGACTTCAGTCTGCAGTGGGACTTTTTTAAATAGTCAGCTCCTGTGTCAGGACTTGTGATTTGGGGGCAATGCTTTGGTCTGTACCTAAACTGTAGAAGCCACATGTACTTCTGGGTTCCCATGTCTGGATATACTTCCCGGTCCCATCCTGACGCCATGTGGGAGAAGTCTTGGCTGTCCACCCTGCCTTTCCCCTACCATCTCCCACTTCGTACAAGAAAGCAAACATGTTCAATACACAATTTCTGAGTGAAAGCAAGAACAGGACTTCCACCAACCATGGATTGATCATTTACGGTCTTAAAAATGGCATTGCAAAACTCAGAGTGGTGTTGTCACAGACTACTTAAAAGCTCTGTATTAGCTACAGTAGAAACCTACTGGTCAAATTAATTCAAATTTGGGTCATTGACTTGACTGATGTCATGGCTTTGCGAGATGATTTGAAATACATAGCAAAGCTGGCAATTGTTAGGGAGCTGAGAAAAACGAACCAATAAATAGTGAGCTAGTGTCTGCTTAAATATGAAATCCTACCACCAATAGGCTATGTAGAAAGATCTAAACAGTGTAGTATTTTGATGAAACAGTCCTTATTGCAGATTTAGGATTAAAAAAAAAGCAGTTGGCACTCTTCTGCATGGCCTCACTGTGATGTGCCTCACGCCTTAATTTATAAGAGAAGCATACTACCCCCTCATCTTGGAGCAGGGTTGCAAATCCCTTAACACACATGAAAATCTAAGACATCACTGGGAGATGTTCTACAAAAGCCTCAAAGGGCAAAGGTAAATCTGTGAAGCTACACAGGTTTGGAGAGAGGGCGAGCGGTGGCACAAGGTGTACGATGGCAATGCCAGGAAATACTGCAACACTTTATCTGAAAGCTGAATGGGGCCAGAGGGAAAACAAATGCACGTGTGATCCCAACACAAACAGCGGCAGGACTGGATCCGGACTGTGCATGCAAACTTAATTGTGGCATTTTCTGATATTTGGCTTAGCAGCATTTAAATGGATTTTTGGGGACAGAGTCAGTCTTCATACCCCTGCTCACACCAGCTGAGTGGTACCGCAGTCAGCAACCGCCCTTGGGGAGAGGGAGCAACTCTCACTGTGCACAAGCACAGCTGAATCTGGGCCACAGTTATTTCATATCAAAATACATTGCATTAATCAGTTGCTATTTAATTAATAGAAAAGATCTGTCTGATTAAATTTCAATTAAACCCTTGTTTGAAGCAGTGACATTTCGGATGTTGTTGGACAACCTTGCTGACCACACAGATGGCAGGCAATGAAAAAATTAGCCAAATATTTTTACCATGACTGGTTGAACAAAATAAAGTACATCCATTATAATGAGTCGTGTTATAGCACAACCCTCTGTAGTACAGCAAGCAGTGAAATTACTACCATAACAGATTGCTGCTCACTCTAACATATGCTGACTCTCTAACTTATTCTCTATTTCTGTGCACAAACAGGGATATACAGATGAATTAAGTTCTTTGATCTGTAATGAGTGCCATGAATCCACAGGTTCCCAAAGAACAGCGTGGAAAATCCAGTAGTTATTATATTATTCAGATAAGATGATTTTTTTTCCCCCTCTCTGTCTTTCTGGATTCTTATTAAAATACCTTTCCAGAGGAAAGTTATTAAAGAGCCTATTTGGCTAATTCATCAATAAGAAAACAGCAGCCAAAAAAAAGTCACCCTCAGTACTTAGGCACACAGACATTCATTGCAGTGACAAAGCTTGAACATAATTACTTAGCTGTGTGATGTGATGACTTTATTATATGAATCTGCATTAATCTGACTTTCAAATGACAAATTTCACAGCAGTTTATTAGGATATGACTGCTAAATGACTGATATGACAATGACATGTGTAGTAATCATAACCTCCTAATACAGTTGTACTTTTTTATCCCCCAGATGTAGCCCTCATCATGATGCTTCAGCTGATTCCAGGAACCTTAAAAAATGTTACTGTATTGTACTGATTATAAACTTGCTAAAAGTTGGGGGTTTTTTTAACACAGTAGACTCACACTACACTGTACTGTGAAACTACGCTAGTGGGTATCAATGTTCAAAGTATTGCCATGGGGCTTTCAAGTATAATTAAGCAATATCATTAACAGAATAAAACCCTGCACCAGTAGCAGCCTTTACCACTGGTAGGTAAATGCAGGGCAAAGCCATTTACTTTTGAAGTGAGCCAAGAGCATTGCTGAAGTATATTGTTATATGGCCTGGAGGCCTCAGCAAACCTGAGATGTCCAATTGCTCTCTCCAAACTGTGTGTGCTGAAGAACTGTTGTAAAACCAGAGCAAAGGCTGAAGGTGGGACAGGAGCAGGAGCAGTCACTGTGCTCAGCCTCTTTGGATGGCACAGAGCTGCCGCCCTCTTGCTCCCCTTGCTCTGAATGGCCCCAATTCAAGGATGAAATTAGCTGAAATGCTCCTCTCGACATCAGTGGGTGATGGCTTTGGAGTGGTGCCTCCTGGGAACGTGGAGACCTCTGCCCTACCCTGGACTCTGCCCTGTTCTTCACCCTGGGGAGAGGGTAAAAAGAAGAGTTAGGGTAGCACACGCACGAAAAGATCTAGGTTAGACCAGTCCGAAAAGATCTAGGTTAGAGCAGTCCTCTCCAACGCAACTTTCTTTCCAGTCTCCCCTTGTTAAAAATATCTTCTGCAAATTGGAAGGAATAACCCTGTGGCTCCAAAACAGCCCGTGTATCAGTCGCTGCAAGATCAGTCACCTCCTGTCCTGACCACACTCGCTGCCATTGCTGTCTCCTTCACCACCCTGGACATTTCAAGCACCACATTTTGGAAATTATGCCGTGGCGGGGTGCACCCTGTATGGAGTAGGGCATCCACTGGAGCAGCCCGTTGGGCATCACCAGGGCTTTGCAATTAAAGTAGAAGAAAGCTTCTGTACAGAGCGGACACAAAACCTCTTATTATACCAGTTCTGCTTCAGGGGAATTAGTTCTATATTTAGTTGAAATTTCCATTGCTGCTGTACCTGTAAAAGAGCGTTAGTATCCTCATTATTCAATTAGACAGATACACTGGCAATAAAATATTCAATTTTTGCAGCAGAAGCTGAATGATATTTCCTTGAATACCTGAAGACATATTCCCTAATTGTTGCCTCATATATCTTAACTGTATTATTTCTGATTTGCAAGTGTAAATAAATGTACTGCTTGGGATGATCATATTTCACACCAATTTATTTGAATGACATTAATGAGTTCTCTCTACCAGTGAGACCTTGCTTTGAGAGCTAGGCTGTGTTTTGCTACTCATAATTTAATATAAGATGGTTTCCCACCATCATATCTTAAATTTAAATAAATAAATAAAAATCAGCCATGGGAATGCCTGAAAGGATTTAATTTTGTTAGTTATTTGCATTCCTCAGTTATGAGCCTGTGACACCATTAATAAAAGAATAATAATTTTACTAAAATACTGGAGATTTGGAAGTGATCTTGATATATTTGAAGGTTACAATTGCTAACAAGCCCCACTGCTGTTAGAAGTACTCCATAGTTATGGCAAGTTTCATACTGTAATCCTGGAAGGCACAAAAAAATGACATTTGGCTAGTTTCAGAAAAGGACATACATTGAAAGGAGGAAGAGATGCATGCATGTTTCATTTACTATACTTGGTATTTCTAAAATATTATATAATTGTTGCCCAAAGACCTAAGTCACATTCACATTCATCGTAGCTTCTTACCAGAAATGTCTCAGCAGAATTCCCATCACATTTGCCTCCCACTGTACACCATTCCCTTAAAAATACATCCGGAAATCACCACCTTTTAAAGCCCCTCCACAGTGAACTGTGTGTTCCCCCATGCCATGAAAAGATGTCTCCAGGGCTACACGCTGCTGCAGCTCTTTCTCGTCTTCCTTCTGCTGATGCTTTAGGTGTCACCTCCATGTTGGAGCAGGGTCATGATGCCAAGCAAACCAAAGGTTGTGCAAATAAAGGTACCAACTTTATGAGCTGTTGTGCAGAAACTGAAGAGCCTGACTTAGGAAGGGTTTCTCTGTGATGACTCCAGGCGTGAGCGATGCAGGAGCTGGCTGGGGTAAATGGGAAATGCAGGGCTTGGGGTTCCATTCCTGTGCTGCTTTCAGCGGGACTTTGTGCCATTGTCTCAAACTCAGGCATTTTTAGGTGCATAAGTAGGCATGCTTGAGGGCCAGGGCCTCAAAGACCTCTGAGGAAGGAGGTCTAAGACAGGAAGGATGAATCGCCCTCCGAAAGGGCCTTTTTCTCCCCTTTATCTGTGGGTGAAACCATGGTTGGTCATTTAGCCTAAATCCCTGGCTGCTAAAATCTTTGATGCTAAAGTGACGCAAAATCACTCTCCTTTTTCTGACAGCTGCACTGCCCTGTCTCAAAGGGTTGTGATGATAAATACATTAAAGACTGGAAAGTATCCATATTTTATAGTAATCAGCTCCTGTAACTACCACGGAGAGGTAGATGGGCTCTAAGGGGTGGGTTATGTCAAAGCCAGCATTTCTCCTATTCCTATTTCTTCTAGAAGGACCACCGTCGCTGTGGGAAATGTTGCTCCTTTTGGAACCACCCTTGAGAACACGTGCCGGTGGCAGCAATGGCTCAGTGACCTTCACCCCATGCTCTGCTCCATTTGCTCCATCATCCACCTCAGAACTTAATCTGGGGCTTTCCTCCTACGTGCAAAAGAAGCCTTAAATAAGCCAATGAGAATGAGATGGTTGCACAGACCACGTGGCATTTATTTGTACCTAAAGCCAAGAGATCTTGCTCAACTGAGTGGACATCACTGCCCAGCCTCTGGGTAGCCACCAAGGTCTTCCAGCGTAAATGAAGAAGCATCCCCCCAGACTAGACCTTCCTTTATGGACCTGCAAGGTTGTTCCTCTAATGTTGTTTATCAGCGGCATTTCCGCAGGGCGTCCACATCAACATTCCTGTGCCACCCGCCTGCCCACTGAAGCATAGTATATTCTCCACTTTATATTCAAGGCAACTGAGTGATTCTCCTTACTTTGAGTGACATGCTGCCACCCATACATTACAGAGAGAGCAAAACTCTGAGGAATCATTGAAGCTAACCATACATTACATGCATGATGGGCTTACCAGATGTCATTTCTTACATTGTTATGGTTTCATAAACTACGCTGACATTGTCATTATGCTCAAAAATTTGATCCCATTCTGCTGTTCTTAAAATGGATGATTCTGAAGGTTGTTGCATTAACAAATAGGAGTTTGCAGGAAGGCGGATTTGCAACAGGAGTTTATGAATGACTGGGTTATAACATTTGCTGGAAAATGGCATGACAATTGATTCATTGCTGGAGACAGTAACAAAAAAGGCAATGCTAATTCAAAGGTTAGAGGATCCATAAAGCTTTAAAAACATATTTATTACAGTAGGTGGACTTATTTTGCTCAGAAACTGGAATTGCAGCTGTCTTCCCTGTATTTATGAGACATTTAATTAATCAGTCATAATAAGTACGTTAAAAACTAAATCCCTCTTATTAAGATCTACATTAGTCTTGGTGCTTTCTCCATTATGGTTTGTTTGTGATAGCAGACAAATTTGTTTCAGATACATGAAGAGGGATGAGTCCTCTCCAGCAGAGCTTGCAGCCAAGAGCACCCGGACCTTGGGGAAAGGGAAAAAGAAACAACAAAAAGGATATCCTTAACATATACAGGGAAACGATGTGCTTGCTTCCATATAGTGTGGAAGGGGGGGCTCTGGATGTGGCTGCTTGGGAGGGAGGCAGATGGGCAGGTGAGGCCAGGAGCAGCGGCAGCGTGGAGCTGCTCTTCACTAGAAATGGTGAATTGGAAGTAGGAAGGTGCAGAGACTCTTTGCTAAGTGGTGTTAACAGGCACCGCACACAGCTACAGCTGGAAACTCAGTCTTGCTCCAGTTTCCAGTTATACATCACGAAAATGTCTGTCAACCCCCTGACCTCCGTGGAAACTGGAGCTACTCAGCATCTCTAAAATAAGACTGGGATGCCTGCAGGCAACTGGCAAACTCAGAACCGGGGCCAGTTTCTCGACAGGCTTGTCTTTAAAAAAAGCACTGACTTCTGCAGGCCCTTCCCCATTTACACCATCGGGGAATTTGGCCTTGTGCCTTTCTAGGAGGACAAGTACTGCTTATTTTGGGTTCTTTTTTCTTTTTTTTTCTTGACTAGCTTCCTCCCTCCATTGTCTCACAATGAACACACAGAGGACTGCGACAAGAAAAGCAGAGACAATAGAGGACCCCAACAGCATACATTATTAACCATGTCTGCATTCTTTAGTGTCCTTGCTGCTAAAATTAACACAGCCTGTGTGGCACCCTGCCAAACCGAGCAAAGTGCATGTCATAAACAATACAGGTGGGCGCGACGGCGAACAATTTGTCTGTTCCTGTAAATGTCCCATCACGTCCTTCTCAGCTTTATAATGCCCTAGCTAACTAAACTGAGTGATAGTTTTCACAGGCTAATAATGACTCATTTGTCACAAAGTCTGACTTTCATTTGCAATAGCATCATAAATTTTCTGCGCTGTATGGCATGCCTGAAAAGCAAATGCTTTTTTTTGCCTCCTCTTGTAGCCATACTATCATGTAGGCTTTTTTTGCAGGTGTCCAAAAAAAAAATATTTTGAAAAATTCTACCTCAAGAGGAGCACAGAAGCAAACTCCATTGCCTAATCAAGAAGGACAGGATAAGCCCAGTAAACTCTTTATTTCTGGACATGCAGATTTGAGTCTGTTAGGGAAGCTGGAACAGAAGAAGGTACCAAAGTAGGTAACAAAAACAAGGGCTTACATCCCATTTTTTCACTCCTTTCCGCCATGCTTTGCTCCTGAGGTTTCACTGGGGAAAAGCAGCCTGTGTTTGTTTTCTGTTGACTCATGGCCTTCATCTCTGCGCTTGATCACCCCCATAACAACCCAGGTGATGTTTCCTTCCTCCCACTCAGCTCTGTTTGCTCTGCAGAGGCCACCGCTCGTTGCTCCTCCAGGGCTTGTCACAGGACTGCCTTGCTCTGCCTTCAGGTCTGCAGGTGCAGTCCCAAGGGACACCTCTCTCCTCATGGGACCTGTCCCTAGTTAGAAATAGTGGAGGAGTGCTTTTAGGCTCAAGTGCAAGGTCCCACTGTGTCCTGCCTCCGCAGTGGAGCAGTAGCACATCCCAGTGTCCTCTTTCCCCAAATGCCCCGGTTTAAATGCAAAGGAAAACTGGGTTCCTAGGCCAGCTGGGAGCCAGGTCTTCTCCAAGCAAGTCCCACGCTGGGTGATGCACAGTGCAGGATCTCTAACATGGCTTAAATCTATTGATTTTTGAAAGTGTCTCCCTGGCCAAGAAGGAGGTGCAGGCAGGGAGGGTTCATGAACCCCATAAGCCAATACTATTAAATTCCATGTGTGCACGCGCACCAAACACAGAGGAGTGATCTGTAAATCATATAACAAAACACTGCAGGACGTTCATGGACACTTGTGCATAAAACAGAAAATGTCATCACAAAATAATGTGGAGGGGCAAGTTCTTGTGCCTCCCAGTTGTCTATTCCATGTTCAGATTTTCTTTCCCTAGTTCAGAGGTGCTGGTGCATCTGTATGAAAGGAAAAGGTGTTAAACGTTATCTGCCAGCCTGGTCTGGCACGTAATTCCCAGCCATTGAGCTCTGCCTGTTCTCATCATTGAGGATGAAAGGTAGAGAGGGATGTTGAAGATCAGACCTGGATGAGCGGGGAGGAGTTGTTCCCTGGAGCATCTTCAGAAGAGTTAGGAAACCATTTCCAGCCCTGTGCAAAACCATGTGCTCCTGAAGCTCTCAGGGCTTGAATTACTGCACTCATTTCAGGCTCAGCAAACCATGCTTAATCGGCCTACACCCTCCAGCTCTGGGAGAGTTTAGGGCTCCCCGGACAGGCAAAGGACACCCGAGGTAAGAGAGAGATGCTGATTGATGAAGTTAAAGGATTCTGCCCAGGCTTCAGGGGCAGAGAAACAGTCCTTGGTCTTTGCTGTCGGACAGGGCATTACCAAATGGAAGACTTGATCTACCAGGCAGTAAATATCATAATTTGCATTAAATTTGTAGGACGAATATTGATTTCAGTCAATCAAGAACAGGATTTAAAGGTTTTACCGTACCTTTGCATATCCTGCAGTCTATGTGTAATACCAAATAGCATACAATCACATTACATTTAGGTACATGATCTCTGAATTATCTTAAGAAAACAGAACATTCCACAAGTGTATTCAGGCATTTATTTCTATTATAGCAGAACATCAGGGAATTTAAAGAAGGTGAAAATTATGCGTGATGGCACTCCCTTAAATGGCAACATACCTTGGCTGTTCCCAAAATAAGCCTCATGGTAGCAAAGGACTTAGCAGTTTTGAAGCCACAGAAGCTAAGCAGGTGCAAATGGGTAAAGCTTCCCTGAAGTCTGAGTTGTCCCTGAGTTCATTCCAGTAGAGGATTTAGACTATATTTTACCAAAGACTGGAGAATACTCATCAGCCTTAATTGTGCTATATATTCCACTCCTTAACATCCACTGCGCTTTCAAAAAAAAAAAAAAAAAAAAAAAGATTCATGTAACTCTTAGACCCAGAACAGGGTCACTCAAGTCCATCTGGACAGCAACTCTTCCTCTTAGTTTTCTGAAGATGGAGAAGAGGCTCAGTCTGGCTCTTTGCAATGCAGCTTACACTGGAAAGTACAAGGGACTCTCTCGTTTCATTTGCTCTATCTATCTCACTTGTAAAGCATCTATCAGGAAGCAGGAAGGAAGAAAATATCCAATGAAAAAATATATATACTAAAAAAAAGGCGACAACAGGATTCTCACTTTGTTGCAAGGAATAAAGGAGAAAGGGAAAGGCTGGGATCTAAAACCATGTGCTGCCTGGGAACGAGCAAAGCAGGTTATTAAATTGTTTGTGCTTTGTTAAACTTTCAGTAAGTATAATAACTTGATACCTGCATCTCTGGAGCTGGTGGCAAAGGGGCTGTGCTAGGCATGGGAAGGAGTTGTAAACTTTTTCTGTAATCTTTAGAAGGGATGATGTTTTCTGGTGTCACAACGTTATGCCAAGATACTATACGAATTACCTGTAAAACTCAATATGATTAATTATTGACCAAGGTGAAATGGCTATTGCAGCCGCTAAAGCTCCATACTTTGTTTCCAGATCACCGTCACCTTGCAAAGGATTTCAGCCTTTGTATAACTTTGAACTCATAGGACTACATCAGCCTCTTGAGTTTCTCAAGTGATTTCAGGAAAATTACACTAAATTTGACATTGGCCCATCTTATCTTCTAAATATTCTTCTCTGAAAGATTAGCAAGACCCTGGCTTTATCCTCCTGTCATGAGAAAGCTCCAGTCCTGTCTTGTCCAGTAATTGCTGGAAATAATTTTCTGCCAGTTGCCCTCCTTGCTTTTGATCTCTTTGTCTGATCATCCCATTAGTCATTTTCTTCTTTTGTAACATGAATGTCCAGTTCAATTTCATTCCTATGCAGCTGATACCTAACTTTATTTCTTATTCCGTACCATATTGCCCTTCCAAGCTCTCTATGGACTTCCATGGCCCTCTACCATTAGTAATTGAATATCTCTAAATTTTTTAAAATTTGTGCTGTAGAAGTGAGATGACCCTCACTTTCCACTGGAGTGCTTTCCACACATGATTTGCACTTGTTCTGAACAAGGGGCTTTGTCTCTTGCAGTAAAGCTAACTATATGCAATCTGGGATGAGTTAATCATTGTGGAATAAAGATTTGCCAGGTCAGCTGGTGTAGCCTTTACAATATTGCTCTGATTAGAAATTGCCTGAGTTGGATTTCCAAGAAAGTTTTAATGTAATATAATTCAGTTTATTACTTGGTGACTAAGGGTGTCCAGAAATCTGGTATTTACAAGCATCAGATCATGGTGATTTGTTGGCTTGGAAGCTTGGTAGACTACAAGCAGGAACACAGAAAAGGCAACATTTCAGTCCTTAAGAAAAAACATTACTCCACAGTGTGGTGAAATAATTGCCTGCCTTGTAAGCTTTGAAGGAAATTAACCCTGCGAATGCCCTTATTGAAATCTGAGTGGAAAGAGAAAAGAAGATAGCAATCACCTTACATCAATCCATCACATCAATCCATCTGGACAGAAAAATCCACTGACAGCCAGTACACATGGATGGGATTTCCTATATCCACAGTCTTCAGATCACCTAAAGAGAGTCAAATACTGGTGTGTGTCTCAAGTGAGTTGTGTCTAGTCTCAGGTTTCTGCTGATGGTTGTGTTTTTCTTTTCTCCCCTGGGAAGAGCCCTTTCTTATATTTATTCTTATTCTTATTCTTACATACATTCTTATATATAACATTTGCTAGACCATGCTAGTCAGAATATTTATTTTACCATTATATGAAAAACTTGTGATCAGCTTTGGCTTATAGGAAAAAAACCCACCCAATTATTTGGTCTTACACAGTCATCTCTGCTAACATGGATGCAAATTAGCGTTCGGTTTATTCATCTAAAGCCCAGGCCGGTAAGGAATATGCAACAGATCTCAGATTTTGTAGGCACAAGAATATATAAAATGCTAAAAATGTCTTACTTTGTGACACAAAAGGTGACATATATGCGAATGTGTTTGAGGGAAGTTTGTGCCACAAGCACTACAGAAATTTTGCGTTTACTCTAAGATTTTGAAGGTTTCTGGAGAAACCTTTCTTCTATTCCCTCATAATATATATGCAGTTTTGCTTAGGAACACTTGAACCTTTCACAGAGTGATAGGCTAATCTCTTGCTGCTTGTCATGTATTTTTAATAAAGCCTGGACAAAGCTACAGATGAATTTTGTTATTGAAGAAGGCTGGGCAGAACGATTTAACACAAGATATTTAGCAAATCAAGCCTTGGGAAACAGTGGAAAGGATTGAAGAGATGAGCGAAGGTTGATTTCCACATCAGAGTGCTAAGCAATGAACAATGATAAGGCAGAGTTTAATTTAGTAATGAACAGAAGTTATCAATAACCTACTGGTTTTACATCAGCGATAACAATATAATTAGATTTGAAATCAAAAGATGGAGGTGAAAAAACTCAATTAGTAAGATAAAAAATGTAAATGGTGGAAAGTGCAGTTTACTGGATTAAAGGAAGTATGAAAGGTTAATTGGGAGCAAGAACTGAAGGAAAACTATTAGCAAGAATCTGGAAACGTTCAAAACAGTGCTGGGAAAATTACATGATAAAGCTGGGAACCACACACCTAGGAAAGATAAGTAAGTTACATACAGCCATCCCTTCTCCACACAGACTAATGAGGAAAGATATATAGTAAAAATTCCTCTCATGGTGAGCGGAGGGTGGCAAAGTGCCCAGCCAGTGAGGAACACCATGCTGGGCACCGAAGGTTCCTCATCCTCGCTCTGCAAACCCCACAGTGATGCTGTCCCTCAGCCCCGATGGGGCCCCCTCACTGCCAAACAGCTTTCCTGGGGTGGGGACATGTCCCACATCTGCTCCCAGCTGCTCGTTCATGCTAGGAGCGTGAAACATCTGCACAGAAATCAGGTGAGAAGGACAGCCAGCTCCGCTGCACCCTACGCCCGAAAAGCCGCGATGGTGACTGCTGCTGGCTGGGGGATGCAGCTCAGATATATGAAGCAGCTCAATTTTTTCCTCGTCTCCTCTTACTTTGTTTCCCTTCCCTTTTTGCTAAAACACAAATGACTGAAGGAGGAGGGCAAGTGCAAGGAATAGAAGATTTGAAGCTTTGAATCCATCTTAAAAAAAAAAAAAAAAGAAAATAAATACTATCATCGCCTTCCCCAAAGCTGCCCAAACAAACAGTCTTTTCTGAATTGAAATCTTTCACAAGGATATTGAAAATTAATATTATTATCTTCCAGCCTACAGACAATTCATTTCATATAATGTGGGAAAAATCGAGACACAGCTGAACTGAAGTTTCCGATTCTCAGCTGATGAGAAAGGCAAAATATTAAATCAGTCCAATCGGACTTGTCTAGGAGGGAAATCAGTCTTAGTGTAGTTTCCATTTGGCTTAGAAACAAGCTCTCCTGTATGACTGGAAGTTGACATAATGCATGTGGAGATTACAATAAAATAAACTTCCAACTTGGCCATGAAGCTCTGAATATAGTTATGGTTTGAATTTGTGGACTGTAGCCTTAGCATATAGTGCAAAACTGCAAACTTCTTGTTTCATAAGGCTTGGCTAAGAAAAAAACATATTACTTATAAATATAAGGTGCAGATTCACTTCAGTCATGAAAAGAAATAAAAAAGTAAATGTTCCCTGTAACTCACACATTCTGAGAGTTACTTTGCAGGTATTTCTCATGTTAAGATGCACTTTTTAAGCTTAAAAACCTCAAATTCATAGAACTAGACTCAATATTCACATAAAGAAGCACTGTTTCTGATGACGAGAATTTATAATAGATGCCTCAAAGGAATGCTAGAGCCTGAAATAAACAGATGAGGAATAATCCACTAGGCAAATGAGGTTTTACCTTTATAGCTAGGGATTGCTTTGAGTGGCAAAACGTGGATTTTCGTCTCTTCCACAGCATTTTTGTTATGACTAATTGCATACAGTCTGTATATTCCTAATATTCGTCCTAGCCACTAATTCTAGGTCTTGCCATGTTCTTAATTTCATTGACTCGCTGAAATGGTGAGTTCCATGGGGAAATCACTGTTTTGCATATAAAAACATTTTTCTTTTTAATTTCTTTGAAAGTCTTTATGCCCTAGCGTTGAGATGGGGAAGGCAGAATTTCCCAAGCTACCTTTCCCAGGCCATTTGTTACCTGCTAAATGCTGATATTCCCATACCATGTGTCTCTTTTTCAGGTAATCAGTCCTCACTTTTTCAGCATCTGCTCACCAATCCATTCTTTTCAAGACAGAATCTTTTTTTACCTGCTTTCCTTGAATTCTTGCTGGGTTTGCATTTTCCCTCTGCGATGAGGTATGCCAGGCACATTCCAGGTGAGTTTCACCGATGCTAAGGTCAAAAGTTTTTGATACTTTGCCTGGTTCACTCTTCTGACCATTGCACATTTCATCCTATATCTGCTTTATGAACCACAGACAAGCGTCAAACAGAGTTTTCTATTATACCTCTACGCCGGTTACTCTATTTTTTTAAACTTCTCAAGTAATATACATATGTATGCTAATTTTTAAGTGCTTTCCAAATGAGTGGAATATAATTTCCCTGATTCTGTGTCAAAAGAAGGAATTGTAGTCATTTTCCAAATGAATTGCCTATATTGTTACAGCATATTTTATAGGTGCTCAGTGTGTCCTTTCAGCATGTGGAAGTTACAGTGATTGTGGAGAGGTGGATACAAATGAAACACATTCAAACATAACAGCTACATTAAATATTCTCTTTTTGTTTCACATTATGAAGCCTTTTGAAAGGTCCTTCTGAATTTTATCATCTTCTGACATCTCACTAAAATGCTGTGGGGAGTAAATTTCTGTAGGCTTTTACTTTGCATTAGTAAACTTTTTAAGTTTTTTCTTAGGATATTTCAGGCAAGACTGTGCCAGACATTGACTCTGTTATTTTTTTGCACTGGTGTTCAGATGCCTTCCTTGAACTTAGGAGGCCACGATGAAACTGGAAATTAAAATCAAGAGACATGTGTCTCTAGAGACGCAGCATTTCTCACAGCTTCTCGCATGGAGCAGGAGACACCAAACTGAGTACTAGAAGCAGGGTAAAGCACATAACAAAATCAGAAAAGACTGTGTCAAAGGAATAAAGTGAGGGCAGAAATAGCCCAATGTTTTGCAGATAAGAGAGTGGTACTTACTAGCAGGGGTGTAAAAAATTTAAAAGTATCACTGTTCATCTGTCTACATGCTTGACAAATGAAAGACAAATAGGAGAGACATACGAAGGACCAAACCTACCAATTGAGCTGATTTTCCTCTTGGCCCACCGGTCACCATCCCAACTCTGCAAGCACAGCTTATGTGCCCTTAGATAAGGAGCATCCACCCCAAATGGCAGTAGCTTTGGTACATCAGATGTACCAGGGAGAGGTGACCGCTCCTTTTCCAGGCTGACACCTTCCAGGGATGCCACGTCTGAAATGATTGCTACTGTGGATTACACTGAGGCAAACGCAAATTTGGGCTTAGTTAGTAAAACCTCTGTCTTGTTTCTTATGCAAACATTGCAAATACATTTAAAGAAGAGAAAATATAAATTATGTCATTATACATTAATACATTAAGATTAAGCAGATGCAAACCCCAGTGTGTGATGCAACAGGCAATTCTTTCATTATTTAGTTGGACCTGTTGGCTATTTACATTTAATTTGTCCTTTTCCTGGCAGACAGTAATTAACCCAAGCAGCCTTGCCAGCCAAGTAGTGAGGACTTTGTACTGGAGCAGAGCAAATTAAACTTTGATGTGATGATGATGACTGCCAGCTACTTAAAGGTGAATCATAAAGGCTTTAAAAACCCTGCTTGCAAGATTCTCAAATGTGAACAGAAACCTTTGGCTTTAAATGGTAATTAGCACTGTAGTTAAACAGAATTTGAAATTAAAATGAGGACCGACACATTTTCCTGAAAGTTGATCCTCACTTCTCTGGCCAAGGTGACTATTTCATAATAAACCTGCTGGAGTTTGAAATAACTGTTCATTCCCAACCTAGCATTTTCCATGCCTGGGGAGTAAATCCTTCAGTTGCATTAGTCTTTGGTCTTTTAGGACCAGCTGCTCACTTCAGCTGAGCATCAGCCTGTGGTGCACAATGATTCCTCGCTTTGTGCTAACAGGCTCTGTAGAACAGGGTCCAGTACTGTGAATTTTCAAGAGCAATCTAAGAGCCATCTTCCTCTCCCACCTTTGCACAGCCAAGCACGCTATTGGCCCTTGCCTAAACCTAAAAACATTTAGCCCATCAGAGTAAAAGACACATTTCACAGAAATGACATTCTGACTGCATGATTCCTGGCACCCTGTCTGTGCTGCAGTCCCTTTAGATGCCCTCAAAGGCAGGATTACCGATGTGTGTGTACCAAGGCTCCGGATACAGCAAAAGAGCCCATCGGTATTCACGGAGTTGCCACAAATAAGAAGTTTACATGTAGATATTGTACCCATTTTGACTCTTCTGAGAGCAGCACTGCAATAAGGCCCAGATGCTGCTTCCAGGCAGACTGTTGCTCTGTCCCCATGTGGGACTCTCAGATTCCTGGGTGGAAACCTAATCTCCTGATCTTGCAGCCTGACTTGGGTTAGCCAAGCAGGTAATCTAAATAGACCTCATTACTAACAAGGTTATGTATAAAATGACAGCTCGCACATTCTGCAAGTCTTCTATGAATACTGCTGCCTTTGCTATGCAACAAATATATACTTCACAGTTTAATGAGTGATAGCTGAGTATGGTAGAGTAGACAGCACAGTCAGATGGGAGAAGGCTTGCTTAATCTCCAGCGTGTGTTGTAATTTCCTTCGGGCCTCGCAGTCTTTAATATTATCTGCGATGATAATCGCATCTGAGAATATTTTTAGTATTCCTTTGTTACCCCAGTAGTACTAGGACTACGTTGCTTTTTCTTGTGCACTGCTTCTCATCCAATACCTTATGCTGAAGGCAGTTTAGAATTAATATTTTGCTTATTTCTCGAAACTTTCACTAAGATTGTGCCAGGCTCTGTTCAAGTAGTTGTTGTTCTTTCCAATGCATTTATCACCTGAAGATCCAGTCCTGCAAGTATTTCTACATGCACTGGGCTGTGTTTTGAGTCATGGAGACCAAGCACTAGAGCTCCAGTCCTAAGTGCAGAAGCAATGATGCCCCATGGTGGAGTTTCAGACCCAAAGGGAACTCATTGACCAAAGTGGCTGCCATGGCAGTATTGAGTCCAGAAGGAAAAGGGGAACTGGGGTCCTTAATTAAAAAGGAGTCCGCTTTAGGAACAGTAGTCTTCAAAAGTTTAAGGGGCAGATGAATGCAAAGCTGGCCACAACATCTGTCTATGCTGGAGCTTTCCAGAGCAATGAGCAGGTGAGGTCAGGCTGGACCACAAGCCTTTGAACTCTATTTGCAAGGGCAGCTCTGCTGACGTGACCCTTGATTTTAAAGGCAGAACTGAGAGTTTCAGAGTTAGGGCCAAAAAGGGTAGCAATAAAGTAAAGAAAAAGTACATGAGTCTGAAAAACAGCTGTTTGCCAGTGCCAGCCAAGCAGAGCTAGTCACTGGATAGAGCCCAGAAACTTCCCAGTCCTGCAAAAATCTCCGGGAGGTCTCCTTTGGCATCACATCTGTGTTTGTTTGACCTGCTCCTCAACCCCATCCCAACCCAGATCCCGTGGTGTCAAGCAATGGCTCCAAGATGTGGACAGGTTGATGGGACCTTTGCTGCATGTCAAGGATGCTTGCACATCTATACCAACTATTTTACATAGACCTATTTGCATTTTTTCCAGTGTACTTTGTAAGGGATACTTTCTACAGAAGGCAATCCTCAGACTGTTTCCCAAAACAGACTTTAAATCTGACAAGTGAAATATACTGAGAGTTATATACCATAAATTTCAGTGATTTACAATATGAGCTCTGGGCTGGCTGGGCTCTAAGAACATTTGAAAAATATTAAGGAATACAAAGAAATTAACATCATTATAGGATGTAACAGCTTACTCCTGCCTTGAAGCTCAGGTTTGACACATGTCACTAGGGTTTGGGGTTTTTTTCCTCCTCCTTCTTTGCAGTTCTTGACAGTCAGCAGAGTTCCTACATTATTTAAAATCACCAGAAACAGCACTAGTTGGAGACACCAGTGACCCTAACTTCAGCATTTAAGATTTTTCTGCTGCTTACTTCGCTCAGGACTCATCCTCAGATGAAGGACTGCTCTCCCACAGCCTGTTGTTCAAGTGCGGTGGTCTGTGCAACTCCACATGAGGTTTGCTGAACAGCATCAGCATCAGAGCTGCCTGCTTTGCTTTTCTGGCTGCCGCAGTGCCCAGGTGTAGTCACAGACTCAGGACTGCCTTTTCATGGCTCATTTTCCTATGAGCTTTTGGAAACTGTCTGGAGTCATCTTCTCTGCAGCTCCAGTGCTGTGGAACAAAACTTTTTGTTCCCTCATTACTCTCTGAAGTCATAGCACACATGCACCAGAGGCTTACTGAGGGGAGAAGCAAACATTTGTTCCCAGCTAATGACTTTTGCCCTTTGGTTGAAATAGCAGAGCTCATTAGTAGGTAGGATGCTGTCTGAGCCCCCACCCTGCTCTAAGCAGGTGTGATCTTTTCTAGGTGTTGAGTGTTTTGGGGAGCCGCTCCCAAAGGGCATAATTTTTGGAACCTGCAAAGCCAATCCATGTGCTATAAAAGGAAAATTCTTCCTAACCCAGGAGAAAACATCACTGCACCAGACTATCTTCACATATTCTTTGCTCATTGTAGTATTCATCATATTTTGGGATCAAAAAGCAATGCCACAACCAAGCTGAAAGCTTCTTCCACCTCTTTACCAAGCAAGCTGCTAGTCAGCGTGCTTGCAGCAGTGGGCTTCCTTGCACCCATGCTTGGGGATGGGTCTTGCCTGGATTTGATCTGTGTCCACTGATAGGTGCCAATAGGCTCATACCAAGAAGGCAGAGTGCTTTTAAGCATGAAACACCCATTAACTAACATTTCCCAGTTACAGTCAAGGCAAACCTTGTTCAGTAGGAACTAGATTGCAACCACAAAAAGGGTTCACATAGTTTATTCAACACCCATCAATATACTGCTTAAATCACGGGCATTGCAGCTAGAGATCCAGATGTTAAAAAGTAAAACTCTCTCCCATCATCATCTCCCCTCATCTAACATCTTCTTTCACGCTGCTCTGCCTTATGATGTCTGCTCTAAGGTCAGTATTTAGTGTTCATCATTGTAGTCTAGCAATATCCTCAATTATCCTTTACTTTCACACTAATGATCTTTGGAACTGGCTCTTGGGAGATAAAATACCAATTTAAATACATTCTTTTTGTCTGTGGCTTTTAGAAACGAAAGCTTCTTTGCAGTTTTAGTGACTTGCCCCCGCCTACACGCATTTGAATCAAGTTATGGATTTTTTTTTTTTTTTGCCTCAGAAGGTCATGACAACTGTAATTCTTGTTTTTAAATACAGATTTCCTTACAGGTGAAGATAATCTAAGATGTCTATCTGAGGTCTGTGGGATGAAATCACCTGCAAACAAACAATAAGTGAGAATTGAATTTATCTCAGGATATCTGAGAACTGTGATTATCTCCCATACACATTACTTTTGTACCATCTCCAGTGTTGCTTTTGCTTGCAACAAAAGTGTTGCACTTAATTACCATTTGTTCCCTTTTGTCCTCATCTTTTACTGGATGTATAATAATTTAACTAAGTAATCAATTTCTATATACCTCAAAACTACTGCCCCTGCTTTCGGTAATTAAAGCATCCTACCAAAAATTATTTGGGATATTATTTCCTAAATTTGATCTTATTTTCACTTTCACTTAAACAGCTTGGCTTACTGATGCAATAACCACTTTATCACAGCTTCTTTGATTAGGGATTGAACAGTATTTTCCATTTTGAAAGTAAGTATTAGTTTGTCTGATTGTTTTTCATTGCTTTATTTGAAAATAGAGCATGAGCATAAAATAAGAAATAAAACATTTTTATTAACTATCCATTCTAATAAGAACAGCATTTACTATTCATAGCAATATTCATAAAATTACTTATCCTAATTCCTCAATCATCCCCTATGCAAATGCTTGGAAAATGAATGAGCTAATTAAAGTAGATGTTAGTGGAACAAGGACATTGGGGCTCACTTTGAACAAGGGAGAGCACACAGCTCGTTAAAGCTCTGTGTTTTAAGCATGGCTGGGGGAGATGCCTGCTCCCTTAGGGCATCTACAGCACCTTTTCCTAAGGTATCTTCACCAGACAGATAATGTGGGCATCAGGAGCACCTGCAATAGCTAAATAGCTCTGCTGAGTAACAGAGAGCCTCCCTAAGCATCCCCTGGGCTGCCTACCTTAAAAGAAGAGAGGTTTGATCTCAAACACTATTACAGATCATTTTACAACCGGTCTCACAGTCCAAACTAAAGATAGCACTAACAGCACTGGAAAAACCTCAAGTAATGAGTGAAAGAAAAGGAGACTTAAAACAGGAGGACAGCAGCCCCTCTAGGTTTGTCCTGTAAGTTTCTGGAGGTAATCAGAGCCAAGGGAAGAGAAGCATGACAGCTGTTAGTTCAGCATAAATAGTCTCCAGCTGTTGTTCTACTTGCTAAGGACAAACGTGGGTGGAGGAGGGTGACAAGCCACCCATGCCCAGCACCACAGCCAGCCTGATCCCCCCTGCCGGCCCGATGTCTGGGCTGGCACAGGCTGCAAGTGCAGCTGGGGACTCCTCAGAAAGAACCACAGAGAAATGGAAATCCAGCTCATTTCCACCATCAGAAATCCCTATAGGTGACATCTCACCAGCAGCCTTTACCTCTTCAAACTAAATTTAGACAGCTGAAATGAAATTCCAGAATGACTATAGCATTTCCCAGGGCAGCCCTGTAGCTTAGCTATGCTGCTTGCCAGGAATAGCTGCTCCCATTGAGAAGAAACAGCACCCATCTCCACAAGCCTGCAAAACAGGGTCCCTCAGAGCCATGTAACAGGCTTTGTAGCTGCTTGAGCCCCACCTCATCTGGGCTTTGGCCAACAGCTGATGAGGGGCTGGTTTTAACACAGGTTGCTAATTAACTCTTTGTGAAGGCAGCTTTTTTATTTCCTCTTGTGGCTGAAGATACTACAACTAAATGTTTAAATCCAGAGTAAGATTGTCCTCAAAGAGTCATCTTGTCAGCCTCAATTCTCTCTTTAGTCAGTGGAGAGAAAACATGTTTAAAGTGCTCTTTGACTTCCACTGTCTACATTGGGATGAGAAGAACTTCGTGATGGGATTTCTCATTCTACTGATTCTAATGGAAATCTAGATGACAAGGTGTGATATATATATTTGATATGATATATGCATATATATAGGCATCTGCTTTTGATCAGATGAATCCCACATCTTGTGCTTGATAGTGGTACTTTGATAACATAGATCTCTTGAAAATTGTCCTTGATAGGAACACACTTTAATATAGGATCAGGAGATCTTTAAAGGTGAAGACCTCTCTGAAAACTGAATATGAAGAAACTTGTGACTGACCATAACCCACGATAACTCTTTGGCAGAACTCACCTACCTGTACCCATCACTAAAGCAAATTAAGAACAGTACATATTTCTTTCCAGCCTACAGATCGCAGAAAAGAAAAGGCAATAGATATTGGAAACTAGTAAAATAGACATTAAAGTAACCCTAAGCTATAAAATTGTGAAGACAACTCAAAGAAAAGAATGACTTTCATTTAGCTGCTGCCTGGACACCACATCTGGGAGTTCATCAAAGGGCCTGCGAAATATAGCCTGGAGAGGAGGACTTCCAGCATCTTTCCAAAAGATCACTCAGCTCCTGCAAAGGGATGCTGTCATAGCAAAGAGGAAAGAGTGGGCTGAATGATAAAATATTCAAAATGCCATAGATAATTGAATAGTTAATACAGCCATTTATTCAAGTTCCGTAAGCCTCAAAATAGCATTTTCAAGTGTTTTCATTTTTTCTTCATCAATTTCACGTAGGATCCTTCTTGGGCTCAAATACCTGCTAAAGTGAGAGTATTTAAGGGGAATGAGTGGGTTGCCAAGCCCGTGACCCCACAGCCCTGCCTGCACAGAGCTGCGTTTGCAGCCTTCTCCAACCTGCTGCTCTCCAGTGAAGGTCCATGTGGTTTGGTGCTCTGCTCAGAGGGTCAAAGGGACTCATTGCACATAGCTTTTCAGAGTGAAATTCTTCTGGCAGTGATGTGAATAGGTTTCCCAATGTTATTTCACTTTTATCTATACATATAAAATCCTCATTTGCACATGAAGATAAAGTAACTGTGCCTTGATGTAGCCCTTCCGTGTACAGACACTGCTTAAGCATGCATTTACCATGCTGCTCCTCACCAGCGAGCACTTTTACTTAATCTCACATGCCTATTAATGGCAATATAAAGCACAAATGGAATATATTTAGCACTTTGTCATAGAGAATGATTATCTTAAGGTATCTGAGGCAATGGTCTCTTGTTTCACTTAAATCTTTCTGCTCAGTTAAATGGCAAAAAGCTCTGATCTGCAAGGTCTTCAGCCTTGTGGAGCAGCGTAGGAAAATGCTCTGCAGGCAGATGAATGCACATCATGCCCCAGTGTGCCTGTGTCTCCATTAACCCATTGGAAAAAGCAAATTCTGCTTTAAAACTGAGGCCTTTGTGCCTTTACAGAGTGGAGTTACAGCTGAAGCCTTGGCTGGGTCCTTTTGCCCAGCTATCTCCTCTGGGCTGGCATCCAGCAGTGATGCTGGCATCCCCCGGGGTTCACACCGCCCAGAGATGATGGTGAATGCTGTCCTATCAGCAATCAAGTGTCCAGTTTTGAACAGCTAAAAATTAGGGGAAACTTGCTTACTCTTACAGAAAACACCACATGCTTGAGGAGCATGCACTCCCTTCCCCTAAAAGCTGTAAGATTGGTGTAAAGCTAAAGAGATTTAATAAAAAGTGCGCTTGTATTCCCTTTTATGCATTCCCTTCTTCCTCTTGTGACGAATGCAGTTTCCATTTTCAGACTTTTCTCTGTCCAAAAGCAGAGGCTCAAGTAATAATGTGACTCCAAAAGCTGGAGCTTTGAGGAAGAAAAACATCCCTCCACTTTCCAGGAGACTCCCAGTAACTTGTGAACACAAGCGAGGCAGAAGGGCTTAGAGCCAGTGCGCTATTCTCAGGCAGGTTAATAGCATTTGGGGATGTATCAGGCTGAGAGCTGTGAGATTCATCTGGCACAAATTCAAATTGGATTTAAGGGCTTATACCAGATAGAGCTGGTGAATGATCCCAGCCTGGGTCCTTTGCACAGGGAGGAATTTCAACTCTAAAGCCAAATGCCTCCAAAGTTTCGGTTGACTACAAATCTGAGTAATATTAATGTCTTCAAACGCTCCAATGCAAAGGGAAAGAAACATTCTCTGCTGTGCTTCCGTAAGACATTTCCTTCTACCCTGATGGCATAAAGATATGTAGAGGGCCATAAAGGAGGATGGATGTGCTCGAGCAAAAGGCAAGCCCAGCAGAAGGCTCTTGGCAAACCCTGCTCGCCGTGCCTCTCCATCTTTCTCTTGCATTGATCGCTGAGGATCGCTAACTACAGCTTAATGCTCTGGTTAAGAGATAAAGAGCATTGACTCTGCCGGCAGCAGTGCTCTCCTGGGCTTTGAATTCCTGGAATAGTTCAGTGCAAGAGAATTTTGCTGTGTGTAAATATTTACCTGTCTATTCCCCTGCTTGGCAGGTGAAAATTAAACCAGCAGCCTGGGTGTATACCACAAGTCTCCAGGGTCTTTTACTGTTCATACAAGGCTTGTCTGCGAAACAAGTGGCTCGGGTAAAGACAGTTTACCCACGGCAAGGAGGAAGGATGGGTTAACCAACACAGAGAACAAGCCTCTGGGAAGTGTGCCCAGCCCCTCTGCTCGCCCCCACGGCCACCAGTGCCTTGAATCGGCTGCAACCCACCTCTGCTGGGGGAGCACTGGGGATGCCCATGGCACAGCATCTGCTCCCAAATCCAGACTCACCTCCAGGCATTGAGGAAAGGTCCCCCCAGGCACAATGTTAATGAAGGAAAGGTATTTCCAGCCTCAGGCACAGCTCAGTAGCATCTCACGTGGGAGAAGCCTGCAAGAAGATCGGATGAGATCTTAGGCACTCAAATATGTGAATACAGACAATTTCCTTTGCTTCAGCTTCCCTGCCATTCTTCTGCATGTGTGTGTGTTTGTGTGAGACATCAAATGCAATAGGAAAAGGTCGTACAACTTGCTCAGGGTAAGAGCAAGTCTGCCCAACAACAGGGGCACCCACAGCCCAGTCTTCAGGGCAGGACTTTTGAAGACAAATTTTTGATCTCCTGGGAAATGGTCTTAATCCCTGCCCAGCTGCACTCAGATGTTCCTGTTCCCACCTCTCCGGCAGGTGTCCAAGGAATGATGCTCAGCGTACACCCAGCTGGTGAAGCCCTTCAAATGCTCCCTTACTACAGGCAAATGGGAACAATTTGAAGAGAGAAATTCAAATTTGTCAGGGATGGATTTTTTCTCATTGCTAGCCATTAGGGTATGAAGGGGGAAGAACTCTCCTACCGTGTAATGAATTATGCCAAAATGATTGCTCAAAAATCGTACAAATAATCAAAATAGTTAATCCTAGAAATGACAAACTGAGCTGCATTCTCATGTCCAGGTTTCATGTTCATGTTTTGCATGGCTGAAGCTATTTGCTGAATTCAGCTTGAATTGGCAAATAGCTTTGGCCACTCAATGATTATATTCTTCTTAGAGATTAAATGATAAATGAGGAAATAAAAAACGTCCAGCTGCACTAAGGAGGTCAGGTTTGTGCTCCAGACCTGAGCACAGAGCTGCTCTGCGACTCTGCGGGGTGGTCAGCCTCACCGCAGCAGGCATGCAAACTGCTGCTGGCAGGCAGGCTCCAGTGGCTGATGGATATCAGGACTGCACATTTCAGCCTCTTATTTTTATTACCATGGTTTTTCATGTATTGTAATTTCTGTTATTTAGCCCTTGCAGGGAGCAGAGAGCAGACCGATTGTTAATAGGAGCAGCTTCTTGAAGCCTTTTGCTTGAGTCATGGAAAAAATGCCTTAAACAATATCAAACTATGATCCTGCTGTGATTTGCAGTACTTATTTAAAAAAAAGATTACCAAACCCCCATGCAAAGGAACCTGCATCGTCTTTGCCCCAGAAGCCCCAGGCTCAGCCATCCTTGGGACGCAGGGCCCCGTAGAGGGACCTTTGCTTCACTCTCCACCAACTCAATATGGAGGAAGATTCGTGTCCTGAACTTTTCGTAGGACAATGATAATGGCATGCTCTGAACCATAAATCAAAGGAAATGCTGGAAGCAGGGCTTCAGACTTTGGGCTTTTGTTGCTGCTAGTTTATATGGGTTTTCTTCTTACATATCCCCTCTGATTCACCAGTCCTGCCTGGACTACAGACCCGGATAGCTCCAAGTATTGTGCACAGGATGGGACAACAACAGGGTTTGGGCATCTCTGTGAAAATCCCTATTTTCCTTTATGCATAACTTGAAATAACCATGCCAATCCTCACCGTTGTCAACCTGATTCCCTTCTAACAAGGGTTTGCTTCTTCCTCCTAAAACAGTTTGCAGTGAAAAATATGTCCCCGAGGCTGAGATTTTCAGAGACACTTCTGGCAGCAAGGTATGCAAATCCCACCGAGTTTTGCCTAACCCCGTCAGGCTTGATTGAAAAGCACTGTCTCACACCGTCCACGCCATGATTCTCACGGTAACACCCGACGTGGTGCTTTTGAATGCATTGGCCAAATCCAAACACTTTTTAAAAGAAGTAGGCATCTCAAGGATGACCTATATCTGTATATTTGCATGAAGTTTGGAGATCAGGTAGAAAGACCTGTGTCAATAACTACATTGGGAAAACAGAGGCAGAACTGTTACATATTGTTAGGAATTGTGTGATTTCTTACCGGGATTTTACCTGGGAACAACCAGCTGGGGAAGGAGACACATGTGAACTGGTTGATCAGTATCAGCCTGCTTCAGACTAATCATCAGGCTGTTTTTTTCTTGCTGTTAGGGCTGTCACCGGGAATACAAGATCTTGGTTCTAGTTGTCCAGGATAGTTGTACAGTGATAGTTGTACAGGAAATCAACCTTTACAAATCTTCCTGCTCATAGATGAGGATGATCACCAGGATGACTATTATTGTTATTAGTGATCATGGTCCTATTTTGATATTATTCCTCTAAGAACAGTAGAAAAATACAGCTCTTTTCCTGTATTTCTTATGAACTTGATGTACAACACAAGAGAGCAAGAGGATGCCAAGAAATGGTGGGAAAAGGAAAAGACAGGTCATTAACAACATTAATAAATTGGGAATAGATGTAAGTGTCCTCCAAAGCTTGTGCTGAGGTACTACAATATTTCCCTTTGACTTCAGCGGTATTTTCTTCAAACTTTGTGTCCCTGGGTGGATCCAGGCACACTTCTGAGTACTCTGAATAATAATAGCTAATAATAACCAGATTGAAAAGCTATGAAAAAGGGAAAAAGCAGTTCATTGTGTTCACTTCTCATCAGGTATTATTAGAATATGCCATTGATAATGCAAGAAAAGATCTTCAACTACAGAAGAGATGAAACAAATCTGGATGTGGAAAGGATAAGCATAATACCAAATGCTTACAGTGTGCCGGAGCCTTATACAACAGTACAGTAAGTAACACCTGGAAATTGGCTCTGCAGAAAGCAGCAGTGGTGCCACCTCCAGCACGCTGAAGGAGGCCTGGACTCACTCATGCCTTAGCCTTGCTAAGACCTGTATTAGCATTTGCTTTCCAGCTTATTGAAGGGAAATAATAGCTGTGGCAGGACTCGGAGCTTAGAAACAGGCATTTCTGGAGCCTTAACCAGACATCTCCAGTAAGAACAGTTTCACATGGCTGTAGCTGTGCTGATCTTTGTTTAGCAGAAGGGGAGGGGGCAGGTGGGCAGTGATGCTCTTGGCAGTCCCCAGCAGTCACCATTCAACAGCATCAACCAAGTGACCATTGGACAAGCACACCATAACGTACCGAACCTCAAGAAAAGGACGGTTATTACACCTTCCATGAGACTGACAACCAGGACTATGGAAAGCAGGGATTTACAGCCTGTAAGCGCTCACATCTCGTTCCAAGATACAGATAAAAGCCTGACATTTCCTCAAACCCCATGATTTTATACAGATCCTGGGAACTTACCATTCAGATAGCTGTGCTACATGCTGATGAGTCAATCTGTTGCATTGGATGTCTTTGGAGAAGGACAGAAATAATGCTCCCACTGTCCCGTGAAGAGAGCTGGAGAGGAAATGTCAGCCAACGGCATATGCGGGGTATTGAGCGTGCCACGTGGGGACCAGACGGGCCCAGGCATCTGCTTGCAAAGATGAGGCCAGGCAGAAATGAATGCTGGCAGATGGCTGGATGGGGTGCTCCATCCTCTCCTTGTGTGATGGTCTTGCCAGCCACATTGAAGCACAGAGCAGAGTACCTGGGAGACTAAGAAATGAAGCAGCTCAGCACTAGGAATGCATTGCTCCTGCCACAGGCAAAATGGGTCAATTATTCAGCATTCATGTTCTAAAGGCTGAGCACAAAGGTGTGTGCTACAGCATTGTTTAGCTCACAGGAAATTGTTTTCTTGAGTGACACATTGAAGGTCATGGTTTATCAATCATGTACAAGGTAGAGATGATACAGTTGGTTGTAGCAGCTTCCTCCCATAAAACACATTCCAAGGGAAAATGATTGATTTTGCCATGTTCTGTGGGAAAAGTGATAGACTAAGATCACTCTGCTCCTTTGAATTGTGCTTTTAGCTCCTCACTGTCTTTCCAAGTTTATTTCACACTTTCTGTGTCTGGATCCCCTGTACACAAAGCAGCGTGTTGTAAATATTTTAAAATATTTATCCATGTTTTCTTCTGCACTTATTTTCAAAATCTTCTTCTTAGTGCCTTGCCTAGCAGTGATCTACGTGACTATGCAAACCTCTCGTACCTAAAATAGTACGTCAAGGCAACACCTTGGGATCAGTCAGTAACTGAGATAGTGAAAATATGAAGCTTAACAAGAAAAGACTCCTTGAGGAACTAATTCTAACATGGAATAAAAAGAAATCAGAATGATCCATGTTCAAGAAGGGACCAATATGAGAAGTCTGTGTGGTGATGGAAAACTGGGATGATTAGAGAAATGACAGAGAAATCTAAAGCTCTGTTTGCATTCATATCACCAAGAGCCAAGAGGTTTTTTTCTGGACCTTTGCTCTAAGGATTTTTTCTTTGCTTTCCATATATTCTTGTGTGCAGAGAAAAGAATTAACAATGTCAAGAAGATGATTAACATATGCTAGTGTACTACTTGTATCCCATCAGGTTCTTATTTCTTGCAGCTAGTACTTAAGGAGAAGAACATATTGATTTTCTGGCTTTCACAAATTTCTTTTCCAAACTTGACCATATTTGAACATGGTCAGCAAGTGAAGTTTATATTCACAGGAGACCTTACATTAAATTCTGCTCTGGTGTTCATCAGGAGGTTCAAGGAGTACAAGTCACATCACAGTTAGAGCATTACCTCCAAACCTATCTAGGCACTTAAATGGCTTCCTCTGTGTGAGGACTTCACCATCATGGATGGATTCTTATCTCACAGTAACAGCCCAAGATACATCCCTGTGGTATTGACACCAGTCTACAACTGAAAAAAAGAAAAAAAACCCAAACTGGAAAATGTTCTAATTGTCTGACTTCGTGAATAACACAGCCATTGGGTCTTCCTTGCTTTATTTCCTATTCGAATACAGTGTATTATTCAGTAAAGGCTGTAGTCTCGTTTTAGAAATTTGCAGTGATGGGGAATCCAACAAAATTCTTGTGAAATTGTTCCAGGATTAATTACATCACTGCTTAAAAGTTGTGCCATATTTCTAAATGTGCCTTATTCATTTTCTAGCTATTGGAATAAACAGAACAACTTTTCCACAAAAATTCAACAACTATCCAACATGAAGGGATGGCATACATTCTTTGTTCCTCGATGTCTGAGAATTTATTAGGCTGTATTAAGTCATTCAATATTTGTTTTTACCTTTTTTAACAATCATTGCAATAGCTATTCATTAGCACCCTGTTCTCTTTGTAATTTACTACTCTCCTAATTAATGTCATCTGCAATCTTAATTAGTGAGAATTTCTGGTTATTGTTTCCAATATTACCATACTTAAGATTCAATATTAGAGATATCAGCTAGATAATAACTTCCTGACAGCTGGAAAGGCTTTAATTCACATAGTAACTGCCATGCCAACAATGCATCATCCTAGTCATTGATCTGAAGGTCAGGTGGTACCAAATGCTTTATGGAAATCTAAGGATACATCAATAGAAGCAGTTGTATGGACATAGCTAGCTCAGACATTTCTAGCAGGTAGCCACAAAAGTTATAAAGCTCATCAAATAGGCTGGCTCCACGTTCAGATCACTATCCTCTCAATTTTTAATAGTCTAGCTACTGCTAAAATACCATTAGAAGGGAAAATATTTAATCATTACATGATACAGTATAAGATTAACTAGTTATTGATTGGTTGTTTTTTTCCACATTAATGAAAAATCACCTACCACTGCTGCTGTCTGAGGACTGGGAGGGAACAGGACTGAAGGTGATGGTAAGTGAGCAAAGTGTGCAAGATCACAATGGCAGACCATTCATATGCAGACGATTTAAAGTTTATATCCCAAACTATAAACCTATCTGTCTGTACATCCAAGCTAACATCCTTGCCAAGCCAACTCACTGACTCACTGAAAATAAAGAACAACCTGAATTTTTGAAATATTTATAGTTTTCAAGCCAAACGGAAATCAGGATACTTCCTATACTCAGACCGCGCATTTCAGAAATATCCCCAAATATCAAACTCACATCCATCAGGTAGTTCTGGTGATTCTGGATGTAAACAAGAGCTCAGCGTGCGCGTAATTTCTCTATGTGGCATACTCATTTTCTTCAGCCCTGTGCCACTGTAGGTCACAGATTTGAAAGTTACCCCTGTAAAGCTCTCCAAGCTTCATGAGAGAAGAAGAGAGATGTCAAAGCTAAATGATGCCAAAGCATGGCCCAAAACCCCCTAACCACAATGAGCCTAGAGCTGATTCTCAGATGATACCAGTCATCTGGCAGATTTTAGACACTGGTGGTGCAACCAGGAGATGCACCAGGAGATGTCTTGGCAACATTATTATGTCCTCTGTGATAAACAAAGGCAAGCATGATGCCCATGCGCTCCAGAGTCCTTCTTCTGAGACATTAAGTGTCCCCTGTGTGACAGCAAGCAGTTTCTGTTTGCACCATGGAGGAGTGTGAATATGCAGGCATTTCCTAGTCTGCTTCATAGGCAAAGTCCTACCGTACAATTCAGACACCTGACACAGCTGCCATGCATGGCCCCAGCATGTGTCTAGCCTTTACTAAGGTAAAGCAGACACAGGGAATATCCTCCCGTCTGACCAGTGTCAGGTTTTTTTCTGTAGTTCTCCCCCTCGTGTTTTCAAACTGACCAGCATAAAGACTCTATTCTTGGTAATACATGCATCCCGTGGTGTTTTCTTAGTAGGAGGTATCTTCTACCTATAATAACAGTTGAAAGGCAGTCTTTTTCATCCCTTGCCAGTCATTGTAGCAGAGTTCATGTGGGTATGCAATACTCCCAGCATGGATACATTGACTGATTTTCTCTAAAAGCAAAAGGACAAGATTCCTAATTGAAATAGATCCCTTGAGTCAAAGGAGGTGATGCGATCCACCGTATGACAGAGTTTTTCACCAGGGTGAAATGGTTAGAATTGGAGTGAAAAGGACCTGGCAAAGTCAGGTGTCTCTCATCTTAATTGTGGATTGCAGAGTCTATGGGACAGGGACCAGCCTTGCCTGGATGTCTGCATTGTGCTAAACACAGCTGGGTACCTGCCTCCAGGTACTATTAATATACAAGGATTAAATAATAATCACGTTAACAAGATAGTGTGGGAAAGAAGCCTGTTTTCCTCTAAAACCCACAAGAGCCTCCTATCTGCGTTCAGGTTGGAAAACCTGATTATGGTTTTTTTGGTTTGTTGTTTTTTTTTAAACAGCCCAGTTTAATCCTTATTAAAATTCTCTCCAAAAAGTTGGAGGTATTAATTTCATTTCCCCCCTGCCAGATATGACATTTATCCCTTGGCAAGTCTGAAAACCTCAGGCAGTTCTAATGAGGGGTACATTTTAGTTTCATGCAATGAGAGAGGCATTATGTTGTGGTCCATTTCAAGACGGACTTGTTTTCAAGCTTTCTAAAGCAGAATTAATCAATAATTACAGCCATCATCAGCATGTGAGCCCCTGGAGTTTTATTTAAACTCCAATCACATTGCTCTGTGACCTAGAGCAATATACAGTAGTTTCGCCTGTTGGAAAATAAATCATATTACATTTTTGCATGCACATATAGTTAAGGCTTATCTTCTTTAGTCATGAAGGAACAGAAATTTCTTCTGGAATTGCCTCTTTCATCTACATTTAGTAATCTTAATATTTGGGACACAAAATGATTTCCAAGCCATGTTTGCCAGTTGGGTTTAATCCTTTGAGTTTTTAATGTTGAAAACTATATGACTATGTTAATTTGCAGAAGTGAGATTAAAATAAAAACATCGTTGTGTTTGTACTCAAAATGCAGAGATTTCCATGCCTGAGTATCTGAATGAATAAATACGTATTAATTTGAATTTCTGATCAGGAAATTTTCCACAATAGAGAAAGTCTCCTTTCTGATTAACTTTCTTAAATAAGTTCAAGTGTATATTCGTGCTAGGAGGTTAAAAGTCTTAAAGCAGCATTTCCAAACATTGAGGGTAGGGGGCCAGGAAAAAGAAGGGAAAGCAGTTGTTAGGGCCACAGAAAGCACCTTCATGCTGAAAGAGAATTGGAAGAGTTGCAAGAGGTGACGAAGTCGAAAGTGAGTGACAGGTTTAAATGCTGTATCTGTTTCAAATGTAGAGAGAATTAATATGTAATGAAGGTCATTAGCAGTGGATGCCTACCTCATTCCGTTGCCAGAGGTGAAGCTCAGTACTACATACATTGAAAGACATCGTAGGAGCCTTAGTGGGCTCCTCATGGCCATTGCCAAGGATAAGGTTATCTGGATTGATAAATGAGTGATAATAACAAAGAAAGAGTGAGATGGCATTGGACTTAGGCTCCAGTCCCTGCAAGATATTAAGTACTTAAGCCTACTACGGGGGCTAGCCCTACTCCAGCATGGACAGAAGCATTACCAGGACAGGGACCCAAAACTGCTGCTGTAAGGATTAATGGTGGCTTTCTCTGTCACAGCTGCCCTGATGACCCATGGAGAGCAGGGCACTGGTTATATTTGCTTTTTTGCAACACCAATATTGCCGTGGAGATGAAGAAGAAGAGGGAGACTGTCAGGGAGCTGTTTCCTGAATACTGGAGATATCAGAGGAAAAATACTAATGTCTGAAAGCAGCTACTCCAGGTGTCTTCTCAACAGCTCAGCCAAGCATGTTGAGGTCTCTTACCTTTTAAAAAAACATCATGTGCTCCTTTTCTGTTTGATGACTTGTGTATTCTCCAAAGATTTGGGCTTCTGTGGAGGGAGGGCTTTTCTGTATTATGAATGAATTTGGGTGGCCCAGCAAGGACTGTGATCTCCATGCTACACTGGTTTCATGATCCTGTATCATGACCTCATTGTACGGGCTACTTCCATCTCTACATTGACACTCTCACTGTGAAGCCAGGACTAACCATAGCCTCTGATGTTGAGGCTTTTTCACACTATGTGTAAAGTCTTCAACACACCAGCTGCATGGGAGCTGTGATAGATTTGTCCACATAATTCCCACGGTGACTCATTGGGGTCTGCGTCAGCAGCCTGGGGCACCCACTGATTCCTGGTGGGGAGGACTCCGGTTTTCAGGGCAGAGACAGCTCCTGCATGAAGATCTGAAAGAGGCAGGGAGGTTTTGCCATGCATAAGTGCCATTGAGGAACACATAGAGGCAAATAGACAGGCATCCAAACCCAAATGAGATCAAACATGGAAAGATGCAAACAACTGCATCTGCAGAGATATGTCCCAGCGGAGACAGCTGGTGAGAAGAAGTCATTTGCAGAGCACTCTGTTTTCCTTTAAAAGGTCTCAGGTTGACAGTGGTTAGCAAACTGTCACAGCATGACTTCCTGAGGGCTTAAACAGGCCATGAATAAACTCAGGCTGCAGATTACAAAGAGGTTTGTAACGCGGTGAGCATTGAGGCTCTCGAACAGCTTCCCGGTGACACCATCAGTGAGGGCAAAGTCAAAGCACCTCAATGGGACCTTTACCACCTGGGACTTCAAGGGACCTTATGTGGTCCCTGAAGGGGTCCTTGCATCCACTCTGCTCTTCCCAGTGCTCTGCACCAGGCTTATGAGCCTGCACCCATGCAAGTCACTGCACTGAGCAACCAGTCTGCTGGGGACCTGCAGCAAGTGTCCAGCAGAGGGGGTCAAGTGGTCTTCTGCGTTTTTCAGCAGCACCAACGGCAGAATATGCCCCAACCAGATGGTGCCCAGGACAAAGTGTATCTATTCCACTCTTGCATCGCCTGCTAGTGTCACGGATGAATGGAATGCACCTCACTCAAAAAAGAGAAGCAGCAATATATTTTATTGAGATAAAATAATAATTTGATAGACTTCAATAAATTTGATGGAATTTAGCAAAGTTTAACAGTGGTTTACCAAAATTCAATAAGTTTGATGGCAAGGTTCACCTTATTAATTACTGCGTGGAAGAAACATGCAAAGGAAAATTGAGTTAGAATCGAGTTACAATGATTCACACAGAGACCGGAGCAAAGGATAAGGAAGACCCTCCTGTTGAGTCACAAGGTTCAGAGTGGACCCTCTTGCTTTTTAAACTCCTTATGTGGCTAGGTCAATTCATAGTCTCAGTCTTGGACAATGGTTTATGTCTGATGGAAGAAATACAAAGAGTAAGGAAGACCATCCCATTGAATCGCAAGGTTCAGAGTGGGCCCCCTTGCTTTCTAAAGTCCTTATGGAGCCTTAGGTGGAGCTAGGTCCAATCTTAGTCTCAGATTTGGACAACAGTTTATGTCTAATGGAATTATCTATATAAAGTTTATAATAATTAATATGGAGTAGCTACATAGATTAGTAATGTTTCATTAATATTAATTCAGCATGCTATCAGTCACTTACCGAGGATCTGTCATGAGTAGGGGATCTCTCCACCTTGGGCGAGGAAGGATCTCTCAGTCTCAGGTGAGGAATCTCTGACTTTGAGAGGTGTCCCTGCCCAAGGGGAGAGTCACCTGGCATGCAGTCTGGCTGCAATTCAGGGATAGCTCAAATTGGGCTCATCCTGATTGTAATATTTATAGAGTGAAGCAGTTGGCTAATAGTCAATAGTATAGACAAGATAGACGTCTTCGTTTTATCTCTGGTATCTTGTTCTGTACTTTGGTTGTCTTTCATTTTTGGGCTTCGAAACCACCTTTTGAAATATTTTGCCGAGGCACTTTCAATCGCTTGTACATGAGCCAGGAGCTTTCCAGCTCACGGGTTCACCACAGGGCATGTGGCCTGTTGCTCCTTAGTCTGCCTGAACCAAGTTATGGCTGGGGGTCAAGTGTATCCATCACAGCTAGCACCGTTGAAATGGTGTCCCCTCCCTGCTATGGCCAACAGAGAGGTGAGCAGCCTTGCTTGCCTCCCCTTGTGCTCTTGCTAGAGAGGAGAGCCCACAGCATGACCTCCACAAGGCTGGTGAGCACTCAGGTGGAAGAGCAATGGCTTTGAAGATGGGCACTGCAGCAGTGGGGGATTCTTTGCTGGATGGAAATGTAATATAGGAGGCTAATTAGACAAGCTTGACTGGCTTGTGTAACAATCCCCTGGGCTGAGCTTAGACAGTTCTTTACTACTGTGATCAGAGCTCCTCAAGCCATGCCGTGGCAGAGAAAAGTCTCCAAGAAAAATGTTTCACCCAAGAAAAATGTTCACTCCACTCACACTGGCAACCCTTTGCTAGCACAGCTTACCCTTCCTTGGTCAAATTGGCACACTGAATTTAATACCTCATCATGACCCTCTTCTAGCAAAAGAAAGTAGATTTCCTAGACTATAAACACTTTGGGGCAGAATATGTCTTTCCCTGTAATTTATTCCATGCTAGAGTTCTGTAAGTTAGGTGCCAAACAGACAGGCACTGTTCAGAAAAAAAAAACCTAGTCATAAAAAATTAGGAAGGAAGATATATTTTGTTAGGTCATACGATGAAAATCATTTGCCCACCCACAAAGGAGCAGGGAGAGACAACAGTGGGGGGGACCCCAGATAACACCCTGCCCAGCTAGCTGTCCCCAGGTCCACACCAGGAGCCATCAGCCCATCAGGCCCATCTCCACAAGCCCAGAGGACCGCTGGAGCACAAAGGCAGGTGAGGGGAACCCAAATTGAGGATGAACGCTGAGGACGAGCCACCCCATCTAGACCCTCCCTGGGCTGACCCAGGGGACCCTCAGCCCCATGGGCCAGGGATGACACCCATCAGGAGAAGTCAATGCTGGAGCATCTTTGGGACTGAGAGGTCACTGCCCAGGAGTGTGGGACATGTTGGGGAATGCAGGGGAAGTGCATTTTGGGATTGCACAGGACTGGTTATGGGACGTTCAGGGGAGGAACCAAGGATAGGGGAAGGGATGGATTTAAGTGATTTGGGGAGGAACAAGCATGGGAAAATAGAGGCATAAGGGGATAGAGCGGGCCAGTTACATGTAAATAGTTGGCTGGTCAGTACGCTGCTCTATCAGTGCCCTGTGTCTGGCCCGTGCAGTCTGTCCTGCCTTCTTATCACAACCCGTTAAATTCCTAACCCTTGTCCTGGGTGAGGGACCCTCTAGTCTGTGTGCATGTGAGTGCATGGGGGTCTGAGTGCAGCAGCTGGAGAGGGCACATGTGTCCCCAGTGCAGCACTTATTTGAATCAAATTATTTGATTCAGATGAGTTTACATCAGGGGTATGTGGCTACCTTTAAGTGGAAAGCCCTGCTGCAGCATGCTCATCTCTGAGATAAGCAGCTGTGCATCACGGAAGGCTCCCTTTGAGGCCACTAGTGGGATGCATTAATGCAGTCACAGGCCCCACAAAGATAACACGAAACCCACTACTTTTTAAAATTTAAATCTTTATTGTTATTATTATTATTGTTATTTGTTAATTTAGGAGTGTAGTTCTTCCCCAGATAACCCCAAAAAAGCAAGAAGCAAACCAAACTCAAAATGCCAAGTTAGAAACTCAGGTTTTTTAACCAAGAATAGTATTTTTCTGCACTGAAAAATATGTTGCTTCGTAACTAATCCCCTTGAAAACAAAATATGGTGCTATGGTGTTTAAATAAAATATGTGAAATCTAGCCCTAAACCAATTGGTATGCACATGGGTGCATACCATGGTAAGACAATACCCTAGTCCAAAATCAAGCAAATTTGATAGGAAGGCTGTAGGCCCTCCTCTTTACAGGTCTTAAATCAATGTGTTACTATTTGAAGCTTTGGAGCTCTCCATCAGCTCTCTTCAGGTGACCCCTTGGTCCATGATAAACCTGCTGCAAAGTAGTTTTTATCTTTTTTATAAAGGTGGAGTTTACAGGCTTGGGGATCATTGTTTTCCTTTGTTTTTAAGAAGTAGCCTTTAAGGAGGGCAAGTAAATGTTCACATTTGACAATATGAATAGCAGGATTTACTATAATTCTCACCTAATCTGGGCTATGCACAATCACCAAATGCTATCACCAAATGCCTTGATTTAATATAACTTATGAAAAGAAGCTTAGTTATTGATATAATTTTTTTTCAGTAGATGAAAGCCTTCTGTGCTTCAGGAATATTGCTACATAAAAGTTAATGTGGAATAGATGATTCAATATCCTACCGCAAGTGTAGGAGCAAACAATGCCTAAATATTTAAAAAGCAAAAAGATAAGAATACCAAAGCACACTAATATGGTATGCACATGTCCCACATCTCTGATCCATATTCTTTAAGCCTATAAAAATAGCTATGAATTCTTTTATTTACCAATTTAAGAGAGAGCTTCATAAAACCTGATTTAACCGCTAAATGCTGAATGAAAATCTTTGTAGGGGTTATATTTAGAAACTCATATTTATATTCAAGCAAAGACCAAAATTCCTCTTCCCTATGCTCTCCAAAAAAAATTAAAAGAAAGAAGTCTGGTTTGTATGTTTTCAAGTGCCTGGAGAGTAACTGGGGGTAGCTGGTACAGGGTCTTTCCTGCAGGGTCTCTGCCTCCCCTGGCAGCACTAGAGGAAGCTTGTATATCTGATACCCCTCTTACCACCTTATTTCTCAGTATCTTCCAAGTCATTGTGATTTATCACAACGGTCAGATGGAGCGTGAGTAAAAGGGATATTTCTTATGCTGCGTTGATCCTGCCCTTGCACCGGCTAAGAAGGAAAACTAAGTTTTTACTCAAAGATCAAGCTTGTGCTATGGCACTGAAGTGAGACGCAAAGAGCCAAGCAAGTGCAATAGGTTTTGCAGCTGCATGACCTCTGGAAAGTCACTTATTTTCTCTCTGCCTTCACCACCCATCAGCAAATGGAGGTGACATTAATTCCCACATCTCTTCTGTGGGTCTGATTTGTCTATTAACACAGCACTGCTGGGTTATTCATACAGTACATAGCACTGTTGGGAATGGCTCTGCGTTTAACCCCATACCTGCCACTGAACTCAAAAAAACAATCAGTAACGAGATCCTCCTTGGCCCATACGGCAAGGCTGTTGCCCAGATAAGAAGACCATACCTAAGACAAGACCTGGGAGACAAAAGTTCTGCCAGCTGCTGAAGGTGCAGTTTTTCTAGCTGTAGCAATGGTGCTGTTGCTTGGTTTGATTGGAGCACGTAGGCTGCACAGGAGATTGTGCACTGGCAGGGAGTAGTGGGGCATAGGCACCCACGTGCCTGAGCACCGTGTTCTCCCTATGGAGAGGAGCTAATTCAGCACAGGAAGGGAAGTCTCAGGACTGCTTGGCTGACTCTCAGTAACATGCAGGGCCCTTTGAATCAATCCATTTTGTGAAATACCTGTTTACTCGCACAGCCAGGAAAGGTAGCAGTGCCTTTGTAGCTACAACAAATCAAAGAGCTGTAACAAATCAAAGTCTGCTCATCTCTGTGAAAGCAAAATTACAGAACAACGAGCTGGGTGTCTGCCTGCACCCTGGCTCTCAAAGAACCACCATCGGGTGGTTTCTGTTGTGGCTGCTTGCAAGGCTGGGAGAGGAGGCAGTGGTTGGTGCAACACACCTTGGACAGAAGTAGCAGCTCACACCTGAGCTTCCCCCCGGAGCAGGACACTCAGCCCAGGCAAGACCCTGTGCCCTCCCACAGTATTGCAAGAAGCCCAGGAGGACACTCTTAGAAGGCTCAAAATTTGGTAATTTCTATCGCATTGGCAGTCAGGAGCAAATCCGACACATCGCTGCTGAACCTTATCCCACAAAAATCTTAGCTCTGCTTTAAACAGGTGATGCTTTTAAGGATACATGTTTCATCCTAATCAATGGGAAAGTTGCATATTTCACGAAGTATATTAGCAAAAGCTTCTAAAGAAAAAAAAAGTTAAACGAGGTTTCCGAGAAGTGCTATTTTTACATTTTCCTTCCAACACACTTACTTAGTGACCAGAATACCTTTGGAAACATTACAGATGTTTACAGTTCCCATCTACCACACCGGTTCCTTGAATCTTTGAGAGATAGCAAGTCCCGCTTTGGAAAATGAGACCAAATCACTTACTTAAAAAACAGATGCTTGTAAATAATACTAGGCACTTTTACTCTGGTTCTCTGAGCTGTAAGTTGATCATGAGGTTTGGCAACTCAACTATATAGGACACATTTAATCTCAGAAATTTTCTTAAGAATGAAGTCACAAAGATGTGAATAAGGGGCGTTTATAAGAACATACTGCTTCCCCTAATATGGACTATTTGAATTAAAAAAAGCTCAAAAAAAGGAAACATTCTGAATCTACTTGCTTTTGGTGGATATTTTTTTTAAATGTAGTGGGATTTTTTTTCTTTTTTTTGGCTTCCTTTTGATGTTGGATTATTTTCTTCTGGCCAATGTCCTTATTTAGTCAAAAATAATTTAGACATTGCTACCTTTCATTTCCTGAATTGGGAAATCAAGTGCAAAGTTGTGTCTTGATAAGTGAAATGCCATCAGAAGTGGTGAGGGACTTGCTTGGGAGCAGGCAGAGCTTGTAATTGCCAAATTCTCCTCTCTGCGAGCTGTTGCACCATGCCTTACTATTCTGATGAAAGTCAATTTACTGATGTGCCAGGCAATCATCTGTCTGCAGAGAAAGGCACAGTGGTGACCACTTGTGTGCACATATAACTCTGACACACAGAGTTACCAGAGCTCCTTGGGCCGGGGCTCAAGCTGATAAAATATTGGTGTATCTCCGTTACAGTCAGCTGAGCCCCTGCTCCCCTGTCTTCTGGTTAAACATCCATGCCTCTGTTTTTGCGGTACTGTAATTGGGAGATTTGGTTCACCGATACTTCACCCAGATCAGAAATGCAGAGCTTGGTGCTGGCTCAGTTGCTGTTGAACACAGTTTTGTTAAGGAGTGATCAGCAACAGAACAAAACCCAAGAGATCACCTCCTAAGAGGCTTTAAGTACGGAGTCATTAGAAGAGGCTTGGTTTCGTCCAAGAGAGCTGTGAAATGCTCCTGTCTTTTTATTGTTGCTATTTTTAGTTGATAGGTGATCTGGTTAAGCTCCAGAAACCTGTATATCTTGGAAACACTTAACAAGAAGCAATCAAGTCTGGAGTAGCAAACTTTATTTCCAGCTGTCTCTTCTGGTGCCAGTGGAGGTTTCAGCCCTCAGCTACAATTCCTCAAAATAACGATGTGATGACTCACCACATGGACGCATGGCAACGAACCCTTAAAACAATCATTAAGAAATTCAGCCCCAGTAGTTGGGTGGATGGTGGCTAGTGGTTGTTGAGTTCAGAGAAAATTTTCAAATATAGTAAAAAAAAAACCAACTGGAAAGAAGAAAGGAGTAAGCATTTCTCTATTCCCAAGAAGGCTCTAACAAGAATAAATAGTTTTCAGTTGCTGAAAGGAAGATTTGGGCTAGGCACTGGGAAAAACTTTCTAGTGTGAAAGGTAATAGAATGGTGGAAGAGATGGGTGGAGGTCATCGCATGTCTATGCTGGAGGCCTTGGAGCACAGGTTAGATGGGTATCTGTCAGAAAAGGATTATCTATCATCTTTTCTTGAACTAAAGGGGCAGATTACAGGGCTTCTGTTTGGTTTTGTGATACAGGATAAAACCAAAAGATCATGGGACTCTGGGTTCTCCTTTGCTGATTCATCCACATATTTTCCTTAAATCTTGAGCCTTTAAGTGTGATTTGGGATTTCTGAGACTTTTGAAAGAATCATAGAATCACAGAATGCTTTGGGTTGGAAGGGACTTTTAAAGGTCATCTAGTCCAACGCCCCTGCAAGAGCAGGGACATCTTTAACTAGATCAGGTTGCTCAGAGCCCCGTCCAACCTGACCTTGAATGTTTCCAGGGATGGGGCCTCCACTACCTCTCTGGGCAACCTGTCCCAGTGCCTCACCACCCTCATTGTAAAATTCTTTCTTAAATCCAGTCTAAATCTGCCCTTAGTTTAAGACCATTGCTCCTTGTCCTGTCACAACAGGCCTTGCTAAAAAGTCTGTCCTCGTCTTTCCTGTAGGCCCCCTTTAAGTCCTGGCAGGCTGCTATAAGGTCTCCTCGCAGCCTTCTCTTCTCCAGGCTGAACAACCCCAACTCTCTCAGCCTGTCCTCATAGGAGAGGTGCTCCAGCCCTCAGATCATTTTCATGACCTCCTCTGGACCCACTTCAACAGGTCCATATCCTCCTTGTGCTGAGGACCCCAGAGCTGGACGCAGCACTGCAGGGGGGGGTCTCACCAGAGCAGAGCAGAGGGGCAGAACCCCCTCCCTCGACCTGCTGGCCAGCGGCAGGTGATGCAGCCCAGGACACGGTTGGCCTTCTGGGCTGAGAGCGCACATTGTTGGCTCATGTCCAGCTTTTCATCCACCGGTACCCCCAAGTCCTTTTCTGCAGGGCTGCTCTTCATCCTTTCATCCCCCAGCCTGTATTGATACTGGGGGTTGCCCCGACCCAGGTGTAGGACCCTGCACTTGCCCTTGTTGGACCTCATAAGGTTCACGCAGGCCCACTCCTCCAGCTTGTCCCGGTCCCTCTGGATGACGTCCTGTCCTTCTGGCATCTCAACTGGACCACTCAGCTTGGTGTCATCTGCAAACTTGCTGAGGGTGCACTCTATCTTGCTGTCAATGTCATTGATGATAATATTGAACCACACTGGTCCCAGTACAGACCCCTGAGGGACACCGCTCGTCACTGATCTCCATCTGGACATGGAGCCGTTGACCGCTACCCTCTGGATGTGGCCATCTAACCAATTCCTTATCCACTGAGCAGTCCACCCATCAAGTCCATATCTCTCCAATTTAGAGAGGATGTTGTGGGAGACCGTGTCAAAGGCCTTAACAGAAGTCCAGATAGATGACATCCATTGCTTTTCCCTCGTCCACTGATGTGGTAACTCCATCGTAGAAGGCCACTAGGTTGGTCAGGCAGGACTTGCCCTTGGTAAAGCCATGTTGGCTGTCTCGAATCACCTCCCTGTCCTCCATGTGCTCTAGCATAGCTTCTAGGAGGATCTGTTCCACGATCTTCCCAGGCACAGAGGTGAGGCTGACAGGTCGGTAGTTCCCAGGGTCATCCTTTCTACCCTTTTTAAAGATGGGCACAATGTTTCCCTTCTTCCAGTCACCAGGGACTTCACCTGACTGCCATGACTTTTCAAATGTCATGGAGAGTGGCTTGGCAGCTACATCAGCAATTCCCTCGGGACTCTGGGATGCATCTCATCAGGTCCCATGGACTTATATATGTTCAGGTTCCTCAGGTGGTCACGAACCTGACCTTCCCTTATAGTGGGAGGGGCTTTACCCACCCTGGTCCCCAACATGCTGTCCATTGACTCAGGAGGGGTGAGGAGAGCAGTTGCCAGAGAAAACTGAAGCAAAAAAGTTGTTGAGTACCTCAGCCTTCTCCTCGTCTGTTGATACTAGGTCACCATTCTTGTTCATGAGTGGAGGTACGCTTTCTTGAACTTTCCTTTTCTGGCTGACATACCTGTAGAAGCCCTTCTTGTTATTCTTTGCATCCCTTGCCAAGTTCAGCTCCAGCTGCGCCTTGGCCTTCCTGACCCCATCCCTACACAAGCCGGCAGTGTCCCTATGCTCTTCCCAGGATACCTGTCCCTGCTTCCACTGCCTGCGCAGTTCCCTCTCGCTCTTTAGTTTGACCAGCATGTCTCGACTCAGCCATGCTGGTCTCTTCCCTTCCTTGCCCAGTTTCCTCCATCTGGGGACTGAGAGCTCTTGCGCTTTATGGAAAGCATCCTTAAAGATCTGCCAGCTCTGTTCTGCTCCCCTGTCCCTGAGGGCAGTTTCCCAGGGGGTCCTACTGACTGACTCCTTGAAGAGCTGGAAGTTTGCTTTCCTAAAATTTAGGGTCCTGACTACACTCCTCGCCTGTCCCATATCCCTCAGGACTCTGAACTCCACCAGTGTGTGATCACTGCAGCCTAGGCTGCCTCCAATCTTGATGTCACTGATGAGCTCACTTGCACTGGTGACCATCAGGTCCAGTATTGCATCCCCTCGGGTAGGGCTGTCTATTACCTGGGTTAAGAAGTTATCCTCAGTGCACTCCAGGAGTCTCCCGGATTGCCTACAGCTCGCCATGCTACTTTTCCAGCAGATGTCGGGGTGGTTGAAGTCCCCCAGTAGGACAAGAACTTGCGAGCGTGAAGCCTCCTGTAGCTGGAGGAAGAAGGCTTCATCAGTAGGGTCTCCTGGATCAGGCAGCCTGTAGTGGACACCAACCACAAGGTTCCCTTTGTTTCCTCAGTCTCTAATTCTTACCCATAAGCTTTTGGACTCCTCGTGGCTATTCTTCAGGGGCAACTCTTCACAGTCTATCCATTTCTTGATATAGAGGGCAACACCTCCACCCCTCCTTCCCCGCCTGTCCCTTCTGAATAGCCTGTAGCCATTGATAGCCACACTCCAGTCATGAGATTCATTCCACCAGGTTTCAGTAATGGCAACCAGGTCATAGCTTTCTAGCAGCACGGTAGCTTCCAGCTCCTCCTGTTTGTTGCCCATGCTGCATGCATTCGTGTAGAGACACTTCATCTCGGCTGTCGGCCATGTCACCTTCCTAGTGGAACACCCCTTCTTTCCCTTAAGGTGTTCCACGGAAGATTCCTTGTTGGCTCCTACTACCTCAGGAGCCCCCAGCTCATCTCCACAAGATTCTGACTGTGGTGCAGCGTCCCCAGCACACCCCTGGGCAACAGGTTGAGGGCCCATACTAGCACCCCGTCCCTCTAACCATTGTGTGTCCTCCCGCGCCTTGCCGCAGGCAAACCTGATATGTTTGCCTTCCCCCTTCACATCTAGTTTAAAGCCCTGTCAATGAGCCCCGCCAGCCCCGAAAGCACAACGTCTGTCTGAGATGAAAATGAAACAGCCTCCCTCTGATCAAAACAGAGAAAGATTTCATTATTCATAGTTCTTACACCAAAACTGTCACCACATATTGTCTCCAGAATGAGCTGAAAAGCCTGTAGACCTTAAAGGCACATTTTCAAAACACCTCTCAGTGCTTTTAACTATTCCACGCAAGCCTTTGCATACACTAATACTGACCATACGGTTCAAGCCCTTGGGGTACATATTCCAATTGCTTTTTGCTTTGGCAATGAGCTGATAAAACTTCCTGATTGTTGCTTACAAGTCCTCTCCTATTAACAGAAACGTTGTCACCAGGCTCCCTTCATTGTGCTCAGCCGTGGAAATACAGAACCATATTTCAGATCCCAGAGATTTTGTGTGTTGCGTGCTCGTGTTTGAACAATGCTATCACTCTGCTCATCCGTTTCGGGTGTCACCAGAGACCATAACTCATCTTTATGGAGCGCTGATCCTTGTATCTTTTTTTTTTTTCCTTTAAACATTGCCCTTTTTTTGGCTCAAAGGCTACATTGCCTTACAGTTTTTGATACCAGCTGGAGCAGGTATTCATTCCCTAACATCTGACAACTGTGCTCTACTGTCAGAATATATTACTCAGGAGCTGCAATAGCTGTTGCAATGTGGATTTAAGCAGAAGGATCCCAGGCAGTTGAAGCAGGACTCTTCGCCCACCACTGCACATCTCCATGTCAGTCACACTCAGCTCTCCTCTTGCTCACAGGAGTGAAAGAAGTGCCCTGGGGGCAATTCATCATGCTTTTGGATGAAGGGACTCCACCAAAAATGCCTGTTTCTCTCTGTAGATTGTGAAGGGAGCCTTGATAATTAGCTCAGGATGCCAGCATCCACATTTCTTATAAGTGAATCCCACCCTAAGCATCTATCTTACTAATATGAGTAGTTGTTAGATGACACCAAATGGCACTACCCCGATGCACGCAGGGATATAAAGTAGCTGGTGATGGGCAGGCAGAGGAAGGGGATGGAGTCAGTGGGTTGCTTTTAGTCCTAGTGGTGGTTCTTCTTTGGTTGATGTGTCCAAGGCATTTTGGGCAGCTTTAGTCTTCGTGTAAATCAGTGTCACTTCTTTGCAGTCAGTGGATCTACTCTAATTTATGTTGATGGAGGAACTGGTCCTATATGTGTAAAGAAACAGGAGAGGAAACCTCATCCATCAAATATTCTGGAACATTTTAAGTACTTGTTCTCCTGGCCAAACCGATGACACCCACTATCCCTGCTGCTCACCTGTGCTGTTCAGCCATGGCAATGCTCAAAGACCAGTGAGACTCTCTGCAGGGTGAGCAGGAAGGCTTTCCAGCAGTTCTGGGCTTTGAATCCCATCCTGGGGCCAGCCTTGATGTTGCAAGCCCCAGAGGATGCCTCTACTGCGAGGCCACTAATATTTTTAATTATAACTCTGCAGTGGAGCTTCCCAGGTAGGTGGGCTTTTTAATTTTATTTTTTTTTGGTCTGTTTTAATATATAGACAGGTGGCTCCCCTGTAAGGGCTATAAGGTATACAAAGGCTGAGGCCAAAGTACCCAGATAAACAAATGTTGTCAAGATTACTCCAAAAAAAGCCAAATGGACCATGATGGGACTGGGAACACAGCTAAAAACAAGCATTAAAACGAAGGTGTAATTCTAAGCGTCTGTTAAAGTATCTCACTAAATTCTGGCCTTGATACTATAATATGTATATACAGTATATGAATGCATGTGTGGGTATGCATATTTGCATACATGTGAATTTTATTTATTAATCACATTATAGAAATCTACAAATAATCAAGTCACACAGATGGCAATATTCATTAGATGGAAATGGTTTATTTTATTTGCCATATAATAAAGAATTAATAGTACAATCACTTCTTTTATTTGAAAAGCAATACAGATCAGATGTCATCTGTATGTTATTGTTTTAAGTAGGATAGGCAGAGTTTAAATTAGACTCCAGCTACACACAGAGACTATTTCAATTAGAGAAATCTCTTGTGATCTAATATTCTTAGCTTTAAAGTCATATTGCATAAATATTTTATTACATATTTAATAACACTTTTTCATAATCAAGAAACCAATGCGTATATCTAAAATATGTGCATTTTAAGAGCTGCTGACACGACATGGGAAACTTTGAAGAATATTCTATTTGGGAATTCAGTTTGGGGCAAAATTCAGAAATAATGTTTAAGTGCGGGGAGCTGAATACATTACGCATTCCCACACAGGTCTGAAACAAAAGCCCAGGTTTGCTCCATCACTTATTTTAAGCGTAAGAGTGTATTTCTGTGCAGTGAATTCACATTCATACTGTTACAAAACACTCCTGAGTACCTTACCAAATCAGCAGCTAAAGTGAAATTTAAAAGAAAAGACCAGGTCCAGACAATGGAGGATAAACATTAATTGTTAGGGGATTTTTATTTAAGTCCCACATAGAGAGCCCTTTGGGAGAACCAGTGAGGAAGTCACCACGGAATTTAGCACTACAAAAGCCATAGGGTTGGGAATCAGCCAGCTACGTGAAAGATGCCATAAAATTTAAAGGTGCCAATTTGTCGCATTTCAATGTTTTTTGAAGATTTTTTGTTATTGTTATTGCTATTGTTATTGCTATTTTTATTATCACTACTCTTAACACTATTATAATTAATATTAATATAATGCAATATAATATAATGCAATATAATATAATGCAATATAATATAATGCAATATAATATAATATAATATAATATAATATAATATGGTTAATAATAATAATAATAATAATAATAATAATAATAATAATAATGTGTGTATGGCCTCATTTAATACACTAGTAGCAGCAGGAAAAAAAAAGGCCACATTGAGCACAGGATGGGTACGAATAGACTGAAAACCTGCAGACAAAGCCCTGGTCCAGCTCACCTCCAAACACCAAACTCTTTCAGATGAAGATATTAGTGAACCTGGAGATGCGGAGATAAACACAATGGCACGGAGAGGCGTTTGGTGTCAAGGATGTTCACCTTGGCTCAGTGGCATGATGCTTACACAGTCATCAGCTGGACTGTGCTGGGGCACAAGAAGCCTGGCCACAGCTTTGCTAAACCACGGCAGCTCTTGAGACCGGCCAAGGACAGGAGGAACAACAAGGGCCATGATGCTGACCACCCCAGTCAGCCCCACGTCCCTGAGCAGGCAGATCCCTGGAAATACAGACAGGCTTTTACAATGGCGAGACTTTGTGCCTGTTCTGCACAGCTGCTTTTTCCTTCCAGGTGACTCTGTTTCCGAATATTTACCACTTCAGGCCCTTTTTTTTACCCCAGACTGTGGGAGTAGGCATTGAGTGAGCAATATAGTTTCATCTTGATTATCATTGGAAGTGTCAGATTTTTATCCCATTTGCAATGTTTTAAGAGCACAGATATCTAATATTATAGCGGGCTCATTCAACGAGAGAAAAATACAAGATTTTTCTTTGGAAGCTGACACTAGACGTATTTAAATAAGATCTAATGGACACATTTTTGATTATGTGAATATTTACTTTTTAGAACAAATGTGGTGGGCTGTAATGGTCAGTAGCTTTAAATCAAGAAAGAATTTCTGATATAAATATATTATTGGTATACCTCAAAAATATTAGAGTTCATTGAGAAACTGATATAAATATCTTCTTGGTTTACCTCAAAAATATTAGGGTTCATTGAAAAACTGCCAGATGGATGTTGATCGCTTCTCATGCAGGAAATGGGGCTGTGTGATGAGGAGGGCTCTGCAGCTGTAACATCTATGAAATCAGAAAAAAACCATGCTAGAAGCTGGCATTCATCATCTGAATTAATAACATGATATCACTTATCAAGAACGATACATCACAGTGTAATGGCATGTTGTTTGTCTTTGGTTTAAACAAGCCATTAAGATAAATCTAAAGAGAAACAGCGGCTACTTAATTAGGATAAGAGTCTCACATTGTACACAGATTAAGTAAACAACCTGGCTTCTTGGCGTGCGCAATTAGTAACTGACTGCTGACCCTCATGACTCAGGTGAAGCCTTTTCTCCCAGCGAAATAAGATTCGTAATCCCTCTGCAGTCCTGATTTGTCCAGTCCTCTAGTCAAACGCATCATTAATTTAAGAATACTTTAAATGAGCATGTTGGCGTAATTAATTCCTGATGTATTCATAATCTGGGCTAAAGTGAGTGGTAATGCATGAGTCCGTGTCAATTAAACTGTTCAACTGGGTTATGGAGTGAGCCAAAATCACTTTTATCAACAGAAGTCTTTGCTCAGAGGTTCTCAAGCCACCTGTACTTACTCTTTTTACTGGTAAGGTGGGCAGAGCATCCTTTGGGAAGGAGAAAGCAGTTAGTGTTCCACGTAGTCTGCCCCACCCAGCACATCAATAGTGCAGCTACTCACAAACCTGGGAGGGAATGGGGTCACCTTTTCAACAAAACATTTTAAAGTAAATATTTCCGTCCATCCCAAGATGTGCAGAACACCAAGTTTAGGAAGTTTGTCTCAGAAGTTGGAATTTCTATAGATATCAGTAGCCCTACAAAGCGTATGTGCATGAAATCATGCATGCAAGCTTAATTATAAATGATTCTGCCTTTTTCTTAGCACCCACACTTCCTCTCATGTCAGCGAAGTCATAGACCAAAATGTATCATATCACTTCTTCTATCATATCTGTCCTATCACCTATAATTTCACCATGTAAAATCATAAAACACAATTTTTGAAGCAGATATATAAATGTCATAACTCTTCTGAACATCCTATGTGTGATGCCTTCCATTCCCTTTTTTTTCAGCGTTGTACACGGTAGTTTGCTATTGTTTTTCATTTCAGTGTGCTGCTTTTATTACAGGTCATACTATACAGGCATTCTGCTGTGGGGGAAACAAAAGGCTACTCAAAGGAGATAGATAATTCATATATTTTCATTGTTTATAAAAATGGACAGAACAATCAATTTTAATGAACATTTTCAAAGCATTTCTAGTGCACTCATGAGGTAAGAAAGAGTTAGTAACAGGAGTCGGCAGATGTGAAATGACAAACACATTTTCTCTAAATAATTATACAGATGCTAGACAAACCATCATCTATCTTACTTTAACAAATATTTTGCAATGGATTTCTATATACTGGATACTCCAGTAGGGGTGGATTATCACTAAAAAAAAAGGCATATGAGATTGAACAGCTTGCACAGTAAATTTCCGTATACACCATGGATGGAAAAAGCAATTTGAACTAGACAACTACAAAATGAGAGTTGTGAGACAATATTTTGAGAAACAGCCCTCTTTAGTTTTGTTTTAGTCTGGAACTTCCTAAAACATCTTGTTGCTGCTTTTTCTCTTTGTCAAGATTGAAGCATTGTGACAACTGCCATGCTGGGGAACTCGTTAAGCAATAGTTTCAAAGTGGGATTTAACTTGGATCCATCTGTGTGTGCTGCCTTTCCATTTTTTACTAAATGATGCAATTTTGAGTTTTACATATGTCTGAAAATACTTTGAATTTAGTTTAATTATTTTTTTAACGTTTTGGATTTCTACCAATGAACAGCAGCAGTCTCAGAGGATCAGATCCCCTAATAATAGAGGGATAATGGAAGTAGAGCAAAAGGCTTCTTATCACCCTAATCAGAAAATCTTTTATATTGGGACTCTAAAGAGCCTGTGACAGCCCAAATCTCAGTTCCTGTTAGGAACTGAGTGCCAGACACTCAGCTCCATTGAAATTATGGTAAGATAATGGTTGGTTTTAATTTTGAAAATTATAGTTGTTGAAGTCATTATGGCCTTCCAAATCTTTGCATCTCTTCTGTTGCTTGATGTGGGTATTAATGGACTTGCCCGCAGTCCAATAGTCTGCAGAACAGCCAGGAAAGGGAACTTCCTTGTAATTTAAATTAGTAGCATTTTAACAATTCATTGATGACTGCATTAAAGAAATATCAACATTGTGGAATTGTCCCCTAAAGAGAAGGGTGAGATGGGTTTGCCCCCAGCTCTCACTGCCGATCAGTGCCTGCCTCCCTCGTCATGTGGAAACAGAAGCAGAAACCCACAAGCTGGATGACCTGCTGCCTGGGCTGGGGTACCTGTTGATGGTTTTTTAGAGTATCCCACGGACCGATCAGGCACCTAAGGAGCTGGAAATTTGGCTCTTTTCCCTGCCAAGCGCATAACCGGCCACTGCAACTGCAGGCACAGGCACCCCAGGGAGCACAGGGACTGCTGAACTCATCCATTTTCCTGTCATTTATCTGCAAAGTTTTCTGCTAAATCAGTGTTCTCAACAACAGGAGTCAGAAGACACAGTAAATACAAGGGCTAGATGGGGTTCAAGACTCACAGCCCTCAGATAAGCAGTTTATGAACTTTCCCATGGACTTATAGCCCAAATTATGGTCCATTGGCATTGCAGTGACAACCACATGTATTGATGCATCAACCTGTGGTTTCAAGAACTGTCTGGACCTGTCATGGCCTGAGATAATTTCAGTTTGTTTTAGCTGTGGCAGCAATTGTCAAACTGTCACCGAATTATTGGCAAAATATGTTTTAGGTTTAGTTTAACTTCATGTAATGATGTAGTATGATGCCTGCTGTTAATTAATAGGTAGCAATATGCAGTTATTCTGCATGGAGTGAACTACCTATGGCCCCTGGATGTGACCACAATTTTTTACCTTCACATGAAGTCTGGCACAGTGACTAGGACAGGGGCAGCCCCAGGGACAGCTGAAGTCAGTGGGAAGTCCCAGATTCCCAGCGTTCAGCTCTTGTAACACCCTCAGCTGCCTTAGAGCACAAGGACAGCAAAGTCCCACTAAGTTTTCTTTAAGTTTTCAGTTGTTATTTCATAGCACAGGAAATTGCTGCTCAACCTCGAGAGAGAAGATTATTACGTGAACCCTCAAACCAAGAAGAGAGCAGTAACAAGTTATTGGGAGAATGATTTGTTCTCTAATGTAAAAAACTGAGAAAGTGCAGAGGCAACAAGAAAGGAATTAAAACAACTTAGCCAACACCCATTCACACACACAAAAACCTAAAAATAAAAATCCTGAAAGCAGGGTACAACAGAGCTCTTATATTGACAAGGAATCATTCCACAGCCCTAATCCAGCATCTGTTATCTCTAAAAACATACTGCAATGAATTCCCTGTGCTCTGGAGGAAAGTGTGATTTGAAAAATACCACTAGTAATTGATTCCACAAATTAACTGCTAAACCAGGAGTCCTGATTATGATTAGTCTGCTAATCAATTTATTTGATAGAAAGCTTTTTAAATTTTCCAAATTACAGTTCAGCTCTTCTCTCTCTCTCTTTTTTACTTGTTTCATCTAATTAACTGTTTTTCCTAGCAGTGAAAAGCAAGATCTTCCTTTCCTAATTGCCTCTTGACCCTTTCTCACTCTCCAATGTGGTTGCCTTTAGAGGTTCTTCATCATGAGAAAATTAAAATGCTATCAACGAATTAAAAATATTGTTTGGCCCAGAGGAAACTTCCCAGCATGTCTGTGAATCCTTTGGAGTTATATTTACACAGCTTTGCTGGGGAAAGTCTGACTCCCCAGTATACTGGATTGCCCTTCAGTTAATACATGCAGATGAACAACCTCCCTGGTGACTCTGCAAAAACTGGTTCAGTAATTGCTGATTGCAACACCAGGAATGAGAAGTCTGCAGTGCATGAGTGAGCGGTGCTGTCTCATGTTTCACGAAGCATCCAGGCTGGAGAGCTAAATGTGTGGATGGATAGGCAGGGCTTGTCTGTACTAGATTTTCAGTCAGTTTTCTGTGTATATAAAACCTGGTTTTATATCCATGAAGAGCAGCATGAACTCCTACTCTTCTGCCATCAGGCCCCAGGCAGAACACACAAGCATTTCTGACCTTTCCAGCCATCATGTCTGCCTCACGAGCGAGACTATGGCCAGTCTTGCTTCAGCATTTCCCAGCCACTGCTCCCAGCATCAAGAGACGGCAGCTCCAGTCTCTTAGTGCCGTGTCTTTACCCATCACTGTGTCTTGAATTTGCACCACCTGCATACATAATACTAAGCCTGTGGAATATACATTGTCTTCTCAAATGTCTCTTCCCATTACTTCATTAAAACACTTCTATTTTGAACAGAACCCAGAAGGCTATTGCTCAGCTATTCGGAGCCCACATCTTCACCAAGGGATACTTTATGTCTGTGAGTACAGAATCATAGAACCATTTATGTTAGAAAAGATCCTTAAGATCACTGAGTCCAACCATTAACCTAACACTACCAAGTCCACCGCTAAACCGTGTCCCCAAGTGTCACATCTACACGTCTTTTAAATACCTCCAGGGATGGTGACTCAACACTGGGCAGCCTGTTATTATCACTTGTTATTGAAATATCTCACAACTTGCATGTGGTTTAACCATGTGATTAGGTTACTTCTCCTCCCTCCCCTTCATCCTCATTCCCTAGAGACTGGAAGATTTCCATTCAGGCTCTCCCAAACACTGGCTTCTTTGGGAACCTTCTCAGCTCTGCCCAGCCCTCCTCTGCTCTTTGCATCAAAAGAAGCATGCTTAGTCAGAAATCCCTCCTTGATGCCTACATCTTGTGCTTTCACCCCCGCAGACAGCCTTGCTTTGTCTCGGTCTCAGCTGATCCAAAGAGGGAGTCCTCAACCACAAGGCACCGCTGTGTAATTACACCACGGAGCAACGCTGCGGCTGGAATATAAGATCTTTGCCTCAAGAAGCGTTGTTCTTATGCACAGCAGCTATCCAACAGGGCTGCAATCTTTCCGGGTGAGTTTGATGTAAGTAAGCAGTGACAATCATCATGATTAAAAGGACTATAAACCCATGTGAGAACTATCTTTTATATATAAATACACTTTTTAAAATAACAGGTTTTAACAGCTGAGTGATGCCAAGTTTAAACCCATGGATTTCAGAATATTTAAAATATTCTCTTAGTACAGAGACGAGAAGGCCACGCGTTTTCCCCGTGAATGGAGAACACACATGTGCTCACAGCTGATGACAGGTGCAGCGTTCAAGTACTCCATGATCAATTACAGCTGAATGGAAGTTGAGTCGTCTATAGCTATAAAAACCATGCATTGCAGCAACATGCCAGAAGGATTTTTTTTCCTGTAGCACACAAGCCACTGAACTATGATGCACAGGTGAGCAAACTGTGGGCCATGCTGCATTTATGCTTGCCAATCCCAGCCAGCTCTGATACTCTAGGAAGAAAATGGACTTTTAGAAAACAGTTTTCTAGCACAGATTTTAAAACAGGCAGCCTGGGGGACTGTTTGCCATAGAAACAGTGACACGACTGGATGGACACCATACCTGTAGCAGCTTGCCTTCCCTTTGGTCTTGACCTGTGTTGGCAGAGCCACTGGTGGTGGCCAGGTTCACTTCTTCCCCAAGGCGTTTCTTCCTCACCCTCCAGTTCTTCCTTCCTGTGGGCTAACTGACTCCAGACTTCCCAGGCTGGGGTGGTGGCCGTTGTCCTTGCTACCTTTTTTCCACCTGTGATTTTCTCCTTGGAGCCTTCTCTCTCTGCTTCTTAGTGCAGGATTTTGCTGGTTTCTTCTAAGAGAAAAATCACAAAAGGAAGATTCAGGTTCACCTTTTGTTTTCTTTTCTTCAGTCACTGCTTTTCAAATGCTTCTCATTCTTTTGTGTGTGTTTTCCTGTTCTCTTCCTCCCCAACACTGCAAGGCCCTCCCATCCCCTCTTGTACAACTCCAAGGTCTTCTCTGGCTCTTCCCCTGGCAACACAAACAAGATTTCCTTTCTCCTGTCTTAAGACAAAGCAAAGCAAAACCATAGCTCTGTCTCTGCTTGGTTTTCCAGCCACCACTCTGTGTCTCTGTTTTTCCACAGCTTGCTTTCTTTTTTAGTGCTTTGTCTACATAGACTGTAATTTCCTCAAGACATATACTGGCTCTAGTTGGTATTTGTATAGATTCAAGTACAGCAGCGCTGATAGCTTTCCTGAGGCAAAGAGGTCTAATACTGGTAGTATACTGGATACCTCCACGTTGTGACTGATTATCTTCTGTCTTCATCAGTTTGTCATTCACTTCAGCTGAACTCTGGGACTCATTACTTTTACCATGAGAGATTTTTTAAAAAAGATCCAGAAGGAGAAGATACATTAAATACATTAGTTTTGAGCACAAATGACTGATGTGTCATTTAAGATTAGCCTACATGTACAAACAAGTTTTAAAATTCTAAATGAGAACCACAAATTTACATTGCTTTCAGGCAACTCTCCACCCATCTACTCGTTTTCACCTCCCCTTAGTTTCAGCTTACAGCCAAAAACTAGAGTTGCTGTAGCAAAGTACTCACCTTACGTAATGCTCAGACAAGGTATTGGGTTTCCCATTAACATTAGGATTGAAAAGCCACTCATTGATTTAGCTTCATTACAAAGATAATGACTAGGTATTTTTCATTCAGGTATTTCTAATGGCTTTCCCATTCATTAAATTGTCATATTCGAATGGGCCTGTAGTTACAAGAATCTCACATACAAAAATCCAGTTCCTGCCTGGCGTACTTTCAGGTCTACAATAAAGAGGATGCCACAACAGCACATTCAGCTCTCCGTGAACTTGCTTGCATCCTGGAGCAACAGCACACTAAAGGAAAACCCTGCCAAGGCCAATATACCCTGCCTTATCCTTCTCAGATGACATGTTATGGGCCCTGTAACCGATGGGATGAGAGTGTAACTGATGTGCCACAACCATGCTTGTTGTGCTCTAAATTAAGCTATCTGAAAAAACAAAATTAGTCTTTCCTATTATATTCAGGCTTGGAGTGGTTTGCAGAAATGGCAGGAGCCTGTCTATCATGTTGTTGCATTAGTATATGATGGGCAAAGACATACTCAAACACAAGCTGTAAAGTAAAAATAGCTGAACCATTAGTAACCTAGCAAGTTAGCAAATTATTTTACCTAACACCTAAGGCCGTGAGGTCCAAACATGCCTGTGTACGCCATCCCTCTGGATGAAGGGACCATGGGGTGAGATGCTGTCTTAATGGGATGGTTGCTATTGGTGCCATCAATCAAAGGTATTAGATTTCACCACCTAGCCTAAACCAGAATGGGGGGTGGGAATCAGATGCAATTTCTCTCCATAACTTCTCTGCAAACTTTTATTTCATTAAAAAAAGCCCCACAAAACAAACAAACAAAAAACAACAAAAAAAGACCCCAAGCCCACTTTCCTCTGTTGTTGTCCCTTAGGCAAAGAGCTGTCCACCCAACATTAGTAACAGCCTGGGATGAGATCTGGTCTTGGTTCAACCAATATCACTTGGAGGAAGTGCACAGAGTAATGGTTTTGATTTTTCAGGCATTTTGAAACTGTAAACCCAGTATCAGCTACTGCGCTACCTGGAGCAGAAAGCAATTTGATTTTCTATTTCTGGCCTTTGTAGCAAGTTGACTAGAGAACTCTTTCCTGGGAGGAAATCCATGCGTGTACATACAGGCCCTGACTTTTATGAAAATCAGCAGTATTTCTGCTGAAGTCACTGGAGCCAGGGCAGGGCAGGGCTGGTGTTAACAAGAGGAAAATCCAGCAAAGCCTAAGGAAATGATCCAAATCCTCCATATTTCCAAAGGATATTAATTGATTGAGAGACCTTAAGCAGTGTTTTATGGAGAAAGTTACAATTCTTTTTCCTTCTGTTCTTCCTTTTTTCTGCATGTCAGTCTGTCCCTAAAGAGAAGAGGTAGACTCTCCTCCGGTTCCTCCATGCCAATGATGGACATCCTCTGTCCTGGACATCCCTTTGGTTTCTCTCTCCTTGTCTCTGTCGTGATGGCAAATGCCCTCCTCACCCTAAGTGTGAAGTGCTCAGGGATCTGTCATATTTTTTCCAGACAATTTTAGAAGTATTGCTATTTAAAAAAAATAGCAAAACTTTCCAGGGAAGTGTGACTCCCCAAATAAAAAACATTAGTTTCCAAGTAAGTCTCTTGTTCACTTGGTCTGACCTTGTCATTATTGCAGCCCCTCTCAGCATAATTTCTGAACATGTGGATCGTGTTTGGTACCCAACTGCTTATGCCTAATTTGCATGCAGTCCTTTGCACCGAATTAAATCACTTCTTACTCTGGTTCCTTTCTTCCTCACCTTTCCAGGCCTATGTATTGCCCAGCAGCTCTTTTTCCCTCCTCAATTAACCTTATGTTATTTCTTTCCTTGGGCAAAAATACCTTATACTGCAAAACAAATGTCTCTTCTAATACTGTTTGCTCTTCTAATAATTACTTCATTAAACTTTTTTTTCCTTTCCTTTTTATGGGATGTCTAAAAAAACCAAAAAAGCAGTCTAGCATTATTAATTAAATGTGGCCTTAAAGAAACACTATAAAACTCTAATAATATTTTTATGTGCAGAATTTAATTCTTATTGATTTTCAAGTAGGTTATGTCAGTAAGCAAAAGTAAGTTGCAAGGTTTTTAATAAGAATTTTATTTTCTTGCCATGATGGTGGTCCAGCAATAGAAAAGATTCTACAGGAAATGTTTTGCTGACTTCTAGGGAAAAAGGCACAAAAAATGCAAAACAATGACAAACTTAAGAGTGAGGCAAAGTGAAGGAAGGAAATGAAATAAATAATGATGCTGCCCAGAAAAATATGTGGGAGCCTAAATTCTTATTTGCAGGCACAAGTAATTAAAAGCAGGAATAAGATAAGACAATGCTTTTTTGACTTTAATATAAGGTTGGAGGACAGACCCCAATGTAGCAACAAAAATAAGTAAATAAACCAAAAAGTAGCCTGTTGAGAAACTAATCAAATTATTTTATGATTTAGGGAATGATGCCATAGTATACTTTTAGGACCAGTAACATTTTATATTTCAGGCATCTGGCCCTTTATGTGCTGCAATATTTTTACTTCCATCAATGCTAATATATAAACACAAGGAAAATGGCAGTAGGGTGAGATATATTTAATGATGTGGATTAAGAGAAGTACACCAAGTGATATTAGCTGAGGACCTGGTGGCTGAATCATTATTCCTATGTGCTATATATAAATATGAGGACAGAGGTGATGTATAATGCCATGTATATGCATTTATGAAAAGACCTGGATGTTAACTTCACAGAGCCACAACAATTCACACCAGCTGTGAATCTGCTTGTAGTAATATATGACAGTAATAAACATGTGAAATATGCTCAGGCTTTTCCCTAGAGTAAGCATTTAGGGGACAGCAGCATCAGACAGCGTAAATCCACAGAGCTGTACTGACAGCAGGGAAGCTAGCTATTAAAAACTGATATTAGTTGCAGCTTATTCAAGCTTTTAAACCAGGTTTCCAAGTCTGCAAGGTGGGACATGTCTGGGCTCTCCAAGCTGGGAATCTTGCTTTGAAAAACCATAAGCTTTCTTAATACGTACTGGCATGGTTGTTAATCACATCATAGTGTTACTTAACTACCCACTGATTTATATGTGTGTACACACATATGTATATATAAATATACATATACCTACACCTATTCATATACATATATATTCATATATATACCTCTCTCTACACCTGTTGATGGGGGGCTTAGCCAGTGGGCATGTCGAAAAGCTCCTACTTGGCTTCATCTGCTAAGAGCTTCTTGCGTGGTTTGTGGGATCTGGGCTCATGTTTTTGCAGCTGGGGGAATATTATAGCCTTCTTTGTGGCTATAGGTGAATGCTAAGAACCGCATTTCACTTTTAATTCATACATGCTGTCATAAAGCGCACACTGGGAAAGCATTTACTATGCAAGCTGATGAGTGATTAGTTATACATGGGTGTTTTTATACTTCTGAAGAGATGTTAGACAGAGTGGCTGCAACTGCATTTTGATTCGATAATTGGGTTTGAAGGACTCTTAAATCTACGAAAATGCTTTTCAGTCTTTAAAAAGGTGGTTTAAAGCCCCTTTATGTTTGATTTTGACAGCTGCTGGAATCATTGCAGTAAGAGATCAGATAATCAGCTGGGGAAGTTCTTGGGAAGTTTGATACTGTTGTTTACCAAGGAAATGCTGCCCACCAAGAGTGTCTCTTTTATATTTATTCCGTATTACTGATTCATTATAATAAAAATGAGATTATTTTTTGTTATAGAATCATAAAATCATAGAATGGTTTGGGTTGGAAGGGACATTTAGAGGTCATCTAGAGGTCATCTAGTCCAAGCCCCTGCAATGAGCAGGGACATCTTCAACTAGATCAGGTTGCTCAATGCCTCATCCAACCTGACCTTGAATGTTTCCAGGGATGGGGCATCTACCACCTGTCTGGGCAACCTAGGCCAGTGTTTCACCATCCTCAGCATAAAAAATTTCATGAATGGGTCCAAAGCCAAAGGCCACATTGAAAAGCTTAACTGTGCCCTGGAGAGCAGCCACGTGCCAATGATGTGCCTGGGATTGATGGCCCAGGACAGAGCAGCTCCTAGGAGCACCAAGACAGGGCTCAAACTTGGTGTCTGGGGCTCTGGCTGCTCTCTGGGTAACTGCATTGGCTACTCTGTGCATCTCCCTGCCTCTTGGGTTAGCAAGTGGCACAAGTGTTTTACTTTTTTTTGTTCATGTGTCCAGGGATATGTGCAGAGAGAACAGGGCTAAAAAACCCTATTTATCAGAGAAAAGTTGGTTGGAAGAGTTGGCTTTGCCTACCTAACATTTAGTTTTAGTGTCCATAATAGCTTGTTCTTCACCAAAAGCCCTTCATAAATGAAAAAAAAAGCATGTGATGGGATTAAGATATTACCACTAAAAAAATCCTTAAATAATCGGAGTTACTTATCATTGACGATATGTACATAGGTAATTTATTTATAGCAGACTGTGAATAACCAGGACTCCCAGGTGTTTTGCAGTACTGGTGCCTCACCTCTCGGGGCTGTGAGAAGCCAGCCTTTAGAGAGCTGGTTATTCTCCTATACTGCTTCTAGTGGAAACCACCCATTTATGTTCCTTACAATAAGTAAAGCTATGGATGCCAATTTGTGTGAGGAGTCACAGACACCAGGAGCCACGGGGATGACCATGAATATACATCAGTGCACCCTTGTGTGATTGTGATTATACAGCCCAATTCCAAGGGATGGGTCAGCTGGAGAGTATCTCTCAGAGTATGTTGTATGATAGAAAAATATCAAGTCTTTGGAGCTACAAATTCTCCCGATGGAGTTTTGGATTTTCTTTGTACAGTGAAAACTCACACTGATAGTTCCTATAGGTTTTCAGCTAGAACTACAGCTGGAAGCTAGCCCTTCCATTACACTTTCTTATTGGAAAAAAATGGATTCTTCTTTTTCCAAAAAGAACAGGAAATCTCCAGCCTGTGGGAGAATTAGAGCAGTAAGTCATATTGCATGGCTGAAATCACTCAATGTGATCCCATTCGGATCTGTTGCATTGGGCTGCCAGCAGTCAGGGAAGGACAGTTACGAGAAGAGACGCCAGTGTGCTGTAAACCCAAAGGCAGGCAAAGAAATGTGACTTGATTCCAAATCTTAGAGGATCATGTGCTAGATCCTCAGCTGATTAAATCTGCAAAACTTCATCAGCATCCCTGACAACAAGGATGCCTGATACACTTGAAATGAAGATGTTTGTGAAGTATCTTATGAGGGTTCCCAGCGGGTCTAGAGGCTCCACCCTGGAGAAGGAGAGAAAGATCCTGAAGGTCAACTCATGGGCCTGAGCCTTAGGGACAAACTAATCCCCCTGGCCAGGGGCTTCATCTGAGGGATGGAGGACCATCACCCACCAGTGACCTCCAGGAAAGAGCTGAGCAGGGGTTAAAGGCAATGCTTGGGCTAAGATTGGTGCTCTGAGTAGATTAGCTGGATAGCTCATTTAGTGCTAAATTTCATGTAAGAACAACTGTTATTCTTAAAATCAAACATTAGGAAGGAAATCCCGTCCAGGGGTAACATACTGCTTAAAATCCTCAGAGAAAGGGTGTCATTTACCACTTCTTCAGCTAGACGAACTTAGTGTATTTCTAAACATTAGAAAAGCAGTCTAGTGGTAGGATGGAAATTATTCTTATAAAATTACCTGGGGAGGTGGTAGAACTTCCATCATCGATTAGCAGGAAAAATATCCAACGTATATCTGTAAGGAAGGACATAGGTGGAACTGATTCTGCTGGAGGTGAGAGGGACAGAGAGCGATGGACAAGATACCTTTGGCATGCATCATCTCCTGATGTTTTGTGTTGGGATTCCTACCCACAACTGCAAACTGAATAATCAAGAACAAAACAGGATTAAGCTGATGTTCTGTTTGCTAGTCCTTTTTGCTAGTTTTATGTGTAAAAAAAGTGAGTATTTTACACAATGAGCAAGCAGAACATCTTTCTTCCCAGTGCTCATACTCTTACCAACAATAAATCAGCTGAAGCATGCGTTATTTTATATTAACCGTAGTCTAGATGGATGTCTTGTCTGCCATTTTCCTGAGTCCTTCCACTGAAATGATCAAAAATAGCAGATTGCCTTGCACAAATTAAAACAATAATCGTGCAGCTCTGGACCAGAATTTATATCAGCAAAACCATTAAGTGTTTGTTTGTTTGTTTGTTTGTTTAACTTTTCTTGCTCCTCAGAATTAAATTCAAAACCAAATAAATTAGTTTCTTGGCTGTTGGGCTGTGTTCTTCCTCCGCATCTGACAGAGGACAAAGAAGATTTCCCAGGCCCTGTCTCTGCACTGATGTTCACTATAAAACATTTTCCTTAGTAATGAAAATGGGGTAACTAAGAAGGTGAGGAGACTTCTGGTGGGAACAAAGACCCAAAAACATGAATCGAAGCATGTGTTGCAGACTCTGTGCTCGTTTCCCACTGACCTCTGAACAGAGAGGACAGCATGACCTTGCTGAATGCTAGTGGCTGCAATTCTTCTTCACACCTACCCCTTGAACTCCTCACCCAGGCTGGGCAGCCAGGGAACAGCTTTCTCCTGCCTTGTGGGTGTCCTTGAGGAGATTGCTGGGCACAAACCATTCCCCACATTTTCGCCTGTTCTTTCCACAGGAAAGGGATGTATCACATGTTACCTCTATCTTCTCCTCTGGCCCCGGTAAAGGTAAAAGTCAATAAAATCTGTATTTGCCCAAGAATTTATTGTGCAGTAGCACAAGTGTTTTAGGTAGAAACAAAATAAAATCATTCATACATCTCACATTCTCTGCCCAGTTCTTCCCTGGGTTCCTTCCTATTCAGTCCTTACCCCCAGCCCCGACCAAAGTATTTGCTTGGCTTTTAATTAAACCAGGACATTAGTCTCCACGCTCCCTTGTGATGGATGTACTGGCTGCATCTTCCTGTTGAGTCAGCAACACAAACTGGTAGGACACTTGTCTGGTGCTTAAGTTACTATAAAAACAGATTAGTGGCTTAAGTGTCTGTTTAGCATATCATAGCAACATACCTCTTCATTTGACAGGTGAGAAATTTTTTTTATATTTGAGGATTAAAATACGGAGAGGAAAATTCAGAAGATTATTTCTGAGATTTTTTGTTAAGGATATCACAAAGGAACTCTGAAAAAATGTAGTTTTCTTTAAAAACTGGATTCAATACTCTTCAGTGGGAATTTAGCATCAACTGGCAGTGTAAGGCTGTGCTGCTCATTTCGAATTGGTTTTTATTTCAAAATTGTTTGCTACTGCAGACAGTAATAGACAAGAAACTCTGTAAAATATTGGTATCTAGGAAAGTGAACTCCAGCTTGTCTGTTTTCTGTCTAAATGAAGACTAGACTTGGACATTTTGTTACTAAGACATAATGTGTTGAACTAATTACACTCAGAAACAAGACACATTTTTCCTCAGCTATGGTGAAGAAACATCTCACACTCCTCTTTTATTTCCCTAACACATGTATCATGCAGTTTTGTAGCTGTTTTAATGTGCTTTGCTTCTTTGCGCTGAGCTATCAGTCAAACAATCAATAATGGGCACATGTATTTTGCCTTCAGTCCTCTGCCATCCTTGAAGAACAGCTTCACCAGCAATTCCTCAAAAAGTCATTAGACAAATACTCCATAGTTTCACACTTCTATTGCTGTGTCTGTAATCAGCCTCTTCAGTCTGTAGGCTTTGCCTCGAATTCAGTTAAACTGAACTGGTCTCTCAAGCCTCGTGCAGATCATTTGAAAGACTTGATGATGGTGTTAACAAGAACATACAGGTCCACATCATGTTCAAATGGTCCTGCTATTTTGTTGTAATAGATCAGTATTTTATTCCAAAGAATACTTAAAAATACTGATTCCAATATCTTCTGTTTTATTTTTTAGTTGCACTTTAATGCAAGCTCCATGAGTTGCCTGGTTTTCTGCTGAAGTTGATCATTGTCCAAAGAATTGAGGCTGCTTTAATCATTTCATAACTCAGCGTGATCCAGCCATCAGCTGTTATAAACAGCTTCACAAATACGTGACTCATGCAAAGAAGGGAAACGAGCACATTCTGGCATAAGAAGACTAAAGAAAAGCTTTATGAATTTTTTTCACAGACAAAATATTGCACCCTGTGGAGCATATGCTCCCCAGAGAATATTCCATTCAAAGCCACTCAGAATGTGCTGTACCTTCAGACTTGTCAAGTGTCCTAACACGTTTGATGAGAAGTTAATCCAATTGATCCTGACAATCTGACATAGATTTTCCTTTTACAAGAATTTTACCACCACTTCAAAACATACTCAACACCAAGGCCATGACTGATGATGGAAAAAAAAGCCACAAAAAAAAAAAAGACAACCCTCCCTCAGTATTTTGATTAATTACCTATTGCAAACTGAAATTCAGGTGATAAAGATGACGTGTATCTTGTATGAAGCCTATACAAGAACAATACTCAAATGAGTACTAAAAATGAACAATACTTCTTGGGTAATGCAAAATATTCCCTCCTCTTTGGATAATAAATTCTCTTGAGATGAGAATTGCCCATCTCTCTGTACATTCTTCTGTTGTTTCAAGCAATGGGTAATCTGAGCAGTGACTCCAGATTTCACAGGCAAACTGCAGATTTCATGGGCAAAATGCATTGTGATTCTCAATTGGATTGTCTCCTCTAAGTCTAATATCTCTGAAGCCCCCCCCAAAATCAGTCCATTGATAATCGTTTTAAACTGTTGAAAATATTGCTGTTCATAACTGAATCATTTACTTTCCTTTTTAAATGACCTACTTCTTTTTGCCCATCTCTACATCTAAACACATTATTTTGAAATTTGGGATATTCTTTAGCTTACAAGTATGATTAGATGTATTCTTCATGACACTAAAACCATTCGTTGGGAATAAGGAACCTTTGCATACAACGCAATAGCAAATGCGTTCACAATTCACAGTTGTGATGTGCACTATATTTTCCCCTTTCAAAACAGCTACCATTAATATCTGATCTTCTTTTTCTAAATTCTGAAAAAAGAAAGTGTGCATAGCTAAAGTTGCATTCTTCATTCCAGCAGATTTTTTCCTCCTCCAGTAGTCAGAGATGATGCACCTGATTAAACCGATTCTAACATAAAAACTCAATTTGACTTCAACACATTTTTATCTTTTCCATTTGTTTAGCTGTTTTCTTTCTCCCTTTTTTGTGTGTCTACCCACATATGCACTTGTCAACTAAGGTGATATCATGATACGCAAACACTGATAAAAAAGCAGCAAAATAAGAATGATAACAGTCAGCCATATACATATATACTGTATGTGCTGTTGGCAATAAGTAAATGACTGCAGGCTATAAAGAGATCCTTAGTAGTATAATTTCCATGACTGGGTGCTTCTAATCATTTAACCATTAATAGAGCATAAGGACATAGGGGCACAATTTTAGTGGTTTGGGTAATTTTGGAATGACCCTTTTTGAATGCTGATGTACTCCTGGGTTCAGGGGCTGCTCCTTTTGCTCTGCCCTACGTGTTGGGCTATTTTTATTATATATTGATCAACTAATTATTTTTTTTTAGTTGTGGTAAGCAAAATTTCCAGGTTTTATCACAGTATGATGTTTCGGAGTTATTTTGAAGAGTTCACTTTATTTGTATTTTTGTCTACAATGTTAAATAAGGCCCAGGTCCATCCAAAACTGTATATTGGTATTTCATGGCTGTCAAGTATTTCCGTTGACTTGCGGGTTTATCCACAATGTGTGAAACTAAATAAATTACTAAATCCTGATGAACTGGTACCTAATTTGGAAGTAAGACAGAAGATCTTACTCCATAATTAATGTAATGCTAGTGAAATAAAATGCTAGTTCTGGCTCTTTGTGCAGGTGCTAAATAAGTATGGCTGCAAACACTGCTTCAACAATTTGATGAATTTCAAGAATTTGGTGGTTAGTAGCTAAAACAAGCAGGAAAAAAAAAAAGAGTTTTTTCACAACTCCCCTATCTTTTAAAGCTATTTTCTAACTGCTGTAGAATAGAATCACACAAGCAAAAATTTCAGAAATATAGTTGCAGTTTCAAATTTCAAAATATCAGTGAAATCTCAAACCAGCTTACAAATTTTTCTTCAAATTTTGATGGTTTCTGGTTTCAGATGATCTATTCTTTTCTCTGCCCTCTTGTTCAGAAGTTTAATCATCTGCATAATTATTTTTTTACCTCATAAACAAATGATGATAGATTTACAAGATTTCTAGAGCAGTGCAAGTCACTGGGTTTCTATGTTTATCTGTTTGCTCACTTCAGTTGCCAACTAAAAGACAATTTTTCATTTAATTTGGAGGTTTGCATATGCTGCCAACATAGTCTGGCATTGAGGTGACTAGAATAAACAGTCCATGACCTCTCACTCTTCACTTCTCGTATTGCACGGTTTCTTCTCAGTTTGAGTACTTCCGAAATATTAGAGCTGGAAAACATTCTTCCCTTCCTAGCCTCCATGCGTCTTTGTCTATAAGATACATCTGTGAAATGAGAGTAAGAATGGAGAGGGAAAATCATGAACAAATAACTTTTTCTACTTAAATGTAAAACAATTTTATCCTAGCCATTTTTGGAGTAAAAGATCACTCCAAACTACCAAATCACTACTAAATCTAGGCAAAGAGCCTGAAAAGATTCAAATAAAACTTGAAAATTTGCCTAGTGTGAGACTCGGCACTTATACCTTGCATTCAGTTGATGTTACACCGGGAGCATGTAGCTATCGCTTTCGAGGGTGTCACAGATAATATGGAGTGAAAACACTTATAACAAAAAATAGACTTTCACAGGAGCAACTGTCTGTAAACCTATTTCAAATACACCAGTCGACTGGCAGCGGGAACTTAACTCCTTCCTAATCACCATGGGCCAAACCAACTCGAAGTGCCCATGATCACCACAGATGCTGCCCTCAGCTGGTGCCTGGAGAAGTGCTAATCTGTGGCTACTTGACAGGTACGAACCCCAAAACTCTTGCTATGATCCCATAAATGTTGATCCAAAGTGATTTATAAAAGACCTAGTTTTTAAAGATCTGAGGTCTGTGTAAGAAATAATAATAACCTAAAGCTAATGCCATGTTAACATCCAAATATGGGCATGTGTGTATGAGGATGTGTGTATATATATATAAAAAAATATATGTTTGTGTGTGTTTGTATTTATACAGATACAATGCAGAGCTATCTCAGTCCTACTTTGTGTTCCCCCAATGCAGTCCTTGCTGAACAGTTGTGGCAGCCTCAGTTTTCATGAGTTATTTTCAGGCTAGGGGCCCCAAACTAACAATACTCCACCACATATTCGGAAACATTATGGGTTTCCAAGGAGTTTTAATTTATTTTTTTTCCTGACACAGATACAGATAAGAATTTTGCTTTTCTCGTGCCAACTGTATTTGTTTTTCAGTAAGTCTGAATGTTTTTTTTTCCCTCTTCTCTTGTGATGGTTGAATAAGAAAGATTAATGCAAAAAAGAAAATGAGATTGCTGCTGTTTCACATTTTGTGCCTTATTTATATTAATAATTGAATACATCTAAGATTACTTTTATTGAGGAAACAATAAATGTTTAATAAGTGAATGAGCAGTCCATCATAAAAGTAAGTGCTAGTTATAAGGCTTTTTCGGGGGGAGAACTGTTTTTGCTTTAAATCATCATAGGGACACTTTATTACCATTGCTGTGTCATTAACACCACACATTATTCCGCAGTGGGATGAGGTAACTACAAAGATATAATGAGATTTTAGTAGAGACAATATGCAGTATCATAAAATGTGTGAGCTTTGGTGCTCAAATTGAGCTTGGAGGCTGATATACAGTAATAAAGCTTTTTCCAGCCTGCAGACGCTTCAGCTTTCATTCATGGATGGGTGGTACTGCCAATCTCAACTCGAGCTGCTTTTCAGGCTAGAATGAAGCAGACGGCTCTTGTCAGGGCATCGCATGGAAGGTCCGAGACCTTGATTCAGTGCAACAGCAACGTGGTTAATAATTGAAGAGGTAAGGAAAACATCAATACCTCGCTGAGGCCAAGACAGACGTTTGGATTTTGAACCGGGGTTATTGTCAGAGAACAAAAGGATGAGCTGCAGCCAAACAAAGCAAGGAAAATAAATTAAAAGCATATTAGCAATGTAGAGGAATCAGAAACACATAGATAAGGGGAAAGCAAACATATTGGTGTTGAGTCCCTTGCTAATGCCTCTGAATATGCTAGAAGGATTTGTTCTGTAGGTTTATACAACTACATAAAGAAAACACACACTTCAAACAGCTCTTTGGTAAGAAATGGATTCAGAAAGAAGAGGAGGTGGGTGCCATTAACTCACCCCTCTCTAATTAATGAAGTACCTAGTCAAGGATGAGTGAAGGACCTGCTCAAGGGGATTGATTGATCCTATTCATTGATTTTCAGCATTTCACTTGTTCCTCATATGAACAAAACAATCCACCAACCCATCCCTAGTGCTGCAGAAGGATGGCTCTGACCAGGGGCCTGGGGCTGCAGATGAGGCTCTGCTCCAGGGTGCAGTTTGGGAAGGGCGCGTTTTGGCATGCTCCAAGATGAAATGCTTTCTGCTTTTATGCTGCTGATGCCTCCAAGAGCAATAGTGGTGTGAGAATTAGGTCCACCAAGCCTCAGGCAGCCTGCGTAGTAGCAGCATTTGTGTCCTGTGGCCAAAGGTGAAGATGCACGGTGGCCACGAGCAGCCTTTAGCCTGGTGTCTGCAGACTGGGGACCAATTTTGTATCTGGTGCCACTAAAATTACTTGGCAAGTGCTTTAAATGCCTATTCTGATGTGACCCCAGGAAAACAAGTAAGATGTTTGCTACCAGAGCTAATTGCTCAGGAAATTGCTGCCTAGGGTTCAATAGTTTAGAAAGCCAGCAACTTCCCAGCTAGAAAGAGAGGGCATAAGAGCAGTGAGTAAAATAAAACAGAAACTTCTCCCTGCTGTGTCTCCTCAGCAAAAAGCCGAAAGGATTCAGGTCATAGCGCCATTTGCATTGTGCCGTCGGGGAGGACGGAAGCCCATCATGAGAAGACATGCTGTGAGCCTCTGTGGGAGGCGTCGGAAGATCTCCTGACTTGGCACTTTCATTGCAGCAAGGAGTTCTCTGATGAAAAGGGATCCCTGCATCATTCCCAGTTAAGAGCTTGGGCCTGAAGATTTTGAAGGACTGGTTCATCCTTCAACTTGCCAAGATTTTCTGAATGCAGTGGTCCAAGAATCACCTCTGAGAGGATAGGAAAGATTCTTGTGGAAGGCACATCTGTGATTAGGAAGATTAAATTCCTTTGGTGGGGGCCTCTGACTCCCAGGAAGCAGCAAATAAGGTAGTGAACCCTTATCTTAGTGTCATCAGTTTTCCAATTAGCTAAATCATTGCTAAAACAGAAGCTTTAGAAGAGAAAAATGTGCTTTTGTCATATTAAAGATGATTGCTGCAGCCTGCTGCAGATCAATACTTACAGCACTTTCTTCTTGATCTGATTCAACAAACCCCATCTTCTACAGAAAGTTCTCTGTGGTCAAACAAACAACAAGGTGGTGTTGTGGGTTTGCAGCAGGTGAAATGTGCAACTGTAGGGCAGGGGCACAGGGCAGTGGTACAGCCATCACGGTCACCCTTCCATGGGTCTCCTGTGAGTGTCCTTTGCCGTGAACAAGGCAGACACTTGACTGTGTCCCTGATGCCTCGTGAGCGTAGTCCTTAGCCTGTGCTCAGACCTCAGACGTGCCGAGTCCTCACTGCTTGGAAACACACCCACTCTCAAAAAATTCAGTGTGCAAGGCTGATTAGCATACATTCATTACCCTCCAACACGAGGCATCAAAAATGCCTGTTATTTGCCACGAGGATGCCACTTAGACTGATGCTGGGAGGCAGTTTTGCTGTGAAATCCTACTTAGAAGGACAACTCAGCTTGCATAGCAGTTGGTGGGATCTGTAGGAGCCTGTAAGTTCTTTGCATGCCCTGGGGAGTTGTACACGAGGAGCAAGTGTCCTGCCCATGGCAGTGCAGGTCCGTGGGCCATGGTCACAGGGCATGTTGTCCTCAAACCCTGCCCAAGAGCCTCTGCTTTGCTGGGCACTGTGTGACAGCCACCCTTGTCTGCCTGTCAGTCAGTCTGGCTTGGAAAGACTGCTCTCTCCTGCTTTACCTTCTCTACGTAATATGTGAGTCAAAGCCTTCTGATGCAGTGGGAACACGAACACTTATTTAAAAGCCCATCTTCGCACACACTTTCTTGGATGTGCCTTGCTTCCTGAACACTCATGCCAGATTAGATCCGCTTGGGAGGGCTGAAATTTGTGACAGATGCCTCCTGATGCTATGAACATGAGCCCACATATGCTGCTCCACAGGGACTTCTCCAATATACTCTCATCATTTATGCCAGGTTCCAGATTTAACTACCAATATGGAGTTTTTAATGGATCCCATAAATATGATTTCACGGCCATCAAATGTTGCTATTGGTTTCTGCAGTTTTGGGAAGTAGTATAAGAGTATTATGAAGATGATAAATCTGTAAATCTGCTGAACCATCTAAAAATGCTGGAAAAATAAGTAGATGTGATATATTCCTCCTCTTGCACAAGACTATGCTGCCCAGAATAGATGCAAGTGCTGCTGGTGGTTCCTCTTATCACTGCGGACTATGGGAATCATAGGGAAAAGGTCCTAAAACTGACAGACAGAGCTGGTGTCTTCTGTTTTTTCCAGTCAGCAGGGCTGAACTGCCTCTCTCTAAGTACTCTTCTCTTTTGCTTTCTGGTGTCTGGAAGAGAAAGAGGTTTTACTACAAAAGCCCTCTTCCCACCCTGTCTCCAGGGCACTTGGTTATAACGATCCTCATGAGCTGCACTGCAGAGAAGTGCCACTATGCCCTCTTTAACATATTGCCAAATTAACAGTTTTCCAAGATAAACAACAACACAGAAGGGCCCGAACCTTTATCCTCTGTGATCCTTTATCCTGAGCAATTGCTGTCATGCAATATTTTGGGGTGGGGAGTGGGTAAATGTCAGGAATGTCATATGACAGGAATTGTGAGGAATCACCATTTTACTGATGCATAGTTCATCTTTCCTAAAATAAAACTAATTCCTACAGCTTGCTAGACCACCAGGACTGGGAAAACAAGCTCTCCAGCACAAGCTGTCTCCCACCACCGCCCCTCCAGGAAGGCCATTGAAGGACCAAAAGCTATTGCGTTTGGAAAGCGTTCACGCACTTCTCCATGTACGTCACAGCTTCGTGCTTTGACAGAAGGCGGCTTCTGGCTGCTGGGTATGACACGGAAGTGTCCCCGCCGCATTGTGACTTTGCACTGCTGATTTTCACGCTTGTTGTGTCTTCCTCTTCAATCGCTGGTGCTGACTGCAGTTAGAGAAAGGGCGTTGAACTGCAGCCCTGATTCAGTCAAATCCCCCCAGGCCCAAGAGACAAGAGACTTTTTTTTCAGTGAAATAAGACTATGCTTATTTCCAGAATGTATTTGTGTTTCACAAATTATTTTCTATCATTCAGAATTAACAGATTCATATGTGAAAGTAAAATTCTGCCAGTTTGCCTCCTGCAGACAATTACTGGATGCGGTTACCTCCTATAGTCATAATGTTTAAATCAATACAGGTGCTATGCAATTGGCCACCTCAATTGCTTGATAACATTTCTATGTTTGCTTGAACAACTCCTTAACCCAGAAGGAGCTCTTGCAATCACAGGTGTGGACATACCCAGTGTATGAACGCAGGTCACTATGGAAGCATGATAAAGTTTCTGTGGTTGTCAGAATGTCTCCTTCACCCACAGGGATATTTCATCTCCACTGTGTGGAAATATTTTTATTTTCTGCCAATATCCATAATATTCAGAACTTCCCAGTAAACCAAAGGGTGCCTGGTCTGAGTGTTTATGGACTCACACCCAGCAAATATTTGCAAATGCTTTGATATTTGCATTTGGCTTTAGTTGCAAAATACAAGCAGTAGAGACATTACAGAAAGGTACATCGTGACGGATGTCAGCTACCTCAGGGGAGGACTGAGGATTTATCAATGGATGCAACCTGGAAATGAGTAGGAAATGGGGTTTAAAAGATAATAAATTAAGGTGAAAGTAATGCACAGGTGGAAGCAGGGTTTGTGGTGGGAGGAGATAGTGAATGTATGTAAATAAGGGCAGGATGACCTGCTCATGCCCCTTCTGACTGTTTTCTAAGACTGTGGATACTAAGATGTTAGAAGCTGAAGTTTCTGCTATTCCTATTTCTAGTGTAAGTATGACAGTGCAGAGTCAAAGTGATGGTGTTTTGACATGATGCTCTGACCTGCAGTATCTTTTTCCATAGGCTGTACCAGGAAAACCTGTTACGTTGTGGAGACTCCACATAAAAGCATAAAGGGAAAAATTAGTTACTAGAGAGGAAACGAGTTTAGTGGACCATATCCAGAAAGCCATGTGGTACTGTATTATACATAATTTCAGCCCTTCACACTTAGTAAGGATTTATTACCCAATATATCTCATTTCAACCTATTGGTTTCTGACTCTGGAAGATGCGAATAAATCTGGCATTGCTATTTTCGTGTTTTGTGCTATGAACATGTATCTTTAGCAAACAGTAACCCAGCTTTGGAGACTGGAGTTTGAAGCCACGAAACAATGTTCAGAGAAGCTTGCAGGCATGGGCAGCTGGTTTTGGTTTAAAAGGCTGCAAAAAAAATCCTTTCAAAACTTGGCTCTTCCCAACCCCATATATCCTTCACAAGCTTTGCCCTCACTGCAGAAGTGAACAAAAAAGCTTCAATGAATTCAGTAACTTGAGGGATTATTTTAGTCAGGATAAAGTGGCATAATCCTCTCATCTGAGTAACCATTGCTATTAAAAGCTCAACTAGGGAATTCATGTGAAATTTCCAGTCTGCTCATTATTTACCTGGACTTTACCTCTAGGTAATTAATGCAAAATAACCCATAAATCTGTCTAACATATGGAGAAGAGAAAATTCCTAAGAATTCACTCTGGTACATGAAGGATTTTGCGTGTCTCCTAGAGAATACATAGCCCATCACTCTAATTTTGAATCAGAAATTCACGCACCCTGACCCGATTTCTGAACATGGGGCTGCTGACTCGACTGCTCGAGCTGTGTTTTCCCCCAGGACATGTTCATTTATCCCATTTCATGTAACTTGCTTTAGTTATATCCACACATTATCTTTTCTGCCATACCCCTCTCAGTTTTCCGTCTGCGCCTAGAACTAGTCCTTGCTGTGATTTATGAATTAGTCCTGGGATATCGCGGGCATCTGTTCCACAGTGGCTCAACCACAGCTGGCCTGAGCCAAGAAATAAAGATATTGTCTTCCTAAACTTAGTGTGTTTTTAATGCAAATCTTATGCTCCCTTCCTCAAGGCTGGCAGGTTATTTTCCACATATCATCTTCAACCTCTGGAGTTTGACATTGTGACTACTTGGAGGTGGACCAAAGAGCTGAGCTGATGGTGAGACTTTCCACAACATAATGCATTGCTAATGCTGGAAGCAGAGGAAGAAAGAGGTAAGTATCAGGAATTCAGTCCACGGGAAGCTAACTTCACGTACAAGCAGAAGCAGCCAAGGTCTCTGGAGCAGCAGTGGTTGTGAACAAAAGATGTCACCTTCTGCCTTCTCAGCCAGCCATGGCTGGGGAGGGCAGGGAGCTGGCACAGTCCTGGCTCATCCATGCTGGGTGCAGGTCTACAGCATGCATGTACTGCCTCTACAGCATCAGTGATGAAAAATAATTTTGCTACAGAGGAATGCTCTTCACCCACTTCTTGCAATCATGCTAAAGTTCATGTATTTGCACTTGTGAATATTTAGTTTCGCCAGGTCTGTGATCATCCCTGGACAGTGAGTACTGGATTACAGAGACACCACAGCTCGTGCAGATATGCATGAACTGAGAAGGATGAGGCTCAGCTCTTGCCATGGCCATGATGAACTGATGTCAACTAAAGCCGCTGGTGGCTGTTTTTGAGCTGCCCTCGGAGGCCTATATTTTAAGACATTTAGGCCAGCTACTGTGCTTAAGTTTTTCCTGGAACACTTTAAAGATGAAACTCCTTGGATATTTCTTAATGTCAAGAGAATTTCCCAAACTGGCACGGAACAATAATGGATTTTTACACTTTCTTCCCCATTCTCCCATTCTGATTTTTTGGAAAATGTTTCTGGAGGTACCAATAGGCTACATACACCCCTCAGAGACATTTAACTGCATAGATACTTCTGGACATGCAAGTGAAAAGAAGTGAAAACTTAGACAAGTATTTAATATTCATATAATCAATAAACCCTTCCTCAAAAAAGCCCTGCTTTTCCTTGCTCTGTTTAGTAGACTTGATGGCATTCCATCACTGGCTGGTTTTTGATGGCATTGCTAGCTGCAGCCAAAAAAGATGACTGACAATAACTTACACTGAAGCGTTACTGAGGAATGGTGAATAAATTCACTGAGGAACACTGAGGCATGCAAGCAGAGATATCCCATGAGTTTGCTGACACAATTCAATCTCATATCTGGAATATAAGACATACAGTAATAACAGACAATGGTTGCTGTGTGCTGGCCATGATTATTTTTCTCAAAAAGATGTTTAATGCATCCCATAGCCTTTTTTCCTGGGCCATTTAACACACTGGATAAACCAAAGTTAGGGTAAGTCAGTGATGTCTGCTCTTGGTTTCATTTATTTCATGTCCCTGCAAGATTTGTTGTTTAAAAAGTACCAATTATTTTTGGGAGAAGTGTTATAGTCATCATATGACACAGGTTAGCTCCAAAAACGTGCTGCAATGGCCACTACACAGCACAAACCTTTTCATTAAGTGCAACGAGCCCCAGATGTGGCCTCATGGCAGCATCTTTAATGCATTTTGGGGACATCCAATTGACTTGGAAGGACTGTTTGCTCCTAGTGAATATCCTGTGCAATTCAATTTTTCAGTTATGAAAAGAGATCATGTAAATTTTCCATTGCTGATTTACATCACAAAGGTGCAGCCTTTCTTTGTGTCTCGCTGAGATACAGAATTTCAGCAATTACGATGAATGAGAGGTGAGATTAGTCTATCTTGTCAGTCTATTTGGCAAATAAGGTTGTAGCGACTTGTACATGGCAAACAATCAATTGTTTTATAATTAGTTGCATTTTGCACCATTGGCATTAAAGTTCACCAGGTCTGAACTTCTTCTCTGTCCTTCCCTGTTCGTTAGAGCTTCATTCACATTCCTCACAGAACAGCTTAGTTTGCTTTTTACTTTTAATTAAAAAGGCAAACTTTTGGCATCTGCATGCTCTGAAAATGCAAACAGTTCTTAATTAAAGTGCAATATAGTGCCAAAAATAAGCATAATTAGTTGGGCAGTGCAGCGGTTAACAATGTTCTTCATTCTGTGTATACAAAACCACAAGAAACTGCAAAAACAGGAGCAGAGTTTAGTAAAAGGAATAAAATAGCCATAATAAATCAGTGCTGCACAGTTTTTAAACCCTTTATTACAACCCTCATTACAATTATACCTGTGAGAATCATATCCATTCTCTCACAGTATTGCATTAAAATCTTGATAGTGTGTCTTCATATTCGGTGTTATTAATAATCATGCAACTGGGTATTTATCATTGCTTATTCACTCACATCTAATAGAAAACCTGGATGCTGACTGTATTAGAGCACTATATTACATTGCATTACAGCAATAATCATGTCTGTAATTTCTGCTGTAGAAGATGGATCCGAGTTGCAAAACTCAGATCTGGGAACTGAATTTCCAAAGCCCTTGGTAGACGGATCCAGGGCTTTACTTGGACTTACCAGTGTAATTTAAACACCTCCTTTATATGTTAAAGATTGATTTGAACTTGGTTATCAAAAGTCTGGGGATAATTGTTCATCTCCTCAAATAGCAAAATCCTGCCAGAAACTACATTAACTATGAGCCTCTAAATATGCAATTTCATTTCTAGGTTCTTCCACCTCTGAATTCAAACAACAGTAAAAATACTGAGATTTTTCAAATGCAGTTATTCTGAAGAATTCCAGCTTCTTTGCACGTCCTCGTTCCTCCATATTATGTCTTTCTAGGAGTGTCTGGTGATTAAAGAAGTTTTTTGATTTGTTTGCAACAAATTCGGTCAAGAGAAAAAAGTAAAGCCCATGAATTGCTGTTTCAGTACTGTTTGGGCACATCCATATATGAGACTATGCCTCTCTCCCCTGACTGCTTATCGATTAAAAAAACACAAATACATCCTAAATCCAGGCTACTGCTGTTTCAGGACAGAGGCTCAGTTGGTATATAGGAACATAACTCAGTAAACCTAAACAGGTTTAAACCAAACAAGGAAAAAATTTTATTTCAAAGTGTTATACTTCTTTTTATAAGCCCTGAGTTCAAAACCCAGGCTGCTCTTAGAAAGGTTTCCAAATAATCTTCAAGGAAAAACAAATAGATTTAATGCTCTTCTAGGATAGATAGATAGATAGATAGATAGATAGATAGATAGATAGATAGATACTCCTTCTGTGGCCTTGATCTTCAGACTGGCCTCCTGCTGATGTCCAGAGGAGCTCTGTACATGGATTCTGTATGAGGTCAACATGCTCCAGGTCTCCTTAATGCTCTTTGAAAGATACTCGCAGCCTGGTCCTCCTACTCTCCTATTTTTCTTAAAACAAAACCCCCCTCATTTCAAAACTCCTTTTTCTTCACTTTGCCTTGGAGATAATTGCACATGTGATCTAGTATCTACTGAAGATAATGGAAAGGCTTTTACTGAGGGGTGGACCCAGGCTCCCAAATATCCCATGATCCCATGAAAAATATCTTGCCTCTTTCCATCCATCTTTCATTTTGATATGAAAGAAAAAGAACTGTGTGAAAAATTCCTGCTGGAATGATCATACATTTTTTTCCCAACATGTGCAATTTGCATCCTTCCCCATGCACTGATGAAGGAATTCCTTTCTTGCCTAAATACCCCTGCCCAAAAAGAAACAAACTTGTGAAGCAGCAATCTGCTACTGGATCCTGTGCTTCAGAAACAGCAGCAGCAGAAATGTGTTTGAAATTCTGTGGTTTATTTTGTCATATTTTAATTAGATGTCTGCTCATTTTGAAGTTAATATTCTTGTCCAGCTCATGTTCTGGTGAAAAATATTTCTAATAGATGTACTGATTTAAGCCTGTAAATCTTGCTCTCAAGCTCTTTATGGGACTGACTGTAGAAAAGGCTGAAGCCTAAAGAACGAATTAATTTTTGTGTCTGTATTTTGACACTTGGTATTTTTTGTTTGCAATTGCTGGTAAGAATAAGGTTACTTGTGCACTCAAGAATGCCACTTGGCCATTTGAATTAATAATTGTCTGATTTACACATGCAAGTGTGGATGTACAGAAGCAGTATCAACTATTGATGCTTTGAGCAGGAAGCGAGGTCTGAGAGGCCAGTCCAGCAGAAGTTAATTACTTAATTGATGAAGGCATAAAAAGTCATAACCCAGCCATGATTTAAAAAAAAAATTATTAATTTTTATGGTGCTGAAGGAAGCAAAATGGAGCAAATAGCATATAACTCACATAGTCCTATTTATATCACACTTCTTGTTTTTTAACTCAGATGACTCTATAGGCCAAGCTACTTTTTGTCTGCTTAATTTACAGCAAATATAAAAGAATAGTAGTTTCCTGCGTGAATATTGCCACAGCCACCTGACAGCTTTGGAAAGTGGAGAAAAAATGTACAAAGACAAACTAAGCACCTCTGTCTAGCACAAAAGAAATAACCCTCCATGAGAACATTTAAAATATACTTTGCAAATCTACTGTTATGCGTTGTTTAGCTAAGCCTCTTAATACAAGCACTTCAGCATTATGGGAGGCTGGTTTGCAATTTAGCAGAACACAGAAATTGTCATCATCCCAGTAAAAACGCAAGGTAAAATAACAACCTAAACATATATTACTTCTTAGCATAAGACAACCTAAAATATAAAAGCACTCTCTAGCAGCACTGCCTTCTCTGCTTTTAAAAGAGCCTCTAAAAATGCAATAAAGTATTTCAGATGGAAGACAGATTAAAAATAACTGCAGCATAAACACTCTAGTCATATAGTATATCTCAACGGGGATATTGCCAGGTTTCTTGGGTATCTTCCTCTGGGTGACTGACATTTTCATTAGAGGATCCAGAAATGCCCATGATTTCCTCGCCTCTGAAATTCCTGCAGTTCTAGAGAAACTGCAGGTTGGCTTCAGAGATGACAACACCTCTTCTTCATCCTGCCTTCCCTTTCAGAATTTCATTCTTCCCTTGGCCCCAAGGAGAGGGCATGCGATTTTGAGCAGTCCCATTAATTTCTCCATGGTTTCAGCCAGCAGCACTGGGCTCTCCGGCACAGCCCTTGCTCCAGGACACCTTGGCCACTCTGTGGGGCTTGCAGACAGAGAAGAAAGTCTGCTGATTAAGGTGGCTGCTTAATGCAGGTTTATAAATCTCCTGTTCTCCAACATGTCCTGGCCTGGCTGGCCTAGGAAAATACTCAGGCCAAAGATCATCATCAGCTGCAAATGTAGAACATGCGGGGAAGAAAAAGGAACTCGGCATTGCCAGCTGGACTGGAAGTAGAAGGTGCTGGCAAAAGGAGGTAGAAAATGAATCCTAAACAAGTCGCTCCTAGCACTCATTGGTCTGCATAGTCCCTGTTGCACTCCTTTCTTTTTCACAGCAAAAACCAGCCTTTCCCACCCAGTGTCTATACCTAGCAGGTGACACAGCAGAACCAGGGTCTGACTCTGCATCCTCTTAGTGAAAAATCACAAACTGGTGGTTTGCTCATGGCGGAGCCTCAACGCACAGTCCAAAATCTGGCCCTTAGCACTCTGAAAATGCAAGGATCTTGGCAAGATCATTGCCAGAGCTCGGTGCTGTTGCTGTAATGCAGAGCTGCAAGGACTTTGATGCCTGTCTCGAATTTTGACCCTCTCTGCATCAAATGAATTGTGCTGAAAGGGACAAGTCACTTATTGCAATAAATCAAAGGCGTCTTCTCACTTAGTGTGTCACTAAAATCCACTCCTATGTCTATCTCACCTCTGAAAATTTCTTCTTCTCATTAATTACACTAGTGAGCTAGGAAGGGGTTCGTCCCATATGATTTTTAGCCAGGTAGCAGTCTAGCTAATATAAAGTAGACATCTACACTCCCTCTGCAGCCAGTGAAGAAATACTAAAGATCACCCAAAAAAGCCAGCAAGGCCCAGCAAAATAATTCAGGTCTCTCGTGCTCCAGCTCAGTGCTCTTTTTCAACACCATTCTGAATGGATGAAGCCAAAACCCCAAACCTACAGTGCAGTCAAAATCTTCTTACCATACTTGTGCTTCCAAATCCTCCCTAAATTCTCAGTCTTATGAGGTACTTCTATTTCATTTTCTTCTTCAATAATAATACAAAAGTTATTTTTGTGACTAGTCCTTGTCATTAGCTACTTTATAAGCCATTCGGCATAACTCTTTGCTCTCCCAAAGTGATCTGTGAGCTGAGTTGAATATTTCTGGTTTGTCACCTCTGTCACATAGCATGGCTAAGTATCTGCAATGCTTCAAATCCAGTTGTTGTTGTGAGGGTCTGCACGGACAGTGCCAAAGTGCACTCTCTGCAGGTAATATTGCACTGACTCAGTGGCTGTTAAGCCCCTTGACATCGCATTGAATTTCCATGGAAAGGGCTTCTCTTCTCTATTTGCTATTTCCCTAGGTTTTCTACAGGTAAACCTCCTTGGTAGGATGCCTCTGGAATATGACCTCAAGGACTAAGCTGAATCCTGTTCATGCATAATATTCATTTAGATGTATGTCTGCATATATTTTCATAAAATTTGTCCTGCTTATCTCTGATACTATCAACCTGATATCTCATCTGATGCATGTGATGTGTAATATTTAGTAGGTAAGCCAATATTCCTCTGGGCTGGGAATTAATGATGGAACATCACTGGACTGTATCATAGCCACTTGCTTCCAGGGCTGCGGAAAGGGTTTTTGAAAAAATTCTGCTAGCACAAGGAATGAAGAATATAAAACTGTGAATTTAGAGCTTGTGTTTCTCTGTTGCACAGTCCCTGTTTGTATAGTTAAGGCTCATGGAATCTCAATCTATATGATGCCAGACTAATTTTTGATATGCCTGTTTCCCCAGTTTGGACTTCCTGCAAATGATGATAACATTATGAAGTAATAAAAAGCCACAATCATTTCATTCCACTGGTCAGGCTGCTGTCTGGAGCTGAAAGTGATTCCTATTTTGCTGAATCCTCTCATAAGAACAGGTGAAAGGACAGGAAAGTCACTGGAGAGGCCATGGGTTGAGAAACAAGGTCAGCACAGGTTTAAGCAGTTCATCTTCTGTCTTTTTAAAGACTCTGGTTCAAACTTCAGTTATGCACCAGCTCCATTTTGTTGAATGCATTTTCAGTTGACTCTTTTGTAGACAACTGTGTGGCATGAAACCATTGATCTTGGGTATTCTTTACTCAGCAAACTCCCGAGATTGCTACCTCAATAGTGAAATTAATTAGGATTAAGTTATCAGTAGATGTGGTGACCTTGAAATATCTCTAAGCACACAAGCAAGGAATAAGGAAGAGCAGAGTGTACGGTGCAATTACAGCTCTTCCTAGCCCCAACATTTTACCCTGAAACAGTCACATAACTGGTACTTTTGGAAGTAGAAGTAGATAGGATACCTCTGGGGTTGGTTCTTATATTGCTTTGCAGTAAAGGCACTTGGATAAATATGACATATTCAATGCACATCCTACACTTACAACATTATCTAATCCTTTACAAATAATATAAATCAGGCCTGATCTTTGTTCTGAGACCTGGTCAAGAGCAGATCTTGTCCATACATCGTCTGCGTGCAGGAAGGCTTGTTTTCCAGAGTGCTGCTATACCATGAAGGGACCCGTGGAGCCTTGCTGAAAAGCTAGTTTCTTGCTGCTCAAGGACAAGAGATGGAAGAGCATTTGATGGGTGTCAGCTACAACTCTACATCTCTTTCCCCTCTAGGAATGCAGAAGCAAAGTGCCAGGGGCTTCCAGCACAGGAGATGGTCTCTGATCTCCCACCTTCTCCTTCTGGGGACAACGAGCTGAAACCCAGCGACCTCCTAAGCAGGATGGAGAGGGCCAGGGCAGGCTTTGTGCCCTGGGGCATGACTGGGTTTGGAAGAGAAATCCAGGCTGACAGGTACTGACAAAGGAACACCCACCACAAAATTACCCTGAACACCAAGTCCTGTGTCATGGCCTCATGCTGTTATCTATAAACTTAAGATAGCTTATTCTTACAAATAATTTGGCTTCCAAAAAAACAGGTAAAGAGGAGGAAAAAATCTTATGTATATCCTATATATGTAGTCCATTGTATAATTTGGTAGATTATCCTATGTGGAGTAATTGTCTGGTGCATTAAATAAATTAAATTAAAAGCACCCTTAAATCTCACAAAAGGTATAACAGTGTTTCTGATGTGTCTCTATTCTAAGATAAAATGCCTGTGGGAAGTGAGTATTTAGGTAAAAGCCTTGCAAGAGAAAAATCCTTCTGGGAGAAAGATGCTGCTTCTCTGTAGAAAAGTCCTTAGAGCAAACTGGTTTTTAGTGAAATGTTTCTGTCGGTTACGTGAACAGTAAGCTTTGCGAACCGTGATTCCTTTTTGGCTTCTTGGGGATTTTACAGGGGAAATTTTCAGACACTATGAGTGATCCAGGGGAGAGCACGGTTGAGACATCAGCCCTGCAGCTCCCATGCTGCTGAAAATGGGTCACTGATATAAATGTTAATACAGGCTTCCCCCTGGGGAGTCTGTATCTATAGCTGCGCCACTAGAGAAATTGCATTACAGGAACGATGCAGTAAAATGTAGATACTTGAAGAAAAGAGCATGCCGTTGGTTAATACAAAAACCTCAGTGCCACCAAATCACCACACAAAGACAAACAAAACTGACAATTAATTTTGTTTCAGAAAATGATTTGGCAATCCAAATGTCTTGTTTATTTGTCATCCTCCCAAACGAAGGCCTTGCCAGGGCTGATGCTAATCAATATATGCATTACTTTACAACAATTTCACAAAGAGAAATGGATTTTTGAGAAATTATGAAATAAAATCAGTCTCTTCCTTGTATATGCATGCACTCCCTCCTCTCCTGTATGTCTTCTTCCTTTCTAGACATCTGCTGAAGGAAGAAAAAACCCTGTTAGGTTATTAATTCAGAAGCATCCTTCTACAAAAAAAATGAAGCAAACTAAAATTGAAACATATCCAGGACGCTTTGGCGCAGCTCCCAAGCTCTCATTCCACTTGTAGCTGATGATAGGATGCCACTTTGTTGAAATGATTAATCAGTGGCAAAAGGACTCTTACCACCTAACCCTCAGCTAGACTTTCCGCAGCCCACTCGTAGGAGTTTGTTCAGCCTCTGAATCTTCTCCTCTCCCCTCCTCCAAGGGACGATGGCTCCTGCTTGAAAATCTTGTAGGTCTGACTCCTTCTTCCAGAACGCAACGCAGTCCTGAACCCTGTGGACCAGGTGTAAGCAGTGAGAGCTCACTGGTCCTGCAAACTAGTAAATAATGGATTTATTTTAATTATCACCTCCTGCTGATGCAAGAGAAGCATGAAAAGGCTGTAGATCCCAAAAGAGAAATTTCCTCCTGACCCTCAAACCCAGTGACCAGTCATTTTCAAAGCCTCCTAAAAATGCAGCTGGTCAGGAACTGCAGCAAAGAGCAGCAGAGGCAAAGGGGTCCAAGACACAGGGTGATAGCTGTGTTTTGCTGGGAGAGAAGGGGAGTAGAAGACAACATGAGGCTGCAGGAGGCGAGGACGCACATTGTTCTGTCCCCACTCTGCCTCTCTGAAACTGCAGATAACCTCTGGCAGAGGCAGCCTGAGCAACTTTGAGCAGGTGCAGAAAGACACATCTTTAAATACAGCAAATATACAAAATCATGTGTGGAGTTTAAGAGTAAGGATTCTCCCACCTTCTCTCTCTCATTTAAATGAGTTATAAGCATGAATGTTCACTGAGTGTCAAATTTGCTGAATTTTACTCTTCATCATTGCAGAATAAAAATATGTCAGTCCAGAGCAAGAATGAATAAATTCAGCCTTTAGGTTTATCAATGATTTTTCTAGTCACTATCTCAGAGCAGTTATTGTTAGCAGCTGAGTGACAGGCCAAAGCTGCCACTGTCCATAAAAGTCTGAACCGTAATCCATAATAACTATTGTATTTTCTCTTCCACTTAATTGCAAATGTGAAGATCAAGATTTGCACATTATGCCCCAGCAGGATTCCTGCATGCATGTTAAATACGGCTCACCACAGAGCACCATGGATTTGTTACACCTCTCAGCTGATCACAGTGAATCACTTACATTGAACCATGCTGAGCATTTTGGTATCAGGCCTGGGCCTTTCCTTTTATGCAGTCACTATTTTAGGAAGGTAAATATTTAGCATTCATTCTGTGGAGAAGATGCTCTATTTATATCATCGGACAAGAAGGAGGTCGTTGCTTGTGCAGAATTGCCAATCAGATGCTGATCTGAGCAGAAGCCAGAGTCCTTTTCAGGAGTCTTGTTAATGCAGTTGAGGCATGTTTTCAGTTGGGTTCTTGCAAAACATTTCTGGTTTTAAATTCTGTAGTGAATTTTTCAAGTGTAATTTAAGTTTAGGAGTAACTTAAGTTGACTCTGGAGCCAACATAGTATTGAGAGCTTCTAAAAAACCCACCTTCCTAGATGTAAGAAGAACGTTAACACTATTATTGGATGTTCTTTGTAATACCTGTCCACAGCATATGAGAATCAATATATTTATATGGAGACTCTGAGGTCACATTCCTCACCGGCGTGGACTGGCACAGCTCTCTGGATGTCAGCAGAGCAGAGCATGTTGAATTATAACAGACTGTTGCAAGGACCATGCCCAGACCGTCATTGCTGATGTCAAGATTGGGAAGCACCTTCTCTTCTTTCATCATGCCTGCTCTCAGACCTGTGAGACTCCTCTCCTCTGGCTTCTGGGGGAAATGACATTAAAAGATGTCTGAGGGTCTGTGCTGTGTTGCTTTATGGCCCTACCATATATTTAGAGACAAACCAATTTGCTGAGTAAGTTCTCACCTAAGGGCTCTCTTCCTGCATGTGTCCTGCAGGGGACACTCCTCCCAGTATGGATGGGCACCAGTGGCCAGGATGTGCAAAATGTTCTTCTGCAACTCCTGCCCTAACACTTAAAGAGTGTCTGAAGCATTTTGAGGAGTGCAGGTGGACGTGGGATACTTTTATCATGCAGAAAGGCCTTCAGCTTAATTTTCATCTTGTGCTCCTAACAGTGTCCTATTTCCTCAGCTTGTCTGTCCGGCTATAAATTTTAGGCATTTCATTGCCACTCCAATAAATAAAGCAACCTGGTTTATAAATTCCCTCTGACCTTGTGTGCAAACCCACACTGCTGCAGCAGGGCTCTTGCAAACAAGCCTGCTGAAAGCGTTGTTGTCTTTCCCAGGTAGAGCCTTTTTGGCCTCAATTCTGCTAGCGCTTGACACTCCTTGCCAAAATGCAACCAAGAGCCTGGAGTTGAACACAGTCACATCTAAGATGCCTTCTGGGACTGTGAGCCCATGGGGAAGCAAGCCCCAACCATGGGGACCACAATCCTTCTGCATCACTGGGAAAGAGGTGTGTGCCATGCCAATGGGACGTGGGATCCAGGGGACTTCTCCTGGGTTTCTGTGGTTGGATTATGCTAAATCCAGTAAGAAAAAGCTCAGACTGAGATCTTTACCACAGTTTAGACGTTCATTCTATATCATTCTCATGCTTTGTTCCCTTATATGTGGGTCCCAGTGTTCTGGGTCCCAAAACACTGATCTTGCACAGTGGCTTGTCTTGCAGAGCTCACCTCCAGTCACTGTGGATCTCGGTGAGCACCTTGTCCCGAGCCTGTAGAGCTATGTGGGGTGGGAGGGAGGGAGGGAAGCTGTCTTCGCCCCTCTTTACAGGAAGGCACAGAAAGGGGAAAAATGAGAATTTCAACAATGCATTTAGGATGTTCACCTGCAAGTGGGAAGAAATGAGTTTTTTGTTTTCAACTATGTGCAATTATACCCCATTTCTGTTTGGCAGCTAATTCTAATCCGGGAAAGTAAATTCTGAAAGTACTATTGGATTTTCACAATAAAATTTCTAATGAAGAAAATGTAAAAAAAAAACAAAACCAAAATGTCCCTGCTTATGAAAGTCTCATAATTATCTGTCATATACTTCAGCTTTCCAAATGTTCTTTCCAAACTAAATGCTTTTACCAATAAAAACTTCATTTTTCATTGAAAACCTAGAAAATTTCTGTCCAGGTAGAATTTTTATTCTGTTTCAATGAGTTATTTCTAACTTTAAAAAATCTCTATGAGAAGCTGAAAATTAATTTTAAATGTGAATAAAATTCTGAGAGTCTGCTCCAGAAAAAAAAGAAGAAAACTTCTTCACATAGTAACAGGGTTGTTCAATAACAGTTACCACTATATAGGTAAATTAATTAAAGGGAAAATAATGTTTTAATTTGTTCCTTTCTTACAATCTTTTCGTGTTTCTGAGGAGATATCCAAACTATGCAGTCCAACCCCATCCATTAACATTGTGTGAAAACACAAAATGAAATCTGACCTCATTAAAACCAACGCGTGTTTAATTGATGTCTTTACTGGAACCCTAGTTTTACCTATAAACTACACCAGGCATTAAGAGTATGGCTGTTAAGTCCAGAATTTTAGGTTGTAGGAGTCTCATAATTCAAATACCAGCAGAGAGAAAGAAACCAAAGATCACTGTGTCTCAAAACATCCCATTCTCCAGTTGCAGTTCAGGTCAATTGACATGCTTTGTGCTGCTTGTTCCATCCCATTTTTCCTTTTTAATTTCTTCTAAAAGTAGAAAAATGAGAAGTCCTTTCAAAACTGCCAGTCTAAGAGCTCCCTTTGAAAAAAATTTTTCTGGATTGTTCTGACCTTTTCAAAACACTTTTCTTCCTCCCCATTCCTGTTTCAAACCGTGGGTTTTTTTAATATGTGACAAATTTCTGTGCAATGCTTTTTGATTAACAGAGGTTTTCTGACTCCCAAACATTTCACTGGAAATTTTCCAAGTAGCTACAACAGCCTCGGTAGCCGGTGGGATAGGTATAGATGATGGTCGCTCCTCCATTGAGCAGAGATGGTTGAATCAGGCCTTGCATTAGCCTATATGTGAACTTTCTGAAAAGTTCATCACCCCAATCATTTTTTCTTCAGTTTGTTCTTCATCTCCTTTCCATTTTTAATATGCTGCGGGCAGAGTCAGAGTCACGAAAGGCTGAGCAACCTGAGCAAGCAGAGCACAAGGAATGCAGCTTCTGCATGGTGAGCACCGTGCAAGTCTGTCCATCATTTGTTTGTCCACCCATCCTTCTTTTCTTCCTTCCTTCCTTCCTTCCTTCCTTCCTTCCTTCCTTCCTTCCTTCCTTCCTTCCTTCCACCCTCCTGCTTTCCCTCTTGCTCTCTTGCTTTCAAGCAGTAAACCCATGGCAGAAACAGAGCAGCGTTTGCTTCGTTCACAGAGCAGCAAATGTTCCTGGTTCTCTGTGAGTTATGAAGAAACTATTTATTCCACCTGGCTCTTCCTCCAGAATAGCTGGCTTTATCTCTCAGATTATAATAAGGATTTATTTTTAAATCCTTTGTTTATTCTTACCCTGCAGAACACAGCTGTAATCTCTCCCAGTTTCGTGTTCAGTGTGTGGGGTAGTAACATGAAGAGACTTCCAGGACTCTAAAACTAAACTGCTATTTTATTAGGCAAATTATTTACCGAACTGCTTCGATGGGATTTGCATTCTGACTGCGTTCCTGCAGTCTCCTGCAAGCCCTTCTCTGCCATCTGTGCTTCTCCCTCCATGCTCCATGTGGGCTGCTCCATCTTGTCATTTAACAACTGTTGTTGTGTCTTTTGTGCCAGCTTTTGTTACCTTTATGGGGCAGGAGTTGATAATAAATTGCTGAACCTCAAGCACTGGTTTTCAACCTTTTCTCCAAGAATGCCTGCTCCGGAGTGCTTTGGGAAAAACAGTTAAGGGAAGGCAGCATGAACGTGTTTCTGTACAATCTGTGCAAGCGCAGTTTCTAAAAGGACCCATGCCTCCACCAGAAGCTTCTTGGTCATTCAACACAGTAAGAAAAAGGCTGAAAATTGCTTCTGGGAAAAACAAGCCTTTACCTTATCTTTGCACCACTGAAGGCTCCCAGTGCAAGTTTTCATTGCAGTCAAAGGTATCTCTGTGGCAGACACTGATGTACCAGTCTGAGTTACTAATCTCACCACAGCTCGGATCGCGACAGCTCCCAAGTTTTTATGCAGCCTATAGGGAAGTCGGTGTCTGTCCTGCAGGTTCTCAGGCTATGTTGCATTATAGCTGACCTTGACTGTAAAGGAGGCATTTTCCATTTTGTGCCGTAATCCAAGATGGGAGAAGCGTTTTTGCCCTGGTATCCTGTGGCCCCAGAGCCACTGTTTATCATGCATAACATGAGCATTATGGAATATTTGACCCAAATCCACGTTACAGAAATGCACAGGTAGCATGGCTTTTCCTGGATCACAACGCCTAGATATTTTTCCAGATGCCCAGCAATCCTCAGCTGCCAGATGTCTGGAAAAATGACTAATGTGCACATAATGATACTTCATGTACTCACTGTAGATCCAAACCTAAATTCATCTGCCTGCTGTATGTGCGTGGAGCCACAATATCACTTGAACAGCAGGCCTCCCACATCTCATTCAGTACACATATCAATTTGTCTTTCTGGGACCATCACCATTTTCAGCATTTAAAATCTGGCAGCCCAGTGTGACTCATTGTCTAAACATAATGTCAAGTACATTAAGCAGAATGTACCTTCAGCTTGTGGGTCTTGCCAAGAATATGGAGCATCAGTCTACCATGACAGGGTAGTGCCAGCCATAAGAAATGGACAAAACAGAAGGCTGAGTGGGCTGTTAAAAAGTGAAGTGTCTCCTTTAGTATTTGTTCTTTATACTCCTATCTTGCTCTCATCCATGCGCATGTGGGTATTCATTTTGCAGGTAAGCTGCAGGCTTCATCCCAGGCTTCCTTCTGTCCCCAGGTACCAAGTATGTATCACCATCATGATATAAACCCTTAGCTCTGCTGGAATTATTCCTTAGTCCTTTTTATATAAAACCCCATTTTCCATACCTTGTTTATCTCTGCAGTCAAATGTTACGAGCTCCTGGCTTAGCGTTACTGCTGCAATAAGGCTTCGTTCGCAGGTGACAGCTTCCTTCTGGTGACAGCTTCCCTCTCTGCTGGCCCCTAGCCAGCCTGTTGAGAAGGCTTACTGCTGAGGAATCAACTCTCTCTGGCTGTGGCCGGCACAAGTTTTTAAATCCCTTTAAATGAGTCATGTCCCTGTCCCATCCCAGCATCCACGTTTCATTCACATAGCAGAGCCCACCTCCCCACAGGATGAGGCCTCATTAGCCGTTGTGCTGAAGAAGCCTTTATAAGAAGTCCTCCCTGCAGGGGTGATTACGTCATCATTGTCTCCTAACAAGCTGGTGGAGTCTCAGCCTCCTTAACCTTTCTATTTCCAGCACTGGCCTCTTCAAAGCTTCACAGCTTTCCTTTAGACAATGTCCACAACCACCTTCAGACCTTTCCATTGGCCCTTTCCAATCCCCAGCCTTCAGCTGAGTGCAATCAGTCACAGGCATAGCTAAGCTAGGATAAAAATAATGTTTGCTGGATCAATTTTCTTTCCACTGTAAAACAAAACATGTATGAACCATAGATCCAGCAGACAGATCATAGTCAGGTTGGCTATTCCTTAACACAGTGATTGCATTCCCACCATTTAAATCCCTCTCCTCCTTGCTGCATGATCTCAGAAATGTTCTCTTTACCTTTATAGATGGGTCTGTGATCCCTGGTTCTTTTTACTATGGTACATGTTAATCGAGAGGATTGCAATTATGTGATATAGCAGCTGATACCTGATAAGAGAATAAAGGTTATCTCTTCTTGCATGGGTATGGTAAGTGAAAAGAAATTAGCAGAGGTGCAAAATCTGGGCCTTATCTTGCACTACCATAATAGGGAGAGAATTGGGGATTCCACACTCAGCAGCTAATCCCTAAATACATAACTCACAGTCATCGCAATATCTTATCTTTCTCAGATGTTGTTTGGGAAACAGAGTCCAGTGTATTTTGCTAGAAGAGCTATTCAGACTTTGTTAACATGCTAAAAGTCCTTGAGATACATTACCTAAGATGTAGACGCAAAAAGACAAAAGTAGAGGGGTATTTGCTATCAAAAAAGTAGTGCATTTGTGGGGAAGAAAGGATTTGTGAGCCTTAAAAATTAAGTGGGATTTACACTAGTAAATACCAGCTGTTCTTGTGCTATGAACAATTTAGGATAAAGACTTGCATTATTATTATTTTGTACCAAGTCCAAGACAATGGGATTCTGGTCTATGATTAGAGTGCATAGATATCATCACAAGTTTTTTGTCTTGAGTGGACTGAAGAGCCACAATTTTTTTCTCCCAAATCTGGTGTCAGTTATGTTTTCTTTTTCATGATTCTGGTTGGAGAGGTATCCCTATAAGAGTCTATGATTCACTGCTTGTGACCACTATCACCATATCACTGGGACATTGCATCATCTCTGATGTCTATTTATCAAACTGTTTTTACATTTCTTATTGGAGACCCCTCCACTCTAGGACTCATTTTCCTTCCAAACCTAGACTTGGTCAATCATGGACTAACACATTAAAACCAATGTTTTTTTGCCTCTGCACCTGTCTTGGCAATGTCTTGTTATTATTCCACTTTCTAGTCACAGAGATAATTTATTGTATATATAAATGCAGGTGATTTGCAAAAATATGTCCAGCTGAGGAAAACGTGCTGGCATGATATAGCCAGTTTTGCTGGGTTTGTAGTTCCAGCTCCCAGACGCTCTCCAGAGTCTGCAGAGTCCTGGATCCACACCTTGGAGCTGGGCAAATCAAACTTGCTTGGGAACTCACTGTGTGCTGAAGTCTTCCAACAATTTATGCTATCAGCTACATGATTTATGAAGGTTAGACGGACACCAGTCAACCCCTGTGGTCTGGATGTCTACAAGGACTGGCCACGGTGCCCAAGTGCCTCCACTGAGGTAGCCTGTGCAGGGGCAGTTCCCACGTGGCTCCATTTCCAATTGCAACTGTCACGTCTCCTTTTCCACCACCCTTCACATGGTTACGTATAATCACCAAGGGCTACATGCTAAAGCAGCATACCAGAACCTGTTTCTGTACATGTGTGAAATTCTCTGAACATGCTCTGGCATTCAGCTTTGTCCCTAAACACAAACTTAGCCCTCTGTAATACAAAGTATAGAGTCTAAAGCTAATCCCAAAAGCAGAATAAAGATATATAGCAAAAGCTAACAATTCTGCCAGGCTGTCTGTGTTTTGTAAGGTATTTTCAAATGATGTTGACCTTTTGTTTTTCCCATCTTTCTTCCAACTTGTCCAAAAAGGTCATGGCAGGATGGAGGACACAACCAAGTGAATGAGGCTAATTTGGTCTGTAAATTCAATGAAAATTTAACACTGGTTTGTGTAGAATTCAGATTCAATACCAATCATATCCACATCTGGTGCAATCTCAATCCACTAAAATGGATGGCGATTCCTTCAAGAAGAACATAAGCAATCAATTTAGCGTTGAATTCTGGTACAGACAGTCAAGCTAACTGGAGAAAATGGATGGGTGAAATGGAAAAGGGGATTGCAGGCAAACAATTATTACCAAACAAGTAATGTTTGGACCTATTTATTGATTGGAATTGTCAGGTTTGGCTTAAATGTCTCACAAATAAATTTAGAAGAGTAATGCAAAGCATGAGGATTGCTAGCAAGAGCCATCCACAGGAAAAGGGGAAATGTAATGGAGACATCTATGAATATACCTGTTAGTGTCCTAAAACAGTACTTAGGTGTTGTGGTTTAACCCCAGCTGGCAGCTAAGCACCACGCAGACGCTCGCTCACTCCCCCCCGGTAGGATGGGGGAGAGAATCGGAAGAGCAAAAGTAAGAAAACTCATGGGTTGAGATAAATACAGTTTAATAGGGAAAGCAAAAGCCGCACACATAAGCAAAGCAAAGCAAGGAATTCCTTCACTCCTTCCCACGGGCAGGCAGGTGTTCAGCCATCTCCAGGAAAGCAGGGCTCCGTCATGCGTAACGGTGACTTGGGAAGACAAACGCCATCACTCCAAACATCCCCTCCTTCCTTCTTCTTCCCCAGCTTTATATACCGAGCATGACGTCATGTGGTATGGAATAGCCCTTTGGGCAGTTTGGATCAACTATCCTGGCTGTGTCCCCTCCCAGCTTCTTCTGCACCTGGCAGAGCATGGGAAGCTGAAAAGTCCTTGGCTAGTGCAGCAACAACTAAAACATCTCTGTATTATCAACACTGTTTTCAGCACAAATCCAAAACATAGCCACTATAAAGAAAATAACCACAAGCCACAAACCAGCCACTATAAAGAAAATTAAGTCTATCTCAGCTGAAACCAGGACATTAGGTATGTAAGACATGAAAAGAGTCTGAATGGTAACCTCAAGCCACAAGAGTTCAACCCCTTCAAATGTGGGTCAGCACTGGAATTGCTTCTGGAAGCTGTGCACAGCACTTCAGACATACATGGTGCTTTGTGCTGCTGAGGTCCCACATTGCACCAGTGGACTCCTCTTTGCCCGGAATGTTTGCATGTTTTTAGCCCCAAAGTTTCCATGTGAAAAAGCTCATGGGAGGCTGGTTCTTCAAAATGTTAACTTAAGCCTTTCTTCTGCCCCAACAACAACAACAACAAAGACGCCAAAAGTACCTAGAGCCAGCAAAGAGGGCCTACTCCAGTATGACAGAGGTGAAGTTCAGGTCTATGAAGTTGTTCACTGGAAAAAAACAGTGGCTGGTCTCTTTGACAGTTTATATAAAGCAGCTAATGATAAAGGCTCTCACCCAAGAAATCAAGAGACCTGGTATAAAGTCTTTGTGAGCCTGTCAGTATTCCTTTCCCTTCCCTACACTCCTCCCACCGCCCAGGGGACAGTCAGTCACTAAGCTTCAGATGAATTTGGGTAGAAGACCTTCTTTGCCTCCTGCTGTGTAGATGGTAGAGGGATGCTGACTCTGAAACTGAGTTCTTGTTCCTAACCCTCCTTCATTTACATAAATTACATTAAATAATCATTGCATAAAATTCAGAAATGCTGAAGGAGGTAGGATCCAGAGTCCAGGTGTCCCTGTCCCTAGACCTATAGCTGCAGCATTACACTGACTGCTCTCTGGCTTCTCCCTCTTCTCTTTCTCTGCCATGAATCTTGTTTTCTTTTCTGTACAGTGGCACTATTTTAACACATGGGATTTGGGCCATTCTGCTGTGTTTCCAGTTCTTGTAGGCTCAGGCTGGGGCCATCTGGATAACGCACCAAGGCAGATTTGCTGTAGCTGGAGAGTTTTCCAAATGCAAACAGGAATCCCAGGTGAATTTAAGATACACAGGGCTTTTTTTTGACTGTATGCTTGAGTTAAGAAACAAAAATCAGTTTAAATAATTGTTTAGGAAACTGTGACCCTTGGTCTGGTCTCAGTCATGATTCATGAGGGTCTTACTGGAAGCAATCTCTGTACAAGGACAGTGATGCGTAGTCCTCCATCATAGCCACTATAGCTTTACAGGGACAGTTACAGCCCTTCTGTCTCCTGGGGTAGAGCAAGAGGGGAAGTGAGGGACCAAAAGAAGCTTTAAATGCATATCCTAAAACCAGATGTTTGGGTATGAACTTGCCACACTCCATAGGAAAAAGGCTTTATTTGTGTTTGCTTTTCCTCATACCCATTATTTTCCGCGTATATTTTGGTCTAAGGCCAGCAGCTTCCTGGTTAGTCTTTTAACCCACAAAATTTAATTAGGAGAGCTGATCATCAGGGCTTCCTGGGAGATTTGGACTTTACAAAATAAGATTGCTGCTTTAAATATCTTGGTAGTGAGGGAGAATGCCTCATTTCTCAGGTGAAAGTTTTTGGCCTAAAATTTTCCTTTGCTTTTGGCTGCAGGGAATTGAGTTTAGCCAAGCTTTTCTTGCAGCATTTTGCTATCTGCCAGAACAGCTTGCTGGGGCGGATGGAGTTACATACAATGAAGAGTGCTCTTGTGGCTGCTTGGCTCCTAAGTGGAAAGCACCCAAAGCATAACCAACTGAGCAGTTGCCATCACCTCCTGGAAGTCCCAGTTGGAACACTATGCATTTTATTTCCAGTTTGAGACCAGAATCGTAGGTGCTAAAAGCCATGCTTCCCCATGCCAGGGTCTGCTCAGGCAGTAAGGTCTAAAGGGAGTGGCCACATGATTTCTTGAGGTCCCTTCAATCCTTTTTCTATTATTCTCTCAACATGTCTAAGAAAGGCTGTTGCTCTCATCCTTTTACAGATATGACAATCTGACTGACAGAACAGTCTTTGATTTCTTCTTGTCATGTACAGGGAAAAAAGCCAGACCTAAAATTAAATTAAGTTATGCAGTGTTATGCAGCAATTCTCTATCATTAGATGTCTAATTCTGTTCCTTTGGAATAAAAGTTGTGCTGTTACAGAAGCCCTGAATGTGATGAAAAATAAAGAAATTATGCAGTTGGTCAAATAATTTTCAGCACAAGAGTATGTTTCTTTGGCAGGAGCAGGAGCAAAAAGTGGCTCTGCTAAATAAAGCCACAAGGTGTAGCGCTGGGACAAACAGAAAGATGTGAGATGTCACCTTACCTTCGTGTTCAGCTTCCCACAGATCACTGATGCGGAGCCAAAGGGGCCACCGGGACTGTACAGTCTCAGCTTTTGTGTAACACAGGCTGCAGGACTTCCCTGAAGTAATTCCATTTTGAATTAAAGCACAGCATTTACAAAATAATTATCCAGTCCTGATTTAAAATTGCCGATGACAGAGAAACCACAACATCCTCTGAGGGGCTGCTCCACTGGTTAATTACCTTCATTATTAACAATGTTCGCCTTATTTCTAGCCTGAAATTTTCTCTAGCTCTGAGCTGTATCCACTGGAGTGCCTCACACCTTTAGTTTTTGGATTGAGTAGCCCATTAGTTCCTTTTGTTCCACTTGTAGAGGACCTGTTTCTTTTACTATTTTTCACTGAAACAGCTTTCACTGAAACAGTGAGTTTTCAGCCAGAGATACATATTCAAGCCTTCTGTAGGGCTCTTTCCCATTTATCAATGTTGTGAATTTGCAGACTGTAGAGCAGGATGCAGCAATCCAGAAAAGCCTCTCCTGTTGCAGGCTTGTATTTCCAGACATATTCTACTGACACCATGATTTGATAATTTTCATTTGTTTTTTATTTGCATTTTTCCCTCTGTGCAACTCAGTTTCTTTGCCCTGGAATTAAATGCTGGACTGAGTGAGGAAATGTGACTTTCCTCTGATTTCAACAGATCGTAGTTTCACCTGTTTTAGACAAATGGGGAAAGAAAGAATGCCGGGGATTAGAGCCAGTCTGGTCCTTACACCCAACATAATGCCCTCTTCTTATTGAACCTCTGTAAAATGCTTGCCTTTCAGACCAACCATGAGACCAACACAGAGATGGCAGACAGAGAGAGAACAGGCAAATCTACATGGTGTTTATTATGATTACAGTTCATTGGAGAAGTGTCTTAATTCTTTACATCTACAACTGATTGACAAAAGTCATGCCAGGAAGATTTAAAAATCGTTTGCCAATGACTGTTGGGAGTCCAAAACATTTTTAAATACCTTTTTGAGACCCTATGCATATGTTATCAGACCTGCAAGGCAAATTTGTACATTATTTAAAACTTATATCTTCTGAGAGCTAATAAATAACTAATATATGATATGATCCTTCCTTGTGCCCCTTGTTATAAGAGGCAACTCCCTTGCCAGAAGGGACCTCGAGAAGGAAGGACATGTCACACTGCCGGCATTTTTCAAGTGACAGAACATCTTTTCATGCCTGATAACGTGGGAGAAACACCTGAAACTCTATTAAATATTTGATATCCCTCTTGCCGCAGCATGGTGCAGAGCACCAAGTTTGACTCTAAAACAGTCCAGTTCAGGAGAGTGGGGAGGAAGGAGGGGAAATATAAAGAAACATAATGAGCTAAAGAGTGGCTCTTTCTTCGAAAATCCCACACCCACAAACATCTATGTGCCTGCACACATATGTAAGAATCATCTCCATCGGGGCAAGGATGGCATGCCAGAGCATTTCACACTGCTCACAGCCATGTGAAAAAAAGCCTTAAATAAAAGTGAGGGAATACCTACAAATCCTCCCTCCCCTCATGCCACAGACATGGGGTTGTCAGCACCCCCTTCCCCTTCCTCCTCTGCATACGCACATGCTTCTCCTGCTGGTAGCCTTCACCAACATCCCACACAACCCAAGGATCCATGCCATGCCATGCCGTGTTGTCCTATCCTATCCCATCCCATCCCATCCCATCCCATCCCATCCCATCCCATCCCTGTCCTCAGTGTCCCAGTAGCTGCACAGCAGGCCATGGGGCCCTCCAGGACTTGGGATCTGCTGGACTGCCGTGAGAAAGGAGAAGGACTGTATACAATGCTTCATCCACTGCCAAGAGCCACCCACCTGGTTCCTCGCCTGAGCCCTCCACTTCTGCTGGGCTCTGGGCTAAGATGTCCCAAAGAAATATCTAACACCCCTCCCCGAGCACAGGTTGCAGGGGACATGTATCCCAGTCCTTGGAAGGCCATGGGAGGGACTCACAGCAACGATGTCTGTGAGGTCCCACCACAGCTGTGGGGCCAGATGCAGACTGGTGACCCAGTGCCTCCCACAACCCCGTCTGGGTGCCAGGCACTGCAAAGCAGCCGCAGTGCATGGACATAGCAGCAGGCAAGAACCCTAAACAGGCAATGTTTAACAGTGTTAAATATTTGTGAAATAAGACAGGTACAGGGGGAAAAGGGAGGGCATTCAGGGAGGAAGAGAGAAGTGAAAAGAGCAAAGGAATCTCTAAGAAAACTACAATGCTTGTAGTAGGCATTCAGTACGTAAATTAAAACAGGTGATCTGACATAACCACAGCAGTAAGGGCTTCTAAAACCCTCATTACCAGAAAGGGAGTTCCACCTCATGGAAGACAAAGGGCTTTGAAAATTCAGGCTTCAGACTATACTAAATCCGTTGTAATGTCAGAGCCAATAATTTGGAGACAGAAGGATCAGTGGGGAAACAAACCTACCTGACTCTCAAACTGATGGAGCTGGTCAAGCAAACACCAGAGAATGGGGATTTCACATGGTGCCTCCACTCCATGGAAAAGCAATGGTTTTACCCAGCTTCAGTGTGGAAGGATTAACTCCTGGATGGACAAAGAGAGGGGCCAGCAGCTTCTGGTGACTTTATTACAGTCTTTAGTAGACTGGAGGCAGATTGCTCTGGCCCAGCAATTAGGATTATCATGTTATAAATTGCACCTCTGTCTGCTTTCTGGTGTCATTGTATCCCAGGTGATGCATTAATGGATTCCTACTGTGTTCCCCCCATTGAGGATGACCTTGCTATGTGTTGCCATATATTGAAGAGCCCTCCTGGATTTCATTAAGGACTTCCAAAATCTCCTTTCATATTCCACATTTAACAATTAAAGAGTTAATTGTGGCTCCCACTAGAATTCATCTCGATAATGTTTAGTAACAAGTCAAGGTTTGTGGGAAGAATAAAGTTGAGTTGTGTTTTTTTTTTAAAAAGAAACCACCTTTTGATAAGGAGGAAAAAAAGAGAAGCTTTGAGGCATACAAGCCCTTCTTCCTGTCTGAACTAGAAGCATAATTTTCAAAGCTAAATGCAGGTTGAGAGCAATTGTTCTGAATTGGACTAGATATGTTAAGACCAGCCTTGACTTCAGGCAGGCAGCCTCATTGGATAAACTGGCAAGCTCATCGGTGTGAAAGTATCAGTGGAGTTAGCCTTACAAAGACGCTGAAAGCAGAAGCAAATGCTGTCTGCTCCAGCACTCACATCTAGTGGGATGTGCCATTAATTAAATGATCTATGTCTTGATTCAATCTGTGCTTAACTTGAAAGGACTTCAGTGGGTCTCTTTCTGTACTTAAACGAAGGCAGAAGCTTAAGTGTTTAGTTAGATCAGGGCTGTGGTTGTTTAGAAAAACAAAGATTTAGGCCCCAGTGTAAAAGAAAATTTTTTTAAAATTAGAGTACTTAAGCACATGTTCAATTCCCAGATCAGACCTTGACATTTACTAGTTGGTGCATAGGACATAATCAGTGCTGAGTTTCTAATTGCAAATATCAAAATAGTCATAAAGGCAGAACAGTGAGAGTGATAACCTTTTCCAGGGTAAGTGTAGATGTTCTGCTTGCCTTCATTCTTCCAGTGCCCTATTATGCAGTATAATTTAGAGGATTATGGGATAATCATTATGGGACCTTCTTCTGATGAAATAAAAAACCAAAGGCAAAACTGCTTCTCACCTCAACAACCTTAATTTTGTATGAATACATGCTGGTGTGACTATTTGCCTTTTGCCAATATCTATCAATCAACTTTTTTGCTTTCAGGTCACAAAACCTGTTTGATACTTAGACCATTCTGGGGTCAGAAGAGAGACCACATCTGATATTAAATGATGGAAATCCCTTGTCTACTGGGCTTATTCCTCTTCCGTAAATGGCTCCTTCTGAGATCTGGGGATAGCTATAATTTCAGGGTTAGTGTTCGAATGACCTTTTCAAGAAATATCTTAACAGTAGAGAATGTTCGTGTCTACCTTTCTCATACTACCCACCTGTCATGTTAGCACAGTTATTACAGGGGCATGGACATGGGCCCTGACCTCTGAGCCCCTGGAGGGAAAGGCTGGCAAACATTTAACAAGGTAAAAAGACATCAAAGGGGCAGGTCAGCATTTCAGACAGAGTATTAAGGAGAAAGTTATGTCAGTGACTTTAATCCAGGCTTTGTATGGTATATGTAGTCCCACATTTTGCCCCTTTCATATATAAGTGTTTTCTCTGAGGGATAAGCTATTGCAGACTCATTCACATTAAATTTGCATGGACAGATACTGCCCAGCAGCTGGTACATAGTACCTTCTTTGTGCCTCTAAACCCTAAATATCTTGCAATATTTACACTAATTTTTCTTGCAGTTCCCTTTAAGGAGAGCAGAACAGCAGAGGGGCAAACTTCTTCTGTCTCACCCAATGCTGGTGCTGACAGAGCGAAAGGATTCAGGATCCCCCAAATCAGCATCCAGATCTCCCCTTAATCCATGAGGGTTTATTCCCTTATACCTGAGTACATCAAACCATCCCCCACAAAAGACAGATCCCTGAAAGTGAGGCAATCTTTGCTTTATGCAGAAAATTATGTTACAGAGCCCACCCGTTCACCAGGACCCTTTTTTTCAAATGTTTCCATAGCTACCCTAAGATGGACACCCATTAAATTGACAGTGCCTTTAATCAATCAGAATCAGAAGATCCCTTGAGGACTTAATTATATATTTAGGCTGAATGAACCTGTCGTTTTTAGATTATCTTCCCTAGTGCTGTCACTTGGAATAGCCTGCATCTCTGAACATCATTCTTAGTCTGAATGATGTTAGGGAGGCAGAAGGAGACCATGCTGTTGTAGCACTGTCTTTCAGCAAAGCCTTGGCCGTATGGCATCCACCTGCCCCGCAGGCCGGCCTGGCAATAGAAGAGCCAGCCCAGACACATATGAAGGGCAAGCTAATATGAAGAGTCTGTGTACCCCTTCTCCTATTCACAAATAAACTGAATATTTGACCCAACCCATCAGAAGAGAAATGACCGGACAGATGGTCTGGTCACACATACAGACAATTAATATAGTGATAATCCTTTACCCATCAGTGGCAGAAAACTATATTCTTAGAAAAAAGGGATGGATTCCCAGTAAAGTGAATTCTTGGTAAATGGATATACATTAAGACCCAGTTTTTCTCAGGATTCATTCAGATCTCTGTAAGTGTACATAGCTCTGTGGACTTTGAAAAAGTGCAAGGTTTGTCTCTGCAGAGAGCAAGCACCCAGTATGCTTCTGACTCTGCAAATCACTATTCTGAAAATTCAGTGGGTACCTAAAGCAAACATAGCTTTGCTGTGGCCCAGAGCCTAGAACAGGTAGGAAGGAGCATAAATAGGGAGTCTGGCCCTGGAGAGAAGAATGGATGGAGAAAGGGAAATTTTACAAATCAGACATGGTTTTATTTAGATTTTTAAAAGCTGAAACTTTGTCTAAAAACTAGGTGTTCCAATTTGCTACGTTTTAGAGACAGTATCAAGATGGAATACAATTTAAGTAATTTCATTTTATTGAGTCTATAGAGTACTAGTTTACTAATTTGAAGACGAGGTTGATTTCAGGTCTACTTTCAATCATCTTTCCTCACAACAGGACACTCTTGTTCTTAACCAATCAACAGTTTATTCATTCATCTAGAACTACATGAGTATATAATCAACCTTTCATCAGGCTACAATTACACTCTGAAATATTGTCAGTGAATACTAAAATTGAAAAAAAAAAAAGATTCTCTGTAGGCTTCTTCAAACCTGATGTCAGTTGCCAGAAGTTCTAGTCTGGTTTAACCAACAACTCCTTCTGAAGTTAACGGAAAGAGATCAGCATCCACATGGGGCAGTTTATTCCAGTTTAGGATAAATGCCTTAAATAGGTGGGATGAATCATCTTTGGGCAGTGTCTGTTTTGTCCAATTCTCTATAAAGGAAAAGTAAATGATAATTTAAAATAGATGTCTAGCTTGTAGGCATCTAAAATTGCATGAGATGCGTCTTTTTTATTGTTGAGGGGGGGGTGGTGGTTTTTTTTTGTTTGTTTTATCTGATCTTAAATAAGACCAAAATTATCACAATAATTCATTTGGGAAAAAATATTAATTTTTGTGGGGAAGAACATCCTTAGGATGTCACAGAGCCTGGGAGCTCTTGGTGCAAATTCCTGCCTTATAGTAAGTAGAGACTAGATTTGAAAATGGGTTTAGCTGTAATTAGAGAGCTAATTATGAGCTAGAGGGGCTTTTCAAGATGAACAGTCACTTTTGTTGAGATTACTTCAGACTGTGTGGAATATTTAATAAGTGGTCACTAGGATAAAGAAAGTGAGCAAGACCGCTCTCCGAGCTGAGGGTTTAAATGTTGCTCCATGAAGGCACTTCCAGTGCTTGTTTGCGTATTTTAATGGATTAGAAGGATTTAATGTTGACTGAATGAGAGTATTCCTGCTCACACAAATACCATGTAGAAGGACAGCTCATGTGCTTTCCTGGGGAATATGGGGTCAGTTTCTGATAGACAGGAGAGGAACCATCCAGGATCTCCAGTACTGGGCTGTGGGTGAAGCCAATGCCTTACCTCCAGCTCCTTTCTGAGCACAGCTCTGTATTTCTTCTCTTCTTGTGTTTTGGGGCAAATAAAGCACAGTTTTTAGATTCCACTTCAAAAAATAAAGGAGAAAAATCTATTTGGTCCAAAAAGGCTTTTGATTCCTGTCTCTCAGTTTCACTGCTAGAAGTAGAAGCTCCAGAAGTACATGCTCCAGAAGTACATGCAGTGGGGATAGCAGTGATGTCCCACCCAGCGTGCCCATGGACCCCTGGGAGCCATGAGTGCAGAGATGCCAGCTTCTGACATGAAAGCTCCTTCCAGACCTCTTTGGGTGACCCTGGCAAGGAGACACCCCGTTGGTGACAGTCGCCCTCCATTGGAGAAACTGAGCCACACACCTTCTTTTTGTGCAGTGGCCACCTCCCCGTGCGCTGGGATGACAGCGGGGATGGGAAGCAGTTCACAGCTCTTTGACAAACTGCAGCATGCGTGACCATGACCTTGGGTTTGGTGGCCTAGGGGTTTCCATGCTCTGTAGCTGTCCTCGCGTTTCCCCGAGTGCCCCCAGAGCCTCCGCGATCTGCTCGCTCCCGTGTTCTCCTGCTGCAGCTCAAATCCAGTAGATGGCGACAGGATATAAAGCATTTTGTTAATTCTTCCATGAATTGGCGGGTTTTTATGTTAAATTCATTTTAACATTCCCCCTTTTAAATAAATTTATTTTCATATTTCAAAGTCATGGCTGCATTTGAGTTTGTTTTTCTTTTGGTATTCTCTTTTGCTTCTCATGCTGCACAATTCATTTCATATTGAGAGTCACAGCCAACCTCTTATCGCTCTTGCAAGTTTGGAGGAACTACTCCAGGTGTTCCTTGATTCTGCAGTCATCTGATGTGCCAGGACAAGGGATGCCATCAATATCACCATTTGGGGATTTTTGATCCATCTGCTTTCACTTCTAAGTCTGTGACCTTATTTCTCAGCTCTGCAATTTGTTTCCATGACCTCCTGTAAGATTGCTACAGCCATAAGGAAAGTCAGCCACCACATTGTTAGGGCTCAGAACAGAACAGGAGGCATTATCTTGAAAAGATTTTTTTTTTCACCTTAGGCACATAAGAAGTATTATTTACCTATGAGCAATCAGTCTTCAGTTCTGAAAGCGGAGTGCCTATAGAATGGGAAAGTGGGGAAAATCTAGCAAATCTGGATTCTGTAGATCCTGTGGAACTTTCCAGTCTGCAATTACAATGTATTAAAATAACGATGCAATCCAACACCTGCAATCCCTAATTCCCTTCAAGGATATCTATCCAAGTGCAAGTCATGGACATCCCAGTCTGAGTTATTCGGAAGGCACTCTCAAGAAATATAGTTTTCAATACAGCTTGCTTAAGTCTCTTTAGTCGACATACCTCTTGAGTTGGGATCTGCCATTGTCTCTATCTTGTTTAGGACGAAGCATCATCTGAAACAGGCACTGAGGAGATTTCTAAAATCCTGGTTGTCATGGAGACGGAACAGGCTGACCGCCTCCTGGTTGCAGAAGGAGAGAGTGGGCTACAGCAACTTCTCACCAAGAGATATTCCAAAGACTTTTGACATCTGCAAGTCTGACATAGAAACACTTCTTTATCATGGAGGGCAGTTAAACCATAACTCTCTGAGGCACTTGTTGTAGTAATGCAAAAGCACTTAAAAAAATAGAATAATATTTCTTATCTTTTATTCAGCACTCTTGACCACTTTGATTACTTCAGAGGAAAGAGATAACCCCACACATATTTATCCTCTTAATTACAAAAGTCTAGCCAAGACCACAGTAATTACCTTCATTAGGTACCCTGTGTTCCCTGGGGTAACACAAAGAATCAGAAAGGATGTCCATGTAAAATCCTAACTCCTCCCTTTATAGGAAAAGCCACCTCACATGTTTCAGAAAATCTAATGAAAGTAGCCAATAGCCAAGTCTCCTGAGCACAGAAGGATATGTCAGGCTATTAGCCAGTTAATTGTGGTAATTGATACACCAATAAGTACAATTTTTCCCACCATTACTACAGACAGTAGCCAGAAAGATTTATTGATTTCTTTTTTTCTTTGAAAGCAGGAGAAGGCTCTTATGGAAAGCTTTATTGAAAACTTATTCACCATCTGGAAGCAAAGAAGCCATTTAACTTTCCCTAAGTAGAAAAAAATAATCCTTATTTCTCATTTTCCAACACTGCTTTGCAATGCATGGCCTTGGGTGTCACAAACCTTTGTACAGTATAGACACCCACCTGGCAGCAGTCTAACAGCTCCCATGGTAGGACAGGTGCCCATCTCATGTGCCACGTGACTCAAGATTTTGGGAAGGATGGCCTTAGGCAAAAATTAGCACCTCAAATGGACCTGTCTGAGCATTAAAGATGCAACTCTTTCTGATAGAAACTTGCACTGCATTTGAACCTGTGACAAGCTGGCAGAACCAGTGGTCTATGTGGACCAATCCTTCCAGTGCCCTGTGTCAATTCTAGTAGACAATGGCGCTCGTTGGCACTGCCTGTGTGAGCGCAATCCCTTGAACGCTACCTGTGAAGTTTTGGTGTTACCATGACTGCTCTTTCTTTGATCAAATGCAAAAGAAACTGCTCGCCTTCCACAGCAGCCAGGAAGACCCATACTTTAACAACTCAGAGCAACCTATACTTTGCTAACTGAAAGCAACCCATACTTTAACGAATCAAAGCAACCCATACTTTAAGAAAGCAACCCCTGAACAAATGCACAGTTATTCCATATGGATGAAAAGGTGTGCACTAAATACTGGGCACCTACTGATAAATTACTGTGCTAGTTACAGCATAGCAGCAGCCTCTTTGCCATAATGGGTGTGCTGAGCCAGCTGCTGAACCACTTGAGCCTTAACTGCGCTCAGTTATTATCCCCAAAACTTCGTTTTCCAGCCAAGATCCCACTCTTCTCTCACTCCTACCATCGTTATTATTAGTGACTCATCCTAGTAAAGACTGAACCTTCCTGGCTAATGTTGAGAGCCTCAGCTGCAAGGGCCAAGTGAACTTAAGCACAAGAAGAACTCAAGGCAGATTAGAAACATCACATAGGTGAAGCCAGCCAAAGATGAGTAAGGGGAAAGAGGAGAGAGAGTTTCAATGTGCTGCAATTTGAAATACAGATCAACTAATTCTCTGGATAGTTTACAGATCACAGATCTCGGAGTGGTACTGTTGGCCTGACAGGTGCATGCTGAGGTTTAAAAGGCATTTTTCTGATGCAGCCAGCTTTTCTGACTTTGAATGATAATCGCATGCTGCATTTGACATGAAGCCTCTTCTGCTGCCTTGGATGAAGTATCTCTCCTTGATCACCTCTGCTACTGCACCAGCCTCCTTTGGGAAGTTCCATGACCTAGGCAGAGGAGATGAATTTATATGCTAAATTCAGGGAAAAAGCTTTTCCTTGGCAAATAGGATCTCACATTTTCAAAAGTTTGGAATTTGTAGTGGAAAAGATATGCTTTCTATTTACAAGACTGAGTTAATGCAACCATTTCCCTGCAGAAAAGTGCAGATTGATATACTACAGAAATGAAAGGAACGATAAAAGTGGAACAAAAGCAGATGGAGAAACGGTTGAAGTGATTAATTGTGAATCGAGGAGTGGCAATTCATTTGTGCGTGTAATCTGCAATTTGCATAATCCTACACTGAAAGCCAAATTGTTCAACCATTATGCATATTCATGCTTGATTCAGGCAAAGACTCAACTTCAGGATCTGAGCACCTGCTTATGAGATTTTGCTGAGCAGGGATGGGATAATTCATGTGTCTAAAGTTAAGCATGTAATTTGCTGAAAGAACAGTTATTCATGATGGTATTTGGAGGAAGATCGCATCTGATCTGACCACCTAGATGGTAAATCAGGTGAGTATATGTCCCATTTTCTCCCTTCTAGTAGCAGAACCTGTCCCAAGTAGATAGGTGAGGTTGGGAGGCCGAGAGAATAAAGTCTTCACTCTTTTCCCTAAAGAACAGTCAAGCAGTGCTGTGCTTTATGGTGGGGAAAAAAAAACCCACCCCAAACCAAAAAACCAACAACAAAAACCCCCCCAACAAACTGGCATGAGATAAGAATATGTTTCCTGAATCGAAAATCTCAGTCCATCCTGCAAGTCCACTCTTAGATGTGAAGTATCAGCTTTTGTGCAGCAGTGCTGTGGTAAATCTCAACATAGTTCATGCTTGAAAAAGCACTTTTGACTTTAAAGAAGAATTAAGCTGAATTGGAACCAATATTTGAGCTTAAAAATGGGTTTCATCAAGGAACCAAGCTGCAGTCCCTGGTTTTGTCATTGCTATTCACAGTGCAATTAAGAAAAAAACTATACAGAACAGTCCAGTTACTGTGCTGGAAAGCAGGATATTATGGGAATGGTGGAACATGTTAAGGGCAGGTTTGTACCCAGACTGGAGTAAAAATAAGTCCTCTTGTTTATCCCTTGAAGGACTATTGTAACACACTATATTAAATTAAAATGTAACAACAAAACAAAAACTCCAGTTATTTTTCAATAAAATGATCACTTGCTAACCAGTTGTTAGAAAGAACAGACACCATCACCAGGGAGAAATGTACTGAAGTGCCTTTGCTTCGGTTCTTGATGGACTCTTTTTCTAAAGGGAATTAAGATTCCGGAAGACAGCCGAAGCTCCATGATGAAAACAAAAATCTTGTTATGTTGTCCTAGATCGACCACCCAGTGTAGGTTAACCCTAACTGTTGATTACTTTGCATGTGTGCGCAGAGTTATCGTTGACAATATTAGTCACTGCACTATTGAACACTATTTTTTAACATGACTGAGATGTGCGTAATAGTGTTTAGTGGGAGTTTTGTCAGGTTGAGTGCATATGAAATTTCCAGTGTGCTCCTGTCTTCAAATGCCTTAAGACAATCAACCCAGAGGCACAATGGCTCAATTTTTTGATTGTGGTGTTCCTTTGCTTGTGGTTGCTGTAAGGACAAATTTTACAGTAATGAGCAGTGAAATTCTGGTGTTATTTAAACTGAAATAATCAAGAATTACCACTGACTGTTGAGGAGCAATTGGGTCCAAAACAGTAATCTGCAGAATTGAGGGAACCTAAAACCAAAGTCTGCTTCTTCCAGCCTTTTGGAAAAAAACTAATGCTTCTAATAATTTATTAGATAAGAGCTGGAAATTGTGTTATTGCCCACGAGTAGGTACAGGACTGGTACTGATGTGAAGCTGTTGCATGTGATTATGTCTTGTATTTAACATTGCCCAGAGGGAGCAGACATGACCCTTTCCTAATTCTCCATTCAAATTTAATCCAGTAACCTGACCACAAAGTTCATAGCAGAGTATAACAGCCTCATCTCTGTCTTGCAGCATCACTGGTTGATGGAACTGTGCTATAAAACCTTGGCTGATTTCAAGGACTCAGACTATGAATTTAGAGTTTGTAAGGGCCAAGAAAAAAACAGAATAAATTGTCCCACAGTTCATCTCCATGCCAATGCATAATTATTGCCTATGTATTCTCCATGATACCTTGACTAGACAGAGCTGTCATATCTTTTTATTTCCCATTTATTTACCTTGGACTTCTTCTCACCATTTCTGTCCTGTGTCTTTTCCAGAGTCTACTTGTCAGAAAATAGTTTCTGTCCATCCTGACGGTTCCCTGCGGGGTCTCTTATTGCTTAAACCTGTTCAGGACAGATTTCTACTTCTATTCTTTACAGCCCACCTTCACATATCAGTGGCTACAACTGTTGCTTTTTACATGCCTCCACCCATCCTGAAAAAAAGATCCATAAAGCCATTATGCTTTTCACTGGAAAATAATGTAGAAAGTCATGTATTGCCTGTGCTTGTTTAAGAAGTTTGACAAAGCACCCTGGTGACAGAGTGATAAAAACTCTTCTCAGTTTCATATTTTCTTAAAGCCTTCTAAAACCAGGTTGGTAATGGAAAAGTTTCTAGAAAAGAGCCCAACAGAAGCCCAAATAATATTTTCTTTGACACATACTTTGACCCAGTGGCTACTTAGCCCTTCAGAGTGCTACTTCTAGGAGTGGGTAATTCCCCTTGCCAAGAGATTCAAAGCTTAGAAATTCAACATTGTTCCTTCAGGACAAAAAGCAATCTCATGTTGGGCTCCTCTGTAAGCTTTTGCTGGGGTGCATTTTGTCAGGCAAGCTGCTCAACCCAAGGACTAGGCTGAGAAACCCACGACTCCAGTGGGATATCAGCATGTTTTCTGCTTAAAGCTGTAGTTGCTTTTCCTGTCCCAGACACCTCTCGAAGACTGTGACTGTGGGTGAGTGGGGCGCCAGGATTTCCGTGGCAAAAAAGGATTCATGCAGATTTCCTTGATACATACAGACTGACTCATTTCTCTTATTTTTATTTTACCAAAAAAAGCACAATGAAAAAAGAAATGAAAGATGCCCCCACCTACTGTCCAGGTTTCTTCATCTCTTTGGCATTTCTTTTTATCTCCAAGTAAATCTGAAGGTGATAGACTTGGAAACACAACAGGACTAGGGCAAATGGAAAGATCCCTCACCATTACTCTCACTTTCTCTTCCTTTCCAAAGATTTTTGTTTTGCTCAGTTATAATAATAGTACTTGTAGAAAAACCTGAAGAAAAACACTCTTGACTGATGCAGAACCTTCACATCATTCATGCCCCAATACAGAAAGTTGACAGTGTTGGGAGTTTTCATTAGCAATTAACATCAACAAACCTTATCTCTCTTTGTGCCTTTGGAATAAACATTGATTATTTATCAGCAGTGGGGTTTGTTCATGAGTTTTGACTTTCAAAACAGACCAAAAAATTCATTTTCTTTCCCTTTGCTCCTGTAGTTATGCAAGGGCAGAAAGCTCTGAGTCTTTGAGGCAGTCTATGATCTGACCTTTGCCTGTAATTCATGCCAGGAGACTAATTAATCTCCTTGGGGAAGCCCCCTGAAGGGACAGTTAAAAACAATAATCCACATAATACCTCCATTGCATCAAAAGTGTGTGCAACTGATTTGGCTGCCCCACCCTGTCCACAGCATGACCGGAGAATATGATAAACGCCTAAGAACAGGGAGCATTTCCCTGTGAAGAGGAGAAACTTGATGGCTCATTGCCAGAACATTCCCAGGGAAGAAAGTTCACCTGGATGTGATGTAAGCAAGGAAACAGAAGTTTATTTTGCGTAGTAAAGCCAGCAGCTCCTGTGGACCTACATCAGCGTAGCCTGTGGACATCGGTGTAGTTATTCTGATTAGCAGCACTAGTGGAGTCTGGCAGCCCTGCAAGGGGACTGAAGGGGATCCTCTGGGGGGTTTCCAAGAGCTCTGCACTTCTGCCCCAAAACACAACAATGCTATCACGATAGCCATCGTCACGGTCCCAGCCTCCCAGCCAGCCCCACATCTGCTGGCTGGAGCTGGCTGCCCGTTGGACAAGCAGGTTTCTGTGGGATGAGGACACTACTGGAGACTGCTGGGCCTCTTCAGTCCAGCCTGTGGCTGCAAGAGGCCCCATCCTATTTATTGCATTTAAAGGAAACTTTATTTTAGTCCTGCTGTAAAGCACCAATTTTTTAATTCCACCTGCACTCCTTGAGATCCTTCCCAGACCCACACCTCTGCTGCTTAGCCCAGTTAACATCAAGGCACCTCGCTGTCTGAATGCATGGAAATGGCAGTACCACCTACCCCTGGCTGTCTGGCACTTCACAGTAAAGCACTTATTTTGAATTGCTTATGGTTTTGTGGGTTTTTTTCAGCCATACGGGGAAGAATGTTCCACTGCCAGGCAACACCACCACATGGTATGAGAGGATCAGAGTAAACAAAGGGGAAGGAAAGAGTAATGATAGGAAAAACCCATTTCCCAGACTCATTCAAATAGTTTGGATCAGTTTAAAGGAACAAAGCTTACATTATAACTTCTAACAGACTAATCAGGGTAATCAGTTTTGCAGAACACATATATATTTGTCTGAAATGTTTGTAAATTAGGTAATGGAGATTTTTCTAGCATCATCTCTATTTATAAAACATTAGCAACACCGGACTGTGATCTTTTCAATGTTATCTTTAGCAACATTGTGATTCTGGCGATGTTATAATGTTACTGCAACATTAATCAAGAAGACAAGTCATATACTAAGCATATCATGAAGTTACTAATCAATTACTGTTGCTTGAAATGCACATACGTATTATGTAGTTTATGGATTAAAACATCATGTTCACAGAGAAAAGGTAATACTTTCTGGATAAGAGATCCTTGACATCCGTGCTTTATCTTGTTTTCGAAGCCAGAAAGATCAGCTGTAAATAAAGGAACAGAATAGGATTTGGCTTTTGTTAGAAAATGTAATCCATGATTCCTAATAAAGGATTCTGAACAGATATTCTGCCAAGATACAGCATTTTCTTTAACGTTAATATTTCTGTGAGGCTGTCGAAAAGATGAATCCAGTTAAAGAATTTGTATTTAACTGGTTTTTGGATTTATCTAAATCTAGCTGTTGATAAGCCTGGGTGTTAAAACCATATGGAGTTAGGGAGCATGCATTTAAATCCCATCAGGCTGCCAAGAGGCTCAAACTTGTCTCCGGTGTTTCCTGGTAAAGGCTCTCCCTCCACACGAGGCTGCTGCAATCTCAGCAACCCTTTGCCTCCTCCTCTCCTGAACATGCTGGCACACGGTCTCAGGGCACATTTAGACAGAAAACAGCAAATTAGGAGCTTAGATAGATGCAAATTGCTGAATTCATGAGTAAGCCAAAAGAGAGGTGGGATTCAGGAGATCAGCCTTGGTCTCAGATTTTTTCTCTTGGCTGTGTTGTGAATAAGGGCTGCTGAGACTTAAATTACTTAAGAGAAGCCGTAGGTAGCTAGTTTTCTGGTTTAGCTTTCTCTCCTCACACCAGGTACCTAAAATCAGGCTTCGCAATGCGCTTGGGACCTATGGTTTTTCATCAAATTAACTCTGTTCCCACACTTTCTGCAGATGATCACTGTTTATGCAGTCCTCATTTTCCAGGTACCAGTGTGAGACCCTGGTGATTGGCTTGCAAATATGCCAAGTATTCACAGCTGCAGCTGAAGCTGGAGGGAATTGCACTTTGAATAAAGAGTGCTAAATCTAGTTAGAGCACCCTGAAATATCAGATCCAAGGTGTTCTAGCCTGGGTATCCAAAATCAGTGAATAACTGTAAATGTAATCTCATTGTGGCTCACTTCTCTGTCTGAAAACATGGGTTAATAATTGCCTCTCATCTCACTGAGGTGGCAAGAAAATAGCCAGACTGAATTTGTGAACTGTTCAGCCACTGTAGCAAGACACATCAGAAAAAAAGCCTACAGGAAATTAATAATTCTGTCTTCAGAGCAAGGTTTGAAATCTGTGGAGCAAATCGAGCCTGGCTGACACACTGCGAAACAAGAGAAAACAAAATACAGAATATCTGCTCAGCCGGTGGAGAGCAGTCCATCCTGTGAGTGAAATGGAGAAAAATGTTGCATGATTTTATGAGGACACGTTGAGATGAACACATGAAGACTGTCCAAGGGGCCTGAGCCAGGATTTTTTTCCCAGCCTTAACATGAAGGGCTCTATTTTGCAGCTTTAAAAAAACATTATTGAGATTTAGGGACAGTTGTGTGCATGTGAGTTGTGCCATATCTGCATCTATCTTCTTCAGGGAGTCCAGGGAGAGGGGGTTTGTCCCAGAGCAATTTGTGCTGTTCCAAGATCACTGTCTGAAAGGTGGATAACACCTGCAGAGCGGGATGACTCCTTCTCCAGAGGTCCCTGACTCTCCTGCTCGTTATCAAGGGACGTCAGATGATTAGCTGAGGAAAAATATTTAACTTTTTTCAGCCAAAGTTATGGGAGATGAACCACAGCCTGTGTGGTTTTATAAATCAGTTTTAATTTACTGTATGTGTCTGTTTGGTGGGTATTTGAAGTAACTCAGCAATGAACATTCTTATTCATAAGTATAAAAATATACCGGCAAGATGAAAGCTTTGACCTCTAGACAGATATAAAACATGATTTGGTTGATGATTTGTGTGGTTTATAATAATGAACACATTACTGATGTCAAAGGTAAGCAATACAATCCATTCAAAATGTTTTCCGACAGTGCCAGATACTTCAGACCTTGAAGGTTGTTTATGAAGTTGTGTATACATGAACGATGCCAGTAGAAAAGACAAATGGGCTTCGACCGCTGCCCAGAGAAGGATCTTCAAAAACTCCAGTCCTCTCCTTTCAATAGGAATTCTGGCAACAAAAGACCTTATTCCCTCCAGGCTACCTGTGCACTTCCTTCTCCTAAGCAAATGTTATAATTCCCTTCAGTGCAACTCCGACTCTGGTTTCTCAGTATTTCGCATGTGGATCCCATTGTAATGAATAATCGGCACCTGCCGTTTAGTGTTTGAAGATGTTGCATAGCCCTTTACACGTTGCTTAGGAATGGTCTCAATTCCTGTAACGGGTTTTTCTTCTGGTTAGCAGAAAGCCACAGTCTGGGCTGACTTTCAGGCACTGTTTAGGTCAGGGCGAATTTTGAAATGGAGCTTCAGTATCTGCCCTGAAACTCTACAGAGGAAGAAGGTCTTTTGTACCAGGCAAGGGGGCAGCTTGTAAGGCTTTCTTCTTGTCTTGTATTACGGTAAAAACTGCAGCAGCCCAAGTGCACAGAAAGGGACTGGCAAAGTCAAATAAGATTTCACAGTGACTGAGTCCTACTCAACATTTCAGTAGTTACACCAAGAAATCTATTCATCTAAGCTGACAATAAATAAAGTATATTATACCATTTCCTGATACTTCATCTGATTCATTACATAAGATTTTAATGATAGTGGTAAAGCCAGTTTCTCCCTTCCTGACAGTACTTATGCACAAACTGTGAAAATTATACACCAGTGATTTGATTCAGTTGTAAATCATGGGGCAATTTATCGATTTTTATTTTTCCTTTTAAAGAGACTGAATGCTTTCTATCACCATTGCTAAACAGAAAAGCATATGCACATCTCCAGTACATGAAAGAGCAAAAATCCCTCTCCTATGAAATACAGCTTCAGTGACAGATCCTCTCATCCAGCAGTTGCGGACCCTTCCAGCTGTGCTTTTTTAGGCTCTGTAAGATCTTTGTGCTTCAGACATTAGAGCCAGCTGTAGCGCATGTTTGCTAGGAGCTGCTGGAAGACACTGGTTTGTGTGCCTGCTCCCACACTGGGCATGCAGGACTACTTTGCAGCCCCCAGCTGCTCTTCGCAGCGTGGTGGAGACGTGCAGACCTTAACCCTCCCTGCAAAGCTGTTTTCTCTGGTGCTTCCCGTTTCCAGTTTTATACTAAAGATTCCTCATGGTCTGAGCTCTTGCACAATCTTCTCTTAAATCAGCACCTGGGAGCATGGAAGACTCGATAAGGAGCAGCTGTCCAGTAAATGCAGTTAAAAAATGAAACCGGAGTCTCCCAACACCTTCTCCTACAGGGAACCTGCAGACCACACTTCCAAGCAGTGAAATTCTCCCCTTTAGGGACAACAGCACATTAAAGTGTCTAAAATGCACTTCCAGGGTGCAGAGACTGTTAAATTGGGTTACATTTCTAAAGAGCAGAAGAGCACGATGGCAAACAAATGGCCGCAAAATGATCCTTGTCCTGTGCAGAGTGAGCCTGGTGTCTGTGAAGGGCTGGCAGTCAGAGACACCAAACCATTTGCCTCAGAAAAGAAAGACAGCCTCCAAGACAAAAGAAAGACAGCCTCATCTGCTTAGATGATCAGGCAGGTGGGCTCCTTTTCGTGGCTGAGTCAGGGCAAAGAGGAAAGTCATAGCAACATGCCTGAAGCCTCCACACAGGAGTGAAGACTTTCAGAGGCACGTCTGGATGTCCACACTTGCAGCTGGATGGCACACAAACCTCCTTTGCCTTCATTGTCTTCACAACGCACCTGCATGGTTGTTCAAGAAAAACAATTCTAAATTAAAAAAGAAGAAGAAAAGATTGCATTTGCTGTTAGGTTAGGAACAGAGGACTAAAAGGGACCTCAGGGGTCATCAAGCCTGCTTCTATGGTATTGCCAGTGACCACACAATATTGCTCGTTTCATAATTGTTCTTTAACTTCTCAAATGTTGCCATTGAAAAGCAGCAATAAATATATCTCTGTGACTTCCTAAGGCTGTAAGATAATAGCCATAAATTGAACTTTTTTATTGGAATTTTTGAAGTTATCAGCATCTAAATGGATTAGAGAGGTTTTGAATATTTGTGTCAATGTTCATTCACAGACTGAAAGGAGTATGGCTATTCCTCTGGTTAAATCAAAGTCTCAGTCTCTTGGGACGTTCTTCCAAAATTTGGACCAAAAATCTAATGGAGTAGAGATTAACAATGAAAATCCCTTTACATCTGCTTAAGCAATGCTACAGATCCCACAGAAGCAGCAACTCCATCCTTGGTCAATCGTGACATACCTGTCCTGAGCTGACAGCGAACGAAATGCACAAACAGTATTTGAGGCAAGCACAAGATTAAATGATCATGTATGTAATATATACTGATCTTATGTTGAAATTTTCTTTCATTTATTTTCCACAAATAAACACACACTCTTCTCCTTCTCTAGAACTTTGTGCTGGAAGACAAGAGCTGTTGTTTTTGTGGTGCAACATGAAATACCCAACTGAGCCTCCAGGCATCAACTCTGATTAAGAGAAAAGTTGTGCCCAGGTAGTTTGCTGCAAAATTCTGTTTTATTTCACCCAAACATATTCTCCATTCCTTCCTTTTCTTCTTTTCTCTTTGCAGAGGGACAATGTCCCTAAAGCTGGTTTTGTTAGCAACAGGATGAGATCCATGGATAGTGTCTTAAGGCAGTAAGGCTCAGAAATATGGCACGTTACCCTGTTTGCCAGCAAAATTACATTATACCATTCAGTTTCTCATACAGAGAAGAGCTCAAGCATTTGTCTCCCATCCAGTTAAAGCAGATGTCTTCACTATAATGGACAAATGCACTAAATATATTGAAATCTGTTGATTCTAGACTGAATGTAAGTAATGTATACTAATCCTCCACATCGTTTAAAATAATAGCCACAGATCAAATTAGACCCGACCTTGATTATATTAATTTTTCTTTATAAATAAGATACTCTTGTCCTATGCCAAATTCCATAACTTGTGTCACATAACATCTATCATTTGAATCAATTCGCTATTGAGAAGTTGATACAGAATTAAATTAACCAATTTTATTATCATTCCTTTCTATAGCATATTTATTGTTTGGATTTGTAAGAAATTACAAAATAAAGCCTTCAAGCCCTGCAGAGGGTTGATCTCAACATGTCCTTAGAGTTGTGATGTTTTGCTTGAGTTATCCACTCCTTTCCTAGAATGAAGATGCGAGGAAAAAATCTGTCCCAGTGCAGAGCTCATTCCAGTGCAGTCAGGCAGATAGTTTTGACGTATTTCTTGCATGCTTTTAAAGTATAATTGGATTAAACCACCAGCAAAACAGGCAATTGTGGTAAAAAGTCTTCATCACAAGACCACGGGTTATAAAACCCGTGATCCAAGGCGTTTGAGCTCTGGCTCTCGAGATTCATTAAATGCTCTTCTAATTATCCTCTCTATAATCAACATGTCATTCTGCACATCAGACCCAGCACACACCCTCCAGCTAAGGCTTACTTTCGCATGTGAGAAGCTTTCTGACACGAAGGAAATGGAGACAATAGCTTTGAAATTAAACTAGCATTTTAATCATCTATTGATCTGTTGTTGTAATGATATGAAGCTACATCTTATACCATGACCATCTGTAGCTTGCAGTTGTGAAATCTGAAATCATTTTGACTGCAATTTTTTTTTTTTGAGAAAGCAATTATGGAGGGGACAAAAAGCTTTTTTGTAATTTTCTTGTTTAATAACAAAAAACAGATGTAGAACTAAAGGTGAACAGGATTAAGCCACATTCAAAACCTCTAAAGTAATTAATCTGATGTTTGGGGGATTTGTAAGCTGAAGTAGATCAAGCCAATCTTTTCCTTTCCTTCCTTTTCACTGTCAGCAGCTAGAAACTGCTGATCTGATCCCCAAACCCTGTTTAAACATATACTGGAGTGTGTGGAGGGGACCCATTCATTTCAGTGTGGTCCCAGATGTGGTTACTCACAGGAGCAGGTTTTGAGGCTTTTCAGCCCTCCTGCTATGCATTTATAGTCCAGCAGGTAACAGCAGAGCAATTCAGCTGATTCACAAAAGGTTGCTACCTTGCATATGCTATCTTATGCTGAAAAGCAATCATTTTTGCATGTGGATGGATTCAAGTAAATTAGCACAGCCAGCTGTTGGTCCCATAGGTCAGCTCTTGTGTGTGCAATCTGGTGGGAATACTGCACTTTCGTCCATCCAGGGGCTTCCTTGCAGAAATAAGACGTCACAGACAGAGCAGCAGACAGTGAATCAGGAAATCTGCCTTCCAGCCTCAGTTCTGTTACCCTTTTTTAATAAACTTGCACCATTTTCAGCAACCCTTTCCACTTGCTTTCTGCAACAAGTATGCAGACTGCAGGTCTGTTGGAGCAGGGTGCGCATCACGGCATGTGTTAACATGCAGCACCCAGTTCAGATCCACACTTAAAGTCTTGCTCACCAGTTTCACGGAAATCATGATAGTGGTGTTTGTTTTGAAATCATATACAGCCTACAGTCATTTCAAAAAACCAATATTGCACAGGTCATTTAGAGGACATCTTAGTGCTGGGAGAGATCCTGCCCTTATCATTGAAACTGGCAATGAGATTTCAACTGAGCAAGTCCATGGGAAACAGTGAAAAATGCATGAAAAGATGTTGAATTTCATATTAGATATTCCAGAATTATTGATATGGAGATACTTGCTAGTCAGGTCTGCTTCCTCCATCCTTATCACCAGGGACTTTCCCAAGGGAGGAGCGTCTGGCTCATTACTAATACCTACTGTGGTATTGCCATCTTCAAGGAGAAGCAGTATTATAGAAATTACTACAGGGTGATCTTGCCTTTAGAGACACTCAAGCTAAACCACGTGCATGTGAACACAACGGAGCGGAAGAGCACAGGTCAAGACAGGGACAATGCTCGTCATCACCTGAGTGATTATCACTGTGAGTAGCAAAATAATTTGGTTCCTTCCAGATGTGGCAATGCATTACTCTTTGGCTTGCCCATGGCATCTCCTGCCTGAATGTTAGCATATTAAGCAATGAAATTTTAAATACTGTATTTATTGGCACATTATTTGATTTTATGGTAGGAAATGGGCTGGAAAATGTACAGAAAATGAGAATAAAACTGTTTAATATTTTCAGATACCATGGGATCACACTGTGAAGTTGACATGATAGCCTCATTACCTTCTTTCTCTCGCAAGGGTTATTTTACCAACTGCTAGGAGTTAGTTAATTGGTTACTGTGGCCTACTACAGATTATTCCTTGATTAGTTCTGCCTCTCTCATTTTAGGAGAGTGAGATGCAATCTGCTTGAGGCCCGTGGCTTCTCTGGGAGGCCTGTGTGGATATCATTCAGGTGGGAGGTTTCAGAAAATAATAAGCCAATACAATCCTGCTGTTGCTGTGCAATGAAGTGCACTCTATAAAAATACAGTGTATTGTCATGACCATTTGTTCAATCACAAAAGTCCAAGAAGAAAACCGTCTTACAGTCTCGTATACCAGCTTCTTCAAAAACGTATTTAACAGTGAGCTTTTGCCTGCTCTGAAGGTGAACTGAAGTTCATCCTAAGTCTTTAAAAGTTGTCTGATGCCCAGCCCAGAGGGCAGAAGTGACCAGCTGTGTCACCCGCAGCAGTGGTGGCTTTGCAAAAAGCTTCAGCCTTGAAGCTCTTGATGCCAGCCGGCACAGTGATGAAGAGGATGGTCTGAAGGCTTAGGTGTGGGGAAGGACCACAAACTCTGTTCTTCCTTCAGCCAAGCTGCGTGCGATGTTTGCATCTCACTGAGCAAGAGCCATATCCAGTTTTCAAATGGGAGTCTCTCAACTTTTTTTTTTTAATAGCTCCTTTTCCCTCTCTTTCCTGTGATTCTCACAAACCAGTGCTGATCATCCCATCCCTCGGCTCTTTTGCACTGAAAACTCAGCAGCTCTGTGTGGGACAGATCCAGCTCTGGCTTAAGCTGCATGATTCAAATGATATGGCAACTTCATTTACACCAGGGCTGAATGCAGCTATAATTGTCTGGAGGTGATGAATAGGGGGCACCATGCTGTGGCAATGCAGGTTGTGTTTTGGAAGATGGATAACTCTTTCAATCTAATAGCTCAAGTACAGCAGTTTAACCCTGGAGTGCATTTTCCAATTGTTACACCTTGCTTTAGCCACATGATCCAATTGACTTTAATGGTAGTTGAGCAGGTAAAACTTCTGTGAAGCTCAGAAAATGTATCCTCTGATGTCAAAAGAGAACATGTGATACTGAAAGCAAATTAGGTATCCATCCAAACCACTTGAAATATGACAAAGCATACAAAAGGAAAGATAATTTTGATCTTTTTTCCCACAGGAAACTACAGAGCAAAGCAAAAGAGTAAACCTGACTTTCATCAGCAAAGCCATTGTAACTGTTCACAAATAAGATCTGTATTAATGAGTTCGTCAAAATCCCAGCCCTCCACTATATTTAAACACCATATATATTTGGGCAGCTCTTAATTAGACATTTAATCAATGACTTCTAATGGAAAAGGATTGCAATTATGCAGTATTAACAGATACCCCAGCATATCAGATTTTTCCTACAACTGGTGCAATAAGACAGTTTTGAATCAATCTTTATTTTCTGGGTTTAATGTTTATTCATGAAAATGGGTCATCTGAAATACCAGGTTGTCCTTTGCATAAGTGGCAGTGTTGCAAAAAGCTATAATTGTGGCCCTACCATGAGAAGAGGCTTTGCAGGAGGAAGGGCACATCTACTGTCCATTGAAGTCAATAGGAGAGGCATTACCTGCTGAGATTATGATGAAAGACCTGAGAAATAGAGAGAGGAGGGGGCAGAGACGACAGAAAAAGGCATAGCAGAGGGGACAAAAATAATGGGGTTGAACCTGGCAGGAAACACAGGCAGGAAGAGCAATGAAAGCTAGGGAGAGCTGTTTTGCATTCCAAGTGAAGAGGAACAGAGCAGGGGGCTGAGGTTATGGAAGAGAAAGCAATAGCTCTAAAGCCTCAGAGAGAGAGACCTGGATCTTTGTAGAAAAGTCTTTATAACCAATAATGTAATACATTGCAGCTAGGTCTTCTGTGACCCATCCGCTTGAACCAAGTGGCTTTCAGAGGCATCAGCCTACCGTGGACCGTATCTACCATACCACCTGCTTGGAGTTACAAATCTATCCGTTTGCAGCAGAACTTAGAAACCCATGTGCCCTTTTCTAAGAGATCTGGAAGACAAATTATGTTTATTTAAAAACTCTCTTTTTTGGGGGGAGAAGTCAAGAATGGATCCAGCCAAGGCATCCCATTTTTTATTATTATTATTATTATTATTATTATTATTATTATTATTGTTGTTGTTGTTGTTGTTGTTGTTGTTGTTGTTGTTGTTGTTGTTGTTATGGCTATTGCCATTATCGTTAACACTGTAATTTATTTTAACATGCACAATTTACTGTGCCTTGAAAACTTGATCAGATACAATGGTGAATCTGTATATATAGCACATAACAAAACAACTTCAGCTGTCAGAAATCAGCACAGTTTTCCTTAAGCCAGCTCCAGTTCTGTCAGCTGAGGGCTTGACTCTTTACATGTTCAGTCTTAAAAAAATGAACAACCCCATAATTTCTCTGAAACACATTTCACCTCATCTGTTTTTGACTTGGAATAGTTTCATACACAAATGCAATCACCATTTTGGACTCTTTGAGAAATATTCTGGCAAACTGCATCACCTTGAGGATCATGTATAGGAAGAAGTGCTCTTTCCTATCTGTTCACTTTACAATGATTAGTCTCAGAGAGGACCTCTCAGAGAAGACCCTTCTGTTGCCCTTTATTGTTCGCCGTCAGACAGTCTCACTTGACAGATCATCATCTCCTAGGGATATCTATCATTTTGACTAAATTAAATGAGCCATTTCAATTTTTCAGATGTCAGAGATGGACATAGAAGGAATACTGTGTTCATGTACATGCCTTGGGTTTAAGAACCTTAGGAAAATCCCTAAAACAGTAATATTAACATAAGAAGAATTGGAGAGTGAAATGAATCTTTATAATGGAAGTTATGTGCCAAATTCCCTGGGTTCAGTCAGGTCAGTCTTCTTCCCCGCTGGCTCGTCTTTTGGCACATGGGGACTGCCTGCTCCTTCGCCTTTAAGATTTCCTTCTTGAAGAATGTCCAGCCTTCCTGGACTCCTTTGCCCTTCAGAACTGCCTCCCAAGGGACTCTGTCAACCAGTCTCCTAAACAGGCCAAAGTCTGCCCTCTGGAAATCCAAGGTAGCAGTTCTGCTAACACCTCTCCTTACTTCTCCAAGAATCAAAAACTATCATTTCATGATCCAAGTGCCCAAGACAGCCTCCAATCGTCACATCACCCACAAGTCCTTCTCTCCTCCCACAAACAACAGGTCCAGTGGGAGGAGAAGCAAAGGACCGTCTCAATTCTGCACAGGTTCCACACTTTGCAGGAAGCTTTGGCATGGCCATGCACTAGGTGCAATTGCCTTCTCCACCGTGCCAGCTGGCCAGTCGGACAGAGGATGGACTTGGGTTTTTCCTGTCTCCTCTCTCTTCCAGTCATTATGTGCTTCTGAAGAGAAAGGCTGCACTGCGTGCTCATACGCTACAGAAACCAGCGAGAACTTCTCCAGCCATCAAAAAAGGTTTCATCAGGGCCTGCAATCAACTACAAGACACCAATCTATGGGAAACTGGCTTTCATTCATGCTACGTGTTAATGGATCCCTTTAACTTTTCTGTTTAATATATCACCACTGTGCATTGTGCACTCATTTACTTTCTACTGCCACACTTTTGTATTAACCATGTATGTGATAACACAGTCCTGGCTGGCAGGATTGCCAGAGTAATACCTGTCCTCTCCTTTCACAGAATTTCAAAGCCTAAATAGCAATTGTTCAGAATAGGCTGATACGGGCTAGGATCGCTCAACACAAATTAATGGGAAATCTTTTTTGAGGAGTTGATAGGATTCTGATTTTCTTGAATAATGTCAGGAGCTTTGATCACTTGTGTTAATGCACAGCCTGATTTGATTTCTTCCTTTGTCTGCACTGGGTCATAAATCTAAACCTTACTGAGACCAGGTGCAAAGCAAGGTTCTGCGCTGTGTGAGTAAGGATCTATAGCTAGCATCACTCAGAACCCCACCACCTGGGTGCACACAGTGAATGAGCTTCCACCCATGGGTGGGGGCTGGAAGCATCACCAGTACCACTGAGGCAGCACAGCCAGGGCACAAGCTGCCTGGCTGCTCCCATGTTGGAGGGATGGAAGATGCAAGGGAAGAGAAGGCAACGTGCAATCAGGATGACATTTAATGACAGGGCAGCAAGGAAGCAGGATATTTCCTGAAGTAGCAGAAAGAGCCAGGTTTGCTCCCTTACTGCAGCAGCAGAGGACTCTCCACCCCGGGAGCCCAGAGCAGAGCAGTGATTCTCTCTGTGCAATGCAGAGTGCAGAGCTGAGGCGCCTGTTCAAAACATGCTGCAAAAAAAATGTCATTGACCCCACATAATAGACACTGCTGCATTTTCCCGGGTGCCATCTGCTGGTAATTCATCTACTTTTGTATGTAACCATAGTCCAATGTGGATGTTACTCAGTGATCTGACAGCTGCAGCTTATCTTGTGGCTTGCAGTTTCCTTCTCCATACCCTCAAGCATGATCTAACATATCAGTTAACGCTAGACAGCATTTTCATTTCATCATGTTTTGAGGTTTCAAAATTTGGTCAAGTTCAGCATTGCACAGAAATGTGCACAAAGGGTCAGATTCTGCTTCTCTTCCCTTTGCCTCATCCATACACATGTACCTATACACTCACAGCTAGGGAGGAAGCCTCCAAGTCACCCAGTAGTAATTGCTCTCCTGTCTTTCCACTCCTGCTCCCCTCAAGTTAGGGTCCCAGGTCAAGTTACATCGAGTTTAGCAATGCCCTTAATAATATTCTTTAACATTTTGTCAGCCCTGAAGTGGTCAGGCACTTGGACTAGATGATTGTTGTAGGTCCCTTCCAACTGAACTATAAAAAAAAAACCCACAACAAAAAAAGCACTTCAGTTGACTTCGTAAGACAGAGTTACAGTCATTAGATGGATATGAAGTCAGTCTGGACTTCCCATCAAAAATGTCACAGAAATCAATAGTCTCCATGAAACAGTCTGGCTTCAACAAATGTCATGGTCTGATGAAAACAGTCCTGCAAGGTCCTGCATTAGTCTTTGTGAGTGAGGACATCAGACTGCCACAATTATTTATTCTTTTTAGTAGCTGGAGATTGTTACTGCTCCTAGACCTCAGCTGGCAGCAGCTGGAGCTGGGGTGGATACCCTTATCAAGAGCAGCCCTTGAGCACTGCATCACCAGCCACAAGCTGAGCAGTGCAGGTGACTTCAGGCCCAGGGGACACCCCCAGGGAGCTCCCCCAAAAGCAATACCTGGGGAGAATGGCTGATTCTGCTGGAGTGGCTTCAAGGCCAGACTGTGGTGTGGTGAATGTAGTAAAGACCGGGGGTGATAGGAAAAAAAGCAATGCCAAAGTAACCAACCCTTTCCTATCAGAGCCTTTTGCCATCTTCACTGAAGTCCAGGGCCAAGCTCCCACCGACTTCAGAGACAGCAGGGACAGGCTCTGGGCTTTGCATCGCCCTCATTGCCTCTCAAAGTGTGCATATCCAGAGCATTCATCCACGGTACTGTCATGGTTTAACCCCAGCTGGCAACTCAGCCCCACACAGACGCTCGCTCACTCCCCACCAGTGGGATGGGGGAGAGAATCAGAAGGGTAAAAGTGAGAAAACTCGTGGGTTGAGATAAAGACAGTTTAATAGGGAAAGCAAAAGCCACCCACACAAGCAAAGCAAAGCAAGGAATTCCTTCACTCCTTCCCATGGGCAGGCAGGTGTTCAGCCATCTCCAGGACAGCAGGGCTCCATCACGCCTAACAGTGACTTGGGAAGACAAACGCCATCACTCTGAATGTCCCCCCCTTCATTCTTCTTCCCCCAGCTGTATATGCTGAGCATGACACCATACGGTATGGAATAGCCCTTTGGTCAGTTGGGGTCAGCTGTCCCAGCCGTATCCCCTCCCAGCTCCTTGTGCACCCCCAGCCCACTCGCTGTGGGGTGCGGTGAGGAGCAGAAAAGGCCTTGACCCTGTGTAAGCACTGCTCAGCAACAAAAACATCCTTGTGTTATCAACACAGTTTTCAGCACAAATCCAAAACATAGCCCCATCCTAGCTACTATGAAGAAAATTAACTGTATCCCAGCCAAAACCAGCACAGGTACCAACCCCACAAGTCCTGGCACCAGGCCTGGGCATGCAATGGCCAGTGGCCACCAGGAAATCCAAGCAATGGCACTTGAGCAACCACCACCGAGTGTGGGCAGGGGGAAAACAGAGCACACATTTGCAAGGTGGTGTTTAAGCTGCGGGACGTGTACTAGAGTGTGTGGGAGTGTGAAATGCCATCACTGGGCAGTATCCAGACAGATTAAATGGGCAGGTCAGCTACTGAGATAGAGAGCTGTTTTATGGTGGTTGAAAGAGAGCAGAATAAAGCTTTAAGGAAGCTATAAAATACTTAATTACTTCAGATTCTCATTTAAGTCAGTGAAGAGTTACGTTTTCAAGTCCATCTGCCCACATTTCCATTAATAAAATAATTCAAAAAGTCATTTGAGAGAGAAAACGCCAGCGCAAAGCCAAAACCAAAGAACGACTCAGCAGTGGCCCAATAATTAATTTCTTTCCTCCCACTTCCCCTTAAATAAACTCTAGCTAAAAATCAACATGCATCTGGCTGAGCCTTGGCATTGTGATCAAGGGCTGCAGCAGATAAATGGATGTGCTGTTCAGAAGCACCTTTAGAAAATGCCACCCTTCAGGCGTCCACACAAATACCTGAACAGCTATTTTACCCCAAGTTGTTCGGCCTCAGTGACTACTTCTTTTTCTGGAACTGAATGCCATTTGCAGTTACTGAAATTAAAAAAAAAAAAATAAATTAATCTGGATCGTTTTTATTTATGAAATGCTCTAGCATGCAGGGATGAGTCTCACTCATGAGTCTCACTAGTGCAAGGGAGATAACCTACCAACAGATGGTATCTAAGATGCTGAAGTGCCCTACGCTTTGAAGTAACCCTATGAAGCAACAGGTGAGGGACTACTTAGAAAATGGATGTGTTTGTCCTCGTGGGGACAGAATTGCAATTCTGGGCACCCCAGCTCAAAGATGCTGAGAAACTGGAAAGCAGCCAGTGGAGGGCTACCAAAATGGCTAGGATGCTAGGACCCATAATCTTGAAGCACAAGCTGAGGAAACTTAACACATTAAAAACCTTTTCATTACGAGGGCAGTGTAGGCCCTGAACAAGGGCCTGGAGGGGTTGTGCAATCCCCATTCTTGGAATTTTTCAAGACATATCTGGACAAATTCGTGGCTGACTTTGTTGAATGTTGGTGATAGTCCAACCATCAGAGGATGGACCATCAGAGGACTTCTCCAGCCAATACTTCTATGAGTCAAGGAAAATATGTGCTTACTGATGGTATAAGGAGCCTTAGCTCCACTGTCCAAGACTGCAGAGTCAACAGTTCTGGAAGCTGCCCCTGGTGTAATGCAGATGAAATTATTAGATACAAAGCTACTGGAGAATCAGAAGTCGATCCCAGAGTAGTCAGCATGGACATGTTGCAGCTATCACTTCCCTGTGCTGTGCCTGAGGCCACATTGAGACTTCCAGGAAGGTCCATTCCTCACTCTGGAAGCGGAAAAATGTGTAAGGTTCCATTTTGTAAGGAGCTTTGCAATTTTGACGTCTGTTTTTCTTTTGTTTTGTATCTTGTTTAGAAATTCAAGTTTCTAAAGTTCTGTGTATTTTAAGCGGCTACATTATTGAGCTGGCAGCCAAGTTGCAAAAACTGAGTGTGGTCGCATTATTGCTGATGAGCGATCACTGCTGATGAATGTGTTAGGAAAGTTTACGTGCTGCAATTGCCTGTTGACTACAGTTTTGGAAGAGCTCGGGTGGCCATTCGTGGGCTCTATTTTTGGAGGAATTTACACCAAACCTGGAAACACAATGCACTAGAAAGAGCATTGGTTGAGTCACTGGGAGCTGGTGTTGGCAAAACCAGTGACTCTACCATCATGGGTCTTCACTGTCATGGGAGGAAAGGAGTTTTTCCTGGTATTTTTTAACAAACGAGACACTCAGTTTCATCAGTGGCCCAGATCATTTCACTGCAGCAGTCTCTGAGTGGCAAGGCAGAAAACCTGGGGAAGGAAAATGCCCCCTTTCAGCACTGTTGTCATTAGAATTAACATTCCAAGTGTCAGAAAAGTCAGTTTCTGATGAGTTGAGACATACGGTAATTAATTTCAAGTACAATTTTGTATTGTAATGAAAAGTCATGCTAGAGAGGCTGGCAACAGAATATTTTAATTACAATAAAGTAATCTACCAAACTGCAGCAAAAGAGTTACTTTCCCCCAACAATTACCCAGTTGTACACACTTCACAAATGCTGTGAACTTTTAAACTTTATCGGTGTCATCTAGGGTCTCTCTCTCTCCTCTTTTTTCTTTTATTAAGACTGCTTTTAAGTAGGTTCTGTGTGGTTGAGGTGAAGAAAAAATCATTCTAATTGTAAATGTATTTACTTTTGTCCTTTAAACTGCAAATTTCCAAGTCATCATACCTATATAAAAAATTTTAAATGCTGCACTAAGGTTTATAATAGTTGCACTACCGATGCCTTCGGTTTCAGGTCACACTTTTATCTCAGCTCATCTTGCCAGTGAAAGGATCATTTAAAACTGAGTGGAGGATTATATTATTCAGGAGCAAGCATGAGGAGTTTTGTTTAATGTTGGTTATTTAATTTACTGAAAAAATCATCAGAAGTAGAAATTTTCTAAAAAATGCATTTTGACCTTCTGTATAATACCTGAAGTTTTCAATTTCAGCCTGAAGTTTTAAGAAAAGTGGATTAATATTTTACATAATTCAAAATCCTGAAAATATAAAAAGATAACCTTTACTTTGTTTTAGAAAAGGAAGGGAATTGACTACCTCTTTGGTTGAAATCATCTCTCATTTTTAGATCAGCTATGTATGTGCTGAGTTTTCATTTTTAATTCTTCCAACAAAAATTAAAGGACAAATATTTATGCAAAATGTGCACTTTGATCTAAATTAGTGGCAATAACACTACAAGATTTGAATGAAAAAATGTAAAAGGTGGATATTTTGTATCACAATATTCAGGTCTGTAACTTTTAGTGCATTCCAAAATGTTCTTTATCCTGAAGGAAAAAACCTGCAGAAATTTTTTACTCTGGCTTTTTTTTTTCAGGCCTTTGGTGTGTGTGTTATGTTGAAAACGTTTAATGAATCAAAGACCAGAAAAAAGTTTTTATACAATCTATTCTGTTTTTGTCAGAACTAATATGCCTGCAGCAACTGGTTAGCTGAAATGCTGCATATACCATAACTTGGTTCTGCTTGGTGAAATTTCTCAGATGCTAATACTGAGAGCTCTAAATTTCCTTTTGTCAGATATAAGGATAAGCAGAAGATTCTGTAATTATATCTTTGTGTGTGATTTGTACCAGTAGAAAATAGCTGACAAGATTACTTTCAGTCAAAATTATTTATGCTACAGGGGCAAAGCCAAATTATAGCTATGAAATTCCTGACCATTGCCTATTTTTTAATATAACTACATGTTTGTTTGTTTACTAACATATAGCCGGCAGTATATCTGACTGGTAGAATAAGGTGAAAGCCAAAGCTTTAACTGGGGACAGTTAGAGAGAAATCCAATCACTGCAACTCGGTGCTCCAGTTACAATGAAGGACAGGCACAACATTGCAAAAATCATAGTCAAAAGGATGAAAGCCCCTACATCACTTCGGTATTCTCAGAAAACTGCAACACCAAAGCTTGAGTGATCTCAAATGATGGAAGCTGAACTAATCCCAGAACAGATTCAAGCTACAGAAATGCAAGTAGGAGCAGTATCAGAAGTGCTAGGTTCACTGTAGGGATACTGAGGCTGATGCTTTGAAATACATAGATTTGGAAAGATGAGAATTTTTAAATGATGTCCTGTTGGTAGGAAAAAGTAATCATTTTTATTAGACCATCTGATGGTCTCAAGTCTGATGAAGACCAATGTGAAAAGTCGGGATCTATTGGAAGCACAAATTACCCTTCAGAGCATCCTCATTGCTTGGAAAGGGAAATGCCATTCTGTTGCACCAGGGCTTTGGTTTCTAAGTCATTCAGGACTTGCCTACCCTATAATAATAGAAATAACATTTCTTTTCCATGGTAGATCAAGCTATCCCAAATACCAAATAGTATCTGGACAAGCTACTTTGAAATTCACTCCTTAATTGCTACACTGTTGTGTAGACCCACCCTCAGACACATTTAAAAGTTCATGCTATAATGTTTGGTTCTTCTTATACTCTTAATTACTAGACCTGTCAAATTTTAGATTTCCCTTGTTACATTTTCTATCTGGACTTTCCAAAGAGTTAGTCTATGGTAAATTGCATAGCTTTAGGGAATGCTTAAGCATAACACTTTCTTCAGTTAATAATCTTTGCAAAATAAAGAAAGAAGTTGAAAATGTGCATAATTTTCTGATATTAGTTAGAAGACTAAACTATTCTCTCAGATGTCTGGAAAAGATATGAATGTTCACTCCTTGTCTTGAATTATTCGTATGATAAAGAGACTGGCATTTCCACGAGTCCTTTGATTACTTCCTTCTGGAGAAAAAAAACACATCCACCACAGACTCACATAGAGTATGTCAGCACTGAATGGGTGCAATAAGGATTTTGTTGCATGCAAACAAGGCTGCTTTGTTGGCATTGCCTTGCTCATCTTGTAATAAGATTTAGGACACTAAGTCTATCACTGACAGGTTTAAACAAAATTAAAGCCTGCAATAAAAAGCTGAAGGGAGAGGTCATGCTGAAGATTCTTACTGGCACTAGGCACTCCCAGAAATGTTATAAGTTTCCTTTTTCTCTGATAACTGAAAGCCAGGATTTTCCCAATGGATGCTGCTGGGAAACAGAAATTAAGTAGAAAGGAAAAAGTCCAATTAAATTATTTATGAAGGGCCAAAGAAGAGTGTCTAAAAGAAAAGCAACCAGCAAAGAGTGCTTCAAGTGCTTCGGAAGGGTAATAAAGGTTTGTTGTAAAACAGCTACCATATTGAACTCTGTGTGCTGCTCCATGGAAAAATCGTTTGGGAGGTTGCTCGGGGGGTTACAGGGAACCTTAACATCCTACAGGAGCTGGCCAAGGGAGTGAAGGAAGCATGTATTTTCACCAGATGAAGGCAAAAGTATAAGCAGAGAGCATACTAACCAGCCCCTTTGGAAAACACTGAAGGGACAAACTCCAACCATTGTAAGGACTAGAAATAGTCCATTCCCAAAACCTGGGAGAGAAGGAATCGCCCGAGTGAGGAGCACTAAGGCTGACTGCTCGTAACTGCTATGTTGTCCCTGGTACGGATCCGGCCAATTGCAGCTGGTATTTCCTAATGAACCTGTGGGTGTTTCCTAATGAATTTGTGATTGGAAGATAGAATGGGCCAGGGATCATTTCCCATCACAGCCTGCAGCCACCCTGTCTCAGGGGTTAAGATGACTCAAGGGGGTTAAGATGGTTAAGATGTGCCCCTTTCCATGTCAGCTGGTGTCAGGGCCTGGAAATGCTCCTGGGCACATTTAATGTTGCCGTGAGAGTCAGGCATAAAGCTATATAACCCTGGAGTCTGGTTTGGTTTATAGCCATGATTCATATATAAAACAATATTTTGCAAAAATATTGGTTTACTTGTTATATTTGACATTGGCAGCTTTATCTGCACAAAATGGAGAGAAAGAGAGATCTGCAGGACCATCAGAAGGAGCAGTGCAGGTCACCATCCCCTAACCCTCTTTTCATTGTTGAAACAGAATCAAGTAGTAATGTCTATGATATCGGCTTATGGAAGCTTGTTTTCATGCACAGCTAAGACACCATAATCTAATAAGTCATGATGATATTATAGGAAAATAAGCCTCAGTCTTAAAGAAAAGAGAAAAGCCTTAGTTTCTCAGAACAATCTAGATAAAATGGAAGAAATTCAAACAGTATCTGAATTATCACCAGGTATTATTCTGACAATAGCTTCCTTCTTTTCTTAGCCCACCTTGGCAAATATTTTTGTGCCTCTCCAAAGCATCTCAGGAGATTATCCCATGGGTATCACCACATAATGGAGAATTCTCCAACCTGGAGCTGAAGGAGTCCACTCTGCAAGTGCATCGTTTGACCTTGCTACAGTAAGGACTAACGGAGAGCTTGTGGAGTTATTCTACCAAGCCATGAATACTCACAAATTTTCCTAAGTATACCTGAATTAACCCTAAAATATCTTTTGGTAATAGTCACAGAAGACTTATGGTCTTCCACTTGTCTTTGTGCAGGGTATATATACTTCAATCCATATAACTTTTATGCAAGTATTTGGCAAAGCATATGCAAGTTACATTCTTCCATATGTGCTCCAACAGAATATATGTTTGGGTATGCATATGCATGTGCTTGGGTGATGAGCAAGGTAGGGGACTTAAGATATACACATTTGGCAAAAAATGTTTTGCCCAAATTTCTTTAAAACATTTTGGAAGACAGTAATGCCAGGCTTACTTGGAGCCAATCAACGTTACACAACTTGTTCACCTCCGTGTGGCTTGCATCCTATAAATCTTCTGCAAGAATACATTCCTGGTGGGAGGTCAAAACTAATTCATAGGAAGGAAATGACTGATCCATAAGGTTCAAACAGAAGAATGGAAAAAAAACCCCAAAGCATAATTTTAAACAAAATGCTGATTTGGCAATAATGTGGCCTTTAGCACTCCTGTATTTTTGTTACTCTGCAGAACACTACCAGAATGAATAGCTTTTTGCTTTGGCACAGGGAGTTACAGCCTGATGCTGAAATACATGTAAAGTATTTCTCATCTCTCTGATAGAATATTTTCAACATATTGAGTACATCTAGCAAGTGATGGCTGGAATAAAAAGTGTGTTTGCAAAGAACATTCAGTTGGATATTCAATATTTAATAATGAAGTTAAAGTTAGCTTCTGGTTTTAAGGTGCCTTAATGTTTTGGGTACTTAACCTCTATATTTTCATCCTGTAAATGGTGTGCATGAAAGGTTGAGGAAAAGATTCATTTCACTGCCTTACTGTTTCAATATTTCATAAACCATTCTCACTGTTGTTAACATGTGGGGAAACCTCTGAAAATCCAAGACATCGTGAATGGTGATTTCTTTCCCCTCTACAAGTTATTTACTGAATTCTCATTAACAGATGCCCACTGAACTCTGGTTGGCTGACATCAATAAAAGTGCGTAAGTGTAAAACTTTATAAAAAATTTTTCTTTCTGGGAGTACTGCAGCTTCTGGAAAAAAACCAAAAATTTCTAGAGCTATTCACCTGGGAGCAACCTGAAAAAATTATTTCCAACGTCACCCCCAACTTGTGCCTGTCAGCCTTTCAGACCACCTCTCACGATCGTTTTCTCCTCCACCTCCACAGCTCCTTCTCCTCTTCGCAAATCCCTGACTGCTTTTTCCTTCGCCATCCCACCGCCCACCCACCTGACATGCTGAAAGGGTAACTTCCCTCTCGTGTCAGCTCATGTGAACTTTTTTTAGAAGAAGGAGTAGAGCAACACCAATTAGTCCCACAAATTCTTACAGGAGTATCATTTAGTGTGGAAAGAAGCTTCTAATTAAACATTTGTATGTAATTTCCCTCCTATTGTAACACTTCATCAGAACTTTCCCATCTTTAAATAAACTAACTGTGACTAACTGTGAGAGGGAGAGATTCAGCTGAAATTTGCCTTGTTTTGTTTTCAGGTATATCCCTCTAGACAATGTCACCATTTTCCTTCTTCATTTGAAAAAGTGGATGAACTTAGAGAAACCCCACCTTACCTTATCTGCAGTAATTGGGGGGGGAACGTTTACTGAATTCTGGATTTCAAGTAGCTTGAATACATATGGTTTCAAATGCTTCATGAGTCAGCATAAACAAATATATTGTTAGTAATGGTCATTATATAGACAAGGACACAAAATGCTTAGGAAAAGAGAAAGAATTTGGGCAAAGAAGCTAAGTTGTGAGTTTCGAGGGACATTATTTGATCCCAGCTCAAGATTGTTAATGCTCAGCAGTTATTCTCAAGCAAAACCCAGTAGAAATTTGGACCTGCTCAGTATGTTATATGTTTTATAGAAAACAGATTAGCTATATATACTAGTGTCTTCTTTTCATGGTCTCCTGTGTCTAAAACATGACTATGCACCAACTATTCAAGACTGGAGAAATAAGGAAGCCAAGCCAATCATTTTAGTCCCTGGTCTAAGGATATAAACCATCTGCATCCTGAATTTGATGGTGATGAAATGGAGTATAATCATTTATCTGGCCTGCGTCTGAATATTGCCTCTTGACGTGACAAATTAGAGACTAGAGAACAAGGAAGCTGTATTTGAAAAGCAGGAGACATTTTTGCAATTGGTGTGTTCCTTTTTTAAACGAAGCTTCCAGATGCCGCTTGGAGGAAGCAGCCTCTGCAAAGATGTGTTGGATGTAGATGCAACTGCACGTAAGCAATTAAGTAAACTACAGCTTCACAGAGAATGATGAAATGGGACATAAATTGTAAGTTCTCCCTTAATTTTAACATGTAACTTTTTGCAAGTAGAATATGTTTTCTTGTGCTCAAGAAAGCAGGCCCTTTAAATAGCATCAGATATTAATAGCCCAGATATTAGGTTTTTTTAAAAACTGCCCTGATGAGTTTTGACAATAGACACTTCTTATATGTCTGGTTTATTCTACCACGGTTTAGAGAAGTCATAGAAAAAAATGTGTTCTCCAATATCTTCATCCTCATTCCAGTTACACATCAAGAGAAAATCCTTAAATGTCCTCATGCCTGATTATGGTGGCTTTAATTCATCATACTTTTAAGGTCACTGAAGTCTTTTGAGGGAGATCAGGTCTTGCTTGAGGGATCAAATATTTTAGGTAGTCTGCAGATGAGCATTGCTAACAATAGAAACAGTGCCACTGAAGTAGGCAAAAGCAATTTAAATAACTTCTTCATGTGGTAGATAGCCTGTTCTGTTTTATTTTTGTGAAAATGTGTACTTAAGAAATTATATCTGAAATAAAAGGAATATTATATATTCCTTTTTTTATGCCCAGTATCCAGTAAAAAAAAAAATAAAATAAATTGTGTAGTAGTAAAAAAGAAAGGGGAAAAAAAACAGGAAAAAAATTGGGAAGTCTAGTAATGTCTTTTCTTAATGGTCTGTTGAACATTATGGATTTATGATAGCAAATTAGACAACTTCTAAGATCAAATATTAAGCTGTGTTTGATTTGAAATACATAAAGAAATATTATTTTTATGTTCGGTTCTTGGTTTTTAGGTAGTGATATCTGATAGCATACATCAATATGCCACAATTAGATGATTTACAAATGAAACTGCAGTTTCTTTTAGACAATCTTATCCTTTTTTGCATGTCTTTTATAGTCTAGGAGAATTACAAAGACACATCTACTGACAATTGTAGATGATTTTTAATCCTGAAAGTATTTGTGATCTTCTGAGTATTCACAGAATCAATCATTTTAACGATTTGGATAAGACATGGTATTAATTCTGAAAACTTGTAGTCTGAATGAAAAAGAGAGCTCAGCTTTAAGTCTGCCATTGCTGTTACTGGGAGAGTGACATGCCCCAGTTGTGCCTGGGAGTTGCTGTTACTGGGAATTCAACACTTGGACGACAGAAGCGCTGACAAACCATTATGTTATGCTGTCTGCAAAGGCTCTTGCCCTCAAATACTTCCCAGCTGCTCACATCTTTACATGTTTGCTGTAGGACTAACCATACTGAAGTAGGCAACTTGAGAAAAAAAAAAAAAAAAGGTCAAAATTTTCACCTAATTTCCAATAGTACAGGACTGGCTGAAAGCCTCAAAGTAGGATGACTAATATCTCTGGAAAAACCTTGGTTGCGTTCAAACTCTGCATATTTCTTCTAAATAATTTATTTATATAGAAAATTCATTAAAAGTAGATTTGGCAGTCCTTCCTCCATGTCTTATCTCTGTCTGTTCCACAGAAGCCCCTGTGCTGTAATGCAGCTTTTTCACCATGAGACCAGAGCCTGAACATGGGCTGTCTGCAGTGCCCAGCTCCTCCTGAGGCACCGGGACTCTCTGTGTAAGAGAAACAGGGCAGACACAGAGATACCCTGGCTGTGGGTGTCACCAAGAGATGGAGTCCCCCCTTCTCAAATAGCCATCTAGCTGATAGAGTTGTTTTCTCCAGGTGACCTTGTAGTAGCTACATTTTCCCATGAAAATAAAGCTTCCTCTCTGCAGCAGTCTGCATTTCCCTCCTGTACAATCCAGTACTTACAAAGCCCCATTCAAATCACCATTCTTATCACAAATGAACAACAGAACACCTGATCCATCGTAAAATATTTGCTTTATCAAGAAACAGCAGCCCTTCTGACTGCAAGAGATCTAGAGCCAACCTAAGTCTGGCACACAAGGCTGGTAGCTGAATTTAACTCTTTGCATCTCCCTTGAAAGTCTCTTCTGCTTTGCACCTCTGCATAGGGCCAAGCAGTGATCCTCAAGCCCTGAGACCACCAAGATAAAGTGTGCTGGCTGCTTACCCCTCCATCTCCAGGACCAGACTCATCAACGTGTAGAGAAGTGTGTCAACACTGCCTGGAGCTGCATGAGCTGCTTTGCCTGGAGGTGGTGCCAGGTGGGATCTGGAGACCCCAAGTTTTCCTTTGCTCAGTGGCCTGGGGTGCAACACAGCCACGATTCAAGGAAATATGAGCCAGCTGACTCTCAGTTTCACTTTACATTCTCCCTCACCAAAATTCACACATCTTAATCCCTCTGTATCCCACAACAGAAAAGGAAAAGGAAACCTTAAAAACTTCTTTAAAAGTTTGTTAGGTCTCTCTACTTTCAATAAACTGTAAAAAGAACCCTAATACTGTAATTCACTTCCCTCCCAGCTTTAAAAATAAAGCAATGAGGTATAATTCATATCTACAATCTTTACACATGGCCATGAAACCCAATTTATTTTCATCTCCAATTTAAAAATATGCTGCTGCACAATTCATTTTCCTAGGTACTTCTAGATGTGATGCTTTCAGAAATCTTTTAAAAACAATTTCTCCTGTAAAACAAACCAAAAAAGAAGGAAAGGAAAGGCCAATATTTCTATTCTCCTTGGCAACAAAAGTGATAGTAAATTGCAGAGCGCTCTACTTGAGCTCGCTTTCCCAATGCTATTGTGAACCCTGGCTGCTGGTGCAATTTCTGAGCCGTGGACGCTCCAGTTGCTACTGAGCTCCAAGTACCAGGTGCATTGCAAATTATTCATCTCTTTTCTCGTCTAAATGTTACCCCTTACAGCGCCTTTGCCATTATCAAGCCTTAAGTCTAGTGTAAGTGAATGTTTCTCTGTGAAGAGCTATTCATTTTTTTCCCAGAGACTGCCTTGACTTCTTGTCCCTCTTTTGTCTGTTTGCTTTCAGTTCTTGACCGAACAAACACATTTTCAGGCGAAGATGTCTTTTCTATCAATGAGCATGAAATGAATATCGTTTCAAATTGCTCCAGTAATCACCAGCATTTTCAGGGGAAACTTCAGCCTTAGCCTCATTTGGTCAGTGGATGAGAATAATATCATGCCACAGAAGGGCCCTGTGAAACACCTCATGTTCCAGAAGGCAAATATTGAATTCCCAGCATTGTATTTGCAGTAAATGGTGTGTGAGCTGAGATATGTTTGATTTATACATTGAAGCTTGAGTCCTCGCTGCGTTAGAGTTTCTCTGCACTGCTTCAGCAAACACAGACATTTCTCTCTCTCTCTCCCTTTTTTGGCTAAATAGTGAGGCAAAGGTCATCCACAGCAAGAGAAACCCTGGTTCCTGCATCCCTTGGCAGAACGTGTTGTGGTGTCCCTTGTCCATCTCCCACTACCAGGCATGACTGGGGAGCCCTCTGTCGCAGTAGTGGTGGCTGGTACCTGGGAAGCCTTAATGTCCCAGCTCCATCCCCGTTGCCGGTACCCCACCCAGTAAGATGTCTGGAAGACGTATCACAGCCCGACCACCCAAACAATAACGTGACTACAGTTGGTGGAGCTGGTTTCAGGCCAACACCTCCCCATCACCCCACTCTATGAACTTTAACATGGTGGCTGAATGGAGCCCAGAGCAGGACACTTGTCATGAGTCATGTTGTCACAAAGAGCACGCCAATCCACTTATTTGGACAAAATGATATGAATGTGTCCTGCACTTTGATGTCAGATAATTTTATTTGGTTGACAGTATTTGTTCTGCTGGATCGCATTCAGCAAAATCCCTCCTGGTCCCCTGGAGCACTTAGCACTTGTCTAATCTATTTTCTTAGGAATGACCAGAGACATCTGCATCTGCAGTAATAATTTCTTGGCAACCAGAAATGCACTCAGAAACCATTTTTCTTGGTTATGGTCTTGCTTTTTTATTAAGCAATATAGAACTGGTTCCTGGGGAAGGATGACTCCCAGTGTTTTGGAGGCTTTTTTGTTTTGTTTTTTTAATTTTCTCTGGAAAGTCTCCTAAAAAAGCCTCAGCATGTTTACATTGAAAAATTGTGTTTATAAAGCTGTTAGGATCTCCAGTGCTCATGAAGCCTAGGATCTATCTGAGCTCCAGTGAATCTCTGCCTGTGTAAGGGAGTGGTACCCAACACATAATGTCCCTCAGATCCTTCAACCTTTCCTGGACACGTTGTCAACAGGTCCAAAAAGGTTGGGGACCATAGCTCTACAAACTCCTAGAGTGTGACAAGAGTATGTTTGTTGATATATAAGTCTGTATTACTTGCAAAAGGAACAGAATAAGGCACAGGGGCCTCACAGGGGCACAGACGTCAGACCTGGCTCCATCAGCACTATCCCCCAACCAGAAGCACTGACTTGCACAAAACAAAGTGTGCAAGAACTGACTCTGCTCAGACTAGAGCAGGATTACAAGCTCAGGGCTGGACCCACAGGAGACCTGGCACTAAGAAAAGGCTGTAAGTAGTTGTGTGACAGTGTTGACACATTGGTTCTCCTCCACATGTCCTCCTTGGGTCTGGAAGTAGGCTACTTATCCTTGCACAGTGTTGCTAATAAGCTCTGCTTCCTGATCTGCGCTGCAGATTTACTAGTCATCTGACCAGTAAAACTGGTTTGCTTAAATTTAATCCTGGCTCAGCCTCAAGAAGGCTTTGGATTATCAGATCCATACTGCATTGAACAGTGCTGTCATCTCCCATAGCCATGAAGTGCTGATTTTTTCCTTCATAGTGACAAACAGGAAAATAAGTCACAGAAAATAGTTCCTTTACCTTATCTCTTATAAGGAAAAATGTCACTGAAAATTCTCAGTCTTCATCCTTATATGAAGTAGTATTTATCAACAGGAATGCTATTTCTCATCAGCTAGACTTCCCCACCATTTCTAAATGCAGCTTCTCTTAAATAAACAAGCCCTGACATTAATGTATGGTTAGCGATTCTCCTTCTATTATGCACTGTTTATGGCTCTTCCATCACTAATATTAGAGCAAGACAAAGACATACCTGAAAATCAGAATTTCTGAATTGTAGGTGTATGCAGCTAAGGTGCTTGGGAGCATAACTGATAAGTAACCGCTTAACAGACAGCTGAGCAAGGTGTCTATAGTCCATTAAAGGAATAATGAAAATTTAAGTAGACACCTGTGGCATTGTGTTTTCTGATGTGCTGACTACAAATGCCCAAATTAGCTTTCAAAATTTTATCACTTCTAAGGATTGAATTATGTATATTTAAAGGGAGCAGTGAATTAGTTATGTTCTTTGGATTCAAGCTACACTGCTTGATCACAAGTACACAGTAACCTCTTGCTACCTGTGCTGCTCTCTGAATAAAGGAACTGGGATGATTAATGTGTTTTGAATCAATTCTGTTGTTAGAGGAAAGTGAGTAGGTCAGGATCTCTGGTTTATTGGCCGGGCTGTCTCTGGAGCTTTTGATATTAGTACTGCCCAGTGGAGTACCCAAGAGCTCATCAGGATGAACAGAAATGGGAAAATGAGACTTGGGAAGAAGAAATCAGCAGAGATATTTTTATAAGCCAGTAGAAACAAGAATCATTTCCCCATTCTCAGCTGGTTTGCATTCACTGGTGCTCCCTGGCAGGGTGCAGAGATGCAGGTAACCATGGTAATTAAGGCTAGCTGCAGTTTTGAGAAGAACGAGACAAATTTGGGTAGGAATGGTTTCCCATCACAACCCATATGGAAAAGATGATTCATCCAGGAGAAGAAAAAAGGATCCCATGGGAAAAACGGCAATGCAGTAATGCACAGGAAGAAATATCAGCCCTTCAGCCATCAGAGCTCTTACCACTGCTCTGAAGCCAAATCTCTGACTCTCATAGGCACCCACAGCTGAGCCAAAAGCCAAGAAGACTACAGCAGGTTCAAGCTTGCAGTTTTTCCTGATCTGCTGTCAAGGAGTAGCTGATTAGAGCACATCAAGCTTTTGATGGAACAGTCAAGGGAAATTTTCCCAATTAGCTCATTAGTACAAATCCCATCGGTCTGCCAGTTTTGGCATCAGAGGCAGAAACGAAGTCTGTGATTCTGCTTGTTTGTTTGAAGCTGCATCTATTTTATATGTTTCCCATCTTTTTCACACATAACTAGTGGTTAAAAGAGCCAAATGACTGAAGAAAGCACAGCAAAGCGTGAGTGCAGCACTCCTTGCGCAGAGCTCCACGTGCAATTCTGCAGCCGTTTGTAGTGTTTCCTCTTAATCCCAGGGGCTGTGACTCACCACATATCTGTCAACGAATGTCACCTTTTCCTCTAAGTTTAGAGATCCCCTTGGACTTAAGCATCTCATAGACTTTGTGGAGAACCCAGTATTTTAGGGTAGAAATTCTGACAGCCTGCCAGCTTGGTGGGCCCAAATCTTGGGGCTACTTTGGTCCTTCAGAGAGTTGTGCCTCTGGATGGATCCGATTAGAGTAAGCCTTTCTGGTAAAATCAGTCATAGAAAATTCCTTCCTAATGCTTGCAGTTTCCTGGATTTTGCTGTTACGGGAGCTTTCTCAAGCTGATTATTTCAAGGGGATTTACTGGGAGCCATAGCTCCCCCCTTACATCTTCATTAGTGTCACTCATTACAGCACAGGTTGCCAGGTCATTTGATGTGAAGGGATTAAGCAATCGTGTCGTCCCATCCCATTTACAGCATGCCTGCACATGAATCTGAACCCTTCCCATCACACGTGTTGGTGTTAGCAGACTGAGCAATTAAAAGTCAACCTGGTTTCTCTGTATTCATTATATATTGCCCTTCAGCAAAGAGAAGCTTGTTGCATTTCATGGATGTAGTCAGAAACTGGTCTCCCACCATGCCCATTTCCATGCTAGAGCAACCACCCGTATTCTCTGCACTTATGGTCTGATATAATTGGCATTAACAGAGCGTTAACAAATTGCCAAGGGGCATCCAAACACTCTCCATTAACCAGCATGAGGACTTAAGGGTGCATGTACAAAAAGGAATTAAAAGGATTTCAAATAAAATTGGTTCTTAACATGGCAGTCTGATTAAGCAAATACTCATGTCAGAAGCCACTTTGCCTTGGGGGAAAAGTCAACGCACTGTCCTGGAAATGTCAGAAGAATAGACATGAGCTGCACCTTGTTGCAGACTCTCTGCACCAGCTGCAGCTGCTTCTCCAGGAGACCAGCTTTCCCCAGGGGAGGACCAGCACACTGCTACCAGAAGCATTTTCATCAGCTGAAAAATCTGTCCAGAGGAAGCCACGTGGGAGTAGTTTCTCTTGTTCCTTGGACATGCACAGCCTGGGAAGGATGTCTTCAATTTAACAAACAAATCAAAGGTTCTCTGTTGAAGAAGTTAGCAGTAGGAGCAACATCTTTGGCAGCCAAAAATATCCTTAGTACAGAAGCAAGAAGATACTCAAGGTGCCCTGTCATTTTTACTTCATACCAGGACCTTTTATGACCTTGGTTTTGCTAGCAAGGGTGCCATTTAAGTTCTTTCCACTGCAATAATTTTTTCTAGTTGCCGTCTTTGTCATAGATGCCATGTGTAACCCTAGACGGGTCACTTTATACACCTGCACCACTTTTGTACAGTGAGGATAATAAGGTACGATTTGCTGGGTCTGCAATGCCCAGACTTACTCTGTGTGCCTCTGTGTGTGCACGCAGTGTATGCATGTAAACACTCAGAAGCAGGATTCTTTGGTGGGAACTCTGGAGGTGTTAAAACAGTTGTATTGTAAACGATACTGATGATCTTGCAGCTGCCATAGCATCGTTGCATAGCAGTTGCTAGACTGTCATGCTTTTAAGACCTGCTACTGGGAATAACCCCGAGCAAGTTGTACTGCTACTGCATGCTAACAACAGCCAGGGCAGATACATGTTTGCAGCATGAGACCTTTTTCTACGTGATGTATATGCAGGCTAGCTCAGTCCAAGTGTCATTATAAAACTGCTTTCTCAACAGCCCCTTGATGCCCCTCAAGAAAGAAAATGCAAAGCTCCTCCTGCACAACAAGCAAGCAGTGTGCAGGGATTCATGCACCATAAACAAGTCATCTTGAAAACTCCCCGGAGTATATTAGCTATTTGCAAAGCTCTTATACAGTTACAGATGCCTTGCTAGATATTACCACATACATGGCCCAGCTGCCGTAGGCACTGAGCTCTCGGTGTGCACAGCTGTGCCTTCTTGGGCAGCCTCCAGAAGGTCTTCTGGGTTCTGCGTTTCTGAACACATCAAGTCCTTCTGAACTGGGCCTGGCATCCTTTCATTAAATGCCTGACTTTGTTCCCTTGAGATGCTAACCAGGCTTTCAGATTCCATGTTTGATCTGAAATCAGTAGCTGTGGGTCTGTGAACAGATGGCATGTGTGCAGGGACAGCCACCTGTCAGACACACTACAGCCAGCCCCTGAACATCTCCTTTTCCAGCAGAGATGCATAGCATTGGCTAGCACGTTGCCTAAACTGGCTGACCTTTGGAAACCTTTAAAAACTCCTCACTAAAATGTTCTCATGGGTTCCTATGCATTTACAGCACTTGATCTATTGAAGAGGAGCCTTCCAATTACAAAGATGCAATGGATTTTCTCTAGATCACGATTCAGGCATTCGGGTATTGGTTTCCTTTCATTTTTAGCATGCTTTCATGATCCATTGTAGGTCCCAGAAAATGTCTACACTGAGTCGGATATGCAGAAGCTGGAATTTGCATCAGGGTGTTACCGAACACACACCTGGAGTTGAAAGCTGAAATTTTTCAAGGTTTGAGATTAAGGCATGTATAGGAAAGGTGAATCTATTTGTGCCTGTAACATCTAAAAAACTGGGTAAAACGTTTTATGAAGGCAATGGATCATAAATCTTGATTTTAAGCAGGATCATGTTAGTAGTGGCCGGGCACCAAAGTTTTAACCTTATCAAACCTACACTGGTAATGGGGCTCATCTCATCCAACTCGAGCTGTTTGGATCCTGGCATCAGATCTGAGCTGGCAATCTGGGCTGGCCATCTGTCCATGGTGTCTCCAGAAGGATTTTTCATTTCTTGGAAGTGTCCGTCTCCCTTTCTGTGACTGTTGAGGGAGTTACAGTATCTGCTTTTGCAAGGCTAAACTTCAAAGTTTCAGTCAGTCGTCTTTCAGACAGCTACAGTTAGATGGGATGAATACCAGTTTTACAGATCCCTGACATAATTTAACCTGTGTCCCAGGACAGATTAAAACCTAGTGCAACCAGACGGAAGACTAATATATTAACCTCTTATGCAGTGTAAAAATCATATTACATTCGTATTAAAATTACTAGGGTATTTCATTATAAAAATTGAAGAGAAATGCCATACTTATGTCATTATCACAAGCAGTTTCTTATATCCACATTTCACGTTGGCAATTCAGATAAAAATTATTACAACATTAGCAGACCAGCCCTGCTGTCTGATCTTTTCTTCATGTCTGAAAGTCAATATTAAATGATGGAGCATTTAAGCTGTGGTTTGTAAATGTTGTGTGATTTCTCCTGGCATTAGGAAGAAAGGAAGGAGACACAGTGATTTTACTATTTAACCTTTCCTTCCTTTCCTTTTTCCTTGGGATATCCAGCTAAGCTGGCAAACTGTCAGACAGTGCTCTGCCAACTCACAAGGGCAAAAGCACATGTATATATTTAAGTATGTGAGCATCCCTGCTGATTTAGACAACATTAATTGCACTCTCAGAGTTGAACACTCTGGTACTTCCTGAACTGGGACTTGCTGTCTGTAAGGTTATGAGCTCCCAGAGCTGAAGCTCAATTAGTTATGTCACCAAACAGGTCACATTCTTTTTCCACTTCTTCTGTGCTTGAATATTGGCTCAGGTGACCAAAGACTGATATATTTACTCTCAAAGATCTTTTTTTCTCAGTACTCTCGGGATTGTGGCAAATACTTCTCCATTTTTGAGGACAGGTTCTTATTTTATACTAGACCTGAATTAACACTATTGGAAATACGGAGCGCATCTTTCTGTAGCACAGTTAACTGCCTTGCCTCTGGCTACCAACTTTAAAATAATCTTGGAAGTATTTTAATGCCAGTTAAGTAGGATTTCCCATGGCATAAAACGAGTTCTCTAATGTGGCCTTTCCCTGCCTGTTCTCCCCTGCACAGACAGGATTTCCTTTGTAACTATCTCCTCCTGGTAGTTCTCAAAAGGTGGACTGATAGTATGAGCAATGCCCACAGGATCCTCCTGCAGCACAATGTCTTCAGCAGAGGCTGGATGATATCCCATAATGCAAAGGAGATCTTGTTCCCACCTAGGCTGGCTGTGGACTGAAGATGGGATAACACCCCGAGCGGCATGACCAGTCAATGCTTGCCCTGTGTCTTATGTCCCTGATCACTCTCCTCCAAAGACCACCAGCCTAGGTGGACGTCCAAGCAGACCCAGCACAGCCAGCCCTACGTTGGCAAGGGCAGCTTCATTTGCTGTTGGAGGTTTGCTGGTCACCAGCTATGTGAGTGACTTTACCTTAGTGCTAGTAACACTGGGCTGAGAAGCTATGATGGTGGGGTCAGGGGAGGGTGGGAATAGGAAGGGTCAAAAAGGATGTTTTTGAACAGAGGAGAAACCGCTGCCCACTCCACTTGTGAGCCAAATTTGTATTAAATGAGAGAAGGAGGAATCGTCTGTCTGATCTGCACCTTGGACAAACTTCTAATGACTTGAACTTCTCCTTTGCCAGAAGCAAGGTCACTTCCAAGTGAACCCCCAAAACCACATGCCCTTCTGCCTGCTGGCAACGTCCCTGAAGGCCAGGACAAGGCAGACTGTGTGCTTTCATCATTCAGACCGGTTTTTACAAATGTTTATCTGCTTTGACGCTTGTAGTTGGTGATGTTATAACTTTTTTTTCATTTTATCTATACTTTCATACAACATCCTAATTGTTTGCCTTCTGAAAACATGGTTTCATTAATTTAATCTTGTGCTGCAGAAAATTTTATGAGATCTTAAAGAAACTTCATACTGTGCATTAATTTCTTTCCACATAATTGTATTTATATTTCAACAAATAGACTTGAAGTACATTATTATTCTAAAATGAGTGCTAATGGGTTTCAGCACTTTCATGCAGCTAATCGTGCATTTATTTTACAGCTTTGATGGCTCACAAAGACTTCCATTTCTTCATTTACATGAAACAACTGTGAAGGATAAATTAAATGGCTGCTTATTTCATCTACAGATTTTTTCCTGAAAACTCTACACAAACAGTCCACTGTTGGTGTACAACAAATAATTCCTTTGAAAGATGCAGACCCCTGTCAGGAAGACAGTTCCAGAAATGAAAAACACAAATCTTCATCCATCCTCCAACCTGAAAAAACAAAAAGACCGAAATATTGCTCCTCTCTGCATCATGCCAGCACATAAAAATTAACATGTTTTGCATAGCAGGGTGGACACCAATTTGCTGCAATCTGCTTTCAAGGCAAGTCTCAAAGGACTGCAGAAGGACGGAGGAATGCAGATATTCAAGAGGAGGTTGTGCATTACCCATAAGGAGCAGAGCTGCTGTGCTTCAAAGCCTGTGTTAAATGCGTACTGTGCTTAGCCCTGAAGACCATAGAGTAACTGGTTCTTCACGTACCATGCTAGGCATCCTGAGCACTGATATCCTACAGGGCAGGCTTGGCAATGGTGATCTTAAATAAACAAGTGCCTGTGAAGGCAAAAAAATACCCTCCAAATGAGCAGGTCTTGACTCCATGGCCTATTTTGCCAATGCAGAGGCATCAGATGCATGGAGGGAAAGGGAGGCACAATTTGAACAACATCCGGGGCTAGAAACCTTAATGGCAGGCTGGGGATTTCCCCCCAGCTGGCACTTACAAGGAGAAAAGAGGGGTGGATGGAGTTGGGGGTCTCTACTCCCTACTTGTCCATCCCAGACAATCCCTGAACATCCATCCCTCGCTTCCTTGCCTCTTTCTTCTGCCATTGTTATTGATGAGCTTTAAACAGTTTGGGGCTTTCTGTTTTGTGCTTGTTCAGTGCCCAGGCCCAGCTGTCCCAATCCCAGCTGAGACAACTGGCTATGACCAGACGACTGGGCTTTCTCCAAGGGGTACTCATGACAGGAGGTGCAAAGAGGCTGTCCTCCTGTGGGACAACTGAGCTCAACCCACCTGAATCTAGAGACAGCAAAAAACAACCAAACCAGCTTACTCTTGGGTGAGCTCCACAAAAGTTACTCTACTCTACAAAAAGCAAATGAAAATTGCTTGTCTGGGTGGCCCTTTCGGTATGAGCTGGAGTATCTCTTCCTCCTGCGCCAGTTGTCAATAACTGGATCATTGAGCCCCAGAAACAGCACCAGGGTGGAGGGATGTCTGAGCCCGAGACACTTTCAAGGGGAACACCGAAGCCATTCCTGACTCAGGAGGGGAGTTCCAGGGAGTTTCCTTCTTTGGGCAGGAGAATGAGAGGTTGTCCAACACCACCAGCAACAAAATAGCTTCCCTTACACTCCTCCAATAATTAACAACATGGTTCTTATCTCCTTGTGCTTATGGACTCATGACAATATACCAGGAGACATGGATCTTCCTCTGAAATGCTACAGTAACTGAATTAATGCCTTTGCTGCCCTGGAGAGGCAAGAAAGCTCCCAGCCCACAGATTGTTTCCTTTGGATTGCCCTCCCTCCTACATAGCCCCACAAAGGCCAGATTTGGGGTATTTCTACAGTTTGCTCTGAATTATCCGGCTTCCTAGAGATGACCGATCCACTGCTGTCTGACTGATCATTAAAATGGTCAAGCCTTTAGCCTGGTAGCATACTGCTACCTGGATTGAGCTTTCCCTTTCACAGCCAGTTTTCCTCCAAAGAACTGAAATATTTCATATCAGATAATGACTTTTTTTTTTTTCCTGAAGAAAAGTGGAGAGAATGAATTAGTCCACAACAGCATTGATGAGGGGAAGAAAAGTTAATTGAAAAATAAAATGAAAACACTGAGCTCATTCCACCCTGTGTATGCAATGGAAACATTGATATTGACAAAGAAAAATTAAAATTTGCTACAGAGTTCAAACACACTGTTAATATATGTATGATGATAATGCACAGAATCCTTGGTAAGGAGCCTTAGGGCACACACTATGCTTATGCAAATTTTATGGAAAACTACAATATTAAATACTACACATTCTACTTTTTTATTTTTTAAGCAAACTGAGTCTGGTAAACACTTTGGCCCAAGTTCTACTTAAATTTAGGGCTGTTTTCATGCTATCAGGAGAAATAAAAGGTGCTGAAAGTGGAAGCTTACTGGGAAGGAAGGACTTTTTTCTGGTAGAGAGCAGCTCTCCCACGTCCCACCTGACGCACCTCCCTGTGGCCAGCGGGTGTTTCTCTGTTCACACCATGATGAACATGGACCCCTAGGCCACAATTCCGTAGCACAATCCAGCAGAGCCTTCGGACTGCCATAAAACATTCAAGGGGCCAGATGGGAAAGTGGTAAAGCAATCACTCTTCCCTATCCAACCCCCAGGGCATGCTCCTGGCCAGAGGTAAGAAGAGTAAAGGACCAGAATTAAAGAACACTGCCAAAACTGCACTCTGGGTTTGGTTCATATGTGCAGTTACATGAGCACTGGCGTGTTGTATTTCAGTGCTGGGATCCAGGTTCATTCTGTCTCATCAGGCTCCTCACTGAGATGTTGAAGCAGGTAATTTATCTGTCTGGCTTCCTCCCAGGTCCAGGGAGAGGAGCAAGGATGGTCAGAATGACTGTGCCTGAAGAGACTTCTGTCACTCCATTTGCTATAGCAGTGGCTATAACTCAGGTGACTAAGCCTCTAACATAATGCTTGTTGTTAGGTGGTATGAACTAGGACCTTCACATACGATGGGTTTTTGTACTCAGAAATATCCCAACCTCCAGTTGGCACACTGGCAGTTTTGTTCCAAACATGCAAAGGTAGTGAATGAACCATCTCAATGTCAGGAGAAGTTGGAGGCATAAGCCAAGCCCTACTCAAAATCCAGCGTAAAATGCAGGCAGAAGTGCAGTCAGAGATGCTGCAGAGTGAGTCCTGGGACGAAGCACCCACTGTCCTTGCAGGGTCTGGGAAGACCACGCGTCCACTTTGGTCACTTCATGCTCCTACATGCAAAAGCTCTGGTCAGCAAACCTCTGCCCACAGCAAACCCCTGGGGCTGTGCTGAAACGATAAGTCACATTTCCCACCAAGTTTAGTCCTGCAACAACAGTTTTTCCTTTCTCATGCTAAACTGGCTTTGAAGCACTCCTTTAATTTTCAATATAAAGCATCATCATCGCTGGCTGTATGACTGTGACATACAGGGAGATAAAAGCAATAAGCCTTTCTCCACACAACCTCTCTCATTGACTCCTATAATGTCTGAGTTGGATATTTTGTAACCCTGCCCAATTAATTTTGTGCTCGGTGGCTTTTTCTGAACACAAAGTCTTAAAAAAGATCTGCTAAGAAATTCATTAACTTTACAATGCGGTTGGACTTATTCCAGCCAAATTATTACATTTCTATAGTGCTAAAAATAAAGAAAAGCACTGTGTAATTGAAACAACACACACAGAGCAAGATTTCTCTCCGAGAGTCTGTATGGAAACCAAACGCTGGTTAATCTGCACCATGCAATACAGTGTTTCACATGATTAATACATAATATGAAGTGTTACACATTTTCAAATATATTCCCTGCAGGTAATAAATTGCATGTCACAACTGCACGTTTGACAGTTGACACTATTATACATTTAATCGGTAAATGCAAAATGACAATTTTTAAGCTGTAGCACAACTGCAGCATTTTGACAGTGCTTTGGCCAGTGATTTCTCTCCAATCCATCTGTGCCTTTTGCCTATGAGCTACAAAATACAGAAGTGCAGAGCCTCTATTTACAGCTTTTGTATTTCATTTGTCATCTCTGCAAAATCTTTCCTCTCTCATGTCAGATGACACAGCACTCAATTACGCCCTTTGTGGTAGCCTATCTCCCTACAGTATCCTTCAAAGCCAGTACCTCGCATGTCTAGTTGTGCCACTGCAGCCTCATCAGCACCTATTTAATCTTTTGGGCTTAGTTAGTTAAACTATCTTATAAAATCACAGCATTTCTGGCTCAGATTTCCAAAAGAGTTTAAGGGAGTTAGGATCTCATATCCTATTAAAAAGAAATGCTATATGAATGCCTGATCCCTTAAGCCTTCCCCCCCCCGAAACCACAGCCTTTGTGGAAGTATATCTCTATACCCATTAGGACATTCACTCTGCCACACAGCATATCAGAGATGCCATTTCGCTTGAACAGATAGTTAGTGTAATGACAGGTTGCACTCTCTCAAAGGATCTATTGTAAAGAGATATAACATGAAAGAAAAATCATTTTCTCTGGGCTGCTATTCTTTTTGCCAGGTAGGTGGGTGAAAATTGACAAAATCATCCCAATGTATGGATGAAGCGTTCATTTTTTGAAGCCAGTCAAATACCACCCAATATAAAACAGAACTATCTGCTTTGCGTTTCTGAATTTCCTGCCTCATTACTTCCAGCTTAACTAACAGTGAACCTGTAACTGATAGGTATTTTTCCTGTTCTAACTGTATTTTCAAAAGATTCTTTTTTTATCTAATACTATCATTACTGTTATTTCATTAATCCCTGCATCTTCCTTTATTAATTATTCCCAAATTATATTAAAAATCATTTACTATACACATTACTGCTCAGTGCCATATTCTGTTTGCACAAAGCAAATGCAGCAAGACCACAGCTATCACTTCCCAAACGCACACTTCCTTTCAAGTCAGTGATAAATGTATTTATTTCAACCCCACTAACTCCATTGGATCTCCAGCCTAGATTTACCCTGCCCAGCACAGAACTGCAATTATTTTTAAAATACTTGTTATGGTCTACATGGAATGCAGCAAATTGTTCCATGTCAAAGACTTAACATGCCAGCTCTGTTTTTTCTCCAATATGTTGTGAGGAGATGCTTAGGAAGTCATCTTCTGCTATTGTAATAACGAACGCCTTGCCTAGAATTTTTAGTTATATCCATTAGAGGCTTAGTCCCTAAATTTCAAGGTGCTGCGATCATGAATGGTCTGCAACTAGAACAGGGATGGTGTTTCTGGACATCCAACCCAGAAAGCCTTTACTCTGGATATGGGGGAAGCTAATGTGCTATAAAATCTCTCCCCAGTCGCTTGGCTGCTTGCTTATCTACAGTATTTACTGCCCTCTTGCTAAAGGGTCAGCATGGATTTCTAAGGCATTTGTTTAAGTATTTCTCTCTTTCTGCTTCCTTTCTGTATTTAGCAAGCCTTGCAGGTCAGTGGATTTGTGCTGGGTGGATTACAGATAGTCCGGTATGACTTGTCACCAAATAGATTTCTTATCTCAAGATATTTATTTTTCAGTGATGTCCTTCATTCCAGGAAGAAACTGTTTGTCCATTTGTCTCCAGCCCACTGGGGAACATCCCACAACTTCATAAGGAGTCCTCAGAGAGGACCGCGTTCCCATTGCAGTTTCGGGTGCTTTTCTGAGCTTGTCTGCATTCAGCTGAGCAACAGTTTTCAGTTGCTTTTTCTGCTCCCTGCAGGACCTTTTGTCCAGTTGGTCCTTCATTATGTTGCTTTCAGCAATCTAACTCAGCACATAACAGCAATTTGGATCATTCACCTTCCAGCTTATCCTTGGTGTTCTGCTGATTCTGGTGGTCTGCGTTTTGCTGTCCTTATTTCTCAATGTCACTGGCCTTTAGTGCCTCCCTTGTGAGAGCAGGAGCCGTAGCAAATGATCTAGGAATGTTTTGTGACATTTCACAAGGTAGTCTTTTGTTCCTCAAGACTTTGAAACTTAATCTCCAACACAAGTTTGGTTCGCAGGCAAACAGTTCCTTGTCTCTCTAGGCAAAAAACAGAATATTCCATATCTGCTATAAACCACAACAAATTAGAGTTGCTTTCCATCCAGTGTTACTGAAAAAAAAAAAAAGCCACAAAAACAAAACCAAAAAACCAACCACATATGAAGTGAAGTCTCCAGATTTCCTCTGTGATCACTTCTCATGTTAGCTGTTTGCTGTTACTGTTCAACCAACCTCTGCTTCGCTGAGCTTAATGCTGGCCTTTCCTTCCTCTTCGTTAAACATTATCCAACAAGGTCACAGCTCAAGTTCAAATGTGGCAGCCTGGCCACACACCTGGAACAAAACATTCAAGAATCAAAGCTCCTTTCCAAAAATCAATGATAAGAGACCCAGAGGAACCATTGATTCAGTCACCTCAAAGTCCCAAGATCAGCAGTCTGCTCCTGAGAGCAAAACCTGGAAGTGGTCAGTCACTGTGGAGATGCTGCCTGGCCTGAAGTCTGCTGTGCACTACTCCCCTCTCAAACCTATCTCAGCATCGCTCCTAAGTTACAGCAATATCTGTCTTTTATGAAATACCTTTCATTAAGCCTCACTGAGTTCCTGTTTGCTTTTGGGTTTTGCTGCTGTGTTGAAAACGAGTAGCAAGACAAGGGCTGATTTATGTACAGGATAGACACCAAATGAAATATTTGGTCAAAGTGCAGTAACAATAAACTTGTTAGAGGCAGCATGAGAAGCAAAGTAAAACATTCATTGAGAAGTCGAATGCTGTTGAAGAGGGAGGTACTGTAGAGAAGAATGAGCTAAAATCATGCTGAATTAGATTTCTCTAGGCTTCTAGAAACTTATCTCTGGATATCAGAAGTGTCTTCAGCTGCCTGTACGTCAGCACAGAACACAGGGCTCTCCCTGCCGTACAACCCTGCCAAATCTTCATGTATTGTACCAGTGAGTCCTTAGTGCATTATCACTAACGCACAACTTGCAAGACTGTATACATACAGTCCAAGGAGACAAAGCCTCACAGCAGCTCCTTATTTTGTGTCAAAGAGTTACTGCAAAAGAGAAGAAAGCTACGTATGATACTACTGTATGTATTAGCATCTGTAAATAAACTATGAAAACCATGTGAGAATTGAAAAGGGATCTTGCAACAAATATTTCAATACAAAGAATAAGATCCAGATGGCGTGGACTGAAGCAAATTCCCTTGGTCATTAGAGGAGGCTGGAATGGAAAAAATAAAATTATGATGATGGAGGATGGACAGGTGCTGAAAAAGGAAAAAAATGGGAAATTTTGAAGAAAATGCATCTGGGGATTCAGAAAACAGCTTAGGAGGGACAGTTTGTACTGCAACCCAACAGCCTGGCAGCACCAGCCAGCCCACTTCTTTGAACACAAAGGGAAACCATAGTCTGCTTATAGCTGGTTATTACACTTGCTGTTTCCAAATGACTCAGCTAAACAATGCCTCAGTCAGAGACCTGCCTTCCACGTGAAAAGTAGTGTTTAACACAAATATTTTCAATGAGCTTGTTTCAATTCATTTGACTACGCCACAGTTCTAAGGAATTTTAAACATTTGCAAAGGTGAATGATTCGCACAATGAGAAATCTCTACATCATGAAAAAAACTTTCAAAAAGACAAGGAGATATCACAGAATATATCTAAATGCCTTTATGCAATCCCAAAGACTCAGGAATCCTCTCCAGAAGAGGTCAGGCTCAGAGGGTTCCCATAGGTTCTGGTTCTGCACAAATCTAGTTTAATGCCCAGAGCTATGAATCACCACAAACTAAAAACAAGTTTGGTGTATGGATGAAGGAGAAAGAAGTGCTACTGCAATTAAAATGCTGAAGATGCTCTAATCTAATGGTACAGGTCCAAGCAGCCAGTGGTAGTTTGATAGGTACTCAAACCAGCTTGACAATCCAGGTCACGTGGACAGAAAGTGGCAGTAAATTTAGGTAAAGTTGTAGATGCTCAAGTTTTCTTCTATTAATGTAACCTGAATTTAACTTTTCAACAAAATATGACAGAGATGAAATGGCAACTGAAGTCATAGCAAATTCTTAAGATAGTACAGTTTGCAGAGAGGAAAGATAACTCTGTTCTAATCAATGTGAGTGCCATCACAAGATGATGTCATGGAGGCATCTTCCTGAAACATCATTCTCTCTGCCTATGGGAAATTATTCAAAGTGATAGGATGCAAAGGCTGATAAGCATCCTGGTGCATTAGAAATGGCGTGTTCAGACTTCTTACCGAGAGGGAGCACTGGCTGTGTGAACAGATCGGTAATTGGCTCCGTTTTCAGTTGAGAAAGATGCAGTGCTTCCAAGGTACTGCTTTTTCATTGCATGGTTTGTAAGCTTGGAGCTGCACTGTCCAGAGCAGATGTGGTTAGAAAGGGCTCGTCAATAAACCCTCCATTTAACATGCACGACTCTGTGCAGATATTTATTCCTTCAAACAGGCAAAAACCAGTCCCTCCTTTGTAAACACACATATAGAAGTATGCAATAAGGAACAGGCAGAGGGAAGGGTTAAAATGCTTTCAACTATCTATTCTGACAACAAAGACAATATTTTTGCTCCCCCAAGATAGGGCTTGAACACCCATTGCATGAGACAGAAGAAGAAACTGGCTCAATGTCTCCTTTTCCCAGAACCCATTAGAAAAAGAAAAGAGGTTACTCCACTTCTCTGTCCTTCTCCTATTGTTTGGTCTCCACTTGAGCCCTGCTTCTCATCAAATCTTTCTGGTTTTAGACTGGCATTTATCAGCTTTAATTAAGGGGGAAAGGGGGGAAAGTTAGGGGGGAAAAAAGGAAAAAAAAGTCTAAAAGGCATCTTTAGTGCTTTCTCTCCATTTCTCAGCTGCTTTTGGCATTTATGAGGAGAGCAGAAGTTGGGGTGTTGGTCTTTTTTATTTGAAGAATGCATTCTTTACTGACCAAAGACAGAGCTCACAGTGTCATTAAAGCAAATACTTTATATAAGCAATCCATGGGCAGAGACCAATCACAGACCATTCACTGAATAAAAATTTAAAACTCAGAGCTCACCAGTAGATCACTAATAAGCAAATTGTCAAAATTCAGCACTTTGGGTTGTTGGGGGTTTTTTCTTGCAAATGGTTTGCCCAGCTCCATCTTAGAATCAGATCTGTTAGCAACTCCCTGGAGTGTTTCTGTTTCTTTGGGTTTGCAACGAGAAACATCAACACGTGGAGAAAACTTCAATATACTGCTTATTATACACAACCCCCGAGTATAATCAGCAAGCAGTTCCTGCAATGCTGGGCTGCTGTTCAGGCAAACTACCTATAAACTGCAAGCAATTTGTTGGACTGTCAAAAGACAAAGATGTCAAGCTGATCAAAGCTCCTCTGTTAAGCTTATATATCTGTTATTCTAAGCAATCAGAAAAATACTGGGAATGGACATGTCATGTGGCAAAAAAGACCCCTATAAGCCAGGTTGCCGCAAAACTAAAAAAAAAAAAAATTCAGATTAACATACTTGCAAATGTTCCTCTTCTTGCACAGAAATAACAGAGCCAGGCAAAAGGAGACTAAAAATAAACTACCACTAAGGGCCAGTGCGATGCAGAATCATTTTATAGCAGTACACCAAACTATTTAGGCAGATAAATATGCTTAATTAGTCGTGCCAGAGTCGGGGAGAAAAAAATAGCTTTGTTCCTTACTTATTTTCTGAAAGGCTGTTATTGTGGCCATATTTTATTTTGTAGAAATTTTCTATTGTATGCGTATTTTAGGTCTGATTGTCAAGAGACAGGAGTCAATGCACTAATTACAGTGCAACTTATGAGAATATCACCAGCTGAGTGTCTTTTACATGATTTCTAAGTACACTGAAATACAGAAATACTTTAGGAAAAACAATTTGATTTCTAAAGCAGTTTCTGCTTTTACTTATATTGACTTGGAAGCAAAAGAGATTTTGGAGAGTTTTTTGCAGACAACCATTGGTGTCAGGAGTCTGCCCAAACCAAGTTGTGATGTCCAATGTACCATTGTCTTTCAGTTTATCCACGTGTCCTGTGATCTAATGCCATTTCCTTACTACCATTTAAAAGGGCTGGTGATGCAGCATGAGCAGGCATTGAATCAGACCCACAAAGATCATCTGTAAGTGTACAAAATGGCTTCAAGACTTTTAAAAATTGTCTCAATAGATGGAATGCAGAAAGAATCAAAGCACAACTGCTGCTGTGCCACAGGTCAACAGCGACCTTTGCAGAGCTGCACAAAACAGAAGAACAAAGGCAACGCACACAGAGGCAAGACGATAGGAACCACCTGGATAAAAGAAAAGTAGAAGCTTGACTGCATGGTTTTCCCGTGCTGTCACAGGCTAAAGGTCTAATAAAAGCCAAGCATTTATGCAAAAGTTGATTCTTAACCATCCTTTTTAAAGCGTGTTATGAATAGGCTTCTTCTATGAATAGGACTTAAGTGCTACTGGATTGGGAAAAAAAAAAAGTAAAGATGGAAAGGAGAAAGAAAATGGGGACCAGAAGGGGAAATTAGTACCTACCATGAAACATCTGCAGGACACATTTAAGAGACCCAAAGGGAAAAGGATGCAATGGTTTGGCCGTTCAGAGCTTGGGCAGATAAGTATCATCCTCAGGACATCTTGCTTGAAGCTACTTGGGTCGTTCAGTTCTGTGATTGCAGCATAGCGCACACTTCCTCCCCAGCTTTTTCCTCCACTGGTTGTTACCCTTCCTATTGTGTAATTAAAGAAGTCTCATAACTATTGATGCCAAGTGTGGCATCTTGTTAATCATCGCCAACAATATGACAGAAACAAGGAGGGAAAGTGCTCTAATCACATTCATACTGGGACAGGCTGATTTTTGTGTCTCCCTCCCCCAGCACTAGCAATTGCTCTAGGGAGCAATGAAAGCACAAAAATAAGTGGGGTTTAGGTGACTTTGACTCCACATAGGCTGAAATAAGAAGAAAGTTCCTGGCAGGTAGGGAAGAGAGTTTCTGGAAGAGTTTCCCCCACTAATGGGAAGGGAAAGCAGACCTAGCTGTCCTCATGTCACACTTGATACACTGAAGATGGACCACATTCATTAATCCAGGATTTGCCTTTCAGTCCAGTGATCTTACAACACAACTGAAGGTCAGGATCCAGTACCTCACCCTGGACAGTCAGTGAGGTGAGCACTAGCCTGCACTGCACTATGTGCCCACCAAATAGCTCTCAACTAATGCTAAATCCTAGCTAAATTCAGGGCAGGACTGCACAGACCTTCTCTTGCCTAGAGAAGAGAAGACACAAAAAGAGCAGTGGGTTTTCCCCTCATTAAGAGGTTTCCGGGATGGTATTGACAAGAAGGATATGGCAAGAGACATGGGACCTTAGCAATGTTACACTCACCACAATACAGCATGCAGCTAGCCAGCAAGTACTTCACTCCCATCGTGTCCAGGAGAGCCCTTCAGTGGTCTTGAGCTTCATTTCTGTCATCTTCTTTTGACCTCCAGTTGGTAAATGCTAGCTCAGGATGCTCCTCACTGTATTTTCTGTACATCAGTCTTAGCATTACAGGGAATCTGGTTCCAGACTGGCACTGGGCTCTTAACAAGCAAAACAACTTGAAGATCCAGCAGGTATGAAGTTTTCTGAGGTTTGTTCCCTGAAACGGGTGTGCCTTTTTTTTTTTTTACTTTCCTTTAATCCCACTAAGTGACTATACACATGCAGCAATTACATCCAGCAAGCAGGACACTCCAATTTGCTTTGAATTTAGCCTGGGCAGGCAGTTATCCAGACTACATCAGTCAAAGTAATGACAGCAAAGGAGATTAAAAAAGAAAGCATGAGGAGGAGGATGACGCTCCAGGAGATGAAAATTGAAGAACTATGAGAATGTTCATTGAGTTTGACAATTTCAGGCTAAAAGTCTTCTGTCCTAGTAGGTATTTTATCTCCCACTTAACCCTTGACATCTCACCTCCCTGCCCAGACCTACACCAACCGTTGGGAGTTCCCAAAGTACCCCAACACAGCTCTATACAACAAGCTATTGCCTAGCCTCTTGAGTCATTCCAGGTGAGCAATTGCTGGTGACCCAAGCAGGGGAAATCCACCCTTCTCCAAATGCCCAGTCCATCATAAGGCAACTGAAGTCACATTGACCCAGGCACACTTCTCCTAAGAGGACAGCCTAAGGTGGACCAGTCAAGCATCATCAGTTGAGTACAAAATCCCTGGTGAAGCCTAGTGTGGGCAGTTATGTGGGGAGGTTGTTCCCTACTTGGTCTGAGGTCTTATTGCTGTGCTGGCCTTAATTACCACTCTTAGAGGTAATTAGATTAGAGGCGTCTCTCTGAGATGGGTCCCACATGGTGTGATGACTCTTCATATGAAGAGTTAAGGGAAGAGGGAACTTAAATTATTTGCTGATTGCTGACTTTTTTCCTGCTGCTCCTGCCCTGCTCTTGGCCCTACCTGGTCTGATCTTTTTTGCTTTTGCTTTTTTGCTTATTTCTTCCTCATCTGCTGATGATGCCTGATAACTGTCTTAATCAAATTAATTCCAGCAATGTTTGGGGTAGCCTTTTCTGTAGTTGTAGGGATTCTCTTTCCTCTTCCATACCTAGAGAACCTGCCAGAGTTAGTTTCCACTGCATCTTAAGCATAACCTCCCTCTTCTATTTTTCTTATGTATTGCTAAACTGCTCTGTAGCTAGATGTCTTGAAGAGCAGAATATTTCAGATTGTACTGATGAACTCCAAATGCATGTGGGGTAGGATCTGATAAATACGATGATTAACAATTCTAATATATTCTGGAACAGTCAGTTCAGCACACCCACCACGCGGCTATATCCAACATATACATCAACAAGTCAGCTGGAGGGGTTGGCATTTACAGCAAATCACTCCAATCTGTACCTCTTGATTTCTCTGCTGCTCTTTCAGTGCTGCAGAAGCACAGAGATTTCAAGGTGACAGGGAGCTCAGGTGATCTGAGCTGTGCATTGACTTTAATTACTAAGTAAACTGAAGAAATAATACAGAGAAATGAAAGCTGACTTTTATCTTTATGAGTGCAAAAGAGCCCTAATTAAACGGGTTAAATCATGCTCCAGTCTGGGGAGGAAAGGAGCACTCCTCTATTATTCTTGTACATGCAACCTGAGCCTTCACCCCAGCTCTTCCTGGGTGTTACTAGGTTGGACTACTCGTACAGTGAAGTTTCAGGATTAGTCCCTCACCCAGCTGTTGGATTTATACAGAGAAGTCTAGGGAGCTGCTGATTTGAGTGGAAGAGGTGATTTCTTCTGAAGAAGTGTTGCAAATGAGGAAAATAAGTCGAATACAGGCACAGCGTCCTCTACACAAAAGGAAGTCTCAACAATTTCTGTACATTGATGATCCTTGATGAAAAATCTCAGCTCACAGATAAGCCTTAGAAATAATTCTGCACACAGAAATTATTTAGGGCCTGATCCAGCCCTGCCAGAATTCAGTGGCAAGCGTCCTCCTACACACATGGTCTGCAAATCAGGCACTCTGTGCTAGACTTTTAATCTGTGATACAGCTCAGTAACTTTATAATCCAGGAGACTGTGATGTTAAAGTTTGGAGTAACTTGATTACCCAAGGGACCCTTCTGGCCTTGCGCTGTTATCATCCTTTCCGTTCAGGGACAATGGACCTTCCAAAGAAGCTTCCCTGACCTAGGAGTGGTTCTGATTCGAGCCAGCTTTAACACATAATTGTTAAATTGAGCAGGTGGTTGACTTACTGTATTCAGGGTTATTTTAAAGATTACTGTCTCCAAATTCCACTTCCATAGCTACCTCTTTAATATGATTCTCCTGCAGGAAAAAAACAAGCGTCAGCAAATGGAATCTGGCAAGAAATGAATCAGATAAACTTAAAATAGTGTCATGGTGCCTATATTAAATTTCATTTGACTGAAGCTGTGCATCTGAGAACTCTACTGTTTGTAGCTAAAAGAGAAAAGAATTGATGACATCAGCGATTTACCTCATTATGTCACTGCAGGATGATAAATAATATTTTCTCCAAGTCCTTCTGAGTTCATCTGAAGTGGTTTTAAAGAATGTATACAATGTATTTGTGCTTAAATTATTCTGCTTTCAGAATCTTGGAGAGCTGAGACAGCAGGAGATAATTTGTAGGACAGCTTGAGACACTTTTCTAACACTTTTAATATTGCTGCAATTGTCTTCTTCCTTCCTTCCTACGTGGCACAGAAATAATGTTGCATCTGAAGCCCTCTGACTGAGCATGCTCATCCTCCTCCTCATCGGGTTGGAGCTTTTTGTAGGAGGGAAAACTTTCCCTGAAATCTGGGAGGTTTTTGTCATTGGTCTCAGTGACAGCAGCACCAGGAGGTGCTGCTTGTTTTTCCTTACTGGTGCTTACAGGTGCTTCTTGTTTTTCCTCACCAGGCCTGTTTAGCTACTTCTCTTCTTGACCAAACCCAGTTTAGTTGTCTGCTTGAGTTTTGTTTGTCTGCATTCAGCTAGACATTGGAATGTGCTCTTTTTGTTGGTTTTCCTTTAAACCTCCAGATATGTCTGCTTTTGCTGCAGTACCCAGGTAGGCTCATATTCTATTCAGGTGTCTGAGTTACAGCCATGGACCACTGCAGGACAGATGAGAGACTTACTGCTACTCTAGCCTGGACCTTCAAGGGATTCCTGGTAAGGATCATTCCAGTGGAACCAGCTGTTATAACAATCAGGCTGAGGAAAAAAAGGGGGTGGATAAAAGGGTGCCCATGCTGAGGATGCTCCATCTCTTCATATGCTGTTACCCTGATTCAAATCATGTCAAACTGCAGCAGATTGCATTGCAACTGGAATGAAATGTAGCTTTGATATCTAGCCTCAGAGTGAACCTTAAAACCTCGTATTTTTCTGAAAATTGCCTAGAAACTTAAATCCATCACAGAAATTCCTCCTAGTCAAATGTTATGTGACCAACGCATGTAACCTTTCAAATGTGTTCAACTGAATTGTCATCTCAAATTATCAGGATTTGTTCATTTAAATTGCTAGTTTCAAATGCTCAAGTTTTCTCTTTTTTTTTTTCAAGTTCTCACCTTTGCAAAGCTGAAAGTCCTTGACTGGCTAAGGAAGTAACACATTAAAAGCAATATTAACCCTGTTCCTTTCTTTTCCTCTTTCCTCCAAGTCTCTCAAACTTTACCCTGGGCTGGCAGAATGAGCAAGTTTTAGAGAAAGATGAATATTTTTGTAAGGAGTGTCTTTCTGTCTTTCTCTCTTGGCTGGCCCAAATCTTCTGCTTGCCACAGGAGACACAAACAAACATCTCCTTGTTGCTTGTGGTCAAGGAGCAGACAACCCTTGGGTGTCACAGAGCTGAGTCTTTTTGGGGAAGGCAGCTTTCCATGTATTTTGGCAAATGGTGGGAAGTTTCTCAGATCAGAGGTGGTTCCCTCTGTACGTACTGAGATGCCTCAAAGTGAAGTCCTTGTCCCTGTCCTCGAACCTCTCTTTATCTCCTTTGTCGCCACCATTAAGACAGGGCACTTCCCCTTATCTCCATCACATACCAGTTCTTATCTTACTTTGCTGCACTCCAGCCTTCGAGGGTGGGAAGGAGGCTTGTTCTTCACTGCAACATAGAGGGTGAGCACATTCACAGTGGGAGTGTGGTCTTGCTCTACAGAGGATGCTAATTTCAGCAGTATCCCCCATGTTTTGAACTGGAATAATTTAGGACTCAAGAGTTTCCTAAAACCAGAGGGTTTTTTTCAAACAGATGCACTATGTTTCTTTACAGTCTGCAGATCATACTTTACTAAATTTAACCAGTGGCCATTAGTCCTTGGTTTCTGGGAATCAATTTCTAAAAATTCTCCAGTGTTCTTATTAGATATATCCCATTAGTTGTCCCTTTACCTGAATCAAATCAGACTTTCCTTAGAGCAGAATGGCAAAGAGGAAAGCACAACAGAGGCTGTAACACTTCTACAAGATTACGTGCTAATATAACTATTTCAGTCTTTAAACGTGTTTTTTTCTCTCTTTAGTCTAAACAATTTGGTATTTCTTAAAACATGAAACAGCCTGGATTTTTAACAATGTGCAGTACAAAGAGCTTTTATGTTTTCTTTTCAAGCAAAACTAAAGAGTGGAAGCAGCAGCTTCACATTGCTCAGACACTTTCATTCCTGTTAAAAGGAACTGCAGTTTGTTTTCCCTAGCAAGCTGCAAACCCTTTTTATTGGGCTTGCACACTAGCAGTGAAAGCCTGGGAGAAAAATCTCTACCTGTGGATGAAAGTGGCTTTCAATTTTTGACAGAAATGCAAAGGGGAGCATCAAAATGGAGAGTTACACTCTCTGGGAGTGAAAAGGGAAGCATTCTTATAAGAAAATGGTGAAAATGTAATGTTTGCTGCCACAAAAAACTCTGTTTACTAGTAAAAAGTGTGAAATACAGTGCTGGAGAAGTTTCACAACCACTCAATACACATCAGTATTGATGTATTAAGTGAAAAATTACTAGTTTTCTCAGAAATCCCATCTGTGTAGTTTAGTTTCCATCATTTAGGAGGCATAATTAAATGCACATACAACCCTGTGTATATGTTCATAAAGAAATATATTTATATAATTTATGTGGAGAAAATGAGTTTTTTAGTTTTCCTATTAACTTGGAATATATTCACCTTCATTATTGTTCTGTCACTGGTTTCCAAACTACATATTTCTCACTTCCATAATTTAACTTATTGTGGAGTTAAATTTCTTTAACTACAATTTTTGTTACAAGTCAGGCTATTTTTCAATAAAATGGAACTGTTTCATTAAGGGGAAAAAATGCCTTTTCACCCATTGATCATTGGTTTAAGTTCTGACTAGTGCCAGTAAGCAAGGACCTCCCTTAATGCTTTTACTTGACTAGTACAGACTCTTTTTTAATCCAGAGAAAATTAGTTTCATTAATTAATGCAGAAGCACGGACTACAAATCTGAACAAAAAGTTTTCAAAAAAATGACCAGCTTTAAATAAAGGGTGAAAAATGAATGGGTTTTACAAAATGTTCTCTTTGGCTTTGATTTCTGGGCCTGGGACCCCCCTCAAGCAGAGATTGGTGCAGGACTGTGGCTGTGCAAAAAGTCATAGCTTTGTGGTGGGCAAAATTAAATGGATTGCTGGATTGAAATTTTCCCATCTGGGAGCTGAAAATGTTTGAAGCAAGAAAACACCCTAGCAGAAATGTACCACCATCTTAACAAAGATAGTCAGGGCTGCGTAAAAGAAATCTCTGTCTATGAATGTAACTTCAGCCCTCTGAAAGACTGATATCAAGCCTACATTAGTTGTTTAGTTTCTGTTTACAGCTAATGGATGGACATGCTATCTACCAGAGTCCAACTCGTCTTACTGAGAAAGGCACTCATCTTATTCCACTCGTCTGGAAGATCGCTTTAATGTTGGTTGTCTAACATGCAAGATAAATGTGGTGAAAGAAGTGCAACTACCTAAGTCTAAAATGAGAATGTTTGTCCTTCTAAATGAGAATGTTTGTCCTCCTGTTCTAGCTTGGGTTTAATAAGTTCAAAGAATCACTAAGAGAACTTGCCCGAGTCATGCAAGATGCCAGCCAAGATTATGGTAATTGTTGTTTCTTGCAAAAAAAAATATCTGAAACTGTGGTCCTGCATTCAGATTCTGTAGACACATTCATTGGTAGTATCTGATTTTCTGTTGGTTTCAATAAGCAACCAAAACACTGACCAGGTCCTACAGGACAGTGAGGCAGACAGGATCCGGACACTGCCACAGGGTCTTCTCTAGCAGGTTTGAATTCGTTGTGTGCCCCTGTGATTTCCCTGCCCCCTTGGAGGCAAGGCTCGCAGGCACGGTGCAGTGAGCACCCCAGGACCTCTGCAGGACTAGGAACTGCTGAAACCATCCTCAGAAAGAGCTGGGTCAGCACTGAATTGCCTGACCAATGACCAATAGCTGCCAAAATATCTTAAAGGCATTGGATACACCCATGTCAATTCAAAACGTATCAATAGAAGTCATCAGTTATAAATGAAAATTAGTCATCCTATTTGTAAATAAATCCATTCCAAATCTCATCAGAGGTGCCTTTGGCACTGATAACTACCTCCATGTATAATTTTAAACTACACAGGTTTGATCCTTCGACAGCAAGAATGAACAGATCTTCTGTATCTCTGCTGTGAACTGCGTGGGTCACTAAGGCATCTCTTCCTCCCTTCCCCACACTCTGTGCAACTCCAGCTTTGTGCCATGGTGGCTTGGAAATGCCTGAAGACAACCAGCATGCCAGCAAGGAGTTATTATACAGCAAAGTGAAACTAAAGGGCAAAAGCTGGTGTGGTCACAGGGCTGCAAACCTGCCATGAAAAGTAGCACATCCAGAAGCAGGCGACAGGGGAGATAGATGGGAGGGGAGAAGGCCTGAATTGTCTTGGGTTGTGGCTCCTTAGCTCATTGCCTTCCACCATCTGAGTGACATTAATTAGCCACCTATGCGGTCTTCAAGACCCCACATGGGATACCAAATGTCTTCCTTTTACCTTGAGGAAGGTGGACTGTGTCCTGCTGTGCCACTGAGGCCAGCAAAGACCTCGGGTGTGATCAGCCACCACCCTTCAGCAAACCCCAGTGAATGACTGACAACCATACTGAGTTTGCACAGTAATTATACAGCCTTCAGACTACTCGACTGACTAGCACAAATTCTTGTGGCTGTTGTTTTTTCTTTTCTTTTCCCCTAGACAAGCCACACCTCTTCCCGTTCGCGAAGTGACCTGTGGGTAAAAACTCACCATGCATCAGCCGAGCTGTGATAATTTTCTACACACATCCCATTAGCCTGCAGCAAATGCAAGACAAATGGGCTAGCTTAGCCCTCCTTCATGAGCCCACAGCAGAACAGTTACTGCAGGTGAGGCTGTGCATACTATCCTGATGGGAAAAGAAGGCAGCTTTTTGGCAGTTTTGCGTAACCAAATCCCTTAGTGAAAGCACTCCTCACATTTTGAGCATAGTTTAGTGCACTGTGCTATTTATGCCACCAAATCTAGGCATAGTTTCAGTTTCTGTATCTATCTGAGACAGGTAAAAGTTCAATTATTAAAATTTCAGAACTGTGGGTCCTTGACCACACTGGGTGGATGATGGCAGAGGCATCAGCTCTGCAGCATTTTCAGCTCAGTATCTTTCAAGATCACAGAGGCAAAACCATGTTTTTCAGACTTCTCTGTCACATTGTCAACAGCATTTGTATATGTATCCAATTTCAAAATCTCCAGCTGAGTCTTTATAGAGAGAGTATCTTTTTATATTGCCAAGTCTTTCATGCACAAGTTGATTTTGTTTAATCTTCAGGCTGGCCTTCCCATCTAAAGCAGTCTTGCATTCTTTCCAAAGGTCGTATCTGCAGAATGCCGAGTCAGTGGATCTTGCAGAGTGTCAGTATATTTTTTTATTGAATTCTAGGCCCTGACTATACTCGGTTTGTTCTGCATGAGATCAACAAGGCAGGTGGAAAATCATCCTCACAGGGCAGATGACAATTCTCCACAACTACTATAAACAGGAATGACAGCTGCATATGGATTTTCATCCGCCAGTGAGGAGGAGGGACCTGCAGTGTGGGTCGAGACAGCTGACTGGCGCTCTGTTAAACTAACTGCCATTCCAAGTGGCCATCTATGCTTCTCAGTGGCCAGTGGGCAGAGAGGCACCTCCAGGGCATGGCCCGCACCTTAGGAGGGAACGGATCTCTCTACATCTATTACAGAGAGACCAGATAACCTTTGTGAAGACTTACCTTCACACATGCAAATTGAAGTGTTATGATGTCTACCTTTTGGGGCTTGGGGTTTTTTCCCCTCTTTCTTGCTCTGCACACCCTTTGTGGGGCAACTGCTAAAGTCTGACATGAAGCGGCTCCTCTGGATTGATCTGGGAGCAGAGCACCCAGAATGCTCAAGATAAAGGGAAGGGAACAAAACACCTTTCCTCTCTCTAATCTCCTGCTATAATGGGAAGGCAGTAGCAAAAGTCTTTTGTATCCTAATAGATCCCTTCTTGACTCTGAAATGAGATTCAGGATCTCCCGCCTGCATCAACTGCCAAAATAATTGTGGTGTGGATGTCAAAACAAATGCAGATACATCTAGATGTTCAAGGCTCTTCCTACAGAAGGCTTGCCAGGAGTCTCTGATGTGGAATAAGAAATACAGCAGCTCAGTCTTGCATGTGCTGAAGGCTTCTCTAGTCAACTCTGGTCTTCATGGTGCCTGCCTGTGTTAGCTGGGAATCCCCAGATGACTGAATGTACTGTGGGCTACACCATTACATTTTACACTATCATATATACCACTCAGTGCGGCTGAACCACAATGGCTACATCATCTTGACTTAGTCTGTAAACCATACAAGTGATATGCAACTTTCCACACCAGATGGTTGTGGCATTCATCACCCTCTGCAATAAAGGCTTGCTACTCCAGACCAGCTATTCTGTTCTGGGGTTTACTAGTATATAGCTGAAATACCTATACAAGAGGTCACTCTATCCTTATGTATTATCATGTCCGTCATCTTACCAATGTCTGTGCCTATACAAACGGAAACGAGCACCTCATTTCCATCTATATAATTTCTAAGACATGTAATGGAAACAAATTGTTGGGAATGATGAGACAGTTGCTCTGGTTCCTGATATATACAAAAAGAAGTAAAGAATTAAGGCCTTCATCATTTGGCATGCTCAAGATACATTTTAGAGGACTGTGCAACTAAATCACCTTCACTCGGTCTGCATCATCTAGCTGCATCAGTCCACAGCAGCTACAGATGCATCTGTATGTTCTCTAAAATACAGTGGTAGCTTGACTGCTACACCAGCATAAATCAGGTGTGAAACCAGAGCAGACTTGCACTGCTGTAGTGAATAGATATTCAGGTGTGCATCTTACTCTTCTGCTGGTCTCACACTGGGATAAATCTTTGGTTTCAAAGTCTGGTCCAACACTCATTAATTTATCAGAGAAGAGGAAATACAATATTTCTCAAAACAAAATGAAAATTTTGAAACTCTGAAAAATAAGAGATTTTGAGCCTTTCATTATGCTATGCAAGGTATTTTACAACACTTCTCAGTATTACTTGTAGTTTTTTATAATCTTTGATATAGTCAAACTCTGATGCTGCTTCCATAAACTGAGCACAGGAAAGCAGCATTAATCTCATGTTCCTCTTCTTTTCAGAGAAAGTGTAAAGTCATTTTTGTCTCCACAATTCTGGCAGACCAGAACCGCAAAGAGAAGCCAATTCTAATAACACTTTATAGAGGTAATAGAAGAGGAAGAAAATGGGAAGAAGAGAAAGTAGAAAACAGCAAAGAAAATTATATGATATGTAACCTTACCTGGTGAAATCCAACAACTGGAGGAATTTTCCACTCTCTTCTATTAGGCACTTTTTAATTAAAACAACTGCAATAAACCCCACACTGATCATCAACATGACACTGACCATTATATCATTGTGGCCCAAATTAAACACTCTAAAAGGTTACACTCTGACTTAGATTTTGGGATAATGCAGGAGGGTTGGCCCCTATACAAAGACACATGATGCTCATAAATCTTCCATGGATTCTGGCCCTGTTGTATGAATTTGAGTCATTTAAATTGTTCTGTGTATTTGCTGACCTTAAAAAGGGATTTTGATGCAAATTCTGACCTACTCTTTAGCATGTGAAGGAGTGCAGAGTTGGTCAAATGTTAGAGCAGCTAGGCTGTATCTAGGGTGACTTCATCTAAATGGCCTGGCTACCAAATGAGATAATCCTTGGAAACAGGGTTTCTGATCTAAAGCCCTTTGGCAGTTTTTGAGTTGTTATTAACAGGCCTTGGACTTGGTCCCTGTGGTGTCCAGTGTCTGCAGTGCTGTAGGAAAGGAAAATGGAAAAGGTCCAAGATTTGTTCCAACTAAGAAAGAAGTTTAAAAACCAGATTGTACAGGTGCAATAAAGCAGGATTGGGCTGGTAGGGGTGGAGTTGAGGATAATTACTTGTTCTCTAAGTGCATCACCTCCACAGGCTCTCCCTTTTTCCTGATAGCAGAGGATGTAAGGCTTAGAAAAGCCCTTCTGCTTCCCTGAAGCCTTGCCCACACTTTATGCAGACGTAGCCGGTGGCAGTGGTGGAGCAGAGCAGGACCCCAGCTGGGCTGCGCACTCCTCGCACCGCTCCCCGCTGCTTCTCCTGAAGGAGCAAAATAAGAAGCCAAACAGAGAGAAGTGCCATGGGTGATCTCCTGAGAGCCTCCCCAGGATGAGCAGTGACCACAGCAGTCTCAATGCTGTTGAGGCCACGGCAGCTTACAGCATTGCAAGAGGTTTGCTGCCTCGGGTGTATTAGAAGCAAAGCTTACACAAATTTGCAGCCCATACAGGACAATGCTTGCTCTCCAGTCTGGAGCACCTGCAACTCCTTCCCAGAGGAACGGGAGTGAGCACAGAGCTGAGGGCAGCAGAGACGTGCTATTCAGGCTTCAGAACAATGTACAAAAGGAGAAAGTAACCCCAAATTCCCTTGAGAAATTTAAACCAATTCACTCCTGCCACATGTTGTTTCCCCTGCCCCGACCACAGGAATGTGTTTTGCTTTTTCTGGTGACTTCGCTCTTCCAAGCCAGAGGGTCATGTTGACCTTTATTTCTGTAATCAGTTTCTATAATGAGCACACTTTAAGCACATACACGCGCGGAGAAAATTAAGTGAAGCCTATGCTATTATGTTTATATTTAGACATCCCAGAGGCACAAAGCAGGTTGCTGATTTTCTGTGAAAATTCTCTTTCCAGACAAATGTATCTACATCTGTTGCACAGTGAATGATTAAAACCACAATCCTGCAAGCGATAGCTACCCCTGCGTATTTACCAGGGCTCGCACAAAGCCGCAGCTTGTAACAATGATTGCAGTCCACTCAAGGGAAATAGCCTTTATGCTTTCTATTTGCTTTCTCTATAAGGGAAAGTTTTAAGAAAAAAGGAAGGCAGGCAGTGTTCCCTGCAACTTCTTCATTTGTTATGAAATGTATGTCTTTAGCCAGCATGGGGAGAGTAGAATCTCATTAAAAACCTGCCCAAGAGCATAAAAGCAAAGGGTTTCTAGGACCGCTCTTTCAACATGAAAGCAAAAACTTTAAGGAAGAGTTTCTTTAGGAAAAAACTCTCCTTTGCAGAGCCTGAGAGCTGATGGAGAGCTGATTACAGCTCCCCAGCTCTGCTTTCTTTAGGCCAAAGTTGAGAGGTATCAGTCATAAACTGTTGGTACCACTTTTCTTCTTCTGTTGTTTCTGCTTATGAGCACACGAGGTTTCAGCAGCGTCTTAGATTTAAAAAAAAAAACAAACAAAAACACACTTCTATTTTTAATGGAGATTTGGATTTAAGGACTAGGAACTGAAAATCCAGTGGGTTAAATCTGATGGAAAACTTGAATATACTGTCCCTTGTCCTGTGGGTTCAGATGCAAACCTCCCCTGCATATATTAGATTACAGCCCTGGCTGAGTCTTCAAACTGAGTTTAACAGCATGCAAGGATGAGTGTGCTTTAGTCTGACTGGTGTCACAGGGACAAACCCCATCCAATTATACACAGAGGAAAATCAAATGAATTTATAAGCATTTCAGTGGAAACAAGCGCATAGATTTCCACCCATAGGACCATGTGGATTCGCACTTGAAATCACTCACAATGCGATTCATCTCGCCTAATTTTGCCATCTCAAAGTTAGCACTTCCCCAGGATGTTCACCTTGGCAGTCCCCTGTGCACCCTCTGTCAGTGGACAGGGATGGGCATGTCCCCCAGGACAGGATGAATGTCCTCTCAGAAGTTACTTTATATAAATATAAAGCCTGTGTGAAATCACTTTGCATGTGAGATGTGCAGCCACGCAGCTTCAGTGAGCAGCCGTACAACTGGAACGAGAAATTCAGAGATCATGTGCGGGCAAGTACGGTGCAAGCAGCTCACACCAAGCATTCACAGGACAAATACCATCCTGGCAAGCTCACAAGTTTTGCATCTAGTACGGCTGAGAAAGGGACGCACTTGTCAGCAAAACTGTTCATGAAAAATAATTTCACCAAGAAATTATAATTAATGCTGGAATCATTTTTAAATGAAATATTTTTCAGTGATACATGTAGATAGCAATGTTATTTTGCCAATTTGTAACATTTTGTCAAATTTCTAGTGCCAAATGAAGTCTGAAAATAGGTCTCCACTGTGAAAGAGAGATTTTGTTTTGACAAACTGAATAAAATGTTTCAATTCTTCTGCTTTTCTGGTGCTTTTGTTTTGAAATTGTCTTTCCATTTGTGTAATAAAAACATTAAAATTTGCTCTCAATCAGAAGGAAGCATTAGTCTGAATTCAGATAAACCAGATAATTAAATATATAATTTGGAATGATTTTAGAGAGGGATTTTAATTCAATTATTTAAAAAGTTTTCAATCAACCTGGTACACTCAAAATACTGAACAGTGAAACAGCCAAACAAATAGGAAAATCCGTTGTTTTCATAATTCTACCACTGAATAACAGCACGTCTTGCAGTTTTAGTTAAATGGTTTTCATGCACTATTTTGGTTTCATGTTTTCAGATAAATATTTGTAGTGGCGACTGCATACTGTGTACACAAATTGTAACTACTTCCAACAGCAATAGGTACCTGATTATGATTCATGTGCCATATGTTTCAAGGAAACATAAGGAAAAAAAGGCATTAAAACACATTAGTCTTTAAGTATTGTTTCTAGTTGGGGCGGTGGCATAATTGTGATTTCTGGCAATATAGCGTGAAAAGTGGAATTGTGATTTACATGGACATAAATCATGAAAGAAGGACAAAGTATCGCTTTCACTTCATCCGTACATGGAACTGTAACTTCATCTTTTCTTTTCCTTCCTTATGAGATTCTAGATTTCCCAAATGGTGCATTAAAATTCTCCTCACCAAGCTGAGAAGCAGCAAAAGGAACCATGATTTCAAATGTCTGATTTCTCTTTTTGTTTTCCCAGTATTTGACAACTGAGAAGCACTGACAACTTACCTACATCGCCTGCTCTTACACACTCACTTGAAGTCTCAAGGGGTTGGGGCTTTTTCTTATCTCTAAGTGGGTCTTCACCTGAAATTCCAAACTAACCAAAACCACAGCACTAAAAAGTTAATGTGTACAGTTGTATGATTATTTCAATTCTTATTTTTATTCGTTCCCGTACGTCTTGACAGAAGAATGATAACCTGATGCAAATGAAGATTACCAGCCATTTCCATTTAGGTAAAAAATGGTATTCTTTTTTTATAAGAGGAAAAAACAATTTAAAAAATCAATCAATCAAAAAGAAATCTGCTCTTTTAAAAAAAAGGCAGCTAAGTCAGTTTGAGGAAACAAGAGGCTTTGGAAAGCAACAACGTCCCAGTGTCCATTTTCACAAGAATGTCTCCTGGCCTTTTGACCCTGAAAAAAAATTAAGAAATCACAAAATTGTGGGGAGAAAAAAGTCCTTGAAAGTTAAACCCCATTTTTCAACCAGCATGACTGTCCTCCCTGAACTCCTCCACCACAGCATAACATCGTCTGCTTGATGATAAAAGAGCTCAAAGAAAGAGTTAAATATTGCACAGTGATCACAAAGGCCTCTAAGTTATTTTTTTTTAGCAATTTAAAAAAAGAGGGGGGGATTCCCTTTGCTTTTTGGTATTCATGTTGTCCTGAAAAGATGTTGTCCCTGAAAAGCTCACAGCTGGTTTCTGTTATTGCTGCTCATGCAATGTGCCCGGTGTGTATTGCATATGCTCCATCGCCTTCCCACCCACACAGCTTATGCCAAGGCCCGGAAAACACTCGAGCAACGCACAGGATAATCTATCAGAAATCAATTCCATGATCTAGGAGTAATTTATCATTATATGTCGTACATCAGTTCATGTTGGTTATTGAATTAAAATGAAACTAATATGGTCTTAAGCAAGACTGAAAAAACAAGATCATTAAGTAGTTAAAGAGATCATCAGAAACTCATTTTGCATTGTTAAAATTATTGAATTAGGATTATTAAAACCTCTGGCAAAATCCAATCCCTTTATCAGGTTAGATTATCAGCAGACTCCCAGCACTGATTCAGAAATCAGGAGGCAAGCAGCAACTTTAAAAGTGAAATGGCAATGCTTTTTATCTACTCCTTCTCATCAAACCCTTTTGTATTTGTAAGCTCGGTACTAATGAGGCACTGCGGTGATACTCATTGTGCTTTGCTACCTGGAAGTTTCCTATAGTGAAGATGAAAGAGATGCTTGTTGGAAGTCTTTTTGGTTTTGGTTTTGTTTAGCAAACGTAAATGAGATTTTTTTTTTATTTAATATTATAGTAGAGCAGTGATCATATAACACACATATAGTTTTCTGTCTAATTGCTCTGCGTATCCGGAACTTTGAAGTTAGTCCATATAAATATCTCTGTGACTGAACAAATACTGCTTTTGATTTCCACCCGAGGCAAAACAAACAATTTTATTCTCTAGCGTGGATGGATTCTGACTTGTGTTTTATGCTAGGCAAACCTCAGAAACAAAAATTCATATTCAGCTGCTCTCTGTAGTGCAGAAATTCAAAAAAGAAAGTAGAAACAATCTGTAATTCGAATTTATTGGCAATTTGCTAGCACACTTATCTGCAACAACACAAGCAACATGAACAATCAGGGCACAGAGCTATTTGGTCTGGAGGCCTTAAGAAAAGGATGTTTGAGAACGGGTGAATAAATCGAGACTATGAAAAGAGCAGCACAAGCATTAAGCTAAGTAGGACTAGAGCAAAGACAACTTGACAAAGGGAGCAAAGTCAGACAACTCTTCTTGCAAGTAAAGCCCTTGGTGCTGGAAGGCTGAGGGGAAAAATCCTGAGCACAGCTGGAGAATAATGGAATTGTATTTTCTTTTTTAAATGAAGCTTCTGTTTTTAAATCATAGTAAATACCTCATCTATAATTATTTGAGAAATGCTTCTAAAATACAGCTGTGTTCTGAATTTCCCGGGTGATGGAGCCTAGCCACATTATCCTTTTTAAACAGATGTGGTTTGTAAATATAATTACTATGGCACTTTAACTACATCGTCGGGTGGCTGTGGAGATGAGGCCAGCTGTGTCTCCTCACCGGTTTAGCTCCCCAAACAGATGTCTCCCCTCATGGGAAGGCAGCGTCTTGCAAATCACCACCTTTGAGAAGTGCCACCATGGAAAAACATTGAGACATCCATCATCTTAGCATTTTCTTTTCCTACCTGAGAGCAAAATTGTAGCAGGATCTAAGCGTCAGTTACAGGATGGTTCCTCCTCACACTTACTCTGAGCTGAATCGGGGGAGACCTGGCTTTAACCCGCCTTGCAGTCACGCCAGTGTGGCATATGGCTATTTGAGGAAAATCCTAATGCTGAAGGCTGCTTTTATGTGTTTGACTGTAGAAGGCCTGGCATGCCAAGCTAGACTCAGGCCAACATGAGAGAGAAATTGGACTACAATTTGCATGAAAGGAGAGGAGCAGCACTGAGGAAACGCTGATGCCCTCCCTGCTCCTCTGCTAAAACTGTAAACGAAGCTGGAATAATCACAGCTACGGTTTCGGTGAGTTTTAGAGTGACAGGGCTTTAGGCTGGGGAGTCCCACACCAGTCCAGGCTACAGCAGAAATGGGGCTCGAGAGACGTTGCACCGGCTTGCACACTGCTTCTCCTGCCTGTGCCCAGTGGAGAAGGATGATATGTTGATGTCTCCATACTGCATCTTTCCTTGATGACTCCATACCCCATCCAACCTACTCTAAATTACTCACGACTTTCCACTGGCAAAGAGTATTCAAGGGTGATCTAAAATCTCTGTGGCACGATGAGTGCCTGCTTGAGAAACCGCCTATGGGTTTTTTTCTTCGGTCTAATCCTGCCTGCTGTGTTTGGCACCATCAATCGCAGAAAACAAGCATGGATGCTCTGGATGCCTCTGCTCTGCCCCTTCCTCCCCACCATCCCATAGGAGCTCCACTAACAACCTGTGAAAGGAGCCAGCAGGTAAAACCCTGCTGTATTTACTGAAATAAGCCTTTAGAAAGGATCAAAACCAGTAAATAGTTAGCGAGCCATCGTGTAACTACTACGTACAAGAAAAGCGTCCTCCGTCAAAACCAGGAATGCTAACAACACCTATTGCCGCGAACACCCTGTCACACTGTCACACAGCTGAATTCGCTAAATGAAACAGGTAATTATTATAAACGGGAAATGCCACTTGCCAATGTCCTCATCCCACTGAATGAACAAAAGTTGTTTACTCCATTTTCTTTTCAGGTGGTTAATAAAGATGGTACAGAGGTAAAAGAGTCCTGGTAATTTAGTAGATTCCTGGCACTGAGTTTCCTCTTATTGGATTTTATTTAATCAACTCTAATTTTTCTCAGCAAATCTTAACCTGTTCACATTAGAAACTCTTCCAAATTAATTAACATAAAATTTCCTTCTTATTCTCGAATAATCAAACTCTCACACTCCCCCCACAGGTGTTCACATGGAGATCAGCAATGGTCTCTGCCCTCCAAATGCTCTTGCACATCCAGTGATAGGGGAAAGGACACTTAATCATGCTGCTCTCTCAGCCTGAGATCTGTTACAGAGCCTGGCTTTTTAGAAAATCTTGAAAACAGTGCAGAATTATTGTCTTCTATTGGCTAGAAGTCAAAAAAAAGTCTTCTACTCTGAAGAGACCAAGCACAAAAAGTAAGCTAAAGGTGCAAGAGAAAATTTTAAAATATCCTGGTTCCAGCTGCCCTCCCACACTGAAGTCTTCTTTGAAGAGGAGTCCATCCAAACTCCCTTTCAAAATAGTTTCAGCCAGTCTTTCATTCATCTTTATTTCATTCTCAGCTTGACAACTCTTGACTCTGTGGTGCATCTCAACCCCAGCCATGATGAACTCCACCAGCCTCCTCACTCCTCTGCCCTGGTCTTCAGTGGTGTTCTCAGCTGCACGCTGTTTCCTACATCATCTTGGACTTCTTTGGCATCTCAGCAAACAGATAGCATCTGGCCCAATGCAGGTTTTCCTGCTGGAGCACACAGGCAGGTTTGCAATGTGAGGATCATTTGGCTCCACTATGATACTGGCAGGCTTGACAATGACTAAGCTATAACTAACCACATTTTGGCAGACTGGGAAAAAAGAGGGGGGGGGGGGGGAAGAGTATTCTGGGCATGGGGAACATTAACCCAGTTGGAAGTGTTGTGTTTCTGTGGTTCCCATCCAGAGAGCTGAAGAAGGCGAGTCATGATGGGGGTTTCAGTAAAATGTTCACTGCCTATGTGGTTGTATCACTCCGATGACTGCGCATGGAGAGCCAACAAATGCAAACGCAAACCTTCTCAGTGAATTCAGTGGGCTTTGGCTGAGATGTTGGAGGCCCAACTACAGAACTTGAAGCTATTCAAATGTGAAAAAAACATCAAAAATAGGTTTTTAAACCTGGAAGTCAGAGCATACAACAGAGAATGTGCCAAAAAAAAAATTGTGCCCTGATTATTATTTTTTTAATGATTCAAACTTTGCCATCATCCCAAAGTGAATAAGTTCCCTTTTGGTTAGGAATATTTTGAATACAAACAAAGGACATTTGAAACCAAAAAATCAAAAGGGAACTTGGGCTTATTCACAAAATGAGTGAACTGAAGAGTAGGAAGGGGCAGAGTCTAATTTATCTGAAACCTGAGCTCAGGGTGACATGGAGTCCTGTGGTGCGGAGCCTGGGCTCAGTGGCCAGCAGTCCCTTTCTCGTTCTAGCAACTGGCTGCTGGCCTGGGAGTAGGTCCATAATTTATCTCTGTTCATTTTTGCTATTGTAAAGGTGAGTATCTATTTTAAGCCCCAGGCTCCTTTGGTACTCAGTGGAGAGAGATGGGCATCTCCTAAAGCAACTCATCATGCCTGAAGGCAAGTGTATCTAAGATACAGGAGATAAATAGCCATGGAGGAAAGGTGAGCATCCAGCTTAGTTGGGACACCTCATTTTGGGCAGATACAGTAGAAGAGATTAATCTTTTCAGATGAAATCGAATTTGTTTGTGTGTCTGCATTTTTGGGTAGTCATTTAGCACAGAAATGTCAATGATTCCCTCTGACCTGAACCATTTGATATTTCCAAGTGACAGAAAATCCTGTTGCATCACTGCCACACAATTAACATGATAGACCTGGTCTTTCCTTCTGCATTAATGACCCAAAGCTTAAGAAGAAAATTCCATATTCTGTATTATGAGGAACTAGAATGTTTGATAAACAATTAGCAAGGGGAGTGCAGAGTCTGTTTCATGTCTATAATATATAGCTTACAATCCTGGCTTCAACTTACACTTGACTTTTATGCCAGCAGTATATGTGGTTGATGGGGAAGGCAGATCCTAAATGCCTGACTGACACATTAAATGTGATGGGTCTGTAATGCAGGCAGCATGACTAGCAGAAAAGGCCCTGTTATTTGTTTGCTTAAGATCCCTAGGTACTTGGTTTTAAAGCCTGCTTGGAGCCAAGCAACAAGAATCTTTAAATCTGCAAAGCCAAAAATAGCTCTGACATCCCAGTTAAAATAAACTGCAGATAATCTCTTGTGGCAAAATTATGGAGTGCAGCCTAGTGAAGGCAAAGCAAACTCTGATGGGGACCGCTGTGCCTCCTCGATGTAGGCTTGATGTTTTCTCAGGTAGCACTGCATTATCCTATTTCTTTCATTTGAATGTTATCTCTTCCTCTTCCCAGGGAGGTTACCTTGCACAAACCCTTGTGCAAGTTTTTTCAGTGAAAGAATTTTGTGGTTTCTTTTGAACTGGTCCGTACCTGGAACACCCTGTTCTGATCCCCTGGTCCATTCCTCTCCTCACTGTATCCCTTGTATAAGGTTTTGATAGGACACTCTTCTAGCTCTGATCTTCTCTGAGATTCATATGGTAGATTTCAGTCCATGCAATAGACATTTGAGCATCACGGGATTGCTGATCCTTTCAGGACTGTTGATCTGTCTGACTCCCAGAGCCCATGTTCTTTCTCCTTGATAAAACCCAGCACTCAACACATTCACAATCTAAAAAGAGGGATTTGTGTATGTGTGTCTCTGATTTACTGTTTTTCTTGTGGTTGCACAGCTGAACGCCTAGAAATGAAACAGCCAGAAATGAGTAAATATACTTAATTTTTAGCAACACGAGCAACAACAGACCAACAGGGTGTTCTGGGTCTCTGCAGCTCCTGCATGTGCCCAGTGAGGAAACACGACCTGACTCTTCCTGCACCAGCTGCTTTGCCCCATGAGGAGTTTGCACCTCACAGAGCCACCCCCCTGTGCATCATTAACATTGCACACCCTTGGTAGGCTATTCTCAGTGTCCCTATCAGGCACCCTGTATCTTCACAACAATTAAGGGAACAGGTGAAAGTGCTAATAAAAAATAATGCTAAGAAGATCTGTTATTTGAGCTCCTTGGAAGAAGCTGTGAGCTGGAGTGTGGCTTCCTAACTTCTACTTCTTCAGGTCTGAAAATACTAAAGGTATTTCCAAAACCTTGTTACTCAGTTGTTACAGTTATTGCAATTATTCCCAACCATAGCATAGTTAGAAATCAGATTTCATAAAGAAGGGAGAGATCCATGATAAGGTTTCCAAGAAGATATATGTAAATCAAAAGAATATGAACAAAAGATCCAAATAATGAAATGAGGAGGCACCAAATGGAAGATCCATGGCAGGGTATTTTAGTGTCATTCTCCCAGAGACCCCCGGGCATTTTTCGCTATCAGGGAGCTTGGGTAGGCACGTTTACTCTACCAGATCCCTGCACAGCCTCCAGCTGACGCCCAGACACTGAAAGCTTGAAAATCTGGAAAAGGAAGCAAGAAGAAAACTCATTATGCAGAAAGCTGGTGGATCTTTCCCTGTTTTCTGCTGTGCCTCTTTTTTCTCCTCCCTTAAGGAAACCTTAAACTTAGTCCTGGTGACACAGAGAGCAACTGAAGCAACCATCCCCTGCTCCTTCTGTCCCCCATTGTGTCCAGGGATGCAGGAGCCAAGCTGTGAGCTGGGGCTCTCCAGCCAGCCAGGCACCACGAAAGGAGTTTGCAAGAGAATTTGCAGTTTGGAGAATTTTCTCCAAACAAAGGCAGAGTGGGGGAAGGACTTGTGGTCACTCAAGCAGCCTGTTGCAGCAAACCAGCCTCTGCAGAGCCAAATCTGGACGGAACAACTGGGTTTCATCAGGCATGGACTGAAATACAAGGAATCGCCATTGCAGTCTGGAAAGACCTTTTCTCTCCAAAAAGTCAGCAAGGTATTGGAAGGCTCTGGCCTTTAATAAAGGTAGAGACAGACACTGAAGTAATCGCCTTGGCAACTGATACGGTGCTGATGTCACTGGCCAAAGCAGCATCATGTGTGACAGCAAATGTGTGTCGCTCACCGAGGGGCAGATGAGACAGGTCTGTGCTGGGCTTGGCTGCTGGATGTCTGGAGCAGAAAGTTTCACTCAGCCAAAAGGACTGTGAAGAAAACCCCATTCCCTCATTTAGACTGTGATTTTGGAAGGAGTTTGAGAGAATTAGGTGCTCAAACCTATGAGACTTCAAGTGGTATGGTTTCTACAAACAGGGTCTAATCGAGTGTGTTTCCAGGTATTTCTCCTTTGTATTGCAATGCTGTGCAGAGCCACCATTGACTCAGGGGAGTTTAATTTGTCTCTATTATATACGTGTGTCTTGCTCACACACGTCCTTTCTGAAAAGAGCTGTAAATTACTTTTTATGAAAAACAGGCACTCACATATGTATTATTTCTTTTTGTGTCTAAGAAAAATGAGCCTTTTCATTTAATTTGCTCCAATTTCTCCTTTCAGTCCTCCCAATTGCAGACCTGTAGACTGTAATTATTGTATGGTTTATCTGCTCTCACAAAAGGGTAGAAAAATCAGTAACACAAGTGTCAGCAATGCTGGTGTGGGGTAAGGTGAAGCTCTGCTGTCAGCAATCAGAAGTATATTATCAGCTCAGCCATTTCTAATTTTTTGGTGGCAGCAAGGGGGGCATGGATCTGGACCAGCTTTGAACTAGCATAATTATTTTTAAAATACAAACACTCCATAGCCAACATGCAGCATAACTTTGGCCTATTTTCTGGCTCTTTACACCCACCTGCTGACCAAACCACGCTTGAGAAGTAAATGTAATGATCGTCTTTGGCCCTGGTGGGGTTGGTTGGCTGGCTAGTTGGCTGGTTGGTTGGTAAGTTTTTCGGCCCCCTAAAACAGCCCCTCATCTGGCCCAGATCAGCATCGCTCTATAGGGATTATTTGAGCAGGGTGAGTTTGGTTCTGCTGAGACTCTTCCTTTTCTGGCCCTGGAAATGAGAGTTGTCCAAGGCCATACAGCCACTATTCAGTAACCTACAGGGCATTACAGTATTTTTCTTGCGTTACTTTGAGGTTCATCCACAGATGGTGGTGATATACCAGCACTAATTAGTCTTTGAAACTTCCAGGGTAAATCCAGAAACTCAGCTTTTTATTCCAAGTAAACTGAAAAAATGTTTATTTCACATTTAAATTTCAGCTATTGACTAGGCTCACCATATCAATAGACTGGAGATATTATAAAGCACTGACAAAAGGAGGAGGAAAAAACAATTGTTTAAAATTCATTCCGGTTTTGCATTGTGTTACCCAGGAAGACCTTGGCAGCTACCAGATTATCAGAGGTGGGAATTTTTAGTGTCAAGACAGTAACTAGGGAGAAACTGAGCCAAACAGAGCCAAGAATATTGTCTGTGCTTAAAGTCTCAGAGCAGTGAACAACATCCCATCCATTTAATCGGAGAGACTGGATGCCTCTGTGCTGGCAGAGTCCTGCCCAAGCTGCTAGCAATCCTTTTAGACAAGATAGGCACAGAAAGCGAATGCACTGAAGGTCAAGGTATTATGTGTGTCTTTTAAAACCCTGACTAATGAAAAATTGGGACTTTTGCGACCAGATTGGCAGGGAGGATGAAAGGCTTTGTGAAAAGCTGCATTGTTATTGACATCTCTGCCAAGATTTTGAAGTCCTACCTTCAGTGCAATTTCCCACTTGAATTCTCTGGCCTTCCCTGAAAGGTAGGAGAGGAAGGGATTGCGCAAATCAGGGGAGAGTGGGCATGAGAGACTGGGAAGAAGAAAGAGCAAAAGAAAAAGAAATTACTGATAAGGTTTTCCAGGAATTCTTGCTGTCGCCGTCATGGTACTAATGCACATCAGGTTAAGTCAAGAGAAAAGGCATGATGGAAAACTGGCTAAAATCCTCTATTTCAGAAATGCAAAGTATGAGCAGTTCTGGAGAGGGGAGAGATGGCATGGTCCAAGAGTTCACAGGGAGGGGAGAGTGCTTCTCGCTGTGCAAGGGAGCATGCAAGACAGTTCAGATGCCATCACACTGATGAGAGAGCTGGCAACACCTGGAGGACCTTTGAAGTCCTCAAGGGCAGGAGTAACCTTCTGGAGGAGCTTGACTGACAAAAGGGTTTACTACACTAGCAACAACAGCCATAGCCCCAAGCAGAATGGCTTGGAAGAGAATAATCGTTTCATGGGAAATTGATAAAAAATTCACTCATCAATTTTCCTCAAGTTTTATGTTTTTTACAAGAGAACCTATAGACTAAATCAGCACTATTTCTCGTCTAAATTTTCTTCCTTATTTCCTCTCCATCCTTATTTTATCTTGTTAAAGGGATACAACGGAAATAAAAAAACAGGGAATATGGAAAAAGGAAGGGGTGAAGAAGAGAGAAGTGTATATTATTTTAATATGATCAACTTTCGTCTTCATCATGAGGACTATATTTTCCATATACATTTCTTAAGGGCCCTTTGCTCTAACAAATAAATGATGATGAGGTCGAGATCTGCGGCCTGTTCAGTTCCTAACATAGGCCTGGGCTTTGCTGAGGCGGTTAATTTTGGCCGCAATATGTGCAGTCTTCCAGCTGAAACAGGCAGTGCAAGGAGCTCCCTCAGAATCCCTCGGTGACAATGTGACCTATCTGTAGGACACACAGGGAGAGAAACTTGGGTCCAGCTTTGTAAGAATTGGTGAAGAACCTCTCGGTGGATAAAAGCGGAAAACCCTGCCGTGATCACTCCCAGGAGGTAATTTAAGTTAACTAGGCAATTTTGGCCAGTATTCAAGCAGGAAGGGATGTGAGCCCTCTCAACCTTCTTTGAAGTTATAGATATGTATGAACATACTGAGAACAACTTTGATAGGCTCCCAGCTTTTGAAATTTGAAGTTTCTGTAATCACACTTTAAAACCTTTTTGAAAATAATCATCCCATCAAAGTGTCCTTTTATGGCTTCTTATGTCAGGCTGGGTCAGCAGCATCACACTGTGGCATGTAGCATGGCATTAAATCAGAGAGTGGTGTATCTTAACTGCAGGGATTGAATATTAAGCAGGGGAAAGAAATACATGGCCCTGCACTGTGCTGACCCGTTCACTCCTATGTATATATTGTTTACTCAACCTGGCCAGCCTTCTCTCCTGGTCCCCACTGCATCCTCCCTGATGAGTTCTGGAGCAGGTGAAAGGCATGGCATTTAGAGAGCCAAAAATTTTAACAAGAAAAAAATCAGGATAATTTGCAGAAAGCCTCCCATGCATGCTCCTGGCCACACAGCAGAGGGTGAGTGCTTCAACAAGCCTCTACCTTCTCCTCGAAGACAAGGAGCTAATGCAGGCTGGTGGCCAGGAGGGACCATAGGGACAGACCCCCATGGTGGGCAGGGTTCTCATGGTTTTGAGGAGGTGGAACCATTTAGATATTCACTAAAGCAACTTTTCACAGCTGATCAGTCAAAATCTCAATAGCTGGGCCTGTTTTATTGATCTCTCAAGAAATACACCAGTTTTCACCACTCCGGGCTTTCATCATAGTTGGTCTCACATTTTCTTTTATTTGCAAATTTAATGTTCTGAAACTGTTCCTAATTTTCTTTATTTCTTCTCCATCTGTCCCTGACTTTATAGCATTGACTTTCTTCTCTCCCCTCTGTAGCATGTCAACGTTTTTTCTTGCGTTTCTGTATTTTGGTAGCTTGCTCCTGATAAAAGCAATGACTTCTCACTGTCTAGAGCAATAACAATTGTGGGAAGAGTTCGTATCCTAATGTTTAAGGCCTTCAAAGACATTTACATGACCCGTTGCCTTGGAGGCCCAGAGAACAGCTGAGGGGTATGTCCCCACAAGGACTCAGGCACTGCAGGACCACGTGTGGTGCTGGATTTGTAGTCCTGTACATCAGTATCTCCTAATCACTAAGAGGTCTGTTCCAACCTTGAAGAACCTGGGCAAGATGGTCCCAGCCTGGAGCACTTTCCTTTTTTTTTTTCGTAGTCTATTTAAGTATTTTGCAAAGGAGCACAGCAGGAGGGTCTGAGCCTGCTTTCCTCCAGAGCAGTCTACAGGCTTGGGGCAAAGGCGCTCACCTGGGACACTCTGGTGTGAGCAGAGCGAGGAACTAAGTCTCCCATTTCCTGGTGACATTTTTTAACTACTAGGATATTAGAAGCTAAAAATGAACACGAAGAGAGCAGAGGACATCAAGTGTAAAGGTATTCAGTCCAGCCAAGCCTTCAGGCAACCTAAGTGCGCGATGCTTAATTCACAGCTGCTGGGAGGAAATAGGCATGACACAGGGACTGCTCAGCACCGCGAGGGTTAAGGCACCTCCAGGCTTGCCCAGGACAGTGCTGTTGCATGCTTCCAAGGCTGGACAGCAGCAACGGGTGTAATTTTGAGTTGGCATGGCTTCAGTGTGAATAAGGCAAACTTCAGCAACTAAACCCATACTATATCAAGCATGCTGAATCCAAGGAGCCAGCCTGCGGTAAAGCCAGGCACAGTCTTAGCTTTCTTGGATCCTCTCTGTGTGCCGTTTTCTCTGCTCCCCTCTTAAAGCAGAAGCAAAAGGGCTTCTTTACTTTGTTTACAACACTGGAGGGGGAGCAATCCTGAGACTTTCAGATCTGGATCAGGACCTCAACAGGAATAGTGGAAGCACAGGGCCAGGGAAACACATCAGCGGTCCTTAAATAGCATCCCCTCAGGGCTGGAATTGCAGGATTCACCTCTGTCCCATGGGCTGTTCCTTCAGAGAAACAAGATTCCTTACGCTTTCAATTTCTCATTTTCTCCCTCTTCATCCGAGATGACACTAATGTACTAATGCTCAGAGCAGGGTAAATTGTTGTTGCCTCCACACACAGAGCCTGCAGCTTGGTCACAGCTGTGTGAAAGATGTATTACACTAATGGAGTTTTCTTGGTTTTTTATTTCAGATTGGGTAAATCCACAGTAGGGCTGCATCTGATTTCTAATCCATTAGTCGCCTCTTGCCTCTGTTGGAAAATGCTGAGTTATGTTCTCTGACTCCCATCTCCATTAACTCTCACTTCCAGCTTAAGCCACTTCCGATTTTGCTGGTTTTAGTTGCAGCTGTGCTTTGCATCACCCTTTGTCTGGATCCTGGTGCTTCTTGTGCCTGCTCCAAATGGAGCAACACCTCCGGGACAGGTGCAAAAGGGCTTTGTAGTCAGGACTGCATGACGTGACCACTGGTGAGAGCCAGGAACTGGCCTTGGGTACCCTCAGTACTAGTTTTGCAAGTGCACAAAGTATGGCATTACACAAAACCCTCTGTGGGGTTGGTTGCAACCCCACTCATTCAGATCTGGTCCAGAATCTTCCACTGAAGGCATGCTTGCCGTGTCCCAGGCATTTGGCCTTCTGTGTCCAACCTCAGCATGAGAAATTTAAAATTGTTACATCTTCCATTTGCAAATGCACCTAAATATCAATGAAATGGCAACTGGACAAATGGGCCATTGCTTTCCTCCAGCTTTACAATACTGTAACTTCTTTGACATCCAGTGGAGTGGTTCAGAGGTAAGTCCAATTCATATTACACAGGATTGCCTTTAGTAGTAAGGGTTAGACTTGTGATCCGTCCTCAGTGTGCTTTTTCCTACCGAGTACTGCCAAGTGCTAACATCATCATTGGAGAGGTCACCAAGAGTTCAGTGTTCTCAAGAATCTCCTGCTTTGTTTTTTGGCACTAGCAGCACAACAGCATCCCTTAAATTAAATTCTCTTGAAAAGAAAAAGACAACCATGGCTCTCGATACAAGATTTCAGGCATGTTTGTTAGTCAATAATTACTCTTAACCCATCGTAGCCCTTGCAAAACAATCTTGTTCCTCACAGATAACAATCTGTTATAGGAATGATTACATTATGCTTTCAATAAGAAATCTCACAAATTGATTAGTTTTCTATTAACCAATCAAAAACTGTAATACATCATAAAGCGTGGCTGCAGGAAGGATAAAAAAGTGCTGGGCAAAATCTTGTACTCACATCTAGCCTCTAAAAAATTAGTTGTTACAATTTTAACAGCAAAGTGTTACTCAGTTTCTACCACGAGCAGGTTTTCCCATTTAATTGCTACCTACTTCATTATCTTTTGAGGTCATTCCACGCTTTACGATACCCTCTATGCCAAGACATTAGTGGCACGACATGCCAAAATATACATTTTCCCTTGGCGTCAGTAGACAACCCCCAGTATTAAAGAAACACAAGCACAGACCCAGCAGGAATTAATAGATATGCATAATTTAGTTGTGTAAGTATTTCCTCCCTCCACGGTACGAAAGAGTGCATGTATCAGACAGCTGCTGGGAGGAGGAGGCTTCTGAGACCAAGGACGCAGCCCTGATCCCTTTGCTGCCTCCTGGGAAGTACCAGGATCTCTGGCTTTTCCTGCAGCTGCAGCCTTTCATCTTCGGTCTGAGCCCACTGTGAGGAAAGACACAAGTTTATCTTTGGGGCAGCCTAAGAGCAAGTGAAGGAAGGTCTGACTCCAGAGTCGAATGTGCAAAAGACTGTCTAGCAGGGTAGGATCCTGGTTTCTGATCCCTCCTCTCAGAGCTGCTCCTGTACTTTCTGCAAGGCTGCCTGTCATCTGCAACAGCACTAAGAGCAATTTTTGCAAGCTGGCCTCTATGCAGAGACTGAATGCCTTCTGCTCTTACCAGCTCTAATTTCTAGGATTCAGTGTCACCTTTTCCTTTCCATTTTCTCTGCTCCTTTCCAGCTTCCAGTTATTCTCCCCACTGTGTCCCACCAACAGCATTGGTCTGAAGAGGCAGAGGTCCCTTCCACAGCCGGGGGCTCTGGGTTGTATCCTTTCCAGCAAAGCCGAGGTTTGAACTTGGGGCCCATAAACTGGATGAGTGCTCTGCCTGCTCAGCTGCCATGTGAGATGAGTGTTGGCAGTATGTTACTTCCTGTGACACCTAAGGAAAGAATGAGCTGCTGCTCCATTTTAAAGCAAGCACAGAACTCAAGGTTACAGGCACGAGCTGAGCAACAAATGGATACAGGCATTTTCCCACAGCCCTGTCGGGATAAACCTAAGCCTTGGGTGGTGCAGGATTTAGCCTGCTGGATGCCCTGATAGCTGTCTGACAGAGGCACTTTGCACCCAACACATGCAATTTTCTCTCTCGCCCTGAACATGGATGGCAGCTCTGGGCCTGGATTCACTCCACATCATCCACCTTCCCACAGCCACAGTTCAGAAACCTGGGTTTCAGGTAGGGAGGCAGAAAGATGCGAAAGGGAGGGCAGGCAAAGATAAGTGGGCTGCTGAAGTCAAGGGAAACCCTATAAACGAGTCCTGAAAGGATAAATTATCACCTGCAGATGGAGTAAGGACATGAAGTAAAGACAGTCAGGGTTCAAGAATTAAGAAGAAAGAAGGATTCATTTCCAAAGTGTTCAGTCAATAGCACTCACAGCTCTGGAAGAGTCCTTCTTTATGAATTACAGAAAAGCCAACAGGTTTCTGAAAAATCCATTTGCCTCTTGAAAACTAGCTGGGTTTTGTCTCTTGAAAACTGCCTGTATGCAATTATTCACATGAAAACCTGGACTGACACAACTGTAAACACTACCTTCCATCTATTTAGGGTATGAACCTGATGATGATTGGATCCTACATTTAGGGTATGTGCCATCAATAGCTGAAGTAGCTGGAACATATAATCAAACTAAACAATCAAACATGGTATTGTTTAAGAGCAATGCAAGACTTGGATTTATGTGCTTAGATATCCAGTTAAGGTAGAAGACTGGGAGAGACTGATATGGGTACCAATGAGTAATTAATTCAAGTTTGGTTATATGCAAGGATTTAGAACAAGTTCTTAACAGAAAAGTAGTTGAAGGCATGGTGATGTTGGAAAATGAGATTAAATTAAACAGAATTTTACAAGCATGTTGGACTAGAGTCTTAGGCAAGAAATGCCATAGGTCAAATCCATTTGGTCATTTAAAAAAAAAAAATTTCATAAAGTAGCAGATACAAAATTATGCAAAAGAAGATGAGGCATAGGTTAACACTAAGCTAGGAAAGGAAGAGGCTAGAAAAAAGAAAGAGGGTTAAAAGAGGAAATATTTCTTTATAACAAGGCTACTGGAAGAGTTCCTCAGGGAATATTAGTATTTATAATGGTGTGCTGGGCTTGTTGTCCTCGGCAACAAGCTGGCTGGACTTATAAACAGAGTTTTAAACTAGATTTAGCAGGAGAAAGGGATGGAGTTCTATGCACTAGAGAGGAGCCAGGGGCTGCTGAGGCATTAGGAAGCAACAGGGAAACACCTGTGAATTGCCCAAGGAAATTAGGGCGAACTCCTCCTAAAAGGAGATGTGGCCGATAGCCCAGCCGAAGTGCCTCTATACCAATGCATGCAGCATGGGAAACAAACAGGAGGAGCTGGTAGACACTGCCCAGATGGAAAACTACGACCTGACTGCTATCACAGAAACACACGATTGGTGTGCTGTGATTCATAGCTATAAACTATTCAGAAGGCAAGGAAGGAGAGGTGGGGGAGTTGCCCTCTATGGCAAAAATGGGTTTGATTGCACACACTTGTCTTTGAAGAACAGCAATGTGCAGGTCGAGAGCTTATGGGTGAAAATTAGAGACCAAGCCAACAAAGAAAACTTTCCGGTTGGTGTCTACTACAGGCCACCCAATCAAGGAGAGGAGGTTGATGAAGAGTTCTTTCTTCAACAGCAGGAAGCATCATGCCCACAGGCCCTGGTCCTCATAGGGGACTTGAACCACCCGGACATCTGCTGGAAAAGCAGCACAGTGAACTGCAAGCAGGCCAGGAACTACTGTAGTGCATTGAGGACAACTTTCTAGTCCAGGTGATGGAGAGCCTGGCCAGAGGAGAGGCACTGCTGGACCTGTTGCTCACTAATGCAGAAGAACTTATCAGAGAAGTCAAGACTGGAGGTAATCTGGGTTGCAGCGATCATGCCCTGGTGGAATTCTCAATCTTGAAGGGTACAGGATGGGTAAAAAGTAGAGTTAGGACCCTAAACCTCAGAAAGGCAAACTTTCAGCTCTTTAGGATGCTAGTGCCTGGGATCCATTGGGAAACTGCCCTCAGAGGCAAAGGAGCGAGCGAGAGCTGGGATATATTTAAAGACATTTTTCTTAAGGCACAAGAGCTCTCAATCCTGATGTGCGAGAAGTTGAGCAGGGGAGGCAGAAGACCAGCTTGTCTAAGTCAAGACCTCTTAGCCAAACTAAAACACAAAACCAAAAAGTATAGGCAGTGGAGGCAGGGATACACATCCTGGGGAGGTTATAGGGATATGGCCCAGGAGTGCAGGGAGGGGATCAGGAAAGCCAAGGCACAGCTGGAGCTGAACTCGGGGTTGTTGGGGTTGTTTAGCCTAGAGAAGAGAAGGCTCTGGGGATGCCTTATAGCGGCCTCCCAGTACTTAAAGGGGGCCTACAGGAAACGTGGGGAGGGACTCTTTATGAGGCAGTGTGGTGATAGGACAAGGGGTAACAGTTTTAAACTGAAAAATGGTAGATTTAAATCAGATATTAGGAATAAATTCTTTACTGTGAGGTTAGTAAGACACTGGAACAGGTTGCCCAGAGAAGTTGTGGATGGCCCCTCCCTGGAAGTGTTCAAGGCCAGGCTGGATGGGGCTCTGAGCAACCTGGTCTAGTGGAAGGTGTCCCTGCCCATGGCAGGGGGGTTGAACTAGATGATCTTTAAGGTCCCTTCCAACTCAAACCATTCTATGATCCATGATTCTATGATCTAAATTAGTAGTATTCCTATTAAATCTGTTGAAGCATCATCAGCCCTGAGTAAAGCAGGAGTATCAAGAGGAAGAACTGGATGACCTTAAGGCCTAGAGAAAAATAAATCAATGCAACCTTTGTGCTGACATACAATAACACATTTGGAGACACAGCAGAACACTGAGCAAGCTCAATGCTTAGGGAAGAATATCTGTCCCATCTGACAGTCACCAATTAGCGGGAATGGAAAAGACATCTAGCCACCAACATGGTAGGGCTGAAAGAAAAACAAAGTCAGCCCTACAATATGTGGACACAACTAATTCCAGTGAAGATCACCCCGATGCCAGTGAAACAGGCCTAGGTAAGACCTCATCTCTGTGCAGTTCTGGACAGCCTCATTGAAGAAAAAAATTTGTCACTAGAACAATTGCTAAGGAGGACTATAAAGGGCATCAGGCACTGGTGATCTCATAAGAGAAGGTGGAAGAAGTTTGGTCTTGTTATGTTTAATAAAGAAAGCCTAAGAGAGGATTTCACTGCTTTTTGTAGGTGTCTGAGGAGGAACAGAAATACACCACAAGGGGAGCAGACCAACTTAAACTAAAGGATAATGCTGGCACAAGAATATGTAGGGGCAAACTGGAACTCATTTCAGCTGTATGTCTGAAGATCTGCACCTATTAGTACAGCGATGCTGTTGTGGTTTAGCCCCACTCGGCAATTAAGTACCACGCGGCTGCTCGCTCACCCTCCCCCCCGGTGGGATGGACAAGAGAATCAAAAGAGCAAAAGTAAGAAAACTTGTGGGCTGAGATAAGAACAGTTTAATAACTGGAACACACACACGCACAAAGAATAAATAAATTGTAATGAGAAGGGAAAGAAGAGAGCGCGAGAGGAACAAAACCCACGAGAAAACAAGTGATGCAACCTCTCACCACCCACCAACCGATGCCCAGCCCGTCCCCGAGCAGTGATCGCTGCCCCCCAGCCAACTCCCCCAGTTTCTATACTGTGCATGACGCCGTATGGTCTGGAATAGCCCTTTCGCCAGTTGGGATCAACTGCCTTGGCTGTGCCCCCTCCCAGTTTCTTGTGCGCCCAGCAGAGATGGGAAGCTGAAAAGTCCTTGACCAGTGTAAACATTACTTAGCAACAACTAAAATATCAGTGTGTTATCAACATTATTCTCATATTACAATCCAAAACACAGCACTATACCAGCTACTAGGAAGAAAATTAATTCTATCCCAGCTGAAACCAGGACAGATGCTGAGGATTGGGTCCTCGTTAGGAGACTGAAGGTGAGCTAAATTATTTTTTGGAAGGGATAAAGTGACAGTGGGGATCAGACTAAAGCAGACCTTAGTGGTTCCTACGGTCCCGTCACGGTAGAGAGAGCCCATTATTGTGGATGCAAAGTCAGGATTTCTCAGGGTTTCTAGATGCTGCTATCTTGAATCATTCTTGCTTCACTGAACTTCTTGCTAACATCTCTGTTTATTTATAATATCTCCAAACAGACATATAGTAAATACCTCAATAACTAAATCAAGAATCAGTATTCAATAATTCATGACTGTATGAACACTGTATCCTTCCCACATTAGCAAGATATTTACTCTATGACTATCTACTACTATGAGCTGAATCAACAAGGCTGTTAGGAAACAGTGCAGGAAGGCACAATGGTACAAATTTTTCTAAATGATTAGGTGTTCATCATTACCAGCAGCTGCAAATCCACACCAGAGAACATTACTCTTGCCTAAAAATAGGCAATTTCCTGATAAGAAATCATGCTGAATAAATTACTGTTTCATTGCCTCTTCCATGAAAATCTCCAATTTATGCTACCACAGATACCAAATGGACAGCCTTCTCTTCTTTTTCCATACAGACCTTTGCATTATAGCTTGGGGCATTTCCAAATCCAGCATTTAATCAGGAGATTACCTCTGAGGTGTAAAGATTGCTCTTTAATCTCCAAATCCAGACAGCTGCTGTGTTAAATACAGGGATACGTTGTCCCTCTTTAGTACCTAGTTCTTAATCAGACACATTGAGGATGAGCTGAAAACAGTCCCTTCTCACTTCCAATATCTATTTTTAAATTCCAGATTCTCCCCTTAGATGTTCTTGCTGAACCAGTTCATCACTCCAGGAGAAGAATACAACCTGTAATAACCAATCTCCAAACACAACAGCACAGCTTGCCTGCAGAGTATTTAGCTTTTAAAACAATGCTTTGCGGGGCAGAGATAAGTATGGAGAAGAGGGCAAGTTATTTAGCTTTATTTCAAGTCTGGAAAACTTGCCAAAGAGCAAGAGGCTTAATAAGCTCGTCTTGTTTATTTTAACCAAGAGAAGTGGAACTGATGACTTGATCTGTTTTCAGAGTACCTGAATAAAAGATTTCTTTCAGGTGGGATCTTCCCAGACCACCAGACGAAAGAGTGAGAAGATCCACGTCTGAAAGCAGAAGCTGGGAGAAATCTGGCAGGAAATACAGACTGCATTTTCTGAACAACAATAAAGCAATTTTGCACTTGGCCAAACTTCAAGTTCCTATTTAATTGATAATGTCCAAGGGATCTGGTCTGCTGGGATTGGTATTAAAGCACCTGTGAATAAGTATCACAGAGCTTGAAAAAAGATAGAGATGGAGGAGAATGCTTTGGTGACAAGAAAACCCTCTCCTCGCTGTGAAAGTTTTGACTTTGTCTTGAGTCTTTGTCTCAGTTGCTGATATCTCAGCTATTCCTTATCCTAAGCCATCACTTTGCTACAGCCCACCAATGCCCTGCAACTCAGCTCATCACTGGTAACTTATTAAGCCATGACAACCATTTGCTGTATTCACATGCCTAAGTCTTGAAGACATGGTCTCAAAGTAAAAAAATTACCTTTTTTTTTTTTTGGCTGTCTTATTTGCTGGACCCTAAATTGCTGCTGGACAGTTCTGATTACTTTTAATAATGAATAATTTCTTTTCAAGAAAACTCAACATTTGACAATCAAATTTGGACAGTGTTCTTGTGCCACTGCTTCAGCATTCTTGCAATTCAGAAAATATGTTTCCAGCCCAAGTTCCTATTTGAGATGGAGTCCAGTTAAGCTCCCCGTCCAGTTAGCAATCCCCTCTCTCAATTCTAGTGGACCCCAATATGAAACGGGAACACTTGGCTGCCAAGAGCGGGCTTTTTTCAGGACTGATTCTTCCGTGCTGCCTGGATGCAGTAAAAGTTGACAGTGCTTCGTCAACAGCCACATGGATACAGGCCAATGGCCTCATAGTAAATGCTGTCCCAGGAAAATAAAGATCACAAGTCTTGGTCTATGGTGAGATTCTCAAATACTGTCTCTGATATAGTGTTTGATAATGCCCAGGGGGAAAAAAAAATAAGTCCCATTCCCTGCTGCAAACTCAGTACAGCACCATCTGAGTTATATCACAACAGCACTATGCCACTTAAATCATGGTTTTAAGAGGCTGCTGATCAACCACAGAAGCTTATACACCTCCCTTCCTTTGCTCCTGAAGCATTTGAGCTCCTCATAATCTTTGACAGATTTAAGGTAATAGCATGGCTTGCTATCAATTGTCTCCATTTTACAGAGAAAAATATGAGTGACAGTGAAACTAGGGGCCTAATTTTTCAGCCATGATAGAGGTCACCTAGTCCACCTCCTTGCACAAAGGCTGTTTCAGCTCTTCTCAAACTGTTAACGGCTGCTCTTACCCAGACCCATGCTCAGACACCTCCACTGATGGAGGGAGATGCTCCCACCTCCCCAAGCAGCCTACTCCAGTGCTAAGCTGCTGGCTTTTGGAAGCTTCCTTACTGGCCAATCTCTCTCTCCCTTACTACAATTCATACCCACAACTTCTTGCACTGGATATGGAAAATGGATATTTCCTCTCTGCAGCAATATTTTAAACATTTAAGCTCTCATATATCTCCCCTCTGCCTTCTGTTCTCTAAACTAAACAACCCCAGCTCTTTCAATCTTCATGTTTTCTAGATTCCTAGTCATTTTTATTGGTTTTTTCCCTGGACTATCTCCCATTATTTCATGTTTTTCTTGCTTCATGGGGCCCATGTCTGGACAGCTGAGACGTCTCCATAATTGCACAGAAAGAAGGGTTTATTATACAGTATTCCTGTACGCATACCCCAGGATGATTTTTTTTTCTTAGCAGTCTGAGGTTTCCTCCTCTGATTCTTTGCGGACTCTTCATCCAGCTGTCCCCAGCTTGTATATAAGCAATTACTCGTTCCAAAACATAAAAGATCTCCAGTTTGTCCAGATTGTTTGTACTTACAATCAAAGTGTCTCTCAAACCACCTTCCATTCTGGCACAGCATCACTGAGGATGTCAGATTCATTCTAGTTTCTCCAACATTCATCCTCATTCCAGTTTCTCCAATATATGTCCAGAAATGCAAATTATCAGTCCCATGGTTTCCTTTCCTGCCTCTTTCTAAATACAGCAATGCTTTTTGATCTTTCACAGCCTTTTGGCCTCTCTCCTATGCTCCATGCAGAGGGAAGGTGCTAATGGCTGAAGACTTTGACATTGTTCCTCTTGAATCCATAAATATTCTCAGACAAATTTCAGCAGACGGTCTCAGTATTTAAAATGCTTAAGTGCTTGATGATTCATATTGTATTTTTAGAACTATCTACAGGACAATTTTAAGGGAATTTGGATGCTAAGGTGATCAATTAGAGATGCAAGATGGTTTTTGGAAACTAAATATAATCAAACAGTATCAAAGCAACTAAGAAGCCTTGAAAATTTGACCAGGACTCAAAATCTTCAAGATGTTTAGGACCCTACAAGTGTAATTGAGGACTTAGGACCTAGGGAATGGACAACAAAAAGATTTAAGTGTCATGTGTCCTGTCCCTGTGCAGACCTAGATGTAGGTACCTACAGGTGCCTAAATGACTTTCACAGGCTGGTCCCAGGCAGGACAGGCAGACCACAGATGAACATGGAATAAAACACCATTCTTTCAAGTCCAACAGCAGCCTGGAAAGCTTTGTACTGCTCTTTCCTCTCAAGGAGGGCTGTGTTTTCTATGGACCTTTTGAGCACAAAGATTGCCTGAGTCTGGTAAGGTGCAATTTTTTAATTTATGATAAATCTAACTAGATACAACAAGAGCACAGCAGTCACATGGATACCTAACAGCTCAGTAAATCTGATTCTGTCCCAACCTGTCTTCACTGTCAACCCTTGCCACAAAGGAGCACACATCTTAAATAAATCTGGGAAAAAGGAAGCGTTATGATGCCATTTTTCCAGCTAGAGATTCAGGGCAAAGAGTGATTAAGGTCCATTGATGCATAGATTAATATGCTGCTCAACAGAAGTAGTTTTTCCAAAGCCATGCTCCAAATATATGGAAGAGCTTATTTTGAACCCACACCACTGAAGAACAAGTGAGGGATGTCAGTGTAGTATCACCAACCATCTTTTACTGCATACAGCCAGATTTCAGTGATTGCAAATATAGACTCAATTTTGACGTATTTGAAAGGCAACGGAAGTGGGATTTCACTTCCCCACTTTTAGAATTTTTTATTCATTATGCAGTTTACTGTAGGAAAAATTAAACATGTAATTAATGTCAAATCCGCTCAACTGATTTATATATTGTGCATACATACAACAGAAACGGGTACTGTGTGTGAACACCCACTTCCTGAGACAGTACAATTTTATTTCTGCATGAACAGAACTGTCATATCTTCTTATTTATTTTCTTAAGTTAAATGAAATGTGACCCAGTGAGTCAAATGCCAGTTACGCTAGTTTATTTGTCAGTGTTTCAGGTGTACACAGTCATAACACTTTAACAGCTTACAGCATTTATGCTCAGCTATAGCTTATTGTCTCAACAGGAGATGGGCCTGAGAAACTCTGAGGACATGCAGTATTAATAACAACAAAAATGCTGCTGATCTGTATTTAGTTGATTGCATACATGTGGCCAATATTCCATTCAAATTGAAAAACTGGATGGTCAGATGAAGGTTTGTCCAGCTGAACTTCTGCACCTTTAGTAGGTGTCACTGTTGGCATCACCTCAGCATCTGGTTTTGATCCCTGTCTTAAAGGAAAGTTTAATCTCTGGGAAAGATTTGCAGGTATTAGTAGTCTACAACTCTCTGTGAGTGAAGTGGCAAATCTCACTGGGAGATATCAACAGGAGAGCTGGAGGTAGGATACAGGACACAGGTGCTACCCCATGTTCTGAGCACTGTATTTCAAGGATGGAAGATGTAAGAAAATGGAAAGAATTTGCAGGAGACAAACAGAAGCATTTAGCCATCCAGGAAGCAGGAACTGCTCAGACAGGTAGAGGGATGTGAACAGATACAGGGAATGGGTATGGGGAGGATGGTAACAGGACTTCTAATATTTAAAATGGGTCATAAATGTGAAGGCAATCAATTTTTCTCCACTAGTTGAGGAAGAAATTAAATTGTCACCACCAAGATTTCCTTTGGCTTTTAGAGAAACTTCTCTAGCTGTAATACCAATGAAGCAGGGAGCTGAGGAGTCTTCTCTGGTGAACGTTTGCAAGAACATGAGATGAACAGTCGGCCCTGGGAGCAGAGAAGGAAGAAGCGATATTTTCCCCCAGTGCAGAGCTTTGATGTACCCAGTCATTTTAGCTTCTGTCTTACATTTCTGTGATTTACACTACTGAATTAACTTGTTGATCTCAGGCTATACAAAGGGGCCCTGGAGGCTCCAGGTGGATCAGAGGTTTTATTTACTACATGGTACACAAATGCAAACCAGGAATCAATTCCTGCACAGAAAAGCTCTCTTTGCAAACCTGAGGATTGTTTTAAAAGAAGCTAAATAGCCTCAATAGAGCTGCCAGTCATCTGGGTTTCCCTGCTGATTGTCTCTTTCCAAATTTCTTTTATTGCCCAGAACAATCATTCAGGAAAAAAAAAAAAAAGAAACCACACAGAGAAAAAAACAAAGAAACTTTTCCTTTGTCAGGATTTGCAGTTATCCAGCAGTCTGCTAGGAGATCTTCATGCCCAGAAGGTCCAGAAGTTCCCTCTGTCCATGCTTTGGGATCAGTCTCAGTGTGCAAAGCAAGTCCAGAGCCTCAAAACTACAATGTGCTTACTGTATATCTGGGCAAAATCTGTGCACAGCATTTGCAGCAGGTTGAACAGAGCAGGACATGGGAGAGCCACCATATATGTGCCGTACGGCTCATGTGGTCTGTTTCTGTACAGTGCTTCTGAGGTGCTACAATTAGATGCCTTCAGCTTAATCCAATTGTTTTCCACTATTGATATCAATATCAGAACCTGGAATGGAAATTAGGTCTCCTTGTGGCTAATATAATGCCTGAACTGCAAGATTATCTGCCTTCTCCCAAGAGATTTACCTATATTATACCATCGCCGGTTTTTGCTCAAAATAAAACCTGGATTGCAGGACAAGTCAGTTTGCTGATAAGTGCTGGTTCTTCCTTAATTCCTGTTTTAATTGTCATGACATTGCACTGGATAATGCAAAGCACCATGGGTCTTTCTCTCTTGTCATAGTATTGGAAAGATACACTAACTTTTGCAAAAATAGTTTATAAAATAAACTTTTATGTATTGGGTTCAACAATTTTGAACATATTTCTCAGAAGGGATATCTGAATTCTCCAAATACTTCCCATGATCACCTACAGCTATGATAGTTAGAGGAAGACTCAAACTTCTGTGACACTCTTTTCCAAACAGTATTCCAGAGATAATCGGCAGAATAGCCCACAGCTTATTTTGTAAGTCACAAATCAGTCATAAACAATGTTCAATGAGTGCACGTAGGACTGGCACAACTCTTTCGGATGAAATGTCTGCCACTATGCAATAAAATGAAAATCACCCTTTTCAATCTCTCTCCAATGAGATGAAATAGGTTTCCCTATTGTCAAGCCACTGATAAATTTAGGTTTTGCGTCTCAAAGTACAGAGAAACCTTTCAATTTCTACTTCAGAATAAGAGGGGGCTTTTGATGAACCATAAGAGCTGCCATAATGTACCCCTTGCCCCATTCCCAAAACTGGGTTGGGAAAGAAACAGGATGTAACAGACCATTTGCATTGCACTTGCACCCACAAAAAATATTTCCTTTAAATGAAGTAGCCAAAAAGCCGCCGCATGGAAATGTAGTGTTAGAAACAATTTCAGCCAAGACATTTTAAGCATGGATTGTGCCTAACAAGCCACTCCAGCTGTACTGAAAATGACCCTTGAAACATTTTGTTTGAGACACAAGAACATAGTGTAAATCTGACTCAGCAGAAAGCCCTTAAAGGCAGGCTTTATTTTTTCCAAAATAAAAGAGATTGAGGACTTTCATTTCTTTGACTAACAGAAAAAGCTTCGACTTCCCTCCAAAAATAATTATTGCAGGGGAGAGACTGAGCAAGTAAACATTATGAGTAATTGAAGACAAAGAAATCCCATTTAGTACTCCAGTCTTCAACTGAATGTTAAATATGCAAGTCCACAGAAAGCCAAGGATTTTCTGAAGGGTTACCATATTCAGGCTTTTGTTAAGGTTTTCGAGGTCTCTTCAGGGTCTTCAGGGTCTCTTCAACCACAGAAGCCTAAGCAACTCAGAAGCTTCAGGGTTTCAGGAATTGAAATAACTTTTTGGACAAAAGTAGCTTGTGAAATGCTTACACTCCAGTGCAATTTAAAAGGAATGTTGAAAACTCAAAAGTTGTTGAAAAACACTTTTATCTGGATTGTTACCTTTTTTCCAATGACCTGCAGCACAGAAAGAACTAGCATTCCGCTCAGGGAGAACAGGCAAATCTTCTTGCATTGGCATGTGCTTGAAGTACATGTAATTTGCATGGGAAAGATAGACACAGGAGGAGGGCAAAATTGACACGCTAGTTAAAAAATTTAATTGCACACATCTCTCTTTTTCACAAGACTATGAGGTTTAAGATATATACCATTTCGTACTAGGCTGCTCAAACCAATGAAGTGATGCACACCTTCACACACATATATGCATTTTGGGTTTAAACGGTTCCCATTTTAGGTTACTGGAACACTATTCCTTAAACTAAATTAGAGCCCATGGTTTTAGAATGAAAAATGATTGCTCAAAATGGGGTTTGTACCAGTTTAATGGAATCATTTGAAATTCACACTTTTAATTAACCTCTGCCAATCTCTGGGACTAAAATGCCTTGTGTTTCAGCGACGGCTGTACAATTACTTTCTTATCTTACTCTGCTGGCTCCTCTTACTCGACGTACCCTGGGTGAATGGTGCCTGGGTGCGAAGAGTCACTGTGAAGCACTCCATCCCGCTTCTGCCTCCCTGTGATGAGGGACCACGAGGAACAGCCTTGGGACAAGCATTTGGGAAAATCTCTGAAGCCTTTGTGTGGTTTATAAACAAGACTAGCTCCAACCAGGCCAGAGCAGAGGGAACTATAACTGTTCTTGTACCTTTACATCCTAATCACCAGAGACAGTCAGGAACTTACAGATTATTTAACCTGAGCTTATCCTTGCTATCCTGCAAACTACCTGTGTGATACTAGTCAGAAGCCCTTCCTAAAGTAATCAGCATGTTGTTTTGAAAAATACCTCACTGGTTTACACATTTCCAGTGATATATGTATTTATATGTTTCCCAACACCCAGCCAGTGGTCCCATTGGTTAATTTACTCTCATCATCAGGCGTGTATTCTATTTCTACTCTTAATTTCTCTAATTTCAGCTTCCAGCCACTAGATCTTGCTACATATGGGCCTGAAAGACTCAAGAGCCCGTTATCGTAATTTCTGTTCCCCATGTCAGTACTTACTTGTTATGATGAAGTCATCTTTTAATCTCTTTCTAAATTACCCACATTGTGCTCCTGCAGTCTGTTGCTACCAGGGCATATTTTCCCAAATTTTCCACATTTGTTTGGTTCCAGTATGAGCCTTGTTTAACCTATTAACCTTCTCCTGGAGCTGTGGACAAAGGACATAATGCAGTAATCCCATTACACTTGCATCAGCACTAAGTACCAATGCAACAGAAACCCTTTGCTCCTCCTCAATACTTCCCTGTATTTGTATCCAAGTATTTCATCATCTATTTGGACTGGAGCATTGCACGGAGAGGTATTGTCCATCTGATTATCTGCCACCTACTCTTCAGATCACTGCTTCCTGCAACAAAGTTCTCTGAGGATCTTTTTTCATAGTATAGGTTTTTGCAAAGTGTTATTAGAGCACATGCTACTTCTTCTTTTCCTCTCACTTACCATCTGACATAAAATATTCTTTATCAGTGGATTGCCCTTTTTTTTTTTGTCAAGCAGATTATCTTCAACTGTGTGTAGTTGCATGGTTTTTCAGTGTTTTCCAATGAAGACCCTGGCCTGAGAGCCATAGCAGATGCTGGGCTAGGAAGAATAAAACTAAGCCAATTTTCATTGTATGCCTATAGGTCATGTCCACATTATTTTGTTTTCTGCCATTCTCATTTAGCTCCACAAATGGATTTAGCCTTAAATGATGAGTTCAAAGAGAAGGAAATAAATATATGTATATATTTTTTTCTAATGAGGCATTCATTTACTGTAGCTTGTGAACTGGCAAAATCCAGGCAGTAATACACTCTATCTTCAAAATTGCTGGCTGAAAACCAGCCTACAGGAGCAGCGTTTGTAATCAGTGATGGTTAGTATATTTGCATGACTTTGTGTTTATAATGTGGTACTGCTGCTTACTGCAAAGCAAAATAGAAATATTAATTCAGTGCTGAGAATAAAAATGAGTTTGGAGAAAAATACCAGGCTTGGCACAGGAAACCTAAAATTGTACAAGAAAAGCACATTGTTGTCCAGAATCTGAATTTTTAAATAGCATCACTGTGGCTTCCAACCTGTTCCTCTGCTTCCTGCCAGCTGAAAGATTTTTCAAGGATTCTCCATGAGAATGCATTGCTTCAGCCTCAGAGGCTCTCTGCAATTTCTCTTCTACAGAGGGATCAAACTTCTGCCTCCCTGAATTTTTCCCTGGACTCGGCTCCTCTGCTTCCCTTACCTCTGCCAAGAGGCTAGTCACCTCCTTGACATAAATTATCTGCTCTGCTAAGAGTCTTGGTAGCATGGGGGCAGAAATTTAATTTGCTGCTGCAGGTAGAAGTCTTTACAATCTCTTTTTGGACTTTATCACTATAGGAGTACTTTGGGCCTGGACGGACAAGTGAAAGCAATGACTTATCACAGCTTAATAAATGTATCTGTCCACCAGGCTGAAGTAATTACCCACCGTGTGTACTCTTCTGCCGCCACAACGGCCAGGCAGAGCTCATTCGATTCAAACACCTGCATGATCACTTGCTCGACTGCAGAAACATAGTGTTTTGCAATCGTTTGTTCATATCCATTTTTGCTTTCTCTCCTGGGCATACAGTCAATGTGTTCCTCCACTTTTCAGCTCTGGAATTTGCTGCAAAAACACTCTCTCAGCAGTCCCACAGCATTTTGCTCCAATGTTTCATTTCCGTAGAGTGCTTTAAGCTGTCACAGTTTTAACAAGGATCTCAAAACAAAGAGTGCGTCTAACGCACACTGTGATTGTCACTGCTCTTCAGAAACATTGTTTTTACCTCCCCACACTTGCTCTTTTTTGACAGCACTCTGCTTTTTTGGAGGATCAGGATCTATTTAGTCTATTTACAAGGAGACCTTGAATCCATCTCTAAATCCTAACTAGGTTTCTTCCTCAAATCCCTGCTCTAGCTCAACTAGGAGTTACAGGTATATGATGCGGGTTACAAGGTGAGCATCTGTGACCCAGAAGATGCCTGAGGTCAGGCTAGATTTTCTAATAGCCTGACCTTAACGACTCCATCAGTCAATCACAACTAACGATGTTAATTTCTTCTGTGGCCAGTTCAAGCTCTCCAAACAACTTTTATTTTCTGGATTTTGTGTTTACCTTAAAGATAAGTACAGTGTGTCTGTAGGGACCATCATTTATAACATATTCCCAGATACTCTTAGACACACATATGTTCATAGATAACAAAACCGGACATAAAAGGAAAAGAGAGTTGTTTGCTGCAGATCTCTATTCTCAGGTATATTTATACTGCTTGAAATGATGTAATTCCAGCACTTTCCCCATCACTCTCAACACTGGCAGGCTGTGGCTAAGTCATGTTTCCCCAGGCTGCATGAATGAGGGACTAGAAGAAGAGCTCCAAGTTTTTGCCTCCACTCCCAGGCTACAACCTGTGACACAGACTCTGCCTCATGAAATGGCCAGGTTGCCTCTTCAGACTATGTATTTTTGTATGTGTATTTGGAGTTCTGTTCTCTATTTTCTGCCCCAGCAGTAGAAATCTCTCAGTGACCAGAGCAGAGTAGCCATGGCCAGTTTATCCAAATGTATTCTCATGACATTTTTTTCCTTTATCTGAAGCAGTCCTTTTTTCTTCATGGCCTCCTACCCCCATTCATCATATCCCAGAATGGTTGAGGTTGGCGGCAACTCTGGAGATCATCCTGTCCAACTGCCTTGCTCAGAGCAGGGTCAGTAAGAGCAGGTTCCTTGAGGCTGTGTCCAGTTGTGTCTTGAATATCTCCAAGGATGGAGACTCCACAGCCTCTCTGGGCAACCTGCTCCAGTGTTTGACCACCCTCACATTTAAAACCTTTTTTTTTTCTTAAGTTTCAGTGGAATTTCTTATATTTCAGTCTGTGCCCATTGCCTCTCTTCCTGTCAGTGGGCACCACTGAGAAGAACCTGGCTCCGTCTTTTTCACACCCCCCCACCAGGAATTTACACACATGGATAAATCACCCTGAGCCCTGAACCTGGAGCCTTTTCTTCTCCAGGCTGAACAGTCCCAGCTCTCTCAGCCTCTCCTCATATGAGAAATGCTCCAGATTCTTCACCATCTTCATAGCCCTTTGCGATCCATTAAGTCCCTATCATTCTTGTACTGGGAAGACCACAACTGGACCCAGCACTCCAGATGTATCTCACCAGTGCTGACTTTTGTATGTTTGGAGATGCACATAAATATATGGGTTTTGTGCTTTTGTTTGTTATATAACCAAGCAAATGTCAGAGATTTTGAACAGGAATAAGATCAATTTGATTCTTTTTTTTCTACATTTGAGAAGACTATTAGACCTAAAAAGCTGAGTGTGTTTCACCCTTGTATTAATATGTTTAGTTATTATTACCAACAGCAAACTCCTCTGTGCTACACTCCCTGCAAACCCACAGCAAAGTTCGCAGTACAGGTGCAGGAGACCAGATGACAAGTGACCGCATGAGACATGAGAGACACAGAAAGCAGCAGTGAAATAATACTGATGAGCATTAGCGGTACTGACAACAAACCAGCTGTCTCCCTGCTACAAAGCCTTATTTTGTATATCACAGGTGGACTGTTTTAAGGTTCATGATCTGACAATTGGAAGTACAGTCACTTGAGGAGATGCAGGAGGCCATGTGGTTTAGTCAAGGCAACAGAGCAACTTTTGCAAAGGAAAATCAAATAGTCCATAGCAGGTGAGTTTTGGGTGGACTTAGGGTCCTTTGGAGGGGGAAAGGAGTTAGTTGCAGAGATCATTGTTGTTTCTGATTTTGGGCAGGCCATTAAATTGTAGCTAACATGGCAAAACTGGATAAGGTGAGCAGTTAGAGGGAAAATAACCTGTTCACTAACTTACAAACTTGGCTGGATACGTACACCATTGTGAAAAATAAGCAGCGATATGAAAGCAGTGGTAGAAAGACCACACCAGCCTGTCGGCCAAACATCCTTGGGGTCTTGTGAACACGGAGATGGTTTATCATGGTCCATGGAGATTCAGGTGCTCAAACTGCAAAGTAATTGCAATCTCAGAGTGTTCCCTTGTTCACCCATTCATTGTTCAGGTGATCTCTTACAATCTTCCATTTTTTTATCCCAGACAGTAACATCACCACTTACCTCAGTAGCTGATTTTTGTTCCTCACTGGGTGTCACATCTTTTTTATCTTTCCAAGAAAACTTCCCTCAGCTTTTCTTTACACCTTCCTTTTTGCTTATGGACTCTTAAATAACACAATATTGCTGCTTCTTAGTATTTTATTTTCATGGTGCCAGTGAGTTCAATCACAGGTAACTTCTGCTAACTCTTTTTCATGACAGCTACCTGGCCTACAAATTCTCACACTAAATAATGTCCTTTGTCTCTCCTGCAACAGTTAGTTTGTCAGAGGCAGATCTGTGCTCTAAAAATTGAGCTCATTCAATGACTATCACCAGGCATTTTAAGCCAGTTTTGCAGCGAAGTTCACATTGCACCATGGAGTAATTAGGGTGGAGATTCCTCCATCCTACAGGAAGAAGCAGGGAGAGGGTCTTCAGCAGACGGTCAGTGCTGTAACACCTGTAACAAAGCCCTGTATATGGCCGTATTATTTGAAGGAAAGGACATTTCTACCACTCAAGGATCCCAATAAAGGAGAGCTGCTCAAACAAGAACATCAGTGAAGAGGAAACACCTGGGTCAATAAAGCCAATCCCTACAACCACAGACAGCTCTACAGCCACAGAATCTCACCTGGCAGGATGTCCCAGATCTCCTCTCCGTGCAGCACCAAATTGCACAGGACTGCTCCAGCCACTCTAGCAGCATTAAGACCTGTAAGAAAAGATTAATTTATTTTTTTCCCTAAAACAAAAAGCCTCATTAAAAAAACCGAAAGCTTTATACAGGCTTATTGGTATGACCAGGAGACATCATCAAAATCCTATGGTGCAGGACGAACCTTGCAAAATGCTATCAAAACAGGGGATGTTTTAAACACAGTTCCCAGGTTACGGACTCAGCTCCAGCTCTGCTTCATGAAAAGCAACTGAGCAGTCCTGCAGGAAAATCATCAGCCAGGGCTCAAATGGATCTAAACCCACCTCTTCCAACCAACCCAACCTTGGTCGCAGCTGGAGCTCCAGAAATAGATGATCTGTTTGCCTTCCTGCCACTCTGGAAGTCTAACTTCCAGTATCAATGCGTGTTTTCTTGTGGAGCTCATCGTAGTAAGTGAAAGCAGCTTTGAGCTGTGCAATATCTGCAAGTTACGTATTGGCTCTCTGGTCTGTGCAGCTTTACTAGCAGGGGCCCATGGTCCAAGTCAAACCTGTCCCACATGTCAGAGGGCTGCTGCTGGGATTTTATATTTGTGTTTATTCTAACAATTGTGTTTTTATGCTGGGAGTCAAATCCTCATGGAGTATAAAACCATGTCAGCATCACTACACTGATCTATACTGAGTGAAGATATGTCTTTGACTCTTCATTGTGATATAGTCTTCAATATCTATTCCTTTACCACAAGCAAAAACCTATTACCAGGATGGTTTCCCATTGTATGCAACACAAGGACTGGATAATAAACTCAAGACAAATACTTTTTAAAATCAACTTTATGTGAGCCTAACAGATTGAAATACTGCTTTTATTACAGTATTTAGTTTTCAGGATTTACAAAATAATTATTAGAAGGTCCATAATTTTACCATAAAATGCATAATTATTCCTTAAGGATGCCTGTTAGTATCTGAAGGCTTTTATAACTATTGAGAAGTAAATACTGAAATGTACTATATAAAGAAGACATAACTATTAAAATAACAGATCATGATAACTTCTGTAGTAAGAGTAGCTCATACAGGTTGAAATAACACTTGAAACCTAGATTTCTCTTAAATAAAACTTAAGAAATCATGATAAATAAATGTTAGAGATACAGTTTCCCTTTCCACCTTTCCCTCATTGAGGAGTTTTAATCATCTTGCTGATATTTCCCCGTCTGAACCACTCAGGAAAATCTCACTCACACTGGTTTTGAAGTGTCATTGCAGAGACATTAAATGGATGGCTGGTAAGGAGGTTCTCACCACTCTGACAGTATTTTAAAGACAAAGATGTTTTCTTACTGACAAAGTAGGAATCATGCTGCAGTTATCTCCTCTCAGTCCTGGTGAGCCATGCAGTCATCTTGATCTAGCATGATTGCTCCTAACATTACACAGCCTGCTTTCAAACCTGTGCTGAAGTTGAAAACTCCCCAAACCTCCCATGGGCTGTGAATGAAAACGGAGAGCAGAGGTGAGAAACACCGGAGTGCTAGAGCAGGCAGAAGCACGTCTGTCACTGGATGCTCAGCTGAGGCTTCAAAACTGCGATCATACACTTTCCTTTTAATGAATGAACACTTAATTGGTGTCTCTCACTGAGAATAGTGAGGGATACATATATATGTGTAAGCAGCTGCATGAAAAATAGCTGCAGCTCACCTCAAAGGAAGTAATTTCACCTGACTGTTCAAAGAAAGTAATCTTTTTATTTGTTTATGATAAAGCTCTATTTCTTAAGTGGCATAAGCTGTTAACAAAATCTTGTAAAAAAAAAAAAAGAGGTTGTATTTTGCTTCAATCTTCATCTATTTCACAGTAATGATTAACTAAGCATAATGCACAAGGAAAGTACAATGCAATATCTGGCCACCTTCTCCTTCAAAAAAACAGCACAGTTGTACAAAATAAGAATTCCTAAAAAACAGGTCAGTCTGTACTCTGTGAGTGGAAAGCTGCTCATATAGTAAACATTACACTGAACAGTAAGGGCTGTTCATTTTACCAATGACCAGATCAAAGTGCCACATCCATGTGTTTTAAAAATATAACGACCAAAGAAGCAATAGAAAAAAATATAGTCACATGTTCACTGAATTAAATAAAATGTTTGAACAGTGAAATACAGGATTGTCAGCATTGATCCAAGCTTGGGTGAAAGGAGCATTGGTTGGACGAAGACACCCAAAGAGGTAACTGCAGTTGTCTAGTTGTCTTCCCCAACAAGAAATGGAGGCCTCAAGCTGATGAAAACCTATAAGAAAGTGTCGCAGATGGAGTGAGCGTGCACTTCACTCGTTAGAGAGAAGTAAAAATATACTTTATTGATATAGAACAGGGAGTTAACAAAGTTCAATGCGACAGTGGTTTAACAAGATTCGATGGCGAGGCACACTTGATTATTTACTGCATAGAGGACAGGGTCAGACAAAACTGTCAGGGAGACCCTCCCGTTGAGTCATGAGGTTCGGAAGGATCCCCTTGCTTTCTAAACTCCTTCTCAGAGAGGAGTCGAGGTGTGGCTGGATCCAGTCCTAGTCCCAGACTTGGTCAACGGTTTATGTCTAAAGGATTATATATGCACAACCAAGCCTTTATATCACTTAGCTAAGATTTCAAAGTTTAGCATGCTATTAGTCACTTACTGAGGATCTGTTGCGGCAAGGAATCTCTCAACCTCGAGGAGTAACCCTGAGAGGCGTCCCTGCTCGAGGGGAGGTCCTGGATGCAGCCCACTGCCGTGCAGGAGAGCTCCAAGGGCTCTGGGGCTGCTCACTATTTATGGGGATAAGATGATTGACCCATAGTCATATTTGCATGCCGACCACAGGTTTTAGTTTCTTTGGTGGGTGCATTGCACAGCAGCCCTAGGCTATTGTGTTGTTATCTGTCTCCTGAATCCACTTTGAGCTGATGCAGCCATCGTGACCAGATGCATCCATTACAATCACCACTGGTGGTTATCACCTGAGCAGGGTTGCAGGAGATAAAGGTCGGGGGCAGGGGAAGCACACCGTCACAGAAAGTACCCAGAAAAATTCCAAAATAACAGACTTTGTGTACTTCTGTCTTGGCATATTTTATTCTTTGCTATTGGGAGACTTCTTTAAAGCCATTTTACTTAGCATCTGCCATGACTCCTGGAAGAAAATGGAAATAAGACTGCTGGATGTAACTAGGTGGCAAACGAGAGGGTTGAAATTTCATCCGGGAATGGTAAAGTCAGGCAGTTTCACCTGATGGTACGAGAGGGAAAAACATATCCACAAAGCACTGTACTCCTGAAGAGATAACCATGATCTCAGCACCCTTCACTGTATATCCATCACAGCCATAAACCATAGTAAGCTGTTACTATGATCAATCTTCTTTGCTGCACATCCCCTTTTTTCCCCTCTAATCTAAGCCATAAACTTAAAAGCACCTCCTACATCCTTGTTCCACTTTTCTCTCCCATGCTACCCATCTAGACATGACTGTTCACTTCTTTCTCACTTCCCTCTATGCACAGATGTAGAGTTCAGTACCTAAGAACCAATATGCTTTATGGGTAGAGATAAAAAATAAACTTAATCATGTCCATTAACTTCTCTAGAAACACACACTGACATACTCTATTAACTGTTCCTCTTCAGATATTTTTCATTTACAGTGTCCAACTCCTGATTCTAAGGCATTTAATTACTCTCACTTTGTTGTAAGACCCTACTAAATCTCTTGACTTATGCAATGCACCATAAATAAGACCTTTTTTCCACATCGCCTGGTTACTTTATGATTGCACAGGTTTGTTGAAGACATCTGCATAAATTTTTATGGGACTTAATAGTCCACTTCACATCTTTCTTGTGTACTGTTTTCCCCATGAATCAGAACTGGCAATCACTGTCCTAAGTACCACACAATGTAATTACCCAGAGTATTAGTCTCCATGTGTATTACTCTCTCTTTTTTTTTTGCACAGTCCTAATGTTGTAAGTGTTCATACATGAGTTATTTGGATTATTTGTAAAATAGGATTAAGATGCGAGGCAAGATTTATTTGGAAAATTACTCATCAGTCTACCAAGGAAGAAGGTCAGGAACTTCATTAAAACAGATTAATGTAGAACAATTGTTATCTAATAAGACTAGAAGCCTAGAGGACCTTCTTGCTCATTGCAGAAATACCCTGCTAACATGCATTATTTGTGAGATCAACAAAAGCTACTTTAGAAACACTGCAGTCGCAGCCTGGAACATGACAGGAGATATATTCTCTTTAGCCACACCAGCCATTGATAAATTAGTTCTTGCCTGAAATTGGCATTCTGTCAGTAAGCTGAAGGGGACTGCAGCAAGTGCTACAATTAGTGCTCCCCGCAGAGCAAAGGCAATGACAGTGTGCCTGCCTGCGAAGCTTCTGAGAATTCCTGGGCTGGTTTATTATGCAGCCTTTACGGCTTTTCCACTCCACTCCAGGCTCCAGGGAATGGCCTGGATAATAATTCTGTAACTTGAGTACTTAACCTGCTTGCTTAGTTTGCAAAGCCAAGTCTTCATAAAGGAGTGACTCATGGGGAGTACCACTTAGAGACAGGTTGAGAAGCATACATTGAGCAGTATGGGCAGAATTAGTATTGTGGCGATTTCATTTCTCCTTTTCTGCTTTCCATTAACCACTTCAGAAAGATAACTACCAACATCCACCCCCCCATTCCCTGCAGCTAACCAGTTTTAAACAAACCAAAAAATAAAAAGCACAAGAGATCTGACAAGAGTTGTGCATACATGTGTTTTGACCATAGGTCGCCCCAGAAACAGAGACATAAAGCTTATAAAAATGTAGGCATAACTTAAACAGCTCTGCTACATTTATGTGGTGCTGCAGTCCAACAAGTGACAAATTCTAACGGGTGGTTGCAGCTTCCAGTATAGTTCCACACTCCTTTGTCCTTGGTGAGTGATACAGACCACAGACTGAAATTTGTTACACAGATTTATTACTACAAGTCTTTCCTCCTTGAACTCCACTCTACCCGTCTCCACTTTTTCTAACCATTGAAATGGTGTTTTATTCTTAAATACTAAATGTCACTAGGAAAAAGGTAAAGACAGGCAAAGAAAAGCCATAATCCACATAAAAGTGTAATTTTATTAGTTTTGCAATTAAAAAAAAAAAAAACAAACCACAAAAAGCAGGTATTGACTGAGATTCAGAATGTGCGATTGAGACATGACCTGCCTGAAGGGAGTAGAAAGTTAGGTCTTTACTCAAGTGTTTGAGATGACCGGAGAAAGATTTAAGCTCACATTGTGCCACAGCAAAGGAGGATTTATAAAAGGCCAAGAGTCTTGGAAGATGTCTAAGAAATGTCTAATTACTGTCGCCGGGTGAATATGCTAAGATTTGAGATGAGGTGACTTTTCCAACTAATTTTAGCTGGGTCAGAATGACCAAATGGTTCTTCTCTTTCACAGCTCCAGCTACTGTCCCTTTTTGGTCAGCCTCTCCTATGTACAGATCTCTGCACTCCTCACTCATCACATTTAGCAAAATTTGTCCCAAAGAATACACACAAGAAACACAGATGTAACTTCCAATGCACGTTGTCTGGAGGAAGTACGCCGAGGTCCACACAGGCTCCTTCCTGGTTTTGGAGGTAATACTTGGAAACAGCATACTAGCACTATACTAAAATATTGCTCGGATTCCCCTACCTTAAAAAAAATAGAGCTGTTACTTTTTATTATGAAGTCTTTATTTAAATTTAAGCCCACAAAAATAGAGGAACTGAGATAGAAACGTTGTTAATGGTTGGGCTGAACATTCACGCATTTGTTGCATCGCAAGGCAACACAGAAGGACCAAAAGTCAATTAAACTCCTCCTCCTCTTCCACTTTCCCAGTGTAACCCAAAGGTCACCTTTTTACATTTTTTGAAGAATTTTCATATGCTCAGAACACACTCAAAATGAGCACTGACGTCTCTCTGAAGCCCACAGGCTTCATGAGTGAGTGGCACATTTTAGGTTCAAACCTTTTATATCTGCACATACAACATCTATAGCCATTTTTAAGGCAATTTTGTCACTCAGGAAAACTACTGGTGCTGTCCTCTTCTTATATAATAATTTCGTTTCACAAAAGCCACCAAAATAACCCACCTCAGAGCATGCACATATCCAGAGCACACCCGTGAGGGACCACCTCCCAAAACCATGTCCCATCGTGCCGCTTAAATGACATCTTACTCCATCATGGCTGACGTGATGACCTATGCCTTGACTGTCCTTTCCACATGACGAGTGACAGCCCATAGAGTCAGGGCATAGAGGAGACAGAGCTAGACTCTTCTCAGACGTGCACAGCAGAAGGATGAGGGAAACAGCACAAACTGCAACCTGGGGAATTACAAATAGATATAAGGATTATGTCTTTTTCATCATTAAGGTAGCCAAAAACTGGAACAGGGACCTGAAGAGGTTGAAAATATTTTAGAGATACTCAAAACTTGACTGGACAAGTCCCTGAGCAACCTAACCTAATCTAGAGAACCCCAGAGATCCCTTCCAGCCTCAGATATCCTGTGATTCTATAAAAACCATCACCACTGGAAACATGAGTTAGGTACTTGTGGAGGAGAATAAACTGGCCACACCTCTCAGTGGGCGTGGGTGCCTTGGGACTTAGACTTCTGGGAAACACAGCCTATGGGTTAGCTGTGAGCATATTTAACGTATGAAACTGCATCTAAATGAGCACATAGCAGCAACTTCTATCTGTGTTTTATATGAAATCCTGGTGCACTTGCAGAGGAAGAAGGAGATCCCAATGGGAGTATTTACACTCTGCAAACGCTCCCATTAGGATGGTGCTCACCAAGGTAAAGTCCCACGCCTTCTTCCTGCCCCCTCGCCTATCCCACTTTCTCAAATCCTTTTATGAAATGAGAAAAGGTAAAACCTTGCAATACGCTTGTGGTCCTCAGTAGGGTGTTGTTCTGAAGGGAGGGAAAAAATTGAATATTCATAACAGATTTGATTTCTGCAGTCTGTCAGATGTTATTTTAATCACTAAGGAGAAAGTGGTTTCCCTAACAACAGTGCCTTTCTTTTACCTTGTCCATATGATGGTTGCAGAGATCTGTCCGTCTTGTTCTGACTAAGGATCCTGATTTTTTCATGAGATGATACTTTCCTCTCTCTTTTTGACATTATTAGGATACATTATTTGAATGTACTGTTTAATATGGTAGCACACGGAAGTGCAAAAATTGGAGCAAGATGGTGTGTGCTAGGCAATACAGAGACATACACAGAACAAAGAGATATTCCCGGCCACAAAGGAATTGAAATCTGAGCAGTACGAGTACAATATAGGTAAATGAAGCATGCAAAAAAATTAAGATAATTTTGGTCAACATCATAAGCCAAGGTCTCATCTATCATTTGCCTTATGGTCGTGCAGTTTTGAGGATATTACAGCAAAGGCAAGGTCTAGGGAGCATGCGTCCTTGTCCAAACCCCATCTCTGCCTACTGGGTTTCCCAGCTCCTCACGTCATCTAGTTGAATCTAGCCAGTGCCCAATATCCAAAATACCCCTGCTGCTTCTTTCACTCTGCATCTAGTTCATAGCACTAAACTCCACACCCAAAGCTTAGGCTTCTCTCTCTGTAAAAGCCCACTCCACTGAAATTTGGGTTTTGTCTAGGTGATGTGTCATGCAAGGTACTCCAGTAGATGCAGGGAGGACCCCGTCCATTGTTGTGGTGAGACTGGGGAATCCTCAACATGGTCTGGTCGCCTCTACATTACTTGTCACCCACCACCAAGAATGACAAACTTTTGCCACTGCAGAGATGATCAACCAATTGCAAAGTCTGTTGGGTGGTAGGGTGCTCAGGATGCTTTCATTGTGTAAATTAGCCCAACATTCACAGCTAGTTAGATCAGATATCATTTACATTGTTAAACTAACTGGTTCTGACTCTAAGCATGCTTGAAAGCTTTCCCTGGAACAAGATTACTCATAGAAAATCCATCTATCCTGAGGTTGTTTGGATGTTGGGTCTCACAAAATGAAAGGGAAATGCATTTTTTAATAAATATATCCAGAAGTGGGGGAAAAAAAAAAACCAACCAACCAAACAAAAAAAACACCAGAAGGGAATTGAGCTATTTAAAGTAAAGAAAAATGCTGAGACAAGAACTAATGGTGTTTGAAGAGGCCAGGATAAGTTCTGGGCTAGAAATTAGAAAATGCTTTAGCTGACTTCCTGTGGGAGTGTCAGTGTGTGTAGGAAGTGGAAGTGCTTGTAGTTAGAAGATGAAGTTTGATAAGTTTTCTGAATGAGATTATGAAACACTGTTGTCCAAAAATTGAGGAGGAGGCTGAGGGGTGGCGCTAGCTTTCTATGCTAGTTTAGGTGTTCTACGGTCCGTGTGTATCTGTTGGGTATGATGTGTGACTTAGTGCCTAATCCCCCTTTGCACAGACTGCTTTCCTCTATGCCAGTGCAGCACACTTAATAAATATATAACAGTAATAATTTCTGAGATTCCTATTTCATTTTATAGTTATTTATTGGCTTTTCCCATAAGAGACTGGCTTGCTGGAGCTGGGAGATAAGCTTATTAGAAACCATAACACAATACTTTGAACACATGATTTATGTGTTTTCAGGCCACTACTGGGTAATCAGCTTATTCTGGATTCCATCCAGCCAACTTTGCTTGTACTTTAATCAGACCAGCTGTGATCCACCTGGACCATAGGTTTCTAAAAACTTGTCTCAGCACACCAGGCCAGATTCTCAGAGGTTTAAATTAACTTCCTACCACTAGTGACAATGGAGTATTGCTGATTTACACCAGCTAAACAATCTGTCTGTAGTTCACAAGTACAGCAGAGCTAGCACCATTAATAAAAGGTGGGCAGGTAATAATTTATTTTAATGAATGGTGTTGATGCATGGTGTAATCGTTTGAATTCATCAAAAACAATATTTAGAGCTTAATGCGGAAATGATGTATAAGGTATTGTTAATAAAATCACTACCGATTAATTTAGCCCCTGAATCAGCAAAGCACTTAAACATGGACATTCTGCAATGGAATGCATGTACATGCTGAAGTACTTTGCTGAATCCTGATTTTCAAGTTATACTTGCTTAGATAGCTGCAAAGAAGCTAACCTCCTTAGACTTATGACCTAAGGATTCCTGCAAGGACATCTGCTCATCGTCTTACTATCATTTCTGAGAATGAAAAGGAGCTGTAGACAAGAGTTATTTATAGCCAGGGCAATGTCATTGTTTCACTTTTTTGCCACACTCCTTGTTCTCCATGGACAGAAACTTAGACGTCTTCTCCTTTTGTGGTGTCCAACCACTAAGCCCAGCTCATATCCCATAGTAGGTGATGATAAGGAGTCTATGGTAGGGTCCTCTATTGCTGCTATGGAGACAGCAGGGTCCCTTCAATCTTGTTGGTGATGAATTTGATGTATGCTTGCATTTCTGGGGCATGAAAGGAAAAATACAGTCAAGCAGTGTTTCTTAAACAGTTGCAGATAAAGTAGCTGGGTTCAAATCACTGAAATGGGACATCATCTTCTCCAGCTCAAAGACAAGCACTAATGGAGGATATTCCTCACTGAGATCAACCCGACACCAGAAATCTGCATTATAGAGAAACCCTTTGTTGAGAATCTGACTTTTCTTTGGGAAGTGGTGAGTCCTTGGCAAGGGGGCTGTATAATATCCAGATAAGTGGACTTGGGACAAGTGCCAAAACAATTACAAACAGTTAACAAAAGGTATCATATCCTAATCTATTAATCTGACACTTTTCTTGCCAGCTTGTTCCCACAGTGTGTGTAGTTGGAGTTTTTCCCCTTACAAATCCCAGTATTATTCTGTGTGGCACCAGTATGATGAGAAGGCCCGAGAGTGGTGAGGTAACAACCTGCCCACAGAAGTAATTAGCACAAAAGGGGTAATTACCTTCAAGGGTGGATTGCAATCAGCACATAACACAATTTCTGTGCTGTAGTTTCCTGAAGTAGCAAAGTATTGAGCCAGTGATCAGGATGAATTTTAGCACCTTATGTCCTGGAAAGCTTCAGGTGCACCAGTGTCTGCCCAGCCACCTCCATCACGGCAGCTCATTCATCCTCGGCGATGCCCTGTGCTCACGGAGCAGAGGCAGAGCTGCGGGGAGACGGCAGATGCAGGGCTGTGTTGTGTCTGTAATGACAAATCATCCACTGACATCGTTGGGAGCAGAATGAAGCTGTTAAACCCTGGGAAACATCCCAATTTTGGAAAGCACGTAAGCATTGTTGTGAACAGTGGACGATTTTCAATCATTTCCTATCTGCAAACTGAACCAGGCTACATTCCTGGAAAATGTGGTAAAAGATAGGTATTGGGCTTCATTTATGCAAGACAACTGAGACAAACCATCTGGTTTGTTACAAACCTGATCTATCAGCCTCTTGTGGTTGCAGACATTTGAGTTCACAGTATTTAAGTTCAACTGAAAGAGTACATACTATTAATGCTCATGTGTTTCACTAAATGGGCTTGGTGGTGACTAGCCAGTGGTGCTCTCAAACCGTGGGAGCAGGTGAGATGCCATCTTCTCCCCTCCTGTTGTTCAGCTGGAGAAGACCCAAGAAGCTGCTCCTTCTGCTGTGCAGTACTCTGCCCCTTTCTCCGTGGATAAAAAGGGAGGGCACTGACAGCCTGTTAGCCCCTCACATCTCTGCCTGACAAAGGCACTCAGCTTAATCTGACATGGCTCTGCAAGACTTTCCAGAGAAGGAGACAACTGTACCTGTGTGACCTGCCCCAGTGATGTTGTCCAACGCTCTGCCCAGGGGACTTCGCCATCTGCAGCAGGAGTTCTGCTGAGACCAACGGTGCAACGTTAACCCAAATAAAAACAATGTCTGTAACCCCATTTCTTAAAACAGTCCACTAGATCCTGGCAGATTTTACAGCAATACCCTTACTGGAGAGCTGGAGTGAGCCCAGCAGTTGTCTTTCAGCGAGCTTTCTCCTCCCTCCCAGCACGGTGCAGGATCAGCGCTGCTCCTCAGCACCCGGAGGATCCAGCCTCAAGCAGCCCGGTCCTGAGCACCTCACTACCTACAACGCAGCTGGCCTTTTGGCTGGGCTCTGGTTTTTTGCCTTCTCTTTATATCCATCACATTCGCATGGGTTAGCTGATCGGCTCTGATTTCATAGAGTCTGGTTCCTCTGATGCCCCACAGGGTTTCTCATTGGGCTCATCTTTATTCAGCCTCCACAAGCTTCCTTTGACTGAGATGATCTGAAGATATGGATAAGAGATCAGTTTTTATGCAGATGACATGCAGATTTATGTGAAGTTTATTCCTAATTATTCTTTCTCTTCTTCTGTTTTATCAGTTTGTCTTGAGGACATGGAGGCGTAGATGTCATTTTTTTTCCTGGTCTATATTTAATACTCCTAAAACTCGAATCTTAATTAATGGTTTCAGGCATTGGCTTAAATATGCTGCTCCTTTTTCAAAATCTGATGAATACGATAACAGTTACCATGGCTGGCTGGGGCAGCACACAGTTCATCCCTTTTCAACACAGCACTTGTGACAGTCACAAATTGCATCCGTACTGATTCCATCATTGCAACTACACCAGCTACAGACCTGAAAATTCAGGTTTATTTAGCCCTTGCTTTACATGCTTTTACTTTTTCAGCAAGGAAATACCAAATTAATAAAAAGATGAAAGTGTATTTTTCCATTCCTTTTCAGGATAAAAAACAGATGTTAGCCAGTGCTTTAATAGTTCTCCAAATAGTTTTTAGGCAACCTGCATTTATTGGTGTTTCAGCCCTTTCCAATAACAACTTGACATCAGAACAAAACAAGATGACTACAATTCCTTCTAACAGCAGCAAATTCCGACAATGACATCCAGTTTTGATCTTGGTGCACAAATCACTGTAGGTGTTCTAAACTAATGCAACAAGTTATATGCCTCATTCAAAAAGAGTAGCTGAGCAATATCTCAAGGTTTCTGACACATGTTATTCTTAAGGGTTTCTTTTCCTGGTAGCTCATGATGAAAAATGGATTAATGTTTCTGCTCATGTGCAGCACCATGCTGCAACACATTACAGCTAAAGAATTTATTTTGCAATTCCAGATGCTGAAATAACCACTAGCCTGAAATTTAGTGTCTGCTCAATCATGGTCACGACTCAGTACAGAACAGTCCCGAGTCACTCCCATAATTTTTTTAAATGGCAATCCGCAGATGAGATGTCCAACAGGCCATTTTGGTTGATCACTAGCCAGTAATAGGAGGAATGGTTTTTTAGTAAGTACTTCTCTAAGTTGCTGCACACTGGCCCTCTCCAAAACAGCAACATGTGAAACCTTTTAAAATATTCATAAATTAACAAGATGTCATGAGTATTAAAAGCAACTCATGATCTAGTTTCAAGAATATGACTCACTTTGCCAGGGAACTCTATTATTAAAGTGAGGGGGTTTTGCTTTAAAAAGAATGATACAAGAATTATATAGCGGTCGCTCAAATGCTTCATTTTCCTTTATAAAATCTGCAAGCCTTATATTCACCATCTTTGGTGAATATTTGGACTTTGCTGTCCAGTGACTGTAACACTGTAACCAAGAGGAGGTAAATAACATGTTGTATGTAAGAAGGGCTTTGCTGCAAATATATGAAAAAGGTACATATATAAACTGAATGTCACAGCAAGTCGTCATTCTTCTGAAATATTCAAGGCTTACGTTTAATTTCTCCAAGAGACATGCTACACTACTTCTGTATGACTGAATTAGTCAACTAGCAAATGAATGGGAGAAATAATATCATTAAATATTATTTCTTCCCCATGACTAACATGTTATTATAAACCAGGGAAGATTGGACAGATGGATGGAGATTCACAAAGCTGCATTAGTCATTTGCCATTTTCAGTCTCTGTATATCCCCAGATCATTGAGAATAAATATGCAGGGAGAAAAACTCAGGTAGAGTAAATCAGCATCTTTCCCTGGGCTTAATCGAGCTCTGCTGATTTACTAGCACAAGACATTCTGAGACACTGTTTCATGTAAAAAAATATTTATAGAACAGCTGAGAAATCAAATGCCATCAGTGTGAAAAGTAATTGAATTTGATAGTATTACTAGGAATGGAAATGGCACAAAGTTTATTCAGACACACCTTGCCAGTTTTCACCCCATGTTCATGTCTTGAGAAAACTCTGAAAGGAACCTGAAAATGAATGACGTATGTTGCAGCATGGCTCAGACCTACATTGCCTTTTTTAGATGAATAAATATGAATCATGTGATTTTTCCCAGAGGGTCATTTATTCAGCTGGAGGTCAGCCAGGATCAGCTCTGAACAACTTACTCCATTGAAGTGACACTGGGTGACATTTTGATCCCTCTGCTCATCTTGAGAAGCGGTTTACTCATTCAAGAGTCTCATTAAAATCAGCACCACTAAGCACAAGGTCAGATGCTTTTCAGCAGGATGATGATAAGAACCTGAGTTATTGGATACTGGAGTTACCCACGGAGAAAAAACGGGTGTAGGATTTTTCCAGCAGATAATATGGGTTTTCTTGAAATGGAAAAGTTTCATGGGAGCCAAGTTCAGTGATTTTCTCTGGGGGACAGGGATCAAAACAATTTAGATTAAAATTTTTAATTTGTACTGACTCCTTTTATCTTATGTTTTTTGGCATTTATTAATGGTTGCAGTTAATTTTGGCATACTGTATTTTATATTCCTGTTGCATCTGAAGTTTTGTGTTGTACTGGGGAGAGCAGTCCAGAAGTTGTATAGTTCTCACTTTCTTAATATTGAATATCATAATATTTTCCCCAACATTAATTGCTTTGTATTTGTTTATTTGTTGGACTAGATTTGGACATTTCCACTTTTCCTTCTGATTTGTGAAAGGCAGGTTTTTTTAAGCATTAAAATTCTTGTGGGGCAGTTTTCTGATTGATGCTGTTCCTAACACGAATGGGTGAAAACCTTCTTGTAACATAAATTCTGTTTTTGCTTGTTTAACCAGTGTGCTCACTTTGAGCATCTTTCCTATCATCCAGCCAGGACTGACTCTACTAAAATGAGTTTTCTTGGAGACCACAAATTTGGAAAACAAATTCTGAATTCATAAATATCAGTTCCCCTGGAAACCCAACTTTAAAATTTACATTTATCCACTCAAATAACAGAATCATACTGTGTGATCTTAAGTTTGTGTCCAATGACACAGCTTGCAATTTGAATATCAAAAACTCTAAGTGTTTGTACATATCATGCTGACCAAGATTTAATTTACAGAATTTTTGGTGAATAAGGCAGGGTGCCATACAAATTATGTATTTTCTGGTTTTAACATGATTCCTACTGTCACTGTAGTATTCTTACGCATTTGAACCTTAACTTCACATTTCGTATTTCTCCATTGTTTCACAAATCTTTATCTAATCTCCTGTTCACGAATGGGAAATGATCATAAGGCAGTATCATATCACCACCATCATAACTTCATTTTGTTAAAGTACTTCTGCGGGAAGTTTATAATTTATTAAAAACCTTTATCTATTCTTTAATCATCTCTTCATTGTAATTGATCCTCTAGAGCTCACAGAAATTCTTCCAAGAGCATGTTTGAATAAGATTGCTTCAGAACAATGAAAGGCATAAAGGAGCCTATTAAAATTCCCTTTGGCCTTTTTTCCATTATATAAAGCTTCAGGGTGGGCTTGTCCATTAGGACAACAATGTCGGGTCATGCAGCTCGGAGAAGGGACTTGTGCAAGAGGCAAAGGCTGAGGACATCCCTGCAACATGGTCAGGCATGCAAGGGAGCAAGATGACTGGCACAGATAACCCCTCCAACATGCAAGGGAACAAAGAGGTATGAAGAGATGAGGTCTGGAAGCTCACACTGAGCAGGGACTGAGGCCAGAAAGAGTTTGGGGAGCTGCAAAGACTGAGATGGAGATCTTCTCTGCTAAATGTACCACCTGCTTGGGACCCCTGAACCAAAGGTTATGGGGCGCGTGGGAGGAAGGCGTGCATGGGATATTGTGCCTTGCACCGGCTGTAGCACTTGCAAATGTCTGCTCACTGTAGGATCAAAAAGCAAAAGTGTGTTGGTGAACCGCAAGTAGAAAAACCGCATTGAACGGCTGTGATCCTGCCAGACTTTGAGAGTGCTGGATCATTAGCTGTCAGTGCACTAGAGATTCAAAGACAGATTTCACTGAAAAGAAGCACCCAGACTTCAGATCATTACCCGGACCTTCTGACACAACTTGAAAGATAAAAACTCAGCTGAATAGCTCAAGTAAATTACCTTCCTTATAGGACCCTCACTTACTCTAGCTCAGGCGAGCTGTGTGAAAAACAGCATCTATTTATCATGCTGTTACCATTCTCAAAATTAGGTCTTCAAATATTAAAACAGAACTTTTAAAAATTATCACAAAGTTGATTTATCTTCAGATTCTCTTTTTTTTCTGAAAAAAACACAACATCAGTTCTTATTTGTCTCTCAGTTCAGAAACTTATTTCTCATGTCCAAGCTTCTTCTCTGGAAAAGCTTTCTTGAAACTTGTTTTTTAAATAAAAGCTGAGCTTCACTTTCTGTCTCTTGGTTTAAGCAGCAGCAACTTTCAGAGAAACAGATTTCAAGAGCTGCATGGAACAATTGAGTCCAATTGGGCAATATTTTAATCCCTTTCCCAACTTATGTGATAGTTTCTGAATTTCTGTGTTTTTATACGTCTCTTTCCTGTCTTTAGAGGAATCTGAAAATGCCTGAAAACGGAGGTCTGCATTTAATTAGCTTTTGCACTCATTTGAATAGGAAAAAAGGAAAGCTTGGTGCAGACTCAGTTCTAATAAAGTGCTACACAGGGAGGGGTGTGTTTCCAACTTTATTCAAATCCTCTCCTCTATCCTCATAGCGAATACATTAGTAGCACTGCAGTATAGCGAATTCTCTTGACCTTGTAACAGTAAAACCCTGAGTAGCGATGGAAGAATGCAGGCAACAGAAACCTCAACTTCTATTTAGAGAAGCGCTTCAGCGAGCAGGCTTGGACAGAGAGCAACAATACTGTCTGACCCCTGGGCAAAACTCAGCCAGCCTGGCAAAAATGTTGAGTCAGAATGAGCAGCCCCTGTACAGAAAGGGGCTCTGATGGCTTGTGTAACCAGCGCACAACCTGAGGCTGCCTACATGACTTGTAGGCTGTGCTTCGTCGGGGTTTTTTAAAGAAGCCCCACTAAATTAGCAGGAAAATTAGATAGGGAGTACAGCATGTGGATGCCTCAGATTTGAAAAGCTGAAATGCTCCTCTTTTTCCAGACCACAAATTTTCATTTTTCTGAGGTTAGCACTAATAGGAGGTGACATGAGCTCCCATAATAAGATGCTTTGTGTCATGACTTAGTTAATAATGCCCAACTAATTGGCAAGTATATGTTATGTGAAACAACAACAAGGAACCATGCTTACCACCAAAACCTTTGGAAATGCTGCTTCTCTGTATAATTCATACAGGCCATCATGATCTTTTGCCTAACCTGCGGGGATGGAGCCAGATGCTCAGACACATACACAAACTGACTGCCAACAAACCATGTGTTGTGCAAGGCTTAGATCTTGGCTACTGAAACCTTCCAAGATGGCTTTCTCCTGCCACTGTTCTACAAAGCCATCCCAGCTTGGAACCAGCATGGTTCCAAAGTCACTTTTTTTCTCCCTAGTAGTACTGGGAAAATGTTTCCTCTTGCACAAGGTGTGCCACCATGGAAAGCTTTTTCCTCTGCGTCCTGTGCCAAAGCTGTTCTTCCTGCCCTGGGAAATGGCACTTGGCCAGGGCAGCCTCGGGGAGGTAAATGGGAAAGCTCTGGAAGAGCAGGTCCCCACTTACCTCCCAAATAGCTCCTAAACTGATTTGTGCAGCCACTGTCAGCCTCAGCAGGACTCATAACAAGGCTTGGACTTCTTCACTCTCCACTGAATGCCAGTGAAGGTGCTACACCTTCATCTAACTCCTGCTGGGAAGGGTCCTGCTCCTGACACACCTGACATGGGAACACACCAGCCAGCAGCACACAGTGGAGCTTGAGAGCTGTAGCCTGCAAGTCTCAGGAAGGGAAAGTGTTCTTTCCCAATCTTTTGGAGCTGCTGAGATGGTAAAGTTGGAAGATGGACCTTCAGCCACTCTGCCAGAGCTGAAGGACCTGGGAGTGTGGTGTCACTATCACTCACTCATCTCACTTTTTATCTGACATGTGAAACAAAGTCATATCAGGACAGGTGATGGGCACAAGTCTGGCATTGCCACTGATGTGACAGGGAAGGATGATAGCTCTGGGCTGAAGCCAGGAAATAAATCTTATCTGGTATGGCTCCAGCTTTCATGGCTAGTCCAAGACTGCAGCACAGTGGTGTGGAGGCTCTCCTGCTCTGCAGCATGACCTGCCAGGGTTCTCGTGACGATCTGCAGAACATCTGTGCCCAGGCGGGATGCAACCCAGTGCTGCAGACAGTGGGACTGACACAAGGCATTGACGGCAAATGCAGGAGGTAAAAGCCAACCTCCCGGGAGCAAGTGAAGGGCAGCCTTTACCTGAGCTTCAAGAAATGCCAGACTGAAAATGTCCCCAGTTTGGTGGCCCTGGACCGGCCCCAGGTGCTATAGGGTCAAGTTGTCCTCTTCTTCCTGAAACGGAGAGCTTCAGTAGCCTACAGGTTGAGCTGCCAGCAACCACCAGGATCTCTTTTAAAATCCCTGGGCACCCAAAGACAGTCAGAAATGTTGTGCTGGCTTTGACAAGTTGCAGCTGTAAACTCTCTGCTAGCTGATGCACTGCTGCTGGTTTTAAAAATATAAATCAGCTGCTCAATTTCTCCTCAAAATTTTAAATCAAACGTCAGGTTGAGGACCTGGGAGAACTGGCAGACGGAGGGAGAGCTGCATTATCTGGACACAGTAGGGCGTTAGTGAAAGCACTTCTGAAAAGCAAAGAACATTAGGCTGTATTTTTTGTCTTTGTGTGAAAGCTTCTAACGACAGCTTTGATGCTAAAATGAGAGGGAAAACTATTGCCAGATTTGGTGTTATTTATTACAGGTATTACTAAGGCACTTTCAGACTCACTGAACACCTTGAGCAGATTGCCTCTTCTGCAGCCTGTTCCCTGTTATTGTTATGATCTGGATGTAATTCTGCAGTTGTCTTTTATTTACATAGATGTATTGCAGTAAATGAAGGCCTTGAGTGCTTTCATAACACACAAAACGTGACCTTTCTGGACAAGTATCAGTTAGGCAGAAAGCAGAGCTCCAGCAGTCTTCTAGCTGTTTCAGAGACAGGCAGCTATGTCAAGAGTATAGAAATAGGGGAGCAATTTCTCCGTATTCAGAAGAGGTTGAAAAATGTGGGGGAAAAATCTTTGCTTTCCAATACCTGCTTCCCACACAGCGCTCACCCATGCCCAGCAGAAGATACCACTCGGGGACCTCTGTCCAACAGACCCAGAGCTCCATGGAGGAGCTGAGTCTGTAGGCAAATACACAACTCAGGACCCTATGAATGGCAAAGGAGGGCTGGGTTTCATGCCTAAATGCATCGAAGAGCATAAGGGCTTGCAATGGGCTTGGAGCCTTTGCTCCAATCAGTTCTGCTCACCTTATTCTTTCTTCCTCCATCCCTCCTCAGTTTGAGTTTGCATTCAGTGGCACTTACGCGTTCAAATACAGGGGAGGCAACCTTGGAGAGCAAATCTTGGACATTTAAAAATATCTCCCTTTGCTGTGGTCTGTAAAAATTCCCTTGGGGAAAGAGAGTATGAAAGAATAGATACTTGTGCAGCAATTTTAATCAGGCAAAACTGAGGCAAAGGACTGATTACAAAGTTATTTAGATGATACACTTCTGACTACAGCTTTGTAATCAAACGGCAGCTACCATTCAGCCATGTAATAACCAGACGACTGTACATCTGCCTTGCTGTGCATATTTATACAGAATGCATGGCTAACACTTATTTACCTTTATTAGCTACATTCTTCATAATTAGCTCAGCTACTGTGAGTAGGTTTTGGTGCCTGGGCTAGCCACAACTGTATTTGCATTAAAGTTGTCTAATCTTTCAATGCCCTCTTGGAAGCAGATGAAGATTTGTCAAAGCAAAATGTACACGTAGCATAATCTCAGAATAAATGGACACATCAAGGAAGCTCACTTTCTGCAAACACCAGTTTATTGGAGCCAAAAAGGTGCCTGCAGTGGGAATTAAGGGTTTCGGTGTGCCGTGCTCGGATCTAACAGAGTGACAGAAAGAGGCCAACCTGCTGGTAGATGTTACAAGTAGACAAAGCAGCTAAAAAGTGACAGCAGCCTGGAAATCAGCATGCAGGGTCTAGGTGATTTGCTATGTTACACAAGTAGTCTAGAAGGGTGAGGGCTGAATGCTGATTTCCTCAGAAGATCTAAGAAAATCAGTGGGGTTTTTTTGGTCCTGTTGCTGAACATACCATTGGGGAAAAAAAATCACTTTGAGTTGATCTAGTACAATTGTAGGCTCCCTCCACTGACACTGCTTTGATGACACTGCTTGGGTTCACTTAGGATGCTGGTTAACATATGTTAAACATTCGCTAAAAAGAGATAGGTTATGGGTTTTCTGTGGCACAGGACAGAACAAAACACTTTACACCAGAAGGAGCTCTGTAGGTGACCAGACAAGAACCCCTCACTAGAGAGATGAGTCTCTGGCCTTGCTAAAGTCAGCAAGACTTCCCATCTAATGCACAAGTAGGACTAAGACCTATTGGTTCAGAGTATCTAATAAGGGTTGCTTCATCTGCGTATATACAGGCTGAACCTCCATAAAGGCATATGTATTAAGAAGAGGCCATTTCCATGGAGTCACTAAAGTCTTCCATAAATTTGTATGCAGAGATGAAATTTCACTGAAGACAACATCTGTTCCTTTAGATCACATCTTTATTGACATTCAAACATAAGGCACAACTTGTTTTCAGGTTATTTCAGTTGGAAAGCATGTGTTCTGCTGCTGCTGAAATTGCCACAAATTAATAGCCCAGCAGCTAGATTTTGGGATCTGCCAGCACGGGGTGAGGCTCGTCTATCAACTCTTAATACTTCACTGCTCTGTGTGCAAAAGTTTCAGCTGTCACACTTCCCTGCACAAGCAGCACTGGGGAGGCAAACCCTCAGTGGGAGAGCTGGGAGGAGATTGTCGGGAGGGTCATCTCATCAGAAGAGCTTGGGGAACATCTTCAGACCTGGTGTGCTTCAAGGACATCCCAACCCTCCACAGCAGTGACAGCTATGCCTGCCCTGTGCTTCAGTGTGCAGCCTGGGAGGTGGCTGCTGGTCCTGCGAGATGTTTACGTCCCACCCCCATGAAGCACGGATGGAAAAGTGTGCTTCCTCGTCTTGTTCTGGAAATTATCAGTGCCATATTTTTCATCTCTTTAAAAGCTGCAGTGCATCATAACTTCCAGCAAGTCCAAAGAGAAAACAGGATTCTCTGTTTTTTTGTGTTCAAACCAAGGAATCTCAAAGTGTTTCATTTTCACAACCATATTGTTTTTCTTTTATGTGGCTGGTATCAGTAGCAATCGGATGTCATGTTCCTGCTGATGATAACAGTCTTTGCCCTCTGCATGGATTTAATCTATGAAAATGATATGGGGAGATTGTATTTCCATATGGAAGCTGTTTTAATTAATGCTCACTTTCTTCTTAATGCCTCAGAGGCTGATATCATATTGTTTAGGAAGAGAAATTGAAAGGATATATTGAAACTCTTATTAGCAATGTTATATTGAGATAAGTAGAGACTGTAGAAAAGAACCAGGTGTACAGATATGCAAACCCAAACCTTTCCCCAAAGCTCAGGTACTTGCACTGATACGAAATTACCTCAGTGTGGAAGTGATTTCTGGCATCACTGAGTATCCTACGTCTTTTCTGGTTTCCTCTGTCTGGTTGTAGGAACCATAGGTGTATCTGAGATACCTTGCTGGGTTGGGAAAAGGTCTGAATCTCCATATGTTTTTAGTGTCCATATGTTTTAACCTCTCACCCTACAGACCTGATTTTGGCTGTGGTGATGAACACCTGCCACCTCCCCAGGGGACCAGCACCACAGCTTGCCCACTCTGGCCAAAGCCAAGCAAGAATTTGTCTTTCCAATAGGGTATTTACAGGGCTTAGTGGAAGTGATATCTTAACCTGCCCTTATAAATGGATGTCTCTGCTCAACACTGAAAGCATTAGTAGGTTAAAGAGAAAAAAAATTATCCATGTCACTAATGGCTGGATCGTTTGACTACCTTAATTATACCTCCCAGAGATGGGAGTCTTTGCTACATTTATAAAATCCACTTTTTGTAGAAGAGAAAAGCATCTTAGGGAGAAAATGTCCTTCTGCAAAAGACTGGTCCTGTTTCTCCTGTTAACTGAAATCATTCAACTGATGATGTTCATTAGGCATTGCCTTCAAGAGCTTAACAAATGCTATGGTCACTACAAAAGACTACATTAAGTGCATGCTGATTTAGTAAGCATCTGTGGATCTTAGTTACAAAAATAGAAAATTGATAATGATATAATGTCAACAATTAAAATTAAGGAACAAAACAAGATAAATCTGCATATGCAGATTCAGCCTCCAAGTGGAGCAGTTTCTGATGCTATCCTTAATTTCATGATCATATGCCATTTTTATTCTCAGGTCCTTTGCCTCATTCTTTGCAAACAGAATAGAGGCCATTCCCTTAATAAGAGGAAATCAATATTTTGCTTTTTAGCATTATTCAGTATGCCACCTAAGTCCTTATTTATTGCGTGCTCTTCAAACTCTGCTCCAAAATCAGATGAATTACCTACCCATTTAATTTTCTAGGTGAAGGAGGGGTGGTTTTACAGACCGGGAGCAGCTGCATAGAACGCTCAGGGTTGAAAGCCTCTGCTAATTGTGGGTGTCAGTTTTGAAACACCAATTACAGTACTTTTAGCCCACTTAGTATTATTAACGTGTTCTGGATCTGGGACTCCATACACAGCTGTGAATGCTCAGCGCTTGTGCAAGCCTACCACCAGGGTCACAGGGCAAGCACCCAGAAATCAGGGAGCACAAAGCTGGAGACCACTCACAGAAAATCTGACTTAGGAGCCAAATCCCACAAAGTACACAGACATGTGCCTCATGCAGTGAAACACAAAACCTATGATCTTCTGCTGTGCATGATGAAAATCAGGCACCAGAGAAAGGCAACCCCAAAATCTCTGCATGTGAGGCAGAAAGCTGCCTAGAGCTAGCCCCAGGGAAAGACTGAGCAGAGGGGTACCTGTGAATCTCTGCAACTTTCCTGATGCCCAAGAAAGAGTGGCTGAGGAGGCATCTCCATCCCCTCACAATCCTGAGCGAAGAACCCCAGACTCTGTCCTGAGGATGTTCTTGAAGGACGTGAACAGGTTTTCCATTAAATTTCAGACAGAGGAGGAGAAGGAGGAGGTCTCTAGTGTAAGCAGCTGTGGATAACAACTTCCCATCCTAGTGATGCCTCTTCCCCACCACTAGTTCTCCATTCAGTCCCATTTCCTTCCCTATATTCCTGCCAGGACAAAGCATATGGGTATTGCTCCATGGGTTCAATGCAGGAGCACCCCAGCTACGTGTGCTACTAAAGAACTGTGGCTCATAAAGGAGGGACTGGGGTGGAGCTACGGGCATGAAAGCTGTGCAGGACCTGCTCCACCTGCATTCCCACTGCCACCAGCTGCAAGCCTGATAACAGAATTTATGGTCAGCCAGAAGTCATTACTGACAGATGCCAGCCAAAACTGTTCATTTTAATCCAGAAATGCTCTGTGAAAACAGAGCCAGAACACTTCCTGCAGTCAAGACATGAAACATCTGCTCATATGAAGCTCTGTTTTTGGTAATGACCTCAGTAGAGAATTACTGGTGAGTGCTCCGTTCATTAAGTTTGCTGTTTTAGTGCAAGGCTGAGAATGCACCAATGTGCCTGGATTATGTCTTGCTAAGATGACTGGCACGGAATACCTTCTTTGCTTAAAACAAAAATCATGATGGTCTTAAGAAAAGGAAACAGTCAAAAACAACCAATGGATGGTGTAAGAGGAGCAAACCAAAGGATGACCATCATAACTCTGCACAGTTGGCTGCATCTGTCCCAGTAAATAAAACGGCACCTAAGCACAAAGTCAAGCTGTGAACCGTAATCATCTACAATCCTTAACTGGAGGCCTATTTCCTTTGGTCTGCTCCAAACAGTGCTCCCTCAAACAGTGCTTTAACACAGCTTGGCCAACAACACAGGGTAGGGACAGTGCCCAATAGGCAAGATGAAGCAGGTCACCAATTTTATTTACTAACATAGTGATAGCTGTCTTGATCCAGTGCACAGAAACATTTGTGTCAGTGCACTGATTGTATACCAACATCTTAACACCAGTAAGAGATTTGGAGGACTTTTTCAGCAGCCAAAGAGGCACATAGTGACCAGAGTCAGTAGATCTGACATTCAGAGTGAAAATCCATGGCCTATGTTATCATCTCTGTGAATGGCATCCTGAAAAGCCAGCCCCTTATTGCAGGTATCCAGTGCTGAAGAGTTTAGGTTTGAAACGGATAGGGGAAAAATGGTTTGTTTTTACATTTCTGGAAGGTAATTATTTCTGCAGCTGCAGTACTTTGCCATTTATCTCCTTTATTCTTACAGCCTTTCATAGCTCAGGGACAAGGGCAAGTGTCTGTGTGACACGGGTGATCGTAAATCAGCCCTGCTGTTCCATCCATCACAGCAGTGAATGGCAGCAGCATGTGTCCTGCCTCCGCACGGGCTGCTGTGACGTGCAAAACTCCCTTCGCCAAAACAAAACACAGGCACTGAGCAGACTCTCTGGGTTTATTAGCATCTCCTTACTCTTCCACCCTTCTCCTTGCATTAGCGGATGGATGTCAGTTCAAGTCACTTCCCTAGGGAGTCTGGAGGTAGAACACGTAAAGCTGTGTCGAAGACATGATGTAGACTGAAGCAGCCCTGTAACAAGAACTCTCTCCTCAGGGGGAAATCCTTTCGGAAAGTCTGCTCTTCATGTATGAGAGGAAAAGTTGTTTGCCACAGCAGTCACCAGCAAAATCAGAGGTGATGAAGTGGCTTGAAAACCTTTAATAATTGAAGGGGTTTTTCAGTCATTATTATCTCCAGTAGATCACAAGACGTTGTTTACACATCCCATGCTCTACACCTCATGCTCAGCCTCCACAGCTGATCTGCCACTTTCTTTGGATAATCTCTTCCCAAGGGCTTGATGCAAGGGCCAAGGAGTAGAGTGGAAGGTGTCTCACTGATTTTTATGGGTTTAATTCCAGACCTGTCTTACAATCGTCGTCTTATGCCAGAAATCTGAAGGTCTGAGGACTGTGAGTTTCTCAGTTTTGAGAGGAACTACATGTGATGCCTACATTTCCTCCCATGGCAGTGGAATTTGGCACTACAGAAAGAGTTAGTGGCTTTTGAGAAAAAAAAAACAGTGAAATCTCCTGGTAACAGTAGAGAAGGTTGGAATCTTGACTGGTACCATATCTGTTCCTCATGCAATGGAATTAATATTTCTTAGCTTTTAGTCTCTAAAATTCAAGCTTCTAATCAAAACTGCATACCTACCCTTCCCTCTATACAGTAGAGTGGTACAGAGTTTCAGGAGCTGATTCATCCAAAGCTGAGATAAGAGGAATGAACCACTCTGGAGATACTCCAGACAAAACTTCTTTCCTAAAGAATCCCCAGCGGATCCCACCAAACTCCTCAGGTCAGTGGCATTTTTCACTAGTTGACTTGTACAGTTCAACCCCAATGAAATCCAGCCACTGCTGAAGTTATTGCCCATGACCTTGCAGATTGTTCAGTGATTATTGGAGAAAAGTTCTTATGAAAAATTCCATTGTGGAACAACAGAAAAACCCTATTTTACACTTTCCCGACACTTCACTACATCAAACTCTAGTACATTTTCTGTCCAGTGCAGAAACATCATATCATAAACTCATGAAATGGAATCTGAGGTCCATAACAAGCCTGATGGCTTGATGATGGGAATGGCTGAGCATCTCTGCCAAGTGAGTGTGTGCTCAGCACCAGGGAGAAGCAGGCCACAGAGAATCCTGGACTTTTCATCCCAGGTTAATAAAAGTGGCAGCATGGGTTTCAGATAGCTGATTTGTCTCTAGAGACTTACCTCCTACACAACACAGATTGCTCTCCTACATTATACATCCCAGTGTGATATTAGTCTGCTTTATTGTGAAAAACACATTACCATTACTTCTTATGTAGTGCCTTCTAAAGTTTCTTTCAGGGAAAGAAAGAAAGGATGCTAGGAAGCCATTTTCCGAGCTGATTATGCTGTGTTTCCCCATTATTCCCACCCAATCTCATAACACTCAAGTATCTACAAAGGTTCAAATGACTTCTGATTTTCTCTATACACTTGGGACAGCTAAATATAGATCTTGTAGCACTATCATCAGAATGAAAATGTCTGGGTTGTTTTAGGTGATGTTTGCAAACTTCATACCACTGCAAATTTTGCTGGTGGCAGCCAAATCAGTGTTAATTTAGCACAGGCAAGACAAAGAAATTTTCTAAGTATCAAGCAAAGGCTTTAATGAGGAAATAGCAAAAAAACCAACTGAAACACTAGCTTATACAGACTGAATACTCTAGGGCTGAAGCAAGAATAAATGCCCATCAATTTTATCCAGTGTAATGGCCTCAGGGATGCTGGCACAAAAGACACTGATAATGAAGACATTCTTATTTGGATATACACCAAAATATTCATTTGTTCCCCTAATTAAACTTTCATATAGGATTTTTGGTTTGGTTGGTTTCTAAGATTATGCTGTGTTGTGCATTCCTTCTGAGTCTGAAATATTTATAGCTACATGGACCTAATACCTTCGATGCTCTGCAGTCTGTATTTTTTACAACAGTAACTGCTGCCATTAGTGTTGCATATCTTGTTTATCTGCATGGAGAAGCACAAGAGTGAGATGAGTCTGGGCCTGTTGCCTACAGGTGATCAAAGCTGAGAACATGCAACAAGGTGTTTACATCCTTCTGACTAAAGTGCTAACAAAACTGAAGTTGATAACCTGATTTAATAACCCTCTAGCCATGACAACCTGCAGTTTATTTTCACCTTCAGAGATGCTTTTTGCTAGGGAATGGACAGGAGGGAGGTTGTCACAGTTGGTCCTGATGCTGTCATGTTGCCATGCCCATTGCATGTCAGAAAGTCTATTTAATTTCCCTCTTTGCTTTTGCCAGACTTCTCTTTGATTTTTACAGGGAAGGAAATTAGGTGCTACTGTCTGTGCTAGAGTCCATGTAACTTTTCCCAGAAGCAGGAAAAATAAACAGTTTGTGAAGTTTTGGGAGCATTACAGCCCACTGAATGTGCCCAGCCCAACAGGGAATATGTTGTATGCTGCACCAAAGCTAAGATTATGATATTTTTACTCACTGGCATGTCTTTCTATGTATAATATTTGCCCACAATGCCATTATATGGATGACCAGAAAGTGTAATTTGTCATTAAATTTGACCATAAAACTCATTAATGCACAGAATCACAGGGGCTTTGTGATGATTTCTGGTTGTTTGCTAGAGTTTTGCTCAGCCTAAGGTAATGTCTCCAGCAATGGCATGCATTCATCCTTTTCTTCTGGGAGGCTATTCCACAGCTTAATGCAACCCACCCTAAAAGCTCCTCATGACTGCTCAGTCTGCATCCCCACTCTTTATCCCATCAGATTTCTCTTTGGCATTATAGCGTACATCAGACAACTTTTTTTTTCTTCTTCTTTTAATATTTCTTTGTATTTAGTGAAGAAATGACAGAGAAACATAAGGTTGCATAGCAATTATCTTGCTGCTAACTAGGACCTTCTGCAACCTTCTTCTGAGCATCCCACTTGTATTAACACCAATGTCAGCCATCTGCCTCAGAAAAATTGTGCTGCCTGTCCCTGGTAAGCTGATGGACTCAATAACCTTTCTGGAATCACTTTGTCATGCCTCCTCCTTCTTGTTTACAGGTGCCCACCACTCTGATTCAGCTGTATAAATAGGGATTTTTGGACTTCTGTAATTTTTCAAGCTGCTTTATCAGGGGTCTGGTTTGTTTATTTTTATAGCTACTCAAAATATAGCTGGGAGACAGAGCTGCTCAGAAGACCAGTTCACATTAACATAGCTCATGAGCAATTCTAGCAGTACAGTTGTACTCATATTAAGCAGTTGACGTCTTCCAACATGAAATGTTCCCAAATCATTTGTTGATATAAAACCACAAAAATATGTATCAAAATCCTCAGTCCTGGGCACATGCGAGCAAATACATTTGAATACGATGCACTGAAGCCTTGAGCAAAAAAGTGTGATACTTCTGGAGAGCTATGCTTGTTAGGATTTATTGGGGACGCAACACGATATATCAAAAAAGGACTCCAAGGAGCCTTTTGATGATTGTAAAATGGCCTTGAAAAGGGAATTTGTTGCATGTAAAACAGAACAGCTATATGCCACTTATGCTGGAAATAGTTCAGTGTTCAATTTGGATGATGATAGAAACAGCGGAAGGGAAGCGAGACGGCTCAGGAAAGAACCTGATCTGCAAATGAAAGCCCAGAAAATGTTGTAGTTACTTCACAAGATAAATTCTGACTAACTGACAGCTCCAGCATTTTTTACTCTTTCTCTCTTCCTATTTTTTTTAGTTTGTTTTGTCTGCTTCAACCAAAGCTGTTTTCTTACTAAAATCATAGTGAGAACAACAAAATTTCACTCGTGTCATGTTGCTGAAGAAACACACAAGCTGTCATCATCTGTTGCTGGCATCTTTCCTTCTTATCTGATGAAGCCATCACTGCCCCTTCTGCTGCTCACACTGTCGTTTGATCTTTCCACCTTGCCTTTTCCTCTGGTGATGCCACTATTTGATATACTCAAACACCCCAAGTGAACGGTACCCAGCTAGGAAGAAATAAAAAGGACAATGTCTCTTGATTTATATCACTGGGGTTCACTGAGATGAAAGCAGAAAATCCTGGGTTCCAGCTCAGAAATGGTTAAAGAAAATAAAGTCAAGGAATCAAGGAAAAGGAAGTCACTGATGAAAGAAAAGAGGCCTCTGTCCCTGATTATAAATACAGCGTGAGCTGAGTCACAGGTAGGCTGTGGAAGCAGACACACAGAATTACAGTGTTTGAGCTGAGAAGAGATCACTGAATCATTCGTGTGGCTGTCCCATATAGCAGAAACCATTGAATTTCACCTTCTTTTAACCCTAATAATTTGTGCTTAGGTCAAGTGTAACTTCATTCCAAAGATATCTAGTCCTTGAGTAACCCTGAGGCAATGTGAGATGGGACACAACCAGCACATTAAGACATCCTTTGATCTCCCTTTGCTTTTCATATCGCAGCAGTAACAACAGCACAGTGACGGGAGGGAAACCTGTATCGCTTCCTTTGACTGCAGGTGTCTAGAGTGGCATGATGGCACCATAAAGCACACTGCAATTATGAAGATGATTCTTCTTAATACCTTGCAGTCTTCTACCCCCTTCATTAAGTCAACAAGGGAATAAAGTTGCATATAAAGGTTCATAAAAATCCACTGCTTAAAACCTTCTTTTAACAGAAGTGTTACAGCTTAATGTTCTTCGAAGCACAACCTATCAATCATTACAAGGATAAACACAAAATAAGCAGTCAAAACTCACGTTAACTCTTTTCCTCCCTCTTATCTGTGGTGAGGTGTTGCTACTTGTGAGATTACAGCATCTCCCTACCCTGGGGAAGGAGAATACTCATTGCAAAAAGGGTGAACCTGCTGGGTTACCAGCATAATTGTATGCAGGACTCTTGGACTAATGTGACTTTGTCATATAAATACTTGCGATCGAGCAATAGGATATATCACTGATGCTCTCACCATGTTTTTAATAACTGTCTTTGGCTACAAACAGAGAATCTGTGCTGAGCTCCCTGCCCTGCTCCACGCTGTGCCCTGGGAATAGAAAGTCATGAGATATCCTTGATGAGCCTCCCCTCGGAGGTCATGCTGGGAAAAAAGTCAACACAAACTCTGAAATAAAAGGGGAAAACTCAAATGGCAAATGTCCAGCTGTCCTCTTTGCCCAGCAAGGGCCGATTAGGGCATCCCCCAGACCAGCTTCACTGAGCACCATGACTTGGAGAGCTGCCCAGCAGCACTGAGCTCCTCACTCTGCCCAACTTGGCCTTCAGGATTTCAAAGACCATGCCATAGATAGTGCTGGAAGTGTCTCTTTTCTGTGTTACATAAGAAATAAAAGGCCTTTGGCATAAATCCAGGTGCAGCATTTCACGTTCGTGAGTACACCTCACTTTCAGGTTAATTTATCTTTTTTTTCTCTACTTCAATGGAAGAACCAAATGAGATGTTTCATTTTGGTTTGCTTTAAAAAGGAGATAAGGGAACCTTAAAAAAGGAAACCAAAATTGTACAGTTTCTCAAATCCCCACAAGTCCAACATTAAAGTCAGAACGAAGCATAATTGCATTTCCAAATTGTAATTGTAACAGACATTTTCAGTTTCGATATTTCTTGTGATTACTTATGTCTTCTCATGGAAAACATTAATTGCAATGGAATCAAACTTTTCCTGCAAAATTTTTAAAGTAAAGGAAATTAACATGGCTTGGCTTTGAATCAGCTGCCATCTTGCTCTGATTTTCTGTTTTCTTAAGCCACTTTTGTGCTAATGTCACTTCAGTGATTTCAGGGATTTTTTAAAAATATGGGGAATTGGATTTTTGAAGCACTAAATATGAGGGGAGAATGGATGAGTGTACCCACTCTCAGCTAAATTGTCATTTCAGGAGGTCTCCAAGCAGGCTGGGCAGTGCAAGCCTTGCAGTGCAGTCATGTTGGTAGCCCATAGGTCACAGCAGTACAATCAGCCTAAATCCTCATGGAAAACAAAGGCAAAAAAGAGAAGAGACAAATCTTCTGCCTGTTAATCTCTGTGATCAGTGGTAAGAGAGACTGGTTCTCCAAATCTTGCATCGAAAACAATATGTTTTGCTAAATTCCTGGAGCAAACCAGTCCTCGGCACAGCGTTTGGCTGATGGAATTGCAGCCCCTTGAACCGTGCCTCTGCCAAAATACATTGATCTAAGTTTGAACAAAACCAGCCTGAGAACTGCTCTGCAAAGCCTCCAAAATTCATTGATCCACACCTCAAAGAGGAGACTGCAGTGGTCTTATCAAAAGCAGAATAAATCAAGTTAACGCACTACAAATACACAAAGGCTGCAGGTTTATGGCTGCTTTAGTTTATATTATTACTAATAAAAGAAGATGCTCGAGCAGAGCTCTAAAAGAGTAATCTGGTAAGAGCTCTGTCCTGAGGGATTTGCAGACCAAAAATAGCTGAACTCTAACATCTCAGCTGCAGAGCTAAGTCTGGCGTGCAGGGAATTAGAAGTACACCAGATATGAAACTGGTCCCCCTGTGAACAGAGGTTTACTCTTTGCTGACCACATCTGTATAGCCAGGTTATGTGCTGGCACAGGAGGCTGTTTGCAGGTGTACAGCCCCCACGTGCCTCCATCAGAGGTGAGGGGACACTTTCTGCTACAGCGGCAGTCACTGATATTCTAATTTGGTTTAATTAGGAGACAAAGCTGTTCTTTGGTGTATTCTCACCTTTCTATTAACTGCATCAATTGAATTTGGGGAACATGCAGAGCGCAAATTGTCTGTCTTGATCCAGATTGTATCGTGCAGCTCACAGAATTGTTTAGAGGCTGGTTAACCACATATGTCTATGTGGAAAAATGGTCAGAAATCTCCCAAATGCCACAATGACTTGGTGCTGCCTGGAGAAGGTAGAAGCATCCTTTATTCTGGCAGCTGTTGAGAGAAGTGAATTCCCCTTTACAGCCAAAGATGCCACTCTGATTTAACTCTCATCTTCCTCATCCCCTTCGTAACTCCCTTTTCTCCCTGTTCTCCCTTAACCCAAAGCTCTACTACTATTATTTCCTCCTGTAGGTTTGCTTCTTCCTGGACCTTTCTGCCCAAATCCCCAGCACCTTAGTTCTGATCCTTCTTACGCCAGAGAACTTCCAAGAGACCCTCCTCTCTCTCTGGCATTTCAGTGCCATGTATTAGCTACTAATAGGAGTTATTAGCATGTATTAGGGGGTAGGTGACAATACAAGGCAAGAGGAATCCATCTTGTCTTGTTCAGATCACAGGAATTTTATTGTTATGAATTTTTGCAGTGCCTGACAAATGGAACTGCAGTCTCGGTCATGGCAATGTAGAAAAAGAATGAGCACTGCAAAATTTACATGGTGGCTTCACTTTGATGCCTCTTGTCAAAAGCCAAAGAACTGCCTTCGTTAGCTTAACGCAGAATTAACAAAGGTTTCTGCAAGCTGACACAACACCAGTTAGCTGTTGTGTGTCTTCCCCTTATAAATCCCTCTATAACTAAAACCCACAAATCCAACAGTCGTATTTTGCTAAAATAACACTCCAGCATTAACTCAGAAACCCGAAGGAATTCATAAACAAAGCTAAACTCAGCAAATGCCCAATTCTTGGTTAATTATGATCTTTAGATGCTTCATTGCAACACATTGAATGCAGGATTCACCTTACCTTCCCCTGCACTTTGGACTTGTTGGTGGGTGTCTGGTATTTTTAAACATATTTTTTTTCAGATTATTTGTGTGTGCATTTGCCCACACAATCACTGGGTAGCCAACTAAATTTATGCAAGTGCAGTTGCGTGTAAACCGCATGCTTTTTGCTACTGGTTACATTCATCACCAATTACTATTAAACCAAATGCCTTGAGCGGCCCGTGGTACGGTGCCAGCAAGCTGTACATGGGGGATTTGAGTGCCAGCAAATGAGCACCCAGAGGTTCTGTTTCTTTCCTAGCTGAAATATAATTTGACTGCCTTTTTAGTTATGCATGCAGAACAGCGGAGAGAAAGACAACGCGTTAGCTGAGGGAGGCTTTCTACAAATAAGCGATGCACAGCGACCTGACGTCAGGGCAGCCACTTCTGCCTGGCTGGCAGGCTGAATTCCGGCAGCCCCAGGCGACGTGCTCAGCCCTGCTGCTGGCAGCAGCCCATCTCCACAGCAAATGATGCTTGGATGAGCTTAACTAGAAGGAGTTAGATAGCTGGTTCCAAGCGCAGTCTGCAGTTGACCCACAGCCCACAGCCAAACAGCCAAAAACTCCCCCACTGGCACACACACAGAAAGGAAGGGGGGCCAAAAATGCAGAAGAATGGATGGTTACAACAGCAAGGACCAGCAGGAGGAAGAGACTTCCCCTGAAGCCCAAGGTGCCCTTGCAGAACCGCTTCACCGCTCTGCAGACTGAAGAGGAAAGACCCATCACACCATAAGAGACACTGGAGCTGAGAAAGGCAGCCCGATCTGCTCCCCGTATAACAACCAGCACAACTAAGAAAAGGCGACAGATGATAGTAGTAGGCGACTCTCTTCTGAGAGGTACAGAGACACCCATTTGCAACCTGATGCACCCTCTAGAGAGGTGTGCTGCTTTTGACTTTGTACTTTTCTCCTCACCAAGTCCATCACCAAGTCCGTCCTAAACCTAATCACTGGCACATTAGTGTCTGCCACCAGTGGAGAATTTGGCCTTCAGTCAGTTGTCCAGATAGCACTGAACTATGTAATTGCCAATGCACCCTTTGGCACCGCTGGCCACATGGGGAGGTATTGTGGGGACACAGAGACAGGCAGGGCCTACGGAGATGGGCTGATAGCAGCTGGGAGAGAGGAGAAGGTGCTGCACGAAGTGAAGGATCACTGTCCTCAGCCCTAAACACAAGATGTTATAAGAAGGGGACAAGACTGCAATACCCCAGCTCTGCCCTGCTTTCTGCAGTGCCTGGGAGCAATGAGAACCTGGCTGGAGTGAAGGATCTGGCTGGAGCAAAGGGCACTGCTCCGGCTGTCCAGCCACTGCGGGTTTGCACTGGTCCCTTCTGGAGAGATGCTCGAGCCTGAGCATTGCCAAGCTTGCCTGAGGAAGCAGCAAACTCCTGCGTGTTTTCATCAGGCAGACAGAGGATTGTCAGGTTTGCAAAGAAAGGAACAGCCTGCAAACCACAGGTGTTGAACCTGAGCAACAACGCTCACCCTAGGGCACAGCCCTGCAAAAGACAACCTGCCAGTAATTCCTTGGTCAAAACACTCCTGGTAAAGAAGACTGTGGGGCTGAGCTGGGGAAGGGAAAGTGACCCTGTGAAGACCTTAATCTTAACATGAAAAGAGATTAGTAAAACAGTGTGCAATAATTCCTCACGTCTGTCTTAAGAAAGTATGAGAAACCTGCAGTCGAAGGTAAGCTTTAGTTCTTAATTTGGAATAGTAATTGGAAGGCGACGAGTGGCTCCGTCACTGGGATACACAACATTGATAATATCCCTATATCTCATCTTTTTCACAGCAATCGCAGCCCTGCTATTGGTACTCTGGCTGGTAGCTAGCTGGACATTTTCCACCGTGAAACCTTGGTTATAGGTTTGACAGTGTGTTAGATTTCCTACTCTGGGTCCCTTCTGCAAGTTAAAACAGTTATTCCATCTCCAAAACTGAATAAAAAGAACAAAATTTGTATATTTAAAACATGTTGGGTGTTTTATTCTTTTAGAAACCCTGGTTTGGAGCAAGAACAGAGTGAGAAGGTGGGGGGTGTGTGTTATTCCCCTTTGGATCACTGTGGTGGCCCCTGCTTCAGATTGTTTCTTCCAGCCCTTGCTAGGTCTTGCTGGTGAGGAGGAGATGACCTGCAGCCACGGCAAAGGGGCTGTGAAGCAATGCCAGGGCACAGTTCGGGGACACAAGAGAGGGAACAAGACTGAGAGCATGACTCCAGTGATTGCCAAGGAGGTACTTTAGGAGGCAGAGGGGACGCTAATGTCTAACTCCTTCATCCAGAACTGTTTCATTAAACCATCCCTGCATGAAACACCGAAACAGCTTTTGGGGGTATAGTCCACCTTGCTGTTTTAAAATGCAGTGGAAGCCACAGCCTCATTTGGGCAAGAGTGCAATTAATTTTCTGTGTGTTGCATTTAGTCTGAGTGGCTGCTGTGGGTGCCTGGGACAAAAAAAAGAGACAGTTTCTGATCCTCCGTCGGAGTTAGACATAGGCTGGGGAAATTCAGGAGGCACAAAGGCATTTATCTGTGACCTCCTTGGTACCGAACGGGTCCCAGAGTTTTGGCTGGAGTATAAATTACATAGGTAGAGATTTTTGGGGGGAACTCGCTTAATTGCCTGAATCCCGTTTAAAGACCCTTAGTTGTCTATATTATCTAGGAAGTTTTTCCATTTACCAGATCATACTGACTTGAACGTGGCACACAAAAATATTATCAAGACATTCGTGAGTACTTCTCTGAACACCAGTCTTCCCAGCCCATTATAGTCAATGCATGAGTTCAACTGCCTGCAAAAAGCTGCAGAGTCACCAGTCAGGGGGAAGGTTTCACCCAGATCTGCTTTCTTCACTAACTCCTGCCCGCAGTCCCACATGAAGGTCACCGGGAGAGGTGTCCGCCCCGCGAGAGTGCCTGCCCCATGAGAGCAGGGACTTGCTTTGGTGGGTAGCCTGTGTCCCTGCTCAGTCCTCCACATCTCCCCAGTCTACAGGTTTGTACAGCTTCGTTAGTGGATCCAAGTCCCCTCCTGACCGGTGACGCTGCCATACACAAGGCTGTCTGCTGGACTTCATTGCACATGTACGATATATATCCCAGCACTATGTAAATATGAGAGATAGGAAAGTATTTAATAGCAAGATTCATTAGCTTGACTTACTCGCTTTTTCTGTGGGCAGCAGGTCATTGCACTGCTGTTACATGGGTCAGGGTATCTCCATTGCAAATAGATTCCCTTTAGAAACCGCTTTCTTCGGTTATTTCATTAAAATCCCAGCGATTACACTGTCACAAACAAAACCACTGTGCTGCATACTAACACCAGCCTTAGGTTTTGCCTCCCTTTAAGTCTTCATTTGTAGCCTGGCATTTCAGGGCATAATTTGAATTTATAATAATGTCATTCAAGACCTATTTTATGGATTATAGTTTCATTTGGAGCCTTTTCAGTCATACCAGTGTAAATACTGGATCATCTTTGCAAGAAACTTCCAAATTAATATGTCTGCCAAACTTTCTGGCTGAATACAAATCAGTTGCTATTACTGGGAAGTATGACAACCTCTGTTCCAGATGCAAAGAAAAAACACAAGAGAAAAACACATGAAAAAAACAAAACAAAACCCCAGAGTGTTTCTCTTTCTTTTCTCTTCGGTATTAAATTTATTGACAGCAGCTCAGGCCTGGTGAGGAAACAACCCTTTAACTTGTCACTTCTGTGCTGTCTCAGTGGCTTTGCCCATCGGCAGCATCGGCTGGTGCATGTCAAAGCTGGTTTTCCATCTCTCCTCCTTGGCAGAAAGGCTTCTCATGCTCTCTTCCCACTGCAAAATGTTCAGGGCGAGACCCTGAAATGTTCAGGGCGAGACCCTCAGCTCCACAGGCTTCGCCTCCGTTGACCTGTCTGGCTTAGACATAGCTGCTTCGATTTACACTACCTGAAAGTCTCTCAATCTTTCTGCATGGGCATTTGGGTGGCCACATGACAGGTGTGTTTACACGGCTTTAACTTGAGATTGTTTTAGCATCCCCTCTTGTACCAAAGCTGTTACTCTTATTTGATTAAGGGAATGCAGCTCCAAATATCCTGAATTCCTACATCAGCTTCCAAATCCCAGAGGATAACTTTCTTTAAATAAATTATTGGGTTATCTTCCTGTTGCATCTCTGAATTCTGGAAGCCCATTGAGATGGATTTTATTGTTTTTCCTCAAGATGTAAGTTTATAAACTCCCCCCACCCCAACTCTTCATTGCATTTAAAGTACCTTGTCCATCCAGCTACCAGCTCCTCTGACCGACACCTCTGTCCTGCTGCATTTAATGCACGAGTCGGCAGCCCACTGCATCTAGCAGCAGAAAACACTCACCCTTACAAGACCAGATAACATTAGACTGTCCTTATAATTATACAGAAGCCTCAAATAGCCTTAAAACCTTTATCAGCTTATTTAAAAAGAAAAATGTAAAAAGAAAAACAAAACAAAACAAAACCAAAAAAAAGACTGAAATTCTTCTATATTCCCTTGATGCCAGGACCTGGGACTTGAAGAAAAATAGGCACAAATATTATAGGGCTTGTGCAACCACATGAGCTAAGCCCACAAGCCTCTGCACTGATTTCTGAAGGAGGTGTTTTCTCCTTCCCACTCCACACTTCTTTGCCAGGGCACCTGTTCTAGTACAAAACTGCTTATTCTTGTGCTGGCAGGTGAAATCCAGCATATGCCTTTGTCATGTCACCCCATCAGTCACTTGCATTATCTTAGTGTTTTTGCAAACACCTGGGGAGTGTAGTTCGATAATGCCAGACTAATTAGTTGAGCAAAGACTAAAAGGCGAACCTTGATATTTATACATCTTTTAAAATATGATCTGACCATACATAAGTAGGAGTTACCTTGGGAATGCCTCTAAGTTGAAACGGGGAGGTGGGGGGGGGGGGCAGAACTTCCAGTAATGTAATTGTCATGCCACTCAAATGCCAAATCTCAGACTAACAGCAGCTGGGATTTATTATTTTTTCATTTGCTATGTAAATCAAAGTGAAGGCATCAGAAGGAACAAAGGGAGTGAGGGGAAATGCTGTTCAGAAGGTGTCATGGACTAATCAAATGTAATCCTTTATTCAACATTTAGTTGGAAAAAAAAAAAAGAAATTCTGTCATCCAGGCTTGAAGTACATGGGAACACCAAGTAAGACAAGACAGTTCCCCTAAGAGTCTGTAAGAGCAGAGGTAAATCTGTATATTAGGTACGTACAAATGCTAATCAAGCCCCAATATGGGAATGTTACAGGCATGAGGTATTTTATTCCGGATGTGTTAAAGAAATAGAAAAATAGGACTGGATGGGATGATTTGGGGAGGTTGTCTGCTCTACCTACATGTCCTAAGGCTGAGTCAAACATATCTAAAACTATGGGAGGAACAGCAAGATGAGAATCACATTTACATTGCAGACTGCCTTCTGACCTCATTGTACGTTATTTTAATTTCAAATCTCAAGGCCAGCAGTAGCCTGCCACATTTTCTCTGCATCTCATACATAGTAGAACTGTTGGGCCATAAAACAGCGACAGCCCCATTGGGCTAGAGCCGGGTTATTGAGGCACGAACTTGCCAGAAGATCAAGTAAGAGGGAGCTGTGAATTGTCATCTGTGCAGAAGTTCTTCACCCTGGGAGATGGCACTGGACCAGTGACTAAGGGGAAGGGGGAGGTCCGGCACTGCAGGACCAGGTCTCCTTGATCTGGACTGCAGCTCTTTGATGTCAAAGTCCACAAATCTGTGGGAATAAAAGCCCTGAAAGCTGGAGGATTTTAGGGTTTGTAGGGGGTTAGAGACATATATTCTGGGATTTAGAAAAGAAGAAGGAATAAAAGATTTGACAGATGGCAGGAGAATCATGCCCTGGGAGGGAAAGATCTTTAATGAGTGTCTGTAAGGAAAGACCAGCGTAGCAAACTCTGTAAATCTTCTCTTTTTCATGCATTTTAGTGTCCCAAAACACAGGTCAATAAATATTGCTTTCACTGGGGTGTTTAATGTATAATAGAATTTCTCCTTTGCCACTTTATTTTACAGCAGTGACATGACAATGGAAAAGTCTGAAACTTCAGAGGTAACAAGCATTTCTCATAAAAAGTTTAAGCCCCCACTGTTCCACATCAAGGTATTTTTTAACGTGTTCGTGCATTATATGAGACGACCCTCAGCACCAGCAAGTAGGAGTAACACAAAAGCTGCAAGCAGGTCATATGCAGTAAGTGCAATGCCACATAAGCTGCATAATGGCCTCTGGCAACCTCTCTCAAAGGATCTCGTGCCACTGCAATATGATTCAGAAAACAGAAATAGCTTTGTGTTCTGCTGTGTGTTTTCTCCTGACCTTGCCTCACATATTCTTACCATGCACTTGGTTGAGGTCTCCCAGGAAAAAGAACAAGCTCTTCCATGTTTTTAGTTACCTATTTCAAGAGAGGGTTTGGGGAAGATGCCAGAGCAGTGGCCAGAAACTGAAGTCCTTTATGCAGAGCTGCAAGAGCATCAGTTCCTCGGTCCCTGAGATGTTGCCAGGATAGAGCAGATCCTTCTCTTCTCTCTCACTCCTCTGCCTCTTTTTTCTTGGTGTAGTTCAATGACAGCTCCAAAGGGGGGGGGAAAAAACCCCTCACATAAGGAAATGAATGCAGATGATCTGCTAATGCCATATTAGTCCCCAAGTACCCCTCCAGTGGCAATAGTTATCAGCTTCTCCTGACTTGGTTTCAGTTTGGGCTGGGTTTCAGCCCATATCCTTGCCATGCTGGGGAAAGAACTGAGACCTTCATTCAGCCTACGTGCTGTGCCTATATACTGATCCTTACATACTGGTCCTTGTACTAGGTTGTGTTACTTCTGCCTGGAACAGTTCACAAGCTGCTACAGACCAAGTTCACGCTATGTTGATGCCATGCCCTTACGTCACCAGCCAGATGAAGGAGTGTGAGATGCTTCCAGGAGTGAATTTCCAAGAAGCTGTGGAGCAGTTAATTGTGTGACTCCCTTTAGAGTTAATGGAACCATAAACCTCTACATTAACAGCAAAATGTGTCCTGTAGGCAGTGTGAGCTTGACATGAACATCCGTTCTAAGTCCTGTACCCTCTTTTACTATTTGTTATGGGAATATTATTGCAACATACCACTCATGTCAATGGCTTTCATAGGAAATGAATTTGAGGTGAGACACTCGAGATAAAAGGGAACTGCCTAACTGGGAAGGCAGTAATAGATTAAGAAACCTCTCTATAGAAGGAAGGCTACTATAGGGGGATAAAGAAACATACAGCCCAGGGATTGCACAGTCCAATCATGCAATCAGTCACTTGTATCCTCAGACTCATCTTAGGTAGTAGTTAACAAAATAGGAACCATTAAAACAAGGGGGAAAGACTGGAGCCTCACTATCGGGCTGCAAACTGACAAATGGCTGAGCCTTGCAGAGTCACATTGAAGGCAGAAATTCTTAAGAGTCAGTACCCAATACCCCTCCATCCATTCCAGCGTTGATTTTCTTTCTCGATGATTTAATATGGGATCTGTCTGTAAAAAATGTTTCTTTAAATGCCTCTCCTTTGAAAGCTGATCAATGCTAGAAGTCAACGTGATGTTTTTTTTATCTGACCTCTTACAAGGAAATGTCTAATTCAGCAGACACCCAACACAAGTTGAAGAGCAGCCTTTGGCAGGACAATCTCCCAGTTTTGACTGTCATGTCTCACAGACTCAAAGTCAGAGGAGGAATGGTGTTTCTAAAAGGGGTGCTGGCTGCCAAGGCTGGAAGATATTGAGGTGCTTGCGATGTTGCTTCCTCATGTAGTATTGGAGCCTGTTGCTAACAGGAGCTTTTGGTTCCTGATGCCTTGGCACCCTTCCTATCATTTCTGTGGCCCCATGCCTTCTCCACCTGGAACGCACCTCATGTTTTCACGGTTGGCTTGCCCTGCACACGGCATGTTCATTTTGACATTGTCACCACATGGTGCTTTTCGAGTTTTCAAAGTGAATTTGTAATAGTCACTGTGCTTGCTCTAAGCAGCATCTTTATCCTGAGAGGATCTGGGGTTTATGAAGGGAGAAGGAACATCTTTATTTCTCTGGTTGCCAAGAATTATTGGAACCCCTCTGCTCAGTTCTCATTGCCTGTGTTTATTTATCCCGTCTGCTTTGCCCCTCAATTAGAAAAGTCCTTTTTCCTGCAAAATACTGTGTGGGGAAGGAGAGGGAACAAATGGGACAAAAGTCCTTCTTGCCATCTGCCAAAGTAATCCTCTGTCCCTTCCAACCTGGTGTCTCCAGACAGATGGCTAGAGAGCCCAGGGCACATCACATGGACCTCCCCCAGGTCAAACAAGGATCTGTGAGGTTGTTTCTGTAAGTCCATTTTCAGCAAGCTTTAGAGGAGAGGGGAGAAAAATAAACCTTTTGTGCCCTTCCCTTATATCCTTGATGTGTGGTCTCAGCTAGGCATGACCATGGCAACCCAGCTCGGCAGAAATCCTGGTAATAAAGAATCCAGCCCAAAACAAGTTTAAGAAATGCAAAAAAACCTGATGTTCCTGCACCTGGCTGCAAATGTGAGGATTATCTCTACAGCTTCCTTCAATGCAGAGAAATAAAATGCATTAACCAGAGCTCTGCTGAAGCCTGCCTGATCTGTGGCTCTAAAGATCATTCCCAATATTTGCTGCTGCTTACCATACCAGCCCCATGCTTTCTCTCACTGTAGACGAAGTGCAGTGTTTTAGCTGTCACTTGTGTTATTTTTGGAGTGGTGTGTGTTTTCTAGATGTATTTTTGGAAGAAGTTAGACATGCGATAATGGAATTTATTTAGAAATGGGCCTTAAAAAAAAGAACACCATCTAAACTAACAATATCATGCCTGTTTTTTGCTTTGTTTAGGGCATCATTGACCTTTAGTTAGATCGATCAGTCCAAACAAATCAGTTACTTTATCTGGATTGAAATTAGTTCTGTCCTAGAAGACTGGAGGTGTGCCTCTGATGGGCCCTTGTTATGTTTGAATCCCATATATTATCACAGCATAAAGTTTCCACAGAAAATGTTGTCATCAAATAAATAAAGTAAAACAAAAATAAACAAAAAACCCCACCAAAACATGATTTTACCCAAATTTTTCAGGGTGTAATTTTGAGTTTCGAAATAAATTTTTAAAAAAGTTCTAAAATCACATTGATGAATATTAATAAGGACTAGCTTTTCCAATGAAGAACAAAAAAGTTGTAACTATCTAGTCCCAAACTCAATTTTCCATTCACAAAGACTCAGCCAACATCAGTTCCACCAACATCAGTTCAATCAGAGGCAAATTCCTATTTTTCAGCACAGAAGTGGAATATCAGCCTTTCACAACATGCCAGAGAGACACAGGAGGCACAGGTAGACATAAGAGCCTTTTCTTAAGGAGCCATGACATACCACACCGTATTATGTTTGTTGATGGTGTTGCTTTAAATTAGGCTTACTCCCAACAATTGCCTTCCTTTGTTGTATTTGCAGAGTTGCAGTGCACTAAAGGGGTTAGCTCATAATCGAGGAATACTAGAGAGATTTGGAGACAGAGTTCTTGGAGACTTCTCCAAGTCACCTCGACTGGTTCTTAACTGGGAGCTGGTGGTCAGATAGGACCCAACAGCAGAGCTTCACAATTCAGTCTTGTTCAGTCAGCCAGCAAAATGAACAGATCTCCAAAGCGTTCAGTCCTGGAGCTCTGAGCTAGCCCCCTGCACCAGAAGCCCAGATGCCAAGCCTCAGTTCAGCTTCATATGAATTGAATATGAGCCAGCAGTGTGCCCAGGTGGCCAAGAAGGCCAAGAGCATCGTCCCCTGTCCCCTGATCGTCCCCTGTACTCGGCACTGGTGAGGCCGCACCTCAAATGCTGTGTTCAGTTTTGGGCCCCTCATGACAAGAGAGACATTGAGGGGCTGGAGCGTGTCCAGAGAAGGGCAACGGAGCTGGGGAAGGGTCTGGAGCACAAGGCTGATGGGGAGCGGCTGAGGGACCTGGGGCTGTTCAGCCTGGAGAAAAGGAGGCTGAGGGAGACCTCATCGCTCTCTACAACTGCCTGAAAGGAGGCTGGAGAGAGGTGGGGTCGGTCTCTTCTCCCAAGTAACAAGCGATAGGATGAGAGGAAATGGCCTCAAGTTGTGCCGGGCGGGGTTAGATTGGATATTAGGAAAAATGTCTTCACCGAAAGGGTTGTCAAGCACTGGAACAGGCTGCCCAGGGAAGTGGTGGAGTCGCCATCCCTGGAGGTATTTAAAAGCCGTTTGGATGTGGTGCTTAGGGACATGGTGTAGTGGTGCACTTGGCAGTGCTGGGTTAATGGTTGGACTTGCTGATCTTAAAGGTCTTTTCCAACCTAAATGATTCTATGATTCTATGATTCATACAGACCCCATTCAGCACCCTGACCCCGCTCCCACGTCCCACTGCTCATCTGTACAGAGCCCTGCACTCCCAGGCACAGCCAAGCCTTCTACTGCACAGTCCTGCCTTCTGCTTAGACATACTTGTCACTAAATGATGCATCAGTGCTTGCGGTGGGGTATGGGACACCAGCCCTCCTGATCTAACAGCAAGCTGTGCCCCCAAAACCAGGGACCCCCACAGATAGGTGAATTATCAGCACTTGAATCAGTTTCTGTTCGTGCCAAGGCTTTGAACAGGAGGGAGTGGAAATAACATTTAAAATCATCTTCATCCCATCCCCTTTCCTGCCCCCCTTTGGTTCCTATGTATCTCTTAGCTCTATGCACAGGTTTAACAAGCCCATATTTTTAATCAATGAAATCATCCACTTGTAATTAACAAGAAAATATCAGCCTTGTCAACTGACCTTTCTGTTTGATGGAATAAATATAATTAACATTGTCACTTCAGTCTGGTTTAACAAACAACCAGAAAATGTTCTTTAATAAGCTGCCACACTGAGATGGCAGTTTATGATGGTTTAAAAGAATGTTTAATCTTAGTTAATTAATACTGTCTAATCTACCAGAACTAATGAACTTTCAACTACAATAGTAGGTCACTGCCATTGTATTCAATGACATGTAAACATTACAAGTTGCAAATTTATCAAAGCACAAATTCCAAAGAATAAAAGTAAAATGTCACCTTTACTAAATTTGTATCTATTTTAATGTTCCTCCTATAATTACATAGTAGGAATTAGAAAAGGAATGACCTACTTACACGAGGCACAAAGTTGTCAGTGTTGGAACCCTACAAATGCAGTGAGACAAAGCACTAAAATTAACAACCAATAATGTATTATTACCAATAATAACTATTTATTAAATCATCTGAGTAAGATTCCCCCACCCACTCACACAGTCCCCCTTATTATGGATGGTACAGCCATATTACACAAAAGGGAAAGGAAGAGAAAGCGATGGAGGGAACTGTCAGCAGTGCCTGAGGGGTTCAGCCGCAACGTGGGAAGAGGATCACGCTTTCCTGACAGCTCGGCTGGTGCATGGTCCACGAGCTCACGCTGCTCCTCACCTCGTTGCTACCTCCCCATGCTCCTCCTTTGTCACTTTTCCCAGTTCCACAGTTGGCAATATGGAGGGGGAAGTCAGACCCCTGGTATGGGCAGTGGGATAGGGGCTCACATCCCCCTAGGACCTCAGAAACTTTATCTGTGGTGTGAGCAAGTCCTGAGCATCACCTTTGGAAAACAGCAGGAAGTATTCGTATCCAGAAGTGTTGGTGAAACATCTTCCAGGCCATTCATAAGCCTCATTTTTTTAGAAGACAAAGTCAGCAGGGGAAAATTAGGCAAACCCAGGTAAACTTTCAACAGTCAAGAATCCTAAAATTTTCCTAAAAAGTTTTCCTAAAATTTTCAAACAGTCAAGAATCCTAAAAGAATGTTACTTGAGAAAATCTGTTCCCCACTGCTATTAAGTTTTAATAAGTATGATAAACCATAAGAAGTTCCAGAAAACTGGAAAAGTCTGAATGTGGTGTTAACATTCAAAAAAAAAGGTTGTGATGAAACAAGTAACTTACAGGCTGATTAATCTGCCCTCATTCCCAGACAAAATAATGAGGAAGCTGATATGGAAATCAATAAAGATTAAAAGATAGGGATATAATTAATTCCAGTCAACAGCGTTTCATGGAAAATAAGTCACGTCAGTCAAATCTGATTTCATTCTTTTATGAGCTTATAAATTCTGTGAATAAAGGTATTTTCATGGAAGTAATATAGCTAGATTTTTGTAACAGACATTAAAAAAATCACAGTTACATAGCATGGGTTGATATTCTGCTACACTACATGCAGTGGACATCATGAAAGGTAATAAGGAGATTATTTCTAAAATATTATAAACAGCTCTGGTTACCTGTGCCCAGGGAAAATGAGAAAGGTTCAAAGAAGTGATTCTGGGATAGAGAGGGGAGAGAAACCATTTAAACATAGGAAGCTACAAAACTTGGTGATAGTTAGGCAAGCCCAATGGTAACTGAGCAGTTCACATGCAGTAGACTTACATTGCAAAACCAGTCGTAGCACCAAGAAAGAAAAAGTAACTCATAAGCAAAAGGGGACATTGCATCCAGTGTGTACGATTTGATGACTATGGTGATAGCCTGGGAAGGAACCTGCTGACCCATCCTGTCTGCTGTTCCTGAAATGTGAACTCCTTCCAAGACCTGTAAAGTCCATGGTGTGTGCATGTAGAACTGGCCACATCACAGACCAGTAGTCATTACCGTCAGTAATGCGATGATGAAATTTGCAGATTATACCAAGATCAGCAGAATGGTAAATAATGCTGAGGACCAGGTATTTACAGAGAGCAATGGACTTGAATAAGGCAGGACCACTTAAGCAGTGACGTTTAATTACAGTCTTGTTCAGGGTCATACATCTGGTCATACCTGTGAAATAGGGACCATGCTATGGAAAGCAATGACTGGAAATTGTGATGGGTTTATCGCAGAAAAGAGCAAGTCAGCATAACTTTGTTATATGCTACTGAGACCCAAGCAGCAATCTTTGGGTGCATAGGTAAGATTGCAGAAAGCAAGAACAGATAATTTTATTTCTGCATATAGCACTGGGAAGACTGCACAGTCATACTGAGCACAGTTCTGGCATTCATGTTTATAAGAGACAGTGGCAAATATTGAAAGGTGCACAAAAGGTCTGAAAAAACCTTTCATGGGCCAGAAATAAAATTCCTTGCAGGGAGCTTGTCCTGCTCACATTAGCAAAAAAGCCAGACTGAGAGGCAAAGAAGCACCGAATTGTTAAATGTTCCACTAACCGAGCGGAGGAAGAGGGAACTGGAATGAAAGGCTGGAGACTGGAGCAAGACAAGTACCAGGGAGAAGTCACCCACACGTTTGAACAATGAGGGCTATTAGCTGCAGGAGCAGGGAGGAGTGAAGGCATCTCCGTCCTTCTGTGCAGCTGGGAACCGAGCAGCATCCTGCAGGCTGGACGCAAGTCCCACCAAGAGCAAATGGAACAAAATGCAATGGCCCGCGGCAGATTAGGGGCCACAGGCCTCGAATCATCCCACCAGCCTTAACCTGCATGAGTCTGACAATAATATAATTTAGGATTTGGTTCATTATAGTACATAGGAAAGCTAACCATAAACTAGACTTCTATATCCCAAAGTATTATATTAACACCAATCCAAAGGCCACACTTGCTAAGATACTGTTTGGTTCCTTGATGGATCTGAAGATCTCTACAACAGATGAGGTTAAAAAGAGATTTGCTGCCTTGGATGAATTAGGGACTTTCATATATCCCTGAAACAAAGAGCAAGGAAGGAAATGAGAAGTGAAATTTTGCAACGTCTTACATGCAAGGTCAAGACGAGATAATCATTATGGATTCTTCTCACCTTAAAACTTACAAATGTGTGAAAAACAATTATTCCCTTAACTGAACCGAGTATCTGTAGAAAAGACCAAAAAAAAAAAAGGGTTTCCTTGCAAGAATTTAAGGCCAGTTTTACAGTTTGGCACCCACATACTGTCATACAAGCAATTTCTATAATCAGACTTGTGAACTTTCAAATGCTCTTCATTACTAGTTGATACTCATCTATTTAGCCATGACTGGACTACAGATGTACAGGCAGCAGATGCAAACTCAATGTAATACTGTTCTCACAGAATCTATGATAAATTAGGATACTTGGGACATTTCCATTGGTTAGTTTTATGGTTATTGTATGATTTTAAAAGCAATTCTGTTCAGCACTGAGAATACTGCTCTTCTGCCACAGCTGGTTTACTCTGTGAAAATAATCTTGAGGGAAGTGCACATATCGCCTTGCATGTTTGTGGGACTGAGCTGGCAATGGGTTGTCTGAATATTCACGACTTTTGTGGGAAGATTTGGAGGTTCTCTGACACCGTCTGCTTTATCCTACCACTTATTTTTCTGCAGACATCCCTGTAAAGACGGATGTTGAGCTCTCCCTCCACTTTCCGGCTGCCAGATGTGACGTGCTTCCTTAAAAGATAAATTAAGTTAAATTTGGCCCTTAGCAGAGGGCCATACTTCTTGAATACAGAGATGGAAAGACAGAGGATTGGCTTAGACTTTATTGAAGCAGGAGAGTTGAAGATAACTCACCTGAGTTGACTGACTGATGGATGGACTGACTGATTACTGTTCATTAGCTTCTAGATTCCAAAGCTGGGAGTCAGAGATAGGAAGCCGGAGACTGGGGTCAGCAATACCAACAATTTGGTAGCCCAGAGTGTGAGCTACATTGCAATTCTTGGTTTTTTCTCCTCATTTCTCCCACAGCACTGGGAGGGGATACAGATCTGAGAGTAGAGAGTGTGTCCTGAGAGCTTGGAAGGGGCATTACAGGAAGGTCAGCAAGCATCAGAATAAAAGACTTCAGTCCTTTTGGATCAAATGCAGTTACGAGGGTCTCAGCTGGAGCTATTCCCCAAGTCAAAGCCAAAACCACATCACAAGTGCTTTGAAGGTAGGTTTCTCACAGGGTATAGGGCCAAATGTGGTCATTTGGAAAAGATGTGTTAGGAAAAGCCTGCACACCTTCAAAATCTGATCTAGAGCTTGAAGACTCCTGAGACAGGCAATGAGTGGTAATTGCCAATTTGCACTTTTGGAAGGTGTTCAGTGAATCATATCTCGGACCTTGGAGAGCAAAGACAAACATAGTCAAGGGCAGGTGCAAAAGAAAGGCAAAAGGAAGAACATAAATATAATATTGGCATTACAGAGGCTGCGAGACAGTGAAACCAGCATGTGAGTGCCTTTGGCACAGACAGAGACATTACTCATCTATATGTGTCTCATTGTCACATCTCTACAATAGAGGAGATAGTCCTTCCCTTGCCTGTTGAGACTGGGATGTCCCTGTAACAGAGAAGTTTTCTTTTGGCACTGAGATAATCCAGAAAGTCTGTGAAAGAGCTGGAACACGAGCCCAGATCCCATTCAAATATCTTTCACTCAAGGTTCACTTTTCCAAAATTATTGATCTATTTTGTGCCAGCTCTTGGACCACCTCCCTCCATTCTACCAGCACCTCACCTGTACGAGGCACACATCTCACATCAGACAAGCTGTTCTACACAGATGTCAAGGTCTCTCCACCAACTGTAGAGAAAGCCAAGATTACAGATTTAGGACAAGTGGCAATTTTTAAGATGGCCAAGCTAAGATATAATCAATACCACCAAGGATAATTAAGGATAAAAATGGAAGAAGGTCTATAGGCTGAAGTAAATGAGATTTTTTATTATTATTATTCTTTTTGCCTTCTTAAAGTTCATCATTATATAAAGTTTGAAAGCTCACTAGCATGATCAGCCTTGATTATTTTCATTTGATTTTCTCACTACACTTTTCCCTCTCCACTTCTCTTATTCATTGTTATTACATCCTTAAAAGGTATTTTAAATTAATTTACTGCAGTCTGTGAACACTAGTAAAAATATTAGCTTTCAAAGAGTTATGTCAATGAGCATGTTCATTCTTCCTTGAAGAAAGTATATTATGAAAACTGTAACCCATAAAACAAAAGCTTACTTGCATTTTTCTGCTCTTTAAATCCATCCCTGAGCTAATGCAAGGAAATTTAGCACTTAATTTATAATAAATATGCATGGAAAAACCAGAACACCTCACCAAACAGGCATATTTACAGTGTCAGCCGGGAGGAAATTATTACTATATCAAAGGAAATAGTCATGCTCGGCAGCAAATACAAAGGGTGCTGATGCAAATTTGTATGAAAATGATTTTTTTTTTTAACGTTACTATGGAAAGCCATGACGCTGCAGCTGACCATGCCGCTACAGCTATAATTTTGGCATGAAAACAGGAAGTGACTGCTAATCATTTTTAGCTCCCAGGTTGCAAACACCTTTCTACCATGAAATTTAAGACTTAGAGCTCTTTCTAAAGAACTGGGCTGGACAGAAAGTAAATCCTTTTTTTAATGGGTAGCAGAATCAAGGTGTTTTTCATGTGTTTGCCAAAAGGAGGAGGTGACTAATGCACCCTGAATCAAGAGCCACTGAGCTACCGGATTCTATCTTTTTTCTCATTTGTTTTCTCCTTCTCTTTCTTACCTTTCCTGTATTCCCACTCCACCTAGGCTTGACCAAAAAACAACCCTCTCATTCTTTCCCTTAAAATGCCCCTGTGTCTCATAATCAGCTCTGGAAAGTAGAAACTAAAGGGATATTTGTATAGGGTGACATTTTCCAGCAACTTGGTGTACCAGGTAGGAAAAGCTGCATCAAGAACAAATCTGTGTGCTTTAAATTAGCTACTATCCCACCACTAGACAGACCACTGAAGCATACTGAAAACCCAGAGAGGATGAAGTTCACTACATCTCTGCCATCCACTTTTTTCCCAAACATTTTCAATGTCAAAAAAATTGCAAGAGCTTCCAAAAAAACAATAACGTGATTATTTTTGATAACCAAGATAGGAAACAACTGGAAAGTAAAGGGCTTAAAAATAATAAAAGTGTCAGAAAAAGAAAGCCCTCAGAATGGCCAGACACAGATAGGTCCAAGGGAAGAGAGAGGCAGGTTCACCAGGAGGGGCTTCAGAGGGGAAAGAAATCTACCCTAGCAGGGAGAAAAAGCGTAAATGGAAAAAACACAGACGTGTGACTCTCCATGGCAGAGATTTTATGGGCATTTAGTACTAGAAACAGCCATGATGCTCCCAGTCTGTGGGGTTTTACTTAAAACCGCTGCAGGAGTTCATGGTATTTCAGCTACTAACACCAGAGCAGTACACAAATCAGAAGCACTTTCGATATTGCTTTTTGGCAAGTGACTTAACGATGACCGGCACAGAGGCCATATTGCAAATGCATATGAGTAAGGCATGTTTGAACCTTGGGTTTGCAGCTTTCCACCAGCATGTTGCACTTGCTAGCTTTAAGTCCTGAATGCTTGACCTTCGCTCTGAAGTGACAAAGCAGTGTTTTATACAGGTGGAAGAGAACTGGTCTAAAGCGGAGAGAAGGCAAAAGTTACTTTCAGTATATCTGTAAACTAATGGATATTGTGACTGACTTGTGAAATTGCTTTCAGCAGGCTCTGCTCATGCAGTATCTTAAAACCTATCAATACGCTAAATTCAGCCTCAAGTTCCTATTCATAGCCTAATAAAGCTGTCAGAATAAAATGTTTGCAAAAGAAATTTCCATTGAAAGTTGTCTTCTGCCAGAGTCTTAAAAGTACAATTGTTTTATCCAAGCCCATAGTAGCATAGGAAGTGAATGCAAATTGATTTGCGGGGAAAATATGCCAAGACTGTAATTCTCTTTCTTCAAGTAAATGGATTCCTTTTAATAGGCAGAGAGTTCCAGCATTATTAATTAAGACACTGCAGACAGGAGAGGAGTTGATTTTAGAAGTTTTTGAGATCAGCTACAATGTATTAGGTTTGATGCCAATGCAAATTATTTCAGCAAAAAGCTTTGAATCAGAACACAATTTTTCTTCATTCTTTGCTTCCTGTATTTTGAAAAAGAACAAACCCATCCCGGGAAAGGAGCAACCTTTTGGTCTGCCTTTAAAGCTCTGCGATTTTTTTTTTTTTTTTTTTTTTTTTTGTTAAAAATGACAACTAAAAACCCAGATGATAATCCAGACAGCATGAAAATAAAGAGAACCTCTCTTTTACTGAACTTAAAAGGCACTTTCTCTGCAGTAGTTGTATTTGTAAGAATGAAGTTGGATGGCAGTCTGAAAAGCATTAAACCTCCCCAATGATTTCCATTGAAATGATCATCCTGAAAGCTCTAGCACAGCCCTCACCAAGCTATATATAATGTTTATTTTTGTTATTCCTATTGTTTTTATTATTCAATAAGAGTATTGAGTAAAAACAAGCTTAGCCTAAATGAGCAAAATTGTGTTTGCTGTGCTCAGAGAAAGAGGGCATCAGGAAAAAGAATTGTACCACACTGAGCACAGCTAAAACAATACCGTAAGTAAGTAAATTATATACTTCAGTCACTGTTACTAGCTCTCACAGTTGCTAGATATATTGTTTTCTTACGGCTCTAAACGCCTAGATTTTAATTTAAATTTTGCTTTAAACACCAAAGTTTACAGCTTCTGTTTAACAGGGAAAGTTGGAAAATCTGAAACCAAAGAACCAGAGAAGTGTTAAGAACTAACAAGTATTCTTTAAAAACCACCTCTCTCATGTTTCTTAAGCCAAATTGATGAACCTGGGGCCTGAGTCACAAGTCTTAATTCCTATGTTCAACAAATTTGTGGAGAAAAAAACCCTCTTCTTTGGTCTTATTACAACTGCCAATCTTTTCTATCTGGGTACCTGGTATCATGCCTTTGCATTCGGCTGTCATAGCCGAGCTGGAAACGCACAGACCCATCCACCAGCAAAGCAGCATGTGCTGAACTCTCAGAGCACTGAAACTGAGAACCACAAATATTGATGCTCAACACAGCTTTTATTGATTAAGACTACCTTATTGCTTGAGCTATGGGCACAGATACTAAACTACCACGAGACGGGATAGGCTGCCTGCAATTCATACACCCCAAGAACAAGCCAGAAGCAGAGAAAAATTTCTGTGTGCTTCTGGGACATGCGCTTGCTCCTGCTGTCTGCCTTTGTGCAGGGCTGCGCTTCTCATTTAACAGCAGCTTTATCAACCTTTTGCTGCTTTATCCACCTTTTGCTGTTAATACAAGTCATGCTAATGCCAGTTAGGAAAATTTATTTAGGTGTGAATTAAGTGCCTGGATTTTTACAGGTGGATTTCATGCTGTTATTGTGAAAAAAGTATTTTTTAAATGCAGAGAAAATGCTTGGTTGCTCTTCTTGCCCAAAGAGAGCATGTTTTTTGAGTTTTTGCGTGGAAGCAGACTTTTGCAGCTCTCCTTCATGCTGAGCAACACCCAACCCCATAACACATTCATCAATCATCTGGAGGATTGGGATGCTACTTATCATGAAGAGGCCATAGCTAGTTGGCCTAAGAAAGCCTGTCACTGCCATCGCAAAGCAAAATTTTTCCTTGGTGCATCCCAGTATTGCACCAAAAGTGATCTTTCCCTGATTTCTCAAAGGTGGAATATTTATTAAAGACCACGCACAAAGAATGACATCTGCGATTCCTGGAGGGACTCTGGAAAATGTGAATGTTTCTGTGTCTCTCCAGCAAGGATGCTCCAATCTGGCAACTCCCACCATGTGTTTTCCCACAGCCCCTGTTCCAGGGCAGCATCCATACCAGATATAACCAACATTAAATGGGAGGGATGTCATCAAAGCTGCTGCCTCCTCCCTGTAGGCTGCTCTCTAATCCTCTTGACAGGAAATTATCTAGGAAAATGAAAAAAAGACACCTACAGTGATATTGTTAAAAAACGATTGTATCTGGTTTCAGAGCCATAGCAGACAGGATTGTTATATACTGGGAAAGAAAATGAGGTGTCGATGGCTCTGGCTTTGCTATGCCCTTGCAAGTCGGCACCTCAAGACTGAGGTTTAGGAATCTTGCAATAATACTAATACAAAACACCCTTGGGCATAAATTTGAAACTAGGCACTTTCATTTCCAATACACCACCATTCTACTTAGTTTCTTTCAACTTTGTTTCTAAAAGAGTACCCCACTGCGTCAAGCCAACGTGGAGCTGAATGCATAAGATAAGAAAAGCTGAGTTTTTTCAGGACTGGAAAAGATGCAGGTGCTATCCAGGCTGCTGTTGACAGTGCAGCAGATGGTTTTCTTCTCGGTCAGTATTTCTCAGATGCAGTGTAATGGTTATCCATTAATAATGCACCCCATTGAGGCAATGAGAAGAATTGAAAGGGCAGATTATAATTAGCCTTGTGCAGCAACCAGGTACCAAAACTGCAGGTCATTATTTCAGCTCATCTAAATGCTTCTCATCTTAATAGTAAGATATAACTAGCATGTACTTCATCTGGTCATGTAAAAAATTTTTGCTTTGCTGTACTGCTAAGCTGCTGCCATGTTGTGTCTTAGAAGCTGTAGTCATTTTAATTGTGGGTGAAGCAATCTGTCTATATAGAGTAATTTTAAGTGAAAGGTACAATAAGTCAGTCAGCCATTATCCTGGCTTAAGGGCCTTGGAGTTTCAACCACTTTATTGCAGAATCTCTTCAGTTTCTCTCCTGTAACAATACAGCGATCATTTCTCTGTGTTTACTTTGTTTATCCCATCTTAAAGGGCTGTGCCCTGTTGAAATACTGATAATGAGAACATTAGAGGAGAAAAGAAAAAAAGTCTTGCTCTTACAAGCTCTCCTTATTTCTGGTGGAATTGTTGCTTCCTTTGCAATGGATGTCAAAGTATTCTCAGAAACACTATTAATGATGGGCTTTTTCCCCCCAGTACTTTAATACGAACACTGTAATACTGGAAGGAAATGGAGAGCAGAGCCAAGAATCACACTGTTTTACCTAAACCTGCCACTGTTCTAGTTGCTCTTCAAAACTGGAGCGAAGCAAGAAAACACTCCCATTGATCTCACTGGAAAATGGCTGGGGTTCCCATGGAAAGCAGATAAAGGAAAACTTCAACTTTTCCTCAAAGTTTGCTCTTTCGCCTCATTCCTTACCAAGACCCTGTGGTGTGTCTCTATGTTTTGAGAGGCATTCTGCTTCAAGTTACAAATTTTGTTGTTTATACATATGAGTATTTTCTAGGTTTCTGGCCAGATCAGCAAAAGGATTAGATTTAATTGGCATGGCCATGCATGAAATTATTTCTTTTCAGGCAAGTAATGTTACCAATTGACATCAAGAGAAGAAAATATTAGCTCTAAAGCTCGCGAAATGTATGAAGTTAAAATCTTTTGGACTCCACCATAGGTACAGAAGTTCTTTGACATATTTCTGGAGGAAATAACCAGTAACATTTTAATTTCTGCCTGTGTTTGTAAGAGCAGTCTACCTACCAGAAATAAAACATTCTGCCCCAGTAAGGAAATCGCACACAAATTTGGTTTCATGTCTCATGGCTTTCAAGAGCTGCTCAAAAGAAAAAGGCAAGGGTGCAAATACCTCCTATAGACACATCAGTTATCAGAGGACTGAAGCCTGAGGTTGTTGCTCTGGCCATGGCTAGGTTGTCCAGCCAACTGGCGTGCAAGTTCCCCTGACAATTCTGCAAGAAAAGTAAAATCTGAGCTCCCTTTCAGGGGAGTCTGCTGTATTGGTGGAAGTTTTGTTCAGGTCTCTTCCTCTATTAAATCCAGAGGGCTTAAAGTATCCAGTCTTTCCATAAATCCACTGGTACTAACAAATACCCTGAACATTCAGTAAATGACAGAGCCAGACTGGGCACACAGAAATCCTTAGCCTGGTTTTGTTATAAGAATCCTAAAAAAAAAAAGTGCCTTTCCCAGAAAGGACTCAAGCTATTGCAGCCACACAGCTCTAAGTTCTCCAGATACAGAATTTAGGTCACAGAAAAAAAAGCTATCAAAACTCATTGGGAAATTGATTTGGAGATTAAATACATAGCATGATCTGATTCAAAACATTAGAGATAATGCAATCTGTCTGCACACACATTGAACAAGCCTGAGTTGCCAGGGACCATCCTGCAGTCATCTATGAGATGCAGAATAAATTGTAACTGGGGGAAGCATGTTCTTGAGAGCAGCAAAAAAAAATGTTACTGCAGATTAGTCAAGAATTATCTCCTCATATTGTCAAAGATCAGTTAGAATGCCAGTAAATCTACTTTACATCAAGAAAACAATAAGTCTAGCTTGCTTTTATGAAGGTGGAGACAGCTTGTATTACTCTTGGTAATACAACAAAGTCAAATAAGATCAAGTTGTGAAACTCACTCATTTGCTGTGCCCTTGCTACCAAGCAGTGAATGTTTAAAGGTGAATACTTCAGTTTGGATAAGTGTCCAAATAGCAGAGCTTCTTTGTGATGGCAATGGGGGAAACAGAAATTTCCTAAAAGAGCTCCTTCCTCAAGGGCTCTGCTGTGTGTCCTGCTGCTTTGCTGGATTACAAATACAATGACATGCACGCTCCCCTTGCTGAAGGGGGCTGGTGCATTAAGGAAGCAAGGGCATCAACTTTTGGTCTGTGCTTGCGTGGCTCAAGGGAACAAACCCACTGTCACTGTTACAGAAAGGAGAGTGACTTTGATGTGAATAAGAGACAGTAGTAGACTGCACTCAAATAATATGAAAATAGACCCATTACCTCTGACACAGTTCCACTTTGCAGATGAAAACCTGCTAACTGCAGTCACTAGGAGGCTACAGGTCATGAAAACCCAAGATTTTTTTATAAATGTACCTGAAATGCAACTGGAAGTATAAATTCATACTTGTTGCATCCTCACAAACCAGGAGGTTCTGAGCTTCCTCAAGCATATTATCTGCACAAAACCCTTAATACCTGAAAGACTATTAATTACCTTTCATATTTTTTCCAAGTTCCAAATTGCTGTATTCCATTTTATTTAAGTCAAATCTTTGGAAGATACTGTAATTACTTGCCTGACATTCATATTTTGATCTGGCTGAAAAACACTGGGCAAGTGCACAAGACTAGAGCAATATAGCATTATTGATGGTATCTAATGACTTGCTAATGGCCACAGATGGAAAGTTTTGGCCACTGCTCATGGCAGTTGTCTTTTCAGTAAGATTTGATGCACTAGATCATGGATGGGGCTGGAGACTTTTTTTAAGGTAAACTATACAGCAATTATAATCCCATCAGGGAATATCAGGCAGAATTCACACAATTAGAGTAGAAATTATATGTACTGTCAGGAATCATGCTAGTTTATGCCAAACAGCTTTTATGCTCCTGTAAGAATGAATTAGGAATTAAACTATTTTTAATACTAGTGATGGGTATTCATTAATATGACTAACATTAATAAGATAAAATGCACAGATACTCTCTAAATAGCAAGGATTAGACAAACTGGAAAACAAAAACAAAAAAAAAAGAAAAAGGGGTTAAATACAAATTTAAAGAAAAGCCAAATGTGTTTATCATGCAAGGGCTTTGCAGTAACTCCGATTCATTTGGCCAAAATATTAACTTTGGAGTGCCAAATGGGGTTGGTCAACTTGGCTTATAGCCTAATGTGGGATACATGGACGGATGATGGGGGAGTGATATTTCCTTCAAGAAAAGCCTATTTAAATGTGTCCATGGCTATTCCTCCTTACTTTGCAGAGTCTGTGGGGCAGTAAAGTGGAAAAGGACTTTGGAAAGTCATGTTCATTCCAGGGCGCTGGAAAGCATTTTGCAGCCTTTGGGGTTTGGCAGCTTTTGGAAGGGATACTCTGTGGATCCTTCTGGATGAGATAGATACCCATTACCAGCTTGTCTGCACTCACAGAAGACATGATTCAGCGACCCTGAGCGTCCCCTTCAGTCCCACATACCTACCACAAGTACAGTCCTACCAGTCTGCAGCCTACCTAGTTACTGTCTTCCAGCAAGAAATGGAAAAGAAAAAGGGAAATCACCCCATGGCTACAGCTGTATATGGAGCATACAAAACAAGCAATTTAGGACCCTTATTGACCTTTATAACCCATGTCTTTCCCAGTTCCCATCTTGGACTGCGCTCCTTCCCCTGCCGTGAGATCACAGCTCAATGATGGAGAGATTGGCCTGGGGAGGACCTGGAAGAGGAGGCCAGTTTTGGCCTCTTGGTTGGCCCTCCTCTGGTCTTCCTCCTGCTTCACTCACTGGCTGAGGGCCACAAATGTGCTCCAGACAGCAAGAGATGACCTTGAAAATACTCACTTCTTAACCTGCTTAAAACTGACTTATCATTGCATATACCACTCCTTTATGATGACCGTGCTTAACAGTATAATCCAACCTTTCTTTGCCACATTTCATTCCTTTTTACTGTAAGCCATTTGCAACAGGGGTCACCATTCCCTGTGTGTTTGCTAAAAGCAAGAAAGCCCGGGGATTTAAAAAGAAAAAAAAAGAAAGGTCACTCAGGTAGGGGAAGACATACATCTTGTAAATCAATTACAGATCTTTCATGCTGTAACTCGTTCAGCTTAGTGATGTCTCACTCTCATCCTTTGTCACCCAAGATTTTCTCACTAAGAGAAAGTTAGTTCTCTGGAAGCTGTGTATAAAGAGGTCTTAGTCTAGCTGCAAATCAGCTTTATTGATCCACATGTCCTGAAAAACTTACAATAATTGAAAAAAAACCCTAAAGTTAGAATTGTCATGACCTATACTGAAAAATCTTCTGCTTAAAGGTAAAGCTTCAGATTAAGCAGTTTTCCAGGAAATTTGCAATTATTAATTATTCTATGTGACCCCAGCTAAGACGAAGTCCTGAACAGAGATATAAGTTGGTAGAACACCAGGATAAAGCACTAGTAACTTAATTGCATTTCTTATTTTTGTTCCTATTGGTGTATTTGGGGATGCTGAGCATGCCATTTGCCAAGCTCCTTCTTGACTATGGTCAGCGCTGGGAAAATTCATTACATCTGTGATGTATCTCTCTTTTAGCATGGAATTCGGGGAATGTCAGTTGGATACACAGTAGCATAGCTCTCCACACTTCTGAATGCTGCATGCAGTCGTTATGCAGCAAAGCAATTTTAAAATCAATGGCACAGGGCAGAAGGAATAGCAAAGCTTTGAATGAACAGCATATGAACAAGCAGAGATACTGAAGCTGAGTACTGATCACTGCAATTCAGTCCCTGGATGATTTCTAAAGACAATAATTCCAGTCTTGGGGCTTCTTCATTTCTAAAATCCATCTCAAAAAAAGCTCTAGGGTAATCTAAATGGTTTGCTATAGAAGAAGTAATACAACTCAAGTTTCTACAGCATCTTATAAATGACCATATGAAAAAACGACCATTTAAATATGAATGACCATTTCTGTCATAGTGGTTGTTGAGGTAAGATGCGGGTATGATAGCAACGTGGGAAAGAGTTGAGCAACTGAGCTGCCTTCCCATCATATGCCACAGAGCTTACAATACTCTGGATACTGGGAGGGAGGATATTTCAGCCCTCTCCCCCAAAGAAATCTGTCCAGTAGTACGTACAGATGTAGTCCCACCCCAACGATGCCATTATATGAAGCTTATTCTTCTTCGTTTCCCATCCTAGGCAAGAGAAACAAAGGCGAGATGGCAGTCTCCATGGGATGGAGAGAGAATTGAGGCACGGTGGCTGCCTTAACTTTATCAAGGGTCCCGTGGCCACGATAGGAGTAGATCTGTAAAATGCAGCAGTCAGCTCTGAGGACCCAGCATCCTCACTGTGTTTAACATGTTTTTACTTTGGCCTGGCTCTGGTCTGGTACTGTGCGCTGAACACCGGTGGGTTATGGGCATGTGTTGGATGCAGCTGAGTTACATCCCAAAGGAAACAGATTTGCACATGCCATAAACCTCTCCGCGACACAGAAGTGCAGTAAAGTGAGGATGATCAGAAATTTACTTTAAAACTGAAAGTCCAAACTAAACTAAACTAAAACACTAGCACAGCTGCATGCAGAAGGAACAGCTGGCCTACATCCAAGATCTGCGGAGGGCTGAACTGAACCACAGTCCCTTGAGTCCAGTCAAATACCTGAAAATCCAGCCTTTCTTGCTACGGCTGTTGTTTGTACAAGCACCACTTTTCAGCAGGTCTGTAACTCAGACAGAATGATTTCTTTTGAATTAAAATCTGTGTCCAAGGTATCAGCTGTGAACATTTTAGAAAAATACTAGAAGTCGTGCATTTCATCAAAGTGAGCTAAGAATATACTACACTTTCATATGCATTTTTATAATACTTAATTTGTTCATTGATTTGTCTTTGCACAGTGCAGTAATAACTTGCCTTCGTATCTGGCTCACACAAAGATGTTTCAATATGCTACTTGTTAGCACCACAGTATGATTAAGAGAAATGGCTCTAAAAAATAATTCTTGATATATAAAAATTACTTCTTTTTTAAACAGTAAATTTTGTTTATCAGTAATAAATTTTCAGGGTTTTTTATTTCTCTAGCTGGGGAAAGAAGGGATAAAACCTACCAATAAAGAGAATCTACAGAGTTTAATAAAATTAGTAAGCAAGAAGTAGACATCAAACTGTATGATTACATTGTCACGTATCTCCCTCAGCCTCCATTTCTGCTGCACCAACAAGATGAGCATGCTTTGCTCCTGAAGCTAGGCACAATTAATCAACATAGTTAAAGTACAATTAAATTAACATTTTACAAATCCTCCTGCTAACCTATTTAACTTAATAATCCTGTGAAATATCCAGAGGCACAGATACCCAATGTGCTTGTGGCATGTTCAACACCACCACGCACAATACCATAAATGCTGGATCTGCACAAACCATGCAATAGCAATTCCAACAGACCAGGGATAATTTACATCCACTGAGGATCCGGTTCAATTATCCTGACCAAGAATAATTTGCAGTCAGGAGCACAGAAATTCCCAGACTGGAACAGAGCCAAATGACTTACTTCTAGCAGTTACTAGCAGAGGAGACTTTTAAAGGGAGTTACATGAAACACCACTAACAGACAGGTGAAAAAACCCACTACTGACAATAAGTTTCATGCTAATCCTAGAAGAGGGAGATTGGTTTAAATGCCATGAAAGGGGATTCCCACTCACCCTTTAATTATAAGAACTCTAGCTATTTTAATTATCCATCAAAGCATGCATTTGGTAATGCTGATTCTGGCTTTATTCGCATCATTTGGTGGTTCCGCAGGCTCAGTATAAACTGCATAAAAGAGTATTTTTTTCCTCTCAGCATTTCTTGCCTTTCAGTTTCATTTAATTTCCTCCTCTTCTTGTGCTCAGACACCAGGGATGGATACTTGTATTTTCAGACTGTGCCCCTTAGACTAGCCTTTACAGACACACTCACACCTTATGTCCCCTCTGAGAACAAAGGTGCTTTCAGATGCTCTTCAGAGAAGAGGTTTGATTACCTCAGCCTTTATCATTTGTCTTGCTCTTCTCAATCCTTTCTAGTTCAGCAATATCTTTTTAACAAATACCACATAGGGCTCCCATCCAAGCTACATCATTGATTTCAAATGTTTTGTGAGATTGGCCCTGAAGGTCTCTCCCACAGCCCTTTCTTACCCTGCTATCTTATTTTGGGGGGTTTTGGGGGTTTTTTTTTGTAACTGCACTGAGCAGAGGCTTTCACTGCAGCATCTACACTAACAATTTGGTCCTATTACTGAAACAGTAAAATCCTTAAATCCTACAGATCGTTAAAGTTTTGCTTCAGCTGACTCTTCAGTCTCGCATGCTCCCAGGTGTCCAGAGTGTTTAGATCTCTTTGATGTCCCACCAGTCTTTTGTCAATGTGGCTATCCTGAAAAAGAAGAAAAAATACTTTGCTCACTTGGACATTTTGCTAGCTCAGAGCTTACCTTTCCAATTATTATTATTTATTAATACTTTTCTTAGTGTTTTGGGGAGGATTACTAAGAAATGGATTAAAACACAAATCCCTCAGCACAGAACAGCGCAGCTTCTCTGTCGTCCTTTTGCCATGATGAGAATGAGCTTGCTATTCTTAGCCCTTTTTTAGGTCCTCGCCTGTGGTATTTCTCTCAGGGGAGGTGGCCAGCAGACTTGCATAGCTACAGAGCCACTGTCTCATTTTACCCTCACTCTGTTCCTATCCCCTTTCCCCTCTAGGCAAAGGATTGTGTAGGCTCCAGATTACAATGCACAGGGCTCCTTTGGGCTTCTACAGCTTACATTTCCTTTATATCCATATCTGGGAAAAGGGCAGCCCTCATCTCACTACCACAGTAGGAACTACCAGAGACTCACAGTTATTTCCCCGCATTTTTCTATTTCTGTATGGAAGGAGAAAATTCACCTCGTACAGAATCTTCTTTAGTCTTGCATAGAGACTTCACAAAGAGAGGTCCAGCAAGAATTGCTGCATATACAGAAGCCACATCTGGCATAGAAACTCTTTGAACTCAAAAGAGCTGGAGACAGGAAGAGGTTTGGGGGGAAAATATTAATTTAGATATTCAGATTTAATTTTTGTGTTCTCCTCTGGGCACTCATTCAGGTTTATTTTTTGTGTCCTTCCCTGGGCACTCCTTTATGGTCACTGTTGGCGATGGGGATATTGAGGCAGATCAATCTTTGGTCTCGGCCACTGGATCCATTTTTTATTAGACTGTGTTCTGCTTCCTTACATGATAAAATCTGAACAAATATGTTCAGAACATGCTTTCAACGTTTCTTAGCAAGACAATGTAACACTGGGAATTTTTGAGGAACAACACTACAGCCTCCTTTTCCCCACAATACTGTCTTGAAACTAATTATTTCTGCCTATTAGTATCAAGAAATCTATTTTTTTTCTTATTAACAAAGCAACATAGATCAGATCAGCCAGTTCTGGAAGAGAAGCCTTTTTTTTTTTAATTAACTATATCCTGTTCAGTTAAAGCTGTCTTTTCCTAATGCAAGCTGTAAAATATTCATTTCTTAATAGCAGATTGAGCTCTCTTCAACCCCAATATAGTGTTATGCAGATGAGTTCCCTTTTTTTGCAGACATCATGAAAAGGAATTCCAATGCTACATGGTAAAAACTTCAGAATGTTTGAAATATGAGAATATTATAATTGTAGTTTAATATGCTAATGGGAACTGGGAAGAATTGAAGTAATTTGCCCATATATTACTACACCCTCTGTGGCAGGGTAATATGGGAATTTGGACATCGTTATTAATTGGAAGCATTGCCTAGAATTTATTGGACATAACCATTAAGTGGAAGCATTGCTTGAGGTTGAGAATAATAAACTCCCAAAACTGGGGTTACTTTCTCAAATTGTTTCTTAAAAACCATTTAAATCACCAAAAAATGCATCTGAAAATACCATTAATCAAAAGCATAGATTTTATTTGGTGTTTTGACTCTTTCAAGGTGAAAGAGGTGGAAATTAGGCTCAAAGCATCGCTATTAACTGCTGAAATTCACTGTATGTACTCACACTTTATTAGGTGCACATTTAGACAAGAGGGAGATATCTTTCACAATGATTTCATCAATCCCTACCTCATTCTGTCCAGGGTCCCACAAGTCCACCACCATGAATCCAAGTGCCTAATGCCTCCACATTCTATCATCCAGAGCTTCTCAACTTAAGTGCTGGAGCTTTAATTTAAGGGATATTTTTTAAACCTGTTTGGCTAAGTCAGTACAAGTCTCCATAGGGGTAATCTCATATTAGCTTAACCCAAACATTTTATTTAGCTTCTGTTGATTGCGAAGAGGTTTAAGTAAAATGCAATTGGCCATTTTTAAAATGGAATAAATTTGCCTACAAAAAGTTAAGTGGTGGTTTTGGCAAACTAATGTAATTTCCCCTGTGCATAAGCAAAGCTCAGCTTGTGAGCTACTCCTCTTAGCTCAGAGTTTTTCCTTCAATACCCATCCACTTCTTCACCACATACTAAATGAGCATGAGCAGCTTGGAGCCACATGCAGCTTTCCCCCAGGCAACTCCCTCCAGTCTTGCCCAACTCCAAATCCATTCACCGCTTGCCACAACCACTTATTCCCCATTGACCACTGCCCCTAAATTCACGGAGTTTACACCCTGAAGGGGCATGGGCAGCATCTCTCCACCCTCCTGTATAAAACCTCTTTGTCTGCACCCTCCTACCCACCTGCTGAGCCCAGGCATTTCATCTCCAGCCTGCACTCCATCCTGGATGGTCAGTTGACCATCCTGTTCTGCTCCTCTTGATACCTTCTGCTGAGCAGGCTGTATCCAGACCAACAAGAACTTCAGAGAGAAAGCATCATTCTGCAAATACTTAGCTCAACTCTACCTTCCGTTTCAGGTAATAAAACTAAGAAGCCATAGACAGGCAGAAAATTACTTTCTTCCCTCTCCTCCCTGCTTACTTTGAGATTCACTGTTAAACAAATCATCCTCAGCTCTAGATCAGGAGATGGGAAAATAAATACCCTTAACACCATATTATATCTACACCAGCATAGTACCAAATAAATTCCCTAATACCATGAAAGAACTGAAATAAAGGGACTGGAACAAATAGGTCTGTAATACCTGAATTGCATACGCAAATATAAGATTGCCAGAATTTTATGAAAGGAAGTCCTCGGGATTTTGCCCTTTGAGTACTTCTAGGAAGCAATGTCTAATACTAGCTACATGAGCACACCAGCTTTGTTTGAAAAGCCTGCCTGGCCTGGCGTTTTCTTCTGAGCTGTCATTGCCTTTACTCACTAGATGACGGCACATTGCAGGGAATCATAGGCTCAGCGCAGTATTGATCAAGTCAGTGCTGTTATAGCAGAAATATCTAGGAAGCAAGCACAAAACCTGTGCTTGGGACTGCAGCCTGAAGGGCAGGCTCCCCACCACGGCAGAGGGGAAGGAAGGAAGTCGGGTGGATGCAGAGGAATTGGATGCTGTTCTCCTTTTTTCCACAGCAGGGGCACAGCAGCTGTATTTTCCCCAGGCTTCCTAAATTCCACACAGAGTTCTGCTTCTTCCCAGTGCATCACTATTTACAGCATCTCCTACAGTTCTGCTCCTCATGACATGGGAAGACAATTCAGCTTTCCCCATTTGGAACATGACAGGTGGATCACTTCCAACTTTTTTTTTTCCACTCAAGAAAAAAGACAGAGAAAACCAAGTATACGTGACCCAGAGCTGGTTCTAACTAATCCTTTTACCAGAAAATAGTTTAGACCCATATAAAAAACTGTAGAAATATTCCATTCTGAGATCAAATCTAAAAGACTGTTGGTGGCTTTGGGGTTTTATCCCTCTCCCCCAAGTCAAAGCAATTTAAATCGAAGATGCATGAAGAATTTTTTTTATTTTTTAATCTTTTTTCCCTTTTGTATTTCCGGTTGATGAATATTTTTAGGGTTTAGGGTTTTAATTCCTATTTAAGATTGCTTTATTATTTCAGAATGTTTTAGGGAATCTCAGCTCCTCCAGGACTGAATAATACGTCTCAGCAAGCTCTGGCTCCAGGGCCAAACCCAAGCACATTTTCAGTAGCTGCGACTACAGGAGAATCTTGCTGCAAAGAGGCCATGCACATGTGCACACGAAGCAAGCGAGCGTGCCCAGGCAGGAGCTGACTCTGCCACAGTCTCACAAGCCCCGAGATGGAGCTGGCAGGAGATGGAGAGCCTGGCAGATCAGAGATGCTCAACCACCTCAGTGAGGCTGTTGGTGATGCTGAATTATTTTTGCTGTCTTCATGCACTCACCACTTGACTCTGTGAGATGCAGAGCAGCCAAGGTTCACACCACCAGCTGTAGCAGACAGGAAAACACACCAGTCCTACAACGGGACTACAGCCCGGGCAATAGTATAAAGGAGAGAGCAGGGACACATCACCACAGGCACACAGAGGCATCTGGATCCACAAGTGGAAATACTGAGACATCAAGCAATCAGGACAAACCGACCCAAGATAGGGGTTTTGTAGAGCTCAGGTGTAGGGAATGGAGATGTGGCTCCTAGCCTGCCCCATGTACACCCTGAACTGGTGAGCCCATGCTGAACTGCACTGATTTATTGCTGCAGATTGGCATTAGTATTGTAATTTCTGCATTATACTTATAGTGGCATGCAGACCTTCTTCAGTAAAGGATTTCTAGGGCAAATAACCCATTTCCGAAGTTCCAATCTTTCCTGGTAACTCCCAAAGTATGGAACAAAATTAATTAAGGTGTTAGTAATTTCTCCTCTCCTCCTGCCTAAGGTGGACCAGCCCGAGGAGAGGATGGAGCAGAGCCCTGGCTGGAGATGGAGCCCTCCCAAAGGGAGGATTACCACCCTACCTTGCAGGGCTTTCTGAGGTGCGTTTCTCAATTAGCAAACTCTTGGGTCATTAGAGAAAAGCAAAGAGATCCAGACACAATTCAGATTTATGTCCCGTTAGTCAAAGCATGTGGCTACATGACTCAGGGCAGAAAACTAATACAGATATGTACTATGAGTGGTTAAGCAGAGAAAGAGCCAACATATAAACAGACCCAATGCTTCTGTAGACACAGGAGGTTTCAGGGTTTGGTGTTTTGTTGTTTTGTTTTTAAATGAAAGCTGGATTATCTCCCCACTACAAGGGAGAAGTATTTACAGTGTAATCGTACACAGGTTCCTCCTTATTCACAGGAACCATAACAAAGACTATCTGCATTTCTCCTGTTGCCCAAGGATGCAAGATAATTTCCTAAATTACAGTTCTGTCTCTGGAAACACATATACTTTTCCTGCACCTTTCAGGGAGCTTTTATTTACAATCAGTGTACAAAAAGAGAATGCCATAACCAAAATTACAGCCATTCAGGAAGGAGAAAATAACAGACATGAGAAAGCATGAAATCCAAGACTAGCTCAGGAAAAACAGACATGACTATAAGCTCACAAAAATGAGTGCTACCTTCTTACTCCCAGGTGTGTACGTAAAGATACCAAATAATATTTTTTAATAAGCCACCAGGAATCATCACAGGTAAATGTATGACACAGCCTGAGACCTCATAGATACCTGGGTAACAATCTATATTTTTCTGATACCCAAGTTAGTGCCCAGCTAGAGATGGAGAAACACAGCAGTGACCTCCTAAAGAAAAAAATGTCACCCATTTGCCTTGAGTCTTTGGTTTTTTGTTTTTAAATGTTGCAGCGCCCATATGCTGTTCTCATCCCTACTTAGCACACAGAGACTCTCCCATGCCTAAGCATGCAACTCCCACCTCGTCTCCTGCTTCTTATCACTGGAATGCCTATGATAATTTAATGAGAAATTGAATCAACCCAAATTATACTGAGAATTTTTCCCTACTGTTCTGACAGTCCTATTGCTTATATACAAGCCATTTCAAGTATGCTCATAAACAGAGCTGCAATGCCTTTCTCATATATCAGATATCTGACGAAGATATTGCTTCTTGTCCCTCAGGACCCTGATTGGCAGTTTCTTTCAACTTGAAGAGGTACAGAAGACGTTGGGAGCTCACAGGATCAAAAACTGGTTTCAGTGTATAATATATGATGGGAGCTGCAACTTCCACAAGTTTGACTTAAATCACCCTTTCTCCCCTGCTTGCCCATGCTGTCCTTTAATGTGTATGCAATGGGACCAGAAATGACCACTGTTCGTGACAATAACACTGGCAGCTCCTTCTTCTCTTTCCAGTGTTTTACAAAAAGCTAGAAGACCTTTGCATTCATTGAAGAAAGGCGGGGTGTTTTTTGAACACCACAGAAAAAAAAAACTAGAATAAAACTCTGAAAATTAGGAAAAACAACCTGAGTGCCAAGAATCACGCCTGAAGACCAGTTTCCAACTTGACCCTGCTGCTGTGATCATCCCTTCCTTTCTTTCAATTCCAGCAGTCATCTGTGCTTTCTCAGGTTGAAGTGAACTACAGTGCCCTCCCAGCCTGCAGGAAGCCTCCTTGCCTTGGGATTTGCTCCCGGAACAGGCAGTTTTCCTTTCCCTTTCAGGTGTTTCCTCCATTGCACGCATCCATCTGTGTCCCTGATTATCCTCCCAGATGCTCACCAGACACACCAGGAGGGTCTCCAAAGCCCAACATGTTCAAGGACGCTTGGGGAAGATGTGTTTTTCCCCTATTCTCCTTTTCAGGAGGCTTCAGCCACGGCCAAGGAGCAGCAGTCAGCACAGGACAAACACACAGCCTCTTTCTCTAGTGCACGTCCTTTTCAACTGGGAACAAACTGGTTCAACTGGGTGATGGACAACTCCTCTACTTCTGCCACAACAAAGCCATGAATGAACTCTACTTCCTCCACACTTCTTTTCCATAGTGTATTTTGCAGCTCCTCAACACCTGGCTAGACAGTAAGTGGCAGGTTTTAGGAGCAATTCTAGACCAGGGTCATTTTCTGTCCCCTTGTAAAACCCCACGTCTCTCCTCTGGTCCCCCTGGCTCCCCCTCTCCATCCTGGTGTGGTACCTTACACACAGGTTCTGGTCATTCTGGATGTTTCTGCACAGCCCGCTTAAGATGATGGGAACAGGACCCTTAGAAGGGCCATTAGCTCCTATTTTAATCCATACCCATAGCATTTCTAGACACCTTCTAACCCGCAGCAAAGACCTGCCTTCCTGAAGCAGACTTCCTTTGTAAAAATTATATGTTCTGTGTCTCCAAAATAACTATTTTTCTTTCATCATAGGGGGAAGAAAGAACAAGCTGATCAAGCCAATTCTTTTCAAAGGATTTTTTTTCCTTTGTTTTTGTGGTGATGCTACCATGAAAATCTCCTAGTTCCACTCAACAAGATGCAAGAAAAGCAAGTGCAATTGAATTTGCTTACTTTCACACTTAGAGTAAGACTCTACTGTGGAGTCAGCATGTTCTTGCAGCAAAGATCACTTGGCCTGAATGTATTTAAAGACAGGTGCAAAAAAAGAATATTTTGGATTGTTCTAAATACATAGCGTCCTCCAAGGAAAGAAAGCCCTTCCCATTAAATACTATTACTCAAGAAAGAAATTAATAGGTGGAAAGTAACAAAAAATGGCAAATGTTTTTAAGATGTTATAACCTCTACATTACCCTCAGACAGTGCAACAAAACTACACAAAATACCTAGGATAGCAGGAAAGATAAAAGCAGTCTTAGTCCAGGGCCAGCACTCTTGTCAGCATCCGAAAAAAGAAAATATGCATTACTTCACTCTGATAGCATCTGGGACAACCCAGCAAGGCTGCACCTCTTTTGTGGACGAGCAGAGGGAAAACCTGTTGTTTTCTGGGACCTGGAGGTTACAGCATGTTTTGTAGCTCCCTGCAGAGTTCTTTCTCCTCTCGGTTTCTCCCTGAAGGAGTCAGTGCAGGTTAGAGGTGCTGCCTTCAGCCCTCTGCTCACCCCTCCCAGACATTAGTCCGCCCAATAGAGTATGGCACCACAGGGAAACAGTGCTGGAAGGGACTTGGAGAAACTTGTTCCCTGTAATCAATGGCAGCCCTGCAAGATGTTTGTCCAACTTCTTCCTCAAGACCTCCAGGAATGGAGACTGCACATCTCCATACATGGTCCAGGCAGACATCTCAACCTTTTTTACTCCACTAGATCTGGGGTTTCCTAGCATCTAAGGTGCATCTCTCCTGCACGCTAAGTTCAGCATCACTCTCAAGAGACGAAGGTCACTCGTCCTCACACACAGAGGAGCCACTGCAGGAAAATGAGGGATTACTTAAACCTTTTATTGCAGGTTTGCAGACCAGGAGGGTGGGAAGGGGAGGGTTTGGCTACCCTGCCCTTTCCATATGGGTGGAGAGGCACCAGCTGTGCTCTATCTGGAGAGGCATTCAAACACTCTGAGAACCACTGGGTTGTGGGAGACCTAGATTTGCAGATTGGGTTTTCTGCACCTTTAAACAAATTGTTGGGATTTTTAAATTGAAAGAGAACTGAGAGGGTGTGGAAGAGGTTGGTGATGGGTGTGCACAGGGATTTCCACTTCTGCCCAGGCTCAGTCCTTGCTGATGAGCCAGCAGGCACACAGGGGCTCCCAGCTAACCAGCGTCCCAGCGTGTCACTGCCATGGTCACATCACCAAGGCAATAACTCAGCCAAAGGGGAGGTTCTGGTCATTCCCTCCTGGCCAGCCTCCCCAGGCTAAGACGGGAGATTCCCTCAACCTGCAACCAGATGCTAGGAAATATAGCTTCTCCTGAGGACAAAAGCTCTCCCCCATGACCACCAGCAGAGATGTCTCACTGCACCCCAAGTCCAGTCCACCCTACAGTGAATGCATACAGCTAAGCTGCCCACGTGTGCTGTCCCATAGGGGAATTTCTGCTGTCTTCAGCAGTTCCCCAGTGGCAGACCTCATCGGAAAAAGCACTTTGTGCATTGGCTATGCAGTGTTTCAGTTCAATGGCACATTTGTTTCAAAAACCCTGACTTTGACTGCCTGTAAATTGTTCTGCTGACACTTCTCTCCCTCTGCTCCTAACAGTGTGCATCTTTCAAACGGGGAATGGCCAAAACAAGAGGGGGGGAAATATCGAAAAGCAAACCTTCAATCTCATCTAAGCCACAAAACACAAGCTGCTGATGGAGGCAATCATTCAAAGGGGATTGAACCCAAGTCTGCAGATAAACTACACATGCAAATAGAAGGTGTAAAAAGCCCTGAACAAATACGCAGCGCTTCCACCACATCTGCGGACGCAAAGATATTTGAACCACTTGTAGCAAAGCCTGCCCTTTGCCTCAGACCCCACTGACAGCGGGGAGCCTCCACCTCCGACCCAGGCATACACAGAGCCCTCTCCCTGACAGCTTTGTGGGCATTGCTCAATGTCTGAAGTCAAATTTCCCTGCTCCCAGCACTCTAAAGGCTAAACCCCAGGCCAAATGTCTTACTTTCTAAATACATTTCACTCAAGTTAGTAACCTTTCACAACAAATAAGGCAACAAAGGGTTCAACCGTCAGTCATGTCATGGGCTGTTAGAAAATGTGCCAATACGGGGGAATGAACCAGCAGGTGAGTGTTGTTATACAGCACTTGAGAGGGGAAATGTCCTGCAATTGAAAGGACACATAGGAAATGGTTAGTGACCACAATATTCCAGCAAGGAAATCTCTTATTGTCAACTACAGCTTTCCAAATTACAAAGCAAGGACATAGGTCAGCTGCACATGAACTGCCCTAATTTAGCTGACCACAATAAACCTCTGGGCAGCTGAGGGTGGCACCTATTGACTGTCACTCCAGTTCACCTCATCCGCCATCGCGAGCAAAGGCTGCACGTGCACTTATGGCTCTGGTACTCACCAGGTACTGTCCTTTCTTCCTCCTCCCTGGCTACTGGGGTCTTGGATACAGCCTGGCCTATGTTGTTCTTAGCTGGACAACCAATCATTCCTTTTTTGAGGTACAACAGGTTTTAAATTATTTTGATCAGACTCTCAGATAAACATCTCCAGAAAAGAACCAGTTAACTACCTGACAGAAGAGAGCACATCGACCTTTTCTATCTCCTCCACGCCCCACTAGAAGAAAAAGTCTTCGCAAAGTAGACATTAAGAGATACAACTAACATTAAGGAAACACCAATAACAGCAGAAACCCATAAAGTTTCTCTGGATACCACCACCTTTCCAATAGATAGGAAATCCTTAGGAACAGGTAGATTGGAAAACATCATGGATTTTCCTAAGCAACTAGGACAACCTCATGATATTTAAACAGAAGGATATTGCCTGTTCCACTTTTTCCACATTACAGGAGCATTAGCCATGCTATGAAGGACTCTGGAAAACTAAATGTAGAAAGCTTCCAGAATTACAGAAACCTAATGCCCAAGCCAGCACTCTGTATATCTGAAGATGAAACAAAAAGAGGCAGTGAAGATCAAATAGCTGCCTGCAGAGCCTGGTACAAATTCCAGCCTTTTTACTAATACAGTCCCATGAGAACAAGAAGCTAAAGAGGAAAAATTTTAAGCATATAGTCTGGCAAGGAAGGACAGAGAGAGATGCTTTTGCTTGGAGCCTCAGCCTCTTCTTTCACTGCACAAGACCACATAGAATATGTCTGTTAGACGCTAGGTAGAGTTGTGGAGGCATATTCAAGTTGTCTCTGTTAAGTTAGCTCGGATATTGGAAGCAACACTGCCAGGTTACCATGGCATTCTTCCCAGACTAATATTCACTGTTTCTCAGCAAGGCTACGTGACACAAACAAAATGCCACCTCAATGTGGTGGAAATTCCCCAAGCACCAGCTAATTCAGAATGAGCTCAGGTCTGGCTACTCAGCTCTGCATTGTACAAACGCTCTTCACGGGATGACTCCACAGGGGTACCCGCAGGTACCAACACTGTGTCTGAGAAGATCAGCCCCGACCTTGCCTCTTCTCTGCAAACCTTCCCAGAAAGCTGCAGCAGGTTCACATCATCAAATCCAAACACCCATTTCCAGGAGTAACACAGGAAACAGATCCCTCTGGTCATTTCTCTGTAGGTGAGCCATGCCCATCTCAAAGCTCAGACCTCCAGAGCAGAGAAGAGGAATGGGAATTCTGGCCGCTCTTGCTTTTCTGGGGAATAGATAAACTCTTCTTTGGGTTTGTTCAGAAATGAAACACCATGAACATACAGACCTTGCTCAGTGTGTGGCCATGTCCTCAGCTCTGCTCCAGCTGCTCCACGTCACTCCACAATGTGCTTAAACACTCTTTGAGGATTTCCCCTTTGCATTGGTTTGGAAGTGAAGGTAGACTGTGGAGTTTTTGGGGTGATTTTTATCTCCTGCCATTTGGGAAGATTGCTGGGACCTCCCAAACAGGCTTTTTTCCATCCCTACTCATTGGATACCATCAGAGAAACAGCTTCCCTCTCCCTCTAGCAACCATCCTGCTTGTGGGCTCAGCAGGGTATAGGAGCACTTCTCTGCCCATTAATCACCTGTTACACTGTCACTTGGCCCTGTATCTACTATCTGCTTTCATGATTTAGTCAACCTGTCTGTATACCTGCAATGAAACCTGGTTGCCATGAACTCCCTACATGTCCAGCCTTATGTTTATTAATTTCTGTAGTACAAGAGGAGAACAATGCTTCTTTGGGTTTGCCTTTCCAAAGAACAGTCATTAAAGATCATCGGCTGACCAATCCTGGCCATAGCAGAAAAGCAGGATGGCTGCAGCTGAGGCGAGGCAAGGTTGCTGTGTCTGGATTGCATCTGGGCAGTCATTACCAAGGAGATCACCTCATAGCAGAGCTGCTCATGTGAGGACAGGCTTTGAGGACACACCAGAGATGAGCAGATGCTATAAACAGGTGAGCCTGCTCTGAACAGATCAGAACCACCAGAAAGAGGAGATGGAGTAGTGCTCTCTCAGAAATGGGACCTAAAACCTATTAAGGCAATATTCAAGCACAATATAGCCATGGAATCATAGAATATCTCAAGTTGGAAGGGACCGATAAGGATGATCAAGTCCAACTCCCTGCTCCTTGCAGGACTACCTAAATCTAAACCAGACGACTAAGGGTGTTGTCCAGACGCTCCTTGAACTCTGACAGGCTTCGTGCCATGACAACTTCCCTGGAGACCCTGTTCCAGTGACTGTCCACCCTCTCAGTGAAGAGCCTTTTCCTATTCCTAGTGTTCAATCTGAACTTCCCCTGATGCAGCTTCATTCCATTTCCTCGTGTCCCATCACTGGTCACCAGAAAGAGGAGATCAGCACCTCCCCCTCCGCTGCCCCCCTTGAGGAAGGTGTAGACTGCGATGAGGTCACCCTCAGCCTTCTCTTCTACAAGCTGAGCAAACCAAGTGACCTCAGCAGCTCCTCCTAAGTCTTGCCCTTGAGGCCTTTCACCATCGTGGTCGCCCCTGTCTGGACACACTCCAACAGTTTGATGTCCTTCTTATATTGAGGCACCCAAAACTGCACACAGTACTCGAGGTGGGGCTGCACCAGTGCAGTGTGGAGTGGGACAATCACCTCCCTTGACCAGCTAGCTATGCTGTGCTTGATGCACCCCAGGACACGGTTGGCCCTTTTAGCTGCCAGGGCACACTGTTGACTCATACTCCGAGTAACGTGTCGTTCTCTCCCTGAATCAGCCACCTGCAAATGCCAAAACCTGCCAGCAGGGTGGGACTTGTTCCAATTCTGGAACACATTCTGCAAGGCAAGAGGACCTGCAGGATAGTTGGTGTATATTATCTAATCGTAGGTGGTGTCTATTAGCAGGATAGTTGGTGTATGTTACCAAACATATTTGCCTTTTATATTTGCCCTCACCCTATGCTCTTAGGATATCAAAAGTGGTGCATGCAGGCAAAGAAAATGCTCTCAGCAGCAGAACATTTCAGAAAACATTAAAAGTAGCCACAGTTTAGGTAGAAGAAAGGATGTCTTGCTGTTTCTGAAAGACAGTGAATACTTGAACATGAACTACAAAGTTGAACCATACAAACAGTGTTAGATCGAAAAACAAGAGTCAGCATACAGAGAGTTGCAGTACCCACGGCAGCTTAAGTTAAAGCCCTGAGAAAAATAAGACTTACACTTCCATATCTGTGTGAAAGTCTCAGCATTAGCAAAGATGCAAAGAGAAATTAAATGCAGACGCCAAAGGGTAGGAACTACAGATAATAACTGACAGCTCAGTCAGGGTGTGTTCAGCCACCAGGATCCAGCAAACAGGGAAACAGCATAAAGTCGGCAGTGCACTGGGCCACCAACACAAGGCAGATCACACAAAACCACAGACAAAAGGAAAGCACACGTATAAAAACAAGTGCTTTTATCCTGCCTGCACAGTGGCAGTACGCAGCAGATGTCTGCAGAAGAAGTACATGAGCAGCAAACATTACCTGTGCCAGAAAACCAGCAGTCAGAATCAACACTGACATCTTCTGACACGCAGGCAGCATCCCAGGCAGCAGGGAGCTGATGCGCAAGGATGGCATCAGGTGCCGGCACAGTATCGAGACCCATACAACGATTTCACGTAGGCACAGCATGCAGAGGTCAGCCAAGACAACGGGAAAGGTATGCTTTCCAACAGGTTGTATGTTAGCAACCTCTGACCCGAGCAGATGGAGATTAATCAGTATGTTGCTGGCACTTCTGTAACAACCTGCTCATGCCTCAGGCTGAAAGTCAAGGACACATTTGAGGGCTTTGATAAGAGAATGGAGTGTTGTGTCTCAGCTATCAATCATCCATCAGCCTCACCGCAGGTACATGAGCTCAGTCCACAACTATGCAAACTAAAGGCACTTTACTCTTTTTTTTCATTGCAGACCAGGGAAAGATGAATTCCTGATATTTACCACAGCTTGGGGGCACAGATGGGAGTTGTACGTGTAATCTGTTTGTTAATCTGCAAAAACTTTATCCTACGCTTCAGACCAGAGGTACCAGTGAGTGGTAAGAGCTATAGGTACCTACCAGCACTCTCTGCTGAAAATAAGCGACTGGGATGATAGTTTTAGTCAGACAAGCTCTCTAATGTGAGCCAGATAACCACCTGAAGTCTTCGCAGAGCAAATTTCTGCAGAGGAAGAGAAACTTTATGTAAATTGCCTGTCTTCTTCCAGGGCCCTGAAATGGTAGAACATTCACCTAATATATGCCAAGGGCATGGCAAAATAGGAGTGATCAAGAATGCCCAGGCTCAAGGAGTACGCTAAAGAGCAATGTGCAAATGCAGAATTATTTTGCCTAATTCTGAACATCACTTATACTGTTTGGGGTGAAATGTTTGACGTAGATATCTGCAAAAGCTGAGCACCAAGTGTTTTAATTATTGTATTCCCTCAACCATGAAAGTAGCATTTGGGGAAGATGGGGCTTAAATTCACTGCACCATGTTGTGCAAGGTTCTCCACTGGTCTTTGGGGTCTGAACAGCTGAGTCAGGATATCTTCCTTCTGAGCTGAGGATAAAAAGCATTAACATAAGAAGTTAACAAAAAGGCCAAGGAAAAAGCTGTGAGCCGAATCCAACCCCAGTGAGATTAAAAACCAGGAATCTACAAGTAATTTCTTGTGCCGGGTCCTTATTCAGGTTTGAGATGTAGTAATTGCACATGTGTTCTCACACCGGTCCCAATCTCCCTCTGCAAACTGAATGCCTCCGATGACCTCTACTGATCAAGAACTATTGTTTGTATCCAATAGCCTTTGCAAACAGCATCCTGGATGCCCATGGATACCACCATAGCACAGTAAAGTCTTTAAAAGTCAACCCAATTGCATTACTCTGCCCATGAATTAGAGAATATCAAAGAATTCACAGGCTCGGTATTTAGATGTCTTTTTGCAAAATACTTTAGCGGTTCAATAGTGGCTTTAGCAACTTGACTTACTGTCAAGTCTTACCCTGAGTTTTTAACCCAACGAATTCAGTTGCTAAGATCATTCAGGTTGTAATACAGAAACAAAACAAAACAGAACAAAAAAGGCAGCAGTCCTGTATCTGTCTTTCCCCCTGGTTTGCAGATCAAAGAAACAACCCAGCCTTTGAACACTAAGCACAGCTTTGGCCTTTTGAAATCCATCACCTTGGCAACCCAATTCACAGCCAATGGACAACTGTGATTGCCAGACGCCTGCACCTCGGGATCTGCTGAGGTCTGCTCAGCCACCCTGCATCAAAGGTAAGCATGATGGGCAGCTCCTTCAAAGGGCACACTTCTGTCTCACACCACACTCACAGGCAGAGCCGTACAGAAACACATACACATGTAGGCTCCTCGTTCCCAGAAGCCTAATTCAGTGAGTGGGATTTATTGCAAGATAAGCCATGCCCAGACTCGCAGGTCCTTTTGCAGAGCTGCAGCAAGAGGTGTGTCTGTATGAGTTTCCAGGACCATGCTGGTGTTTTCCAGTTTCTCAGAGCACAGGGAGGAGATGCTGCATCTCTCTTTGTTCTTCAGAGAAGCTCTAAAGCAAAAGGTCTGCCTGCTGATGAGCTGGAAATGCACCCCCAAAACCTCTGGAATGATGAAAAGGAATAAAGCATAAAACAGGAGGAACAACCACCATGTGGAAAGTTGTGATGTATCTGCTCCCCTTCTATGCAACAGACTTTACCGAGGATTTTTCCTGGCTGAGGCTGCTCAAGATAACACAGGTGTGAATACTAATTACTATGGCTTCTTTCTATGCTGTGGGTAATGAGTTTCTCATTTCATACATAAATTCAGGTTTTTCTCCAGTTAGACCAGTTTCCTAAAAACAATCAAGGCAATTAGAGACACCGTGGTTTGCTGTTTGAGCCAGGATCTACTGTACCTAGGAGATTTCATTTTAAAAGTTTGTGGTTGTTTTAAATCTTACAGACTAGCTAAGTCTCTTCAGTCCAGAAGTTGTATTTTCTGTGAAAATAATCAGCATTACAAAGAAGTGTATGTGTACACAGACACAACCCAAAACAAGCAAACAAAAATCCTTGAAATAGGCATTGGCTAAAGTCACTCATATTGGCTGAATTCACGCTCTGTCGGTGCTTCTGGTTCATCAACCGAATTTAATGGTCATGTTACCACTTATTCTGCTGCTCCTTCCCTGCCAGGTGTCACCAAGGCCCCATCCATCAAGATGATGTCACCTCCAGAACAAAATAAGTCAGCGTTGTCTGCCAGTGTATGACTATGCATGGCATCAAGGGCCTTTGTCGTTCCCTCCTGTCCTTCTCCATCGTTAAATGTCCAGGCCAGCAGCTGCTACAGATCATGGACACAGACTGATCTGTTTGTGCACCAGCCAAAGCCACCACCAGTGTCCTGCTGCTCAAGGAAATGGGAAGTCTGAGGACTGACTGAAGGTGGAGAAAGCAGGAAAGGTGGTTTTCCACCCAGCTAGTGGACATATTTGGAAGGAGCAGCATGCTGTCTCTCCCAGGTCATACCAAAGTTTGCTTCCTGAGCAAGTGAGAGAAAGCATCGAATTCTCTGATTATGACAGCAAAACGACAGACAGACATATTGGATAGTTGGTTGTCACATCCATGCATCTGAAACATAATTAATAGTTGGAATAACAAGAACCCTCCTGCCCTCAGCATTGCATGGACAGAAAAACCAGCAGAGCGCAGCCACTGCTGCTCAGTGCATATCAACTCAATCCAAAGCTGCAAACACTAACATCAGATGGAGGCTGCAAGGAAACAGAGGTACTCATCACAAGACAGGCAGAGGTCCAAGCATGCTGCTGTTAGCTGCTAGGAAGGTCTTTTTGCAGGTAGCACAGCAAAGACAACTTGCACGCTTATTTGCAAACAGCAACAGGAAGGAGAAAGCATGATAGTGTGTGTGTTAGAATACACAAGTTTGGGGGTGGAAAATAGGATTGTTTCACAAATCTTGGCCCTGAGAACATTATATAAAGCAAGTTTTCTTTTACTTCTCAAAAGAGATATTTCAGCTGTGAACCAGCCACTCAGAACCCCTCAGCAGTGCAAAGGAGTGAGCAAAATGGTGCTTGACTCCGCAGCTAGCACACAGGGGATTCACCCTTTGCTTTGAAGTGTGGTTCCATCTAACCAGTGCTCATGCCTGAGCCTAGGGCATCAGCTGGGAGCCACAGATCCCTGGAGCCCTGAAGCTGAATGGGTTGAAGAGCAGTAGCATTTCTTGAAGGGCAAGGTAGCCAAGCCCCAGAGAGAAATGGGCTGGATGCTGGGTGGTCAATACCAGCCCCCTATCCACGCTACCGCGGGGCTGTGTCCAGTGGTGCCCCTCCACGGTGCCAGATCCCACAGGGGGGACCCTGCTGTCTATGAGGTACAGTGGTGGCCCCAGCAGCATCAGCCACTTGGTTGCATCTCCACCCCCTTCCTCCCAGGTAGACTCAGAGATGCAGCGTCACCTGGTTCAGCTCTTAGGATGGGCTTTGCTTCCCTGTGGCCAACGTCTGGCCTGTCAGCCACCAGTCGGGGTAAAGCTCTTTCTCCTCCAAAAGGGTTTTGCTTGATAACTACCATCCTTTTACTTGCCCAGCTGAGCTACCTGCATCTCCACAGAGTTTCTGAGCACTCATAGTCCCATTTCACAGGATGTTTTTCAGATATAATACAACAGTCAATAACCTTCTAACGAGACAGCGAACAGTTCCTGGACTAGAGATGAAATATCATTTTTTGACAGATCATTGCCACCCAGGTCTATGAACCAGCAATCAAAGCAAACTCCTATTTAAAAGCCAACTGAACGTTCATGAATAATATTTCTGGCTGTTCATTACCTTCTTCTCTCAGACCTCTCTCGAAACATTTTTCTGCCAAAAGTCAAAACATTTCTAATTTCTAACCATGCTTGTTTCAAATCACTGTTGATACTCATTTTAATGTAATTAAGTTTTGGGGGTTTTGTGTTGGTTTTTTTTAACAAATGCAGTCCCTCAGCCCCAAAGGGCACGGTGCTGTGTGCAAATGTTTGCAGGTAATCTGAACTGAACTTCAGCTGTGGTCTGCTCATTTTCAAGCCTTTCAAAGATCAAAGGGTTATTTTTAACCAGGAGCTTTGTCATTATTAAAATGGCATTAATGGCTAAAGATGGCTGTTTCCAAGGGGTTGAGTTCATATCATGACTCTATAATATTCTCATTGGAGACAACAGATGACTCAGAAAGCAGATGACTCTCTGAGCAAAACTTGGTAAGCTTAAAATCTATCTAGATGGACAGGACAAACTGATCTATTGCTGAAGTAACTGCCAAACCCCATGAATAGGCATTGATTGCTCTACCAAAACTTGCAGTGAGGAGCCACGGAGTACAACGAGGGAGGAATCACAGCACTCTCTATATAAAGTCTCATCCCAAGCTTTGCTGGTAACTAAGCAGCCAGCCACCCTAATCCCAGAGGCAATAAACCTGCCACTGCCTTTGCTTATTTGCACAGGAAGGGACTCAAAAAAATTAAGAAGATGGAAGAGTACCTGTAACCAGAGCTCTGCTCCTCTGGCACCATCCCCTAGGGCAGATTTGAATTGTCACAAGGAGTTTTGCTGCTGAAATAACATCATGTCGTCCCCTCAACTACAAAAGCTATCTCTTACCAGCGTAGCTGTGTCCACACCCAGTCTCCTCCTGCAGCAGCCACATGTCATCTATTCACATCACATACTGATGCTCATCATGCAGAAATGTCTAATATTGACCTAGTCTCTCTCGAGTACCTTCATCATTGTATGCCTTGCATGGTGCTTTAGAGCACGTGATTTGGGAGCCAAGTCTTCAGCTGGTAGAAACCAGTGTCTTTGATTAGCAAGGGCTCTGGCCCGGTCTCTCCCTAGACTCTTGTGAGCCCAGAATTCATCACTCAGGACGGCAAGAACAGGAAAAGTTGTGGGATTTGAATGACCATGTGTCTGTATTTCACATCACTCTACCTACTCCTTTTACAAGCGTTCTTTTAATCCGTATCTCCCTAAATTTTGGGTTTTTCACACTGTGATAGATTCTCTTCTCTTCTTTTCTTTCTCACAGACATGAGAGAAACTCAGAAACTCGGGATTCTTTTACTATTTAGCTACCTTTTACTTTTTCCAGAGAGCAGTGGAAGCTGCCTTGCACTTTTTGGCTGAGAGCTGTAACTGTATGACAGCAGCGAGAAGACCTGTTTAATAAATACCAGGAAACTTTTCAATTCTGTGTCCCCATAGGCCCTAATATCCCATTTCTGTGGTATAGCTGTGTTTTGCCTGCCCTGACACATTCCATCTTCCCCTTTGGTCTCTGTGTTATGTATCTGTTTATCATCTAGTCACATATTTACTTCCCATTCAAACATTGTCAAGGAACTGGGGTGGAGTTCTGATAGGGAATTTGTTGCCACGTGTGACTTAAGAGACTGTCTTGAGGTAGTGATCGAGGATATCAGTCTGGTATTTTAATCCAAGTACAGTCATCCCATCTCTTCTTTTAACAAAGCTACCCTAAAAATCAGAAATATCTCAGATTTCTGTCTTTTTTTTGTTATTATTTCCTCCAGTCAAAAGCTGAAGCTTTGCAGAAAACATTTTGCTTCCCTTTTAACTGAATATTTATTAAATCTTATGTCAGCTCATTTCAAAAATCATAGGCTGAGATAAGAGGAAACTACAGCATCCCTTTTCCAGCCAGTTCTTGTTCATGGTGCTGCGTGCTACATATATCCTGCAAGATGATGAAGGAAATAAACAGGTGTATCAGCTCCCTGCAAGCTCAGTATCGACGATGCAAAAGAAAAATGAAACCTTCTTCTAAGATTTATTTGGGATATACTCACAGATCTCAGGAAAATAAGTATATAAAAGGTTACGTTCATCCCTGTTGACTCTGTGTGATTACGTGAAGGATACAAAGCTTTCCTATACAAGCACTAGAGCCAAGCATTTATTAAACCCGATGTCCCATTAAGGATTATGTGTCAGCCATTCAAGGAGGCAACAGTAACATCCTCTATCTTGTCTCACAGAAAAAGAAAGGGTCGGGGAGTATAAGGTTAGCCTCAGTTTACAGGATGCAAGGCATCAGTCTGCGATGATGAAGTGAGATGGTTAGCTGACTCATACGTATTGGCCAGTGCAATTCCCTCTTGGAAAGTGCCTGGGAGCCCATGTAATCCATCCTGCCTGAGGCATTGTGTCAAAACCATAAAAGAGCTTGTGAAGCATCACGAGGAATTCTTATTAAATTGTCAGGGATCTTTGTGCTGGAGTCAGACTTCCAATATTTTATGGCTGACATTGCCTTTTTTACATGCAGCAGATGGGGACTGCACTGTAAACCAAGGCAGTCGTGAAGATATGACAGATCTCTGCTGCTACAGCTATTAGTCTTCACAGGAAGAGCTGCTGGTTTCCCCTCCATCTTCCTCGATCCTTCATAGCTAAAGATGCAGACAAGGATAAGTAACTGGATGAACTGGGCTGACCTCCCAAATAACATGGAGCAACTTTTCTACACACTCCAGGAGCATAGGCGGGCAAGCCTATAGCTTTGGGGAGAGAGGAAGACTGTTCTGCTCAGCTTCTTATGCTGTCTGAAAATGGAGTGTCTGAACCAAACCTGTCGCCTAAGCTGTCTCTGCAGTCAGGGGAGCAAAGATAAGATCTCCAGTGGGCCATGCTTTATTCAGTCTATATTTGATACCTGCCTAATGAATCACCCTTTAGGAAGGGCTGTTCCCCTCTACTGACTAGAGAGGGTTTAGACAGGCAGCTTCGACTAGACGCCCAATTTCTGCATGTCTACTGTGAGCTGAGATTAATGCCTCCCTTTGTGCCTGTTCCTGGGTGAGCAGCACATGAAGAACAGGATATTTCAGCAAAAATTCCCTCCCCCTCTCACTTCCAATGACAAATTATTCAACATTTTTGCCCTCCTTCAGTCATCTATATCTCACGTTGTAGACATCTAGCAGGCAAAGCAGTAATTTGTCTCCTGGCCAGGAAACTTTGAGCTGGAAAATCACAGAATAGCTGAAGTATGAAGAGACATTCATGCTTTTGATGTGAGAGTATCTAACCACTGAAACAGCTCATGAAGGAGAGCGCTAAACTCTCCAGCTCTCACGCTCTTGGTGATAGACTGCTTTTCAAAAATAGCAGCTCTGTTTTAATCAAAAGTTGTTGGGCTCCATGCAGGTAGAATTGCTAACAGTAGACAGCCGGTTCATGGAACAGATGGAATAGAGTATGTCAGGTTAGATGTTCACATGATGAACTATTCCATTCTGGGAGTATTTGTATTGTTTAAGATCCATCTTTAGGATGCTGACTTAATCAAAATCCCCTATTTTTGCCTTGTTAAGACTCATATCTTGGCATTTTAAGAAAGAAATACTGCCCATGGTAGTGGGTTTAGTTTCAATAAAAGGGTGGCACATGGTCTCAAAACTTTTCTTCCAGAGGAAAATTTAAGTAGATTAATAATGTGTTGTTGAGGATGCATATGCATTGACTTGATTATGCCCTACAAGCACCTCAGATTAAAAAAAAATACAATAGAAAATGGTTAGCCTTGCTTTAAAAGACATCCTGAAATCTAGCAATGGGTGACTGAGCAGAAATAAATTCAGACTATAAATACGATATGCACTGTCAGTGGTGAGGTTAATCAAACACTTACAAAAATCAGTTTATATCTAGATTGACTACTTTTCTTGCAGATCTGCTCTAGCACATCTCTAAATGCTGAAATCCCCACCTGAGGTCCAAGCCCCATGGATGCCAGCCTGGCCAGCCCCCTCTGCCATGGGTCACCGTGGAATTGCTGCCCTCAAGGACACGCTGCTGCACCATTTGATGAAAACTCCCCAAATAAACACTGAAGCAAGAAGAATATTAGTTCAGCAACCAGGAGGCTGCTTTGTTCTTTTTTCCAGCATGGATCCTGAATTAGGTCCAGATCTGAACTGTCCCAAGTTAGGCTCTATGAAGCACTTCTATACATTCTAACCAGAAGTTAACACGTATATACACAGCACCCAGTACACACAACTTTCAAAACTGAGAAATCTCTGCAAGGATTCTCCTGGAAAAAAGATGAACTACCCTATGCCCCTAACAGAATTGACATCATTTCCCATCAGTTTCCTTTTGCGGTATCTCCGGTGGTCTCTGTGATGGGGTTCACCACACACCCCAGCAAGGGATGGTCCTTCTTTCAACCTAGTCAATGTGCAGATTTTCAATGACCCCCCCCAAAATACCTGGAAATGGCATGAAGCAATGTAAACACGGGCACAGAAATGGGGAGAAAATACAGTTCTTGTCAAAAGCTGCGCCCTGGTTACAACCAAAAGCACTGTGGGTTGTTTTTTTCACACTAAGCTGTTACTGTAGTATCAATAGGAAAAGCCCTCTCTTCATGTTTTCTGGACAAGGCAACAGATTTTGTAAATGCTGAATTGATAAGCCACTCACAGGCAAAAAGAAATGATGCTGTGTGTAGGACAAGGTGTCTCAATTGCTTTCAAGCCCACTAATGCACTTAAAAATAAGACTTAAGAAATATCTGGGTTAACAAATTGCTTTGGGGGGAAGAAGCCAACACTTTCCTAATTTTCCAAGGGAGCTCACTTCGTTTGGTAACATTTCTTCCTTGTAAGCATTGTAAAAAACCAGGGTGTTTTCTAAGCCCATGTTTTGCTGTAATTCACCAAACACAGGTGCAAATTAATGATGATCTAATGAACTAGACAAGAAGAGATGCACCACTAGTGAATCACCTGCTAACACCCTGTCTGCAGCTAGGGAAGAAAGCTTGTTTCTTTATGTGCCTCACATTTCCTCGTGCACAGTGTGGTATAATTTAAGATATTTTATTTCAACTGTTTGCTTATCTCTAATTACCATATGCTGGGGTTGTGTATTATTTCAGCAGCAAACCCTCTTAAATACCTAATCAGGAGCCATTTTGTCAGCAAGTCGTGTTACAGGAGCTCTGCATGCTCTCCTGTAATCACAGAGCAGCACACTGAGGATTTTTAAAAGAAAAAGCCTTCTCCGTATACACTGTCAGGTGATAATACCCATTGCTTTGCTCACTGTAGGGTCTCCAGTTTTAAGGCAACAAATATAGTAAGCATGAAAAGGAGGGTGAGTCCAAGCAAGGTAGGCCCTTGAACACAAAGTTTGGGGAAAAAGAAAACTGGACAGAGGTATCCAGTGGCAAGAAAAGGGCCTCCTCAGCAAACTCCTCAACAGCCTCTCGGGGCTGTGGGTGGGACATGGGGAGGTCTGTGCCATCCCATGCGTCCCCAGCATGCCCCCAGAAACCTGCAGCCTCTCGGGCAGCAGGACAGCTCAGGCTCCCTCAGCAGGAGACAAGGGGATGCCATCCCCACAGGTGAAAATTCGTTTCTCAGTCCTCTTGGCTGCATCAAGCTGGTTTCTCCTTGTCTGACCCTCTGAGTTTCTTCATCTTCTAAACTCTGCCCTGATTATTTTTGTCTCCAGTGGGTTCAATGGTCTATCACTCTTCTCATGGTCTCCTCTGCCTGCCGAGCTCCCTCTGGTATCTCCAGGGTCCCCATCGCTACCCATCCTCCATGTCTCACCGTTTGAGCTATTTATACTCCCTTACAGTTTTATTGCACAGTTTAGGTTTCAACCACAATTTACGGCAGGGCGCGTTCAGCTGAGCTCTGAGCACACAGACGGGACTGCGGTTGCATTCCGAGAGCAGAAGATGCACATTTGCCAGGGAGCACTAATGGTAAAGAGGAGGAAGCACCAGTACCTGGACCCACTGTCCTGCACTTAGAAGGTTGTGTCTCTGCTGGCTTAAGCCTTCCCCATATTGTAGCAGCTATGTCTGTTTTCTGCTATAGATTTTAAAATTTGAGATAAATAAGAATCATTGCCCTCTTAGAAAACTAGACAAGAGCTGCAGGCAGACATTGATCAGAGGAGAAAAGGTAATTTGTTGCTGACCGTGACACTGCTAAATCACCTAAGGAGACCGACTCTTACCTGTGCAGGTCATTGTGCTTGTCAAATTACGCCAGGAACGTCCTGCACAAAATTAATTATTAAAAAAAAAAAAAAAAAAAAAAACACAGTAGGGAAAAGGAAGCATGACAGAGACATAGTCCAAAGGGCAATTATGTTTTATAAGCATGATTAATTATCACAGAAAACATGTTCAAGGAGACCAAGTGCTGCCACCAAGGCTGCTTTCTAGCACAGCAACACTGGAGTAGTTGCATGGTCATGCATTGGCCAAAGCAGAGTCGATCGAAATTCTCATGTTAGGACATGATCAGACCAACCACCCTAATTCAGGGTAAGTGGATATTGCCCATGGCCTGCCCTGTGCTGCTTCCTCAAACCTCCCTTCAGCCATCTTACACGGAGAGTGGCTGTTCCCTGCCTGCCACCAGCCCTCACCGGTGCCACAGGGCACAGACCCCACAGCTACAGCCAGCATCTCTGCATGCTCATGGGGCTGCTAAGCTGTGCTCAGCACTGTGCCCACACCGCTCTCAACCCTGGTTTGCTCTGCAGCCACTGCGGAGAGACCCCTTGGCACAGTCTGCACAGCCCACTGGTGCTGGTACATCCAAACTGGGCAGACTATCGAGCAAGGAGTGACTAAAACCCTGTTCCCTTTCATTAATGTTAACATCGAGGGCCACTGCTAGCACCAACAGAAAGAAACAAGTTTGTGAGCCACAAAAGCTCAAGCCAGAAGCAGAGAGCACGGCTTGGAAGGAAACCTTCTCGTTGGAAGTCATGGAACAGACGTGGCGCTTGACTATCTCTTATCTGTCCTCCAACACAACCCCTGATGCTTAGTCCCTGGAATAACAGCAATAATATTCATCACGTTTTAAGACAGCTCTCAGAATCATAGCCAGTCCCATCAGGAATAAATTAACATTGAAACAGGAGGAGAAGAGTTCATTATTCTTGTGGCAAATGCAAGAATCACCACCGAGTTTATTATAGACTATCCAGACCAGTAGTAACGTCTTTTCACTTACTCATCGGATGCTGAATCCTCCCTTGCACCAGCTGGTACCCAGGAGCTGCCAGACAATGGTGGCTTCAGTCTCCCACTGACCTCACCAGCTTTGGCTGTTCATTGCTCTGGTCTTCCCTCGCATGAAAGGCATTTGCTTTACAATAATAAAACATAGTTCTTCTTTCCCAAGGTGCTCACACGTTTTAATTCTAAAACATTTTAATCTGAAAAAATAAAAATAAAAAAATTACAGCTGCCAGAAACAAGGCTGGGAAAGGTTCACCAGTAGCTTATCTAATTTTATTTCTGTAGTTGTTTGAGTAGCTTAAGTCGTTGTCATGCATGAAGCCACAAAGAGACCCCAAACCCCTTTCTTTGACCCCGCTTCATTTTAGTTCATTACATCTTAACCGTGCAGAAATTAGTACTTGTTAGTCTTGTGATCCAGTGCAGCTAATTCTGCTTTGCTCCTTCTGTCAACCAACAGGCAAGAATTTAGAAATGTGTAGTTATTTCCTACAGCAGCCTTCCTCTCAGCCAGGAGCTGAACAGCAGCACTTCACTTAAGTCTCCACTTGCACAGCTGGAGTTAAATCAAAGAGCTGCTTCACTTGCTTTAAATGTGCTGCCATTTCATACCCCGGTGGTGCCGGATGCATACATGAAAGCAGGTTCTGTTGTAAGCAAACACTACACAACATTAAAAACAGAAATGTATTTGGGAGTTAAGAAACCTTCTAACACCCAACCACGATAACAGTTCCTCTTCTCAACCCCTGTTTCTTCACTTTTACTCCATTTACCACCATAGCAAGAAACACAGCTGGATGCGCTGAGGGCAGCAGACAATCATACTGAAGTTTCTTGTTATAAGCGGCTGTTTGTGTTCAGAGGAGTTAGGAACTAAACGTGGGATTTTGTAAGTGAAAAAATCCTCGGGGGCTAGAGCTATTTCCAGGTTTTGTTTTTAATTAATGAGGCTTTGGAGTGGACTTCAACACAGCAGTTCCTTGAATGATTCAGCTTTTCACTTCCAGGGAGGTGGTAGTCGTCAGCCTGTTAGCAAAGTACAGCACTTGCGGATATTTTTGCATCTTAAGCAACGAATAAAAGATTTCTCCATTATAAAGCAAATCCATCCAGGAAGAGCATTGAGTTCAGCCAGTTTTCAAACCACATAGGGGAGACACCTATTTGAAGTGCTTAATTACTTATTACAAATCACACTCCTAACTAGATCTGAGCTGGGGCTTGGGAGCCTACAGGAGGATTTAGGCTGGCTTTAGGTGCTTATATGTAAGTGTGATCTAGAAATCATTTACTCAGTGGGAAAATAACCCTGGAGTCATCCAGGCTCAGTAGCTCCCTCCCTGCTTGTATTCCGTGCCCTCTCTGCCCATGCAGCTCTGTTTCTGGGCACTCCCAGGGTGGAAATGGGGTTTGTGACTGATGCTTGTGCCTTCTGGGCTGTTTTGGTATCTTCTCGCAGCTTTGCACTTGGACTTGCCTGCCCTCTTGCTCCCAAAAGCACAGAGGTTAATCTGTCTAGCCGACACGTTAGTGGAAGTTCAAGACATATAACCAGGCATAGCAGACGACTGGTAAATTTATTCTGGGAGCTAAAGTCTCCTTATCTTCCATGTTTAGAAATCAAGTGAGTTTTTTGTCTCCAGGCTGTCTGATGCCTAACATGTCTGATCAAGTGTCACAAACTACTGTGCCCTTACTCTGAGCAGCAGAGTTTCTTGTTGCTGTCACTGGAGAAAAGCAAAGAGAGTTGGTCATGGAAGCAGCACTGCAGCGGAGCAGTTCAGACCCCCACAGGTATTTGGGGAGCTGTTAACAAGGAGTTCTGCATTGCTGAACCACCCATCCTTCAAAACTATACCCTTTAGATCTTAAACGTCCCGTGGTTTCCACTGTTTTGGTTTCCACCTTTTCAAGCTCTTCCCAGAAACATAGGCAAAAATTATGATCAAAAAAGGCTTAAGTTTTCCAGTTTGTAGCCAAAAGCCCAGATCTATTAAGCTAATCAAGAACTAAGAAGAAAACACCTGTGGAAATTATTTGCAAAGAATTACTGGGATTTTTGTAAGTATAGAAAAAGTTTCACTCAAGTCCTACGCAGCAGATTGTGCCACTTTACATACGCTGGACTTCGCTTCCTCCAAATAGAGTGATGCTGGGAACTCAACAGATCCAATCGGATGAGAGTGTTACAGACAGGTCCTCCCCATGTGCATCACCTCTCCTCTGGCTGCTGCTAATTCAGCCCGCTCCCCATAGACAGAATGAAGCCTGAGGTGTTTGCCAAACAGTTTGGTCAAAGGACTTCCAGCCTATGTTATGTTTCTAGACAACTTCTTTCGCTTTTTCTGAAGCACAGCCAGCTGACAAAGTATATGGAATTAGACCAGCTCCCTAGCTGCATCACTTAAAATCTTTTTAACCAGAAAAATAATGACTCTCCAAACACAGGTAAATACATATTTCCATTCTGGAAAATACATTTTCAACATGCAGGTCATGCAGGGCTCAAAAGCATCACCAAGAACACCCAGCGGCTGTGGGAGCCCTCACAAATAACAGAGGGGACAAATAGCAGAACTTAATACTCTGCTTTTATTCTTGTAAACATTGCTGAATCTGTATTTTCATTATTCATGCAGCATAAGGTGACCAATCCACTAATGCTGCATTAAGTAGGACACAGAGCAGGAATGTGTCCCTGCACTTATTTAAATAACTTAAATATTTCAGGAACATGGTGCTTTCATGAAGGATCAAACTGAGACAGGCTAATGTTGGGTTTTCCAAGGGCATCTATGGACCCTGAGCATCCTCAAAGCCATCCTTGGGAAGAGGACAGCTTGCTTAGCACCCTGCAGAATTAATCCTGGAGATGTATGTGTCAACATTAAATTGTCTTATTCTTCTATTAACCTTGATGAGAAATTATTTTAATAGCCCTCATTATCTTATTCATTTATAATTTGAGTGTGATCAGAAGTGAATAGCTGCTAAGCTTACAAAAATAGCGCTCTGTATTTTTATTGTGTGTGAAGGTAAGTAATTGTAGCTCAGCTCACTCAGACACTCCTCCCTTTCTCTCGGCCTTCAAAAGAAAAGGAGGCTTTTCCCAAATTGCAGAGGAGCCTCCACCTCTCTCCCTCTGTCCCTCAAGAAGATGAGACTGTGCTCGGCAGCTGGGGCTGCCATCCCCTGGGGCTGTTCCAGAGCCCACCTCCCTCCACTGATTGCCTCCTTCCCACAACGATCCTTAAGCAAGGCATTGTACAAATGCAATCGCCACCTCCTTGGTCCCCAGGGGTGCGAGACAGAGGCACACAGAGCTGCACTTGTTCCCAAAGTTGCAGGCTGGAGGTGTGTTCATCCCTGTATCCCTCTGAGCATCCTGCAGGGCTGTGAGCTAGAGCTCAGGGCCGCATTTGATGACCCCCATTCACACATAGCCCTACTTCCCTTTATTTATGTCTTGAGTAATGTTATTGCTAAAGGACATGCTGGGTTTATACTGGGTATTGCTGATTTGTAACAAACATAATGAGCACTGGAGTCTCTTCCAAGTGATCACACCCAGAAGCACGCCATGTTCCCAGTAGGACTCGCAGGGCACTCAGCATCTGTGAAATGAAAACGCAGCTGCGGTGTTTCCTTTAGGCATCCTGCTGGAAACCATGTATATTTTGAATGGTCAGGTATATCCTAGCCTATCCATTCCCGCGGGATTTCCTAAAATATGAAGGAATTCAAGCATTTCTACTTTGTGCATTTTCCTCTTGAAAAATTAGAAGTCAATGAAAGAAAATACCACCTTTTTTTTTTTCCCCCAAAGAAAATACCACTTTTTTTCCCCCCAACCTCACCTCCCTTTTAGTCAAATATGCCTTTTAGGCAAGAGAGCAGAGAGATCAAAAGTAGAAACCTGCTTCTGCAACTATCATACTAGTAGTGTATCAAACTGGAGTATATTGGCCCTAACTAATTATTATGTTTATGGGTTCATCTGGAAACACTCGACGGGCCTGTAACAGTCACCCATACCCCATTCAAGCTCTTTAAACGGGGCTGTGTGCACGCAGTGGCCCAGGACCAGGCTGAGCTGCTGCTGTACATGGGTGGAGGAGCCCACATGGGTCAAGAGGAGACCCTGCAGGTTGGCGGGGTGCCACGTGGGGGGACAGACAGCCACGTGCAAGCTGAGTCCACCGTGCTGCAGGCTTCTGGCAAAACCCTCTTACCGGCATCACCGGAACGCTATAGAGAGGCAGGGGATTTAAGGAGATAGGGTTTTGCTATCCACTTGTGTTTTCAATGAAAAATATGGCTTTTGAAGTAAAGGAAAACATTCTGGGAAAAATTCTGCATTAGAGAGTATCCTCATTTCCTATACTGGAAAGGTGCCAAAAGCCCTACCTCCAGCCCCACCACAAGGAGAAGAGAGACTTTTCAGGTTTGGATCTGCTTTTCTTTTAAATTTTATTTTCAAAGCAAGAAGCAAACCAGGTTTTGGTTTCTCTATCAGTAAAAACTTCTTGTTTTAGCTAAAAGAAAATAATAATAATCTGGCTTTCATCTCTTACAGTGATGCACGCAGAACGCAGTCCTGCAGAGAACACAGCAGAAAAGCTGAAGGGTCTTGTTTTGTTTAAACCCAGCCAGGCAGTGAATGGTGAGATTTTCACTGTATTCTTTTGTTTGAGTGTCTTGTCACAAAACCTTGCCCTACTCATGGGAAAATTTACAAGAAAACAAAAGCTTTCAACATTTTCCGTGGAAGAACAGAACTGAAGCAACAAATGGCATTTTTCAGGCAATTCTAATTGCAGGTTATTATCCTCTCTCCTGTAACGCAGAAGGAAAGTTGTTGTGGAATCATTTATGTAATGGGCTGCAATTGAATTCAGCCCTCGATAAAATGGTAGATACACTCAGGATCACTTCTTCACAAGAGCAAACAGCAAAGCGAACCAGCTGAGGTCTTTGAGCCCCATTATAATATCAATAACTAAGCCTTCCTATTAACACAGGAGTGCTTTTGGGTTACCTGTAGGATCACAAATGAAGGCTCAGTATGGAGATGTTTACTACTGGACCTAACTTTTATTACTAAGAGAAATCTCTGTTCCCTGATGGGTGGTAAGTGATTGGACTTCTCATTCTGACAGATGCTTTCCATTTTACCAATAACCAAGAGATTGCTCAACTCCGGCTGATGAGAGAACATAAGGAGAGACAAAAATAGAGAACTCTAAAATTGGAAATTCACACATAATACTGGAGGAAAAACAGCATGTTTCCATGATCCCATTTTAATTTTATGCTGACGCTGTCAGCGTGAGCTATGTCAGAAAGTGAAAAAACACCAAGAAGTAGGGTCAAGTCTCTAGCAGCAACACAGACAGATCCTTGTGATGTGAATAAGTGTTCTCTGACCCAAAATGAGCTTTGCCCAAATATAAGCTAATGAAGGGTAGTCTAAAAGATGCCAGTCTGCTGCTTTCCTTTGAATCGGAATTCATTGCTAAAAACTTAAGGAATGTATTTATCTCTTCATGGTTTAATCCTTCAGGATTATAAAGGCTGTCATAAAGGCTGTGTGGGTTTTAAATGACACCTTAATGACTATAGCAGAAGATAAGAATCAGTCCATTTCAAAAGACTTCCAACACTAAAAGAAAGATGGGACTGAATTATTCAGACTGCCTGCAGTGTTATTGGATAGCTGAGTGCAGGTTATTGAGTTTAAAAAAATGCAAGTATTGCAATAATTGTAATTTATCGTTGTATAGTACTTGAGTCCTGGTTCCTAGGAGCATTAAATCAGCTGACTTATGAATAATATTTGTTTGTTTTTAGGTTTTGTGGGCATTTACTTTAAAATAAAATCTACAAGCGTGGGAGAAGGTAGGAGGATTCTTAAAGTGACGTAAGTTTTCCCTTTGCACCACTCGTTGGGATACCCGGTCATCTGCACTTGTATTTTCAAAGTTCCCGCTTTGAAAGAAAAAGAAAGGACCTTGAAATAATTTTACTTTTAAAAGTTTTTAATAGTGCTAACTCATTTTTTCTTAATAGCAATGAAAAGCTTGTGGTTTTTGTTGGGTGCCAAGACAGGGGAATGCTTTCTTTTAAATACTGCATTTTAAAATTGAAGAAGTAATTAACATTGTATTGCACCTCATGCATTAGAATGAAGCAAACATACAGGTATGCTTTCATTTTAAATAATAAAATATAAATCAGACTATCTTTCCATAAAACCTTACTTCTAAGGACTGGTGAAGAGAAACTTGCTTACAGTCAAATGTTGGGGGTTCCCACATGTTTATAACTAGAAAAATGCTAGATAATTGTCACTGGTGGCTTAGATCATTTCAATCCTATCAGTTGCCAACAGGCCGTCAGTCTGCTGGTTCTTGTGATCCTACTGCAACTCCTAACAGCTAGGTGAAATAGGCACCTCAGAGGTATATTTTCAAGACTGCTGAATCCCAGTCCTTCAGTCCTCATTGCAAAGAAAAAGAGCCAGAAGTTACTTAAAAAATTGACATAGGGGGCTTGATTTCTGACTTGCTAATATTTGCAGATAAAAGCCTCAACCAAGAGGCCCACTGGCACCCACCCAGAAGAGCAAGCAAGGCGTGCTCACCCTTGCACAAACACATCTTCTGCAGGTGGGTGCCGGAAAGCTGTTCTCCCCCAAAACAGCACAGGGAAGATGTGGAGCTGAGGACACCCCTCAGCTGCCTTGAGACCAAACAGTGTTTTGGGCTTCCAGAGCTGCAAGCCACATCTTCCCATGGGATGGGCAAATCTGCCACAGGCAAGCCTGCCAAACTCTCTGCCAGGCATAGCCAGGACATCCACATCACCGAGCACCTCTGCGGCGGGTGCTCCCCCCTCCCACTGCACCAGCCAAGCGCCGCAGACATTTTCCCCTTCTCTGTTTTTGGTAGTCCCTATTTTCTGGCACTGCCAAACTTCCTCACTGAATCCTCATCCTCTCTTTCAGGCAGCGGATGCTTGTGACACCGCGTTGTCTCAATCTCCTGCTCTGCGTGCCAAGCCTGGTTTCTTCCTGAAAAAATCACTTCTGCAAAATCCCTGGAAAAGGGGAAATATCAGGCCTCCACGTGGTACAATTAAAGCCTTAGTCTACTGGAGACAAAACACATTCTGTATAATTAATTTTGGAAGAGGACAGATGACATCACTCTCTATCTCACTCCAGATACTTTGTTCTTAGCAGTGAAAGATGAGAGCTGAATTTGCACAGATTTTTGATGACTCCCGTTTGGTCTAGATCTCAGCAAAGTAGCAATTAAATACAGACTATTTATTTCACACATTTGATTCCAGTCTCATTAAAAAGAGGGGGAGAGTAATATATAACTAATATATATAGGGAGAGAGGGAGCACCACCCCCTCTTTCATACACTGTTCCTCATTACTGAGCTAGAGGCTGGAAAGACCCTTCTCTGGTGATGTCTCCTGCAGACCGATCCTCCCATCAAGCCAAACCAGGAGTACGGCAGCGTGACACCACGCTTGGCAAAGGAGCAATGCCAGGCACTGCACGTTAAGATTTGGCACTACCACGTTATTTCTTCTTTGTACAGATCTGCCTCACTCCCCAGATCAGCACCATCCAATCTCATTTATTCTGCACTGCAAGGCCGACAACATAGGGAAGCATCGACGGCTGCAGAGAAACGTGGCCGTGGGTCGGCAAGGCCGTTGATGGAGCTGCCCTAACGAGGACAAGCGATGCGCTGTGGTTCAGAGCACGCCAATAACGGTCAGTCATTTCACTAATGAATTATCCTATAATCTGACCAAACAGTGGTGATGGTAGCAGGCGGTGTAACTCAGAACCTGGGAATAGGAGGAAACGCCACTTTGTTATTTCTATCCAGCCTTTTGCCCAGATTAACTCCGGACATTCATTCTGCAGCAAGGGCAGGAACTGGGGTAACACCGACACTGGCGCACGTTCACTCCCATGGCTGCTTGGAAAGACAAACCTCTGCCCATCACCAGCTCCTGTAGGCAGAATTCATCTCAGTATTTATTAGTTTATCCTCATCTGAGGATACCTTCAGCAGGCAGAAAGCTATCTGAGTTACCCCAGAACTTCAGACATTCCTCTCCACTTGCTACTGCATTGCCACCTATTCAATAATCTACCTGCGGTAGACTGGCACTGAGCTGCTTTTGTAAGGACCATGTAAGGACTTGCACTGCATTAGATGCAAATTTTGGTGATACTGCAGCACCTGTCTAGCACCACTGAGCTTTCTGACTTCCCAAGAAAGGCTGCAAAGATGACTCTATCCAATCTACTTGATTTCTCAGTATGAACAGACACAACATGTAGTCTAATGAATCTATAAAATAATTTGAGGTGGGATTTTGCCAACTGGTCACTTTTTCTTGGCTAGAAACCCCTCAAAAATAGCCATAATCACCATGACCTTCAGATTAAATTAATCTCATAAATCAAGTTGTTAGTTCCTATATTGGCAGGATTACATGGGCTTGATTCCATGTTATATTAGAATAAGTTAGAAGCTGGAAGAAAATAACACATATTATATAGAAAATAGAAAAAGAAGACCCCTCATGCTGTCCCACCAAGTATGAATTGCGTATAATGAGATGCATTTCCTTCTCTTTGCAAACACAGTAAAAGACTCGTTCAGAGAGTAAGAGGTCCATCCAGCAGAAGGTTTCCTATTTCTGATACCCAGACAAGCATCTTAAAAATACATAGAAAGGTAAAAAGTTGTCTGCAAATCTTTATCTTTTAGTTGGCTCACCATGGGCCAAGCCTTCAAATATCTTCCATTTTTCCACATGAAAGGTAACGGTGCACAAAAAGGCCTCCGCTCAGTCTGTGCAGACAACAATGTTTAAAAGAGAGAAAAGTGAATGGATACATTATCACGTTTTATTTTTACCACAAATAGAGCACAAATTTGCCTGCATTTTAGAGAATTTTAAAAGATGTCGACAATTACTTTATACCCATGAAACCTGCAGAGGAGAACATATGCACGTGGTTTGGACGTTTCCCTTCATTTACAATGTTTTGTTAGATTTATCTCATACTCATGAAAGCTCACAGGACTTTTCTGCAGTTACCTTAAGACAAGTCTCAAGTGTCCAAAAAGATGACGTTGCTGCCCATAAAAATCTAAATATGCTTATACAGCTTCTGAAACACAGCTTTTATAAATTCTGAGTTGCTTCAGTTTTCTGTATTATTTCTTTTTATGCTCTGTACGTTCAAAAGTGTGCAACACAACTACTGGTTGTTCAAATAAGTACTTTTTATATCATATCTAATAAAACTCTTTCGTGCCAAATGGTAAATGTACTAGCAATTGTAAACTGGAAAACGAAGACAATTTAACAGTCATACTATAAGGACAAGCATCCTCCTCACATCAGATAATCTTTTACAAGACAGCAGTTTAAACTAAGCATGATCTTTAACACAGCTAAAAAAACAACAACAACAAAAAAAAAACCAAAACCAAAAAACACAACAGAAAACCCAAACCAAAGAAACCTCTTCAGTTATCTATGCTTCTTTTAAAAAGTTTCTACTTTAGCAGAATTTTGGAAGCATGTAGAAGCAGAAACAGAAGGAAGAGCTATCCAAGCCATTAGGAAAGCTATGAAGCAAGCCTTCTCCAAATGCAAAATTCAAAACTATCCAAAGGAACTAAGCAGCTTCAAAAAAACAAAACAAACAAACAAACAAAAACCCCACAAACTCTGCAGAAGTCCCCTACATCTGTGCAATTTCAGCAATACTGAGAGCTGGAACATGCCCCACAAGGAAGGCTGGCTCCCTCCAGTCCTTGTTCTCTTACATTAGTATAAACCTGAACATTTGGTGACAAGTCACAGGAGATACAGCTGTGACTCTCCTGTAGCGACTGCCTGATACCCTTTTATCTAAATAGAAAAGATAGTTTTGTACAATACAGCAAGGTCATTTGATGTCTGTGCTCACTATGAATGTGGGAAGTCATTTAAGTGATTTAAGTGAAAAAATTAATATTAAACTGGGAAATCAGTTATCTGGCAGAGCTGTAGCTACTTCCTTACCAGTCTCAGACAGACAAGAGGTACCTCTCCAACAGTAATTAAAAAGAAAGGACAATGACTTCTTTATTGGCTCTTAAGTTATGAACTCTTTAAGAATTAATTACATTTGAAAAGAGAGCTGTAAGACATAAAAGTAGTAGGGTTCTTTGGATTTACTTAAAACAAGATTTTGACTCCTGAGAAATTCTGATGAAATTAACTCAGCACCCCAGAAAATGAAATAAATAGCTTGAATGCTAACTTTAAGGAAGTTCCAAGAATTCCCTGCCAAAAAAAAAAAAAAAATAAATAAAAAAGGAGTAATTAGAAATGTGCTGCGTATGGATTAAATGGACTTTCTGTTCAGGGAGCAGAGAGGCTGGTGAGATAAATTCACAGAGAAGTTGAGCAGGAGAAAAGGATGACAGCAGCTAATTTCAAACCTATCCAAGCATGTCAGCCTTGTGGGTTTCATCCTTTCAGGGAGTTATGGAGAGAACAGACAATATAATGCACCTGATCTGAGCAAACACACTTCTCCCTTCGTTCTCAAATTTTAGTTTTTATCACAGCTCACCCGGATCGCCTACACAAGCGAGCGGCAATTAGGCCAGCAGAAAGCAAAGGAAACAACAACACAGCATGAAGGGGATTAAACCTTTCAGGTTCCTCTGTCCTTACAGGTGCAGCAAGATGAAGTTGTCAAGCCTCACCCAGATAGCACACACGTACACAGCCCCGGGATCGTTTTAACAGGATACTGAAATCCAAGCGGGTAACACTTCTGCCTGCCGAGTATTTCACAGACTGCCTCGCAGATCCCAGGGAATCATCAAAGGATTCAGAAGAAGCTCGAAGACTGCAACGCATCAGCATATGCTGTGCTTGCTGGCCACGGCTCAGCTCTTTGTGGCAGAGAAGCAGCTGCAGCTGCTGCTGGATTTACGGCCACCCAAGGACCACTAATGGCCCCCAAACCTCTCGTGCTCTCCAAATCTCCCAGTTTACACCACGGTGCATTGAACTTCCAGTGCTGGAGAACATCCTGCTGGGAGGAGAGGAGCCAGCTTTGGTAAATGGAGATGAGTAGTGGGATTTCCTTCAGCTTTAGGACTCTCGATAGCTATTGATTTGTCTGCTTCAAGACAACTCCTTACGTGGCTTCTTGTAAGTAACTGGCTTAAAAGCTCCCGTTGGTTTCAGAAAGCTTTAGTGAAGATTACCTACCTACCAAACAGGATTCACCAGCTCTTAACTTGAAATCTTTGTTCCTCTGTGAAGTGTTTTATCTTTAGCAATGCTTCACTAAGACAGGATTGACTAAGAACTTGGGGAAAAAGATGCCCCAAAGACAGACCTCCACTTAAAAGTGTAATCTCTCTTAAAGCTCTCTAAAGGGAGGTTTAGAAAAGAAACTGCAGACTAAAGCAACCATTGCTTACTTCCTCCGTGTTACTACTAACATCCTTTCCACTCTTTATCGAGGAAACAGAATTCAGAAATCTTTGAGTGGGATTTTCATCCATGCGTCCCCAGCACCTCATGTGACTGTAACAGCAGGTCACAGCCCTGAACCTCCTTCAGATTATTGCTGTTTGAAGCTGGAACACTTGCTGGCTTTCGTTTCCTCACGTTATAAGCTTTCAGTAGTTGGAGATTAGATAATTTGTCCCTCCACAACCAAAAACATCACTTTCACCTTCACTATGTTTTCTGCAAATTATGAGCAAAAGAACACACAAATATGATTTCTATAAAAGCATCTTTCCAGTGACTTTATGGGTACCGGACTAGTCATAGTCCAGCCCCAAGAAAGGAAGAACACACTGTATATTTGGCCACAGGTAGCCACTACCATTAGTCAAGAATATCACTAAAGTGAACTGCAAAGGTATTTTTTTGTGTAGACATTTGCAAATGAACTGATAGTGAAAAATCAGCACTTGCTCCCTTTCACCTACTCAGCAGGTCATTTAATCCCTTGTTTAACTGTGAAACATGAGTAGTCCGTCTGCAATCAGGTGTTATCTCCAACCAAAATATCAAGTTGAGGGAAGGGATCTCAAAAAATAAATAAATACTGTAAGCTTTCTAATGTTTTAGCTGTGTCAAGAAATCAGATCTATTTCTCTGAAGTTTGAAAAGTTGATTCACTCCTGCCTGTATTTTCCCCTTGTTGGGGAAAATAACACACTCCTGCCTGCTGATTTGGAAATTTAGGGGCACCGAGGCAGGAAAATTGCTGCAGGACTCGCTTTCCTTCTGCATCCTTCAGAAGGAGTAATACGTTCATCAGATGGTGATGGACCTGGCAGCCCCGAGGTGGTTGCTCTTGTCTGATAGCACCTGGAGACAGGGTGAAAGCGGGTGCTGCTGCAGACATGAACGACCCTGGCACCCCTATGGGCCCCACTGATCATCCTTGGAGAATTCCGCTGGGATCTCAGTGCCCAGTACACCAGTAAGTGATTCAGTTTGCTGAGCATTTGGCTGGACATTTCCTGGTGAAGGAAACTTGAAGTATCTAATAATATTCCAACTTCCAGTGGAATTCCCCTGGAGTCTGAAGGTAAATTCCCTTCCTCTTTGAAGTGCGTCCTATTTTTTATTGGCATGCATAATGCCTGCTTTCACAGTTTCCACTCATCGAATGAGTTTAACAGCTCGCCTGAGTGCAAGATAAAAGGTTTGGAAATTCAGAAAGCATTTTGCAAAATGTTTTCTTTTATTATGCAGTAAGTTTAGGGAATGGGAAGCTTTTGAGCAAGGTAAGGTACAAGGGCAAGTGCAGACAGATAAGAAGCAAACTGAGACAGCGTTGCAGAGGTGCTTCCAGAAAAAGAACAGACTTTTAGCAATCTTCTCTGAAGTCTTTGGGCCAGCACAGCCCAGCAAAAACTTTTTCTATGCCTTTCCCCACAACCCCAGTCAGACCCTTTGGATTTTACAGCACAAGATTAAATAGTAGTTGAGCCTTAATGAACTCAGACAGTATCGTTCACTTGTGCTGCCCATAGACTAAGGGATTAATCTGGAAAGCTGGAACAGACCTTGAGAGATCACTTTGCGGGGCTGCAGACTGCTTCGCTGCGCAGAAAAGGCAGGGCAGAGCCAAGTGGGAAATTCAAGGGAGGATTTTAGCCTCTGTTTAAAATGCTTGAGGAGCATCTTGCCTGTTCTCCACCAGCAGAAGCTTTGTGGTGGGAGTGATGGAAACGCTGTTGACAAGTCTGAGTCGGGTGAAGGATGCAGGGAGGGAAGCGGAGGAGGACCTGGCACAGGAGAACAAGCAGCACAGGTCAAAAAGCGAAACGCAGCCATATCTCCAAAGACTACCTGCCAGAGCACATCTGCTTCAACGCTTCTGAATGAAGCAGAATTGCTCCATTTCACTTACAACCAGTTAAATAACAGAGTGGTGCCGTCTGCTGTGTATAAACACAGCCATAAAAGCAGATTAATGCAAAGCCAACCAGCAATATCCAATTTTACTTCAAAAATAGAGTAAATGTTCCTTAAACAATGAAAACTCCATGCTAGCAACATTATTCTTTTTTTAATCTCACCCTGTCATATTTTTCAACACCTTGGTTAGGTAAACCACAGCTTGGCACTCCCAGGGACTGCAGATTCTCCTTAGTCAGCTGCCAGTCCCTGTGACCCTGCACATCAATAAGCACATCTGTTTACAGGACTATAATATTTGTTTCTTGTCACCAGATTTTCTGATGCAGCTCACAAAGAACTTTATTTTTCCTTACCCACACACCCCTATCTTTAGGGGAAAGGAAAAAAAAACAAAACAAAACAAACAAACCACCTCCACAAATCTCCCAAATAGCTTGTATGGGGTAAATGCCCCAACTATGCCAAACTGTGCATAAAGTCTGTGTCTGTTATTTGGGAAAATTCCTGGCGTTCAAAAATGCTTCTGTGCTTTCCCCAGGAGAAATGAACACCACAGATATCTAATAGCTTTAAAGGGACCCTGTGGACTCAGCTTTCTTCATAAAGATACTTCCACAGGTTGTGTTGGGTATTTTTTCCTTAAGCTTCAATCACTGAAAGCAGATATATTTTGTAGGGATGTGAACCACTGTTGCAAGCAGATGCCCGAGTGGTTACATTGCAGCTAGAGTAACAAATATGCAGAGCAGCTTCACGTATTGATTTCAGACCGTGGGAGAAGTGCATCAGCATAGCCTGAAGATATTAAAAACACATTTGTTGTCAAATTCAAAGCCCAGGCAGCTATTGTCAAACTTCAAGGGCTTTCGGCTTGCACAGCCAGACTCACAGCTCGCTGTTTGGCTGGGAGCCCATGTAGGGTTTGGGTATTTGAGCCTTTCCTCGAAGAATAACACTGACTCAGCCTTGGGGCTGGGTTCTCCCAACCCCATGGACCACAGCCCTTGGAGGGAGTCATGGGTCCAGCACTGAGGGGAAGAGCAAACGTTACCTATATGGGACAGCCAAGTGCTGCCAACACAGGGACAAGTCCCCCTGGGAGCCACCAGGTTTCCCTCCGCCCCCAGAGCACCTCCTGCAAGGACATGCCACCTTCCGACAGGGTAGATGCCTCCTCGCCAATGCCACTGCACTCCCCTTGCATCCAGACACCCAATGCAAGATGCTGCTTCAACAACTTGCTCTAGAAACTTTGGTGATACTGTAAAAAAAAAAAAAAGACCGCTGAAGCACCGTTAGGTGCCTTGCTAGATTCCATCAGGGTGTTTAGCTTGTTGCGCAACAGTGCTTTAGGCTTCATGGATAACAAAAATATCATAAGATAGTGACTGCTTGGAAAAAAGAATATTAATATTGTTTAAAATTAAAACTATATCATTTTTAGCATTCTCTAAATCTTTTTTTTTTTTTTTTTTTAATCAGGCAGCTCAAGATTGCACAAAGGGTGGGACAAATGAAATCAGAGCAGTGCTCCATAAGGAGAGCTGGTGATCCCACGGGGCTCATCACCCACAAGGCTGCACCAAGACCCAAGAAGTTTTCTGTCATTTGTGTGTAGCATCTTTGCTGCCATGCTAGTGCTCCTTAGTGTAATGGGATGCTGCAAGATTTGGCACCCAGGGACGCTCAATAGTGTCCATCTCAGATACGCCGCTTAGCAAAATGCATGCTCTAGAGGGAGTTGGGAAGTCTGAACATTTTGTTTAAACTAAGAAACTTGGCTTGATGTGGAAAATTCTCCAGAGGCGATGGTGAGAAAAAAAGAAGAGGAAGGAAAAGAGGTAAATAATTTGGAAGATTAACTGGAAAAAAAAAAGTCACTGACTTAGACTTAGAGAAGTAGTAATTTATAGTCATTCATTTTAATAAACATGTTTGGGGGAGTAAGAAAGGATCTGTGAATCAAGAGACTTCGGTTTTCTTCTCAGTTTTGGCATGTACTTTTTTGAGGAAACATGTTTTGAGGAAGCAACTTCCCTAACTGCATTAACCTTCATTTGTACACAAGATGCTATAAACTCACACAAATGCTGGTAACCTAAATTCATTAAAGTCTGTGTCCTAAGATCCAAAAATGGGTTGTTCAGGGAAAAGTATTATCTTGAATTATTGTTTGCCAAAGGGAGAAGACTGGTTCTACATAGAGCCTACTAGAAAGCTCAGTTCCCCACAGAAGTCTTCAAAGCTGAAATCCCTGGAATTAGGCATGAGTAAGAAAGAGGAGGAAAAAAAATAGTGGTCCAGGTAGTGGCTTTATGACATCCACAAGTGTCATCCACTGAGTGACACCTGGTTGATTACTGTGTTATAATGATGTTATTTCACAGTCACAATCAAGTTGTTCCTCTCCCATCTCAAGTAATAATCCAGCCAAAAATTTTGAGTCAAGGCATGAGGTAATATTATTTCTTAGAAATATACTTCCCAATTTCCTACCCTTTAGCTGCTTTTGCACTGAAAAGCAGGAAATAAGTCAATTCCTCACAGAGCTTAAATATCACAGAGATTTAAACCACTGAGAATCTCATACAATGTATTCGAGAAAAAAATTATACAGATGTATATATTTGTGTCTATAAATGTAATTTATACAAATGTATGTTAAACACATGTTCTTAAACAATGCACAAGACCCTCATCAATCAGCGTGTGAAGCACGTAGGCAAAGCTGTCGGACCTCTAAAGCCACACTCCCTGTGTACAGCATTTCCCTCCGGGCTACAACCATCTCAGCTGCCACGCGGACGAGATGGGGAAGGTGTCTGAGTCCTTACCCTTAATACTCTGCCAAGCTTCAGCAATACCTACGAGCAACCTCAGCCGTTACCGTGCCCCTTCCTCTGCCTGCATCGGGTCCTTTCTGGGATACTTATTGTCTACAAGCTTGGAAAATACAGATACGCATTTTCCCATCTTTTTACTCATCTTTAAAAAGCAAAAAAAAGCAATTACCGTGCCGTGAGCATGTAGGTTACAACAGCCCATTCTCCTCCCTGGTAGTGGGGAACCACTTCTGTCCATTACTGGGAACACGAGGGGCAGCTTTCTCCCGGTATAGATGTACGTCAGATGTGACTCTGCTCCTGTTCAGCGTATGGTAAATGCATCAAAAGGCAAATGATGCAGATCTTGTGCCAAGCGAGGAAGCACAGATGGGTCAGGAGAGCACTTGAGAGCTCTTTCCAGGAGGATAGTCCCTTGCAACAGGAGCAGAAACAGTGCCGTCCATGCAATTACCCACCCAAACATTATTTGCATGGTTTTGCCCAGACTATTTATCAGTCTTTCAAACAATTTCCAGACATGGGTCCCCAAGACCATTTTTAAAGGGCTACCTATATTCTTCCACCCTATTTTGGGGGATAAAAATGCTTAGTAATATGGCCAACCTGGCTCAATCGACTTCAATGCCAAAGAACTGTCACAAGCATATTTTACTACTAGTAAAATGATGGCCTCAGGTCCCCTGGACAACAGGTTGAAAGTTTTAGCCAACCCCTTCAGCAACCAACTTCTGCCAACAAAGTATTCTTACAGGCTGAAAATTGTTCATGGAAAATATGCAAAAAGTGAAAAGTAACTGCGGCACAGTTTACAGAACAGTAACGAACAAAAGCGACCTTTAAAGGTTTTATTCCCATTTTACCACAATCTGTACTGTACCTAGGGAAAAAAGGTATAAAATAAATTACCAAATGTTGCTGGAGTGCTAAGTGACACATTACACAGTTATTGTGACTTGCAAAGTCTTTTTACAGAGTCGTTCGTATCCTATCGAAGGATTCTCTCACAAATCAACACCCAAGATAACTGTCATCTTCCTATTTAATGTGCGTTTATGCAGCCATATGCGGACACTTCCCCTCCACCCCCAAGACTCAGCAGATGCACCTGTTTAATATAGATGCAACGGCATTTTCACCAGTTCTGTACAATGAAAGCTTTTGTGTTCTTTGAGTGCTGGCAAAAGACTGTGAGATTTTGAAAAAAATAAAAGCAGCAATAAATTTTTCATAGAAATTCATAATGAGTTCTGCTTGGTAGCTGTTAACATAGGCAATATGGATCTTGCTTTATTCAGCAGCTCACTTCTAAGTTGTAAAACACCATGTGTGACAGCAAATGCATGAATCCTGAGGTACCACAGAAAAGATGGCAAAACCCAGCCACCTTCTGACCGCTCACAACAAGCAAAGCCTTGGTCCTCTCAATGCAGAGGCTCTCAACTACTGCCCCTCCATGGGGTCGGTCCCTTAGGGCTACATTGTGCTGGAAAAGGCGTATTCAACATAGCTTCATGCAAACTTGTCAAGAAGAAAACGTTTGAACAGTCTCTGCAAGTCTGCAACTCCTCCTTTCCCTCACGCTGCATGTATACCGTGCCAGGACCTCATCTCACGGGCTTCAAGACTCAGGGAGCTTCAACTTTTGCCTGAGAGGAGCAACAGGAGGGAGTTATTTTATCATTATTTTTCCACCTCCTTGATGAATTAAATCCCCCCATGGAAAAATTACAAAGGAAGATACACCCATAGATTCTTCTTCACCTGCCTCAAGCATTTACACTGTGATTCTCTTAAAAGAACTTAATAAAGACATACAACCAGATACCGATACAGGAAAGAGAAAGACTAATATGACCAGATGGCTTTTTGTAGCTTATACAGACAAGTCAGGGTGCATTTCATATAATGACAAATGGACAGAGCAGCCAGGTAATGACTTCTTTGTGCCTAGAATTCAAATGCTGGTCCTTTGAGGCTGTTTGCTTGAGCACTCAAGTGTGGGCTGCTCTTTTTGTTGGACGAGTACTTCAATAAGATGGGGCGCAGGGGAAAAGGAGGAACTCAGAGCTACGTAAAAAACCAGCAGTGAAGGGAAGAGGTGGGCAGATGGGCAGGAGAAAAATGCAATGCTGTATAAAGGAGCATTTTTCTTAGCATCACTGACCATCCCTGTTTCTTGCCCATGTCTACCAATTGTTTTGGCTCTGCCATGGCTCCATGCACTCCCTGCCTGCTGCAGGTAGTGGTTCTGCTTCTCTGCCCTTGCATGGCCTCTTTGGGCTGAAACGCCCGTGTCCAGCATTTGTGTACATCTCAGACACGAACACAAGCTCCTTGGGCCTCCACCAAAAGCCCTGTCTTTTATTTACAAATCAATTTAACAGTGGTTTAATTATTCTTAGGGGTGGGAAGGGAAACATTTGCATCCTATGACAAGCACTGTGGGTCTGGGAAGAGACAAAGCAGAAAGCTGAATCCTGGTGTATCTGAAGAAAATAATAGTAACTGGAAGCAACAGCTGAAAGCAGCTGACAGGACTCTGATTTCATTTATCCCTGAAAATCCAGAGAATAACTGCTTTCAGCACAGCTACTGCCTTGAATACACGCTGCCAGCTGGCAGCTGAGTGGGCAATTCATTACATGAAGTTCTGGATTTCTTCTTGCAGCTTGACAAATGGAGCATGCATCGTGCACCAATGCCAGGAAATAAAATTCCTATTAAAAGGGAAGGGAAGTACATGTAGCTTTATGGAAAGCATATAATTTGTGACTGAACTGGACTTTGCTTTGTACCCTCTCATTGCCTGCTCAGCACAGGGCTCTAGGACTGGATTTGCATGCAGGTTTCATAAGGGAGAAAAAATATATATATATATATTTACATCTAGATTTCCTACTAATCTAAATATGGCCTGACAAAGGCACTGGCAGGACAGTCAGGCAATTTAGGTATTTTATTATCCGGTTTGGGCATACAATTGCTTTTTTGCACATAGGGCTGTAGGCATGTAAATCTGCGGCCTTTGGAGAAGCATGGAAGTAGAAGTCTTATTTAAAACAGTCACATTTTTGAGCAAAGAGGTCACATTTCTTAAGCTTCTCACAGGTCTCTCAAAATGCTTCTGTAGACAAAGGTGTTTGCTTAAATGTTCAGTTTGTGCTAAAGTCAAAGTCAGTGGGAATTAATCCCTAGTTTTACATCCCATTATGACTCCAGGCCAAATTCAACTCAAGTCCCAAGTCCAAGACCCATCTAAACCAAGTGAAAAGCTGAACTTGCAGCTTGTCTGAGCAAAACGAATAAGACAAGACATGTCAGCAATGGAGAACTTTCTCCTGGTGTTTCCATAGGAAGAACTGCAACAGCAGTCCAACTTGCAGCCCAACCACAGTAAGACAGCCTGGGAAAGATAAAGCTACTTTCTCTGGATTTTAAGGAGTTGGCAGGGAACACAGAACATTTTCTACCTTTAAGAGAGCCCAAAAGTTACAAGTTCTGCGATTTGCTTTCCTCAGTGCAAATTCCTCCCCCCAAAACAATAACCTCCTTTGCATTAAATTCAACAAATTTGCTTTTTTCTTAAAGATTAGCTTTCTTAAAAACATGGCAATGCTGATTAGAGCTAAAATACACTATGAGCAAAATGTTGCTTTTTGCCTACCACCAGCCTGACTTGTGTCTGAGGGACAGCATCCAGGATCTCCTGAACTCTGTAGCCTCTTATTATCTAGTTATTCTACATTGCATGGTCACCAAATGAGCTGGGCCAGTCATAACAAGGTCAAATCCACCCAGGGCATGGCAGAAGTGTGTAGGAACACCAGAAGAGGGGAAGAAACAAGACAGTGCAATCTTCCTCCTTGCGTTAACACAACACATGGCTCAGATGCCCCCACTGAGCAGCTCAGAGTCGACACATTGGGCTCTGCCTCCTGCCATGGAGGCCCAGCATTTTGCTTCCAAAAAAATTGGGGAAAAGCAACCAGTAGGCTATAAAGCCTTCACCTTCACTAACTAATACACAGCTAGTACCTGTGGCTTCCCTGGCATTACGGAGAGCAAAACCCACCTCCTCTCCCTCTAGCCATGGGGAAGTTTGACGCTCGGTTTGAGCCTGTCATGCCGGCTCTCTTGACAGCCGATGGAGAGGTGAAATGAGTCACTCCCTGCAGGCATCTTGCAAGGACCTATATATAAGAGGGGATGAATCACTCCCTGGCTGTGCCCCCACGGAGAGCCTCACGCAGACTGAGCACTCACCTTTCGTCGCTGATGTCAGCCGGAAGGAATGACATCAGCAGAGCCAGGATCAGCCCACCAGCAGTAACGCAACCGCATGGACTGATGCACAGTGCTGCTTGACAGCCCCCATGCTGGCTTTTTGGGGGCTGTTGTTAGAGTCATAAGCTTGAAGGCAAGTGGCAATTGCACAGGTACAAAGGGAAAGCAGAGTCGCGTGTGATGAGAGGAGCCATTGTGGTTGGCGCAATCATCTACACGGTACCTCTCGGAGCAGGGCCAGCAGTGGAGCTTTAAAGGTGCTCCCATCAAAGCAGGCAGTGCAAAGACAAGGGAGACTCGACAAGGAGAGACATTTCCACAGGCCTTTTGTCAACATCTCCATCCCCAGCCACCACCGAGGAGCTTCCTGCGCTGGATTGACTGAGGGCTGCTTTAAACTGAGTATCTGAGTAATCATAACAGCAGCGAGGAATTACCCATCCCTCATGATCTTCCTCTGCTGCAGCCAGTGTGCACGTCTTCTCCAGCCCATCAAGACAAATGAGAAAAATAGCAGTCTTTTTTCATCTGAATGGAGGTCTCACCAGTGATTAAGTTTAACTGGTGAACGTGTTTTAAAACTGTAGAAACAAACCATGCAGGAAAGAAAAGAAAAAGAAAGAAAGAAAAAAAAAAATCCATGGTCCAAGTCTTTAATTAAATGAGCAGTTTGTGTTCCTGGGCATGAGGGAGAATCACCAGCCCATGTCCAAGGAAGCAAAGTCCAGATGCAGTAGCATATTCTCAGTATCAAGAAACTTAAACTGAAACCAAACTCATGGTTATAGAGTCCACAACATGGTCTCTGCTGGCTTTAAGCCCACCTTCAGCATAACAGACAGGAGCCTGTATACAACAAGCTAAATATCATTTGTGCACTGTTTAGACTCACACCTTCCTACATCTTTCCAGACTGTTGATGGATGCCAAAGTCCCAAATGGCTGGATATACAAAAATGCTCCAAACTGAGCATTTTCACAGCTGAAAGTCAGGCATGCCAGCTTGGCTGCAAGGTCTACACTAAACACAACAATGCACAGAGCTGCCGACCCAGTGAGGGCCCAGTGAGCCCCACCAACCCGCACCTGGGCAGAGGCTGGAGTACTTGCATGGGCTGGTGGGTGTGAGCAGGGTGCAGACAAAACGTGTGCTATGCACCATAACAAACCCTGAAGTCTGCTGGCAAGACAAATGGAAATGCAATACCATTGCCTTCACGCAACCTCAGAGAAATGAATTTTCCCTCATGTTCAGGATGGCAACATCCATATTGCCATTGCAATTCTTTCCATTACAGGACAGGGTGCTGCTGCCTTCTTGCACCAAACATTTTAGCAGTCATTTTGCAGGCTCTTTCATTAAGCACTTCTGTTGATGTTGCAAGAAATAATCACACACTATTACCAGCCCTAGTCACAACATGCAGCCACACACTCCTTTTTCCATCAACAAACTGATTTCATAGCAACAACAACATCTGCGCTTCAGCCTTTCAAACACAGGGACAATTACCATATCATTTCACCGCTTGCAAGGGAGAATGCAAAGAGGGGCCAGCTAGGCTGGGAATGTCAGCATGTGGGCAAGGCGCCCAGCAGGGACACCGGGAGAGAGGCCACCTCCTTCTGCAGAGGGGTGGGGAGTCCCTTCACCTTGTTCCCAAACACCTGCATGCCAGCGCAAGCAGCAGCACTCGGTGCAGGGGGATCTGGATTCACCCCAATTATTTGAGGGCCCAAACCCCATTAATAGATGCGCAAGCACACTGCATGGCACTGCCACCTGAGCCCGTGTCCTGTGACCCACCTGCCCATGCAAATAATGACGTGGGGCAGAGGCCATGACACCCAGCAGGAGCACGTGAAGAATCCCTGATGGCCCTGAAGTTGCGTTATGTTCAGCAAACTCAAATACGTTGCTTTGCTTCACAGCCCTACAAGCCCAAACAAGGCTTTATACATGGTGACCTGCATGTGCACAGGAAACCCCCCGGACTCCAAAGCTCCTCCTCTTTCAGCGGGATGAAACACTGTCAAATTACTGCAGCTCAGCAAGCTGTCACCCAGTACCTGAGCCATTAAAGCCATCCACATGCATCCCCTTGGATCACGAGAAAGCCGAGTAATTTCATGTAGCAGAATTCTTGCCCACTGCAGCTTATGCAACGGGAAATTGTCTCCTCTGCTGTGAGCTTAACATTCATACACAGGCAGCGACTGAGGCTCTGGTGACATACTATGACTTGTTAAACTCTATTTTAATTACACATCTGCCTACTCTTACTTAGAGCTGCAATAGCTGCGCACTGCCTGTTTTACACATTCGTGTTTGTAGATGCTTGTTAGTGCAGCGGAAAAGACAAGCTAGGGCATTTTCTTTCTTTCCTTCCTCCCCTAATACAGTCAGGGCTTCTGAAATCTTAGAAAAGCCTTGCAAAGCCCCAGTTAATGATTTTCACTTTAATCACAAAGGTTCACCAGAAAGGTACTCAAGCAAAAAGACTTAATCATCACAACTAATCTAACACAAATGAAGACTCCAGCTTTGCTTTGAAAGGCACCACACCATTAGACAGTCACAAAAAAACCCCACAAAGCATGCACTTGCTTCCAGAACCTACATCTCTTCATGTTACAGCAAATTATTTATTAATGCCCCCCAAAAAAGATGGGGCCAGATCTGAAGAGAAGGAAAGACACTTGTTGGAATCAGATGATGGAAGCAGAAGGTATAGCTACAGAAAAACAAGTCATGCAGATTTTTGAGAGCAGAAGGACCCATTGCAATACTCCAACCTGTCTCTATCTGTCATGGGCTGGACATGTTTGAGCTGACCCACAAGTAAAGAGTCAGAAATCACCCGTGCTGAGGCCACTGCCACCTCCCTCCCAGGCACTGCCCTCCCGTCCTTCCGTGGCTGTCTCAGCACACCCAGCCACTAGCCCTGCCTCAAGCCCACCAACCCTTTCTCATATTAACTTGTGGGATTTACCCACAAAACTTTTCTGAACCACTTACCCTGCCCAGGTCTGCTAATTCCCACCCACCACTCAGAATATCCACAGGCCCTACCTACACCAAAGCAATACAACTGCACAGAAATTCCCCTTTCCTCCAAGGAGCAAAGTTTCCCCTTCTCTTCACCTGAGCCTTTCCTTCCTCTACCAAGACAGCTGCAGGCCTGCACAGACCCTCCCATCTCATTAATTAGGTGCCTAAAATAATTATGTCCCTATAGTTTCCTCCCGCATAATCTACTCCCAACAGTATCTTAATTTTCATGTCTGAATCTCTTGTTTATTCTCTAATTTTCTTACCCCTCCTCTCCCAGTGAGAAAGAGTTAAAGTGAAAGAAAGTTCCTTCCCAGACCCAGCTCCATTTCTGACCCTCTCCCATCCTTTTCAAACATCCCCCGCAGGAGGTGGCAGGCCTGAAGACTTTACCCCTTCTGAGCTGAAATTTCTCTTAAGTCTTTCATGCATCCAGATTTTCCCAAATCCTGCCAGTTTTGCAAATCCAGCCATCCCAGGGAAGTGGCCCCAGCCAGTTTCCTGAGGAAACCTCACCCAAACATCTGTCAGATATTTGTAGATCAGATGAATGTAAAAGACTCCTGCAAACGCTCTGCAAGGTCCCAGTCTGTGAGTCCCCCCTTGCGCAGAGTGCTGTGCTTGCCAGTGGCTCCATCAGGAGGTCCCACAGTGGAAAAATGGATATCAGAGTTTACTGCTCGCTCTCTTCTATGCAATATCCTCCTCTCTTGTCAAATTAACTGTGCCTGCAAATTTTCTTGTCCTGACATTGTACCTTAACAAGCTTCAGGTTTTAATGAAGACAGGAATTTTCTCAGTCATTATTTTGCCTTCCTGATCGTTCAGGGTTTTCCCCCTACAGCTCCCTATTAAGCTAAATCCATGCATTCATACAGTAAACAACCCTCTAACCAGGTCAATGCACATTATGCATTAATTATTCCAGAGCTCTGCTGCAGTCAGAATGATTCACTTTTCCTCCCATTTTCAGTCTCCCTGTTCCCCTTTTCAAGCAAGGAAAGAAAAGCTCCCATGCTGCCAGTTGCCCATTAGCAACTCCTTGGGTGCCCACAGCAAGACCCGTGTAGCTCTGCCTTGCAGCAGCAGCAAAGCCAGGTCTTGTTCCTGCCCTCTTTCCAGTCCCACTTGGGAAGCCAAACTGCTTCGTCCTCAGTGGACCCATCAGGTTGGATTGCCAGCTATTTAGTGTCTACCCCAATAGTTGCCTACTGGTACTTAGAAAAAGATCCTTCTGCCATTGTACTTTGCACATCAGATCACTGTCTGATTTCCTGTTAATCATTCATCACCAATATCGTCATTTCTTAGACCACTGACAACACAAGGAGACCCAACATATGATACAGGAAATCAAAGTACTCATTTGAAACCAACAGTACGAGGGAGGGAAAGGCTGGAGGAGTAAAGGGTGAAGAACACAGCAGATCCGGCTTGTGCTTGTCTTTGAGGGGAAAAACAGGACAGAATATTTCTATGCCAATGTGGGACTTTCCTGCTCAATGCAAACTCCAGCTGTGAATTTAGTTGTCTGACACATCCTAAATGAGCCCCTGGAGAGCTTAGCTAGATCTGTCCCATGCTGTGCGCTTCCACGCATACTCATCGTAGGAGAACAAGCAACCTTTGTCAAAGTCTTTTCTAAGAATGCAGTGGCCTTGAGTACAGAAGTGAACTGAAACATGCAAACAAGAGGATCGTCACCACCAGTTTGATGAAGTTTCCTTCTCAACCCTTCAGCTTGAAGTTCAGGCAGCCATCATCTTGAAGGTCACAAAAATGGGTCGGATGCTGAGTCCCAATGATATCCTTAAACAACTGGGCATTTACTTGGTTTTGTATTTTACTTAGAAAATGAAATTCCTTGACTTTCTCCTCAGTGCCTGATTTCAGCTTGCCAAGGGAGAGTCTAAGTTCGCACATTAAATTTTGACTTCAGCATGAAGCAACCAACAATACTTGGATGTTTCTGTGATCCAAATCAATTGCCAGCTTTTTCCCCCATCAGCATGAAAGATAACATGAGCGAAAGCAAAAAATCACTGACATAGGGAAAAAAAAAGACAAGAAATTAAAAAGAATCAGAAAATATTACAACAAGCAATCAAATCCATCGCAATTCCATAAGCACTTATACTGAAAAGGAGATATGTTCCTAAAAGAGTTTGTGTTTAGTATTACAGAGTTGGGGGGCCTGGAGGTGAGGCTAAAGGAAAGGAGCAACGCAGGATGGAATGATATAGAAGACCAAAAGACGAGTCCAGGGGCAATTTCGGAACATACGTTACTGGAATGCGGCCAGAGGATAAGAGCTGGAGCTGACAAACCACTGTTTAAAAACACCTGAGGATACCAAATTTAGACATACACCTCACTTGAGCCTGAGTTACCTCCACTCCCAAAACAGCCTCCTGATGGTTCCTTTAAATCACATTGCAAGTGTAGCTCAGATGAATAGCAGCTGCTGTTATTGCTGGGTATAAAACAAACAACCAACAACAAAAAAAACCCAAAAAAACATTTCAAAAGCCTTAAGAGGAAAGGAAAAAAAAAAAGGTGCCCTAGTTCCTCACATGATGGGGTGGTACGAAGCCTCCACCCCACCATCACCTTCCAGGAGATAAAGGAGCCAGACACTTTGCTGGTTTGGTTTCATCTGGTTTTCACCACTCAAAGTGAGAGCACCCCAGGGCTGTCATTGCATCAGTTACAACTCTGCTCCCCCTCCTAAAATGTCTCTAAATCAGCACCTACGATCCATCGCTGCATGAGCAGCTTACTGCCATTTGCCACCTTAATGCATGGCTGATAAAATGTTTAGGGTTAGCCAATGGTTTGAAAATGTCTCCTTATACATCCTCTTCTTTTACTGCACTGCTTGTAAGTTTTCATCTTCTCCTTTGGCCATTACAGTGTAGCAACCAGATCAGACTCTGGATATTGTGCATCCTTCTCTGCCATCTGAAAGCCATAATTTCACCTTGCATTTCACTCGAAGCTCTCTCTCTAACTCAGCATTTTAGCACCTTCAGAAGGAGATGTGCTCTTGCTGGAGGTGCAGCCTGTTGGCTCCATCCTTCTCTCTGTGCCTCACACTCCTTTCCAGACTGCTTCTGCTGAGGAGCTCATCTTAAAGGAGCTCACCCTGATTTAGAAATCACACCTGCCTGATTTTCTGCCAGTAAGAATAAGCTGTCAGCCCATATTCTTCTGTTGTACAGATTACTTTTGCATTCATGCACAACAGTGGGCTTTGAGCTCCACAGCCATGCTAAACATCCTCCTCCTGCTTTAATTTCTTGGCCTCTCCATGCAAAAGAGGAAGGTGCTGATTGTATATTTTGCTTTCACCCCCAAGGTGTCTGCACAGATTCTGCCCCCCTGTCCAGCGCAGGCAGCAGGGTTCAGTCTCCTCTGAAATCCTCCTTCCTAACTTGCTGCGAGAATGGTTGATTAAAAATCAAATGAAGATTCTCTGCAGGGTTAAACTCTGGCATGTTGCCTAAATTCAGTAATGCTCTCTTTCCTGCAGGCTTTTCTTCTTTCCTGACACTTCATATCAGTAGCAGAGACTTCTCCTGGCTTGTTATTTCAGATGGGCTGGGACTGGAACATCTATCCTGCCAGGTGCCCTTGAGTACTCAATAAATTAAATAGCAGATATACCTTCATGTAGTCTGAACACGAGGGAACCACACTCGTTTTATATTTTTTTCTTGAAGTATTGCCTTCCTGCACTTGTAGAAATGATATCGCAGCATCAAATGACTATATTAGAAGTGCTGTGATTACTTCATTGGGAGAGACTGCAGAGCCAGCCTCAAATAAAGACATGTCATTTTGGCATGCTTAGATTGATAATGCACCAAGTGCTAGCATGGGCACCATGTCCCTACAGCACTGCAATTTAGCAATATTGCTGAATGCCAGATGACAAGGGCTGAGCAAATAAAAAACTCAGACTGTTTTAGAGAATGGCAATTAAATTTATATACAACCTTAAATTCAAACCCTTGTGCAGACCCTACCTACATTCCCACCAATTGTTTGCTCTTCCTTGATGGTGAGATGGTAGACTTCCACAAGCATCATAACCATGGTAAAAGAGCAGATCAAAGTGCTGCCCATCCACATTGCATTAGTAAGCAAGGAGGATTTTGAAGCCATGCTACCTTCTTCTCTCCTTTTATAGGCTTTATTGACCAAGCGATGCTGACTAGCACCAAGCTATCTTGGAGTACTGTTCTTAGTCTTCTCAGTGACTATCAGCACTTGTTCCCCAAAAACCTTTCACTCCTGGAGTCTCAGAAAGTCTTTTCCTGCCTCTTTTGAAGACTGCTTTTGGGATCTGAGAGGCTTTATGGTCTACTTCTACAAAAGTATCTGGACTAACCCTCAAGTGGTGTCAGCAGAAGTTGGCTGCCTACCTATCTGCATGGACATGGCACCAACATTTTTACTGCCATCAGTGCAGGAAACCAGACTGATCCATGGAAGAATCTGCTTAAGGGTATCACAGCGAACCATGGGACAAAGTCAATGTTTTTACCCCAGAGCTTCTGTGACATGACGGATGAAATGGACTGGCTTTGACTCGCAAAGCCATGTCATGCTGAAATTAAAACAGAAAATCCCTAGCAATTAGATATCCATAGGAACACTAAAGAAGCCATAAATGTCTCCACAAACAGAAGACCAGAAAAAGTACCCAGTAAATTAATAGTGTGGGAGGGATCTTAATCAGGCACTGTGGAGGCTGAAGTCCCTTCTCCGTTGACTCAGCAATCTCCATTGACTCTCACCCTTGTTGCCTGCTCAAGGCTTGTCCATCCCCACTACACCAAGTCAGGCTGCTCTCACAAATCCCACAAGCAAAGAGGAGTCGGGGGGGAGGTACAATTATGCTAGGAAGCCACCAAAATCCTTCCAGCACAGACAGCATTGCCCAGTATACCACCTCCCCTGGATTACCGTGGTTTAGAATAGGAAATATTTTTTCTGCACCCAGCCCAGGGCAGCGCACAGATCAGTTATGAGCTCAAGGCACAGCCAATGTGCAAATCCATGACCAAGAACAACAAGAAAAAGGCACACTTCATTAGCCCCCTCCCATGGTTTAGCCCCAGTCAGCGACCAAGCACCGTGCAGCTGCTCACTCACCCTCCCCTCCCTGGTGGGATGGGGGAGAGAATCAGAAGAGCAAAAGTAAGAAAATTCATGGGTTGAGATAAGAACAGTCTAATAATTGAAATAAAATAAAATTATAGTAATAGTAATAATAAGTTGTAATAAAAAGGAAAACAACGAGAGAAAGAGAGGAACAAAACCCAAGGAAGAAAAAAAAAAAAGTGATGCAACCGCTCACCACCCGCCAACTGATGCCGAGCCAGTCCCCGAGCAGCGATCGCTGCCCCCCAGCCAACTCCCCCCAGTTTCTATACTGAGCATGATGTCGTATGGTCTGGAATAGCCCTTTGACCAGTTTGGCTGTGCCCTGCCCCAGCTTCTTGTGCACCTGGTAGAGCGTGGGAAGCTGAAAAGTCCTTGAGTAGTGTAAGCATTACTTAGCAACAACTAAAACATCAGTGTTATCAACATTATTCTCATACTGAATCCAAAGCACAGCACTATACCAGCTGCTGGAAAGAAAATTAACTCTATCCCAGCCAAAACCAGGATACCCCCAAAAAACCTGCTTTTTCCTTTTTTTCCCCCCCTGTGCATTTTAAGACTTGTTGAGAGACTGGTAAATTGGAAGTTTTTAACCTTGGGTCAAAAACCCCTCAGGTTTTGTGACAATAATAACTAAGCAAATATGTGAACTGAATAAACAGCTACCTGCAGGTAAGTATGCACTGCATGCACATGGGTGGCTAGCAGTATTTACTTTGGAAACAACAGTTCATATTTTCTCTCTGAAAACCTTGGTAACCTCAAAATAATCAAATATTTTAAAAAGAAAAAAAAAAAGAAAAGAGGCAGTAGTAAATCTCTCACACATGTCTCTTAGTTATAGCAGGGAACCTGAACAACCAGTCACAGACTTGCAAAAATTGGCATTTCCATTCAGAATCATCAGTCACCATCACAACCTGTAATCAGGAGGGATTTGGAAGAGATTTCCTGGACCAGATATTCTATTTAAAAGCATGTTCATACCCTCCGGATTCATGATTACAGAGAATAACAAGTGAATCAGTAATTGCTGGCCATTTGTTTTAAGGGCTTGCCTATCGTATATTTCTTTCCTTTCTTTTTGCCCTCCTCTGGAAAACTGCTTACGCATTATCTTTTTAAGGATTTAACGAGGCTTCTTTTGTTGCACCATCCATCACAGATGGTTATTAAAAGGGACTGGAAATCTCAGAGGGATGAGAACAAAGCAAAGGAGCTTGCCCCAGGAAGCATCACATGAAAGTCCTTCTCTAAGCAACAAACCCCCACCAAAATATGAGGGCTTGGGACAGGCTGAGGTAGCAAACCTCAGGTAGCAAACCAAGCTGCCAACATCATGTTTTACTCAATACCAAGCAGGATAAACAACCCATATTTGCTCCTCATGAAGCTTTCCTGATGTCTCAGTCACCTGGCAGAATTACAAGCCATTCACAAGACATTACTGTACATTTTTAACACATCTTGATACGTCGGTGCAGTTCAAGGGACTGGAAGAGTGCTCACGTGTCTACACGCAGCAGTGGCAAGCGGGGGTCTAGGAAGATGCAACTTAAGATGTCTGCTGCCAACCCTCAGGAAAATAATGGAAAAAGTTGTCATGAGAGCCAACAAATAAACAACTAGAAAGTGATTTCCATTAATGCATCATAACCTGGAGATAATTAAGTGTGCACTGAGAAAGCATAGCAGGACTTGCATGACAGTGCAACAGAAGCAGATGAAGTCCTGGCTGTGGTATCCAACAATACCAAGTTTGAAACTCACTTTACCCAACTGCCTTATTAACGCTCTTAGTCTGCTGAAAAACTCCACCTCTGAGCAGGGAAATTTTTCCCATTAACTTTTTTTTTTTTTAAAAAAAAGGCATCTCTTCATGAAGTTTCAGTTTCAACAAAGCAGCTTTTTCTGACAGTTCGACACAGCTGTAACGGTGAGTGGTTTGTTATCTGCTAAATCCCTGTGGAAAGCTTTAGGCTAACAAATATGTTACCGCAGCTCTGCGCACATGCAGGGCACATATTTCTTGAGACATTTTCCACTAAAAAGGCTGTTTCTTTCATTTGCCCAGAACTATTAGCAACCCTAGCTTATTCAGCTGCAAAGACAAGATGCTGTTTCCATAATGCTGTTTTCTGCCTTTTGCAGAGCAGAAGATGATATAGCCTAGCATGATGCATCACACAGTTTCCAGTTGCAATAGCAAAAATAAAGGTTTATAATCCAGGGCAGTCTAACAATGGCTGCGTCTACATTGCTAAAGGCATCTGCCCTTGGAAGCAATCCCTGGTGCCACGCTAAATGTTGTGGAGATTTACATCAGCACAGCTCAGAGCTGGCCCTCTCCGGAGCACGCACGGCTCTCACCTGGATCCCATGTAGCACCCCCATGGTGAACGTAATTACAATACTTTTGCAATTATTTCATTGCAATGCCTAATGTTAAAGTGAGGGCTATATTGCAGGCCACCACGATAGGGTTTTAAAAGCATGAGACAAGGTTGCATGATGCAAACATGGGGAGCCCTACAATAGTCCATATGTGCTGGGGTAGTGTCAGAGGTCTGGGGGGACAAGGTGGAGCTCGGAGCTCATGCTGCCTTAGTGCTCCTAGTACCCAGGATAACACCTGGCTTGAATCACACCTCAAAAAAACCAGCATAGGTTTTTTAAAGCAGCATGCGTGCCCACAGGATGATTAAAGCATAGGGATTCCAAGAGCAAATTAGGGAGATAAGGTATATGCAGCATCCCTGCATGAGAGTAGAGCTACAAGCTTTTTGGTGGATGAAACCAACACAACCAAACCTGGTTGCATGCCCCACCCTCAGCCCCATGCAGAGACACAGTCCCCAGCGTCAGTCCCACAAGCTACCACCATTTGTATGTGAGGCATACTCTTTTGGGTTTTCACATCATTTTAGGAGAACCTGAGCTGCATGCAAGGTCCCTAACTCAAAGATGTGTTCTTACGATCCCTTGGTGGGGTACTGTCAGTGAATCAAAAAAAACAAAAAACCCAACCAAACAAAAAAAAAAATCCAAACCCAAAAAACACCCTACATGCAGTATATTTTCCATGGATTTCACCAGGAAGTTTTTGCTACCTATATTAATAAATTCCTCTAGGTAGAACCTCTACCGGTTGCACATTCCTTCTTAAATAGTGAATTAATCATTCAGGGGTCTCAATGCAAAGATTTTTTTTTTTGCCAACAAGAGGATTTATAGGAAAGCAAATTGAGGGCATGCTCCACAATGAGGTATTGATGCTGTAGTGCATTAGGATATAGTGTTAGTAGGCTTTAATTCTATTTTGACTACTTAAAAGATATCATTATTGAAGTCAAAGGACTCACATGCATGGAAAACCAGTAGGGAGAAGACTTCAACAGTGGAGGCAATAGAGTGACAGCGATAATATAGCACTTTTGTCAATAAGACATGTTGCTTTGTAAACAGTATGAAGCATTTAATGATTAAAAGGCAACTTTTTGCTTACAGTATCAAGAGAAGATGTTTATTTTCAGTGAGCAGCTGCTGCTTTTTCATAAAGTGACTCTACAGCAGACTGGTATTGCTGGGAACAGCCTAATGTCTGTGAAGTTTGTGGACTGGCAAACACAGCCCTATTCTGCTAGTATTTGAATCACCAATAAACCAAATTGCCCATCTCCAGTTTTATGACAACTGCAAGTTAAGCCAGGCAGGAAAAAGATCTAGGAAAAAAAAATGTGTTGCACAGATTGTTTCGTTTTAGTGAAGGGTTCATCTGCACATGTCATCTTTTTCCCCATCCATCAAGTGTTTTTCTTTCCCCATATCTTCTCATGCTCTGCTTTCACATCTCTGACTCCATGCTTTCATTCCCCAAAAGCAAAGTATATGGCCCACTCAGAAATAAATGCAAACAACACCATGTAATGATGCAGGCAGTAAGCAGAGGCCATAGCTAACAGCACATATCTTCATCTGGTATAAACTAGCATTTTAATGCCTTCTGCTGTACTGTACCAGTCTCTGTGGAGCTACCCTGCCAAAGGTACTTGAATTTCTACCATTACTTTACACTTGATCAGCTCCACGACACAGAGAAGTTTATTGTTGGTGAGCAGATTAATGGAGAAGCTCAAGGGACACATGTTTGAGATCCTTTATAAAATCTGTTTGGTTGCACCTGATAAACACACAGACAGATCTGCCCTGTGTTTTCCACAAATGCAAAATGTAGCTTGATACAGACAAATAAAACTGCTGGCATCTAAATTTCAGTTACCAAAAAACAAACAACACTGAAACGCAGCACACCAGGACTCAAGAGAAAATAACAGAAATAGAGGGAATAGAGTAGGTGTCTAGGAATAACATTCCTCACTACACCGAAGACCCAAGATTTCCTTCCTAAAATGGCAGGGTAATGAGCCTTCAAATATTACCTATTCCCCAGCAGTGCAGGCTCTAACCTCTAATCCTAGAATTACATTATTCCTAAAGTCATATTGATTCACATTTTTTTCATGCAGCTTTGCAGGTTTCTTTGCTGCAGGAGGTGGACAGCAACCTCTGCCAACACAGGCTCAGAGCACCCAGCAAGCCTTTGTGAAATCCTTCTAGCAACAGAAATCCTTCACAACCACCAAGGTGGTTGTGACTGTGTGCTTCCCCCCTGTCCCTGGCCTTTATCTCCTGTAACCCTGCTCAGGTGATAACCACCAGTGGTGGTCGTAATGGCTGCATCCGGCTCAAAGTGGATTCGGGAGACAGATAACGACAAAATAGCCTAGGGCTATTGTGCAATGCACCCAGCGAAGAAACTAAAACCTGTGGTCGGCATGCAAATATGACTATGGGTCAATCATCTTACCCCCATAAATAGTGAGCAGCCCCAGAGCCCTTGGAGCTCTCCTGCACGGCAGCGGGCTGCATCCAGGATCTCCCCTTGAGCAGGGACGCCTCTCAGGGTTACTCCTCGAGGTTGAGAGATTCCTTGCCACAACAGATGCTCGGTAAGTGACTAAACTTTGAAATGCTAAACTTTGCATGCTAAACTTTGAAATCTTAGCTAAGTGATATAAAGGCTTGGTTGCGCATATATAATCCTTTAGACATAAACCATTGACCAAGTCTGGGACTAGGAGTGGATCTAGCTGCACCTAGTCTCCCTCTCTGAGAAGGAGTTTAGAAAGCAAGGGGATCCTTCCGAACCTCATGACTCAACGGGAGGGTCTCCCTGACAGTCCTGTCTGACCCTGTCCTCTATGCAGTAAATAATCAAGTGTCCCTTGCCATCAAATCTTGTTAAACCACTGTCGCATTGAACTTTGCTAACTCCCTGTTCTATATCAATAAAGTATATTTTTGCTTCTCTCTTACCAGTGAAGTGCACCCTCACTCCATCCGCGACAGTGATAATGTCACCTCTGAAGGACCCTGAACACGGAAAGTAGGAAGACAATTAAGGTTCCCTACTAAGTGCTCTTTCATCAGGCACATACTTTGCTATCACAGGAGCTCTCTGGACCTGCTCATGCTGGTTCTCAGCAGCTCCCAGAGCAATGAGAAATGTGAGATGGCCAGAGGCAAGCTGCCACTGGGTTGATGCTCAGAAGCAGTAACAGAACTTCCATGGGGAGCTTAGGCAGTTTCCCATATGTCTACCTCACTGGGCAGGTGTACAGCTTCATGCCAGCCTCGTTTGCCTGGTAATGAGGGGTGGAGGTAACATCACAGCTCTTCAGCAGAGTCATGCAAATATGAACAAAGAACATGGCTCCTACCATCAGGAGCTGGGATGGCACTGTAAAAAGACAACCAGTATCCACCTAACGACTCAAGTCCTCTCAGCCCACTGGTCATGACCCCCTAGGGTGTCACTGGGTCTAGGAGGAGAGTGGTGGTGAAAGACATGGAGGTCAGGAACAGAGAGACCAACTACCCCCTGCAGCAGGCACAGCTGTAACTCTTACAGCTGGAACACCACGAAGATACTGAAAAAGCAGAGAGGTTAGAGGAGAGTGACAAGGATGACTACAGGATTATGAAAATTAGGAAAACTTGCTTTAGAGAGAGGAGCCAAAGGCCTATTGACTAAGGGAAGATTGAGGACATAAGATGTGATGAAGATAGGGTTGATTTTATTGCAGTTAATACAGAGAGAGGTCATTAAACCTGTCATCTACAGAGTTCAGATTAGATGATATCTAGGTCTATATACTGTGAATCCAAAAGCGATGATACTCTGTCAGAATTATAGGAAATTAATTACTTTCTCCCAACTCCTTGCCACCTGGGAAATATTTTGTTATTGGCAGTTGGCTTAACCTGAGAGTAAAAATCTCCCAACCTCCACCACAGCCCTGTCGTTCTACCTAAGGCAAAGCAAGCTGTTTCCTTTGGCTGTACATCATCTTCTGCTTCATGGTCACCATCACAGGCAAGAGCACCCATCATGCTGAATATTCCCACAAACTAAGCTTATTGAACAATGTGGGGTAATGTGACATAGAATAGAAAACTTCAGCTTTTTCCCTCATACTAATTTTTCTAAGCTGTTTTATATAACTTCATATCAAGTGTAAGGAAGTAAAACATCCCCTCTATTTCTTTTCAATTTTAGTAAAATCTCTTTGGAGTTGGAAGGTTTCCTTAAAAGCTTTGAATCTGGGGAAACAATATTTTCCAAGAAAATGGTTCTAACAAAGAGCACATCAGATTCTTAATAACATCTTGTCATGTTTTCTGCTGTGTGCTAAGAGCATATTCAATTAAATACACCAGTGCAAAGGCAGTCAGTCAGCTTCTAGGACTTGGAAGCTGTAGGACAGACTCCAAAAGCTGTCGAGCGCTGGTAAAAGCAAAAGATGTTAACTGGCATTATGCCTCTGTCTCCTTGAAAGCAGTTCAAGAGAATTTAAAGCCCTCTTTCAAAGTGGGTCTACTTCCTAAGGCCAGAGCACAGAGAGGGAACAACTTGTCAGGTTTCGTATTTCAGCATTTCATGGATCAAATCCGTTTCCACTGTCTCTCTCACCTAGAAATTACATGACAGCTAAACTTCATACTTTTGCCACCCAGTAGTGGTCCAACAGGCCAGTTCAAAATAAATCCCCACAGTAAAAGATAAAGTAATTTATTTTCCCACTGCTAATGGCTTTTATGTGTCCCTCAACCTGTCTGGGGAAGGGAGATTTAGGTCTTAGGTCTGAGCGAGAGTAAGTGTAATTCCTTTAATAAATTGCATACTTTTACTGGCACAAATGACCACCAAGTCTTCTAACAAAATCCTGTATATTGTATTTTATCCAGCTGCTGTTATATAGAGCCTAACAGATCATACATAACTTAAGAATAATTACATTCTGGATAAAGTATACTTTAAAAACAGATTTTTCGCTAGCACTAGGAAGACATCAATAGAAGCCAACTCTTACTCTAGTGGTTAACCACATTAGTCCATTAAAAAATTGGGTCTAATTAGTGTTTGAATTTTTATTGCTTCAGCTCCCAACTATTGGTTATTTCTCTCCCTTTTTACTTTAAGATGACTTTAGAAGCCAATATATCCTCACCAGGAAATCACTTGGATCAAGTCACCTTAATCTGCTTTTTTGATTGACTACACAGATTGTGTTTCTGAGGTCTCTTACTATAATGCATTTTCCACAGGCCCAAGGCCATTCTGTGGATCTTTTTGCCCTTTTCTGCCAATTTTTCAATGATCTTTCAAAAAATTTGAGTCATTGCAACTGAGCACTGTATCATAACATCAGTCAAACCAATGCCTTTTTTGAAGGGTGAATTTCAATATGAGGGGACTGCTCAGGCAGGACAACAAACCTGACTTTACAGAACAGTGCTTGTGAGAGCTTTAATTCCTGCAGAATCACCCAAACTCAGGTCAAAGGGTAAAAGAAAAAAAAAAATCTCATCTTCCCAATGAGGAATTGCCCAATACACAATCCCAATTTTCAAAACCTACAAAAATACCAGAATGACAAGTGTTTTCCAGCAATATGCCAAGATTAGACTGTCCCTCAAAAGAAGTTACAAGCCTTGGCAAAAGCCATCTACAAACCAAAAGTTTTGATTAGTGCTAGTAAAAATGCAGGCTTTATAAGAATGAATCAACATCATGACTTTGTAAAAAAATAAGAAATAGCTTTCAAAGTTGACATCTAAGAAACTAGATTCATGATTTTGACAAGTGATACTGCCAGTGTTGGGATGGCTTTTATTTTCATGCCCCAGAAGTATTATAGTGATTACGCCTGATTTCTTTTGGGGCCTACTCCTGCTTGGACAACATTTAAGATAGGACTATTTGTGTTCTTAAATCAACTGAAAAGATGCATACATTCACCGTTCATCAATCATGTCTATATGCAATCACATGTTTGTCACCCAACATATATTTTTCTAGAAGAGTGGTGAAGAGGGAGCAAGTGTATGGCTTATTATTTGGATGGAAAGATTAATTTCAGAAAAAAGATCAGGCCTAAAATGTCACTCAGACTTTCTTGAAGTAGTATCCAAATTAAAAGCAAGTGGTTCCTGGTATGGAAATCAGATGCTGAGTCAAATCCCCAAATTCCCTTTATGCTAACTGGGGAGAGCCAGGTGCCTAAATACCAGATGCACAGCTCTAAAACTGAGAGGGGATTTTCACTAGGGAGAGTCTTATGTCAATCAAGAAAGAAAAAAACCTAGAAGAAACTGTCTTTCACTGGGTCTTAGATTGCTAATACTGGATGTCATGGTTTAACCCCAGCCGGCAACTAAGCCCCACACAGCCACTCGCCCACTCCCCCCACTGGGATGGGGGAGAGAATCAGAAGGGTAAAAGTGAGGAAACTTGTGGGTTGAGATAAAGACAGTTTAATAGGGAAAGCAAAAGCCACGCATGCAAGCAAAGCGAAGCAAGGAATTCCTCCACTCCTTCCCATGGGCAGGCAGGTGTTCAGCCATCTCCAGGACAGCAGGGCTCCATCACGCCTAACGGTGACTTGGGAAGACAAACGCCATCACTCCGAATGTCCCCCCCCTTCCTTCTTCTTCCCCCAGCTGTATATGCTGAGCATGACGCCATATGGTATGGAATATCTCTTTGGGCAGTTGGGGTCAGCTGTCCCAGCCGTGTCCCCTCCCAGCTCCTTGTGCACCCCCAGCCCACTCGCTGTGGGGTGCGGTGAGGAGCAGAAAAGGCCTTGACTCTGTGTAAGCTCTGCTCAGCAACAACAAAAACATCCCTGTACTATCAATACCGTTTTCAGCACAACTCCAAAACATAGCCCCATCCTAGCTACTATGAAGAAAATTAACTCTATCCCAGCCAAAACCAGCACATTGGACTATATTTAGACATCTCTTCCAAATAAAGATTCAGCACAAAAGTCCGATGCAGTTAAGCATTGAAATCATCATATTTAGGTGCAGACAAAGGACTCGGTTTTCTTTTCAGCTCTGTTGCTGGAAACAGCAACTTACAGTGAAAGCAGGTTAGACGAAGGGAAAAAGGAAGTTTGTTTTCAAATAAAGGGGCTTTCTGGCTTCAATAGATAAGCCTCAGACTACATCTGTCAATGGCTTCAGAAATTCAGTGTTTCTTCAGATTACATGGAGTTGGAGTCAATGGACCTTGATTTTTACCTACAAAGAAGTCCCAATTTGCAAATTGTCCTTAACTAGCAAAGCATCACAATCTTGGAAGACCGGATGAAGATCCACAAAGGCAGTTGGACAATTGGCAATTGATTTCTGTAATGAAAGTTTGAGGGTGCACAAGAAGCACCTGAAGTCTTCTGAAAACCCAAGTGCCAGGTTTTGGGTAATGAGCAAATCTTGATGCTGCCACCCCACACAGAGTGAGAGATCATTATTTGTTCCCCAAAGCGCCAAACTGCATTCTAAGCACATGTTCCTGCACTAAGACAAATATACATATATCCACATATGCCAGATTGCAGCATGAAAGTTGAGATCATAAAACCACTAGCAACCAAAAATATGTATTTGAAATGGAAATATCTTTGAGTATCAGCTCCGGTAATGGCTCAAATGTAATAAGAGTTTTCCAAAGTAAGCCTTGATTATTTCTGTAAAAATAAAAATATACGGCAGGTTTGTTCACACTGCTTGAAATAGACCATGTCTTTTTTAGAAATGGAAACTAATGCATCTGTTGAATGCAGATACAAAAACATTTCCAGTATCTCTAAGCTCTAACTCCTCCATTTAGCTATGCAAATAGGCATTTGAGTGTGCGTGTCTTGCACACACAAAGGTGTTTACACATGTACTTTCTGCTTAAGTAAACTCAGTGCTCAGATTAATATATATTCTCAGTGCGTAAGATTCTTCAAGTATTCGTTTGAAGGATCAAACTTACATGAGTCAAGAATACCACCACTTTCATCTTTTAAAATATAGCTCGTTGTAGATGTGGGTAATAATGCATAATAGATGTTTTGTTAAACACCTAGACTCTAGCTATGCCTAAATCCACCTCTGAACAAGTTCTGAGCACCACAGCACTTTTGTTGCAACTCCTTCTGATAGTCATCTGCTAGGAATTGTTGCTAAATTAATAAAACACATAAGATTTCTACAAAATACCCAGTATTAATTGAAGCACTCAGTATCTCATTAATTCTGAGAGTATAATGGGGTTTTGATTAGTCAGTTTGTTAAGCATCTATTCCTCTGTGTTCTTACCTGATTGCAGATAGCACCTCAGCCATACCTGCAAAGAATATGAATTGTTGGTGCATCCTCATTCCAGGAAAAACATGTTAAAGTAATCCTGGAGCACCATGCTGTTGATTGGGGAACAATTCCATTCCTACAAAAAAATTAAATTCAAAAATGACTAATTGATTAAAATTGCAGACCAACAACATACTCTACTTAAATCTAGATCTCCTTATTGTTTTCTAATGCATTACCTAACGGTTTTCCAAGACAAACGCTTCTAGTAGAGCAGTTTCAAAGATACCAGATCTGCCCTGAAATTCAACCAGTGCAAATTCAATTGAATGGGTGACTGATATCAACAGCCCCATTCCTCTCTCTGGATACCAACACATGAAAGGAGGAGAACAAACAGGAGAGACACATGGTTCACTAACTTAAGGCTCCCTGTAGAGTCACTGGGGGAAGGACTCAAGATCTCAGTTTAGTCACTCTGCTTCCCATCTGGTAGGGAATACTTGGATTGCCTTTATACAAGATTATTTTTTTATTTATTATTTACTTCTCTCAAGAGGTATTACTTTCTTCTTTGTCATATCGTATTTGCCAATCAATACTGTCCTGCTTCCAACTGGTTTACAGCTCTTCGAAGCAAGACTTAGTGGTCTGCAATGTCTCAGACCCCCAAACTCTCTTTAAATTAATTCCTCCAATACTAATCTAAATGAAGAATTATCTACTACTTTAATGACTGGGTCATTTAATATTTGAGGTTTTGTGGGGTCTGAGCGGATGGTAGGTACCTGGGCCTAATAATTCATTTTATCATTTCCCTCTAAACATTTTTAGCGACACTAGATTTTAATACCATTTTCCCTCCATAGAGAAAGGCTGCAATACAAGAAATTGTCAAAGCTCCATCATGTGAAAGTGATACAGAAAATTATGCTGGATTTTCTGTTACATTATCTCTCCCCCTCTCATCACCACCATTCCCCAAGCTCATTTTGCATCATAAGCACTGGCTCGACTTTAAGCAGGTTTACAGTTTCTGAAAATGCTTTGTGGTTTTTGCAAAGTGTTGATACTTGTGTTTCTTGAAGACAATTATTTCTTCCTCTATGAAGTTGGACAAGTTTTCCCGTTTGTGTCTCTCTCCTTTACTCACTATAAAGGAAGCCTAGAAAGCAAACTTTTAGACTCCTAAAGCCTTTTTCAGTACGTGGTATATATTTGCTGTGTATCTCTAATATGGCATCTTTAAAAAAATATCCATTCCACCTGCAAGTGTTTTACCCTTTTAGCAGTTTCTCTTTTTGAAAAAGTGGCTTTTTTGTACATGCAATAACCACAAGGCACTGAATTTGAAAGCACTCTGGTCATTATGACAAAGGGTATCTTTGATACATCTTGAACCAGGTCCAATGCGCAACCCTGGACACAATGGGAAAAATTCAAAAGATGGCAACATTGCAGTCCAGATCTCTACAGTCCAATGTAACAGTTTATACTTTACCTTCAAGGCTAGTTTCCAATCCCCCTAGCATTTTTGGCATCCACTTGGACCACAAGTATTTATAATTTTCATCGCTGTGAACTAGAACTTCCTCCCCTCCCCAAAGGTCTTCTGCACCAAGCTGAAAAGCCACTGGTTTTATAAATCCAGTTATACAATGCTTGATAACAAGATCTCCTAGAACTGCATTCCTGCCTGTTATTGATTTGGGATCCCCAGACCAGGGACCTGTATGCCAAGGGACACATGGCCATCATCCATTTCCTGTCCCAAGATGTTTCTCCTTTCCAGCAAGGTGTGGCTAACCTGGAGACGGAGCTTGACTATAACATTTTCCACCATAGTTCAACATACTTGAGCTCCTGCAGCTTGGATACCATGGGGCTAAGAGGCAGGATCGTCTCTGAAAACCATCATCTCCCTGCATACATGAGTAAACTAATACCAGTTGCCTATAGGGCAGGTAATGATACACAAAGTCACACTGAGTGGAGAAGCCTTCACCTTCCTTTTGGGCTTCTGCCTGAAGGTATGTGGGTTTTTTTTCTTTCCTTATACCCAGGGCTCCATCTTTATCAGGCCTTCTCCCAACAGTACACTTAGTTATGTGAACACCTCTCAAAGCAACTGTTGTGATGCTGAATTTACGCAAGACTACTATACAATGATTGCGTCAATCTGCTCCAAGGCTGCTAATATTGCATAGACCTTTAAACATAATGGTCCTGGGTTGTCAGGGGAGAGAAGTTTGCTTTGGAGACCTCTGCCATGAGAGGTTTTTGAATCTCTTAGGAAGTAACCAACCGTATAATGATAATACAATTCTCCTGCTGTTACACATGAGCAATAATACTTTTTCCCAATATTCATCTGACTTGTCTACCATATGTTACATTTTAGTGCAAACAACCTCATGCTATTTTCACCACAGTTTAAACACTCTAAATTATTTTGGTAGGAGAGCAAAGCATGTTGCACAGAGCTGCAAGAATAATTGATTTCTTTAGTTTGTTAGTCAAACCAATGACACTTACTGAGGGGCAGAGAGAAACTTACTCCAGGTTAAATAAAACATTTTGGTTTGATAGTCAATAAAAGCAGAAGAAATTTAGCAGGAGGAGTTGCCTGAGCTAGTGCCACCTCAGTTAAAAACCCTTCTCTACTTGATCAGTTCAGAAGACGTTTGAGCCAAACTCTCTTCCCACTTTCCCATAAAATTGTCCTCAAAAGGCAACTCCAAAAGCTTTTTCAACTATTTCTTAATCTCTCTCCCGATTACTTTTGTTTAACACTGTCTGGAGCCATGACCTGCATTATCCTATCCCAGGGGATTGCCTTTACCCAGCCTAGAAGCTACTCATCCTCCTTCGCAGCCTCAGTAAATAGTTGTTCTGCTTCACATAACTAAGCAAAAGAAACCATCTTTCAACAGCTAACATGTAGGGTTTACTTCTACAGAAAGGGACATATTGTGGTTCAAAGCCTGCCTCAGATAGATCTGAAACAGGATCTTGTGCACCCTGGATGAATAATAAAACCACTGGGAGATAGCAGGGAAACAAGCCAGACTCATTTGTTTGAGATTCACAACTACAATTCACAGAGCCTACATTTCATGCAAGTCTCCATATGTACAGCTCGACACATTGGCTCTAGCTAACCTAGACGGAAAACACTGACAGAAAGACTTAGTTATGACAGAGCAGATGAACATGAATAAGATCTACCCATGAATCTCGCCTAGCATTTGTGGGAGGATTTTTCAGCTAAAGCTTCAAGTTACATCTTCAGTAGTAAATAAAGCTGGCTAAGTGCTGCTCCCTGGCCTGCAGCTACGTGGGAAAGCACAACTCATGTCTGTGTACTTACACTCTCTCATCTCAAAAAAAAAACAAACCAAAAAAAACCACCCCACCAAACAACACAAAAACCAGAGTGGCCAGCTCCAAACTGCCCAGAAACCAGTCTTTTGCACATACTGCCCTGAGGTATGCAGCCCTGCCTGCCTGGCACAAAGCTCTGCAAGGGACATACCAGCATCTACACAACATAGTCTACCACAGAAGAGGTCCTGCCATGATGTAAAGGGTTACCCAGTCTGCATCTACGCAGCATAGATGTTGTCAGCCATGGGTTCATAGGATTCCTTAATACACAAGGACAGAGAGGCTTCTATCCTCTAAATTTCTCTACTTTATTACAGACTACCACAAATACCACAAAAATCACCACTAGCAAGTACACCTATGATTAATAAAGCAAACATATAGAGCGAGCTATTACAAATTACTTTCAGCAATCAATAATATAGTAGCAATCAATACTATGGCAGCAGTTAAGAATAGTAGCACCCAATCACAAGCAACAACCAAGTAGGTATATACTATTACATGTTACTGCAAACTTAACAATATAACAGCATATATACCTATGATGGATTACTTATACGGATAGATAATACCAGTCTCAAGTCAATCAGATTTCAGAAGGAGCCAAACCATCCCAAAGGGGAAGACAAACTGATCCCAGAGGGGGATCCAACCATCCCAGAGGTGGGAGGACAAACCAAACCAATCCCAAAAGTGTACCAACAAGATAACAGAGAGAGTCTCATTTCAAAGATGATCCACATCACAGAGTCTGGAGCCCACTGGGCATCCCCAGTGAGGGTCCAAGATCTCATAGACAGTTAATGCAGAATTCAACCTCTTTAGGAGAGGAAAAGTACATGCAGCACAGGAAGCTCTCAAAGAGAGAGGCTCCCTTTTGGATTAAAAAAAAAGTCCTTTTTATATCGTAGAGACATAAGAGGGCATAGGACACCACCACTTCAAGAAGTGAATAGATGTTATCAGTTTCTATTTTTCACCTGTAGCATCCAATGATGATGATATTTCTATTCCAGGGCCTAGTTCTCAGTCTTACAGCTCCCAGGCAATTTCTCTGTCAGTATTTTTCAACAGAAAATTTCTTCTGTTCAGTAATTTTTCCCTTTCTAACCACGGCTGCTCACATCAGGGCCCAAAGAACTTCCCTGACCCTGTTTTGTTTGCTCATGCACACAGCCTTGGTGACTAAACTTAGAATCCAAAAGCTGCTCCCAGACTCTTGGTCCCGCTGATCCAGGGAGCTGTAGCCTTGAGACAGGAGGATGAGCCACTCTTCATGAACCAACACAGACACATCCTCCAACACTGAGACAGCAGATCCACCTCTCTTCTCCATACATGCCCTTTTTATGTTAATAACCCTAATCATAAGTTTTAAGCACCAGAGAATCCCAAAAGCCACCACCCATACATGGCACTCCCTCCCCCTCCCCTGTATCTCCAACAGGAAGGGATGCCCACCCAGCATGATTAGATGAAAGTCATGTCCAGCTATGGCAGAGGCCCTCAACATTCCCGGCTCCCATGCCAAACTATCAGGCTTGAATGCCATTTGGCAACCCTGAGGATGTCCAGCACCATGTTTGACTCAACAGGAGAAGTGGATGCTCTGGGACAAATAGAGGAACAAAAAACAGCTGGGCATGATGAGACCTGGAGTCAGTGCAGAAGAAACACAACTAGACTCCATCGGCTTTAAGAAAAAGTAGAAAGAGGTATGGAAAGAAGCATTGCATATATCAGAACATCCTTGCTCTCAAGTACCTAAAATTTGGAGTTCTGAGCATCCTTAGGCCAGCAGGAATTTAAAGACAAGACTTGATGTGCCTGAGTTTTCTTTACCCAACCATTGAGGAAAACTTTTAACCACAGCAGAACCACACTTAGGAACAATAGAAAATAAGTCATGATGGAAGGAAAAAATACATGCTATAATTCTTCAGACACACATGGAATTAAACCTGGATCTGAATGGTCGCACTGAGACTGACCGAAAGCAACTCTTCACACTCCTCCAGTTACTAGCATCCAAGTCCTCCATGTACTAACATTACGAGTCCCGTGTTTAAGATCATGCTAGCATCATTCTCCCATTTCCACAAGCTGGAGAGATAATGAGAATAGATAGCTCTGTGAGCAGTGGAATTTCCTGTTTCCTACTGTTTAAGTGAAATGGGCCCATGTATGACATACTGCTTTGGATGTAGGGGAAGGAGAAGAGAGATACCAAACTTCCCAACATTTGTTTTCTTAGGAAAAGAGGAAAAAGCATGTGCAAAACTCAAGCAAAACAAAGACTTCATATAGTTTCTCAAATACATAATCTGACTCATATTTTCATGAAGAAACCTCAGTCTGGTACATGATTTAAGAGTTAAGCCTGGATAAAGAAATTAGATTGGCTTAAAATTTAGGTAATTTCTATACAGTCTTGGGGAAATGCTCATTCCATAAAAAATTTCAAATCTCTTTGCAATTATTCAAAGAATTAAGAGGACCAGACTGGATTTATTTATTACAGAAGATCCAAAAGCTGTTTAATACCTTCCCAGAAACCGAGTATCAAAAATTTTTAAAGAGGCAAATGAAAGATGCCAGTAGGATTGTTTCAGACTCTTAGACAAGTCAGCCGTTAATATTTGCGGAGTGTGGGTTATTTATATGCAATTTGAGATATTAGTACTTCAAAATGAAACATAAGAGACTTCGAGACCTCATGTGTTTGGGGTATGGGGACAAGGCAGACTTTCACAGTTGGGTAGATGCTACCAGCAGCAAGGTCTCTCCTTGGCCTGAAAGCATGAAAATAAATTATTTTCTCTCCCCCCACCCCTGCAGCAGCACACAAAGGTGACGTATTCCACATCCATGCCCTAAATGAGCACTGGCAGCAACATATTTCAAGCTCTCAAGCACTGAAGGAGTTTTATTCATAATTTAATTCACAAAAGCAGCCTCCAGGGCTGCTGACCACACATGCATTTTGCACTCTTCCACAATGCAAACACTTTAGACAGCCAAAAACTCCCCAGGTCTCAAGCAGACTAGTCAGGGTAGAGTTTATTTTTGGACATTGGAATATTATTGTTCTTCTGTACCATATAAGCTCAGAATGACTTTTATAAATATTAGGAGTATCCAGATGGATGTCTTCAATTTCTTTTTTCCTTTTACACAGACACAGCAGTCTTTAGAAATAAGTGGCCTGTCAGGATTTAGATACTACCAGTTGTCACTGTAGACCTCTGTATTAGGTGGTACAGGTCCTCCTAATCTTCATGGTGACCAACATAAAACCAACCAATATCAGGCTATGCAAACTTCTAGAGGCAAGAAAACTTCCTGGAGTTTGGGATACTTTCACACGTGGGAGAGTAATCTAGCCAGCAGGACAAACTGCAGAGGAACAGACTTTCATTGTAAGGTTTCCCATGCTTTTGAGGTGTTAGAGCAAGCATCATGGTTTAACCTCAGCCGGCAACTCAGCCCCACACAGCCGCTTGCTCACTCCCCCCCAGTGGGATGGGGGAGAGAATCAGAAGGGTAAAAGTGAGGAAACTCGTGGGTTGAGATAAAGACAGTTTAATAGGGAAAGCAAAAGCCTTGTGCATGCAAACAAAGCAAAACAAGGAATTCCTTCACTCCTTCCCATGGGCAGGCAGGTGTTCAGCCATCTCCAGGACAGCAGGGCTCCATCACGCCTAACAGTGACTTGGGAAGACAAACGCCATCACTCCGAATGTCCCCCCCCTTCCTTCTTCTTCCCCCAGCTGTATATGCTGAGCATGACGCCATATGGTATGGAATAGCCCTTTGGGCAGTTGGGGTCAGCTGTCCCAGCCGTGTCCCCTCCCAGCTCCTTGTGCACCCCCAGCCCACTCGCTGTGGGGTGCGGTGAGGAGCAGAAAAGGCCTTGACTCTGTGTAAGCTCTGCTCAGCAACAACAAAAACATCCCTGTACTATCAATACCGTTTTCAGCACAACTCCAAAACATAGCCCCATCCTAGCTACTATGAAGAAAATTAACTCTATCCCAGCCAAAACCAGCACAGCAAGTAATAAAGAAAGAGCTGAAGCTTTTCACTTTTTCTGTCAGTGTTCACACTTCTGGTCGCTGGAAAGCGCCAGGAAGAACAAGCAACACAAGCGCAACCATGAACACAAAACCTTGTTATTGAATCATTTATCAGTGTGAAGACGCAGCACAGTGGATTAAGGAAGATTGAACTTGGATGATTTTTAATCATGGTTGAGGGTTGGAAATTAGTATTATCTTACCTGGGTTGCCAGAGAGATGAATGCATAGTTCCAGATTTGCCAGAAAAACATGCCAAAAAATGTGGTAGTTCTTATACAAACCACGATTTCACAGGAAAAGTAGCTAAGTGACTCTAGAAAAAGCCAGGCCATGTCACATAGCTGCCAAAGGTAAATGAGAATGTTTAAAGAGCAGGTATGAGAATTAAGAGATACAATGAAATTATTATAGTTTTGTCAGTAGAGCTTGCAAACTTCTTTTGCTTCGCATAACACAGGAGTATTCAAACCCCAGGGAGATTTGCGTCATGATCAGAGTACCTGTGGGCAGCGTGAAAGCACCTGTTCAGCATACAAGATCCTGTGCTTCTGAAGTAGAAACAGCAATTTTCCTACAAAAATTCCAGGTTCCTAAAACACGGCACACTGTCACATACTGGGAGAATACACACTTTCACTGCATCTACCTGCAGCACTGCAGTGTGATCTGCAATCCCTCACCACGCTATAGCAGAGGGCAGCCCCTCTGAATAATTCAGTTATTCAACCCCCATATTAAGAACAACTCAAATCCGATGGACCATAGCTAGATCTTGGGCAGTTTATCGTGACCCAGCAGTCCCTCCCCTCACACGCCTTCCTGCAGACAGCATGCAGCACCCCTGAGATCTCTCCGGTCTCTGAACAATGGTTGGACTGTTTGCAATCAGGTGCTTTGCATATTGCATAAGGCAATTACTTGACATTCTTCACTTTAGAAAAATCTTCTGGAGATACTTTAGCTCTGCAAAAAAACCTTTGATATCTCCCATAGGACCAGCCAATTAGCGATCTTTGTATCCGGCAATGCACTTTTCTCTGCTGCTAAGATTCAGTTTCTTCGGGCAAGACTGCCAGCAAAATTATACAAGAGTCTGTCATTCAATGACAAAGACCTCTCTAATGACGAAGGCCCTGACACTTAAATGTGCACAAGTTCTTAATATGCACAATAATCAACGGGCTTAATTGCTCACAGATATTTGAACATCTGGACTGAGACAGTTGCACAAGGCACCGAGCCCCAGCGACTTCTGCACAGCCAGGCACTGCCACTACCTATTGTGCTCCGAACATTTTCTCCTGTAACCACGCCAAATACCACATGGCTCTGCAGTAAGAAATAACTAACAAGCTCCTGTCATGCCTATCAAAAAGCCAAGTGATGTTACTAAACATGAGAACTGGAGTTGTGTTTGAATTGGTCTTTGCTCTTGTTAACTAGGCACATCAGCTAGTAATAACTTGTTTTTCATTAGCAATTACATTCAGTTACATAATAAATAACCTACTGCTTTGTCTAGACCAACTCATTCCTTCAGAACTTCAAAATCATGCTGGGGAGGGGATGGGGGGGGGGTGGTGTGAGAAAAAAAACAAAACAAAAACCAGAGAGAGACTGTGTTCATTCACTGTGCCAACACCAAGCAAGAGCTAACAAAAAGAAACCAGGCATAAATGCTTGCATTGGATTAATGTCTAAAAATCTTTCAAAAATAAGTTATGAATCAGGTTTGTCTAGATCTGTGCTGAGAATTTATCAATGCCATCAACGGGCTTTCTCACTTGCCTTCTCTTCTGTATATATTTTTAGGCTTTTATTGTTAGGTGATTTCCTGATTGAATTCAAAGATCTCATGGAACAGCATATTAGCATATCTTGAATATAGATGCAGACTCTGTTATGGGATTCAATTTGTCTCTGAATTTTAATTCCAAAGCTGTTCTTTTCCACATTGTTCATATGGGTAATCAGAATTTTAATCATTTTCATGCACCTCTGGGTGTATTGTGAGATGAGGCAGCAGAAAATACAGTCAAAGAAAGCAAGAACTTTTTCAGTTCCAAGTTTCTCCCCAGTACCACGCTGGCAGCACAGGCAGCATTTTCCATACAGCTTCCTGCTGCAAACAGAGTTTTAATGACCATGAGCCCATATACTACACAGTGACATCCAGAAATGTATGTTAGCAAGTCATCCTGGCTATACATTCAGCATGCAGTGCAAGTAGTGAAACCCCAAAGTCATTTGCATGCCTCTTCCTCTGAGTGACCTGTGCCATCATGAAGCAATTGGCCACAGCAGGGGTCAATAACAGCTTTAGTTAACTACAAGTAACACCATAACGAGACCTACACCATAACGAGACCTACACCATAACGAGACCTACACCATAACGAGACCTACACCATAACGAGACCTACACCATCACTGCCTCCCCCATCTGCAGAAAGTGTCTGGGAAAAGACGATGACAGGTAAGACTGGGAAATAATTATTCATATGAGATGTATCAGATGGTGAGGAGTCAAGGAAAGGGCCAAGAAGCAGGGAGAGGAGAGGAGCAGAGAACAGGGCTTGGGCAAAAGCCTGGGGATGAGAAGAAGGTGGGTATGAGCAAGTGGGGAGGTTCAAAGCAGGCAGTGAAGCACGAACAGCAGAAGGTGGAAGAGCGTTGGAGTCAGGAGAACATTAACATGGAAAACCGAGGAGCAGTGAAGGCAAGGGGCTGCTAAAGGGGCAGGCTCCATCTTCACATGGACTTTATTGGGTTCCTCACCAAGGACCCAGCACAGAGCCTGTAACAATCATCCTCTTTCCACTGACTCTGGACCTACATGCGCAAGCAAGGCCTTTTCAGAGGAATTATGCATTCAAGTGCCATTACATCTCCAGTTGAAATTATCTCCCTTGAACACTGCAGTCTCCACCCCTCAGGGAAAAACAATTGCTAGTTATGAATTTGCCATTTCTGATCATCCCTGAAGTGTATTAACCCAGAACGGAGGAAGAGGAGAGACCGGCTTCACTGCTACCTGGTGCGAGGTTTCTCCCTTCATGGGTGTAAGCTGATCAGTGGCCAGCTAGCAAAGTCATTTTAACCAAAACTGACTCTTTCAGTCAGGTGAATCAAAATCAAATACAAATACAAATCAATTTCCTTAGTGTGACACCAGTCATTTAGCACTTTAAACACAAAAAATGTTATAAAGAAAATAGGAGGCAGAAATTCTGATTGTATTTTCTTTTTGCTTTCCTTTGGGGTAAGGAAGTACAGTAGTAAATGCATTCATTACTTTTTCATCAAATCTGTATCTAAGGGGTATAGATTTCACTGGGAAAGCATTTCTGGGAAAGAAATGAGAAAATATAAGAAGAGCTCCTGTTTCTAGAGCCAGCTGAGTTTATTGGAACCTCTAATACCAAGAAAAAGTTTGCCTCCTGGGCATTAGCACACCCAGTTCACCATTAATTAGACAGCACTGCACTCCAGCCCAAAGTTCCCCATCCTAGGCAAAATATTAACTTATTTCATGGCACACAGAATTCAAAATTTGTTAGGACTTTGGTTCCCTGTGCTTATTGCCCAGGTTTCTGAGATGAGTCACTGCCTTAGCCCAAAAAAACCCACCAACACCCAAATAAATTATATAAGCTACGTCATTCATTATACAGATGCTTAAAACAAAAACCCAGGTATGCTGTTTATCTATCATTTCAACAAGCCCTCATGCACAGAGAGGCTACAGCAGTGCAAGGAAAGGATTTGCAGATCCTATTTCCTTTAGGAAACTCTTCAGGCATTATTCTCAGCCTCAAGAAGCCTGCTGCACAAGTAAGTCTTTAAGGAGAGCAGGTCGGTCAGGCCAGCGTCCATGACATTTACAGGGCTAAAATCCTTCAGACTGATTGCACCAGCTTACGAACCCAGGAAACTGTGATCAGCAGCTGAGCAGGGTTTGAAGCACTGCACAGTCAGTGTTGGCTGCACATCAGCAGCTGTTTGCACTGCTTGTGAGATTTGGGTGGGCTCCAAGAAAGCAACAGCTGAATAAAATAAACTACCAAATTCAGAAAAATAGCTGCCCCAGAGCCCAGTGAATTCTGGTAGGAACTAGAGGTTTAAGGGAAAATAGGGCGTATCTAGGGATCCTTTAACTGGCATACCCAGGGGCTAATGATTTTATGCATTGAGTGAAAAAATGGTTCCTTTGATTGGTTTTCAACTTGCTACTAGGAAATTATGCTCCCATCCTGCTGGGTCTTGTACCCAGCCCGGTGATGCTAAATTTCTCTCTGCTACCTACTGCCTGAAGCTACTTACTTCCCAAAGGATTTCCTGGGTAAAGGAATCATCAGGTGGCCGGGTCATTTCAGAGAGCTACAACACAGCAGGCCTGAAAGCAAAGATAATTTGGCAAACCACTATTGCCAATTGTTAACTGAAGTCACATTTAAGGACTCTAATGAGGGACCACAGCACTGTTAGAGCCAGTGTTGACCAAATGAGAAGCACCAAGATTATCTCTGTTCTGAAGATAATCTTTACAATCTAGGATTTAAATGAGTAAATGGTCAAGTGGCTGGTAAAAACAGGAGCTTTGCAAAGTAATAGGGTGGACATTCATATCTGTATAGGCTATCAAGGCCAAAACTGGAGAGCAGCTCAGTCAGAAACATGACAACATAAATAGATTGGTCTGTTTGTCCTTTGTGGACTCAGCACAAAAACTGTCTCAGTAAGATGCCAACTGCCTCTTTTGGGATGCTGTCTGTACCCAGCTCTGTACTTCTGCCTCAAAATGCGTTTGTGCAAGTCACCTACGGAGAAGCAATTAATCAGTTCTGCAGTTTCCCACTGGAGTCTTCAATGCAGCAGAAATCATCCAGCAAGCAAGAGACAGAGGACCCCAGCATATAGAAACCAAACAAACAAGACAAAAATTTAATCCATAATACAGGGAGCTTACCCTCCTCCAGACCCTGTGCATTCCTCTGCCAGCAAGCAAGCAGCTCTGTCCCTGGCCCGCAGATGATGGTCCTGCCAGAGCTGCCCCAGGAGCTACTTGCCTGAGCCCTTCCAAGCCCACTTCAGCCAAATTAAGCTGTGTTAGCAGCCAGCCTTTAAGCAGCAGTTCTTTGTTAACCTGATTCATTTTGCCTGAAGCAATTAAGGAGGGCTGACACAAGTAATTTCTATGGGAGGGGCAGCAAGAGCAGAGGTTGCCCCAGAGAGCACTTCTGGGAGGGCATGTCCACCCTTTCCAAGGTGTTGGACAGTGCACAAACACAAGCTGTCTCCTGTGAACCTTGAGTATGACTTTGCTCTCCACCGCCCATGCCACCAATGGCACTTCCTAAAGGAGACTGCTGGAAGATGAGAAATAAAATGTGGCAAGTTTTGGTAATAATCTGATGACTTTTTCAATGGCACCAAGTCTTGCTGTAGGCATTCGCTATTGCAGTACCTGTGGGCCAATACCTTCCTTTCCTCTCATGACAACCTGCTGGGAACTGGAAATTGGTTTTGCTGGGATCAAGCAAGCCCTGGGATAGCAGTCACTGCAAAATCTGGTGCAAGTCTTTTTAATTTTTTAGGATTAAAATAGCTACTAATCCCCCAGTTGCAGTGGGTGAAGGGATGAATAAGGAATCGAAGTCCCACAGAGCTCAGCCATCGTGTTTTGAAGCATCTTCAGCAGTGACAGCTGCAGCACTGACAGGGCAACCCAGGGATGCCAGCAGTGATGCACCCAGCCAGCGCTTAGCAAGACATTGGCCAGTGCTATAAAAGTACATAATTTACTCATAAACCCTAAAAGAGGTTACTCTAAAACATAAGCAGTGTGCCCAGGTGGCCAAGAAGGCCAAGAGCATCCTGGCTTGTATCAGGAATAGCGTGGCCAGCAGGACTGGGGCAGTGATCGTCCCCTGTACTGGGCACTGGTGAGGCTGCACCTCGAATGCTGTGTTCAGTGTTGGGCCCCTCACTCCAAGAGAGACATTGGGGGGCTGGAGCGTGTCCAGAGAAGGGCAACGGAGCTGGGGAAGGGTCTGGAGCACAAGGCTGATGGGGAGCGGCTGAGGGACCTGGGGTTGTTCAGCCTGGAGAAAAGGAGGCTGAGGGAGACCTCATCGCTCTCTACAACTGCCTGAAAGGAGGGTGTAGAGAGGTGGGGTCGGTCTCTTCTCCCAGGTAACAAGCGATGGGCGAGAGGAAATGGCCTCAAGTTGCGCCAGGGGAGGTTTAGACTGGATATTAGGAAAAATTTCTTCACTTAAAGGGTTGTCAAGCACTGGAACAGGCTGCCCAGGGAGGGGTTGAGTCACCATCCTGGAGGTATTTAAAAGCCACGTAGACGTGATGCTTAGGGACATGGTTTAGTGGTGGGCTTGGCAGTGCTGGGTTAATGGTTGGACTTGGTGATCTTCAAGGTCTTTTCCAACCTAAACGATTCTATGATTCTGTGATTCTATAACCAGTAGGGAAGCTGTACTAAAAGGATGCTGGGGTGTATTATATTTCCAGTTCCCAAAGAGAGGAGGAATGCTGACTAGGAATGGTTCGAATGCTGAAATTCAGTAGTTTTCTGATCTGAGGTTTGATTTATGCCTTTGTGTGTTGAGAGGTAATTCTGCCTAGCATAGGGGAACTGGCTAAATTTTAGTTGTTATTAGGATGGGTTTCCCTTTAGAAATCATCTCCCAAAATGAAGTACAGCAAACTGGAAGGATAAAACTTCAGCATCATATCAAGGAGATGAGACTGTTGTGAAGCAGAGCAGTGCTGGCAAGATTTACTGGCCATATTGCCAGTTTCATTGGAAAAACAGGAGGAATTGTCATTTAGACAAAACCAACTGTGTCCCCAATGTGTTTGAAATATGCTGAAGACAGAATAAACGCTCTTTTGGGACAGGGCTCTGCAATAGGACTACTCTACATGTAGGAAACATGCTGATCAGTCTGGAGTCACCTCATTTTCACCAGGGTAACACTAATGGACCTTGTTCCCCATATCCTCCTGTCTGAAAACCCAGTTTCTGACTCTAAACTCAGTAACCTGGTTGTCCTACTTATTACTAATAATCGTATTTCTTTACAGCAGCAATCCAGCAAGAGTGGGCACTTGAACCTCTAAATAAATATCTGGCTGATACATGGAGAGAAAGGAGAAGAACTGGTGAGCAGTATTACCAGCACCATGACAGCAAAGGTAAAGCAGGGCAAGTCCAAATAAAACTCTTTGAAGTTTGCCAGATGGCCAAAAGTCCCAGTTTTGTCAATTCATGCAATGCTTTGCTGTGGGAATCCTTGCCCAGCTCCTTGCTGCAGTTCCCCATCCCACTCACAGCCAAAGGTGAAGGGACAGGGAGACTTGGGGTGCTGCCATCCTCTTGACTTTCCAGTCTTCTACTTTGTGCTTTCTTGTGCTTTCCTACAAGCTAGCCTGGGTGTTACAAATGCAACCTCTGCCTTTCTGTGCCAAATAAGCACCGTCCTTGCCCACAGTTCACACCCTGCTCCTGACCCACAGCAGTGGTGGTCCCAATACCGGTCTCTGCTCCAGACCACAGACTTGTGAGCAGCACAAGTGCCTATTTGATGGAAGGAGTAGGAAGGAGTTCTCCTTGGGGGAAATGTGAGGCTACACAAAACAAAGCTTAGCTTTTTTCCTCTTGGAAATGTAAATATTTGGAAGAATGGCATTATCCTGCCTAAAGTAGGATTTCAATACATTAAAAAATGTTCATTGTTTCAGTCCTTTCCTTTGCTTCTCATTTGCAGTGAGTGACTTGACACCACCAACCACCATACTGGCTCTTCTAAGAACATCTTTTACTCTCTAATGTCATTTCTCCCACATTTCCCATGAAGTGAGATATCACTTCAATTATCTTACTACAGGATGATAATAGGTTAGTCTAGCACAATCTGCCTTTTGCCATCCATCACAGTGGGTTTTACCCTGGTTTTTATTTCCCTTGATGCCACTATCTTGTAGAGTACCAAGGTCAGACCAAGTAGGCTACAACCACACACATCACTTTTTCCCTTTCCTAAATAAAAGGACGCAAGTATTGTGTTGGCTATTCTCCAGTTATACTGTACCATCCCTGATTTGAGAAAATTCATAAAAGTTCTTGGTACCAGACTTATAATTGGTGATCCACTTGGCTACGCAGTCTCTCTCTCTCAAGTCTAATTGAGCCTGAGTTGAGTAAGGTCTCCTTCCAAGTCATTATCCCTTTCTGACCCTCAATATCTGTTTTTTATTGCCGATCAGTCCCCTTTAGTGCCATGTACCTCTTTACTTATTCCTAATAGTCTTTCCAAGATGGCTATTCATAGTCACTGCAAAAAAACTTTTTGCTTGTGACATAGATGTTAAGTAGCTTTTTTACCTTTGGCTTCCAAAGCTCCATGTCTCCTCCACACTGAACCCACTGCAGCTCTACTTCACTCTTCCCTCCAGATGATTTCACTGCTTCCCTTCATTTCTCAAAGTCTGCCCTTAAAAGAAAAGACAAACCTCTGTTTCTCCTCCTACTTTATTTCACCAGTTCATGTCCACCAGGTTATTTGTTCTGATCAGCTCTTCTACAGTGTTACCTTAACCAAAGTGAAATCTAAAAAAATTGCCTCCACTTGTCATTGCTTCAGTGGTTGATGAAGATATCCACCAGCTTCCTCTCTGCAAACACCTGGCTAGTCACTAGCAGCCATGCATGGACTGCTGTTGTTGGGTGATGTTCACCCTCTCTTTCCTTCTAGCAAGCCATAGGCAGGTGGGATCCCTTGTTTTATGGTCACTAGTTGCTGATTGTTGCATAAAATAAAGTTATACCAGTTTTCCCTGTATAAGCTCACAGTGGTTCATCAGCTACTTTCCTCAGTCATTCTTCAGTGTGCTCATCACTATTAAAAACAACCCTGAATTACTCACCATGGACCTGCCCTCCAGAGCTAACCAGCCAGCCCAACACAGAGGGGCCACCAGCCCACCAGCTCTTCCTGGTGCTGCTGATGCTGCTTCAGCTGAACCATCTTACCTTGGCTGAGGAGGGCGTAAAGACAAAAAGAAAATAAAATAAAACCCAAAAATGTATTTCTCATTTGAACTGCCAAAACATCATGAGGCTGTGGCCTGTTGGGGACCATCACCTCATACACCACAGTCTGAGATGTTGGGAAACCTTCTGCAGCCATTAAATCAAAACTACACACTGCAGCTTAACTTTGAGGCACAAGGCAATGCATGTGGCACCTCTGAAAATATAATCTCACACAAAAACTGTTGCTAGGATATCCCCAGAAATCAAGGGACTGAGGGAGTGGTTTTCAGAGGAAACAAGCTCATTTAGTAGAGGCGTGGTGGGCTGCTTAACCTCATAACCAAAATGGAGCACAACTGATAAAAAAACTGCAGTTCCAGAAGAGACTTCGGGGCAACTTTCATCATAACTTGCTGGGAATCAGGTGAGCAGCTGCCCTTCATAATACGGAAATCACATGTCTAATTTCCTGTCTATTGAGTTAAAAGCTGCCTCCTGATTTCATGTGATGATATCTAGAAGACATTATTTCTTTTACGGGCATTCTCTTTCATCCACATGCATTTTTACTGCAGTCACTATTTATTTTCTCCTAACTCATCTTCTGCATTAACATCATCTTTGCCAGGTGGAATTGAAGCAATAATTCAATCTGAGTTAGGTTCCAGGAAGGACCCATGGCCTGGGTGTCTGCTGAGGCTTGGGAAATTGATTTCTTGGCTTGCAACAGGCACTAAATTCTCCTTATAAACCACTGAGCATCTTCTTATAAGATGTGAATGGCTGGTGTCACAGCAGGTGCAGTTTGCCTGATAAACGTAATCACTCTCAGAGTTGGACAGCATGGGCATTTGGACAGGAATCAACAAGTCAGGTTATTTGTTGATTTTCTGAGCTCAGGCTGTGTGCTTTGGAGGCAAAGTGCGAACAGGCAGAACAGGAATAGCTTTTTCTTATGGCCAAGGGATGGAGGAAGGAGGATGGGGGAAGGAAGGAAAAAGAAATCAACTATCAACTCTTTTCACATAATATTTGTGAAAAATCCAGCTTAGGAGATAAGTCTTTGATATGTAGGTTGCCTTACCTGGAGACTTGCAAGATCCCCAACGTTTTAGAGGTTCTTTTCGAAACTCGGTTGAAGCCATCTTTATTCATGATGAGGCTCATCAAAGAGAAGCGTGGGCGATCCGTCAAATAAACTGGAGTTTCCCTTTGAATATTATGAACATAAATATATAAAGCCAATTAAGTTTCATGGATTAGTTTCCCGAACTGCTGGATAAACTGGAAGATATTGTTAGCCAGCTAAGCTTGAATGATGTGGTTTCCATTAACCAGATCTTCAAAAAAGGCTTTTATTGTCAGAAAGACAGCTTTTGCCACCTGAGCTGAATTTATTTTAGTGTTCAGAGTAAAAGCTTATTTTTTAATAGCTTCTAATTCTGCTGCAAAATATGTTTGGGACAACTACTGAGTGAAGGTCTCATCTTCAGAGAGATGACTGGGGTTTAGTTGCTTAAAACTGAGAAGGATGAGTTCACTCCTGTTAAAATAATTTGAGCAACAACACAGTAAATCAAGAAAATAAAATTCCCTAATGAACAGCTCGAAAAATGCTATCTGGTTTCTAAAATTGAAATATGGCAAATGTTAATCCTTTGATGAGACATAACTATTTTGAGGGTAGTACTTCCATGAAAAGACAGAAAACAATCAAAGTAAAAAAATGGCTTCAGAGTATGTCTGTATTTGATAGCTTCTTGGGTAACTCGTTCAACTCCCCTGGCTTAAACATTTACCAGGTACGTACATTTCAAGAACTGATCAATTTCCTTCTGCAATATCACTTTACATTTTCATTTCATCTTAAATCAAAATTATCTTTCCCATTTTGAAATCATACTTTATTTTGATTTATCTGCTCATAACTGAGGATGTCAAGCTCTACTGTCCTGCAGAGATACAGAGTTCCTCTGCCCATGTTACTGGTGCCAATTTAGCTAGAAATCCTGCATCACAAGGACACATTTGTCCTACTGGCTTCAGCTCAGGAGTATCAAAAAAAATCCATTTATTTCTGAACTAGAAAGAACTAGAAACAGAGAGAAAGCGAGTGCTCAGAGACAAATGCCAGGGGACACTTTCTCAGGAGGAGCTTCACAATGCAGTGAAAGAACTAAGGCAGCTGTCTGGCTTTTAACTCTGCTTTATTGCACCTTGTCCACAAAGAGGACAAAACTCACATCTATTTCACAAATATCTTAAAATTAGTTGCAGCAGCTTTTCAATGGGGAACTCAGATTCTTCTGGTCTGGAAGGGCACGTGTTCACTTCAGCTGGTGAAAAGTCAAGTTCATGGTACAGCTCCCACCCAAAGCTGTTGGGAGGTTTTCCCCTCCTTTGGCACTCATCTCTCTCCAATGCCGAAAAATCAGGTGTGGACAAGCAACTGATGGGCAAAGCTGGAAGAGACATTTCCAGGCACTAGAATGATCCATGGTGCCCCCATGAGGCAGAAAAAAGGTTTCTGGGGGCAGCTTAACTGCTGATTTCCTCTAGCTTGATAAATTAGCATTTGTTTTAATGTCCATCCTAACTCTAAACAAATACTAGTACCCTGAGTAGCTCATACTGTGCATTACTTGCTTTGAAAGATATTGTGGTGTCATTCCTGGGAAGAATTTTAATCTTAAATTATGAATGCGTGTCTTCAGCCACAACTCCACGTAGACTTTTGCCTGAAAATTTCCTTGTACCAGGAAACAATCAATGTTCTGATTCATTAACAAGAAATCCAGAAAAATCCTTCTATGTGATATTTCTAGTCAGTGGAAAACATGCACTGCAATCTTTTAAAACATCTATGTCTATAGCTATTTATCTCTGCATATACGTATATTTATATATTGCTGTTAATGTTTAGGGAAAGATTCACTGATATCTGCTGGCCGCAATGGAACTTTCTCATCACTTTATGTTGCTGCAGGAACTAAAATCAATTGAAAGCCTTTGCATGAATTAACGTTATCTTCAGAACGTAATATAGTGCTTACTCCTGCCAGTTATTAAGTGATGCGATGACAGTATGCAACAGCCATACAGTTAAAGTATTTCAGTGTCTATATCTTTAAATGTTAATGATTTGAAAGGCACTTCAGATTCCTGAGCTATGTGTTTCTTACCATTTCATAGATTTCTCTTAAATATAAATGCCAGCTGAAACTTTCCTGAGTTTATAATTCTTGATTATGAAGTACTTACTGAACTCCATAATTTAATCTCTTTTTCTGTGTTTCTTGCTGCACTTTCTTACACAGGAAAGGACACTCAGGAAACTTCAGGCTTTACCCAGAAAGCCTGAATACACATCGTTACCAGAACAAACTCACCAAGAAGCCCAAACAAGTATCTTTACCGAAGGAGACAAAAAAAATGGGAATTACAAGACTAAATAGTTCTGAGAATGCAAATTTCCAGATCCCTCTTGTTTATTGTTAATGATTTGCAAGTCATTAAAAACCAGCATCAGTGGGTTCTTTATAGAGGAGGGAATGAGAGAAGAAAGTCAGAAAAAAACTCACAAGCAGAGAGGAGGTCTCGGCCATCCCATCAAATTGTGTTTAGCAGATGAAGCAGCGTGCGACACGCAGAAGGGAGGACGGTTATGTCTCCAGCACTTTCAGGAGAGTTCATAATGGGCTGATTGAGAGACAGAGACTGATGTCTTCTGCATGCCAGATAGTGCTAAATATGCCCATTGTTAAAGATATGAAGATTTTCAACAATCAGGCAGTATCCCAAGAAATTTCTGATGTGCCCTTACAGACATTCACCTTTTCACTGATCAGACTGCTGCTGCAGAATGAAAGATTTCTCAGCACCATGTGCACTTCTCCTCAAATGTCAGGCTCAGGAAGCAAGAAGAATGCCTAATTCTTATGTTGCAAGGCACTGAGGATGAAATAGGGTCAGCAGTCAAGAGCCACCTCAAAACCAGGCATTGCCCATAAATTGTCGTCATTGAACAGCATAGCTGCCTGCTCTCCTAAGGCAGCTTGGTGGGGAACTCTGTAATGTATTGCGATGAGTATGTGGCAGTTCAAAATATAGCACTGCAGACCAGGACACCACAACAGTGAGCAACAGCTGGGGTGGTGGCTACTGCAGGGCTGGACTTTTCTGTGCCCATAACAGCATGCCCCACTAGCCAGAATTTATGCTTGGGGTTAATGGGCCCTGCCAACAAAATGCGCGTTCTCAGATTCCTTACTGCAGAGCAAATACAATGCAGGGACTGTCGTAAACAAACAAACAAAAAAAACCAACCAGACAAAAAAATTTAAAAAGAAAGGTTTTCAAAGTCTCCAAGGAAGAATCAGAGCTTTTTCAAAAGAGGATTTCTGACTTGGCTGTCTGACGCACAGGGAGCATATCTGCAATTCTCAAGCCACAGCATTTAATATTAAAATGTCATTTTATTTCTTCTTTCTCTGTGATATCAAAAATGGTAACTAGGCAACATCTCAACTACTGAGTGGACTCTAAATCTCAAACCACTTAAATATGAGATCAAAGTGAAAAATGGCAAACAGTAATTTATAGCCTGTTCGTTTTGTTTGGACCTAGCACAGCCAACCATCCTGCCCTTACAACCCCTATACTAAGATCTTCATATGCACAAAAGAGAGGGGAAAGGGAACTTGCAGGATGGTTCACAGACAAGATGCTAATGGCCCCTCCATGGGATGGATGGATGGATGGATAAACACCTGGATTCAAGGACTACCCAGTGATGTTGGCCCCAAAACAGCTGCCTGCTGCTGTTTTGCATCTCAGTAACTCAACTGCCATTTTCTATATGAGAGAGAGCAGAGAAGTGGCAGTAAGACATAAATCTACCACTGTGTACAAGGACTTGTCCAAACCCAGTGTATAGCCCAGTGTCTTGGTCATGCAAAGAGCTGTCCCTCTGCAGAGACCACGACACAGGGACATTCACCCGTCCATTGGGCACTGGCATCCCGTGTGTGACACCGCTACATCTCCACCACCAATAAATGACCTATCTCCAATTCTTCCTCCAGGAATGCACATGAACATTGCACATGGGAACATTCAAACTGACACTTGTTGCTCGTGTTAAGCAGGACAGTCACAAGGTCCGTCTGGCCAGATGAACAAGGAGAAGGAGCAGGAGTTTGGTTTACGTGCCTCAGCTCTTCCTGAGGTCTCCCCAGCAGGTTTTCCTGTGTTTTACTTCTGCTCAGAAATGAACTTTGGTTCATTTTGCTCTGTGCAATGGTGCTTTGATTTCTCCAGGTATATCCTGTTTCATAACGGCTTGAATAATTAACACACAAATGAGGAGAAGTAGAAAAACTTGGAGGTTCAAAATATGCACACCTCCCTTCTCTACAGTGAAACCGTTTAACATGCAGCATATAATGTCAGCACCTGTACTACTTTAAACAGAGTTACTCACATTTCCATTTAAGAAATGAGCTTCTTCCCATGAGTGGACGAGGGGGCTGAAGCAGATTTTGTTTGAGGAGATGTTGGAGACAACCACTGTTAACAGATTTTATTAATAAAAGGAAAAGCAGCCACTTGTATTTTCTGACAGCCCCAGAGTTATCTATGTTAGCTCATAAATCAGCTACTGCAAGAGCTGTTTCGACTGATGGATCAAAAATGCTATGAATTTGAGAGCGCTTCATGGGAACCGGGACAGAAAGGCAGCCGTGTGAAAGACTCAAATAGCCTCCTTTGGCTTCAGCAGCCTTTATGAGTGACACAATCACCCACAGAAAACAGTTTAGTGAGAGTTTTTGTCTTCCTAAAACACAGCTGACACATGGGAGTGATTTAACTTGCTAATGAAATTACTCCTGTGAGTTGATATTTTCCCCCTCTCGTGTACATATCCTGGTTGCATAACTGATAACTAATTTAGACAAGCATGGAAGGAGCTTTGCCAGGCTGCTTCCAGCATGGTCCCTTCGAACAGCGAATACCAGCTCCGCAGCCAGGCAAGACATGTAAAGGATAAGGGCTGGACCACTGCACAGAAGGACCTCGTAGAAACAAACCTCTTAACCACGAGGAGGTCACTGGGGACAAAGATCCAAAAAAAGACTAATGAGTTTTTAACAAATTAAGCCTATTTCTTCTCTTGGTCATTTCCAAACACAGTAACATGCACATTAAAGCACTTATTATCATTCATGCAATATTATGAATAAACAATTTAAACACTATGTGGGTCACTGGCCATTTTTTAAAAGCTGAGTTCACCCTTCACACAATGACCTTACCTTATGCTTATAAATGTCCACAAATAATTCACAAGTGAAAGACGATTTTGTTTCCCCTCACTTATAGAGCTCAGGTTATCTGATAAACCTTTAAAACAGTGCTTTGCCAGTTAGTCGAGTCTTCACTTGATTAATAGTAAATACACAGAATAACCCTCTTGTGAAACAGCTATTCATTTGATACAGGCACAGAACTGCCCCTTGCAGGTATTGGTGAAGGCATAAAAATAGCACGTTCCTCCTGGATAATGCACAACCATGAGAAAGGAATTAAGTTCACCGAAAGGTTCACAAACCTCTGATAACAGCACAAAAATCAATGGGACACTAAAAAGCTGTAGTGCTGCTCATGTGTTGGACACCTTGAAAGTGCCGAAGATATCCCTCCCAGGTCCAGAGGGATGGCACAGAGAGGCATGAGGCAACGGGCAAGGTCAGACAGCAAATGTCCCTGTGATCAAGTTGATTCATTTTGATAGCTCAGTGTGAGTAGTTCTTGAAGAATTTCATTTATTTTTTTTTATTTATAAGCCGCTAAAAATGCAGTCATCATATTATCTCTGGGTACGCGAGCATTGCACCACAAAAAATAACTTGCTGCCAAGTGCAATCTGCAATTAATAGCTCAAATATTAATTTAAGTCCATAATGCATGCACATATAATTTCAAACGTAGGGAAAGAAGCATGTATAATTGAAAATCTTTAGTAATTTTCCAAAGAATCCAATATCAGTGCAGCGGATTCATTTGTTAGGCGAGCTGTCTTGGGGAGGTACAGCTAATACAATGAGTAATTGTTAAGAGCTATACAAGCTAAGGAATCTTTTCTTTACCTTTTAAATTACTTGAAAGCGCAAAAACTGCAGAGAAGAAATGAGGTCAGTTCTTCGATCCTGCTCCAGCTTCCAAGCAGCGATCGGCAATGCAGACAACATGAAAGACCAAAGGGTTTTCAGGGCTAATTAACTGATGGGTCCATTTCTGCACATTCCACCTGCTTTGGTGCATAGGCAGGGGTTTCCCACCGCCTGTTAGAAGAGGGCAATTTTTGCCCTCTGGAGTCAGCTACCCTCCCTGAATCAAATTGGCTTGCTGGGAAATCTCAGAGCAGGTGAAAAAATCGTTTAGATCAAGTGACATGGAAGACAGAGGGGAATTTTTTTCCCCCAAGAGATGGGGAAGCCAAGACTTAGCAGAGCTAGGAAGACTCAGCCCCTGCCCCTGCGGTCCCTTGCATCTCACGGGTCTCCCACAAACCACAGACCATGAGCAATACCTGAACAGGGTACTGCTGAAATCCTACTGCTATCGGCACATCCTTGCTGGAAAAGGTCAGGCTGCCCATGCAACCTGCCAGCATCGCGTCTTTAATCAGGAAGGGGGAAAATCCATGACATTTATAAGCTACCAGTGATCCCACGCACCAGCCAGCTGGGCAGGGGAGAGAGCAGCCGCTGCGCTACCACACTGAACCAAACTTGTTTCTGCAGGAATAGCACAAATTCACTCTTTCCTTCTCCAGCGCTATTTCCTCTGCAGTAGCCGTGCTGACTCAAGGCAGGTGCAAGAGGACATCATCCTTCCCTCCTAAAGACACCGTTCTTTCCTTTACATTAAAATCATAACTTTTAATGCATTAAACTGCCGCAATGCAATTAAAACTGCTAACCCTCAGAGCACAGGAGACAATTAAATAGTTTCTTTGCCATCCGTTAATGTAATGGGGTCTAAGCACGGCATTAAATTCAGCAAATAAAGCCAGAGTGTGTTTCCAGGAGCGGTGCTCAGGGCAGGGTGCTCAGCAGCAGACTACGGCCACGGCACGGCTGCCTATTCTGCTATTAACTGAGGAGGGAATTATCATATAAAGGGAAATCGGGGGCAATATGTAAACATAAAGACTACAGACCAGGGATTTTTTTTAAACTACCGTTTGAGGTGGTATATCTCCTACAAAGACACATAACCATCTCAGATGAAAAATATTTATTTGAGAATATCTCGTTTGCCTATTGTACTATGGGCCAATAAAAAAATAAACCAGACAATTTAAAAATACATCCAGAGACATAAACTCTTTTTTGTTATGGCTGCATTTTCTCAATACAAACAGGCACCGCAAACAAATGACTATAACACATCCTCCTGTTGATTAAAAAATGATTTATATTGAATTACACCTTCAGGGTTGATTGGATGATGTGTTCAATCCCACTCCCTGCCCTCCTCCAGCCTAATAATATACAACATCAGCTCTGTGATAATGCGATTATATTAATGGATCCAGTATTGCTACTGTGTTTGAGAGCAATCGTTGTTAGAGAGCTCATGCTTCCCAAGGAGATCGATATTTTTAATTCTAGTAAATGAAGAGCAGAATAAAGTTTTGTCTTGGAAACAATATGGCACTTCCTATGGGGAACAGTGTCCTGCAAACTATTTCCCACACATATATTAAAATTCCAACATAGTGACAAATAATCCATTATACCGTGTTCCTGTCTACCACCAAGAGAAACGTGTGAGAAGTCACTGGTTCATTCAAGTGTGCTATGGCTATAATTATTCTCTGCTGTAATTATTTGTTCCTACTTTTCTTATGCCAGTGGGACAGGTCCATCAAGAAGATACTGAGCTGAAACATGAGCACAGTGTCTTTACCCCACAGACCAGCCAGCCTCAGGGAGGTGACCACACACCCCAGGCTTTGGATTTTGGAAATTACCTTAGAAAAATACACTGATTTTGCTGCTGTGGCTTCTGGCCACCTCTATTCAGAATGCTTTAAACCCTTTCGGGTCCCTTTGCTGTCACAGCAGAAAAATAACAGAACAATAAACTTTCTTTTCCAGACCTCCTGCCTTTTTGAATAGTCAGTGGCAGTTCCAGGTAGGTGCAAAATTGTCTGGCACATAATTCAGGCAGAATGAAGGGGAAAGGGAGGTAAGGCCAATGGTTACATTGGTGTCAAACAGTATAATTTTCGTGTTCGGTAATGATGGAGCTCTACGTTGGTAATGCTTTTAAAAACTCATGGAAAAATACACCTCAGGTACAAACTACCTATCGTATATTTCTTTGATTTCTTTCCCATTTTGATTTCCAATTAATTTTCTTGCAGTAATCTCACTAATTTGTTTATAAACCATTTTCTGTGCTTGTTTCCTATCAGCATTCACTTAAATGTCAGGCCTTTTATTAAAATGTATTGAGTTGTAGATAAACACAACTCTACATTATGAGATTGGAGAAATAATGAAAAATGAGTGTTTTATGGTTTGGAAACCATGTAAACATCATCGTGTTTTTATTGATGGAATGGTAGTATGGGGGAAGGGTAAACCACTAAAGTCAATGCAATCTTTAATTTAAGGAGTATTTTTATGATGTTCTCTGTTAATCTTCTAAAGCTGTTTGCAGAGTATAAAAATATGTTTGCTATAGGGAAGTCTTTATAGTATGAGTGATAAAATACTCTTATGTGGGGTTTTCCATCCATTGCATCATTTGAATTTAGCAAACCTTGGTCCTTACGAGCAGAGCAATTATGACTATTATGATATTAAACTGGGAAAATATTTTGTTTAATGAACAGCGAAGAATTACAATGCATCACCACCCTTGGGAAAAGCAATGTGTTCAGCTCACAAATAGCACTAACAGCCTCATCGACACCAGATGTCCAATTTTCAAGAGTAGCTTCCTTAAAGCCTGAGTGCAGCACTGAGGTTTCCGCTCCAACACAGCCCCTTGTGCGAGCAGAAATCGGGTCCTCACCCATTGGAGAGCCTGAAAAATCAATTGTACGGCTGTACTGCAGCCTCCTTCTGTTTATTAAATGTTGTGCTCTGGATGATTCTGCTTTATTTCATTGAATAAAAGGAGCCAAGACTTGTGTGGTCCCAGACTGGTTCCTGTCCTGTGTTTGCAGAAGCCCCTTACTCCATCTCCTACAGTCTGACATGACCATCACCACTTCCAAATCTCCAGGGCTCCCAGGTATTAAACAGCAAATTAAAGCACTTCAGAACCAACCTGCGAACTTCTCCTTACATCTCGGCGTGTTAGAAAGGAGGGCTCAGGAAAAAATGCACTGCTCGGCTCCTTCTCGCTCAGTGCAGTAGAGAGCAGAAATGGAAATTCAGCCTCCCCTTCTGCACTCTCCTGACCAGGAGGGAGAAGGACATGGTGCAGCATTTTTTAGGCAAGGGAAATAATAGACCTTGGAAGGGACAATCCAAGCCTGGTGGGAAAGCCACTTCTAAAAGCATCAGAAAAATGTTTTTAAAATATATCTTTTAATTCCAAAGCAAAGCAGGGACACGCCAGTTTCTTTGAATGCTAAGTGTATTGAACAAATATTAAGAAATTCTTTCTCGGGATTTACTGACTTCTTAAGTGTCCTTCTCAGTGTTTAAAGGGCAATATAATAGGACTCTGAAAAGAGTCTGCTCATTGGTACTATTAAATCCTATCCTTTACCTACTAAAGAGTGCCTCACCCGAAAAGCAACAGCCTGGTTCTGCCATCACATTTCTCTTCTCTTCCATCCTTCTTGCCCCGTTTGCATGAGCTCTGTCACATTGATTTGGTATCACGGAGCAAACATCAGAAGTCAAATGATGTGCCACAGCTTCTGATTGCTGTCTTAACAAGAGGGAAAAATGAAGGAGGAGTGCAGCAGGGAATGGCTGAGTGAAGGGAGACGAATGGAGGACAAAACCAATCCCTCTGTGACTCCATCCAAACACATAGGTCTGAACTAAGAGGAACTTTTTTCCTTTTTTTTTTTTTTGCAAAACAGAACTTCAATACACAAGGTCGAAAGGGTCAGCTCCGTCCACCCTTGCTCAGCCACGTTGTGCTTGTTGCTCCTCCGTCTTGAGCTGGTGTATGCAGGAGTGGGGCTCGCCAAGCTCAGAAGATAAATGAGTGCAGTGTTATTCCTGGGGAAAATTATTCTGTGACAAATCAGGGTAACTTCCATAGCACAATGCTTATTTAAATCTTGTCGTGGGACCCTGAGCAACACTAGACTGCCTTGCACCCCGCAGCACCCTCCGGGTGCTGAGCAAGCTGATGGGAGACGTGGGGTACCATGCCGTGTGAGCAGGGCTCATGGATGTCACTGGCTTTCTGTTCCAGGGACAGCTCCAAAATCCTCAATAAGCCCTACAAATTCAGCATGGCCACTTGAGGGATGACTCATCAGTTGTTTCCCCAGGGCACCGCTCCTCGGCACAAGCTTGCTTTGGGGTATTTCAGCAGCTTTTCTCACATCTTACCCAATGCATAAGTAAAGCGTGAAGAAGCGTTTCACATTTTTTTGGCATTCTGTGATAGTCTGAGGAGTGAGGCCATTGTGAAGGTTAAGAAGTAAGTCTCGAGAGGAGACATCTTCAATCTGTAATTTTTGGACAATATTGCATCCATGAACCTCCTGCTTTTCTTACCCACAGCACATTACTAGCTCAGGACTGTCACTTATTACTAACCCTCAGGTGCAGGTAGGGGCATATCCCTCTTGTCCTTTTGCAAGGTGTATATAACCTGTTACTGGGAAGTTTGCACATTAGTCTTGAGGAAACCAAAGAAAAAGGATATGAAGTCTCTACTGCAGTCAATGCAGCAAGCCAACACGAAAACTGCCTAGCTGGCCATGCCGCTTTCATGTTTGTGAGTTAACAAAACAAGCACCAAAGATAGTATGCTGGCAAAACCCATTGTCCCTTACATGTGGTTTACCCCCACAGTTTGCCTTTTTCATGTATCTTTTTTCTTTATCATACGCACTCATGTTGCCCACTTGGCTAAGCATTGACTCCATTGGCAGGAAGTTTGCACCATTGCTAATGTCATTAAGAGCGGTCATCCTGCAGCCATGGAGCCCTGTAACAGGGTATTGCCATCGCTAGTTACAGGCTATAAGTTTTGCCCTAAGTTTGCATGGCCTCAGCTCTGCTCTGCCTGAAATTTTCCTGACCTGCTTGCAGCTTTCTCTTACTTGGTTTAGCTGTCACAACAGTTTTTCTAAGTGACATCTGTCTTTGGCTCATTTGTTTTACTTTTGTTTATCTTTGGTACAACCATAGTTTTATATAGACAGCAGTAGCAAGCAGTTATTCTAGGCAGAGCAAGATATTTATCACTAATGCACTGATGAGTAGAGAAATCGAGACCTGCTGCAATAACAGAGGCTTTGAGAAGTGGGGACTCAGGATGCAGCATAGCGGGGTACAGACACCAGAGGGTAAGAGACGGGCACAGGTTGGCATGGGACACCCCATGCCTGTACACAGCTCACCCACAGACAGTTAAAGAAATGCAGAGCTAGAGCTGGACAAAACTGGTTTCTGGGGTAACCAAGAGAACAGCATCTCTGTTTTCTGCATTTCAGATGCTCTGAAATAGTATCTAACGTGTGTAAAGGGCACCACACGTAGTAAATTGGGATGCGACGTGGAGCTGCGGACCAACGAAGAAAGGAAAAGGTACAAAAGCATGTTAGCAAACACATAAAAGTTACTCCAAGTGGTGAGGAAGAAGAAACCACCAGCATGGGCATCCTATCCCAGCAAAGGACCGCGGATGCTGACACTCGCCCTGACACCCCCATGGCCAGCCCCAGGGTAAAACCCCCAACTGTAGCACCCAGAAAAGCAGGGGGAACGTAATGCCAGGAAAAGGGGTAGAAACTACAGAGTATGTGAGTAACAATTTTAACTGTATTATTATTATTATTACTATTAAAAGGTTTTCTGCATAGATGTATTCTTTCTCTTTCTGTAATAAACACATCTGGGTTAACAATGATGATTCTTGGATTAGACAGTTAAGATTTCAGTAAATTTTAAAAATAAATCCTCATCCTTATGTGTAACGTGTGTTTCCTCTTTGCTCGTAAATGAGGTTTTGAGAGTAGAAATACTGTTCGTGGTAGCCTAACAGCTGTATTTCACACCCTCTTACCCAGCGCTCACTGATTTACACCCAGCAGCAATCGCCCTGCCCAGGCAGGCTCTGGGGGTGCATCCCACGAGTGATCCTGCCTGTGGCCCCATCTTTCCCAGACTTTGCCAGATCCTCTGGGTATTCACACCAAAGTCCACACCACTGCAAGCACTAGCGATGCACACAGCGCTTCATAGGTAAGGAGGGAGTTAAAGGACACGTTGGAACTAGGTGCAATTTAATTAAGTTCTTCCTCGTCACACCATACTGTGGCTTAGAGAGAAGAGGGAGTTAATCCAATTCATAAATCATAATTATGGTCAGCATCTATTGAATAGAAAATCTATGGAATTACAACAACATTGACTCCCCCCACCAATTCCACTGAAATAAAATGCAACAGTGGAAAGGAATTTCACAGGCAAATGTTTACACCGCACTGAATCGTGCCCATTCCAAATCAAACAGTTCCTTCCAGCTAACTTTTAAGCAGGGAATCTGTGGCAAACAGACAAGAAATAATGTTCTTAAACATACGACATACACCGTGATTGCTCGGGAATAAAGGAAGCCCCTTTATCTGTAACATTATTCCCAGCACAAGTGCACAAGCAAATGCTTGCCTTTCCATTTTGAGCAGCAAAATAATAACACTAACGAACGCCCTTCATCAAGCACCCCGCCGTTATTTCTGAGGCTGTTCTGCACTTACAGGCACTGCGGATGCTTCTTGCTAGAGAGGGTGCAAATGAGAGAAATACCACATTACACCATCTGAGCAAAAATCTTCTTTGGGAGTCAACTTATAAATATTTCTGCTGAAACAAGCAAAATGTTTTGCTCATCCAGAAAGATTCCCCTGGGAGGCAGAATTCCCTGTTTCTAAAACTAGGAAAGCCATTGATCCTTTATCTTCCTTCAAAGAGTCAAGAGTTCATAAATGCACCAGATGTAAGCGTACCACCACGCGTTTCAAAAGCATTACGCCAAACACAGAGAAATGCCTCTATTATAATACATACACTGTTTGCACAGAACCAAGACCTGCTCTTAAGTTATACCTAATCCTTGTAAAATCATTGGCAGAAGAGGTACAGTTGCTTCAGCCAACAACTAAATTAAACTGACTGTGAGTCTGTGTGTGCATACCCATTTATGAACAAACTTCTGTCAGCCCCAAAAAATTTATGAACATCTCATTTGTATTGCAGTGGTGTGTGGGTTCTGGATCCTTTTTGCACGGTGCTGTACAACCAGATGGGCCCTAATCAATCTGGGTTTTTTATTATCCAAGTATAGCAACTTCGATACAGCAAGTACTACAGTCCAAGCAACAACAGATGCATGCAAGGTGAGGAAATGCAAGGAAACGATGATAGAGCATCAGTCAGGATGGGTGGTGGTGGTGTTCTGAGCATGCCAGCTCTTTGCTGCTGCCAAGAATTGATAAGCAACATGGCCAGGATGACCTTTGGAGAGGGGCAGATATCTCTAAAAAAGGGTAAGTTGGGTGGTGCCCTGCATTGCATTCTGGCTAGCAACTGGTGAACTGTCAAACAGCTTCTTAGAGGAGCAAAAATTTTCACTTTTGCTCACGCAATTCAGTTAAACTATTATTAAAGTCTGCAGGTTGCCTCTTTTATGCTGCTCCATCTCTGTTTCAGGTCCCTATTTCTTGCGGCTAAGGGGACAGATGTGGCCTGAGCCGTGACGCTCCCCACCCAGAGCCTTGCTGTATTCAGCTGCAACAATCCTCTGGCCAAAATCTCCTCTCCAAAACAGGAGGACCACATAGGACTTTGCAAAACAGAGATCACCCTCAAAATTTTGGCTATGGAAAATGCTAACTGCAGAAGAAAGGGAACCACTGATACAAAAGATGATGAAAAGATAACGTACCTGTTTAGCTGCTGTCTGGGAACGCTCCCAGGCCGCTGGTCCATGTCAGCCCTGGCAGCTACCCAGTGACCTGGCTGCACTTGACATTAAGCAAAGGAGCAAGCAAGGCAAGAGGGTGCCCAAGCCCACTGTCCAGGCAAAGGTGGAGAAATCAAAAGTAACTTTAGCAGAGCCACCAAAGCTGAGGAACCAGCAAGAAGGACGGAGAAAACTGCTGGACCACCAAGCACATCAAGGAAATGGTCTAGGACAAAAAAAAACAAAAGAAATTTTCAGTTGTGAGTTAAAAAATTAATAATTTTTTTAAAAAAGCTGTTGCTACCCTCCCTAGCTTTAATTGATAGCACTGAAACTGTCCTGCAGCCCAGCCAGTCTGCACTGAATGAACAGCTTTTGCAAGGAGCAGAATTTGTGCTTAGCGCTGAGATGGGGGATAGAGCCCTGCAGAGCCTTCTGCTCCTGGAGAGTTACCTTGCTGGGATTTCAAAGAGTATATTGAACATGGACCTGCTGGAAATGCTCTGGTCAACAGAAGGACACATTTCTCATGCTAGGTCTCATCCCCAGTCAGCTTTGGTGCCGTTTCTTCCCATGCCAGGCACCGCACAGAGCATCGTCTCAGCACAGAGACTAAATCCGCATGATACAAACTGCTCTGCCAGTAAAACCATCACCCCTACCACCATGATTCTTCCCAAGCTTATGCACTAGTAAAAGATTTCCAAAGGGCTTCCAGGAAGACGTTAGCAATACACACAAGTATCCCTGTCTGTGAGTGCAAAGCAAGCATTTTGCATTTGTCTGTCCACCCAGTCCCCTGAATTTTATCCTGACCCAAACCTGAGCACAGCCCCAGCTGTGGAGCAGTGACTCAAGCCACAGTCACACACTCTCTAGGATATTAGTTGCAAGCAGGGAACAAGGATCAGACATATTTCAGAGCTATTCAAGTTCATGTTCTTTAAGCAGTGGGCTATTTTTTAAATTCAATTATTCCTCAGTCTTTTTTTTTTTTTTTTTAGCTTTAATTAGCATAACTAGGCTTTCTCCCCATTTAATCTTATTTCTAAAAAGACTGGTTATCTCTAAGAGATGCCATTGGCTATGGGATTCACCCAAATCCCCAATTATCTTAGTCTACACCTAGGTAAATTTGAACTTGATTATATTATATAAATGCAGGATAATCCTATTTTCTTTCTGTGTTTACTTTGGGCTCCGCAGTATTGATGGTATTTTCTCCTCCTGAATTTATTCAGAATTTAAGCCAGCAGATTCCTGCAACTGAAGTGAGTCAATGAATTTAAATCTAGGGTTTCTCTTTTGTGAATAGTAAATTTACCAAGGAGTTGAGTTTTGGTGAAACTGAAGCTATTTTGAACTCAGGTCAAATTCATCAGAGAGTTCAGACTGCAAATTAGCCAAGGAAACCTTCTTCATGTCGAAACAATTTATTTAAATTTTTTTTTTAGGTGAAATATATTCCAGCTGAGATTCATTAAGAAGTGGATAGGCTTTAAGTAAAGTACATGAAGGGAAAATAAGACTATCTCTAGGAAAAATACTTTTAAACAGTAATCGTAACAAAGCACTAAAATAGTTTGACAAGAAAAGCTATGGAGTATTCATCACTGGACGCACGTTAGATATATGGGACCAGACTGGACATCCTGAGGTCTCTTCTAGCCTCTTTCCATTCCCATGATCTTGTCTAACATCCCACATCCCAGTGCAAAGTTATTCTTCTGTCAGGTTCCACAGTGTAAAGTATCTAGTATCCATAGGATTTTTGTATATGAATAAAACCGGTATGCCACTAGTTTGATCAAGGCAATGGTATGCAAAATCCTGGGTTACAACTAGACCTAAGGGCTGATTGTCTCTATCAACAGAAGTACAGCACCAGCCCCTAAAAAGCAACATAGGCACTCATTCTGGGTTTTTTCCAAGGAAAACAGGGGAAAAGGAGGCCAGGTGAGACACCCCACCCTGTGATGGATGTCTAAGGTAGGATCTGCTGTCCCCTACGGTGCAAATTTCCCCATCACTGTGCGGTTAGCTCTGGTTAGCTGGTTAACCAGTGCACAGTCATGCAGCATGAGCTGGGTGACAGTTGTGGGAGATTTAACCAGGGATGAAGCTGATGCCACTTTCTTCATTTTCAGTATACACGCGGCAGTCACAGGCTCTCTCTCTGATAAGAGCTGAGGAAGAAAATGAGGGAAAAGATGAAGTGCAGTGGTTTAAAATTTGTTTGTGATGGGGACTGCTCGTGGCTGCTCTGAGAGGCGTCTGACAGAGTCTTCCTTTTCTGCAGACATAGCATATTCATCAGGCACTCTGTGCTTTATCAGATTTGGGCTACTTCCTTTTGATATTCTGAGAAATCAGGCCTAAGATATTCCCCCAGGGATGTTCCAAACCTGTAATTAGTTTTTGGTTTGGTTTTTGTGTGTGTGTGTGTGTGCACCGCTTCTTACAAGCAAAGCTGAAATAGGGATTAGCTATTCCACACAGGACCCGGGAGGAGGTAGCAGCGATGTCCCCGCTCCCAGGTTTGCCCCCGGGGAGAGAGCCTCCAGGACGTACCACCACAAGGGGCAAGGACAAGGAGCACCGTACAGCACAAAAATGAAAACAACTACTGGTTTGGGGTTTATTACTGCTGTCATTCATTTTTAAGAAAGGCTACATTGGAAGGTTGCAGCAAAGAAGGATGCAGTTTGTGCCTTCGAATGTAGCTATCTAGCTGGTGCAAGGATAGTTTCCTCTGTAGCCATAGGAAACGCAAAGAATTTTTTTGGTCACCACTTTTTTCACACTAAAAGCTGCAAGTTCAGCTATATCAAAATGTTTTGCAAGTGCATATTGTCTTCTCTGAAACTTCTGCCTGGGAAGAAAGGGCAGAAGGAAAAACAACGATAATCTGGGAAAGTAAAATGTTTCATTTTCCCATTTCTTGAATGAAACAACGTTGCTTTTTTTTGTATTTTGAAATAAGTTTGAGCTTTGAGGGTTTTTATTTATTTTAAACAAATTCCCCTCAGTTGTTTTTTATTGGGTTAGGTCTTTAGGAAAACAGTAGAAATAAGAAGGAAACTGCTTGGTCTTAGCTAAATTAAGTGTTCCATTTAACCCAGTTTTCCTCTGGATTCACCAAGGAACAGAAAAATCAGTTATTTTCACAGCTGGAGATACAGAATCTCCCAAACCACTTAAAAATCAATGAAAAGACCCCACTGACATCAGCCACAGAGTAGACCAAACGCGCAAATCTGGTGACCTGCAGCTGATGGAGCCCAAATACTTTTTAAAAGCAACTTTGTTTTTGTCATAGAGTCCACATCATAGCTCTGGGGGAATCTGATCCAAGTGTGCTGGGGATCTGTAAGGTCATATGCATTATCCTCCCTCCAGTTCATTACACTCTTTCAAATCCCTGTTAAAGTTAATCTTTGCCTTGATACCAACCCAAGACTTCACAGTAGCTTGCTGTTAGTAAACTGAAATCTCTTAATGTGGCCTTTGCAGCACATTGACATTTTTCCATTTGTATGGATTAGCAATAATTGGGGTTTTTTTAAGAAGTACTATTTTCTCATTCTATTTGAAGGTTTCCAGGTTTTCACTGAAACTAAAAAAAAAATAATAGGATTCTGCCTTTTTGACAAAAAGACAGAAAGTTTCGAGGAAAATATTTTCACTAAGCTTTCCACAATAAGTAAACCTCAATACACAGCACTAAATCAACAGCAGGGCAGTTGTAACTGCAGAGGTGAAAGCAGTGTAAGCATCCTTTCCAGCTAGCAAGTCACAACTGGGATCAGCCCTACCTTTAAAAAAATGTCTATTCTGTAAAATAACCTCATAAAAGTTTGCTACCCACATGTGTGTAAATACATCTGTTTGATTTAATCCTTATCCCACCTGCTCTGCAGAAGGCATCGCTCCACAAGCAGCATAGTCGCAGCACTTCAAACCCCATCACCTCATCCCGTGTTTGCTTAGACATGTCAGTAAATGTTTACTCGCCTTTGGACTGAAGCAACAAAATCCCATCTCATCAGCTGTTAATTCAGTTTTCAAGTACGTGCTCATTAAAGCAGAGGCTGAACGGACTGAACAGCATCTGCTGCCCGTGTCGAGCACGGCACAGCGACACACTACATGCAAAGGAGAGAGGAGAAAGGCGGTTTTGCTTTTTCTGCTTTTATCCCCATCAAACAGCTATGAAATCTACATTTGGTATTTTTCCTCCAGGGATGTGAAATAAGGAAATTAGGTTGGGGGGAAGGAAAGTAGCTTCTGGCAGCGACTTGGCTACAGCGCTGTAAGACCCCAAAGCCTCACACATCACTGCTCCCATCTTTGGATTGTACCAGCGAAGATTTTCCCATTTCAGAGCCCCGGGCTTTCAGCCTGTGAGCGATTTCAGACACAAGCCATTGCAAAAACAAGCACCTTTTGTCCTTTTCTACCCTGTCAGTCTTTACCATTGAGCTGCTTCAGTGAAAAACTATGATCTAAAGTCATTGCGAGGACACCCCGTAGGAAAGCGGCTCCCTCACAACCTCCTCACAGAGCACTGATTTAGGAAGGGACACTTGGTGCACCCACAGCCTCAGGAGGGCAGCTCTGAGGAAAGTGGTGCCACCACGCCGCTGCAGACATCCTCTATCCACCCTTCATGTCCATCCCCAGCACCTTGCAAGGACACCCTGCTCTGCGATGCACCAGACCCCATGGTTTTGGGGTGCCCCTGCACCTTTCATTGCCCTCCTGCACGGTGGCTGCAGCACGCCCAGCAGGTGCAGAGCATCCCAAAATGCTCAAAAGAAAACACCGGTCTGTCTTTCGAGATGTTCTGGCTTCCCCATTCCACAGAAACATGTTACTACTATCAAATCTTTCTTTTCTTTTTTTTTCAAATTAAGATTTCCCATGAACAGGAAATACAAGATTTCCAGCAAAGTCTATCAGCCACAGAAAAGGAGTAAAGCAGAAACCTGTTCTCCTTATTTCCTCTTTTAATCTTTCCAGTGGCAAAAGAGCAAGGAAAAAGCATAAAACGTGATGGAAAAGCAGAGGCATTGCTTTTGCCATTTCTCCACTCTCTCCCTGTCTGGGGTAAGGGGATTTTTTAATACTCTCCTTTTGTTCTAATGCCAAAACCAGCACAGGGTAAGCAAGAGAGAGAAAAAAACCAACTGTCCTAAAACACAAACAGAAACATCATCATTCTCAAAAAGAGAAACAACGCTGTGCACGCAAATGCAACAGGACATCATTCACATTTTATCTTTGATGGTTTTGTTCCAAATTTTACAACTGAGATCAAAAATCCCAACTATGAACATTTTGCTCAACACGTCCTGAAGACAGGAAATTTTAAAGAACTTCGGAGGATTTGGGTATTTAAGATACACTGTCATGAAAATTTATCACTAAATGTAAGTTTTATTCCTTCTAAAACCTACTTTGGTCCCTGGGAAAGACAGCTAAGTACAGCCCCAGCTGTTTTCACCCTGAAAATCAGATCAAGGCATCAAAGCAGAGGAAAGGAAAGCTGTTGCAGCCACACTGGGAAGAACAAGGTACTCGCTGAAATATATTTCCATTATCAGCAAAACAGGGTCAATGTGGCAAAACTCAAGGAATATTTCGTTTCCCATTTTGTAAATGTGAATTGGGGCCAGGGGCCGGTGGCTGAATTTCGGTGCGTGGAGGGGTCAGACACGCACCAGAGACCCCAGGGTCAGACAATGCTGGGATGGTCCCTGCCAGGCGCCTGCCCAGCACTAGATAAAACAGCAGCTTTCTCCAAAATGGACTCCTTTGTGAAAGGCTTTCTCTCCCCACACCTCATCTGACATTATACAGCTGCCCTCACAAAAAAATGCAGCGTGGAGTGAGAATATATATGATGCCTTGATATATAAGCTGTTTACAGAGAGTAGCTCTTTTAATTAAAAATGACTGCTTGCTTTAAGCACATTATTTTAATATATTTGTTCAAGGTGCTGCTTTTCAAACTGTTGAGAAATACTGCACGTTCCCTTTTCACTGTCAGAAAATAAATTGATTTTATTCGTTCTTTTCTTAAATGAAACATAATTAAAGAGTGGGAATGTTCCCAGTCAAGGAAAAAAAAAAAAAAACAACATTCAATTATAAAACAATCTGCTTTATTAAGTTAAAATTCAATTTCAGGTTTTCATTACATGCAGCTGCATTGAAGTACAATGTCGATAGTTTACATCTGCTCTGAGATATTTGGATGCTACTTTGTAGATGTAAATTCCTTAGTCTTCAGAAGAAAACGGGCAGACTTTGAAATGTAATTTTATCACCTAATCCATTCTGCGTTGTAACCTCTATCAGCAATTAATGACCTGAAACATAAAAGCAAAGTGATGAGCCTATAATGAATTATACCTTATGATGACACTTTCATTACAGAGAACACTACATATATTTACTGCTGACCTTTTACATTTGTTGGTAGTTGGTATTTCATCAAATTAAGTTTAAACAGTACGCAGGGCTGTATGGTACATTAACTTTTTTTGTCTTAAAACGCATTAATGCTTTGTGTGCGCATCTATCGAGCATTTGTGAGAAGTACCACAGAGTCTTTTTATCGCGGTGAGGAAGGTGACTCTCTTACCTCTTCGTTATCTCTTCTCAGGGTGAGAGTTTCCAGCGATGAAGGACTGCTCTACAGACCCTGCTTAAACGATTATAAAGGTGACATTAATTTAATTCATTTAACACCTCCTGAGTTCCCGAGTCCGAGGAACATATACACCTTGACTCCACTGCGTCCAGGAGCTCAGAGCCTGCATGGGCTTCAAGAAACCAAAATCTGTTGCTTCAGACTCTCAGCACAGGTATATAGCCATAATTTCGCTGAAAATAGTTAAGTTTTCATGCATTTTTATATAAAATACAAGGTGGGATTTATCCCTTTTTACTTTCTTCACCAGAAACTAAGCATCTGGTCAAAGTTATGCAACAAACAGGCGGCGGTCAACGGAGGGAGAGAGGCAGTTTCAAAAGGCAACTCATCCCGTGCTGCAAGAGGACAGTGCAGCACCCCTGGAAGTGCCACCTCGTTTCTGCTGGCCACCACAGGGGCTGATGACAAGAGTACACAGGAGCCACACACAGCTGTACATCGGGTTAAGCAGGATGAGCGTCTCCCTTGTAGAGTCTCTCCATTCCTCTAATCACATCCTCTACTTGAAGAAGATACAGAAGATTAAACCCTTCCTAAGGGTCAGTTTTACACTGGTGTAAGCGGCAGCAGCTTTGCTGACTTCTGAAACTGTGCATTGTGGTATGAAATTATGCAGAGGAGCTTTGGGAAGACAGAGCAGGAGAAAAGCCTTCAGGCTGTAATCCTGTATTTATTTATAGGTGGAAGTCTCTCTCCCAACCTTCCAGGAGCATGCAGGTTGTTTCACACCACAGCTGAAAAGGGAAAAGAGGGATTAAAGAGTGAGGTAAAGCTAAAACAAGATTATTTTGCATAGGTTTTAGGCAGAAGAGTTGTCAGCAGATGCTTGTGAGCAAAGCTGAAGTATTGGCAGTGACTGGGTGTAGGTAGCAAAGACCGGAGCCACTTTCAAAGCAATGAGGTTTGGCCACAGTCATGGTAGTCACAGAGGGACGTTATTGCCCATTTCAGTACCACATAAATTCATTGAAACATCTTAACAGAACAGAAAGAAACAACTGAGAGAAAGACGTAGCAGTATAAAACAGCTGGAAGAGTAGATACTAATGGCAAAACAGACCTCTGTCACTGAAGGACAATGCTTCTTCAGACCTTTTTTCAAGTATGTTAGCAAAACACTGGATAAGCAGATACAAGCTCCTGGCACTCAGGGTCTAAGCCATTATGTACTTTCTAGGCTTGACACAAAAACCCCTAGGGAAAATCTCCCCACACCTGTTTAAAGAAGGTCTCTTTTCGCCATTCCAAGGCAGCATGCAGGGTGCCAGCAGTCCCTGAGAGGACACAAGCAGGATGGTCCCCACAGTGGTCCCGGCTGCTGATCCCAGCTCTGCGCACTCCCCCGCCAGTGGCCGGAAGCCCAATGCAAAGGGGTCTTCTTCATCTGCCCCAAATCACCCAGCACTAGGGAGAGAAACCTTCTCTTGCTGCAGCTTCTTAGGAAGTGTTACCACTAAGAAATGGTAAAATCGGGTATTCCTGTCTCCAAACCTCTGCTCAAAATCTCACTGTATCACTGGGCTCTTGCAAACCACCAGACATTAACGCTGCATTGACTACAGGCTGTGGGGAAGCCCCCAAAAAGGTGTGAAATGAGACAACACACAGAGACGAGCATCAAATGCTGCTTTCGGTGGAAAAAATAATTCAACCAAGAGAAACACACACAGTTCTTCTGATGGAGAGATGAGAGTCACACTGGGATGGAATAACATGATAACTCTCAGAACTGTCCCAGGGGTAGAAGTTATTGTGGATGATGCTAAGGGGCAAAACTAAGCAAAACAGTATGAAATAAAGCTATGAAAAGTTTAGGTCGATAGGGGGAAAAACCCTCTTCCTGACAGAGATTTATTAGATTAAGGAACAGGCTCCTAAGGGAAGTAATAGCAGCACTCCCCATTGCTTGGGATATTTAAAACTCTGCTGCAGGAAAAAAGTAGCGCTGGGAAATGCAGAGCTGAAAAACACAGAGCTGAAGAAAAAAACTAGGCAGGGAACAGCCTATTTGATTAATTTTGCCTCTTTCAGCAGTGGAAATCACACAAGCAGCCTGCAGTTTCCTTGCATGGATTCGTTATTCAAATGCATTCAATGAATAGTCCTTCAAACCCACTGCCTCATGGGTCAGTCATGAATATCCTGAGCTGAAGCTGTGTCTGCCCAGAGTTCTGGTAGCATCCCAAGGAAGCAGTGAAGAAGTTTCCAGGCTGTCTTCTTTGGAGGTGCTGGCTAATGGCCTTGAAAGATCATCGCAGCAGCATCACAGCCTGCACCCTCCCTAATTTTGCAAGCTGTCCCACAAGGCAGCCCCAAACTCCCTCCCTGCTCCACCATGTGGGACATGACTGATGGGTTTGTCCCCAGACTCACTGCATGGGCTAAACCCAAAAGCCACGCGCCAGGTTCACTGGTTGCTGACAGCGGTGCCTTTTTGAGGAGAGCTACTCATATTAATGATTTAGCCAGCTTCACTAAATGCATTGCGTTCTTGACATGGGCGGCATTAGCAATTCATTGCTTTTCATTTTATGCTCTGTAGGGTGAGAGAATACTGCTGTAAATTGAATTAATGCTTGGTTTTCCTTTGAAATAGTAATACCAAATAAATAATTTAGTCCATGCACAGAGAAAAAAAAAGATAATAGAAAGAAATTGAAGTCAGCTCTAATATGCATTACAAAAAGGGGTGTTCACATTCCTAACTGTGAAAATGTTTTGTGGACTTAATTCCAAGGAAATTAAAACTTTTGTCCACAGTAAAAATGTTGTGTTAAAGATATAAAAAGTTTATGCTGTTAAAGCAATGTACCATTTAGCCTTCAGTTACAGCATTGGGAAGACAGGAATATTGCTGTGCAGTGGACTGGAGAGAACTTGAATTAGTTCAGTCAATTAAGTCATGATTAATTTATGTTAGATCTTGTTCTCTTGAGTCTATAAAAACAAAGAGTTTAGTTAACTGGCAGCATTTAGTTTAATAAAAGTAAAGTCTTTAAAGATGACTTCAAGAGGGGAAAAAAAACATTGCTGACAAAATCAATAGACAGCAAGATTCCTGTTTAATTTGTGTCAATGCAAGTTAAAATAACTTTAGAGACTAATACAAAAGGGATGCTCCCTTCAAATGGAGAACCAGATTCTCCAGATCTTGATTAGTGCAGCTAATCCAGCAGCTCCACCGGTACGTGTGACAAATCACAAATGCAGAAAGCTCCCATACCTGCTTTCTTTTCACCGTTTCTCTAACTTTCCTGTTGGGTTCTCTATGTCCTGATTTGGGCAGAGAAAGATGAGTTTCAGTACTAGCAAAATCACACTAACGCAACCCTACACCCGTACGCAGGCTGTGGTTACCCTAATGATCCTTCTCTAATGCAGGTAAGTGCATTCTGCGCATTTAATTAATTTAAACCACAGAGAGAGACGGCTGAGAGCCAGATACTCTCTGGTGATTGCTGGAACCATGCAGGTGAAGTCAAGGGAAAAAAACTCCATTTGCCTCTCTGTAAGCATGGAAAAGATATATATATATATGTGTGTGTGTGTGTGTAAACATATATATATATATATATAGATGACAGTATCAATATAGATTTCAGTATCTCAGGTGAGGACATGGGATTATGCTGGGGCGGGGGGCATCAAATCAGATGCTAAGTCCGTTCTCCTCACTTAACCATCTCAGACCTGGGCATGGCACGTACACCAGCCCTCCCCACGGTGCACAGGCCACCTCCCCGGGTACCAGGGCACCCATCCCTTTCTGGAGGCATGTCCAAGAGATTGGCCTCTGCCTAGTGCAACAGGTACCACTCGGGATTGCTGCCCAAAGACACATCCAAGGCAGAGCACAGCACCAGGGTGGGTTTGGAGAGCCATCAAAAAAGTTCCACTCAACAGCCAAGAGAGGTGACATGAAATCTCTGTTAACAGGTTGTTTAGAACCACAGAAGTTTGATTCCAGTTGAAATCAACAGGAGTTGAACTCACATGCGTGCATATCTCTAGAGTCCTCCCCCATGTAGTCTGACCCAGTCTGTAGGCTGGGTGTTAGCCCATCAGCAAGTCCATTGCTGCTGTGGGATTAGTGCATACCCTTCAGAAGAAGCCATCGCCATGAGATGTTCCATCATTACAATGTGGATCATCATTAAATATTTTTGTATTTAATTGCTATCATTTTGGGTACACCTTCAAATTAGACAGACAGCAGCAGCACAGGATTAAATAAACTGAGCAGTCTTAAATTTACTCCTGTGCTCCAACAACCAAGGATTCAGGACATGACAGCATTTTGCATGCTGGCTATCATTATGCTCTTGATTAGGGTCCTGCCTCCCTCCCAAGACCAGACCAAGTATCTGCTCCCAAGGAACAACAAGGGGAAAGGAACATCCTCCACAATATTTACTGCGCTAGTGTTTGTGCTATCCCTTGTGAAGCCCGCGCTCCAGGAATGGAGGAAGCCGTGCTCCGTCTTCACGACATCTCTCCTTTCAGCTGCTGGCATGAAAGATTTCCTCCCTGAAAGTCAGCCAGCAGAAAATGATGCAGTACCTCAAATTATGTTATTTTTCAGCAGTTATTGCCACCATTTCCAGTGGTCCAGAAGCTCAACAACCTTTTTTTTCCACAGCACGTTCAAGCACAAGGCAAACTGCTCCGTAGCATTGAACGGGTGCCTAAAACAGCATGAGGGCTGAAGAGACGAAGCAGGCTTAAGTTGGCAAATTCTCAGGCTGAAAGACTTCAGAGTCAGAACAACAGCACAATGAGCTTCAGCTGCCCCACAAGGACTTGAAAGAAAACACAGGCAGGAGTTAAAACACGAGCTGCTGGAGAGAGGGAAATCAGACCGTCAACAGCAGAGCGAGATGGTGAGAGTCAACAGGCTCGCAAGGCCACACGTGCTGAGACAACAGGATGCTGGAGGGAAATCTGGGTGAAGAGTCTCCCACAGTGATCTCAGGTTTTGGCTTTGGTGAGAAAAGCCCATGTCCTACTCAAGAATGGAAATTTCTTGCTTCATCCCACATCTGTGTCTATCCACCCTCCTTCGGGAAGTCTTGTCCCATTGCACAGCATCAGTGAAGGTTTGGGAAATGTGTACCAGCAGAGCTAATTCTGCAGTCTCAAGGAGCATATTTGTTCCCCTAACTCAGATTATCTTCATTACCATTATCTTAAAGGCACCAACAGGGCTTCATGGACCTGACCAGCCTCACTGGGACCCACAAGCCAAGCACCTTCTGCTTGGGCACCCAGACCTTGTCGGAGCTGCTCCCTTGGTGTGCCTGTGCCCAGCCCTGTCTCCTGGCTTATGGACTGGACTTCTCTGGAGGTATCTCTCTGCTGCAGGCAGCTTTTCTGCAGCCCCATGTCCTCTGCTAGCACTGTGTCTCTCTACTACAAACACTGTGATTTATGCAATGTGTCACACCTCCAGCCGATTCTTCATCAGTTTTTTTCCTTATCGTAGGGAAAGCTGAGGTGCACCTCTATCACCTGCCTCATATCTCCACCGAGACAGGTTGAATTCCTCAAGTAAAGGTCCAAAATATCCTCCTGCTTCCCCTCCTTGTATCAGCTCAGGCAGCATTTGGCTATCAGCATTACAGGAGTCTGAAAGTAGTGTTCTCCTCTGCCGTATCTCCAATAAATCGTTAGCTAGTAAGAGGTTAATGGTGGGTCATTGCTATTCCAGCTGAGTGAGGAAGCAGCGAGAGCTTTCCCTGGAGTCGGGGAAGAACAAGGAGCTTGAGCCATTCCTGCACAGCGACCGCAGAGCCCTGCACACCGCCAGCTGCTGCTGACTTCTCCTGGCCCCACAAATACAAATGGTTTTCCTCCCAGAAACCACAGGTGCACCTGCCCTGCACAGCTGGACCGGCAGTAGAGATGCCTAAGGTAGTAGAAAATACAATAGAGGTGAAAAAATATGGTGTGGTGTCAACATAACTGGGCTGACCCCAGGATAGTACACCTTCCCACATCTCCCCAGCCCCACAGGAATGCCCAAATTACCTCCCAGCCACAGGAGAGGAGCTTCTGCTTGAAGGTGGATGACCACAGAGCAGTGAAGAATAATTCAGTTAAAATAAAGGCTCTATACATCCTATTACTGTGTGCCAGGCTTTAAAAACCTGAATGTTTAACCCAGTTTTTCTCAGATCAAAACATTTCATTATTCAGAACCAGTGGCTGGAGGACTACTATCTATTTCCAGTTACCTGGCCACACAGAGCATTTAGTTCTGTGACATATCAATCAGAGATATAGTATGAGATATCAATTATACACCCAGAGGGAGAAGAAGTAAACCAAACAAGCCAAATAATTTGAAATGTAAGGTCAGAGAGGTGAGGTTTTTAGGAAAAAACTGAATGTCAGCTCGCATGGGGTCCTTGTGGGACTTCAGGGAAGCTACAAGCCCAAGGCTTGGGCATCCAGGTCCCAACTCAGGATGCTGAGAAACCTGTGGTATCCCCAGCCAGCAGTAGGATTTCTCTATAAATGCCTTTGGGCATTTTTTTTTCTCTATATGCATTTGGGCATCTATGTCTGCCAACTCAGAAGACCCCAGAAATGGGCAGCAAACCCTGCACTGAACATGTGCTGCCGTGGTGGGTCCCCATCCCATGTTGTACTCAGAGGCCTGTCCCACTGCCTCTCCTGCCTGCCTCTGACTGCACAGCTGGGTTACCAGGATAAACACAACCAGGTTCCCTCTCGTTTGCCCACGTTGCAGTTTATTTGTTACCAAAACATGTTTACGCTCTCTGCACTAAAATCAATACTTCCCACCTGTGCCCACACAGCGGAGTGTGGTTTTGTGAATAACTGTAAAGAAATTCAGTCTAAACAAATTAAAATATAAATAAAGTAGCATTTTCTTCCCAAACTTATAGCACAAATCATCTTTATGAGCTTATAAAGTAGCCCTTACATAAGGATTTACAAACAAATGTCAACATTTAGTGACTACTTTATCCCACTGAGTCTCCTGCATCACTCATTCCTCATTAAGAAAAACTCCTTTCCAAAGAGATGTGTCTGAAACACAGTGCTCAGCTGTTTTCTGGCACATTTTGAGCTCCTCTGCACCACCCTGTATTTGAGTGCTCCTCAGAGCTCCGGGGAGTCTGAACCGTGGGTGCTTTCACAACCATGAAATTCAGATTTATGCTTTCAGAGCTGGTTAAAAATATTCCTTTATTTTCTTAGGGCACCACTGCTCTTCATGCTTATGGTAGAAATGCTTTGCATCCATAAAGAACTGGGGTAGCAGGAGAATGAGCTAGGCGCTGTACAAAACACACCAAAAAGTTTGTTTCTTCTCCAAACATCAGGATAAAACAAGGTGGACACAGGCAGAGAAGAGGGCTTTCACCATCCTATTACAGGACAATATTGGCCTCTCCTTTTTGCACAGAGGTAGTGGTGCCTCCTCTCTACTCAAAATACACAAAGCCTGAACAGCAGTAGTGAAGAACAATAAATGAGATTTAAAGGTCCGTACCCAAGGGAAGGACTTGTTATTAAGCAGTAATGCACACAGTTAAACCCAAAACATAACGATGGCCCCAAGGGCTTGCAGACATGCTGGTTCTTCCATGAGAAAAAAATCACAAGAGTCACCATGCCCCACTGCAGGGTAGCAGAGATGGGGGGAACAGGCTGGGTGTAAAACGGGCTTGCTCCCCCCACTGCAGCAAAGCAGCATCACCTCCGCTGCACAAGAAGAGCCAGTGGCAGCTCGTGTACAAAACAGTGGAGAAGCAATAAGCAAATGCCTGACAGCTTCAATGGGAAACCAAATCCTCAGGGACCCCCTGACTTGCTGATTTAACCAACTTCTCAGGCTCGTTAGAACAAAGCTGTATTCGCGGAAGAGGGGTACGATTCCACGCAGGTAATAAATCACAGCCCTCCCAAACTTCCCAGATCTTAAAGAGCAAGGCATGAGCACTGGCAGTGGAAACCTCGCTGTGTCCTAGCCAGGAGCTCAAGCAACAAAGCACTGGGAAAGTTTACTGTAAAGACTTTGATGTCTATAAGTTTTCTTCGTAATAAGGGAGTTATACGCTAGCACCAAAGTTTGAAGTAGGTTTTTTTCCTCTCTTACCTCTCTTCTTTGCTTCTCAGTCTAAACTTTGATACAGAATGCAAAATTCTGGTGGTTTTTAATCAAGATGTCTTGCAGGTGCGCATGCCCCAGTGTCACCAGTGCAGCAATTAAGGATAAGTACTTTCTAAACAGTTCACTCTCCCTCTGTTCACACAGTCCCATCCTCTGCCATCACCACTGGTGGGATTATCTACCCCACAAATAGCCATTCTGGGTCAGACCCAAGGTCGGAGCCATCTAACCCAAAATCCTGTCCCTAAAAACAGGCTAATGAAACAGGGGCTTATGTAACTACTGGATGAAACAGGGCAGGTAGACAGCATCCCTGCTTCTGGCCATCTCCTCCCACAACATCCAATCAATGCCCTCAAGAAAACATCTTTGAGGGACATAATATCCCCTCTCTGCCTGTGCCTTTTGAATTCACCTATGCAAAAAAGAAACTTTCAGAGGAATCTGCTCATCCCCCAACATCAGCCTTCACCAAGTGCTTACTCAGATTATCTTACACCAGCCTCCTCTCCAGGCCTCTTCTCTTTCTGCTTGGTTCAGTCTCACCAGCCCATTCCTCCTGCAGGGAGGTCACCTTGCTTCTCACACCAGCCTTCTCCTTCAAATGAAGTTGTGATCTCTGCTTGTGAGAGGTGACAGTACATGTAAAATAGCCAGCAAAAAGGGCAGAGAGAGGACACAAGGCCAAATTAGTGTCTTTGTTAACCTGCATGTGACCCAAGCACCAAGAGCTACAGCTGGAGGTCCCACCAAGGATTAATCTCCACCTGAGGTGCCCTCTAGATTCACCTCCCATCAGCGGGGTGAAATGGGCACCTCTGGGACATGCTTACGTAGCTTCACGTACATCTGTAAGACATTGCTGCTCTCTGAGAGCTGCATAAAGTGCTCAAGATGAATCTTTGCCGCTTAACGACACAAGTAGCTCATACATTTCACAACTGCAAGTCATGGATCAAACTGAGTAGGTGTTGCCACAGGGACAGCCTCCTTCATCCCAAATTTGTGCTTCTGGGTCAGACCCTAGGAGGTACAACACAGAAGAGGAGTGCCGTGAATTCAAACCAACAGCTTAAGCAATCACTTGTCCTACCACTTTTCTTTTCCATATAAAAGGCTGAGAGCAATTAGTAAAATCCAAGACCTGCAGCTCAACGTCACCTTGTAATAACCTTCAGGTCTCCAGCAAGACACCCAGATGGCTGCTGGCCCCTGTACTGGGAAGAGGTTTGCTGCTTCGCAAGAAGATTGATGTAACTCAGTATGTCCGCAGGGAAATGCAGCTGTGTTTGCCTCTTTGCAGTAATACCAATGCAAAGCATATATTCTTTGCTCTCTACTTTGCTGCAATTGAACTCCAGAAGCTGCACAGGATAATCTCATTGACAGCAGGAACCGAGTGATGGAATTATGCTTAATGAAAGTATATGGGCTATTAAACAAAAGGATTCTTCCAAAATAGAATTATTTCAGATTCAGAAGTGCTGCTTTATTTTCTCCTTCTGCCTTACTAAGTATCATCATCTTTATGAAGCCAGGAGCTGTGCAATACCTAGCTACAGGTATCATTTATAGCACGTTGCTTTTTTGGTTAAGGTAAAAGAATTGGAAAGGGGTTTTATTTATTTATTATATGCTGTCTGGAAGAATAAGAGAAAATATGCTACCTGGTATTACTCTAGACTTGACTTACAGACTTAGTTGTTAAAAAAGGGATATTACTTAAATTAAAAAAAAAGGGGGGGGAAAAAGGAAGTATGGCATAAAACTCAACAGCTCCAACCCTGCTCCTAGGTTTACTATATTCACAGGAACAGTTTGAAATGCAACAATGAATTAAAACCTGTCTGTCATGCCCAAGTTCTTGTCTGCGGCTGTGTCAAAACGTGGATGCTGGGAAAGAATTTATAAAAATTCTGCAGTTGGCAAATGAGAAATAATCACTTTCCATATACATCCTCGTCCAATATCCTAAAAGCAGAGAAATAGCCTGCACAAGCTATGCTAAACAGGGTATAGTGTATGCCAAATATGCAAAGTAAATTGTACTCAGGACTGCAATTTAAATTTTAATGAAGGATTTTTTTGAAAAATACATATTGCAAAGACAAAACATGAAATATTTACACAGAAGATTCGAACCTGAAACAGCAGGAACTAATAGTCAGAAGGTGCTTTGGGTTTTAAATCTTTCCAGGAAGAAAGGAAAGAAGGAAGGATAGGAAAAGGTACATATTAATTCAATTATTTTTAATCTTACATATTTTGTAAATTTTCAGATACTTTTTATAAGTATGAAACAAAGCTGGCTATTTATAGCAAATACAAAACAGAAGTTGTACAAACACAAGTTGTAAGACTTCCTTACAAAACAGAAGTTGCCAGTGTGACCTTTGCACAGTTCGAATGTCTCACAGTTGCTACCTACCACACTGCAAGCACGCTCCATAACGATGAATGTATTGCAATACAAGAAATATCACTTCTTATATTGATATCATCATATCAAATAAAGTCATTACAGTAAGCTACGCTCCAAATGAGGTGTTGAATTTGTAAAGCTGTAACAGATGCTCAACCACAATAGAAATACTTTCCTTGAAGGATGACAGATAAGTGATAACACATTTTCAGATGCTGCCCTGCAGGGAATGAAAAAACAAACTGGGGTATGAATTAATGGGTCTGTGTTACCCTAGTTTTTACCTACAGAAAGTGCCAGGGGATTTGGGAGGCAGATGGCAGCACCAACGTGCGCAGGCTGACAGTGCCCAACTTGGTACCCAAGACCAGAGGCCTGTGAAATGCACTTGGCCTTTGGGAGAAGGAAGCATCCACCCTCATAATTTGGGATCCACGCTGCTGGACCAATCTTACCTTTGCGAGCCAATACCTTTCATTTAGGAAGCTGAACTACCTGGGGTCAGGTATAACATCACTGGTATTTTATTTAAGTAACAGGAAGCCCATAACTGCCCAGGTAGGGTAACACTCAGCAATTTCAATAACTGCATGAACTTAATTGCTCTTGCATGCGATGCACGGGGGGTACCAGGCTGCCCTTCGCAGGCAGCAGACCACCACCATGCAGTCATACTTCTTTACCAACTTGACTGGCAGGTTCTTGCCAGGCTCTAGAGCCACCCAGAGAGCAGCTCATACCTCCCCGTTTGTCAAGGTTTTATCTTGTACAAAACCAAAACGTATTTTTGAGAAATGGCTCAGGGACACTCTTCCTTAATCCAGATCGCCAGACCTTGTGCCCATCACACCCCACGCCATTGCCAAACTACTAATGCTCCCAACTCTGGAGGATGCTGTGCCAGTGTACTGTCCTCCAAACCTGCTTCAGGATCACCTTATGGCTCTAGGGCGTGATAGGCATTGGTAGAAAAAAAAGAAGAGAGTTCAAGGATATTTCACCTCTCCTCAAGTGAAAGTGCATTGGCACTGGCTCCTTATCTCTTCAAATGACTTCAGTTTTTGTGCAGATTATAAAGTGAGTCTCCTACTCCATAAAAAAGTTGTCTTTGCTCAGCCACAAATTAATGAAAATTAGACTCTGTGCTTTATATTACAGCCTCCCTCTTGAACAGAAAGAATTGTTTAAAGGTTTCCATTAGAAATGATTGGTTTCTCTGTGTGGTGGAGCTAACGTTTTTTGTGAAGCTAATAAATCAACATAATGATAATTTGACAAAGATTCAAGATATCTGTAAGACTTCCTAGAAATTAAAATCTATTCAATTGGAGGAGGAAATTAAGTTAGTGACCTAGGTACAAAAGGAGAGTATTTCAGATATCTATTCTTTAGTTTTCTTTTCTTGCTACTCATAGTTTCTTTCATTGGCTCTTAACTCCCTTAGTTACAAAGCAAAGCAGGGGCACGTAGGCATACCTGCTTATGTATATATTGGCATGTATTTGTATGTTTGAGAATGTGATCAATCATAACTAATGAAATTAATTACAGCTCATTCAAAAAATGAAAGTAAAATGCAAGACAAAAATCTAACTTGCAATCATTTCTTTCTCAGCGAATAAATCCCTTTGCATGAACGTGTCCATGTGAAACCCATGCACAAAAGAGGCCATTTTTAGAAACTTTTTAAAAATCTAATATTTGGGCTGGTGGAGTTTGTTTTCTATAAAACCAAACATAGGATTAAGCACAAGACCTATGCGATTCAGGCAAACCTTGTTCTCCAAATGCCAGAAAAATTCAGTGATACTTTCCTTCTTGTGTTAGAAAAGTCAGAACATAAATTTTCCTCCACTTGTGTACCTTACAAGATGACTTTTTTAGTTCACTTGTTTGGATATGATGTTGGAGAGTGTCTGGGCAGAAAAAGCAGAATATGAATTCCACGGAAAAGAGTCTGGGATAAGAATAAATGAAGGACGACACTGGAAGAAATCTTACTCATGGGAAGAATGGCTCTGTGCAAGGGCTAGAGCAAAGGCAGGGAAAAGGAGGGGTGCATGGGATCTTCTGGGAGATGAGAGCCAAGCCAGGCTTCTCCTCCCCTTGACCCAAAATTACTTCTCCAGCAGCTGCAGCTGAAAGACTCACAACTCAGCAGCATCCACCCTCATCCCGTGCAAGCCTCAAGCGTGGCTCTGCACCGCAGACCTTCCCACGTGCCGCTGATAGCGGGGTCTTTGCAAACCCACAGCACACAGTGAATCTGCTCAGGACATCAGGTGCTTCCTGGTAAGTCTTACCAAAGTCAAGCATCCCTGAGCATGGGTGCTTTACCTGCAGATCTTCACGCTAGACCTCGTTAACTGAAATGGCCTGCTGCAGAGATTATGGATCACCTTCCCTGTGTGCCACATGGACAAGGAGAGGGAGAAGGAAACTGTTCTTCACAATTATGTTGTCTTCCAGATCATCTCCTCCAGGATGGGTCAGAGGAGCATTTCACCCCAATAAACCTCTGCTTCAGCACTTGGTCTTGCTCTACTAATTAAAGTATGTGGTCAGCTTCTAGCCAAAAATGGCCGCATACACGAACACTATGCAGGAAAGAAAAATAGCTATACGTAAAGTAGGATTAAATTCAGCGTTTTGCAGAGAAGCAAAAGGTTATCTCAACTCCCCATCACATGCAGTACATAAGCAATATGACCCTTCTTACTATCATCCCTCTCTGTACATGCATCTGAGTGTTTGCAAGGCTTTGATATCCATAGCAAGAAATGCTGCCAATTATCAATGAATTTTTATCCTCAAGTGTAATTAACCTCAGTATCCTTTCATTTACAACGACACTGAAATCAGAGGCAGGCTGCTGAGTTCAGCAGCCAAGGTCTGTGTCTATCTGTGATCAAAGCACCCAGGATATTATTTCTGTGATTATTCTAAATCTCTATCTGCACTCTTACAGGTGATTTGCAGAGAGGAGGTGGACACCAATATGAATAGATTGCTAAAAATTGCGCTATAGGTCCAGTTCACAAAAACATGCAGAGCTACATCTGATATTAGGTCTCCTGCTATGAGAAAGTCAAATAATTCAACATTAAGTTTCCACTCAAATTGGAATAATAAGTCAGAATCTCAACTTTACAGTGAAATGAAATACTCTGAAAACAGTTTGGTATTGTCCTTACGCCTTCATTTTTGATGAGGTCAGAACATTTCTTGTAGGTCAAAATTTTTAAAGTTTCATTTCATTCTGCTTTTTGCCCTGGCTTTATCATTTTGACTTTTACATAATGCACAGCATCCCTGAAGAGTTAAAATAATAAAGGGAAAGTAAAACATCTTGATGATGCCCTTAGGCATGCTAACGGAATAAGAACTTAAAAACACAGCATCAGAAAATCCTCCATCAGAAGACTGCCAGCCCAGCCCTTCTCACCGGTAATATTCACTCAGCTTCACTCATCTACCACCATGGGCCTGGTGCTCTCTTGAAAAATTACCTCCACTAATGAAAAGAGTTTCTGGAAATCCAGCTTTTTGATGCACTGCACTGAAACACAGTCTAACAAAGAAAAACCACCTGTGTGAGGAGCAAGCCTAAATAAAAGCAATCAATTACTTCTTCTGTAGTTAATAGCATAGATGTCAAAGCAGTACTAACAAGCTCTTAGTATGGTGTAAAAAAATAAAAAACACCATATACTAAGGACAATTACAGCAGCAATGCAAAACTTGGCTGCAATTCAATTTATTTAAAGTTATAAATCCTTGTCTTATGCATCCCCCAACAGTAGAGCTCTAAATTTTTTACAGGTAAAATTAAGCACTCTTATCCTTATTTTACATGTGGGAAACTGAGCCAGGCATAATTAAATAGCCAGAAGGCTGGAGGTCAGGGGGGAATCAAGGTTTCCTTCATCCTAAGTCAGGACTCTGTCCATCAGGAATGGTCTCTCAAGCTGAAAAGGAAGGTTGCCCATAAAACCATGCAGGCTTAAATAGCAGATCTATAGGTGACTACAGGGTTTTTTTCCTCTCTCTCTCTTGTTCTACCTCCCTCTGTTTAAAATTTATTTCACTAGAAGAATAAAACTTAAAAATATTCATGTTCCTCCAAGACTCTTCATTACAGTCACATCACAAGATCATTTTTTGAGAGAAATGCTGAAGAAGCAAGTGCCAGAGATAAGATATAGAGAAAATGTGGGGAGTTAGTTAGTCTATATTTTATGCTGCCGTATTTTATGCCTTAATACCCCGCTACACAGCTGAATTTCTGTTTCCATGCTCCCAGAGGCTCACTCAGGTGCCAAAAATACATGAAGGCAAACCCTCTTGACTCTGTTTCATCATAGCAACCACCTCATTTCTGCCAAGGTGGCCCAGTTAAGATCAACCAATTTTCTGGAGCTGCCTAAAGCCAGACCTGAGTGAGGTGGCACCAGAGATGGTACAAAGCAGTCCAAAAGCCTCCCCAACACAACAGGGTCTTCTTTCTTTAGCTGAAAATAGGGAAAAGGGCTGGAAGAGACCATCAGGATCACTGAATTTTCCTGCCATCCAGGCCCTGTATTTAGTGCAGAAGATTCTTCAGGAAAATCAGCATCCAGCAGTGAGGATGTCCTTGGTCTCCATATAGCAGTGCTTAGCAGCGTAAAACCAAGCCACTATCACCCAACCGAGTGGAGTAAAACACAGACCTGGAAACAAGCAGGACCAGTGGTGACAGCATGAAGGGTTGGGCTAGGAGCCCTGTTAAAGCTCAGGATCTTAGGACAGTTGGGGTTTGGTGAAGCTGCTGCAGCCCAGGGGTTGGGGATGGGCCATCACATCCCCTTTGCAGGCTGCCACATGTCCTGCAGCTCCGAAGATGACGCCATGACCAGGGCCACCAGCAGCACTGATGGGAAGAAGATGCGTAAGGACAAGGCTATTTTTGGAATAGCCAGGAGGACTGAGAGGAGTTTGCAGATTAAGAAAGGCTTGATGTGCAAACAAGATAAAATCTCTGATCAAAAACAATTTAGGGGAGACTTGTAACATGCCAAGAACTGGAAGCTTAGTGCAGAACTGCATCTCCGCAGAGGAGAGGGCTGACCCCACCTGGGGGTCCTGACCCCTTTATGTTCAGAAAGGCACTTCAGCCTTCTCTTCACTACTATGGAAAATGCTGCAAATGTGTGAAAACACCAGTCACCGATGTTACATCTAAAAGCAACATAATTGTGAGTCTTAGCCACCTCAGCCGCTGCTCCTGGTTTGCCTTCCTAGCCATTACTCTTCATTAATCCTGCTGCCCTGTTCATCAAGCTAACTTCTCCAGAGGATTTGAATTAAGTAGGTGGTCTCCTTTAAGGATGGAGCTGGAACTGAATAAATTGGGAGAGTGCATTATGAGAGCAGGACTGATGCACAGCACAGCATCCCCATTTATCTGATTGAAAGTTTGTTTAGTTTGGTTTTTTTTTTACAGGAGACTCAGCTGTTTAATTCTTTCCCATGGGCAAACTCCAGAGGTAATGGACAAAATGCCAGGGTGAACACAGAAAAATTATGGCATCCCCCAACAGAATAAATACATTTTTTAGAAAAATAAAGAAATAAATAGAATTAGGAATGGCTTTGCAGGCTGCAGACTGGCTCAGCCACCCGAGCGGAAGCAGGCTGGGAATGCTGCACAAAACCTCTCCGGGAGCCAAAAAGCAAGAGGAACAACGGGTTTGCAGTAGGAAAATCTTTCAGATGCAGCACAATTTTACAGGCACTGACTGTACGTGTGAGATGGGATAAGATGGAGGAGAGTGTTTTTATAAAGCTTCCTCTGGTCGTTCACTATGCACCAAAGCACTGGGGAAATGCAGAGGATGCTCTGCCTGTGCCGGTAGCATACACAGAGCATTGGTGTGGGCAATGAGAGGGGGAAAAATGGGGAGGTCATTGCCACAAGGACTTGTACTGCCCCAGGGCACAGGATGGGTGATTGCCCCATGCAAAGGTGGAGAGCTGGGTGTGAACAGTGTAAGGATCAGTTCCCAAGGGACACCAGTGCCTGTGTCCCTGCCTGCTGTCACCTGGGGGGTGGAGGCAGCCCCACGTTCCCAGCAGTCCATGCAGATGGATTAAGATTACTCCACCACCATGCTCCTTCCCTGAGCTTCTCTGCAATGCAGGATGAACCAAACCAAGCTTGGCTCGGTCTCACACACCTCCCCTGGGTTGTGCATGGGATGTGCAGAAGGTAGTCCCATCCCCAGGGCACCTGGAGGTCACTAAATGCTTTTGTGCAAGGGGAGGCTGAAAACTGTCTCCTTCCTGATCCACTCACACCAACGAGGGGAGGCAGCTCCTGACTGTGGGTCCTTGACTAAACAGCAAGACCCAAAGATGGACACTAAAGCTACAGATTGAGGGGAAATCAATGAAAATCAGTGTTTGGGGCTGTGGACAACTCACAAGAGACAGTAACTCCTCAAGTGTAGAAGTTTGGAAGTTAGAAGTACCAACCTTTCCAAAAACCACACAGCAGCTCTGCAGGAAAATACGTGATCAAGGCAAAATTTGTGAGTGCAAGTTCATGGCCTCTTTCTTCTATGGAAAGAAGCAAAAATCAACAGATCAAAAGGCAGAGTTTTTCTGAACGTGGTGGAAATGGCCACAGAGCAGGTCCAAAGCAGCAACCAGAAACATCGCTGTTGATACAGGGAAGGGCTGCGCTCTTGCTATCGCACTTTCCCTGAGCTCTTGCTATGATAGTTTCCCATCAGGATTGGGGTGCTTACAATTAAGAGCTCTTGGTCTGCCCACTCTCTTGGCTCCTGGATCTTGTCCCAGAGCTTAAATACCAAAAAGGAATGACCCAAAAGGGATGATCTGTGTTTAGCAGCATGGAATAGAAAACATTGGACTAAAAAACAAACAAAAACCACTGAAGGCATAAGAGATGGCCAAACATTTCTGCATGACAGAGTGCCCAAGTGGAAAGACTAGCTCATATGAGGCTCTGACTAAACCTCAGCCTAAGCCTCATCAGAAAATAACTCAGATAACTAAGGGGTGGGGATGGGGGGAAGGGGAGGGGGTTCTTTCCCCTCTATACAGGCGAATATATGGGAGCACTCACAGTGACTCCTTCCTACATTGCTTGGTCCATCTTAGACGTCAATTCCTGCCTTGCTCCTCACCACAGAGCCACTTTTATAGGTCCTGCCCTTTTCAGCTCTCCTGACCCATCCGGCCCCCTCGAACTGGCTCCTCTAGCCTGCAAGCAAGCACCCCACGTTCACACCAGGTTGGTGCAGAGGGAGCCCAGACACTTGCATGGACAATGGGAAATCACCCAAGCAGCTCTTTGGCTCTTTGGAGCCCCGGCCCCAGTGCTTGCGGCACAGGGAAGCAGGTTTCACTGGGAAAACACTTTTATATTGTTGTATGCTGTGAGTCGCTGGTGAAACTTCAGCTTGGTAGGCTATTGCCTGTAAAGCGGTAATTATATTCTTCACAATACTGGGAACTGGGCCATGATTGCCTGGTGATTAGGAGCAGCAATTTGCAACCAAAACTGAACATTGCTCCAAATAAATTGGGTAGGTGGCTACAAAGCCAAGGCTCTTCTGGGTAATCTTAATGAGAATGCAGTTACAGCAGGTGAGTGTAGGAATTTCATTTTCCAAGAGCATTTCATTTTCCAAGGATAGCAGACCACAGCGCTGCTTTCCAGATAATGAAGCTGATGCAAGTGTCCAGGGGACAGATTTCTAAGGGATCAGGGATCTGACTAAGAGGAAGCACGAGGCAAAAAGTAAAAGAAGCCCTGAGCCACAAGGCCAGATGATGAATCATTCAAAAACTATCTGTTAAAAGCCCAGAGGATTTGTTTACCTGCTGTTCCTGAGAGTTATATAGTGATGTCACCTTGAACTCGGAGGAAACAAGCTACATTAGCAAAAAAAAAAACCTTGTTATTTGTCACTGTTAAGCACGCCCAGCCTCATCACTCTGTTCATACCTTCACTTTTACTTTGTAAGATCTAACACCACAAACTGCTTAACCAGGTTTTTATTTCCTTCGAATTCAGTCTGTGGCATCCAGGAGTCAGACCAAGGTCTCGCCTCCCTCGCAGTTTATGCTCCAGCACACGTTGGCCATGCTCTGGGTCTGCAGCCACACGCGCTCTCCCAGTGTACTCTGGTAGCAGCCAGGAGTTATTGCTGAGCATTAAGTACCTGTAATTTAAAATCACAAACTGAGGAGTAAGAGTACTATGGCGTTGGAAGAGAGTAATTTAAAATACGTGGTAGCAAAGCATCCGCGTTGTACTGCCTTGTCATGCTGCTCATTGGAATTAAATCATTATTTTTATTTCACAGATCATGTGTTATTTTACTAAAGCTTTCTGTAAATGAGCCTTTACAAATTCACAGGGAGAGGTCTTATCTTCATTCCTTAAATTAAAAAGAAACAATTTAATGTTATGGCAAACAACGGATAGCTAGTGAAGGAGTTCACTTGTGTGGAGACAGAGACTAATTGGAAACCTCTCGCTTCCAGTTCTGCTTTGTGCTGCTAATCAAGATCATAACTCCATACGAGCAAGGCTACAGATGAAGAGTGCATGAGGGATCAGGGCACAAAAGGTTAATTAAAACACTCAGACAAGGAGAAAGATGATTGTAAAGCAACCCCAAGCAGCAGAACTACCTTTAGCTGTACAGGATATTCTACAGCTGGTCTTTGCTAAAGGAAACACTATTTTTACATTGCCATAAATGACTTAATTGTTTTGTCAGGATTTGCTGCATTACTATCTTCTTCCCATTCCAAATTTCACTGGACTTTCTCCGAATTCCTTGCAATGCCCTTTGTTTTTTCCACTTTTTTGGCTGAGTTTTGCTGAGCTGAATCACTGCAGGGACTATGTCAGCTGCTCACTTTGTGTTTATGGCTACGTGCCTCCTACTAAGGACACTGGACATATTTTGAGATCCTCTTTCAAAAGCCCTAACCAGCTGTCATCTCTGCCTTTCTCTTCTCCAACCGATCTCCTTCTCTACCTCCAGACACACAAACTCTCAGACAATCTGTTACAAAACTGTCGTTTGCTCCTCTGCTGCACAGTCCCCATCCCCATCATAGGAAGATGCCACAGAGCTGAAAGAAGCTTTTGGTTTATTTTGGTTTACTTTTTCTTTTTTTTTCTTTTCTGTTTTTTGTTGTTGTTGTTTATTTGTTTAATGTTAAAGGCTGTGCAGAAAGCCTGTGACACTCTGCTAACGAAGGGGCCATCATGCTCTCCCCATGCCAGACCAGCTCAGGGTGCCAGGGAAAGACCGCACCATCCCTGCACGACTGTGTGGCAATCACTTTCAGATGTTTCTCTTTGGGGGTCTTGTTTTTCTGGCCGTCCTGAGCCTTCATTTCGGCAACACAAAGCACATGCCTTATCCCAATTGAGCAGTCCCAAAAGAGAAACCCGAAGTGTTCCAGGCACCCAAAAATCAAGTGCTCCATAAGCCACCATTGAATATTGGGATTTAATCACTCCCAGAGTACTGACACCCTACCTAAACCCTGTAGGAATGAGACTTCCCTGCAGTTATGTTTAATTATGGTACCACTTTTATTCTGTCACATGAATTCTCCTTTGTATTGACACAAACTCAATCCAACAACCAGAAATTTATTGCCTTTACTTTAAGCCATAAACAGGCTTTATTTTTTTAATAAAACCATATGTTGCAATCTGTTGTTAAGCAGGACCTCACCACTAGACCACATGCAAACAATGCTAAAAAATCCCAATATATCTAAAAATACCAATGTAGCTTGTTTTCAGAAGGAGCGAGAGTCTCTGTGGGATCCCTTCAGCCAGATGGAGACAACTACTGCGTGGGCTGAGCCGGGCAGCGAGATTCCAGCAGCGTGGGAGGAACGAGTCCCTTCCAGCACATGGTCCGTCTCCACCTGGAGCAGACATCCAAAGCGGATCAGGTGAATCGTATCCCAAAAACACCCCTTGTCTGCCACTGGCACAAAAGGAGCTGGGGCCATCTCGGTGTGGCGGGGAAGTCTGCAGCCCACGGTTCAGCCAGACACATCCTATGCTCTGGGACAAATTCCTCCTGCTGAATGAAAGCCCTAAAGGAGACTGGTCCTCAGGTCCACAGGGAGCAACAGGGGTGCACCGAACCCACCCACTACAGGATGCTCACACACCTTCACTGCACCAGTCCAAAGGATGTTTCCTTTTGGTATGCCAACATGTTAGCCAGGGAACAGTACCAAAACCAGAAAAACAGATAAATACCATGTAAATGCTTCACTCTGCTCCTAGTTTCCAGTAACAGCTACCTGGGTACGCCGAAATAATTATACACTTCAGTGAATAATCCAAGGGCGGTGTCACAGGTCCAGAGGCAGAGCACTGGGTGATACAGAACAGATTCCAGGAGCAGAAGGAAAGCCCATGAAAAGCAATCACATCTGGATCCTGAAGCTCAGAGGGGGTTCAATCAACGGGGACCCTCATGAGCTGGGCTGAGGAGCAGCAGTTTGGCTTTCACTCCTCCCCAGCAGCAGTAACCTTCCTTTCCCCTGAATCCTGCTTCCTCCGAACACCGAGCAACAGACAGAAAAAACATTTTGCCTTTCTCAGCTTGTCAATGCTGTGAGCGCTTCTCCATTTGTCAGGATTTAAAGTTAATCAAAAGATTTTACTCCCTTTTATTTCTTTAAACTGCAGAATCTATTTATAGCCAGCTGCTTCTTTCTGGGTAGGAAAAGGAATGAACCCTCCAAAACATCCTTTTCGTTCTGATCTTTCCTGATCGATACAAATCCCCTCAATCCTTACCTCTCTGTTTTGAACAATTCATTGTATTAATCATTAAGGCCAAGTCTTACGACATCAACCTGGTTATCCCAGTTGACTTCCTCAACTTTGTCAAAACCAAACCAACCTGTCAAGTATATCACAGGCATGGTCTTATGCCAGGGCAAGTCTGACAAATTACCTTGCTCTAGGTGTTCAGGAGATAAATAGATACATTATTTTTTGGTGAATGTTTGAACCTCCCTTTTGCTGTCAGAAACCCAAAGCCTTTTCCAGTAGGTATACCTGTTTTTTTCCAGTCTGCTGGTTAGGAGGACACTGATGTCCCCAGCAACTTCTGTGCTATACAAGGAGCAATTATAGATTATGAAAGGCAATCTCTGAGTGAATTAGGGGGCTGTGGTGATGTGGAGGTTACAAATCAGCTTCTACACAATGTAGAAGGGTGACTTTGGTACTTAAGGGAGTGTGGTAGTATGGGCCTCTGTCAATACACCCATCCTCACCTCCTGCAGTGGGTAAATAAATCCCAGTTTGGGAGTAGGAGGAAGAGGGCCTGAAATATCCTCCCACACCTCCTCATCGATGGTCTGATGATGACTTCTGTAGAGACCTGCAATTATTGTTGCCCTGTTTGCCATTGTCCCTTTAGCAAAACTTAATCAGTCCAGATAGGTCACATAACCCACACGAGATCATGCAGGAAATCAGTATAAGAACTGGGATTAGGGCTTTTGCTCTCCCACTCTCATATCTAAGACAGAGGATCCAGATCAAGCACGCTTTTCGGGGGGAGCAGGATCGTGATGGTCACATTAATTCCTCAGCTTTCATTCGTATTTCATGGGAGCTTTCCTCTCATTAAAAACGGCTCTGGCATTTTCTTAAACTAACTGAAGTTGTCTTCATTAATAACATAGTCACATCCATGGAGTATCAAAATATGCTACTTGCTCCATTATTGTCAGTATTGTTTGTTCCATTTGTATGAAAATGTCCATAATTGGCAATATTTCCATAAATTAGTTCATATCATGCTAACAAAATGTTACAGCTTGGCATAAATGAAAAGATTTATGTCTACGAAGTCTCAATTCATCTTGAAGTTTAATTATAAAAATTTATTGTTAACTTTCTGGGCTTTTTCCTTAGTAAATGCCCCAAGACAAGAAATAATTATCATAAAATGCAAACATGGCTCCCGGAGGTAACCAGCACAAGGGTTATTTATCAGCTAATAGGCTATCTTAGTGTTTGATGTCATGCAAATCCTTCATAATTGTGGAGATTTAATTTACACCTTTCATTTCTTTCTCTTTTAGTAATGCTTTACTAAATCCATTTCAGATGCTGAGTGTTACCCGTTATCACAATAATTGTACCTCTGATTTATCCCTTTTTGGACATGTGGCATTGCCAAGAAAATAGCTTATCACTTAATGATATGAAGGGTCCAGGGTTTTGCAATGCTTTCTTGCAATTCAAAAGCCACATTAAATAATAGTTTCCACAACTGATAACCATTCTTGGGCATTTTGATATTTGTATGAGGGTCTCTGCGGCCTACCGGTTCGCACGCCTCCTTCCAGCAGTTCAAAAATCACAGGCTGTCAGTTTTCCTTCCATTGGAGAAGGTGCAAAATCGATGTTCTCCCCTTGCCAACAGTATTAACCTCTCCAAGCTGCATAATGGCAATCCCCTTGATATTAGCTGTGGGACTCCCAAAACCCCAAGAAAACTACCCTGCAACTGCGTAGCTCAGATTCATTTATACCTGAGGGCTGAAATAAGGGAACAGGCGTGCAAGCAATCATCTCAGCATGGACTGCCAAAGCCAATCAAAAGATTATCAAGGTTTTGCACCATCTGATGGCACAGGCTTTTCTCCCTTCCTTATTTCTTCACAGGGAACATTTGGAAAACAGAAAACAGGATGATAATTCAGCTTTAAACAAAAGAGTTGGCTTTCTTTTCCAGCATGTGGCAAGCCTTGCAAAACCCTCACTGATTTGCACCAAGACAGCAATCCCACATGAGCAAATGCTGCTCAGTGTGGTCATGGTTATATCCCAGCCGCTGCCAATATGTCACTTGTGAAGACCTGACCTAGCTTCACACTCAGCCCAAAACTCCTAGGAGAAACTGAGCTCCATGCTTACTGCTCGTGGGACCTGCCCAAGCCAAGCAGAACTAGCTCACAAACATCTGCAGGAGCTTCAGGTCCAGCTTTGCTGGGGGCATAGGCAGCACACTGGACTTTATGGACCATGGAGGGAAGTCTTTCCAGTGCCCAATATGCAAAACCCTGCTTAAAGTTCACAAGCAGTGCAAGGAAATTCAGGTTGGAGATGATACTGTCCCCAGTGCCACTCCTCTCCAACTTCTCCCCTCCATGCATCCCAGATCATACAAATCCAACATTTCCCACTGCCACCTGGAACCTCCACACAGCACTGGCCAATAGAGAAATCAAATGTCCATGGGTAATTCACACCACAGACAGCTATGCCTTTCCCAATATAAAGCTAGTGCAGTTTACATAATTATTTCCAGTCCTTGACCAGAATTAGCTGCAGACGTAAGCAGTACATCCCCACCATCAGCCATTTTCTAGCTGCAGCGCAGATGCTCGGACCATATTGTTGTCAGTACAGTTCCCCATCCTGATATTGTATCCTAATGAAGCATATAATGTGCCAATTTACAGTGTGGACAGGCTGACATCTTCATAAGGAGCAGCACTGCACACCGCGGTGTCTGAAACACCAGGCTGTGTGCTGACTTGCTGCTCAAAGAGGGGTTTCTTTCCCCTTTTCTCACCAAAAGAGACGGAGCATCTCCCAGGAAGCCCTTGGGACTGCGCTTGCCACGTCCCAAGGGTGGTTGCCACACACTTTCCAGTGCACACCAGCGGCTCACAGCAGATCAATGCTGCTGCGTTTGCTCTTCAAAACTCTCTTTTAATGGCCATCTTAAGCAAACTATCCCAGTTATGAACAAACTTTGCTGACGCTTCACTTTTCTTCAGCTGAAGGTCATTTTACTACATGTAGCGAGAAAAAATGTGGCTACAGGTTTAACATCAAGAATAGAGGTCAGGACTCCTGGATTTCTATTTCCAGCTCTTACAGAAATTCAGGGTATGCCCTAAACAAGTCATTTGGACCTGATTGTCTGAGAGCCCACACGGGGTCTGAGAGACTTGCGGAGGCTCAGCACTTCTGAAAATCATAACCTTGCTTTGTGCCTCAGTTAATCCAGCCACACAAGGGCATTGTGCTGCCTCAGCAGAAATGCCGAGAGCCTTTTCAAGGCTTGTAAAGCTCCAAGATCATCTTTAAAAAAAGGGTGGCATAAAAGTGCAAAGCACTGCCAAGAGCACAGTCACGCTTGCACACTATATAACCCCCTCGGCAGCTTTTTCACACGCTTTCACCCTCGGCTCTGCTGTCTGACGCCAACCACAAAGCCATAACAAGGTAGCTGCGATCACAAAACACCAACGGTAACTCTTTTTTTTTATTTTTTTTCTGCTTACAAAACTGGGCAAGTGCTTTTTAATCATGAATGAATATTCATGTCAAATATGGAGGAGTGCCTAGAATTCATGGGTATAATTTTTATGGGATGACAAAGACATCCCTGTGATGGTGATTCATTTTGACACGACTGTAAGTGTACCGCCGGCAGCGCCCAAGTTTGGCTTCTGTTAACGCAGAAATGATTCATATTTTTGACGTCGCTATCAGATAGAGGGATATAAACTTATGCTGTAGGAGAATAAATAGCATGAGTCATGCTTTTTTTCTTTCTTTTAGAGACATTTGTTCAGTGCTCTTAACCTAATTGTGCCTGTATTTGTACAAGTAGTATTCAGAAAAACAGACAGAAAAATTATGTTCTTTGAAGACTTACAGTCTGCCTGTAACTCCTCCCATGGTGAACTGGAAATGGCACAAGCATGATGAAACCTATGGGCCGGACAGCAGCTTCTCATCAAATTTTATACTTTCATCAGTTCCCTGTACATCTAACGACCTTATATCGCTTAATACCCAAAATCAAAATATACTTAAGATGATACTCAAAATCTGTGACATTTATTCTAGACACCATCACACAACAAAAAATCACTATATGGGAATGTCCAACAAAGCTCTTTGGGGACTGTTGTAAAGACTCCTAAAAACTTAGGATTTTCCACGTTGGGGGTTTTCCAGGTAGTGACACAATTAGGAGACTGTGGATGGGGACGTGTAGGCATACAGTAGATGCACAGACCTGCCCTGGTCCACTTTATAGCAGCGTGATTGTGCTGCCCGCTTCAGAATAAAGGCTCAGCAAAATGGCCACTGAACGGACACCCTCAGAAACCCCCTCTGTGCATGTCCTGATGCTCCCAAAAAATACTTCTGCTTCCAAAAAATACTTAAAACACAGAAAACAATCCCTTGCAAAGATATACAGATGTGCTGGAAGCATAAAACACGGGGAGTAAATCAAGGCAAATGCACACTAACTGAATGACTCCTATAGAAACTTTTTCTCCAGTCCTAAATTTCCATAGCCCAGTGAACAGGAACACGTGCCAGCACTTCCATTAAAAGAGATATCATAAACAAAGTTTTGTTTGAGGAAGGTTTTCTTTTTTTTATTTTTCCTTCTATTTCACTGTGATCACTATTCATAGCCCACTTCTCACCTTCAAAGCACATTAATTCTCTGAATATTCTTGTGATGTAAGTGATTATTAGTCTCATTTTATGGATGAGGAAAATGAGGCAGAGAGGTTAACTGACTTGCCCATAGGCCCAGCTCGATAGATACATAAAGAAAGATACAGGGAGATGTTTTACATTTATTAGTTTTAATATCTTCTCAGTCCTGCAGAGTTGGACTTGTGGTAATTAAGGCAACTGGCTTTAACAGGCAGTGATGTGCAAGGTAAGGAACCAAGGCAGTTCTTTAAAACCACTATAAAATGCTTCTGAAATAACTCTCTTGTGCTGTACAGGCATGTGCAGGGTGGGAAGCTTTTTATCCCCACTTATTTAGGATCGTGGCTACGACCTGCCTGGTGCTGGGGTCCTCAGGACCAGCCTCTGACAGGCTTTCCGCAGAGGACGTGGGCCAGCACTGCTCCACCATGGGAGCCCTGCAGGAAGGCATCTCCTGCACTTCTCAAATGTGAGGGAATGCTCCCCAAAGCAATGCTTTTCCATAGCACTTGGAGATATCTCACTTTATGATTCAGTTAATTCCTGTTGTCCCTTGCCAGCTGTGTTGTGTCAGCTAAACCTTGCCATATGAAAAACCAGAATTTGCTGCATAATCTCGTGAGTGAGTGAGACTGTATGTGTGTGTGCGTGTGTGTGAGCACCGCTACCAAAAAGCACCTGAAGAGCTTCTTAACTTCAGACTCTTAAGAAACAATCTGTGTTTTAATGTAGAAATTCCCAGAAGGGCAATTGAACAGAGATAACTTCTAAAAATCAAACTAATCATAAGCTAAAATCAAGTTGTCTTTATGGCTAATTTTCCAGCTGCAACCAGTGCATGAGAAATACCATAGAAAAATACTCGGGCTGTTAAAACAATCCATAAACCTCTAACAGTGTGTTTCAGATCCTCGTAATCTTTGGTAAGTGTCTCAATGAGTACCACTACAACATCGTGCTGGGCCTGCATAAGAAGCCAGATAGGATGCTCAGACCACTACAAACGGATCGGTGGGTTGTGGTGCAGTCCTTTACCTTCCTGGGAGATGGTTTCTGGATAATTTCGGAAGTGGCATCCCCTCCTGAGCAGGGGAGCTTTATACACAGTACTGTGTGCACGGGGCTGCACATATTCCCAGGGGCACCAGCTGTCCCTTGGAGAGCCACAACTATGCCAACTCTTCAATCCCTCCAGGCAAGATGAAAAAAAGTCACTAAAGAGATGACTTAGATAGTTATTAAACACCAAGACACCAATCTTGGGTCAGGAAATGCTCAAGAAGCAAATTCCTGAAGTCTGGGATACTATTTTGAGGACACATCTCTACCTGCTTGCCTTATTCTCTTATTCCCAGGGCTCTGCTTTTGATCACTGCCAGAAACAGGACACTAGGAAAGATTAATTTTTTTCTAATCAGGTATGTCTGATCTACTGCTTTTATGTTTTATATTACAAAGTCAGTCTGCAAACAGAAACAGTAAGACACAGAAATGGGCAGCCAATGTATTTGCCACCTGTGCTGTGGAGTCCAAGAAAGCTATCACTAGCAAAACCCTGGCTTTGAAAGGAAGAGTTGAAAGTGGCATTCAGACTGAAAAAACGTAAACTTTCTGAACAAAGCAACCAAAAGCCCTAGGAATGGCTGTTCTGGAAAAGCACACAACCCATTTCACCTCCTCTCATGAACTGCCCGCATCTCTTCTTGCATGAATAACACAACATGCCTGGAGAAACTTGCAGTCTGCCTCCCGTCTTTATATTCAGAAACAGAAGCAAAGTATGTGGTGCTTTGCCTCTTCCTAAATATAGAAATGAAATACAGCCCTCACATACAGATAATAATAAGATACTTGAACTCAGCAACAGCATCCTGCTGCTCCCTAGACCTTTAAAGGGATTCACACAGCAAAAGCCTGACTGTCCGCTGGTGCTAAACAAGTATTTCTGTTAAATATCTCTATTCAAGCCCATCAAAAGCAAAGTGCCTCTAATTGGACTGCATGACAGTGTTTTAAACACACAATCCCAATAAGATCTGAAGATATCTAAGTAGAAGAACATCTTCCTCAGGGAGGTCACGTAGGGAAGCATCTTGCACCAGGCTGGGTGGCTCAACGTGACCAGAGAGACAGGATATCTCATAAAAGTAGCGGTTTCCTGCAAATGGTCCTGTAAGCCATACTTTTATAATTACAGGGTTTCTAATATACTGCCATCTCATCTCTCAATGCAAGCTCTGGAATAAATTAATTACACAGTGCCTGACCCACAGGCTCTGGTCTAATCACCCCAATGTCAGTGCTCCCTTGTATTTTGAAGATGTACTTGCCATTTGATAAGGATCCTGCTCCCCACTAATTGTCCCTCGTAATAAGCTTTCGTAAAATTTAATTTCTTTAATGCATTTCTCCGATCTGACTGATTTGGACAGTCCGACACTTGGCTTTGTATCAGCATTTATTAGAATGCCTTCTCTGCTTGGCTGTTTCCCTTTTAAAAATAAAAGTAGTAGTAATGTTCAAATGCATACACAACATCGATGGAAATGGTTTGGAGCAAGTCTATGAGACAATGACAAATCGGAGTGGGCCCAGTTTGGAGAAAAAGAGCAAAGCTCTTCTGCACCACAGCAGAAGCGCCTTTTCCCATACATTCCCACAGCTTACCCCATCTAACCTGACAGAATTAGTTTGCAGTAGATGCAATGATTGCATTGATTAGCACATACTGTATTAATTAAGCGGGTTTCTCCATCTACCTGACCACACTGAGCACCTGCACTGTCATCTCCCACAACGTCCTGGCCACCCAACCGACCCCTGCATCAGCCTGTCCCTTCACACCCTGCATCCCATCGGCACCAGCATTTCATTCACTAGACAAATCAAGGCGGTGAATGCGGAGCCCAAGCACTAGATTTGGGTTTATACTTTAACTGGAGTGCAAGGCATGGGTTCTGCCAGGTTTCTTTTGGAGCACAAGGGCAGCACAGCTGCCGAGCGGGACCATTAGCCCGCCTGCTAGAATACATGACTTTCAAAGACCGTATTTGCTTGAGTCTTAAATTATTAATCCATTCTCTTCAGGTTTGCTGTCAAATCATCTCAATTGTTTTGCAGTTTATTAAAAATGTCCTGCACATCTGGTCTAATCAGCCAGAGGAGAATCACCCAATTTGATTGTCAATAGCAATCCCAGGATATCAGCTTGGTAATCACAGCATTTTCCACCTCACCAGCTCCTGGGAAGGGTGGTTTAATCACCGCTGACATGGAAAGGACTCTCAAGTGCTATAGGTGCAGTCCAAGCAATCGTGCTGCTCTCCATAGCACCAAAGCCAGCCTTTTGGGGTGGAAAATATGGCACAACAGATAGGGGAGCCATCACCATCAGCAGCAGTGCCCAAATAAAAGTCCACCCACGTCTGCCATCACAGACAAACCCCAGCTCCTCCTCTGGACCACCTGGGGTATTGGAGAACACAAGTTGTCCACTACCTTTCCTACACACCACGAAACCTCTCCGAGTCTGGTGTTCCATGTGCTTATATCTGAAGTCAGACAAGCCCTGCAAAGACAGCAACCCAAGACAGCACACACCAAGGATGAGCCATCCAAAGGAGACTTCTCCTGGCCCTTTTCACACCTTAACTGTATGTTAGCATGTGGAAAATATGAAAAAGTTATAGCAATACTGGAAAGGTTTGAAACCCTCTGTTCCCTCCTTAGCCAGCCTGAGCTGGAAGGAGAGATTTGATGTGGAATGAAGAGCCTGTGCTCTATACACTATCTCTGTATTTCTGTATATATGTTTACATACACACATTATCCTTGACACTGAGGAGTTCATAAGAAGTTTGAGAATAATCACTCACGTAACCTGCAGCTATTCACAGGAAAAACAACAGGTTAAAGACATCAGCAGGAAGATTTACTTGTTACCATTGGAAGTGCCTCTACCTCTCCAGTAAAATGTATGGGGAAAGCCGGAGCCTCACCTTCGACAGCAGAATATTTATCAGCACGTTCTTAAACCTGCCATTGCCCTGAGTGCGAGTCATTCAGAGGATGGAAACACTCCATCAATAAACATGCCTAAATGGGTCGTAGCCTATACATATCATTTCTTCTTATAGGGGACAACTTACCTTTTGTTACAACTTCTCAACTGGTTTCCATATTTAAGAAAAGTTTCCTTGATGCTTTGAAGAGTTCATTTGTGTGATTCTGTGAAATGCAGGTATAAGGAGTTTGCCCTAGGGAAAATATAGGGGAACATGGTATTCCTGCTTGATGCATTGGTGTAGAAACCGAACCACGTTACAGTACGTGATCCACCTCCCCGCGGGACCTGCAAGTGCACTGCCTCTGCCACGTACCGTAGAAAAAGACCTTGTTAACGTTTTTGAGAGGCAGTGAGTTATCTGAGGGAATTGAAGCCTTAATGCAGAAATATTAAAAGACATTTGCTTTCTAGTTCAACAAGGAGAAATGCAAAGTCCTGCACTGGGGGGAGAACCGTGCCATGCACCAATATATGCTGGGGGCCACTCAGCTGGAAAGCAGCTTGGGAGAAAAGGACCTGGAGGTGCTGGTGGACACCAAGCTGAACATGAGCCAGCAATGTGCCCTTGCTGCAAAGGAGAATGATACCCTCAGCCGCATTAGACAAAGTATTGCCAGCAGGTCGAGGGAGGTGATCCTTCCCCTTTATTCAGCACTGGTGAGGTCACATCTGGAGTGCTGTGTCCAGTTCTGGGCTCCTCAGTACAAGGGAGACATGGGCTTACTGGAGAGAGACCAATGGAGGGCTACAAGGATGATTAAGTGTCTGGAGCATCTCTCCTGTGAGGAAAGGCTGAGAGAGCTGGGACTGTTTAGCCCAGAGAAGAGAAGGTTTAGGGGGATCTTATCAACAAATACCTAAAGGGAGAGTACAGAGAGGATGGAGCCAGGCTCTTCTCAGCGGTGCCCAGTGGCAGAACCAGATGCAATGGGCACAAACTGAAACACAGGAGGTTCCCTCTGAACTTCAAGGAAAGTTTTTTCACAGTGAGGGTGACTGAGCAATGGAACAGGTTGCCCAGGGAGGTTGTAGAGTCTCCAGCCTTGGAGATATTAAAAAACCATCTAGACACAGTCCTGGGCAACTGGCTCTAGGTGGCCTTAGTTGAGCAGGAGGGTTGGACCAGGTGACCTCCAGAGATCCCTTCCAGCCTCAGCCAGCTGGTGATTCTGTGATTCCACACATGTTTTTGTTGTTAACATATGCACAGCAGTTATTCTGCAACAGAGTTAGCATCCAGACAGCTGCACGGGACAGACAAATCAGATGTAGCAGGCACAAAGCAAAAGCAGCGAGGCTTAAAGAAAGCACACGCAGGAACTGCTCACACCCTGTGCTGATGAAGGGCTACCAGCATCACAAGCAGCCAGTAAGTACCTACAAGTCAGAAATGGGTCATTATTTTCAATGAACAATTTAATTCATTAAACACAGCATTTCCCTTTCTGTCGATGAATGCTCTGCGATCAGATGATGATGCTTTTAAACATGATTGCTGTTTACAATTGTCCAGAAAGCCTGTTGCTCCTGCACTCCACATTTCTCATTATTTTCCCCATGCGGGAGTCACTTACTGGGCAGGGTTATTTTTCCCCAGCTGCATATTTTGAGGAAGAGAATTTGTAAAGTGCCAAAGACTAGCAATTATGAGCAATTGTAAGGATCTGTTCTAGACCTAAGGTATAATAAGAGCTGCAAAAATGGCCATAAAAACATATTCAAAGTGACACCTTCTGTGTTATTAAAAGGGCTTTTCTGCAACAGAAAACCTCCCTCACCTGAGGCGTATTTTCTGGGGTCATTTTGCTCATAGCATAGCACAGGGTGAGGCAGCCCAGGGACTAAGGAGGGAGGTGGCAGAGACAGCTTAGAGAGGCGGACGAAGAGCTGGTGTCATGCTTGGTGAGCTTCAGCTGAGGGATGGATGTCTAGGAGAAGATACCAGAGAGGCGAGGACTTGCTGGGAACAGGAAGACAAGCCTGGACTACAGAGACAGGTAGGTGAAACATCAGCATTCAGAGATCTAATGTGCACTGGAGAATCATAATTCATTAACGCTTGACTGGAGATCAGCAACACAACTCTCTGAAGAGCCAGAAGGAGAACGATGAGATCTTGCAAACTCTCAGAAGTATTTGAGAGGCAGAAAGGAAACTGGGAGAGGAAAGTGTCCTGAAAGTAAGGAAAACATTTCAAGAATGACAATTCCCATGCCTTGCGGTCGATCAGGATCTCTCGGTGCTAAGTACTGCAAGGGCTGTCAGAGCTGAGGCAATTCTTCTGCTTTTAGGGTTTTCCTCAGAGTCCCAGACCCAGGTATCACCTAATGCATAGAGGATCTCCATTGAGCTGGGCCAATGGGCAGACTGACCATTGCTGAGAGCACCCTGTAAAAGCAATCCAAGTGCACTCGGAAGAAAATAGGAAGGCTCTGACATTTATTTGGTGATTTATTTTTTTTTTTTTAAATCTCATTGTTTTCAAAGCAAAGTAGTGACTCAGCCTGAGTAGCTCCCAAATGAAAATTTGACCAGGAATTGAATTCAAAAATCTAATTAATCAATGGGGAACTTCTGGATTTCTTCAGCTTCTTTGGCTTGGGCCTTCAGAGAACATATGTTTGTACAAAGTACTCATAAATCAGAGTGAAGGTTGCAAGTACAAACTACCTCTGTCCTCAGCATGTCACCTGTGTCAGGGACAGCCAGGCTGGTGACAGAGACCAGACCCTATCAACTCCAGTCCTTTTAAGGGACTATTCTTTGCAAATTATATCAGATACCCCAGGGGATCGTATGATGAGTAGCTTACCTTAGCAGGGCGCAGGGCTCTGACTCAGGAGGTCATTTCCATGATTTTATCTTTTACATTAAGCCAATTAATCATCCAATAAGAATTGCAGTTGCATGCGAGTTGAAAGCACATAGAAAATACTACGGGCAATACAGTCTTTAAAAGCGCACGGGGAGAGCTGAGCTTTTCAGTGCTGCATGCAGGCGCTGAAGAGCAGTGTCATTTTTTGATGAGTGGTATTAAACACTGCACTTCCAGTTTGGGGGATTTGGGGTAGGGGAGCAACAGGACAGCATGGTAGAAGCTAGTTCATCCCTCCACATCCAGAGAAGCAAATGAGCTCAGCCACATAAGCAAGAGATAATTATCACTTTATGGGCTTTGCAGGGTCCAGTCCTTGGACAAGACCAAAAGGAAAAGCTTCCTAGCTCATTTTCAGTTAAGGGTGAGGAGAGTCATTGCACAACGGGAACAGTCAAGCCCTACACTAGATTGCTATATAATCTTTTTTAATTATAATTTCATAACAGCCACCTTGCAAAACAGACCCGTCATCTCATCCAAGCACATAAATGTTCCAGTAATGAAGATAAAACTAAGACCCTTAATCTGCTTCTTCCTCTTCTCACTGCTGCCCATCCCATCCCTACCAGGGCTGGAAGTCTGCAGGAGCAGAGGCGGCAGAGTGTAACGTGGCAGTCTGTCACTTTCTGCTAATCTTCCAATGCTGAAAATCATTTTAAATCCATTCCTGTCTTTTTGCATTTGCATAACTGTCTAGAAAGAAAACTCTAAAAAGGCAGAGTCTGATTCAGTGTGAATGAACATGTCATAAAACATTTCCAACTCTGCGGCACTTGTGTAAATCTTTCATGATTTAAAAGTTGCCAAGTTATCAATACCATAAGTACTATAAAGTACTGGGCTTCACACTCAGTGTACACACAAAAGACAATTTCAAGTTAGGCTTCCCTTCTCAGGAGCTAAGTTTCCTTCTGAAAGCAAAGATGTTATGCACTGAAATTATTTATCTTCAGTGCCAAAATAGAAGAATTAAAGGGAAGGTTAAACATCTGCTGACAGTTTTGGTCAGAATAAGGATGTTCAAAGCATTTTTCTGTTTGGAGGGGAATTAAGGTTAAAAAAAATTATTTTCTTTTGGTGCATTTAGATCATCTTAAAAATGTGTCCACCCTTTCCTCCCCTGAGCACCCACATAGGGTTCCTGGGCTTCTATAACCCATGTGAGCTGCCCAGCTTAAGGATGGGGTCACAGCCAGCTGCTGGCCATCACGAGAAGGACCCAAAGCTCTCCTCAACAACAGGTGTCAAAAAAAAATCCAGCTACAAACTAGCATGCAACATCTGTGAATCCCAGCTTGGCTTCCCCTATTTACCAGGGTCAAGAGCCTGACAGTGTGCTGCACAGCATGCAGGAGAGCCATGCTGCAAGCAAACCTGGAAGTATTTATGTCACCAGAAGATCCCCCTGCGTGTACCTATGGATCCTAAACACTGAGCAACCCTCAGCCTGCAGCAAACCGCACTGGTGCCCACTAAATGCCTACCTACTGGCACAGAGTGCTATGAATAGAGCAAAACTCAACTTTTTGCCTCTAACAGAGGCAAACCTTCCAGCAACAGGCACCCACTCATGCTGGACATGACACACGAGGACCATTCAGAGGTGCCGCACATGGTGAACAAGGGGATCTGTTTCACACCACCCCCAAAAACAAACCCATCTCTGCCCCTGAAAGCTTGTAAAAACATGTTGACAAAGGAGCTCCCTCCCCACCTGGAGGCCAGGAGCAGCCTATTGCCTGAAACAAAAGCCTTAATCTTTCTCCCCATAAACAGAATCACTCACTATGCTTTATTTCCTATCGCTCTCTACACTATAGAGCGCTTTTTTCATTTTTCCAAGTACAAGTCTTTTTCCTTGACGTTCCTCACATTCAGAACGTTCCTCACGTTCCTCATTGCTGCAGGATTTATTTATCAGAACTATTCTTTTCCCTCAAACTGGCAGAACACCTCTGGCAGAAAAGCTGAGATATCTCAGAAACTGACTTTTCAATGAGATTTTCTATTGAAAGAAATACCTCTGCTCCTGAATAAGAAATGGTCACAGTCCCTAAAGTTTCTTTCAGCACTTGCAGCGTGAGTGATAATAGACATTTTTGCTTCGTGTGCCAGCACAGCAATATCAGGAAAATCATTGTAGTCCCCTCTAAGAGGAAAATGTAAACTGCCAGCACTGTTTGTTTCCATTAGCTTCTGAACGTTGTCATCGTAAGTCCATCAAACCCCATCACTGGTTTCTAACCCAAGCGGCGTTACAGCCTCAAAATCCCTGCTCCTCTCCCAACACGCATTGAGATGTGCAGAATATCTGCTTTATACCTCTAAAGATTTATTGGACAGACAAGGTTTTGAGAAAGAAGCAGCATCTTGGATTTAATCAACCGGATGCAGCTGAAAGTATAATGAACACATTCACAGGCACAGGAGCTTCTTTTCAAGTGTGACACACAAGCTGAAAACCTCAAGCTAAGCACAGATTAGGAACAATTGCTCCAGGTTTAAGTTAATTATATTAGCCAATTAGACAATCTGAGGGGAAAATGCACCTGTAGAGCACAGAAATGGTGATCAGCCTTTTTGTGATACAGAAAGAAAGGCAAGAAGTTAGCATAGGTGAGGGGCAGCAAAAAGCATGCAGTGGGGAAAAAAGAATTGTGTCTTGAAGCCAATATCTCACTTGAATTTAGGACTTTTTATATTCAGAGCTATAAATTTTTACCTCTCTGGCTGCCGTTAGAAGATTTTGTAGGTCTCCTTTGAAGAATGAGTTGCAAGTCCTAGTGTTTTTCTTTCTCTTGTAGGTATTCAGGCTGGATCAGGGTCATCGGGAGGTTTGGTTTAATTTTTATCATACTGCATTTCAGTACTGTACCAAAGGAAGTCTCTAAATGATGATTCTCTAAGCCTGCTCTTAAGCAAACACCTCATGGGAGTGATATTAACCCAGCTGACCCTGCCATGGCATAGGAGGATGGACCAGAGGACGCCATGCCCTTCGAGCACTTCCCATTTGCAGCTTTAAGTACTCAGCTGAGAATAGCCATGAGTTTGTTTACCACATGAATGCATGCCTCGAATCAGTGTGGTTTAAATATAACCTATAATGCATTTTTTCCACCTGTTGTCAACCTAAGAAAGTTCTGCAAAATTCTCCAGAGATTTCTCTTATTATAAGTTTATTGACTTCATGCCAGAAGCGCCAGTGAAAACAGAGCAGGGTCTGTTTAAGTGAGACAGATTTCACAGCAGAGCTGCTAAAAATAAAACCCAGAATATGAAACTGAAGTGTTTTTATCAAAAAGGAGTAGGCTTGTTATAAGTATCGTTGAAGGAGGATCCTCTTCAACGATACTTAAACGTGGTTAGCAGCAGTGGCTGCTGCATTTGCTCTGATGGTACCTACTCCCTGAATAGGCTATGGATACCCTAACCCTGGAGAGCAGGACTCCTTATAACTTTTGGTTTTGACAGTATTGCAGTATTCACTTTTAAAAGCCAAGGACTCTAATGCAACAATATAGGCAACCACTTCAGCATGCTTAAACAGGACTTGATTTCCTCCAGCATCCCCATCAAGGGCTACGTTAAAGACGTATTTCATCACAGCAAGTGAAGTGTGCATTCGCTCCCATTTGCATGTCCTGCTGTCCAATAAAATTGGACTTCAACAAATTGGGGATCTGCTAGGATCTTGCAAAGCCAGCCTCAGGCGTGTGCCACCTCTGTCCTCAATATATGTGTGTTTTTATGTACAGACATAGTCCTGTTAGTGCTCTTTGTGTGCTCGCCTGGTCCCATCACACAGACAGGATCCAGGCTAAGCCCATCTTGGCTGCAGACAGGCAGGACTACAGACCATGCTGCTGCCCTGAGGAGGTGCTAGCTATCCTTCTCCACGGCCAGCTTCTTGTGATGGGTTGGAAAACATTAGGGTTTCAACACTGGGATCAGCAGCACAAGCTCAGCATTTCCCCCTCTCCTTTCCGGCAACAAATCGCACCACCTCTGATGCAATGCAAAAAAATAAAATAAAAAAAGGATTCAATAGAACTAGGAAAGGACAGATTCTAACATACAACTCTGGTCTTCTTTTGTAGCTCACAGAAACCAGTGTAAGAAAGATCAATAATTATATGTGCTGGCTTAAAAACAGCAGAGCATGACATAGAGTTGTATCCACAGCGTTCTTCCCCTCTCTCAGAGGGTGCCAGTGGCAAAGCCGAGAAGCTGCTGGTCCTTCAAAGCTCCACAGATGCTTTCCCAGGTCTCTCCCCTCCTCCTCATCCTCCCCAAAGTCTGGTGCTGCCCAGGTCTCTTCCTTCAGCCACTCCCTTGCTGCTGACGCTGCCATCCTGCTGCTCCCCCAGAGACTCCTTGCAGACACCCCAATAACCACTGACCCTTCCCAGTTCCCAAACCTCCCAAGGACCACCCTCACTTCCAGCTCATAATCTTTTCTGCCACCACCATAAATTTAATTTTGCTGTCCAAAAATTTTTAGGTGGACAAAATGGAATTTCCTGACACTGAGAGAAGACCTTGAGGTGACTCTGAACATACTACCAGATACTATCAGATTCCCAAAGCAGGAACAACGTGGGTTTTAGATATGCCCACACAACACAAGTTAATATGGTTCTGTTACGCGATGCATTAACAATGACGTAGTTACAAACACAGAATTTGGCAAAGGTTTGAATTAGCTTCCCTGATTAAGAACTGCAAAGAAAATAAGAAAAAAAGAAGCAGCAATTTTTCCAGCCAAAGGGCAATAACCAATGCCGGTACTTTCAGAATAGACCTGTTTCTTGTTATATTACATTACTATGGCTGCATGCTGAGACACATCACATTATATTAAAAACAACAAAACCTGCAATCTGTTTCCAGATCAGACATCAATAAAAACAACCATAACAATCAGCACTCCGGGTACCTGTTAGAAAATTGATAATTTAATACCTCCAAGAGCTCTTTCCATTACACAGACACTGGTAAAAACAAAAACAAACAGCATCTCTGAACATACGCATTTCTGAAAGCCTTTCACAGTACACACGGACGAGACCGACTGAACGGGACTGGAAAGATAGGTGCCAGCCGCTGTCCCTGCAAAAGGCATGACAACCAGTAAGAAAACTGTAAGGATGCTGTTGCATTCTTCCAAGTCCTTTCTGAGGGTAGCAGCAGGGAGGTTTTCCTTGAGGCACCCTACAAACCTGAGTGCAGGTTCCACCCCCACCACCATCCAGACCCTGTTGGCCTCAGAAGTACAAAATGGGCTCATGGAGGATGTGCCCCTTCATGCCCTATAAGGGGGACTAGGACAGGCCAAGTGAACTGGGTCTACACTGATAAAGGCGACTAGATAACTAGCCCAGATTCATACACAATATTGCCTGTGGCGAAAGGCAAGTAAGGATGACCTCTGTCCTTCCTCTCAGTCTATCTCCTAACTAAGAGGTATTTTCTTGATCAAATTCACTGGTTTTGGTGCTTCTGCTGCTTAGCTCACTGGAGATGTCTGCGATGGAGCTACCTGGATGCCAGTCCACCTCCAGCAAAGAGCTGTAACAGATCAGCATGGCCACACTGACATAGATGTAATAGAGGATTAGTGCCCTGAAGAAAAAAAAGAAAAAAGAGAAAAAAACCAACAAACTTTCATCTCTCAGACTCAGAGCCACGCTGGAGAATGATGCTGCAGGAAGTCTCCCATCTACTGGGACCTGCCTCAAGGGGACAAGGTTACAAAGACAGAGAATGTCCATTTGATTTGCTGCAGTCGAGGTATGATCTACACCTGCCTCAGATCAGTACAGCTCTTCGGAGAGGACATGAGCATGGAGCAATGACACTGCTGCTCGTTGTAATCTATTCCCAGCTGGCCTTCTCATCCTAAAACTTAACCTTTCCTCTTTCCAAGCTGTGCAACTCAAAACATTGGACTTTTCCACAGTTATTATGCTCCAGGAGGTTCCTTCACAAGTCTTCGATATGCAGCAGTGATAAAAGTTCAATATCTAGTTGTAAAAGTGTTTTGGCAAGGCAGATTCACCATGCCCCCATACTCTTATTCTCTTTGCATTACCTCCTGATGGCAGAGCTGAAACCTGGACCGTGGATAAGAAGTTATCCCCAATAAGATATGGAAGAGTTTCCCTCCAGGAACCTCCGCACCAATACCTCAAGAAAAGCAGCCTTTCTCCTCCAACCACATACTGTCCTCTAAACTTTTGGGCTAGAGGCTAATGAACTCAGCCTTTTCAATGGCTTGCACATGAGCTACCGAGAGTAAATACCAGGGTAGGCAAAAGCTGACTCCCCTCAACCTGGAGCAGGTATCTGTGGTCAGGAAGGGCTGCTCCACCACCACCCCTTTGGCTAATGGCTCACCGAGTCCTGTTTTAGCATCTAATTTAAGGCCACATTTGTGCTAATAGCCCTAACCCCAGACACAGGTTTAATTTGTTTAGCATTAAATTTAGGGCTTCAGGGACCTCTATAATGAATTTCATTAAACAGAAAAATTCTATAATGTAGTATTTTATGATTAATTAACTGTGCATAAAAATGGTAATTATAATTATGCTCATAATTCCACTCTTGTGTCATTATCATAATAATTGATCAAAATGTTTTACCCCACAAGCATTTTAAAAACTGCACTGCAAGAGAGAAAAAACCCTCTTAAGCCCACACCAAACAGCTTTTGCAGGCAATCCCCAGATACTGTCTCTCCATCCCCAGACTTCTAATGCAGAAGCCTTTTGAACAGTCATCACAACTTTACCAAAAAAGTTGTTTGTTATGAGGGGTAGGGAAAAAAAGGATAAAAGTCCATTTGTAGATGGAAAAAGCCTATTTCTGATCAGAACACAGTCGAGGAACAGACTGTAGCTTCACTTTGAAAATGGCCAGCTGCCCTACTTTCCTGCTTTCTGTGCGTGGCTTCTGATCACAGGCTGCATCAAAAGCACCCATTGCCTGTTTTTTAAGATAATGGAGATTAGACTAGTGAGATCAAACAGATTAGATAGGCAGCTGAATAATTATCCCCCTACCTTTATGCCTGCATCATATCACAGCCAAGGATTGGAAAGTGCTTTGAAAAGGTGTCAAAGTATTACTGACCCAAACTGCCAGTAGCTCTAGCTCTGGAATAGAGGGATTAGACAACTGCCTATGGCAGCAAAACCTAAATCTCCTCATTTCAGCTCTCTTCTCCAAGCCACAGAAAAGGTAATGCTCTTGAACATCTCTGCTGCCCCTGCTTTGGTCCTGGCTCTCCTCAGCAATATTCCTTGACAAGTTTTGATCACGTTATGCTTTCCCTGTGTCCTTCCTTACTTCTGCTGGCATCTCTGTGCCTCTCTGGATGATCTTACTTGGAAATCCATAACATTCCCCAGCATCCTTCCCACAGCTTCAGTGGCACGGGTCAGTTGTTCCCTAATTTCCACCAGAGCTCTGGTAATGGAGATGAGGACACTGTACTCACTGGTATAAGTGAACAACAGGCAGCAGCACACTGGAAAAATCCAGAAGATGGACATTCACCTTGGATGACCATGAATACACCAGAAAATAGGCCATTTTCATGTCCTGACAGCCACAGCTTGTTAGGAGTACGTAGTATTTTAATTGCATGTTTTGCAGCCAGTGTGATTGCCACTTCAGCAAATCTCTTGCTACAGATGCAGGAAAGCAAGTTTTGCAAAGCCCATGAGCACCAGCAAAAGCTGAAAATTATCCAAAGCAAACATCAATGACATCATGAGGTTGCTCTGTGGTAGTGGGCAGTGTCACAGGAGAAGACCTGTGCCTGTCAAAGGCTTTGAGAGCAAGCAGAGGAGGCAGGAGGAGCTGACCCAAAGGAGCCACGTTCTGAGTGTGCCTCAGAAGCCACACAGCTTGGCCAGGCATGCCAGGAAGATGTTATCCTCACAAACTACCTATTGGGTAGGGAAATTGGGGCAAAAAACACAAAGTGACACACAGCAGGACTTCTTTTATCTCACTACGTCTTCCTTACTTTGTTTTTCTACTCCTCTCCCTGCAGGTATCTGTTTTTCCTCTGACCAGGGCTTTGTATCTCCATCCATCCCAGCAGCCAGCTGTGCCAGCCTTGCATTTTCTCCCCCATCTCCCTGGATCTTTTCTCCCTTCCTCTTCTCTACGCACTCTTTTAGGATCACTCAAACATTTTGGGAGTGCAATGTGAAAGGTCTGCTCTCCATTACGTTCGTCACCCTCCCAGCCCCCCTCCAAACCGCGTACACAACTCCCTCTCTCACTGGCTTCCAGCGAGCTCTCAGATCACTGTACAATGCTCTTCCCAAAGCTCTGCTGCCCATCCCACACCAAAGAGCAACAAAATTGGTGGGATGAACTTCCTTGCTGTTTCCGACACATGGCAGAGGTTTGGGATGGGTTCAGCTGCCGGGATCCCTGCGCAGAGCTCATTGGTAAAACCGACCTCTGCAGCCAGAGCTCAGAAAAGGCTTCTTCACCTCCACCATTAGTCACGCTCGTCAGCCTCCCTCATCCCCAGCTAATGGCAAGGCACAGGGTGCATTTGTATCGCTTCTTGGCACGGAGCATGGCTGCCTGCTTGGGAAGGGAGCAAGTCCTCTTTCCAGCACTAATGTGACTGATGAAGCCTCTCTACAGACTCCAGCTATGCATGGGTAGGACCAATTTATATTTTACCTTTGTTTCAGCTTGGGCAGGGAAATATTAACTGCAATGGTGGGACAGAGAGGCTCAGACACACGTCACGGCCCATGCTCAGCATGACACAGTGCAAACAGTGCTTTTGTGAAGTGCTATTCAGGAGTGAGTCAGTTCATGGTCCTGGATATTAAACTAAAAGAGGAGCCTGAATTTCAACAGATAGAATATCACAAGCCCTAACCAGTTACAGATTTAACAGTTCTTCTTATATCAGCCTTCCCCTGTGCTTCTGAATTTACCTCTCCCTCGATGCAGAGTCCACCTTTTCAAAAATAGCTCCTAGACACTTATGTGGGCATCCCAGTTAATTTAGGTCCCACTGTAGGATCATGGCTCCTTCCATCCACGTGCTGAAGTGGATGTGAGTGCTGAGCAGTCCTGAGAAAATCAGCCTTTCCCAGCAAGGAGGCTGTTGGTGAACAGAGGGGAACAACTCGTCAGTCTCTTACCAGCAGTGTTTTCAACCATAATCTTAAAAGATCAAGCAACGGGATGTGCCTGGGGAATTGCAGGGCCCTGTATGCACTACTGAGATCACAGATGCACTGTGAGCCTCCCTGCAATTCCTAGTAGCGTCAACTCAGCGTTAAGGGGGCCATTTCATGTGCATCTAATCTGATATAACCTTCAGCCCACCACCACCACTGCCCCATCTGCCTCTCGAGGAACTGCAAGAGGTGGTAGATCAGCCAGCAAATCTTGCTACCTCAAGCACACTCTGATATTTCCCAGAATTAAAATACCTTCAAACGCATGGGGATTGCAACTGAAAGCCAATGCATCTATCTGCCCCCAGACTTTCTTACCCCTACAAAGCAGTAACCTGCCTTGTACTGGCAGCTTTCTCAGCAGAGAACCAAGCGAGTCAGCTGGCTCTGAAGCAACAGCAAGCTTGACGATTCAGATCCCTGCTCACACTTTAGGTCCAGCCCTTCTGACATGTAAATGGTTAAAGTCCAAAATTCAGGCTTTGGTTTTTCCAGATCTGCCTCCAAGACATGTTGTTCCTGTCTTCCCAATGGTTACACCATCACCTCAGTCTGGAGGGGGATCTTCAGTGGGCTGGGGCAGGCTGCTCATGGGGAGCAGGCTGGGAGTTTCTCCCACATCCCTGGGGCCCATTTGCACCAAGATACCACCTAATCCTTGGCATCACAGCTCACAAATTATCAGATCAATTTTAAAAAGTCTCTAATTGTCAGCACGTAGCTGGAAATCAGCAGCAAGGGTCCCTCCTGAGGCCATGCCTGGGGCAGCACCACTAGGTTATATCCATCCCTGCTCCAGCAGTCCAAGGTTCAGGAATGGCTTCAGAGGCAACAACTCTGCATTCAGGCTTCGGCTGAGGTTTCCAATTATTTTCAGTTAAAAGCCGGGTGATACAGGAGCACAAGAGATCACAGGAATACATGACTGCTGACAGCAGCCCATGGGTCCAACACGTTTGGCAGCTACACCCATAAAGCCTTCAAGAGTTTGGATGAATAAGGAACCAGCTGAACAGCCAGAGCTGTCCCCTGAATTACCAGGACAGTAATGCCTTTCCTCCCTCACAGGGCATACCCAAACACTTACCCACAGAGTGCTATTGCTACGTTGGACTCCCAGAACAATTCTTTTAAGATGTCCAAGACCTTGTTATCCCTACGAAACTGCCTGAATCAAACACCTGTGGTGGGCTGCATGAAACCAGATATTAATCACTCACCAGGAATAACCAGAATATCTGTTAAGTGGATTGCAAAGGAGTACGGCATGCCGGGATGATCAGTCGGTAACGGTAGCAGATGCTATAGCTGTGCTCTGCATGTACATCTGGCTATTGCAATCCTCCAGGAGCTGTCAGGTTTCAAGAGCTACACTGCAAATTGATTCCAGCCACCATTCAAGAGTATTCAACAATTTGTTCATATTTTATGTGGCAAAGCTCCCTGCTCTGCATGTTGACGGCAAGTTCTGAAGTGTGACATATAGTTAAAAAAAAGACAGTTAATACAGAAATACAGAAAGCCAGAACAGTTTAATAGGACTGAAGAACAACCCAGTACCATGCTGAAGGCAGCCGTTTTGCTCCAGTAAATGTGCTAGAAAACCTCTCTGCTTGCATAACAGGAAAGAAGCCCAAAATGCAGATCCTCATAATCCTTGTACAGCTACTACAAAACCAAAAAGGAGCAAAGACTTTCTATTGACATGAGTTTTCAAGCAGAAAGTCCTCTTGGTTCCTAAAGATTTGCTGTAGGCATATCCAGGACCGCCATGACTTTGGCAGGACTGAGCAGTTCAGCACATTCCTGAGCAATGCACAACTGGGGAGGAAGTGGCAGCATCTTCTCCCTCTCTTCCTTGAGCTAACTGCTGCTCTTGCTTAGCCCAGAGCTCAGAGTCAGAGCGCTCTCAGGGATCTCGTCAAAATGGGTTCATTTTCTAGGGAAACGAGGATTTGCTTCTTCCTCATCACTGTGTAAGCATCCTATGGGCAAGGTATTCCAGGGACTGGACTTTCCCCTGCTCTTTTGGAGCTGCTGAACCCTTTCTGCTTCACCTAATTAACCTGGAAGCCTTACACTGAGGGTCTGGCCCAGTGATTTGGGCAGTCATTTAGGCAGGAGGAGACCCTCCCTCTAGTTTCTATATCAATAAATGTCAAAGGAATTAACACTGGGTAAGTTTAAACAGCTCCTTTTAGAGTATGCATCAGTGCTTCATTCAAGGCGCTGAATTCCTCAGGATCACAAGGTTGATAAAGAGGTGCATCTTCTGCACCTCAGGTCCCTGCCTACAAAGGGCAAACTTGTCCTCTATCTGTGCAGGGTGCTGAGAGGGTCATCAGGGAAGGCAAGGCACTCGGACAACCCAGAGAATCTCTGGCAGATAAATGCTAATCCAAGTCAGACTCCTGGCAAGGCTCAGCCTGCCTGCAGTTGACAGGTCTAATTTCTGTTAATGTCTCACAACTATAGCTCTGGAGGGTATTTAAAGATCCAGGGCTTGAAACCCACCCCTCATCCAATGCAAAGCTAATTTTAGACACAAGAAACCAGAATAAGGTGCCCAGCACAGATGGAAGATGCCCCAAAAGCTCAGTGCAGTACCAGATGCGTGGGAAGGGACAGATACTGAACGTTGAGACTAACGCACATAGGGTCTTCAGCGGGCTTTGATCAGGTGTTTGTAGGAGAGACACCACACACCACTATTCTGTGTTGCATATAGATTCAACAGCATCATCATGGGCGCATCGAATCCCTCTGACACTAATCCGACACAACAACTGTGCTCAAAGGCAGCAATTCCTCATGCCCGCGTGGTCCCCGGCAAAGCCACTGGCCAGCACGAATGGGAAATCATCCGGCAGGCGACTGCCACAAGTGTGTCAGGAACATCATGAGTTGCAACCTTCAAGTCTTGAAAAAATAAGTTTGTCCTTCAAAATTAGAAAGCTGCTTACTTTTGAGACAGTCTGTTCCAAATAAGCAGCAACATGCTCACATGCTGCAGAGGAAAGCACGGTGAAAGCCACAGCACAACACTGCCCTGCATGGGAAGGCTCACATCGGCGAAGAGCTTGCAGCACTGACTGCACAGAACCTGAAGAAGATGCTCTATGAAAACTGGGGTTTGCATTGTTAAACCTCTTCTAGGCCTCCTTATTCTAATAATTTTTAAAAAATTGTCTTCTGCCTTTTCTTTGTAAAGCTACCCTCAAAATGTAAATTGAAATATATCATCTACAGAGCAAAACACTGAGGAGAGCAGCTTCCAAAATACCTCCTCTACCCTCCTCACGCTTGCAGGCACAGGACAAGTGGGAGAAAACATGCATGTAAGTTGTCAGAGTGTTTTGTTGGCTAACCCAACCCAGCTACAGGGAAGGGGCTGCAATGGAGTTGTACAGTTGACTGTACAGTTTGACTCCTGGCTGTAGACACCCTACTGCATGGGAAGGTACAACCGTTTCCTATCATGATACACAGAGACATCCGATAGACATCTTACCTCAGACTCATTCCACCATCTTAAATTTTGTACCAGGCCTTTTTGGACATTTGGGATACAGTTATGTGACCTGGGAAAAATCCCTCCTTGTTCCCCAAACTGCTATGAATACCTACTATAACCTCTCCGGAACGGGGATCACCAGCCCCCCACCTGGCCAACGTGGAGGCTGGCCTTCCTTCCTGCTGAAGCTACTGGTGGCAGATGAGGCCCCGCTTCAATCTCAGCAAGCAGTAGGCATCCTTGGAAAAGGTGAAGCACTGTCCTGTGTGGTGCCTTGACATCCCAGGATATAGGGGGAGCAACCTCTGAAACAGGCCAGTGTGCTTTGTAGTCTGCCCACAGAGATGTGAAACAGATCATATTTTAGATCCTATAACTGAAGATATCATTAAAATCTCTAAGTGACCACAGATAAATTACTGTTCTGAAACCATAAACTTTAGTACATGTGAGTAAATACACTATTTGACTCGTTCCACAGGCTACTTTCATGAGCGAAGTCAAATCCAAAATTGAATTCTTGAAAGAGTAAAGATTTATATACCCTTTTTTTCCTCTCCATTAGTCTTACCAACTGTCAAAGTGAGTGACAATTTTACTATAGTGCAGTATTTGAAACCTGGATGAGCAATAAAAGCCACCAAAGCACTAATACAGCCAGAATTATTTACTTTGAGGGGTTTAGGTCCATCCTGGGCTACAGCTGCAGATTCTCTGGGACTTTGTATCCCCTGACAAGCTGAAAAGAAACAAAAGAAATCTCATAAACTTGTCACTTCAGGTTACTTTAACAGCACCCATGCAGGAATGCCCCGCTTTAGGTCAAGTCCCATCTAACATGTCCATACTCATCACTGCTGCTGCATTCGTTCCACTGTCAGCTTTTCAAGCCATGGAGAAGCTAGCAAATCTCACAGTCAAATCTTGATCACATTAGAGGTTAGTTGGCTCATTTTGTTTTACAGGCTGTGAGATCTGCTCTACTCAGGGCAGGCACCGACAGCAGATGATGGCATTCCCAGGGAGCTGTGGAGCTCTGTGGGAGCAGATGCCTGGGCTGTTGTAACCACTGCGAGTCTGATTGTTTGAAAGGGATTTATTTATATCCTATAGTCAATGTATTTCATGAAATGGGCAGAGGCTTAATAGCTGGGTAACAGCATCATCTCTGCCAGCAATTCAGATCAAACACAAGACACTTTGTTTGAGAAGTACTTGAACTTTAAGAAACCTCTGAAAGAGATTTTGGTGGCATCATTAAGCAACATTGCCTCTGCTTCTGCCTCGTGTGCAGGAGAAAGCTGGCCAGGAGAGACCATTAGAGGAGACCTCAGCAACTCAAGCGTATGTGTCTCAGATCAAAAGAAGTGCTGTATTTTAGTTGAATACCTGATTCTGTGCCTAATGAGATATTATTTATTGAGATACCAAAGTCTCACCTCCATCTCATTTTAACTATAAACCACCACAAATGTTTCTGTTGCTTTTCATTAAAAAACAATCTCAATAACCTCAAAACACCACTAACAAGGAAAAAAAATTGTATATTTAAAGTACAGAGTGATTCTGGCATAAAAACAAATGGGACAAAATTGACTGTCAATATAGCTGGGCTGGAAATTAAAAGAAAGTTTCTAACCGTTAAAGCAGTGAAAATCTGGAACAGCCTTTCTGTGAAGAGTTAGTAGAGTCTTAAACTACAGAGCTTGATATTTTTCTGAAAAGGATTATGTGACACAGCTTCCTTGGCAGACATACTGCAGTCAGTGATCCAGAAGGGAAGGATGTTCCCATGACTTCCCTCTGAATCCCTCCATGGGCAAACGCCAGGTTCACGATAATCATAGGACCAAGAGCTGTGCTAAGGCTGCCCTACACACTGTATTTAAGTAGTATACACAGTATATTATATTTACACTCTATATCTAACCAGAAACAGCATCTAATATTACTCTCCATGTTTCCACTGCCTAAAGGGGGTTATATGTCAGTGGCACGTACTTTTTCCCCCCTACATACCAATGGGAGCCCTGGATGCCCAGCACATCTGTGCTCTCTAAGCTATAATCCTCTACAGCCAAGGGAGTCCTCTACTAGTACCCAAAGGCTTCAAGGGCATTTCTATGCTTCCTGAAGGGTTTTCAAGGTACAGGCCTGCAAGTACCAAATTCAAGTAGTCATTTTCACGGGAAATGCAGAAATCCTGGGGCAGGTATAAATTACTTGTGGATCCAAAGTTGTTAAGTGAATAATGTCATGCAATACTATTTTGGAAGTAGCTACTGTCGTGGTTTAACTCCAGCCAGCAACTAAGCACCATACAGCCACTCGTTTGCTCTCCCCAGGTAGGATGGGGGAGAGAATCGAAGGGTAAAAGTGAGGAAACTCATGGGTTGAGATAAAGATAGTTTAATAGGGAAAGCAAAAGCCATGCATGCAAGCAAAGCAAAACAAGGAATTCCTTCACTCCTTCCCATGGGCAGGCAGGTGTTCAGCCATCTCCAGGAAAGCAGGGCTCCATCACGCCTAACGGTGACTTGGGAAGACAAACGCCATCACTCTGAATGTTCCCCCCCTTCATTCTTCTCCCAGCTTTATATGCTGAACATGATCAGCAATAACTAAAACATCCCTGTACTATCAACACTGTTCTCAGCACAAATCCAAAACATAGCCCCGTACTAGCTACTATGAAGAAAATTAACTCTGTCCCAGCCAAAACCAACACATTCTCCACCCCTTACTCCATACCATTTATGTCATGCTCAGGTCTCACACTATCCAATACATCCTTATTAACCACCACCCGCCTTCCCATCCTTTGATATAATACACAGGTATCATTCATTCCCTGAGTCTGTGGATCACCCCTGTAAAAAGTCTGTAAGATGTCCATTGAGTTCATTTAGTCCATGACTTTGGGCTCTATCCATTACAGTGGTCACGCGGGACAGGAGAGGTGGTGTGTTGTGTGGAGTTATTGGGCACCAAAGCCAGCTCAGGTCGGGTCACTGCTGCACTTGCTCTGCTTCTTGTAGGGCTTCGCCTCCATTGGTTCAGGTGGTTCCTGCTATAATAATTCCTATAACATGCAACTCAAATCCTGGGTTACAACAATTTAAAGGTAGATCCATTGCAATCTCCACCCCAGTCCCTTTGGACCAGACCATCATGTTTAACATTGCAATGAATTCCTCCCCTTGCTCCTAGCCTGGCAGGCAACCAGGGGTTCTTTCTATAGTAATTCCCATAACATGCAACTCAAATCCCAGGTTACAACAATTTAAAGGTATTTCCATTACAATCTCCACCTCGGCCCCTTTGGACCAGACCATCGGGTTTAACATTGCAATGAACTCCTCCCCTTGCCCCTGCTCCAGCTTGCACTTATGCACAGACTGCAGTCCCTTAGGGGTGTATCTGCTCCAAGTGGAGCCTTATCTATGAGCCACAGTCTCTCCAGGGCTCTACCTGCTACAGCATAGACTTATCCACAGCCACAGTCGCTTTGAGGTGCACCCATTCCAGCATAGCCTTCTCCATGGGCTACAATACTTTCAGAGATAGACCTGCTCCAGCATGGCCTTACCCACAGCCACAGTCCCTTCAGAAGTAAACCTGCTCCAGCATGCCCTTACCCATGGCTGCAGTCCCTCCAGGGACGTACCTGCTCTGTCGTGGGCTTATCCATGGCCACACACTTTGAGGTGCTCCAGCATGATCTCATGCACAGCCACAGATGCTTCAAGGTATACTGGCTGCAGCATGGACTTATCCACAGCCACAGATGCTTTGAGGTGTACCTGCTCTGGTGTGGAATTCTTCACAGCCACAGATGCTTCAGGGTGTCCCACCCCCACATGGGCTCACCCACAGGTCACAGTCCCTTCGACTCGAGTTCACACCGGAGTTCCAGCCTGTCCAGTACAGCAGCACAGAAACAGCAGTGATGCCCTGGCCATCTGCCAGCCCAGGCACACGGCCATTGCTGTTAGCAAAATGTTCCCAGGCACAGCAGAGTAAGATGATAAGCGGCACAGCACTACAGCAAGCAGCGAAAGCAGAAAGCAGCCGCTAACAAGCACTAGACTGTAATATACAGTAAGGCAAGCCAGCCCCATGGCAAGCACAGGAGCCTGCCGACTAATAGCTAAACAGCAACAACAGCTATACATTCAATGTAGCACATTCCAGTCAAACCTGTTGTTATCTCGAACTCTTCAAGCCCCATGTTGGGTGCCAAAAAGGACTGTTGTGGTTTAACCCCAGCTGGCAACTCAGCCCCACCAGCCGCTCGCTCACTCCCCCTCCTGGTGGGATGGGGGAGGGAATTGGAAGAGTAAAAGTGAGAAAACTCATGGGTTGAGATAAAGACAGTTTAATAGGGAAAGCAAAAGCCTTGTGCATGCAAACAAAGCAAAGCAAGGAATTCCTTCACTCCTTCCCACGGGCAGGCAGGTGTTCAGCCATCTCCAGGAAAGCAGGGCTCCATCATGCCTAACGGTGACTTGGGAAGACAAACGCCATCACTCCGAATGTACCCCCCTTCCTTCTTCTTCCCCCAGCTGTATATGCTGAGCATGACGCCATATGGTATGGAACAGCCCTTTGGGCAGTTGGGGTCAGCTGTCCCAGCCGTGTCCCCTCCCAGCTCCTTGTGCACCCCCAGCCCACTCGCTGTGGGGTGCGGTGAGGAGCAGAAAAGGCCTTGACTCTGTGTGAGCACTGCCTAGCAGTAACTAAAACATCTCTGTACTATCAATACTGTTTTCAGCACAAATCCAAAACATAGCCCCATCCTAGCTACTACGAATAAAATTAACTATCCCAGCCAAAACCAGCACAGCTATGAAAGGGAATCCTCCTTTCAAAATTCACTTATATAGTGTCATCAGTTCTTCACTTCCAAACATCTTTACGATGAGCTAAAAGTTACTTGAATACTCCCTAAAAATCACAAAGACTGTGCAGAAGGGCCCAGCGGGCATCTACTTGAAATTAATTATGCTTCTACAATATTCTGATTTCTCACCAAGCTGTCAAAGGGAGCAGAAGCACAGACTACAAGACTCAAAGGCATGGGAAAACATCACCCACAACTTCATTCACAGTGGTGTTTGGTCTGGCCACATGTCACGCATGGCAAATCACTCCATGCTTCTTGAGTGTCCTTGAAGAAAGGGTAGATAAAACAAGATCAAGCTGGTCAAGATCTTCCATTTGACCTGGAATCACAAACTGGTGGGAAAAGCCTATTCCGTTTCCTTGAGGACAACTATTATAGTATTTACGTAGCATGATCACCAGCTATTTCTCGAAAAAGGAAATGTATTTTAAATATTACATTGGTTGAAGCAGGCCACTAAAAGCTTCCTGGCTCTTTTCCTTTCTGCAAATGCTCTGGATATTCTTACACATCAGGGTAAGGGAGGGTGCATTTAATGAAGTGACAGACCTGGGAGCCAAAGACCCCTGGGTACACCCCTAGGGCTCTCACACCCGCGATCTGCAGACTGGAGGAGCAGCAGACCATGGACCTTCCCCTCCTGAATGGCAGTAACAGAACCAGACTTTCTCCATTTTCCCTCCCAAGGAAAGAGACACCAGGGTCACTTCCCCCTGCAGAGCCTGCCTTAGCTGGCAATATTATGGCTTTGACATATTATCCACTGTAGAGGCACAGCACAGAGAATATGCCTGAAAACTGAGCTGTCTAGACAGCCTAGTCTGAGCAACAATGATTCCAAAGGGAAAGGCCATAAACACTTTCCTCCTAGAAGAAGCCATTACTGCAGAAATAAACCCATTCCATATAAATTGGGCCCAATTCTAAGCCATCTTGTGCTCCAAACTGCAAAGCTCTTCAGACTGAGTAATATCATCCCTATTCAGGAAATGCTGAAACAAAGCACTCAGAACAAAACCACTTTTGGCGGCTCTACTGTGGAAAAGCTGTTCTCCACTATTCCCTGGCGGGACCCTCCTCTCTGCAGAGAGGCTTTGTACATTAAGCTGAGCTGCAGGAAGCACTCTCAGCACAAACTCACAAGCAAGATGCTGCCAGTGGCTTATTCCAGCTGCTAACAGCAAGTCCATTGTGCAGGAGTGATGCATTAAATCCCAGGGCTGCTGCAGATGGACGCTGTGCATCCATTTGCACCAAACCCTGCCCACTTCATTCATGCAAGGGTATCCTCAGCATTAGCAAAAGCTGTCCCCATGTGTCCTCAAAGCTTTTCCTCCAGAACCTGCAGTCAAAAAGCAAGAAAGCACTTATTTTAAACTACTGAATATTTATTGCTCATAAATGATTGGGAAAATCTGACTGCGACCTACTTTTCAATGTGCAAATCTGGTACATTGGTAGACTCCATTTTACTAGTGTGCCATTTGGATTTTAATGAGCCAAATCTCAGCCATTAGCTTCTGGGAACGTATATGAAGTCATTATGTATATGGATTTTATATGGAGGCATTGAAGTCAGCCAGCCACAGTAAAGCAAATTGCGGTTCACACTGTTTGACCTCCAGCAGAGGTGAGACGGACATGCGTGACCATTGGGAAGAGTGTCCTGTTCTTCGCCACTTGGGGCTTCACAGGACTGAGGCCGTACCATTTCAGGACACAACCTCACACCCTTCAGGTGTTTGTCAGTGATCATGTTGGAGAAGCCTTCTCCTGTACTGGAATTGTCCTATGATCTCCCACCTAATAGCATCAGGTCCAGTTTTCTCTACCAGTGTTTCCTAGCTCTAGCTCTTATCTACTGCTCAGTGAAAATCCTTGCTGACTTCTTTTCCTTCCCTTATTTTTTGACTCCAAGGGGGCAAATATTCTCTACATGATAGAGAACTGAACTGCAAGCCATAAGGCCTGACTAAACTACTGACCTTGGGCAAGTCTGACTCCTCTCCCACCCTTTTGTCTCTTCATCCATGTGGATTATCCATTAGCATACAAAAATTTGGGTGCTTATCCTAAGCAACTCTCCAAAACTCCTTTATTATTGGGGAGAGAAAGGTAATTCCATAAGATAACTCATGTTCTGCCAAGATAAGAATTGTTCTCCATATGTTCTTTTGTCTCCACTGGTTATAAAAGGAAATTCATGGCTGGTTTGCACCAAAAACTAAATAACTAAAGGTGGGTGAGGTAACATCCTTCTCATGTATTTTTATGGTACCTGCCCTAATGGGAGTTCCCATTTCAGTCAAAAACCTCTGTCTGCTACTGGAGCACAATAACAAATGCTAAGTTCTGGGTACTCAGCTCCACCTTCCTGCAACCTGTGGAAGCTGCTCTACACAGCAAGGCCTCCTCCCAGCCTCTGAGGTATTTCTTCAGTGATTTCACTAAATATGCTACTGAGGTGCACATGTGGTAGAGCTCTTCTGTATTAAAAGTATTTTAAAATGTGTGTTTGTTTCTTCTCTCACAAGCATGGGGAAGCCTCAGAATCCAAACGTTCTGGAAACCAGTTCCCAGCTCCAGTAAAGTTAAAAATTTGCTGATGTCAGCCCCAAAAATGTGGTAGGCATGTTGAAAGTCAGAAATCAGGAAGTGTTGTGCTCATGAGAGACTACCTCAGTAAGAGCAAAGGCTGTCTGTTCATTGAGGTGGCTACTCTGGTCGCCCTGCTGTTGTTGCTCAGCTGCTTCCTAGAGCCATCTCAGCCCTTTGAGCCTACAGCAAAGCACCTGAGAATTTTTTTTTTTTTAATATATAAATCTCAACTTTTTAAAGATGATGCTTGGGCACCTGCTTCCTCAGGCAGCACGGAGCCATTCACCTTTGAAGCTGTATTTCACAACAGACTTCTATTACACATTTCCTTTTCATCACCAAGACTCAGTTATCTGATGCCTTCTTATGGGTACCAAAAGCAGAATAGGGCTGAAAGAGGAGTTGAGACACAAGTGACTACTAGATTAGCTGGGAAATGAGGACATTGCAGAAGAAACTATGAGGCCTGTAGGAGAAAGACAAATACACATGGGAAACCAGAGGAGAGAATGGGAGAGGGCAATGCACTAGACAAAGACAGGGAAGGGAAAGGGGAGGAAAGCTTTGAAATGACTTGAAAGTAAAGACGGGATGTTTAAAAGTGTGATGGAAGGGGGCAGCAGCAGCAGAATGCATTAACATTGTCACTGGGAAGCAGCAAAGGCATCACAAGAAGTGGATCAGGTAGGAGAGGAAGACATCAGAGCAGCCAGGACGCAGCAGAGCAGGGGGACTGCAGTAAAAAAAGGAGAGGAGGAACCATGGTAGACATGATGGGAGGAGACCAGATCGGGATCCTTCTGCAGTCAGCATGGGAGAGCAAGGGCAACTGAGGTCAAAAAGAGAGAAAAAAATATAATCAAATGAAGAGGGCAAGGAGGGTTTAGGAGGCAACATTTGGCCACGCGCAGTGCACACTTCTGTGGCGTTTCCAGGCAAGTCTTGAGAAGTGCTATAGGAAGAGACAGTTCACTAAGAAAAGGGAAGTAAACAAGTGTTTGGCACAAGAACTTAGCAACGTGTGGGGATAAGATGTCCCCCCAGGACAGGGTTAGAGAGAAAAAAGTGGGCAAAGGGGATTACGTGTTTGTGTGTGTTTATATATGCATATGTGTATGTGCATATATATACACATACACTTGTGTATGTGTCTGTATGAGAAACTTTAAATATGTAAAATTTGAACAATATATAGTATATAATAATTTTTAATATATTAAATATTTAAAATCTTGAAGCCAGCCAGATCTGGGAGGAATTTTGCAATTGAGTCAGCAAGGTCAGGATTTTCCTCACCTGGATACCACACTAGATTGTTCCCTTCTCCAAAAGAGAACTAACCTACATAGAAATGACCTGTGGGATAGCACTTCTTTGATAGACAAGACCTGTTGAGATCTTCCACCATCATGTTTCAAGAAATAGCCCTTCAGTGAGCACACACAGCCTTTCCATGCAGCTTTGCCCCCCTTGCTTGCCCTTCAGCTCAGAGTCTTTGGCCCATGGCAGGTTTGCTGCATCACATGGACATGTTGGTTCTGCCCACCTCCAGGCCAGAAGGATCACAATGGGCTGTGATCACATCCCCTTTTCTTAGCCCTCAAAGGAATATACTCTTAAAGTATTCATGTCAGATACGCACCAAATAGTCCATATTCAAGTAACCATCACCCAAAAGATTGAGGCAGCTTGATTCGTCCTCTTGTGCACTTAGTTTCATATTCTTTGATGGATCTGCACTTAGAGCAACCTGACAGTCCCATTTAGACACCTGCTGCAAACTACAGATTAAAAAAAAAATCTCTTGAATATCACACACTAATTAAGATCAAATATGAAGAGCAGGGCAACAAGCAGTTTAAGGCAACCTGATCTTTCCTTATGGTTGGTATCCTCTGCCCAGCCATCCAGCAGAGGAGGGCAGGAGAGGCCATCTCCACACATATGCAGCCTTAGCAAGGCTTCCTTTCATTAGAAAGGAAGAGAGATCTACCTATCTTTTTGAGAATCCATCTATGAAAACAAGTCTCTTTTGCTTTTAGCATCTACGGACGGATGAAACATACTACACTGATGACAACTTCTGAGAATAGGTAGTGAATGCTTATCAACGTTTAAGGGGTAAAAAAAAAATTGTTGTCAGGTTAAATTTGCATCCTTCACCACTCTTTTGGTGTTAGTGGGAAGAGTTTCTGTTTTCCTGCTGTGCAGGCATGAGGGAGTCAGGTAGGCTGCTCCGCACAAACCCCAGGCACCACTCTAAGGCTTCCAGGGTAACATAAAAATACCACATGGGCCTATTTGGTGAACTGATATTCTTAAAAAAAAATTTCATTTGGCATCGTTGAATAAAAATGAAATCTCCAGAGGCCACAGAACCTAATAGGCAATATTTAGAAATTGAGGCTGAAAATTAAGGCTGTCTTGTGGAAATTATTTCTTCATGGCTTTAACATATTTCTTCATGAAATTTAATGTCACCTATAAGGGCATTCAGTGACTAGATTTTGTTGTTATTTACAGCCCATTATCTAAAGTACAACACACATAATAGCTCCATACAGAATATGAGTATTTAACAGTAGTCAATGAATAAAACTGTCAGCTCACCATACCTTACCAACATCAGTGTCTTTGCAGAATAATGGAACATCACAAGGTACAAAAACATTGAGCTTCATTATCTGAAAGGAGAACGCTTTGAACTTGGCAAGCGATAAAGTGAAAAGTATGATGGTATAAATAACCCTGCTTAATACTACCGTCATAAAACACACCACCCTAATTAGCACCACTGCCAGTCCTGTCTGAGCAGCAGCAGCTATGCTGCATGCTGGGGGTGAGCTCCCAGGTTCAGGTGAGGCCAGTGGCGAACAAGATTTGCTTCATGTACAATGCATCTGCTCTTGTTATCATTGTACTTTCAGCCATCATGTTCTTTTGAACCTTTATAACTTACCCTTGGGTGATATCATCTAGTTTGTCTGTCCCTTCCCCTGTTGCATCCTGCAACCTGGTCCTTTTCTAACCCACTATCACTGGTGGAGAGTCTCTACATCTCCCATTTCACATATAGATTTATATGTACATTACAAACTCCTCCACCCAGCCCCTTTCACATCTTGCACTACGTGTAGTTATGTCTTCACCAGTCTTCCCTGTAGAGCTCTGGTGTTCAAAAAACCCAAGCGACACGAAGCACAGAACAGGGAGGGTAATCGATGACAAACCTGAGCCAGAGCCCAGGCAGATCAAAGGGAAGGTTTCCAGCAGTAGCGCAGAGTAAGTATCTTTCTCCCTTTTCAGATATTATGACTATTCCATACACAAACTCCTAGGATTGCCCTCTGCTTGCCAAACAATGGAAACTCCTCATGAGAGAGAAAGCAGTACAGCCCCACGTCTCCATGTGGTTGAAGTTGCGCAGGATGCACAGCCCTGTCTACAACAGGGAACTCATTTTCACTCCTTCAACATTTTTTTCCAAATTCATTAAAGCTCCTACCTAAAGGCAGAAAGACATCTTGACAGAATAAAAGTGACAACAAATAGGAATTCACAGCACTAGCTCCACAGATGAATTTGGATGTTTCAAGAATAAAACAAAATTAAGTCACATTCATAGGAAGACATCAACATTTCTTTCCTTCCATGTTTCCAGCAAATAACATGAATATTTAAGTTTAAGGGGAAGCCAGCTTTTTTCTCCACACTGAGCTGCAACTTCCCTTCAATATCTAAGTGTAGTTGCCATCGTGGCTTTCCCCCCCGCCCACCATGACATTTGCCAAGGGTTCCCTTGAACAGTTCATGTAGGCTGCTGTTCTCAATGGGCTCCATTTAACAAAGAATGGAAGAAACTTCTTAAACATCATTTTCATCCTTCTGCTGTGGCAGATATATTCAAGTTGGCTACTGCATTGCCCTAGGGTCTAAACTAAGAGGGTTTTGCATATATTTGCCCTCTCCTGTCCCGTGTATGAAACAAAGAGTGAGCTGTTCTTGAATCTAGGATTTTCCTTACAAATTACATGTCCCTCCATTTTATTGATAAATCCAAAATTTCTCAGTGAGACCCTGCTACCAATCATTGTTCTATAGGATCACACTGACAAATAGAGAAACTGAAAGAACATTCTTAGCTGTTGTGTTCTAGTATATAAATAAGTCTGCCTAAGAATATATAAAAACATCCTTTTAAAAAATCTGAATTGGTATCTTTTCTTTGAGCAGCTGATGTTTAAACCCACAGACCCCCAAACACAAGACTCAAGTGTGAATCCCTTGGGCATCCAAAATGACAAATGGAGACAAACTGGAGTGTTTATGGGAAAGCTCATGAAAATTTCACATGTTCCCTCCTTCCCTCATATTCTTGGGTGGCACAGATCAACATCTTTCTTGAGAAAAGACAGCTAGCAGAAAAGCTAGACTGATGGTGCCTTCCCTCTTTTGTTTTAAATCGTGTGGTTTATTCATCAGGGTGGGAAGGGGTTTCAATGCATAGGCGTGTAATTGTTTTGCTTGCACATACTCTTATTTTGCAATTTCTAGCTCCATTCAAGCATTCCAACTCTATCTTACCAAGGATTTGCATTCAATGTGGGGAAAAAGTTCTCACGGCACTGAATAGTTTAGATTAATCAGATCATGATTTCTCTATGCTTATGATTCTTTGAAATTAAATTATTATTTGCTCACTTGCTAACCAAAAGTAGGAAAACTGTTTCTGGAGAACAGAAAATTTGCCAAAGGATGCAGCTAGAAACTATTAGAAAACTAAACTTGAATTTACTAATACACTTCAAAAAATTTTACTAAACATTTTCAGACCAAAAAAGTAGTAGGAGAAGGACTCAAATCCTTCCAACATGAAGGTGTTGACAACAGTCAACATAAACCCCAGTCCTAGATCCAATAATTTGGTCACTGAACTGCTTCCTCCGGATTAAGGAAACAAAGCCTAATTCCAGCCTCTGTTTGTGGTAATTCCCCCACAACTCCTACTTTTTCCCCTGTCCAAGACACTTTCCTCCTCCCTTGGCTACCAGGAGCTCAGGGTGTAGGTGCGGGTGCAGCCAGTTTCCACCCTCCCTGCAGGAAACCACCTCTGCTTGAGGCGTTGCATTTTGTGCGAGACAGTCCTGCAGAGAAAGAACCCACAACCATCTCTACAGCTGTATTCCCAGCTGAAACGATTGTTTAGTTCAGGGTTAGCAGAAGCAGCTAGTCATGCACAAGCTCACCAGGTATTTTTGTGCAGCGGTTAGAGCCCCATCCTGGGATGCAGGAGCTCAGCTCGGCACAGGCAGCAGAGCTACTTGAACAAGCATCCGCAACATCTGGGTGAATGGCTGTTGCTGCTAAAACACTGTGGGTAAGGATTTGTCCTTTGACCACTTGCTAATTTTAGTATTCTTGATCCTTTATTAATACTTTTTAATCTGCCCAAAACAAAGCACTTTTATTTATCTGCTGTATGGAAGGATTATGTGAAATCAATGCATTTTTTTCCAAGTCATTTAAAAGAAAAAGATGATCTAGATTAGCTTGGTCCTAAAATTGATCTTGATGTATTCCATCTTTTTCTGAGATGAAAAACTATATATGAGCAGCAAGCTCTGATCCCTGTGCTCACTGGCATGTATTACAATCAATGGTGCTGCACATATACACAAGACACTGCTCGTAATCCCAGACCTTATTTCAACAAACCAGCCCTATTCAAGAAGTTTAGGTGACTTCCATCCTATCACTCTTTACTGATAAATTTTGTGCTTAAGGTCCTGATCTTGAAAAAAAAAATGCATATGCATACACACCCCAATAATATTTTAAATGCAGATAGTAGATACAAATGTCTGCATTAAGCAACCCTAGATCCAAAACCCAAGTACAGGAAATAAAAACAGCAAATCCAGGGGGAGCAAAACAGAGCACAGAAAGTGAAAAATAAACATGTGAGTACCTGGTCCATGAAGATACCCCCTGAAGCGAAGAAGATGCTACAGAGAAAAAGTAGAAGTCTTAGGCAACTCTAAACACAAGACCAGATATTTCTGTCCCGCTAATTTGACAGACTCAGAGCCCCTGGGAAACTTCAGGCTGAACTCTGTATCAGCATTTTCTTGCTGTAACTTGTTTATAACCAAAAGCAATGCATGATTGGTGTGCGTAATTAGTCATGGTCACAGCAAGATAGTCCCATAGATACATCAAGATTGAGAACATGTGTATGAACTGATTAAAAACAGCCACTGTAATACCTCCACCTTAGGCTGCATGTAACCAATTATCCTTTTTGTAAATATCACTGGTTTAGGTTGTATTTTTTTTTCTAATTGTTTTCATTTTGCTGTATATTTGCCAAGCCACAAGTGATAAAAATGTAATGGTAGCTGCTCATTAATCCCAAAGAATGGGACACACATCATACAGTCTGGCATCACTTAAAGCACTAATTAAGGGAAAGACTCTTGAATATACCATGTGCTTGTCTCTCTGGCACCTTCCTGAAAAATTATTCAGCTATTTTCTCCTAACCCACCCAATGCTCATGTTGAACTTTTCATAGCCACTGAGCCAGATGCTCTGTCAATGCAAATTGGTGCAGCACCCATGAAGCTCTGCCAGCGTGCACCAGCAGAAGATGTGGCCTTTTGCTTTTCCTCTGACTGCTATCCAGGAGAAGATGTCACTCACTCACTGGGGCCAGAGAGGATTTTTTTTGTAACTCCAGAGAAAGGAAATTTAATGATTCACCAGAATAACCATTCCAGCTGGTAAAAGTTCACATTGCATATTTATGCCTGGAAGGGTGACAGCAGAGAAACCTTAATGCGTGCATTCCTCATCCTCATTACACCAGCCACAGTCAGGGGTAAACAGTGGCATTTAAAATTTAAGACTGTTACAAGAAATTTTAGTGTCCACTAATGAGGTTAACTTTTATATCACTACAACTGCCATCCTGATTTTATCTATATACAAGGAAAGAGCACCTTAAGTGCTACCAGTCAGATATGCGGACTCAAACCTCTTCAAAGCTACTGGTAAAGCTGGCTTTTCCACTAGTATTTCTATTAATTTCTCAATTACAGCCAGTTTATACAGGACAACTGCCTGACCTGTATGTGTCCCAGTAAAACTGTCACATGCACTCCAGGATTTAAAACCTCTTCCATTTTGACTATGGCATTTGATATACAATTGTTGTTTATCATTCATATCCCGGGGAGAGACAAAAAAAATGTCCTTTCAGATACAGCTGTGTTCACACTACCTCTATTCACATTTGAAGACCTTGATCCCATTACCATGAATGCAGCTCACCTCAATATTAGAGCCCATAAATATTTTGTAGCTGAACTCTGAGTGCTGCAAATACTCCTTATAGCCAAGAAGGCCTGATAAATAACCCATGCCCAGACTGGTTTTAAACGATTGCCACACAGAGAGCCTTAGGCTGTCTCATCAGTAATTCACAGATTTTTATATTCCCAAATTATGCTGGCCTCAAGTTTGCAGCAAAAGCTGAATCTCACAAAGATGATGACAGTGTCATAAAAGTGATCAATGAAAATTAGTATTAGACCATGAGAATTGCATCTCACAGTGGCTCAAATGTTTTAAATTCTGTTTGGTTAACAGGCTATCACATTGCTATAAATGCATAATAGAAATGCATTTCCAATTGGACCCTTATCACTGAGGCTTTAAATCTTAGTGACGTTTATTTGACATTGAGCCTGATAAGAAGCAGCACAATCACTCGGGTGGGTTTGGTGCTCTCCTGCACTTCATTTGAAGTCACTACCAATGACACAAGAAAACTTCAGACCCACACAGTTTGCTGTTGCTTCCTTCCTGCACATCTGTGTTGAGTTGTTTAATGCCAACAAAGGTTTCCCCAATTAACAGTTCAAACACAATCTTCTTATCCATCAAGTTCATCATGATTATCGCATACTGGATATGGCAGCCATTGTTTTAACCTATACTTTATTCCAAGAATGTCACAAGTAAGCACACACTTGGAAAAAAATGCAAGCAAGGTTTTTTGTGTCTCAATACATAGATTTTGTGAATTGCCTCTCAAATATTATCTTAAGAAATTTTTTTTCCAGTCAGAAAGCTATTTGTCCCTACTTGGAGCATGTAGTTCTAGAAGCTGTAAAATAACACATGCTCCTACAAAGAACATTTACATTTTCATGTTGTCTTTACCAGGAAACCTGGGATGTAACATTTAAAGATCAGAATCCCTGTTATGTGAATAGCTAGTATAAAGTTAATAAACACATTTCTTACTTAAGTCCTGTTTTGGGGACTTTAATTAAAGAACCACAAGTTTTACCATACAGTAAAGATATCAAAGTATAAAAGCAAAATTGTTCCTGAGCCCTATATTCACTCACAATATACATTTCTTCTGCCCTTTACCTTTCATCTGTTTGTGTTTCCCCATGAGCTTGCTAAAATAGCAGTATCTGGTGCATGTATCATTCCCAGCATAATAGATCCCTATTTTGACAGGACTCACGCAATCTAAGTAATGGATGCGTTTCATAATCATCCTCATCACAATTAGATAAAACTGTACTCCAGGAGGCTTCCACTTAGCAGGTGCAGTACGCTCTGGGAAAGCATTTCAGAAGCAATCACAACAGCTCTTGTGGTACAGATCCATTTGTCAACTTGAATTCTTGAAATTAAGAGACATCACTTTCAGGACAAGATGCTGAATCCTAACTCCTGTGTTATCTTTTCCTATTAATAGGATTCCTGCCATCAAAGCGTTCAAGCAAATCAACACACACCGATTGATTTCAGTGACCTAGGTCACGGACTTAGGGTTACGCATGTTTCTGGGACCCTTCCTGGCACAAATATCCGAGAAATATATGCGTATACTGATGAAAAACTGGAACAGATGCTGGGCACCAGTTTTTCCATGGATACATAATTATTACTAAGTTTAAGAAAATGATATAAAGTTATTTTTATCCCTTTGATATTTGCTTCTCAAAATCCAGTTTTCAGGTCTGCATCTCTATAAAGGGGTTTTTTTTCCAGACATGTTAAATACTGCTATTATATCCATGGAATGTCCACTAAGAATAAACCCCAAGCTAATGCACTTGGAGTAGTAATAGTGACCATAACCTCCACATGTCCAGAAAGGACACTGGCTAGTTTGCTGATATAGGAATATCTTGATTGGAAAATACGGTGGATCAATTTCACGCAATATTGACTTATTTTGTGTCATAAGACCACTGGTGCAGTTCTTTGCTCTTCAGATTTGTTATGATGGGATAATTGTGCTGATCTGTAGGCTATGGACATGTTGTGCCGACTTCTGACACTCCCTACAGACAGCAAAAAATGCTTACAGAAAGTCTGCTTTGAGACAGAGCGCCAAGTTCTGCCTTAATTTACACTGGCACCAGCAGGTACTGAGGTACCAGAGAGTGCAGGGAAAGACATAATTGAGCCCTTGAGTCTTTTCACCTTTGAACGCTCCAAGGTCATTGAATCCATCCCTTTTCTCTGCCCCATCCATCATTGCTAGTTTATAATCATTATCAGCAATTAGCCTGTCATGACATTACATTGCAATATATGCTACCACATGCTGAATATTTTGAGCTCCAAGCCTCAATTTCCTACTTAAATCTTTAAAACTAAACTAAAAAAAACCTCAAACCCAAAATTACAGGGACTTAACTGATCTTTTTTCTTGGTCATCACAAGGAAGCATGTCTCGAAAAACTTTCATTTCACTTTTTGTCTTATCTGGTTTTCATTCAACATCGTGTGGGCTTCAGAGAATTCACAAATAAAATGCTTCAGAGCATTCCCAGTTCACAAGGAAATTCCCAGTTCACAAGGGAAATGCTTCAGAGTCTGTTAACTGGAAATAATAAGAAGCAGAGTCCTCAGTAACTGTCTTTGACAGAAGCATTGACCATGCCCATCCTTCCTAGATCATGCGACCTACCAGCCTCAGCCATTCTCCTTTCCAAACAACAACTAATCTTCTACTGCCTTAAGTATCTTTGCTATTATGCAGTAGCTGAACTTGTTTTGTTAAATGTCACCCAGCCCCTCTGGCACCTTTTTGGGGTGCAAGTGCATGACAGAGGTGGCCTTCTGATCACATCTGGATGGGATTGTCCAAGTGATCCTCAGCCCTTCAGTGGGGAGCACTTCCAGAGAGCCAGATGTTATCACTGCAATAGAAATCGACCCAGCTCTGGAGGCTACGATGCAGAGGCTTAGGTGCTCCATAACCCTTCCCAGAGCATTCAGAAAACAAAATGCAATTTTATTGTCCTCAGGCTTCTTGTCAGCACTTAGGAGTGAGGTGATTGCGCTGAACTATTCTTCACTTGCACCTTGTGTTTCACACAAGCCAAGCCAGGTCCTTTTGTCAGGTCTGTGCAGGGACTAACTTCTTCCTTTCTCCCATAAATAGGTTTCTTGGCCACCTACCAAAACTAGCAATTGTACTATAATATCAGCCTTAGCTTTAGAACAGGTTTAAATAGCTGGGTTGATGCTAGACTTTGGCCTTCTCCCGCTCCTTAAATTTACAAAGGGAATACATACAGATACAGAAAACATTAGTAAAGAAAACAGTGTAGAAACATTAGTGTCTGCATTGGCTGGGTGATTTAAAAACATGCTCAGAGTTAAACAGTGACCTTCAAAGCCCATCTCAAGGTCAGGTGCAGTTTTCTTTCAGCTCTATCATCACAGGGCTGAGTCCAAGCATCAGGCAACCACCGTCAGGCAGCAAGGGAAAGGCAAGCCATCCTCTAGAAGGAGCTTTCAGGGATACACATGGAGCTGTGCAGCAGTAAGCAGGGATAGGCAGTCCCTGGTAGCACGATCTTGGCAACCTGCCATCTTGGGATCCTGAGAATGCTCCACTGAAGGGGTCTGTTTGGCTCTCATTTGCTCCAAGCGAAGGATCCCCTATAATAATCTTCCTAGTTCTTTGTCTGAGACTGGTAATGTCTCTGCTTACTCATCACCCAGCTGTTATGCTCTTTTCTTTATCTCTGGTATTGCTTAGGAATTTGAATTACCCCATGGCAGCTAATCAGATCATTCCTTGGTTTGCTCTGGGCTCAGTCACAGGTTACTCATGCTAACTGTTGCTTATTTCAATTATAGGCTAGGCAGCCCACAGACCCAACGTGGTTGAGAAAAAAAAACAAACTTTTACCAAGAAAGAAAAACACTTTGCTCATGAAGTCTACAGAGAACCCATAACAGGAGTTTTGTAAAAGAGGTTGACAGGTTTTCTTTTTCTTTAAATAATGCTATAAACTTCTGTTGGTGCATAATGCTACAACATCTGTGATTTTTATGGAATTTACACAAGAGGTAGGATGTATAACTATTGGTCATATGAAATTAGGTGATATATATCTAACTTGGCTGCTCTTCCTCACTCTTGGAGTTCAAAGATCAGAGAATCATTTAGGTTGGAAAAGACCTTTAAGATCAGCAAGTCCAACCATTAACCTAACAGTGCCTAGTCCACCACTAAACCATGTCCCTAAGCACCTCAGCCAAATGTCTTTTAAATACCTCCAGGGATGGCGACTCAACCACTTCCCTGGGCAGCCTGTTCCAATGCTGGACAACCCTTTCGGTGAAGAAATTTTTCCTAATATCCAATCTAAACCCCCCACCCCCAGTACAACTTGAGGCCATTTCCTCTCGTCCTATGGCTTGTTACTTGGGAGAAGAGACCGACCCCACCTCTCTACACCCTCCTTTCAGGCAGTTGTAGAGAGCGATGAGGTCTCCCCTCAGCCTCCTTTTCTCCAGGCTGAACAGCCCCAGGTCCCTCAGCCGCTCCCCATCAGCCTTGTGCTCCAGACCCTTCCCCAGCTCCGTTGCCCTTCTCTGGACACGCTCCAGCCCCTCAATGTCTCTCTTGGAGTGAGGGGCCCAACGCTGAACACAGCATTCAAGGTGCGGCCTCACCAGTGCCAAGCACAGGGACATGATCACTGCCCTAGTCCTGCTGGCCACACTGTTTTTGATACAAGCCAGGATGCCATTGGCTTTCTTGGCCACCTGGGCACACTGCTGGCTCACAGTCAGCCTGCTATCGACCAGCACCCCCAGGTCCTTTTTTGCCAGACAGCTTTCCAGCCACTCTTCCCCAAGCCTGTAGAACTACATGGGGTTGTTGTGACCCAAATGCAGGACCCAGCACTGAGCCTTGTTGAACCTTGTACAATTGGCCCCAGTCCATCAATCCAGCTTGTCCAAGTCCCTCTGTAGAGCCTTCCTACCCTTGAGCAGATCAACACTCCCACCCAACTTGGTATCATCTGCAAACTGACTGAGGGTGCACTCGATCCCCTCGTCCAGATCATTGATAAAGTGAGGAGGAAGTAGGCATAGCAGGAGGGAAAGGGTTAACAAGATTGGAGTACTGAGGGTCTGGGTTATGCCTGAGGGAAGGAAGCTGTGTGTCAGGAGCAGGAGTGGATGGGATTGGAGAGAGATAGGCGAGCGTGTGATTTTTGTTGTGAAGAAAGGAGCTGCAAAGTTGCAAAAAGATAGCCAATCGTATTAGCTGAAGGAACACATGAAGGACACGTGAACAAGACATATAAACCAATAAGAGTTCTCTCAGTAGCGCATGTACAAACAATTAGGAAGTATAAGCCATGTAATAGTTCAATAAAGGGTCTTCGATTTACCCCTTGATCGGAGTCCGTGCATCAATCCGCTACAATAAAGATATTAAACAGAACTGGCCCCAGTTGTCAGCCCTGCTGAGCACCACTTGTGACCAGCCACCAACTGGATTTAACTCCATTCATGACAACCCTTTGGGCCCAGCCATACAGCCAGTTATTTACCCAGCAAAGCACATGCCCATCCAAGCCACGAGCAGCCAGTTTCTCCAGAAGAATGCTGTGGGAAATGTGTCAAAGGCTTTGCTAACATCTAGGTAGACAACATCCACAGCCTTTCCCTCATCCACTAAGCGGGTCACCTTGTCCTAGAAGGAGATCAGGTTGGTCAAGCAGGACCTGCCTTTCATAAACCCATACTGACTGGGCCTGATCACCTGGTTGTCCTGGACATGCCACATGATGGTACTCAGGATGATCTGATCCATAACCTTCCCTGGTACCAAGGTCAGATTGACAAGGCCTGTAGTTCCCTGGATCCTCCTTCCAGTCCTTCTTGTAGATGGGTGTCACATTTGCTAACCTCCAGTCCACTGGGACCTCCCCGGTTAGCAAGGACTGCCGATAAAGGATTGAAAGTGGCTTGGTGAGCATTTCACCAGCTCCCTCAGTACCCTTGGGTGGATCCCATCTGGCCCCATAGACTTGGGTGTGTCTAAGTGGTGTAGCAGGTCGCTAACCTTTTTCCCCTTGGATTATGGGAGCTTCATTCCACTCCCTGTCTACCAGCTCAGGGGGCTGGGTAACAGTAACACCAGTTGTTCTTGGGGTAAAGGCTGAGGCAAAGGTGGCATTAAGTACCTCAACCTTTTCCTCATCCTTTGTCACCGTGTTTCCCCCCACATCCAATAAAAGATGGAGATTCTCCTTAGCCCTCCTTTTGTTGCTAATGTATTTACAGAAACATTTTTTATGATCTTAATCTGGCTACTGCTGTAAAAGATATAGTTGGGCTTTGACCCTTCTAATTTTCTCCCTGCATAACCTCATGACATCTTTGTAGTCCTCCTGAGTTGCCTGCCCCTTCTTCCAAAGGTCATAAACTTTTTTTTTCCTGAGTTCCAGCCAAAGCTCTCTGTTTAGCCAGATCAGTCTTCTTCCCCACTGGCTCATCTTTTGGCACATGGGGATTGCCTGCTCCTGCACCTTGAAGACTTCTCTCTTGAAGAATGTCCAGCCTTCCTGGACTCCTTTGCCCTTCAGAACTGCCTCCCAAGGGACTCTGTCAACCAGTCTCCTAAACAGGCCAAAGTCTGCCCTCTGGAAGTCCAAGGTAGCAGTTCTGCTGACCCCCCTCCTTACTTCTCCAAGAATCAAAAACTCTATTATTTCATGATCACTGTGCCCAAGACAACCTCCAACCATCACATCACCCACAAGTCCTTCTCTGTTCACAAACAACAGCCCCAACAGTGCACCTTCCCTCACCAGCTGTGTCAGGAAGTTATCTTCCACACACTCCAGGAATCTCCTAGACTGTTTCCTCTCTGCTGTATTGTATTTCCAGCAGACACCTGGTAAGCTGAACTCCCCCATGAGAACAAGGGCTAGCAATTGTGAGACTTCTCCCAGCTGCTTATAGCATATTTCATCTGCCTTTTCATCCTGGCTGGGTGTTCTATAACAGACTCCCACCATGATATCTGCTTTGTTGGCCTTCCCCCTGATTCTTACCCGTAAACACTCAATCCTATCATCACCATCATTAAGCTCTAGACAATCAAAACACTCCCTAGCGTATAGGGCTACCCCACTGCCTCGCCTATCCCTTCTGAAGAGTTTATAGCCATCCATCGCAGCACTCCAGTTGTATAAGTCTTCCCATCATGTTTCCATGATGGCAACTATATCAGTTTTTCTGCTGCACAATGGTTTCCACCTCCTCCTGTTTGTTGCCCATGCTGCAGGCATTGGTGTAGATGCACTTCAGTTGGGCTATTGATCCTGCCACCTTTTTGAGGGGAGAAGCCCCAATTCCTACATGGCCATTCTTAGGCACTTCCATGGTTTCCAACACATCCATAACCCTTGTGTCTTTGCTGCCGCATGGATCTCCATCCCCTACCTGCACTGAGATGGCGGACCAAAGGACCTCGCTAGCACACCGTGCCTTGAACATTGGCGTGCCACCCCCAGGCTTATCTCTAGCAAGCCTGGTTTTATCCTTTTCCCCCTTCAAATCTAGTTTAAAGCTTTTTCAATGAGCCCTGCTAACTCCTGTGCAAAGATTCTTTTCCCCCTTTGAGACAGGTGTACCCCATCTGTCACCAGCAGGCCTGATGTTGTGTAGACCAACCCACGATCAAAAAAAACCAAAATTCTGCCAGTGACACCAGGCTCAGAGCCAGGTATTGATCTGCTGGCTCTTCCTGTTTCTTCCCTCATCATTCCCTACAACTGGAAGGATAAAGGAGAACACTACTTGTGCTCCTGATCCCTTAACCAGTCATCCCAAGGCCCTGAAGTCTCTGTTCATTGCCCTCAGACTTCTAGTTGCAGCTTCATTGCTGCCTACCTGAAAAATTAATAATGGATAATAAATCTGAGGGCTGTACCAGGGTAGGAAGTTTTCTTTTCACATCTTTTACCCAGGCCCCAGGGAGGCAGCAGACTTCCCTAAGAAGTTGGTCCGGTCTGCATATTGGGCCTTCTGTTCCCTTCAGAAGGGAGTCTATGATAATGACCTGTCTTTTTCTTTATGGAAGCGGTTCTGACACAGGGCATAGGCCAACTTAACCTCAGCAACACCTCCAAGCTAGATGAACCATCATCCTCGTTATTGTTCGGTTCCATTTGCAGAGCCTTGTACCTATTATGCAAGGGCACCTGGGAAGGTGGGGAGGTCACAGAGGAGACAATCCTGCTGCTCTGGGCAGGAACTTGTCACTATTTCCCCCTATCCCTTAAGTCACTGTCTTCAGCCAGGTGGAGCGAGGCTAGGGAATCCTCCGTATCATGCATTCTGTCTGCCTGTTGGGCCTGTTGCAGGGAAGGTAGGGTGCGATTCCAGCAGTCGGTCTCTCTCTCGCACTCCCTGATACTCCTCAACCTACTCCCCTCCTCCTGGAGCTCCGTCAGTAAGCGGAGGAGTTCCTCTACCTGGGTGCACGTCCTACAGGCGTGCTCGCCATTGCCATCTGGTACTGGCATAAGAGCAGGGCACACCCTGCACCCCGACACCTGGGCAGCAGCATGTTCCCACCGGAGCTCTGTCTGGGAAGCTGCGTCAGTTGTGGTGGATGCAGAGCTTAGAGAGGCCGTGGCTTTCTGCTGGGTGGGTACCATTGCTCCCTGGTTGAGCTGGAAGAGCTTCAGCACCCTTGCCACCATGCAGCACCCCGGTCGCTAGCACTCCCCAAGGGCTTCTTTTATACATGTGGGGGGGCTTGGCCGCCATTGCTTCTGGCCCTGCCCAGGTCTCATCAGCCATTGTGCAAGCTGCGGGTTCCTGGCTGCTCTCTCAGCTCCCCTGAGGTTTCCCCAGTTCAGGAAACCCCCCTGTGCATTGCGCTGGAGCACTCCGCTGCAGATCCTGCTGGCACTGGAGCTGCTCAACACATGCAAAGAGTGATTCATCTGACTTACCTTAGACATCTGCCAGAAGAGATGAATCACACTTTGAAGGCAATGTTTCACTCCATTGGCTATAAATGAGCCCAAGGTGACTAGCCTACACAGAGAGACTAAAAACTTACCTGAGGCAGAGTTGGTGAATCCCACTCTATCTAAGGATTAAGCCCTGTTCACAGAGAAGTTGAGTCAGGAGGTTCAGGGCTGAGGTAAGGATTCTCTTGTCCACATTCAATGGAAAGCTAATTAGGAACATTTAAAATGGATCTCTCCAGCTGAGGTACCAGAACACTCACAGCAAACATGTACGTGCACATAACTGCATTTCACCTTGTCTCCTTCTCCTACCACCAAAGCCACACAGGGGACAGAGTTACCATTCCCATTCCCCAGGGCAGGCCCTGGGAAACCTGGTTGCATCATTTCATACTACTTCTAGCAAGAAGAGACCTGAACTACTTATCACATTGTAGACAGTCTTTTACATTTTTACAGAAGTGTTGTCAATTTGACCTACTCACAGATTATCAACAATCATATTTTTGTTCTCAAAAATGCTTTTAACAAAAAGTGAATGTGGTATTTTATATATATATATAAAGTAAAATTGTTGCAGGAACCATTGGACCATCACCTCCAAAGGGACCATCATGATGCTTTTCAGAGGGTATTTCTGCACAGTGATGTGAGATTAAGCTTGCCTAAACAAAGTTCTCCAACCTCTGCACAGCTGACAGCACTCAGCCCTTCTTTAGTTTGGGTCTCTACTTTGCCTCTTAACCAGGCCCAAACCCAAAGGAGATGTCACCACCCTTTGCTAGCATACATCTGAAGTCTCTGTAGAAAGGACCACCAGACCACATGACATGTCTGCTGCTAAATGGGGCCTCATCACAGCCCCAGCCCAGGCCACCCCAGCAAGCAAGAATGGGTTGATGCTGAAGAGCCTGAGGGGCTCTGTACTTCCAGCAAGCTCCAGAGCAAGAGGAAAGGCTGCCTTCCACTGCAGGCTTGGGGAGCAGCCAAGGCTGCGCTTGGGCACACACTCAAAGTGCTGTTTAACAGGGACTGTAGGTACCTCCGATGAAAAATGATACATCCTCCATCTTTCTGAAGTGGAAATAGATACCAGTAAATCACAGTTTGCCTGTGCTTTGCCAAAAACAATTCCATTTTACACAGCTCAGCCACAACTGACCTGAGTTTAAGCTACCGAGCTAGGATGTTCTCTCTCATAAGCAGTGTTGACCAATGCCACATGGAAAATAACACCATTCAGCTTATTCTGCACTGATAGATAATTAAGTGGTATTACTTTGATTTTGCTGCAAAGTAAGAACATGCATATAGGCTGTTATCATACCTCAGCTAATGTTTGGTAGTAGGTTACATTATGCTAACAATATTTTGCCCGAGTCTTGGGTGCATTATATGCTCTATAAAATTGGTAGGGGGTCCTTTTCCATACAGATCATCATAAAATCAGCAATACACCTTGCTTATGAGAAGCCACTGGCCTGCTGAAGAAGTCACTCAGCCTTCCTCAAGAAAGAGATGACCCATCCTGTCCCCCACAACTAAAAGCTTGGCTGCTAAACTACCACTTACTATAAAGCAGAAACTGGGCCAGAACATCTACCTATAGATCAGCCATGGCCCTTTACTTCCTGCAGGACTCACTCAGAATCTACACACATCCAGACACAAGATGCCACTTGGTTGTCTACGTTTTTAGCTGTCTCCCCGGCTTGTGTCTGTCTGGTTTAAAATTACCATTCTTATACTGCTAATCATCATATGTTTCATGAAGTCCAGATGGGATCACCGAGGTTGGAAGGGACATCTTGGGATCACCTCATCCAACCCCCTGCTCAAGCAGGGGCAGGTAGAGCAGAACCCCAGAAGAGGGGTCTCCATGCAGTCTTCTTTTTTGGGTCCATCTGTGTCACATGTCCCATTTCTCCATCCCCCAAGTTCTTCCAGGGCCAGCTCAGAACACAGCAGAGCTCAACGTAGAGTCATTTGAATCTCCCTGGGTGGGAATCTGTGTAGGATGAGAAATGAGAAGCACCACCACTCTCAAACAAGGTTATTTACAGCATGCAACAGGAGACAGGGGCATGAACTCTCCCGAAACGTTGAAATATAGATCTGACTCTGAGCATTATAGTGCCTCACCAACAGTGCACTCAATCAAAATCAAATAAGAAAGATTTCACACTGCTGCTGCTGCTGTTGCTTCTATTTTACAGTGGCATTACTACCTGGCCTGGAGCCTACAAGAAAAATCTCTCTGCTGTGAGCTCTCAGGTAGCAAAGAGTTAAGAAGATCATCTCCAAAAACTAAAAAGCTTTCCTGAAATGGAAAACCAGTGGGACTTGCAAGGCCAGTAGCCATACTTTTAAAGTGGAAAGTCTGATAGCAAAACAGCTGAATCCAGGGCAAACACTCCATATCATCCCAAAGGGCATCCCCATCACTTGGCTGGCTGTACTGATGTTGGATGGCCCCCGAGACCCCTCACTGTCCAGATGTGACACTTTGCTCACCACACACTGAGGGATGCCCTTTGCCAGCTGTGGGACAGCTGCTGGCGATGACTGTTGGATCGTGGGTTATCCCAAGGAGCTACCCATGGCAGAGATTAGAGACAGAGCTGAATCCAAAGGAAGGTGAAAGCTTTGGATGGGTAAGAGAAGCATCTTCCAAACCCGATCCTGCTGGAGCGCTGGCATTACGGATTTTGTCAACCGCCTCTTTGCACAGGCCCCTGGCAGTAGCTCCTGTGCCAGGTGAAGTTTCCAATTGCTCTGGAGATTAACATTACTCTTTCTAGTACATGTAGCAGAAAGACTCACAAATCCTCATCTCCAACCCTCTGGGTCTCAGGGAGGAATTACTTAAAAAAAAACAGCCCTTCTCTTGTGGGACTGCTCTATTACCAACAGAAATTTGTCTTTCAGCAAACTGCACTTTTCATCCAAGATATTCTTCTAGAAAGGGTACAACAGCATTAGGATGAAGGTGCTGAGACTGTACACGATGGTTAGTATGTCCTGTAAAATGCAGAATATGTGCAGAAAAAGTGAGTGAACTTCCCTAAAGTCTTTGCTAGCTGAAGGAAGAATTAGGCAAAATGCTCAGGAGCTCATGTCTGGCTTTGAACATGTTGTCCCAAGAGAGGGGACAGGGTAAAACCAAGCAGGATGTCCCACTGCTGGGCAACACAGACATGTTCTTTCCGAGGCAGGGAAGGGTAACAGGAGATTTCTTTGACTCCACAGGCATGTGTTAGCCAGGGAACCAGGCACACAAATGCAGGTCTACAGCTAGTGGCCATGAATTTGCTCATGCACAGCCAGCTCAGAGCCAAGACGAAGGCGTTCAGGTCTCTCTGGCCCATATGTGTTGTCACATGCCTCTTGCCCAGCCCATGACAAGTGAGATAATGTAAGCCATGCACTTTGGAAGTATAGCCACCCCCTGTTACACCAGGATTCAGTCAAAGTCAGCAAAAAAAAAAGCCAATAGACTCCTTTCTTCGGAGAAAGGTCTCCTACTGGTCTCTTTTCTTGCCCACCACGGACTTTCCCATTCAGCAATAAAAACCTGCTAAATCCAAAGCATCATTCTGCAGCGGTAACAAAATCAAAACTGTCCTGTAACCAACATTTGTCATGGAGGACCTTAGAGATCCTTCTCCAAGAAGAATGAGCACCTGGTCATGGTCTGAGCTTCTGGTTACTCAGAGTTGGAGATCATGAGACACTCCCTGTCCTCCCTTCCCTAACAGCAGGAAACACCACCAGAATAACACAGAGAAAGCCATTTTAACTTATTGAATTAAATACTTTACAGTACTGAAGTCCTTCTACACCATCTGGCTGAAAGACCACTGAGCACATAAGTGCAAGATTAACAGAGTTTCCTTTGTTGTTTTCCAGGCCACAAGAAAAACAGCCTTTAAGCTAGTTATTAGCCCATGTCTTATACCCAGCTCAAGCAAACACAAGCAGCATTTAATGCCCTGCACTTCAGTTCAACTGATAGAAGTCCCTAAATCAGCTTGCAAACAAGTGGACTTCAGACCAGCTGTATTCTTACATTTGTCCTCAGGTCACCACTATGTACACAGGAGCCAAGGATGCATCTCCTGTCTCCAGCTCACGTTAGGAAATCCAGGTTCTTTGCTTTCTACAACACACTTTTGCCAAACAGGGCTGGTTATGCTGTTAACTAATACATCAACAGAAGGGTGGCCTTTTGATCAAAGTTCACACAAATACATCATTAAAGCTCTAGTGATCAGCAGGCTGCTTTGACGACGTGTTACATTAATACATCATCAGGATGCAATCTGGGAATGATGAATTAGTCAGATATGCCATCAGAGCTCTGTTGTCATAGGGATGCATTACTCTCCAGCAGGCCCTGGCAAGTCCAAAAGCACTGCCAATAATGTTTTAAAAGATTTTCTTTAAAAACATATAAATGAAATGTGTGCCAGTGAGAGCAAGTTGCACTTAGAGTCAATAATATGTCTGAGGATCCCATATACCTTTTGTTCCATAATAAGCACTAGCATCTCAGCTCTGTTCCAATACGAGGCTGACAAGAGATCACAATCATTTGATCTGCTTCTTTTAATACCCAGCCTGGCCTTGCTGTTGGAGCTGCTGAGCATGGACTTGGTTGCAAACCTCAAAAGGCAGCTTTGCTTTCCAACCATCACCTCTTCATAGAGCCCAGCTAATGATGAATCTCAGGGATGGCTTAGCATTTTTGCATTATTACTCATTTTTATTTCACTGATTAAGCCCTCTCTCTCAGTGCTATGTGGCAGCAGCCCTGGGCTGTTATCCTTTAACACACCAGCGCTGGGAAGGAGGGCAGCACCATGCTGCCAGCTTCTTACAGCTGTACTGCCAGATGCTGACTGGGTCCGAAATGGGAAATGTGGAACAGGTGGATGCCTGATGTTATAACATATTTTTGGCCGAGATCTAAGTGGCAGGTATCAGAAAATGTGTTCCTGCTAGGATGATGCAAAAATCTTCCAGACTCCTGAGCCCCCAGTAATCACCCAAGCTGTGGGGAGTTATCCAACAGGACCCAGCTCTCAATCTGGCTGCCCAGAGCCCCACTGGAGCAGTGAGAAGAGCCAGCTAGAGGAGATGCTGGCAGCAGGACAGAGGGATTTTTATTAGCACAGTTGTTACTCAAGTCACAGTCCCACCGACTGCCTTTCCCCAGCCAAGGTGGCAATCTCCTGTCTGAGACCAGGATCAGCCACACCATCAGGCAACAAGATGCAGTCATTCCCCAGGAGGCACACTCATCCCCATGGGGCTGACAGACCACCAAGACACCAGGGAAGACTCCATAATCCCAGGATTCCCACAGGATTGGGAAATCAAGCAACCTGCCCGGTCCTGGGATGCTCTCACATGATTAGGACCTCATTTGGGGTCCAGACACAGCTGATGGGCAGGATCAGCCACAGCCATATTATGTCAGTACCCCAAAGACTACCAAGATTTAGATAAAAATCAGGGAAAAGGTGAAAATGCAGGAAGTGCTCTGATAAAATTATTTATGTCAAAAAAATATTTTAAATTAGTTTTAAAAGGGCAGGTAGCAAAACTTCATGACAGAGAAAGCTGAGCATCTTCCCCCCCTCCCCCAAATCTTATTCCAGCTCTCCCAGCACTGAAACTGTCGCCATCTGCATCCCCGAGATGTACCATAAACAGAAAAGAAATCCCTGCCCAAACTTGTGATGACCAATTCTCTATTTGATGCTGCTCACCAGAAATCAAGAGAGCTACAGAGATTTTCTCCACCCTTCATTTCCGTTTGATGCCAGTGTCCCACCAGGCTTATGGATGGCACACGACCTGTGGAGGCAGCTTTCCAGCTTAACATACCACCTCTCCAGCACTTCATTTAACTACTGTTGAAGAGAAATTAGATTGAAACAATTTTAATTTTGAAGACTCAGATTACTCACATAGCATTTCTGTCTTAAGCCCATGCCAAGCTCAGCCTCGTTAATTGCTTATTTGGTCATTATTATTAGAGCTGATAATCATAATCACGTATTAAATGAGTTGACAAAGAGTGCGTATCATATTATAAGCCTGCCAAGACTGAGCTTGTTTTCTGGATTTTGAGCCATCCTTGCATGTGAAACTGGAGTCAATTTCTAAGTTTTGATTTTCATAATAGGTTAACATTTATGTTGCTCGATTACTTAATACACAGGCAGAGGAGAGGGAACGTTGCCTGTACCACAAAGCAGCTTTCCTAATGAATCTCTTATTGTCATGTAGGACATGCTGGCACTTGTGAGCACAACATTCACAGCTCTGTAATTAAGTTCCTTCTCCAATGGAACAAAGCAAAACACCCATTTTTACAGCTGAGTATGGCAATAATTAGAGATCATCACTACAAGACTGTGTGCGAAATACTGCCTGGTGCTCTAGCTGTATCTATGGCAAAAAGAGGAGATGTTCCACTATACATTGCAATTAGGGTGACCGTGCATTCTTTAGGAAGTCATAAGGAACCAGGCAGAGACAATAATCCTCCCATAGCAGAGCAGCTCACCAGAGGGGGAATGTAAGGAGCCAATTAAGTGAGCAGGAGACACTTATTCTTCTAGTTCAAGTCAATATATCCTCATCTTTGTTAATGGAAGGTACTTTAGTTTGAAATCCAGGAACGCAGCAGTCAGCACCACTGTCCTCTTATCAAGTCAGACTGAAATTAGCAGCTTAATAGCGCACAGCCGCTAGTGGAAGCGGACTACTATAATTTATTGCCCGCTCTCCTCTTAGTACACTTCTCCAGTGACGGCAGTGCAGCTCAGTCCTCTTCTTTCTAGCCAGTACCAGTTCATTTCAGTATTGAAAGAACTGAAATTGTTGATGGCATCATATAGTCAATGCCATCGACAGGGCACTGACATACTTAGGAAGCGCTACGCCTAATTAACTTACCACCACATGATCTACCTTTTCATTTTGTTTCTCTTCAAAGCTTGCAACCTAGACTCTGCTTCTCAAAGCTAGAGCTACCTCCAACTCTGCTGGGGTTTTACCACATGCCTTCCAAGCTAATTTCTTTGCAAAACAGAAGTTGCAAACCAGAGATGTGTGAGAAACTTTCCCCAAAGCTTTTCCAGGTGGAATTGATCCAAGGAGCAGACAGCCCTGGAGCAGCTCCGGGACCAGCATGGCTGGGCCAGGGCAGCGCGAGAGCCACTGTCGCGTACCCAGGACAAAGGCAGGGCTGTTCAGCCTGGGAACAGCACCCGCCTAACGCACATCATCTGATTTCCATGGCCAGCAGCATTTCTGCTGAGCACTGCAAAACGCACTGGCTGCACGGCTGGGTGTGAACACATCTGGCTCCAGTGACATGCCCAGCTGTGGTCCAGCCAGCCCTGCCATCAGCCCCCTCCCTTGGAGAGGGATCTGTCCCTCCGATGCGTTGCTGGGCAGAAAGAGTTCTGCTGAAGCCTTTTTCCAGCAGAAAATACTTTTTCTACAGAGACAGAACCAGTCCAATATTAATTACATTTTGCTCTACAACAGAAAAACTCAAAGTATTACCTTCAAAAGAACTAGTGTCCCACCTTCTGATTTCTCATTAAGTGGCACATATAAAATAAACATTTCTTAATAAGACATCTGAAAAATGGATCAGTGATAAAAAGACATACCATAAACCAAACACTTTTCGCTGATAAATTTTTGCTCTTCCATTTCTGTAGTCTTTTAGTTTTCCATTTTAATTTCTACTGACAAAGCAGCCAAGGTTCAAAATTCCCCCTCCCCTCCAAAAAACTTTCACAAAGCTGAACCTCTGCTCTCTGCACAGCTTCAGTCTGGGACTCTAAGTTTTCCTTCTCTCCCCTTCAATTAATGAAATATTATTAACCCTCATCAGCCAGCCATGTAAAACTGGTAGAAACCCTTATAGCCATAGCTATGTCTTGAGTTTGGCATGAAACACCCACACCTCAGCCGATTCCAGTACAACCCAGATATTTGTTTAGTGATGACTCCTGACAGGTTAAATCAGGATCTGCAAAGGTAAGACAGGGTGGGAAAAAGCATCTGGAAGAGAGTAGAATTATCTGCAAACCCAAAGCAGTCACAAAACACCAAATTATCCCATCCTTCCTCCAAAACATATTCAAAGCAATAGTGCCAGGATGCAAGGAAGCTGAAACCGTTTTGCTGAGCCTGAGAGCTACTCATCTCATTAAATATGCGACCTACAATAAAGAAATATAGCCCCCATACATCAAATCATAGCCAGATAGGGCATGCAACTATTTCAAACAAGTATCTGATACAAGAATAAGGGTGTGCTTTAGAAAGTGATGAGTGCTCTTGTTTCATAGCATTGAAGAGTACTTCTGAAGAGAGCATGCTGTGAGCATAGGAGGATGTCATGTATAATAGAGCAGCCTGCTGCTGGTGGTGATCTGCTGAATTACCAGACCTTTGATGTGGGAAGAAAAAAAAAAAAACCACAACACTTCATACCTCCCATGAAACACTGATGCCTTTGTAAAGAAAGCATCCATTTGAGAAGCACAGCTGATAAAACACTGGGGTTCTGTGCGGCAAGGTTGTTATCATACATGAAATAAAGACTCACACAAATATCCATCATGGAGTGGTTGGAGTGGAGGGAAAGTAGTTACAGCTGATCTCGAAAGAGGATTTGAGTAAGCTGCTGACTCTGGCTAGGAAATATCTCCAAGGCCAAGCGATTTTATAATCTCACACTTACAGCCTCAAATCTTATCCGGCCAAAGAAGAAGTTAATCCCAAGTACAGGAAAAGCCACGTGATAAGGGTATTTCTGGAGCCATACCTGTCAGAAACAGGAATTAGTACAAGAGATGTCTGCTTCAAATCTCAGACCAAGAAAAGCTATTCCCCCCCCTCCCAGGTACACTGACCCAGACCTGCATCTGCAACCAAGTTGTGCAGAAAATACCTCAAAAATGGGTTGAAATTAGGTGAAGTCCCACAGGCAGCATTTGCCCCATCACCTGTGCTGGTTTAGGGTTGTGGTGCCTGAGCTGTGTTCTGCCCTTTGCTCTGTCCCAGGAGAGATTTGTTTGTTGTTTTGCAAACAAATATCTTCCCTGCAGACCTAACTACAGAAAAACTAATTTTGTGTAGGTTCCTGTAAACTTTCCTCAGCCTGCTGCTATCACCATCTCTCTAATGTGCCTCCCACTCCTTACCCAGTAATATATCCAGTGTTATCCCACCAAAACAATCCAGCTGCAGTAAATGCCTCTCTGAGTCATCAATCCATGTCCATAATTCAGCGTCACCCAGGGCTGGCCAGCATCCTTCCCGGATGGCCCAGTGAGTCCTACCAGAGGGCACACATTTGCCATTAGCCACAGCAGCCAGAGTCATTCTGACAAACAAGACAAAAAAAAAATCTACTCTTCAAAAGTGCAACTCGGCAAGAAATGTTACCAATGGCCATCTTTCCTTCTTGCCATTCTGTATTTCCACTGAAATTGGGGGGCTGGTTTGGGGAATATTTTGCATGGGATTACATTAGGGCAGAAACCAACCCTGGTATCTTTATTCTGGCAACAAGGAAATTTTGGGGGGCTGCTAATGATGTTTGAACACCCCACCTAGGTCTTCCCAACTGTACATAGGGATAGTAAAACTGATCACAATCAGCCCAGGATATGATTGTCCTTCTGGACTGTAAGCACACATTGCTGGCTCATATCCAATTTTTCATCCACCAATATCCCCAAGTCCTTCTCCGCAGGGCTGCTCTCAATCCATTCATCACCCAGTCTGTACTGATACTGGTGACTGCCCTGAACCCAGGTGCAGAATCTTGCACTTGGCCTTGTTGAACTTCATGAGGTTCACATGGACCCACTCCTCCAGCCTGTCAAGGCCCCTCTGGATGGCATCCCTTCCCTCCAGCATATCAACTGCACCACTCAGCTTGGTGTCATCCACAACCTTGCACTCAATCCAACTATATCATTAATAAAGATATTGAACAGCACTGGGTCCCACTATGGACCGCTGAGGGACACCACTTACTACCGATTTCCATTTGGACACTGAGCCGTTGTCTACAACTCTTTAGATGCAGCCATCAAGCCAATTCCTTATCAAGTAGTCCATCCATATCTCTCCAATTTAGCAACAAGGATGTTGTGTGGCACCACATCAAAGGCCTTACGGAAGTCAAGATAGAGGACACCAGTTGCTCCTTCCTTATCTGCCACCACAGTCACCCTGTTGTAGAAAGTCATCAGATTTACTCTTTGTAAAGCCATGCTGGCTGTCTCTAATCAGCTCCCTGTCATCTATATGCCTTGCTTGATGCCCTTTATCAAGTGCTTTGGGACTGGCAAGATGAAAAGCAATAAAGGGGAACTAGGCAGGAATCATCACTAGCAAAAAAACAAAATAGAGAATATGTTCAGAGCTAGTCAAGGCATGGGCTCTGGTGGCCATGGAAATGCTGAAAACAAACAGCACTTCCCAGTGGAAGGGGAGCTCCTACCATATCTGGGATTTTTTGTTTTAGGCAATTCCCAGATTCTTACAAGATATAGCTAAAGAGATACAGAAATTTCACATGGGAATTGAAAATCTAATTTTATCTTGTCCTCAGATAAACAGCAGTGTTGAGAAAAATTGCTGAGATTTGTTTGGCCAGGAAATCTGTGTTCTTATTCAAGTCTGTTATTGCAGCCCTCCATTACAAGGGGACATAAAATGCATACGCTAGAAAAATAGATCCTCTTGAATGTGCATATCAAATCCTTTTTTCACAAGATACAGCATATTCAACATACTATTACACTTGTTTAACCTGTACATTGATAGCTTGTCCTCCTGCTTGAAACAACACTTGAAAAGAAGCCTTCAGACAACTCGCAAAAGCCTGAGTTTAAGCAATTGCCAATAAAGAAGATATTGCAATATATAGCCACAAGACATTATGATCCCCAGACTAATGGGTTTAAGGAAATACAATAAATAAAATTAGTATCACAATCAGACTCTTGTCTGTGTTCAAAGCTCTGAAATTAAAAAACAGCTCAAGGAAAGCATGGCTTGGGACCCACAATTAAAACCTGGTCACAGAGAGGGCTTTTTGTCCTTTCTGCAAGAACAGAGCAACACCCAGAGGCTTTGCTTCGCACCAGCCCATGCAGCACAGAGGTACCACCAAGTCATGTAGGATTTAACCCTTGCATCCTACTTGTATCAGCACAGCATCAAACACCTCTCCACAGAGCCCACAGGCACCTACAGTAGCACTTCAGGACCACCACAGCTTTGAAGCAGACAACTGGAACATCTCTTTATAAGGAATCCCAAAATTAAAAGTGGGCTTATCAGAATATTAGCAAGGATAGGTAACACTTAAAGCAAAGAAGGACTAAGCAACTTCATCAACCACAACAGAACTGCAAAGGGCTTAGGAGTCCATGTTTTCCTACCGTGTGTCTCTGCCAGGGAGATTCCTGCTTGTAGGTTTGGTTCCCAGCATCTCTGTAACATCCCAAGATGCAGCAAAGCCTGTGCAGACATCGCTTGCTCCAGAAAGATGCCTAATTTCCCCCTTCCTAGCAATACCCAGGGGCAGATAACCCACCCTGGTGAGGAAGCACACCCACCCAGCTAGCACCAAGTCCTCAGGCCCCTTGATGATGAAAAGCAGCCCAGCTGGGGAAACCCATAACTACAGCTCAGGCAGAGCATACTACAGCCACAACAAGCTCCTACCAGATAGGAAAGCCCTGAAACCAATTTATACTTTCCCAGTGGGCCGATTCAGAGCCGTTATGCACCTGTGTCTTAGGCACAAAAGCCCTTTCAGACGTTTTCCCTGGTAGCGCCAAATACATGTCCACGTGGGCATAGTCATGTGGGTGCTATTTTATACCCTTCACTCACCATCATCTATAGATAACAAGAAACTGGAGTAATAGCACTTCTGTTTCTTTTTTGGTCTTTTATCACAAGAATATGTATTTCCCCCATGTGTCCTTTTCTCTGTGCGGTGTGCCATGTAAAAGAATGTGAATTAATAATAAAAAAAAGCATACCAGCTTCTAAAGCTAGCAGCCCACACTTTGAGCCTGCTCAGGACATGACAAATAACTGGTTTGTTCCACAAGCTTATTTGCTGTCATTTTCTCTCCTTACGGGCTGCTCTTTTCTTACTGAAGTGCTAAACATGATTTTTGCACTCTGATGATGCACTTTTCCCTGCTTTCACATGCTTAATTCCCTGTTATACCCAAAGAAAGTCTCAGAGGAGAGAAAATGGTGAAGAAGTGTGAGTAGTCCAACCCAAAAAGCATTATTTCTGGAGTTATTGCTTCTCAAGTAATGATACTGAAAACTCTCTGCACCTTACGGCCCCTTCACTCTTACCAGCCATGTCCTCATATATTATTTTGCTGGGTTTATATTACAAGTTTCAGCATACAAGCAATTCCGTTGTTGTAAATGCATCAGGCATCAAAATACAGAAATCATCATCCGTGGCAACTTGTATCACTCTCCCCCCATTCTTGACTTTCTTCTCTAACATTTAATAATAAATAATGAAATATAGATATTGGCCCAATAGCAACTGGCAGTAACCGACAAGTTGCCTCCTTTAAATTTGCTAAACTACAAACCTTTTGCAGATTATTGTACCATTTTTTATTATTTTGTCATGTGTGAGATTTTTTTTCTGTCCTTTCAGTGGTATATTTAAGAATAAGCTTTGATATTTTAGAACAAATACAGAGTGTCAATAATGAACTCTTAACATTCACCAGCTGCTTGGTGCAGATATGTCAGTACTTACCTGTATTGAGAAAAGGGGATCACCCCAGTATCTTACATTTATACAATTAACATGTCCAACTTTATAAAAGAAAGGCAGAGTCCTCCTGATGTTCCTGACAATTGCAGGAAGATGCATGACTAACTTACGTATAAAAACCTGGAGGTGGGTCTAATTAAAGCAAAAAGGAAACTGTGCATTTTTTTATTACAATCTAGCTTTTTTTTTCTCCCCCCTAGCCTTGAAATGAACACCAACTGCAACGTACTTGTATTGGGTTTGCATGGCAAGGTTTTGGTAGTGGTGGGGCTACAGGGGTGGCTTCTGTGAGAAGTTGCTAGAAGCTTTCCCTGTGTCCGATAGAGCCAATGCCAGCCGGCTCCAAGGCGGACCCACCGCTGGCCAAGGCCGAGCCCATCAGCGACAGTGGTAGCACCTCCATGATAACATATTTAAGAAGGGGGAAAAAAAAAAACTGTGCAACAGCAGCCGGAGAGAGGAGTGAGAAAATGTGAGAGAAACAACTCTGCAGACACCAAGGTCAGTGAAGAAGGAGGGCAGGAGGTGCTCCAGGCACCGGAGCAGAGATTCCCCTGCAGCCCATGGTGAAGACCATGGTGAGGCAGGCTGTCCCCTGCAGCCCATGGAGGTCCATGGTGGAGCAGATGTCCACTGCAGCCCGTGGAGGTCCACAGTGGAGCAGATATCCACCTCCAGTCCGTGGAGGACCCCACGCCGGAGCAGGTGCATGCACCTGAAGGAGGCTGTGACCCCATGGGAAGCCCACGCTGGAGCAGGCTCCTGGCAGCACCTGTGGCCCCATGGAGAGAGGAGCCCAGGTTGGAGCAGGTTTGCTGGCAGGACTTGTGACCCCATGGGGGACCCACGCTGGAGCAGTCTGTTCCTGAAGGACTGCACCCCATGGAAGGGACCCATGCTGGAGCAGTTCATGAAGAACTGCAGCCCGTGGGAAGGGCCCACGCTGGAGAAGGTCGTGGAGGACTGTCTCCCATGGGAGGGACACCACGCTGGAGCAGGGGAAGAGTGTGAGGAGTCCTCTCCCTGCGGAGGAAGGAGCGGCAGAGACAAGGAGTGATGAACTGGCTGCAACCCCCATTCCCCGTCCCCCTGCGCCGCTGAGGGGAGGAGGTAGAGAAATAGGTGGTGAAGTTAAGCCCAGGAAGAAGGGAGCAGTGGGGGGAAGGTTAAGATTTGGTTTTGTTTCTTATTACCCTACACTGATTTGATTGGCAATAAATTAAACTAATTTCCTCAAGTCAAACCTGTTTTGCTTTTGACAGTAATTGGTGAATGATCTCTCCCTGTCCTTATCTCGACCCATGAGCCTTTCATTATATTTTCTCTCCCCTGTCCAGCTGAGGAAGGGAGTGACAGAGCGGCTTGGTGGGTACCTGGCGTCCAGCCAGGGTCAACCCACCGCAATACTTCTCCTTAAAACTAGACTGACACTCAAACAGTGTTAAAAAAAGGAGTGCAAATATCTAGGAAGACTGTATTAGGGAGAAATTCAAGTAGGCTGAGTACAATTTAAAGTAATTCTCTGTGCTTTGGATGCTTTAGAAAACTCAAAAGCCCACACTGTATTCAGCAATATCCACTTCAGCCCTTGGAGACTGACTTCAGCGTGGGATGAAAGAGTCACTGGAACTGCTGTTTTCTCCATCATTGCATGGTCATAAATGTAGCAGAAAAGAGTCAAAAAATCTGAAATTCTTTCCATTTCACAAACTTGGCAAATAAACTGATTTATTTGGGGAAAAAAAAAATTGTCTCTTTTTTTAAGGAAAAAAAGCACACAAACAACAAATCTGTTGGAGAAATACAAAAAGAACAATTTCTGATAGACGTTTCAATAAAATCTTGTGAGCAATTCACAAAAGAAAATATTCCTTAAATAGCAGCTTGATTGTAATTAGAAGAGTCTGACATTTTTCCAAATTTCCTCCTCAAGAGACTGAGGCTAAAATATTCTGATTGTTCAACGGGGGAATATGCAATCTTAGATGGGGGCTTTGACTGTAGACCTTATGTCCATTCTTCCACGTTGCTGCTTCGCCAATAAAATCTGATCAGGGTTGAACTAGGAAGGACAGGGGTGTAGGAGGACATGGTCCTGGTCACACCATGCCATGGCCTTTCCCAGTGTCCTCTCTAATGGCTTCCAAGGGGACCATGACACCGGGTGCACAAGCCAGGGAAAGTCTCACTCCAAATGGGGCTCACGAAGAGAAATGGAGCTGCAGGCAAGGGAAGATGAGCTCCTTCGGTGCCCACATGCAGAAACAGGCAAAGCCAGAAGCTTGGGACAGCAAAACACCCTTCTCCCAGCTCTCCAGTTTGCACCCACACCCAGTTAGAGAGATAGAGAGCAGGACTGGGCTCATGGGGACAGACAGACTGCTGTTCTACTCTAGAGTCCTTCTGCGCATTATTTGTGCTCAGGACCCTTTAAGTCACTTTTGATGTGCCTCCTCCCTGCAAGAAAATGGTTTTCAGACTTACCTCTGCCCAGCCACTACCTCTTCACCTCCTTCTTAGCACCCTTTGGGTGTACAGCACAACACCCTCTGTGCTGGTTTTGGCTGGGATAGAGTTAATTTTCTTTATAGTAGCTAGGATGGGGCTACGTTTTGGAGTTGTGCTGAAAACAGTGTTGATAATACACAGATGTTTTAGTTGTTGCTAAGTAGTGCTTATACTAAATCAAGGACTTCTCAGCTTCCCATGCTCTGCCAGGTGCACAAGGAGCTGGGAGGGGACACGGCTGGGACAGCTGACCCCAACTGCCCAAAGGGCTATTCCATACCATATGGCGTCATGCTCAGCATATACAGCTGGGGGAAGAAGAAGGAAGGAGGGGACGTTCGGAGTGATGGCGTTTGTCTGCCCAAGTCACCGTTAGGCGTGATGGAGCCCTGCTTTCCTGGAGATGGCTGAACACCTCCCTGCCCAGGGGAAGGAGTGAAGGAATTCCTTGTTTTGCTTTGCTGGCATGCGTGGCTTTTGCTTTCCCTATTAAACTGTCTTTATCTCAACCCACGAGTTTTCTCACTTTTACTCTTCCGATTCTCTCCCCCATCCCACCGGGGGGAAAGGGGTGAGCGAGTGGCTGTGTGGGGCTGAGTTGCTGGCTGGAGTTAAACCACGACACCCTCACCCTGGAGCAACCCTTCAAGAGCACCAGAGCTACTGTCCATTATTGCTGGAGGTAATGAGATTTCTTCCTGAAAGAAGAAAATGACTTGTCAGCTCACCCTGACAATATCTGTTTAGCTACAGAGTGAATATAAGTCACTTCAGTGATATCAGAAAGAATGTCATTTTCTGACAATGCACGCTAAGAACAATCATTTCAATTACTGAAGGAAAGGCTGCTGCCACCTAAAACCAGATGTCAATCTGCCCAAGTACAAATTAGCTTTCTTTGACACAATAATTATGACTGGCTCAATAATGCATCAAAGCATGCTAGCAAATGGCACGTTGAGCACAGGTCAGTGCTGCCCTGCTCGGGATCATCCTGCTTAGAAAACCTTGCGTGATTTATGTTGTCATCGCACACAATGCTTCGGTAAGGGGCAGATTTACATAGCAGCTTCGAAGGCTTGAACTACCTGTGTCAGCAGAGCCGGCACTGTGGCAGGATGGTTTGGGTTGCATTTGCTCTGGGACTGGCCCCCTGGATCTGGAGCTTCCTTGGGCAGGGCGCTACCATCCCAGCATCGTCCGGTAGCGCCCTGCCCAAGCTGGGAAGCACTGGCAGTTTAAGGATGGAATTGATTTTATGCTACCTCAGACATTTAGAGGTAGACTTTTAAAGTAAACCAGTTGTCTCCACTTCCTCCATGGTCAACAGTGTGAGATAACACCTCAAAAGATGACTGCATCTATCTGAGATGCCTGAGATGCACAAGAAAATATCAATGTAGTTGGGCTTGAGTACAACCGAATTAACACCATTTTGTGCTAAAGACTCCATTTTGCATAAATGAGATCATGTGCCACAGTCTCTCATGCTCCCTTTTAATCAGCAACACAAAGAAAGGTAGTTTAAATCAGACCCTTGATTACTGTGGATGGGATACTGTAAACAAATAGGCACAAAACAATGCCAAACACTGCTGTGACAGATACACTGCCAAACAAGAGACAAGGAGCTCAGGATGCAGAATTTCATCAGAGGAGAAGTTAAACATAAGAGTGAATATAAACCAGCTTTACTTGGATCCCTACACAACGAAGACATTTAAATGTGGTCAGTTAGATGTTAATGATATTGCAGTTTGGAAGTAAAAACCCAATACAATGAGAAGCTGAGCACAAGCAAGACAAACCATCCTGTACATTGCAGGAATGACCCTTGTCTTGAAACCGGAAACCTGGCCAGGAGCTCAGGGGCAAGGAGTTGCTTATGCTGTATGTGAATCTGATTTAATCCAGCTGTAAACCAGTATGCCCCATATAACCAACATGACTGGGGTGCCTAGTAACATCTTCTGTATATGCATCTACAGTTGTTGGTATAACAGTAAGCTGGAAGGAACCACCTTTGCTCGTGTCTTTTCACCACCTCTTGTTGGAGATCCCAGAGGAGCAACACAGGCAAGACATCTAGTTGATGAGATATAAGCCACCCGCATGTCAATTTTTTGTTTGACATGAATTACATCATTGGCCTGTCCTTACCAGACAGGTACTGGTTAAGAGTCCCAGTGATCTCATCCACCTTTGCCTTATCTTCTAACAGAGCTATAAAAAGCACCTTGCAAAATTGTAGTTGAGAAGAATTTCTCCTCCCACACTTACTAAGCCCATGAAGGACTGACTTTTGTGTGCACACTAAGCTGGTTGTACACATCTTGGTTTCAGACTTGAACAGATATTTAGTCCCAAAAAATTACCCCCAGAGATGATGAACAAACTGCAAACTATCCCATGCTAAGGGTAAGGGATGCTTTCACGTCTAATAATTCTGTCTGCACACTGATGAATCAGATCCTGGGAAAACTCTCTATCAGCAGGGATAAAGTATTTGTAGAGACTGTAAATCTACATTAAATTAAATATAGTCATTTAAAAATCCCCTCTGAGAGCTACTGCTTTTCCAGACACAGGCTGAAGTGGAAAACACCTTTCAGCTCCCGCAGGGCTAACCCTCAGAAACCACCATCCCAGCTATACCCAGACACGGCTCATCCCATTTTCCCTGTTTTTTCTCGGGATTCAATAAATGACTATTGGCTGCAGCAGCACCAAACTACCCCTTCTCATGCTGACCACTACTGCCAGCTCATGGTCTGCAAAATTGCACCCAGCTGCCCAGGGATGCCCCGGTGCTGTTTCGTGTACCAGAGCCTTGGAGCCCAGGCCCACCACATCTTCAGGAAGAGGTGGACATGTTTTATTTGTCTGCACAAGGTGCATCATTTGAATCGCAATCCACCCCGAGACAAGTTTTGTATTCAAAGATTGCTCACAACTGGATTTTTTTTAAGATTTATTATTTGGATCAAGCCAGTCTGCGCTTCTTTAATGTTCCTCCATCACAGTCCGCTGCTGTATCCATTAGTTACACCAAGACAAAAATATTAATGGATGCAGTAGCAGAAATAATTTTATACAGTCAAATCTTTTTACATAAATAAGTTCCCCACAGCCAGGTGGATTTGCTCTGAAGATATTAGCTGGCTCCTTTTGCAGATGTTTCTGGAAGCCAGGAATTTCAGGTCTCTGCAATACCCTTTGAGGAGCAGGTTCATTATTTTTTTTTAAAAAAAGCTCTATGTGTGTGTCTATATGTGTGTGTCTGTGTGAAGGAACAATTTATCTGGATGACTAAAACTCCAATGTGAGTTGACAAAGGATTGACTGCTTGTGTATTTAAAACCATGACAACCCTGACATTTTATAAGTTTTTTGCTCCAGGCATAAGATAATTTACATTACAATTTTAATATTTTGAGAAATGAAGGCCTGAGAGGTTTTCCTGCTCAATTATTTTGTTCAAAGTATCTCGGAAAAACTTGATAGGCTGTGATCATATTTCTTCTACAAAGATCAAGCTCCTGTTTTGTAAAGACAATGCAACAAACTTTGTTCTTGGCTCATGGTGCAATTCCCCACCCTCTTAATGACTGATGGGGCTGGAATGAAAATTCGGACCTCATTTGGCCTTACCTGGCTCAATCTCTCTCAATGCACTAATAAACATACAGCTCAAAAAGGACTATTCCATCTAAGTCTTGCCATTGGCACTTTTTCTCCTTCCTGCTGTAAAACAACAGAGCTGCTGACCTGGACGAGTGCGCAGCTGTAATGTGTTTCAAGTAAACAAGTATTGCGCAGAAGAGAATAGTTCGTGAGGACTGGTTTTATATGGATTGACTTCCTCTAGAACCAGTGCAGCACAACCAGCACGACTCTCCCGTGCAGCACAACCATGTCATCTCCTGTACCATGGCCCCATGGCTGTAGGCAGCAGAGCCAGGGGAGCAGGTGAGGCTGTGCCTGCCCATCCTCCCGGCCCCTGTCAGAAATGGGGTGCTGGATTTTTTATCATTATAGACATTTCTATACATTTTGCACATTTCTGGGTGCTGAACTGGAGTGCTTAAAGTCAGCTCAGGTACCTCTACCATGCACTGTAGCAGGGGGCGTAGACATACACCCATGAGGTTCAGCGGAACTGAAACCTCAATAATAGCAGCAATGCCACAGAGCAGGATGTGGCAACCACATTACACCCCACAGCTTCAGTGCATGTCCAGCTTCAGATACTGCATGTTGCATTTTAATTTCTTCATTCAGTTTGTTTTCAATAATAAACAGATTTCAGAAGGATGCACCTACAAGTTTGCTCTGTTAGAAAACCTGCAATGAGCTGCTCTCGCTCTGGGTTTGTGTTGTACATTCCTGTCGATAAGGGCGGATGTGAAGACAATGAAAGATGCAACACCAGGATTAAACGCATATTTAGAAAACAACAGTGGCTTTGTGAAGGGATACAGGAAAAACAGACCCAACCTAATGTTTTGGAACACATTAGTGTTATCTGCTGTGATACCGGACGCAGAAACCTGCTGAGTGTTAGGGCTTTTGGTTACTTATTATACTATGAAAGGTCTGAAAATGGCATTGAACCAAACATCAGAAAAAAGCACTGAAATAATGGAGCAAGGACTTGCTGTGCAGTTTCATTTATGATGAAAGTCAAACAAGCAGTGGGCACTTTTGTGACATGCATGGATCTCAAGAACATCCAAAAAAAAAAAGGACATTTTTCACCTGGCATTGATGAAAAGCAATTGGAGCAAAGACTGGAACAAAACAATTCTCTAAATAGAAGGCTCCAGATGGATTCTGGCTAATAGCATGAGAGAATTTTCATGTTCTACATCATAAATACAAGAAATTTGGACATTCCCACTCCTGACACCCTCCTGTCCAGTCCTCCTCTCCTGGGTCATCTCCAAGGGCTGCTGCTGCCCTCTGCATCAGTGTGACTGGGACTCCCTGTGGGGAAATCAGGCCAGAGGCTGCATACGGTACCATCCAACTCGACCAACTAAAACAAGCACCACTGAAATCAACCAACATCTTAAAAAGTAATTTGAAATCCCCAGCAATATCTGCCTCAAGCAAATAAAATCAGATGAAAGAAAATGAAATGTTTGAGAAATGCCATGACTGTACAACCTAGTCAATGCACACCAAAGACAACAGCTCAGTGAGAAAATTCATCACCATCACTTGGCTCTCCACTGGAGCGAGAGCAGAAGAACAAGTTCAACAGCAGCAGTGTGAAATCGCTCCCTTAGAGCCACACACCCTCTCTCCATAGCACGCTGGTCCCAGACCCAGGGAGCTGCACCAGAGCATCAGTGCAATCCAGTGTTATTGAGGTAGGGCCACGGATCCTCAAAACCCTGGGCACGGTCTGGCTGTGAAGACACAGCAAAATTCCTCTGTGGATATGGTGATTCTTAAAGTGCTTCCAGAAATATCATCCAAAACTGGAACATAGCCCAGACAATTACTGTGGCAGACACCTTGGCGTGGTGACTGCTGCCTGACTGAGCCTGAGCACAAAATAAGCAAGGATAAAAAGACGTGTGTGTGTGTGTGTGTTAAACAGTTACAACTGGAGCGAAAACCCTGGCATAGGATATTGAATATTAGCAGAAAATTACACCAAAAAGGGGTAAAAAAGGCTATAAATGGGAAGCAACAACAGGATCGCTGAGCCTGTCCACAACACAGCTCAACGCTGGAAGTGGCAATCTGTAGGCTTGAGGTTGCTAAACCCACCCAAGTCTCTCACACTGGCAATCCAATTTTCCTAGCATTAAAAGAGAAGGTTTATGCAGAATACATAGAATCATAGCATCATAGAATGCTTTGGATTGGAAGGGACCTTTACAGGTCATCTACTCCAACCCCCCTGCAAGAGCAGGGACATCTTTAACTCAATCAGGTTGCTCAGAGCCCCGTCCAACCTGACCTTGAATATTTCCAGGGATGGGGCATCTACCACCTCTCTGGGCAACCTGTGCCAGTGCCTCACCACCCTCATTGTAAAAAATTTCTTTCTTAAATCCAGTCTAAATCTGCCCTCCCTTAGTTTAAAACCATTGCTCCTTTAGCAATACCATAATAGCTGAATTACTGCCAATGCCCTGAAGAGATGATCCAAAGATTTTGCCAAGTGTGACTTTCAGCATCAGTTACAGACGCAATTTCTGGTACCAAGTCTGTTGTGAATGTGACCTGGGCTGAATATGACTGATCTCCTGTGCTTGGGGTCCTTCGGTGTCCTGTGCAAATACATACCAGTTTCAGAGAGGCAATGGGCACCTCCATGTACAGTAAAATATTATATTTTAGTGTCTTTCTCCTACCTTTTGCCGTAGTGGTGGGAACACCCTGCTGTTCATAGGGAACAGAAGCGGAGCCTACTAGTGCCTCTATTTCAATGCGACGAAGTATGTAGATGGAAATGTGCATATTCAACAAATGAACAAAGGCAATGGCCTTTCTGCAGGAAAGCTCCCAAAATTCAGACGTTCACCGTTCCCTGGGAATGTTCCTTTGGAGCAAATGGGGACGGTGGCATGGTCATGGTGTGCGAAGGGAGAGACACATGAGAAAAGGCTGGTCTTGGCCATGCACTATGAATAAGGAGTAAAAACCCCACTGAAAAAAGAAAGGAAGGAAAATAGCAGGAGTGAATAAAAGGAATGAAACTGCAGTTCTGTGAATTTTCATACAGCAATTTTTTCTGTGGTACACTGCATTTGGTTGAATGCCATATTTCATGTCTACTAGCCACCTCGGCAGGACCAAAGTACTCCCGGCCCCTCACACAGTCCCCAGAGCAGCCACGTCCCACAGTTGCGGGAAATCCTTGGAGCATCACGAGGTTTTGAAATTTAGCTCAAATCCTCCTCCATGGGAAACCCAGGTTTCTGCGGGGAAGAACATTTGGCATAAGCAAATCACCCCAGATAAATGGAAAAGCCTCATTTTTGCAGAAATTGGAAAAAACATGTCTCACTGCAGTTCTCTATTTTGCCAGCACTGCTCCTAAGGAAAGCAGTGCGATGCTGTGCAAAACACGCAAGCTGCGCGTTTTGATGTTGGCCCTTCAGAGCCATTAGTTTCTCAGGTGAGATCCTTGGGAAACGGTCAGGTTCTTGCAACATGCTTTGACTTTTTTCTCACCTGCATGTAGAAACAGATACTTGTCTTCCAGAAATGATAATCCCATTCAAGAACAAATAACCACTGCGTGTTACAGCCAGCACAGCTACTTTTGGCTGATGAAGACAGCAAAAAAAACCCTTTATCTTCCATGGCATTGCACCATTTATGAAGGTCTCAGAAAAGCAGAGAGCTGTCAGGAGACCAGGGTCTCCTCACCTGAGTTCTGGTGGGAATTCAGGATGAAAAATAAAAATGAAAATTTGGGAAAGAGCTGAGAAATTATCTTTGCGGCAACATATCGGGCTGCTGATGTCACTGAACATATTGTTGTTAGCGGAGTTCCTCTGGGCTCTGTTCGAAGCCTTTTTTTATTTTCTATACAAACGAGCTAGACCTACACTTCCAGAGAGTTAATTTGCATTTTTATGGGGATGAAGCCATTTTGTATGCCAGTGGGCCTTCTCCGAATAGCGCTCTGGTTACTTTTTAAAAGGCATTTAACATAATGAAGGGTAGATTGCTGAATATTAAGCCACTGAGTTTATTGAAGGAAATGTCAGAGAGTGCGTTTCATCTAGATGCATTAAAAATGGCAAAGAGCGTACCATCCAGTTCTTTATCAAACAAAATACATTCAGCTTTCCTTTCAAATACGCAGAATATGCAGCCAGGTTTCCAAATTTCAGACTTTGCAGTGCCTGAGTGTATCAACGTCCTCGCTGAGCAAGAGCTCACCAGCTCCAGAGACCCTCTTTATAAATAAAACTCGGTGGTATTTAGAGAGGGACAAGAAGAAATGAGCAGAAGGGTGGGGACATGGCAGTCTGCGGGGCTGTGTGCATGGACTAGCTCCCAGCAGTTTTGCAGCTGACTCTCCCACAGCCCTTGTGTCCTCAGGAAAGGTTGCCTGGACATCTTCAGTGTTGTCCCAGACTGCTGGAGAAAGCAAGTCCAGGGCCTCCAAGGGCATGTTGTTCAAGTATCTCCAATGATCAACCTTGTATCTATCTATATATCTACCTATATATATCTATTGCACACAGTAATGTGCTGCACCATTTCAGTAAGCCAATGGAGTATAAAACTGGAGACCAGTTCACAGCTTTTACATTTAAATTGTTATTGCTCTTCAAACTTTCGATCTTTTTAAATAAAAAGTAGTTACTAAAGCCTTTGAGAAAAAATAAACACCACCTACAAAATTCCCTCAAATTTCAGTTATGTTTAAAAAAAAATGAAGGATTAATAATCAGTATTCTGGACAAAATGGGGCACTGCCTAAGTGGGCTGCTATGTAATAACATTTTCCCAGTGTTCAAACCCAAATGAGTTGATACCCTGAAAGAAGAAGAAACAGAAGGACTCTATTCTTAAACAGAAATGTTTTTTGAAGTGTCAAGAAAGCACCACAGAAAGCAAATATAGCAGATTCCCATGATCTCGGCAGTGACCAGCTCAGTCTGGCACCAGTAACAGGCCACTGGGCTGTGGTGGCCCAAGCATGGGAAAGGGCCAGATCCCCTCCTCTTCAGGGCCAGATCCCCTAAAGAAAAGAGCCTGCTCTCAAACACCGGCAGCAAGAGCAGTGCTGCACAGAGACCCTGGGAGCAGAGCTGGTGCCTGCTTGGGACCCCGGTCTGCTGCACGTCCAGTTAAAGCAAAGTGCTGGTGCCCCAGGTCATCACCTCCTTGGTTTTTACCTTCCTATGTGGGAAGACATCGGAATGCATTTTCTGCCTCCATCAGCTCCTGTTTCAAGTACAAATGGATGATCACATCTTCCTCGGGGCTCTCAAATATATTTCCATCGACTTCAGCAGAACCAGTTCAGATTTACTCCAGGGCAGAGGAGACAAAGACCACACCAACAGGGTTTCATTCCTGCCGTGCAGCTCATCAGGATTTTAAACCTGCTGAACAAAAGGGGGGACATTTTCCTCCTGTTCATTCTGTCTTACTCCCATGCTGTCACCCAAGACACACAGTGCCTCAATGCCGCAAACAGCTCTGAGCAGTCACACGTGGGTCCCAACACGGACCCCGGGCCAAAATATTGCTGCGTACAAGCCAAGTCATACCAGCCCCTGTATTTCCCAGGTTCAGCAGAACAAATAAGACCTCTGCACTTCACACCTAGAAACTTTAACTCAGACCATGAGATTGTTAGAGATGCAAGTTCCCCGTGGATGACAGGCACTGGGAAGAATTGAGATAGATCGGCAAAGAGCGGAGAGCAGCATGAGCTCGGTGGTGTTTGCAGCTCCGGCCCGGCGCATAGCGCAGTGGAGTGGCACAACCCACTGGCAGAAGCAGGTAACAGGTACATCACGTTCTTATCTACGGGATTTCTATGGCACAGTGCAAACAGGGGGCTGGGGGAGCCCCAGGAGTGCATCACCCCCAGGGAGCGGGGTGCTGCCTGCCAGAGATGCAACAGGCAGCAGGGTGCGAGTATTTGATAGCTAAATATTGGCTGCTTGTAACGGTGCAGACCAGAATGGTACGGGCAATGGGGAATTATCAGCATGGATCGTTTCACCGATGCCTGAGCAGGCCAAAATGCCCCCAGGAAACAGACTATAATAACTAAATAAGTCTTCATTCTTTTAAATTAGCATTGTAGATTATCCTGTGCAGAGTTAAGCTGGGCATCACCTGTTTCAAGTAAGTGCTAAAGGAGCACAAGTGCCTCGTTGGGAGAAGCTCACCCCTTGCAGTGGGACAGGATGAAGGCTGCATAACCTGTGAGGTTAACGGGTACCGAGTGCCTTCTGCTGGTGCATAGGGATTGATATCCTCCTCTAGGCACAGAATAAAAAACAAAGTTAAAACTCTTATAAAATTTCCAGGAAGTGTTTGCAGAGGTTTTCTTGCTGTTCTTGCTTTGGTTTGTTTTGGTGTTGGGTTTTTTTGATTAAAGAATTTGGGCTGTTGCACAAGGCAAGGTGGGATGAGACAGGACCAGCAGCTCTGTTCCTGCACGGGTCCTGCTTCAGCAGCAAAAGCCGGGCAGGCACCTGCCCCATGGTCAGCCTTAAAGCTGACTCTTAAATACAGCTCTTAAAAAGCTGATTTCTTAAAATACAGGGCACATTACATGAAGCGGCCATGTCAGGAGCAAACTGCATGGGTTTCCTACAGTTTGCACTGGGTTTGGGGTTCAGTGGAGTATCTCTGGCTCATGCGCTCAGGCCAATGGAGGAAAAGGCACTTCTATTTCCAACCAAGCAGCAAATGCATGGATGTGCAGTGCCGAGGCAAAAATTGGTACTCAGTGTATGCCCTAGGGATGAAAAGCTTAGCAGCCACGATTTGCTATGCCTTGCACTTCTACCCTTACTTCTGTAAAGCATGGGAACTTTATAATAAATAAAGTCCTCTCCAGGCTGCTGCAAACCTTACCGCCATGCCAAGACATACGTGATGGCATTGCGGCTCTGCCCGGCAGCCCCTACTGCAGTCTGCCTCACACCCAACTTCAGCTAACGGCATAGACCAAGGAGACATGAAGAGATCTCCTCTGAGCAGGAAGGCAGAACCCACCAAAGCTCATTAAAGGAAAGCCTAATTGGCATCATCGGCTTTGCAGCAGGCTTTGACGTATTGCAGGAGCTCAGGGAGGCTGAAGGGTGGCATCCCATGGAAAGGAAGCGGGTGCTCCCCAGTGTAGGGTGTCTACTCAACCCTGATCCTCTCCCTGCCTCTGACAGCAGATTTTGGGGTGGAATAGCTGTGGTCCCATACTCAGGGTAGCGCCTGGAAAGCAGAACGAGAAGGATTGTTGCACAGTGTTAATATTACACACCACCAAGAAGCGGGCAGGGGCCACGGCAGGAGTAAAGGAGACCAAGCACACACAGGAAGCATGGAAAAGAGGGGCTGAGTGCTGGCTTCCACCACAACACCCAGCAGGGTCCCATTCCTAGGGCTTTCCTTTACATGGACATCTAAGCTGAGCAAGATGGATAAAAAATATCTTCTTTTCAGCTAGAATTTAATCAAGAGCTTGGCCTGCCCCAAAGGATGGCCTCAGCTATATCCCAAAAATGCGCATATTGAGTACCCCAAAAATAAAAGTGCCATAAAAATTGAGCAGATTTTGGGAACCAGGAGGCATATGCGGCCTCATCTGTGCCCAGAGACAGGGAAACCACCAAAGGTATTCGGAGAGGCAGAAACCCGGAGGCAGAGGAGACGGTTCATTGCAGGGTTTCGGCAAGGTGGCACCGCACGCCGCTCCCCCAGCCGCTGGCATGAGGGACCCCAAGACCTGCGGAAGGAGAGGGACCACCCTGGAGAGGGAAGAAGGGCTGAACTGGGGACTGCAGCTTGCTGAGAAGGTGCCACCACCGACAAGCTGCAGCTTTGCAAAAGCATTGCAAAGCATCGCCTTTCCATGCATTTCAGCACACCGCTCGTTCATTCTCCTTTCTAATGTAGATCAATGAGCACTGCTTTTTCTGCTCTGATGTGTTAATTTCTAGAAAATAGACAAAAGTCTGTTTAATTTAAACTCCAGACTTGGTGGATAACTTTTCCACGAGAACAGAGGAAGGAACAAGAACACAACAGGAAGCTTCTGAGGGCCCAAAGGTTGTTTGTTTATCTTTGAACTTTGTGCCAAAACAACAAAACACAATTATCCTAATTTTTGCATGCAATTTCCAGCATTGTAAATCCTTTATGTAAGAATACATCAAAATCCTTCTGCCTGCCAATCCCTTTGTTGCTAAGGAACAGGCAGGCAGAAACCCTGAGCTGGGAGACTTGAAAGTCCTCATTAAAAGGCTTTGTGCATCACTATCAGTGAAATGCTAATTCAGTAAGGCTGATTGATACCCCTGTGTTATCAAGTTCCAGCGATGAGGAAGCCGCTCTGGCTCACCTTCAGTCACTGTTGTTAACAGCAAAAAAAGGTTTCTCACTTAAGCAACTGGAAACATTTTAATCCTAAAAAGCAAGCAAAGTTTTCATGTTCTGCATACCTCATTTCTGCCCAGCGCACACAAGGCTTGGGAAATTATTTACATACATTTTAAATTCACTTAGCAACCCAGGCTGCACACTTAATTAAAATGTTTCCAGTCGTATAATCATAGGACATCCTTTTGAGCACCCTACCAGGCTGATCAGCACTGACTCGGAAGGAAAGCTGCTGATCCGGACAGAAACTTTCCACCAAGCCCATGTCTCCTTCCTCCAGGGCTCCCAGTCTCAACATCAGTGTAAAATGAAAGTTCTTCAGCCATTATTAACTGTTACTTCAGTCTCACACCTCTCTCATAGCTCTCCTGGAATGGGGCTCTGTATGCACAGACATTATTGCCACGTTCCAAGAAACAGTATTTTAGCCTCTTTGTTAAACCTCCTCCTCCTCCGTTTTAAACCTGGACCACAGACCTGAATTGCCATACTTTTAAAGTAACAACGTACATGTATCAGGGAAACACTATTTAAAATCAATCACTTTGCAGAGCAGACAAGGGAGGTGCAGGGTCATGCTCTCCATGCACACCTAAGGAAAAGACAATTTACCCCAAGTGCTTATGTAAGGGACTTTTTTTTTCCACTATAAAAATGAAGGGGCTGCAGCAAGTGGTTTCCAAGCCCAAATACTCCAGCAAGTCATGATTTATCAGATTTCATGTCCTTTTCCATCTCCTTTTGAAACAGGGAGCGACTGTCACCCTACCCCCCCCCCAAAAGTGACAGCAGCAAATCATCACCAGACTGTGCACAACTGGTTATCCCCTTATTAATTTGTAAAGCTAAATTAGGAAGAGAACACTTTGCAGTTTAATCAAAGCTACAACACTGCAATTAATGCACTGAAAGGTTGGAAAGGATTGACCCAGAAATGAATTCCCAACAGAGCAGGCACGGCTTCGCACCAAAATTAAATGGAGGGACGTGTCAGTGGGAGGAAACAAGCGCATTTGAAAGAGCTCAGGGACATTTTTACATTGATGAGGTAAAGAATTTCACAGCAATGTAGTCAAACAACCCATATTTCACTATCATGCCCTGAGCAGAGGAAGTCATTGTTTGATCTAGGTTTTAAATGAAGCCATGATTTGACCCAGCTCTCAGTGAGAGTGGAGCATTATAGAGCAATTTATCCAGGATTTTCTCAGGTAGTTCAGTTCATCCAGCCAACCTCATAGCCATCCCTGCGTCCCCTCTTCGGGCGGTACAAGCCCTGTCCTGCCACATAGAGACTGGCATCAGACACACCAGCTTTTTCAGGGACATATCCCTTATTTAAGGAGCAGCAAAGCCTGACCAAGCCACCTTTCTTCTCTGCCAAGATGTACAATGAGTTTTCACTCTGGTTCCCATCACAGCAATGCTGTCCAAGTTCTCACCAAACCCGTCACAGGAGCTCATTGCCATCTGCAGCACGTGCACATGCTATATGAGGTTAAGTAGGGCTTTGATATCTAATGAGGCTTCTTTCTCGGGGTTTTGGTGATAGAGAACTGAACTAGGAGTTGGCCATGTTGGAAGCAGTCCTTAGATCAGCCCAGATCTCCTTATCTCATCCTCTTGTAGGGGGCATTTAAAGTGAGATTGAGTTGGGAAGGGGGATGGTCTCCTGCAAACATCAGTCAGAGAACAGATGCGGTGCTGCCATGCCCCACGGGATGCCAGGGACCCACTCGGCAGGGGGAGGAGGACAAGTGACCCTGTGGCAAAGCTGCTGGAAAACACTTCTGGCTCTCAGCATCACCCAGGGAGTCTTCTCCGTCCCACTGTGAGCGCTTTCTACCACTTTGCATGCAACTAATGCAGGAAATTCACAGTTCCCACTGGAGTTTGGGTAATCAGAGTTGTGTCAGGTTGTGGAGATGTCCAGCTGATGTCCAAACCTCCTGCTCACCCACAGCCGCCCCCATCCAAAATTCCATGGCAGCGCCCGGGAGAGCGCATCACCCGCAGCGTAGAGGGGAGGGGAAGGAGTCCTGGCACTGCACTGCCTGCCGCCACGCTGCTTCAAACTGTTAAGGTTTATTAATATTGCTATTTACCCTGGGTTTTTCCATCATCAGTTCATGCAAAAAGATTAATATTTACCTTGGTGTAAAATCCAGAAAGCTGTTTACACAGCTCTTAATGCACAGCAATAGTTCAGCTGGGAACTCTGACCTCGGGCGCTGTGCATATATATCTGGGCTGTTCTCCATACACTCGGTGACAGTAGTTTGAGAGGAACAATTAAAAAAAATCAGAGGCAAATATTACCAGCTAACGGCTCACCAGAGTTGTCTGCTGGAGCTGCAAGTGCCACAGAGCAAATCGCTCATTAGAAACACGCACAAAAGGAAGGTTTATTTGAGGCAATTAAATAACAACAGCAGTTGTGCAGCTCAGGGCCTCGAAATACATTTAATTAAACGTCTTTATGTATAAGGAAAAATCAGGTCAAGCAAATACAGGCACATTTCAGAACCGTTACCAGATTTTCGAAGTTTCTCAGTGACCCATTTTTTCGCAGCTCAGACTTGTTGAATAGTTCTTGGGGCTTTTGGCTGTAAGGAGAGAACAAGAGAGAAATGGGGAGCTCAATTCATTTTTTTTCCCTTAAACTAATATGTAATTTTGGAATCACTCTGCTTGCAATTGAAGAGTTAGAAAACAGCAGAAATTTGTCAGCTTTGTGAATTTTTATGGACTCCCAGGACACAAACATGGCAAGAGACCCATCGGAGACCTTGCACAGGGCAGACGTCTCATGGACATCGCCCCAAGATCTTCCAGTTGTGGAAATTTCTTCCCTGAGGACACAAATACTGCCAAATCCCTCAACCTGCAGTTGGGCCAAGCTGCATCTTTCAGAGAGCCAGCATATGTCCCATTTTAAGGCTCCAGGTAATGATGCATTTACCACTTCCCTTATAAAGTGATCCATATGATTAATTACTCCCACTTTTTAACCGTTGCCTCCTAACACCAGGTTCAATTTATCTAACTTCAGCTTCCACCTGCTGGAGTGTGCCACATCCCTCCTGTCTAAATGAAGGAGTAACATCATTAGACATGAAGTTAAATTAAAATGTCATCGAGTGAATAACCTCACTGATGAAGCCGTTGCATTTTGCCATGCTGTTCCCCTTCGCAGCGGCACCAGGAAGCCCTTGCACACAGCAAAGAAACTCGAGCACTTCTGGAGGCTGCAGGGAGGTCCATGCAGAGGCACTCCAAAACACGGTGACCTCCGGAGCTGCACCACGCTGCTCTGGCTCGAGGTGGATTAACAGGGTGCAACGTTGCATTAACTCTGCAGTGCAGTTTCAGGACCAGCGTCCTGCATGGCACATCTCTGTATGTTTTCATTTTTTCCTCTTGACCTATTTCTCAGGATAAAGCATCCAGGACCCGCTAATGCCTGAGCTGTGGCATGGCCTGTGGTCTGGCCCTGCTGGTCTGATTACTGAGGACTCAACTCACTCAGGCACATGGAAATATATACATATACATATATATATATATATATATATGAAATATGGTGCACTTTTCCAAACCGGGACAATTTAGTCTAACAAAAGTATAGTGATTGGTCCAAACTTCCACAGAAAAAAAAGTCATGTTCACTAATCTATGACGATCAGGGGACTGCCTTATAAATGCTGAAGCCCAGCTAGCTGTGAGCCCCTGCAACAACCTACCCTCACTGCCTCAGCTGAAAAAGATTTGTATAACAAAGTATAAAATGGGAATGTTATAAGGAGAGTAGCATATCTATTAACCAGTTCAAAATCCCAGGAAATAAATGTCTGCCTGTCCCCAAATTGCAGTGACCTTGAATCAAAGCCAAAGACTAAAACTGGCTTATGCATAGGGTCCCCAGGAGGCTTCTCCCATACCCCAAACTGAGCAAGTTCAGCTCTCACGGTTATCAGGCACGTTTCTTTCTGGTATATCCTAGAAAAAAAAAAAGGCCCTGTAATGATAACCAGACTGAAACATCAGATCTGAATTCCCTTTGCATTCCCCTCCCTATGTCAGCTCACCATGAACCTAGGGATTAAGAAACTCACTTTGGAAAGAAATACAACGGTACGAAAAAAGCTGAATAGTTTCACCAAAAGGGGATGGGTGGGGATTAAATATTCTGACCCTAATCCTTGCCTCGTACCTCCTTTCTTCAGGAGCAGTCATGGGACTGATCCTAGCTTGCACCAACAAGCTGGACCTCTCACAGCAACCCTCAAGGTCCTCCCAACCTCCCCCATAAATGCAGCTCATTGGAGCCCTCACAGTGTTTTTGGAGCAGCCAGAGAAGTTTGCACAGATTAATGTCACGGGAGGATAATTCTTTGCCACCTGTGAATATCTTGCTTCAAAACCAAACCATATATAACGTAGTCCCCGAAAATTGAAATGGTGATTTTAAGTCACCATTTAAATTTTATATCTGCTTGGTAGAGTACCATGGGATAAAGCCCTGGAGGGAAGAGGGGCCCAAAAAAGCTGGTTTATGTCCAGGGATCACCTCTTCCAAGCTCAGGAGAGATGCAACCCAACAAAGAGGAAGTCAGGCAAAAACGCCAGGAGGCCTGCATGGATGAACAAGGAGCTCCTGGACAAACTCAAACACAAAAAGGAAGCCTAGAGAGGGTGGAAGCAAGGACAGGCAGCCTGGGAGGAATACAGAGAAATTGTCCAAGCAGCCAGGGATCAGGTTAGGAAAGCTAAAGCCCTGATAGAATTAAATCTGGCCAGGGATGTCAAGGGCAACAAGAAAAGCTTCTATAGGTACATTGATGATAAAAGGAAGACTAGGGAAAATGTGGGCCCTCTCCAGAAGGAAATGGGAGAGCTGGTTACCCAGGATATGGAGAAGGCTGAGGTACTCAACAACTTTTTTGCCTCAGTCTTCACCAGCAAGTGCTCAGGCCACACCGCCCAAGTTGCAGAAGGCAAAGGCAGGGACTGGGAGAATGAAGAACTGCCCACTGTAGGAGAAGATTAGATTCAAGACCATCCAAGGAACCTGAAGGTGCACAAGTCCATGGGACCTGATGAGATGCATCCATGGGTCCTGAAGGAACTGGCAGATGAAGTTGCTAAGCCACTATCCATCATATTTGAGAAGTCGTGGCAGTCTGGTGAAGTTCCCACTGACTGGAAAAGGGGAAACATAACCCCCATTTTTAAAAAGGGAAAAAAGGAAGACCTGGGGAACTACAGGCCAGTCAGTCTCACCTCTGTGCCATGCAAGGTCATGGAGCAGATCCTCCTGGAAACTATGCTAAGGCACATGGAAAATAAGAAGGTGATTGGTGAAAGCCAACATGGCTTCACTAAGGGCAAATCATGCCTGACAAATTTGGTGGCCTTCTGCGATGGGTGGGTGGATAAGAGAAGAGCAACTGACATCATCTACCTGGACTTGTGCAAAGCATTTGACACTGCTTGACACAGGCACGACATTCTTGTCTAAATTGGAGAGACATGGATTTGATGGATGGACCACTCGGTGGATAAGGAATTGGCTGGATGGTCTCACTCAAAGAGTTGCGGTCAATGGCTTGATGTCCAAGTGGAAACCAGCAACGAGTGGCGTTCCTCAGGGGTCGGTATTGGGACTGGCACTGTTTAACATCTTTGTTGGCAACATGGACAGTGGGATCGAGTGCACCCTCAGCAAGTTTGCCACGACACCAAGCTGTGTGGTGCGGTTGACACAATGGAGGGAAGGGATGCCACCCAGAGGGATCTCGATGAGCTTGAGAGGTGGTCCTGTGCGAACCTTATGAAGTTCAGCAAGGCCAAGTGCAAGGTCCTGCACATGGGTCGGGGCAATCCCAAGCACAAATACAGGCTGGGGAGAGAATGGATTGAGAGCAGCCCTGAGGAGAAGGACTTGGGGGTGTTGGTTGATGAGAAGCTCAACATGACCCAGCAACATGCACCTGCAGCCCAGAAAGCCAACTGTATCCTGGGCTGCATCAAAAGAGGCATGACCAGCAGGTCGAGGGAGGTGATTCTCTCCCTCTACTCCGCTCTCATGAGACCCCACCTGCAGTACTGCATCCAGCTCTGGGGCCCCCAACATAAGAAGGACATGGACCTGTTGAGGCCGGTCCAGAGGAGGGCCACGAAAATGATCCGAGGGCTGGAGCACCTGTCCTGTGAAGACAGGCTGAGAGAGTTGGGGTTGTTCAGCCTGGAGAAGAGAAGGCTGCGGGGAGACCTTATAGCAGCCTGCCAGTACCTGAAGGGGCCTACAGGAAAGTTGGAGAGGGACTTTTTACAAGGGCGTGTAGTGATAGGACAAGCGATAATGGCTTTAAACTGAAAGAGGGTAGAGTAGATATAAGGAAGAAATTCTTCCCTCTGAGGGTGGTGAGGCACTGGCACAGGTTGCCCAGAGAAGCTGTGGATGCCCCATCCCTGGAAGTGTTCAAGGCCAGGCTGGATGGGGCTCTGAGCAACCTGGTCTAGTGGAAGGTGTCCCTGCCCATGGCAGGGGGGTTGGAACTAGATGATCTTTAAGGTCCCTTCCAACCCAAACCATTCTGTGATTCTATGATTCTTTGATAAATCTGGTACTGTAAAACAATGAGACACATGGGGATGGAGTTATTTTACAACATTGGCTGAATAAAAGTTTGGGAAGGGGCTCAGCTATTCCTCAAGCCTATCTGAGATTCTTTGTGGAATAGAAATTATGGCAATGACCACCAGAAGCTGTTCATGATGCATTTGATACTGAGTTAAATAACAAATTAATATTTTCCCATTTTTCAAAAATTTAGCCTGCCATAATCAGTCTTGCGTCAACTATAAAGAAGGCTCAGGCATTCATTTTCTTCCAATGCAATATATATTTCAGTTTTCCTACTTGAATAGTTAAGTATCTCAATAGTAAAACTCAAGGAATTTATGGTTTAGTTTAAAAGCCTATGTAGAATAAGGCAAGAGTCCAGAGCCACAAAGCTTTATTTAGCTAGTTATAGCTTTATTTCCTAGCTATTAAGAAGTCATTCATTATACTCAGCATTATTCTAACGTATAGATTTTTCACTAACCTATTTGCAAAGTCACTCTAGAGCCCAAATTTACAAGATGAATTCATGCAATGAGAAAAGGACGCTCCTGCAGCAGTCAGGTGACATACCTGAGAAAGGCCTTAAGATCATGACCCATTTCCTAAAAACCCTGGTTTTCACCCATCCATGAGCAGTTATGATTTAACAAGCAGTTTAGCAAATTGTCCATGCTGTAGAATTTGCCTAAAAACCTATTTCCCAGCTGGGGGATGCTGCAGTTGTGGGGCAGCTTGCCAGAGGAGCACTGTCCAGGTGTGTTGGGGGTCATTACTGCCTGCAGTGAGACCTGGGTGCTCACTGGGTTGGTTTTATTCTTGGAAAAGCAAAATAAAATTAAGTGTAACCAGAGATAGATGGTCTTCAGTGGTGCATTAGTGACTTCCTAAAGCTTACAACTCCACCTTGGTCCAGCAGGTTCTGCAGAGGTTACTGCCAACGTGCAGAAAAGTGCAGTTACTTAGCAATTGCAAGTATTTTTCATCTTCAGTGCTATTTATCAGTGTCACCTTCTTAATCCTCATGGCATAAATATTCCAAGTTTATTAATGGGAAGCTGACACAGTGCAGTTGTGAATATTCTCTGCTTGAACCAGAGAGTCTGTAAGAACACCAGCACCAACCCCCAGCTGCATCGGCTCTCAGGGAGACCAATGTTCTCTTTGCTCGTAAATTAGAAAGCAGAGTCATCGGAGAATGCAGAAATGGAAGAAATTGGGGATGAGGGATCAGCCTTGTGTCTCAGGTTTTCATTTTCTGTGTGAATATTTTTCTCAGCTTTTTGGTTAATTGAATGTTTCATCCACTTTTCATCCAAAATTTGTTTACCTATATTTTCAAACTGATATGTCAGACATTCCCCCAGCTCTCACTAAAAGGCTTTTCTCCAACTTCAACAGCATCAAAAGCCAACATCCGTCAGCGATCAAGCCACGTGCACTGCTATTAGAGAGGCTCCTATCAAAAATCTCAGCCTTTACTAATATACAAGCATTCCCAATCTTGTCTAAATCCTCTCTCAGGTATACAGGTAAGACCACATAGCCAAAAAAGACATCATCCCACAGAGGCCAGAGTCTCCCCCCTTGCAGGACACATTGCGAGGACAAGCAGCAGGGTTCCCCGCTAACAATTAACAGTAGAAAAAACACATCAGAATACAGCTATGGTGATATTAACAGGTCTATAAATGGACACCGTACGGAGCCTTAATTACTGCACCATGAGTCAGACCACTGTCTTTAATCTGAGTTTAAGTGTCTATAAATTGATATATCTCTTAGTGAATACGCCAAGTGAGTGACCACCCAAACGCAGCCCTGAGCTTATGGCTGTCTTACGGTTAGGTTCAGCAGGAGCAGAGACGAAAAGTAAATCATATTATGCAAGGTGAGTATTCAAGACATTAAATTCAGTAATAAAGAAAGAACTCTATAATATTCTCACAGGCTGGCTTTCAAGTTGACTAGTTAATGGATTATTAGATATTTTTTATAGAGAGTGGAAGATCTGCCAAAAGCATGTGGATTCTTAAAGCCATACAAGATGAATGCTTAGTGTCAGTTAAACCTTTGAATAAATTATGCAAGCCTTTGGATAATATGCAATTAGACAAGTTAGCGTATAAAACATTGCTTCATCTGATAATAGCTGTAAATTCCCAATACTTAAAAGCACCCATTGCATGTTGGGCAATGACTTTCCCGTTTGCAGATTCCCAGCTGCACATTTCCACCTTAAAGCTCCCGTGCCAGGCCCCAAAGACTGCAGATGCATACCAAGAGCAAAGCCCTACCAGCCCAGCTGAACTAATGCATTTGTCTCCTGAAATTTGGCATGAAAATGGATCATTGAAGTAAGAGGGAGAGACAGGAAAATTACAGGTTTTCAATGACACTTTTCACAATGGCTTTCTAATCCACCATGCAGTCTTTTCAGCCTGAACGCAGTAAAGTCCATTTAGCTGGAATGGGAGCATTAAATCCTTAATTTTACAGGGAAGCTGTGATCGGATCAAAATACCATGTTTGAACAGAACTTTTAAATTATGTACTTGAACTGGTCGATTTGTTTAATAAAGGTTGCTCAGCACTGAGAACGCAGGTTTGGAGATTTGACAAAGGTGAATTACTGTCAGCGGTGCGGAGTGGGCTGCTGCCGAGCATCCCACAAGCCACCGGCTGCAGGAAACTCACGCTTAGTAAAATGGTTGAAGTGACACATTAATTACTCAGGCAAATTTGAACTGCAAGCAAGCGTGCTGTGGCTGGCACTGGTCCCCACACCTTGCCTGCACTGTCAAGCAGCACTCAGCCCCAGCGGCAGGATGCACCCCACACCCACAGGCCCCACAGCTACACACCATGCAAGACCATCTTCCCCAGCTCCAGCAGGCTCCAAAGCAAATACACAACAATTACTATCCCATTTCATCCTGGGTTTATGCCATATTTTTGCATCACAGCAACAGGGTGTCCAGACCTACGCAGTTCATGAGTGATGCACCTGCACTCAGTTTTCATGTGCCCGAAAGGAGAGTGAGTGAACGGTATAGTCTCAATAGTGCACAATTTCAGGGAAAACGTGGTTTTGCTTTTCCTCCTTTGCTCTTCTGCTGTCTAATATATTTTGCACCTCCTAACAGGACCACATGACCGACACATTCAGTACCGTACCCGAAAGACTAAATTATCAGCTATGCAAAAAGAGCAGCACGCTACCAACCAGTAAGCGGAAAATTATTCATCAAAAGTAGCTGGCAGTTGCTTTCAAATAACAAATGAGTACACACAAATTATCAAACCTATGAGGCAGCTATTTCCAAATAACAGAAGAGCATGCAGAAGTTTGCTAATCAGAGAGGACCCTGGGAAACCATTGCAATAAGTCATTCAAAAACATACACAGGTTGCTCACCATGTTAATAAATGTGTATATTACGGTAGCATATGCAGCCAGTAACAGAAGTGGAGTCCACGTGTACTACAACGTTCCAACATCACCACCACACTACAGGTAATTTTAAGACTTTGCACAATTTCAAGCTTATTGGAAGGGTTCAGAGCCCCTGCTTTTGAGCCAGACTCGTTCAGTGCTGTGTGATTTACTGAGCTTAGCCCCTGACACACAAATCCAGGATCTCAGCCTTCAGTGGCAATGCATATTGCATCATGGTTTGTGTTCAGGAATGCAAGTGTGGAGCAAAGGAGGGTTGCAAAGCTCAGGCGTCTGCATCTGGTTTTGGATAGGATTCACATTCAGCCATCTCAGCCCAAAGTACGAGGTCCTCAGGTGCCAAAGACATTGCTCAGAAATTGCTTGGTACAAACACTGCAAGGCAGAAAGAAAGAAAACCCTTTTGAGGGGACTTCTTTAAAGGATATACTGAAGATTAATCCAATCTTTTTTTAAGAGAGAAGGGAAATTGATTCCCTGGACCTGAAGATTCAGCTCTGCTCCCAAGCACGCAGGCAAAGCTTTATTTAAGCTTTAATAAAATATGGCAAGCATTCGTGCCTTTAGCACTTCATCCATCACTCATGGGAGAGCAGGGGAACCTCTTCCCTGGGAAGCCCAGCCCTGAACTTCCCCAGAAAGCAGCACTGAATGAGCAACATCCCCCTTTTAGAACATTTCATCTCCAGGCAGTGGGAATGCATCGGCCATTGAGAGTTAATGGAGAAGGTATTTAGGAAATACAGATTACTAATATGCCAAAAAATGGTTTTTTGTGTAGGGCATCTCTTTTGCTCTGATGTAAAACCTGAGCTGGCCTTCCTGCTGCAGCCATAGTCACATCATGTGAGCTGCAGGACATGCCAACAAGGCCAGGCAATGGCAATGGGGTGACCACAAGCCACAGGCGGGTTGGCACTACAACAATGCACTCTGTAGTCCTACCCTGCTCCTGGGGAGACCTAAATCCAGACTAGATTAAGAAAGAAATTCTTTACAATGAGGGTGGTGAAACCCTGGTTGCCCAGAGAGGTGGGAGATGCCCCATCCCTGGAAGCATTCGAGATCAGGTTGGACGGGGCTCTGAGCAACCTGATCTGGTTGACGATGTCCCTGCTCATGGCAGGGGGGTTGAACTAGAAGACCTTTAAAGTTCCCTTCCAACCCAAACCATTCCATGATTCTATGAAATAAAGCTTTCAGTCAAAGGCAATCCTTGAGCCCAAAAACCAGCTGAGAGAATTAAAAGACAAAAATAACATGGATAACAAAGTTTTTAAAAAATGCAAATTACTCCAGCTTGTCCGGACTTTAACAGAGATCTGCTGTCATTGTGTTTATTTGTTTGCATGCTTTTAGGGGAGAACCAGGTAGACTAGAGACATAAAAAGGAGGTGACTGGAGAGACTGAACAGCAAGAAAACGTTTCCCTATCCTCCCAAGCCTTCCAAAACACAGTCTTTGAGATCTCTTTCTAGCTGACATTCAGACGAATCTGATGGATGTGAAGGTTTAATAAGCAGTATCCACTGCACACAAATCCCAAGTGCCAGGACACAGGGCAGCTATTCCTGCCCAACGACACTCGAGCAAGAGCACCTCGAAGGCAGAAAGCCAGGAGCAAAAACCCCAGTGGGATTTAACAGAGGCCAGTACGGATGCCGTATGTGCAGAAACGCTGCTTTGCCACCATGCCATGCCAACAAAATTAATTGGTGCACTCCTGGAAGCTGTCACTTCTGGGAACAGTACCAAGGTGTCTGGCCTCAAAATAAAATGCTGAGTTAGAAACCAGCAGCTCTTCTCCTCCAGGTCATTGGTTCCTCAGTGGTTCCTCTTCTACGGGCACAGCTCCCCTTGGGGCAACCCAGATGTGGCAGCTGGTTGCACGCCTTTCCAGTTCACTTCTCTTGTACGTAGCTGGGGCTGCTGTGAGCAAGCACAGAAGTTGCCACTGGAGTTTAAGGGGAAAAAGGACCCCCAATCCTTGGTGAGGACTGTTGTCCAGGACTGTGGATCATGGGACCTTGGGTACTGGAGCTCTCCTAAAGGGCAGTGATGGAGTCCCAAATCTCCTGCCTTACTTTCTGACCTTCCCACATTCAGGGCAAGACACACCAGCACAAAGCTTCACAGTGTTTACCCTCTGTGCCCAAAGCAATATATTTCCCGCAACAAGGAAAAGGCAGCTGCCCTCCCTTCTACCAAGTGGAGAAAAATTACCCTATTTCTGCTGCGTTAGAGACCAGGACCTCAGAATTATCCTATAGCAGAGGAACAATTCACTAAACCAACATAGGCAGCAGGAGGCTTGTCACATCCCAAACATGACTCCAAAAGCTAATGAAATGATTGTAAAAGCAAAATTATTCCATTATTTTAAAACTACAGCTGAGTGACCCTATATATAAAGAACCCATATATAAAGACCCTCAAGCAAATCAATAATGCAAGAATTTGCGTACTAAAAGAGCAAAGAAAACTAATATAAAAGCATTGAAGCATACACCCTGGGACCACTCTCAGACGACTACTAAGTGGTAAAGAGCTCTTCCAGCCCCGTTTCTGATCTTCCTCCCCTGCCCATCAGCCAGAGAAAGGTGGGCAGCCATCCAGGAAAACGATGTACCCATGTTAAAAACAAGGGCTTGTCTATACAAGTCATCCCAAAACAGCAAGGATATTAATCTAAAGCACGAAATTATTGCAGCTGATTTGGCCAAGCAACGGGCTAATGTCTCACCGCCAGCCCCTTCGGCCGTCTCAGCACATGGATGTGTTATGCATTACCTGGGATTAGTCATTGCAAGCGGTGTATGAGCTCTTAGTCTTAGAAGTGTGCTCAGATATAGTACATTACCCAAGACTGATTGAAGACAATTCCCTGTCCCGAATGTGTTGATGGCCTAATATGTCACACAAGCTCTCCTTTCGAGCAGCCTCATGGACTTTCCCTTATCCAAGCTGACACATCCATAATGGCACTGTTCTGCTAGAAAAGTCATCCGAGGAAGGAGATTTAGGCGGCAGAACGTGAAGCCATTGCTCAGTCATGCCAGGTGTGATGAGCTATCACCTGTCCCCGCCTCCTCTGCCCCTGCTCACGCTAGCAAGATCCACAAAACTGAAGGGAGTAAATGAGGAAAAAAAAATGTTTGTGAAACCCACTTGCAACCAGAAGCACAGCAGGGAAATTACATTTATCTGCTACCTTCTGCAATGTAGGTAGGATTTGTGCATCATTAATGGTTTCCTGTAATACCGGCATGGGGAATCAGATACATCTTTAATTTACTAAAAATTGTGATCGTTGTACTGGCCCTCTGTACTGGCCCGTCCACTGGCCCAGCAGCCTGCTATTGCAACTGCCTTTAGACAAAACAGCAGAGGTCCATGTTGCTGATTCATAATCAAGAAACCCAAAAAAGGAAGTTTTTCCTCAGACACATGCAGCATTGAAGGACTGCAAGACTGCTCTTAGGAAAGTGGGATTTCCATCACTGAAAGTTTTTCTGAACCTGTCAGACATCTGTCAGGATCAGTCCAGGATCTTTTCTGGGACAGGGTGATGGGTCAGAGACCTCTCTTCTTTCTGCTGGGGACACAATGGATTTCACTGTGTTCTGCACCATATACTGTATTTTATGTACTTCTACAACACTGTCCAATCAGTCTAGCTCAGGAGGTTTCTTCCTCTATAGTTATGGCAATTTAGCTATTGTGGCTGTGCTTTTACTCCAAATTCTTGAGTCTGACAGTTTAAAAGGAGTACTTTTTAAGGGTTTATTATTATTATCAAATAACTGCAAAGCTCTGGTTAGCACATGGCCACGGAAAGATTGAATAGTCCCAGGGGAGGAGGTAGAAACTTCTAGCTGGGAGGCTGGAGGGGTACAACTCCCACAGTGCACACACTCACTAATAGCGCATACTGATGGACGGACTGGTTTCCAGTATGTATCCCAGCAAGTCTGCAAGGGGACAGCCTAAGGGAGAAGCTGAGACCGAGGGCAAACAGGAAGCTCGAAGAGAAGAGGAGATTATTTGATTCATCCATAAATCCTCACCCATCTCCAGAGAAAACACTGTGTTGCCAAATAATACCAGCTCCTTTGTGCAAAGACTTTTTTTCACTGTTTTGGGATATAGTTGTTAAGCTGACAAAAATACCCTTTTAAATATGACATTGGAATACATTTCCAGAAATATTCCTCAGCAAAGAGAGCAGCAGCAGGGAAGAGCAGGACCCACAGGGACCCACCGCTAATACCCAGCCCCTGGTTTTCCCTTTTTCCATCCCTCAAGTTTGGACAATGGAGAGAGGAATGAGGACCAGCAATTTGATCCTTGATGCTAATTTCCTCACTTGGTCTGTGAGACATCTGTCTAACCTTTCCTTAACAAACTGCCACTATGGAGATTCCTCTCCTGGCTTGGGCAATTTGTCCTGATGTTGAACCTCACTGAAGTAACTCCAAGTAACTCTAGAGTAACTCAAAACTGCAGCCCTGTTTAAGCCTACTACTTCTTGTCCCATCTACAGCAGATGTGGAGGATGGACCATTCCCTTCCCCTCTGCAGCTGCCTCACCTCTTGGGTACATTGATGTCCCTTCAGTCTTTGCTTCTTTAGGTTAAACGATCCCAGGTCTTTCAGGACCTCTGTTTTCTACACGTTGATCATATTAATCATCCCCTTCTGCCTGGCATCCCTTTGGTCCATGACTCTCCTGCACCCAATGCCCAAAACTCGATAAGAGACCTCAGCCGCAGCCCCAGAGCTGAGCAGCATGGGAGGACTTGACTGCACACCTTGCAGGGGATACTCCTGCTTACACATCCCAGGACACGGTTTGCATTTTTCATAGCACTGGGGCATTACCAATCTGTGTGACTCCCTCACATCAGGGTCCTTTCTCCAAAACTGCGACCTTGCTGGCTGATCCAGTCCTTGTGCAGGACCTGGCATTTCTCCTTACAGAATCACCCTTTTTCCAAACCATTTCTCTGGTTTGTCCTATCCGTACGGTCTATCCCTATTCAGCCTCTGGCAGCATAGTCTCAATTCCAAATATTATAGTCCTTTCTATTCCATCATCCAGCTCATTCTTCAAAATCTCTGAATGCTGTTGGAGCCAGGAGAGACCTCTTCGGACTTCTAGTTACTATGTTCGCCCTGTTTGACAGTGAAACATCACAAATGAATCCAAGGACACACTTTGAGTCAATCTCCACCCATCTCATAACTAGTTTCACTCCGTTGTCTACTCTGCCTCTATATAAAAATGCCAATCAAGACCTGATGGAAACTCCAACCGTGGTAAGTGTCCTCACTCATGTAACATCTCAGTGCTTAAAGAATAAGTTTAAGATGTTGCTGGGCTTCTCAAATGACCGTTGCAAAATAAGCAGACATCCAGCTCAGCTTTAATGACTGACAAGAAGCACTAACACAGCAGCAGCAGAAAGTTGGTGAGGGTCAATTCACCCTACAAGAAGGCAGGCCACTGAGGTGACACCAAGCAACAGAGCCCGTGGGGACCACAACAGTCCCAGGGCAGAGCACGGCTCCCATCCAACCTCAAGTGGTTCAGGGTGTTTTACTTCTCCTCTACAAGCAACCCTTGACCCAGGTTTGTGGGAGGCTGCTTCAATCTTCCTGAACATCACATCACCTTTGTCTGATATCTCCAGAATAAGATATAGAAGGAAAAAGCTGCCCTCCTGCCCTCGTCAATCTAGTTTTCTTTCAACATAAATATGATCTGTTCTTATTTAAAATTACTTTGACCTAGAATGTTTATTTTCTCTCAATGTGCTGCAGCCAAAAGCCTTAAAAACACAATCTCCACTCTTATTACATTACCTCCCTTTATGATTCCCACAGAGATGGAAAACACCCTGGATTAGGACTTTTCCAACTGTTTGTGTGTCTCTAGGAGGAGAGGGCTTTTATGAAGCCACGAAAGCTCCTTGGCAGCAGGATGGGGAGGTCACACTTGCGTGCACTTGTACCAGAGACCACAAAAGGAGGAAAATTGCAGAACTGAAGGATTGTTCTTGGGAATTGTCTCCATCCATCCCTCAAGTACTCCAGTCCTGTGCAGGTGTCCTGGCTGATCCCAGCTGCAGAGATGAGAAATCAAGAAAAAGATGCTTAGATGCTTCTGAAGATGAAATAAACAGCTCTAAGTTTCCCCAGGAGTCGATCAAAACCACCATGTCCTACTGAGCACAGAGGCCACTTCTCTCCTGGGAGGGCTGAGGGTGTTTGCTGTGCTCCCCCAACCCAAATAGTCCTGACCACAGCCTAAGCCAGGCGAGCTGGAGGGGCAATGAAAGCCTGAGATGGAGTGGCAATGCAAGAGAAGAGGAGGAGCCCAGGCTAGGTGATGATTTGCCCTTGCCTCACTTTCTCCTCCACTCTTCTCCATGTCGATTTTACCCATCTGCTCTCTTTTGTCTGTGACATCGTCTCGCAGCACAGAGAACAAATTTAGTGCCGCAACAGAAAATGCTATTTATTAATTTCCACCAGGCACTACATCTGTGCTTCTTTCTTGTTGAGTTATTTATTTTTAGTACACTTCTGTTTCTCTAACAGGGCAAGTAGATAATTGTTATCTTTCTCTCTATAATTGCAGCAAATGCTCATTAATCAATACAATGCTGGGCAGAAATTTCCTGATGAAATCCTGGTTTTGTTGACACCTGGGCTTCTGAATGACTACGAGACAAACCTAATTACCTCCTTGGCTAACAGAAACCACACACTTTAAAAATGAAAAGCTCCTTTTTAGGTGAGACCGTTTTAACAATGGAAGCTAGCAAGCTGTGATGAAAGACCCAAACACAACACTTTAGACCACATCTTGATGCCTTTATAGGAAGCAAAGCATGGCTTACGCATTTAGCATTTTTAAGCCAAAGAATTGCCCAGCACTGCTAGAAAATACCAGATGGGGTAGGTTCGTACTTGAGAGCTGCTTGATGATATTGATAATACACACAGGAGTCTTCTATTACTTTTATAAGCATGGCATGCCTGGAAGAATTTTGCGCGTGTGTCACGCATTAACCTGGAGATTATGGGGCCACTGCAGTAAAAGGGCAGAGAAGCTGAAGTCCCTACAGCAGTCACAACTTTGCTTTTTCTCCTCTTCCCTCTTTGTTCCCACCCTGGTGCTGGCTCTTGCTGTTCATCCTCCCACTACGCAGGCTGGTCCTCGGTTCACATCCGCGACCTCAGCTGATGCTCCTGCCCAGGGCTCCGTCTGGTGCCCGCACCTGCCAGGCTCCTACTTCCAAAACACCCCTGAGATATCCCAGGGTCACTATAGCTTCAACATACCAAGTCCGGTTGGGTTTACGGACAGAAAGTCATAGCCAAAGCCATCGGTGTAGGCAGCATTTTCACCCCAGTCCATATTGTATAAAAAGACAAGAGAGCAAGAAAGCTTTTCTGCATCCATTTTGTCAGATACCTTTGCCCACCTGTGCAAGCACGCAAGAAGTCTGTGACAACCAGGAACCGTACTTAGCCCTGACAGCTAGCTCCTGCTTTTACCATGAGATGGCCCATCCTCTCCAGGGGAAAGCTTGCAATAAACACAGGTTTCTTCCAGAAATGAAGACCTTTTGCCTCAGTCATTTAACAAACTGGCAGCTAAATGCAGTCACATACATTGGGGTGTAAGTGGTTTGCTGTTGTTCCAGCTTATTTTCAGCAAACAAATAAAGTGCACTTCATCATAGCTGAAAATGAAAATGAAGCTGGGTTAGAAAAGCAACCAAATGTTTGTCTGATTTTCTTTAAAGAACAGCCATCATGGCCAAGCAGTAATTTCTTAGCAGCTAATGATTCCTATTTTTGGCTGCAGGTTTGCCTGTATCCTTTCTGATGGAGACAGGATTGAACTCACAGCAGAGTGAAGTCCGATTGCCACTTTAAAATTTATGTTAAAAAGGGATATATATTCCAGCATGGTGTCAGCCAGTTAGTTAAATTGTGCTGCATTTTGTATGAGCAGAAGACAGTTTCATAGTGCTTCTCGTTCAAAGTACTATAGGCAGAGTTCAGATATTTGGGCTGTACAGAGAGACTCAAGTCACATCTATAGAAGTGGTAAATCATTTGCCATTAAGGCAGAAAAGCCGTAAGTTTTAGGGAAGAGAGTTAGGAATCAGTGACAGAAGCCCACAGGCTCCTGTATTTGAGAAATTTTTTGATGATTTATTTTACAATAATAAGGGGAGGGTGGGATGCAGGGAGGAAAGGGAGGAGTTGGAGGGAGAAACCATATCTGTGGAGGGAATAAAGCGCCAGTGCAGGACCCTGAGGCATCTCCCCCAAGGCAGAGATTAAACTCTCAGACACCTTGTCCCTAGCTGGACACTTACTGAGCTGCTAGTTTGCGCTGGTGAAGGCATGAGCATAGATTTGGAGCACAGAGGCCAACGGAGCTGCAAAGCAGAGATGAGCCTGTGAATTCACCCATGTAACATAAACAAGTCCAAGTTCAAGGCAGATGCATCGGTTCCCAGCGAGAGCAGTAGGAACCAGAGTTTTATGCAGTTTGCTCTTTTGACACAATCATACGATGATTCATTTAGTGTGCATTACCTAATACCGATTACTGCAAAGCCTTGATTCATGGATCTAGACAAAAGAAATGAAAGAGCTGAGCCATAGGAAGAGATGCACAGTCATTCATCCTCTGCAGAGCAATGACATGTGAGGACCCATTAGATACAGAAGTAGAAAATAGAAGTGATGGAAAGAAGAGGGTGCAGAGAGAGTCCAAGAAACACATTCATTGGAAGCCCTAGCAAAATATAGGTCATTGTCAGTGCACATAAACTATCAGTCTGGAGAAGCAGGTATAAATCAATATTGTGCCATTGATTTCAACAGAGATGCAGCAGCTCTGGGCAGCTGATAGCTGACTGAGGAGAGTATGGAGAGGCTGCACCTTCCAGAGGTCTTCTTTAGTTGACAAAACAGGAAAAGCAGAGAAGAACTGAAAGTGCTTTGCCCACTTCCCAAACTCAGCTCCAAGCTTGAATCGTAGCAACAGCAAACCTTCACCGAGGGAAGTCTTTGAGACCGGAGCAAGAGAAGACAGGGTGATCCAGAGGAGCAGAGGTGCCTAAGGCTGGACTCCTGAAATGCCACCATCCAGACCTCACAAAAGAGAAGGAGTGGAGGTAGGAAAGACATCAGAAAGCGTGTGATATTCCTCATTCTGCAGGATAAGGACTTTCCCTACCTCAGCTCTGCAGAAGGTGTGGTTTGGGGGTGGTATGCAGACTCCATCTTCACACCCTCTTGTATTTCTAAAAAAATATTCTCCTGATGCAACCCTTACAGTTATAGGCACAGTGGAAATGTCACATAGACCATCCCAAGGGCTGCATAAACCTTAAGCCTTTAACAAAGGTAGGAAAGAAGGATATCTGGTGCTGAGACCACCGAGACTCCCCTGTCAAAGGGCCTGGCAGTTTTCGCGTGCTTTCCCTCAAGACACATATAGCTGTCAGAACCATGACCTCAACAGACTGGCGATTCCTAGTGACTGTGGTGCAAGTGGAAAAGCTGAAAGTGTGATGGATAAGCCATATCACAGATTTTAAAGCATCCTTCATTTTTATTGGAGGACAGGGGTCAGATCAATACGCCTCTGTAGTACACTCTCCAACTGATTTCAAAGGGCTTCAAATGAAACTCGCAACAGACAACTGTAAAAGAACAAGCTAAATGCACTTGGAGTACCCGGTTACTTACGCATACACCTATGGAAGCCAAGTACCAAAATAAGGTGTCACAGTGATGGAGTGTGTGCAAGACAGAGTTTCCATTCACCACGAAGAACGTCCTTCAGAAAATCACTAATACTCGAATGATCACTAAAGTTAAGCACTTCTGTTCATCTTGGCCTTCTTTCTGTGTTAGGAAATAACTATGAAAAACAACCTGAGCAAGCCAGCTAATAATTATACCATCACAGTATATCAACTCTTCGCATCCATAGGAGAAACCGCAGTAGGCTGCAATAGCTCTCTGAATGAGGTACTACTTAGGTCTTAGGACAGCAGCTGGCTGGGGTTTCCACGTCCTTGTCCATGCTCTCAGGAAGCTGTGCAGCAGAAGTTAGTGAAACACTGTTGTAAGGCAATAACAGGGTCTTCTCCCCACCCCAGAACTGTCTTGTTCCACTCAATAAAGAGAAAAGCGCAGAAAAGATAAGGACAAAACAGCAGCTGTCAGATGTTCCTGAGGCACCGTAATTATGAAAATATTATTTCATGTTTTGCAATAGTATTTTCCACGAGAGAGACACTTGCTCAGAGCTTTAAAATCTCATCTTATTACAAGAATTTGTGATCGTGATGCACTCCAGGAGATAGATGAATAAATAAGACCCTCCATAACTTTACATCTTAAATATCTTTCTCACTGCTCTCTTATGGAGCTATGGAACATTAGAAGGGGAGCATCATTACACACAGAAAAGCACCTACACAATGTAGCCATTTGTGCTCTGTCTCTTCCTTATCATTTCTCTTTTGTGACATATAGAGATGTCTATTAGGCACAGAAAACAGTATTCTCTGTTACCCAATAAATGAAAATACCCATGACTTTTAAATTACAACCAGATCACAGTGAAGAGTCAGAGCTTATTTAGGCTACCTGACAGCCCATTTGTCCTTTTCCAAGCCTGCCATGTTGCCACCGTCGAGCATGAGAAAGCCGATAGCAGACTAATGACACCTAACATGCACACTTAACTGTTGCATGCAATGGATTTGATGCTCCAAGGAAGAGACTTAAAATACTCTGTGCATCAGCATCCTCAGCCTCCACCCAACCCAATGGCCAGGCAACATGGTCTCCACACTGATACTGAACCACAGCATCCAAGCACCCTGGGTGTGCAACAGGGAAGCCCCCTCCATATGGGACCGGAATAAACAAACGTTGGTCCAACCAGAGCAAGAAAGAGATTTCCAGGCTCTGGTGCTCAGCAGGAAAAACAGCCGCAAAGAGGCCGGTTAAGGTTGGGAAGACAACTGGAGGACTGAGGCCACAGCTCCTCCTGTGCTGGCCACAACTCTTCCCAGCTACACCAGCAGCTTCACTTGGGGCCCAGCAAAGCTCCAGCTTCCACCAAACCTACCTAAGCTGGCAGAAGATCAGCTAGGAAGTGAGGGGAAGACCCTCAGCTTACCTACAAAGCAGGCAAGGCCAGAAAGGGAGACTGATGGCAGAAGAAATGGAGATACTTGGACAAGGGCACATCTACATAGCCAGGGACTGACAGTACATGAGCAGGTGGGATGCAAACAAAATCATTTCTAAAGACCAACCCCAGATCGTGCCAAGGTTAATATGCTTGGGGAAGAGCAGGGACATCAGCTTGGGCTCAGACCCACAACTCTGGCTGAGCACAGGCAGCTCCACCTTGGGTCTCCCCACACCCTACAAGGGCTGCACCCCAGCAGAGAAGTGCCATGCACAAGGTAGCACTACAAGTGCTTCCCAGCCCGGTGACGACTCCTCCAATAGCAGATCCAAAACTGATATTCCACAAGAAACCATCCAGCAACAGTTTAGCATATATATCATATCTCAGACTTTGTTTTCTGCTGCCTGTGAGAGGCTCCCATAATGACTACATTGCAAATTCAAGGGTGGACGGAGGAGATGAAAAAGGTGCAAGCAAAAAGGGCAACTGTAGTCTGCAAATACCTCCCAGAAAGAAACATCCTGGTCATCACACATCACGCTCTGCCCGTTTCTTGACAGGGTAACCCGACTACAGGGTCAGCCTAGGTAGCCAAGAGCACAAGCAAGGAGCCCAGGTGGGACCCCCACCACATGGTCGTGGAGGGAAAAGGTGCACCCTGGGGTCAGCTGCCTGTCTTGATTGTGGCTGCACCCACGGATGGAGCCCAGGTGGAGCCTCTTCTCATCAGCCATATCAGGCCTATTTGTGGCAAGAGGCAAGTGGCAAGAGGGAAATGACAAGATAATGAGAGTGACGCAATTAGAAATAATTAGCTGAGTGGGAAATCCATTCCCAGACAATTAATGGTAAGAGGCAAGGACTGCGCAATAACAAGTCGGGACCGTATTTAGCTGTTCTCAGTGCATCCTGCTTCCAGGAAGAAGAAAGCAAGGGAACAAATTGTTTTTCATTAAAAATAATCGGATAACAAGTGTTGTATCAGCCATGGGAACCTGAGAGGGCAACTGGACTAACATTCTTCTGGACAGCACAAAAAAATGCCCTGAAGTGGCTTTTTCCTCAGTACAGGAAAGAGGTGTTTGGAGCAGGGGGCTGCCTTCAGCTGCCTGCAATTACCCCTGCCTACAGCTGCCTGCAGAGGAAGGGCACAGATCCCACTGCAGCCTGAGTCAGGAATAGGATTTTGACCCTACTGACTTGTGTTATAAAGATATAAAAAGATAACCAGCCTGGTGGCAAAATACTCACATCAATCACATCCCTAGCAACTGTGCAAGCATATGTTTGGTGAAAGATTCCTGAAACACAGACATTTCTTCAGGCCTTTTTATGGGAGTTACATCCAACCGTTCAGAACATAGCACAGCCTCATGAGTCTTCGGGCGTCTGATCACCACAGACAGACCTCTGCGATCATCAGCTAAAGCAAGAAGTGCTGCCTCAGAATTGCTTGACATTGGTGTCTTCATGGAGTTCATCATCACACTGGAGAAGTAAATGTCTTTGTCAAAATATGCAAATATCTTGCTGGATAATTCACACGTGGAAAGAGAGACTAACTTCATCAAATAAATTGTCTACAGGGGACAGTTTCCCCAGAGCACAGGTAGAAAAAGCTGCTGAAAACAGAGAACAAAGTGTCAGCATCTCACTTTGAGATGTGAAACTGGAGCTGACAACACTGTGATTTATGGAGAACCAAGGCCTATTTGGGGAGAAAGCAGTTTACAGGAGCTGTGCCAGCAGAGGTGAAAACACGGGACTCAGCTCTGCTCATCATCCAATTGCAAGGGCTAATATTTTATAAGTGTAAGAGATAGACAATGGCCTTCCCCTTCAGTGTCTAAAATTGTTTCTGGGTTGAGCCTTTTAAAAACAAAAAGGTATATATTTGTCTGAGTACAATATGTCTAAGATCTTATCTACAACCTAGTAATTCACTGGGAGACTTGGGTGAAAAGATTTAAGAGCACTGCTCGCCTTGTAGGAGCCTGCACTTACAAATACTCATTTAGGAGCTAAGGGTTCACCTTGACTTAGAATATACAAGCACGATAACAAGAGATTAAATACAAGGCTGCTCCAGTGCACTACACAGCATGCTTCCCCCTCGGATGAGTGTGTTGAATAAAGATATGTCAAATATCCCACTTGCATGACATAATCCTGAAAATTATAGCCAGTTCCCAAATTCACTAACATCTCCTCCAAGCTACAGCTGTGCCATCAACATGGCTCTGGTGAGGTCCAACTAGAGGGGCAGTTCTGTTCTGTAGACTGTTCTGGGGTAGTCCTGGGGACAAGACACCCATGAAGACATTAGCATTGCAATTGCCTCACATTTTTTGTGCCAACCTGTTGTATTAACCAGCCTATTCTTTTGCCAGTGTGGTTTATTCCCAGCTGGGGACACAGTGCCTTGACATCACTGAGGCAAAGCAAACCACATTCAGATGTGATTTTAGTCCGCCAGCACCAGGGGAGGACTTCAGGGTGAGGAAGTCACAAATCCCACCTGAGGCTTCTTCCAGCTATGGAGGTCCAGACATTCATCTTGGATTAGGTGGTCTGGGACATGAGGAATGTTTAGATGCCATGGGCTTCACTGGAGGAAACTTATGATCCTGAGCACCTATGTGGTTGGACTTCATCTGCACAGGACTGAGGATGCTGGACTAGCACAAAAATGCTGTTCTGGCTGGCTAAAACATGCTACTGCAGCAGATACAGGTGTCTCTGGGCCAGCTGGTGTCCTTGTAGGAAGGAAGGAAAAGGGTGTTTAAGCAGCCTCTGGCTCCTCAAGGGTAGGAGTCAACAATCCCATTACCGGCTCTCTATGTTTGGCTGCTGTTGGAAAGCTCACAGATAATCATTTTAAAACCTCAGGTTATACCCACAATTAGCTTGCTGCAGTGGCAGTTTCAGTCCCAACCTCCCTCCTGTCCTTCCTGTCCTGTTCTCTGCAGCTTCGGTTCTTGGGCAAAGCAAGCTGCCCGTGAAACATTATGGTAGAAAAGGTGCAAATCTTGTTCTGGCTCTGCGGAGGGGATTTCTGCTTGTCCAAGCTGGGACATACCAAGCGTTATGTCAGGGTGGATGGCAAGATATCCATGCTGGGGGACTCTGTGATGGACGAGAGATGTAGTTCACATGCCATCACACACCATGATGACTAAGGTCAGGGTAGTTCAGTGGGGGAAACCCAAATATTCACAGACCATGGAAAGTATATAGAAACCAAGGGATACCATGGTGCTCCTGGTAAGATGGTGAGGATGGGCAACATCTCAAAATGTGGGGGACAGAAAATGGATTTGGCCATAGCACGTTGTGCCACCGAGTAGGTAGGGTGCTGTGTGGTCCTGCTGGCTGGTGGCAGGCTCCCATGGTGGCCTGTCCATGGGGCATTTATGGGACATGCTCCAGCAAGGTGGCAGAGGGTTGACTTTGTCCTGTCCAGACCCCAACGCTCCTACTTTTGACCTCACTCTGAGAGGAGGATGGAAGATCTGGCACTTTGATATTTACAAACTGGCTGGGAAACAGTATCACTGTTTCTAGTTCCTTAATCACTTAAGCAGTGACAAGAGTTAATGGTCCCTGAAGCTTTCCCAGCAAATGTTCCTTGACATGCCATTTTCTGCACATTGCAATGATAGATAGGGAGTGAGAAGTCACTTTATGACAAGCCTTCTCAATTATTTAATAAGGCAGATTCTAATAACTTGGGGAAGTCCCCTAGAGAAATGAAAGAATAAATAGAGTTTCCCTTTTATTCTGAATAGCTGGAGAGGAAAATGGATTGTCCCCTCTCCCGTTGCCCGTCAGGTTTGTTTCTGGGACAGTGATTTTCTGTATTTCTGTCTCCATATTTCTGGCTTTTCGAACTGCAAGTGAAAACAGTAATGAAAATGAGGGTTTATTTTTTTCTATAAACGTGGTCAAGAAAAGTTGCTATTGTATTGAGAGCAGGAAGAGGGCTGTGAATAATACAAAATGCTGGACCATGAGGGAGATGGGCTTAGCAAGTCTGATGGACACTTCCTTCCTTTTGGTGTCTTTCTCTTCAGATTATAACTTATTTTTGGATGAGGGTCACTGCTGAGGGTCTGTAAGGCTCTGAGCACAAGAGGACTTGCCAGGTGGAAGCTCTTCTGTCCATTGAATTATGCAGAACTGGATTAGCACTAGAACATTCAATAGTCTTCTCATGTAAAACCACTGAGTCAAAGGATTATATTAGGGACCAAGGGATTTGACTTCATGCCACAAACTTGCACCAGCAGTACAGCCTGCTTTTTCTCACCCACTACGCTGCACCAAAAAACATGCTGAATATGGTAGAAGAAGTACTCAGGCACTTCTGTAAGTCATGCAGGTCTTTATGCAGCTACATGACAAGAGATCTGCTCATTTGTGCTGGGAGCAGGGGTCAGACTTGGGACAGGGCAATTATACTGCTAGAAATGCACGTTTTGCTATCCTTTATTTCTCTTCTCATTCACTTTGGAGTTAGGTCCAATTTACAGCAGTAGCACGTGTATAGCAGAGTCACCGCTTTTTGCATTGCAAACGTACATGCATATGCATGGTAGAGAAAGTAGACTATGATATATGCTGGTCTCAGTCCAACATATCTGTAACATCCCTCTATATCTCTTGAAAGAAACACCAAGCCAGGCATGCCAAAAGCAGAGAACATAAATCTGAGTGTAACAAAGTCACTTGCATTAAGCCAAGGACACCTTCAGCCTGTTCCTGATGCCGGTCCAAAAGCCAGTTGCTGCCCAGCCTTCCCCTGCCTATTTAGAAAATAGGAACAGGAGCTGGGACTGTTAAATGGTTAATCCCAACTGTTTGTTGAAGATATGTCTCCACAAATGTTATACCATCTGGTGCTCTGTGTAAGCTGGAGAAGTGGGTGCTGTATTTTCATAACGATACGCCCTTCTACTCTCATTGATTAATAACATGAAGCTATTTTGTCTTTGTTCTTTTGTATTTTAAAATATTTGTATGAAGGCTTTTCAATGTGAAATCCAGTAATTATCTTAAGAGCTGAGTCAATAGGTTCTTTGGGCAGAGAAATTACACATTAAACTGAAGAGTAAAAAGCTCAATGAAAAACATCTCTGCACCAGGCCCAAGATCACCAAAGTCCTATTTTTTTACCCTGGTACAATTACCCCCATGAGCCTTTTACCAGATGCTGTTTGGAAGCAAGAAGGCTGGATGCCATCATTGAGGAGCTGCTACAGAAAACTGGATGCACAGTCGGCTCATGTCCACCCTAAATCATGGGAAGTTGGCTTACACCATCCCAGTGCCCACACTGAGGCCATGGCCACATCAAACCAAGGTGGGTACGTTGCCCTCAGCCAATACCTTTAACCTGCTCCAGGAGGGACAGAAGAGACCCACTGCTCTGCACCCCTCAGCCTCCTGCCCAAGCACCCCCTTTCCTACTCCACTGTCTTCCCACAGCAGCTGGGGGAGCTGCTGCAAACCCTGGGGCCATGGGGCATGAAGGGAGCTGAAAGCATCCCTTCAAGCCTCCTCCTTGGGCTGGTGGCTGCAGAGTTGCCCTCCCAGGAAAGCAAAGTTTCGGAAACACCAGGGAAGGAAAAGCTGCAGAGCGAACACCACACACGTCCCCGAACCAGGATATGTCGGTGCTCCACCTACTTCCAGCAGTCCCCAGCCAACAAGGGAATAAAAACTCCTGAATTCAGTTATAATGCAAAAAAAGCGGAGGAAAAAAAGGTCATTCCTGATATTAACTGAACTGAGAGTCAATGCGGTGTGCTTGCAGGTGTGTTAACACCAGCTCCCCTTTAGCTATTGATAAATGTAATGTGAGTGAGAGATTTAAACCTAACCACAGACACTTCGGTGTCAAAGGCAAAAATCCCACTTTAATTTAACATCTAGAAGACCCAGCTCATCGAGGCAGAGCCTTTTTAGTTCCAGCAGATGAACAGCTTATGAACAGGGAGCACAGTTAAAAATGTGCAACTGGAAGATGATTTAAATAGTGCAGTTTATAGTGGATACAATTAATAGGCAATTTCTCATAAAGTTCCCTAGAAAATGTAATTTTTTTTCCTGCAGGAAGCTTTATTTCACCAAGTGGTTCCAGTTTTACGCTGGAAAACCAAATTAAATGCTTTCACCCTTTCAAACTTTTTTCAGCAGCTGTAAAAGGTAGAAGTTCAATTTCAATGAAAGCAGAGTTTACCCCACAATTGCCCCATGCACCAGCAGAGCCTGGGAGGAGAAACATCAAATACTGGGAAACCTGTGACAAAATTAAGAGCCACCCCCCCCAGCATAACTCAAAATATGTTTTCACCCCTTCACCCACGGCGCCCATTGGATTTAAAGCAGAGGGAGGAATTCATGACAGAGCAGCACATCCAGCATCAAATTCGATCAATCCCTTGGTTTCCCATAAAATACCCATCCACCTGCCCCTTCAGCAGCAGCCCACCATTTCCAGCCTCTGCAGAATTCTCCCTTTTCTTCAGAGTTTCGTCTCCTTCTTCTACCTGTTGTGTCGTGACAGTTTCCAAGTACAAACGAAGTGACCCTCATCAAGCAATAAAGAAACAAATCCTCCAACAGCTATTTCCTATCTGACAGTTGGTATGTGAATGCTTCACTGGCTTTACTGTTTAGCCATGAAACCTTCATCATAAGTGTCATTTGGCTTTAACTTTGCAATAAGGTAATTATAGCACTGTGCTTATTAAAAACAGACTCCATCACAGCCGACGTTGACTGATGTTGGTTAGAGTTGGAACTTGACAGCCAAGTAGGATGAGCAAGTGCATCAGGGTGCTAATGACATTATATTGCAAATGCTGTTTATTTTCTGTCAGCTCTAAACTATGCAGTAAATAACACATTATAAAAAACAAAAAAAGAGATCCAGAAATAACAGTAGGTTAAAATGGAACCATCAATTATCCCCCTTTCTTCAGCTTTTAGAAGATTTCTCTCTTTTTAAAATTTTTCTTATTTTTTATCTTGAAGCATTTGTGCAGGTTTTCTTTTCTTTATTCATTAATTGCTTTCTTCTGACTCCTCTGTTCTGCTTCAGTGCCCATAAATCAATGTAAAAAAGATAAAATGCTACTATTATGAAATGAGTGTAAAACCATATTTAAATAAATTTCCTTTTGCACACATTTCCTCCCATCTCAGCTCCAAAAACATCCGCTCCCACTGGGAGTGAGACCAGTTTTCCTACCCCAAAGTGGACCTGGCCTGTCCCGTTTCAAAACCCTTCCAAAGCAGCCTGCTGGAGGGCAAGCCACAGTCCCATAAATAATTTTCTCCTAGCAGCCACAAAGGAGGCTCCAGCACCAACTTTCTTCAACACCGAATATTTGATGTATGGTGATGCCCACAGCTTGACCACTTGCACCTGCAGCCAGAGACAGCCCTAAATAATCCCTACCAAAAAAGTGGTTATTTCCAATCAGTTCTTTCCCAGAAGGACATTTGTTGTTGGAAATTTTTGTATGATTTTAAATTACAAGGGGTTGTTCCCCCCACACACACACACTTTTTAGCATTTCCCCTGTGGGAGAGGATGGGGTAGGAGCAGGGGGAACTGGGAAGGAAGCAATGATGAAGGTGAAACACCTTCCCTTCTCCCCAGACATCCAGAGAGAGAAAATACAAATTAATTTTAACTTGAAACCCAAAAGGAAGAGGGTGGGGGTAGAACTGAGTATTTGTTTGTTCTCAGAGTTTCATAAGAAAAAAATTAGACTTTGCAAATTAAACTGGGGGCAGTGTCCCTCATTTTGGGCAGCAGGACGGAAGTTGCTTTTGGTGAAACTGAGCCAGGAGGTTTGCATTTTGCAGGACCAGGTGCTGGAAGCATGGGACTTCTTGGAGAAGGAAATGTAAGCACAAGTACAACAGATTTCCCAGCTTTGAGAGACGTCTGTGTTTTCTGGAGGAAGAAAAAGGGCATTTTCATGGGACTGTGGCTCTCGAGGGCAGGAGCCATTGGCTACACGGTACCTGATGGTGCAGACACAGTCTCCTGATGAGTGTACAGACACACAAAACTTGGGTTTGGTTAGGAAAAGCTCCACCTTACAGCTTGCAACCCCACCATCCGACCTGGGAAAAGAGATCTGTGGATGTCAGGACATCAGGATGTCAATTGAATTAATGCTTTTGCATAATTTGTGAAAAGGCAGAAAGGACAGAAGTTGCTTTTACATGGAGACCTGCAGTTTGAGAGAACCTTTGAAGATCAAAATCTGCATCAGAGATAGGGAAATCAAATATTGTGGACTATCTTAATGCAAACTGGAGCACTTTATATGCCTCCCTCAACTGCAGTTAAAGGACTGAGACACTCACAAAAACAAATCAGGAAAAATGCACTTGTCACTTGAATTAGCACTGCCTGCAAATTTTTCAAAGTGCTAGGATGAACAGTGAGCATTTTCATCCAAGCCTGAATGTTTTCAAAACCTCACTAATGTCAGTAATATTTTATTTAGGCAAAAGCACTTCAATAACATTGATGTGCCCTATTCTACCATTTTCAAAAGTATTCAATTTCTCCTATGAACAATTTTTTTAAAATTAAATGCATTTCCTAAGAAAAAAAATAAAATTCCAATTTGAAATAAAGCTGTTCGGTCCCTCTAAAGCAAATGGGTTCCTGGAATTTGTATCACAAAATGTCACTTTTACTCCCTTTCGTTTCAGAATGGAAATATTTGAAGCAGCACAATTTCTTGGAAATTAGTTTTCTGATTGCCATCCAAGTGTAAATTAAATGCCAGCTGATCACATTGCCATTAATACACCTGATCTCTGCCCTGTGAAGATCTCCTGTTCATAGTTCAATCAGGATTCCCTTCCTGGGTGCGGGAGAGGTCAGGAAGGGAAGCATTCCTGCTCTCACACCTGAAATAAATTGCAGTTTTGATAATTGAAAGGTGAACACATTCTTCCCCTCCTAAGTGGTCTCCCAGGGATTTACCATTTTGGTGGCAAGGTGCTGTAAGGAGGTTTGCAGAGACTTTGGAGGGGGTTGACCCAGCCCTAGCAGCTCCTCCGTCCAGTTGTACCTGTCCAGGGCAAGCCTGTCCTCCTGAAGGGAGCAGAAAAATGGTGTTTAAAAATATACCTCACTTTCTGCATAGGTCCCAGGAAGCATCCTCCTTTGCGCATCCATTCATGGTGAGAAGATGCCAACGCCGAGGTGCTCCTCTCTGCGGAGACCCGCAGGGCACAACTCCCCACTGCTCGCTTCTCTAATGATCAAGATCAAAAGGTCAAGGATGCTAAATATTCATCCCAAATCAGGTTTGTTTGCACAGAAAATACAGGCCAGCGTGTTTTCAACATTACCTGGCGGCTTTCTTCAGAATAAAATGATGGCAGGGGGACCTCTTTGCTGTTAACAATACAGGGCAGAAAGGTCAAAAAGAAATCCAGCTGCAAAGTACCCAAGTGACCACAAAACAGACCTCCTTCAAGTCCCCGTTCCTGTGAATGGCTCATCATCCTCCTCCTCCTTCTATGTCATTTAAGATGAATCCAGGAGGACTTAAGGTCAAGCTCTCTGACCTTTTGGGGCAGAAGATGGGGAATAGTTAGGCTGGTGTTTGACAAGCAGTCAGCACTAATCAGAATAAATTACTACTTCTCATCTGAAGCGTCTTTTCCGCAGCTTCTAAGGGTCAGTTACTATTTTAACTTGGCTTATTCTGTCATGAACAGAATCTGGGATGAGATATATGCCAGTTCATCTCAAAACTCAGGGGTTTCATGGGCCCAGCAGTGCTGCAACAGGCACAAGGCTTGGTCCCAAGAAGTGCAAAATAGTTTTTGTTGAAAATCTCTTTTAGGAAAACTGTTGTTGTTTCTTGTGAAAGTGTCGACTTTCAAGCATACTTCTCGCAAAAGGGCTTTTGAAGCTACATTCTTCTTCATTTTAGAAACATTTCCAAGTGTTAACTGATGGAGGAACTTATTTTTAAATTAATTTTTATCTCATAAAGTAGATCAAGTTAAGACTTGGCAAACAAACACAGCTGCTCCTAAACTGTCTCTATATTGATTCCAACATGAAATACTTCAACATAAAATATGGAAGATATTCTGGAAGATGTGTTGTTTCAATGCATCTCAGATAGCAGCCAGGATGCCTGGGCTGAGTTTTCCATTCTTGATCATCCCCCCTCTTTTTTTTTTTCCCCCCCTTCAATCTCTGACAGCCAAAACCCTAGGTAGATCTGGAAATCACCAGACCAGCACCCAAAGATGGGATCCATCACATCGTCTCCTCATCCTCTTTATGCAAAGTTGTTTAGACATTTTGCTCGTTTTTTCACATAGAGAAATGATAAAATACCAAGCAATGAAAGCAGCATGTGAGGTTGTGCAATCTATTTCTCATCTTCAGAGACATTTAACTTCTCTGAATTCTTAACCAAGAGCTAACTCTTCATTCATCAAATTCAGCAGTCATTTCAGTTGATGCAAAATATCTTACACAAGTATATTTCCTTACTTTCTGTGGTTGAATTATTTAAAAAAAAAAAAATACTTTGAGGTGTTACTGATGCCTTTAAGTAAGAAAATCCCAACACTTGTAAGAAAAATTTCTCTTTCATGAATTGCATGATATTGTGGACTATTTCTGAAGCTGCACTGATAAAGGGGATGCACTCTGTCCAGTCAGGAGTCAGAGATTCACACAGATGATAGAGACATACTCAAAGGCACATGTGTCTACATCCTACCTGTTTGGAGATCACCTATTAGATGTCTCCGGCCACCTGGGACACTCCTTGCCACCATCCTGTCACATACCCTTTCAAAGCTGTTATGATAATTTCCCAGCTTGGGATAAAAATCTGTGTGACTTCTTATGCAAACAGTTTGTATCTCCTATAGACCATTAGTTTCTGTATATTTAACTTGAAAAGCATCCCTGTCATTTGGATCTCATTCAGTTCATTAAAATCTCATTTCACCTTCAAAACTGCCAAAACTTCTTGCAGTGGAGACCTGGGAGTCTCCTCCTGCATCCTTCCCATCATTGAACAGAATTGCAGAAGTACTGCAAAATCTTACTCTATTAGAGTTGTAAAGTAGTAATTCAGTATTTTTGCCTGACTTGCATTTAAAAATACGTAGGCAATTGAGAATACTTTCAAATATTTAAAGCAGGAGTTTGAAAACAATATTCATAGATCATCACTCTATTCTGCCATGCAACTACATTAGCACTGTCTGGGGAATATTCTTGGTCTATCGTATTTTTGATCATGAGCTTTTCTATATAACTATAGCTGTTTGCATTTATTCATCAAAAGAATAGATAAAGAGTTCAGAAAATTTGTATATTTTCTCCTTGTTGATTATGGCCTTAGAGAACACATCTGAAATTCCTTTTTCTGCAGGCAGTAATGCCACATATCTTCCACTGTCCCTATCACCTGTCTGCTCTGTAAGGTGATTAACTCTATGATCACTATAAAAATGTTTTATTTAGTGGATAATTGTAAGTACTGGTATCTACCATTTCCTAATCTCTTGCTTTATTATCCTTGTTCAAGAAGGTCTTAATATTTAAGTGATTTACTGATCACTTAAAATGCCAGCCTAGCCATTAGGAGGTACATTTCACTATGCATTGCCTAATTTTATAGTACATTATTTCTTTATAAACAGACACATTACTCTGAAGCATTAATTAAACCTCTTTGCCCATTATGAACTCCATTTGGAAGACAACAACATAACCAACTGCTTGCCTTGATGGATGGGTCTGCAACTCCACGTTTTGGCTCACACCAAAGAACTTCCCAAAGAGTGGTGCTACCGGGAGCGGGGAACATTATGCCATGGAGAGCAGTGATTTGTGGAAAGAAAGCATCTAATGAATAATACATGGCATTTGCACTTCAGCAACCCAGTTTGCTAAACTATTTTGCATCAATAACCTGGTACTAAAAAGCTCTGTTTATTATTGCAAGCCTCTAAGGCTTTTTGAAATAGAATTACATCAGCCACATTCATAATACTTAATGTTTGGAGCAAACTGCAGCTTGTTACATCACTGGAGAGAGTCCTCTCCCAGAAACTTCTCTTGAACACATGCCTGGAGTGACTTTGGGGCTTTTCACATTTCCGCCACAAAGACACGACATTTAGAGCACACACAGAGCAGTCCATCCACTACCCCCTTACTCTTTTCCAGTGCTCCTGGACTGGAAGCCCTCAGGGCACAAACACTCAAGATCCGGTCAGACTACCCCAAAAAGCCCTCAGGAAGGAGAGGTTGTCTTCTCATCAGGCTTTCTACACAAGAGAGATTAACTCAGCCTTCCCATCGTCTGCTAGCACCATCATCCTCATCACTACCGACACTCTTGAAGACCGCTTGTTTCCTGCAACATGGGTACCTGTCCCACGGTCTCTGCACCAAGGTCACACACATCCCCCCCCCAGTTTCCAACATTTTTGGACTCCCAAGGCTGGAGGAAGCCCCAGCCTCTGTGCCTGACCGCTCCCAAGTGATGCAATGACGGGTGGCTTTGGAGCATAGCTCCCCCTTCCGATTTTCACTCCAGGATAGTCAGATTTACAAGGCGGCCTGCAAAGAAATAAAACTCCAGTTCTCATTACTGACTCTACTGAGTATTTTGGTCTTTACATATTTTGTTCTCAGGTGTGCACAGCCTGAGTCGTTGTCTCAGCCAGCTCCCTCCTGCATCGCTTCGGAGGCCACAACAGCCACTCCACAATTCAAGTGTTCAGGACAGCATCGTGCCCTGCTGTCTCTTAACATCCCCATTAAGAAGTCAACATTTACCGACAGTAACCCTGCAGACGTATGCACAGATGTTCCCTATATTTAGGATAGGAAATATCAGTGGTTTCTCAGGTACCACTGTGTGGAGCTGACTGGGAAATGATTTAATGGTGCCCATTATAACCGAAAAAGTGAAAAAGCTATTAAAGGTTGTAGGAGAAGTGCTGTCACAGTTGGAGGACTCTTGGCTGAGCTGAACCAAAGGCCTCCTCATGGGGATTCGATTTATGAGGAGCACAGACAACTCCAGGAACAGCAGCACACGTGCCAGGCAACAGAGATCGGTGCTACGCATCAGAGGCAAAGCAAATCTTGACATCCACTTGGAAACTCCACAGCCACACAGGACACCCGCATCCTCCGCCCGCAGACAGCAGCCCAGATGGTTCCCAGTTACCAGAGCTGTGCCGCTTCTCAGCGACACCCAGAGCTCCACACAGACCTGGAAGAAATGCAGAATGCATTAAAACACAAAGGCAGTGCAAGAGAGCTGGCAGCTCATGCTGCTTCCCAGCTATCTGCAAGCACCGGAAGAAATGAGCTGACAGAGAAGGATGTGCTGGCAGGGCTTGATGCAGACCTTAAAGGAGGAGTCTGAACTTTTTCCTCTCACAGCACACAGACAGCAGGCACTGAAATGTGTGCACGGAGCACACAAAAGCCATCCCATCACCTTCCTCGCCATCCTCATTTCCTTGGGTCCAGGTGCAAGATCACTGGCTGAAGCGTATTCACAAACGCACCCTCTTAGCACAGTAATCTCCCCAGACGCGAAGGGAGCTCATTTGGATTCAGCAGAAGAGCTACAAAAACGGCTGCGGAAAGTGATAGTTCAGGAGGGAGTTGGAGGCTTGGAACAGAGATAACGCTGTGGGGACATTCATCTTCTGGCGATGGGAGGAAAGCACAAGGGAGGAGAGCCAGGCTGCCGCAGGGGTGGACAGAGCTGCTCCACTGCTCCAAGGGCCTCCCGCACTCGCCCCAACTGTTCAGACCCACACCAACAACTGACAATCCTACCAGCATCCCAAATCTTCCTCCAACCCCCCCCCAGTACGTATGACATACCACATCCAAACAACCTAAGGGGAATAAAACTACACTCCCCATTTTGGGGGTTTTTTTGAGCTCTATGCTTAGGATGCAAAAAGCCTTCAAATCATAAATTGCAGTCCTGTTTCATCAGTTACATAATTACTCTGCTACCGCTAATTAGCGGCTGACTGCAAACATAACTTTTATCCCAGAAGACGTCCCCTGTTAGAAGCACAGCTGAAAATGCAAGTCAGGCACCGCTCTGGCACTCAGTCCAGTGTGCTTAATAATCCTCAGGACTGGTCTTCCTATATTCAGAAGCTGTTATAGTGGCAAGCCAAGAAAAACCCAGAGCAACGTTCAATTTAAAATTAGGAGGAAAAGCAAATGCTTAGGGAAAGTATGCTCAGCTGGACTAAAAAAAGCTTACCTGGGCCAAACAGTGACAAATTGCTCCCACTGCTGTCAGACTTGGAGAGACCTTTTTAGCAGCGGTAGAGGAACGCACTGAAGAAATGCCACGTTATACTCAGCAGAAAGATCTGAGACTGATGCAATTAAATCCCCCAAAGGTCTAAGGGTAAATGCAGCTGCAGTAATGAAAGCAAAGAGGGTGATCTGACTCCAGATAATTAAATGTCCATTTTGATGCCAACAGGATCAGAGTCCAAAAGTGGAAACCTGGATCCCACCTGCAGCCAGCAAATGGAAGGACGGTGGGGAAGGCAGCAAGGCAGCAGAGGGATGGGGCCAGCGTTCCCCAAAAACAGCCTCACCCCCAAAGCATCCCCCTCCATGAAGCCCCACACCAAATACAGGACGGGGGCCAGGTGGGAGGAGGTCTGCAGGGATCTCACACCACGGAGAAGCAGCGATGTTTTAGCGGCAATGACAGAGGTGTCACAAAAGCCATGCAGCTTCATACCTCCAGCCAACACACCGAGAAGAGCGTAACTCTCCGCAGCACCCTACGAATGACTGCGGAGCAAATGGTCCACATGGAGAAGCTATTTCATCCCAAGAGACAGATGTTAGAGTGCTCTCATCCAGCCAAGACAGCAACCCCATGAGCAGGGCTCGTGGCCATGCCTGCAGAGCGGACAGCTTAGAAAGGCGTTTAGCAGAGCTGAGGGACAGGACTATCTTTCTCATCAGATATTTCAATCACAGACGCATAACTCCAAAATTTCCTGCTGGAACATTCCCTGTAAAGCTCAACATAACTGCAAAGGGTAGGTATCGTTTGCTACACAAAAAAGAAAGTGATATACATTAGCTTAGCACTACTCTCAAGAAAAAACAGCACAGTTAGAGTCCTGGTAGCTGGATAGTGGCATTGCTTGAACGTCCTGAATTAACCATTTGCTTAGGCCCAATCAAGCAAATTACTTAAGCGTGCACCTATCTTTAAGAAACAGGAGTATTAAAGTTAAACTTCCCAAGCAACTTGCTGAGCAGCAACTGCTGTAACTTGGGTTTCAAAACGAGCTCCAAGCACAGAGACTCATTTTCTTCTCCATCAAAAGCTGGGAGGCTTCTTCATTGTGCAAAAAAGACAGCCTATGAACAGAGCAACTGTAATTTCATTTGAAGGAAAGAACAGGTTAATCATCATTGCTGGATTCTGCACAAGCTTCCAGGAGAGGTTTTTTTGTCACTGCGTGAAGGGGCTCGGCCAGCCCTTGCCCACAGCACCTGAGCCCAAAGCACGTCCTGGTACCCTTGATAGCGTCTCGTCCCTGGACGCAAAGATCAACCAGTTTTCCAGAACTGCAGTAACCTGAATGCCTACTTCTCCCAGTCAGTCTTTATCCTGGGCTTGCACTCCAAAGTTGATTTCTAGGCTAAATTTCAGGAAGATTTAAAGTAATGCCAGTAAAAATTAAGATACTAATAAGAGAGGATTGCTTCCACTGCAAAAGGGCATTTTCATTGAACTAATGAAAACCAGAGGGAAAATCCTTTCTCTACCCGAGTCAAAGTTTTCAGCCAAACTGCAAGTGGACTATAAGGAAAGTCACTGAGGATTAGTCATTAGTGCCCACTTCAAGAAAAGCAAGTCATACAAATCACCCCCTTCTTCCCCAAACAATGCAGTCCCGGGCAAAGAGGGTTTTCCCTCCCCTCCTGATGGAAACACAAGGTCACTGAGCCGAATGCAGCAATGTTTTGGACAGGGAGGTCTGAAACCCTCGAGGAGACCCACACCAGCCCCAGCCCAGACCTGCCCCTCTCCAGGCTCCTCTGCGGGGTCTGCAAACCCCTGCGGCGGGTTGAGCCTGGATCTGTAGTTTATAACACAGTTTCCTCCCAAAACACCCTCCAACATCCCAGAGTGCGAGGAGCGGATCCTGCATTACAATTCTCTGCCGTTTCCGAGCACGGCTCCTGAAGCGACAGCTCCGAGAAGGGCAGTCACCACCATCGGACAGTGGTTTGAATATCAAAGGTGCTCCAGAGACCGGCCGAGTTCAGACCAAAGAGGGTGGACGCCTCCAGTCGGAGCACTGATCTTTTTTTTTCTTTTTTTTTTTTTTTTTTTTTTTTTTTACACACAAAGCGTGCTGGCGATGATTAATGAAACAACTTTGCGGCCTGCTACAGCCTCCTCTCAGAAGGTACGTGATCACAAGACGGAGCTTTCCAAGTCAGCTCTGAGGTCAAAAATGAAGCATCCTGAAATACCACTAAAAAGCGGTTTTCTCTCCCTTTCAAGAATTCAACCCCTAGAAATATGCACAGCAAAGGATTGTCCACAGCAAGGCTCGCAGTCTATACTTAGACTAATTATTTGCATCTTAACTATTTCCCCATCTGAGGTTTTATTTTATTAATGAAAGCGCTACCAGAAGAATGACATGTTTATTTTAATGATTCCATTCCCCTAATTTATACAGCACTGTCACTTAGGCACCATGTAGATCTGCAGATCAGCAAATGAACCTTGTTAGTGTGTATATGCAATTCATACATACAGGCAAAAGCACTAACTAGCTTTATTTGCTGATCAGCAGATTTGTAAGTTATTTAAATGACTGTACAGCTCTTATTCATTAAAATAAACTTAATTATTTTTCTCATCAGCATTTTCATACAATCCCTCACTCCCCTACAGAAACAACGGCTGTAGGGAGCGGTAACTCAATAGCGTTAAACTTCTGCCAACAGGGAGCCATGGGATAAAGATTTCAAATTGCAGGAAAGAAGTAATCCCTGAACCACCTGTACCCAGCCAGAAGCACCGACAGGCAAACGCGGACCCTGCACGCAGCTCAGCTCCACCACCATCTGCCAACTTCTGCAGAAAAGCTGAGTACCTGCTTTTGAAGATGCATCTCCCAGCTCATATACTGCTTTATATTCTTCTCTATTCCTTGCATGCCCTGCTCAAACCTCTTTGCAAGCTTATTCTCCTCCGTCGAACCTCTAAACTTGTATATTTTGAGTGTGCAGCTCTCTTCAAATATACAACTTCAGATGGTAATCTCAGCCCTCAACAGTTTACCATAGGTATATAGAGTATCTATCACTTGTATTGTGTGAGCGATGAGGGGGGAGACCCAGAGCCTCGCAGAGCTCTGATGACCTCGCATCAAAAGGCAGAAGATGATGAAAAGGGTAAAAGCTCCATGAGGGAAAGCAACGGCTTCCCAAACAGGCAGGTGGGAAGTCTGCAACAAGGGAAGAGGTACCACTTACAGAAGCTGTCAGGAAGGGGGTTTTTCTTCCCCAGGAAAAAAAAAAAAAAAAGAAAAAAATTAAAAATGCAGACACTGAAGATAACAGTAACAAATGGGAAGATGTTTTCCTTAAATTGTGATTACATTTTCTTCTGCTGTGATTTGACTCCCTCACTTCTCCAGATTTATTTCCCCCAAAAACCAAAAAGGTCAGAAGTTTTGAACAAGGAAAAAACATTTATCACATCTGAAACTTTCCTCAGAAAACTTCGCTTTTCAGCCAACGCAAACTAAAAACAGCAAAGTGGTCTCATTTTCTTATACATCTTCACGTGAGCCCTGCCTGAGGCTGCTCAGCACAGCAGCACCTTCCAAGAGCTCCCCCCAGCAGAGCTCTCCTTGGGAAATGCACAGTGCTTCAGGCCAGACCTGGGCTGTTTCACCCATTTCACAACCACAAGCTCACCAGGACCTTTCCAGGCCCCCTCTGCACAACATGTTTTCCCGCAGGAACCAGCATCTTCACCTACTGCCAATGGCCACGGTTACCCCGGGCGCAGCTCAGCCGCTGCCTCCACCCCAATGCAAGCAACGTGTTTCCCTATTGAGACCTGCGAGCTGCAGTCAGTACAATTCCCTCCTGGATCCCACCAGCAATAATCACCCTGAAAGCGGTGGTTTGCAAGAAGACCATGCACTTGGTGAGCACAGGTACAGATCATTCCTCCCACAGCTCGCTCACAAGCTCACCTGTCCCATCCAGGCTGCCTCTACCTGTCTGATGCTCCGTCTCCCCGGGCTCATCATGTCCTCCACAAAGGACTTGTGTCTGAGGTAGGGCCAGGTCTCACACTCACGTTGGGCATTTTCTTGGGCTGCTCTGGAGTCTTTGGAGAAACAAAAACCAATGCCTAACCCTCTCCCCAGCTCATACGCACAGGCTGCCTGGCCACAGCTTCCCACCAAAGTCACCCCAAGGTGGGCAGAGGGTGCTCAGCCCCCTCCCTTTCTCCAGCTGAAGCCCGTAGTTCCACCCTGTCATCCTCCCCCTCGCAGCCCTGCTGCCACTGGGATGATCTCCACAGGGAAGGACACATCCACACATGCCTTTCACTTGTCTCAACCCAGCTGGGATTTGCAGTAGGCTGTGCCTGGCTTGTACACACCACAAGGGCTTCAGCTGTCACCTTCAAACCATCACTTACAGACACAGGTCACGGTTGGGTCTCCCACTGTGGGACTTCTCTCCCATGTTCTTCAGCCAGCTCCTGCCTTCAGCCTTGCTCTGAGCTACAGGATCAGGTTATTTTTCCCAGACTCTCCCCAGCTTCAAGCATCTCCCACTGATTATTTCCTTAATTGCTCCAGAAGCAGCTTCACCTGCCACTGCACAAGAGGTGGTGCTCCAACATTACATCTATACACCAAGAGAAAGGTGCGTTTTGGCCATCCCCAGAAATAACAGACCTGACCTGTGGTCACTAGGGAAGGAAGAAGGGCAGGGACGTGCCTGCCCAGCACTGATGCATTTGGGAACTGGCCCGATGGGAGATGCTGAAGCAGAAGGTGAGGATGAGCAGAGGCAGCAGAGGCTGGCTGGGGTGAGCTCATGGGACTGAGAGGTCCCAGGGAGGTGGGATGGGATAGAAAAGGGAAGGGTGGTTGTGGGATGGACTCCTCAGCATTGAGTTGGAATTGCCAAATAAGCAAAGCACCTTGCAGAGACAGAAAACCACCCATCCCTGTGGGACCACAGCCTCAGCCCACATAGCCAGCGGGGACTCACCATAAAGAGGGCAGGGTATCATGGGCTGGAGGAGTGCGGCGACGCAGCAAGCTCCCTGGCAGGACAGGGGAGAGGACCTGGCCAGCACACGGGGAATCAGCAAGGACAAAGAAAGCATTTCCATTGTTTTACAACCAGTCCAATTTTTAAAGTAAGGGAAGACAACTCAATGCTCTAACACATCGTATCAGAGCAGCCTACAAAGGTTTCTCTTTGATGGGTTTTATGGCCATTCCCTTGGAAAGGCTGGCAGCAAGTTGAGCTTCATGCAGGAATGACAGCTCTGCGCATGGTGGCTCTCAGCAGCTCCTCTGCAACAAGCAGTAAACCAGTGAAGTGGTAACATTTGGCCAAGGTTTGATTTCCAGTACCTCCATTTTGCAGATATCTGGACAAACCAGGTAGATAAATACCAGTAAAGGACACTTAAACCAGCCTTTGCATAAGCAGTTATATCTTAGGTGCAGATGGCATTTAAGTTGGCTTATTCACACATGCTGCAGCACACAGTGGGAAAAATGCAAGTGAAGCAGGTCTGCTTCATGAGTTAACTCATGGGGACCCACCAAACCCATGAGTTAAACCTCAGCCCCAGGCTGACATACACCTTGGCACAGATATATTACAACAAGATTTTGGCCAGCTATTTTAGTGCCTTCAGATGGGCTGAATGCTCATCTGTGCCCTGCCTCCTTCCCTGCTTCACGCCTCTTACCTACAGCTATAAGGCTGCAGAGTCTCTCACTTTCTTTTAATTTAATTTAAATACCAATTTAATTACCAATTTAATTTATTAGATTACATCAGGTATCCTCACGGACATCCCCTCTGCAAACATTACCCAAATGCATGCAAAGTCAGGATGGGAAACAGTTTTACAATTCCCAAGAAGGAAAAGAAAGTTTCCCAGTTCCCAGCCAGATCAGGGAGAATATTCATGCACTAAAAATGTGCGACGTGTTCTGATAACTACTGAGGAATTCATCAGCACAGACAGTGGTATGGGCACTGCTCAAGACTCATTTCACAGTTCCCTGTGCCCTCTTCGATTTGCTAAAAAAGGGAGCAGGCACCTTGGAGAAATTAGTTTATACAGAGTATAAAAAGGGGGAAAATACCCACTAGAAGGCAACAGAGCAGCAAACACTGCCTGTCGAGACACAGGCACTGCAGTAAGAAGGTGCGAGGCAGGGAAGCCCCGTGCATGTTTTGCTCAGGGTTGACCCCAGCAAGCACGGCTCGGGAGGAGGGTTTCCACATGCAGAGCATCACCAGGCTTTAGGTCCAACCTGAACCACCAGCACTGCTTTTGCACTTGTTTTAAAACAAGCTTTCAAGTGAGCAGAAGCAATATAGCTAGTTGCACATCGCTGCTGTGAAATGCATTAAGCCATTTGATTTAATAAATGGTGCAATTACAATTATACATATTAAACATGAATGCCTGGTGTACAGCGAACTACAAACAGCATGTTTCAGAAAAGCTGCTCTGTCAGCTTATGCTGGGCTAGATAAATTACCCAGACATGCAGAGCATTTCTAAGGGGAATAACAGATGTGGTACATTCCAGTGTCCATCTCTATTAATTCAGCCTGTGCTTTGATTTCCACCTTCATGCCAGAAAATGGGATTCCTGCAAGGGAAGGCACAGAGCGCGTTGGCAGACATGAACCTCCTGGTGCATGCACATCCCTTGTACAAGACACACTGCTAATGAGCATGGAAAGTCTCATGGCATCCCTCCACCATCACTTCACTCCATCCTTTTTAGGTACCGATGTGCAAGAGACATCACTTGGATACAGATAAATGAAAAAAGTAACCAAAGACATATTCATAGAATCACAGAATGGTTATCGATGGTCTAGAACCTGATCTTCTCCTACATTCTCCTTCTGCCCCAAATATTATATCAGATATGAGCAAGAGCAAGTTTTTTCAAATGTTCTGAACTTTGCAGAGATGCATATATAGGTATACAGTACACACTCACTAATGCACCAGCTTCCTGCAAAATAAAGCCAGAAAAAAACTTGTACTATGCATTGATACTAGACTCTTACTATGTGTTTGCTGTTGTTGGGCGAGGGAACGTTGTCCCAGCAGTCAGAACAGGTTAAGCCACTTAAAAACTTTTGGGATGCTCTTCTGAGCCCCACAGCAGTCTATTCCCACACTGATAAAATGCACACACAACTGCTGCACAACGCTTTGCAGACAAGTGCTCTCCGAATTAGTCAGGAGCCGTGCTCAGAGCACTTGCATTCCTCCTTGCAAGGATGGGAACAGGCACGGCCACAAGTGCAGAGGAAAGTTGCTCTTAAATTTGCTTTGAAAACCATTTGTCAGGTTTCATAGTCAGCTGAATCAACAAATCTGATTTTAGCAGAGAAACAGAGTGATGAGGACTGGCTGATTCAGGCATTTTCCTCCTTGGGAGTCCTTGATGAGAACAGTTTTTCTTCGCAATTTTGTTTGCTTCAGCCTCACCCCTAGCCCCTTTCCTCCATCAGACAGTGACAGTCCCAGCCAGGGGTGTCCCAGGACCCGGAACCACAGGGATTCTTCAAATTCCCCCTTCAGCATAAAAATACATTTCCTGAACAGTGCAGCTGTCTCCAAACAAGCCCCTGACACTGAGAGCATGGAGAAAGCAAGAGCTGCCGCAGGGCCCGTTAATCAGGGGCTCCAGCACTGCAAGGGCTGTAATCAGAGAAGAAAACACCAGATAAGAGTTTCTCGATCATTTTGATAGTCAGTGGAAAATGGTCAAAACCCAAATGAACCAGCTGCTTTAATGAATTTTTTGTTCTTTTCTTCCACAGGCGATTTCTTCCTCTGGTGGGACTGTTCTTCTTGCTCCATTCAATAATTTCAACATTTCTGAGACTGACATCTTAATAAATAAGGAAACCCCAGAGTTTGCCTCTTCCTATAGTAAGTGTCGTGGTTTAACTGCAGCCATCAACTCAGCCCCACCCAGCCACTCGCTCACCCCTCTCCCCCCCCCGGTGGGATGGGGGAGAGAATTGGAAGAGTAAAAGTTAGAAAACTCGTGGGTTGAGATACAGACAGTTTAACAGGTAAAGCAAAAGCCACGCATGCCAGCAAAGCAAAACAAGGAATTCCTTCACTCCTTCCCACGGGCAGGCAGGTGTTCAGCCATCTCCAGGACAGCAGGGCTCCATCACGCCTAATGGTGACTTGGGAAGGCAAACGCCATCACTGCGAATGTCCCCCGTTTCCTCCTTCTTCCCCAGCTTTATATGCTGAGCATGACGCCGTATGGTCTGGGATATCCCTTTGGGCAGTTGGGGTCAGCTGTCCCAGCCGTGTCCCCTCCCAGCTTCTTGTGCCCCCCCAGCCCACTCGCTGTGGGGTGAGGAGCAGAAAAGGCCTTGACCCTGTGTAAGCACTGCTCAGCAGTAAAACATCTCTGTATTATCAACACTGTTACCAGCACAAATCCAAAACATAGCCCCATCCTAGCTACTGTGAAGAAAATTAACTCTATCCTAGCCAACACCAGCACATACAGGATAATTTTACCGCAGCCTTCCCTGCATCAGTGCATATGGAGACCTCTCCCAAAACCAAGGCCAACAAACTCTTCATGAGATCATTTGCAAAGCGCAAGTGAGATGGGGCAGCTGCTTTTCACCATTTCTGCCAGAAAAAGGCCACGCAGTGTTTGCTTCAACCGAGTGGTTAGGCAGAGCCAGTGCAAAGCACCAGGCTTCCCGCAAAACATCTGCCCTCCTGTTCCTGCAACACAGGGATCTAAAACCAAAAACTCTCCAGAAATCTCTCCTCGGACACCATGATCTCACGCACGCTTGCACAAGTCCGGGACAAAACCAACCATGTCATTTTGTGAGTCACTGTAAGCCTCCAACGGCGCGTTTCTGAGCAGCCTTAGAAATAAATAGCAATAAAATGCCAGCAGCTTTTGTTGTCCTGTTTGTTTAGGGTTTTATTTTGCCTTGTGCTCCATCTGTGTCACTTTCCTATTGCACCGCTCCCAAGCGGCAGCATGTCAGTGTGTTAGATTTAGGGGGGGGGGGAATGAGCAGCCTCTCTGGAATTCTTTCATTTGCCATTTTATTATCATCGAGAGCACCTACTTCCAGATGGAAATGCAGATTGGCATGAACTGTGAGCCTTCTCCACTACCTTCTGTTCACTCCTGCTTTGCCAAGAAAGATTATGTCCCCGGACAAGCTGGAACTCCATGCCAATGGCAGATAGTCCCATTGAATTAATCCTTCCCAGGTTCATTTTAGCAATTTGCATTAAGTTTTGCTGTTTGTTTACACAGCCCATGGTCTGGGTCTGTCAGATCTATATATACCATCCTGTGTTGTTAGGGTGTTGTTTCTTTTTTTTTTTTAATGGACAAATAGGATATTAAGATTCATTTTAAACAAGTGCCTTGACAAAAATATCACACTTCTTTTCTACAAGGAACTTCATGTGTCATCCCCTCGTGGCAGCATTGGAACAAGAGCGCTTTGCAAAGCAAAGTTTAGCAGAACTCAACTAAACCCGCCCTGATTCCAGCCTGGTATTCCAAATCCCAGTAATTACCGCCGCGTATTTCACCGTCCTCCGGTGCATTGCACAAATTGAAAAATATATTTCCGTCTCCCAGCTCAAAGTATCCTCAGTAATAGCCAACAGTGAAAATAATCATCATAGTGTGGCGGCAAAAGCAACACACAGGCAGCGCTTCAACATCATGTGCAAACGAGTGGAGAATCCAACTCAATCTTAAAGCGACTGGACTGAGAAACTCAAATCTAAAAAAAGGTAAAATAGACAGAGAAGTATAGCCAGTTGCCATGGTGACAGCAAGATATGAAAGCAAGAACTGATGGAACCTTTACAGTTATTTAAATGCTTATTATAGCATTATGCAAAATGTCTGAGTAAAGAAAGCAGAGAGGTTAACGTACTTATAAGAAAAACAGTCATTGCAGGATGAGCAAGGTAACAATTTATAAATCAGAAATAAGGCCTTGTTTAAATTGAGCCATTTGAAATAATGACATAATTACGCCCTCTTAAATTAACAAGGGAAATTTGTTTTGAAGAGCAGAGAAAGGAGGGAACTCTCGTTGGGCCACAGCGTTGGGTGCAAAATCATTTCTCACCGAGAGCTGCACAAGCCCTCCTCCAGCATCTCATCTTCATACCCCTCAGCCCCAGCCATCCCCAGGCTCCAGGGAAATGGCTCAGGGGCAAGACCTCAGCCATACCAGAGTCTCACCACGGTCCTTTGGCTTTGCAGTGTCTCCCATTTGGATCCCCCCCACTTTTCCTTCCAGTAGATGCTCTGCTCTGAGCAGTGGGATGACACAAGATGAGCACGGTCATATATAAGGGTGAAGCAGAGATCTGGAGCCAGAACTTCCTCTGAAACTCAGGTTTGGTGCAGAAACTAGATGTTCTCACCCATGGAGAAAAGCAAATCAAGGCACATCAGAGAGCAAGTTCAGCATCCGCAAAGAACTACCATGTCGCCCTGTCCCAAAAGGTTCACCCACCCCCTGCACAAGCTACATGGTGCTCTGTCTCCACCTCTCTGGTAGGGCCAGAAGGATTTATTATCCTTTTGCCTGTGAAAAAAGAAAAAAAATTTATACTTACCTCTTCTTGCCCCATCATTCACCCCCAAGCCTGGAGCAGGGCTGCCTGGTGTGGACTTTTCTCCAGAGAGGCTGGCGGAAGTCAAGTGGAGTAAATCCCATTACAGTCATGCTCAGGCCTTTGGGCTCAGCTCCTTCCTATAGTCATTTGTCAAGTGCTTTTCATCTGAAACATGATTCTGGGATTCAATTACTTTATAAAGTCAATATTTTAGGTCACAGCTTATGCATCAACAAAGACATCTCCAGGGATTAGAGTTTAGCGTAGTGGAGCTCTAAGTAACGTTCCCTGCACTGCTCCAGCTAAAAAAGTCAATAAGGTAGGTTTGTTTCCCCCACATTTCACTCTCCAAGGCTGCAAAATTATTGTTCACTTTTGTAAATTTAAGCCATCAAGAAGGAGCAAATGTTCCTGGCTTCATTATTTCCAGAGAGATAAAACAGGATTGCTCCACTGCCTCCTCTCTACGTTCTTGGCAATACTTTCCTCCCGCTGAGCTAATAAAGAGGCACGGGTCAAGCAATTCGGTCAGGATAGGTTTTGCCCATGCAAAGGGCCAACACAAGGTCTAGAGCATCACTTAACCCCCTGTGCAGGGGTGGATTTCAGGTATCAGAGATGGATTTTTGGTATTGGAGAGTCCTCCACTCTGTCTCAATTTTCTAAACCTCCCAACAAGGTTGTGCTCAAGCCATATTGTTAGTACCAGCAGTGTATTTCTAAAACCAGTGAGAATGAGTCCTAAACCCAGTGTCTAAACCCTCTGCAGTAGGCCACATGTGCACCCAATAAAACAGAAGGCAGTGCATTTTGGGGTAGATTCTGCAGTTAGCAGAGGTCTCCCAGGTACCTGCTAGAGGGGCCAAAGATAACCCAAAATCAGAGACTACAAAAACCTGAAGCATTTGGGCACGGGGTGGGGAGAAAGGAGTCACGCTGAAGACCAAACCTTGCACAAGAAACCAGAGCATGGGCATAAGGCAGCCCAGGTGAGAGGCAAATGCTTTCATGAGCTGGACTGGGAGAGAGACTTCCACCAGCCCTGGTGGAACAGGGCATCGTACAAAGCGCTGGTAAGAGCTGACCTGGGATGGTCTGCAATCCAGACCATGCAGCCAAGGAGATGCACTTGACCTGGAGCACAAGGGAAGGTTAGGACGAAGGCTGGGACCCAGAGGGAAGCCTCAGAGTTTGGTTCCTCTACCCTAGCAGAGGGCAGCCAGCAAAGGAAGAGGACAAAACCCCAACTATTTAAGCTGAAAGACAGTGTTACCAATGGAAAAATATCAGGATAAGCTGATCACAAACTCAATCAGGCTGGAAACTGAGAAAATTTCTAACGTTCAAAAGGAGAAAGTCTCAATGAGCTTTGTAAAGAGCAGTAGGAGAGAAGGAGGACGTCTGCCTGGTCTTTGGGTGGCTCTCAGTGGGTTAAGGAAAGGCAGTGAGTGCAGCTGTGCTGCAACAGCAGAGAACAGGAGATGGAGCCTCCCACCCTCTGCTCCAGTATTTCAGGCTCTTTTACGGAGCAGTACAAATGTAATTCTTCAGGGTTTTAATTAAAGGCTTCAGGCAATCTAAAGGAGAAAAAAAGTTTCACATTTGGGATGGGGGCTTTCTCCCTCCTTAGTATGAAACTTAGCTCAATACTAAATTAAATATTTCAAATTCTTTTTTCCCCTGAAATCATCCAAACAGTAAATTTTGAGTCTTTGTTTAACAGACTATCTATTGAACTTTGCCAAGGCCACAGCACTTCATAAATCTCCACTGAAGCCAGAAAAGCATAAAAAAAAAAAATTTTAAAGTTAATACAACTCAGATCACTTTCCAAGAAAAACCTCCAAGCCCAGAAGCGTGTTTTCAGCAAACAGACTCTGCAGAAGCCAGCCTGCTCAGCGCTCACTGAGGCACAACAGGGCCACAGTGCTCAAGATGGTCCAGGAGCAGTTATCTTGATGCACAAATGCATCCGCTGCAGACCCAGCCGCAAGGCCAGGACTCTCCCACAGCGTTATCGGGGTATTGCAAGCACTGCAACACCTTCCACATCAAAGCCAGCAGCTCAAATCTCTGCAACACCCACCGTGAACAAACTCTACAAGCAAACAGAGCCTCAGGACTTGTTTCTGCTCCATCGGGACATAGGCAGGAACTAATACCAGCGTGCTGAGCCACAACTTGCCCCAGGCAGCCAGAAGGTGCTTTCGTCCCATGCCTACTGGGCCAGCATTGCTGGATTTTGGCTAGCACCAACAGCCCCTGATCTCCTGCCTTGCAAGCTCAGTGAGGAGGAAGAAATGGGATGAAGGTGCCTTCAGCAAGAGAAAGAGAAGCTACTCCAAGAGAACCCATCAAGTATATTTAATTTAGGCTCATTAGAAAGGGAAAACAAGTCTGGCCAGTTAGCTGAGCAGCTAATCAGGATAACACACTGTGGGCATCTTAATGGGATTGCTTCAGCTGTGGTTAGGGCTAAATCACCTCCTGGGGCTGGGCATAGCATTGCAGGCAGGCCTGGGGCAGGCAGCTGGCCATCCAGGGCATCCACCCAAAATTACCCCAGCCTAAAACCACCTCCGAGGAGAAGAGATGGAAATCCTCAGCCCCTGCAGTGGGTCTTTGTGTCACTTTTCAGGAGTGCTTTAGCAGCGTGTTATCACCAAACACTCAGGGAAGACTGTTCAATTAACAGAAGTTAGTAAAATTAGAAGATTTAACAGCAGCAGCAACGTTTAATACCAGATAGCAGAAACACCCTCCTTTGACACTCTTTACCCATTGATAAGGTTTGATAAAGCTGTAAGCTTCACAGGCATTTTCTGGCAAATGAGCCATAAAATAGGATAGTTTAAGTATTATCCCTAAATGGTAAACCTTCCAATTATGCTTGAAGAAAAATTACTATACCCTGCTAATTATAGCATCCGTGGCTTGGATTTGTTTGAAGAGAAGCTCACTTCATTTAAAATAAATACCAACTTTGAAGGCAAGATGGGGGGGTGAAAAAAAAGAAGAAAAATTAGAAATGAAAGACCTGGAGAATGCAGAGCAACTGAGCACTCACATGCCATGGGTACGCGCTGCAGCTGGTGCACACCATCGCATCCATCCAGCTGTGGCCGTCCCATCTCCAGCAGCCACCTCCAACCAGGACCAGCCTGGTCCAGATCCAACTGCCAGCAGCGTGGTCCCACCTGCCTCCCAGATTACATCTGGCATGCACGTACATCACACCCAGCTCCATCTGCATCCCAAAAAAGGAATCCTTCCCCAGGCTCTCTGCCAGTTGCATCTCCAAGCTGGGACCCGCAGCCACCACAGAGGAGGCTGCAGCAGCAGGATGCTCTGCACATGTCAGGATCTGTTCCAGTTTGGGTGACTCTTCTTCTCCTGCCCTTTGGCTCCTGCCATCATTGGTAAGACGAGAAGCCCAGGTGGAAAGCAGAAGGAGGAACTGTGCATCTGCAGAGAGCAAATGGCTCTTGATAGCATTGCAGACCTGGTTTAGGGGTTCCCCAGGATGAGGATGGGCTCTCTCCTACGTGAGATGATAAAGGGAGCAGGATTAAATAGTGGGATTAATTCTCATTAAAAGAATATACCATTTAATAATAAAACTGGTTTTTAGAAAATGCCCAAGTCTGGCTTCAGTAGCTACTCAGGAGGGAGATCCCGGCAGCACAATTGGTGCGTTACAGGTGACCAGGACCCAGAACAGAGCCAGGCTCAAAATACCTGCATAAATACATTTATTTATCACAAACTCTATTTTTAAGGCCATTTCTTCCCAGACAGATCAGCAGGAGGTTTGGGAGCTGCTATCGGCTCTATTTACAGCAAGCTGGAATTAACCTTGGGACCTTCTCTGCTCTCCAGAAGGCATTGCCGTGTCCAGGCGATGGATCAAAATAAGCCCCACACTGAAATGCTGTCTGTGGTAGCTGAATTATGGGCACAGCCAGGGCCACCGCCAGCTGCCCAGACACAGGCATAAATAGGTCAAAACCAAAAACGCTATTGCCTTGATTCATTAAATCTGAGTGGACAACAGCCAGCGTTATACTGGGGACAAAGCGCTTTTCAGGCACTTTGGGTGTGCTGCTCTGGGGTTTGCTGGTTGTCACCTGCAAAATTTGTTGTACCACTTCACATTTAATTTTCCAGCAGGATTTGGTGTCCTTGAGCAAAAGCAGCCAAAGGGGTAAAGAGCAGTAGGCACGGGTGAGACACCCACCACTGCCAATAGAAGAATTAAAGCTGTGACCATGCCTGGACGAACCAAGACAGAGGTTTTGATTTCTCTCATTGAAACATCACCTCTGTGTCCTGCGCCCACTTTAGTCGGGGTTGCAGGGAAGCAGACAACATAATTTCATTTGCTGGACGGGCAAATCTAGACTCAGAGCTTTCTTTTCCAGAATGAGCAACACCAAGGTCTTTGACCCTTCTTCGCTGCTTTCTCGCAAATTTTATGGACCATCTGGTGAGGCCCGAGGTGTCAGGTACCAGCTGCAGGTCTGACATAGGAAAAGTGAGCAAAGCATGGTCAAAAAGAGCCAATTTTCATGAAACATATGAAAATATCATTTTGGGCGCCACATACTGGTCCTTTTGGGTTAAAAGTTGTTGCGCTTTGTCAGGGAAGTCACAGGAGAAACAGTAATGGGTTTTACCCCGTGATTCCTTTTACTCCTTCACAGGGCACAGGCACACTGGGGAGAGAAAGGGGAACTGATGCAGAAAAAGGCAATAAGCTGAGAAAAGCAAAAAAAAACCACAAGCAAGCCAGACTTTTTCCCCTTTCAGATTATTTTTGAATAAAAACCTTAAGAATAAGCTTTTAACCTCTTTCATTGTTCCACTTCAACCTGAAATGTAACTACAAAACTGACTCCTCTGCTTATAAGCACTAATATCGTAGTAGTTATGAAGGAGAGCAAAGCTACTGGGCTGACAGATACAGCTCACAGGACTAAAGGGCCGAAGGCTCAGCACCCATAACCACAGTCAACAGCCCCCTACGACTGGACTCGATTTTACGGTTGGACTCGATGATCTTAAAGGTCTTTTCCAACCTATACAATTCTGTGATTCTGTGATTCTGTGACTGCAGGGCCATATCCATCCCTGCACGTTTTCAGGAGCACAGATATCTCCACCCACCCATCCTGTATCCATCTCCAGTGGTGGCTCTCGGAGCAAATTTCTGGGCATTTTTATCTTGGCTGTGAAAACAACAAAAAAATTGCTTTCTGCAAGAATTCTGCAAAAAGCTCTGTTTTGACTGACAATCCTGTCCACAAACTCAGTTGCCCAAAACCAAAACAAGCAAGGTGTGCAAATGGAGCCAACAATAAATTGTTCCAAAATGGAAAGGGATGAATATTCATGGCAATATTTTGGTTGCATCTAATCTATCTTTATAACAGACATTTCACTCCAGCACACCAAGGCTGGAGCTCTAAACAGCAACAGCAAGAAGAAACATAATTAGCATAAGAGAGAGTAATTAAGGATGCAAATACAGTAGATGCCACGCAGTAATTTCATCAGGAGGGTGGAAGAGCACCGAAGCTCCCTGGAGAGTGGGTGATGTGCTCCCCTTGCCCGTTAAACGCTATTGCACGGTCACACATACTACACGTACAGACGTCGTAAGTGTTTCACTCTGCTTGCACAAACAGAAACACAGACCAGCAAACATAACGTGCCAAGAGATTTCATCATGCAGGGAAGGAGGGAGTCTGAGGTTTGTATTCCCAAAGCACATTTCCTCTTATCTGGGTTTCGGCTGGGACAGAGTTAATTTTTCTCTCCAGTAGCTGGTATAGTGCTGTGTTTTGGATTCAGTATGAGAATAATGTTGATAACACACTGCTGTTTTAGTTGTTGCTAAGTAATGCTTACACTGGTCAAGGACTTTTCGTCTTCCCATGCTCTGCCAGGTGCACAAGAAGCCGGGAGGGGGCACAGCCAGGACAGCTGACCCCCACTGCCCAAAGGGCTATTCCATACCATACGACATCATGCTCAGTATAGAAACTGGGGGAGTTGGCCGGGGGGCAGCGATCGCTGCTCGGGAACGGGCTGGGCATCGGTCAGCGGGTGGTGAGCAATTGCATTGTGCATCACTTGTTTTGTACATTCTTTTATCATTATTTTCTCTTCCTTTGCTGTCCTATTAAACCGTCTTTATCTCAACCCACGGGTTTTACTTTATTTTCCGATTCTGTCCCCCATCCCACCCAGGGGGTGGGGAGGGTGAGTGAGCAGCTGTGTGGTGCTTAGTTGCCGACTGAGTTTAAACCACAACGCCTCTGAATCACTGTGGTCCAAGAGGTGACAGTGACAGCTTCATACTGCACTGAGAGCAGCTCAAACAAAGCCCTGCAATGGTACACAAGATTCCCCCAGCTCATCTTTTCTGCAGAGCTAGATGCCTGCTCAAGCCAAATGCAATGTACGTCCCTGCAGTACCCTAATCCTGACATGGATGCATTTTGCTGGCAGCCAGCCCATGCCGTTAAGTCGTCAGGTTACGTGGCATCACACGTTGAAAGCGTCCGATCCCTTCAGTGATGTTCAGAAGCAATTACTTAAACAGCATGTACAAATTCCTCATATGGATGCTTAGTTAACTGGTGGGCATATAGATGACAGGTTTATGTGCTTGCACGGTGAGCGGAGTGTATAAACATGAGCTTCGGCTGGGCTGTTAAGGCAACCAGGTCCAGAAACAGGGCTCGTTACGAGAGGAAACAAGCAGGGAATGAATGGCACGTGCCAACGGAGACTTTTTAAAACAAAAACGCAAAAAACCCAACCCACCCTAAAAGTCAAGGTGGCTCAGCACACTGCAAAACCAGGCAGTTTGTGGGAATGGGTGGTTTTTATTGACTCTTGCAGCAAAACAGTGCAAAGAGTGAAATCAGGAGGAACCATCTCTTGCAAAGATTCATTCTGCAGTGCAAAATAGCAATATCCAGAGATCGCAGAGATCCCCTCCACGCCCAGGCTTAAACACTGCCAGTGCCCCTAAACTCTTTGGGATCTTCCCAATGGGCAAAATATTGGCTGAACAGGACAGGAAGCTAAATTCTGCTAAAAAGGGTTCTACGTATTTTAATATCCGCCCAGCCCTCTGAGCCAAGTGACAGCCCTCCCATATAAATGCATTGCTCTCATCATAAAAGTGCTCATACTTTCTTCTAGGATTTTCAGAACCTTTTGCACCATATATATATCACACAAAGACTGGCTATTTTGAAAGCACTGAAAGTGCAGACTGCTGATTTTTAATATGCATTGCATTTTATGGCTCAGCTACCAGGTTAATGTGCAGTGTCAAGGATTTCAATGGGACTATATTTATAAGCATCATTAATTCATATGAGTTCATAATAATCCCATAATATGGAATTAGCAGCATTCTGCTTTATCCAAGGTGCTATTAAGATATATATCATGCAAAGAGTAAGGCTATTCCACAAAGCAAAAATACAAAGGCAAAACAACTTCAATAGCATGTTATTATTAGATACTGAACAGTTAAAGAAGAAAAGCTTGTTGAACAGAGGTGGAAGCTGTATTTTATGTGCTTTCCAGTATCACCACTGCTGCACAAGGAAGAATGAAAAACCAGACTGCAAAAGCCAAGGGCACAGGAGGACCATCGAGCCTCCGTGGGGTGCTGGAGGGGAGCCCTGCGATGGGGATGCCCTGGTGAGCAAGGCATGGCACCTCCAGCCCCTCTGCTATCAACACCAAGCCCAGGCAGCCCTCACCCATCCCCACGCCACCCAGCTGCATCCCCAAACAGCACGTATCGAGCAACAGGAGAGTTCGGCACCTTCCTAAAAAGTTGTCCAACTCCGAAAAATAGGCTCCAGTCCTGCTTGGGATTACATTAGTTATGCAACATTATTCAGCCGGGAGCAAAAAACTCTCCAGTATGCTTTATTTCTTAACTGCCATTATGTACTCTAAGAGGGAAGTGTTCAGGAGGAATTAGGAAAAAAGCAGATAAATGAGCAGGGAATTTAGGACTGGGCTCCTGGGACTGGAAGTGAAAAAACCACGCGGCATTCACCATAAAACCTGCCTTGCAGGCTGAAGATGACAGCAACCAGCTTTGCTTTTCCAACTCCGGGAAAGGGATTTCCTTGGATTGTTTCACAGTTGTTCAGTTTGGGAAAAACTGAAGAAAGGATGCCCAGCACTGCTCCGGTTCCTACCGATGATGCTGAGCACCATCAAGCAAGAAAACTCCCGCAAGCATCACCATTCACAAATCACTGCTATGTTCTGTCCACAACATTGCTAAATAAAAAACAGAAAGGGGAAGCGAAATATTTCACCTACAAAATCTCGACAAAAGCTCCGTGAGGATGAACCTGCATCCATAGGTCTGAGCTCTCCCAAATGGGGTGGCTGCAGGAATTGTTTTAGCAGCGTACCAAAATAGGCATCGGAGCTGCAGTACCCGGGGCTGTTCCCTGGGTCTGGCTAATTCACCAAATCAGACATAAGTGCTGAGTCAGAGAGCAAATTTACCTCCAGCTTTGCAACAAATTAGCAGCATGCAGATCAAAACCGCACTCTTGTTATTCAGCTTTTGGGAAATGGATGGAAAAGTCGTTTTCGTTGACGGGCATAGGGACCGGTGAGCTCAGGCACGGTTTCTCCAAAGCCCCGTGCCACACCACTCGCTGTCCCAGGCAACTTGCTGCAACCCCCATGCTGAGCCCCCCCGGGCCATCTCAGGCACCTGGGCAACTCCCCCCTCCTAAAAACTTCCTCTCCACCTTGTTTTTTGGCTTTTTTTTTTTTTTTTACCTCCAAACATGTTGCTACAGCAACCCCAGCATTTTATCGGCGCTCAGGGGAATATTCATCTCCAGTTCCGCTGCTCCATGGAAACACGTCTCAGCAGCCCCTCTCTCTATCCCTGCTCAGAGGGGGAGAAGCTGACCCCACCACTCCGTGCCCACTGGAGCACGGGGTCCACACCAGCTGAGCAATGACAGGGGGGTGGGACGTGCTGTAGAGAGACCCTCTTAGCTTGGAGGACCACACAAAAAACCCCTTGCAATGACCAGCCCAGAGCCCACAGCCTCTGCAACGCAGCTGTGATGCCCACTGGGCAAAAACACCGAGTGTGCAGGAGTGGGGGCCCCGCACTGGCACCCATACCCACCATAGGGGGGATTCTGTTAGAAATAATTCCCTGGTTTGGTGAAATGTTAATACTTGGTCCATAACCTGCTGAACGCAGCAGGACACGTATCGTCTAGCATTTCCCAAGACTTCATCCTGCAATGTGCGCTGCACATCTGCCACGCATTTAGAGCAATCTCTTTGGGGACCAGCCTGTCCACAGGGCCATTGGAATGACACTTGCACTGATGTTATGCAGCAAAACCACATCATCATTTTCCATGGGGGTCTTTGAATATTCAAGTGATGGAAACGAGATGTCAATTCTGCATCCGGCCATGCCCGGCGGTGCACAAAAAGAGACTCGTACATGCACGCACACACCAGCACAGCTGTTGCAGCCCCACAACCATCTGCAGGACAGCCAGCATGACACGGGCAAAATGGCAAAAATTGCCATTTCCAACAAAATTAATTCGGTCCCTTCATGTGTATTCTGCAGCACCCACGTCTCTCCCCTGCACCACAGTCACGATGCTTTCCAGCAAAAGCAAACCCTGGAGCTCTAAAGGGCTCTCCAATGCTTTGGCTGGAAAAGACAATCCCAAAATAATCCAAACATGCCTCTAAACTGGGAAAGCTCCTTTGCCTTAAGGTGCCATTGCCCTTTCTGGCTGCAGAGCAGGCGCAAGACCCAGTCCCCCACCACCAGCACATCACAGCAGGGAGCCCTCTGCCTCTGACCCACCGCGGAGCGACTTGGAGGTGGGAATTAGCTAACCCATATAACATTATATTAGATTATAACATCGAGCAGATATGTAAGTAATTATTTAATATAAAATTATTAACACTAAGTATACTTCTTCAGACTCTAAAGGCAACTTGATAGCATCACGCAAAGGTCTCTCTGTGGTGGTGCTACCCCTCACTGCCAGCACAGCACCGGCAGTCTCAGGGTCACCCTTAGGCTCTGCAGTTTCCATGGCATTTTTTGTATATTTAAATGCAAGACACTGTTAAGGTTTCCTTGGCCAGGGCCAAAGTTCATTAATAGTCCAAGCAAAATACTCAAGCGCTTAAAAATAAGCAGAAATGAAGTGCTGCGCTGGCCTGCAGATAATAAAATAATATATCTGATCATGCAAAAGTAAAAGCAGAGTTCATCCTTTTGATTTTGCCTAATTTTTTTTTTTTTTGTATCTTCTAAGTTTTCCCTCTCCCAGTTTCTCAACTTTCTGCTTTTTTCACAGAAGAAATGAGTTCTCTCCACAAGACCTCAATGAAGGCAGGAGGACAGCAGGGGTACCTCCTTCCAGCCCTACTAGAATGGGTTTTCCTCTCTTGTTTTCCAGCTGCCTTACTCATATCTCAACATATTTCTTCTCTATGTTACTAATAAGCAGATTTTCAGCCTGTTGGAATTTAAGATAAAATTAATATATTGGCAGATATCCACAGCAGCTTCTCAGGTGTTCATATTGAAAATTATTATTTTCAACAGTTCATGGCTCATTTCTTTAAAATTAAAATTAGTGTTATGGCAGCCAGGGATAATTTCCCAGATGCCTGCACAGAGGAGAGCATAGACCTGGAGGATGTGAGGAATGAGGCTGTGCTGCTGTCGGACGTGTCCAGCTTTGGGGCATCCTGTGTCTGTACCACTGAGGATGACCTTGAACAGGGGCCCCCGACCCAGAGACCAGTTGCAGATGAAGCAGAGGTGGGCATGCTCTTCTTCACTTCCCCTGGTTGTCCGTGTTTGGCTGCCATCGGAGCAAGATGCTGAGCAAGATGCATGGTCTGAACCAGCACCACTGGTTTCACATCTTCATGCTATATACTTGAAGTCAAGCAGATTTCTCTCTTAAGCACTTAGATCTCACCATCCCATTGAACTCCAGACAAGGATTTGCCCTAAAAGCTACACTAGAACACTAGAAAAAGTGGGATCTGGCAGAAAATGTTGTAAAGGGCAGGACTGGAAATAATAGCACGTGCATGGACCATCTCCCAGTTACCCATGCTGGGTATTTAAGGAAAGTATGTAGGTGCATGGAGCAGCACACTTTGGACAAGTGTTTGGTTTTGGGGTGGCATCCTGCTGGGTGACCTGGCAGCAGGGAGGAGGATAGCCTCTATCTCCACTAGCTACTGGGGAAAAAACAAGTATTACGGTGACCACAGCCCTCTGAGGGGCAAGAGAGAGGCAGCATTTTGCTTTAATTCACTCCATCTTCATCCCACCATGCTGCACAGCTACCCTGTCATGTCACCTCCTGCCACGGCGTGGGGACCCGCGGTCTTCAGCAGGATGAAGCACCGGGTACTGCACAGAGCTCTTGGTTTTAACTGTGGTCCCGGCGGAGGGTCGATGCCACGGCCGTCCCTATGGCGTGTCTCTGGGACACCCAGCTTCTGCGTCCGTCTCAGGTGTCCCCAGGGGGAAGGTCCTGCTCTCGGCCACCCGCCCGGCCATCACAGCAGAGGCGGATAATCTGCTCTCCTGGGAAGTCAGGCAGGGAGGCACAGCCTTTGCTCTGTGCTCCCGACAGCCCCATGCAGCACGGTGAAACAGGGACGGGACGGGGACCCTTCCCAAAGGCCATAAATGCCTGCAGCCTCCACGCAGCACCGAAGCATCCTTCTGCACTGTAAATCACTGGGAAACATTAATAAACAGCTCCATCTACTGACATCCTCACCTCCGAAACCCAGACCCCCGCGGCAGCCCAGATTCATCATCCAGAGGCACTCGTGGAGTCGGCCACATCCTGCCCGGGCCAAGCACGCACGGGCTTTCATCCCAGGCACAGCCCAGGTACAACCCATCACAGCCCCATGGGTCCCCTGCAGGGGAGCAAATCTCCCAGAGCAGCTCAGTGCCTCCTCCTGACCCAGCTCTATTAGAATTCCCTTTGAATTTCAATCAATTGACATTAATTAAATCTATTTTCATCTTGTTGAGCGACATGTAATATCTCTTTAATATTGTATTTCAGCCAAGGAGATGAATATACATGTGATTAAAAAAAGCTAACAAGCCAAGGAGTTGAAAAGCAGCCTCGTGACACCTGTGTAGCGCTGGGACATAAAAAGACGTAGCCAAGCCTTCACCGCCCAGAAGCCACCCTTTTCTTCAACACCGAGCAGTGAGGTCCCTGCGCGGCCCCTGTTGAAGGACCAGAAAAGGGACAACAAACCTCCCTCTCACGCAGCGTCTTCCTCCAGGGGCTTTCACGCCTCTGAGAAACGAGGCCAAAATCGCAAAACCTCAGCCAGAGGCACCCAGAGACGTCGCTCCCTCCCCAAAGCTCGTTCAGTAACACGGCACACAGGCAGCTCTCCCTCACCTGCAAAGCAACTGGCCCTTCACCCCTGTTCTTCCCTATGCCTTAAGGTTAAAAAAAAAAAAAGAAAAGAAAAAAATACATAAAGCAACGCAGACAAAGAGGACAGACAGATTTACGATCAGAGCATTTGATGGAATTGCAACAGTGCATTCAGACTGTGCATTTATTTTACAGACCATTTATTTTCACATTTGTCGCAGGTCTTTGGGTTACCCTAAAAGCACCCCTAAAACCCCAAGCCCCTTCCCTGCCCCACGGAGACAAAAGGAGGCAGGACACCTGGATTTCTGCAGTTTCCCCTGTCCTTGAGAGTCAAATCCTGCTCTCTCCTCCAGCGCAGAGCAGGATTTAGCTGTGTCAGATGCCCAGAAGCATCACGGTGATCAGCGCACACAGGGATACAGTGACTCCATGTCCACTTTGCCACCACATCCGTCTTTCCTGGATTTTTATTTTTCATTGATCAAGTCCAACCCACCTCTCACATCCCACATTTGCAGGCAGGTTCAATGCAGAGGGGAGGGGTTTGGTCACTAATTCGCACGGGCAGCATCCCCAGGACACATCTATGTCTCCCAAAACCCTGGGCACCCCCAGGATCTCTGCTCTCCATCCGTCAAAATTAAAACCATGGCTTCTTTCCTCCACATCGCTGCTACCAAGCAGCAATTGCAAAGCACCCATGGGAGTAATGAGCTGCGCTCTGCACCGCTCTGCCAGGGGGAAAGTGTTATTTACAGCCAACAACGGGATTAAAGCTTCAAACTGCTTTTAAATTTGGAAGAAGGAGCTTGCACTTGGGGAGCTCAAGTGTGGAGAAGTCGCTTGCATGGAGGAGGAAGGAGGTGACTTGGAGCTGCTTGGATTGAGCATCGGGGCGGCTGCAGCTGCACCTTCCCTCACGCTGACCCGGGGATGGGAAACACGGGGTGGGAAATTAAGATTGAAGAGGAGGACGTCAACAGGACCACAGGCCACTCACAAAAAAATAACCTGTAAAAATCTGTCTTTAGGGTAAACAGCAAAGTGGTTGGAATAAAAGTGTCCAAGCGTCCGTCCTTCCCCACGCACCTGCAGGGATATTTGGGCAGCGGCAGCCACGCAGGGACTCGCATTTTTCTCTTTCAAAGGGGTGTGTTTAAAAATCCCAGCCCAATATATAGCTTGATGCAGTTGGATGGATCCTTATAGCTAGTCCTGATTTATTTATTAAAGCATTTGTGGCTTTTCCAAGCAGCTCAGGGACCCAAACTCCATCTTCCGACAGGCGTGGGTTGGGCGATAGCTGCTGCAGAGCGGAAACAGCATCCGCTCAGCTGCGCTCGCTCTTTCCAGAAAGCTTTTTGCCCAAAATCTTCAGCCAAACCAAGAAATGCCTGCGGAGCAGATGGTGAGTACTGTCTGGGGGATTTCCAGACTGCCTTTCCCCACTGTGCTGAGCAGCATAAGCTCTTCAATAAGTCTGTCGATGTCCACCACGTCTCCTGCCTCCCCCAGAAACCCCTTCCCACGTGTCCGCAGAATTAAACTAATTCAAAAACCCTTCAGAAAAGGGAAAAAACCCTTAGAAAAAGACCCGACTGTGAGCTGCCATCCGAGGAGATGCCCAACGCTCCCTGGCTGCAGGAGATACCTTGTGTAGGCACAGCGGGCTCATCGCCCTTGTCACCAGCGTCACCGACGGCAGCTGCGCTGCCAGCCCGAACACGTTTCCCATTTTGGCTATTTATGGCAGGATAGAGCGGAATGTGTCAGAGCTGTTAAGCCCCTGGCAGAAGCATTTTGAGCTAATTATCACCTTCTAATCCCTGCCAAAAGACCTGTAGGGACAGGGTTGCGTTAACAGGGGTGAGATACTAAAAGCACAGGTAAGTGGCGCGGTGTCCCCGATGGGCACCACTACCCCCCCGGGGAGCCAGGGCCCCCCTGCTCCTGCCACAGGGTCAGCTCACGTGTGTGCCTCCGCTTCACAAAACTCCACCAAAATATTTGGACCCAGGGAGATAATCACATTGGGGAAGCACCCGTGTCCCCAAGCTTGAGATAGAGAGAAAAACTGCTGGAAGAAAGGGAAAGAGGAAAGGTGGATCCCACGTTACGGCAGAAATCCTCCCAGCAGTGCTGTTGTGAAAAGGTGCTTTGAGCATATTTTCTCAGGTGAGGTGTCAGTGTCTGCACTGAAGCAAAAAAAACCTGAAACTGTGCAATTTTCCAAAACAAGCTTCAACTCACACCACCTTTGCTTGGAGCGGCATGAGGGGCAGGTGACTAATGGAGGATGCTCTTTCTCAAACCAAAAATCCCACTAAACTGAGATGCCAGGGCTGTATCAAAGCTGTCCAGGTTCCTATCCAGGGCTTAAGTGTTTAATCCAGGTTTCATCCACACACCAGCGATGTGGAGCAGGAGCTGGAGGGCCGTGCACCGGCGCAGGGCTGGCACACGCCCGAGGACCGCTGGGACACCCGCACCCCGGAGGGATTTTCAGCCAAGCAGAGATCACAGCAAAGACAGCAAGAAAATGTTCCTTATGCAATTTTAACTCCATTTCACAAACTTAGTTTCATTTTCTTGTTAAAGTTTAATATGTTCCTCGGAGACGGGGGGAGGGAGCTGTCGGCGCTGCTTTAACTCTCCCCATGGCTCAGCTGGCATTTTTTATTTGTGTTTCCACTCTCAACAGATAAATCTGCTTTTATCTCCTTCCTAGTTACCCAACAGCCTAAAAAAATGCAGAGGCGGGAGGAGGGGACAGACATCGTGTAGGAAATTCAATGACGCCAAATTTACTGCAAGGAAAGGAGGGGATCCTGCCTCTTTGTTGAGTGTGACTTGCGCATCGCAGGTCATTAGAAATATTAATTAAAGTGAATTAAGCGAAAGTTAGCATTAAGAAACCCTTGAGGGGTTTGGCCCCCTGTAACACCCAAACATAAGTTTAGGCTATAAAAAGCAATGGAGGCCCCCAGCTCCCAGGGTCACCACAGAAGAGCTGGGCTCTAACAGCACAGTCAATGAGCTAAAATGCAGAAAAATAGGGAAAAGATGTGCAGCAAAGTGGTACTGGATCTTTTCAGTAAAGGCTGTCATGGAGCACCTGAAATTCCCTTTGCCATTTCTCTCTATAAATGTCATCCTCAGGCAGATACTTTGCTATAAAGGGATGATTTTTTTTTTTACTTCTGCATGGAGTAGCTGTTTGTTTGAATGTATAAATAGTCACAGCCTCTGTCAGGGCTCCCGAGACGGCTCGGCTGCCAACTTCTGCTCCCTTGCCAGCGGTGTGCCCTGATTTTCTCTGCAGCTCACCCCTTCCCATCCTCCATCCCACTCTCCTGCCAAAGTGCAATGAGTTTCGCTGAAAAAGTTTAGCTTTGACCTATGTCTATATCAGGAGTTATTGCTTTTTGGATCCAAAGGGGTTTTTTAGGGCACTAATCCTCCCTGTCAGCAAGGGGGTACTCGGTGTGTTGGTCCGGGCTGGGAAAGGCTCATCAGGATTCACCGCACAGGGCTGGGGCTTTTTGGCAGGGAGAATTTAGGAAGCAAAGGAAAGAGCAAGGCAATAAACATCTCTCTAATGGGCACGTTTGCGACGGCAGCGGAGAAACGCACCGGAGGCATTTTCTTTTCCCCGAGATGGCAGTCTGAGTTTACCCTGTATGACGAGACCCTGCAGCCGTTAATGACTGGAAGAGCCACTTCCTATAATTAGATTTTCATAGGTGAAATGAATTTAGGCGGGCTGCGGTGAGTGATTACGAGACTTAATGACAGTCTCTTTCCATGCCCACGAGGATGCTCGGGGAAAGCTGCATTCCAGTTATCTTCACCAGAGGCAGGAGTGGCATAATTCGATATATTTTTACACAGTGAGGAGAATGGACTCCTGGTAGGCTTAACGTACCTACAGCTCCTTACGGGCACAAGTGGTGGGAGATGGCTGCGATGGGGGAGTAAGATACAACACGGAGAAATCTCCGCCATCCCCATGCGTACACACACATCCTCCTCCGCCACCACCCGGGCAGGCAATAGCAATTATTTACCCTCGTTAACATCAGCTTGCTTAGCACCAGCCTTATCCCTTGTCCACCTGGGATGCAGGATGCCCCCATCAACACTCCTGCTCTTAGAAACACCCTTTATCGGAGCAGATTTGGTGTCTTCTCTGCACACTGCATTTCCGATGGGGCTGTAGGAACTCCCTGGGAAGCCACACCAGGACCTGTCTGGGTTTTCTCCCCCAAAGAGTGCAGCCTGGGTTGGGGCAGTTTTCATCTGTGGGAAGATGGAGTTGATGGAGCATCATTTTTTTAGTCTCCCTCTATAAGCGGCTCTTAGGAAGAAATAAAGCAGAATCGCAGTCACTCCCACTCTGACTCCTTCCACAGCTGCAAAAGCGGAGTTTTATGAATGTTGCAGCTTTAATATTCCTTTCAAAACAGGCTGTGGACATAAAAGGCCAGTTTGTCAATCCGTCAATCGCCTGGGGCTAAGCCACTAATTCTGCTGCGTTGTTGTGGTTTGCATTGAACAAGCTGGCTTTCCAAGATCAAAAAATCTTCTCCATCAGCGCAGGGTTGCAGCCACAGCCCTCCCTGATGCCAGCACTCCCCCCTTCCCTGGGAGCAGGACAAGAGAGTGGCAAACTCAAGGTTTTAACACCCTTAAATACCCCCATTTTCCTTATTTCTTCTGGAGCTTGCAGTCCGCTTTTGCCAGCATCATGTCACCCAGCATAACACTATGATAGTGCTATATCGGACGTGCCAAAACCCCTTCTGCCAAAATCCATCCTCTGGGTCTGATTCATCCAGTGCGGGACAGGAGAACGGCTCTGCGATGTGGATTTTGAACTGGGGGGGTTTTGCATCCCTCGCTGCATCCCTGTGCCCCCCAGCTCCAGCTCGGGGACCTGTGCCCAGGCTGGCACCACGCTGCTTGTGTTTGCTGGAGGGACCCTCTCCTGGGGATGCTGTAACGTGCCGGGCGATGCCAGGTTTCCCATGGCTTTAGTAGCCTGGAGCTGTTAAACCACCCAGCACATCGCTACTTTGGGCTGCTTTTGTGCTCCCTGGTACCAGCTTCAAGCACAGCTTGGGAGATTTCCAAACTGCCAAGCAGAAAATGAGAAATAATCAACTCTCAGACCCAGTAACATACAAAAATTACCATTTTTCTTTCAGATCCCATTCTTGTTCCTTCTGTCCCAAGGCTGACTCCAGTGGGGTGCTCCCGAGGTCCTCCCTCACCTTTCCCCGCTCTCCCACCACCTCGTACTTGCTGTGAGTTTCTATCCCAGAGTAACTCTTCCAGGAGGCTGTAAAAAGCAGTTTTACATTAACCAGCCTAAATAGCTGCCCAGACTCCATCTTCCAGTGAATACAGCATTGTAGAGCTCCTGCTGGAAACATAACAAGCGCTTGTGGGGAAGTTCATGTCTGGGGGAGAAGGGGCCTTTAAAAGAAAGAGAGAAATAAAGAAAGAAACTCTCTTTCTGCAGTGGTAGTTGAATTAGACCCCTTCGAACGCCGGCATCTAAGTGTGGAAACCGGCGCTGAATAACCACAACAATCATCCGCACCTGCCTGCTGACCACTAACTTTTAAGAGAGAGCTATTTAAAAGCAAATTGTTGGATATTCCTTTGCCGGCAGCAGCTAGCTGGCATTTAGATGAAATGGCTGCCCTCCAAGAAAATAGCAAAATAATGACAGAAAAGCAGCCAGCTCTAAATACAACAAAGCACAAGACAAAGTCAAGATGAAAACTACTCTCATGCCGGGGATGTGGGCTAGGTTCATTGAAGTGATGTATTGCTGTTCCCACTCTTGCCCAGAGCAGCTGCTGAAGCTGTAATGGGCCACGTACAAATCTCGCAAGCCATGTCCTAGCAGGACATCTGTAATAACTGGGCTTTTAGATACAGGAGATGCATGAAATGGAGCGTCCCAGGCTCTGCGGAGAGCAAAGGACTCTGTTAATCGACAGCGATGCACAAAATGTGGAGGAGACCCTATCAGGCTGTTTATCCCCAAAAACTCGTGAGGGCAAACAACCAGATTTCCACTAATCCCAGGGCTGATCCCTGCAGGCACGAGCGTGGGAGAGCACCGGGGCCCTGTCAGAGGTGTCCGTCCCCAAAAAGCTTTCAGGAGGAGAAGTTTCCCCGTTTGACTGCTGCCATTTTTTTGTCAGCATTGGCTAAGCTCATCTCTTGCATAGCTTTGAGTTGCAAAACGTTAAAAAAACAGTATTTTCTCTGTTCGTGGTGGCCCTTGCTCTTCTGTGCAGTTTCTCTCTCTAATAAGGGCTTTGCACACACTTCGTCCTTTGCCGCAGAGGAGTGTTATTAAAAGGTCTCTCTCCTCTGCTCAGCCAGCTGTCCTCATAAAATGTGGGAATTTAATACCTCTAATGAGCTCTGCTTTTCTGTCAAATAGGGTAGGAATCGGCCAGCGAGTTAGAGAATTAGCACGAGCGTTAAACCAGCCAAAAGCATATCCACATGAAATACATCACCCACTTCTGTCTTTTGAGGGTTCAGATCCAAAGCCAACCCCAAACCATGGTGAGTTCAATGCCAGCTCACAGCCACACTTGGAAGCAGCCTCAATACATCAGCTGTGAAGGAAAGGTGTGATTTTCCCTCTGCCAAAGAACTTTGAACAAAAATAGAGGTAAACGAGTCCTCGGTGAGCACTGAAAACAGCTTCGGTTCCAGAAGCATCCAGCTCACAGATGGACCACCTTAAAAAAAAGAGCATTACCACTGAGGTATAATGAAAAACGGTGCCGTTTTATTTGGTATATCATGAGCTGCATCTCCCTGCTGTACCCGCTGTAACTGGAGTGCCGGCTGTAGCAGGTACAGCCATATCTGTAAAATCTTCAAACGTTGCCTCCAGGCAAGCAGTTAATCTTCTTTCCCTTTGTTGATAATATTTTTTCTGTAGGTTATATCTGTTAAAATGCAATTTGCACTCCCCAAATCGGAGGACAGGTTTCGTGACAAGGAGAAGCCTTGCACCGAGACACTGATGTGCTTTTTCCGCATCCCAGACCGGTGACGGCAGCCGCCGGTACCACGTATTACATCTCTAAACACAATAAAGTTTCATTGTTCATTAGGACGGCTGCAGCGAGGCATTGGCGGAGCGATCAAATAATTGTTTCTAAAAGCACGTCTTTATGATGCCTTAACGTGATGCTTTAAAGCATTGTTGGGAAATGAATTGAGCGCAGGGGGTAGGAGATTTCAGCCTTGTGAACAGCATTATGCTATAAATGTTGAAAAAAACTGGAGAGCCATAGGGCTGAAGGTGATCAAGAAGTTACTGAGGTCAACCACTTCCCCAGCCACAACCAACTTCATTGAGTCATTCCCATGAGGTCCTTGTCTGACCTGTCTTAAAAACCTGCTATGACAAAGAGGTCACAGTCTCCCTGGCCATCTACCCCAAGCGCTTGCTTCTTTCTTTCTTTCTCTCTTTCTTTCTCTCTTTCTTTCTCTCTTTCTTTCTCTCTTTCTTTCTTTCTTTCTTACTTTCTTTCTTTCTTCCTTCCTTCCGTTCGTCCTTTCTTCCTTCCTTTCTTCCTTCCTTTCTTCCTTCCTTTCTTCCTTTTTCTTATTTCTTTCATACTAATGCATAAATAAAACCAGCACTGCTGAGCAAACTTAAAGACTTAATTCCTGTTTCAACACCCGGTACAGCATGTGGGTCTTCCACAGGAGCCTGGCACAGGCGACCCACACCTGCCGGGGACTCACCCCCAGCCCTCTTCCCCAGCTCTGCTCCCTGGTCCTTCCCCACCCTGCATTTCTGCTGCTGATTGCTCCTGCTCCACGGTAGAACCAGCTGTTTCCCTCACTGACAGCCATTCTGGTTTTCTCAGACCATTTTTTTAGATGGTTTAGTTCCACATTAGTTTTCCAGTCTGGTTTCCCAGGCTGATGCCAGCGTGGTGGGGCCATCCTCAACCTACGTTGCTTCCAGTGCACCTGGTGTCCCTTGGTTTGTGTTTCAGCTTTTCAAATTTTGTTGCCATTTGTTTTCATCATTCTTTTCTGCTGATTTTTAGTAGTCAGGCTTGTTGTCTACTTCATATACACCTCTTTTTTGACTAAGACCAACAAAGATTTCTTTGAGGAGTTGCCTATACTCCATAGCACCTTCCGCAGAAGGTGCCACCTGCCATTCCTCATGGCCACTGTGCTTTGTCTCCTGGAAATGCATCATTTTCAGTTTGGGCTCTTCTTTCTTTCATTCCACAGTGACTTTCAGCCAGTTGGCTTTTCATCTTCATTAAGCCAGCTCACCCTCCCCTTTCAGCTAGGCCAAGTCTAGAAGCTCCACTTTTCCAATCACTTATTCCACCTTCTATTATACCTATGAAAATTAAAAACTCCAGCTTCTAATCACTTGCAGTTCTTGTCTTTCTCAGCCGACATCCTGCCAGATGGGGCTTTGCACCCACTGGACATGAGATGGTCTGTTAATTGTGTTTCCCCAACACACTAAGACAGAGCAACTCCTGAACCAGCACATGTCCATCAGCTACGTGGGTTATGTATAACATGATAAGAAGAGAACTGAAGCTACTGCTTGTCCAGAAAGAAGAAAAAACCTTAATGGCATGTGATTTGTCATAGGTGATCAGCAATGCAAGTTCATGGCCACTGCTCTAGCACAGCGCTAGTTACCTTGGCCAAACGATCACAGCACCTCAGTCTGGTTGAGGAGGCACCACTGTCTGCTCGAGGAGTCTGAGCAGTAAACCCTCTCAGACACATCTGTCCTGGCAGCAGCTGAAAGCAGCAGTACCTCAGAGGACAGGGGGATCCCAGAGCCTGTCGTTCACAACCAAGAACAGCTTTCAATACCACCTTCATGGAAGAGCTCAATTTTAAAACCAACAGCCGGGCTTTAAATCCGAGGCATGTCCTTTTGGATTATTACCATCCTTCAAATACTGCCAGGGAATCTGTGTGCCACACATACCCAACTTCAGTGTTTAGTTTGGAAGATGCCTTCTGCTCAGCTTGGGTTATTTTGGACGCTGCATTTTGGGCAATGAGCTACGTTGCGTTCTCTTTGCTCACGACGGGGATGAGACAGCCCAACCATGCAACCGACACAGACATACACCAGCGTCACACACGAGCAAGCCTTGACATCTCCCTGGAAGGGACAGTGCATCCTATTGACATGATCTCTCGTTTTGGTATTCACAGGAGCTGAGTCTCCATCTCAGGTCTGTGTGTGCTTCTCACAGCAGGAGATATGAAGACTTAACATCTCTTCTCCAAGAGCCTGCCACCTGAGAGCATGGGAAAAGGAAAAAGCAGCCAGCTCAAAGTCCAACAAAATAACCACCTAGAGAGACAACTAAGTGGACAACTTTAAGATGTATAAATTATCACCACTTGCCTCAGTACAGTTCAAAAAAAGAAATCAATCTTTATAGTTGGAAAATGACAGTAGCTTATTTAATTTATGACAAAAGCAAAGACAAGAGGAGAATAGTATTGAAGATTACACTTGCCGAGTGCGATGCTGTTCTGTAATGTAATGAAATGAGTTAAGAGCAAAGTGAATTAGTGCTACAGGCTGACCTCATCCCGCTAATCCTGGAGAGCAATAAGAAATGGAAGGTTGCATTCACCAGCTTGGTTTTCAAGGTCAGTGAGGACCAAAGTGGCCAGTCTCCTCTCCCTGTGATTTTAGCATTAACTGAGTGGCTGGCTGTGATCCTAATTTATTCTAACAAGAATTACTCCAGTGCCTTTGGCAGGTGGGTAACTCCTTCGGGAGCAAGGAGAGCATGAGAATGAGGGGCTGCAGGTGTCAAACCAGCTCCCACACTCAGGTACCTGGTCATCTCTTGGTATTTGGTACTTTGCACCAAGCAGACTGATAGGACTGCAGCAAGTGGTGGCTCACCCCAGCGCATCCTGGCTGCGTCACTCTTGGACCGATCCTGAGGTGGTCATCATCCATCCTGCTCTTGGCTCCTAAATGATTCCTGTCTCCCTCTTGTGCCCTTGCTCAGAAAAGTTATGGATGCTTTAAAATGAGTTTTGTTTCAAAACTATATTTCTCATGCCCTGACAAGAACTTACCCCTGAGCAAAGTGCATATAAAGTTTTGATGGTGGTAATTGCCCACCTGCTGAGCTGGAATTTTCTGCAGGTAAGATTGTCCTCCACAGGGAGAGACAGCTCGAGACCCTGGTACAAGACACCGGCCGATGAAATGTTTTGCAGATTTATGTATTCTGGCTGCAGCTCCAGCTCTGTCTTGGGACTGAATTTCACGGTGTGCAGAAGGCTGTATGCCACCGATCCACCACGCCGCCTGGGGACAAGCAGGCGCTGGTTACACCCGGAGAGCTGCTCCTCCCGCACACGGCACCGTGAGATTGCCCCGTAACCAGGAGCTAAAGGCAGAGAGAGGATGGGGGTCCGGCAGGAGGGTTTGTTCAGGGAAGGGTGCTGCCGCAGCATACCTGGTCTTCTGGATTATCCAACAGACAGAGAAGAAAGGTGCATGAGGGTGGGCACTGCGGCTCGTTTGGGGACAGATAAATTTACCGGATCAGACTGCCATCGGCTTTGACGGAGCCGATGTCAGAGCAGCTTTCTTGCAGAGAAAGGCTGAAGTACGCAGCATTATCTCTTTGGGAAGACGGACACCTGGGCTGGAAGCTGAGCTGCAGGAAATAGAGCAAATGCAGCATTTCTCTCTGTGATGCACACAGAGGATCCATCCTTCTCTCATTTTCATGACCGTAACTATTGATCTCATTGAGTTATGCCTGAGCTGTGATTGAAGAGGAAGGGAAAGGGTGGAGGTCATTTCAAAGTCAGTGAGAACACTGCTTTTTAGAGGCAAAATCACCAGACCCACCAAAGAGAGCCATGTCTCTGTATGCAATAGGGTGAGGTCTAAAATAGGAAAAGGCAGGATAAATCACCGATAGATATTGTCCTGTTTATAGCTGGGAGGGATCAGGCCCAGATGACTCTACATGGTGCTGTATGAGGAATAAAACCATTGCAAACAACCAGGGAAGCTGCAAATGTACCTGCAGGAGCTCAGCGGCTGCAAAGCAGCAAGTGTCATCAAGCTGGTGTTTAAGCACCCAGGTTTTCACTTGTACTCACGGTTCCTTAGCTTGCAGTGGAAAAGCAGTGATGACCTACCTCAAGGAGCACCCATATTGCCTTGCACATGTGACATTGTCAGCAATGGCAGAAAGCAAGCATTTCCAACTGTCTTTCAGCCCCTGTTTCTAAGCACTCTCCATTCATCCCATAGATTCAAAGAAATGACCACCATTCAGCTGATATCACAGCAAAAACCCGATAGGAGCAGAGTCCAGGACAAGCGTTCTTGCAAGACAAACCATCTCACTCTCAGAGCCTGCATCTGAGAGACTTTTACACAGGACGCAGGGTCAGGTTTGGGCAGGAGCCTTGCCACAGCTGCCAGCACACCGCCCCAAAGAAAGGCCACCAAAGTCCTGGGATCCGGCTGCAGGCACTGGGTTTGGGGGCCCTTGAGGAAGGGCATGCGTGGCTGGCCAAATTCCCAGTAGGAAACATGGCTTCAGTGCAGCTAAGATTTAATTTAATTGTAAAACTCATTATGTGCTGGAGCCTAGAGTCCTGGGTAGCTGTCATATTAAATATGAAGTGCAAATAAATTTTACTACCAGGGGTTTTGCTTGGTTTGGGTGAGCACTCGAGCCTATATACCTTTTGGAAACTTCTTAAATCCCCAGATCTCCGCAGCTAATCCTGTGAGATCACCAGCATGACTTTTCCAAGCCTGAGGCAACGGAAACTGTTAATTCCTGAGCGTTCATGGAGAAACTTGGAAGCTCCACAGGGAAGCCTCACAAGGAGCTCAACTAACCTGTACCCGTCTCCTTGCAGTGGGTCCAAAAGATGGGGAGATTTGCAATAAGACCTCCCAGCATATTTGCACCATTGCAAGAGTTCAGGCCATGGAAGGAGGTTAATTTGGTATCGCTGCTTTGTGCATGTACCTCCCAGACCACAGGGAAACGTCCAGAGATGCCTTGTGTCGTGAAGACCAAGGGCAATGCAACATCAAAGACACTGGGTAAAGCATGGCATGCATCCAGGACGGAAGCAAGGCAGAGAAGTGCAGATAAAATTTTCCCCTAAAAGAAAAGGTTTTGAGCCTGATCTTCACCCTACAACACAACCACCTTGTGCAGACAAGCAGAAAGCAGGGTTTGGAAAACTCCTGGGGGAGCATCAGCTGGGTGGGAGGCAGCCCCGTCAACACCACCCCGCACAGCCGGTTTAAGGCATTTTCCATCAGAATGACAATTAATGCAGCAGTAGGGCGAGGAAGCAGCCTGGTGGGACAGCACGACTGCCAACATGGCTTTTAATACACTCAGCCCTGGCTGGGCTGGTCCTGGAGGCACACGGACGGGCTTTTGCCCCCAAAACACCGCTTTTCTGGTGCCGATGTTCATTACCTGCCCAGGCGGCTCTGACCTTTGGCAGCGTGTGAGTTCAGCTCTAGAAATGTCACTGCTGCTTCTCATTTATGTGTTTCTATTAATCATTTTCTCCCTTCGCACGCAGCCTAATCAATGGGGACAAGCGCGCAGTCCCTCTAACCGATTCCTATTATTCCTCATTACGCCCTTTGTTCCAACCCTCTGCTTCCCCATCTGGTATTAAACCCTGAGACCCCCCATCCAAGCTGTCCTTTGACTGTCTCTGTAGGGACAACTATGCTTTAGTTGTGTAATCAATTAGCCGGGAACCAGACCACTGGCTCGGATACCTTCTTAGAGCAGCCTTAATTTTGATTAATATCTCTTCATGACTTTAAAACCATATAGGCATGATTCCCTATCCAGCCATGCTTGTTAAAATCATTAATCAATCTATTTCATTCCCTCCAGACGCACCGAGACCTTTCCAGTTGCAGCCATCCAGCTACCGCTGCTGCAGAGCGTTATTTACTGGGTTTGCTTCATCCCTCTGCAGAGAAGAAATCCACTCACTGAAGCCGAAAAAGCCAGAAATATGTGTTTATTTCAAAGTAATTAAAAGTTACCTCCTGCAGACAGTACACTTTTGAACAGCTCTCTCCGTGCTGAAGAGGCTGGGAGCAAACGCTTTGCTGCTCACCCAGAGGGTCACCCCAGCCACTGTCACCCAGAGATTTTGCCTCTCATCACGTCCTTAGCACCTGCCTAGAGGAGAGGCAGAGGAAAAATACACACACATGCATGTGCTCACATACCTGTATATAAAAAAGATGTCTCAGCTTTAGACACCAGCCAGTTTAGGTCCTCAAAAGCCACACGTCGCAGCCCAAGGGCCCATTTCAGAGCCCCAGACCAGCCCATTTTATGCCTTCTTGACGCTCAAAGCCCTTCCCATCCCAATTATACTCAGCCCTCTGGGAGAAAAACACCAAAGAAATAATGTTTCCTTTTACGTTTTCTGTCTGGGATTCCCTTCTCTGTCAGCCTAGCCCAAGGCACAGGTTTTGGGGGTCTGGACTTCACAGTGCGATGCAGGGCACTGTCACTGGTAACGGGGGAAAGTAAATGGGAAACCCTGAGTGCGGCCACACTATAGAAGTGCTCTGTGGGGCTTTCAGACCCACAGTCCCCCAGAAGGAGAGGGGACACCCTTTAAGGCGGAAAACTGCAAGTGGGAGAGACACAGCATCTTTTTGATATATCTTTTGAAATATGGCACTGGCAGGGATAAGATAAAACCACGCTGCTCTGTAATAAAAGATTCAAGGGTTATTTGTCAGTTCTCCACTCCTTACCCCAGAAATTGTTTTCAGCCAACCCTTTGATCAGTTCTCAGGCCAGAAAAGGCAATTTTTTTGTGTTGCAGGACAGACATCCACCCCCCTCCGGGAAAAGGGCATTGCTCCATCCCTTTCACCCACCCCGCTGGTACTTTTGGGACAGCCTCTCTGCAAACAAGACTGCTCACTTAAAGTATCTTTTCCCCTTGGTTGCAAAGATATAACTACCAAAGGTATAAATATAAAATTGCAAAGACACATCAGGACTGGTGTGGGTGCAGCAGGGACCATGGCCAAGTTCTGGGGCAGGCACGGATGGATGGAGGACCTCAGCTGCAGACTGGGACTGGCTCCAAAATATCCCAACGGGGCTAGGGGTCCTAATTTCAGGTTTTAAGCCCATATCCATCCAGCAATCTGGTTTATAGCCCAGCTGCAGCAGCTGTGCCAGGGGCCAGTGAAAATGCAGCATGTCTCAGAGGGACCCAAAGGCAAACTGAGACGGGAGGTTTCCCTGGAGCACCTGGACCACGATGCTGGAGCAGGTGTCTGCAGGTGGAAAAAGACCCAAAGCACCAGCAAAACCACTGCATCTTCCAGTTGTCCTCCAGGGAGGGAAAGTCTCTCCAGCACAGGGACAGCAAAAGGCACTGCCAAAGGGAAAGTCTCCTCCAGAGAGGACTACGTCTGGGTAGCTGAAAGGAAAAACATTGCAAACCCACTTGGCAGCCACATTTCAGTCTGGCTTTGGAGAAATACAAGGGTTTTAACCATCATCTGAGAACAAAGGCTGAGCATCTTGCCAGGGACAAGCGACCCAGCAGAAAGTGCCTTAAAGTTCATATGAGTCCATTTCTGCACCATCCCCACGAGGATCCCAAGTCTGCTTAAAACAGATCCCTGTGGTTTTTGCCACGGCAGAAGAGACACACAGGACCAGACACCCAGCAGCGCAGATGGGACTTTGTGAGCCACATAAAACCATGTGCCAATACGACTTCTCTGCAGTCATTTGTTTTAAATGCCAGAATATGCTTCGGGAGCTCTGACATTTGGGGAATAAAAGCAAGCAGTGACCAACTCACCTCTCTTCATTAGCTCCTGTAATTGGCGTTACCGGCAGAAGGAAGCATGGCCATCGTGCAGGGACCAGACCCTGCAAGCGCTGGGTGAGACAAGGTCCATTCGGGATCGGTTCAGTCACCGATGGGTGCAGCACCTCACCCTGTTCTCCATCCCCTCCGGCAACAGCAACCCCTCGCTTCTCCCCTGGGAAGTCCTGCCTGTGGCATGCTAACATATATATTAAAAAATATATATTAAAAAACTCCCCATTCAGCTCTCGGATAATAATAATGTGCTTTACTGCATTTATCACTGCTGTTGAATACGGCTTTCTGCCTACTAATCACCATTTAACATGCCCCGCACCGCTCTGTTTTAGCCGGTGTCTCAGCAAGCATCGCCTCACTGGGGAGGAATAATTGATATTTGTAAGCGGAAGCCAAATCTTCAACCACACGTTTGCACTAATAGTCCGAGGTGGGCTTCAAACCTGGCCACCAGCTAAAAGGGGAGGGACACATTTCTGGATGTGGGTGATCCTAAAATACCATCTCCCTTCCTGCTACTAAATGGGCTTGTATCAGAGGAAATATTGATTAGCCATAACTTCATGTATCGCCTCGCACAGGGGGAACGTCGGCATCTGCTCACGATCATTCAAGTCCAACCCAAACGCTCCCAAAAAATCTGGAAATGTCCCATATCCCTACAAAATTCATCATGAGCTCTATGAGTGATGCACAGTTGGACCTGAAAATTTTTTGCCTGAGAATATCCAGACTTGTGGGACCCACTTTATCCCACAAAATCTTTAGAAGAGCGAGCCACCAGAGGTAGCCTAAATCCCGTGAGCCCGGCACAGCCCCGAGCCCCCAGACACAGCCCTGCCGCTGGGACGAGCACTTGGGAGAAGCAAGTCGGGCATCGATTTTGTGCCACCGGCTGCTGTGACACCTTACATCAAACACTGGGAAAGAGCAGGGGAAACATAACAGAGTTTTACGGCTCGTGTGAGCACACCGGTGTCGCAGACAAGATGCCATAAACTCAGGGCATAACTCCAGAGGATTTTCTGCTCTTCTAAGCCACAGACCATCTATTTGCCAGGGTTTGTGTAGTGCTTACCCAGGGTATATGCAATCAAAGCGGTGATAAACAATGCCTGCACACACACAAAAAAGTATATATCTGTGTTCCTAGATCTTCAAGAAAATCAGCTAAACAAAAAGTGGTCCTGAGCAAAGCTAAGTCCCCAGGCAGGGGCTGGCTGCTGGGTTTCACCTGCTGCTCTGAGCAAGGTAACGTTTTTCCCATCATTGCAGGGGAGTTAACGGAGAAGTAAAAAGTAATTAAGCCATCAGAAGGCACTGCAGACACATTAGAATCCCAGGTGTTTGGTTCGGAGGGGATTTTTACAGCATATGTGAAATCCTAGTTAAAATTCTCACGTTTTCTGTACGAAATCCCAATTCTGCAGAGTTACTGCAGGCACAGGAGGAGGATGACAGAGAAGAGCACGGCAAGGAGACTGTGCTGAATAAGCAAAGCCCCCACTGCAAAGCGTGAAGCTTTAGCCAGAGGCAAGACTTCAGCTACGCTCTTTGTCGGATTGCATCCAAGAAATCCCCAGCTTTGGCACGGATTTCCCCTTGCAGAGCTCACCTACGAGCCCCTCCTGGCAGAGGGCTTGGGGGAAGCATCACGTCAGTGGTTTTGGAGTTGTTTTATTCAATGCAAGCACGAGCCGTCAGTGCCGGAAGAAGGGCCCCTCTCTCCCACGTGCCTTTATTCTGATGAAATATTAACTTTAAGCCACCATCATCACCCAACAAGCCTCTTTCAATCTGGTGCCAGAAGAAAATGATAAAAATCCACAGGCTGCGAAGGCAGCGACTCGACTCTGCTGCGGGATAAAGCTGGACAGCTGAAGCTGCACAGAGGGAGAGGAGGGGCAGCTTCAGCCCCTCAAGTGATGCAAGATAAGGAGTAACTCATTCCGTATCCTACAAGTAATTAAATCGCTCAGTCCTGCTCAGCGACATGGGTATTGGCATTCAGCTTTCAACCCCTCTCTGTGCAGAGCCTGTCACCACCCTGCGGTGGCCATGTCCTGGGGACCCCTGGCTGGGGTGGGACGGGCAGGACTCCCCGGTCAGGCAGCGGTGGCCGATGGCCCGGCGTGGCTGCTACCTCCGTCCCGGGGGGACGCAGCTCTGGCTGCACACCGGGCTGAGCCAGCACCGCTCTGTCCCCCGTCCCTGCTGGACCCCTCATCGCAGCGGGGAAGTGGCCTGAGTTATTTTTCCCCATGACAGAGCCCAGGCGGTCACCCTTGTACCCCTCTCAGTATTTCAGCTCCCCTTTCTGCCCCCCTCAAAGCTTTTTATTTTTTGGTTGTTGCAGGTTTTTTTTCCTACAAAAAAATCACAGACCTGAGCTGGATGTAACTGCAAATGCAGCAGACCTGATTTCTATCCCTGCTGCCACCTACCTGCCCTGCTGCTCAAAAAAGCAAGGAGAAACATGGCGCATATCCCAAAACAGCCCCAGCAGGTCCCAACAAGGACTTCACAGCCTGACAAGAGCTCACCTGGAAAATCACAGGTAGGGGCACACACACATGCGAGTGCAGGGTGATGTTCTGCCTCTGGGCAATTTTCAGCCACCGTGTGATCAATGGCACAAGGTGCCACAGCGGCTGCGGCTCCGGCACCTTCCGGCACCTTCCGACCGCGGTGCCGCCTGTGCCACGGGAAGCACACATGGAAAACGTGCAGGTTTCTCTGCAAGGCGTATAAAATCATCTGCTTCACAAGCTGCAAATACAACGTGCTCCCTCAGGGCAGAAATGCATTTTCCAAACTCTCACGCTTCCAGACTCATCCTAATTACAAGAATCTCCTGGACTCCACTATCAACAACGAGGCAGCGACCTGGAGTTTACTCAGCACACTATTATTTAAGACTTAACACTGAGCATTTGGTGCAATAAAGTGATCTGGCCTCGTAAGACCAAGATATTTGAGAAAGGCAGCAGCTCTGTTGCAAGTCTAGTCAGCACTCTGAGCATCAGTGCCATTAGAGGGTATAAATATACAGAGGCTATTTGAGCTGAAATTATAATAAAATATTATACATTGCTCAGCAAGCTGATGTCTAGAATACAGTGGAAATCCTGCTACCAGGGAAGACATCAATTTGATTTTTAAGTTTGTTTAAAGCAGTTTTAACACTAAGCAAGTAAACATTTATAACTGAATAAATAGTTTTCAGTTTAGTCAAGGAGCATTCAGTGGATGTTGGCATAAATATTCAGTTATGGAAATTATTTGATTGAAATAGATTTTACATGCCATAAATAAACATTGTCTGCGATGAACACACACTCCCAACAAGCGGCGCGAATTAGAGAGCCACTGATGCCTGATGCCAGTCTTTGAAAATGTTTTATTTAGAAGCACTTCTGCTCACCACACAGCCAGCCAAATCCCATCTGCCTGGGGTTTTCTAGATGTTCATCTCGTCACGTTATTAAACGCTGGGAGCAGAAGCACGGCGGCAGGGCCAGCACGGCGAGTGCTGCAGCCCTGTGCCCGGGGGCTCGTCCAGGCGCTGGGATGGGGGGGTTTAGCAGAGGACTGCGCCGAAGGAGCAAACAAAATTGTAAACCAGGAGCCCGCCATACATGAGCATCGCTGGGGAGCCAGCCTGTTTGGTCTTGGCCACCTGCAAGAAATCAGGGGTGAGAAATCTGTGTGTTTTACCAAAATCAGCTGTGGCTTCGGTGCTAGAAGAGTTACAGCTGGACACAGGCGCGATGATCTCCCTCGAGCAGAGAGCACCATCCTAGCACTCAGCCTGGCTTTTAGCACATGAAGTGACACAGAGATGCGAGTTAGACTTTTCCAAAATATATTTATGAATAAATGCCCTCAAGTTCAGGAGTATTCGTGGTGCTGGCCTGGATGGCGATAGCTCTGCACAGTCTTGTAAAGAATCAGATGAGCTCAGCATTAAGCTGGAGAAAATCAGGGGTGACCTGACCAGGGATAAACAGCATTTTCCTGTTTGGGGTATGTTTTTAAGCTTTCTCTCCAAACTGACAGCATGTACAGAACTAGGGCATGAGGCTGACAGTGAAGCTGAGCCAAAAGCTGGAAAAGGGGGAAAAAAAAACCACCCACACACATGCAGAAGGAAAGGAAAGGCGAGAAGCAAGAACTGGAATTTCGGTTCTGATGTCACACCTGTGACACCACCACGGTCACACAGGACCCAAGCAGGAGCGAGGAGAGGGGCAGAGCTGTGGACTGTGCCCCAGTCCTGCCGTCCAGCGCTGGTGCAGTAGCAAGGATCCAAAGCACAGAGATTTCACAAAAGCAAGCAAGCACAGGGCAGCTGCAGGACGATCTCCCCGTGTGCTAGGGCTTACCGAGAAAAGCCATGTCTTTCTGGACACAGCCGCTCAGGCACACCAGCTGCAGGACCGTGTCTCGCCCAAGCCCTCACGACAGCGGCGAAGCCACGGGCAGACTGTGCCATCTAGCTTCTACGCTCAGACACGGGCTGCTACTCTGGGTTTTCTTGCGCACACCGCTCAGCCCTACGCACCGAAACCGCATGTGTCCGGGGACGGCAGAAACCCCCGTACCTTTGGAGTTGGAAATCTGTACTCTGCCGCAAGCCTCTCGGCAGCACAGACCGCAGGGTGGGTGGATGGAGAGCCTGGGTAAGACCCTGCCCAGAGTCACTCTTGGAGAAAGCCTGCCCGGCATTGCACCTGAGCATCACCAAGTGCCATCACCCGTGATCTGCAGAGCCGGCGTGGGTGACCCACTGCCATACCACAGAGGAACATGTCCACAGCACCCTCACGTGGGCAGTAACTGGACCTCATCCCACGCCTGGACCAGACACCTCTTGCACCTCTCCTGGTTGACCCTTGTGCCACCTGACCAACGTCCGGCAGACACGAGAGCCCGGGGCGCTGGGAAAGCTGCGTTTGGAGCAGCAGCTCCCACTCTGCGCCTGCTCAAAGCAACCATGGCCAACCGTCCCGTTTCTTCGCAAAACCCCCAGGTCCCTTTCCCTCAGCTTGGGGCTGGAGTGATGAACAGCTTTAAGCTCAGCGTACTCCGCTCCGAGCATCACCTGCAGCCAACACAGGTTGGAGAAGCCTCCGAGCCACCCCGGGTGGAGCTTGCTCCTTGCAGGAGCTCAGTAATGTCAATATTGGGAATATCCACCTCCCTGGACAAGCTGCTTCAACACCTCGCTCAGTGCAGAAAGTGTTATCCCAGTTTCACAGCTGGGGAACTGAACGCCGTGGCAGAGGAGCAGCTTGCAGAAGGGCAAGGAGCCAGATCCTGATCCAGGTGACGGGGATGCACCTTGCTGGGCCTGGCACTCACCTCGAGATGCTGCAAGTAGGAAAACAGCCTGAAGATCACCCCCAGCCCGGTCCCACAAGTCACCTGCTGCAATAAACCAGATCTCAGCAAGTCAAAGACCACCTCTGCACGCAGGAGGGTCATCACGAGGCACAGGCTTTCACAGCACCCGTGCTGCCACAGCTTACCTGAAGGAATTACACTTTTTTTCCTATCTGAGCATGTCAGACATATTCATTTTCTAGCCTAAGGATGAGTTTAAGAGCCACTGTTTTACCCAAAGCCTTGCAAATTCTTCCTGGAGCCTCTTGACAACCGTACATTTTATCTGGTGCATAGTCCAATGCAATTTAGTGTTTTTTTCAACAGTCCAAATCCCCTATAAAGTCTATTTCAGCAATTACAGGTTCATCTCTTTGAAAGCTAAGGCATCACTATCTTTTACTTGGCTCCACGTAGGCAACGTTATTTCCCTACAGGAAAACATGTATTAGTTGTTCGCTATTAATGCAAAGTCCTTGAAGAGTATTTTGATTTTACCAGTTCTTTAGGGGAATCAGCAGCTCTTCATAAATCATTTTGCTTCCAAACAAGTTTTAGCTTCACATCTGTGCACCTTCAGAGTCTGTAACCGTTAGCTTTAGGAAGAAACAAAATGCAATTTTCACGATGAGCTCAGGAAATTCAAGGTTTTGGCACCTGGTCTTCATTGTATATTGGGCAATAAATACCTAGTTAAGGCAGCAATAAGGTAAAAAGGCATTACAGTTTGTACTACACCACCTTCCCACTAGACTTAAAAGATGGGAGCAATAGAATGGGAAAAAGGCAAGAACATTTAAAGCGTTTACAAAATTACAAGGTGACAATTCAGGTATTTTAATGTGTACGAAGTAATTCAAAAACATATTTTAGCTTTGTTTTCAAAGAGGAAGCTGCTTTTGAATTGCTATCCCTAGCTATTTGGTACAGAGGGGTTTTTTATTGTTATCGTTTTCCACCACATAGATAACACAGATGCTCTGGCACTCAGCTCTCGGGACCAGATCCTCAGCTGCTTCAGAGCGGCACAATTCACCGCCCTGCAACAGGACACATATGGGGCAGAGAAAGAAGGTGCCCCAAAGCCATTTTACCATCAGAAAGGAGCGTTGCTCAGGAAAGAGGGACAGATATCCACAACTCCCTGCCGGACTTGAATGTCTCTTGCAGCTCTGAGCGTCCAAATATTTCTGCTACCGCTGCCGTTTTCAAAGCTCTCAGGCTGGTACCCAGCACGGGGGCATCCTCCTGTCACCAACACGTTGGTGGGGACAGGAACCACACGGACATTTCCCACCGGGAAGTGCCACAAGCACAGCTGTGCACCTCTAGTAGGTAGCAGGAGGCAAGCCAAACACAGCTCTGTGTTCAGATTCCAGCAGTGGGAACGCAAAGACCCTCCCATTTTGCATCTTTCCTGATTCTGTGTTTCACTGAAATTTTACACTACGTTCAGTTATTAAGAGGTCTATGAAAAGAGTGCGGAGTAAAAATGAGAAGCATCTTTCATAGTAAGAGGCACGACTGGTTATCAGGATGAAGTGTTGGCAGTCGCAGTGACCTACCATCTTAACACAAACCCTTGGTGTAAGGCATCTGGTTTCTCCCTGGCGTCAGGACGCTGCCCCAGACAGCACGGCTCAGCACACGGAGGGAATTCGCTTCTCTGGACGCGGCCAGGTTAACACCACACCTGCAACTGCTCCCCCGCGCAGGCAGAGGCACTGCACAACTGCAGCGTGTGGATCACACCCTCCTTGCCAGAGGTTAAGAAGCTCAAAGCTCTCAAATACAAAGCTGGCATGACATCCACTCCTCGCGTTTCATGCTTCTGCCGTTATCCTCGTCCACAGAGCCCAAGCAACAGTTTAACCGAGTGCCACCAGCTCTGCAGCTCCCCTGCAGCACTCACAGCGATTCGCATCAGCTTTTGCACCACAGCTCCCCATCCTCCACTGGGGATCGGGAGCAGCCAGCAGCAAAGCTGACCCGTTTACTTGCTTCCCTGAAAAAGAACACATCTTCCTGATTGTAACACGGGTTAAAATAATGCTTAAGAACAAAAAAAAAAACTTACTCTTCCCCAGTGAGTGTCCCCCTAACATAAGAAATTCAGTACTCAGTTAGAAAAGCAATTAATGCTTTCTGATTTTTCAGAATCACACTGAAGCCAAACGCACCCCATAGGATTCACCTCCCTGTGTACATCAATGGAAACTGAGAAAAAAAACCAAAAACAAATCACCAGAGGAACTAAATCTTTTTCTTATTATTTATTTAGTGTAGAGGCTCAACTTTACACTGAAGAGTTTCCAGATAGGAACCAGGGATTTAACCATTTCTCATTCAAAGAGCAAGAGGCCCAACAACATCCTCAAGCTGCAGCAAAGCTGAGCCTTCCTCAGTTTAGCACCAGTGAGAACTCCCCAAGTGACCCCAGATCTGCATCCCTGCGTGCCACACAGGGCTGCCTGTGGTCGTGGGAGCAGTCAAAAGGAACTGCTTGCTCGCCGTCATCCTCCCAGGTTACAGCAGGCACGCCACGGCTGGTCAGCACCTTCACGCGCGACGGTCTACGTGGCATTTTGAGAGCTGGTGCATTGTTAGAATGTAGAAACCCTTGCAGAAATCTGCTCAGTCTAATGTTACTGCCTCAAGGCAACAGGAAGATGGAAATCCTCTGAGCGAGACAGCCCCATACAGTTATCTTCTAATTTTTGTATCAGGCTTTAATTATGAATTGGTCTTATTTAGCCTCCCAGGATTTGCTGTTGCTTCCCTGTAGTTAGCTGTGGGTTTAGTCCCCTTGCGATGAAGCCATAGTAGCAGTCCTTAGGATGATAACAGCACGTTTTCCCCTAGATCATAGAATGGTTTGGGTCAGAAGGGACCTTTAAAAGTCACCGAGTCCAAGCCCCTGCCATGAGCAGGGACATCTTCAACCAGATCAGGTCGCTCAGAGCCCCGTCCAGCCGGACCTGGAATGTTTCCAGGGATGGGGCATCTCCCACCTCGCTGGGCAACCTGGGCCAGTGCCTCACCACCCTCAGCATAAGAGATTTCTCCCTTATATCTAGTCTAAATCTATTATTTTAGTTTAACAGACCTTCCTCTTCTGGTTGACATACCTGTAGAAGCCCTTCCTATTATTCTTTGCATCCCTTGCCAAGCTCGGCTCCAGCTGCACCCTGGCCTTCCTGACCCCATCCCTACACAAGCAGGCAGCGTCCCTATGCTCTTCCCAGGATGTCTGTCCCTGCTTCCACTGCCTGCACAGTGGATGTAGGTATTAACCCTGCTTTAACTCACGTTTTCACATTTACTTTGTGTTACTTATCAAGTATTCTTCCAAGTTTCATTAAATTAGTTTCAGATCATTCCTAAACCACTGTCACCAACTGACTGGCCATGTCAGCACACAGGTCAGCGCAAGTTTATCCAGACAGCTGGGGAAAAAGCCGCTGGCTGAGCTCCACGCTGTTGCTGCCAATCCGCAGCGTTATCCCCGCAGCCCTTCAGCTTTTGCCGTTAACACCCCTCACACCCCTGCTCAGCAGCCGCACGTCCCCAGAGGTTCCTCGCGGGAAGTATGACATTAAAGCTCACTGAAGGCCAAAAGCTGTGACATCAGGCATGCCTGCCTGCTTCTGGCAGCCCAGTGCTGAGCTCATGCCCGCAGGATCCATTAGATCTCTGCTTCCATCACCACAGAAACCAGAACAGGGTCCATGACAGGAAGGTACGGCCACGCTTCAGCTCAGTGAGGTACTCACCGAGGACAAGGATGAGGGGACAGTGCCCTCTTTGCCTCAGGAGGCTTTACCACCACACAGAAGCAGCACTCTACGCAGCAGGCCAGTGTCTGCGTTTGTTCCCCTTCTCTCCTCAACTCTACCCCATCTTGTTCAGTTTCATTTAATAACCAGTAGGACAAAAATAAGAAGCCAGTGGGGATTCCCAAAGTAGACACAGAGCACTTGGCTGGAAGGGATCAGCCCATTTGCCATTTCAGGCATCATCAAATCGTTCACCCGGTCAGCAACCTCACACAGAGCAGTGCAGCCTCAGCAGAGGCACTCCAGAACCAGCCAGAACAGCAGGACAGCACCCCAACACCTTTAATCCCCTTCGAGGGAATTGCAAAGCCTAACTCCAGGCCTTTGGCACACCTGACAAGTGTTTATTTGCCCAACTCTCTTCAGTCCTATGATACCACAACCTGTAAGTGGCTAGAAACCTTGGAAAATGCCAGATGAAGTCGAAGGGGTGTGTGGCTCCAACCGTATTAATTCACTTGCTTCAGAGGAAGGAAGTTCAGGCTGCACAGCACATCACACATGGGCTCCAGCAGACATCTGCCCTGCCCAATAGCTGCCACTGGCTCAGGACACTGTTTTGTCTTGTTTTGATATCAGTTGTAACTTTCCTCACAGCTTCCCACACCCTGAGGCACCAGACCTCCCAACAAGCGAGGAAGGCTCGGGCACAAAGTCTGAGGTACAGCTCTGCACCACAGACACGATGCAACATCACCATTTTCTATGTCAGAAAGAGCAGTGTGCCAGTATCTCACCCAAGCAGCTCCAGCATTACCAGCAACTGCACACCAGCAGACTGCCTGGCCGTTCACCTACCAGTCATTTTAAGTAGACCACTCTACTGCTCTGCTTGCAAGCCTGAAGGCTCAATGACATCATATAAGCGTCAGCACTCGAGACCACCTGGTTTTGTGAGGGAAAGCTGAGGACACCAGAGCAGGCTCATTTAGGCCTGTCTCCAGGGCAGCACCCACCCCTCTGGGAGGACCACGCTGAGGGACTGGAAGCCTCGTAGCCACTAGAACCTTTACAAGAGGCGAATGCACACACGTCAGTCGGGCAAGGAAACTATTTATTAAGTTGGGCTGTGCCAAGACGCTGTACATGTGTCGGGGAGGACCAAGGAAGGCCCCGGAACTTCTGGCGACAGCCTCATCCTCCTGGCGCTCAGTCCAGCTGCAAGAGAGCGAGAAAGGCGAGAGGCGTCAGCGGGAAACGGCACACCCGCCCCTCCCGCACAGCCCCGGTGCCGGCGCTCACCTTAATGAAGCCGATGTCTTTGGCGTACTGGCGGAAGCACTGCCGGCACATGTTCAGGCCGTACTTGCGGATGAGGCCGTGGCGGTTGGAGCACACGCGGCTGTGAGGGGAGAAAAGAGCAAGGCCGGTCAGGGCGGGTAATGGCGGCGCGGGGTAGGAGGGAGAGGAGGGATGGAGGGAGGCAGCTGTCGCGGCCCAGGGACCCCGAAGGGAGCCCGGGCGGCCCCCGGGGTGCGCACTGACCAGGAGCGGGAGCCCTGGCCGAACTTCCTGGGGTGGCTCCAGTAGAGCTGCTGGTGGCCCATGCTGCCTGCCGCGCGCCGAGCTGCGAGAGGAAGATGGCGGCCGGCGCATGCGCTAATCAACCCTGCCCCGCATCCCGGCCTGCACCGCGGCGCGCCCGCCCGACAGGGGCTCCCCCGCCCCTCCGCGGCGTGACGTCACGGCGGTGTGACGGCAGGAGAGGCGGCAGCGCGGGGCCAACAGCGCCGGGCGCGGTGGCGCGCGCCTGTAGTCCCAGCTACTCGGGAGGCTGAGCCCGCCGGATCGCTTGAGCCCAGGAGTTCTGGGCTGCAGTGCGCTATGCCGAGCGGGCGTCCGCGCTAAGGCCGGCATCAATATGGTGAGCCCCGGGGAGCCGGGGGACACCAGGTTGACTAAGGAGGGGTGAACCGGCCCAGGTCGGAGACGGAGCAGGTCAAAGCTCCCGTGCCGGTCAGTAGCGGGATCGCGCCTGTGAATAGCCACTGCAGCGTAGCCTGGGCAACACAGAGAGACGCGGGCTCCTTTTGGCCCCGCGCGCACCCGCCCCACGCGCCTTTTGCCCCCCGACGCCCCGACCCGACGCCCCGCGCGCTACCGCCCCCTGCTGGCGGACGCCGCCACCCGCCTTGGCTACGCATGCGCCGCTGACACAATCAAACCCTCGCGTTCACGAATTAGTTACGCTGAAAATTTTACAGCCCAACTCCTCTCCTTACAAAATGCACGTGCAAAGACACTGCTGAAGGGCCGCCCTGATCTGGGGGGGTTTTGCCCCTCCTCATCTCATTCTGCTTAATGCCGTGAAAACGGCCTCTCCGGACAGGCAGCGGGCGAGGCCGCTGCCAGCAGCAGAGATGGCAGCCGTGATGGCAGCCGTCTCTTGGCCCACCGCGGCCCCGCAGGGACCAGCCCGGTCCCTGCACGCAGAGGGGATGGTTTCCACCTGCCTTGCGCCTTCGAGCCAGGAGTTCTGTTAAATTCAGTGGTATTATTCCGATTTCTACCACACCACACCCGAGCTTAAAGCAACTCTTCCCCAATGCTGAGATTTCACTATTGGAGATTCCCAACCTGCCCTATCTCTACCAATCCACTTTTACATTGCGAATTCTTTAATTTTTCAAAGTTTTCACTTTATCGAATTTCTCCCTGTTATTTTGGTAATGAGTGTTTCATAAGGCCCCGTGTTCTCCTGTTGTTGAGAAAGTCTGAGGTACCGTTACCAGAGTAATCGGAGGATAAAGGGTGGCACTGGCATCTAAATCAACCAAATGGCAACTGCACGTCACAGCGGATGAACGTGGCTTTTTACCCAAGCTTGGTTTCTGAACGCCCGCGACTCTTGTTTCTGGTGGTGCTACCTGAGCCTCTTCCAGCAGCACACCCACCCTTCAGCCGACCCAGCCCCGCCACACTGGGGGCAGGAGGCCATCACTGAGGTGATGCTCTGTCACTGGCAGTCGTTTCTGCTGTCACTGCGCTGGGCAGAACTTCAGAGGGAGCGCTGGTACCTTTGCAAATTAACACGCAGAGGGATTCCTCGTAAACCTTCTTGTATTTCTCCGTTACATGCCACAACTGTAGAAATCGTTCAAAAGATGTGCCTGTGGTGCTGGACCTGCAGCACAGAGCCGCTCGCCCCGGTGAGCAGCCACATCCCGCCACCGAGGCCGGGCAACCCGCCTGCCCTGTTCCATGTTCCTCGCACCCTGGCCTGGGCTCCTTGCTGCTGCCAGCATGGGCAGTGTGCCACCCCCGGTGTCCCCTGGTCACCGAGGGACCTGGTCATCAGGGACCAGCGTGTCCACAGGGCTGCTCCCCCGTGACCCCTCACACCCGCCGTCCCCTCAGCTCCTCCATGTCCGCTCACACCCGCCGTCCCCGCGGTTCCCTCCGTGGCCCCTCACACCCGCTGCCGCCCTCGACGCTTCCCGCCGAGCCGAGCCGAGCCGAGCCGAGCCGAGCCGAGCCGAGCCGAGCCGAGCCGAGCCGAGCCGAGCCGAGCCGAGCCGAGCCGAGCCGAGCCGAGCCGAGCCGAGCCGAGCCGAGCCGAGCCGAGCCGAGCCGAGCCGGCCGCCTCCTCCAGGGGGCGCCGGCGCACAGCCCCGCGCTGAGGGCCCCTGGCTCGGGCTGCCCGCGGCTGCTGGTGCTGCCGGTGCCGCCGCCGCCGCCCTCCCTTCCCGCCCTGCGAGCCCTTCCGCCGGGCGGCTCCGCGCCCCCTGGCCGGCGGCGGCGGGCGGCCGGCGGGAGCCGCGGGAGCCAGGCATCGCGGCGGGCGCCTGTGCGCGGAGAGCGCGGGAGGCCCCCGGGTGGCGCCGCGCCGCCCGGCCGCCGCCGAGCGGGCCGTTGGTCGGCGGCGGGGCGGGCGGCGATGCGGCTGCAGTGCGAGGTGGAGGTGGTCAGCCGGCTCCTGCCCACCTGCGGGCTGCGGGGCCGCGGCCGCGGCACCAGGGCGCTCCTCTCGCTCGGCCGCCCGCCCGGACGGGCGCGGGGCGGCGGCGTTTACCTCATGGTGTGCACGGCGCGGGACCGGGCCGGCGCTCGCTACAAGGTGGGGACGGCGGCGCCGGGGGGAGCCGGGGCGCGGGGGGGGGGGGGGCCGGGACCGGGGCGGGTCCCCTCGTCCCGGCGCGGCTGTTGAGCGCCCGCTGTGCTCGTAGGTGCAGGAGAACATCGAGCGGTTCTTCACCCGGTTCGTGGAGGAGGGCAAGGCCACCGTGCGCCTCCGGGAGCCCGCCGTGGACGTCTGCCTCAGCAAGGTGGGTGCGGCGGCCGCGGCTGGCGGCCCGGGACACCGACGAGGAGTCGATGCCGTGCCCGTGCTCGAAACCGAGCGGCGTGTGGAGGCGGCAGGGTGGCTCGCCGGGGTCTGCTCCGCGACCGTGCTGGACGGGCCCCGGTGGGTCCCCAGGCTGTCTGCTTGGGGTCCATCGACAAGTGCCACACAGCGACTAAGTCTTGCCTCAATAGGCGTCTTTGATCTGCCACAACTTTGGCATAGGAGATGTAAGCGAGGAAGCATGAAGGAGCTTGGCTTTGTATGCCCTTATCAGGCTACAGCAAAAAGGGAAATTTAAGGGACCTCACTCCTTTTCTGCCAGGAAGGGTGGGCCCAGCTTCTTTGCTAGGCTGTGTTCTGATTCTCCCTTCTTCTGCTCCCTCTGGAGAAACAGCAGGAGCAGAAAAGTCCATTTTTCATGTTGTTCTTCGTCGCTTGTTTAGAGAGAAGCAACTTTTTTCATCTCTCTGATACAATATCTTGCTCTTTAACTGTAAATTCTATGAAACAGTTATTGCTTATAGTCTAATGAAAAAAACTGGATAATACTCTTGTCTTAGTGGACAGTGTGCCCACTGTGGTTTTCAAAGCTGGAGACACATGGTATGGATCAGCAGTACAGGCACCATCTCGCCTTAATGCTTAGCTGATACTAGGACTCACCAATGCATTTATTTACAATTCATAGGATATTTGGAAGCTGTAAAGTGTTTTTAGGAATGCTAAACTCACGAAAGAAAGAAAATCACATATTAACGTTCAATTTTTATGTTGTTATGGTTTTTTTCTGTGTTTTTCCTGATTACTGTTCCAGTAATCTTTTGTAGCCTTGTAGAAGAGGAAAGCAGGACAGCTTTTCTAAGACCTTAGAGTTAGAATGTGTAAATAAAAGCAAATAATACTGATTTTTTTGTTTGGAAAATCTCTTTGACTTTCTGTTGCAACTCTGATTCTTTGGCCTGAAGGAGATCCTTTAATAATTTCAGTGATGTCAGACTGAGCAGCCATAATTATGAGTGGTGAACTTACTCCTTCACAAGCAGAATGCTTTCTCAAAGGGCCTGTCTAAGGAGAAATGCACAGGGTGTGTTTCAACTGCAGCTGCGATGGCCACCGACAACAGTCTTGCCAGAGTGGCGTGGAGCTCGGGGCAGGCTGCAAGGTCTGCTTGAGAAACAAGGTGGATGAATCTGTACTCAGGACAGTGACTTACTGAAAAGAAAACAAATATGACCCAGCAAGAAAGAAAAAGCACTTAGTGTATTGGGAATAAGACCAGCAACTGAATATAAGCCTGAATATAGTTGTGGTAGCCCAAGATTTTGCAGAATGTGGCACAGTGCTATGGGGATCTGGAAGTACCTTGTCTGTGCAAGAGCGAAGGCTGTGGTGGTAAGGAAAGCAGCCTTAACTTGATGAAGAGAGCAGTTTGCGTTACAGGGTTAAATATAAAAGAAGTAGTGTGTGTCCAAATCCAATTTTTTCTTGTCAGAAGCAAATGTGCTCTGTATCTTGCAAAAAAGAAAACTCAGGCGTGTTGCGTTAGATCCAAAATATCTACATCCTTTACCCCGAGCATTTCTGCTGAAGTGTGAGAAGTCAAAAAGTTTGTCTTGGAGCAAAGGTAGAAAAGCAGGCCTGTTGCAAGAAGATCTACTAGTAGTATAAAATTAGAGAGGAAAGGTCTGTGTCTTAGTGCTACAAGATCTAATTTAGACCCTTTATAGGGCCTGTAAGGAAACTGTGCAACAGACATTCCTTCAGCGTGGGTAGTAATTTAGTTAAGAACTACATCTGTTGTTTGCTGTTTGATAAGATAGCCCACAACATTGTTAGACTGAAATGAAAGTCTCAACCAAATCTAATGAAACAGGAATTAGAATAATGACCAGAGTTGCTCCGAGGAGGCTAGGTCCTCGCTCCCCATTTTTAACATAAGGTTCGCCCTCATACTGTCAAGCTCCAGGAACAAATCCACTGAATTCTTCCAAAGCTAGTGATAACATATATTCCTCTTAAATGTTCCAAATCCAGAAACCCAATTTAAGATTATTGATAATTTTTCCATAGTGTTTCTGCTAGTCTTTCATAATTTCATTACAGAAAGGCTTCTTAACTCTTACAGATGGACAAAAGCTTTGTAGAAAAGAGATTTCCAGGTGTGACTATACCGATTGTGTGCAACTACCATGCAAAACCCCACTCTTTGTATTCTGCCAGGCAGTGCGATTTGCTGTGTTCAGCCACATCAGAAACTGAGAAACGTTGGGCTGGAGCATTCAACCCTGGAGCAAAAATAATAAAGTCACCGTGGGGTGGGTTTTTTTTTCCTTCAGCAAGCCTGTGCCTGCTGCATTGCACACAAAGTCTGAAATCCGTGTAATCTCTGATTGCCTTGTCATCATTCATTGAGTTCTGAAACAAGGGACTTACAAGGCATCAATGCAGATTAATCTCTTTTTCCGACACCTTTTCTGTGGCTGAGATTTCAGACTTGCGGCAGAAAATTGTGTCCTGAGCTCTTCCAGCTAATTCTTTGCTTTTTTTCTTAGATGCATCTTAGTGTTTTTCTCAACATACTCAGGGTTTCTCAACAGCAAGGTTTACAGATACTACATTGCCTTTACAAAGGTATTGTGGAGGAAATTTGTCTCAAGGATCCAGATCACAAAGTACTCTTATTTTTGAAGTTATGTGAACAGCCCATAAACTTATTCTTAATAACCTCGAACTTTTGGCTACAAGAAACAGGTATCTGTTGCATCTCATGCTTTGAGATCAAAGAAATACCGCCTGTAACTCAATTCTAATGGATAGTTATGTATTTTACTTGGTCTTCACAGATCTGGAGGACTTTTTTTCTCCTTACTTCCAAATCTAGTTAGCTATTTATTACCCTCGGAATCATGACAAAACTGTGTGTAGTTAGGGGGAGTCCCATAGCTAAATGTTTTAGTTAGATTGGCAGAGATAATGAACGTTGGTGGTCTTGGATAAAAAAGTTTTTGGCATGCAACTTCCCCATCTCTGGAGGATCTCACATCAGGAGTTAAGAGAACAGATGTGCATGGGATGCTTAAGGAGAATAATCATTTTAGGTTACTGATGTAGTCAAATATGGTTGACCTTTATTGTCTTTATTTATATCACATTAGCTTCCAGAAGTCTCCAAGATCATTGCTCTGTTGTGCTAGGTGCTTACAGCATATTATGTAAGCTAGTTCTGGACACTCTAGGCTTTGGTATAAACAAATACATTTAGGAGCAAAATTGTCTTTCAGGTACAGAAATGGGTGTCACTACGCTTGGGCAAGTTACATCTGGGAACAGAGTGCAAACCCCTCGACTCTCAGAGCCATGCCAAAACTCCAAGTTTGTCCTTTCCTCAATGAGAGATGACTTTTACTTGTATGGATGCATCATGCTTTTTGTTTTATAATTCACCTAATTCACCTTGCACATCAGCTTGAGTAGAGACTTGCTGGGAAATTTAGAAGAGAAACATTTGGTCACCCTGTTATTCATAAAACCTAATTGTATCAGTACAACATATGTATCACAGCTTCCTTGATCTCTATTTAAAATACAGGTCATCTGATACTCCATTAATTTGACTCTCTGCCCTTACTGCCATTATATTATATCCCACCTAAAGCAGTATTAGTCAGTTGTTTGCAGAAGGACTGCAAATAATTATCCTCGTTTCATGCTGGCACAACCAGAGCTGTATGTGACAAGAAGCACTTACTTAACCTGCCTTGAAGCTTCCCACCTCCCTTTATGTTAAATTTAAACTCAGCTTCCATCCTTTTCCTTCCTCGCAACTTTCAGAAACGATTGCCTCAAGTTTTAGATCTCTGATTTCCCCGCGTGTGTTTTTATAAACTGTTCCTTTATCATGTTGCAGGTTAGGAAGATCACAGTGCATCAGGCTTTTTTTCTCTGCTTTATTTTCAGCTGTGAATTCAGTGCTTTGTTCCTTTCCTGAGTAATGCCACACAGTTTGTTTGATCTAGATTATTCAGAGAGGTCGTAACTTATTCAAATTGCATGCCATTTGTTCTTAAATACTGTAAACAGCACGTCAACCTAATAAGCTGGAGTTGTTTCCCTTTCCCATTTCATGGCCCTACTGAGTTAGTATCTCCTGATACATGTACAAAACAGTTCAGAAAGTGTTAGTACAAATGAGCAGAAGAATAATGACCTTTTAATTCCACATTTGTGTTTTCCTGTAGGCAAATGCCAGCAATTTAAAGAATTTCCTTTCAGCTGTGAGACTGGCTCACCAAGGGACCGACATAGGATCTCTCCCACTCTCAGCTTTGGTACCAGCAAAGACCTCGGAAGTTGAAAAACCTAAGACAAAAATGATCATCACTTCAAGAAGGGACTATCCTCTCACCAAAAACTTTCCTTACTCCCTCGAACATCTCCAAGCCTCGTACTGCAAACTTGCTCGGATCGACATGCGTGTGCTTTGTTTGAAGAAACTCCGAAAACTAGACCTAAGTCATAATCATATTAAGCAGCTGCCAGCTACTATTGGTGACCTGATCTGTCTTCAGGAGCTTAATTTGCACGACAATCACCTGGAGTCTTTCAGTGTGGCTCTGTGCAACTCCACCCTTCAGAAATCTCTTCAGTTCTTGGACCTGAGCCAAAACAAAATTAAAGCACTTCCAATTCAGTTTTGCCAGCTGCGAGAACTCATTAATTTAAAGCTCGATGACAATGAGTTGATTAGGTTGCCATTCAAGATTGGCCAGTTAGATCATCTACACTTTCTGTCAGCAGCTCGAAACAAACTTCCTTTCTTGCCCAGTGATTTTAGGAAACTCTGTCTTGAGAACCTGGATCTCTTTGGAAATCCTTTCGAACAGCCTAATCCGCTTGTTCCCAACATACAACTGAAAATACCATTGACTTTATTAGAGTGTGCTGCAAGAGCAACCATAAATTACAGGTAAGAGTAGCATGATGGGTACACATTGCACCTACTCCGTTTCAAACCTGTCGAGTCTAAACTTTCCTGACTTGTGGGGTTTTTTTCATGTCAGTGGCTATTGCTCTTCACCTATTAAGAATCATAAGGTTAAAGTTGCTTTGAATTCCACTTGTAAAATCATCGCTTTGTTATACAGGATAACGCAGTAAATTGGTGACTTGGAAGCACTTAGAGAAAGCTGTAGATTGAAATGTTTTTATCCACAAAATGGGGGCACCGTAACGGAATATTCTTGCCCCACCATGGGAAAAGAGAATCAGTTCTACAACCCTGAACCACTCTGTCATTTTGTACTGAGGAGCTTACATTACAGTGGATTTGGTGGCACCGATCGTATTTTGTGTTGGGCTCTAGCTTGGAAAATGCCTTCAAACATGGTTGCCCTTCATCTTGTGCTCACATTAAAGTACACTAAAACTGTCTGTAATACCCATTAGCCTGGGGCTATCCCTTCCTGCGTGAGAATAGCGTGTTGGAAAAAGGTTACCTTCTACGATACAGCTCCTAATTACAGACATGCATCAGTCTGCCTCTGCTTGACATGGGACAAGCTGAGTAGTGTTAGAAAGGTACCGCGAGGTGACTTCTCAGAGGGCGAATGTCACGCTGTAGTTGGCATTACCTACTGCAGGCTTCTCCCTTATCTTAGGTTTTCCTTGAGCTGTTAATTTCCTTTGGTGTTGGAGTGAGGGTGTTCTGTCTTATGCAGAGAAGCCCAGTTCTGAGGTAACTTTAAAATTATTATTTCACCAAGTAAACATCACCCTTGCCAGGCTGCTATTTGTTATCAGTTTTCTCCCCTTCCCCCACACTGCTTACATAGCTCTGCCTGCATGCTGCTGCCTGTGATCCTTCCGGTACCAGCTGCTGCTACTCCCACCCTGTTCTGGGTGGAAAAGGGAGCAAGAAGATGGAAAAGAGTCACGGGTACAGAAAGGGGGTGAGAGACAGACTTGAAGTGTTCCTAATCTACATTCTGTTCCCATTCCTGCCTTGGGGGTGGGGAGCGCCCTGTAAACCTGGGTTAATTGCTCAGAAGTCTGTGCTAAAGGTGTCCACAGGCACGCAGGGCACACCCTTGAAATGAGCTGAGCAGTCAAATGTTCTGGTTCAAATCTTACCCACTTCTGACCTTGCTGATTTTATTGGAGTAATTAAACTCCATGTGTCTCCTTTCCCAACTTTATATAAATTGCAGTGGTTTTGATATAAATATTATTAAGGCATGCTTTTTTCTGGAGAATACAGTCCCTCAACACTGGTCAGATTTTGGTGCTCAGTTGCATTACTGGAGTACCTAAGGATCCCTAGTCATTAACACAGCCCCTGGCCCCCACGCAGCAGGCTTTAAAAAAACAGCATCACACAGAGCGAAAAAGGCTTTCTGCTCCAGGAGTCTCAGTGAGACAAGGGGCAATTAAAACAGTCTGTGATTATTAGGAGACAGCGTTGGTCAGAGTGATCTCGATTATCTTAAATGGAAAAGAAAAAGTCTAACAAGTGGGCAACAGACACTCTGTCTGACATTCACTGGAGGTGAGAATTAACAAAGAATGAGAAACAGGAGTGATGATGGACTGTAAAAACCTCGAGAAAGGAAGAAAACAGAAGGAGGGAAGACACGAAAGCAAACATTTGGAAATCAATCTTCATAGTGGCATGCTGGGCAAGTACCAGAGCTGTGATTATGCTTGTCCTGACCAGAAAAAAGGATGTCCTGAAATTGAGGTGGTGAAAAAAAACCCCACAGGAGTCTTAGCTATGTGAATGATGGTATGTAGAAAGAATTGGCAATATGTAGGTGTAGTCAGGATGTGAGTCAGTGAGACCTATTCTGTGAGTTTTGAGTGACAGCTGGGCACTGGTGATACGCACACTCTGAAGTTAACTTGACAAAGTACTTCAGTGCAATTATTTATTTTGTACCCCAAACACAATGCCACTCTGCTGCAAACTTAAAAAGAAGCAATTCTTGTTCCTGTCACTGAATGTCATTATTGACATGATGGATAAAAAAAGAGGTTTATCAAGAGAACCTTGATTTATTGTCTGCAATGTAGTACTACTGTAAAAAGGCTCATTTTATCTCTCGTTTCCTCTGGATATGGTGTTTTTATGCTACTACCACTTCTTCATGTTAGAGAGTGAGGAGTAAATTGCAGGTGCCTTATCAGGCTGGGATGAAATACAGTGATCTTCCTGGCTAATGTGAGGGAAGAGCAGATGTGTGCCCAGTTGTCTCATTATTCTTAATCTTCTTTTTAATTCTCTATCTCTCATTCTCTATCGCTGTGGTACAGGCTGTTACGATTTGTGTGGACTCCCTAGTTGTTGTTGCAGTGTCTTCTGGAGTTCAGATCCTTGGTACTTAGGGGTCAGTAACATGGTTGCATGTTTTTAGTGACTGTCTTGGAAAGTGGCGTTTAATTCCTAACCAGTCCAATATTACAAGTGGCAACATTTCAGATTTGCCTTGTCTATCATCTCGGAAAGGTGTTTCTTCCAACTGGTGCATATGGCATGTCACTGTGTTTGAGTGACATTGGTTAATTTTGTAGTGAATTCACACTTACTCCTCTTGTTCAACAGAATCCCTTATGGTTGTCATCTCCTTCCTTCTCACCTTTGTGAAGATCTGGAAGTGGCTAAAACATGCCAGTGTGGAAGTGCCTGTCTGAGCAGCTTCATTCAGATCACGGTGACCATGAATCTCCATCACGTAGCTCACACCGTGGTCCTCGTGGATAACATGGGAGGTACGGAAGCACCCATCATCTGCTACTTCTGTTCTCTAGACTGCTATTCCCAGTTCCTGGATAGGTACCTGCAGAGTAACAGGTGATCATTAACGGGCTCAAAAGCTCTGCCTGAAGTTCTGTCCAGTGACGGAGGAGCCTGAAATTGTTTTCTGCCTGTTACCCACACATGCTGTCATAGGGCTTTTGCTGCAGATAGCAAATGTCAGTCCTGCAGTGAGGGGGCACTGTCAGCCTTATCCGGTGGCCTGACTCTGTTCCTCCAGTGCTAGAATCTCTCTTTGGTTGGAATAAAAAGCGATGCTTAGTTCAAATTAATCTTCCTTAAAATGTATTTTGCTTTCTTTTTCCTATTACTGTGACTTTTTTCGGAGTATCACAACAATTTTCTTTGTTTTGTGGCATAAGTGGTCTCTTGTTGCTAGAAGGAAGGTGAGCATGTATCAAACTGCTTTGCTTGCTTACACTTGAGGCTCTGAACTCTGGCTACAGAAGACAGCTGCGTTGACTTTATCACTGGACTGGACTCTTCCTGACTTGTTTACTGTAGAGCAACTTGGTAGGCTGCTATGAGAAGAAATTACGGTGTGAGCAGTTCAAAACTGGTCATGTAATTCCAGGTGCTTCTTTTTAAAAAGTTCTGTTACAGCATTCTCACTTCAAGCAGGGACCAGCATTGCTGGTTTTTTACCAGAGCAAATGTTTTTGGTTTTATCTCTTTGTTATACAAGAAATGTGTTTTCTAAATATGTGACCTAAACTTTGTTTCTCAACTCTCACATTTTAAAGATTAGTGAATTGTTCACTGTGTGTCAACTTATTAAATTTTGAAATCCTTCTATGTACATGTGAATTCTGTTTTCTCTAATGAGTTTTTCATCCAGTGTATTCTAGGGATTAGCTCCCAGCCTTTTTCCTGGTGAAGATACCAACATACTTGAGAGTATCCGCACCCTTATTTCATGTCTTGTCAGCTGGTCCCTGGCTGGGGTATTGAAACAGCATGGAACGAAAGTCCCTTGAGAAGTCTTTAGGCATCCACGCCCTGGAACACATGATGGCTTGGAGGGAGCATGTTACGCTGTTATTTTTGAAGTGGTATTGACTGCCCAGGAGTGAATTACACATTTTGCATCTCTTTGGGTCATAGAAAAACACATCACTGTGGCAATTATATGTAGTTTCAATGGGAAAACCAGACATCTGTAGTTACTGAGTGCAGAACTGATCTAGACTGGGCTTCAAGGGACAGCTAGGTACCATGTACAGCGTGAAGAGCAGCCTGAAAGGCAGGAGCAGGCTTTGGAAGAAGGTACTGGCTTGCGGGTATGACTTAACGTCTCCTACCTGAGTACAACCTTCATCCACGTTGTAAAAATAATCAAACTCTTCACTAATCCGAGACATTCACAGCAGAAATAAATACTGAAGCACTTGTGCTGAAGGGCTTTGCTCTGACAAGGCTAAGAGACACATTTTCCTGAGGAAGAGGAACCTTTATTCTAGAAATATTGAGTGTCATTGAAACTTTCTGCTAATGTCAAAATAACTTGACTGTGTTCTCTTCGTACAGTATTTGTAAAGCAGTAACTTTTACGCAACTACAGGAAGATTGGGATGAATCATTCCTTCTATGTTGCTCTTCAGCTACAGAGATCTTGTGAAGGAGGAAGCCAAGTGTGCCTGTTTACCTCAACACTGATCTTTGGAGAGCACTGCAGAGCTAACCCTGGGAGGTTTTAAATAGTCATGTGCTAATGCTGTTGTAAAGGGAGAGAGAGCTCGTCCTGATTGCAGCAGCCTGAAGATTACTCATTTGGAAAAATACCTTTTAGGTGGAGTGCATGATTAAGAGGAGGGAAGTGGAGCAGACACAGAAATTTAGGCTCCTGTGGGACTCCTCAGGAATTTTAGATGCAGATGCAGATGTGTGGGTATCTGTGCAGTGGCTGAGAGCCTTCCAGGGGAGCCAGCTGTGCTGGGCGGAGGAGGAAGCCACACCTGCGTGGCCCAGGAGGCGAGCAGCCTGCTAGCAAGGGGTAGGCTGTGAAGTCCTGTCCAAGCCCTGCTGTGCTGGGAGCAGGGATGAGCTGGGGGGTTAAAGGCCAACGTGAAGAGGAGTGCAACCTCCCTTGGCATGAAAGGGAGGCTGTGACCTGTGGGAAAGGGCTTTTTGTATGGGAATATTTTGCTGGCAGCTCTGGACATACTGCTGGATTTTTTTAAATCCCATGTGTGTACACTGGGCTGCCGTTGTCTCTGAAGCAAATGTCATCCCCCCAAAACTGACCTGGCTTCCCTTAATCCTCTGAAACTACAGCAGCTGACATGGCATCAGGGAGGGTGGTAGGGTGCTGGAGCCCTGTTCTGCAGGGGTTCTTCCCCAGCCATCACTGTGTTAGTACCAAAGCACCTTCTAGCAACATACCCAGGGTGCTGCAATCTCGCCGCCTCCATGGAGGTCAAATGTGCAGAGGAGCTTTCTAAACGCCCTGCTTTCCCAACTTCCAACAAAAGATGAGGAAAAGGAAAGTCTTGTGCAGCCAAGCAGAGGGGGCAGAGGAGCGTACACTATCCCCAAGTTCCCTTGGGAACCTGTTCCAGCCGATTTTGTTTTCTGTGTCTTGCAATCCCCATAAACAAGCTCGCTCTCTGCTGCAAAGCATTTGTCTCAGTAGGGTGAAGTTCTCTGATTGCAGCTTCATCCCAGAGACAGCAAGGTGCTTGATGAGTTAGTTAGGGTTTGAGTCTTGCTGGCTGCAGAGGGATTGAGCAGCCGAGGCAAGCGGCAGCAGCATTGCCGGGGCGGCTGCTGCAGCGCTCCGTGCCTGCACTCTGCTGAGCCGGCGTTGCCGGCTGTCAGCCAGCCAGGAGGTGGCGAAGGAGCCAAGAGCAAAGTCGTTCCTCAGAGTTAGGTAAAGTCAGAGCAGAAATTGTTCCTTTCAGGAGCATCTTCTCCAGCGGTTTTCCTTGCCTGCCAGCAAGACAATCGTGGTCTCTTGGATCTCCTTCAGCTCGCTTCTCATCGGCACGCTGGGCTCATTTGGGGAAAAGGCAGACTAGCAGGTGTGGATGCCGCTGTAGACGGCAAAAGACGGGCACAGTTCTGTTGTCGGATGTTGCAAGTGCAGGAGTGTGCATGACCCAACTGCTGGGTCTAGGGCTTTTCATAGAGAAAATGGGACCAGGCAAAAATTGTTCTTGTAAGAAACTATTCAACCTCATTTATGGTACTTGTGGGGAACTGTATGGTTCCTATGCAGTGTTTCCTATTTGTAGCAACGTGATCTGATTGAATCAAACCGACTTTGTTGCAGAGACCAGCCTCTCTCTTTTAAGGAGTGCTCTTTTTAAATGCCTCCCTTAAAAACCACCCATTGTGCCCGAGTGATTAGGAGAAACTTGCTGAGTTATGCAGAGCTCAGCTGTGCTCAGCAAAGGTCAAGCTGTGAAACTGTCATTAAAAATGTGTCCTAAACATAGAAGCATCGCTCCAGTCCCTTCTGTTAATGTTGTGCCCAAGAAGTTTGGTGTTTGCTTTGGACGCTGCAGAGTCGAGTAATGCGGGGCTTAGCCTCATCGGATTAAAGCAACTGATGGCTCTTGCCCGGAATTTGCGGACGCTGTCTAATGTGAGATGCTTTTAAATGCAATTGAAACCTATACTTACCCATCTCGTCTGGGGGAAAAAGCCTTGAAGGCGGATCTCGATTTGATATTCCTGAATGCTGCTGCAAGCTGGGCTAGCAGCAGATTGGATCATTCTTTAATTGGCCAGATTTTGCTGTGCTGATGCCACTTTGCATTAACCAAGTGATTTTTAATGTGTTTATCTGTATGCTGCCTGTGTGATGGGGAAACTCTGTTATCCCAGCTGGACAGTGTTTCAGTTGCCGGAGTTTTACCCACGGCTGTGCAAGATGTTAAATCTGGCTCTGTGGAGGCTGCCTTCTTGGGGCAAGAAATACGTAAAATTATGGAAATGAGTACGGACGTTAACCCAGACTGAAAAATAAAGAACCCCCAAACCTGCGTGTATCGGTACCACCTTGCACAGGTGGTAGCCTCCTGAAAACAGCGGTTTAGTGCTATAAGGGATGAGGCGCAGGGGAGACCCTTGTAAACTGAGCAAAACCCGGGGCAGAGTGCTCATGAGACACAGGGCGCTGCTGCAGGCAGGCAGAGACGGTCAGAAATTCCTCCTAGACAGGGCTGGGACGCGGCAGTGCTGCCCTTCGCTCCGCAGCGTGACAGTCCAGGGCCTCCTAGAAGCCTGCGCTGGGGCTGCCAGCCGCCGCCATCCCCAGACCCAGCTCAGGGACGGCTGCCAGGTTTGTAAAGCTTTTTGAAGCAAAACTGGCGCAATTTCTGAGAGCACAAAGTGGAGCTGTGGGGGGTAGAGCTCTCCTCCTCCTGCAGGCCCCAAAGACCTGCGTGGGTGGGCAACGGTATCTAACCCTCAGGAGCACGCCACACCGTGGGCACACTGCATTAAATTGTCACCAAATTTCACAGCTGGCCCGTGCCCACTGAGAGGGGCCAGGACACAAAGTGTAGAATTATGAGACTAGTTCTTGCTATTATTTGTAATTGTAGAATTATTTTATTACAGATTATTCTTGTAGTCTTAGAATGATTGTCGTATTAGAGATTATTCTTCTGATTCTAGGATGATTGTCTTCTTATATTCTTGTAATTCTAGAATTATTACGTATTATTCTTGCAATGTAGAATTATTTTCTTGTATTCTTGCAATTCTAGAGTGATTTTTAAATGTATTATTCTTGCAATCCTAGAATTATTTTCTTGTATTCCTGCAGTTCTAGAATTGTTTTCTCCTTATGTATTATTCTTGCAAATCTAGAATAAATTTATTATTGCGGTTCTAGAACTAATTTCTTATCCTTGCAATCCTAGCCTTAATTTCTTATTCTTACCATTCTAGAATTTATTCTTGCAATTCTAAAACTATTTTATTATCTTATTCTTTCAAATGTAGAATGATTTTGTCTTATCCTTGCACTCCTAGAATTATTTTCTTAGCTTATTCTTGCAATTCTAGAATTATTTTCTCACATCTTATTCTAGCAAACCTAGATTTGTTTTTGTGTCTTATTCTAGCAAATCTAGAATTGTTTCATCTTCTCATGTCTTATTCTTGCAAATCTAGAATTGTTTTCGTGTCTTATTCTAGCAAATCCAGAACTGTTTTATCGTCTCGTGCCTTATTCTCACCAATCTAGAATTGTTTTATCTTCTCGTGCCTTATTCTCGCCAATCTAGAATTCTCGCCAATCTAGAATTCTCGCCAATCTTTTTGTGCCTTATTCTCGCAAATGTAGAATTATCTTCTCGTGCCTTACTCTCGCACATCTAGAGCGATTTTATCTTCTCGTGCCTTACTCTCGCACATCTAGAGCGATTTTATCTTCTCGTGCCTTACTCTCGCACATCTAGAGCAATTTTATCTTCTCATGTCTTACTCTCGCACATCTAGAGCCATTTTATCTTCTCATGTCTTACTCTCGCACATCTAGAGCCATTTTATCTCCTTGTGCCTCACTCCCGCAAATCCAGGGCCCTTTTCTTACCTTCTCCTTGCAATTCGAGAATTATTTCCTCAGTTCTAGAACTATCTTCTCTTCCACCCTTCCACTTCCCCAACGACCCACCCGAAGCCCCATTCCAGCCCCCACCTCTCCTCACACCCACTTCTCCAACCCTCCGGCCACAACGCGCTTTGACTAATCACTAACACCCCCCCCTCCCCAATTACCGTTGACCAATCACCGTGCAGCTTTGCAAGGCAGCTCTCGGAGGAGACAGGCCGGGGCCGGGAGGCGGGCGACGCCGCGGGACGGGCTCGGAGAGCCCGTCCCGCGGCGTCGCCCGCCTCCCGGCCGAGGTAATGGCGGGCGGCGGCTGCGCGGTCCCCCCCTCCCCGACGGAAGCGGCGGCGAGTGACGGCGCCGGCGACCAATAGAACGGCGGCGGCGGCGGCAGCGGCGGCCTATGGCGTGCGGTGACGTGTGCGCCGTGGGGCGGTGGCAGCGCGCGCGCGCTGCCTGCGGGAGCAGCGGCGGCGGCGGCGGCGGGGGCGGCGGCGGCGGGAGGGCGGCGGGGGGCGGCGGGCGCCGCCGCCGGGAAGGATGCGGCTGCGGATCTACAAGCGGAAGGTGTTGCTGCTGGCGCTGGTGCTGGCGGTCTGCGCGCTGGCGCTGTGGGGAAGCGGTGGCGGAGGCGGCGGGCGGAGGCGGCAGCAGCAGCAGCAGCGGGGCGGTACCGGTACCACCGGGGAGCCGCCGCGGGTCAGCGAGCCGCCGCCGCGCCGCCCCGCCGGTAACGCCTCGGTTGCATCTCCAGCAGCGCCGTTGCTCAGTGAGAACGGGACGTTGAGTTACCGCTCGCTCGTTTACCGGTTGAACTTCGACCAACCGGTGCGGAACGCCGGGCGCTTCCCGGCGCGGTCCGTCGCCGCCGCCGACGTGGTGCTGGTGGTGCAGGTGCACGATCGAACCGAGCACCTGCGGTTGCTGCTGGAGTCGCTGCGGCGGGCGGCGGGAGTGGAGAACGTGCTGCTGGTGTTGAGCCACGACCTGTGGGCCGAGGAGCTCAACCGGCTGGCGGCGAGCGTGGACTTCTGCCCCGTCCTGCAGGTCTTCTTCCCCTTCAGCATCCAGCTCTATCCCCACGAGTTCCCCGGCCACGACCCCCGCGACTGCCCCCGCGACGTGGGCAAGGCGGCCGCCCTGCGCCTGGGCTGCATCAACGCCGAGTACCCCGACTCCTTCGGGCACTACCGCGAAGCTCGCTTCTCCCAGACCAAGCACCACTGGTGGTGGAAGCTGCACTTCGTCTGGGAGCGGGTGCGGGCGCTGCAGGAGCACGCCGGCCCCGTCCTCTTCCTGGAGGAGGACCACTACCTGGCGCCCGACTTCTACCACGTCCTCAAAAAGCTCTGGGCCCTGCGCGAGCGGGAGTGCCCCGAGTGCCAGATCATCTCCCTGGGCACCTACAGCCCTGTCCGCGGCGGCTTCGCCGGCCGTGCCGACAAGGTGGAGATGAAGACGTGGAAGTCCACCGAGCACAACATGGGCATGGCCTTCAGCAGAGACACCTACCAGAAGCTCATCGAGTGCACAGATGCCTTCTGCACCTACGATGACTACAACTGGGACTGGACTCTGCAGCACTTGACTGTCTCTTGTCTTCCAAAGTTCTGGAAAGTGCTGGTTCCCGAAATCCCCAGGATTTTTCACACAGGGGACTGTGGCATGCACCACAAGAAATCCTGCAGACCGTCCACCCAGAGTGCCAAAATCGACTCTCTCTTGAACAGCAACCAACAGTACCTGTTTCCCGAAACGATGAGTGTCAGTAAAAGGTACTCCATGGCACCCCTTTCCCCTCATGTGAAAAACGGAGGGTGGGGAGATATTAGGGACCACGAACTCTGTAAAAGTTACCGCAGACTTCAGTGAGGATCGTTCTTGCAGCCTTTTTCTTTTTGAGTTGTTCCATACTGTCTTTTACAGGCACACACGTGTATAAAAAGCATTTATGACTTGGTTTTTGCTTTAATATGAATAAACATTCTTGTAAAAGGTGTCCCAAAATAGTAATCTTTCATGTTCGGCAACCATGTTTTGGAAGTGGGTTCCTTGCTGCTGCTGGGCTGCTCAGAGCAGCATCACAGCCCCAGTGCAAAAAGTGACGGCCGCTGCGTTTACTGGGAGGAGGAGAGAACTTGTATTTAAGTGCATCTTTTCTGGTGCCGATAGTGCTCTGGTGTGGGGCTTTTCCCCCATCGTCAGAGCGGTGGTGCCCACGGTGCCGTGCTGGGGGTGGTGAGGTGCGAGCAAGGGGACCAAGCCCTCCCAAGCTCCGGCCCCGGTGGAAGCCGGGCTTTGCACGCTGCCTCCGCCGGTGGTACCGGCACCTCCTGCCATCCTGGTGGCCATCCCGCCCAGGATTGCCTCATGCCCGATACCTGCGTCCTGGTTTGGTTGCGATGTGTTGATGAATATATGAAGGAAAAAAAAAATCATTGTTTTTACTACAATGTAGATTATAAATATACAATTTTTTTAGTTCTGCTAAAATAAAATTCAGTTGTTTTGTAATACCAGAGAAGTTCTTGATTCTCACAAAAAGATGATGTCATCTCGTGTTGCCAGAAAGAAAGTCAGGACCGGGGCGGGGGGGTGTCTTTTCTTTAATCCAGAGGGCTGAACACATGCCATCACCTGCTCTAGTAGTGTGCATTTAACTTCATTAAATTTTTAATGATACTCACTAATTGAGGCAGAATAGAGTAACAAATGTGGGGCACAATACCTCTTTTGTTTGGATAAAAAAAAAGAAGTTTGCTTTCAAATTAGTCAGCTGTGTAAAGTGACCAGTAAAAAATATTGCTTTGTAATGGAAACATGCTGAACTGGAGCCGAAAGCCATGAACGGGAGAGAGCAGAGCCGGTCGTTAACATCGGACGCTTCCTCGCTGTGTTAAGTCTAGCGGTGCGGCTGCTTTAATGGCACTCCACTGTGAAGCACAACTGGTAGCAGCAGCACATAAGCAGCTTTTTTGTAGAAGGGAGAAGTATGTTGGAGAAAGGAAACGCTGTGCTAAGGTGACAGACACGCGATATTTAGAGGTAGATTTTATGCTGAGAGATTTGGAGAGAAAAAAAAGCTTTTTTTTAATTAGAGAAAATGGGGTTGGTGCTGTTAGGACTCTGGCTACAACACTTATGAACAGAAGGGCATGTAGCCAGGCTTTCCTTTTACCACCATTTGTCACCTACTTTATGGGTTGTGAATATATGGGTTAAATGTTCATTTGAGAGAGAGACAAGTTTTGTAAAATACTCCAGGTAGTATGCAGATGTTTATTTTTGACCGCAAGATGCTGCTTTTTTTTTTCCCAGGTGCAATTTAACTGCCACAATTTTGTACCAGCTTTGGTACTTGCTCCATTTTCATAGTTTTCACAAAGTCAGAGCTGATGCTGAAAAAGCCGTGCCTGTGCCTCAGCCCTTCGATACCTCCCACAAGGAGCTGTGCAACTGTGACAGAGCTGGTCGGGGCTAAACTTAACCCGGCAAACCTCTTGCCCTCCTTCAGCTGGGTCAGTGCTGCGCTGGCGTAGAGGGTAGGGCAGATGCTTTCGGCAGCTGTGGCTTCCGCTGAACTTATAGAAGTAAAGCTTACACCACATACCCCCACTCTAAGCATTCGCATTTAACATAGAAATGTAAGAGTAATCCCAGAGCAGCTGTGAAAGAAGTCAAATTTAACTTTCTTCTAAAGCACATTTGTGTCTTGTACAACTCAAAATAAGTTATTTCAGAAGCAGTGAGAAAGGGAACTGAAAGTTTATTATTATTAGATACCTTCTTTTGCTTATCGCACTTTAGAGAGATGACCCAGCAAACAGCACGCTGAAGCTCACGGGGAACTGTTTTTGAAAAGTAAATTAACCTGGATAAAGTGAATCCATTTTACAAATTGTAAATACTTAGTAGCAGACGTGCAACAAGAGAGGGTGTTTTTATTGTGCAACTGAATTTGTTCGGTTGATAGACGGGTATGTTTGGATGCTGTGTTCTGAAATACTGTACTAGGATGGAATACATGGTATAAATGTTGATTATTTCTAGGAGACTAATTAGAACTTCTCCATGTAATTAGAAATTTCAATTGATTGCTAAAGTCTAATCCTGCAGTTATCACAAAATGAAAGGTTTGAAAAATGATGAATACTGCTCATTTCTAGGTGGACTAAACACAGCAATTCCCAAGGGAGCCATTAGAAAAAGGATCTATACAAATACTCCCTGTAATGTGGCAAGGGACTAAGAAAGTTATACAAACAATAAAGATGCATTTTCTTCCACCTTCACCTGCATCTTTCTTGTAAGTAAAACTATTTGAGCCCATACATGTGATCAGAAAACTCAGACCCGTTAACTGCAAAAATGACTAACAACATACTTATTCTAAGTTGACAGGTAAACAAAACAGTTTCAGTAAGAACCTGTTTTCTGCTCTTAGCCCTGAAGTCACAAACCAGCACGTGGAAGTCACAGTAAGCCTCAAACAACAGAAGGAAATCCTAAAATAATTAAACTAGTCCAATTCATACAGCAAAAAATTCTGAAACGCAACCGGGCAGCGTGTTACGTGATCCCTAACGATCTGCACGCTCCCATCCTGCGCGTTCACTTCATGGAGAACCGGGGAGGCTGGTCTGCTGTCCGAGCTGCGCTGGCTCCCCTGTGCCGACCCTGCGGGCGCAGCCGCTTCATCCCCTTCTGCTTTCGCCTGCCCCTCCAGCAGAAGGCCCGCTTGTTTTTCAGAGTCTGTGGCCACGGCCGTTTCTCCTACTGTGACAGCACTTTCTAAATCTGGTTCCTTTCTCCTAGATTCGCCAGGAATCGCTGAACTGGTGTCAGAAGGTTCATGCTGCAAACAATGGTGTGAACTACAACCTACTTTTCCTATTGTTTCAGCTGTCGCAAAAGGCATGGAAGTTTTGCTGGTTTCTGTAGCACGTTCTCCTTCGACTGTGTCAGCTGCAGTACAGTTTGTTTCTGCCTTTGTTTGGGGGTAGTCGCCGTTTGTCTTTTCAGCGAGATCTCCTCCTGAGCTGCTAAGCGTTTGTTCTTTTCCAGCACGTTCAGAACAGACTGCTTCCTGCGGCTGTTGAGAAAATAAATGAATTGTTTTAGAGTTGGAACAGACTGGGCACACAAAACTGCTGTAAAGACAGGCCAAGACACCTGTTTCTCCAACGTCTACTTCCAGAAAGCCGAGTCAGTACGGTGCTGAGGTTTTCCTGATCTTGTACCACGCGTGGGAATGAGTGGCAGGGAGGTTGTTTGCCTCCCGAGGGTTTCCTCTGCAATAGGAAATGCTGCTGGGCCGCTGCCAAGTGGCCACGGCCTCTGTTGCAATTAACAGCAGGGAAGACCGCCGACTCACCACACCCTGGGCTGTTCTTTTCTAGAACTCAGGGGCCACAATATCAGCCAGGGGATCTAAACTCTCATTGCAAGAAGTGTGTTTGAACCTTGCAATTAGGAAAATTACCGTCCTGTTGTATGTGAAAGGTGTAACTGGTAAGTGAGCTGCCTTTCTCAATCGGCCTAAGTGAGTTAATCCAGGAGTCGCTGCGGTTTGCCTCAGGAGGGTATGAACTTTGAGACGTAGTGCTGTCTAAATAGCAGTTACCCAATTTCACCATTAGCTATTGGCTGCTTTAGCAAAAAAATAGCTGGTAACTCGTATGTCCCTATCAGTGGACAGTCAGGATCAGGTGGGCATCTGTCCAGGAGCAGCTGGATTCACGGATTCAAAGACTGAGTCGCGCTCTCATGCACCCAGCCCTCTCTGACCCCAAAACCACTGCTCACTCCAGCAAGAAACAAAAGAAACACTAGTAAGTCCTTCTCAGCACTGGATGATTCTCCCACATGAATGCGTGAGTAATTTAAGATATCTTAGCTTCCCTTTCTCAGGTACCAAAACATCCACATTTGCCCTCCAACAACCTGAATTCTAAATTTTTATGTACAGTCCACACTAGCTACAAAAGTTAAGCCTGTCAGGTAATGCTGGAGCCACTATCTTTACCGTAAACTCCTCGGTCCTCCAGCGTAGTTCCAGAGATCACATGCTTCATCTGAACTTGCCTTCCAAGAAGCTGTCTACACATTAACTTTATCTGCAGTCTCCAGTTTATGGCCACAGAAGTAACCTGATCGTCCCTGCATATTACCTTTCCATGTTTCCTTTAAGAAAAGTTTTAAATGGATTTCTGATGCAGCGTCTACCAAGAAATCCCAGTCGGTTTGGGGTTTTACCTCACATTTTCCTCTTTACAAAACTAAGGTTTTGTTTTCTTCATCTGTCCATCTCCTATTTTGCAAAGGGAGGTCATTTTAATCCTGTGGCAGACCTCAGAAACAGACCACCTTGCATCCTTTATATAGACAGGGTGACTGAGGAAGAAGGGTAGCCTGAATGAGACCTTAAACATTACAAGCAGTGAATTTGAGACCAGCATTTAAGATGAATCGTCCCACGTTTAATTATCTACACAACAGGAAACAACCAAGTATTCGAACACTTGGACCGAATAAAGATAATGAGACCCAATTCTTCACAGACAAAATCCTCAAGGTTTTCTCTGTCTGTGTGACAAGGCAGAGGGAGTGAAGCAGTGGCCAGGACTGAGCAGCCTCTGTCCATCCTAAGGAGCCCTTTCCGATCCCCGCTCCCAGCAGCCAGGTTCTTTGCCTCTCCACTCCCTCCTGACCCCACATCCTCCCAGGTTAAGTTCACTTCTGAACACCTGGAAAGGTGTCTGTGCAAAAGACGGCATGCTTTAACCCTGGGCTCCAGTACGTGAACCCAAACTTTTGGGTATTTGAAGGATGTGGATTATTCACTTCTTTATTCCGGTTTTGTTCTGATGACATCTGCGATGATCTGTTTGCAGCACATTGTCATCAGCTCTGACCTGAAAGCACTTAGGGTCCCTCTGAATGAGGGATACTAGGTAGTTACTTGGTAATTTTTTTCTTTTAATACCAGTGAGAGGTTTAGTGTGTGCGTGCCATGCTGTATTCCTGCAAGGAGAAAGCACTGTCTTTAATGATTGTATTGCAGTTCTCCATCTTCCCAATGAAACACAGGAGTTTTCAATCCCTTGCTCACATTAAATGGCACAAACATGAACCTATGTTTCTAAAAACTGACACTCATACTCGCAAATACACCCTGCTCCACGGTTTTCCCTGCTATATCAAGACAAAACAGGAACAAAGGTGTTTCAGTCAGATTTGATACAATCTTGCTAACATACATCAATCAGTCAGCAATATGTGCTACTGCCAGAGAGATCCTTACCTTCAACCTGATTTGAATTCTGTCCTCAGTAACATCAAGCACTTCAATTAATGGCTGACTTTCCAGTGCTGATTGGGAGCAAAGGGAAGGGCATAAAACAGTGCCTAGAAATCCATCAACGTTTTCTTCACTGACAAACGATCTTTCCTAAAGAAAAGAAAGAGCAGGTTATGTTCTTTTCATACTATACTTCAGCGGTATTGGAGCAAGAAACTCACTCCAAAGCAAGCCAGGACGCTGATTCACAACACAAGTTTCACAGCACACTCATGTCTCAATAGAGAAATCCTAAGTCAGACATTCGGAAGCGATGAGGTGAAATGAACTGAAGACCAGTGCTTAGCTCATTTCGATTTAAAGTACGGCTCTGCATCATACATAAAGATAAAAGAAACATATGTTTTCTGTCTTTCGAGATGTGACAGATAGATTTAGACTCCCTCTGAGGAATGGTTTGCACCAGCATTGTTCTGCCGCCGTCACCTCTCTTCACATCAGGAATGTGTTACGCCTTTATGGATTTGTTTCAGTGTCTTACTTTAGGAAAATGCAAACACCTCCTTGGACTGTCATTGCAGGATCTTTGAACCCTCGGGCTTCAAGATCAGACCTTCTAAAGCAAAGGCTATGAAACGTGCATGGCTATATCCGTTTCACATGCAGCCACGGAGGCTTCTCAGATCTCCATTAAGGCAAGCGTAAACACCAGTTGGAAGAAACAGAGAGGTATCCACAGTTAAAGACGACAGTCTGGGACATGTTTTGAGGCTGTTAATATGCAGGTTCACAAACAATGTGAAACACATTGCTACACGTTTAAAGATTTAAATCGGTTACAGGTAATTAAAGGTCCTAAAATACATCCTGGAGGGGCTGTTTCATAAGAACTGCAGAGCTTCCCTGTCCTCATGTTCTTCCTAAATCATCTGCTGTAGGCCGCAGGTAAGGACGGACGTGGGCACAATAAAAATGGTCTAACCTGGAGGACTATTCTTACGTTCTGTGAATTACCTTTCCTGTTTACCAATTACACAGTTCATTGTAAATAGCAGGGAAAAGTTGCAAACCTTCTACTTTAAGTCATACTTTTAAATGTCTCGGTCCAGTTCTACCCTCTTGTCATCCCAATGAAAGTTAAATTCAATTATCACTGACATCTTGCGGACTGAGAAGCAAAAAGGCAATTCTGCACATTTTTGGCCCCCTGTGGATGTAGCCTTATGCACAGCCAGATGCCGCACTGTGTCTAAGGTACAAAATTTAACGGTCATCTTAAAAAAAAAAAATCTGTATGGGAAAAATAAAACAGCATAGTATTTTTTCACTATTTAAATTAAAGATCACAATATGAAAAGTCATAACACACCTATTGCTGGTTTTCAAAACCAGAGGACTGAATTCATTTTCTATCCAGAAAGATTACAATCCAGGCAAACGTCCAACATGGGATGCTGAGACAGTTTGTGGAAAGATTAAACTACAGCAGGGTTGCCCTGACAGAAAACCCTCGAGTAACATACCTACTTCTTGCATTTTTGTGTGCAAAGCCTATAAGTGCTTATTCCCTCGTGTTACGTCCTTTCTTGCCTGCCAGAGAGCGACCCTGCCAGTGCTTTAGGCTTGCAGAAATATTCTGCAGAGTTGAAGAGAAGGCATCAGAGTAAAGAAACAAGGGAGGGAGCATAGATGCAAAACCCATGCAGCGCTGAAACTCCCACAAGCTCATGAACTAGATCGCTGGCAAGGCCTTGGGCAGCACAGGAGATACTTGCGGAGGTGGGAATGTATCGCTTTGCCCACGCATCACAGCCAGAACCGCTCAACTTCCCTTCTGCGGGGTTTTCGGCACACTGCCGAGTGCGATGGCGGTTCAGCCCATCCTGGTATCCTGCCGTCGCTTCGAAGGAAAGTGCAGCAAAGCACCCTCTGCTCCAGCACGACGACTTTCCTCCCCCAGCTGAGAAACTTAAGTCACCTGCCAGTAATTCACCCTGAGCTGACACCTCCACTCCTTTCCACTCCATGTTTTCATTTTAAGAGCAAGAACATTTTCCTAAAAGAGGCCAGTGTTTGTTACTGTTTTTCCTCCAAAATACCTGCAACAACATCTCCACATCTCAACACCCCGTTTGGGAAAATAACTACCGTGGGTTTTGGGGCTCAGCAATCTTCCTTTGATTCTCTCTCCTGGACTACTGAGACTGTGAGCAAATCTCTTTGCCTCCATTTTTCCTATATAAAATGAGGAAAATAATTTTTTTTTCCTCTGAACCTGCATTTGTTTTGTCTAGTTAGACAAAGCCTTTTGTGACAGGACTCTCTTACTGTGCATTTGTGCTCTCAACAAAGTTGGTACCTGACCTTGCTCATGTCCATAAGCAGCGTAACAATAAAAAGAAATCACAGGTACAGGAATCGGGAAAGGAGATGCTTGAAAAGCCAACAGGTAATGAAAAGTTTTCTGTTAGGTCTAAATATTGCATAGATCGCTTTGTCTGAAGCGACTTTAACCACAGGGTCACTTGCAGACGCTGCAGAGCCATTGCCTCGAAGTCAGCGCCGTGGTGAAACAGCAGCGAAGGCAGCACTCTGCAGTGGGGCTCAGCGCCCGGCATCGCACGAAACACAGGAACGGCTTCATGGAGGTATTTCTGAAATAGCAGGAAACAGTTTACACGCACCAAAGCAGAGATACAACGAAGAAAACCGGGAGGACCCTTAGGAGAGCTTGAGCTTGAAAGCTCTGTATAGAAACTGCCTCCCCAGGTCAGGGATGCAAGTGCCAGCGCTGCGCGTCAGCCGTGGCTACAAGAAGAGAGCAACAGCCATTCATCCTCAATGCAAAGATGACTTTGCACTTTGGCAGCAAACCCAATAAATCTTTCTGAAGGTTTTTTCCCCTGATTAAAAGCTAAATAATTTATTTTCTTCACAGAAAATACTGTTAAAAAAGAAAAACTGAATGGAAGGTCTATTGATCAGTACTTTACAGGAGGATAAAAAGCAACTGCTTGTGACAACGTTCCTACCATTTTGACTAATTACTACAAACCAATTTGACCAGGTTTCAGACCAGCTCGACACGGTATTCCCAGAGCACTACACTTACATTTCAAGTAAGTACTTAAAACTTCATCACAGCACTACCCAGCGGCCTGCCATAAATCACGGACCTTGTGCTGTACACACAAGCAATGCTGTTTGTTATCAATATAATGATTATCATTAGCCTGCTCAGACAGCCAGGGACTGTAATTCAGACTTTGCATTCACGGTGAGTATACACTGAAGCATTTATATTACTGCAGATGTTATCAAAGCACAGACCTTGGCAAAAAATGATTCAGGAATTTATTTTAAAGCCTGTTTGCTCTGGCTTGGAAGAGCAGCAAAGGACAACCATCTGCAGATGATTTCAATGACCCTGTAAAATAATTCTTCAGTTTAAACAGTTTATTTTCTGATATTTATGATACTCTCTTAGCAACTTAGAAGTAAATTTGTTTTTCCCTGCACATACTGTCATCTGCTGTTTGGTACACATTCGTTTTTCCCTGTGACTAAACTGAGACCAAATTAACATAAACGTTAGCAGGAATGACTTTGGTTTCTAGAACATTTCATCATTCCAAACCGTCCTTGTATCGCACAGCACTGATAGCGCATAGCGGCAGCGGCCGCAACACCGGCAGACACAGCACAAAGCCGGTGCCCCCACGGCTGCCCTTAGCACTCAAATAGTTTGTTCTGCATTGCTTTATCCAAACTCGTAGCCAGTTACCATCCAGGGTTACCTCCCACACAGGATGCAACAGTTTTAAAAGCGGGACAGATTTCAGGCTTAAATTATTTGCATGTCTTCTGTAATGAGAAGCTGATGCCAATATGAAAAGGGACTTGGATCTAGGGATCTCCTGGCCTCTAGGTTTGTAGGGTCCCCTTGCAAACCAGCTCGACGTGAGAATTTGAAGCTCAAAGCTTTGCTGAAGGAAAGTACCTGTACTGAGGGTGAAAACTTTTATAAGGTATTCATGACTGCAAAGATTAAACAGAGCTTAATCAGTAGGTTAATAATGTTTCCTGACTTAACTGTTTTGTCTAAGTACATTATTCCCATAATGCATCTACCAATTAAAGGCCTGCATCACAAGAAGCGTGGCCAGCAGGGCGAGGGAGGGGGTTCTGCCCCTGGGCTCCGCTCTGGTGAGACCCCCCCTGCAGTGCTGCGTCCAGCTCTGGGGTCCTCAGCACAGCAAAGACGTGGACCTGCTGGAGCGGGTCCAGAGGAGGCCACGCAGGTGATCCGAGGGCTGGAGCACCTCTGCCCTGAGGCCAGGCTGAGAGTTGGGGTTGTTCAGCCTGGAGAAGAGAAGGCTGCGGGGAGACCTTATAGCAGCCTGCCAGGACTTAAAGGGGGGCTACAGGAAAGCTGGAGAGGGACTTTTTACAAGGGTGTGTAGTGATAGGACAAGGGGTCATGGCTTTAAACAGAAAGAGGGGAGATTTAGATTAAAGGAAGAAATTCTTCCCTCTGAGGGTGGTGAGGCACTGGCACAGGTTGCCCAGAGAAGCTGTGGATGCCCCATCCCTGGAAGTGTTCAAGGCCAGGCTGGATGGGGCTCTGAGCAACCTGGTCTGGTGGAAGGTGTCCCTGCCCATGGCAGGGGGGTTGGAACTAGATGATCTTTAAGGTCCCTTCCAACCCAAACCATTCTGTGATTCTATGATTCTATTTAGTAATTTGTTTTATAGCAGAAGCAAACTAATTATGTTTCTCAATGTCGTTTGGGAAAGAGATTACTTTGAAAAAAAATAAAACAATAAGTTTGTTCTGTTCTCCTTTTCTGTCCTCCTCTGACCTCCCAAAAAACTTGCCAAGAGTCCTGAAATGCTGAGCACAGAATTAACTGAACCAAAAATAAACTTTTGTAGGATTAGAGCACAACAGTCCCAGTTTCTAACATCGTCTTCTAAGAAGTGACCCCTAACTATTACATTAACTCTTTATAGTAACTCGGAAGTTGAAAGTTATAACCCTGACTGAAGTGTTCAAAGAAAGCATGTAACACAACTCAAGATAGCTTGGAAATAAGGGCAAAACCTAGATGCAGCAGTACAGCTAGCTGGACTGTCCCAGCCGGCTGAGATCCAGCACCTCTGTTTGGATTCGTGAGCGTACCGCAGCATCCATTCAGCTCTCCGCTACAGATTTCTCCCTGAAAGGTGGCATAGGCTTAAAACATCAATGTATCCTACACTTCCCAACACAGCTCTCTAGGTTTCATGCTTGGTTGACTCTCAAACCAAGAAACACATTTATCCACAGAAGCACTCATTCTGAGATCACCGAGCACAAGGACAGCCCCACCGTGACACCAGGCAGCGTGCCCAGGGCAGCACATCTGGCCCACGGCCCTTTCCGCATGCTCTCAGTGCTGGGAGCAACGTCGCTCTGCCACCCACAGATGACTTCTTTTCCAGGGAATACGTGGCCTCTCGGCAGCCCCACGCCAGGCGCGTGTCCAGCATGGCTGGAGAGCACAGGATCTGTCTGGGCACAAAAGACCTGACAACACATACAAGACAAATACTGTGTTCAATTAGATAACAAGAGGATTAATTACAAAGACTGGCAGTCCCTCTGTTGTAAAGACAACTAAAAATAATATTGTTCCCATGGCTTTTTTTTTGTGTAAACAGGTCATAGCGGGTGTTTGTCTTGGAGGAGCTGCCCCGCAGCATACCTGTTGCCAAAGCAGACTTAAGTCCAGGGGTTGGAAAACACCACGTGCAGTCGGTGTGTGCAGCGAGCAGAGGTCACAGGGCTTCAGCGTTATTTACCGGCTGCTTTCTGAAGGAAAAAGCAACAAGAGCTTCGAAAGAATCTCCTTCACAAGGCGCTGGTGGCTGTGCCAAGCAGAAAAATCACCCACCTTGTTTTACGCTCAGTAACACGCCCATGTAAAACATTCTCCATCAACATTCACATAGAAGTTAAAGCTTTCTTATCGCTATGCAATTCCCCTTTAGATACCGATGTTAAGTATCCTCACAAACAGCGTAACTCATGCTTTGTTCAAACCATGAACTAATCAGGAATGTTTAGTATAATATTTTGCATACTGTAAATGTTAAAAAACCATAATCTCGATGCACAGTAAAGCAGAGGAGACACTGCTCCCTGCTGTCCCCTGGAGCCCCGTGGGGGTTTACGTGAGTTAAATCTTAATATTCTCCATAACAGAACATGGGCTTTTGTTATAAAAGGGATGGACTGACTGCAGCGGTTCCCTCCCCAGCGAGGGGGACCCCAGGAGGGAAGCGCTGACCAGGAGAGTGAGCAGACATGCTCTGAACAAAGTCATTTCAGTCCACTGAGAAGGGCAGGAAGGGCGTGGATCAGCATGAAAGGGAATTATTACTTTAACCAATCTTTTTCTAATCACATGAAAATGAGCACACACAACCCAAAAACTGCAGGCAGAATTAATTATCTACCAAATGCGTTTCACATGCTAGTATAACTGAGCCTCCAAGTCTCAGCAGTTCAGATACACCCACCAGAAAAATGGTTTTTATTTCTGTTAAGAATCGAGCATTTAACCCCAGGAGACCAAACATTAGAAGAGGGTGCTTTACGAAGGCATGATTTCATTAGTTGCCCAACTCCAGCTCTGACGTAAACCAGGACATTCTGGGACATGTTGTTCTCAGAAACCTTGCCTGGCAGGCTTACAAATTGTATTAATGGTCATTTAACTCTCAACCATTCTTTTTCATCCTTTACTTCCTGGGCTCTGTTGTCTTAAAATGAAGGAAGAACTCTCCAATGCAGGAGTTGCCTAAGCTTGAGCTCCCAGGATTTAAACAAATGGAAGTGAGAAACGTAGAAGGCATTAGTGGATGAACTGGGATAAAGAGTAATGGCAGGAGCACAGCCCACAGCTGGTCCTTCGAGGCAAAGAGCAGACAGTGAAGGAAACTTCCTCAGGTCATGGGTCTCTATTCCCCCTGGAAAAACAGGGCCTGGAGCGAGCCCTGCAGGAAGATCAACGCTCCGTGGTCTCTGGTACAGTGATTGAGCACGAGGCCAGTGACAAAAGATTACTTTTAAACCCCTGAAGTATGTGACCCTGGTCCATGAAGTCCAAAGTTAGAGGATATTTATTTTTATAGGATTTCTGCTCACCATAACAAGTGTGTGAATGTTAGGGTTAGCCAAGGAGCGAAACTACTCGGAGAGAAAGAGAAGCAATGGCTGCAACCGCTGATAAGAAGTTAGGGCTCAGAGTCAGCAGAGAGCTCACTATCTATTGTATGGGAAAGGGGTAAAATGAAAACAACATCAAGAGCTACCAAATGAAGGAATACTTGCAATGACACAGTTAAAGCCCGGGGAGGACTGTTGCACTGTAAAGACTTGCTCAAAATAAGCACTTGCTGGGGTGGGAATTCAGACTGCTCAGCATCTATGGAAACTGAGCTCTAAATATATCGTCTTTCAGCACGGGGATTCAAACGTATCTGACTACAAAAGGAAAACCAGTCCTTGAAATTCTGTTTCAAGAATGGTGTCCTAAGGACAGGCTCAACTCATTCTTCTACCAATAGCTGTATCAGACCAATTTCCAACAAGAAGAGAGGCCAGTGCGATAACAAGAACATCACAAGCACGCAAGGCAGGGCTGTGCAATTACCGGCACCGTTAACCATTCGTGTTGATCTGGGCAGAGGCGCACAGGCAATCAAAATCAAGCGATACGCGCTGCACTACATCACAGTCCAGGGACGGGGCTGCCGACGAGATGCGTTCTGCTCATGCGGTGAACAATTATCGTAACACATTTTCCTGGCTGTTCGGCAAGTTAATGGGAAACAATTACGCAGGCCGCCCAACGGGGTACTGTAACAGCCACTGTGGCACAAGCCATCGCCGAGTTGGGCAGATTTCTGAAGTATCTAACCCAGCGAGGAATCTGTTCCCTGAAACAACACAGAAACCCTTGGTCTCCAGTAAGAAGCAACTTCCCAGAAGACAGAGGAATAGGAATTTCCTATCTGTAAAAAAACACCAGCCTCTTCTTTTGCTGTGCACTATCCTCTGGCAATACTACTGTGGGGGAAGAGATTACAAACAAGCAGACAGCAGCGTGACTGGGAGGTGCAGGATAAAATTCCTGCTCACCTAGGCCACCGAAAGCTCCCTGAAGTGATTAAGCAGGGCGCTGCTACTGTGTGCGTTCCTAAAACACTCTTCTGTGACTGATGTAACTCCTTGCAGATGTCAATGCAAGAACCGTAGCTCTGATTTACAGAAAGAGATTCAAAGCAGAAAAACACCAGAGATGACAGCAGACAAATTGAAGAAATCAACATAAGTAGAAGAGAAGCTACCACGAGCAAATAGTTAATGGACAGAAGACAGCATATAATAGTAGCTCTAATTAAATATTAATTTTTCTCACTTCACTCTCAGTGAGTGCAGCTATCAGCACTGGCACAGGCACTTTTGGGAAATAGCACAGTTAAAAAAAGGCAAACAGAACAAATGACTTCAGACTATTTCAGCTGCTTCAATTTGCAGGCCCAGTATCCAAAAGGACCCCAGAAGAAATCAATCTTTTTTAGCCTGCTACATGACTGAATGGCTGGGAGGCCTATGACTAAAGCCAAATCTCCTCCTCCTCCTCCTCCTTCACCCAAAACATGTTGCAACATATAATAAATTCAGCGCATTCAAAGATTTTTTAACTCACAAAAATGTAATATTGACCAAAATCCCATCACTGCATGCCCTTTTAACAACTTTCAATCAAAAGATGTTCCCTCAATCATAACAACGACTGCACATACCAAACACTTTCAATCATTAGACCGAGATCAAAGCATGCAGACATGTCCATCAATCACAGTCCTAAAGAGATAGTGCAGCAGAATTTCCTGTTCCTGAACTGAATTTTCAGCTATATCCCCACATAGAGTCAACGAAAGCTGTCGTTTTCCCTCAAAACCTGCATTTAGGCCTGCATGCCATAAAACAAGCAAGCACAGGGACACGCACCACGGTGCGTGAGGAAAGAGATGGATATTCGGACTATCTGAGAAAGCAGATAAGCACCTGTAGTTCCTACCCCATGCCTCCTGTACCTATGCAGAAAACAGGCAGCAGTTTGCACGATGGCTTATTTGACATCGCATCGGCACCCAGTACTTGATCACACCAATTAAGAGTAGCGCCGAATGTTTCGTGGCCCCACTTGCACAGACTTGCAGGCTCCTGGTCCGGTAAAAGCAAAGGAAATGCACTGCAAACAGTTCCGTGTAGGTGGTTCTCAATAAATTCGTCATCTTCGATACTTATCCAAAATGATCAGCTCCTCCTTCAGAGGAGTTGCTATTACAGGAAGTGTACGCTGCCTGCTAAATGGGAAATACAATGTGAAGATGCAGCTGCACATATGCTAATTGGATAAATATCTTTTGGAATCCAGCAGTATTTTCTAATTGTAGGGATGGAGCAATTCAGATACTCCAAGGCACCATCCCAGCGGATATACTTTAAGCCTGCCAGTTTTCTGGACGTGCACTCCCATGGTACGTGATCCAACCTGCAAAGGATGTTATTGTTCTAAAATAAAGACAAACTCAAAATCACATGGCTGAAAGGTTACACAAGAATTGTGCAGCCTTAATCCCTGCTCATGATAAATTGTTTGAAGCTCTGAGCTTACAGAATAACGTAGTTCTCCACAAAACTTGTGTGAATGCTTCTTGACAGCAAGAGTGCTGAGCATCCCTTTGCGGGGACGCTGCTAGCTCTCAGCAGGCACGCCAACCTCCTCCCACCACAGGCAGCATCGCTGCCTAACGACCCATAAAATAATAAAACATCTCAACTAGAACCATATTCAGACTGGTGAAAAGATTAAGAACTAGCCCAGCAAAATAGCAATTGGCAGCAGTCCACAGCTGCGGTTTGCTGTACTACTCTGTTTGAACAAACAGGTGTTCCTGCGGCTGTAAGTGGGATTTCTGTCCTCAAACACAGACACAGGCACACGCCACTCACACGTCTGCATTTCATGACGCTGTATGCATGTGCGTGTACGTCTGGTGCATCATAAACATCTCCTTTCTTCATGTGAATAGGCTGCACGAGCAATTTAGCCTTAAAGGCTAACGTGAAGGACATTGGACAGGCTCCGTTTTCACCCATCATCAGAATTTCCCTTAGAAAAAAATCAGCGCAGGAGGCAGAAGTCATTTCAATTCCAAGGACGAAGATGTCAGCTCCGTGACGTGACCTTCACACTGCTCGTACAAGCCTAGCGCTAATTAGGTCATTCCACTTACATCCGGTAACAGCTCTCTGAGGGAAGCAGTTTCCGTCACTCCCAACTTCTCCTGAACTCAGACCGATAACCTAACAGCTCCCTGAGACATCATTCATAAACGAATCCAAACAGCAGAAGTCACACACCGCAGCGAAGCGGTGGCACTCTGGGGAGCGTGACACACCAACCCTGCCATTTTGAAGCCGTTACCTGCAGAGCAGAGGCGTCAAGGCCGAAGCAGAACTTCTCCCAGAGCCCGGTGCTCCCGGGGGCCTTGGCGAGCCCGACAGCAGCGTTGTGGGCAGACACGCTAACGCTGGTCTCGGGGGACGCCAGGCTGTTTGCGGGAGGAAACTGCAAGAAGAGGGCATAGGCGCCAGCGTCACTGGAGAAGCGCAGGCTGTAGTGGTTCGTGCCCACGTCCCCGCTGAGGCTCTGGGGCCGGATGCCGGGCACATGCAGGAGCAGGCTGAGGGAGGCCTCATCCTGCCGGCACTGGAAGGGAGGGCACACGGCGGCCTCGGGGCTGCCGGAGCCCCGGGGAAGAGCCATCTCGCCGGGGCTGCCCTCTGCGGCCGGCGGGGCCGGGTGCTCGGGAGGGCACGGAGGGGCCTCCCCGCCGGGCGCGGCCGGCTCGGGGCTGGCGCTCGGAGCGGGGGAAGCGGCGCCGGAGCGGGGCGGCGGCGCGGGGCGCTGGGCGGGCTCCCCGCCGCCGCACGTGCTCCGGGCCGCGCCGCCGGGGCCCGGGGGAGGAGCCGCGCCGCCGCCCGCCTCAGCCGCCGGCGGCTCGCCCAGCCCCTCCGCACCGGGTCCAGCGGCCTCCTCCAGCCCCTCCCCGCCCGGGCCCAGCGGTTCCTGCGGGCCGGGCCGCGGCACCACGGGCAGCGTGACCAGGAGCTGCCGCTGGGCCTTGTCGAAGGCGGCCCGCCCGCGGTCCTCGTCCACGTCGTAGGGGAGGCGGAGGCGGAGGCGGTAGGCGGGACGCTGCGAGTCGAGGCGCAGCTCCCGGCCGCGGATCTCCAGCGCGGCCTGGGCGGCGGAGCGCAGCAGCGGCAGCTCCACCGTCACCACCAGCTCCCGCGGCACCGGGCTGGGCGCCGCGTCGCGGCAGCACCGGTAGTCCTGCAGGTCCACGTAGGAGCGGTGCCGGATGCTCCAGCGCGGCGTGGTGGGGCCGGCGGGCCGGGCCGCCGGGGGGGCGGCGGGCGGGAAGGGGAAGGGCGAGGGCGGCAGCGGGGAGTCGCCGGCGGCGGGCGGCGGCGGGGCGCCGCCGGGCAGCGGGGTGCGGATGACGGGCGCCTGCGGGACGCCCTTGTACTTGGTGCCGCGGAGGACGGCGGCGTTGGCGCGGTCGAGCTGCACGGCGCAGTGGCGCTCCACGGCCTCCAGCGCCGTGTCGCTGAGCAGGCGGCGGAAGCGGGCGCTGCGGGCGGCCAGGCGGAGCGCCGCCGGGTGGAAGACCACGTCGTAGACCAGGCGGCGGCGGCCGCCGCGGCCCAGCTCCTCGCGGCCCGGCGCCAGGCTGTAGGGCAGGGCCCAGCGGTGGCCGCCGGGCTCGGCGCGGGCCTGCGGCGCCCCGACGTGCGGGTTGCTGCAGACGTTGAGGTAGCAGCGGCGGGAGCCGGCCTGGCTGGTGCGCAGCACGTAGCCCGCCGCCGGGTGGACGAAGCGCACCTCCACGCCGCGTTCCCGCTCCAGGGCCGCCACCTCCTCCTCGTACAGCCGCCGCTGCTCCGGGTCGGCCAGCTCCGCCGCGTACTCGGCGAAGAGCGCCCGGAACTGCTCGTCGCGGAAGGCCCGCTGGAGCCGCTCCGCCTCCTCGGCGCTGAGCTCCAGCTCCTCCAGCCGCCCCGCGCCCGCCATGGCTCCGGCCCGGCCCGGCCGCTCTCGTTGCTGTGGAGACGCCAAACAAGATGGCGCCGCCCGACCCCCCCCCCCCCTCCGGCCAGTTGCTATGGAGACGCCAAACAAGATGGCGGACCCTCCCCTCGTGGTCTCCCCCAGAGTCCGATTCCTCCCCACTTGAGAGCCCGTCCCCTCCTTTCTCCTCGGTGGCTTCGTGCTGGCTCTCAGCCCTCGCCCCTGTCTTCCACAGGGGTGGGTCTCCACCGTCTCCCCGTCATCCCTCTGCAAGGCTCACACTCCCCCGTCCCACATCTGGCAGAGGGTCAGGGAACGCACGCAGAAGTGCTGGCACAGTCTCTCCTGCGGTTTGGGTTTAGACCCTCGGCAGTTCAGCTCCCACCCCTTGTACCCAGCTTCCATCCCCAGCCCAATGGCCCCTCCAGAGCCTGCACCCCACTGTCCTCCTCTCCCTCCTGAGCCACGCTCATGTGGATGCCAGCACGGCAGGAAGGGGTCTGTGAAACAAAGCAGGGGGTCCCCTGTCTGTTCTACCCCTGACTTGGGCACTTTGGGTAGCACCAGCCCGGGCCCCTGGTCTCGATGCCCGCAGGTGGCTGGGGCAGGTTCTCGCTTAGTTTCCTCGAAAAGGGCCCGGGTTCACGTGCCGACAGGCTGCTCTCTGCTGTAAGCCAAACCAGCTGCTGACACAGAAGTTAGCACTGCCAGGCCCTGACCCTTTCCCACCTTCCTGATTGCTCCTTCAGCAAGATTTCCTCCTCCCTGCCTTCTGCAGAAGTTCCAAAGGACCATGTCCTTGTTCCTCTCAACCTCTCCTCGCCCTGCCTGCGTAACGCTGTCCGCTAACAGATTACATACTGCCATCGGTAAACACCACCTCACAAATCTTCTCTAGACCTTTCCTGTCCAAAGAAAAACCTTAGCCCACATTTCCAGAATCTCCTGTAGATAACTAGCTACCAGTTCCACTCAGCATGGTGAAAGACAAAGTCCTCCCTATCTTTAACTTCTTTTTTTAAAATAAAGGTATTTCCTGTTTGATATACATGCATTTGGTTCCTGCAGTTGCCTCCTTTTATTATGCTGTGCCAACTAATCTTCACTGTGACTCTACATTTTATCTAAACTAACACCAGTATCTTTTCCTGTAAAAGTCTGTGTACAAAATACACCATTTTTGGCTTTGACATTTATTATAAACAGTCTGTAATACATCATAAAAATCAATCCATCTCAAATGAGCGCTACAGTTGGCTTTACAAAGGCTCCCTCCCTTTTCGCAGTCTCGCAGAAATTCAGAGACCCTGAAGCTTGCTGAAAACACCAAACAAAAGCAATATTTAGTTCTTAAAGAGCTACTTCGCAATAAACAACATATTATCCTATTTCTTCATTTATGAAAGACTTTATGATGTTTTAAACTACGTGAAGACCTAAAGATCTCACGGAATGGTATTTTCTATATTCAGGTAAAGGTTAGACGGGTGGATGGGTTAGCAGTTCCCTTGGGAGGGCGGGGGGTGTTAGACACCCCCGTTTGAGAAACAGACGGCTTCTGCAACAAGGCGCGAAGCTGAATCAGACAAGGCAAGTTTGCACTTTTCCCATCGGGCTCTACCCTCGTTACTGCAAACAGGCACATTTCCATCACGGTTGCAAGCCCTGTGGTACTTCTTGATACTTTCTGGTGGTGCGGCTGGCCTTTTTTCCAGTCATTGGAAGACCACAGTGGGAATGAAGAAGTACAGACTTAAAATACATGAAACCAAAGCACAAAAGTGGCTTCTGGGCTTGATGGTGATCACAAAATGAACCAAGAATTGTTCCTATGTGTAATTAACCTATGTAACAAGCATTGTCTCCAGAAACGAGTCCGTTTCCCCATTATTGAACATCATATAGTCTCAATTATTGAACATCATATAGTATAATCTATCTTTCCTTTTACTTTTGGATCGTGCTTCTCATCATTCTTATTTGACTGTAATTTCTAAATTTATTATTTTAGTTGTAGGCATTTGGATTTCTTACACTGCCTAAGTACGAAGCATAAGTCTGTTAAACTGCTAGAACATTCACTCTGTTCATATAATCAATTTTCTGTGTTCCTCCTGATAATTAGAAAGTCAGCAAATAAGAAGATACTTCCTTTTAAATGAGAAACTGAGCATATTTACCTGTCTTCAACTGTCTTGTTGGAGGGGTAGAATACCTTGAATGAAAATCCACTTCTTGGAAATGAACCCTGTAAAGAAAAATGTATATACCACACTTGTGTAAGTAAAATACTGTACAAATAGTAAGAGACACAAATAGTAAGAGACACACTTGGATGTGACTGCACCCCCTTCTCATTTTGGTAAAGCGTAAGGAAATCTTACAGGATTTATGCAGAGACAGTCAGTGTTGGTGACAGTGAACGGGTCGTATTTATCTGCAATGACGAGCATATCTGGCAGAGGGTACACCCTCAGGGAGTAGTCATAGGCCCAGTACACAGGGCTAACGTACAGCGGAAGTGGCGTCAGATGTCCTTGCGATAATATAGTCTTTACAAACTGCAAGATAAACATAAATCATTAGTTTGAGCCATTTTCTACAAGCCAAACCCATTCCTGCAGATGCTAATGCCCTATTAATAAAGAAGCTTTGAACCTGGAAATGTTTTTTGTGTATCTCTCTTCCTCTGATTATTAATGATTTCAAGAGTAAAACAGCAACTCCCCGACAACAGTCGGCTGCTGGCTCGTTTGTTCTGTTGTTTGGGTTTTTTAATACACAAACTCCTCTCTCAAACATATCAGCCAACATTTGAAGATGTCAGAACTACTTCATCGATCAGACTCTCCAACAAACTGCAGAATCTGCTTACCTGTTCCTCCACCCCAGGAAGTACCAGCGCTGCCATAACTTTGATTTTGTGAGTTTTTTTCCCTCGGGGCTTTCCTCGCAGTACCACTTAACCACAAGACCCACGCTGGAACACAGTCTTTTCCCTGAACTGAGGAAATCACTTGATTCCCAAATGATTTTGATTCCTGTGGCTGTTCTGGGAGTTGCCCTGCTCCAGGCACCAGCTGCTCCCTTTCATTTGCTTTTTCATCTGGCAAATTCCAGCCAGGGTATTTCGGTTCCTGAAACTCCTCCTCAAGCCCCTTGAAAGCTTTTATTATCTCTAATCAATCATGGAGCTGCCATTAGGCTCCATTTTTCTCAAAGGGCCAAAATCACTACAGCGACTTGGTGAAAGGCTCTGCTGTTGAAAGAAAATGATGTACCAAGCACAGGCCCAGTTATTCCACTAACACTGTACAAGGCCTAAAGTCACTATTAATTCAATCTGATTTCCCTCTCTCGTTCATCTTTTTACACTGATGGCTGAATTAAAAAACTAACGACAGGCAGAAAAGGCAGAGAAAAACTGAAGTATGCAAAAGCAACCCAATACCCTTAGCTGCAGAAAGCGTTGCAACACTTAATTCTACCTTTCCTTCATGATTCCCTCCCTTCCAAGCATGAGAGCTGCGTACGAGTACAGGGAAGCAATGGCTCGCAGCCTATGGAAATGCGCACGCCAAAAACAAGGTGCATCCGTGCCCACATAGTGGGTTCCATATGTTCACAAAGAAACTCATCACTGTCGTGGTGGAGCGAAGGAAGAAAGAGCTAAAAGAAGTTTCTGAGTCAAACAAACAAACAAACAAAACCCCCCTATAAAATAAATAGAAACAGACACCATCCATCACTGCAATGAGCCAGTACTGCCTGGGTCATTCTCACTCAATTATATCCGTTAAGTCCCATCAACTCCTGCTGTGCATTCATTAACTAGAATCATAACTCGGAGTGCTGTGGCGATGTATCAAAAGCAGGATTAAGACTTCAAGTGAGAAGGCAGAAGAAGCAGATGACCTTTTGGAAAAGTGACATGCTGCTTTACCGCAAATGTCACTGGATAATTGATCAAATCTTAAAAAAAAAAGGTAATTTGTATTAAACTTTGCCTTTAGGAATCAATGTTTCTTGGTACAACATTCATTGCTGGTGCACATACACCAAGAGTCAGCTGCTACGAAGTTCTGCGTTCAGGGGCACCTGCAGTGGGACAGTTGGAAAGACTCAACACCATCAATCAGTATCATGGTTTCAGTTATTTTACTGTCAAGAGGGAAATGAAGGTAATAATACAAAAATTATAGATCTTTCTTACAATCCCTCATGGTTACTCTTGCAACGTGTCGTGGGAATGCAGATCAGAGCACCCTAAATGCAGACCTGCTGATTAAAAAAGAAGCCAAGGAGATCTGAGCAAGAAGTGCTGAATGCGGCTGACTCACGTGGTTGGGAATATCCATGTTGCTGCTGGGGAAGCGGACACAGTTTCTGCACATTTTGTTTACCAAATCTTCACGAAAGATTATTATTTCTTGGGTGCAATATTGAATCCTACAAAGAAAACATTAATGAAATTAAATAAATTGAGATGAAACTAAAAGATAGGGAGCTGCATTATAAAGTCGATCTCCCTCTAATACAGCAAAATGAAAGAGCACCTTTCCATTAAAATAATACTTTCCCATCTTCCCTTCATTCTCTCCAGATTGAGAAAAAAGATGATGCTTTTGATAGTCGCTAACAAACTTTTAGCACTACTTCCTTTCATCACTGATTTATTTATGTATTAATGTATTTAAAACTAGTTACAATTAATGCAAGTGAGGAATTCTAATAATTTGAAAAATTTAAGACAAATTTTTCCAAAATTTGTAATTTTTGAAAATTACGTCTGCACATAAATTAGTCATTCAGTAAAAAAAAAACCACCATGAAAAACAGCAGTAAGTTACACTGTTACCTGCAAGGGTTTGTGGTGAAAACTGAAAATGGCACCAACTGTCTGAATTCCTCAGTAATATTTTCAGCCAGGGGAGGTCTAAAATAAATAGCAACAGATGTATCAACCAAGACTGCTACCTGCTTTAACTATTTAACTCCAAATTCCAAAATTTGAAAAAGTGAAGCAAACTGACCTTGGTAAAATAGAACCAGGACCAGGGTCTTCAGGGCCAGGAACAAACACAAATCGACTACTGTAAAAAGTTCAATGTATCACTTTTATACACAACGATGATCCCAGAAGTATCTAAACATTGGTTACATACTGCCCTTACTCCACAGATGCATGCAAATAACCTATTCCGGGGCAGGGATGACAGCTCTTCCTGGCTTTATGAACCACATGAATCACAGCTAAGGCATCAGATACACACCCACTCCTCACTAAAGTGGAAGAAACCTTAAAAACTGTTCCCCGTGCAAGGGGGACTGACTGCGGAAGGGAGACGGACCAGGCATGCAGCCTGGCTCAGGACTCAGCGGCAATGGGCTCCAGGATCTCATGCAGGGACTCCGGATAACCCAGCAGCGGCACATCAGCAGAGCCCCACCGGGACACAGGATGGAGAATCAGTCCATGAGATACGCTTGCCTACAGCTCACACAGAGCTCAAGAGCTTCCTGCTTTTGGGGCCCATTCTAAGAACTAGCTCTACTTAGGGGCTGCTGTTTTGAATTCGAAGATCAGAAGCCAGAAAGGATAAGCTTGGCTGTCCCCCTTTTTTACTTTCCTTTGTATATTCAAATCGCTGTAAAAGGGATTGTGTTCTCCAGGCCTGGAATGGGGCTCCCACAGAGCAGGGACACAAGAACGGATAAATAAAAGATTCCTTTGCAGGATTGCGTTGCTTTGGTTAGTTCTCAAACTAACAGCCGTGGAGAACCGTGTGTGCAAGAATGGAAAAGACAAAAATGAGATGCCTCCATGTAGGCAGCAGTCAGTGTTTCAGGTGACATTTTCCAGGGCTGGTACAGAAAGCCTGTAGGTGCTTGTAGCAGCATCAAGACTTCAACATCAGTTTATAAAGCAGCACCGCTCGGGCAGAACCCTGCTGATCTCAAGGGAATGCCAGGGAAAAAAAGGGCTCACCCAAATAGCACTTTTGGGGAATCATGGGCCATGTTTAATCCACGTGGAAAATGTTCCAGGGAGACGCAGCTTCACCTTTGCTCACTCAATAGCTGCTTCCACGACCAAGCTATTTTAAGATAAAATCAAAACCTTACACTGCCCCCAAAACAAACTTAGAGGCCTGTTACAAGACCAGCTTGCTATCTGATCATAGTTGGCTCACAATAATGAGAAAACATGGTATCTGTTAGCTTCTTAAAGTAATTAAAGCAAAGGTTTCACAAAATAAGCAAATTTCCCTTTTCATAGCACTTTGCTGTGTACCTTTTATGAATACTGGGATAGTCACATATAATATCCGCAAGAGCCTTCAAAGAACCTAGAGTCAGGAAAAAAAAAAAACTGTGATACAACACCTGGTTAGGCAATAAACACACATGATATGAATCACCCCTATACTTCAGTACATTAAAAAATGTGTCACTTAGAAAATAAGGGTTTCTTTTCTGCGCTCGTTTTGCCACCATTATTTTAATTTAATGTACATGTCTGACTGTATACAAAGACTTCCCCACCTTTCAGTGACTGAATTTGACTTTTTCCATATGGTGCAGATGAAAAATTTCCACAAAAGAAAAAGCAGGTTGGAGGTGCAGAGGAATAACCTGGGAAAAGAGAGTATCTGTGAGTGGAACATCCATTCACTTCAGTATCTGTCACCACCCAGCCTCCAGTCCATTCCATGAAAGGCAGAAAGTGAAACAGCACTTCAAGCTCTGCTGCTGTTAATACACCTGAGCTATTTTCTTGATACAGGCTTTAAAAAGGGTGATGGCAAAGTACAAATGTCACTTCAAGGGAGCCCTCTGTTATTTACAGGCCCAGTTCCAACAACGTTGTGTGTATCCAACTAACTACTCACCCAGTCATATAATTACACAAAGTACAATTATAATAAATAATACAATTTAAAAATGCACTCTTTCCTTAAAGAGAAAAATAGCGAGTAAGTAGCAATGGATTACTATTAACCTCCATGCATCATTCCAACTCAAGGGCTCCTACCAGCATTTAATTCGCTCTTTGGCATTATAAAGCGACAGTAACTGGAATTGCCTCAGCATTTTAAGAATCTGATGAATCCTCACAATATCACTAATCACCCAGAAACACGTGCTTTATAGCAAAGAGTGAAAAAAGAAACCCGATTCCCATCCCTAAAAGAAAAATAAAAACATCTACTCAGGCATTCATCTCACGCTCCAGGTTACTCTCCATTTTCCTAACATGCAGTACCAGACTTGGATTTACTTCACTATTTTTCAATCCAGTTGGTAAATAGGACAGAATTGTTTATACCAGAGAAATGGTTCATCAATGTTTTTTCCTTGCTGTTCCACTCAGCTATTATTTTTAGTTTATCATTATGAAGCTTATTACTTGCCTATTAAAAAACAGTCTCAAAATAGTAAACGCAACGTATGCATCTTTGCCAGTTGAGTTCAGTATATTAACCTCACTGACCGAAGGCCCTTTATTACGTCAGCATATGCAATCTCAGGTCAAGTTCAGTTTGCTTCAAGGATCTTGCCAACTTTGATCAAGACAGTGAACTGCTTTTGTAACTTCTGGATGAATGTGGTAATTCGTCTCCAATTTTCTTTAAGTGAGTAGCAGTTTCCCACCCTTAATTTTATGTTGCTTATTTTTAAAGCAGCTACCCTCTCACACTTCCATTCTACCTAAGACAGACAGGACGAGCTGTTCCAAAACTGCTCTGGAATACAAAGAAGCAATTCACAGACCTCGCAGATGCTTGCTATCCAAATGTTGTCAACATTACTAATGTAATGATGCATGAAACAGTTCCTATTTTAAGAGTAACTGACATTTTTTCATTGGTAGAACCAGAAAGCATTCGAGGGACTGCTGATCTCCGATGAAGTAAGTTTTCTTTAAACTAAGCCCAGCAAGAACTTTCACAAGGAAGGGAAACATTCTTGTCACAGCACAGAAAATGGCTACTGCCCAAAACAATATTAGTACTAAGTGATTTATGAAACAGAAGTATCGGCTTGCAAAAATATAATACAATCCAATTTTTAAAACTGTTAGAGAAAGATCCAAAAGAAATACAACAGCAACCACGAAATGCAAATAGCTGTCACTAAAATTAGAGTGAGACTTCACCAGCTTTGGGCTTGGGTTCAGTGGGATCCTACCAAAAAAAAAATGCAACAGCTGGGCTTATTCTAGCTTTCTCAACATGGAAGTTCATAAAAAATGCATAATACAGTAATAACAGGACTCCTGACAATCGTTGCCTTTTTCGTTTAAAAGCATACTTTCAAAAAAAAGGCACACAAACCACTATTTCACAAAAGAGCACATTTAGATTACAGTTTGAGAATAAAGTTGGCCTAACACTTAGCAGATCCTAGAAAGAACAGTCTTGCTGTCACCTGTACGCTGTCCAGCTCCCTCTGCCCGGACAGGGATGCTCACGTGAGCGACCGTATGATGAAGAGTTCACAAAGCTAAACCAGCATAAAACTAATTCTCCAACAAAGGCAATTAGTTTTCTGCTGGGGTATTCCCTGAATTAGCTCACCATGGGGTCAGACTTCCCAGCCCATGCCAAGGAGGGGACACAGCCAGGGACCAAGGACTAGCTAGCCATCAGACTGCCTTGCTGCACTCGTCAGCTCCACCCATCGATGCTGCTAAGGACTAAGGAAAATGGTAAAAATCCTCTAAAACAAGGCTCAGAGTCAAAGCAGTTCTCACCTACCCGAAAACATTGTGTGAAGCTTTTCCAGTACTTCTGCTTGGTCCAGCCATACATCAGAAAGAAATACAAACATGGCATCTTCATTTTCATCCTCCAGCTGCTTTAGTTTTGCAGAAGCCTTTACTGAAGCTGAAGAAGGCCCTCCAAAGAAGTTTACATTCCCATAGAAGGCTCTACATCATTCAAATATTCAAGTTAGTTCTGTTTTCTCCCCAAACAGCTAGTAGTTTTCATTATGACTCACTTAAGCCATTTTAATTATTATTATGATGATAGGTAGCTCAGATGGTATCAATCATCTAGTACTTCATGGAGAAACCAAGGAAGAGAAATGGCAGTCACCTGGATATAAAGCAGGGGCGCTGCCCTGCCATAATTTAACAGATCATCTCAGGGTAATATTTATCCTCGGTTCTCTCCCCCATCCATTCCTTGAGCAACAAGGCATTTCTTATTCTCATGTAATAGTTATCTAGTTTTGCAGCTGAGAAGGGCTTAGATCCTAACTGTTATTATATGCAGAACCCAATGGCCTTTGGAAGGGTTTTTCTGCTAACACTACAGGCTTTAGTACTGGTCCAAGTAGACCAGCAAGTCCCAGAATTGCTTCCTTAAAATTGTATTTATTTTGAAGCATTTGGGGAGGGGGAAGAATAGCATACTTTAATGTCACAGAAATTATAAAATAATAACGCGCTTACTGAGAAACCCATAACAAAATATGGAGCGAGGCTGCCGAAAGTCAGTTTTATACCTAGTGGTAGCAGAAGGCTCAGTAGGCGGAAATCCAAAAGCGTTCACATGAAAAACTTCATCTTCATACCAACCTAAGAGATTTTTGAACAACAAAATAACCTTTAGTTTTTCTAACAACATCATGTCCTAGACATTAGTCAGACAGTTGGCAGCTGTGCTGCATAGCTAGTCCCAGCCTCCATCAATCCCTCTCCTGGGGTAGCACGAGTCCCTGTGCTGTTTAGCGGTGAACCAGACCAGGGAACTATCTGGCTGAAAAACAGGCTGAGCAAGAAAGCAACTATTTTTTTACTCCAGACACTTCTTTGAATGGATTTGCTGCACAGCCACATAAACAACCTTCTCAACCCAACCGAGTAAGAATGTAGGGGAACAGGAATCATTTTTGCTGGCCCTGCCCCAGAAGAGTTTCCATCAAACTGCACCCTTTCCTGGGAACTGTCCCACCTGTTAGAAGAACAGAAGTAACAGGGTGATACTTGTCCCCACTATCATTCTTCCTCTTGACTTCTATTTAGTTTATTTTACAAATTTTAAACATAAAATACATTAGAAAATAGACTGGGATTATGTATATTGCACAGAGTAGTATCCTACAAACAGAAACAACCATAATTTTGCTAAAACATGTCCAAGACTCCAAAACTGCAGGCCCTTACATCATCTTAATGAGAAGACTCACCAAAGCCTCTGAAGGACGAAAGCTTTGCCAACAGAAAGCAGCATTTTCGGATTGTTAAATCATACTGTTTCATTATTCTAGTCTGTCTTCCTAACCTAGTCATGTCTCCTCCAAGCCTGTTGGAGCCAGGCTAACTAAGGCCAATCCTCCAAGCTGCTACAGATGCTCACATCCCACCGACATCGCTGAAAACCACAAATTTCACAGAGCTCTGTTCTCTGCCTCCAGAGCCCACGAGGTAACGGGAAAGGCTTATGGCCAAAAATCTCAGTCACAAACTCAGCTTATGGTCAAACCTCATCAACGTGAGACTTGTCTGTTCAGCCCCATCTGGCAAACATGTAAGTGCAGCAACAGCCATTAACAGAATAACTTATTACAAGCTAAGAAAAATAGTCTGTTTTACCTTCTGCCAAAACAAAGCATGATTCAGTATATAAACCACTGTGGAACTGGTGCAGAAAGGTTAAGAAATATATTTTTCTTAGATCAGGACTCTTAAACTAGTTCTTTAGCCAAAGTTTGCTTTCCAGCTGGTGTCAAACATTTGGACACTACTGAAAGTTCACAGGCTGCCTTAAGAGCTAGGCAATCACCTGGTAGCTGAGCAGGTAAGCTCATAAACAGCCCGCAAACAGGAACATGCTCTGCTTCCGCTAGGAGGAATACTAACCTTGTCCTAACCGTCTCTGTGACAGGGCACTGAGCTGCAGCAACCAAGTCATTCAAAAAGAAGGAGAAAGACAGAGCTGCAATTCTCAATATGTAATTTTTAATGGTCAGTATTGATTTATTATTCAATCTGAAATTCTCCAGGTCTATAGGAAATTCCTTCAACTCTTACATCACAGAAAAAGGATATTGCTTTACTAAGGTCTATCTGGACGACTCCTGTAGGGTCTTCTAGGAAAAATTTCCCCTGAAAAACAGGATTAATTAATAAAGCAAAATATACCCAAACACATAAATGTTTCAATCAGAAGCATCTATCAGTCAGCACTTAAAATAATTTAGCCGGATTTAATATTGTAAGCTTAGAACACACTGGCAGAACTGAAAACAATGTAGTCTATAGTAAGTGTATCTTAGCACCTTCCCTTTGAGCTGCTGCAGTTTGGATTGCTGGTGCACCCCTCCCCTGCAATCACAGTCCAACGCAATGGCAAGTCCAAACACAGTCATTGGAAGCTCCAGCATTTCAAGAAGGGGCATGCCTAGAAAATGTAACTGGTTCTGGTTGCTGACATAAAGCATTACAAAATTCTGTAGTGAGAAGAGAAAGACATTTTCCCTCACACACTAGCATCGACTGCTTGTGGAAAAGGCTCTTTGTAGGGAATGGATCTTGCACCACTGACATTGATGGGACTTCTGCCGCTGACTTATATGACAGGATAAAGTGGTGAGATATTTAAGCCTTCTCATTTTCTAATATATTACAACACTGAATGAATGGTGACCTACATATTCCACAATAAAAAGCAACCTACCTCCTTAAGCTGAGTTATCATCCCAAGAACAATCACTTCTCCCACTTTAGCTGTATTGCCCAATAGAGTTTCTATTGTTTTAAGCTGTAACCAAAGGCAAAAAATCAAATAAAAATTAAATCAAATTCTCCATATATCTATTCTTATGCAACCAAGACAAAGCACCACACAGCACATGTGTTTACATAAATACACAAATGAGCTATGAGAGAATTGAAGCTCATTACAAAAATCAGGGACGCATTTCTGAATGTCAAATGTAGCACAGCCTAGGAAAAGATTTCCAATAATGGCTGCTAGCACAAAGAACTGCTTAGCAAGTAAATATTCGTTGTGATTATTTTGCTTACAAGTGGATTAAAACTGAAAAGAACAAGTGGCAATTTCTGCTCTTGCCTAAGAATGGCAATTGTAGTAATTGGATCCTCAGCATGATCCAAACTGAACCGCAGGGCCAGCCTGCACCCATCCAGTAACACTAATTACTTTAATCGAAGAACCTTAGATGGATGACAGAGAACACTCCAGAGTAATGCAGGTGACATTGCATAGGCATGCTGTCTGCGGTTTCTGGATGAACTTATTTTGGTCTGTCAAGCTGCAGTTAAGAGAGACAATCCTCCTGCAACACCAGCATAAGCAATGCATTTGCCACTGCTGACAGGGAGGATAGGAAGCAGTCAAGGGAGAAAGATGCTATACAGCCTGGATGGAGATGCAGGCTCGACTCAGCTAAGGTCAGCTGCTCTTTTCTACATGATGGCATGCTCTGAACAGGGAGAAACAGGAAAGTTGAGCAAAGCAAAAGCTGTTATGTGGTACCCAGTCACACACACACACACGGTCATCTTTTTTAAAAATATGTAATAACTACATAATACAGCGAGAGCATTTCATATGAGAAAGCTGAGATGGGAACAGAACAGACTAAAGTTATTACCTTATTCAGTTGTAGGTTTGTGAATTTAGTGCTTATGAAAGAAAGAAGCAGGGGAAAATATCCCCAAGCAGAGGGAAGCAAAGTGTAATAAGCTGAACAGCGAATGCCCTTCCACCACGTTTCTCTTGCACTTCATAGCTGCTTTTGAGTGGCTTGGTTGTCATGCTGATCTAAGCCAAATGACTGCATTTTTGACGCACAGGCTAAAAATATTCAAAAATAACTCATCTCCATTGATTACCCATATGGGACGTAAAACTAAGATGTCACTGGAGAACTATCACTGCATTAAAGTGTAACACAAGTACAGTTCCCTTTGCAAGAAGAAAAAACAGATTTTTTTACCTGGAACTTGCTCCTACTGTCATCAGGATGAGCAACGACTGCTGAAGGAGTAAACAACTCATGTCTATGAGTCCTCTGCAGAAACCAAAATTGAAGTAATCCAGTTTAAGAATAAATGAGCACTGTCAAAAAGCCAGTTCATTACGACTGCTATACAAAATACATTTTAAAGTTCTCTTACTCAATTTTATGCAGTGACATTTCACTTGTTAAGCATAATCAGTTCTTTTGACAAGAATTTGCTTCTAAGAAATAGACGATCAGTACTATTGGACAATAAAACTAAGCCCAAAAAGTAACAGCAAAGCATCTATAATGCTTTTAAAAGAAGTTATTTCTGACTACCTGGAAGGAAGGGGTGAGATAGCAAGGGAAGGTAAACTGTATTAAATGCTAACTATGTGGACAAGAGCAGGTTACCTCTTCAGGGCAGGGCCTATTAAAAGTAAGGCTTTTTTTTTGTTTAGTAACAGGAGCAAGCTACACTAACAGATAAACCACAGAGAGCATGAAGAAAATACACTGTAGAAATTTTCACTTCCTTCACTGTTTTTCATGCAGTCTGAAAGCCTCCTCTTGGAACAAACCCATCGCTACCAGCCCCTGTAACACACGCAGTAATTCCTATCAGCAGCCCGCACCCACATAGTGACATGAACCTTCACTTTTCTGGAGGCCAGAAAGGAGTACATATGACAACCAAACACAAACCTGTACAACAGAGAGTCTATGTGAAACTGTCAGGCAAAGAGGTGCAATAGCACAATACAGTCTAGGAAAAGGAGGCTTCAGGATTTACCCTATGAACACCTCCTGCTGCTGTTTTGTGTGAGTGTGCCAATTCCAGCAGGCTTCACTAATCCCGATCACTGTTTGTATGAACTAAAGCTTCTTCAGTTAATGGTTAACTGGTCTTCCAGGGCAGAGGTTCCCAAATTGCAGTACACGTACTCCTAGTGGCAGCAAATCCCCTGGTAGATAGAGAGTTGTTGCTGCTCTGGGGTATCTGACCCTGTGCTTGCAACTACCACACGGTCCAAAGGATGAGCAGTTCACGCAGGCACCTGGGTGCCTCCCTGCTGCCTACGGGGCAGCACGGACAAAAAGCCGTGCTCGCCATCTGCCTGTGTCCAGGCACTTTGCTCGCTCTTTGGGCCAGGGCTGCGCACAGGCAGTTAGGTCTGTGCAGTACCTGCCAGCACCGAGCGGGACCTGTGCTGTGGATCACCACTGCAGTTAGTGCAGACACATGAAAAATAACTACCAAGTCGTCCGATCAGCAACTCACTCCCCATCCCATCACGGCTCCCGCTGGGCTGCAGGACAGAGGCAGGGCGGAACACAGCACGGACAAGCAGGCAGGTGACGTGGGGCTGGATCCCAACTTACTGGGTGAGTGGAGGAAAGGAAAGAACAGGGTTGTGACCCTGTTCTGAGGGATAATCCGACAGTGAGTGCTGAGGGACTGACTCCTTCTGGCTGCGTGCACAGCCTGGTCCAGAGCCACTACCTACAGCTGCTGTCAGTACCTGCGGCTACTGTCACAGTGGTGCGTAGCAACTCATGTTGGGGAATCCTGCTCTGAAGTTGCTCACAACACAAGATGCTTGTGCCACCAAGAGATGACAAGGGGCGGCTGGCTCTCACTGGGCATTTTGAAAACTGGAAAATGAATAAATTAACTAAACCAGAAGCAAATTTCAACGCTTCAGGGAGAACCTGAATGAGAGCTTCCCAGGGCTTCGGGTTTGTATTATCTCAACAAGCACTACACACAATGACATGCTAATCAAACATAGCACAGAGCCAGACTACAGGAGGGAAAAGAGCAAGACACATGTAAAAATACATAATCCCCTCTTACTACATGATGCTAAAATGCAGAAACACATGAATCCATCATGCTGTATGGTGACAGTTGAGAAGACTGCTAAACCTTAGTAGAGATCCTGTTCTTATTCAGATTTTATTTAAACTGTACCTCACAAAAGCACCCCAACACAAAGCACTGTTGTCCATGTAAGAATACAAAAACCAGCATTTTGTTTGCATATTTTGTTAAACAAAGCAAAACTTTTTCTGACCTGTTGTAAGATGGAGTAGCGTTCACGAAACAACTCTGCTTTATCTCTGGCAGTTCCAAATAAATTTGGTACAGGGAAGTTGGTCATTGACAGACTGCAAGAAGTTTAACACAATCAAGATTTAAAAAGGTACATTCCACACACAAAAATGACTTATTGATCTAAAAGTTGTAGGAGGCTGCAAAAGCTGTACCACTACTGCATAATTTATTTACTCAATGAGGAAGATTCCTGCTAGGGATCCTGTGTTTCTGCATTTTGAAGGCTACATCCATTTAATTTCCCTCTAACTCACAGGCCTTGGGTTTTATCTTTCCACCTGAACGGGACTCTGCAGAAATTAGTTTTGAAAAAAGCAGTTACGTCTTTTAAATGGCCATGAACAAGAGTATTTTCTTCCTCTTGGTTAGCAGATTGTCTTCGTGGAGTTCTCTGCTTCCGACAGCCTGGAAATCTAGAAAGCAGCACTGGAATTAAACTCCTACTGCAAACACACGGATTGCTTTTGCTGGACTGGCAGAATCATGGACCAAGGCTAGAATATGAATTGCACGTTACATGAAGGTCACTGCAACCTCTTGCAATGAACACCACTCTCCATTCCTCAGCTAACACCACCACTATCCATTCCTCAGCTAACACCACTTCGAGCTTTTTAAAAGCATGGCCTCTTTTTGGCTTAGCAGTCTGGGCTACTTGCTGTTAAAGGTAAATTCTTTAGCTAGCAAAACATTTACAACCAATTCCTCCAATTACTTCTTCCTTTCTCCAACCTCCAGAATCACCAGTTGCTCCTAATATTTCTTTTTTAACTTGTGTAGCTCTCCTTAGAAATCCCCCAGGGCTTCAGGAGTTGCAAACTACAGTCTAAGAAATGAATACATGCAACAGACAGACCAAATTTATTAAAAAAAAACTAAACAGCCAAATGTGAAAAAAAAAAAACCCAAAGTACATTGAGTCATGTATGTCCTTAGCCTTACTGTCTCTTTTATTCATTAGATGGCATAAACATGGTTGGCCATTTTACTATCTGGTAAACACCGAAGTTTCAGAGCCAGTGACAACATAGGCAGCACAGAATACACTGCCGCAGGAGATACAGGTCCCCATTTCAGTTTCATCCTACTGGACTAGGAAAAACCCAATGGCACGTTTATTTATGAGCCAGCATTTATCATAGAGTCTGACTAGCTCTTTAGAGACCAAGAAACAAAATTGTCTCACTTTCTCACTCAGGCTTGAGATAAGCAGACCCAGGAGGGAAAGATTAGAAAACAGACTTTTAACCATATAGAAATAGAGGCTCTTGTTTTAAAACAAGAAGTGGTTGAAACTTAAAATATGCAAGACTTACGGTAGAAACTTCTTTCTTTCTGAATTGTAAATATAACGTGGAATATCAAAGGCTCCAATAATGTTGAAAACATTTTCTCTGAAATAAGAATACATTTACAATATTATCTGAAGTGGATGAAACAAACAGTAACAAAACATGTTGAATAAAATTATATTCATTATGTTCACTATCACCCTGCGTTACCACCATTTCTCCCACATCACTCTACCTACTGGATACTACTGTATCTTCTAATTCAAAAAAGGAAACTCTTCAGAAGTTCATTCAGAAATGGGAGAGGGATACATCTCCTTCCCTTACCATCCTCTGCTACCTTTTTTGACAACAGAACAGCTTTGGCATGGTTAATGGGAGTAGGTTTAAACAATGGACAAGCACAACTCTTCAGACTACTAGTCGAGTTGATACATCCCATTATATACTGGTTCAGCTCTCTCCTCTGATGCCTCCCATTTCCCTCTTACTGTAAGTGGATCAAATTCATCAGAGTAGATAAAATTATCCCATGAACCTTCACTAAGGCTTACAAGCACAGGACAACCACCATTGCCTGTCAGACACTGATGTCTTAGGCTTCAGAGTGCACTTCTTACAAAGCTTTGCGTTCAAGCTTTCTGCATCATAATTCAAGAGAGTTGTACAGGCTGGCCCTGTGATCTGTAGAGCTTTTCCCTTCTGTACTGAGAAACTGTGCATACAGACTTCTCTTCAATTCTGGAGCGAAAAATACATGAAGTATATGAAGCGACAAAGAAAAGTCACACTTAAACCATCTGCATCATAAAGGTTCCGACGACAAGGAGGAAAGTATAAGACAAATCTGCTTCATATTGAGAAACTGTCGGATCACTGTATCTAACTGACATGCCTAGCAAACCGTTGATTTTCATGCTTTGCATTACGATGTCAATACACAACATAAACACTAAAGGAAACACATTCCTGACAATCACAAATAAAGTTCTCAGAAACTCAAGTAATTGCTCTCCGCTTTGTTATCAGAGCATGAAAATCAATCACGGTTTTCAAAAAACAGCCCTCCTATACAAAAAAGCAGAAACAAGCACCATGGCAAAAAACTTTTCCAAAAGAAGTATCTTATGAAAGGCACAAAAATAACCTTAGATAATTTTGAACTAGAGAACAGGAAATAAAGAAAAGAACAGAAGTATCAAGTTCTCTCTGAATTGTAACTATTGGTTTATTTTATTGGTTAATATTCAACCTGTATCACATGTAACACATAACCATAGCATTTTCGTTCCAGAATGTCAGCATTATATTTAGAATCCCCTGGAGGCCTATCCACAAGAACAAATTTTCTAAGAAGGAACATTACTAACCTTCAAAGACAGTACCAGGAAGACAAAAGCACAAAGCAATTACCGCGTGTGTAGCACTGCAGAAAATGCCTGACATTTATTTCCTAAGAAGAAATAAGGGAATGCATACCAACTCCCATAAACCTCAGATAAAAAAATAATGTCACCGTACATAGTTTCATCTGATGCCTGGCTACATTCTTGGACGGCTGCTTCCACTGTGGGTTGTTCAATCATATTAGATGACACTGAAAGGAAAATTTCGAAGGATTAAAACTGCAGCCTATGGAAAGTAGTCAGAAAGAAAGAAAGTCGGTCTCAAATATTTTACAAAAAATGGTTTGGTCTTCCCAGAGGAATATATTACACAAATAAGCATATTTTCAGTAAGCTAATGACACATGCTGTTTTCTCTTTACAAATGGATCACTTAATATTCTTACCAGAAAGACACATCTCTAGCGAAAAAATAACCCACACACATACTGTGCCCACCATTAATTCACTAAACATGGAGAACAAGACAATTATAGTTTATGCAAAGCTGCCAAATATACTACAAATGTGTTAGATCTGAGCTTTCACATTCTGGAAGTTAATTTTGTTCCAGAACATTATCACACAGATTGCTGTCATAAATAAGTATGCAAACAGCTTAACACAATCTTGGAGACAAGCACATTGTTGTCTTCATGGATTTAAACTAATAATTGAAAATAAAAAATATTTCTAAACACTAATGTTTTGCTGAATTTAAAGGGAAGACCAATCAACGCAGATTCGCGAAAGGACTGGGTCAGCATTGCCAAGCCTAACTGCTGGGCTCCTGGAACAGAACCAGTACGTGAAAACCTGCCCTTGAGTTCTCTATTCAGGGCACAGGACTTAAAATCACAATTCCTGTAAGACAGTGGTGAATAGCAGAGCAAAAGGGGCACTAAGGGAGCTAGCAGGAATCACAGGAGAGACCAGCGTGTCTGAATTGCATCTCTATCCCTAACCTCAAACAACTCACAGACGTTAGCTGGACAGTATGGGAATTTATAGCACAAAATTCCGCCCTGGACAAAGACCGGTGTTGGCGAGTACACTGACTGCATGTACTACATTGGCCCTGGAGCTTCTTGTACAGACTCAAATTTGTTCAAAAATGTGGACGCATTAATTTGTACCAGCAGGCTTTATGTTAGATCAGGACCAGCTCTTCAAACTGTTTCTACTCCCTGTTTGATCAGCTACGATCTGTTATCCCATGGCTAGAGCAAGAATATAAAGCCATAACTTCTGTAGTCTGTGCTCTAGTAAAACTCCAAAGCAAGCATGTGCCCACCCTTGATTTAATTCAGTTTAAATAGGATAGGCTGGGAAGGTTTCCGGAACTCATCTAAGGCCTAATAGTTATTTTAGATCACATTTATATGGATTTGAATCTCCTCGGCCAGAAATGGGAAGTGAGCCCAAGTTAACTAGTTCTCATAAGCTCTGGTCAGTAAACACACATATATATCAGGCATCAGTGCCACCTCCGTCAGTCACATGCTTTAACTAAAGGTGCTACAACTCCTATGTTTTGTGCTGTCAGACTGTGCCAGGTATATTTTGAGCTACCAGCCCATGGTAGGAGCAGGGACACTGGATCTGTGTACCTCAGGACATAGTGTCCCAATTAAGCAGGAGATAAAATACTCCTGCCAAGATGATGGAGTTTCAGGCATGCTCAGAACCAAATGGGTCGTGAGAACTTAGCCAGCAAAAGCTCAGCTCTTTGAGTGTCTCATCTTTTTATGAGATTTCCCATGAGTTTTCTGGATTGCACTTGTGGACTTAGTAATTTATAGAATTTGATGTACTTTCACACGCCAAGCTGGTACAGCTTCTCTAGTTCTACAGTGCTCCAACTGTTACCAGCACCTTCTGCCCAATGTTAACATCACAAGATCAGGTTGGCATAACATAACACCAGCATCTGCCTTGCTGCTTCAGAGAACATCCAGGTGATGGTTAAACTCCATCCACAGTTGGTTTAAGTCAATAGGCTGGACCATTATACTGGTGCACTTGCATCTCCCACTCCACTTGGGTGCGAGGGCAGTGATCTCTGAACGGAGGAATGCAACTGTTTCCTTCTTGCAGTCACAGCTGGGCTTCTCGGATTATAGCCGTCAACAGCCCTAACCCTTTTCTGCACCTGGTCTACTGAATAACAAGTGAATTAATTTCTCATTATTTATTTGGTTTATTTTCATATTTAAAATCCTAGTTTCAGACGCAAAGGTGTCTATACAAACTAAGCTAGGTGCTTTTAGTAACTGCCATTGAAAAATTTCACTACTCTTGGAAAAGTCAGGAGGTACCAGGCTGCCAACTTTTTAAATGGCAAAATTATACTATCTTTTGCTGACATTACAAACTTCAGTATTTAGCAAAACAAAATGTCAACAAATACATTTATCTTGATCAAGCCGGTATAGACTAGAATGACGCCTTAGTGCATATGCTGCCAGTAACTCTGTCTTTGTCTAAATAACATTATAAGCACAAGATAAACTTAGCAAGCTTGAGAAAAAGAAATTGTTTACTTACAAGGCTGTTTTTCAATGGCATCAATGACATTTTCAATTACATCGTCAAGTTCTACTTCATTGATGGACTGAAGAGCTTCGGTAAGATACTTCAGAGCATCCCTAATTCCAATGAAGAAAGTCAGCTCAAAAAGCAATTAATATTCAATACAGTTTATACAAACTATGCCAATTTTGGCAGATGTGCACATCATCACTTAAAGGCTTGTGATTAAAAAAGTAGAAATAATTAGTACTGCATAATACTGCACTAGTTTCAGTCAAAGGAAAAAAAATCATCAGGATTGAAAACATTGAGGACAAGAAGCAGGTACAGAGAACTTCATACAGTCACAGGAAGATGCACGTCAGAAGGGACCTCTAAGGCCTCCAGCTTTCTGCTCCAATAGGCCAGTCACACTGCCCACAGCACTGTTCAGTCAAATTCTGAACATCTCCAAGGACGGAGATCTCACAACCTCTCTCGGCCCTGTCCTGGTGCTTAACTACTCTCCTTGTGAACAACTTTTTCATAGGATTATAGAAAAGTCCATATTAGAAGGGACCTCTGGAGACCATCTGGTCCAACCTTCTACTGAAAGCAGGGACTTATATTATGCCATCCAGGGCCCCATCGACCCAAGTGTTGAGTATTTTCAGTGAGGGAGATTCCACCACTTCTCTAGTCAACCTACTCCAAAGTTTAATTGTTCTGACAGCGAAGATTTTATTTTAAGCTTGTGCCCATTGCCTCTTGCCCTGTCACTGTGCATCCTTGAGAAGAAAGTACCTCTGTCTTCCCTATAACCACATTTTAGGAAGACTGGGATTAGATCTTCCTGCGCCTTCCCTTCCTGAGGCTGAATAAACCCAAATCCTTTGCATTTTTTCCACGGCGAGTTCTCCAACCCTCTAAGCATCTTCGTGGTCCTCCACTAGACCCTCTTCATTGTTTTAATGTCTCTCTTGAACCGAGGGGACTAGAACTGGACAAGTGGGATTCCTTCTGTTGCAATCTGTGCTTGCTGCCTCTCACCCCTTCTCTGTGCGTTGGCTCCTTCTCGCTAAGTCCCCATTAGGCAGTTGGATCATCTTCAGCCTTTTTTCTGACGACTGAGCAAACTCAGCTCTTCCCGCTTCCCTTACACACCATGAGCTCCAGCCCATGACCACCTTAACAGCATTCTGCAAGACCCGCTCCAGTTTATCAGTATCTCTGAGATTGGAGTTATTTTAATTCTAAATAACAGGAGAAATAGAAATTCACTTCTTCCCTCATCCTTAGACTACAGTCTCGCAGTTAAAGATAACAATTTTCTTATTAATGTCATCTGTCGGCCAATCAAAATTGGCATTTTGGTTAACAGCCTGACCTTCAAAACGTCTCAGTTGATTTAACCATGGGAGTCGGGAGCTCCAAACTCGGACTCCTCACTAATGAAATTGCCAGGACATTGTCCAAAACAATCACATCCCATCCATGCCAGAAACAAAATGGAATGAATATTAACGCACTATCTTGAAAGGAAAAATACGAGCACCAGAGCTCCAGGCACTCTTACAAATCATGACACCTTCCACTGCAAGCAGAAATCACTTTTCTTTGCCCTTGCAATCTCTAACTAATACACAGTATTATGTGCCTTTGGAAATACCATTTCTTCCTCTGGTAACAGATGCTGGACACAGAACCGGCAAGTGCAACTCAGGGAAGAGATCCCAGAGTTGTCAGGGACAGCGGCAGACAAAACAAAACCAACAAAACATCCAGCACCACCATCAGGGAGGGTACCACGGGGAGACCAAGGGCAGCTTTCGGTGCCCACGGCGGGCGCTGCAGTGGGTCGGGTCACGGGTGGAGATGGATGGAAGAGGCCCACAGCAGCAGGACAGGCAAAACAACGGGGCTTCGGAGGAGAGACTCCGAAGGCCTCAGTGCGGGGGCGAGGAAGAGGAGGGAAAGGCGTTACCACATCCCCGAGGAGGCGATGCGGGGGGTGCGGCCCTGCCTCTGACCAAATCCCACAACGCGAGACCCTGGGGCGCGCCCCGAAAGCGGGAAGCGGGCTTGAGGGAGGTATGAGGAGACGCCCCGGGCGGAGCGGGTACCGGCCGGGGGGCCCGGCCCGGGCAGCTTGTCCCGGCGGGCCGCCCCCGGGCGGGCTGATCCGCCGCGCCCCCCGCCCCTCTCCCGGCGCTACTCACGCCCGCAGCAGGAGCCCGCGCAGCCGGAACGCGGAGCCCAGCCGGCGCCGCAGCCGCTCCGGCTCCATGGCGGGCGGTTGGCGCCAAACGGCGCCGCGCCGCCCCCGCCGCCCTGGCCCTGCCCCGGGGCGGGCGGAGGCGCCGGGCCGGCCCCGCCGCGCCCCTCGGGCCTCCGCCCGGAGAACCGCGGGGCTGAGGTACCCCCCTGGGGAGCGCGGCCTTGCTGGGTGCCCGCGGGAGGCGGGGGGGATCCCCGGGCTGAGGACGGGCGGTGTCGGCGCCTCGTGTTTTCCGACGTCCTGGAAGAAAGGATGGCTGCCGCGTCGCCCACGCCGGGAACGGCACCGTTTTGTGCCGTGCTGCCCACCGGAGTTGAGGCACAGTGGTCTTTAGTGGATTTCACAACAAAAAAGCAAGCTAACACTAAGAAGGTAACATGGAACGTCCATCAAATATGGCCGGCTGTGAATGGGTCTTGCTTGTACTCCTGGGACTGAGCTTGTTTTCACCCGTTGATGCCTTTAGTCTGTGAGACGGCATGGGATGTTTCTCTCCCGTTCTTCATCTCTTCTCGCTCGTTGATCAGTCTCTCCTGAGGTTCACCGGCCCTGGAGCGGGGCCCTTCGCAGTCTGCTGTAGTTCTGCAGTCAGTTGCTTGGTTGTACAATATCTTTCATACCTCTGCCTTTAACTGCTGCTTCGTAGGGCTCTTCCCTAGCTGGACGGGTGCACTGGGACCCTGGCCCTTTCTCTTACACTCTTACACGCTGACAGGAACTGTCCTACCCGGGTGCCAAATTTCCTAGGACAGCTCTCCATTGCCTGCAAGTTTAGCATATGGCAGACTCTTAGTTCCCCAGTTCATTGCTACTCATGCGCCAGCACTGTCTGACAGGGATCCCTTCCAGTGGGTTCTGTCTTGGCCAACAAGCACATGACCATCTCCATGGTGGTTTTTACACATAACCAGGGAACCACTGTTGTACGCCATTTTTCCTTTGGCCCTGAGCAGTTGAGGTCTGTTGCAACATACCGAGTCCTGGTATAGAGCGTGATAAATAAATACACTGGGCCTCATACAGTTCCAGTCTTGTGGGACTGCTGCCTTCTCTCCAGATGAAAAATGATGGATATTTCATTCAAACACTCTGAGCCCCATCTCACAAAGTACAGCTTTATTCCACAGAATGCTCACAAAGCTACTCTGAAAGAAAGTTCCTTGATCAAAAGACTGCAGGGATATAAAGCCGGATAAAAAATGTCAGCCTATTTTCTATAGGCCATTCTCAACTGCATAGTTTATAATCACTCCTCCTCATCTGGGAGCAAGCTCATGGGTGAAGCTGCATCTACTTTCTTTAGACAAAAAGCTACCATCTGACAGGTCTCAGCTATTTTGGCAGGAAATATGATCCATTTTTCATCTCAGGCATGCAGCTAGGTGCAAATTATGAACCCAATCCTTACGTAAGTTCTTCTATTTGCTAAGATTACTGCTTATTATCCTTTAAAAAAAATCTGATTTTGACATTCAGCTCATGTCTCACCTGAAGAAGGAAGGTACACCTGGAGAAGGAATGTACCCCTCATCTAAAAAGAAACTAATTTTCTTTTAAGATATGACCAAACTGGGAATATAAAGCATATTCCTGCAGCATCCTGCTGTATTTGGGGTTCTGTTAGGTTGCCTGGAGCCTCCCACCAGAGATATAATAGTAGACTTCTGTTCCACTGAGCCATCTGTCTTGAGCTCTGGAAGCCATGCCCAGCTCCTCATCTCCGCTGCCTGCCACGGCTTTGTTGGACATCACAGTCTCCGTATGTGTGGCTTGAGAGCAGAGAGCCAGCTGAGACAGCCTAATGGTTTATCATCAGACAGCACATCTACCTCATGCCAAAGGTGAATCGATGGAATTGTTCTGTTACACCGAGCACAACAAATATCTCATTTTCATGTCCGTCACTGCTCTGCTGGCAAAAGCCATGGGCTGCTGAATTTGCACATCTCCAAAGCCTCTTTCTGATACATCACGTTGTAGCTCTACATGACCTATAGATCTATAGATAGAGTTTGCCTGTTACCCATGTTTTTCTTAACTCTTCCAATTCCTGTGTTTTAACCATCATCCCAGTGCATCATCATTACATTTCTTCATTTTAATATTAGCAGTTATTTACAGGAATAGTTAATGTCTTCCCTCCTAGATCCAACAGAGGAAGTATATGTCCCACTTTCACCAGAAAATCTTTACAATTACTTTTTGGTGTCCTCTTACAAGACACTAAAGTGCTCGTTTCTTACAAGCTCTACTCTACTACTCTTTCTGAAGAGCTGTACTCATTTTATTTTGAATTCCATTCATTCCAGCTGGATCCATAGTTCAGCTGGAATTCACTGGGTTGTTGATCTAACAGTGTAAGAGCTGGAAGGGCAGCGTAACAGGCTATTGCTTTTCCCAGCCTGCTGTTTAAGGGCAGGCCAACATATGGGAAAGACTATAAGTGGGGATAACAGGGATTGGAAACCCCTCAAATAATGAAAAAAGTGTGTAGTTTGGGTCATGATGGGAGATGACCCATTGAGATCCCAGCATCAGCTTTGTTCTATAGTTACCTCTAGCTCAGCACTGGCCCCGATACACAGGTCCTGTGCAGCACCTCTGGTATTCTGAAGTACTCTACCACACCGCAGGACGTAGCTACTCGCTTTGTCTGCTTCCAGGCTGCAGGTTAGAGGACAGCATTCACAGGATGTTTCTCTCTGGGGTCAACAGTTTGAACTCCTGTACAATTGTTTTAATTAATATCAGCTACTATTTCATAGCTGCTATTTCTGGCAGGAGCGTAACTTGTCCCACCTTCAGAGAGACGGTGACTTCTGCTGCAGTTGTTTTAAACAACCTCCCATGTTGAGACCCAGCTCTTCCTTCCATTCTTGCACTGGATTTGTGTTTAGGTATCCAATTCTCTGTGCTTTTTTCTTCCTCTCATGCTTTTTATTCACAGGCTTCTGCACGGTTTATTAGGCCTTAAATCTCACACCGTAACGTTCAACATGCCCCACTGGGCAGACGCTGTGTTCTGCCCCACGGCAGCAGTCTGTACCCACATCGACAGTGCCCCTTCCAGGAGCTGTGCAAGGACAAATCTAGCAAGGTGCATCCACACGGCCACCTCCGTGGCCCCCCCCAGGCTGCACCCTGTGGCCTCCTCCGGCTGCAGCGCCGAGGGGGCCGGGGTCAGCGGGAGGGCCGTGGCCCGCGGGCACCGCCGGACGGCACCGCGCCCGCCTTTAACCCCCACCCGGCGGCTCCGGCCGCGGAGCGACTCCCGGCTCCGTGCGGGGCCGAGAGGAGGCCGCGGCGGCAGCGCCCGCCATGGCCCCTGCGCTGAGGGGAGGGTGACGCCCCACACTTTGGACCCTCCTCGCTTCCCGTCCGCCTGAGGGGAGCGACCGGCGGAGAGCCGCAGCCTCTCCCGGAGGAGGCGGTGGCGGGACGCGAACACTGAGGCAGGCGAGCTGCTTCCTCCTCCTCCTCCTCCTAAGATGGCGGCAGACTCCGCGGAGCAGTTCTGCGTGGCCGAGGAGCGGAGCGGCCACTGCGCCGTGGTGGACGGGAACTTTCTCTATGTGTGGGGGGGATACGTGGTAAGGCGGGAGGAGGCGGCCGGAGGGCGCTGGGGGCGAGGACGAGCGGGGGAGGGAGGACGAGGGGGGGAGCGAGAAGCCGCGCGGCGGGGCGGCGCGCCGCCGCACGGGGGGAGCCGGGCTGAAGAGCCCCGGGAGGGGAAGCGGAGCGGAGCGGCGGGGGCTCCCCCGCCGCCCCGCCTCCCCCCGCGTCACCCCCAGCCGCCCCCTCCGCCGGTGCAGCCCCTCGGCGAGCCGGGAGCCGAGCGCTGTTTACCTCAGCGCGGGCGCCGATTGGCTGCCGGGGCAGCCGCCGCGCAGGGGCGGGCGTTTTAAATGGCGGCGGCCGCCCTGAGGAGAAGGGCGGGAAGGGGAGGGAGTTTCTGCGTGTGTTTCTCCTCTCTTGTCTGTTTGTCCCATTCTGTAAGCATAGGTGTCCCTGACCGGCGCCTATGGCTGCCTGCTGCTCCGTTTTCAGCTCCTCCATCACGGGGCACGTGTTGGGGGAAGGCCGGTGGAGCCGGTTTGCTTCCCCTGTCCTACAAACTTGTGGTTCCTGTGTGCTCTGGGAGTGCTTCTCCAGTCTCCCTTCCTCTGTGGGGTGACGGCTATAATTTGCGGCTCTGTTTTTCCAGTGTGTAATTGTTGTTCCTGAGTCCCTGCATTTTTAACTTATTAGTAGTTGTGTGTTATGTATAGTGCATTTTCTCCTGCAGAAAGCAGTTCTGTCACTTCAAAAACAATCTGGTGGCAGACTAGAAACATCTGTTTTTTTTCCATTGAAAGATCAGTACCAGTTCTGGCACAAGTAAATCCTTGTGACTCTTACGTCTGGATGAATTCTGTCCAAAAGAGAACTATGAATGATATTACATTATATGCAGCCAATTCATTTTATCCACAGTGTCTGCATGTGTTGGCCCTAAAATATATAATACCAAGCAGGTATTATTCCAGGTCTTGATAAGGTTGAAAACACATTTCTATTAATGTATTCCGTATTCTTCTATCTCTGTTTTTTATGGGCTAAGGTAAACTCTCAGATGTGCAGAGTTTGTCTTTCTGTACTAAGCAAAGAATTCTAGCTGGGGACTCCTGATTTTAAATTTGAAAATACATTATATGTTATGAGTGTGTGCAATAGCAGAGGGAAGGCCGTTTCTAGGGCTCTTGGGTACTAGTGGCTAGTTGTCTCTTCCTGAAGCACATTATAGTTTACTTTCTGGAAATTGGAATGTTCTTTTTTTCATAACTAAAAATGTTTCATAACTAAAAACATTGCTCTACCCGCCATTTGGGTAGAGCTGGGCAGCCTGTGGAATTTGAGGAGTTGCTCTGTTCCTAAGCTTGACTGATTTGACGTGGAAAGGGTTGTGCTGCTGGTGACTACTGAAATACTGAAAATACAAACAGATTTGCCTACTGAAATACAAACCCTCGGCTGTGGTAGGAGGCGAGGCAGCAGGGTTTCACTGTCTGGGCTACACTGGCACACCTTCTCTAGCCTTTTGCGTGGCCAGACTTGCCCAATACCAAACTAATGAAACTGAGGAACCCTCAGGAGCCTGTAAACTGTTTCCACAGCTTTTCTTCCCTTTGGGGGTCTTTGGTAGGTAGTGGTTTTTGTGACTGCAAGTCATGTAAGGATTTGAATACATATTTTGTAGTGTCAAGAAGTTAGCCACCTTTAGAATAAGCATATATTGAAATAATGTGAGTCGTCTGTGATGTACAGGAAGATTTAGTGTCCTTTCCTGGCCTTAAATCCCATAATACTCTGCATAACTATGCAACACCTAAATCACTGGTAACACTTGGTAGTTCTTTATGCTTTGGTCTTTAGAAACTAAGGTTGGACTGGCTAGCGCAGTGTTTTCAAAGGTTTTCTAATAAAGGATCTTGGGTTCATGGCACAGTTAAAACAGACAAGGTTAAGTTTAGCAGATAAACTTTGCAAACGTTTTTAGTAGTTTTACATAGTTATTTGTGGAGAGTATTATGAAAATCACTGCTACTCTTTAAGTAGCACTTTACACAGGTAAATAATTTTACATTTTTACTTTTCACATGTTGATGGTGGACTACTGCCCAGCTAACTTATTTTTGGCATCAGTGTATTTGCTCCGAGCTGGTTCCGTAGCAAACGCTCAGCCTCTGACCACTGATGTATCTAGATTAAATCGAGGAGACTTGCGCGCTTTGTGAAAGCTGCCAGCTGTGTGTAACAGCAGAGCCTACCTTATGAAAGGTACCTGGCAGGATAAACTGTACCAAACACAGTGCATAATGCCCAACTGGCACCTTTCAAACTCAGAAGGTAATAATAAAATATCTTTTAAAGGCAGGTAATCAGTATCAGTAACTGAATTGTTAATAATTAAATTTCAGGTTTGTATTTAACTTCTTTTCCTCACATTAATTTCATTTTGATCTACTTTTTTAAATTTTTTTTTTTATTTACTGAGTGGCTGCTTATTCCCTCACAGTCTTTCATTTCTTTCTAATGGTAAGACAATAGTTAATGGTGTAATTGTTACCCAGCCTGAATGCTGCAACTGCATTATTTTGGGCTTCCTTCTCCTGTTTGTTATTCTTCCTCATCATTATTTCCCAAATTATTTTTCTTTCTCACATGGCCTCTGTTTGGGAGTCTTCATAGATCTGTTTTCCACAGAGGAATTAATTTTCTCATTCATGTTATGGCATAGGTTGAGCTCTTTTATACTTGATGTTTTGTTCTTTCAAGTACCTTCCTTCAGTTGCTGCAAGTAACTGTTCTTTTTGTGCTTTTCAGTTACACTTTTATCTGTATTTTTACATTATGCCAAAAATTGCCTCCTAATTAAAAGTATCTCCCAAAACAAAAGATAATGAGTTTTAATTCAGGAGCTTCAAATCTGGTCTGGTTTATGTTGTTACACATTTTTCTTGGCGAACCGTTAAGTTGGTAAATCTGTGCCTTTAATGAGTGGGCCTGAGGAATTAAGCTCCTTATTTTTAAAATGAGTACTTTTTTCTAACTTTCTGTTTAGTTGTTGCTCTTTAGTAGTACTTCTAAAGTAGTTCTTTACCCATCTACATAGCGTGGCAAAGTCTCAGTTTCTGGAAAAGATAAAAAGGGGTTGTGGAATGAGGAAAAATCCTTCAGGTGAAGGAGAACTCTCTTTTCCTTAAAGATACAAAAAGCCCCAAAGAACAGCATTAATACTTTGCTCATCTTTGATGTTCTGTATTTGGAGGTATGAAGGCTAACAGTACAGCAAAACTTGCTTGGAGTGATCACATCAGTGACTGAAAAAATACTTCCTTTAGTAACAGAATTTTAATAGAGGAGGGAAGCATCTTTGACAGTCTCTCTCAAGATTTTTTTTTCTTAAATCCATGGTCATGTTACGGTACTGTTGTGCTACTTGTTAGTAGCAGTTTTGTATGTTTCCTAATGACTTAATTGTTTGCCTGTGCTATTTTCTTATTTTTATAAATTGGCTATTGTATTATATTCATCTTGCTTTTTGAATGTTGAAACACTTCTCTCCCTACCTCTGATACACCAAGATTACTTTTTTATAATCCTCACTCCTTAAAATGAGTGATTAAAGATGCCATTAACAATCACAAAGCTCAATGGCATCAGGAAATGCCTAAGTATTTTTCATAGCTTCAAAAAATGAAAAACATCTTTTTTGAACTTCGAGTATGAAATGTAAAATATTGGCATTATTGAGCTGCCTGTTTAAAACTGTAATGATCAGAGCAATAATGTTGGGGTATGACTTATGTTCCGGTAGATTACCTCCTTAAGATTATCTGTGTTGCTAAGTAACATGATTTGGTATTTAATTTTAAAACGTATGGTGTATAATGCATAATTGATTTAACATTTGCACTTTTTTTTCGGTTTTAGTCAATTGAAGAAAATGAAGTTTATCTGCCTAATGATGAGCTCTGGATCTATGAAATGGATAGCGGGTTATGGTAAGTTGCGTAATTTATATTTAATATATAAAGTTGATCTTTGCATAAATTACAATTAGCTGCAGTGAAAAGACTTACTTCAGTTACATGAGTTATTGGGCATGTTCCCTGGAGTTTAAATAGCAGATGTTTAATGTGAAGAGTGAAGAACAGACATATGTACTTGCAAATTGCTCTAGGAAACACAATGATTCCTTAAGCATCATTGTTTTTTTCAGGAGGATGTTTGAAATGGTCGGCTTAAGGCTCTGTTGTTAAAACAGGTGCATTTTATTTGTGCATTTATTTTGGCTTAGTTCTCCATACATTAACTTTTATGTTAAAAGGACCATTTAAACGCTGGATATTTGCATTCTTGATCTATTTACAGTTATGTAGTTTTTGTTATTACTTAATTGTGTTATGAGTGTATTTGCATAAATAAGTTACAACTAACCAGATCTTGCACATCACTAGCAATTTAATCTTTACATTTTATATTCATTGTGTTTACACATTGTACATGCGGAGAGATAACAATGCCTCTTTTTAAAGTTTTCCAGTGGTTTCTATTACGATAATTGCATTTAGTCTGGTAAAGTAGTATCCATTTGGGCTTATATGTGTTTTCTGCCAGCTGCCTTTCTAGTCTCCCACCTGTTTATATATTCCTTGCATACCCATATTCAAAGCAACAACTTGAAACGGAGGGGAAAGGGGAGACGAGCTAGATCAGGAAGGTGTCTTACAGTATATATGAAATTTCACAGCTGTGTGGTCAAGTCACTGACTTTGAAAACAACAGTTTACATATGGTTAGTTGTGAAGTTCTAGCAAGTCTTTTTTCTTTTTTTTTTTTTAAGATTGTACCCTCACTGAGACTGTGGTTTGCTGTCTGTTTCTTTTGGTGAAAGGGTTGGCTAGAACAACCTCATACTCTCTGGTTTTCACCCCTGATGTCCCCATATCAGTTGTACTGGTACAGCTGTTTATACAGTCACATGGGAAATTGGATCAGGAAAGTGATCTGGGTTAAATATAACTTTTCTTTTTTTAGGGTTATTTTTAACCTGGATCCATTCTTGCTCTAATTCAGTTTACAGCACAGGCAGTTGTACACATACAGCTGAGTGCACTGAGCAGGAACGAGAGAGCAAGAGCAGAGAAGGGGAAGGTGGGCTGGCCTGTGGCAGTGCTGGTGCCAGAACAAACTTATTTGGAAGCAGTGCCCTGAGCAGCTGTTAACGAGCACCATTTTCAGTAGGGACAGGTTACACATGCATCATTCACATCTGGTGATTTAGTGCATAAAAAGCTTTTCCTTTTAGTGGCTGCCTCCAGTTCTTTTAGGTTGGGGTAAGGTCAAGCATCAGAACTCAAAGCTGTAAGAATCCTTTTCTTCTGTATAGCCACCAGTGATAGACAATGAAGGCATCTGATCTAGATGTGGACGTATCGAAGAAGGGAATGAATGGAATTGACTGGGTCAACAAGTGAGGTGATACTAGACCTAGCAGAGAGAAGAAAAAGTGGAATCAGGCTTTGAAGGTGGGAGACCATGACTGAAAAGGGAGACTGGGCTGAGGACCCAGTTGGAAGGCACAGAGTCAGGTGGAAAGCTGAGAAAAATGAATGGGAACGGCAGGGGAAGGAAGCTTCAACCAGAAATGGTGGGGTGAAAGCAAACAAGATGTCGTCAGGAAAGCTGGGGCAAGGAGTTGGAGTGCCAGTACAGACAGGCTGGGATTTGGCTGCTAAATCTACAGACTGAAGATGTGGCAACAAGGTGGAAACCCTAAACAAATTGCGTCCTCTGTGCGTGTATGTGTGAGGGAAATGCAGGTCCCTATCTTCTGTAGAAATTTGAGATCCTAGGAAAGCTGTTTTCAATGTGGAGTAACGATTCAAAGTGCAGTCTTGGCCTAATGCTCAGCCTCCTGAGTTCAGCAGGAATTTAGTTTTGTCAGATAGTTGTGTAGTGCTTGAGACTCCTGTGATATAAATTCTAACATCACAAAAGTTTCTGGTTTGTAAGTGAGACTAGCAGGGAAAAGGCTAGGAACTGCTGCTGCTGAGGAACAGAGAACTCACTGATAAAATTGGCATTATTGAAGATTTTTTATTATGCTAAATACAGTGCAAAATGCAGTTTTAGGAGTGGCATACTGGGTACCAAAATTAGTGAGTACTTCTGCCCTTTATTTCTACTTCTGCCTCAGTTTTCCATTTGTAAAATAACAGCAATACCATGTTCTCATTTCAGGAGTTTTTGGAGTTAATAGTATTTCCAGGTTTTGAATAATTAATATTTCAGCTCTACTAATGCTCTTTTAATATGGGCTTCACCTTTGGAAAAATGGAGATGCTTCATAAACGTATGCACAATATTCATGTGAAAGTCCTTTTACACCACAGGAGCCTGACTTCATATATCAGCTATAGTTTCTAGTTCTAGTTATGGCCAAAACATTGCAACTGTATGTTTAGGTTTAAGTATAAAAATTATTAATACATCTGGTTTGGCTTTGTTAATTTTAGCAGGTTTGAAAGCAGCATTAGAAGACTTAATGTATGTGCTAAATTGCAGGACAATGCACCTAATGGAAGGAGAGTTACCAACTTCCATGTCGGGAAGCTGTGGGGCAAGCATTAATGGGAAGCTGTACATTTTTGGTGGATTTGATGATAAAGGATACAGTAATCGGGTATTGTATTCTTTTCTTTCATAACGTATTGTATTTGAATGAATAATAATGCTGACCTTACTGTTTTGTCTGGTTTGCATTTGAATTAAGGAGAAACTTAAAGAAAAGCTTTATTTTTATAGAAAAGGTATCCTTTTAAACTGACAAAAAACTTTAGTTTTTGTTTTAATGTTCAACTCCATATATTTTTCTGGGATTTTTCACTGAATCGTAGCTTCAGAATGAGACCCATTACATGAAACTTCTGTATTTATTCCTGAAAACTGCCAGGACTTTCCCAATTGCCTTTTTTTTTTTTTAATACGTTGGCAGCCATACTTGAAACTGATCTCAGAATATCACTTTTATTTTTGCTCTTTGATAGTGATTACCTTTCTTATATAATCAGGTAATAATATAGCTACCGGTTTTCCTTGTAACCAAAGGCTGGAGCAGCAAAATAGAGGAAATGAACTGTTTTATCATTTAGTGTAAGTGAAGGCACAGTTCAGTCCTGACTAGAAAATAACTGAAATGGAGCCTGTAATCAGATCTCAGTTTAGTACTCTGTTCCCAAGCCTTGTTGATTTTTGTGCTGTTACCTAGTTAGGTTAGGCAGAACCGCTGCCAATTCTGCCAGTAGAATTGAACCGAGAGCTGTTTGTCTTGCAGAAGTTTTTTTGCAAGGCTTCAGTTGACTTTGGAAGGAGAAGGATATTAGTGTTCTGGTCTGGCTGAGTGAATGCAAGGAAACGTGCTGCCAATTCTCATGCTTCTTGTGTTCTTGGGTATCAGATTCTTCCTATGTGTTGCTACATATTGTAAACTTCACTGACAGTTCTTTTTATTTTTTCCAAAGGAAGTAGCGTACTCTGGGGGTGGTGGGCTGTTCTTTTTGCTGGTGATTTGTGCTGCATTCTTCGACATCATTTATACTGAAAATGTTGTAATTTTTTTCTTTTAAGCTGTATTATGTTAATTTGCGAACAAAAAATGGAACCTATAGGTGGAAAAAAATTACAAATTTTAAAGGTCAACCTCCTACACCACGTGACAAGCTTTCCTGCTGGGTGTATAAGGACAGGTAACACATTAAGAATATTTAATATGTGTTAATTGCAGAGAGGAAGTACTATAAAGTGAAGAGAACACAGGTTTGGGATTCATGAAACTAATTCTTAGCTTGACTTGCTATGGGATTTTGTGTAACTCTCCTAACAACTTTCTACCAGAGTTTTCTCACATGTGAGCTGAATTAATGGTAAGTATAAACCCACTTTAGGAGAGGGCTGGGAAATTTAGTGAAAGTTTCTGGAATGCTTTGAGACTTCAGATAAAAATCATTATGCATCTATTACTTACGGTTTTAATTTTAACACGTTAAAAAATCAGTATAAAGATTACATTTTTTTGCTACATTATGTAAGCATTAAATTATTACCTGCAATAAAATCTATTTAGTATATTTTCAAGGATTTTAATAGCATACAAGTGCTGACAATTGCAAAGGCATTTCAGTGAGTATCTTTATTTTCTAAGAACCAAGTCAGCCTAGATATTTGTGTTGTAAAAGTTACTGAGTGTATTTAGAAAAAGTACTTGGCTAAAAATAAGTACTTCGGGGTTTGTGTTTATTATGGAAAGTGTCTGGATATTGTGGCATATGTGGTCACAAGAAAGTGACATGTCAGTGATTTGTCATAAAGCTACTGTAAACAAGAATATGATATACAGTGAACACTATAAAATGTAAATGATTTATCTGTTTCTGGACTCCGCATCTAAAGAGGTTTTGCATAAACTGTATAATGCCTCTCAGTACTATATCTTGGTTTTGTAATTCTAATTTAACTGCAAGACATGAAATTACATATATTTGAAGAACTTCTCCTTAGCTGTTAATACAAGATTATTCAAAACTAAATGAATCTATTTAGAGTACCTTGTAATCTGCATACTGAGAAAATTGCCTATTTTAGGTGGCAGAGTGTAACAGTTTCATTTAACAAAAGTATCTGGGGACAAGCTATGCACCTTTTCAGAAGTATACCTTACCATTTCACAAGATGTGAATTTGCAGATCAGGATGTCTTGGTGTATTGCACAATGCTTTCAGTAACTCTGTTTCCCTAGGAATGTCAGTCTGGAATGACCTTCACCATCCCATCATTTCCTAAATTGCCTTCTCCCAAGATCACTAACAACTATACCAAATATCCTCACATGTTGAAGTTAAACAAAACTTTAGGAACCATTACTTATGGATGGCCATTTCATGGGTGGAATATTAGGCTGGGAGGTGTGTAACAATACTTGAAATGCAATATGTTCAGTAGTGCTTAGTTGAAAGAATCTCTTTATAAGCTAGAGAAAGACTTTTGTGGGTCACAGGCAGTCTGTGGGCTGAACCTTGGGAACATTTGTTGTGAAAAGATGTATACAGAAGGCTAACAAATATAGCAGGAGCACAGGAATTTCAACAGAAAAGGGTAGGAATTCTAGCAGAAGCATAGGCATTTCACTGTCTTGTGTGTTATGTGTCATTTTGAGACTCGTGTCTGAAAATGTGCCTGTGATAAGCTTGTGGATGGAGGAATAGAGAACAGGGACTTTGAGGTATCCTGAACCTCCTTCCTTGCCTCTCTGGATTTCTGTCAGGCTTGTTGAGGAGTGTAACAGTATTACCTTCATCTCAGCAAGGTTTTCTGTGTAATTAGGTGCAATATGAAATATTTTAATTTGTTTGTATTATTAATAGTACAGTAGGTAAACCAAAATTTGAAATGAATTATTACCACTTATTCGTTTGAATGTTATTTACAAAACAGCTAACTGAACTTATTTTTTGTTGTTGTTCTTTTAGGCTAATATATTTTGGTGGCTATGGCTGTAGGAAGCATAATGAACTGAGTGATTGTTTTGATGTCCATGATGCATTTTGGGTAAGAGATTTGTCACAATTCAGAGTGATTTGTCCTTTCTGATTGTCAAAATGTGATCTTTTATACTATACTCAGTAAGTATGAAAATCTGATTTTTCTTTTATTTGTAGCATCAGCAGAAATGCAAATTAGAATCTTCTACTTGGATTTGAAATTTCAGATATTGCATGTTGGGAGCGGTGGGTGTTCAGTGTATTCCAAGTACCCAGTGCTAGGCTTTGAGTGCAATGAAACAAAATGCTGTCAAAGCAGGAACAAAGGCAGTATTTGAAATCTGAAGACATATTTTAAATATGAAACTCCCAGCAAATTTTAGAATTTATTTCCTTGAAGTAACAATAGGCAATTTATAGCTTCACAAGTCTAACTGACAAATACTTTCAGTTAATTTCCTTAATTTGTTATCCAGAGTAAATGCCATTACTTTAAGATGCCTGGATTAGCTAGTTTCCTATAATGATTTCTTACAGCTAATAGAAAGAAGGAGACCAATTAGAGTATTTAGTGACAGGAATTACTAAGAAATAGATATGCATTCAAGTGAATATAGATCTTTACATCAAACGTTAAATATTGACTTACAGAAATGTATTACTTTGTACAATCTATTTATTTCTCAGTGTGTTACACTCAGAATTAGAAGGCAGAATTTGTCTACTGCAGTGACTGGTGTTGGAGCCCAAAGCCCATTTTCAAAAGTGTCATCAGCCCTAACATTCCTGAATGCTGTTGACCTTCAACCAGACCGGAGCTGCTGCATCATTATTAAAAATATTAGCATATGTTTCTTTCAATAAAATTCTGTAATTTAGGTTATTTTCTGTTTTGATAGTTCACTTGTGGGTTTGTATCCTTTTATAAACACAAAGATTTTAAAATAGAATAAACTTATTTTTAATTTTTTTAACTTCTTTTTTAGGAAGGACAGATATTCTGGGGATGGCATAATGATGTTCATGTTTTTGATACAACCACACAAACTTGGTCTCAACCAGCAATTAGAGTGAGTGGATTTTTTTGTCTTTTGACACAGTGGTGATTTTACTGCATTTTGAATAGTTACTGTGCACTAGAAATTGATGTTGGGAAAAGTAATTTGAATATGCTTAGTATTGCTCAGGCTGATAACACTAAACAGGGGGACACTCAATGTATCTGAAATGTGGAAAATTCGGAGCTGATATGAATTTCTTTTCTCCCAGGATGTTATCAGACTGGTGTTTTTTCTATAATGCGGTTCTGATGCAAAAAAATATTGTAAGCTTCGGAGAGGTATTAGAAATCTGGATACATTAGAAGATGATACAGTATTCTGTATCTAGGGGATAGTTTTGAGATAAAGCTTTGTATTCAAGCTGTAAGACAACTGTTGGGAATATAAAATTACTGTCAGAGCTCCATTACTGGAAAGGCAAGGCACTGGAATACTCCAGAAAACCATGTAGTAGGAATACCAGAGTGGTGCTGAGGAGCAGGGTGTGGAGGTGTTTTGGTGGCTCCTCAGAAAGCAAGCTTGGGTCCTGCGGAATGGATTATGGCGATCATACCGACTTTGGGTGTCCTTGTAGGCCCTGCCAGGGCTTTGGATATGGAACAGTTTCATGGCTGGAGCACAGCCATTAACCCAGGCCAGCTCTGTCTTCATCCTGTGTCACACCTAGCGAAGGCCTTCTGGAACGAAGTGAAGGTCTTTGGGGAGTGCATGGTAGAAACCCATGAATGCTTTTAATGGTGCCAAACTGAGGTTAACAAACCTCGTTTATCTGAACTGTTTTGGTATGAAGCCATTTGGTTGACTGTATCTGTGTATAATTAATCTGCAACATGGATAACCTGTTACAGATAACTGAGAGTTGACCACGTGAGAGTTTAAGGTCTGCCTGGGGATTGCTTCCTTTCCCCTGCCTCCCCCTTTTCATAAAGCTGATAGATCAGCGTGAAGGATAGTATATCAGGCTGAAAGAACAATAGCGGTCTTGAAAGCTCGTCTTTCTTGATTCACTATTCAGTTTTCACAGACTTAAAGAAGGCAAGGGGAGAGATAGTAAACTCGCTGTATTGCTAGTTTAGGTTTTCAGTTTTTTTCATGAAGTAAAGATACATGTTTAGTATGCAAGGGTTATATGCTCATTATTTTGAGCGTTGTGTATATGGAGTTGCTGTATTCCCTTCAAGGGTTAATGTTGGAAAAATCTTTTGAACAAATATCTTCTGGTCATGCTATATTGTTAGAATAAACAGATCTAATATTCTTCAGCAAATATGTTATTTTAATAGTCTTCCAAAGGAGCATGTGTACTTACTTTCCCAGTAAAATAGTAATGCACACACTTCTATTTATTGATATTAATATGATAGTATACTATAAAGGTTCATAAAATCCTGGTGAGTTTACCTAAGAACTCAGTAGAAGTAGTATATTGTAATGAGTGTCTGACACTATTTTATGGTGTTTATAGGATGTTCTAAAATTCCTATAAAACTAAATGCAAAAAATGAAATTACCATTGAAAAGTAAAAGCCAATTTTGCTATCTTTATTTCTGATTTACACAGGGAATACTCTTTGGCATGTGGCGATTGGATGTAACATAAAATTTTAAGATCTGATTTCCAGAGGTTTTTGTACCAGTTCCTGATGGTTCGCACTTTGGAAAAATAAAGCTGCACAGGACATATCAACAATAACTGATGTGTTACTGTAACTTTATGCTTAGGAATTAAAGATAAATTAATTGAATTTCACTTAAGTAAAGCAATGATAAATCAGACCAAGAGGGAATATATTAAACATTAGCTACTAAGGGAACTCAATTAAAGCTGTCCTTGGCAAATATGTATATCTTGTAATGTCTGTGGAGTCTTGGACATGACTACAAATTATTTCCTTTTAAAGTTGCAGTTATGTCAGCATATTGATGCATGCTGGCCTTACTTCTGCAGTCTCTGTGATACTGACTTGCCAATAGCCTTGGCTGGCACTTTGATGATGTTCTGAAGGATCTTATTTTGGTTCTTTCAGGGTGGAGATCCACCTCAGCCTCGAGCAGCTCATACATGTGCTGTGCTGGGAAATAAAGGTTACATCTTTGGAGGACGAGTGCTGGTTAGTGTTTAATTAAAACATTTTATTGGCAGTAATATTATTTTCTTGGCAGTTATTTTTTTTTAATAGCAAATGATTTTTGTAGCAGAAAAAAATCCAAAATGTCTTTGGCCTAACCTGTATGTTAGGCCTGTTGAATCCAGGATGCTTCTTTTCATCCCCCTCTACCTTACAAAAAGAAGAGTCTGTCTTTCTGTCTGTAGTATTAATGATGAAGCACACATTGATTGTCCCAAAAAGGGAAAAAACAGGTGACTGTATGGTAAATGCAAATGTTTATAAATCAACAAAAATGGTTGATGTGTGCGTATCCTCTGTAGGAGATGGTTCTTTGAGAGTGGAGCAAAAGCAAGCCTGATGATAGACCAGGTTTAAATAAATTACGAGATGCTAGCATTCTGTGCTCACTACAGCTTAGCACATTTATACATCAAACCTGCTGGCTTTTTTCCCCCCCATTTCACTTAATGAAATGCTAGCGAGTAGTAAATATAACTGAGATTTTAGCTTGTGCTCTCCCACCACCACCACTAAAGGAAGAGGAAACGTGTAAGAACAGTCAGTTACTTACATACACATCTCTCATACCCTGATGTTTACCTTCTGGGAAAGTGAAGTTCAGAATAGCTTTTGGGATATAGTATTTTGTATTTACAGTTGCAACATGTGGTTCTGAATGGTAGGAAATAACAGATTTCAGTTGTCTGTATAATTTAAACTTTTGTCATTTTTTGCATGTAAGTGACTGACATACAGATGTCTGGAAAGAGCAGCATGTGATTATAATGTCTGGATACAAAGGTATTAGTCTCCGTACATTCAAGCTGGTACAGGATGCTGCAGCATGTTATCTGATAGCACAGGCCACTGCAGGCACAGGTCATTCACTCCTGTTAAGCCTCTCCTCTGCTCTCTGAATGTCAATTTGCAGTCTCAGTCTTTACCTTTAGCATGCTCTGTGCCCTTGATACAGAATATGTGAAGCACACCGTAGAGATTGCTGTTAGCGGCTTTATTCTGTGCAATCAACATAAGCTCTTTACCGCAAGAGTAAGGCTTGTATTTGCTTTCTTGGTAGCTGATCCAAGACTATACCATTTAATACGCTGTGGGAGGATCTTAAATCTGTTGTCCCTTAGGTAACAGTCAAAGGCAGCGTAAGAGCTGTCTGTATAGGATGCAATCGGTGCACAATTAAATCAACGCTAGGTTCTTGCTATATAATCTTAACTCTTCCTAGCTCTTTTTAACTTTAAAAAAAAAAAAAAAAAGAAAAGTAGTAGGCATCATCCCCCTGATTGTCTGTACCTAACAAACTTGAAGCCACCACTGGTAAGCAGGGAGATACTAAAACCTCTCAGCAACACACTTAATTTTTCTAGTGCTAGTCAGAGGAGATTTCCTCTTCAGTTCTTCTCTGCTGAAGCATTAATGTAAGAATTTAAGCCTGAGGCAGCAATCCAACACAAAAAACATATTCCTGTCTTAGGTCTGAAAATAAGGATGATAGTAGGTAGTCTTAACTAATGCAGGCTCCCCTATCGTTTGTAAATTTTTTGCAAGGATAGTTTCTTTATGGGCTGGGAAGTGTACCAACTCTTTTTAGAACTGTTGCAAAAGCATAGAGAAGATAATATTTTTAAAGGTCTCTGTATGAGCTGGAGTTTATCAGGAATGTGAGAAACAGATTCTGTAAGGCGAGTAAAAAAACCCTCCTAATTTAAGTTACTGTGTACTCTTCCATATTTTTTTTTAATTTAAGTTTTTAGCTCTTTTTACCTACAGCTAATTTAGAGCTTTTAATCACATTCCGCTAAAGGATGAGCCTTGATGCTTTCTATCTCTACTACTATGAAAAGTAACAGTGAAGAAGCTTTTGAAAGCCCTCAGTGCCATGTTTCTATAGTTTTGTTATATGAAAGAGAAGGAATTAACTGTTGATTGGAAATGTCCTACAATGAACCTATGCCAACTTCATCTTGGAAAGCTGCCATAACCTAAACCCTGTATTCTCAAGTACTTGCAAATAAAACAGTGTAAAATTGCACTTTGTTCCCTATCCCCTGTTTCTCATCCTGTAAAGGCTGTACTCTAATGCAGTGTTCTTCTCAGGGAAAGTCTACAGTTCTGTTACAAAATGGCTTACTCCTGCTTGCTCAGACAGAAACCAGACAGACCAAGGCAGGTTCAGAATGGCCACACAGTATCCAGCCAGTTTTTCAGTTTGAATCACCTCCCACAGCTGCAGGAAAAGTTTTTACCTAAGTACCTTTTCAGAGCAATCAGAAAAGAAAGTAACCAAAATTGATCCTGTTTATTCTTGCCATTCTGCATTATGTGTCATGTGGCCTTTCATACAGGCTCACAATCTCTGGAATTGTTGCTAAATCCCCACCTCTTGACTGAGAGAGAACTGTAGGCAGTAGGTTCCAGAGCTGTAGTTGGGACCAACTTGATTTGCAAATAACTAAGGAAATAAAGGGGTATTAGAAAAGATTGAAAAAGTATCTAGTCTTACTTGAATCTTGTGTATCAGGCTTAGCCATGCCAGGCTAAGCGAGCCCTATGCCTCTGCTATGGACTTGCTCTTTTGTGTCTGCTGTACAAATGAACTCTTGCTAACCACAGCTGAACTGAATCCTGCTCCTCATTTAGCAAGCCTGGAGGCATGAGGGGGAAAGAAACCTAGATGTGAAGAAGTAAACATGCAGCTCAGGACCTTCTGGCCTACCATTTATTTCTGAACACTTCCTCAGCCTTCAAAGCCTTGCTCCCTCTGGCTTTTTGCTAGCAAGGGCTATCTCTGTGTGCTGCAGAGGTCTTCACACCAGAAACAGAACAGCATTGAGAGTTGTGTCCAAGCTAGTTAGGATTGCTGCGCTGTGCCTATTGCAACTGAACTGCTTTGTAACTCAAGCTAGGATTCTCATGCAGCCTCTGCAAGTGAAATTATTAGTAGACTGGAGCTCACCTGTCATTTCTCCACTGTGCTGTTGCATGATTAGATATGCCCTGAGGGGTCACACCCTCTGGCTTCTATTTAACTCTGACTATTTGACTACAGGATTCAGAAATACAAGGCAGCTCTGATCTGAAAAGGTTTTTCTCTTTCTCATGTAGCATCAGCTTCCTTAATAATCATTTGCTAAATTTCAGTGAAACCGCTTGGGAACAATGTCAGAGAAGAGTGAAATTTTGGAAAGCTATATTTAATTTTGTAGGAGAGCAGCAAGTGTAATTTTCACTGTAGTGATACTCTAGTATTGATTCACTTTCTATCCTAGAAATAAATGGAAGGAAACTTACAAAGGTTAGGGAACATTCAATGGGGCTTGAGGAATTCATGTAAGTCATGAAACAGGAAAGGAAAGCTAAAGACATCAGAAAAACACTACATTTTCTGACAACAGGAGTAACTCCTCCCCAGAGGATGAAGTCTTGCATTTCTCCATAAATTAAGGAGCAAATACGGGGTTGCTCTGCGCCTCCTTCTCCTTCTAGTTCACCATAATACAAATCTTCCCAGGGAAAAGGCTCTACAAGGAACCAGAAAGGGCCAGGAAGTGTCATGAGGCTTCTCCTATTCATCTTTCTGGGAGGAAAGGGCACCTTTTTCCAAACTTGGAGCTAGAACTGGTAAAAGAAGATGATGATGGTGATCAAAATCAATTGTACCAGGAATCATTTGAAAACAGGCTCAGAAGTATTATGTGGACTCTGTTCCTCCAGGTAAGCCCCTGAAAAAAACAGAAATGGGAGAAAGTGGGAAGGAAGGAGAGTTAGTCCAAAAGTTGATGCAAGTCTCATGTTTGATTTAAGTGGAAAGTTTTCATGTAAAGAATGGTGAAGTAATAAAGTCTTTCCAGCAGCTCTTCGCACATCTGATGCCTTAATGTATGCATGTTTCTATTTCTTGTTATCCTTTCTGTCACTGAAGATCAGAAGATACATTGAACTGCAGTCCTTCTCTTACCAAGATTTGAGCTGTAATAGCTGTTTGATTGTAAATCTCAGAATGGAGAGCTGCACAGAGTTTACTGTAACAGCAGTGAGCTGTAAATATGTCAACCTTAATGCCTTTCATCATGCTAGAAAGCTAATCCTGAGACAAAGCAGATCCTGGTTAATGTTTACTAGGCTGCAAATAAATGAACACGCCACAGATAAGTAGGATGTCTAAGGAGTCCTTGTAGCTCAAAGGGAAATGCAAACCCTCTTATGAGGCTTGATGCTTTTAAGCCAATTAGGAATCATTTTAGGATTATCAGCTAAATGATTAAATATAGTAGGTAGCGCTTAGAAGTATATGAGAAACTGCAAGAAAACTTTGCATGTGGCAAGTGACGATACTATGACTGACTGTGTGCTTTACAGTTTCCCAAATACGGGTTGGGTAGAAAGGCATTTTCAGTTGTTAAAGCTATGTTAAAGGACTGAATCGTAGACACAAATGTCCAACTGATGCTGTGTTTTGAATTCAAAATGAGGTTGATGTAATTTTGCGTCTGTCAATCTGTTGACTCATGAGAATGTAAAGATTATAATACATTGATTTCCCAGGGACCGAGAAACTGAAAACTACTCCATCTTCTGCCTAATGCCTAGGAAAGGAAAGTCAGCGAGGAGGTCTTGAACAGAATCTTCCTGAAACCTTAATTTCCAACATAACAGCACCTTTCTTTCTTCCCTTTCTTTAATAGATGTCCTCTGTATCAAACTGTGTTATTCCAAGATGATTAAATATTTTTAGTTCCAGAGGCCAGGATGTTGCTTTTTCCCCACCCTACCCCCAAGTGTCTAGCTGTGTACAGGTACAGCAGAAGATACTCAGTAATTGCATTTTGCTTTCTGCTTGTATAATTTGTTCCTCATCTCCTTCAAAGCCATCTGAAGGAGCAGGAAACTGAATAGAATTGTCATGGAAGACAGATCTGTTCCATCAGCTGTCAGTTGGACCATACTTTATTGTTACATTCGCCCTCTTGCAGGGATAAAGTTTCTCAGGCAATGCACAAAAGCCCTCACATTCTGCTTTTCTTTAGCCTATTGGCCTCTCTGAAGGCGTTTCCAAAATGCTAGTTTAATGTTCTCTTCCCTTGTTCAGAAAAGGGCTAGCACATACTTGATCAGAGGAGGCCATAGCTATCCTGAAAACCTTGCTGTTTCCTGAAATACCCTGAGAGACTTTCCATAGCTCTGGTGGACAGCTTTGGAAGCCTCTCAAACTCCCTAACTGGCTGAGTTCTCAGGGGTCAAACTACTCCTCTTCTGACTTAAATGACAAGTCTAGTTTCTGCCTCAAAGGATCTGCAAGCTGGAGAAAGGCTTATTCTAATAGATCTATGGACTACCCTAGGAGAAAAGAAATTGTAAGGTAAGGCAAGATATATTTCCCTACTTCTCAGATACTGTTTTGTAGTACCTAGGGGAATCACAAATATCAGTCAAGTGTATTGCGAGCCATTGAAAATATTGCTACAATCTAAAGCAAAAAAATTCTTTCTTATATTCCCCACCCCCCCTTTATGTTTCTAAGGCAATTACTTTCTTCATCCCAGAACAGAGGCAGATATGCAAGTGTATTGATTTCCCATTGTTCTTATTGACACATTTTATTATTTTTATGGCAAATGCTAAAGGGTCATAAAACCTTGTTGTTGCTAGTAGTAACTTTGTGAAAGGGCTTGCCTTCTGGAAAAGAGAAAACACAGATGTGATGAACTTTTTGTGGGATGTCATGTACTGAGTATGGTACCTACTAGAATATTTCAAGGAATAAGTGACCAGGCAGGAGGATGCATAGTTCTGATCAGAACGCAAAGAAAAACAGTGAGGGGAAACTATATGTAGAGTATTACACCTTCTGCAATTACGTGCCATGAATTCTATGGATGAAAATGGAATACATTTGCAGGAACTGAATATCCCATAGTTTTTCACTATTAAAAGCTCAAAGTGGCCCCATACTGCTATTGCATTACTGTAAATATTCCTGACAGGTAGTTTTCTGAGAGTTGCATGGGTTTTTTGAGAAGAAAGGCTTTTCATCTTCCACTTAATACAGAGTTGTTTTAAGGCACATGGGTACAATTTTCTTCAAAATATTGTTACTTGGAATATTCTGTCCTGGGAAGGCCTCGCTGAAATAGTTTGCTCATTGTTTGCTTAATATAACACAACTGGGATTTTATTTATTTGTTTTAGCAAACTAGAATGAATGATTTGCACTGCCTGAATTTAGACACTTGGACTTGGTCTGGAAGGTAGGTTTCTCTCTCTAACACTTAAAGTTGAATGTAGCAGATTGAAACATATTGTTAAATAGTTCCAGTGCTAATTTTGTAGCTTTTCCAAGAGGAGAATGGGAGTTTGGGGACTATTTTAACAGCTGTTATATTGTGATTTCAATTTAATTTAATTTGATAGTGGTTACTAAGCTTTTTCTGTTCTGCACCAAAGCATTGATGATGCTATTTTAGGCACAGCATGTAGTGATTTAACATCCTCATTTTCAAGATGGCTACATTTATCCATATGGAATTTTAGTTTTGATGTCTCTTTGAATACTGTTTTTACTATCTATATTGGGCTTGTTATGCTACAGAATGGGGAAAGATCTCTCCCCCTTCCAAGATAAGCATCTTAACTTTTTTTTTAAATCAAGCAAAAAGCATGACCTAAATATTTCCATTTTAAACTAAATCAGATATTGGTATACTTCGTAAGTTTTGTTTGTTTGCATGTAGTGTTTATGATAGTGCCTACTGCACACGTAGAAGCAGTGGATATATTGTTAGCTGATAGATGAACCAGGAGATAAACAGTAACTGATGGGTGATAACCACTGTTCTGTTCCTGTTCTCAAGATAACCTAATAATTTTGTAAAAGGCCATGAAATACACCTTTCCTGAGTATGGGTCAGTACTGGTCCTGCTCCAGGGCTTTATGTGCTTCATGCACCTATGATGGGCATGGTTCATCACCTGTGACTGCTGATCTGATCCTGCACCAAGTGTGTTCCTCTGCCCTCCGAGCCGAGAGCAAAGCGAGGGAGTAGACACAATCCTCCATCCATTCTTTCTTGCTGCTGATGGCAGCAGGACAAAGAAGTCCCCCAGTGTCCTTTCAAAAAAACTTATATTTGAATATTTCTTTAATTACCACTTATGATTAACTAATCAGTTTAATTCCCCTTCTTCTTTGCTGGTTGTTTTAAAATTACAATATTCTACCTAAATGATAGCATTGCCCCTCTTAGACTGTGAACTTTGCCTCTGAGTGGATTGATTATTGGGATTATTGCTTTAGCTGCTTGCTTTTGTTGTTGTTGCATGAGCAGTTGCTGTTTGGCTTGCTTTATGTTGCTTTAAAAAAAGGAAACCTGTGACAGTTGAGTGACAAGTCAATGAGAGGAATTTCAAGCCCTGAAAGAGGAGTGTCAGTGTCAAAGTTCTGTCTTAGTCCTTGTCAGCCAGTGTTCCCTTTTGTTTAGCATATGAAAGCTAACACTGAAGTTTTTAAAAAGTTTTCTGTTCTTGACCTGAGTACAACAGGCTGACTTTACATACATACACACATCCTTAGACTAAGGATGGTAATACTAAATGCAGCCATCCCTGAAAACTGAAGATTGTTCCAATACTCAATTATTTCTATATTGTGATCCAAGAATAGCTCCCAAGACTTACCCATGATTTATATAGACTCTGATCATTATAAATTTAGGAGCCTACTATCCAGCCATTCTATAGCACCTCTGCAAAGAGTCTTTGAGAGACTGAAAAAAGAGATTTAAGAGAGACTAAAAAAGATTTAAGAGATTAGAAAGACACACTTTGCAGAGTGTCTGGTGCTGTGGTGGCACCTCGCAGGAGGTAAAGCGTTCGTATTGATTCATATCTAGAGAGGTAACTAAGCAAAGGCTGACCTTATAGGAAGCTTCACAGGCCTGAGCGCTGTTCTTCCCTTACTAAAGTGACTGATCTTGTGGAAACCTGAGAAATATAATTCAGACTATCACAGATGGCAGAATTTAGATTAGCCATTGTCAACTGCAAATCGGGGGGAGGGGAGGTGGTACTTTCCTAGAGGTAGATGATGTTTTCTCCAAATAATTTATTTGTGGCTATTAATTGTCTACTATGGTAAAATCATCTTATATTACCAGGCCACCTATCAGCATGCACAAATGTACAATACCTCTTAGCATGATTTCATCTCCTGATTACAAGAGGAGCAAAAATCAGTGTCTCTTTCAGGACAATATCAAATTAGTATTTACATTTTTACTCCAGTTTACTGTCTGTCTTTGCACAAATTGTTTGGAAAATTATTTCTGGCTACACATCTACTTTCATAACATCAGTAGCGGTGGCTGTATTAGAAATTGGGCATTTGTAGGGGTCATCTCCAATATAAAGAACTTGGTCCCAGAAGTCCCATGATTCCACACACAAACATTGTAAAACAAGACAGAGTAGATAAACAGGCTGGGGTTTTTGTTCTCTGGTTTTCTCTTTTTTTGGGTCTGAAACGTATATAGCGAAGAAATGCTTGCTGAGACCAATAAAGTTATGTGTTAAGAGTGTGAAATAAAGAAAAACACTCTATATTGAGTAGCAGCAATAGTTTTGAATAGTTCTAATCAGACAATCCCATTTCCAGCTGAAGAGTGCCTCTAAAAAGCCCTAGTATCATTCCAGTATTTTAAAGGTGGGGAGATTCCTTCAGACCTGTTTGCTGTCAGTGTGAGTATTTTCTCCTCTAGCTGTTTCTTGCAAGGAACCTTTCCTTTCTTATGACATAGCTTCAAATTCCTTTCTGCTGAAATTTCTGATCCGCTGATGAATTAAACATTGGGCAGGATACAGCCTTTCTGATCTTGGTAACAGAATTATTGCAGCTATTCTGCAGCTGCAGAAATTGCCTTTAATTGCCCAGGTGAATTATAACCAAATGAGACTCGAGGATTTAATACAGATTAAAAAGTTTGGCTGTCTGAATGCTGCTGACCGAGACAAGTTGACTGCAGGTGTTTGAAGTTCTTCTGTAAAGTACAGATCTCCTAGCAAGGAGGACTTGGTTTGTACAGTCCAACATTCAAATTCACTTGTTGGATATCTTCTCCTCCAAGAAAAATTCCAAATGCAATGATGATTTTATTTAAAGCCCCATGGCTTTTCCTTAACCAGTCATGTCAAGTTTTCTTCTTATTCAACTCTATGCAGGTTTCTTAAGGAATTGCTAATGTTAACCTGTTAGTCCAGGAATATCTTCCAGCATGAGACTGCAATATTTATTTTAGTTGCCACTACCCAGAAGTTACCTTGCCTTCCCTGAGCTCCACTGACCTGTGATTCAAAATGTTCAATATTATGTTCTTTCTGTTACTGTGATAATTTTTTGTATCAGTAGCCTGAAAGATTGAAGCATTATCACCCATCAGTATCTGGTATATATTTTTCTAAACATCAAAGCCTGTTGTATCTCAGCACAGTCTGCCTCTTTTGCCAATTTTAGAAGCATCTTATACAAGAGTTGTGCAAAGCAGGCACTCAAACATTGTGACTTGGCTTCAACTTCAGTGCCAAATTTAGCAGGACGGTTTTGCAATCACTGTTTAATTAGCTATGATTCTTCAGTCTCTGCTTCCAGATGGAGAACTACTTAGCAGTCACCAGTAGTGAAATTCCTCTAGCTGAACTGCAGATGCCTGTATTACTCACCCTAGGCTTCCTCTGTGCTCAGTTAAGAGAAATAGGCACTTCTCAGGCACGAGACAACTGCTGCTAAGGTAGACATCTAAAATAAATCATGAGTTGTGCTTTTCAAGGACCCGTTTCTCTTCATTGATTATAAAGGAAAGATAGATCACTGTCTCTTGTCTGCACTGTTCATATTGTAGCCTGAGCACACATCTGTGTATATTTACACTCACTTCAGCAAAGTGGAGGAAAGAAAAAAGTAACTGGTTCTTTGAGATATAGTCTACCTGGATTGAACATTCCTTTCTTAGCCGCTCTGGACAGTCTCCGACTAAGATTCTGACCCCGCAAGAGAGCTTACAGGTGTTTGCACCGCACCTGAGTGTGCGGTGGCCTAGATTGTTCGTGTCTAACTTTAGGTAGTTTACAACAGAAGTTGCCCCTTTGCTTAGTATCAAGATACTAGGTGGGCTGATGCCCTCTGGAGGTCCTTACTCTTCTCTCCTGGATTCTCTTGAGACAGCTGTACACCGGAGTGCCTAAACTAAGATGATATGAATTCAGGCCGCCCACTATAAGTAATCCCTTATGTTCAGGTTCTTTGCTGTTCACATTTTCATCTCAAGCATACCTAATTGTGCAGCTAAAATTAAATCCATAGATAAAATCTGGAAGAACCATATTTTTGTAACGTGACCAGATTTTTAGAATAGTAAACCTACATCTGTTTTGTACTTAGGAATTCCACTTTTTACTAAGAGTTATCTCTAAGTTTGGGTGACCCACCACTGTGTTGTTAAAAGGCACAATGGTTGAAGAAGTAGTAGCTTTTGGATAAAAGGTAAAGCCACAACCCTTGTATCATTTAAGATCATTTTCTGAGGAGTGAAGAGAGTGTAGCCCCTTGGGATTCATTAAATTTTATCTCAGATAACTGAGTCTGTTTACCTACATGTACTGTGCAGTTTATTTGAATATATAGGCCTTACTTTGCTGTCCTAAGTGCCTTCAGTTGTACATTAAGGAGTGGCTTTAGTGATCTTAAGAAAACAAACAAAGTAGCAATCAATGCTTTTGTCCTTACATCTGATATTTATAAACTGATTGTTCAGAGAACAATTACTACAAGAAATTACTTGGGTTAGATTTGAACACCGTGCTTCTCAAGAGTGAATTCAGGTTGTGTAAGTGCAGCTTTTTCACTGGGAAAATAGCCAGGCTTCTTCTAGGACAAACTAAATTAACTATTAAATTTTCTGGCAGGTTACTTTGCAGCATTCTTTGAAAAATTGTTTTTGTTTATTTGTTTCACCAAGAATTAATATCAGTGGAGAGAAACCAAAAGATCGATCCTGGCACACGTTGACTCCAATAGGAGATGACAGACTTTTCCTTTTTGGTGGACTAAGTTCTGATAATGTTCCTTTAAGTAAGTAATGTAGAGATTATAATTCTATTGTACACTTTAGTACTAACCTCATATAGTATGCACATTTGTTTTCTTTTTCAAACTACATAGACCTAAATCTTGTTACAGAATTTTCATGGCGCTTGAATATTTCTCTAGCTATCTTATTATTTTTATGGAAATGTAGGAGCACGTTGTGTAGTACAGTGAGAACATATGATAATAAATCTTTCATCAAACTGTCTATCATCTAAAAGAATAAAGGCAAGAGTCTCACACATTCCGATATGAACAAGGGGTAGCTTTTGATATCAATAGCAACTGCAGTAAGAAGATACAAATAATAATGTCAAGGTAACGTAGATTTGTGGATGAATAACAAATCACAGGTACAGAATGTTAAATAGGAAGTAGCATAGTCTATTATAGAGAGTTCCTTTTCTAGAAGAGGCAACTTCTTTCCATGAAAAAATTTGAAATTAGTGAAAACAGCTTTATGTGTCACAGATATATTCCACTGGGAGGGGGTGATTTTCAAAGGGACATTGACCTGTTTTCTCAATATATCTAAAAGAAGAAAAGTAAGTGTATTTTAATTCCAGATTTCAATGCAGTGAGCTTTCTGTGACTGAATGGTTAAGTTAAATGACAAAAACTGCCAAGATGCAAGTTAATGTAGCGATGATGTTACTGTTATCTTAATATAATGTCCTCTTGGAGCACAGAGCTTTTTGTATAAATAAATAAAAATGGTAAGACTTTGTCCCAAGAAAAAGTACTAATATATGTTCTTATTTGTAGGTGATGGCTGGATTCACAGCATTACAACAAATGGATGGAAACAACTTACCCATTTGCCTAAGAGTAGGCCTAGGTATACAGAAATAGATAACGTTTGCTGAAATTTAGGCATTTTAAAATATTACGTCATTTTAAATTATTGAACAGTATTTTTAAACTACATTATAAGAATATTTTAGAAAATTAATGCAGTGTGATTGAATAGTTTGCTTTACTAACTTATGTTCCTTCATACCTGATACAGCATTATTACTTTCTATATTTGTTATAGTCGATGCTTACTTGCATTATGATGCTTACTTGCATTAGAAGATTATTTTTTTTGTGTGATGAAGGATCTGGGTGTCCAACTAACCTGGTGTTCTATAGCCAAATTATTTCTATATAAGAAAATGTATATCACATAACTTTTGAGGAATTAATAACCTATGAGAATAATAAAAGTTGATTCATGTTGATACATTATCAGAAACATGGGGGAGACAACCATGAAAATGTTGATGCACCTTTCAGGATTCAAAATGATAAACAAAATGATTAATATAAAACACCTTGTTTGTTCAGGTTTTTTCCCCTGAGCAGAAGCAGCTAATTATGATTACAGTTTTGCAAAACTGAATTTAGTACTAAACAGTCAATGACTGTGGAGGTTTGTTATTTCGAGGACTTAACTGCCAACCAAAAAGGACCTACTTCTAGAATGTGTATTGTTCACACCGGGAACAATACTGTCTCTTCCAGACTCTGTTCCCCTTCCCTCTCTAGGTTAAGACTACAGCAAAAGATTGATTCTTTCTGACTGTAGAAAGCAGGTTTCATGTTCTAAACCTGGAGGTGATTCAGAAGCTGCCATTGAAAACAGGTGCTTGCTGTATCAGAGCACAGATTTTTTTTTTTTAACACAGTGTTTGAAGCAGTCTCTGTATTTATAATGTAAATGCTATTGAACTGATTTGCTGTACATAGTAAATATTCAGTTTTTCATGGAATTCATTCTATACATTCACCCAGGTACTCTCAGCACAATTTTGTATTCTTTTTAGCATAGTGTACAATTCTGGTCTGGCATTTGCATGCTTCCTGCCTTATGTTCTGTTTTCTATTACTGAAATATCTTTACCTCAATTCATTTTCTTCCTGTTTTATCCTATTCTAGGGTGTCTTTTAACTATAACAGCACTGTTAGACCAAGTTTTCTGCTTTCTTATATTTCAAACTTTCAAGCCCAAATAAACTTACACCTTAGCTTCATAGAGTATTTTCTGTCTTCTTACAATCAGTGAACTGTTGAAGGGACTGATGACTGCCTTAAATAACACAGCATATCATTAGCAGTCAAGGATCATGTTTGCCTTCGTGTTCAGTTCTTTACACAGATGATCTCATAAAAGTTAACTGCTGAAGTGGACTGCCTCGCCTTGTGTAATTATTTTTACTGGTGCATCATGAAAAAGGATCAGGAAGGGACAGAGTGTGCTCTTTCTACAGGCAGCAGCCCAGGGAGCTGCAGCTCAGCCTTTACTCTGCAATTAAGCTGAAATAGTGTTTGTGCCTCAGGTGGTGATAGTGCTGGATGTTGGGGACCTGTGACTCTTGAGCCCCAAGGGGCTTTCAGGCAATTCAAGGGCAGATCCCATACTGGGCTACAAAGTGAACTGTCACTTGGCTGTGCTGGCAGAGAGGCTGTTGAGCAAGCCACCTTCCTTGCTGCAGCAGAAGCGCCAAGGAGGGTTCCTGGGGTTGACGCTGCTAAATTTGCTGAGGACTCTGCTGCGCGCACAGCCCAGACCCTCCTAAGAGAAGAGAGTTTTTGGGTCATGTGCTGACAAGAGTCTCAGAGTTCCCTCAAGTCCAAACGTATCCTATGGTTCTCCACCATCTGAAGATTTTGGTGTGCAGTTTGTAGGCTGAGGACAGTTGCCTTTCATTGACCTAATTCTTTATTGAAGTAAATAACCTCCCCCCCTTTTTTGAAAAAAAGAAAAAAAAAAAAAGATACTTCAATAACCTTTTTCAGGAAGTCTTAGAAACACGGATAAAAGGAGCCATACCAAAAGCCTGTCTATATATTGAACTAGTTTGAGTGTGAACTATTTCCTTGTACCATAATTGTATCCCTGTTCTTACACAGGATTACTGCAGGATCTCTGCAGCTGAAAAAGGTTTAAGTCAGTTCTATCGCTCATTTACAGCAGGACTTCAAATGCACTGGCAATACTACGTATATGTGCCCTTCTTTTATATATGTCTGTTATTTTATAATAATACACGGTATATCACACATGCATTAGTGTATTTTCCTGATGCTTCTGCAAAATTGATTCCCTCCTTAAATTCTCTAAAGAATAATTTCCTTCAACCTTAATTTTTGGTAATTTCTAAAAAATTGTCTCCCAGGTTATAGATCTGTGATTCTGTATTGGTAGAAAATATTTTTCTTCTTTCTGTCCATCAATTGTACTTCAGCTAACATTTTGCATGCCAGGTTAAAATACAGAACAAACTGTATGTTTAACTTACAGATTCCCAGTGTTTTCATTACAATGTAATTCTGTTATTCTAGTTAGAAGAGCTGTGTAAAAAGGTTACATCAATTCAGCATCTGTGTAATGTAAATAACATGCTTTATTAGAATGTTTAGGTGATAAGTTAGAGCAGCTGTGAGAGGACATAAACTCTGTCAGTCTGTAGAAAAAGCATCAGGTTGCGAGCTAGGATGTCAACAAAGTCAAGGCAGGAAAGGCTTCCCAGTGTTCTTCGGTGACGAAGTCCAGGCCAGAGTTTCCCTAATGCAGATAAGGCAGAGACAGATCTATCTACAGGTATGAGGAAGAGAAAAGGTGGGGTACAGTTTAGCCTAAGGAGAACGGTGAATAATTACTGACATGAATGGAGTAAGAAAGTGAGAACGTTTACTTGTGCATGAAAGTTCTAGTGGTGCGTATTATTTTGGTTAACTAGACTTAAAGGGCCAGAGCTCTGTGGTGAAAATCCTCTTGTGATATTTACTTTAGTGGTGAAACACCAATAGAAAAGTTACCGATTTTGATCTGCTAATAATAAAAAGTGAATCTAGCGAGGTGTAGCTGCTAAAGTAGCAGAATCTTTGTTAAAGCAAGAGTATACAAGTCAGGGTTTGGATTGGGTTTGGGTTTTTTGGGGTTTTGTTTGTTTGTGGGGTTTTTTTAATACCATGTGCTTTTATATGCACAACACAAAACTTACTTGTGGGAGTGATGTAATTGACACACAGAAAATGATCCCCAGGAATCTTTGGGGGAAGTGTAAAACTGAAACAGGATATTCTGAAGCTCTCATCCTAGTGTTCAGGCATGAGAGTCAGTACTGAAAACCCCACAATCTTAAAGCCATTAGAATTGTAGTTATGAATTAAAGAAATAGTGGAAAATTTAGAAAGAAAAAAAAAAAGGAAAAGAAACGCTCTTCTTGGCAAAAGCTTGTTTTGTATAGTTTTTGTTTTCTAAAAATTTTCCACTAACTTTTTTTGAAGTAGTGATAAATAAGACAAAGTAAATATGAGTACAGAAGAGTCAAATAATGACAAAAATACATTGTTCTGTATGACATGGAATCAGTCAGCAAAATTCTCATGAGATGGATAGTCACATTGCTCTCTCCTTTTATATTGTTAAAGAAATTAGTAATATCGTATTTTAAGGTATTATTTTTTTTACCTCTGAAGACTTTTGAAATGATGTCTTTGTCTTGGTTTCCCAAGAAGTAAGGGTTACGTTCTTGTGCTCTGTGCATGCATGGCTGCCTCTCCTGCCCCTGTACATTTCAAACCGATTGACCCATTTCAGTACTATTTGACAGAGAAGTAGGAAGCTCAGAGACACTAAGTCCCAACATACTCTGTGCAAATAAATGGCCAAACAGAGAAGAGAGACTCTCGTAATTGTTTCGCTCCAGTGAGCGCCCAGTGCTTATTCTCCATTCTTCCCTGAGAACGGAGGGTCTGCCTTGAGACACAGGCTGATAAAGAACAGGCTTTATTGTTTCTGCAGCTCACAGAGCAACTTGTAAAGTACATTACTTAAAACTTAAAAATTCTTCTGGGTAAGTAGTGAGGCCCGTAAGACTTCAAGGCTCTGTGTGTAAGTAGCGGAATCACAGGATTAGAACAGTGACCTTTCCGTTGTAGTTAAAAGGAACTTGCGTCCTTATAGCGAAAGGGTCTTTTGAAAATAAACTTGACCATGAAGAATGGAGGAGAGCCTACGTGAGGTACAGAGGTTAAAATGCAAGGAAACGTACTCCTTCTCTGAAACCCTTAAAAACATTCAGTGTTTAGATTTGTTTTGCTGATAACACAACTGCTTGTTGTTACTTGGTCACTAATTCTATTTATAACTTTATTTCTAGATTGTGGCATACAGCCTGCCTTGGAAAAGAAGGAGAAGTGATGGTGTTTGGTGGAAGCAAAGATGACTTGCATTTCATGGACACAGTCAGTAAACTGAATAATGAAATCCTAGCACTATAATAATTAAAACTGAAATAAAATAAAGACAATACAATTGCTGATACTATTGGGTTCATTCATATCATATGGTGTTGTGAGATGTGACCTCAGGTGTTCTTGGAAAGTAATTTATGAGGATTTTTTCCTGCCCTTGTTAGGCTCATAAAAAGGAAGTTGTTATTCAGATTCTTAATAAATAATTATTGAAGTATTCTCAGATTTAAATTATGCATGTGGTAATACATGTGCCATTAATCTAGAAAGTAGCAGTATTTCTGAGATAAGCTGTATGTCATTTTAATGGGTCTTTTTTTCTGTTGATCAGGGTCACTGCAGTGACTTGTTGATATTTCAGACTCAACCTTATTCACTGCTCAGGTGAGTTGAGGTTATTGGCACAAGGAGTCTGGTGTGAATTATTATGGCACTGTGCTTTTTAGGGTCTCTAGGTTACAGACCTCTTACTTAAATCTTTCTCTCCCCCCCCCCCCCCCCCCCTTCCTTCTTCAGGTTGTGTCTTGACTGCATCGGTAAAAATGCAGCTCTCTTAAAGAATCAAATACCATGCTTGCCCTCGAAACTTTTGCAGCAGGTGCTGAAAAAAATAACCTTCTGGGCTGCAGTTAACCACCGGCAAGAGAGGAAAGCTGAAACCGAAAGACAAAGTCAGCTAAATACCACATGAACAATGGCAACAAAACTGTTGAACACTTTGGTTTATTTACGGCGTACAGCAAAGTCTTTTGTTAGTGAACTTTCCTGATGCTACAGAACAACTGTATGTTAAGCTGAGTTTCTAAGTGAAGTTTGAGAACAAAGAAATCCTTTTTATGGAAGTCTCTTTTGTTTTCTGCATTATAGAAAACTGATAAAACTTCATTTGTATATATTGTTAACTTCTGCTGTTGTGGTCTTAATGAGACAGTCCATACAACTTGTTCTTTTTGAAGGTGACAGATGATACAAAATGGTTTCCATTGGATAACATACGGCTTAAGCCTAAAATCCTGCTACAACCTTATCGCGTCAGCCTTTCTGACAAGGTAAAAGTAGTCCAACACAGTATTGTTGGAAGGTTCACACTTGTCAGTCTTGAGAAAGGTGGCTAATTTGCTAACACCAACGAACCTCATGATTTGATTCCACCAGACCCTTTCATCTGACCGTCGTCTAGTCCAACGATGGAGCCTGACGTCTTACTCGAAGTAGGAAAATCAGTAAGCTAACCGTGGAACTTGAAGAAAAAGTTACCGTTTGTATAGGAAAGCTTACGTGCCGTTCGTAATATGGTTTTATTATGTTTCTGTAATCAAGGAGTCCTTTTTGAAATAGGTTGTATATTGTATTTTGGATGTGTAAAGTTTCTATTTAATTCTTGTTTAAAAAAATGCTTATTTATTGTTTAAAAAGAGCATATGTAGTACTGGCTATTTTGGTTTCAAATATTTAGTTAACAGGAGCGCAGTCATTAAAATTTTATAGAGTTGAATCGAGACCCATTTTGACTACTTTTTGACATTTTCACAATCTGCAAAACTTAATCGGGAAAGGAGTTTTTGGAGCAAATTTATATCATAAAGGGAAGTTTTGTGATGGGGTGTTGTGGCAGAGCCATAATCTTATACGTGCTAAACTTTAAGCAACCATTTCGTATTAGTCCGGTGGCTTTTTTTTAACCGAGCAGCTGTCATCTCCCGGTTAACGCGGCTTTCTCTTCACAAAGAGACGCCCCGCGCCCGGTCGGTGTCAGAGCCGCCTGCCGGCGGCGGGAGCCTCGCCGCCCAGCCCGGCGGTCCCCGACCCCCGCACCCGCCTCGCTCCCAGGCGGTGCTGTCGCCGCAGGCCGGCTGTTGCGCCTCGGCTCCGCAGGCACCGCGCCCGGCTCCCGGCCTGGGGCCGCCCCGGCAGCGACCGAGGGAAAGCCCCGCTCCCCCGGCCCCGCTCCCCCGGCCCCGCTCCCGCCTCCCCGGGCAGCGGCGGGGCGGGACGGCGCCTGCGCGGCGCTGCCGGAAGCGGCCGCCCGCGGCGGATGTTGACGCTACGCGGCCCGCTGAGGTGAGGGACGGAGGAGGGGGCGGCCGCGCCGTCCGGCCCGCAGCCCCGCCGCCGCGGTAGGGCCCGGGCCCTGGGGGGACGGGACTGGACCCCGGGGGTCGGAGGGGAGGCGGGTGGGCAGGGCGCCGGGGGGCTCTGGAGCGCGGGTCTGGGGGCAGAGGCGGCGCGGGGGGGACTGAGCCGGCGGGGAGGCCGGAGCGAGGAGCGGGCGGCGAGGGGGCTGCGCGCTGTGGGGCACGGGGCGGGGGGGGTCAAACCTTGACAGAAAGCGGGGAGGGCCGGGGGATTGTTAACGGGTCCGGTAAGTGCGGTGATGGCGCATTGCTCAGCACGGTGCGGCTGCTGCTCAGGCTGGGTCGTGTGTTATGGGTATGTCCCGACAGATAAGATTTATCGGGCCTGCCTCAGCACAGGAGGAGACCACGTCTGGCCAGTCGCGGTGTCGTCAGGGATGTGGACAGCCAAGGCAGAGCCGTAGAGAATTGGGAATTACAGTGAGTTGTGGGAAGTGTTTCAGTATGGGACTGAAAAATTAATAAAGGGGGACAGAAGTTGTCCATTGTGTCTTAGGTTGTTAAAAAAAATAATTAAAGAATGCTGATCACTGGGGAGAGGTCAGTAAAAATCAGGTTAACTTGAAGCAGACAGATTTCATTGAGGTGTGAGTAAGGCTTTCTAACTTGAAGCATAATTAAAGCTCAAAAATAAACTACCGAAGGTGGTGTAGTGTCTCCATCATTGGAGCAATGCAAATTAAACAAAAGTCTGTCAGGAGTGATGTAGGTGTCGAGGATTTTGTGTGAGCGCAGGGTTTGATAGTCTCGGTAAGGTCCTTTTCACGTCTCGCTTTGCCTGGTTGCACAAAACCATTGTCTGGACTGTCCAACTTCCCTGGCCTTTTGATCTGCATCTGAAAATCTTTGTGTGGTGACGGTTTCAGCTCATGGCTGCAGGAAAGCTAAAGCAGAAGGGGACTTGGGAGTGGCCCTTAAATGGAAGGCGACTTTGGCTTGTCAGGGGTCCCCCTGCTTCATTACAGGCTGAGGCAGAGGGAGCAGACAGCTTCCCGGATGACCTGTCAGGGCTGACTTCAGCGTCTCCTCCTGGCTTGATTCCTTCCACAGCTGGGGCTTTGAATTACCAGTGACCCCAGTGACAGCATGGCCCTGGAGCTCCTTGCGTACCAAAGCCCTGGCGTGGAGGCTGCTCTTACCCCTAAGCTGCACAGTGCTCAGGAGCCGTAGGCTGGGTGCGCATAGTCGTTGTCTTTCCAGGACGCGCTGGGTTTTGGCCTTCTGCACATCAGCATGATGTGGGGCGAGGGGCTTTGTTTTGTGGGGTTTTTGTTAGCATAGGTAACGTCCTGCATTTAACAGCTACGGGAGGCTTCGTGTGGGGGAGACTTGGCTTAGGCAGCCCAAAGGGACTTTGCCTGAAAAGCTGCAGGAGTTTTCACTTCTGTGAAAACCATACTGTAGGCAAAGCTTTCAAATTTATTCCGTTGTGGGTTGGTTTTTTGGTCATCAACTGATGTATTTATAGATAAGTGTGATTTTTTCCAAAAAAGATAGAGACCTTGGCTTAAGTTGGAAACTGAAACAATTAAAAATTACACACAACTGAGGAATCCCCATCCGAAACTTTCTTGACTGATGGGATAACTTCTTGCGCTGAAACATCATTGCAAAAGAAACAACAGTGTGTAGTTTCTCTGGTTTTTTTCCTCTGGTGGTTCCCCTGATGGTTTTCAAAGCTCCATACTATATGTTATTCTGTGCACGTAGCACTGTATCGAAATGGCCGATGATAACGAAGACCTGCAGGCAGATGAAGAGCTCCCGGCTCCAGCTGAGGACAGCTTTGAGCAGCTGGAGAATGATAGCCCTGCGGAGCGCAGCGGGCACGTGGCAGTCACTGATGGACGCTGCATGTATGTCTGGGGAGGCTATAAGGTACGCTGTTCTCCTTGTTAAGTAAGCCTTCTGCCACCCCTGCTGCTGGTAATTACATTCTGTTAGTTTGGGAGTGACTCTGTAAAATTATCCCTCCCCCGAAAAAGAAAAGCTCCAGTTGTCAAATTAGAATATGACATTTAAGAGTTTTGAAATATTGAAATAAATCGTGAGTGTTGAATGCAGATCTTGGCAAACCGATAACTTCTGTGGGATGCTGGGTGTTGTTTGCCTTTGTCAGCTCACATGTCTGTTGTAAGAGAAGGAAATACTGTCTGATTTGAAATGCACACTGTGCGAAATGGTGCTTTTATTTACAGCATTATCAGCACAACTATATATTGCGTGTTAATGATCACGGGTTGGTTATTTATCACACTGGGGTATGTGTGTACTGCAAGCAGAACCAAGTGATTTTACAATTTTGACAGGAATGAGGATGAATTGTCAACGAACTCGGTAAGTAAATTGGTAGCTCAAGACAAAGCTTTGGTGTATTGTTCTGGTGGAGTCATGCAGGGGGTGGGGGAACTAAAAAGGATATTTTGGCTCATTTATGCACCCTAGATATCCTGCTTGGGCTATGAAAAGGAGGTTTAACTTCCATTTACCCCAGTCTCTGGCTCTGCTGGGAGCTTGTCTGGTTCCCAGCAGAAGCTAAAATAGGCTGATACCTGCTCCCCGAGGGCTGCTGTGCAGGTGGGAGGTACAGGAGTGCGGCAGGCACTGCTGCTGTTTTCTGTTCCATGATTGGATCTCTGAGGAGGTGTAAACCTTCGCAGGAGTCTGTAATTCAGTATGTCAAGCATCCTGCTGACGTTGCTTTTTCTTTTCTGACCTGTTCTGCAGAATGCCCAAGTTAGGGGATTTTATGACTTCTATCTGCCTAGAGATGAAATATGGATCTACAACATGGAAACTGGAAGATGGTACAGTAAATAATTAACTGAATTGTTTTTTGGGGAAAAAAAAAAAGATAAATTCTTAAATTGGTATAGAAAACATGCTGAGGGTCTGTGAACAGAGAGAGAATTCCCTGATCTCTTTGTTCCCACCTACCAAACTGTTGCATAAACGTGTAAAATAGTTCCAATTTTTTTTTTTTTCTGTGAAAACAACAAATATGTTTTCACAGGGTGAAGTAGGAAAGGGAGCTCAGACAGGTAGCTTGTACAGGAGTATGTGATCAACAGTGTGAAGTGTTTTGGGATGCCTGGTATAGGATATAGCACCTGAAAACTGTATTTGTACCACTTTTTGATTACAGTGGTACATTGGTGAGGGAACCCGTACTGAGTTTTTAATTTGTTGTCCTTTTAAGAAGTTGTTTTTAAATGTTGATGCAGCCAAAGAAACTACTGTGTCATCTTAGATCATTGGGAGCCTGGAAGTTGTGTGAAACCTGCGTGCCTGATGGTGCAAGAGAAGGGGATCCAGCGCTCCAATTCAGTAGCTAGCTCGGGCCTTGTGCTGCGAAGCCAAGTCCCCTCAGCGCTTTGCAGAAAGTGCAATTTCAGCAGTTTCCAGTCCTTGCTGTGGTTAGGGAGAGCCTTGGACATGGGCTGAAAGCTCATCTTTGTGGTTGTAATGTTTACAAACATTAAAAATCCAGTAGGGAGGCAGAGCCCTTCAGTTTAGATAGGTGCGTTCTGTTTGCCTGAGGATCGTTCTGGGATTTTGAACGTGAAAGGTGCACCAAACTCCTGAACTGGGCAGGCAGGATTCCTCCCCCACAAAACATGTATTAATTAATTTGCCTTTTCCCCACCCCGCTCTGTCATACCAGGATAGTATTGTAAATTGTTAAACCTGCAAGGGTGTGAAGAAGTCATAACTGAATGGTCCACAATGACCTATCGTAATTAAAAACATACTGGTAGTGTTATAAAATTCCACTCCAGATAAAATAATTATCATTCGTTTTTGTCAGATAAAATATTTTAAACTGTGCTTCTAGGAAGAAGAGTAAAACAGAGGGAGATGTTCCACCTTCCATGTCTGGAAGTTGTGCCGTGTGTGTAGACAGAGTGGTGTACCTATTTGGAGGACATCATGCACGTGGCAATACAAACAAGGTTAGTAATTTAAAGGTAAACCCCTCCTCACTAATAAGTTTCTCCTCATTAGCTTTTGTTCCCGTTTTTTATAAACTAGAGGCGGCCTTTTCAGTTAACTAAAACCCATCCAAAGCAAGAAATGTATAATCTTAACAAATTAAGGAAACATTTTCTTCTGAATGACTGGCCAGGTTGGATCTTGTTACAGAGCTTAAATGTTAATAACGGGGGATGCTGAGCGTGTATCCAGTCACTGTGCCCTCCATGGCTTCGGCAGCGTAATATTTTCATCTGCTGGCTATATCTCTGGTTCTTGGAAGCAGATAACCAGCTGTTTCATCCTGTCAGCAGTTTCCCCAGATGTGAACTAATTGAAGCCGTGTTCTTTTTGTGCTTGCCTAAGAAGTTTTGACTAACAAAATACAGTGCTTACCGCTTGGATTTTTTTTCCATGCAGGTGATTAGCTGGCTGACTTTTACCAGTTCAGTGTATTAATTTCTCTGCAACAGGTCAGATAACGTGACATTTGTAAAACAGCCTTCGGCTCTGCGTCATTTCACATGATGATTGTACTCTGGTACCTTTACACCACTGAAGAAACACCATGACCTATTACTTGTTTTGGTTGCAGTTGTCCTTGAGCAATTCACCCTATAAATTGTATTGCACTGGTGCTTTTGAGATTGCTTCTTTTGAACGATGGGAATTCCCAGAGTTCACTGAAATAATATCAGGAGGTGATTTGTTAACTGCTCCGTAGTTGTTTCAAATGTTATTCTTCTCTGGAGTCTCTGATAATATTTTCTCGTGTTCTGGAAGTGTGGTTCAAATTAAACAGTTTGTTTGGCCTTGCTCTTAAATATAAACTGAAAGTAGCTTGACGCAATGCTTGCAAACAGGCTGAAACAAACTACACTTATAAAGTATGACTTGCTTCCTTCCTGCTGTGGTATTCTTACATTTCAGTTAGTTTATATATGTGTATCAGCTATTTCTCTCCAGGTAAAAATGATGTAACACACAGAGAAGGGATGATACTGTAAAAAACCACATTTTTTTTAACAGATTTTTTTTTATTGTAAGACAATTGCGACTTTGTACAACCTTCATCGTATGCCATTTCAGCTTTTGGATGGTAACCCAATGTCCATAGTCCTGTTACTTTTGTAAAAAAGTGTTTGGGGCTTGAGTCTGCAACAAGATAAGGATCTTTGGATCCATATTTTATTCCAAACATTGTCAGTGCACTGTGCAGCTGGGAAAAGACCTTTTAAAGTATTTCTGTACCAATACATGCTAATTAAAAATTAGTATTTTAACATCAGTCAGACTTAAGCTTTAAGCTAACTGTGTGGGTAAAAAAAATCTTTTTATTTTCTACAGTTCTACATGTTAAATTCCAGATCCACGGACAAAGTGCTGCAGTGGGTCAGAGTAGAGTGTCAGGGGGTACCCCCTTCATCAAAGGACAAACTTGGCGTTTGGGTTTACAAAAACAAGTAAGGCTCCAGCAATGAAGTCAGCACAGCTATCCTTGCGCGTGTGTTTGCTTTTAATTGCTCTTAGTCTTGTCATTGTTGTGTCTGTTTGTTTGAACAAGAGCTGCAGAAGGACTTCTTGTCTGCAGCACATACGTGCTTCAGGAAGGTGCTGGATTTCTTCCCCAGCCAGCCTTTTAAAACAGTTCCCGTCCTTTAACGGTTGATAAACGAAAAACCTCACTCCCAATTTGGGTATATGTAAGCTGCAAAGTATCTGTGTGAGTCACAATCCAAAATGTAGGCACATTACAGGCAAATCTTCCACGGTGCGTTCTCAGTACATCGCTTTAAAGACACCACATCGTGGTTACTTGTATCAGCGTCATTCCTCTTGGCAATTGCATCAGGAATTATCCTTCACAGACGCCTGTTCTAGGATTCCCCGTATCCCGAAAATGCAGTCTTTTGGTCATGTCTTGTGGGACAGCTCGCGTTTCTTTGATAGTTGACAAGCAGGAAGCCGTTTTAATCTTAAAATTGTGTGTGGCTTTTTCAGCAATGCACATGCTTAATTCGGTGTGGTTTGTGCTGGTTACACAAAACAAGGAACGTGTTAGATGAACTGCTGTTGATGTTATCTGATTTAATGTGTTGGGGTAGTGTTCCAGAGATGCCAGAAGGCCTTTTGGCATTGCAAACCTTGGAAAAGATGAGGAAGACAAGGAGAAGGTGTTGAAGCCAGATGAGTTGACGTGCAAAACATCGTTGTTGCCTTGCACCCTCCTCCCCCGTTCAGTTACTGTAGTGCTAGTCCCTGAAGCAGGGAGCTGTGTGATGAGATTGTTCCAGCCTTCCAGCACTGGAGGATAGACTGGGGAAAGCCCCTGTTGTAGGTAGCTAGTCTCCTGCTTCCACAAGCTTGCTGTATCCCAGCTGCTCAGGACATTGGGGATGGAAGGGAATTATTGCAGGGGAGGTCAGGGGCTTTTGGCTCTCTTCTTGGAGCGTCTGCCCAGGGCTGGTTTCTCAGAGGGTTCCTGGCTTCCAGAGAAGAGAACTCCAAAATGCTCTGGCACAGGTGACACCTCGCACGGCCAGAATTGTCCCCTTGCAGGAGAGGCTGGAAGGGCTGATCCCCGCGGAGCAGGGCTCTCTCCGCTGGCTGTGGGCCAGGCACCCGGCGTGGGCGGTGCTGCTGGGGTACGTGATGCCAGGGGCTGAGGAGGTCTGATGCAAATATGAGGTGACAGTCAGGGGCCTCTAGTTCTTTAGTCACAGCTGGCAATGGTTACAGGTTCTTACTGTCTTGTCATGTTGGGGTAGGGGTTTAAGCTGTTGCCTGCAAAACCTTACCTGGACAGCACAGCCATCTTCTGCCCGTTAGCACAACTGGTCTTGACTGTATCGTCTCTGGCTCTACTGAGGTAGAGGACATCAGGGATGCCGTATGTCCTTGTGTTTGAACTATGTACCGTGATTTTGGTGTGTAACACTACAGTGACTGTGCTGCTTTGTCCATTATGTGGAGAGAAAGCCCACTGTTACGGTATTTGCTGTGAGATTTGCTGCACAGGCTCATGAAGGATAGGGAATTGCCCATGGTGCTAGTTTTCAGATTCTTGAGGTGGAGAGAAAGCTTACTGTTATGATACTTGATATGATCAGTTTAGATGTAAATCTGTGCAAGACTGGAGTTGTGGGTATTTAGTTAGCTAGTGTAGATTGTTTTCTGTTACTTCATAATTCAATAAGAATTTCTGGCAAAACCATGCCATGATTTTATAATATGTGCTAAAACCCAAACCTGAAACTTAAAGGGAAATTACATTTTAAAAAACAAAAAGAACAGTAAAAACAGATGAGTGACTGCTCATAGTAACTGTTCTTCAGGCTTTGAAACAAAATGCAGCAAGTGCAAAGGAAAATGTCTTCCTCCCCCAAAACTAAAAACTTCCCAGGCAGCTTCATTGGCAGAGGGTCTGCTGCATGTAGTGTCCCATGGTCTCCTCCTGCCCTGCCTCGCCTAGCACACAACTCTACAGTGACCGTGCCCAAGTTGTAATGCTTCCCCTTTGCTTCTTACAGGAGTGTCTGTGAACATTTTGGGCTCAGGGAAAACAGGCAGAGGGCTTGGAAAGGGTGGAGGCAGGAAACTGCGGGAATAAACACCTGTAGCCGCTGTGTGGGAGCTCCGACAGCAAAGGCTGAAGCGCAGCAACCAGGCAGCAGGCCTGGTAGCCACACACATTTGGAACCGGAGCAAAGCTTGGAAGCCTGAGGCCTGGGAAACAGCCACAGAGGGATTTAATGTGGGTGGTAGGGTCGATTAGGCAAGAAGCAGGGCCCCACACCTGGAAAACTTGTGTTGTAGACATATTGGAAGTAATGAAGCCAAAGGAGCTTCCCTGGTTTTCCTGTCTTCTGTTTGAGCACAACCTTTAGAGAACTTTAATTTGTAGCAACAGATGTGCTAGCATTTCTAACAGATCTTGATTCATGTTTTGTTTCAGGCTAATATTTTTTGGAGGCTATGGTTATTTTCCTGAAGGGAAACAACGAGGGACTTTTGAATTTGATGAAACCTCTTTTTGGGTAAGTAAACCTGGAAGTAATTTCTGTTTAAACTTTAATATTTAATTAGTGCTTATTAAAAATTGTTGCTTATTTAATATTTTTAAAGAATTCAGGTCTTCCTAGAGGGTGGAACGACCACGTGCATGTTCTGGACACTGAAACTTTTACTTGGAGCCAGCCTATAACTACGGTAATTATTAGTCTTATGTCAGTTAATTAAGTTACAGCTCTTAAGAAATACAAGCACTCTGTGCCATATCTCTTGTAGCATCCTATGAAAATAAGCATGACTCTGCTAGGCCTGGGTTCACTGCTTTAATTTGTGTCAAGTTAGAAGAGGGTGCTGATAAAATGGCCTCCTCGCGTAGCTGTGCGGGGTTAGTAGTGGCCTGTCCCAGCAGCAGTGGCTTTGGGCTGCAGATATTCCGAGTGCCTGGCTGTGTGCTCCGTTAACTTGCAGTACGAAGCTGTCTTAACTTGCTGCATCTCTTCGGGGGTCCTATCTCTAGCCTGTATCTCCCTGGCATTATTTTAGAAGATGTGGTTAAGTGTTTGCAAGCAAGAAGCACGGAAACTCACCCAAAATACATTTTTCTACTCCACCCTGCAGCCTTGTTTAGATGTCACCAGTCTTTAACTGCCAAGTGTTTAGTTGCCGGGTGCCCTGTGATTCTGTCTTCTTTGGGATGTAAACCAGTCCCTAAATGCCAGGAGTTAGAAAAGGTGGAAGAGCTCTCTGAAATACATCGTGCTAGATAGCAGGAGGACATGATAAGAAATGAGGTCGTGAGACTGGGACTCCACAAATGGACCATGTGGAGCTGATCGGGTCTCAGTGGTGTTTGCTAAGTTTGTTTTCTCCATGGGATGATTCACAGGCCGCTCGCTCTAGCTGTGGCTGGCAGGAAGCACTGCGTCTGCTCACTGCTGGTTTCTGCTCTTCTGGCTTCCCTCCTGGGACATGCAGTCTGTCTGATCCAGCCAGGGGAGGAAACCCGGCCAGGAGCTAAAGCTTTGGACTGTGTGACCAGGGCTCCCTTCCCTTCTCGTGCTTCCTGAGCGAGTGCTCTTAATTCCCTGCACTTTGCTCTCTTGCCAGCAAAGTGGGACTGTTAATTTTTCTCCTACATATGGACTCCGTGAGGTGTCATTAGCTTACCTACAACATCCTTGCAGGAGAAAGACTGTTAAGAGAGGGGTTTGAAACACTGTTGGTAGAACTAGCCTTGGAAACATCCCCTCAGAATAAAAATTACCTGCTGCCTATTCAGTAGCATTCTTGAGGCCATTTACACTGAATTTAAACCATTCATTTACCTAGGTCCTCTCTCCTCTCCGAAAATGGGAAACTTATTTTGATCTGTCTTTCTCTCTTCATCTTTTTTCCTGTTGACTTGCTTGCTTTCATGCTTCAGTGGCATCGTGCTCACGGGGAGCTCAGGAAAACGAAATGTATGGTTTCCTGTCCTCCTCACTGTAACGTGACGGTTTGGTACATTTCACTTGGGTGCTGAATTGTGGTCAAAACAAAACGAAACACTCCGTAATTGCAAATCTACACCACTTGAAGTGTCCCAGAAGTATTCAGGAACAGGCAAATGCAGTGATATTGCCACAGAATTGGAAGAAATTAAATTTGAGATAAGTAACTCCCTATTCAGATTACCAAAGAATTGCTTTGTGTTACTACATACAGATCTCAAATATTTCAGAAGTAACTCAAGAAAAATACTGTGTAAAGATTTATTACGTCACTGTCTCATTTACAGCCTGAGGTCTTCTGTGACAGTCTGAACCCTCTTCTAAAACCAAAATGTATACCTTGACGCTTAAAGGGGGGGGGGGAAGTCCCATTTTTAATGAGTTTTCTGATCGTCCATCCATCAAAGAAAGCAAGTGTCTGCACACAGAAAGACTTACTGGATGTTTTTCACTCTCTGTTCCTTGTCGGCCTTAAATCTGACTTTAGTTCAGCCTTTCAACTCCTCAGGTGACTGAGTTGTGGAACTGTGAGAGCTTGCTTTGCCCTGAGTGCGATGTCCAGGTGAGCTCTCCTGGGAGGCCTGAGAGGGCCCCTGCCCCACCGTGTCTGCTGCCGCACCGTGTCTCCCGGCGTGCCTGGTGTGGCCGTAGCCGTGCTGCTTCGTGTGTGCAATGGGCATCTTCAGCCCAGGTCCTCTTCACTTGATCTGCTGCAGGTTTCTGGTGAAATGGCATTTTCTTTCTTTTGTTAATGTATCAAATAAACTTACCTTCTTATTTCATGTTTTCTTTTCCCAGGGTAAAACTCCATCACCACGAGCAGCTCACGCCTGTGCTACAGTTGGGAACAGAGGCTACGTGTTTGGTGGCAGATACAGAGTAAGCCCCAGCCCAGTTTAACGATGTGTTACTGAAACCTAAACTGAACCTAAATGCAGTATTTCAGCCATGCTCTGCTTTATTGTAGGAGTCCAGAATGAATGATCTTTACTATCTGAATTTGGATACGTGGGAATGGAATGAAATGTAGGTACTAAAACTTGAGTTCTTTTGTTTGTAAAGCAGTATGAAGATGCCATTTATTCACTTCTAGTCATTCTAGTGAAACTTGGTAGGCTCCAGCAAGTAAGTAAACTCGGGTAGAACGGATCCTCCTGATCAGTTGCTGGCTCTTGCTGTCAGGCTTTTTTAAGGATTGATATGAGCAAAATTCTTTTACTGTGTCTAAAGAAGTTAAACTTGCTGCTGGGTCATGAGCTATGTGCAGTATGAAGCTGCATCCTTCAAATAACTGAAAAATAATCAGAGCAGAAGAGAGCAGCAGTATTTTATTGTAGCACTTGTGTAATTTATGGTGCTTTTATTGAAACACAGAATCACGCAAGGCATTTGCCCAGTTGGCCGATCATGGCATTCTTTAACACCAATTTCCTCAGATCACCTCTTTCTCTTTGGAGGATTCACCACTGACAAGCAGCCATTAAGTAAGTCATTCCAAAAGGATTTTGTGTTGTCTTTGTGTTCTTAAGCAGGTGTGCACAGAAGCTTGAATTATTGCCTAGTCACCTTAAATTCTTTCCAAATTCCTTCCATGCACTTGTGATCCAAGTCCTTGTGGTCAACAGCTGATTTCACAGAGTAGGAGTCACTGAGTGTGTTGAGACACTATTATTTATAGAAATTAATCTGCTCTAAAAATGTATCTATCTATCTCATGCAAATTGCAGCTAGTAAGAGCTTTACAGTTCTCTGTCTTTCCCTTCTGACTTCGCTCCCATAAACCATTACTAAAGGGCTGTTTTCAAATAGCCAGCCCAAAGTTTCGTAGGGTTTTTCCTAAAAGACTTGATTTATTAAAGAACAAAAATGGACTGTGTTACACCAGAGTACATGTTTATTGCAGCAAATGTCAAAGAACTGAGAGTACTGTTTGCATTTGGGGTTTTGCTTGTTTTCAGGTGATGCTTGGATTTATTGTATCAGCAAGAATGAGTGGATACAGTTTGAGCACAACTATTCTGAAAAACCAAGGTATGGTAGACACTTTCCTGGAAACTTATTAAAAAGAGTGAGGAAGCTTTTCATGTTGGCTGTCAGAGAGAGGACACGCGTTCCTCTTTACAGCACTCATTTTTCTTAACAATACAAATGCTAGCTTCTGCCCCAGAAATGCAGGTGTATCGAATGTGTGTGCCAAATACAAGATGAATAAATACCACTGCAGGACTGGTGCTGGAGGTAGCGTGTAGCTCGATGTTTGTGAAATAGCAGGAAACACGGGGACTCGGGGTTTGGTCTCCCGGCTGCAGAAGCATCTGAGCTGCGAGTGCCAGCACAAGAGCTAACTGGAACCTGTGTGTTCCTGCTCTGCCAGCAAACTGGACACAGGCAGGTGTCACTGTTTTGAGCGTCCTCGCTGGTCACTAATCCTGTGCACACCCAGGATATTTTTGTCTTCCTGCTGAGTAAATTAGAGATGACGACCTACAATTTAAAAGCATCAAAACTACTGTGATGCATGTGTATGGCATTGAAAACACTCGTGCCATGGGAGTTACTGTGATCCATCTCATCTGGGGAAGTGTTCTGATCCGAGGTTAAACGAGTTAAAGCAGCGATGCTTCCTGGCCTGCCCCCTTTGGCCTTGCTCTCGCTGCTGGGGGGGGTGAGGAGGGGTCTGTTTTGCTGGGGCAGTAACAAGGCTGAGCTGCTGCCCCCCACCCGCTTCTCGCCCCTTCAGAGCAGCAGGACAGTGCCGTGTTGCTGCTCAACGCACATGTGAGATTACTTGTTTTCCCAAGTCTTAGGAGAGCGATACAAAATCTGACTGACCGTGTTCGTTCAGTCTTTTGACTCAAGTGGGACATGACAATAAAGTTTGTGCAAGGTAGGACACGAAAATAAAGTTTGTGTAATGCACAATAAAGGTTGTGCATTACAGCCGTCCTCCAGAAGCGACAGCGCTGTGGGTTTCACACGTGCCTGCACTTGCAGGCAGCGTGCTGCTGAGCCCCGCAGCCCTGCTCTAACCAGGACACCTTACACAGCCCGTGGTTTGCTGACCAGCTTTCTTTCTCTGAACATAAGTTCCTGTTGAATTAGTCACGTCTACAACGTACTGGTGGAAGGGCAAACTTGCATGTGTTAACTTTAAATACAAATCCTAAACGTGCATCATTGGGTGGGGTGTTCTGGTTTAACGCAGTGCTGACTTCTGTTTCTAGGCTGTGGCACACCGCTTGTGCAAGCGAAGAGGGAGAGGTGATTGTCTTTGGGGGCTGCGCCAACAACTTACTTGCCCATACTAAAGCTGTAAGTTTATTTCGAGCTTTCCCTTCCTGTGCAGCCCGGCCCTTCCCACAGGAGCCGTGGTGTCTTATCACTCCAGCAAGCGTGAAATGCTTGTAGTCGGCAGCCTGATCTTGTGAGGACTGACAAAGGTGCATAAAGAAAGCTTGAAGGGGAAATGTTTTGATGCTTTTCTAGGAACCAGGTCATTATTCATTATTTAAACAAACTATGACTTACTTTCACACACGTGTTTTGCTTGGAGCCTGTTACCTCCCAACTACTTCTTTAGCTTTGCCCTGTGCTTCTCATGGGGGTGTTTTCAGGGAGCTCCTCCCAAAGTAATTTCTTCACTGTGATGCCTACAGGGAATCCTGGTGAGAACAGGCTGAACAGAGAGGGGCTCTTCAGCCAGGATGGGGGTGTCCCAAGGTCTGTAAAAACACCAGCTGGCTGGAAAGGGAGACCAGGAACAAGCAGCTTCTAGTGTAAGAACCAGTGGGCGTCAGCTGGAACGGGCGAGTGGCAAACAAGAGTGGGGCAACACTTCTTCATGCACCGGCAGCTCAGCTCTGGCAGATAATATGTTTACGTGCCTTCAAGAAGCAGGCATAACCATTTAAAAAAAAAAAAACAAACCAAAACCAGTGACTGCTGAGCCTGATGCAGTCCCCAAGTCCAGAGTCCCTCAGTGTGGCTCCCTGAAGACTTGGAAACTCTGCCCGCAGGTGGTCCTGTTCTCTCCCCCTGAGCATGGGCGTTGGCCAGGGTCAGAGCTGGGACACAGGGTTCACAGGGACCCCCCCCTGCACACGCATGCTGACCGTCTCTTCTAGCCCTCCCAGGCCAGGCCAGGGCTCCAGCCAGCCCCGTCCCCTGTCTGACAGCAACAGGAGACGCTGCACGGGGAGAGCGTGTGAGCCTGGCCACTCTGTGCGCCCAGTCCCCTCCAGCTGTTTGTATGAAGTGGCCCTAGATCTGTTTTTTGATTCATCTGTAGTTCCCCGAGTGCCCGTAACTTCCCATATTGTAAGATTGGGAGAGCAATTCTGCATTCAGCTCGTCTGCTGCCTTTGTGATTTACGCAAAGTCCAGTCTACTCCCCACCCTCAGCCTCTCCAGCCCCCTGAGCCATGCCGTTTGCTTGCCTTTCCAGGGTCCATCTGTGTGAGCCTTGGCTGGTTTGGCTCCTGCTGTAATAATGTGACTCCACATAACCAAACTGCTTCTCTCTCTCCCTCCTTCCCCACCCCAGGCTCACAGTAATGAAATACTCGTGTTCTCTCTACAACCAAGATCTCTCGTAAGGTAAGAAAGCAGAGACTTCAACATTAAACTGTCGTGTCTCCAGCTAAGACAAGTAGTGCAGGGTTACTGCAGGCCTGTTCCTTATGTTCCTAAAATACTTGAAAACATTTCTTCCCCTAAAGAATGCTGAAAGAACAGCAGCCAATTACGAGAGGATAGAGCGAGACTCCTTTCAGAAGCACGCGTTTGGCACTGACGATGAGAACAAGCCCTCGCTACATAGCTGTAAAGAATGAGCTTACCTTGCAGCCCTTGTTCCAAACCATGCTAACACCGGCCGTGTTTCCCTCTCCCCAAGGTTGTGCCTCGAAGCAGTCATTTGCTTTAAGGAGATGCTGGCCAGTTCCTGGAATTGCCTCCCCAAGCACTTGCTGCACAGCGTCAATCAGCGGTTTGGAAGCAACAACACCTCGGGCTCCTGAGCCCTCTGCAGCCATCTCTGAACGAGCTGTGCATGGATGAGCAGTTCTAAGAAGATGTAATAATTTTACCAAGTGTGGCAAACATTAAACTTGTATAGGTGAAATAGCTGTAGCCTTGTAGGTAGTTGCTTCTTGCGTTTAAGTTGCATGTGAATGGCCTAGAGAGAACCTATTTTTGTGTAAAGATGTTTGCAATAAATGTATTTAATGCAAGTGGAGATGTATCCTGTGCTTAAGCTAAAACTAGTTCTGGGTTTGTCCGCCTTGAAGTACGTGTGAGGGCCAGCCCCAAGCGAGAAGCCGGGGTGTGCGTGTGTGGAAATACCTGTTGGGGGTCCCTAGGCGAGGACCCGAGGACTTCAGTGGTTGTGCAGGAAACGCTGAGGCACACCATGACTATTGAGGAGTGTTGCTTTAGTCTAGGCTGAAGATTGCTGTGACGGATGCGGAGTCCTGTTTTAGTCTACAGTGTTAGGAAACTGTCTGCTTAACGTTTTGCCACAAATGCTTAAGGTCAGAGAAACGGGATTTGGAAATTGTACATTGTCAGTACAGATAAACTGTCGTAAACCCTCCGATGTTAAAGCACCACTACCCTCTGCTTGTTTGTAGTTTGGTTGTTTTGGAGCTCTTTATGTTGTGGAACTTCAATTGTGAACCTCGGGTAGCAGATATTCTGCCCTGAGAAATGTAACTGAAAGTGCTTGAGCCTGTCACCAGCTGTGTCAGGACCCTGTGGAGCTCACCTACCGCTGGAACAGCCTGAAGGACTTCAGCGTGGTGGAGGCACACCGCGAGTGGCTGCGGGATGGGTCAGCGCCTGCCTTCGCTGACTCGGCTCCGTCTGTCCGCAGCCCCAGCAGGTGACATCGGGGACAAGGGACAGGCTGTGCTGCTGTGGGGAAGGGGTGAAATCATGTTTGAGCTGTCCTCAAAAAAAAAATTAAAAACTTTGCCTTCTAGAACAAAATAATTCCTGTATTGTAATTCCTGCGCCGGTTTCTTTTGTAAGCTTTAGCTACGGCTTGAGTAAGTGCTCAGGGCGGTGCAGAGCGTCAGAGCGGAGCTGTGGTTTCACATCTCTCTGGGGTGTGCTGATACAGCACGTGGGGGTTTATTCTGACTGTCGCGCTCCAGCTCTTCTTCCCTGCACCTTCCTCGCCTCCACAGGGGTGACGCTTACACGGTCCGGCTGTGCTGGCGGGAGCAGGTGCTCTGGAGGGCTAGAGCTGGAACTGCTCCTGGCAGCCGATGGCATGTTTTGGGACAAATAAAATAAAATCCTGCCTTTTCTCCAAGGAAGCATTCTGCACTGAAACTCTCCTACCTCTACTAGAAACTCCAGTCCCTTCAGAGCAAAGCAGTGGGTATTGGGAAGAAACAACATCACAGAATTTTGCTGCAGCGAACTCAGGCACGCCTGTGCCCAGCAGCGCGGGGGATGAGCGCTCGGCTCCAGCATTCAAAGCATTAGAGAACGAACAGCGCGAGATCGCATCGCTGACCAAATGGCAGCCGTTTACTTGCACAGCTTTATGCTATTTGTATCGAGTTGTTAGAGTCCATCTAAACCACGATGCAGGAACTGGTCCTCCTCTGCCAGCTACCATGGAAGCTAAATTCAGTCACAGCAACAGCAGGCCGGGTAGGTCGGTCTGTCCGTCCCATCTGCAGGGGCTGCGTTCTGACTGCGCAGCAGCGGCAGTTTGGTGGTGAGAAACTCAAGTACGGAATCACTTCTTTTTCCTGTTCAGGAGATGAGGTGCAGACACTTTCACTTTACCAGGAATATTTCTTGACAAATCGGTATCCTACAAAACATGAAAGATGAGAAACTGAACACAGCAGACAAGCATTTATGCACATCTTCCTCGCCCCCGCTGGCGCTTCCGAGTCTGCTGGCAGGGACTGATGTGCCCATTTCTGCCAGCTTCCCCCAAAGAAAATGAGGCTGATGTCAGGCTTCTGCTCTCGCACCATGTTTTATTAATGAAAGACTCAACGTTTTCTGTGCAACTTCCGCACATCAGCTCCATTCGGATGGGCTGGCTGGGTCAGCAATTCCCTGGGCACTACCTGTTTGCTTCAAGGTCATTAACCATTAATTGTGTTTTTCTAGCAGAGTGCCACAAAAAGCCAACGTTAAGGCTGCTGCTATTCAATGCTTCTGATCAGTGAACTACGACAGGCCAACAAGCACCTTGTCAGAGAGCAGCCTGGGCTGCCTGATAAACGGGGCTCACTGATGCGGAATGAGAAATAAACACCTGAGGGACTGAACACCTGTGGGAGGAGTGAGGGGACTGCGGTGCCAACGGCTGACGGAGCCACGGCAGACGAGCACGGCAAGGAACCGGCCCTCTCCCCAGTGGCAGGTGCTGGAGCACGCAGCCTGACGTGCCAATTTGAAAAGGAAATGGAGGAAATGGCAAGAGAGTAGAAGAAAACTGCATCGGGCGGGCTAAGAGCTGCCTGAGCAGAGAGACGAGACGTTTACCCGGCCTGTGGTAAGCACCTTGCCGGGGGAGAGGGGCAGGAGGAAGCCCACCCAGAGCGGCACAGCGGGACATGGCCTCCAACCCCAGCCCAGCTGAACTGCCAGCGCAAGTACACTGCCAGCGGGAGTGGGGATTTCCCTTCCCAAAAACGAGAGGACTTTTTGGAAGATGATGCTTTTGTCAGCTACGTTACTTTAGAGCAAGAGAGACACACAATACAGAAACCAAAGGCCCAATGCTATGGATGAGGCTCAATTTCTGATGATTCTCTCCAGCCTAAGCAGTACATCTTCCCCAGCGGGACTGACAAACACAACACTGCTAAAAACAAAAAAGCAATAGCACACTTGGTTTTGGAAGTATTTACCCCCAAAATGGCACTAGTGGACATTTTGCTGCTGCTGTTGTTACATTTGTACAAGAGAAACGATGTAGAAAAACTAGTCACCTTTACGCTGCGGAACAGGTCTTTTTCTCTTGCACTAGCTTCTTTGGATTGCATAAAATTATGCAAGGCAATCTTTGCAGCTGTAAAAACACAGGGAAGATTTAAACAGGATGTAAAAACATGCTGGCTTCAATAGGTAGAGCACTGAAAAGGTTCAAGTGCCTTCATACAGTACCTTTTCCCTTCTTTTGGGTGCCTGGAGTGAGCTTGACTTTATACCTTCCAAAAGAAAAGGTTTCTGTTAGTACGCAGGCTCCCCTCGGCCAGCGCAGGCTGCCGCAAACCCTTCCCACAGAAAAGTGCTGCAACTTACTTATAGTTCGTCATCGCCGTGTAGGGAGCACAGATGGGAACAGCAAAGAGCAGAATATCCTCGGGGTGTGGCTGGCCGGTCAGGGAGTCCAGCAACGCCTCGCCTTCCTGTACGGGCAAAGGAGCTTCACTGGGAAACCAGACAGCACCTCTCCAACCCCACCTACCCGCTTCCCTGGGGGCAGGGGCTGGCGGGTCTCCCCTTCCAGCTGAACTACAGCAGCAGCCGCAGCCCCACAGATACCGTGGGTCAGACCTCGTGATGGGGTTACCAAAACACACTGAATTCAGCTTTATCGCTCGCTTCACTGGCATTGAATTACCAAGCCGTGATGCGTTACTGACCGTCCTTGATTACTAAAATCGTATCATTTGAAACAGGATGGATCTTAGTTTTAAATGACCCAAAGGGGACCCCCAAATGTAGTTACATCTCCACAGGGTCACCAAAAGCTTCCCGCTACGGCCAACCATTATCCTCCTTCATTAAAGAATTTAAACAAATCGACTTATTTCCAGCAACACCCACAGCCTCTAATTATAGAAAAATTTGAAGCAATTTTATATGTAAACAAACTTCTAAACTAAAGAACTTGCACTGCATCATATTGTGCCATCGTCCAGCCCCGAGCCACCGTCACTGCAGGGTGCAAAGACCTCCAGAGGCAAAGGCAAGGGATGAACTTCAATTTAGCCAGTCCTCAGTTGCTATAGGGACGTATGTGATAAGCAGGGTAGGAAGAAAAAAAGAGGTTGCGTTTTTTTAAAAACACAAGAAAGCTGGGTTCAAACAGTCATGGGCAAGAAGGGGACTTCGAACAGCAGAGCCGCGCCCTTCCGGAGGGCTCACACATGGACCAGCCCCAGCCCGCCGAAAGCCTGTGCCTCTGGTCCTGCTCACAGGGAGCCGTGCTGCAGCGGGGCCCCCCAGCTTCGAGCGGGAATAAAGCCTTCTCCTCAGCACTTAGCGGAGCTTCAAAGACGAGCATTTACCTCAGCTCCTGGCTGATCCTGGTCTTGCTCCTCCTGTACACACAAACAAAGGAGACATCAGAGCTGAAACGAGCACACAACTGCTTTTTTCTCCCCCGGCCCCTGGAGAAAATAAATTCTTTTATCAGCAGCACACAGAAAGCCACAGTCTCACTGCAAAGAGAATTTAACTTATTTTAAAGCAAAGGTAAGAACAGCACTTCTGTGTGGGTGAGGGGAGGAATATTTCTTTCAAAACTCTAATTTGCTTGGCACACGCCAAGCTGGGAGGAGAGAGATGGGCTGTGATTCAGAGATACTGACTCACAACAACAGATCTGGAGAGCGCTCAGTTATATTTCAGCTGCACCGAGTGGGAGGTATTGACTTAACTGGATCCTCGGCAGCCTGGCGAGGCTCGGTATTCCTCCGAGCCCTCGTTCTGGCTGAGCTGGGAACGCAGCGTGCACATAGATTGCCGCAGGGGGTTTTGCTGCTTCTTGAAACCAATGGGCTCCCAGAGCCATGGCACTAAGCACAGTGTTCTCCACAGTGCCCCCAAACCAGCAAGAGCTGCTCAGCTTCCCTGGCAGAATGGAGCTACACAGTGCCCGGAGAGCCACGGTAGAGGGCGAGAAGGGAGAGATGCGTGGACAGGAGAGGTGAGCGTGCTGCTCACCTTCTCATCCTGCTGCTCCTCCAGAGCTGGGTCCTGCGACTCGTGCAGCAGGACTCCTGCTGGGAGCATTTCCTTGTCCCCTCCAGCACCACGACGCACGGCCTTGGGTTTCTGCTGTTGCTTCTTTGCTGGCTCTTCTTTTGTCTTCCCCTTTTTCCCTTTTTTCCCTTTCTCCTCCTTGTTTGACCCTGCAGACTGTGGTTACATACAGAGGTGGTCAGAGCCAATGACCCAAGCGACCACGCCACAGGGGGAGGCAGAACTCCTCTCACTCACCCCCAGCAGCTTCATGATGAGCTCCCGGTCCTCCTCGTCCTGGTCCTTGTACTTCTCCTTCATCTTCTTCATTTTACTCTGCAGAAGAAAACACACCAACAGCTTTAGAAACAGTGACTTTTGCAGAGTTTTGCATCCACAGACAAACACTCAGATGCTGATCCCACATGCACTTTCTGTCCAGGTCTCCTGAACCTCTCGCAGAGCAGTTCACCAGTAACCCAGACACTGTGGTTTCAGTGAGGAAAGCACAGCGTGCTCAATGCTAACAGACCAGCACCGTCATCCTGAAACCACCAAGAGCACCCCCAAGAGTCTAAAACTATCAGGTGGCCACAGATGTCTGACAGAAACCTGGTATTTCTGTCCACACTTCACATGGCAACAGTTCAACCCCTGGGTACACTGCCTACCTTTTGGCCCCGCTTGATGGGCTGAGGGGCCGGCACGCCTTTATTGGTGTTGGGAGCAGGGGGAGGCTGTGTCTCCGTCTCTTTCTGCTTCTCTTCAGGCGGCTCCATGTTCTCAGAGTCGTTCTGCTGCTTCTTTTTCTTCATTTCTCTAAGGAAAACCATCACTTGACATACTGCCTCTTGTTGCGACAAGAGAGGCTGCTGCTCTCCTGCCGGCACTACCACCCTGCTTCCCTGCCATGGGGCGATGGGGAAACCTGAGGCACGTACACTGGAAATAACCCCTCCTCAGTAAAACCTCTCGAGCCCACGAGTACACAAGAAAGTGTTTGTTCACAACCAGCACTCCCAAAGGACAGGAGCAGCCGCCGTCCCACGGCAGGACCCGCAGTGGAAATGCAGGACGGACAATCAACATGGACCAGCCCAGACTGGGAGGTGCAAGACGTGTCCTGCGCCCAGGTCCGGGAGAGGGAATGGGGAGGAGGCATTCACCTCACTGCAAACACAAAGAGGCTCTCACCTCCTCTCCTTGGCAGACAGATGCCTTCGCCCCTGGGACTTGCTGTCACTCTAAGAAGTGAAACGCAGTTAGAGCACACCATGTCCAGCAGCAGTTCACACTGCTCTTTGCCAAACATCTGAGCTGGGACCTTACCAAGTTGGGTTCTTCCTCTTTGGGGATGATTTTCTGCAGGGATCTGTGGGGAGATCAAAATGGAGCTCATCAACAGATGTAGAGCAGCTCAACTGTGGAGGTGTCACCACAGCCCAGACATTGGCTAACGTGGTTGCACCGCTTTTGGCTTTCTAGTTCTTGAAAATCCCAGCTTTGGTGAATGGAAAAGGGCAGCAATACCAGGATTCAGTTTACAAAACAAGTCCTCAGATCTCTGCCAGCTTGCCTCACACACACACACAAACAAGCAACAAACACAGCCTGGGTACAGTGCGCACTAAAGGAACCCCTGATGTTCAGCTTCCCATGCACACAGCCCCGCTCCGCTGTGGTATTCCCTGCAGAGCTGTCCGTTTCCACCCACTCAATCCTGTCTCCTTGCACCCTCTAAGGAGCACCGTTTCCAGGGAGAACAGGGAGACGAGCTCATCTCGCAGCCACCTGCAGAGCAGTAACTCAGCATCAGCTTGGCAGAGCAGAAACAACTCATGACTGAGTTTCTCAGGTCTGAACAGCTCTCAAAAGAAAACGGGGGCAGCCATCTCCCGAGGAGCAAAATCAGTGCATGGTGGTCAAGGGACGCTTAGGCCAAAGTAGGGAAGAGCAGCGATGAGCGAGCCAGATACCCCTGTGTGCGTGTGTGTGTGTACTTCAGGAGGGGGGCAAAGCCAGCAGCCCACAAAGAAGAGCCGTGCAGGGAAAGGGCAGGGAATGGTACCCAGCGTGGCAGTATTCCCGCAGTACAGGCTTGCTGCCCTGAACTCTGGCAGCCTGCAGAGCTGAGCATCGAAAGAAGAGATGGCAACTCATCACAGCCCTTGTCTTGGCTGCATTTTAGCAGTATGGAGATCCTCAGAAGTGCCCACATTGCTGATAAGCGCAGCTGCTTCTTCACTTACCTTTGAGACTGGAGATGCGACAGGTCGATTGTTGTATCCGGGTAATTTACCTCTTCCTCCTTCACTTCACTCTTTGACTCCGGATGTTCCACTTCATCTTCAGATTCTCCATCATCCTCTTCGGAGTCACCCTCTGGTGCAGGAGGCATGTTTACTCTGCCCTGGTCAAGGTCAGCAACGCCCTCATCACGATTACTCTCAGACATGGCTTCCACACCCTCCGGTGCTTCCTGATGCTCTGCTTTTTCCTCTTCACTGCTGCTGTCTCCTCCTTCTGGGGCACACAGGTGAGGAAAACACAGTTCACATTAGAAACGCCAAACTGACCCATAACACAGCGCAGGGAACTAAACGCCAAACCCCGAACGGTCCTGTCCATCAGCAGTGCACGCAGCACCCCAGTCACATCTGCCGTACCTAATAGCTCCACTTCTTCGGACACCAGTTCACTGGCACTGCTGGAAACCGTTTCCAGATCCTCATCCTGTACTTTGATCTTCCTTTCTTCTCGGTGTCTCCAAACACAGCTTTCATCCACCTAACAACAGAGGCACCTTTACGTTAGGCCAGTACCAGCTCCAGTGATGTTTGCTAGCCCATTCAGAGAACACCTGACTCAGCTTTATTCTTTCCCTTTGAACACTTTTTGCCATTCAAAATGCAAGAAAACTAAACCAGCACATTTAAACCCAAGTCGGACAACCTAGAGAGTACAGCTAGTGAGGAGACACACATAGCTGCGCAACCAGCAGACTCCCTAAACATGCATATGCTTCAAACAGAGCTGGTATAAAAATCTAGCAGAGGTAGTAATGTTCACAGTGTCTGTTTGTTTTAAATTAAGACAGTGCAAACTGGGGAAAATTGGCAATGAAAGCAGAGTAATTTTCTGTGAGTAGCATTTTATGGGATTTGTCCCAGTGGGAAAAGAAGTAATTGGGAATATACTGATAAGCAAGAACCAGAAAATAAGCCTCCTACAGCTCAAACCAAATTACAAAAGCCAGCAGGAGCTGCACAGAGAAAGCAGTACCTTAAACAAGAAGCTAAAGCCCATCATCAGATATGAAGGTGGAAGAAAATTCTTCTTCCCTGAAAAACAAAGGCAGATTCTCATGAGGAGGTTTAACAGCTATGTTACACGATGTATTTTCAAAATTCATTTTTATTAGAGGCTTTAGGCTACCAAAAAATTACAGTGGGGCTTGTTCTAGCTCTTGGATGACAACAGAACAGGAGGAACTCAACAGCAGCCAGGAGAAACTCAAAAGCAGCTTAGCTAACAATCTTCTGCCCAGGGCCTCAGCTAGAAATGCTGCTGCAGCTGCCTGTATTCAGTCTAAACCACTCAGAACAGATTTTCAGGAGAAGAGCAGACTCTGTCGGCTGCCACGGTGAGGGGGGCAGCTCAGGTGGCTGCCACCGCAGGACGGCACAGCATCTTCACACAAAATGCCTGAAGTCAAATTCACACCGTTCCTTTGTGTCTCACCTCGGATCATGAAGCTTCCGGTAGTAAGGTATTCTCCTGTGGGTGCAGTTTTAGAAACCTAAAAAAATCATGATATACTATAAAGAGTATCTGTCATAGAAGGCCAGCACTGTGTAATAACAGCACTAAGAAAAGCAACATTCAAGCAAGCTGCATTTTTAACTTATGGGAGCAGGTTGCAGAAGGACTCCGTTTCCAAGGGGTTCTTCCTGTCCTTTGTAGGGTATTTTCCTAAGAAATGTTTCAATTCAATCACACACTACTGGCACTACAGGTTTTAGAAGTCCTGGGTCAGTAACTGGGTTATTCAGGAAATAAGAACACTAAAGGCACTGCGACCTTCAGTTTAATGTAATCTCTCCACCCTTACACTTGAGTTGATTGGAAGCACAGCAAGACTGCAGTTAATATACAAGCTAGAAGCCCAACTGAAAAGAAAAATTAAAACTTCACTTTTCAATAGAAATCCTTCCCCTCTGTAAGAAGCCAAGCCTGTGGCATTTCCTCTGTCATGTGCATGTCATGTCAGAGGTCACCCCTTCACCCCGGCCCTAAGTGCAGCAGAGCCAGGGAGAACCCACAAGGAACCGTACCAGAACACAAAAGTTTCGCCCACATCCACCAGTTCCCACAGAAACACTTTGTCTGCAGTCGCACACCAGTTCCTTCAGATGTTCTGTCTGCAAAGCTCATGCACGAGTGTCCTTACCTGGTTGTGGGAGACCCACCAAGCACTGGTGACAACACGGGCATCCCAGGCAGCACTGTAACACAAGGCCATCGTGCCTGCCTCTGTCAGGGTTCGTGGAGGGATTGGTTCACCTACAAAGTAACACCCAACACATCAGTGAACGCGATCCATGCACAACAGATTAAATTCTCCAACTTCCACATATGCCCTAATCCAGCCTGTGAGCTCTCCAGGGGCCGTGGGCAGAGACAGCGTGGCCTGGCTAAGCTTGAAGGCAGTATGGACAGAGCAGAAGCAGCGTCAGCAGCTGCTCTTCACGGCTCCCCAGCGGAGGCTGAAGCCAGCTGTGCTACTGCTCCTCCCTCAGCTCAGCTCCACAAGGGAGCAGTAACTGTGCTCCCCACAACACAAGGCCAACTTCCAGCACTTCCCAAGAACGGGGCACAGGCAGGGTGTGCAAAGCTGGTGTCCCAAGAGCTCCATCCCACCACGTTAACGCTTCTCTGCTGAGATCAGCACCCTCTGTCAGCACCCAAACTGCTTATGCCACCAATCAAAGTCCCAGCAGGACTCCAGTCCTTGCGGCCAGCAGCAAGCGCTTGCACCACCGCCTCTGCCAGTGACTAACGCTTGTCCCTGTGAGCACATCTCCGTTGCTCCTTCCCACCAGGAGCTCAACTGAGCAACTGCAAGCAGCCAGTCACAGCTGGGAAGCGGCAGCAGTCAGCGACAACCTGATCTTGGAAGGACTGGTGCCTCTCACATCCTAAGGGAAACGTCTGCTGGAGCTGGGTACCACTGCAAGGGGGGAAGGCAGCTCGCCGGGCTGGGCTTGGCCATGCAATGCAGAGGCTGCCAGTTCACAGTGCCCAGGCTTCTACGAGTCCCTGCATCAGCCCCATGCAAAGCACCTGATGGGTTCTTGATCACACAGCTTGTAGCTCCATGGAGATCGGCATGCACGTATATGTCCCCTGGAAAAGAAGTGTCTCGAATCAGTCACGCCCGTGGTAACTACACAGATCACTCGAGCTAAGGTGGATGTTTCTAACGTTAGCTGGTAACAGCTAATTTGGCTGCAAGGAGCAGGGTGGGAAGAGGATACAGAAGCCTTTTAGTCCATCCCAGTTGCTCCAGGGAGAATCAGCTCCTTTGCTCCTGACGGGACTCTGTCCAACCTACTCTTATCCCACAGTGCTGGAGGGTCCAGTCTCCCACAGCAGACCCCCCAGCACTGCACAGACAACACACACAGAGTCTCGAGGACTCACCATCACCAAAGTCCCCTTTTACCCAAGACCCAGCTTAAGAACAAACCAGACAGACCTTCCCACATCACTCTTTTACATTTACAAAACTGGAAAATAATAGAGAAACCGATATACTCCACTTAATCAGACTCTCACCTGGTTTAAGATACCGCTTCACAATCAGCTCATTCTGCTGTTGATCTCTTCCGGCAATAATAAGGTAATTCTCAGAACTAATGAACCACAGGAACTTCTCAAACCTGCCAAATTACATCAATCCATTGTGTGAAAAACACCTGTAACTAACAGAACATTACAAAGGTATTTTTTATACCAAACTCTACGAATATCCATCTTAGCATCTACTCCTTACAAAAGACACTGCAAAGAGTTTCACATCCACCCATGTGCCTGGGGCATAAAAACAAGGCACGCTACAAATATAACATCACTGCCAATGATATTTTGAGATGAAACAACAAGTACCATCACCACAAAGTCCAGCTGCCTCCTATTTATGTTTATTTTAATAATTCGGTTATTAGATTATAAAAAGCTTTAGGGTTTTGTTTTGGGGTTTTTGCCTTTTTTTTTCTTTTAATCTACTGTTACTGTTTCAGAGGGCTGCCAGAAAGTAACAGTGAAGTTCCCTATTTTTACCAAGCCCATATTCCTGGCTGTGTTAAAAGCAAAGAACTGCAAGTCCCAGTCCACTGACAGGAACTTTCCCAGGCAAAGGCACTAACAGGACCAGGCCAGCACCTTCAAGGAGCAACTGTAAGAAGACTCAATACAAAGTGTAGTGCTTTGAAATCATAATTAGCTCCACTTCTAAGCTAGTGAAAACTCAGCCTGACACAGTTGTTCTAAATTTGCGCGCATTCACAATACATTCGCTAACGACAATCAAACTGTACTTGCCAATAGACCTTTCTCGCTTTCTGAATGGTGGTAACTGTCTGAACTTCCCTCAGTGTCTGCTTCGTCTTCTTCTCAGCCGATTTAAATGCCTGTTTAGACAGAAAGCATGATCGCAATCCGCCAGCACAGGAATCACAAAACTGATAATGGAGCAGTAGGAAAGGTGGTAGGAAACGTCTCTGAACTTTTTCAGAGTGCAGGCTCTGCATCCTGCTATTCACAGCCCTGCATTCCCCTCATGCATATGTAAGACAGTTGTCCTAAAATCTTCATAGATCTCTGGCCGGGCTAGCTGCCCCCTGTGAAGATTATCAGCTCTTTGATCGTAAGGATTTCCATTGATTTTCCACTCCTGCCTCCATAAGTACTGGTCTGTCAGGATCTCCACCCAGCACCTCTCCTACACGTTCACAATGCTCCTGGTGGAAACCAGATGATACAGCAGGGATCTGCAATCCTCTGCTCGGTCAGCTTAAAAGCTCAAGAATGAAACAACCCTGGTTGGTTGTTTTTACCGTTCATGTCTCATTAGGACTGCCTAGACCAAGTTAGGATTTTCCACTGATCAGTGACAGGGACTTTGCTTTTAAATATCTTCTAAAAACAAGGAAAAAATACCTTTTCTGCAGCTTCTACTGTCTTCTGAGTTTTCTTAGCTGCATGTCTTTTGTGATCATAGTACCTGCAAAACACAAGTTTGTTTGCATCTGAAATCCCAGCAGATTCACTCATTTTTCAAATGTACTTATCACAGTCCTCTACTTTTGCCATTAGCATTCCGTTTTGGGAAGATATTTTAGCCCAGATGAAAAGAGTAGCTTAGTCTAGCCCAGGCTTAGTCTTCACCTGAGAAAAGCAGCCAGATGAAGTCAGTCCTCTCCTCAGACAGACAGAGCACTGTTTGGGTTGATGTGTGGCAAAAGTAGCCATTTTGTTCCATGTGTCACTGTGCAGAATTGTACTCAAAATTAAATTAACTTGACAGCTAGAGATTAGCTGCCATGCAACAGTGAGATCCTGGTTTTGGACCAAGAAAATGCAGGTCCTAGAGCTCAGGGCAAGTTCCCATTTCAATTTCTAACTTTTATTTTTAACAAGATATACACAGAGCTCTTCTTATGATGTTATCACTAACAACTGCAAGCACACAGAAACTTCGACTACCAAAGCACACATTTACTGTAAACCTTACTTTTTGGCATTGGCATATGCAGACAAACTGAGATCAACATCAACTAATGACGGTTTGTTTTTCTGAGGTTTCTTCAACTGTTTGGTTTTATTCTTTTTCTTTTTTCCCTTTGGTTCTTCCATTTCTTCTTTCTCTAAATCAGCATCCTCCTCCTCCTCTTCCTCTTCAGATAACACATATGGGTTCCTAAAAACACATTACATCATATGATTAAGATAAAAGAACTGGTTATTTTTTACCCTTAGTGCAATGCATTCCTACTTCTATTCTCTCATGAAGACTGGAAATGGCCTAAGGAACCCTTAAATCATTTTTGCTGTGCAGCTGCAGAAAGGCCCCAGGATGCCTTACGTGCAAGCCCGTTTATGTCTTGGAGTCAGCCAAAGTTGGGGGGGGGGGTGGGGGAAGAAAACAAAAGCAGAAGATAAAAAGCCCAAATTTTCCAATCCAAGGAAGTGACGTTTTCCAAGGCAATTTCTTCTATCAAAAGACACACATCCATGCTATCAACCTAGAGAAAAATCTAGACTTAAAACAAAGAACAGTTCTGAAGACCTACTTTCATAAAGTAAAAGAAACACAAGACATTCTATGCATGATCGCCTCATGAAAAGAGAATAGTTACATCATCATATGACTCACTGAACAGGACAGCAATGTGCTGGTTTAAAACCTCAAAAAATATCTGCTCCACTGTTTTCAAAGAGGTATGCTGAGCACACACTAGCTGGATTTGTATTTGCTTCTCGCCAGGACATTAAATCCTGCTCGATACAGCTGTACTAAGTCTGTGTAGCAAAAGCTGGTGGAGCAGCATAAAATAACGTTCTTCATAAAGGAACATCTATCTCCATAGTCCTCTGTGCTAAGGATGCATGATTCAACACTTGGTGGACTGACTGAGCAGTTTGATCAGCAAAGTGATCACTACTAAAAGAGACGGAGAAGAGAGACGGATGACACAGTTGCCAACACAGAACTCACTCCTGAAAACAAGTTTCTTCTGTACATTTCTGAAAATGAGGCAACTAAAAATTCATAAATTAACTTTGCCACATTACAGCTTTCATACCAAAAGTTCTAGCTATAAAAAATAAATTCTCACTTTTTTATCTCTAGCATCCCGCTACAGTGTCAGATAAGGTTTTAAAGACACTCCAAATACTGCAGTTCTCTCATCAGGACTTCTACAAGAACCAGCATCAAAACTTGCAGCTCACAACAGCTGCAATCCGGAACCATCAGCCTTTCACCAGACTGCCCTTAACAGTCAGCAGCATCAAAAGGGGCAGGATCTCAGGTGAATTTTAGATCAAAGAAGAGTGGATCAGAGAGAGTTAACTGCTGACTGACAGACTGGAGCTTTGGACCTCTACTGCTTTAGGACACCTTCCAATGATTTAGAATATAGTCAGACAGACTCTAAAAATACTAAAACAAAAGCTATTACGGTAACCAAATTAGTATTATTTTTGAAAGCAAAAAAGGCGGCATCCCTCTGCTCACAGAACTATGTTCTCTTCATGCTGCTGTAAGAAAAACTGAACAATTTAAATATCAATGCACAAGCTAAAAAGATACCTGTCTCCTATGGAGCTCACACAGTCAGTCCTACTTGCATTTGGTACAGGTGATCTCCAATGTACTCACTCACCTCAGCAGCATTGTGATATGATTTGTCTGAAGCTTTAATTCTTTGATCGCGCTTGCAACGGGGTCTCCCTGCGCTTGAGCTTCTTTAACGATCGCTCCAATCTCTGTCCAGTCGATCTGGTTGGCTAACGCGCTACGGACTACCTGGATGGCTCGGTCGACGATCTCCAAGTTCATTTCTATAAGTTCTCCTTTTATCTTATCAGCTTCCTTAAGGAAAGAAAAAAGTTGATACCCATTGAAGCTAAGCACACACTCAGCAATAGTTTAAAAAAAATAAAAGTAGTAATTAATATTGAGATGAAATCCAAGAATGGCATTGAAGTGATCACATAGGACAACGGCCAACCTGACTCCTGCAAGCAGAGCAGCACGAGCAAATTTTGGCAATGCCCTCATAAGGGAGCAGAGCCCCACTGGGCAGGCCTAGGCTCCCTGAGGGGCTACAGGGTGCTCAGTGACAATGGAAGGCTTCACTTTGGGATCTAACGCTGACCGTAGCAATGCAGACCAGCAGGTACGACTCTTCAAGAAACATTAGGTGTCGTCTTCGTTAAAAAAAAAAAAAAATCTCAGTCTTACCTGAGCTTGCTGAAGAGCTTCTAGTCTGTGCTCATGATCCCTACGGACATTTTCAAGTTTCTTCAATGCTTGTTTTTCCTTTCAAAAATAAGACAGACAGAAAAATATATCTACAAATGGCATCTTATCACCTAATCACTGCAAGACATTCAATAGAGCATTCCAGCACAGAAAAATACAGCAGCGTAAGAGATGCAGAGTCTCCAAAATATGGTTAACGCTACTACCGGTATTCCAGGCAGAACCAACCGCTACATTATACATCTTGAAATCCACTCCCTGACCACCACTGACTCAGCATTTCCACAGCAAACCCAAGGAATTACACCTCCCTCACCCCAGGCTGCAAGAACCCAAATGAAGCATTTGAAGCTCAGAGAGCCACCTCAGCTGCCCACTCTTGGATGAGAGCATACCTGCTGCAATGCTTTCAGATCAATTTTCTGTCCCTCTAGCTTGGAGTAGAACTCATCTACTGCCTGCAAGAGAAAATCAGTTTTAAGAATCTCCAGGTTGCACTAACTTATACCAGCAACAAGCAGGAAGAGGAGGTTCCGCTCAAGAGAGGTGGCTGCAAAGCACTAAAAGAGGAGACAGATGCTAAAATGGGGTTCAGTAACTTCCTCCATTTTACCTTTGCATGAGATGAGTTCAGCAAGACACTCAAGGATATGTGTCACTGCAAACCAGGGGCTATGCACAAGTCAATAAGTGGCCAAACTATAGCCCATGTTTTTTGCTAAGAAATTATGAAAAGGAAGCTCCTGTTTGACACAGCGTGCTCTTCAGATTAAATGATTGAAATGATAGACCTGTCTGCCCTGAATTCCTGCTGCTTCAAAAGGTCAGTTAAAAAAAAAAAAATCCACAAAAAACCTAGAAAGTATGCCTAAGAACTGCTCCTGGTATTCCAGCTGCCAGACACTGTGCTTAAAACAAAAGAAAAGGAAGGTTTTAGGCTGCTTAGATCATCAGTGCTGTGAAGGAGATGACAGAAATTCAGCCAAGAAGCAGGGTAGGAAAGTGAAACAGGAATTCTGGAGATCAAGGTCAGGAACAACACGCAGTTAATGATTTCAGATGTTAATGAGTCAAGGACCAGGAAGGACAACACTCAAGGAAATACTAAATCAGGTGCCTGAAGCTTTCAAAGTAGTAGCCGGAAAAGTATAAATGTGATGAATGTGATGACTGTTTCCCCCAGCCATAACTCAGCGTCTGAGCTCTCCACTAACAAAACGTTTGACCAGGACTGATGACAGCCACCTTCCTTACAGGCTCAATACACACCTCCACTCAGGGCCACGTGCCGTATTGCAGCTACAGGATCTAACTGAGTTAATAAAGACAACACTGCTCAGCAGTAGCCTAAAGGCCTCGTTTTAGCTGGCCTTTCCTGCATAAAACATTTATCCATAAAATTAATCACCTCTTCCAAGGCCTATGTTTTCATTAACAACTTCTGCACTATATTTTAACTACTCTTTTTAGCATCAGTCAATTAAAGCACTTAAGTACAGTATCAGCAAAAGCACTGTACCTTATTGAATGAGTCAAATTCCAAGTACGGACATTTTGAATGTTGAGAAAACAAGAAAGGATGAAACTCCTCATATCTGTAAAATACACATTTGATATTATCACCTGAAAACTAATTTATGTTATGCAGACTAATAGAAAAATAAATACTTCAAATATTTACGTGTAGATATCTTCTGCTGGTTTATCTGGTTCCAGACTTGGCTTTTTCTCCCTTTTCTGGATAATATAACCCTAAAAGAATACATAAATATGTCATCAGCATTTGCCTTTGAAAAGGATCCCCCTTATCTTGGCAAGGCAGCAAGTTCTAGGTGCTAACCAACTGATCAGCATGAGACAATAATTCATTCTAGCAGGGAGACCTTGTGGCAGAAGCGATGTGATTGACTGAGCAAAGCCCTGACCGCTTGCTTGTCTTGACTGCAACTTATTCCAGAAAAAAAGGTGAACTCTTACAAACCTCAGGACTGCCCTACAGCTTATCACACAAATGCACGGTTTACATGCAGAACAGTGTTACCTGCTATTAAAGCACAAGTGCAATTCTCATAGGACCTACATCATCTGCTTGTAAATTACTTAATTGCTGCACATCCAGTGCAAGGAGGCAATTTTTATTCCCCATCACTACCTGGAGCTCAAGCTCACAGAATAAAATCAGTAGCTGCTAACACCAGGAACAAGCATGTGCTGAACACTACCTGCCTACCGGTTTAATTCTGTAATTCCTGCGTAAGTGATAACCAAGGTGCCCAACTGAGACCCACCTTTCCACTGAAGTTGTCAGTTAGTGTCATATATTCTTCTGCTTTCTCTAAAGCAGTAAGCACTTTTTCAATATTTTCTAAAGAGAGAGGGGGAGGAGAGGAATATTTTAAAAACCTAGAACAGAAAGATATTTTTATATAAACACAGCACAAAAGCAAATCAACAAAATACCCAGGCAACTGCTCTTCCAATTAAATGCCTGAAACAACCTGTCCAACCTGACGACGTTAAGTGGGATTCTAGCATGTCTCAAAAATAAAAATGCAGATATCCTTTACCCCTGGTGCTTCACTACAGCAATTACTGTTCATTTTAAACAGGGGCCTTAGTACACATTTTACATTTGGGGCATTTTTAATTTAAAAATCTATATAGGTACTTCTAAGACATAATTATTCAAGTTTCATGGAAAAAAAGACCACACAAATGCTAGTACTTTATAAAAATAAAACTGCAGAGGCAAAGCATAAACCAGTAGCTGTGAGAAGTTATTTGCTTGTTACAAAGTTGGTTTATTAAGCACCATAATGCAGTAGGAAGTAACAAATCCTTTTGATTTATGGCAAATATAAAGCACACAAGAAAAATAAGACAACAGAAAAATCTATTCTGACTTTACTACCAAATTCATAATTTCCCAATAAATGTAAAGCTGCTACTTTATCAAATCCCCACCATGTTTGCTACAGATAAAGGAAGACTTTGATGCTAACTCTTCTGTACAGGATTCTTGTAAAATATCCCTTTACATAGCCAGAGTTCACCTGACATTTAAGGTAGTATCTCATTAAAAAATCATTTAGGCTATAGAAGGAGTACGATGTTTTAATTCCGATATATGCACAGTTCAAGAGCTTTAATGTGAACAAGGTTGGTCCCCAACCTAAAAACATTACAGTAGATAAACCTGTAGTTCTCACCATACGGTTAAGGATTACTCAACTCTTTGGAAAAAAAATACTACATAGACATAAAAATTACCATATATGTAGTACGGCCTTTAAAATATTATTTCCTACATACCTTTACTTTCCATATGCTGATCTATTTTGACATAACCAGAAAATCCAGCTTCTATAAGGCAATGCTCAATGAGAGTGGCTCCATAAGCTGTTAAAAAAAAAAAAAATCATCATCTGTAGAAAACATTCACAATTAAATTTGTATTCGCATTAAAATCATGAGAAGTGTTTCAACAAGCTATGGCCGTGAAACTACAGTCAATCCTTAGAGAGGCTGGGGAGAGCGAGGGAGTTGTGGTCCCAAATTCAGGAGGCAGAGCCCAGAGAGAGCAGGGGACCAGGACTCCTGTGGTGGCCCTCACAGAAGCGCTCGCTGGCTGGGCAGAGCAGCTGGGTCTCAGCTCACAGCTGATGAGATCTTACAAACTTAAGGATGCTTAGGTTCATCTGGAACTGAGAAAGGTCTAGGATAGAGTGAGGCTATACAGGAAGGATGGGCTTCATGTTGGCCAAAATGGAATGAAACCTTTACATTTAAAAGGGGTTAGGAAAGTTTCTGAACTGAAGAGTGTAGGAAACCCAACAAGGGTGGCAAACTGCCTGGCTTGGGATAAGGTATTACAAAGGGTGAAGCCGTACAAACTGTAGCTTCAAATAAAGAACTAGGAAAGAGCTGGCAAAGCCAAATGTGAAACATGAGTGACGAAAGACACAGATGCAGCCCCATTTGAACAGGGTGCAGAGAAGGAGCAAATTAAAACAGATATATAAGCTTCTACAAAGATGCTTAAAGACTAAGAAACAAGATGGGGCCATGGAAAACCAGGTTTAACTAAGAACACTGAGAACTAGCAAAGCAGAAACATGGAGGAAGGAAGACTACCACTGGGACAGTGCAGCATCAAGCTTGGAATGACGTAGGTGACCTTAGAGTAGGCGAACAGGATGTTAGAGTCCAAACAAATTAACAAGATAACCACTTGAAAAAAAACAGTACAATCCCACGGGAATGAAAACCCAGGCCTACATCTGGGACGTGAGGTATTAGGGCTACAGCATTAACTGCCTGAGCAGAGCTGCTGGTCACCCTAATGTGCAGAGGGACAGCCAAGAGATTGTGAAAGTAGGACACAGAACGGCTAAATCAGGTGTCAATCATCCCAGCCTGGCTGCAGAGATGTCATGTCATGGTACAAGGCTGACACTAAAATTTTCCTGGATCCATGCTAGAACAACAAAAGCCCAAGAAATCTCCTACAGGCATTCGCAGCTCAAAAGGGAAGATTACATAAAGCAAGGAAGCTTCTTAGAAGGAAAGAAATTAAGACAATCGATAAAAGGCAATGTCTGCAAACAGCCTGCAGGCTATTTAAAAATGTTATTTTGGAGGTTCAGAACAAATGCATATCACTTATTAAACAGTGTTTCAGAAAAATCCAAGGAAGGCTGGCATGACTAAACATCGGGTTAAGAGAAACTGTTAAAAGCAAAAAGTTATCTGAAGTCGTGTCACTTGTGGAAAATGGGAGACTGAACTCTGGCAGGTGAATGTAAAACACAGCAACACTGGCCAAAATTAACCTTGAGAAAATCTGAAGAAAAAACCCCCATCAAGATTAATAATAAAGCCTTTTCCAGATATATCATAAGCAGGAGGCCTGCTAGAATGAGTAGGTTCAAGAAACAATCAAGGTGCAAAAGGAACACTCAGACATGACAAGAGCAGGAAAATTAAATTAATGTCTTGAGTTTCATTCATAGTGTAGGGGCACAGCGAAGCTCTGGCTGGAACATTTCTCTGCAGGCAGCATGTCAGAAAATCTGCCTCAAATCCAGTTGTCAGAAGAGGTGATGGATCCAACAGACAAAACAAGCAGCAGTAAATCCTCAGGATCACGTGGTACTCAGCCAGGCCTTTAAAAGAACTCAAGGATGGAGATGCCAAACTGTTAGGTGTAGCTTGCAACGTCTCTCTTGCCTTAGCAGCAGAGGCACAAGGAGGTTAATGCACTGGCAATTTTAAAAAGGGACTAGAAAACTATCAAGTCTTTTTAGCCTATAGACTACAACTAGCAGAGAGCTTTGCACTAGATACAGAAGAGCCAGCAGTTTTGTATTTTGCGTCATAACTCTACAAGACAGTTAAAAAGCACAAAGACAAGGGAGGTCAAATAGATATGGTCTATTTGCATTTCCAGAAAGCATTTAGCAAAGCTCACCCCAAAGCTCTCAGAGAAAACAAGCTGCCACTGGATAACAGGATAGCCCCTGTCTGGATTAGAAAGTGGCTGAAAAACAGGAAACAGGGAGGAGGCATAAACTGTCAGCTTGGAGGGAGGGGAGGAAAGCTGAGCTCTACGGGGACCTGCTCTAGGGCCTGCACTGATCAACATACACCTAACTGACCCGGGAAGGGGGAAAAAGGGCAAGGGGCAAAGCCTACCGATGAAACACAATTCGTCTAAGCAACAAAAACAACAGCCAGCTGTGAAGAACTGGAGGAGAACGAGCAATAGTGAGTGATTACATAAAGAATCGACACAAACTCACTGTAAAACAATACAAAATGATCTACATGAGGAAAGACTATCCTACTTCTGCATATGCCCAACTGATCATTTCTATTTGGGAGCAAGACCTAACAACAGATGGTCCTGTGGAAACATAAGCTCAATTGTCAGTGAACACAAGAGAGTCAAGCTGTGTGTTGGGAATTATTAGGAAAGGAATAGTGAACAGAACAAGGGAAATCATGCCACACTATAAATCCACGGTGCACTTTTGTTATGTTATGTACACTTTTACTTACCCCGTTTCAAAACAGGTAGAGCTAGAAAAGGCACAGAGAAGGGCAACAAGGATCATCACAGGCTTGGAACAGATTCTGTACAAGGAAAGACTACGTAGGCTACGCAGAAGGCTGGTCAGCCTAGAAATGACTGAGACTTATAAAATGAGTGGTGTGGAGTTGATAAATAGGCAGCAACTGTTCACCTTCTCTTCAAATCCAATACTAGGGCACCACGTAAACTGGTGAGATGAGTTTCAGAACCAAAAAAGGGGGTGACTTTTCATGTGACATGGAAGCAAGTGGAACTCCTCACCACAAAAACATCGTGGATGCTGGAAGTTCATACAGGTTCAAAAAGAGATTTGGTAAATACATGGAAGGAAAATCCAACCCAAGCTGTTAAATACAAAGATGCCTGCTCATCAGTCATGGGAAGTCTCTAAAATGTAAGATGGCTGGGATTGAGAGACTCTTCCAGGGAAGTATCACTGTGCCTGTGAGGTCTGCAGGCGAATGACAGGGCTGGTGACCAGGTGCTGGCCTGAGGTTAAGCTAACTGCATAGGATGTGAGGAACTATAGGACACAACATGAGAAACTGCTGGACACGATGGTTACCAGCGTGAGAAGCGGCAAAAATTAGAGAAGCGGCAGGAGGGATGGCTGGGTTCCATGGGTGGTTAAGGAGGAACAGGGTGAGAAACAGCCAAACTCACACAGCAACTGAAGGGAAGAATTGTGGACCTTTTAGAGAGCGGAGCCTTGCCAGGCCAGCTGTGCCTGGGCAACCAGATCAGTAACACTATGTAAGGCCAAGGTCACCTAGATAACAGCATCAGAAATACCAACCTCGGGTGTGGATATAGCAAATCTGGGACCAATGGGGGAAAGTAATTAGCAGCGGGTTGTTTATTTAGGAGGAGACCGGGGTGGAGAAAGAAAGGGACAAGGGTGGTGAAAAAGAGAATCAAGAAATGGGGAAAGTAATACTTAGGTCTGCAAATCATGTGATTTGAGCTGTTCAGGGGTACCTGCCAGGCAATCCTCTGCTTGATCAACATTGCCAATCAGGAGGATAAACCAAACTTGTTCTGACCATGTCACACAAGCCAATTTTGCTTCTGTGGTCAGGAGAACTGGGGCACAGGGTGCTTTGCCCGGCTACCAGAGATCACCCAGATGGACCATCAAGCATCCTGGTATTACCACATGGGTACTTCCTCCAGGAGTGGCAGCACTGGCATACTCCAACTACTTCCTACCAACACCCTTGCCCTGACTGTACACTTACATCTCCTATTCGGTACCACTAAAGACAAGACACTGGACAAAATGCATCAAGTCAGAGCTCCAACAGAGCTACTCTCAGGTCCTCATCATGGCACGATCACAGCAAGGTTCATCTCTTTGTGCAGTTGGCTTGGAATCAAAAAAATCTACTCTGTTTTCAAAGGCTCAGGGTTTTTGTTGTTTTTCAAACATATGTAATAGCAGACTGTCATGAACAACATCCAAAAAAAAAGACTGCTTGAAGTTGTTCAAATTTTCAGCACCATTTAAACATAATGCGCATTGACCCCATTTCATTTTCTAATGAAACACAATTACTTACGAAGATGCGGGTTAAGAACCCTCTTCAGTTGCTCCCCTTTGGGTGCATTTGATATCATTTCAGTTAACCTACAAAAGATAATGGAGAGTTGTCATTCCAAAGAACAATGGGTTTTAAGACTACGTTGTATTGCTTAGAAGCTACAAAGCACTTTCAGTTTCCAACGAAGTAGTGCAAAATGGCCTGTAATTTGCGAAAAGACTACACAAAGACATGCTACCTTTCACAGTTCAAAGTAATTTGAGTTTATTCCAATACTTACACCACCTAAAAGCAATTACCTTTCCAAGGTCGGCAGAGGTGCAGGTGCTTTTGCACTGTCGACTGGGTATCGTTCCCGAACTGCAAATCTGACATCATCCGCTTCATCCGTCCGAAACCTCAGAATGTTTAAAATGATGTATTCGTGGTCTGTCAGGACAATGTTACCCTGCGAGCACGCCACAGGGGACCATCAGCAAAGGCCATACTCACGTGCTTGCTTACAGAGGAGATGCTTGGAGCTTTGCACTCACCCTGTCGTACAGCTCAATGATCAGGTGATAAGCAGCTTCATCGCTTCCAAACTGGAAGTCCACAATTCTGTCTATACCCAGCTGTTTTACACTGACAAGCCTTCTGGTCTTTAAATGCTTACGGCACTGTCAATAATGGAGAAAATGTCTGTGAGAGTGCAAACAGACCTGCTTGTGACATTTTATACTGAAATACATTCTTAGCTATAGATCCCTCCTGTGACACTGATCATTTCTTACTTAATACAAATACCATAAGGGTAAAAATGCTGAACTTGGTAATACTGAGAGAAGACAGCTCTTAGCAAAGTAATACCGTGATATTTATAGGTAATATAATTGTTCCAGATTCTTAACATTAAGCCATTTTTGCCATTAAAAACTGCTAATTTGTTTAGCTCAACAAGTGTGCAGCTAGTTAAAATCCAAAGGGTTTATATTACAAAGAGAACCAGGATTATCCCTGCATCCATGGATGACATGGAAAGCCACCCTGGAGAATCTTTGCTGAGTCATTTCAATAAGGCCGCATCCAGAGGTGGTAGGCTAAGCAGACCTCCGTGAGTCAGCGCTCAGGTTCCATCCCTGCACATCTACTTGCAGGAATAAAGCCTAGCAGCTTGCAGCAAGATCTGAACCCTCAAAGTCCAGCAGACTGAACAGCAGGACTCTATTAACATAGGGTGCTGCGTAAAGGGCCCAAAAATTTGGACAACCCAACTGGAATGACAAGGACTTTGCTGGAGTAAAATTCCAAAAGGCCTTGATGGCCCAGAAAACGTTCAGCAGCTTAGTATTAGTCTTCATAAATTTAAATTTTCATTGTTTCAGGCACTGAACATCAACGGTGCGACCCCAGGTCCACATTTGCTCCTCCCTTGTCTTCAGTTACCCGCTCGATCAGGATCCACCAAGCAAATCCTTTCACTATTTCCTTCCATCTCAAATCCTTCCACTATTTTCTTCAGTCTCCAAGGACAGAACATGAACGTTGCATTCTGATATACAGCCATCTTATTAAGAAGAAATTGTGGGTTAGTTTACCTTCATTGCAAAGCCAGATGGCATCATGTTTTTTGGCCACTCGAACTCTGTCGTGTGAATGCGTATGCCAGATTCAAGCAGCAGTGTGGCCTTGCAGTCTGGTCTGTTAACAAAATAAAGACTCACCACTTGGCACATGAGCAGCCACCCCTTAGCACACACCAGTTTGCGCTGGAATGAGACCAAAGCACCACAAACCAGCGGCACACTATCTACAGAAAACACTGTTGCCAAAACTAGTAAAGCCCGTAGTGCTGCAGCCAGGCTGACAGCGAAAGGATGTCCACTTTTTAAGTTTATGGATAATTTAGCCAAGCAAAATGCTTGGCAAGCAATGGAGTTAAATATTCTCCAACACAACCAGAGGCAAGCAGATGAGCAAGGGTCCATCTCAGACACCACCGGAGTGGACAGGTTAGTGACACGACACGAGCCCTACCTCCCATTTGGCCTGGGCACCAGTATCACTTACTAAGTGTTGCTCTTCAGTCCTCCAACTGCTCTCTTCCCTCCCCACAAAAAGAAACAATGCCAACTGTGCATTTTACACTAACACCTTTGGTCTTTTGTATATTTTCTGCAGTATTTCACACTTCATATACTATCTCCCAAGAACTTCTTGGGTAAAAATTACTGCATTTTATCAAAGAACAATAGAATTTCACTGAAAACTAGTCAGAAAGGCACACACCTGTCAACAGAAATTACATACATACAAAAAAATCTAGTTCTCATATGTACAATAACAGTATAAAGAAATTTAAAGTTCTTACTTTTGAAGGCGAATAAGATACGTCTTATTATCCACATCATAAACATTGTTTACTCTCATTCCCAATAAGCTGCCAAAAAGAAAATACATGCTTTGGAGAATACGATACACAAACGACACAAGTGCCTGAAAAAAATCCCAGTGATAATTAAAATATACAGAAGTGCAAGTTACGATAGATTACCAAACAGTAACCGAAGAAGCAGTAAAGAAGATTAATGGAATGAGCTGGAAGCCAACCAACCAAGAGATGATGAAGTTGCTATTAATGGATAAAGTGCAAAAAGCTAAACAAGTCAAAGCAAGAACAGCCACTGCGAACACCCCAACTGCAACCACACAGCTTCTGGATCTCCACCACAGGATGGAGGCCAGGCTGCCGGCTCCCAAAAGCACTCCTCTTTGTGGCAGGGATGCAAAATTTACTGGTTATACCGGAGCACTGTGCTCCTCCAGGCTAATTTCTGCATCACTGGGGGAGCCCTTTGCTAGCACGGGGCACCAGTATTCCCAGCACGAACACAGCAATGGCCTGGGGGGTCAGGCTCGTCATCACTTTGTTCAGAGTGGGGCCGAATATGCAGAGTGCCTTTGATATCAGAAGAGTATGAGAGCTCCATGGGGCATGGATGCGAGGAGCATCGGTACTTCCCAGTTGGACAGAAGAATGTATGACAGGCCATAGGACCTTCCCCACACAAACAGGAAAGGGAGAGTACTCAGCTGCTTCCCAGGGAGAGGCTGGGGAACAGGAGCAGGACATGACAGGGGGAGCAAGAGCACCAGGCCTTCCCTGATGGTGTGACAGGGGAGGCAGAGAGGACACGGTGCTCTGTGGACGGAAGATGTGCTAGGGGCCACTCAGGCAGCATCAGACGGGACCTGTGCTGCCCCACAGCACTGCAGCGCACGACAGAGAGGGGCAGCCCACATCCAGCAAAGCCTGGGGCTGGGCTCCCCAGCGGGGTCAGGCAGTCCAAGGGCAGTGGTGGTGGCATCACCCTAGAACAGGGCAGGGCAGGACTGCACCGTCCACTGCGCAGGGCTGCGCTCCCTACGATGGCAATACTGAGCAGCAGAGCACAGAGCTGCAGCAGAGCGCAGAGCAGCAGCGCAGGACAGCACAGGAGGCACGGCAGCATAGTGCAGAGAGGGGGTGCAGGGCCAAGCGGGGGGATGCAGAACTAAGTCATACAGAACAGTGCAGAGGAGCAAGGCTGGGCAGAGGCGGGCAGAGCAGAGGAGGGGGATCAGCTATGCCAGGGAGCGCAATGCAGAGGAGCAGGGCAGAGCGGGAGTGAGGCAGGGTGGTACAGTGAGGCAGGGCTATGCAGGCAGAGCGGGGGTGAGGCAAGGCTATGCAGGCAGGGCGGTACAGTGAGGCAGGGGGATGCAGGCAGGGCGGTACAGTGAGGCAGGGGGATGCAGGCAGGGCGGTACAGTGAGGCAGGGGGATGCAGGCAGGGCGGTACTACAGTGACGCAGGGGGATGCAGGCAGGGCGGGGGTGAGGCAGGGGTACGCAGGCAGGGCGGTGCGGTGGAGCGGGGGCCCTCACCGCCCAGCGCCGTGCGGAGCCGGGCTGCCGGCGGGGGGCAGAGCCGCCCCACACAGCCCCGGTGCCACGGCGGGGCGGGGACAGCCGGGCCTGGCCCCGCTGAGGGGAGAGAGGCGCTACCGACCGGGCCGGGCCCCACTCCTCGGGGCCGCACCGGGCGGGAGCGGGCCCCGCGCCAGGGGACAGCGGTACCTCTGCCGGAGCTCGGCGAGCACCGCGCGGATGTCGACGGTGCTGAAGCGGGACTTCATGGCGGCACCGCCGCCGCCGCCCGCTCCGCCCGAAAGCGCTGCCGGCCGCCCCGCCGCGCGCCCCGCGCCTGCGCCAACGCCCGCTACGGGTGGCGCCCCGCGCCAATTCTCTCCCCTCCGCGGCCGCGCGCTCTCCGCTTCCCGCGCATGCGCCCAGTGGAGGGGCTCTCCTCGCCCGCTGCCTGTCCGGAGAGGCCGTTTTCACGGCATTAAGCAGAATGAGATGAGGAGGGGCAAAACCCCCCAGATCAGGGCGGCCCTTCAGCAGTGTCTTTGCACGTGCATTTTGTAAGGAGAGGAGTTGGGCTGTAAAATTTTCAGCGTAACTAATTCGTGAACGCGAGGGTTTGATTGTGTCAGCGGCGCATGCGTAGCCAAGGCGGGTGGCGGCGTCCGCCAGCAGGGGGCGGTAGCGCGCGGGGCGTCGGGTCGGGGCGTCGGGGGGCAAAAGGCGCGTGGGGCGGGTGCGCGCGGGGCCAAAAGGAGCCCGCGTCTCTCTGTGTTGCCCAGGCTACGCTGCAGTGGCTATTCACAGGCGCGATCCCGCTACTGACCGGCACGGGAGCTTTGACCTGCTCCGTCTCCGACCTGGGCCGGTTCACCCCTCCTTAGTCAACCTGGTGTCCCCCGGCTCCCCGGGGCTCACCATATTGATGCCGGCCTTAGCGCGGACGCCCGCTCGGCATAGCGCACTGCAGCCCAGAACTCCTGGGCTCAAGCGATCCGGCGGGCTCAGCCTCCCGAGTAGCTGGGACTACAGGCGCGCGCCACCGCGCCCGGCGCTGTTGGCCCCGCGCTGCCGCCTCTCCTGCCGTCACACCGCCGTGACGTCACGCCGCCCGGACACAGCTCGGTCCCCTCCGCTTCTTCCCCTCCTCGTCCCCCTTCTTGCCGCCCCCCTCCCCCAGCACACGGTCACATCGTGGCCGGCAGGCAGGCTCTGAGGTGGCCGAGGAAAGGCAGCCCCTTCCCGGGCAGCTGGCACCTCCCCAGCACAAACCCCAGTGCGTTGTTCCTTAGGTGATTTTCTTACGTGATTTGGGGTCTGCTGCCAGTCACTCACGGTGGGATCTAGCTGGGGGCCAGCGGAGGATCAGGGGCATCTCTTCAATGAAGGAATTTCCTTAAACGAGTGTTTCTGAGCCCCCTCCCTCCCCTCTTAGAAACATCTCCTTTTTTCACCCCTTCCTCTCTCTTCCCCCACAGAACCCCCCTGTGAGATGTGGTCGCTGCTCCTCTGTCCCAGTTGGGATTCCCCGGTATGTCAGTGCTGCTCCTGCCTCAGCGTGAACAGATCCTGATCCCTCGCTGCCCCGTTCCCCACGCAAAAGGAAACTGGGTCCCGCTCTCTCGCCCGGGCTGTGCTACAGGGACTGTTCACAGGCGCCATCCCGCTACTGATCAGCACAGGAGCTTTGACCTGCTCCGTCTCCGACCTGGGCCGGTTCACTCCTCCTTAGGCGACCTGGTGGTCCCCGGCTCCCCGAGGACCACCATATCGATGCTGAACTTAGCATGGACACCCGCTCGGCACAGCTCGCTGCAGCCCAGAACCCCCAGGCTCAAGCCGTCCACCAGCCTCAGCCTCCCCGGCGCTTGGATTACAGGCACAAGCCACTGTGCCCGGCTGGTTTTCAGGCCTTTGCAGATTCCTCAACATCCATCTTGTGCGGGCTCTGCCTGTCTACACAGTGGCAGCGGGGAACTGAGAGAATGTCCTTGGGCTGCTTGTATTTTATGTTTAAAAATGGGTGCATGGATAGACGGGAAAGATTTCTGAGCACAAGCAGGTTTAAGCAGCTGAGAAAGCCCAGACTACTTGTTTTGAGCCAGAAGAGGCACATCATGATGCTCTATTTTCATTTTAAGCCAAGTGAGGCGCATCAGGGAGCTCTATCTCCAGGACAGCTCAGTAGGCTTCACTTACTGAAGAGCAGACAAGACATGTCCCATTCCCTGCTTTGAAATACTCCTCATAGAGAAAGGCTTCTTGATTCGCCAGTGTTTTCCTAAGAGTGTAAAGCTCAGAGCCGAGGACACAAATGAGCTGCGACAGTAAATACCCAACGGAGCAGGCTAATGAGACGCTCCTGGGAGCTGGAGCCCCGTCTCGGTCTGGAGCGGGCTGCCTAAGCCGGCAGTGTTTGAGGGACGCTTACCCACTCGCAGGTGTGCAGGGTCTCTGAGCCAGAAACACATTGGGAAACTCCGCTGCCCGTCATTTCCCATTTTAGTAGTTTCAACTATTGGGATCCCAAAGGTCTGTCTGGGTTCTGCGCTGTGGCCTTTCATCACTGCAAGAAATCACAGCACACGCCTCAAGGCCGGGGCAATGTCTTCAGTTCGAACGTCTGTGGGAGATGCTTTTGCCTTTCCCCAGTATCACTTGACCCTTTTGTGATTGCTCCCCGGCACAGACAGCTGACAAGCGCCGGGTCCTGCACAGAAAAGATGCCAAAAGAGGCTGGGTCCCGCTCTCTCGCCCGGGCTGTGCTACAGGGACTGTTCACAGGCGCCATCCCGCTACTGACCAGCACGGGAGCTTTGACCTGCTCCGTCTCCGACCTGGGCCGGTTCACCCCTCCTTAAGCGACCTGGTGGCCCGCGGCTCCCCGAGGACCACCATATCGATGCCAGCCTTAGCGCGGACACCCGCTCAGCACAGCTCGCTGCAGCCCAGAACCCCCGGGCTCAAGCCGTCCGCCAGCCTCAGCCTCCCCGGCGCTTGGATTACAGGCACAAGCCACCGTGCCCGGCTGGCTGCAGCTCCCGCTGCCTCCGCTTTCCAGTGCTCGGGGACCAGCTCCTCCGGCCTTGCCGTGGCAGCCGGGAACTCAGGCAGCGGGACGCATTAATGCTTCAGCAACACAGTCGGAACACGGGAGAGAAAGAGCATGAAACACAGGAAGCAAAATTTAGCTCTTCAAGTGAAGATTCAACACAATACCTTGCTTTAGAAAGGCCAAGTTAAGCTGTTGTAGGCCAAGAAAATTAAGTTCATGGTCCTGCTCTAGGATGTTCAGTGAGAGCTCAGAAGGATTTGCTGAAGAGCGTCTAAGAGGCAACCTACTTGCTGCAGTGAATACTTGCAGATGTAATGAAGTGTTTTGATTCCCAGAGAAGTATATAAAAGCAACAAAAATGTCATGCAAGGAATAAAATGCAGGAGCTTCTTGCCTTTATCCATTCACTGCTGCAATAGACAGCTGTCTAGAAATACTTTCATGAGTATTTGAGATCTTCACTGTGTGTTCGGCCTCTCTCGGAGGCCTGTCCAAGAGAGCTCCCCAGGACATCCCATGAGAGTAACTCTGCAGCTGGTTGGGGCTGGGGATGCTGCAGGCCCCTCACCTCTCTCTGGCTCCACGGAGACCTGGGGCTGCAAGAAAAGCTTAGAGCCAACGTGCTCAGATAGCCGAGGCAGCCTTTGGTCTAATCCAGAAGTGGACTGCACTGCCCCTTTCCTAGCAGAGCAAGCCAAAGCTGATCCCAAACCATGGACTGCCATTGCCCAAATGGCCTTTTTTTTTTTTCCTCTCCAGATACACATTATTTCTTCAGACATGGTGAGCACTAGCCTGGGGGATCTCTGGTGGGTGCACACATGCAGTGTAGAGCAAGGGTCCTCAGACTGTCGTGTCTATCCATGAAAGCCGTGCAGACCACCTCGGAGGGCAGCAACCATCCCTGACTCCATGCCAGCCGGGAGGAGAGTGGAACCAGCTGCTGAGATCGCAAACACTGCCGGAGAGCAGCACCAGCCCCGCCAGAGCCTCCTGCTGCTGCCTCCGCCTCCACGGACCCCCTCCGGGCTCTCCCCACCAAGGCTGTCGCTGCTGCTGTGCACAGAGCCAGCCTGCAGCCAGCTTAGCCCTGACCAAAGGGCTAAAGACACCAAAGGATTTTGCATTGCATTTCTTAAATGCAAGAGGTCAAGGCACGGGCATACCTCCTGCCCAAGCGCGGACATGCCTCGGTTCCAGGCACGGACATACCTCCTCCTCAAGGCACAGGCACACCTCCTGCCCAAGGCCAGACCCAGCAGCAGCCACTCAGGAGGTATCTAAGCATTTCTTCCAGACTGCCTGACTCCAGTTAGTGGAGCAAAGTCCAGGGCTACAGTACACACATGGCAATCCCATCTCAAAAAAGACAAACAAGATCTTCCCCAGTGCTGCACGAGCCTGAAGTCTTTAAGGGTGTCAGGGCTGCATGGGAGAGGGAGACATCTTGTTCTGGGCTCCTATTACCTACTTAAGGAAGAGCTGTCAGTGACAGCTGGAGTTTTGGTTAAAGGCATTAGGATAATGACTTAGGGGTCACGGGCATGAGGAGATGTAGGCTTGACATCCACAAACGGGAGAAAGGCAAGCCTTTCACAGAAATAACACTTAACGCAGGGCCGGGCATCCCTCTCCCATCCCCTCCTCCTACCAGTAACAACGGGACTATTTCTTCCAATACTAAAATTTTTCATCATGTGAAAAAACATAGCAGGAGTGGATCAAGACAGCAGGGGCGGGAAACTACCTGGTTTGCCTGAGAAAATCTGATGGGAATTAGCTTGGCAGACTGAGGAGGGACATTGCACAGCCAGGATGCAGATATAGAGGAGTCCTGCCAGCAGTGCCAGGCTGCTAGCACAGAGGTGTGCCCTGGTGTGGCTCCTGGCCACCAAAGCAACACCTGAAATAAAAACCAAGGCCACTCAGAGGTGGGGAAGCCTCAGTGCTCAGCTCTGGGCTCAAGGGGAGCTCTGCCCGGCGGTGCTCATCTGACAGCCGGTTGCTGCATCTTGCTCAGCAGGAGCAGCTGCTCCAGGCTCCTGCTGAGCTCCCCCACGCACAGGAGCTGCGGCTTTGTGCAAAGCGTTACGGGTAAGCTGGGCTCCAGCCTCCCGAAGAACCGGCTTTGGGATCCCACTGAGCTCCAAACCTCCACCCCTTGCGAGGGCCAGGCAATGCTCGCACTGTGTCTGGAACCAGAGACCCTTTGAATGACAACTAAAACTCACCTTACAGGAAAAAAGCCCTTGGGAACTGCCTGCAAAACCCACTCTGTATTAGAGTGTGGCTGCAGAATACAGCAGATTTCTGCTGGCCCGCAGCGCTGACTGCAAAGCATCCCCACGCTGAGCTTCTTGGGCATCCCCGTGTCACCGCCATGCTTTGGAAGACACCAGGATGGCTCAGAACATCTGGGCATCAGCAATGGCCTGGCTTGGGGTCCAAAAACCTGGGGATGCAGGTCTCCATGGGGTGAGCCAGCACATCCAGCTGAGTCCTGGAGGTCATTGGTGTATCTCCCGCTTTGTTGCTGCTGGGAAACATGGGGTGTGAAAATGCAAAAATCAGACAGGGAAGGAAAAGCCTCACAAATTATTTTTAGTCTTGTTAACGCTTCATGATTTTTCAGGCCGATATTGTCATGGCGGTGATTCAGGATTCTGGCATATGGAAATTTGGTCAGGCAGTATCCCCCACCTACATTTCCTCTGTCTGGTCCTGAAAATAACCTGCGAAGGGAGAAGCCAGATTGTTTGCCGGTAGTAACTGCAAAGGCATTTCGATGTACTTAAGAGACAAAACAAACCCAAACAGCCTGGAGGGCAAACTGTTTTTCCTGCTGGGAGGCCACTTTGGAAGAGCTCTTCCCCACTCCCACTGGAGGCTGGAGGGATTCCACGAGACCAGGACAGGGCTTTCTCCTGACGAGAAATGTGGGATTTCTAGCGATTCTGCAGGGTCCTCATTACACCATTTCAGCACACGTACAGGCTAACAGAAATCTGCTGCAGTCAGAATACTCTACAACACCCCCTTCCCACCTCTACTCCTTCCCTAATGCTGGTACGTTAACCTTATGGGAAGAGCCCAAGGATCTGTTCAATGCCACGCTGCCAGTAAAGCACACACCGCCGGAGACTGCAGGTTCAGTTTCCCGGCCAAGCCCAGCCGCGGTTGCACAGACACAGACGTGGCAGAATCACAGGAAACAGGGCTCAGATGCCCATGGGGGACCATCTCCGCCATTCCCTGCCTGGAATGACCAGGAATGACCACAGCCAATCGCTCACGGAAAGTCCTTCTCTAACCTAGCTCGTCCCAACAGAGGACACTTGGCCCATTGTATCAGACATCTCGATGATAAGAAATCTACCAGTGGGAATGCAACTGTAATATCAAGGGTATCGTTTGTTTTCACAACAGAAGAATTTATCTAACATAGATACCTAACATAAACCCAAAGCATTATTATATTCCCCTTTCCTTCCTTGGAAAGCCACAAAGGTCTTTGAAGGATCAATGCAACAGAGTCTTCTCCCATCTCCCTCTGCCAAAAGAGGAGAGAAAAGTAAGCAAGATGAGCTACACCATATTAAAATAGGTTTGGTCTGATAATCCAAATTGGTTGGGAAGGTAGTTACATTCAGAGAGATAAAAGCAAAGGGAGGTAGCGATCCATTTCCTTGAGGTTTGCTTATTCTGATGTGATGGCTATTACGTAAAGTTGAAGGTGTATCATTTTCGTTCACCACTTTACTGTGACAGCACTGGGATCACTGGTGGAGGACAGGACATGCAAACACAGCCTTAACAAAACGGTGAAAAACAATAGATGCAAACCTTGGTACCTGTACTGCCCATAAGTTCCCTCAGAGAAAGAGAAGATAAGGAACAGCAGGAGGCCCAGAGGAGTTATCAAAAGGTCCTACAGATATTTGCTATCTTTTTCCCCAGGCTTTAACCCATAATCACTTTATAGCCATAATTGCTTTTTATTCTCAGGGCTGTAAATCCCTACCGGTGTATAACAGGCACTCCATCCAGTGACACATTGTCAGCCAGTGCTTACTTTTAAAATATTTAACTTCTGCAGGCTACCCAGTAACTCGCTGGGTGTTGTCAAGGACCCGAGAAGGTTTTTAATTCTTAAGCAGGTATGTGAAACTGAACCCCTTCCAAGAGGTCACGTTTTTTAGGTAATCTAGAACATGTTCGGGTATTCTAAATGCTTTTGTTGGGTATTTGACCTTGAAAATCAACCAGCAACGTAAGAACCTACGCTATATCGGGTATATATAGTGCCTAACCTGTACTTCTTTCCCCGAGGGGTGGTTACCGGGTGTAGATTTGTATCAACTTTCTGCAGGCTGAGCACTGAGATTAAGAGTCTGTTCTGCTCACACCATCTCACTTCTTCATCCTCGATGACACATTTCCATCCCAGTTACTTAAGTCGCTATCTTAAAAAATAAGAACCTGTCTTTCAAAACATCTCGCACTGGGACAAATTCACATTTTAAAGGCTCGTAACACAAGCTATGTTATCTCCTGGCTTTCCAAAGTAAGACGCAGTAACTCTGCAGGGACACAGCAGTGGGGTTCCTCAGACAACGGAGCCTTTATTTGCTTTACTAAGTTATGCCATTTACGTTCTGCTTCCTGTTTACCATCCTTTCTGTTCATTTATGGAAACTAATATGACTCTACATAAAAATGTTTCAAAAGTAGGTGGTGCTCTCTCACCAGCTTCTCACCCATTCTCTGCGGGATTGGTAAATGTGAGCTACAAGGATTGACATGCACAGAGTTTATTAGTGACTAATTTGAGATCTTAACTATTGAAAGTGCTGAGTTCTCAAATGTCTTTTTGCTATGTTATCATCCTAAAGAGCAGTAATAATTACTTTAAAAACACATGCCAAACCATGTAAAATCATCTTCTAGTGCACAGACCATATGGACAGAAAGTTCTCCTGCAGGGCAGGGAGGATCCTCACAAATAAAGCCCAGCGCAGGTGAAGAAGCATTTGCCTGAGTGGATCCCATTTCTCTTCTACGGCACGTAGCCACAACCCCACGTCCTCAATTAACTTTTAGGTTTCCTGTGTGATGTAGTGCAGCATATCGCTTTTCCTTGTCAGGTTTTTAGACTTGGATGATGGCAAGATCAACTTTGGACACTTCGGCAGGTCACACAGTGGCAGCTGAAGAATACAGCACCGTGCTCCAGCTCGGGGCTGGTCCAAGCTGAAAAGCGCTGATCAGCAGCACAGGCAGCAGTGGGAGAGCTCGGGGAGCTATCAGGGTGCCCAGCCTGTCCCCGTTCCAGTTGCTGAAGGCCAGGACACGCAGCTGCTAAAGGCTCAGGGACCCGTGGGGCAAAGGCAGTTGAGCAGAAGCTGCCGAGCACAGCCTGGAGCAGCATGGCTCATCTCGGCCACAGGCCCACCCAGGATAGGGCATGCACCAGGAAAGGAGCGGGCCCGTGCTGGCAAAGGGGTAACACAGATTGGAGCACCCTCTCGTTTGCCGATATCAAGCATGGGCACGCAGGAACCCTGCGGGGAGAGGAGCAGCTCAGGAAGTGGCACTGCCGCTTAGTCAGCGGAAGGCCCCGTTGCATGGAGATCGGCTCCTCAACAGCTCCAGTGCAAGACCAGCTGCCCTCTCCCTGAAAGCAACTCCCTGCCTTGGCATGCACGCAAGTATTTCACAGGTCCCATCACTTCCAGTTTACCAGGAGGGAAAGGAGAGAAGGAGCTCAGGAAAAACAGAAGAGCCCAGCTGTTTGCCAGGTCAAATGGGCAAAGCCAAAGCTGGCCAAGCCCCATCTGCAGACAGTCCCCAAGGATGAGGGACAATGCAGTCACCAACAAACCTAAAAAAGCCATGATTCAAGAGGAGGCCCAAGGAACAGTAGGTCTGGGTTCAAAACAGAGGGAGAAGATGATAGAAAAGGCACTTCCCCACTCCGCAGTTACTCATTGCGGTTTGTGCCTTGTGGTACCCACCGGCGGGTGGCACAGCACCGCAGCACAGCCGTCCCCTCCCGCAGCCCAGACAGACAAGCGTCCCAGACGCCATTCGGTGTTTCACTGGCTGTGCTGGCTGCCGGGCGCTGACATACTTAATGCTTGAGATCCATGTTCCTCAACTGGTGGATCCCAGGAGAAAGCACCAAAGGTAACTCTCAGCTATTAAAAAGAAAAGCAGAAAAACCTCATGTACGGTCGCACCCTCCCCTTAATGCTTTACGCAGTCAGAACAAAAACACTAACAAAGCAGTCATTTCCTGAGACCACAAAATGCTGCTCTGAGGCCAGCGGGTAGAGCAATCGATACCTGCACAGGGACAAAGGCACTGCCTTAAAGCTCCTGACATCTCCTTTCCCAACTATTTTGGTCAAGATCCATGGTGTTGTACTACTGCCGCCTAATTTAATAAATTGCCGCTTGTGTTCACCAGCATGGAAACGGTCACATGGAACAGAGCCAAGTAGAGACCCACTAGCGTCCACATCCTGATGTTAATTTTAGCCCTGCTCAGCAGTAAACTCTATTTAGATAAATTTCCCGTGCTAGCGAGATGAGACTGAACTGACTGTATCCAGCAGGATCGCCATGGCTTGCTGTAAATCCCATGCCAGTACAGTACTTAGCAGTATTATCTGCTGGTTTAAACACCAGGGTACGAGCTCTGGCACTGCCTGATACACGCAGGGACACTCGTGAGCCCTGGTGTCAGCAGACTGTACCCCCGGCGCAGCCTGCACGCACTCATTAGGAGAGGCCACGGATGGTATGTTTTCCTTGGCATCCTCCCTCTTTGTTCGCTGCATGAAAGAGCAAGGCTTCCCCCGAAACTCTTATTGTCATCCCTGTAATAATTCTGTAGTCTAGGAAATCTCCCATTCTTCCAGACTTTAAAGACACCAAACAATTTCCCTTTTGCTGTTCCAAGGGGGATTGCTTTGCGTGTGCCACATAATTGCAAAAATGTCTGCCGTAAAAATCAACTCAAAACTTGGTATTTTTGAAGGGATAGAAGGATATGGTGAAGTCAGTCGTACACATGCAATCCCAAGTGAAAGCATGCCTGTGCTCTCCAAGAGCTGTGCAGTCCAAGTAACCACATCTCCTGGCCTTCCTGAAGACTGACCCCAAAGTGACCACAGCACGTTTTGCTGGTTTTGTGTTCTGCATGCCGCTTCCTACGTCCGCTCTATCAGCTCAGAAGCAACTACCAACACAAGCTTGCTTTCTCCTCACCTTCCTCCCCACAGGCCCTACCAGCAGGAATTGGGCAGGCAGCCCCCTGCTGCAGCATGCCAGGCCTGGAGGACCAGCATCGTATTGCTTACGTGTACTGGCCTCACTGGCACGTCACCAGGAGCATGGGGCTGCAACGTGTCGTGCCTGTGAAACCGGCAAAACGTGTGTCTACGATATATGTGCAGAGGGTGCTGCTCTGCGTCATGCAGGGCGTGCTGGGGCACCGCTCCCAGGGAAGGCAAGCGAGGACTGTGGGCAGGTACATGAACGCTGCGTTTCCCAAGTGGTTGGCTACAGCTTGAATTTCACTGATCTGAATTATAGGGAGTGACCCAAGACAACACAGAGCCATAAACCCAATGACACTATGCATCACAGAATGGGTTTGGGTTGGAAGGGACCTTTAGAGGTCATCTACTCCAACCCCCCTGCCATAAGCAGGGACATCTTCAACCAGATCAGGTCGCTCAGAGCCCCGTCCAGCCGGACCTGGAATGTTCCCAGGGATGGGGCATCTCCCACCTCGCTGGGCAACCTGGGCCAGCGCCTCACCACCCTCAGCATAAACTCCCCCCCCAGCATCCTAAGGTAGGGTTTTAGTTTTACATGGAGGAGGCTCTTTTTGGAGGGCTCTGGTGAGGGCCCACCCCAGCAGGTCACAGGTATGGTGGTAGGACTGCTCGAAGTTACTTCCCCACCTGGGTCCCCGGCTCCTGCTGCACGACACCTGCCGTCTGCCCTACTCTGCTTCATCACCACGCTGCCCTGAGGGTCACTCAGGGCCTCATACAACACTGAGCCCGCAGCAGCACTCAGGTCGGGTGAGAGGGGCCCTCCTTGGTGCAGCAACCTGCCCCGGGCAGGGTTTGAGCTCCTTCCCGGGGCCGACACCCTGCACCCGGCCGCCTTCTTCCATCGGCAGGCAGAGAGCCAAGGCCTCGCGGCCTGGCTGGGGACGCCGGCTGTGGCACTACGGGAGCCAGCCGGCTGGAGGGCACCTCAGGGACTCCGTAGGCCAGCACCACGCTCCAGCCCAGCTCCTGCGCCGCACCTCGTACGCTTCCCCACCCCAAAGCATTGAGGCGTTCGCCCCAGAGCCCAGACCGTCCCCACAGCTCCCGGCCCTGTCAGCCTCCTCCCCGCGGACACCAGCGGGCGGCTGTCACCGGTGGCCACCCTGCCCCAAGCCCAACGCCGCCCGCCGGGGCCGCCCGCCTGAGGGGCCGGGGCCGTCGGGGCCATCACACGGGCGGCGGCCCAACGGCTCCACCAACCGCCCCCGGGCGGTGCCTGGCGCTTTAAGACGCGCCCCTGGCGTCCTCCGCCTGCGTCTGCTGACGTGTGATCGCGTGGCGCCTCTCCTCATCGAGGCCCCGCCCCCCCGCTTGTCCGCATGCGCAGTCCCGGCCGCAGGCGCCCGGCTCCGCCCCGCCCTGGTGCGGCCGGCCCGCCGCGCAGGCGCAGCAGCGGCGGAAGAGGCACCCCCTCCCGTGCCGCGGAGGAGGCGGGGCTGGGCTGGCGCACGCGCGCCGCGCCTCCCGGGCAAACTAGAGGGACAGCTCCAGGCCGCGCTGCCCGCGCATGCTCCTTTCCGCGCGGGAGGGGCGGGGCTCCGGCCGCGCAGGCGCAGTCCCCGCCCGAGGCCGCGCGGGAAGCGGGATGGCGCGCACTGCCCTGGGCGGAAGGGGGCGGGGTGCGGCGCTCCGCGCCCCCCGCCCCGCCCTGCCCGCGGCCGCCGGCGGCGCATGCGCGGGCAGCAGCGGCGGCGGGTGGCGCCGTTGAGCGGCCCGGCGGGCGGGGCGGGGGCGCTGCGCGCAGGCGCGGTGGCGGCGGAGGGGAAGTGAGGCGGGCTCGTGCGGCGCCTTTTCCGGCGGTGCTGGCTGAGGGAGCGGCGCGGAGCGGAGCCGGCCCCGAGCCCGCGGGCGGCCCTGAGGTAACTGCCGGCGGCTGCTCGCCTCTCCTCTCCTTCCCCGCCCGCCGCGCCGCCCTGTCTCACGCTCTCTCCGTCCCTTTGCAGGCAGGACGCGGAGCCGCCGCCCCTGAGCCGGCATCCATGAGCTGAGGCGCCGGGGCGGGAGCCAAGGCAGGAGCCGGGCGGAGCCGCCGCCTCAGGCCCGGTGGAGGAGAGGAGCGGAGCGCGGCGCGGCCCTTCTTCCCGCGGCGCCCGGGCCGCACCGCCCCGCCAGGCCTCCCCTCACCCCCCCCCGCCCCGCTTCTTCCGTAGCCGCCCCATGCGCGGCCGGCGCTGAGCCCCGCCTGCCCTTGCCCTGACACCCTCCCGCCGGGCCGGCCCCGCTCCGCTTCGGCCCCCGCCCCGCGCGGGCTGCTCGGGTGGGTCGGTGCTCGCCCTCCGCTCCCCCACCCCCACCCCGGAGGCGCCGGGCCCCTTGGATGCCGCCGAGATGGGCAAGGTGCTGTCCAAGATCTTCGGCAACAAGGAGATGCGGATCCTGATGCTGGGTCTGGACGCGGCTGGTAAAACCACCATCCTGTACAAACTGAAGCTGGGCCAGTCCGTTACCACCATCCCCACCGTGGGCTTCAACGTGGAGACGGTTACTTACAAAAACGTCAAGTTCAACGTGTGGGATGTCGGGGGCCAGGACAAGATCCGTCCCCTCTGGAGGCACTACTACACGGGCACGCAAGGGTTGATCTTTGTGGTGGACTGCGCCGATCGCGACCGCATCGACGAGGCCCGCCAGGAGCTCCACCGCATTATCAACGACAGGGAGATGCGGGACGCCATCATCCTCATCTTCGCCAACAAGCAGGACCTGCCTGATGCCATGAAACCCCATGAAATCCAGGAGAAACTGGGCCTGACCCGAATCAGGGATAGGAATTGGTACGTGCAGCCCTCCTGTGCTACTACAGGGGATGGACTCTATGAAGGGCTGACATGGTTAACATCCAATTATAAATCCTAATGAGAGAATAACTATTTAGTCTACAAAGAATTAAAGAAAAAAAAATAACCCACATGGCTTTCCGGAAGAATGATTCTCTACTGAAAAGTAAAACAAAAGCATCCATAGGATTATGATCACCTTTCTCCAGTTACCACCCTTTCCTTCTGCACACTTGACTGGATTCCTGTTTTAACTCTTCTTGCTTGGCGTTAGGATGCTCTAATCTCTGAATGTGACACGAACACAAGCACTAGATGCTATGGCAGACTTCCAGCAAACAGGGGAAAGACACATTGTAGACTTGCTAAGTAACTTTTTTTTTTTCTCCTCTTGATAGTCCTTAAGATGGTTTGATTATTTTGGGGGATGGTTGGGGGAGGGGTACCATTTTCAGTGTATGCTTTCTGGTTCTACTTTTTTGATTATATTTTTTTTTTCTTCTATCACTTGCTGTAGATTGCTACTTTTTTGCATTCATGCAGAATATGTTGATAGATCTACTTCATCTAGTAAACTGAAAACTATTGCTTAAAATCAAACTGCAGTCTGTCTTTTTATATTAAGGACTTTTTTTAAAGTTCTGTTAATCTGTAACTAAATAGTGACTCTCAGTCTGTCTTCATATCTCAGACTAATAATGAAACGAATTCTTGCCTACAGTGGCAGATAGTGAGAATACCATTGTAACATGTTCAAAGTGCGTATCGGGCGTAATGCTAACTAGGTAATGTAAGAACTGCTTTGAAATGTCAGCTGTGAAGTTCTGAACCATACATCATGCATGAGGAAGGGATGCAAATAAGTTCCCCATACCACATAGCAACCATATAGCAAATAAGACATGAATGATGTAATAGTTCCAGGGTAGATACTGTTCAGTTCTTGTCTCGCATTGCAAACTGAAATGATGTTTAGCTGCAGTTTTTACTACTCGTGTCAGTCTCCGATTCAATGCAAGATAGGTTCCTTCCAGAAAAAGCAGCAATAACCTGTAAGCATTGCAACAAGTTTTATTTTCAATCACAGATGTTTAGGCAAAAAACTAGCACTGACTTGCCTGTCTTGCGATTGAGACAAATCGCTTTCATCTCAAGACAGTTGAAGCCATCTAAATCTTAAAAGGATTTCTGATTCTTTGACGTGCACGTAGTGGAGAACGAAATTTTACTTTTTTCTTTTCCATTTTGTAGACTTCCGAAGGGGCAAGTTCCGTGCTAAGCTTTAATTGAGCTCGGTCATTCTGACATGTGAATAACAGCCATTTTGAGGAAATCACTTATTGGTTTAGTTTTCCAAGACTCGACTGAACTCCTGCGAGTAGTTGCAGTCTTCGCCATCTGTCTCGGTAGCCGGTTGTTGCTGTAGTCCTGTAGGAAGGGAACTATGTTGGATGTCTGAAGCCCATTGAGTAACTACTAATGAGAGCGGGGAGGGGAGAGAGAGAGAGAGTATACGACTATGAATGTAAACTTCCATAATTAGTTCTTAAAGGGCAAGCAGCTCATTTGCCATATCACAGTTTGCAGATGTGACTGGCAAAAAAAAAAAACCAACAACCCACCCAGAAGAAGTATTAGTATAAAACCTCAATCAAGTGTTAATGCTGGGTGCAAAAAATGTTAAAGCAGCTGGTTCTTATTCAGCCTTAAGGATTAACTTCAGATTTCCTCAAGGAGTTAAACTCGATTGGGGAATTCTAGGAATGTATGCTACAAAACCAGAAGAAAATGGCTTTTTTTTGCTTTTGTGTTGGTTTTTTTTTCCCAGGGATACGAGTTTTACATGAAATTGGGGGCATTACACTACATTTCTGCAGTGTTGACTCTACGTGCTAAGTACATTGTATATGGAGCTCTTACCAAAGATGTATGGGAAGATAAAAATGCTGAATTCACTTCTGAAATTGAATGCTTTGGACCACTTAGAAGTTCCTTAGAATATAGTTCCAAAAGTCTTATCTTGATGTGGGTCGCAGATGGGACTGAGTGGGTTCTTGATGCCAGAAGATAGAGCATTGATTGCCTATAAGCCTTCCAAAGTTAAAGAGAGGCCGCAAAAGCTTTGTGCAGAATAACTCTTAAATCTCAGCTCTAAAGAAGAGGAGGGGAGATTTTTTTCCACTCAAGGCTTTTTGCCATTGGAATATCATTGCTCTATTTTCTAGCTTGGGGTTTTTTTTTCCTGTTGATGTAACTTAACAAATAACATGGTGGTATAAAGACTAAAAATACAAGAATATGGTTACTGTTTTCTTCTGGAGCATAAATAAAATAGCCAAGCACAAAGTAAATGCCTAAACTGGAAAACTTGAAGCTCTATTAATGGTTCTTGAACTTTCTTAAATCTATTCTCAGTCAACATGAAAACTTCAATAACTTCATTTTTCGTCTAAGTTGATTTACTGTGTTTTCTCTTCAAGCGCTGGGGCAGACTTCTTTGCTAGACTTTGCATTAAGTTGACTTCACAATTTTGTATTTCCTTAGTAACTTTGTTATTCTGTTTTTTGTAGGTGAAAGGAAACTGATTATGCTTCTGAATTTTTTTAATGTCTTTGGCGGGGGGGAGAAAAAGTTCCTGAAACATGTGGCAGAGACGTCAAAAATAAATGGCCATTGCTACTGAACAAAATATAAAGGTTTCACTTTGAACATGTCCTTTATAGGTTGTAGCTGAACCTCACCACGAACTAGTGGCTATCAGGCAGTAAACATAGCCTGTAGGATAAAGTGGCAATCTGTAAGAAATCCTGTGATTTAAAAACTAATCTGGAGTTGAAGTGCATCAATTTGTGTTCATGTGAATTTATGGAGTAAGTTTTGAATGGCGTTAATCGTGTCTGATAAGTGAATGAGTTTGTAGACTGTGATCTCCCTGACTAAAGTAAACAGGAATTTTGTGTTCTCAATATGGCTGTAGTGTTGGTAAAGAACTAATAAGCAGAAAATAAAGCAATTATACAGCGGAGCTCTCCTGGTATGTTACTTACATTTAATTACGAGAGAAACAGAAAGGAGCAATATGGTGCTGGAGTAGAGCGTTCTGCCGGCATAAAGAGGTCTCTGTTCTGTATCTCACAGTTTTGAAAGCCTGTCTGTAATTCCTTTGAGACTTAGATTAGCGACTATTTTTATAAGTGGAAAGGATGATACTTCTTTAATACTCCCACTTGCAGTTTAACAATCTTCAGCAAACTTTAGTGTGGAACTTACACTGCCTCGGTGCCAGCCCCGTGTAACTTGGGAAGGTGACCAGCTCCGTGAGAGGGCACGGAGGGACTGTCGCTGAGCAGGACGGCGCCGTGTTTCACAGAAGAAATTACTTGGTCGGAAAGGGAAGATACTAGGCCAGCATAGAAAACGCAGCGATGGACAAAAGGGTCGATGAGTGAATAGGGGTGCTTGTGGAGTGACAGATGTGAAGCTGGGACGTCTTTGGTGCCTGAATAGGACGCAAGCGAGCCGATGAAAGGCCCTGGGCAGGTGCAGCGGGGAATGCGTGGGGGGGCCGGGACCTGAGCGGCAGGCTGGGGCGCATGCAGCGGGCTACGGTTACTGCAACAGCTGCCGTCCTGCGGGCCCAAGGAGAGGAACCACCCACGGATCCCAGCCGGAACAGGGCTGTCGGGCTGCTCCTGCTCGGGCAGGGCCTTTGCTGACAGAGGGGACGGCGGAGGTTTTGAGGTAGCTCCCAGCACCCACAGCTGCAGGTGCGAGGCCGGGCGTCGGCCGCTCGGAACTGTCTTCTTGTTGCAAAGCTTTTGGGAATCGCCAGGAGACGTGATTCGGCCAGGTGGGAGTACCTGGGTGCAGGGGCGGGGAGCCCACCGCAGCTGCAGTCCTCCGCAAAGCCTTTTTATTCCAGGGTGTTTAGGCTAGGCGCTGTGTACCTGAATGTCAGTTAAGGGTGTGGCTGTGTAAATGAACTTACTCTGACTTAATTAAACGACATGGAGTTTGTAGACAAGGCTCCAGAAGAGTAAACTCATGTCTCTTTCATTGTAGTAGTTAGTCATTTTTCAAAATGTCAGCACTTATCATTTTAAATCGGACTATTGTTACAGCAGCAGTTAGCGTGACTCCCGAGAGCACCCTTCCCGACTCGTGCCGTGACTCACTCTGCAGCAGGGCTTTTTTCCCCAGTCACAGGGCCGCAGTCCTCATGGACAGGGTTTGGAAAAAACGTGCGTGCCACCCCTAATTGGAAATTAACCCTGCTAATACAATAGTCCTCCCAAAGGAATGTCTCTCGGTTTAAAAAAAATATTTGCATCGTCAAAACAGCTGCCTGCAAGATCTGTGATAGCCGGTGGCTTCGCTGATGGACCTGAGCGTTATTTCCCTTATCGCTGGGAACCGGGAACGGGAGAAGTGACTGCTGGGAGCGGAGAACTTGCTCTGGAGCGTGGAAGCAGCCTTGGTGTGGGCACTGTGACTCAGACTTCCCATTAATGCACGGTTGTGCTTTTTATTTTGGATTTGTTTCTAATATCTGTCCAGCCTGAAGGGCTCAGTATGTGGAATCTGAAATCACCTCAGCGTTTTCTGGGGGAAAAAAAAGCTTTCCCCTCGCCTTGGGGAGACACGTCAGCTTTCAGGGGCTGTTGGTGAGTTAGTGGCATCTCCGCTTACTGACTGTTCCTCTTCGATGTCCTAAGCACGACTCCGGCACTGATGCTGCTCACGTCTGTAAATTTCAGAATTACGTCTAAGCAGACGCTTTCAGGACTTCAGGCCGAGGTGGATGACTTGAGCACCGCAATCCATCTCGCTTTCAAAATTTGGAGCACCGCGAAGAGCAGTGTAATTTTAGCCCTGCCGTCAGTTCTGAAGGGGTGAAGCGGGTGAGTCAGAGCCCCGTGTGCTCAGCAGCGAGGGGTGCGTCCCCGTCAAGCGCCGGGAGCTTGCGTGAAAGGTGGCTTTTTATAGGCGGTAAACTGGGTATGTGGTGTATTGTCCAGGAAGTCGCTCTTCTCTTGCTTAAGAACAGGTATCTCTGGCCTCCTTAAAAAGGAGAGGAGGGGAAACAAAAAAAAGATGATGTGAGTCATCTGCCGAGTTCTCCAGCCTCAGAGTCTCACAGCAGTTTAACAGGCTCAGGCCCTTGCTTCGCCTCAAGAGAAATGTTTTGCCTTCCAGAGGATGCACTTCACTCCTCTGTTAGTGGCTCCTTTAGTCGCGTCTTCTAGGACAGCATTAGTTAGAAAAAATACTTACGCAGGATTTCATGGGCGTCTGTTTTGTGAGAGATGGAAATTGATAACGCTTGAAAATTGATAACACTTGAAACGCCTTTTTTTCCATAGGAGTATTCAGAGGAGTGCAGCCTTGAGGGAGAACCCCTAGCAACTCCTGGCTCAGTATAGGTGCCCTTCAGCTGCCCTTCAGACTTGGTGAAAACTCACTCCGTGGTTAAAAAGAGAAGAGGAGGAAGCCGAGGTGTAGATAACAGGCTGAACTCCTGAACTTGTTTCTGCGTCTGTGCCTAGAATGGATTCCTTGTTTGAAATATAATGGGGGTAACGCTGCCTGGGCCAGGCACCGGCTTCATCCCCAAGTTTCTTTCTGATGGAGCGGGAGGGGAGGTTTTCTCTCCCATCATTGCAGGAGATGAAAACTTGTGGAAAGCTGCAGCCAAACGCTGCGTTGCATGCTGACAGTTGTTTGGCTGTGTTACGGGGGTGCACTCTTAATTCACGTTTTGGAGAAGGGGGAGTAAAAGACCTCGAGGCAGCTTACGCTGCGCTCGGCTGTCCTACGCTGGCCCTCGGTCTCTGCAGTTACAGGAGAGTAGGACAGGCGGGGTGGGCTGGCTGGCAGACCTCAGTGGCGAGGGAAGCATTTTCCCAGGCTTAACTAGGACTATTTGAGAAGACTATATTGCTCTTCGCGTGCCTGAGCTGCAGCGCTGCTTGTCCCCGAGCGCGCGAGGGTCCGTCAGAGGAAGGTACATCGTGGGGAAAGGCGCAGGCGGCCAGCCTCCAGCACCCGCCTGGATGGTCGCTGCTGGGGACGGAGAGGAGTGGAGGAAAGCGTCCAGGGCCCACACCAGCCCTGAAATACCTCTGGCGTTCATTTGAAGCTGGTATTCGAAGAACAAACTCGTTACACAAAGGGCGGGAGCTATATGGGTTTGCAGCGCCGGGGTAAGGCTGCAAGGTGGACCCGACACCGGTCCCGGCGCCTGGTGCTGACAGCTTCTAACTTGGAAGTAAGGTTTGCTTGGCGTACTTTCTCAGAAGGAGACTTTGCACTTTGTGCGCGTGGAACGTGGGATTGCGTAGTCCTCGTGCTGTTAATATTTGCAGTTTTTGCCCTGAGGAGCTTTCTACATTTTCCTTTTGAGAGCAGGGGGCTGTTGTGGAGCAGGCACTAACCCCGTGGCTGTTAACTTTCAGCTGCCGCCCATCCGCGGACCAAGTTGCGCTCGTGCAGTTATCCCATTAGCTTAACATCTGCCAGAACGCCCTTTCCCCACAGGGGCTGGATTAGTCTGGAACTGACCCAGCTCTTCGGGAAGCTTTTCCTATCACGTACTTGTGGCTTTCAATCTGCTGCCCTAACTGTAACCATACCCAGTGCCCGTCTCTCACCCTAGAGCAGGAAGCTTTTGCAAGCAAGGCAGTGATTTGGCTCTACTTTTCCCTCCGAAGCAAGTCTGTCTGTTTAAGTGTACAAATTCCATCGTGTTTAAATGTTCAAATTACATCCTACATATCACATAGGTACTCGTATTTTTGATCTAAAGGATTGTTTCGGCTGCGATGACCTGCATTGGACTGGTTTTCACGTCAGCACTGAAAATAAAAGGATCTCAAGGGGGAGGCGAGGGGCAGCGGCAGGACAGACGCTGCTGGTGTACTTGATTTCTTCTTGCTGCCTGATACAAAGGTTCGGGACAAACTTCCCCAGCACCTGCTAGCTGGAAGATGAGCCAAGCTCAGCAAGGGCTGACGCGAAAGTCGCTGGCGACCAGCGCTGCATTGTGGAAGGCGTTGAATCGCTGCCAACGAGCTGTCCCTGGATCTCGCTCTGGCTCATCTTACAACCTTGGACTAGTTAATGAATTCAGAGTCCTCCAGCCTTTGCCTCCAAGCATCTTGAGTATGTGGCGTGTGTGAGCCAGGGTCACCGTCAGCCGGGCTGGGACGCGGCTGCCCGGGCACTGGCGATGTTCCTGGGCTGCTCCTGCCCGTCTCCTGCAGCTGCAAAGGCACATTTTTGCCTCAGACCTGCTTCTGGCCGCTGTGCTGCAGCTTTCTGGCCCTCTTTAGGGAGGGATGGAAATATTTCAAACCAGGGTAGTGATGTGTTCTCCCTTAAATAATGCTGTCTGCAGCCTTGCAGCTCCAATCTCAGGATCTCAGCTCCTGCCTTACCTGTTTGGCTGATACCTAATAAAGAAATGTTCTGCATTTTCCCCTTGGTATGAAGTTACACTCTTAAACACAGTACCAAAATGTCCTAACTTTTGTTTCCATCGTGGACCTTAATGATTTACGAAGGGGGATGCATCCCCCCCGTGAGGACAGGCTACAGCTTTTCACCTTGTTTGAAATTGCACATGGGTTTCCTTCAACCAAGGCCCCCAGGTCACAGCCTGAAACCCCTTGCTCCAATGCAATGCTTGCTTTTGCTCATGGTTGCTCTTCACCGTGCTGGTGTCCTCCCAGCCCCGCTGTGCCATGGCCGTGCTGGGGGGGAGAAGGGTCTCCGTGGCTTCTCCTTCCCCTCTCATGCGCTGCGGTGGCTCCCAGTCCTCCCGGAAACGCTCTAAGTAGTGAAACTGGTTAATCACGTTGACGCTGAAGGAGTGCTGGCATCCAAGCGGGATCTGTGGATTAACTCGTTCCACCCGGTGTTTGCCAACTTCTTGGCAGCCTGATGCATTATTCAGCGGCTGTGCTGCTTTCGGGCCTTCGGAAAAACTGGAGCTTCCCAACACTTGAGGGTTTTATGAATTGACGTCTCTCCTCCGAAGCTCGCAGCTTCCTCCTCTCTTGGATTGCTAATGAACCCCAGGCTGCTTCACGCCGAGACCTGGAATATTTTGCTGCCGGTTCCCATAGTCTGGAGAGGAGGCTTATGGCAAGCAGGCTTACTCCTGAGCTCTAACCCACCTCCCAGCAACTGCCTTTAAAAAGGAAGGTGCTATTTAAGGCATCGGATCTGTGGACATGTTTAACATCTGCCAACTCCCCGGCATCCCCAGGTTGCCAAAAATGTGCGCCGTGGCACCAAGGAAGGCTCCGGGACAGCCGCGCCGCAGCTGCGTGGGTACGAACCAGCCTGCTTACAAACCTGCAGTTCAAGCCAGGGCACTTGCAGATGACAGATAGGGAGGGTGAGGTGACTAATGAAGAATAAATATCCTGTTGCGCCCTCCTCGTAGGCAGCGATGTCTCAACGCACCGACGGCAGATACGGGGCGGTGGGAGGGGAGGCACAGCCGGCTCCGTCAGCCCTGGTTTTCTTTTGCCTCCAGGTGTAGGAGAAAATGGGGAAAGGCAGAAGCTGTCATGGCTGGGATGCTCCTGGGGCAGGCAGGGGATGGGGGAAGGGATGGGGGCTGCGTGGAGGGTGGCAGGGACGGGAGGGTGACAGGTACCGGGCAGAGAGGCAGAGCAGTGCCTGGGGGGAGGCTCTTCTTCCTCAAACGGGTTTATTTCCATTGGTTTCAATGGAAAAACTTGGATTGCTGCATCCTTCCCTGTACTGCAATGACACCTTTGAGTTTATGCCAGTGGAAGGCGTTTGCAGGACCATCAGGTCCGAGATGACAATTTTCCATCTTCTCTGATTTTTTTCAAGGTACTGCAGAGTTGCTGTTGTCAAAGCCTGTTCCCTGTTTCGGAAACATAATTGAAATTATGCAAATACCGGTGCGGCACCGGTGAGTGACTGATGCGCTTAACGCCCCGGCACAGCACCGCTCCGACGTGAAGCTGTTTTAGCATGAAAGCCCTGCGCCGGTCGGGGGGAGGCTGGGGGCTCACCCTGCTCCTGCCACGGCTCCTCGTCCCACCGGCGCCTGCGCCCAGAACCTGATCCTGCTCCAGCGATGCTCAGAGCGAAGCGCAGAGCTCGCTGCATTCATGCCGAAACACCCAATGCTTGGAGCAGCGACACTGTTGCTCGGCCACCCTGGTGTTGCCAAAAGCCACGGCGGTCGGGGCCCGGGGCTGTGTTGGGGGCACGGGGTGGCTGAGGTTGTGCCACGCTGACACAGGGCGCCGTTCGGTGGGACCAGAGAGTGGAAGCTGGAGCACGAGGCTTGAGGGACCAGAGCAAAACTCTCCCCGCGAGGCTGCTCTTTGGGTTGCAACCCTGCTGCCCTCCAGAAACCCCACCCTGCCCCGATACGTGGTGGGGTACGAGTGTGGGGATGGTGCCTGGATCCGGTTACGGTTCAGACCTGGGATATGGTTGCGGCATTGCCCTGCCAACCCGGCCCCGGGAGGGAGCGAGCCCCGGCTGGGTGAGGTGCTCTCAGTCACCCGTCGGCTGGGCAGCACCGAAGCTGCGCCGGTGCTTTGCACCTCAGCTGCGACGGTCAGCGGCGGGAGAGGTGATGAATAAAGTCTAGGCTTGTAGGAGAAGCTGGCTGGGTGGCATCTTGATAGTGCTCTTGGAGCAGGATGCTGGGAGCGGCTGCCGATGCAAAGGCAGGCCCTCGTGGTGCGCAAAGTCCTTCTGCAGAGAGATTTGCAAGAGGGAGGAGGATTTTGCCAAAATAAAAGAGCTTCCCCCCCACACCCATCTAGGCCTTTCCAACCACGCGTCCCTCAGCAGTTCCTCTTTTAGCACCGCGTCTCCTGAAAAAAAAAAGAAAAGTGTTGACTGCAGCTTTTCTGGAGGCTGCAGCGCTCTCGCGTCGGCTAATGCACAGCTTTTCCCCGGCCTCTTTCCCGCTGTGGTTCTTAGGCTGAATGCAATCTTTTCCGGTCTGATCGCATGGCCAAGGAATGTATGTGCATATACAGTGTGTGTCTGGAGTAAGTTAAGTGCCAACCGTGAGGCTTTTGCGAGCAGCACGGAGGAAAAAAAAATGATGCCCAAGTTCCTGCTTCCTCAGTTCCCTTTGGGTTTGGGACGTCGACCTGGCAGGCAACGGGCTGCTCCGTCCCGACCTCGGCGTCTCCGCCTGCGTCGCGGGTGCGCGGCAGCGATTTCTGCCTCTCCACGGTCAATAAAATCTTTGCCAACTGGAACAAAAATATTAAATCCGGTTGGCTTGGAAGGTAATGCCGGCTAATAAATAAACGGGGTTGAAAAAAAAAAACCCTGGGTGATCCAGCATCACAAACAAGCATGTCATTCAGCGCTCCCTGCGAGACACCACGGGAGGGTGCGGAGGGTGACGATAGTAATTAAGAAAGCAATTAATGCTAGACGTGAAGCTGCCTCCCAAAGACACAAGGAAAGCAAGACTACAGCTGTGCTGGCATCGCTTGTCCTGGCAAAGACCCTGCCCGTGCTGGAAGGGGGGGGTTGCACGTGGGGTGTTCGTTTGCGGGCTCCTGGTCCATATTCCGGGAGGAGCACCAGGTCGGGGGCTCGGCACCCCCCAGCGGGTCCAAAACCTCTCCATCAGCTTCGGTGGGATCTGTGCTGCCCACTCCCTCCCACCGAAACGTGGCTGGAAAATGCCAACTGGGGCATCTCTTCCCCGCTGCCAGGGCCGGGTGATCCAGCGCAGCGGTGTGAGCTCCCCGAGCATCTTTCCACACCAGCTGCTTTGTCAGCTTGAAGCTCTTGGAAAAAAAAAGAGCAGGGTGATGTTTCTGTAGCGGAGCCAACATCTAACGCGCTCAACTTGGCTGCGGTCCGCGCGTGGGGCCGTGGTCAGGCACAGCGCTGGATGCAAAATGCCTTTAAATGTAGATCTAAATTAGATCTAAATCTAATTCTGCACGCTGGGGGTGAGCTCACCCACCCCCTGCTCCGCACTGCTGGCGGCAGAACGTCACGCTGCTGGAGACGGCCGCTGGAGCCCGGCGCAGCCGCACCAGCATCGCTTTTGCCAAAAAGCATGTCGGAGGGTCTCCGTGCATCCCCGACCCAACCCAGTCCCTGCAGCGACAAATGAAACCGGGGTAGAGTGGCTGGGAAAGCCAGCGGCAGGGCAGCCGAGCGGGGACGCGGCGGGGGGACCTTTTCTGCACCCACTCCTGCCCGTGGGCGTCCGTCTGGTTTTTATATTCACATCTCCCAACCTAATGTCCTGCTGGCAACAACATGCAAACTGCCCAAATGCTGCTTTCTGCCTTTGCACGCTGTAAGTGAAAGCGAAAAAAATCCCAATGACTGCTGCTAGCTTAAATGGCAAAGGTTTATATATATAAATAAATTGCGAAGGTTTATCTACATTGGTGTTCGATGGATCCCCAGCTAAAAGCATCCCCTTCTTGAGCTACTTAACCACTGCCGGTGTCTGCAGGGAAGCTGGGACTGGCTAAAACCCTGGAGGAGACGGGGACGTTCGTGAGCCAGGACTGCAGAGCCCAACCTGGTCCTCCCCAGAGTTCCCAAACCTGGGGCTGGTGATGCCTGTTTGGACCCGGTGTTTTACTCCGGGGCAAAACCTTCGCACTCAGCACCCCCTTTTTTGCTTAAGCTAAAGCCCCTTTATGCTGCCAGATGCTGCTGGGGGGGTCATGGCAAGAAAAAAGGGCTCTGACGTGGCTCCTGGTGCGGTCGGGTGATCTTTTTGGGCAGACACACCATCCTCGCTTGGTTTGTGGGAGACGCAGGGACTGGAGCTGGGCGCTTCTGCCCTTTCTGTATGTGAGTGTGAAGCCTTGGGAGCACCCCCCCATCTCAGCAGCTCTGTCTTCCTGGCACCAGCCCCCGTCTTCCCAAAATATCCCCTCCACAAAGCTCTCACAGCTCCGACTGCCCCGACAGCGTTTGCAGGGCGTTGCCTGCAGGCCTTTCCACTGAATTATATATAACACTTGGGTTTGGGGTTTTTTTTTTTTTTTTTTTGGAAAGGAAATCTGTTGCCAAGCAATATAGCTGTGGCCCTGCTTTTTCCTCCCAAACCAAGAACCTAAAAGCGCATGTACGTCTGCAACTATCTGACACGTCTGAAATGGGGTCGCAGGAGGCTGGATCCCAGGTATCTGGTGGAAAAGCTGCTGGTGGGGTTGGGAGAAGGTTTCCCTTTCGTTTTTCAGAGGCTGCAAAGTTGGAAGTAGAGAGTTGTTTGAGCCTGGAGGGTGCAAGAGATATGGGGGATCCTGAGAAAGCCTAAGGGGTCCCGCGGGGAGGGCAGCAGCCAGCTCTCCCCATGGTTTTACACCCGGCGTGTGTACAGTCTCCTGGACAGCACGTCGGGTGAAAACATTGGGTTTTCCCCCAAAAGAAGGGTGTTGCGATGCGTGGACCAGCCCCGGCACGGAGCCGTTGGGCGGGGAGGAGGAGGGGTGTCAAATCTCAGCGCCGCAAAGCTGGAGAGCAAACGTCAGCACCCGCAATCACGCCGCTCCTCCATCAATGGCGCCCACACGATGCCGGCGGGTGTAGATTAACGAGAGAGTCAATATTGACCCAAGTCCCACACTTGGGAGGCCGACAGCGCCCGTTTGCCTCCTTGGGAAAGCTCTGGTGGGAATGACGGCACCGACCCCGTGATTGACTTTGGCCCTGGTGCTGCCGAGCATCGCCCGCGCCGCAGCCCTGGTTTCGCGTCAGGCACAGCCAGGCTGACGCCCCAAAACACAACTGCAGGACGGTTTCGCCTCGCAGCAAACCGGAGGGATACCACGTTTTCCTGATTTTTTCCCCAGCTGTTCGGCTTCAGAGGGAAATCACACCAGCGTGCTTTCCTCATTAACCGCTGTCATATTTTCCAGACAGCGCCTCAGTGTGCAAGGCTGTAAATTAGAGTTCTTCTCCTTTCTCAGCTGAGGTTGCTTAAGGAGCTTAGATTTAACGGGGTGCCAGCGAACCCCCGGTTCCCACCCCTGGGCCTGCAGAGGCACTGGGATGCCCCGTCCCCCAATGCCACCCGTCCCCCACCACATCTTCCCCTCTTTTATCTCTCGAGCGTGCCTCGCACACAACGCGCAGCTAAAACGAAAGCAAGCGAGGTCGGTGGTGCCAGCAGCCTGCGGGATGCGGCTCTGCAAGCTCCCCGTACCTGGGGCAGGCTGCGATGGGGGGCAAAAAGACACTGAGCCCAGGAGCAAACCCCAGTCTCGGCACAAGGATCAGCTGACGGTGCCGAGGGTTTCGCCAGCCCGGGTGTGTGCGCGAAGGCAGGCTGTGATTTGCATCACCAGATCACAAGTTGCTTTTAAAGGATGTGACCTAATTAAGTTTCAGCTCTTTTTAATATGATTTTCATAGTCACACGGCTTTTTTTGACCTGTGTAACCAGCTGTCCCAGCAGGCATGTTTTGGGTTTGGAAGTGGAAGAGGAGAAAAACATCTAAATTTCTTCTGGGAGTGGCTGGGACCCCAGAGGTGAACCCCAGAGTCCCTCCAGAGCCCCTCTCTGCTCCCAGATTTCACTCCCCATCGTGAAGCTGATGGGCTCGCGGGGCTCTCCCCATCCCTGCAAAACAGGGGGCTCTGCAAAAGCTTGGCTGGAGGGGGGCTCAGCAGGCAAGGGGCTCCCAGGGCTGGCAGCAAGCGCTTTTCTTCCCCAAACCAGCCGATTTGTGCAGAAGTTTGCTTCGCAAGAGGGGGTTTTTAAAAATTATTTATTATTCTACTACTTTTGGTGTTTAGGGCCAAAAAAGCGGGTTTCTCACTGCACCGTGCTCCCTCCCCATCCCAAATACCACCCTGGCCTTTGCTGTCAGCCCAGCGATAGGCTCAGTCCAAAGCTGGGCGACCAAGAGGCTGCGAGAGCTGGAAAAATAGATCACTTTGGTGGATCCAGCAGCACATGTTGGACTGCAAACCAGAGCAAGCCGCTTGCATCCCAGTTCCCATGGCTCATGGTGCAGAGGGCAACCCGGTTCTCCCATCCCTCTTCCCGGCGTGCCCTAAATCCGGCCATTCGGCCGGATTTAGGGCACGCCGGGAAGAGGGATGGGAGAAGTTGGGGTGAATTGGGTCCCCCCCCTGGGCCAAGCATCCTTCCCAGAGCTCAGTGTTGGGTCTTACACGAGATGCCTCCAGCCAAGACGGATCCCATCAGGGCTCCTAAGCACAAGGCGAAGCCAACCATCCCTTGCCACCTCCCCAGAGCCTTTTAAACCCCACCAAATATTGCTTTGAGTCTTCATTTTCCCCTCAGGAATGCCAGGGGAGGGCCCGTTCACCAGCGAGGGTAATGCATGTCCCTGGGGAGGGCATCCCGGGTGTTTTTTTGGCTGGATGAGCAGAATATCCTGCGTTTCCCTGTTGCTATGGCAAGGGTGAGAGCCGGGATTTTTGTGCATGGGTTGGTAAATCGAGCCCGTTCTGCACGGCTGATTTGCCCTCCAATTAAGGGCATTCTTCACTTCCCCTCGCAATTAGCATAAAGAAAACCAATTAACTCCTGCACCGTGGACGCTGAGCGCCGCTTTCCGCAGCGTAAAACCCTGCCGCTCTCCCACATTTCGCTACAGTCAAAAAACTGTTGGCGAAAGACATTTGTCAGGCTGAAAGCAGACCCCATGCTGACAGCCGGTGCACGCCGGCGTGCGGCACCGCAGCCACGTGTTGCAGCCCGGTCCCTAAGGGAAAGCCTGGTTTTGCCCCCGGTGAATCACACTCTTGGCTTTGCCAAAGCCCACTGATGTTGAGATTCGGCTGTGAACTGGGGATTTGGGTGTAAAAGGAGATTTCTTGAAGCTTCCCAGCCATCCTCAGGCATGCCAACACCTCCGTCTCCCCTCTGCCACCACTCCTGGGCTGTGGCGGCCGTGGGGCAATGCCGTGCCGTGGCGTTCACTTTGCCAAGCACCCGGAGCAAACCAGCGGCGGGTACAAAGGCCACCTCCACTTCCCCCTGACCCCTTCTGCCACTAGTCCTCCTTTTTTTTATGGCTGAAGCTGGCTGGGAGCGTGGCACGGGCTCGGCCGCAGGGTTTTACCTGTCCTGCCGCTGCTCTTGCGGTGTGCACGCCCCAGCGGCTACGCCCGTAATCCCTGCCATGAGGTGCGGCAGGTATTACCTGTTCCTGGACTGCTCGAACTTGCCCTGCATGGCTCGGGCTGTCCCGAGCAGCTCCCCGCCTCCCCCAGGCCCCCCCAAGATGAATTTGGGTCTTGCACGGCCAGCTTGTCAGCTGCTGCTTCTCCGGCCAGCAGCAGCTTTGCCACCCCGGGCAGCGGGACGGCGGCGGCAGGGACGAGCTGTGCTCTCTCTCCAGTCTCCCAAAATAAATACGGGAGGACCTTCCTGGTGGGAGAGGACGGCAGTGCCCTGCGGAGATAAAGGGTGACCGGCGACATGGTCTGACCTGGCTCCTGCGGCACCGCTGAGTCCCCGGGATTTGCCTCCGGGATTCCCTGTCACTGCCGCAACACGTTGAATTTGCCTGACCCATGCTTCATTGCAGGGGCCACCCCGGGCCACCCCAGCCAGCCTCTGAGCAGGGAGGTGACTTCCAGCTACCATACTACATGGCTCTCTCGGCTCCACCGGCTTCTCCTGAATTTCGGTTTCCCAAAGGAGCGGCCATGCTCGTCCCAGCCGCCGCACTCCGGCTGGTTTATCAGCTCCCAGCTGAGCCGGAGCGGAGCCGGTGTCCTCCCCAAGCCCAGCATTGCCCAAAATCCCAAGTGCCGGCACCGCTGTGCCCCCGCTGAGGGATGTGCCCTGGGCAGCGGGACAGGCGGCTGCCCATCATCTCCTCCCTCCATGGCAAACCCCAAAAGGGTTGCAGGGGGGGCTCTCAGGCCCCCCACGCCGTGGCTCAGGGCATTTGCTTTCCTTGGGCAAGTTTATCTCATCTGGCGCCAGGGGCGAAGCAAACCCCTCGCCTTGCTCAAGAGGAAAGGAAACAGCCGCCCTCGATGACGTGCGGCCTCATGCAGCCCCCTCCCTTTGGCACAGTTTGGGGGGGGGCTTATCCATGCCACGCACCAAAAACTGCAGCAGTGACTTGGGTTTGGGTTTTCTGGGGGCTATTTTAACATGAATTAGGTGCCCCTGGGTCTGGGGCACTGTGTGTCCCCCTGGGTTGGGTTGCCCCGATGGGTTCCTGCCGCAGGGAGCAGCCCTGCAAGCTCAGAAGCAGGACAGCCAAAGCCCAGAGTGTTCAGGGCGCTCATTTCCACCTCAGTCCCTTTATGGGACATTTTTGGTGTTTTCCCCCGACTGGGAAGCTCCGAGCTGCTCTTTGTCAGCAAGAAATGGGAGCAAAAAGCACAGCTCCTTCCCGAGGGCTGCTCCCCATTCTGCCTTGCCTCAGGGTCCCCATTTGCTTTGGAGACCCCCAGCCCCAGGAGCTGACCCTGTGGGTACGGTCAACACCAGCAGCTAAACAGGCTCAAAAAGGGCTGCACAGAGGATGTGCCTGGCTGCTATCAAATACCGCAGGACATCGCCGGGAAAGGACGGCTCCATCGTTGGTTAGTGGCTGTTGGGTGGGTTTCAGGAGCTGGCGCTCTGTTTGGAAGGGGGACACGGCCCCTTCCCATCGCTCGGCGGTGGACAGAACAGCTTCCTTCATGCAAAGGTGCCCAGAGCATCCTTCATCCCTGGCGCCGAGCCCTCAGCCTGAGCAGAGCCCAGAGGTTTGTCCATGGAGAGGGTGAACCCCGTGGGCCACCGCACCCGTCCCCAAGGGCCACCCGCGACGCTGCAACAAGCGCTCACACCGACTGTCCTGAACAGGACGTCGAACCCCGTCCCTCAGCCCCCACCAACAATCCCCCGGGACAAGAGACCCCAAGGGCAGCTCCCACCCCCGCCGGTAATTCCTCCCCTGCGCCCTAATCCCCAGCCCTTCTGTCACAGCGGCCAAATCCAATTAACCGTGCAACGATCACGCTCCACCCTCCCGGCCCAGCGGGCGTTCAAACAGAGCTGGCAACGCGTCCGCGGCGTGTGGGGACTCTCCGTGGGGTCCCTCGGGGACGGGTGCTGCAGGACGGCACTGCTGGGGCTGGAGAGGAGCCATCCCTGCCCTTTAGTGGGGTTTATCCCACTTATTTTGTATCAGGAATAGCGTGGCCAGCAGGCCTGGGGCAGTGATCGTCCCCTGTACTGGGCACTGGTGAGGCCGCACCTCGAATGCTGTGTTCAGTGTTGGGCCCCTCACTACAAGAGAGACATTGAGGGGCTGGAGCGTGTCCAGAGAAGGGCAACGGAGCTGGGGAAGGGTCTGGAGCAGAAGTCTTAGGAGGAGCGGCCGAGGGAACTGGGGTTGTTCAGCCTGGAGAAAAGGAGGCTGAGGGGAGACCTCATCGCTCTCTACAACGCCCTGAAAGGAGGCTGGAGAGAGGTGGGGTCGGTCTCTTCTCCCAGGTGACAAGTGATGGGACGAGAGGAAATGGCCTCAAGTTGCGCCAGGGGAGGTTTAGACTGGATATTAGGAAATTTTACTTCACCAAAAGGGTTGTCCAGCATTGGAACAGGCTGCCCAGGGAAGGGGTTGAGTCCCCATCCCTGGAGGTATTTAAAAGACGTTTGGCTGAGGTGCTTAGGGACATGGTGTAGTGGTGGGCTTGGCAGTGTCAGGTTTACGGTTGGACTCGATGATCTTAAAGGTCTTTTCCAACCTCTACGATTCTGTGATTCTGTGATTCTATCCCCCCAAGAAAGGACCTTCTGACAGCCGGGAGGTGCGCCTGGGCAAGGCAGTACGTGAGGGAGGGGAGGTGGTCTGGGGCTTGTGGCCATCGCTCCGCTTGGGGTGACTCTTTTGGCCCATTTTCCCAGTTGGCTTGGCTGCGGCACCGGCTTCCAAGGCACCACTCCAACCAGCAGTGGTACGGCAGCCATCACACCCATGCGGGTCTGACTCGGCCTCCAAGACCCGCTGGCCTTTTGCACAGGGTTCGCCACGAGCCTCCGCGCTCTATTTCACATGTCCGGTTGCAGAGGAAGATGCTCTGGTCCTCCTCCGGCCCGGCACGGGAGACGGCTGAGAGCGGGAAAGATGCTCTCCGACCTGGCCATGCTCCCAAGGCCGCTGACGGCTTTTCCCACGATCCAATTTGCAAAAAAAAAAAAAAGCTTGTGATGGAGGTACTGTAAATGCAGGACGGCCCCGACGAACCCCCACCAGGAACAGGGTGCAGCCAAACAAACAGCCCAAATGTTTGTATTTGCAGCCTTTGCCGGGGCAGCGATGTGGATGAACTCGAGCTGCAAGACTGGGATGTGAAATCAGATATTTTTGGCATGGCCGAAGCTCGTGGGACAGAAAGGAGGAGTGGTGCAAGGGGAACTAGAGGGCATAAAGGCAGCGCGGCGCTGGGAAGGGGCTTTGGTGGGGAGCACCAGGGATGTGCCGCTGCGGAGACGCTGCTTTTCCGGGCATAGACTGGGGGAAAAGGTGCAAAAATGATGGTTGGCCCCAGGCGGCCGCAGAAGTGCCAGGCAGCACTTAAAATCAAACGGAGGAATGCGTGGAGGTGGAAGCTGAGTCCAAGGGGACGAGGTTCGACCTGGCCAGGGGACAGCGGAGGGCAGTGCATCGGCCACCGGCAGCTGCTCCAAGACCTGAGCTAATGTTTAGCTTTGGACTTTGCCAAGTTGTCCAAGGGGCAAAGGAGGATGAGGGCAGGAGACCTGTGCGGGGCGGAGGGGGGCTGCCAGCCGGCGTGGAGCTCAGGGCCAGGGCTCCTGCACGAGCTCTGGGGTGTGATTTCGGGGTGTAATTTCTACCAGTTTGGTCCTGGCTCAGCGGGGGGACGTTTGCTGACAAGGCCTTGCTGAGCTCCCCCGTTTAGCTCAGCTCTTCATATGACGCTCAGCCCTTCCTGATTTATTTTACTCCCGGCACGCTGGGCTCCAGAGGGGCATTTGCAAGGGCTGCACTAAGGGGACATTGTCACGGAAAGGGCGAGGAGCCTGGTGGCATTGCTGACGAGGCTGCAAAAGTGTCCCCAGCGCTGGCACAGGGCTGAGCCCGTCCCGCTAGCCTGGATAACCCACCCTGGGAGGTGCCTCGTCTCTATTTAAACCCCTCTCTCCTGGGATGTTATTAAGGACGTGTCTATTAAATTGCTCTGTGTCACTTCAGCGTGGCTCGTCCCCATCACCACCCGCACTCCCTGGGCAGCTCTCGTTTGACCGCGGCTGCACGTTTCCTCTCCATCCCCATCGCCTTTACCCTGCAGCATTCCAGACCTCGACATTTTGAGTTTTGCCTTGCCGGGCAATTTTGCACAGCAACGTTTTCCAATCCCAGATTATTCTAATGACACCGCCAAAGAGCTAAAAATAGGAGAAAAGCATTTTCTGCCTCTCCCCCACCAGCCGCTGCCGGGAACGTGGGGACGGCGCCGGCAGCAGGAGCCTCCGAGGTGTTTGCGGAGAGCGTTTGGAGAGTATCACAACTCCCTTTTCCTTTCCCAGCCGTGGATCTTTAAATATCTGGCCCAAATCCACACGAGCCTGTAGCTGCTTAACTCTTGCTTTGCATTCAAATCAAAAGGAAATCGGGCACCTAAATTGGGCTGGCCGAGGAAACGGGGCGGTGGGTGCGAAACCGCCCCGGGGAGCTCCTGCAGGAGTGGCTCAGCCGTGGCGTGGACGGGGTGGTGGGGACAGGGTGTCAGGACCCTCCCGGCTCCCGTGGGGACCTCCCGGCTCCCACGGGGCTCACGGCACCCGCCTGCCCTGTCCCACTTAGCTCCTTCTCATGCCACAGCCCTTGGAGGTCCCCAGGTCCTGTGTGCGGTGGAAAAGGCTGTGAGCCAAGGCAGGAAAGCAGCCCCTGAACCCACGCTGCTCTCCCCAAAATGGTGCGCTCCCCCAAAATGATGCACATCCCCAAAAAGTTATGCACTCTCCAAAAACCAGCCGCGTTGGATTTAGCACCTGAACATGCTTGGCGCGGTGAAGCAGCGGCCAGGGGACGGCTGAGCGGTGCTGTCCGCCATGGATGTCCCCCCAAGGAGGGATGTCACCCAAGGGGGCACGTGGAAGGGGATGGAGGCAGCCCCAAGGCAGGGGTGTACAGGGATGTGCTGCTTCCCCAAATGTGGCTTTTTGGAGCTTTTGCCTCCCTGCTGCACGCCCAGCTGCCAGATTTACCTCTGCCTGATGGCGTCTCGCTCACGAGCTCGTACTCTGCCCTGGTTTGGGAGCAGCGGATGAGCCGGTGTCAGTGGGAGGGAGAGCCCAAAGCCCCTCCTGGGATGCCCCGCTGGGCACGAAGGCTTTCCTTCCCCCCGCGGTTGTCTTCTCAGGGCGATGCTCAGTGCACCATGTGCCACATTATTTTTCTGGTTTATTTTGATTTAAGGCATCTTACGGGATCCTGCACTCACCAGGGTGGCTGAAGCTTGGGAATCTGCAGGGACGTCAGGACATTGTGCTGCTGCACGGCCTCACTGGCCCTTGGAGGCCACCGCACGGCAGCTGGGTCGAGCCCGTGCTACCAGTCTGTGCAGGGGGAGCAAAATGTGCAGCCGTGGCCAAAGCATGTGCTGAAAACTGTCACTAATGACTTCACCGGCAGCTTCAGACCAGATTCCTGGAGCCCGCGCTGGGAAAAGGTCTGTGCATCACCCTAGGCATGAAAACCGGTCCCGGCACGCAGGCAAGGATGCATATGGCGAGCTGGAGAGCAGCCAGCCAGCCCGGGGACATCTCCGTCCCCATCAGGGACACAACGGCATGTTTTTCGCCTCAGGGCAGGGCAGGTCCTAACCAGAGGCGGATTAAAGCCCTGCACCAAAGCCCAAGGCCAGGATTCAGCTGAAGCTGAGCCGGAGGAAGGCCAGGCTTCGGAGGACGGTCAGAGCGGGAGGAGAAGCTGCCGATTCCGCCGCTGCCGAGGGGAACAGAAACGCCGGTGAGGCGGGGAGGCAGCGGCTGCCCCTGCCACACGCCGGGGATTGCACTGGAGGGGAGAAGCTCGGCCCTGGCCGCCGGCTGCGAGACAGATGAGTCAGAGGTTTCGGGCACAATGAGAAGCGCGGGCTCAGCAGGGACAGGGACACGCCAGGATGGGGACGTGCTGGGATGGGGACGTGCCGGGATGGGGCCTCAAGGCCATCGAGCTCTGCATCACCGTAAGCAAAACCTCCTCCAGGGCAGGGCGCAGAAGCGGCAGGAAGAAATGCGGCTTTTGCCCGCCCGGTCGCGGCGAGAGGAAGGAAACGGGTGAACTCATGGCAGCGTGCGCGGAGAGGGCCATGCCACGCGTCCGCCCTGTCCTGCCAGCAGCTGGACCGGCCACCGGCGCGGGGCTGCCTGCACTTCCCAGCTGGTGCTGGCAGGGTACCAGGGACAACATCCCCGCTCAGCAAGAGCCGTCTCCAGCCCGGCTGCTTCCCCAAGGCGTCCCCACCTCCCTCCCGCCCACTGCTGTCTTCTCCCTTACGCAGTCTTTTCCTTTTTAAAAAAAAACAACAAACACACAACAAAAAAAACCCAGCAGACCAAGCCCAGAAGTGCAAGAGGAATAAAAACATAACCAAGCCGAAGCAGGAGCCCTGTATTGCCACCCGCTCCGAGTCACCCCGACAAGCCCTCGGCTGCCCCCACATCCCACGTGGGAGCTCGCGAGGACAGAAATAATTGGCGCAGACTAATTACAGGAGTGAAGACAGAGGTGATGTTGGCTGGACCACGCAGCCTCAGGCACGCAGGTCCCACAACACGCAGCGAGGGGAGAAACCTTCCACGGCAAACCTGGGGTGGACTCAGCCATCCATGCCAAGGGGCAGCGGGAAGCATCCTCCAGAAATGTCGCTGAAGACCGAAAAACATTTGCCAGAATTGCACCGCTTTCTCTGCTTTCTCATCAGCATCTTCCTTCCCCTTCCCACGGGACGGCGGCTGGGAAGAGGAGATCCTCAAAAGAGGCCACTGAACTTGGACCACCTGCACCATCACCCTGCCGAGGTCCCAGGTCACTCCCCAGGGCTCGGAGTGCCCAAACCCTCATACCCACGGCTGAAAACCACGGCTGCGGTTGCCCACCAGCGTAGGAGCAGGCACTCACTGCCTCTTTGTTGCAAACCAACCTCACTGTTTGCTCAGCAGCACAAAATAAACTTTCTTTTTTTGTGTCAGGATGTAAAAGGAGATAACTGCTGGACCACAAGATGGAGGTGCCACGGCTTCCCTGCCCCGGGGATGACAGGGCACTGCACCGGCAGCAAGCCCTCGGCAGACTGAACCGACACCGTTTCGGGAGGCGAAGGCTGCGATCCTTCTCCCTGCATCCCACGTGCCGGCAGCCGCAGAAGTGTGCGGTGCCGATGAAACCCTCCCCTCCCACCCGCGTGCTCGCGGGACCGCGCCTACGGCGTGTGCCGGGCCGAGGAGCCACATCGGCACCACTCAGCGGCCGCCGCCGCCGCCGAGGAGCATCCCCATCCCTGTGCCACCCAGCACCCCCAGGTCAGGCTGGCAAAACGTCTGGGTTTGAAATGCCACGGACGAGGCCGGCAGTTGCTCTCTGCATCCTCCCTGCCGGCATCACGGTCACCCACTGGTGCCGCGCCTGCCGTGGTCCCCAGGGAGCCTTCCCCAGCCCTTTTGCAGAAAACAGACAAAATTGCTATAGTTTTGGTTTTGTTTTTTGGTTTTTTTTTTTTTTCCCAGACAGGGCACGTGCAAACTGGGATCCTGTGCTCATCATGTCTCTCCGTCAGCTGGGTGCAGCGCGCCTCCCGGGACCCTGCGAGGCAGAAGGCAAGCGTGGCTGGGGATGGGAGCCCCTGTACGTAATCCCCCATTGCCGAGCGGGCGAGATACAGCGTTGCTGTGCCGTTTGCAGCAGTTCTTCAGCCGAGGCTCAGGAAATGGCACAACGGCAGCAACCAGCCGCAGGCTCGGGGGCGTCTGCTCCCTCTAAATGAACCAGAGACGCAGTTTAACTGAGCCATTTGCCCATTCACCGAGGGCCCACTGCAGTCGGTGGGAGCAGGAGCAGATCCGCCGTAACAAAAAGCCTTTTCTAACACGATCTCTTAATGCCGCAGGCAAGAAGTATCATTTTCTAAGAGGAAAATCCATTTGACTAGGATTACGTGGCACAGAAAATGATTATACAGCTGTGGAGGACAGACTTCCCCAAGCGAAGCCACCAGCCCCGTGGGATGCGTGGGCGCGGGTCCTGGCTCTGCAGCAGCACCGGGGGACACGCAGGAATTGCTCGCGGATGGCCGGATCTGGAAGCTGGTGCATGCTCTGGCAGCTGCCCCGAGGCCCATGCTCTTCCTAGGAAAGAAAAGAAAATAATCATGGAGCGTCAAGGGTGACTGTCCCGAGGTCCTGCAGGTTTTTGAGCTGTGTCGTGATTAATATTGCGACAAGAAGCGATCAGCGATTTATGCGGCTGGTGCTGAGCTGGCATTAAACACTGTGCTCCATCCCTGACCGCATCCAGGCGCCCTGGCCGTCGAGCTAAGTGGAAGTGAAAAGCTACACCGGCTCTCATAGCAAAGAGTAAGCAGCCCGGCAAAGCCCCAGCGGGACCACAGGACAATGGCACCGCCATCGGTGTCGTCAGACATGGGTGCCACCGGAGGGATCGGACAGGAACGAGCCACCCGCCGAGGCTGCGGTCTGACCCGAGCACGAGGTGATGCCGCCCCGGCACACGAGCATCACAGCTCTCCCGTAGAAATCACCCGCAACCTCCGCACCTGCAACCCACACAGCGCGTTTCCCATCCTTTGAGCTGGTCCTGAAATTATTCCAGAAAATTATCCATTATTTAAGCGTGACGTTCGGCAAACGGCCCGGTCTCCCAAACGTCTCCGCCTGTGGCCAGCGGCACCGAGTCAGCTGTGGCGCAGGGAGGTTTGCTGCTCTCTCCTGCAAGCGTGTCATCAAATTCTGGCAAGACGATGCAGAGGATGGGTACCCAGCTCGGGCACTGTGGCTTCGGTGCTGCCGGCTCCCGCGGCAGCCAGCTTGGAGGCAGCTGCGCACCCGGCGGAGCCAAGGGCGGGAGGAACTCGCCCGTGCGGAGAGCGCTTGGGCAGATTCGGGCTGGTACGGTGTTGGCAGGATGGGAGGTGTTCTCAGGAGGGCCTGCTGTGCCCCAGGGGCTGGGCAGAGCCCGACACCGGCAAAGCCGCGCACGGGCACTGCCAGGCACCTCGCCACGGCCAAACCTCGCCAAAGAGACCCCGTGTTTACGGGAGCGGTGCCGACACACGCTCTCCCCGAGGGGACACAGAGTTGGGACAAAAAGCCAGCGGGGACAAACGGGATGCGTGAGGGAGCAGAGAGGCCAGCCAGAAGCAGGACCCGCGTCTCTCTCGCACCCCATTTTCCACGAGGGCCCCACGCTCGCTCCCGGTTAAGAGCAGTAATTCCTGTGCCGCGGCAGCCACCGACCCTACGGGCACCCCCTCCCCAGCCACCGCAGAGCTCAGCCCCGGCAGGAGGATCCCGGCCCCCTTTCCAAAAGCCCTTTTTTGGCCCCCCAAAAGCAGCTGTTTCATCTGGTGGCTCCAGGGACGAGATGCAGAGAGGCGGCAGCCGCCGCGCACGTGACCCCCCTCTCCCTGCCGCCCTGGTTAGCGGCGGTTTCCTCTTCACAGAGGCCAAGCAGCGGCAGCAGAAGTGGTTGGGTTTTACATCCCCCCTCGCAGCGGGTGCAGCCGGCCATGGGGAGACGGCGTGGGGGGAAGATGGGCCCTGGCCACCCCCCAAGGTCCCTCTCGCCCGACAACGTTCACAACTTGAGCATTGCAGGCGTAAAGTTGCGGGCACGGAGGAGCAGCCAGGGGCTGCGCGCGGGGAAGAGAAAAGCACGACTTCCTCCCTTTTTTCTTCTTCTGAGAGATCCGAGCCTGTATAGAAAAGGAAGTGCTGAAATCGCACGCCCCGTAGATAAAATGCAATTACTCTTTTGGCACCAAACCCCCGAGAAACGCTGCTCCCCCCTCCCGGGGGTCTGCACTCAGCGAAGAGGCTGTGGCTGCAGGGAGATGCTACCAGAAAACAGCCCAGCTCCTGCACTGTCCTTACAGCACACCTTCGGACCACTCCTCTGAACAAGTTTCCACCGGGGAAGTCACGCTGGTGTAAACACGCCAGTAAGTATCTTCCTGCAGGCCACCGGTTAATTAAGGAGCTCTTTTCATAACGAGTTAACAAATAACGCGTGCGGTTACGACAAATTACATTCTCGCTTTGCCGTGCATTCACTAATCATCGCCGTTGTGCTTTGCAAGCCAGGGCAGCGTTTCATGCACTGCGAAGGTTGCGAGGAACGCTCTTACTGGAGATAAAGGGAGCTCAGGCTCAGGGCAGGTCTAGAAAGCACCCAGGTGCCTGGGTACAGGGCTCCTTCCACACCCAACAGCCAAGGTTTTGAGAAAACTCAGCAGATCTAGCTTAAATATTCAGGTTTCTGAAGCAGGGGCCGCTTGTGCTGCGCGCAGGGTGAGCGAGGAGAGGCTCAGGGACCAGGCTGTTGTAATTCACGTTGAGCAGCGCCTGTTGCAGCAGACCTACTTTCAAAGCATGCACTCAGGGCCGCGGGATGACGCAGGCAGCCTCGGCCGCTTCCACTGCAGAGCAGAAGTGAAATTTCCTTTGAAATTGAATCTCAAGGCCATCGCTGCGCAAGACCAAGAGGCAGCTTGAGAGGAATACCAACAGCAACAACGAACCTGCTCACCACGATCGTCTGAAAGTGTCAAACTTTAACACTGCAGATACTTACACCGCTACTAAAAGTGGAATTAAAAGGACGAACAATTTCACGCAGGCACAGGGACCGTCTGCATGTTCTATCTGTGCACTACCTACCACCAGGACACCCTGCTCCTGGAATGAGACTCCCGGGACCTCTGCAACGCAGGAGCGATGCAGAAACCACAGGCTGGAGGAAAAAAAACCCACCATCCGAGACCCATCTCAAGTGCAAAAGTTTTATTGACCAGCTCTCTGGGGCTGTGTGGTTGAGCCCGCTCAGTTTTCTCCTCACAGAGCCTTCGGTGCGGCGTCCTCGGATCTGCTCTGCGAGCGCTCGGCAAGCCGCCCGCTGCTCTAACGAGCGGCTGCCAGCAGAGGTAACCAGAACGTGCAGCCAGCGCTGCTCTGGGTGAAGCTCTGGTTCCGTTTTCTGCCTCCCTCTGCCTCAGCCTGCAGACGCCCGCAGCTCACATCTGTCCTCTTGGAAGGTGCTATCAGTGGATCTAGTCTAAGAGCCCGCTTCTGCTGGCACCTCGTGCCAAGTCCACCATCAAGAAGCCGTTCTGTCGATGAGTCACAAACCACGCTGGAGACAGTCCCTTTGTGGTGTTATTCTATACCCTCTCCCTCTTCTCCAGAGCTCTACCAGCTGCCAGAGGACAGATACTGTGGTCAGAGAACTCACGATGGAAAATTCTGTGAAGAGTTTAAAAAAACACAAGTACGGATATTTAAATGGCCCGTTTTTGTTTAAGCACTGGACCCACATGTTGTGTCAGCACAATATGCAAAATATTTTCTTCATGCATAACTGTCTGCTCCACCAATTAACCAAAAAATGATCTAGCCAACCCTGACAGGTGCTAAGTGCCACCTCTGGAGACTGGTTTTGGGGAGAGGGCTGTACAGCAGAGCACACAGTACTAAAAGCAGCAGCGGGCACATTATTTTTATCACTTTGGTGCCTCAAAACTCCCGTTTTGAGATCCCACTGCACTAGTGTGGAAGCAGAAGAGAAAGTCAGCGTGCAGCTCAAGGATGGTCCTGCTGAAGACAAAGGCTGGCACCTGGCAGAGCGCTGGGTTTTGGAACAAAGGAGCTCCTTTGTGCAGGCACGGTTCTGGTCTGCAGTCTCACAGGGTCCCTAATGGTATTTCACAGCCGGTTTAGAGCTTCACCCCTGGAACGCTCACGCTATGCCAAGTAAACAGCAGCTCTGGGAATTCCTGGCAGCGTTTGCTGCACCCGTTAAATTAACCCACCGTTTGTTTCCTGTGGATATTCACGATATGAATGTCTTCGCTGCGATACTCCTCGTCGTGCTTATCCAGGGGAATTTTTTCCAGCTCAAAGTCCCTCTGAAGCAGCTGGTTATCAGAGAACACACAAAACAATTCAGATGACACTGACTGCCCTTTTGAACTAAGTGCGGTCAGCTGAAAAGGTCCCACAACATACCCACACGAGGGCAAGAAGCTTTAGGAGGCTGGAATCACCATGCTCGGACCATTCCACTAAAGGCCTCTACAAACGTGCAAGCTATTTTTCCCCCCGTGCAGCACATTTACCCTCATTTTAACTACTCCTGTGCCAATTCAAAGCTACAGCCACCTTGCAACATTTAAGAAAAACCTACAAGCTTGTGATAAAACATTGCGCTTCCTCCAATCTCCAAAGTGCTAAGCCAAACCACAGCACCTGCCTCTGTCTGCCAACCATCTCAGCTGGAGGGGAGGGGAGGAAAAGTAGGCTAAAAAACCCCAGCATCGGCTCTGCAATGTGCTCAGAAGATTAACTCGGCTGAACCCTGGCAAGCTAAGGAAGGAAATAAATTACAAGAAGGCAGAAATCATCCAGAAACACCTACACCTATTGTGTTTACTGTGGGAGTGGCACCTCATCAGAGCGGATGTCAATTATAGCAACCCTCCTCACAGTCAGGTCCCCACAAGAGTTCGAGGCATGGCTAATTATCAAAGAGGTGCTTTTATTAACACGTACAAATCGCCCTGGAATTCCTGCCCTTCCCTGTTTTTGTAGTATTATTATTAGGTATAATCCAGCACAAGGGCTGCTCTTCAGCAGACCTCACAGGTGCAGAGTTAAATCCTGCACTGACCGTCATCCCCACAGCCTTAGGAGGGATTCCGCTGCCACTGTGTTCCTTTTCCTCACCTGCACAGAAGATACAGCTGGACTATTTCATTATATCACCTATTAATGCTCTCTCAGTAGAGGGGGGGAATTTTTGCAAAAGCAGCTATATCACTTAGCAAAGAGTCTTGAGTTCCTGAGCTACTCTGGAAAACTTTACCTGTATTTTCCTTCTGCTTTCAATGGAACATGCTAAAAGAAAGTAAATTTTCACCAGACTAATTTTTAATCCTCCCAATAACCTCTGGTAACATCAAGACAACCACTGCAGAAAGCAGGCAGCAACCGACTGCTAACTCACTTGCTCCTACAAAAATGACTGTTTTGATTTTGACAGATATTGCCTCACGTATGGTGGCCCTTTGGCAAATCTGGAAGGTATCACAAGCTAGAGAGGCTTTTTACAGCCTATGCAAGTCTGTCTACCTGGATCAAAAGCATCAATACAGTTAAGATGAGTAAGGCAAGAGGGGTTAGTTCGACCTTTTGAGGGAAGGAAAGCTCAGTAAGTATCCAGAAAGTCTCTGCTGGTAAGTTGGACGGTAACTTCAAGAGTCACCATCCAAATTTTCTGCCCCACCTAATGACAAACGCGCTTCTGCTACAAACTCTACTTTGTGCAGTCAGCCTGAATTTGTACGGGTAGCAACTGCCGTTGATGTTCAGCTGATCCAATACAAAGACCTCCTGCATCCAAGCTGTTTTCCCAGTGTTCAAAAAGCACATGTTAAAAACCACTTACCTCAAAGTATTTTCTCTCAATTTCAGGATTCTTTCCCATAGTCCTCTGTTCGTAACAGCACAAGACGCACGTATCAGGGCCAGTAAGGTCCTTCAGTGTCTTCAGTAACGGTTCTAATGACTGCCCAAAAGAGGTTAAGTATTTCCCACTTAATTTCAAGTTCATTTTACTGGTACGATACCCTCTAACTAGAGAAAGTCTTCACCCAAGAGAGAACTTTCCAGTTTTGCTTTTCAGGGAGTTATTTTTAGTACTTTAACTGGGACAAAAAGAACATGGGGGCAAGCTGGAAAGCAGAGGAGAAAGGGAGACTGCATAAGAGAAGAGTTTCATAGACTGACCAAGAAAACTGAACTAGCATCAAAGCCAAAAACATCCCACACTGCTGAGTGGGCATTTCCTTGAGGCACACAACAATGACTATTTCTTGACATGTTTCAAAAGTGAGAGTTTTCTCAGCCATTCTTGGGACACGGCTCAGATCCAGACCACTGCGTATGGAAACAGGACAGACACGCAGGGAGCCAGCGCAAGGGGCTGGTTAAGACCACTGACAGGGCACTGGGACATGGGGTTCTTCGGGTCATTTCCCTTTTCTTGCAGCTTCTGTTAGCTCTCTGTGCACATCCTACAGAGCTCCAGCTCAGGAGACAGGGCAGGCTACAACAACCACTTCACTGGAGCACGATTTCTCCTTTTGCCTTCCCAAGGGAAGCGTGAGGAGAACCCAAACACCGCAGAAGTGGCACTACTAAATTTCATTTACTATTAAATTTCATTAAACAGTTCACAACTATCAGTCACAATGTTTTGCTTCACACTTCATTCCCAATGTAAAAAAAAAAAAGGGGGGGGAGAGGCACAAATATTAAGTTTGGGGGTTTCTTAAACATAAAAAAAGTCTCTGGTTGAACCTCAGATGGCCTTGAATCTGCTAAAAATGCCTTTTCCAGCTTTGTTCTACATATTCCTCTAAACCACGGGGACCAAGATGCAAGCACAGTATTTATTTGAACACTTCTCACACTGAACGCACACCCTTCCCAAGGAAGCCTTCTACAGGGGTTTTGCAAAGTCCTCATTTACCTCCTCATAGTAAATGCAATCAGCCATTAGTATATAATCGGGGGGAGGCTGAAATTCTGTTACATCTTCACCCCTAAAAAGAAGCAAACAAAGGTGAAAACAAGCTTCAGTAATAATACAACACATGCTACTGAAGGACCGAGCATAAAGTTAACTACTACGTTCTCGTATCGAGCCTCCCTTCTACAGCAGCGATTTCAAGTATATTTGGCAGCGTAACAAAGGGCCGAAGCCCCCTTGAAGCGGAACAGAAACATTAAAGGAGCATACAAACCATTTCAGTACCTTGGCTCGGACTGCCCCTGTGACCAGATGTTTGTTGTTCTCTATATTCACCATCAACAGCTCCTGCAGCTCCTCAAGGTCGGTGACCGTCACGTTGGCCCTGGAACACACGCGGGGTTACGGCCCAACCCACCGGCACCAGCCCCGGCCCCTCGCCACAGCGCGCACGCGTTTTGCCAGAATGTGAAAGGTTTCACGGAAATAAGACAGCAAAGAGGGGGAGAAACGGGCAGCGAGGGCCTGCCCCTTCCCCGCAGCCAGCGCTCGCCCGGGCGGGGGGGCACCGGAGCGGACCCGGCCGCCAGAACCAGCCCGCGGCCCCGGCCGGCGCCGCTCACCCCAGCGTGGCCGCCATGATGCCGACGGCGCCGGTGCCGGCGCCCAGCTCGAGGACGTGGCGGCGGGCGAGGGGGCAGGCGCCGGTCTCCAGGAACTTGGCGAGCACCAGCGCGGCGTCCCACACCACGCAGCCCACGCCGCCCGCCGCCCGCTGCTCCAGCCGCAGCGCCGGCCCGCCCCGCCGCTCCAGCTCCCGCACGAAGCCCGCCATGGCCGCCGCACTGAGGCGGCGCGGCCCCTCCTCCCGGGGCCGCTCCGCCCGCGCCGCTCCCGCCGCCGCCGTGAGGGGAAGCGCGGCGTGGGGGCAGCTCCCGCGTCCCGACCGCGGCCCTGGGGCGCTCGGGGCCGCCGGCCGCGCTCTGGATCGGGGCCGCCGGCCCTCCAGCCGCACGGCCGCTGCGCCTCAGTCCCAGCCCCGAAGCAGCCCAAATCCCCTGGGAAGCCGTTCCGTGTTCGCCGCTCCCTAACCCCTGCCGCCCAGCTCTCCTCTAAGTTGACTGTTAATGACAGGAAAGCATGTTCTGGGCTACCTTTGCTTGACACAAAAACGTACTTTTACTTGGTTTTAGTGCTTGCTGGCAGCACGGGAGCGAATGGAACGCTGCTGCGTCAACTGGCCTGGCTGTTGCAGGAGAGAACGTGGGCCGCCATCGCTCATCTGGGCACCCCAGCCTTGGGCGCGTTTGCCACAACGTCAGGCTTCCCTCAGAGGTGAGAAACCTCCATTTGGAGGCCACATGCAGGAGCTCGCCTGGCAGAGCTTCCTCAGTGAGCCCATCAGACTAAAGGAGACAATAGACACCAGCCAGAGGAAAGACAGCCGTGAAGAAAATTGTCCACGTGTGAACTGGCTGAAAATCAACACACGGTGATTCAAAATCTACTTCACAAGTTAGTCGGTGCAGCCTGTAAGCACTGTGGACAAGCAGTCCCACTTAAAAGCACAAGATTGCTAGAAATCATGGGTGTTGTAGGCCCTCATCCAACATTTAAACTTACAAAAAGGTTTCAAAAAAGCAGCTGAATACGAGTTGACTATACATCAACATTTTGATTTTTTCCTTGGACATGTGGAAGAAAGTTTTTATTACTTTATTTCCTAGTGTTTCTTACTAATGCTCCCTCCCTTCCCCAGGGAGGAGTTACTGCATTTGCTAGGGATTCTGAATGGTATATTCAGACCTGTGGTGTATTTTTGAAAATTGGAGTAAATCTGGAAAAAGAAAAGAAACAAAAGATGGTTTTTTTCCCCTTCTTGTTTTTGATCTGCTATAGCGAAGTCATAGCACACAAAGAAGTTATTCTGGCTCCAGAACAGGGGGAAATGCTAAAACTCAGTAACTCAAAACAGGATCACAGAAAACAGCTAGAGAGATGTTTCTTTTGCTGTTAACTGCCTTCACAGTCCATCTGTTTATCTGCACTGTTCTGAGGGAACTGCCTTTTCCCACAGAAGCCAACTTCAAACCCAGCAATTTCACATTTTTCCCCTTTAGCGTTTTCTCCCCCCCCCCTTTTTATCTATCCCTGTAATTATGCAGTAACTGAAATGTTAATTTATTGCTATCTTGGCATTCCCTCGAACCACACTGGTGGGAATCTGACTGCCTTCGACCACTTCCACGGCCAAATAGTTACTTTGGGAACGTGTGTTGCTGTACCCGCCATAATTCAGGCTGCTGCCGCCCTGCCTTGGACTGGTTCTTTGTTTTTGTATTTTCCAGCTCCTGTTATGCGTGCAGGACAGTTTAATTGTGTGGTAAGTTACCCATAAGCAAGGCTGCTTTTCTGAATCATGCTGTGATTTATGTACTTCAGGTTAACTCCAGAACTGGCCCTGTAAAGGTAAGAGTAATGTTTCATGCATGGGAAATGCAGCTAGGAACATTGTTTAACTGCTGCCTTCTAGCACAAGCATCTCGTGTTTTCACGTTATTGCCCCATTGGAGACCTAATGTACGAGGTTCCTGCTCTCCTCCTTATCCTCCTGGAGCTTTTACTGTGCCAGCACTGCTGTTAAGCAGTCGTGTGCGGTGACGCTCCAAGCCCAACCTGCAAAGAAACCACAGGATCTTTTCCCATGTCTAGTTCAGAGCACAACCATGCACAGCTGAAGGGGCACCGGGGGAGAGGAGGTGAGGCTGAGGAAGGCGGCCAGCTCAGGGACTTGCTTAACAGGACCCGCCACTGGCAAAATAGCAACGAGGACTCGCAGGCTCACGTCTGTCCCATTGGTGGCTGGCAGGGGACAGGTCCTCAGGGCCCACCAGGAGCCACAGTCACCTTTGCTGCCCAGGACATCCAGACAGCAGCGAGAGGCTCTCGCAGGAATGCCCACCTCTGTCCATGGTAACCTAACAGAGAACGACGACCAAGGCTTGAGGCTTTAACTACATCACTGTTTCTCCTAATCAAACCATTCTGGGCCCCACTGGAAGTTATGCGTTTCTTCTTCTCTGGCTTTAAGTGTGGGATTTATAACTGCTGCCCAACACCACTCTGTCACAATCAGGTTTAAGAGTTAAGGAAGTGTTTCGCAGCCCCCCAGGTATTTTTGTAGGCTGTTAACATAAAGTGTAAGCTGGCACCTAAAAAAGGCTCTTCTGAGAATGGCACCCCTGCGCAGCGTCATTTCAAGGTTAACTCTACTAAATGTACACTCCTGCTTCCACAAGCTTAAACTCTCCTCAAAGTCCATCGCAAACCAGAACCTCACAAAGCTCTTGATAGAGGGAAGTACTTTGATACATAGGGAAGCCATTACTCATCAGCAGATGCTCAGCTTACAATGATCTGGTAAAGGCTTTGCTGAGTCAGGACCACAATATAAAGCTATGATATATTTTAATATGGGATATTGAAAATGCTTCTGGTCTAAGCACTTGTACAGGAAGGTATAAAGCTGACATCTATATAGTCTAAAATTTCGGAGTTGTCCATCCCCCTGTCCCCCCTCCCCTGCAACGACACATAAAATGCCGAAGTCTGAAAAAAGTATTACTCATCTGTTAGCAATAGCTGCTGGTGAGGGCTTCACGAGAGTTAACACAAGGAGCTAAATAAAAAATTTCACTTGTTCAGCTTATTCTGCAGGTCACTGGAACAGTGAAACCTGCCAGCCTGCCTTTTCTATGTGGAGAGCATTAGGGGAGTACTTCACTGAGCAGTTTCACCACCAGATACCAACAGAAGAGTTCTTCCCAAACTTAAGAAAAGAGTATGAGCTGTGTTTTTAGTGCAGAGGAAGAAGCATAACCAAGGCGTCATCCATTTCCTGCCTGCACTCCCAGTTCATGCATCTCAAATTTGGGACTTCTTGAATGTTATTTTTGCAAAATGAAGCAGCTCTCCTTTAGAACGTGTGTTCTGCTCTGTGCACGAATGGCCCTCAGGGTGACTGACACCTGAGACAGATTCTACCTCCCTCTTCTTCCCCAGGAAGGAGCATCAATGGGACAAGCAGCAGGAGAAGAACATCCAAGAGACAGATGGCAAGATACATCTTCCCAGGAGAAGAAAATTAGCACCCCTCCCCAGGCTTATCTCCTCTCCTTTTCCAGAGGGAATGCCTGAGACGGTGGGAGCAATACAGGGAGGCCGATGAAAAGCCAGAGTGTGACTTGGAAGCCTGAGCTGCTGCAAATCCCACCACAGTGCTGCTCCTCCAGACAGGAGCCAGAAAAAATGGAAACCACATCTCCATCTAGAGGGGCCGAGGCATCTGATGGGTTAGTAGGTGGAGGGAAAGGTTAAGCTCCCAAGGAGCTGTCGCGCATCAGGCCCAACAGCAGACGAAGGACAACCAAAGCTGAGAATAGCAGCATGGAAAATCGGGGCATTTTGTATTGCCAAAGACTTACTAAATGCAACTCCCAACCTTGTCCTTACAAGGAACACGCACTGCTCAAGCTCTTAAAAATTAAGACTGGGGTGATTTATTAATCTTGTTAAGAACTCTGATACAAAGCACAGTAAAAGGCCACAGACCAGTAAATAAAATGTGGCTTATGGCCACTTTATAAATGCTGCTACAGTACTACCAGTAAAACAGACTCACTCTCACACCAGTTCAAACCAGTAGTTCAACTGGCAAATAAAAGTTCCATTCACTTATCAGTTTAAAAAGTTTAATAAAGCTTTAAGTGTTTGCTGGTTTAAATGCTACCAATTTCCAAAATGGATTCACGATTAAGTTAAGTGAGATCTAAAGAAAGTTATTAGGTTTGGAAGGCAAGACTGTTCCTAAGCCAGAGAAAACGCTTCTGACCGTATGAGATCGCAAGAGTAGCAGACTGTATTATAGGCCTCAAGTCACTTAAATTTATACAGGTTATTAGCATTATCTGTAAATATACAATATAAACAATTGTACATACACGGCAATATAGCTTTGTTCTCCAGAACAGTAGACAACTCTTTAGCTTAAGACATCTTCGCCTACCAAAACAAAAAGGCACATCTGAACAAGATGCATGCGAAGTACTAGGGATCCTTTCCAATATCCGAGACAGGCAGTCCTCGTCCATCCTTTCTCAAAATAATCAAGACCAACGGAATATTTTGGTATTTAGATTTTAACCTATTTTTCTTGTTTTGTCTTCAGCAGCAAATCAATGGCAATTAAGACATGGCATAAAAATATTTGAGAACAGCAGCCCGTCACTCACGACCCTCCGAGCTTACACAAAGTTCGAAGGCAGGTGGCCAGAGGTTTAAAATCGGTAACACTGTATATCCTCGTGTTGTGTAATCATCCCATTGGGTTGGGTTTTTTTTTTTTTAATTAAAAAAAAAAAAGGCCACTAGTGCTCAAATTTGAAAAAATCCACAGATGCACCTTTTTTTGGCTCAGTGCAATTAAATTATGTCAGTTTAAATTCATTTAGTGTAGTTTACAGTGCAAAAGATATATTTTGTATACTGGCATAACTGTCGGCACTGAGGATGTGAAACAAGGCAATGCTGCTGATCACCTGAGGGTAATGCTGTCGAACAGATGCAGGCTAGAGCATGTAGTCTTATTTTTCCAATTTAAGCTTTTTTTCTTTTCGATCAGCAGCACTTTAAGAGCATAATTTGTGAAACTACTAGTATACGCTGCCTTTTTTGAATAAATAAAAAAAAGGAACTTTACAAATACTATTCCAGTGTCAATGACTACTATGGCTAAGGTCATTGAGGAGTTTCTGCATTTTCTAGCAAAGACAGTCTGTGCAAAGGAGGGTGGGAGAGCTCCCTTTTGTAAGTCTTTGGTGGCAGTTTTGGTAACTGAGGGCTCGAATTGTGCCGGGGTGGGACCGGGGGCGCAGGCGGGTGCACCAGGTTGTTGTGACTCGCGCTGATGACGCAGCAGCGGCGCAGTACCCTGGGAGAGGGCGTGCTGGGAGGAGTGCCGGGAGAGCTGGGGCCCGTGCTCGCCTCCCTGAACCAGTCGGGATCTCTGTGCAAGCGTCCCACCGGCGGCGGCTGGAGGTTTAGAGGGCAGTTGATAAAGTGTTCGGGCGGCCGGAGCGGTACCGGTGGTGGAGTATCAGGAAGAGGGTCCCGGGGGGGTGGAGGAGGAGGACTGTGCAGCGGCTGCTCAAAGGGGTTAGTGTAAGCAGGAGCACGAGGCTGTATCTTTGGAGGCGGCGGCTGCCGAGGTGGAATCGCTGGAGGATCGTCATCCAACTTTAAACTTCCCTACATTACAGAGAAAAAGACATTGTAAGAAATGTCAATGTTTAGATAAAGAGTGTATCTTCTGACAGATGCAGAATTCTCTTGACATCTGCTATTGCTGCTGTCAGAAATGCGATACTGGCATAGCCGTACCTCGAATCCGAATACGACGACTACGTTCCTAAAGTAGCTAGCAGAGTTTGGACGCTGGGAACCTGAAACTTAAAAAGGGCAACTGGAGCACTGCATTTCAAAGTCTTTTAGACTAACAAAGTCCTGCTTGGCTAGATGGTTGGACTCGATGATCTTAAAGGTCTTCTCCAACTTAAATGATTCTGTGATTCTAGATGTTCCCTGACTTACTATTAAAGTTATTCAATATAGGACAGAAATACCTTAGCATTAGAAGCATCCTGATCCATCTTTTTGCGTGGAGGAAGTGGAGGAGGGTTTTGAGGCTCATCACTTAGTTTTGGAAAGCTACCCCACGAGCTGAAGAAAGTCTCTGGAGAGAGAAAAGCAGATATTTTACTGCTTGTGCAATATCTGAGGAACATGTGCTAGAATATTAAGCTGAACTAGAAGGAACTCAAGTAAGCAGATCTTTGTGCTCAACAGCAATGTGAACCATTAACTTCAGCTGTCTGAAATTCTCATTTGTTTCTTTAATCAGATACACTCCACACAAAGTGGTCTCCTGTTTCCAGTACCAAAGATATGCATCAACAGTTAATAGGCAATGCTAAAGGAGAGAAAAATAAAGTGAACTCCGAGCAAGCACTTAAATAACCTTCTCTGCAATCCTCTCCAGATTGCAGAATTTACCCCCTGTTTACCACAGTGCCTGCAGTTTGCCCGCATGCCTCAATTATGCTTTGGAGTAGAAATTTGTTCTCTCAGCCATACGGGTACACATTCAAATCTGGAAATTTAGAGGCTTTGTTAACAGGTCTGCCACACTTCTAAAGCAGGAGAATTATACACTGAACAGATGACAAACACTCACAGCATTTTAGGACATATCTAGTCCTTCCTTTTTACAGAGGGGGGAAAAAAAACCCCCTCAAAGTTCAGAAACAAAACAACCCCCAATCTGTATTTGTGACTTTTGTCACAACTTTGCTTTTCCCCTTAGAAGTGCACAGAGCTCTGTAGGCACCTGTGCTCTCCAGTTTGAAATTTTCATCCTATTATGAAAAAAGTGTACGTGCCTGTGTAATAAGGGAGTAAAAAGAGAAGCTGAAAACACAGATGTATACAGGATATCCCTCACAGCTGTGGTACAAAAAGGACCTCTTCTTTCCCAGCAATAGAACAATTATTTTCGCTAAGTGGTAATAAGAAATTATCAGGTTGCTTCATTTGTAGCATTAGTCAAACAAAATAATCATCAAGGACATTCAAAATAGAAGCAAAATCATGCTAGAGCCTGGGGGAAAAAAAACAAACCAAACCCAAACCAGACAGGTTTTTAGACTTCACAGACTGCTTTACTGGACACTTGATCTAAAACCTGTACAAAAAAGCCTCTCAGGACTCTAATGAAAGCAACCCACATTTTCTTGCCAGATTTCAGATTTTAATTCCTATTCACCTCTCGTGAAAACCAGAAAAAGCAGAGTTGCGTGAAACATTTAATAGAGTTATGGTACTCACTCGACTGTGGCAAACTGACAGGAGCAAAGATGCTGTTGTTACCTGTTAAACAAAAAATCGATTAAAGACTCTCCAGACGGAACAACTGCACTACAGCACATAATGTATGCTTGTGAATGACCTCAAAGATCACCATAATCTCCAAGTTTATCTACTGCTAACATGAATTAAACTTTCCTGTGTAAAATCTTGCTGAACTAGAGATTTTAAGTTATGCTGGGAATTACACATCATTATTCTACTCTGTTCTGACACTACCATGTTGTTCACTTCCCCTGCAGCCCAAATGCCCTCAGCATTTGCCGTATAAAAACTGATTGTCATTTATGCCCCCTGTCAGGCTTCACCCGCCTGCCGCACCGGCAGCCCCCTTAGAGCAGAGCCAAGATCTGTCATGTGCTGCCTTTGAGAGTAAGGAGCTGCTCACAGCTATAGGCAAAGCGTGGGGGTGTATCGGTGCATCTGAACAAAGAGTGTCTTTTTTTTAATTAAGACAGTGTTTTGGAGTGAGCGCCCTGACCATCCCCATTTGTGGCACTTCGGTTCACATCTCAAAATACACGGACTGGATTCCCTTCAAAGGAAATTAAACCAGAGTCACTAGAGTGTGTTCAGCCCACAGGACCACTCCTGAAACACACACTGCTGGAGACGCCAGGTCCTCGGCACCTTTTCCCTCTACAGATGTGCCCTACGTGGGAAAGCAGGCGTAGTCCCTGCACAGTAGTGCCTCATGGGGACATCTCCCATAACAGATTGCCTCAGCTCCAGTAGGCAAAAAGACTGGAAATGTCACTTGTTATTTAACTACTTACAGCAGGTATTTCCAAACCGCAGTACACCGAACACTGACACAAGAACTTCATAGTCCACAACTAAATTTTGCAACTTTTTTTAAAAGGCTGGCGCACCCACCAATATATTTTGGAAGCCTGAGGGACAGTAACAACAATTATTAAAACATACTGCACATTTACCATAAGAACTGTTGAGATCAATGTCTAAAAATACACTGAACTCTGAAGAAGCAGACACTGGCGGCGTAGACGGTGTGTTTGGAGAAGTTGGTGCCGATACTGTTGATTCATGCTCTGCCTCAGTGATTCTACTGAAACTTATCTTACTCGGTTCCTTTTCAAGTGGCAGGGGATGACTTCTCAAGGTGCCAGAGGTGGAGCCATGTCTGCCAGTGTTGGGCCTTATCCCGGGAGATTTCAGGGGGTAGGTTGTTTTTCTAGGCTGGAGAAGGTAAAGCTGGTTAGTACTGCTAACATTTCAGATAGCAAAACTGCCAAGTTTCTACAAGATATTTAAAAAAAAAAAACCAACAACTTATCACATACACCTTAAACAGTGTTACAGCCTTTCTACAATTGACTTGAGGAAGTGTCTGTTGTTATCTGTACAGCAGGAGTTTACTGAAAAGTTATGGATGCAGCTTAGTAAATCTTTTTCCCCAGCTTAATCCCCCCCTCCCCCCCCCCCCCGCTATGAAGAACGCAGAGTCAAGTTTCAGATGCGTGCCAGTCAGGACAAAACACAGGGAAGAGCAAGTCGCAACCTTGGGAGAGAGAAAGTGATTTCAAGTGCTCCCACAGGCCTGCAGAAGAGCCTCATAACGGCACTGTAAGACATGTTTTGTGCTTATACCACAGAAGGTCACCAGGCCCCTACACACGTCCAAGATCAAGGACACGCTCAGACGCACGTTGTCTACGTCCTCCGGGTGAGCCAGTATGAAATTCTTACACGCACGTCACTGGTGCGAATGAAACAAGCCTCATTAGACTCAGGTGTAACACAGCACAGAGCAAAGCCAATTCGTCGAAGATGAATTACGTTCCCATCCTACGGTGGTATGCACGACTCCACCACATTACAGTACCCAGAACTGGACCTTCCTGAAATTCTATTAAGAACGTCTAGTTTGGAAAACATGAACTGTAAAGAATTCATGCCCAGATGACCGAGGCTGGCAGCATGGATATCTATTTTTAGAAAATGTTTTAAAGAAATTACTGCAAGTAGTGGTTTTGCAATAGTAATTTCTGTCGTTTTCTTGCCATATTCGTAATACCATCTTACTCATTCCTCTAACAGGAGATTGCAAAAATGATTTACAGCTCTCCCCAAAATTAGAGACGTCTCCAGCTACCCAGAAGTACAATTACAATGTATAAAAACCCAAGTGTTCTAGAGAGCAATCTTTCTGCTTAAAAAAGAGCTCTGGGCTCCAGTAGCTATTTTCTTAAAAAACAAGATTGCTACTCCTTTAAATTGAACTATATTTTGATCGGCAAGAAGGCTGCACCTTATCAATTCTGTGGTATACTTCAATTTTTGCAACAATGCAAAACATTTAGACAAAAGAAAAATAGACATTAACTTCTACTGAAAGAAAACATAACACATTAATTATGTATAAAATCCATATTTCAATTAATATAAATATTTTATTACATTTTTGATAATGTGAAATGAAAACTGTTAAATGTTATTACATATTCCATCAAATGACTATATGCTAAGAAACCCAAACTGAAACTGTAATATTTTAGGTTTTGGGAAAAAAATGTTCATTCTAAAATAAGCCAAAGGTAGTATGTTTTGGTAGTGAAAAATGCCTGAAATAAAAGTATTTTAAAATCATCTCATGATACAGAATTCTGAAGGAAATATATATGGCTTATTGAACTAACTATGTATTCTTTTTCACAGTGGCTAGTGGATTTTAGCCATTTAATTTGCAGGACAAGACTTACAAATCTAGGTGGTTGCTTGCAGTTTCGAGGTTCAATTTCTAATGACTTGTTGAACAGATAATCTGTAAACTCTTTTTCTGGTATCTTCCCCATAGGATTGAGATTTTCAAAGAATTTCTAAATGAAACAAGCGTCAATAACATTTTAAAACTAAGCACATACACAGAATTTTATAGAAATGCTTGTTAATTCACTGATTAAAGATCTAGCTTTTCACTGTTCTGAAGCTTATTTCCAGGAAAACCAGAGTAAAATGCTCTCTGAAATAAATACAAAACAATCCAATGCAAGAAATAATCAAGTTCATGGTAAGTTTCCTAACATGAAAGAATGACCTTGCTTCAAATAACTAGACACAGTAAATGAAGTCATCTGTAAATTGTTTGCTCATATTTTTGACTACTGAATCTTGCATGGCACAGCAGTGTTAAAGGCTGTGCAACAGCATACACTGCCTTAAGAAGCTAACGTCACGGATCTGGGAAGGAGCAGAATACAGGTGATACAGTAGTGGAAGCACAGGTTATGCTAGCGCCGTTTCTTAGAGGTGATGTGATCACCTCTGGATGTGATCAATTAACTGCAAAGAACAGGAAGGGACGGAGGACAACAGCAGGAAGGTCAGAGGCAGGGACAGAGCACGGTGCTACGGCACAAGGACCGGAGGGAAGGCATGGCCAGGACAGGACTGGCACCAAGGGCGCGGGACGGGACAAAGCTCCCTGAAGGCCTGACGGTCCTGCGTTAGCTGGAGTCTGGTGGTGAGCTACAGCATTTTCCATTTGTTCTTTTTTTCAGCACAAATACTGCCATCCCTTGAACTTAGTGTACTACTTGGCTTAAGAACACTGTAAATCTCCTCAACCTTTCCCAGGCATGTCCACAGCAATTAAGCACACAACGCAAATACCATTTTAAACAGCAGTATTATTGCCCATTTAATTCTGCACATGACCAACTTCTTTGTTCACTATCTGAGATCGTGAGCTGTCCACACTGCTGTTTTTTGGAAAGGTTACAATTAGCCGTGCACTTAGGAAGTATGGCTGGGTACTTAAAGCTATTCTTTTTAATCATTATTACCCCCATATAAAAACCCCTACCTACCTCTACCTGGCTCATTGTTGTTTCAGCATCTTCCTTTAAATTCCTCAAAATTATCTGGGATTCACTAGTCTTTGCCTTAGGTAAGTAACCACCCGAGCATCCTCTCATTTCTAAAGATAATGCGGGCTGACACTGCTGCATCCCCACATTTCCTTAGCTTCTGCCATGCTGAATGACTCTTGGTATTTGGACTTGGTGAACTACGCACCCTCTGACTGTTAGCAGGGTCGGTGGACTTTGGTCAGAGGTGTCATTACAGAATGTCTGAAGGACTAAACACGGTAGGCATGTGCAGAGCATTTAAAGGCAACCAATTTTTCTCCAAAAAGTTCTGCTGTTTAGTCAATACATATTATTCATTCTGTTTTGTTGCTAAAAAATCTCTCTGATACCAGGCTGCAGAACAATCAGGGGATGAACAAGACCCAGAACATGGAATCCAAGTAAGCAAATCCCCACTTCCAGCTAGTGCTTTGCTGTGGTACTTTATTGTCTACCAGCCACTGTTCCCCCCTCTTCTGATGGTCACTGTTCATGCAAGATTAGGTCTAGTACTAGAGGATTATTTGGCCATTTTTTGTTGTGTACATTCTTTTCCCTCTCCTATCCCCAAAACAGAGATTCAATGTTTGATTACCCGAATTTCTGGCTCTATCCGTAAACAGTAAGGCTGGTTTTGATACTGCTGAATTTCTCCTGTAATTTCAGCCACTTTTCTCCTCTTACTGAAGTTAATTAATTCTTTCCCTTGTCTTTTAAGGAAGTCAGGATTCCCTTCTTCTGTCTTCAAAATATTTGTTAGGTATATTCCTGATAAAGAGAGAAGTATTTTTTTAAATTTCATTTTCATTCCAAGAGGTGATTTCATTCTTTCTAATGAATGATAAGAAAGTCTGAGCATAGGGAGACCATTCCCTTTAACACTCCAACAGTTTATTAGCTGGCAGGAGTGAATCGAGTCTGCATTTTACATAGGAACAATATATTATTGAAATAAGATGTTTTATCTCCTTCACATGAGATCCTGAGTTTAGAAAAAAAACATCTTCAGGTCATCGACATAAGCAGATCACCAATGTGGAGGCAGTGTTATACAAAGTAAGGTACTATTCATACCAATATAATACCAGTAATCTGTATACTAAACTAGAAAAATAAACTTTATATAAAAGACACCAAGTCTTTCACCTGGTCTAGTGGAAGGTGTCCCGGCCCCATGGCAGGGAGGTTGGAACTAGATGATCTTTAAGGTCCCTTCCAACCCAAACCATTCTATGAAGTCTAAAAACATTACAAACCTAGGAAGTCAAAAGTCACACATTATATTACAGATTTTTTTAGAGCTAAACACAACCCTGAACACTTTAATCAGCATTAGCACATCTGCATCGAACTCAGCTTAAGACCGACAACACACACAGTATTAGCCTGCCCTGGTGTTACTTACCAAAGAAAGGCACACAAGGTGGATTGATTGACTTGAGCTTAGCTAGATACTTTTTAAAATGATCTTGACTTAATTCTACTGCTTCATCCAAAACTCTTTTTTTTCTTTCCTGTAGTGCCTAAGTTGTCAAAGAGAAAAAACAGGGATGCAAGTCTTCTCAATAGCATTGCTAGCAAAACCAAGGCAATTCCCTAGATCTCTTAGCAAAACTTAGGAACTGAAATTCAGATTTGAAAGAACCTCTTTTGTAAATGGTTTGCTCTGGACTACAGCACTATCAGTCCAACAATTTAGTCATGTGAACCATGAAGCTACTGTAAACAGACTATCATTTTGTCTATCAACTTACAAGCATAATCCTGGTCTTTAAATTTAATAAAAATTAAGCATTTAATTTTGAATTTAACGTAAAGGCCTCGTACTGCGTTCCAAAGACATACAAAACTCAAAACATTTTATTCAAGCTTCTTTTGCTATTTTAGTCAAGGGAGGCTTTGCTGCCAAATCCTAGGCATTTCTTTTCCTTGGCAAGTGAAAACCAGAATCACTACTTCTGTAGTAGCTTCTCTTCCTACTGTCCATCGAAACTGTTTCAGCAGCTATTTGTTTCTGCCTCTGACAGTCTGAATTTTCTGAGACTCTCTCACCCAAGAGAAGTTCTTATCATCAGCTGAAATCCGAGTTTTAGCTATCCCCTCCCCATGCCCTTTTACCCCCACATTCCTTGTAGGTAGGAACTGCTGCTGTTAAAGTGTTCCAGTCCAGGTTTCTCAGCCCTGGGATCCTCCTCTTTCATACCATAAAATGCTGGACTTAAGCAACAGGTTCATTTCAAACAGGTTAATGAACAACAATCAAACGGCCACAGCGTCTCCCCTTTTCAGGCTAAATACATGTGAGAAAACACCTGCTGAAAAGCTCCACCTCCCACTACAAACCCTTTGAGACACCCAGCTCATCTCATGTTTTCTCATACATAACTCTGAACATTTCACACTTGTTTTCTTCCACGAAAGCAAGTCTGATATGGATACTATGGATTTCACTTCTGAAGTGTGTGGGATACATTTCAGGATTCGGATTAGGTTTTTTTCAAGAGCAATGCCCAAACCTTACCTCAAATGTGTGATCTAGTCTGTACACCGACACAGAGTTCATTGCACTGACGATTTCCAAAACACCATTGAAATTATTCAGATCTTGAAAAACCTGCAGGATTTCTATAATCCTACTCAGCACAGCCACTCGCTCTTCAAAGTTCTCTGTTTCCACAATGCACCTAATCAAAAGACATAATTTGAGAAACACCGATAAATAAAACCTGACATTTTGCTAGCTACTAAATCAAAATTTTCCAAGCAAAAACTGTACAGTACATCCAGTATGCACATTTTGGCTCTCTCTCAAGAATCTCAAGTACAAATTTATGTAATCACATCTTACATATGTTCAAGTTGGAAAGCCAAGAAAGGTTTTGGCATATCCTGCAAAATAATAGAGCAAACCCCAAGCAAGATCCAGATAAGTAGGGTGACTCTCATGTCACTCTACCTACTGTGGCATTTTAAACTCGCTAGGTTAGGTATGCACATACAAGCTGCTACACCCTTCTGACTGCAGCACTGGCCACGTCCTCAGGAGTACTTAATCATCTCACACAAGAAGGGAGAGAGACTAAGACAATGGGAGAGACACAACAGTGCTTTCATCAGAGATGTAGAAAAGTGGTGCTGAGTCCTGCACTGCCTTCAACACAGTTTGATGTACTGCAGAAACCTAAATAGGACCCATGCTGACCAAGTGGACATAGCTGGAAAAAAATCTTCTAGTCTCAGGAAGAGGGAGCATACCTGATTGGCACGGCACGCACCTTTGAACCAAAACCTGAAATGACTGTGGTACCCTACAGCCACCTCAAGATTTAAGGCAACAGAATTCAAATAGCAGAAAAATGTTTCTCTCTGAATTTCAGTAGGAGTTAATGCCACCACACTACCACCACCTGTACTTACTTTTCAAACCAGAGAGTAAGATTTGTAGTGTGACGAATCATTTTCAACAGATTTGGGGAGTTAATTTCCTTATCTTCTTTAGTCCACACACTACCAACAAGTTCAGAAGGCTGTACTGCCCTGATAATGACAAAGCAAGATGCACAAGAATGCTCAATACAAGTAATAATTGTATGTTCTGTGTTTGCATTAAAAGATTATTTCTTCCCTTAATCATGACTTCGTATTTCACAAATGCAATCCAATCTAATCTACTGCAAAACAGTTACTTAAAATAACTTTTTGACAACTGTTTGACTATAGAAGGAAATACATTTTTATCTTAATTGAAACTGTCATTTTTGAATAAGCATTTTCAGATAAGAAAATTAGAAAGGACTAAGTTTAACTTTCTGAAAGCATAAGAAAGCATCCTAAAGACAGTTACAATTTTTTTTTAAAATTGTATTTAATTGTAATTACAATTAAAATTTAATTGTAAAATTAAAAGGAAGCTGAAGCACTGTGAGCAACCTACTGGAAAAGCGGCCTATTCCAATAGAAAACCTGCTGCCACTGAAGCACGAAAGGATGCTTCACCTTCGAGTCTTGCAAGACCTTAAAGAATTTCTACCCAGCAAAACCTAGCTCTCACATCTAGCTCTATTTATCACAGGTAACAACAGAGCTAGGAAACAGCAGAGTACTTATGGTACCAGACCACAAAAACTCTTCAGAATTAGATTAGAGGACCTTGACGTACCAGTGCTACGGTGACATGCATGTAACACCTGGGCCCTTGCTATGCAGCTATAAAGGAAAGGAGCAGAGACGATCGTGTTCCCTTTTTATGATGCAACAAGCATTTCTTATTAATGTAACACTGTTTGCTTTTAACAAGAAGACAATATAAGTTAGTATTATCTACTCATAATATTTTAGTGCCCTTCCTGTACTTACTTATGTTGTCAGCAGTCTGATATGGAGATAAATTTTTTTTTTTTTTTTTTTTTGCCTTGCATATTTTGATATTGAACAGATGGCAAGAAAACCTCTTTCCAAAAACTCTGAAAGTCAAGGGGACGTACTTTTGACCGCTTCTATGAATTAGGACTCTTTCTTGCTCAAATAATCTAAAAAAGACATGTACTAGTTCAGTCCCTACCGGTAAAGGTCAGACTCAAGAAGTGTCAGCTGTCGAGCAATTTCTATAGGATGCAGAGTCATGAGGTCCAGCATTTCGCTGTGCCCAACACGCCAAATGTGCCACTCGATTGGGGGAGGTGGGCTCTCAAAGGTGATGTTGTGACTAATTCCATTTGCTTGAGCTTTCTTTCTCTTGATGATTTTAGCAATTGATTCCACCCACTTCTTCATGGATTTTCCTGCAAAACAGAAACCATAAAAAAAACCCCCTTTTAAAATACCATCTTAACTGACTTTTGATAATTTAATAAAACCAGTCCCCCCAAAATCTGTACATGGACGCGAAATTCCTCATTTCTGCATGCAAATTAATTAGGTTTGTATTTCCCTTTTTTCTTATGGGTTCTTGCACCTGTATCGGTTGGCAAATACAGACACACGTGAACAAATTCTTGGGTGCCCAGTTGTGTTTAACCATGTCTACTGACAGTTTTTGAGCAGAAAAAAGTGACCCTGTATACACAGTGTTTTACTTTTTCTCCTCAGCTGCAACCATCTCCACTTTGACCGCTAGCTTCATCTCCTCAGAGGAGAACTAAAAAAGTAAACAACAAGCTTCAAGTGAGATCTTTGCAACATGCTGTACTAGTGCACCACAGAACAAAAAGACCAGAGAAATACATGTTTACAGTATCAGTCCAACATTTACAGTACACAAAATAGTGCACAAGACGGGAAGTATCTTCAGCAGTTCAAGACAAATACCTTTTAAGAGACTACCCAAAATCGAGTTATTCCTCTCTGGTCAGCCATAGTTAGCATGGAGACCTCTGCAAAAGATAAACTACTGTTCTCTAAGTTTGTCTCAGAATGTATGGTCTGGCAATCTGAAAAGTAAAGTCTAGAATTGCCAGGATAATGATTAAAATTGACATGCCAACACTGTTGCCCTCCACATCGGCTGCCAAAATAATCTGCTAGTTCATAAGGGCTTGCTCCAGAGGAAGCGATACGAAATAGGTCAAGTATTTTCTCCTAAAAGGGTAATGATTTTAAGCTGGAACTGTCAATAAATGGGAAAAGAACAAGATGAAAAAACTAGACGCCGTAACCAACAGGGAAGGAATTCTCAACGAATACAACACAGGGAGGAGGAAGGTGACAGTCTGAATTAGAGAGTCAGGCACGGATGAACATTACTGTCCAGAAGTAACTATACTTAAGTTAAATACATAATGCTTGAAGTAATTTTTGGTAACTGTTTAGGCTCCAGGCCAAAGCTTGCTCATGTAAAGGAGAGTCTCATAAACAGCTCAATTAAAGGCATTAAAATTACTCATGTGTGTAAAGATATTCTCATGCCTAAAACCTGTCAGGATTAGACCAGCAGGTTGTACCAAAATGTGGAAGAACAACAGGACCACCAATTACCATACCTCTTACACTGGAAATAAACGTCTCCAATCTCTCTAGTAACTCCAGATCTCTTTCAAAATCGTAAAAATGGTGCTCTACCCAGTGACGAAAAACATTTAATATTCTGAGGAAGGAGAGAAAAAATAAAATATTATGTTTGTTTTTAAGGACTTCCAAGGCTCATCCCATGTAAACACTAAATGAAACAATTCCACAAAAGCCGAGTTACAGATTCACGTAGTCGACGACTATCAAAATACATATGGACAGAGGCGCAGAATGAAGACTCAGCATGGCACCAATGACCACAGAAGTCCCCAGGTATTTAAAACCTAATTTTCCAGCCTTAGCATATGTATAGTTTGGTGGTTTTTTTAAATCTTATATAAAGAATGCTAGTGGTGAGGTGGTTTCAGAAGAGGAAAAAACTTACCAAATCAGATAAAACTAGTATTTCTAATGTAATGTTCTCTTTTTTTTTTCTTTAAACTAAGAAAGCTAGTTAGGATCTCCCATTTGGTAAGAAACAAATTTGTAACTGTTTTTCCTATACACAAATTTCAGCTTAGAAGTTGTTGCAAGTGTACTGCCCTACTTTTACAACTTTTTAATTACACAAATGGCCGTACTAGATCCAGTATTTCCTCTAAGGATAACACTAAACTTTCTCTTGATTTTTCTCTACACTTTCTTAAACAGACCACTAATAAACAAGCCTCTAAAAGTGAACTAGAACTGTTCTTCCACCTTCTACTCTTAGGATGTATCAGAATAAAAACCCGTTTTGCCTCTTCTTCAGGTAAACAAGTTGAGCTCGTATCTCGAAACTTTGATTTATCGGGGTGCACCACATCACCTTACCTGAAGAGAGAGCAAAATCTCCTACATCAACTAGTACAACAGATTTTTCCTGTGCCAATCCAACAGGTGGGACAGGACAATGGGGTCAACAGAGAGCCCACGGCCTCAGACTCAGAGGAGGAGATGTGGTTACTCCTGTCCCATCGCCTTTGCAGAAGTGGCTCAGCTGTATGCAGAGCGCTGCTGAACTCCCCCACTCTTCGCAGCTCAGGCTATTAAGGTAAACCAGTGCTAACTGTGGATCAGACTACTGTCTGCGGTGGCTCAGCCCTGCGGAGTGGGGGCAAGAACATCTGAGAGGGACAGGGCAGACAGATGATTGTAATCTGACAGTCTGTTGTGAGCCAGAGCACTAGAGAAGTTGGCCGGTTTAGCTTCGTCACATGAAGGGCGCTCTGTGTGAATACATAGAGAAGTAAACAGTTGTCCTCTTCCCACTGTGTAAATTAAAGAATAAGGTTTATCCCATGAAAGCATGGCTACCCAAACAGATCACTTAGGCTGGAAATTAATGACAGCTGCTAACCGTCAAGAGTGATGTTTCGAAACACATCCCCAATCACAGTAATACAGGATCTTATCTAATCAGTGTTTGCCTTTGAGATATCATGGTAGGAATACTGAAAAAGCAGGAAAGATTGCCTGGTTCTGCTGACTGCATTTCCAGCTTAGCACCTCCTCTTTCTCATGACCTCACACACATTAATCTAGTCAAAGACACTACTGTTTCCATGCCTGTGCACCGCACAGGATGTCCACAGCATCTTCTGCAAGATGGGGAGTAAGTGCTGGGGAGGGAAGGCAGGCAGGCAGGGAGGGAAGGATGAGCATCTTCACGTTCTCCACCTTCTTCCCAAATCTCAGATCTCTCTGAAGGAGAGATCAATGCTATTAACAGTACTGGAATTTACGAAGTGGTGGGCATATCAACCTAACAGCTCAAATTCAGACACCTATTTGCAACTGTAACACAGTTAAGAGTTTCAAGCTACTAGAAACTTGTAGTATCTCCTAAATTCAAAGATCAACTATAAGCCACAGAAGGGTGTGTGTTAAATAGCAGCTTTAAACCCTATCTCTCATTGAGCAGGTACCCATAAACGGACTCAGCTCACCAACCATAGCATAAATTGTGCAAGGTCCTGCACTTGGGCCACAGCAACCCCATGCAACACTACAGGCTTGGGGAAGAGTGGCTGGAAAGCTGCCTGGCAGAGAAGGACCTGGGGGTGTTGGCTGACAGCCGGCTGAATATGAGCCAGCAGTGTGCCCAGGTGGCCAAGAAAGCCAATGGCATCCTGGCTTGTGTCAAAAATAGTGTGGCCAGCAGGACTAGGGCAGTGATCATGCCCCTGTACTTGGCACTGGTGAGGCCGCACCTCGAATGCTGTGTTCAGTTTTGGGCCCCCCACTACGAGAGAGTCATTGAGGGGCTGGAGCGTGTCCAGAGAAGGGCAACGGAGCTGGGGAAGGGTCTGGAGCACAAGGCTGATGGGGAGCGGCTGGGGGAACTGGGGTTGTTCAGCCTGGAGAAAAGGAGGCTGAGGGGAGACCTCATCGCTCTCTACAACTGCCTGAAAGGAGGGTGTAGAGAGGTGGGGTCGGTCTCCTCTCCCAGGTAACAAGTGATAGGACGAGAGGAAATGGCCTCAAGTTGCGCCAGGGGAGGTTTAGACTGGATATTAGTAAATTTTACTTCACCAAAAGGGTTGTCAAGCATTGGAACAGGCTGCCCAGGGAAGGGGTTGAGTCCCCATCCCTGGAGGTATTTAAAAGCCGTTTGGCTGAGGTGCTTAGGGACATGGTGTAGTGGTGGGCTTGGTAGTGTTAGGTTTACAGTTGGACTCGATGATCTTAAAGGTCTTTTCCAACCTATACGATTCTGTGATTCTGTGATAAATTAAGACAGCGAAGAGTACTGTCACAATAAGAGGTATCATAATCTCTCAAACAAGGAAAGAAACCAGAATCCAAAATCAAAGACCCTGGAAACTTTGGAATGGGGCACAGGTTTCAAACAGCTCAAAGGCAACATATGAATGCAAAAGCACTAAACTGATTTTGGAAATTAATAGCAAGAAACATAGTTAATTGCTGCCTCAAGCTTTTCTACAGGTTCCAGTTCATCGGTAACCACTTGTCCTGCTCAGCTATGGCACTCAGCAGTGCTGCAGGAAGGTACATTTGTACCACACAAAGGGGCACTGTGTGAGGAGGTCCCCAAGCTACTTGCAGCCTAGCTAGTAGAGGAGGCTATAAAAAATAGCCACAAGCGCAATACAACGGTATTTAAACTCTTGAGCCAGTTATGTCACAAAAGCCCATTCTGTGTGAGTTTCTGTTGAAGGGGCTTTATAGGCACCTATGTGGATGGATGCAGAAACAGTTAGCAGAAAACAGCAAGCTGAAACCAGGCAAAGTGTGCGCTGAGAGGCAGTGTGTGAAGCTCTCCCAAGAACTGATAACTCTGGAGACTAGTGCTCCCGCTGAACCCACAGGAGCTGATAAACTGAGAACACCAAGGGCCTGTCAAATCTGTACAAGGCCATGAGCACACACAAGTATGAAGGTTACGCTGAGGTTGTATAACTTGGACTACATCCAAGAAGGCGGTGGCAGCTATATATTGACGAACGCTACAGTATTACATACGTATTTATATTTTTTTATATATATGCACACAGGTATCTGATGAAAATGGGACTCCTAAGTGACTTTCTGAACACTACGTTGAAGGTAGTGGCACGTCAGTATGACCCTTCACTTTGAGTAAGCTGCTGTTGCTCCAAAGAGGTAACTATGAATGACTGTGTGTGGTAAGGCAGTAACTGAGGGTACTGTGCGTATAGTTATCTGCCATTAATAGTAACATCTTGGTGCTACTAATAAAAACAGTTTAACAAATAAAAGTTCTTCTAGCAAATATTGGTTGTGATCTGTGTCTCCTCCTGACTTGATCCACTATCAGGGAAACAATTAGCCTCATTCATGCTAGAAGTGCTTTATTGTTCCCCGAGTTAGCTTGGTCAGCAAGACCTTGAAGATTCACTGCAGCCCATTCCAATGTCAGTACAGACAAGCGTCTCCCTGTCTGTGTGCAAATATATCAACGGGGCTGGGAAAGGGAGTAAAATACCAGCAGGACTGAAAAAAATGGAAACAGAGAAACTATCTTCACAGGGCCTGTTAACAAGGAATCCATTCAAAACGCAGTCAGAAACACTTTCGGTTGTACATCTCACCCACACCCGCTTTACATGCGGCGTTCTTGTGGGTGGTGATCACAGCTGTGAGCGGCAGAGAACCAAAGTACAGTTGCAACAACAACAGAAGTCAGTATGACTAATCAGAACATGATTTGGGACATTAGTCTGGTTGCAGACAGTGATCAGTCCCTACTTGACAGCACAGCAGTCTCCAAAAGAGATTACTGTCTCCGGGATCACCATATAATCAGTAAGGAAAATCTGGCTTTAACAGAACAAATTTAAAAGCAAATAAACCTGAGTTGCACTGGCTGGACATATTCCTTGCGAAATCGCTTAAGGTCTGCGCTGATAGGCTGCTCTCCTTTCTCGATTGCCAGCCTGTCTGCTTCAGTAGGCTCAGGCTCTGGGATTTCAAACCTATGAATAAAAGTACCAAAAACCTGATGGCAATTAAGATAAAACACAAACCCTTTATGTAGGACATGAAGAGCAATTGCATTTAAAAAAAAAATTCAGAGCGGTGAAACTCAAGCACTCATCTAATATCCAGTTTGCCTGGAATTCCCTCCTCCCCAGCTGTGTACTGGTAACACACCCAGCTCTCTTGCCCTGGTAATTTGCTAGTTCTCTGGTCATCACAAGATGTCTAGACTAGGATATAAGGTTTTTAACTACCTGCTAGCTTGATTAAGTGAAGATTAGAAGAAAGCTTAAGAGCTTTCCGTATTAAAATGCTGTTTACATTGAGCCTGTGCCTTTCAAACAAACTGCTTAGAACACTTCCGTTCTTATTTGCATTGAGACTTAGGCATACTCAAATGCACTCTCATGATCAAGTTAAACAGTTCAAAACATTACCACCCCACAGCTGAGGCACACCAAGTGCTCTCACTAATACTTAATTCGGGTAACTAATTTAGCAAACTGGGAGAAGGAAGCTTGCATTAAAAACCTGCATTGCTGTATCCCATTTGAAAAGCTACTGTTTCATGAGCTTCACTAAAACATGTGCCAGACGGCGCTGAGAACCCGAGCAGAAAAGGAGAAGGTAAATGAACACAAAGCCTTTCAACGTCTTCAGAAAGGATGACCACTGCTTACCTTTCAATCAGTAAACTCAGCAGTTCCTGCGGCTTGCAAAACGAGCGGTACGTGGTAAGGAAAGTACGTACAAAATTAGGATCTGTAAACATAGAATAAGAAAATGATGGAGTGGTTTTTTTATCCAATTGCAAAATACCAGAAATAAAATACACATATACTCACAGAAAAAGTTTAAAGTGCAGAAAATACACTAAGGTTATAAGTTAAGCACTGTAATTTGAAAAATACCAGAAATTATACTGCTTGTGAAATTTTAATCTAGTACTTTGATGCATTTCCCCTCTCAAAGTATTCAACTGCACATACTATGTTCTCTCAACAACTGTGCCTCCGTCTCCCTGAATATGCTTACATATTCCACAGCTTAGTCCCTGAATATGCAGCTATTCCATGGTTTCATAAAGACAAAGAAAACATGGTAAAACTAGGCTGTCTACTCTCTTGACATCAAAAATACCTATACCACCCCGACAAAACGTTTGTCTTACCTGTTCTTAAAAAATGTCCAGCAGTGGGGACTGCACGCCTGCCCCAGCCACACCAGTGCAGCACCCAACTACCCTCTGCAGAGCAGCCAGCAGGGAAACCGTGACAAGCAGCTGAGGCCTTACGAAGCAGATAGCTGCAGCAGTTCCAGGTGTTGCATCTCCACAAGCCACCACACCTCCCTCCTGCTGTTTCTCACAGCTATGGTAGGTGTGTTACCACGAGACGTGCCTATCCGCAAGCTACCAGCGCTTTATTGGGCCCACCCTGCTATATTAGAAGTATTAAAGGAAACATATTGTTCCTTTAATCTCTTTCAATTCCACTCTCTCGTACAGTTTCTTAGATCGTGAATAAGCAAGCTGATAAACAAATCACTTTACTGCGAGCCACGAAGGGTCATCATCTGGCTCCTAATCCTGACATCCCTGCAGCAGACCTCTCACAAAGGTAACAGCGGCACTACGCTGCTACTGTGTGGTACACAGCAGCTTCCAGGGCTGCCTGGGAGCAAATGCATGCTGAAATACAGGAAAACCAGGCCTAGAGAAGTGCATGTGCATATGCTCTCTCAGAATTGTGGATTTGGGATCGTTGGGAGTTTCTTTTTTCTTGCTGTTCTGTAAATAGTCTTGAATCTGTCAGCATTGGGTGCAGGTAGCTTACACCAGCAGTCTTCAACATGTGGGCAGTGAATTTCTTCCAATAAACCCACAAAAGATTAAGACAAACACTGCTTTTGAGAAGGCTTAAATTCCCTACAGAGCACTGCTCAACATTTTTAAGGGATCCATATATAGGAACGTGCTTGCAAGCTAAAAGTAATAGTGCTCTTGTTCTGTGATAATGTTTCTGAGTTTGCACCCTAGTCTTGTGCTGGCCTGTTCTGCTTCCACGTCACATCTACATTCACTCTTCAGTACTATTTATGACATTTTTAAAGTAAATCTTCCTCCCACCACTGAATAGGCAGGTAGTGTCTCTGCTCCGCAGACAAGATCAGCGATTCTCTGCAACGGGGGCTGCTACTCTGCTCTCTAACCTGTGTAAGTTCCTTTGTATTATTTTTAAAATTACTTATTTTTGTAAATGACATTCTCAAGAAAATAGAAAATACAAGCAATGTGCTACGAATAGTGGCTCGCAATTTAAATTCAAGAGTTTAACAGCTCTGCGTCTGGGCTGCTACCTCCCATGGTATCCTGGTATCAGCTGGGGACTCCTTTGACATGACAGAGGCCATTCTGCGAATGCAGAGCCTGTGTGCTGCAGCAAAGCCCGCTTCAAACAAATCTGAAACTAACACAAACCTACAGTAAACCCACAGTTTAACAAAATCACATCTTGACCTAAATAGGAACAACAAGCATCACCAAGATCTGCTGAGAGTCCCTCCACGTGCTGTTAGTCATCGAAATGCCCTTGTGGAGGCTGAGGGAGAGGGTTTTGTTAGTCTTGGCTCCAAACACTGTTTGGAAAGAGCACACAGAAACCCAAGAGGCAATGCTTTCGTTGAAGATTCCCAAAGCCAAAGTGGCAAGTACTTGCGCTACAAAAACTGAAGTGACGCTAGCAAACTAATACTCAAATACACCAGTTCATTCAGGAAAAGAGCTAAGTTTACAAGCCACCGAAACCCATCACATTTTAGAAACAGATGGCTTGGGACTCCCAGACAACACAACTACAGATTACTTGTATACCAACTAGTTGCATCAACACTGAGCTTCAATGTGGGAAACGTGGGGTTTTTGTTGGGTTTTTTTTTTTGTTTGGTTGGTTTTTTTAAATACACAGCTCCATACTATCTAGCCTTAGTTTTACAAAAAAGACTCACTTAAATACCAGGCAGTTATGTAAAAAGCACAAAGGAAACCATTACTATTTGAGAAGTTTTACAAAAATTGCACACCAATTCCACCAGCACCCTTATGTCAGCTTCACTGCATCCCCTTTCAGTGCATGCTTTTCATCCCAAACCTAAGATCTAACATTTTCATCAACATTAGCACTTCATGCAACTACATTTCTGTGTAGCACTTCATTTCTGTAACTACTTGGTTTCTGTGGCTTTAAGACAGTATTTCACAGGAAAGTCTGAAGAATGCCAATTGTGATTTGCATCCTTTTCTACTGAGGGACTTCACAAAGCGGCAGGTTGAAGTATAATAAATATAACCTCCAACCTTTTTCTTCCTCCCCAGTTACACAGCCTGTAACTGCACCACTGCTTTAGCCATGGTGGTCTCAGGAAACGCACTAGTGGCTCCTATTAGACCATAGATACTTTTTTTGGGGGGGAGGGCTTGCATACCCAAAATTTTCTTACAGCTTTGCCAGCAAAGCCAGTTGATTTAATAACAAATACTGTTGTGGTTTTTTTTCCTGCAAACCTTGCTTTACATTAACTATACGCAGAAAAAAACCCAAACAAACAAAAGATAAAAGGATTCATTTCATCATCCATACAAGCATGACCTTAAAAAACATATATATAACAAATGTACAGGATACCTGCATACATATGGTACGTTAACCTTTCGATTAATTTCACAACCGTTCCTCCTTTGATGATAGGAATGCCATTCCTGCTTTGCAAGCTGTCCTCAAAAACGATGTTATCCTCTGAGTCTTCTACTACAAAACGATACACATTTGGGCTGGGCAACCGCAGCGGCTGTTCATTTTCTTCTTGCAGTAATACTGAATCAAGCATCCTATCCAGAGTACTGCGATACTGGAGGGAAATCAGAGCGGCCATCCAATTACTCTTCTCTTCCGCAGACTTGGCAGCAAACACTATACTGTTTTCATCTTTAGACACCAGTTCAAAAGCATGTTTGTACTCGGATGTGTCATCTTTATCAATAATCTGTATTTTCCTTATGATAATTTTTTCCTTCAGTCTATACTCCGCATTGCTGTAACCAGGAAGCCGTGATTGACCGTGATTAGTTTTACAGCTGATCATTAAACCATCAAAGAGAAAGATGTGGCGTTCATGTTTGGCTCCAATTTTTGTCAAGCCACCTTCCATTATGAATTCATTACAGCACTGCCCAATATCTTTGCCTTCCCAGCCATCAATATTTTTCTGGATTTCATTCATTTTCTTGATGGCCAAGTGCTTGCTTCTTATTTGTCGGTTATAGAAGCGACAGACTGGCTCCCTTGAATGAATAAAAGAAAAAGTCACAATGGGCACATTCCACATTTGCCATCCCAAGAGACAAAAAAAAAATCAACTAAATTAATTGTTTACATCATGATTTCTTTGCCCTAAACATGCCCTAACGAAGTTCACTGTTCCAAATAAACGGCATGCACTGCTTTGGCTAGGGAAAGAGTAAGATATTGACATTATTCATAGAAGTGGACCGTGAAGGTTTTGGGCTGCTACTCCATTTACAATAAAAACTGGCATAAAGACATGCCTTGAAAAGGAAATATACACATCATCTAACAAGAAAAAAAATAATACAATTCCTTCCACATCATTTTTCTCCTCCTCTGACAACTTTGGGAAACGAGGGCAGTTTTGTGGATTATTACCCAGGCCGCCGTCTTGGGGAGTGTTTGCTGTAAATGCGCTCCATGCTGCACTGCAGGTTCAGAAGAGCAGTAATGGCTTGTTTTAAGCACTCCCGATCCTCTTCATCTTCACTGCATTCCTGCAACTGCTGTGACACAATAAACATTTTTCTTTCAGATTTGTCTAATTTATAGAAGGGTAGGAGGAGTGACAAGCATTCTTACACGGTGTTACCTACAGCACTCGGTGAAGTCAGTGACTTCAATGAGAGAGTTATTACTAGAAGCACACTCAAAACTAGCCACGCGTGTAACTAAAAACATTTGTCAGATAGTCAGGAAAAGTCAGCAGATACTCAACAGGAGAGAGCAGGAAGGAGTTTATAAAGATAACCCTTTACCCTTTTACGGAGAGCCAATCCTAATTGTCAGACACTGTTTTTCCTGCTACCTTTTCAACAATGTCCTGTTTCACAACTGGTTTTATTAAATCATTTGGAGGTTTGAAATAGCCGAGAATTAAATGGTGTTTTATGTAACTACGTGTAACATTCCTTCAATGAGATATTAATCTCAACATTTCAGAGCAAATTTAAAAGACAGAATGACCAAGATTCTCTCTTTGCTTCTTACTATTCTAAACTCTGCCATCTTCAGCGAACTCATATATTGCAAGAAGAAATGTCAATTTGGCATGGTGCAAACTAACATAGTAAAAAGAGTCTGAAACTCAAGATTTGCTACTAATAACAAAATGTAAAGACAATGAGAATCAGCATATTTCCTTTTCATAAAGACTAGATCTGTCTCTACCACTAGGCAGAAACTTCTTGAATTAGGAAATTCAACAGGCTTTCATCCCATCTCCATACACCCGGCAGCAATATGCTTTGAGCAAAGCCTATTCACAGGGTTCCTCTTTTTGGTCCTTTAAGGTGATCGCTCCTAAAATACTACTGATACAAATAAGAGAGATTTTTCTTTTTAACCCCTTTCATGTTAAAGAGCGTATGAATTTTTTTAAAAGAAAATTCAAGCAAATAGATTGCTGGGCAAAATCGAGACAATATGCCACGCAGTTTTGGATAAACTCTGTTTCACCTACATACTTTAAGAGAAATCTTACTTACAATCACTCAGCATGGCAGAAGCCTTCTTTTCCTTTCCCCACTATGTTCCCTCAGCAAGGATATGTAGCTTCCTCTAAAAGTAATTGAGAGAACAGGATTTGACCAGATTGGTCCACTCTCTTAATGTAATTTAAATTACTAAAATTTTTATTTTTCACATGCCCAAACAACCTCCATCTTGCGTATTAGAGAAATGAAAGTTTCATGGCCAAAAATTTCTGGGAAGTTTATGAGCTGAGGAACAGTACAGGGAAGGGAAAAATGTCTACCTCTGTGGAAACCCTTATTTTCCTTACTATCAGCCACAGAAATGCAAAGAACATAAAAAATGGTGTGAAAAGATGACACGTGCAAAATGCTAAAGCTGCGAAAAGCTACTGAGTCTGATAAGATACTCTTTCTCCTCACATGTCCTGAACAGAATTTCTTGCATCCCCTTTCCAAAGGGAGCTGTGTTTGGCACTGAACAAACGGCATGTTTGGCTTCTTTTGTATTAAAAAAAGGGGGAAAAAATATACATATACACATTTGGAATTCACCTAATCCATTTCTACACCTTAATGCATAGATTCCTGAAGATCAGGCAGATTACCTGAAGCATATCTCATTCTCTGTAATCACTGGACTAACATCTGCTTTTCGAAATGCCAGTTCTTAACAAGCATCTTTCCGATTAAACAGCAGATGCAAAAGCATAACATGCTTGCTAGACAGAGAAAATAGGTAAATCTTTAGAAAAGGGAAAACCTGTTTATGCCAGATATATTTAAAATACCGGTGACGATAAACCAAGAATATTAACTATTCAATTTATTGTACAGAAAACTGTCAGAAAATAGTAATGAAGAGCACTGTTCACTTAAAATATATCATGGTGATCCTGTAGAATATCGACCGCGGTTTCTCTCTCAGTCAAAGGCTGTCAATGATTAGGTAACAGCGGAAAAGATCAAAAGGTGGAATTTCGTACATTTTGGATTGCTTGATAACAACATAGCGAGCCACATGCAAGAATCAGGGATAATCTTCTGCCTGCAAGTCACAAGAGAAGGCAGGCTATACTCTATAGTCAGCAGAGGAAAGCCTTCTTGGACTTGAACAGGCCCCTGCTTACCTTTAGGATTTTAATGATATATCTAACTGGCACCTTGCTCAGGATTTGGATGGATTCTATGACCCCTTGAGTTCTTAGCACTGCAGTCAATGAACAATGTTTCCTGGAACTCTGGTATCAACAGAGACATTTATGAAAACATACCCGGAGCTTGAAAGTCTGATGAAACGCTAAGCTCTCCTCTACACTGTGTTCATGCTTGGAAATGTCAAGCATAGTGTTTTAAACCCAAATCCTCTGATCATCAACTAAAGATGTCACAATCAGAATATATTTGGGTTACCTGTTTGCAAGAGCTAACAACTTTTAATCACGAGCACTATTTTTTCCTACAGGACAGTTTTATTTCTTTGGCGTGACTTCCTTCAGCCTTTGCTATCAGCAGTCATTCCAAAACACCCCACGGCAAGTTCATTTTCTGTCAATACGTGAACAAGCAATCAATATTAAAGTGACATCAGGGCCTGCCCTCTGACTCAAGGTGTTCAAAGGCTACTTCCTGGCGACCTCTATACGGCTGCTAACGAAAAGCAGACAAACCAAACAAATTCAACAAGGGGGACTCCAAACGACATCCGCCCCTTGTGCCTCTTGCTTAGGCAAAGAGAAGCCTCTAATGCAGATCCTGCATCAGAGGCTGCATAAACAGGATTTTGCACCAAGGAGAAAAGTTCTGCAGCTTGAAAGAATTTTCAAGCTTTCCACACTTTAATTTCATTCATTTTAGCAAACATCAAGGCCAGACCTTCTGTAAATCATTCATTATTTTATTTATCTCCCAATTCAGTAGGGTCTGTGGGTAACTTTCTTGAGGAGCAACAGTCTCCATCTTAGCTTCTCTCCCTACTGAAGCCATTAAAATATTTTGAGTATTCTGTCGCTTTTCTGCTTCCATTTTTGTTAGGTCTTTTTCAACCAAGGTTCCTAGAGACAAATACAATGGTAACAGGGAAATAGTACCAACACTTTATAATATATTAATATTGTTGAATAAGTACTTTCTCTATCCCTAAAAACACTGCTTTTTAAAAATCACTGCTGTAAATTTAGGATCTTTTCAAAATACAACATAACATTCAAATTTTAAACCTGCAACTGAAGTGATCATAACAAAAGATTCTGTATTTATCATTATTCACTACAGAGTGGTATTTTAAGATCTCTGCTCTGTGCCCACAAGGTTAGAAAGACTCAAGACAGCCAAGTGTCAGCCTCTGCAGCTGAGTTCTAATTCTACTCAGAAATCTTGTATATTGTGGATAAAGGTCATATTTGGTCATTTTCACTAGTAAAATTGCCTAGTTAAAAAAGGTATCATGTAATATTATATGTCGTGCAGCATCCCGCTGTATTATCCAAGTTAAAAACAAACAAAAGAAACAACTAAATGTTTTTGCACTATCTGCCACATTTTATTCTTCAAAGATATGAGGCAATTTTAAGAATGTGCATGTATAGCCTGATGTTATCAATATTAACTGGAGTTACGAGCAGACTCAAGAGTCCCCAAGAGACAGAAAACTCTTGCAGCACTACAACAGCAAGACAGACTATCAAAAATAAATTTTATTCTCTGTGCCATGGTTTAAAACATAAATAGTAACCACCCTTTCCTATCACTGAAGAAAAAACTACCAAGTTTGCATGCAAAGCATTTAATCTTAACTTTTGAAAACACACAAAACTCTGCTCCATAAGGCACGTATGTTAATGTTTCCCTAAAAAGTGGACAAACACTACGCAGCTTGTAAAACCAGCTAAATGTTTAGATTCTCCCAAAGCTACGGCGTATGATTTCATTCTTTAATTTCATCCTGATGCACTCCATTTCCCAGCTTTAAGGCACAATGGGTCATTAATTAGCCTGACCTTCAGCATAATACAGGTCACTAATCCAATTATGTCTTTTAAACGTGAAAGAAGAACATTTTAAGAAGTTCCAGAGAATTATCGCATGCAACTGACCCTTACGGAAAGGGAAGTTACACTATTTGAGAGAGATACATATCTACGAAGCTATAGGTGCTCATTTCACAGCAAGGCTGGCAGAACCATGCCGTGCTTCTGCCGTCATCCTTTAGTTCTTTGATCAGTTTATTTTCTTTTGGAAGATGTCCTTATAGAAACATAAGCTTTATGAAGGCAAATATTAAAACTATGGCAATGTAAAGCAATGTAAAGCTTTACATTCTCTATAGGAGTTCTCTATAGGAACAGTGCAGTAATATAGAGAAAAGTTCACTGACTGTTAGGGTTGCTTTAGGTTGTGGGGTTTTGGTTTTCTTTCTTTAAGCTTTGTTAACTGTTTTCTAAACCGACTATCAATAGGAATGCTTAAAGATTTACAATTTATTGAGACCACTTGGATTTAAACCTTTCTACAAAATACTGGTAAATCCATACACTGGAGATGTGTGGTTCATGGGTCAAAATAAATCATCCTTACTTTTACTTATCTAAATCAGGATATGAAAAAAAGAAAAAATGGGAATGTGCGCCAGATATTAACTACAAACCTGGTCTTAAAACAACTGCTATTTTTTGGCTTGAGTTTCTTTTCAGAAAAATTTATATTGTATTATACATCATTTCTATGTTGCAAAGTTTCCTTTTCTTCCTTCGTACCAGTAAATCCTTTGAAATACAAAGGAAGACCATATAACACGCCTGTCCAACACTGCTAGTATCACTTTTTACATTGAGAACTTAGAAAGTGTAATTTCTGTTGCTATTTCAAAATGTCAGCTATAGCCACAGGATATTTCACCCGTTCAATTTAAGTATATCCCAGTTAATAATTCACTTAGCCCTTATAAGCACTACAAACTTTCCAACACAATGGGGCAAACAAACTTTTTTTACATTATCTTCAGCTACTTAAAAAAAGCTCTGATCTAAGTATTTTTCAAGATACTGCATTTTCTACAGCAACGTTACTTTTTCTTATTCAAGAATGATTATTATAGATCTCAGATGTTAAAATTTCTGCTGACTGCTGGCCTCTCGTCTCATAACTCACAGCAAAAACATTTGCTTGTAAGCAAAAAGATACAGGCTTAGTTACTTTTTGGCTTTTAGCTGTTATACCCAATGGAAATATCTACTGATGTGAACCACCTTGCTAGTACACATAAGAATAAAGTATGTGCAAGTGATCTGTGGTCAAACCAATAGAAGCTGTTCTAAAGTAATGCTCAATAGGCAGAATTGCTCATAAATACGGACTAGATGCCAACCTAAACAACTTGTACGGTAAGATCCCCGAAATATGTCCTACGGGAATAACTTTTTATCATCTGAATCAGAATTCCATAAAGCCTGACACTTCATCAATGTCATTTCTTAGAAGACAGAAAGAAAGAAAATAATAGTGCTTATTTTCATTCCTCCTCAACATGGAGAAAGTGTGGTATGCTATGAAAAATGGTACTTTTTGCTGTACTTTTTGCTGTATCTCTTCCATTTCGGACTCAGGACAAATGGTTGAACATTAAGAATGGATTATTCGGACTCCGCTGAAAGGAAGTGCCTCCCCAACCCCCAAAATAAGGTCAGCTGAGCTGCAACTGGAGTGTGACTTGAGACTGAGAATACTGATCTAAATTATGCTTAGCTTTTTCTGAACGGACAAAAATTCAGAACTCAAGGAAAGAAGAAATTAGATTTGCATATTAAATTTTTAACAGCATTAGAACTCAAGTTCAATAAAGGTTTAACAATATCGTTACTTCAAATGTTCATATCAGAGCAACAGATGCTTTTGAAGATTTTTTTTACATGATTTTACTTTTCAGACATATATTAACTGGCGTCAAGTTAATGTTTTCATACCTTTCAGTTTTCAGAAGCAGTAAGTAAAATCTAATCGCCTGTTTAAAAGCTCAGATTCTCCACATTAAGAAATGTTTTTAGCAGGAAACAAGAGTGTGGCTTCATTTACCTGGAGTAACTCAAAGTAGTGCAAACAATGATAGACTGGGATAAGCATGAGTCGTGGGAGAACGTATCGTACAGCTTCTTTAAACCCCTCAGCAGTAGACTGAAAAGGAAAAATAAACAGGATTACTTACACTGAACTACTCAAAACGGGACTGGACACGGCCCTGAAGTTAGCACTGCTTTGAGCAAGATGGTTGTACTAGACACATCCAGGGCATCCCTTCCGATGGACATTACTCTGTGCTTACATCTAGTAGTAAGGAAGACAATAAAGTATGCAAAAACATTTTTGTCTAATGAGACTCTTTAAAAGATTTAGAGACACATAAATGCTCTGACATCAAGCAAAAAGAACCTGTAAAAGACCCTCTTCCAGGCACTGCAAGCATCCTTTTCCATCGACCAGCGATGGGTGGATTTTGATGCACACTCACTAGTGAACCCATAGCTCTGAAAACAGCCCTAACCCCCACAACGAATGCTGGCACAATCTGCCTCCTTAAAATGGTAACCAGTTGGATGGTCCGTATTTTTGCCAGAAGTAGCAGATCAACTATAAGAAGCTAGAGGACCAAGTTACCCACAAGTCATTTTATAAGCATCCTTTAATTCACATAGAGGTGCTCGTAGCGCAATCCCTAGCACCTCTGTATTTCAGCACTGTCTGCAGAACTCAGTTAATAGCATTAGTTCAGGGTGACAACACTTAAAAATAATGCACTGTCTATGGCTAAGCTGCATGCCTTATTCCCCAGTCAACAGCCACATCCCAGAATGCAGAAAATGCTTGAATATATTTTGAAAAAAGCTCATACTCATTTCCAAAACAACATGTTTTACCCTGGGCCACAGTTTGCTGCGGAATTTCAAAAAAACACTGGAATGTTAAAGACCAGCCAGGACTCCCATACAATCTAATAAACTTGTCACCAACTTCCTTCTAATGTCCTCTCCTCCCAATTATGTACGCTGTGCTTCAATTTACATCCAATACACCACAAAAATACGGAGGTCTCATCAAGTACTGAAGAAATTAATATCAGTATCTCCTCTCCCTCAGAAACTGAGAATCACAAGTTTATGACTTAGAAAAGGAGTTTGAAATCTTTTCCCATTCCCAGCAGTTAGTAACACAATAATTCAGGCGTAAGATGAGAAGAGGTTTTCCAAGGGATGGTGAAATCCCTGCCACCTTCCATATTGAGATAACTACTGAACAGAAACTGAATTACCTGATCTCCTTCTTGGAAATGACCTCTCCCCCCATTTAAGACTTCTGGCTGCATCTCTCTGCAATTGTCAGAGACAGCTCACATATGTCCATGGCCCAGAGCTTGGACCTCCACCTTCACTCCACACCTTGGAGAAGTGTGAAGGAACATCCCTAGGAAAGCCCAAACCTTTCTATAGTGACCAGAGTCAGAAAGGAGGCCAGATGCATCCTCAAATGACTCGATCATCAATTTAATCTGGAATAGGGCTTTGGGCTTCAAATTTGCTAGTGAGGTGGGTAAAGGGCCTTACTTCATTCACCAAGTAATATTTAAGAGCGAGATGATCCAGCTTACCAAGCGCTCAGAGCTGAAGAGGAAACACTCACCCTGAAGGAATGGCTCAGAGGAATCTCAGCTTGCAGAGACGCAGCCCCCAGTGAACTGTACAAACTAAGCTCTACTATAAGGGGTTTAGCTGGGAGTACCACTGACTGAACACTTGCTCAGCAGCTTCTCTAAGTGCATTTCTGAACATAAGCTCAGTCTTCTGAACAGTAGTCTTTAACAGATCTGCCATGTTGGCGGAAGGAAGCAATAAAAAATAAATAATAATAAAAAAATCACTGATGATCTTGCGGGATAGTCCTATTAAAGAAATGAGTCAAGAAAAACTGCCAGTCCCAGCCTCAATGCCAAACAAGGGGGCCGGGAATACGTAAGGAAGAAAGTGAAAATATCATGCCTGGACGCCTGTGTTTGGCATTAAAAGGCAAAACAGAAACAGAAGTGGCAGGTATGAGAGGTCACCCTCTATTCTTAAGCAAGACAGTCTGATGTGAGGAGAAAAACACTGCAAAACGCTCATGGATGAGTCAAATCTGTGTCCAGTTTTTACAAGAACACACAGAGTCCAAATATCTTACTCTGAAGAAAGGTCAGAATCTAGAGGATTTCTTCCTCAGTAGAAAGTAAAGAGTTACTGACAAAATCCAAACCTTTGAAGCACGAGAACTAAAGCAATTCAGTATTTCTCATTTGCACTCACCTGAAAGTGGAGAGCAACAGCAGGTTTTGCCATTAAGTTATTAAAATGTTCATGAAATTGTGGAGAGAGAATATCCTGGGACAAGGTTTCATATGGATCAAAGGCTTGCTCCTAAATAAAAACAGAGAATTATATACATACATGAAGGATGCAAGGTATTTCTGTCCCAGCTGCTAGAATTAATTCCTTTAATAAGCTGATACACAAGTGGAACTTTTCAAGAAAAGATCAATTTTGCAAAACAAATAATCAGTAAACCACAAACCTTCTTCACTTCCAAATTTTAAATGCACGCAACATTTTCTCAGCATTCCTCAATCTCACCATACTTATCACTAACACAAACTTTGTTTTACTGAAGCAGTGGGAACCAGGAAAAGTTCTTGCTTTCAGCCCACCCACGTTTTACGTGGAATGGCAATTTACCTCCTCTCTGTCAATAAAGAATGACACTTCGGAAAGAAGTGCAGGTAAAGATGAACTTTGGAGACTGTCACAAGGAGGCATTGTTGTACCACTACCATTTCAGGGTACATCACATAAGAATGGTCAGTCATAAGCACTGGACTTCTGCACACTTTTCTAGCCATGCTGTAAGGCTGGGAAAATACCTCGCTCTAGGAAAAAGCAGCTAGTCTGAAAAGGTCTCAGAGGAAAGTCCTCTAATGACACCAAGGGTTTCATTCAGATGCAAAAATTATGACTCTGGATGGAGTAGCTGGCTGTGATTCTGGAATATCAACGACAGCAGGATGGGATGAAAACCTGACTGTACATGAATCTCTGCAGGATTAATTTCTGACTGCTCATAGATCACCTGCTCCAAAGCCTGTCAGGCTGTTCCCGAGTCTCTGCAGATTCATTGGGCTGAATCACTCATGAATCACCGGGTTATCCGGTGCTGATGGCACCATGCCCAGAATAAGCACATACCTCTTTTCACCTTAATGCAGAAGTGCTTGGCAGAATACAGGCTGCAGAATTTGGGAGTACCAACCACCACAAAGGCTCATTTGAACATTCAGGTAAAGCCTCAAGCCTTCCATTTGCAGAGGGTCCAGGGGATTTCCTACCTTACTCATGGGGCAGGCTGCAATTAAACTCTTTGTGGGGAGGAGAGGCACAGAATGCATTCTCTTTTCACATGCAAATTGTAATCATCACTCTCAACTCTCCTCATCAAGTTCTAATCATTGCTGTCCGTTCGCATTAGATTGTATCTGGGAGGGGGGATGAAAGGGGGGGAAGGTTTGGCACTTCAGCAGCAGCAGCTGAAGAGAAATGATCAGACACTCTCTAACTGAACAGGCTGGTCGTCTTAAGCAGAATCTGAATCCTATTTACAGCCTGGGGCTTGGGGTTTTTTTTTTGTTTACTCCACGTCTGCCCACTACCTGCAAGCATGCAATATGGGGCTCTTATTTTACAACATCCAAATTCAAGACAGGGGACAATAACACTGCATATACAGTTTCTCTTTGCCATCCTAGCCAAGAAAAAAAATGAACATAAACCTCTGCCAGAGCAGTAAGTCAGGCGTGGGGTGTGGGTTCAGCTGCATCCAGAGGCAGTAAGCACGAGTGGGCAGATGGCTGCAGCTGCTCCACCGGTCCGTCCTCCGCCCCGCCGGGCACAAGCGGAGAGCAGGGCTGAACTACTGCTCCAAACGCAACCTTGCATGTATTCTGTGCTGTCTTTTTAAACTTTTTACTGCATTTTAGAAGTGTTTTCAGTTTCTTCCACTCAGAATTTAATCAGTATTTCGAGGGTTTGGGTTTGTTTTTTGAACACAAGATTGAAGCAAACTGCATTAGCTATCTTCCCCAAGAGATTAATTAAAAAAAAGGGGTGTGGGGGGGTTTACACTTGCAATGTTGCAAAAAGTTACTGAAATATGGAGATGTTAACTTGACCATCTAAGTTATCTCAATGCAGCATACAGTTCTGGATTGGTGTTTGTACGTTCCAGGCCCTTTTGCTGTAGCGCACTGGTTTCCACCTTTTTTTGCTTTGTGGATACCTGAAACTTCTCCTATGGAAACGCAAATACCAGCACAACATTTACAATCTACTGATAATAACCTCACCTTCCTAGCCGCCTTCTGAAGACCACTTCAAACTAGGCACAAAGACGCCCTGCCCTGGGTTCTGAGGTTCTCCTGCCACTAGCTGAACATCACTGAAGAGACCGTCTAAGGCGATCATTAAAACACATTGTAGTAGTTAGAACTGTAAAAGTTACCACCAAGTAAATTTTTTTTACCAGCATATTAACAAGTATCCATCTCCCACTCATGTGTGTCAGGCATCAAGTTTTTGAATTTCCTCCACACCAAGAAAAACTGTTTTGTTTTCCCTGTACTTCCTTATCTCAAAACCACTACAGTATTTATGTTTAAACCTTCCAGAAAACTGATGCAGAAAAACAGACAAAGTAGGAAGATTCCAGCTTGCAAGCATTATCTGTTTTTAATTATCCTTCCAAATAAGTTGAAGGACCTTTATAATGGAAACACTAAGCAAACAAGCCTGGCAGTAAGATAGGCAAATAAACACTTCACTTCCATCTCTCTAATGATTCCTTTTGCAAAGACTCACAGAAAGATGATCTCAACGTGTGAGATGATCAAATGAACAGCCTAGTTATTAAGTAGATCTTGCTCCATATTAACTGAATTATTAAATTCAAACTTACTATAAGCATAAAAAGAAGGTTTGAAGAATAATCTGTTCTTCATCTCCTATTTAAGAGTTTTTCAGTTAATGAAAATCAAGTGATATTTTTACTCATTGAAATGAATTCGTTCCCCTTAAAGCACAGGATCCCTAAGAGTAGCTTTTGCAATAAACTGGTATGTATGTTTTCCAGGATAGTGCTGTACTATTTCAAATTTTAAGTCTTTTTTCAATTTTAATATCATAGCCACTGACTCTAATTCATTGTTCAAATGCTTCTCCTTATCATTATATAAGCAATTATGCTTTACCATCTTAAGAGCTAAGACCTCATCAACTGGACTTTCCTACTGATATGTCACAAGTGGCTTACTGAAGCAATGACAGCAAAACTTTATCTTTATGGATATTCATAAGTGAGTGGCACATGGGCTGAAGGACCCATATTCTTCACACCCACAAAAATGTAACTGTTTTCCTAATGGTACTGGTGTGTTCAGGCAGTCCTCAGATTTTAAAAACTGAACGTACATAAAAGTGAAATGGAAGTGTTACTGGTTGTCATTTTCTTTATAAACATCATAACTTTAACATAAAAAGCATAAACTTCACATTCACCATGTGGTTCATCTGAGATAGTATCTCTCCCCCTCAGGCCAGAACATCTCATTTGACTTCCTCTGTGATACAGTCCACATAGTTTACATGACTACCCTTACATTTTGGTTCAAAAAACTGGGCTCGATACACCTCTCCAGAAAAAGCAGACTCAATTTAAACATGTCCAAAGACAGCAAAAACTCCACACCGACCTTGGTCATTTGTTCCAAGAGTTAGCTCCCCAACACTTAAAAAGGTGTGGTGTATTTCTAAGCTGAACTGTCCTCTTGCCTTCCAGATACTGCTTTTTTGCTGTGCACCTCTCTGCTGAATTCCAGAGTCATTTTGTTCTCTACTTTCAGGTCATGAATGTACCTATATACATATCCTATTTTGACTAAACTGAGCTCTATCTCACTGTAAAGCACTTTCTCAAAAACTTTACTTTTGCGACTCTCTTCCGTTGTCCTTCCAGTATTTTAATGCCTGTTTAAAAAAAAAAAAACAACTGACAAAATAACTTAATAATGTTCCAGTATGAGCCACACCAAAACCATGTGCAGTGTCTTCCTTTATTCCTACTCTTTAATATCTATTTTATAGGTCCATGGGTATCAACAGCACTTTTGCTACAACACTGAACAGTAAGCTTCTGTTCAGTTGCACATCTGTTCTGATACTTCATTCCTTCCCAGAGTTATTGCTTTGCAGAGATATTTCCCATTCCAGACATATACAATGCATTTGTCTGAATTAAGAACACATTTTGTTTGAGTTAGCTCACTGTCCAGAGTAATGCAAGTCTCATCTTGCAGATCTACGTCCAACGGCTATGACTTTTGGGTAGCCCTGGGCCTGACACCAATGCCTACAAAAATTGAAGCACCACCTTCTTTCAGTAAGCAATCCCAGGTAATTACTTTTCAAATCCACATCCCTACAGGATCATAGCAATTAATTCCCACTCTGAAATAAGATTTTGGTTTAGTGCTTACCTGCTTGATACCATTTCTGTGACAGAAAACACACTTTAGCTTACCTACTAAAGAACAGGTAGGGAAGATCTCTGTTCAGAGCTTATTAAAAGGACTTTTTACAGCTGCAAATTTATCGGACATATCAGTCGTGACCAAAAGTTTACTAAGAAAATAAACCAATAAGCGATTTAAAAAAAAAAAAACAAACCCCACAACAAAACACCATACCTCTGCAAGATCCTCAAAGCAGCTGCCAGCCAGCGGGTGAGGACTGCTTTCATCAGTCATTTCAACAGTATCCTCAATCAAGCCTAAAAGCTTCACTGTCAACTCATGAATATCTGAAATGTTGCTAAATATCACATCGATATCCTGCAAACATAAAACATATCTTAGTAGCGTTTAGAATAATTTGTTTTGCTTATGTAAATATTGGAGCATTTTTTGTGAAGTCTGAACCAAGAGGTAAACGGCGAGGGGCCAACAAAAAGCTAGGAAGAAAGTTAAATTACGTGGTCTTCCCAGCCCTGCAGGCTTGTCTGGGCACATCCAGCCTTGCACAATGCTCACCCCAGCAAAGGAAAGCACACCATCCTTCCCAGGCCGGAGCAGCAGCAGTCCTGGGAGAGGCTGTTCAGTGCTTCGGACAGAAGTGCCTGGGCTTTTCAGCCACTATTCACATCTGTTATTCTCCCCTCTGCTGATTCTTGTCTCTCAGAACACAACAGGAAGGAGGCAATTTAAAGCAGCTCCAAGGTCAGATCCTCTAAACCACAGGTAAACCTAAAGCAGCTCCTTGGCTACTTCAGCAGAATACTACCTGGGTACAGAGCAGGAACTGGCAGCTTCCTTTCCCAAAGTTTACTTTTAGATTTTTCAAATCCACACACTGTAAAATCACCCAACTAGGCAGCCCCTTCCAATGACCTGCATTCCTCTTCTGACCCCTCTGAAATACACTTCTCGGAAGCCTTCTCTGCCCCAACCTAACACTGCAGAGCTTGCTTGACCTCCTGCCAGCGCCAAGACCATGGCAATCTCTTCGTGGGAACAAGCAATCTCGAAACTTCTCATACCCATTCCCATATAACGAAATAATATTTCTCAGCTCCAAAATATTGCTCCTTTCTCCTCCCATCATCTTTGTTTGAATTCTGTCCCCCCATTTGCACAATTCTCCAATATCCTATCAGCTACTGAGGAACCTCCGCACCCAGCTGTAATGGGAATGTCTCCTGCTGCCTCTCTTTTTAACCTGCTGGTATCACCTACGAATCCCCAGTTCAGGTTCTGCTGGCTGGGTCCCCTTCTCCTTCCTCCCACAGGAAGGATTCACTAATCTCGCATTATTACTCTTCTCCTACAAGAGCTGTGCTTCCTTTTTAGACTCCAGCATCCTGAAAACAGAATTTGCCACACATACAATTTCAATCAAATATTTCAATCATTTATCAAAGAGAGATTCCCTTCACAGTCAGTCACACGCTAGAGAATCCAGAGCCAAGGGCTGTTTTACTCATAGTTTCTGCAGATAGGGGTGACCTGGGCTAGAGTTCAAATGTCCATTCAAACATCCATCTGCATTCGCTGTACATGCAGGTAGATAACTGTTAATTTTTGTGTTAAGCAGAAGTGTAACTATTACCTGCATGACCAAAGGACTCCAGCTATTGCTGGCATCTGACAGGGAATCGTGTCCATTAAGCTTCAGTCTGAGCACAGCACTTTTCATACTATTAATGGCAATTCCTCCATTTTATTTCATATACAGTCCACACTCATTATGCACTGACATACAATACATCAAATTTAATTTTACCTCCAACACAGTGAATGTAATATTGATACGTTATGGCTGCTAATGGAGCAACTAGCGTTACACATCAATAACCTATTAAAGGACTTACGTTAGGTGTGAACAATTTTCTGTTTGATAGGAAAGCTTCCCGAAATACTTTTATTATCAGATTCAACTCCCGCAGATATTGCCTTTCTTCTGCGATTTCGTTTCTCACTAGGTCATAGTAGTTGAGTTCCCCAGAAGAAGAGGGCTCGTCTTCACAGAGAGAAACCAAACCAATATCATCCTGATCAAACATATCCATCAAAACCTACCAAAGAAATTTTAAAAATTACATGCAAGCCTGATTTTTACACTTGGCTCAAGCTCAGCTATTTCAATGTGTTCAGAGAAATCCTTTGAGTTTTTAATACAATACTTTCTGTGATCACTTTCACAAGGGAGTAATATTTAAACTTTGGCAGCAGCAGGCTTGATCAGTTGCCAAAGCCATTTTCCCCTTTATAAGTTAGTACGACCTAGAAAACAAGTTACAATTCATGCAGAACCAACTTTGAAAACAAGCCATCTTGCATAAGCCTTTGACAAAACCTTCCTGATAAAGACAAAATTAAACAAAAATGTTTCTCATTTTTATGAGGATGAAAACTAAATGTCTTTTCTGTATTATGAGAAGGAAAGAGCTGTCATGACAAAGCAACATCAGGAGGACACTAACACAGCTGAGAGATAAAGGACAACAACATTTTCTGTCCTTACATTGTTTTCTAAGTACTACTACTGTTCCAAAACTTAACAGGCCTAACTTAAGTCTTTACTGTGACCGGTCTGGAGAGAAGCCTCTGTATTTGAATAAGACCAGTCTCTCCCTCCCATCCTACTTTGGATATATCCTCTTACAGAGAGGAAGAGGAAAAAAAAAAAAAAATCAAATCACCTCTAGTATCTACCTTGGTATCCGTCCAAAAGACTATTTTAATGCCAACTCCTTACCTTATCAGCACACATTGATACTTTAATGTCCTGCTGGGAGATCTCAAAGTGTCGTATATTGAAAACATAGTTTCCAGCCAGCTTTAAAATGTCAGCTGAGATGTATTCTAAGACAGCCACAATATACAGAGAGACATGGTAATCCACCTTATAACCTAGGACCTCCTGCAAATTGAAAACAAGAGAAAAAAAAATAAATGCAATTTATTCTAGAAATTCATTCAGAATGACAATTAACACATTGAGTTTTCTACTGAAATTGATCTTGTCTGTGTTGATAATTGACAGCAATGTAATAGGCAGGGCAAAGGACATCAAATGGAAATTTGATCAGCCACCTCAAAGGAAATGCTTGCAAATACTTCCTTATGCTATTTTGCCATATACTGACAGATGAAAAGCTACAGAACCTTTGATAATCCTTCCTCTAAAAATGACAGTCCTAAAAACAGGGTTCCTTCAAGGGACTTCACTGGAACCACTCTTGTACTTAAATTTTAGTCTATATCTATGCTTATTGCAGGACTCTGGCCCTAATCTGGACTCTTCAGAAAAGAGCATGCTTCATTTTGAACTGTTCTTGATGGAAAAAGTTGTCTTTCATAAAACTACAGACTGTATGTTCAACCTGTTATGTACTGTGATCCATTTTAGTCCATCCTTTACATTTGGCTGAACAACTAAGCTATCTGCATCCTTGCATTACATAAAATAATTAAACTTTAATAATTAAAGTCTGAATAGAAAAAAAACCAGGATGAACGTTGCACGTTCTTCTTGTGATACACGCTCCGTGTTCTGCAGAGCACGCACCACAAGGCCTCTTATTTGCGACAGGACGATCAAGAATAAATACAGGTAAGTTCATGCATTTGAATAAGGTAGTCTTGTTCTTATCATCTTTTGATGCACCTTCTAAAAATCAGATTCTGTGCCTATGTCCACACACTTCTAAACCAGACTTCATACAAGAAAGCCAGTGCTGTCTAGGAAGATGTTATTTAATGCTGTTTTCTTTCCTAACATCTCTTCCCCTCTCATTAACTGTCACAAACTGAGATATCTATAAGAACACAGTGACTACACCTGAAAAAGTGCTTTAATTTCTGCTCATGCTTGAATAATGTTTTCTCAATGCAGCTGGCAACTCTGGTGCAACAATGCCACCACTGGGGAAAAGCATTTTTTAAGCTATGAATGAAAACCTAAATCAATCAAAAAAAGAAATACCAAAAAAGAGCAGTGTTTGAATCAGCCTGAATTTACCAATTCAGCACTGATCTAAAAGTGATTAAACACTGATCTAAAAATCAGAGTACTGTTTTATCACTAAAAAAACCCAACAAACCTCTGCAGGGGCACAGTATGAATACATGCTTACTGTGTGACGCTAAAACCTGACTGTCAGCAAGGAGCTCTATGCCTGTTGAAGTAACATGACATCTAAGAACTGAGATGGCCTCCTCAAAACCCACCAACAATAAAGTCTGTGTTTGGTCTTTTGTGACGCCTTTGCAGATCTATTGATTTTAAAACCAAGGCATCAGTGACATTCAGCAGTAACTGAAAGGACACTGATACACATCTTAGTTGACAGTATACAAGGAACAGGATCTACTTGTTCTCTCTCCTATTTTGGCTTCTGCAGCATTTTGAAACAAATAAAGGCATCAAAACCGTGCTACTGCAGTTGGTAAGGTATTTGAGTTTGTTTGGGTTTTATTTATGTTAAAAACTAACTAGTCATATTTCAAAGTAGAGTAATACATTAACGCACTGATGTCCAGAACATGATGAATTTAGGTATCTACATTTATTACATACTACAATATATTCATCCTGTTCTATGGTGACTTTACTCTTTCAGCCAGTATGAGAGACTTACCTAACTTCACAGAAATTAAAGAAATACTTTAAAGGTTATGCTGGAGGGCAATAATACAGCTGGGGGGGTGTGGTGGGCAGAAGCAGCAGTCATCAGGTTGTTGGTTTAAGTACCTTTAATAAAGGATGTATTTTGTCCACAGGTAGCAGGAGAGGGTTTCTTCTTTTTCGTTTCTCTATAGCAGACTGCGCATCAGCAATCGCCCATTTGTCTATTGGATGAGGAAATGTCTTTTGAACACGCTCCTGTCCAAACAGAGAGAGTGCACTTAGATTAACCGCAGTAATCAAAGAGAAGTTTTAAAAAAACAAAACGGCAAATTACTTCCCCTGCAGTATAGACAATTATCCTCCTCCTCAGTGTTTGCAACACGTTTTCCTAACGGTTCTCTCCTCCTTACCCAACTCAGCTTCACTCTTTTCAATAATCCCAAACAACATCCCTTCCCTAAGCAGGAAGAACTCCTTCAAATCTCCTAAAACAACTCCTGCTCTATGATCTTTTCATCACAAGAGCAGCAAGAGACCTCAGCTGAGACCAGGAGCCCAAAAAATAAACAACATCAGGAAGTACTAAACAGTTTACAGTCTAAATGAAAAAAACAACTCGGTATTGTTCTTATTTCATAACGGTCTGGAGTGTAACTTGTCCTATATGAGATCAAGTTTATGGCAGAAGTGAAAAAAACAAGTGCAGGATCTTCTAACTAGGAGGAGGGCTGTGATTCATGAAACAGGCTGGCTGTAACACTTTGGACTCCAAAGCCCACACAGGAGCATCTTCCCCGCTGCACAGCCAGTCACAGTAGCTGCAGTTTACAGTTTGCAGTTATGGCAAACCGTATGCAATTTCAGGTCACTTTTATATAGGTTCACATTTCAACAGCTGCTATAGGAACGGACAAGATGACCCCCACAACAGAACAAACTGCTTTGGGCAGCAGCCCCACGCTTCAGCAGCCCCCAGCTAAACACGTGCAAGACCCCAGTCCTGCTTTCCATGAAGTTCTCAAGGCTTCCCGCTGCAGCCCTGGTGAGCTGGGGAGTTAAACGCTGAAAGAATGGGTCTAAACTGAACTCTGATGACTGCTTCTTAAGTGACTTTGGAAAACACGGGGTTTGAAAGTCAGCTAGCTATCCCATACTGAACACAAAAGGCAAGTGAGCTGTCTTCCAGGACACCTGTGACTGCCACAGCTCTGTTCTGTCCTTGGGGGGAGCAGCGATCACCTCCAGCAGTGCAGCCCACCACTGTGGCCCTTACTCCACCTGGCACTGCCGGGCAGGCACAGTACGCGGTGCGGTGCCATACCCGACCTCTGCTTCGGACCTGTAACCTGGGCCACAGTGAGGCCTGGATGGGTGACAACCCTTAAAAGAGAGGTTTTACAGATGAGCTGAAGAATGGTCCAAGAAAAATGGTGAAATCTATGTGTCTCTTTGATAAAAAGATTTTTGCATGTATTCTGGAATTTAACAGGGGGCCTGAGGTCTTCTTAGAGGCAGCTTTTAAATATTTGCACATGGCCATTTGACGCTCAACTTTCTGCGTCAGCTGTCTGTGCCAGACAAACACACGGTGACCTTTCCTCTTGGACAGCAGCCTACGGCTCTGGGCTGGTTCACCGAAATGAACTTTCCTTGAGATTCTACCAGATCGCCTGCAAAATGGACGTAACGTGGCATTCAGCTGTCCTTCAACTTAACAGCGCACTTCACGAGTAACACATGCTTTTTGCACTTGGACTTTGCTAGTTCCCAGTGTTTAGTTGGGAACAATTTGAACGGCCTGTTCCATTTAAAAAACCTTTATAATTTGAGATTTTAGACCTTGATCTTGCAAAGACTTAAGTATAATATTATGCACAAATAGCGCCATTAACTCCAGGCTGTTATGTAAATATCTGCATGATAAACTTTAGAGATCACAGCTCTCATGTTTTCCCATAACAGCTAAAAACAGCTGAGGAGCAGAGCCAAAGCCTTCGTTCGTGGATCTCAGATGCCTGCTGGCAGTGCAATCCCACCAACAACCCGTAACACAAAACTGAATTCTACTTTCGCTGCTCTGGAAGAGTCTGAACGTATTGACCTACAGAACAATAACATTTTGGGGAACCTGTTACCACTTTTTAGTGGTAATCTGTGGTTTTAAATTAAATAACTGTTATATTCCTAAGCGCAACAATGTTTTATTATTCACAGCTTTAAAATGGCAGGTCTATTTAAAAAACAATACACAGGATTTAGTGTCTGCTGTGATATTCGTAACCACAATTCAGAGAGTTGTCAGTTATCTCAGAAGGCTGTCTGTACTGTGTGCAGTTTTGCAGACAGTAATTTGTGGAGCATACACACACCCCATGAAAATTATTAATTCATACGTACACAGGGTAATTTTATCATCTCATGACTCAGAAGCAGAAAACTATGGAGTTGGTGTGTAGAATAATCAGTGCTATCTCAAACTGTCCTGTGTGCTGGAGGGTTTGATCAGCTGGGAACTGGACAAAGAACATGGTATTTCTCAGTTCCACATCTAAAGTTCAAATCCAGACTCAAGGTAGTAACAATCCTGAGAGCTATTAAGGGACTATTAAGTTTTGCTTTTATTTAGTCATACTATAATCTTTATGCATCAGTATTACAAAATACATTAATCATAAACCAAAATTAATAACTAATGTATTAACTCAATGTTGAAATAAAGGACGATTGCTGCATCTAATAAGAATCTAAAACCCCTCAGGCAATTATTTTGTATATATATATATATATATATTCATTCTTTATTTCCACGACACACATATAGAATATTAGCCGAGGACTTCATTTGGTTTTAGGCCGAAAATCCTAGACATATGGATTGATGTAAAATTAATACTCTACAAAGCTGTAATGGGCCACAGCTACATGAAAGCACTTTCTCCCTCTAGACTGTATACTGAAGCGCACTCCATTAAAGCCCTCATTTTGTAACTGATGACACAAAAGCAGACAGCTGCAATAATACAAGAGCCTCAGTGAGTTCAATAAAGTTCCAGGAACATACAACTCTATTCCCTCAGCTGCACAATCCAGGCCTCACAACAGTAACCTTTCATTCCAATATTTACTTTTCTTCTGTATATTTATGTCAAAGAGTAGGAAAACTTGCAACATCCTTACATTCTTAAGTCTAAGGTGCACTTGAGCAGCAGAAAATCCTTCAAAATATTCTGCATTTATAAAAATAATGCTGTAAGAAAAAATTCCCACCATTTCTATTCTGAAGCTCTATATAGGCAAATGATTTTCCACTTAAGCGTGCTTCGTGAAATCTGAACGCTATATAATCTTTTAGAAAAGGACTATTAACAAGCTCTGCTCTTTGGATTCACCTTGTTTTAACTTCAACCTGCACTGCTCAAAATATCTTTGTTCCTCTTAGTGATTCTGCAAGCAAGCACTTGGTTTTCCAGTATCTAGTCTTACCTCTACATCTTGGACAGTACGTGGCTGAGCAATGCATAGTTTGTTTAGCAGCTGAAGTATCAACTCTTCAATGTAATAGAGGGAATCTTCTTTTGCTGAAAGGTTTGGATGAACCTGCTGCTGAACCTGTCCAAAAGAATTAAAAGAATTAGTGGTTTTTCCCCATTCAAAGCTGTACAGAAGGAAGAATCAGAAAAAAGCAGAGTACCTCTGTACTGTAGTGCTGCAAATTCACACACTTCCAGTAATTTCCCACAAGTTTTCATGTGCGGTTAAGATGGCAATTCCTACTCCTGCAAAGTTGGCGTCTCTATTCAATTAAAATCTAAGTGTTTAGCCTTTATGGTGGGGAAGAAATTTCAAGCCAAGGCAGATTTCTGCCAACGATGCAGTGAAAACAATCACTGTGTGTAATTCTGCAGTTATTCATCCACAGAATGAGTAACATACAGTTATGTTACTAACCCTACTAATGAGTACTGGGTGACTGTGAACAGAGGAGGAACATGGACCCACCAGAGGAAAAGACTTAATAAGCAAGGACACCAGGATAAGAGAACTAACCAGTCTGACAGGGAACTGAATTAATGCGCTGTTAAAACCTGTGGCAATAAAAAGCCATGGCCATGACACTGGAGAAGGGCTGGAACAACTCTTTGAGATGCCTCAGAACCAGAAAACTAACTAGAATAAACTAACTAGAACGCTGTCTGAGGCACGAGATGTGAAATACAACAGAGAGGGAGACCTAAGGAAAAGCACAAGTCACAATACAAGAGTGTCAAGACTAGGAAATGCGCTATGAGAAAAGCTGACTTCCACCTCCCGCTAAGGCAAGGGAGGGTAGTGCCTTTTATCTCACTTCACGGAGGTTAATCACAGCTTTCATCTCCCAGGCTAAGCTAGACCAGACAACCTGAAACAGGCAGCCTCAGCACGTGCCCGCACAAGCTAAAGGGCCACTAACTCGCCCTGGTCCAACGTGGCTATTTTCCTACTAAAAATCCCCCAGAACCAAACAACCACCCCACCTTAAAAAAAAAAAAAAGGCACTCAAGAGTTAGTCTATATACTCAGTTTTCCCTGGCAGCCTCTCAATCAGGAAAGCGCTAACTGGATCTTAAACTACAGCCAAAAGATTCGTAAGTAATACAATCCAGGGAAATTCCCTACTCTCCCCATACAAATTATATGTTAATCACCTCAAAAAAGTAATCTTACATACTTACATTGGCATTCTGTACGTGGTTTACACAAGACAAACGGATCACTAGTTTCTCGGGGGAAGACAATAACATCTTTGGGTCAATTCTAATCCTCTGAAATACACGCACTCTCTCCCTCCAAAGACAACGGGCAAGTCCACAAACACAAGGGGGGCTCTGAGGGCTGCCTCCAAATTAAGTAACTAATAATTTCATGGCAATACCTTGGGGGCACTCAATTTGCAGCCCTGAAGGCTTTTGTAAGTCGTGCAAAACCAAGACCAACAAGGAAGTAAGGTGTCTGGCCGGCTTCCTTCCATGCCGGCCGCAGAGGAAGGTGGGCAGAGCTGCCCAGGAGCCGGAGCCACCGCAAGGAACCGCTTGCTGCTCCACCTCCTGCTGTGCCAAGGCCTGAAAGAACTGGGGGAACAGGACTGGGCTTTGCCCCCACACCTCCACATGAGGAGAGAGGAAGAGCCAGGACAACCAACAGGTAGGGAGAAAAAGTGAAAATCCACGAAGAGTGACCACTAGAAGGGGCTGCTGCCCTACACCTTCAACATCCTAGAAGCAGAGACGATGACTTGGATGGAGAAGTCTACCTACCAACGCACTGCTCAAAGATGGGGGAGCACAGACAGGGACCACACGTACCAACAACAGGAATCCAAATGTCTCAGGGGAGTGGGAAGGGACACACACACTGAAAATGTGAAAACGTACACTGGTGCTGATTGTATCGGAGTTGATAATTAAGGTGTTACACCGTGGTGGTGAAAAGAGACTGCTGATCATGGAGGCTCCTATGCAATACCCAGGGAGAGATGCCCTCCCAGGCAACAACACACGTTTCTAGTGCTTAATTCTGCACTGGCATCCTCTCTCCAAAAGTACAGGTGAAGAAACATGTTATTAAGGCAGTTGTACACCAAGAGAGAAGGGACTACACATTCTGCTTCTAACCCAGCTGCTCAGTTTTGTTCTAGAGTTTTTGTATAGATCTTTATGTATCGTTTAGTCTTCTGCACCTCAAACATGAACACTTCTCAGCTTCATATAACTGTTGCACTGCCGACGTGTACACAAGATCGTGTACTACTGGAAGAAAGGGAAAAAAAAAACACCTCAAGAAAATCAAAACCACTCCTTGAAAACTCTTACTTAAGACTGCGGGTTTCCAACAATAGTCAGTGCATTTCATGTTCTTCCTGAACATGAGAGTTTAATTCACAAAACAATGGAAAACCAGGAAGTGTCGAGTTAAGGTCCCGCCACGTATCTCTTACATGAGCACTACTACAGCAAAAGCATTAGCTAGCTAACTAGGAAATAAGATGAAATGCTATTTCCCCCACAATGAACCCTTAATGATGCTCCACAGAAATGACAAGAACAGGAGCTGTAAGAAGATGAGAAAGGGAAGCTGTGCTCCCCTTAAGAGAAGATGAGGAACTCCCATTTACTGTATCAGATCGCAGCCATTCTCCTCTCACAAGGGTCACTCATTTTAAAAACAGACGTCACTGCTACAAAGAAAATTACTTCACTTGTAACTAACTTCAGTTCACAGGTCTAAACAGCTCATGCCATACTCTCCTCAGTTTTTTCAAGAGCACATGGATATCTAACAAGGTTGGGGACAGACAGAGGAGCAGGCAGCCCTCTTCAAACACTGGCAGAGAATCTCAGCTTCATACGATGAACACCAACATAGGGACTGGGTCAATTTTGCTTCAAAAGGAACAAAACTGCCAACAAAGCCCAACATTTCTGGGTTGAGGCAACTCTTCCCAGATGATTTAGAAATCAGCTTCCATTTGAAATGATACCGCCTGCAGCATCGCAGAAAGGTCCCAGAGGTTCTCATGCACTCCCTGGCTTTAAGGCAAGTTATTTTGACGTAAGTGCTGTTACTGAGAAAAAACAATTTCATACCAAGACGCTGTTTTTCATAGCGGAACAAAAAGACAGTTATAAAAGCCATGCACCAGCTGGTCAAATCAGATGCCATTGTATCAAGGAGAGAACACTTACTCTTTACAGTATTCACCTAAACCCTGACTGAAAGGACTGGAAAAGCAAGGAGAGACTGATAAAACACGGAATGTACGGGAAAAAAGCAGGACGAATTACTGAGGACATGTTTCTTACGGAAGGTACGTTCACTGATCTCAGGTTCAGACTGAAATATTTGAGCACAATTGTATTAGCTGACATGGAATAATACACCATAGCTAACAGAGGGCTAAATTTTGATCCGACTTGTAACTGCTTCCTTTAAGGGTCAAAATACTTAAACCCACAATGTGTTGCACTAACCAGCAAGACCTCTGCTGCAAGAACTCTGAGCAGACGGTATCAGAGAAATCAGATTTTTTTACCTATTTTATCTCTGAAACAACCCAAGCGGAGTGCTTGAAGTCATTGAAGAGGGAGATGAAGATGAGCAGGACTAACTACTTTTCACTGTGTCATTCACATAGGATTATTCCATCATGAGCTGTTCCAAGGAATAGAAATGAAGTAACAGGTATGAGTCCCATAAGTGTGGCATTTAAACGTGGCCTTCAGGCCTTTCTGGGGGACACGCTTTTATTTGAGACGGGAGTTCCTAAACTGCTCCTTCCCTTGCACCTCTTCTTTACTTCTCCCTACTCTTCCACCCCTCCAACACATGCATATTTTATGAAAATCCAGTGGCAGCTTCACAGGGGCGTCTCCTTCCTACGGCTGTAGCCTTCAGCAGATTTGGCAGGGCTCTCCGAGAGCTCGACTGCATCTGTACAAGCAAGTGGCTCAAGAGGAGACTGAAAAACCCTTAAAGGTAAATTGAGATCCTCCCCCTAGTTCCTTCCGAGAGGCAGGTCCTGCACCACGCCACAAAAGCTTCCAGAGAAAACAGGCAGCTGCAGAGATGAAGTCAAGCTCAAAATTCCTTCTCAGTGAGATTTTAATAGTCCTTACAGGCCCCTGGGAAGAAGTCTGTTAAGATGAGGATGAAAACTTTTCAAGGAGATAAAAAGTAGTGGACTAAAAACAAACCAATCTTATTTTTTAGAACTAATGTAAGGGCAAGCTTAGTTTTGAACTGCAGGAGATTTGGTATGAAGTCTGAATATCAATAATATCTGGACTTGGGGAAATTCAGAAGTCCTGAGTATAAAAGCAATGGTCAAAGGGTTGTATCTGAAACGACAAAGCGCCAAGGAAAAAAATACCAGAGCCAAAACTGCAAGTAACTTCTTTTTAGCCTGTACTAATGAGACAAACCAGCAATTTGGCTATACTGCCTAAATATATTTTTACATAATACATGTATTTTGGTAGTAAAAATACATTCAGAAAGCTCCAGTTGTTCCACAGTAAGCACATGTGCAAAACAAGAGATTGTTCATAAAAAAAAAACCCCACAACAGAAAACCCCAAACCCATGACATGCACACTGAGTCTTTAGACAGCATATACCATCACAAACATATACATTCATATTCCTGAAAGACTAGACGACAATATCCCACTTCTCTACTTATACTCAAAACAACTACATTTTCAGAAAACACAATTCCAATATTACCCAAGATTTCAGAACAAGAAGCTTCTAATTTAAAAAATGCCACCGCAAAATCTGTTAGCATGATCGTGTAACACTTCTAAGCTTACTATGCTAACAGGATGGCTTAATAAATTGCATGTTAAATTTGTAAACTAACTGCGACAGAAACTACTCATTCTCCTTTTCCCACAGCAACCGATTTCAACTTAGAAATTATTTATATTTTACTTGCCTCATAAAAAAACAGTTATACTAGATCAGCAGACAAGTACAACTTTGTGAAACTGTTTGTTTACTTGAGGAACAAAGCATATAAATTTGGGAGCAAGAAAAATAATTATAGAAGATAAAAGTTAAATATTTACTATCACAGGCTGGTTACGGTCTTGCCAACACTTGTATTTCCATACGCTGGGTTCAAGGTGATGAAAATACATCGCTGACAAAGCAGCACTAGGCTTGGCCTGTACCCAGATGTGAGAGCCAGGAAAAAGAAAAAAAATGAATCCGACAAATGCCTCTTCTTAGGTTGGGTTTTTATTCCTTCTTATCTTTTCTCCTCTAAAGATAACACCACCCATTAGAAACATAAAACATCTACTCCAAAGGCATTTTTAATCCCTCATCTGGATGATGCTCCAGAGGAAGAGGGGAACCAGATGTAGTAACTTAAAGGCCTGTGATTCTCTTCAGTGAAAGATGACAGCTTTGATATTCCCAATTTTCAAGCATAATCACAGCATAATTCTTTAGAAAGAACCACAAAGATTTAAACACTTGAAGAGATATCCCAAATAAAAATGCACTGTCAACTTCTTAAAAAATAACTACACTAATTTCTAACTTTATTTCCAGTACAGCAATTTCTAGATGGCCCGTCTTTCTTAAATCAAGTTAATACATGCTTATAGAGGAACAATACGAAGTAGTCTCTTAAGCAAAGCAGAACTTATAAATTTGTCTACATACAGCATGTTAGCTTTTTCACTGCAATTCTAAATGCTTGATGTATGGTTAGCAAAACAAAGTGTTCTCCTAACACAGTGACTGAGCTACGAAAAGCATCTCAGGTGCAGCTCATCCGTCAGCTGGCTGACCTCAAAAACACCGACTGCTGTTAAGTGACTGCATACAGGGGTGATTAAACAGTCACCTTACACCACCACTTTACTGTAAATGTAATTTCTTTCCATTTTTAGCTATTTAACTACTATTCTCTAGTATATTCTAGTTGAGGGGAGGGTGAATTAAAGGAGATTCACAATGGGTGGCGCAGACAGGGATCTGCATTCTGCAATAGCATCAAAGATGGTCCTAAGATCTACTGGGAAGTCTGCTTGGTGCAGACAGAAAACACGTATCAGTAACGGCACTAAGCTGATGCACAGTTGGTTGATAAATTGTAAATCAAACGCAGACCACCATTCCTCCCGTGTTTTTCTGCAATAAGCTCTCACACGTTAACACACCTCGACGGCACGCGGTGGAAGGGACTGGTGGATCATGGCAAGCGCAGCGGCACGGGCTCAGTCTCTGCCTGCGTCCTACCCCCACCGCACCGATGTCAGGCTTCTGCTGCTGGTCGCACAGATGGGCTTCCTCCAAGAGCCGCCCGCCGGTAGTTTCTCCTGCTGGCACTTCCCTTCCATGCCTTGCTTCTGCTGCAGCTACTCTCATCTACATTTCATATTGTGTTTCTCACAACACCTTCACAGTCTCTGCTTTTCCACCCAAACACACAAAATCTCCTCCTTCCTCCAGTTGATTGCATCCTTTTATACAGAGTCAAGGAGAAACTAAAATGTGCGTATGTTTATATGTACACAAACATATATTTTAATCTTAAAAACGGACGGAAAATTAAGCATTTGGATTTTAACCATCCGTATAAAATGTCTTGTTTAAATTGAGATAAACCCTGAATGAGCTAGGCACAGCCTCTGCCCTGTGATGCAGAAGGAAACCACCACAGCCGGTGTGGAGATTGCTGTGCCCACGTCTCACTGCAACGTAACAGCTTCCAGTTCTCCCCCAACTCTTCAGGACATCACTTCCCAGAGCTCCGAGCTGCTCTGGGCTCTGAACCCAGCACCCGCAGGCTCCCTCTCCCCACTTTTTACATCACACCTTCCCCAAGAAGAACCGCTCGCTCAGGTAGCCCAAATTATTCAAACAGGCCAGTAACTTTTCAATTAGGTCTTTAGAAGAATTAAAAATTAATTCACGAGCAAGACAGGCCAGCAGAGTTTGGAGCTGCAGAGTGAGCTCTGAGATTTTTTTATATTTTAAGTTAACAGATGCAGAAATGCAGTAAGAAACAATAAATGGCGAAAAGCAAAGATACATACCGCTTAAAAGACAAAAAAGGCCAAACCTTAAATTTGGAGACAGTGAAGACTGTCAAGAGTCATTTCTTTGTGAACCAGATAGTCACTGAAATTACATTAAAAAATCAGGGGAAGTGTCAGGAGAATAGAGAGGCCATAAATATAGGAAAAAGATGTCCTCAGCACGTTTTTTTACATGACTAACCCGCTGAACTCAAGGAATGGCAGCACACAGCTCATCTGAAAAGCCTGGCAGAAAGGGAATTGGTGAGGTAATTATAAAAGCAAGTAACAGACTCAACAGCTTCTCCAGAGGAGATTAGATAATGCTTGCACTGTGCAAAGAGGAAAAGAGCGGTGAAAAACGAGGGAGAGCAAGAGAGGTGGTGGAGAGGAGACAAAGGAACCCTGGAACAGCTGAGGTGGCTCAAGTGGGAGAACACGCGTGAAATGGCAAGATGAGAAAAAGCGATGCACGTGCTGCCCGGCGCCTGGCTTACATGGTACACAAAAGGGGCAAGATGACCACACGTGGGGGGAATAAAGGCGCAACAGTGAGGTGAATCTCAGCAGTAAATGCTTCAGTTTGTTTTTTTCTTCCCGTGACTAGTTAACCTGGCAAGTCTTTAAGCCAATGCAAATGCTAATTTCCATGTTCCATTTTAACAACACAGGTAGGAAGTGTTTCTTCTGCTACTGCTGCCAAATGAAATTACACTGTTCCTACTACTTTTAAACTCCTCAGATTTAAAACCACCTTCATTTCATGCCACTGGCTGAGAAAACTCTTACCATTTGCCAACTGCAGATTCCAGTGACAGTACTTAAGCTAAAAAGTGTAAAAAAAAAAAGGGGGGGCATGAAAAAATAGGATTTAAATAAAAGGACCAGTCCCTTTGGTTCTAAATTTTATTTATGACAGTGAATATTTATGCAAGAACAACAACAAAAAAACCAGTCTACTTACTTGTAAGGGCCTAAAACCAACCTATAATGACACCCAACCGCTACTGGGAATACAACAGGTCCGGAGGAATTAGCCTGTTGTTTACAGAAGGCTTGGTAGCGTCCACCTCACAGGGACTTGCTGTTCCTTTCCACACCTCCAGCCACCTCTCGATTGTGAACACGGTGTTGTGAGGCAACAACCGGATCTGTGCTTCAAACTTGTACGGATCTACGTATTTCACAGGTAATTAAGTAGCACCAGCACTTCCCTTATTTGCCATTCTCCCAAGCTGAATGTCACAGACGCATTCGTGTTCGTAGCAACTGCAAAGCTGCAAAGGTCCAGGCTTCAGAGCTCAAATAAATCTATTTATTAGAAGCTAAATAACCTAACAGACTTCAAAACTAAAGTATCACTATTATTTTAAAACATCACAACAAGCAACTTTACAGTTGAAATTATAATGCATTAAATAATAATGCATGCTAATGAAATTAGCATGCATTAATTAATAATCCATTATAATGACACCAGAATGCATTAAATAATTCTAACCCAAGGGGGCCTGATCCTGCAATGGAAAACATGCAGGCGACCTGCCCTGACAGAGCAGTGAAGAAAATGGGGCAGCCCCTGCACTTACCCCAACCACGCAACCTGACACAAAAGCTGTCTCATTCTAGATTAACTCCCCTAATTTCTAAAATATAGAGAAGCACTGAATTAATGTAAACGTCAAAAACGTCCTCAAAATGGTCTTTTATATTTCTGTATGCCACATTTGCTAAGAATAAACCCTTTAGTCATGCTCTAGAAATCTGATGAGTAGTCCAGAGCAATAGTGGAATTGTTTTAGAAAATGCAAATAGTGTACAGTGCCATGATTACACCAACATGTGTAGTGCCTGCAGAAATGTGAGTATTAGTTGTTTAATGCTCTCTATTTGTAGATAACAGAAAAAAAAAACAATACCACCTATGAGATCCCTGTGAATTTAATTTAGAAAAGTCAAAGAACAAAGCAACTGAACACACAGCTCTTGTTTACGGAAATGTATTTTTAATTTGCCAGTGGATTTCTAAGAGCACGCACAAATGATAACGTGTGCTAAGAACACACAAGAGTATTTTAGGGCAAATAAATCCATATAGGCGTGTCCAAGAACACACTATGCATTATTTTAAAAAATACACACTAGTTCTACAGTCACCTGTTTCATTTTGAAAACTTGTTCTGAGTAATTGGAACAGAGGTTTATTCCAGGTAGCAATGGAAGAAAATACCTTCTATTAATGAAGTTTTCAATTACAATTCCCCAAAACTTTTTATACAATGCATGTCCAGCACATTAAAACTGGGACCTTCAGCAGGTCGGCGGGAGTTACACACTCAGCTGCTACCACCGAGATTCATGCCCCACTTTCTTGGGCTTCCCTGTAATGCCAGTCTAAGATTAGTAGGTATGACATCAAAGCATTGATATCAACCTCAAAAGTCAATTCAGTTCTAGAAAGTTTCATCTGGAAGAAAGTTGACAATCAGCAAGAACAAGCTTTGGCACTGGATCTGTGCTAGGAAATCTGGTTACAAAATTGAAATGCCAGCTTTAGAAACAGGCTTCATCACTTGATGTCTTTCCCCACAAGGGCCATCGGGCCAGGAACAGCTAAAAACCCAACACATCGCAACAAACCCAAACAACAAACACCTGGAGACATGAAAAAGGGAGAGAGAGGAAATCCAACACCACCTTCCCCTCCAGCACCCACCCACCGCAGGAGAAAATCCCCCTCCACGGAGGGCCCTGGTTCCATCGGAGAAGGATCTGGCTGGCCGTGGAGGGGAGAGCAGAAAAGCCCCTCACTCGCAGCCCTCCAGAACGGCACTGCGCCATCAAGGACCAGCTTTAATACCGCTGCCAGCACCAACACCCCGAGGATTCAAACCCTACCGACCCCACTGGCAGGGCGTTTGAAACACAAGCGATTCCTGCTGGAACAGCTGCCTGTATGCTTCGAGAATTATTCAGAGAGACAGTGTGATCCCTTAATGACTAAAGTCAGCTCGCAGATTAAAAGCTTGTATAAAGCCTAGACCGTAGATCTGTTTGAAGTGATTTATTTGCTACAAACAGCGGTTCAAGTAACTATAACCTAAGCGCCCAGATAAAAATATTGTTTTCTTCTGATTCATTTACTTTGACAGGACTTTTATAATGAGTTTCATTATACTCACTTCCTACTTAGGTTTCCAGCACAGCAACAGAAGAAAGTAAAACGTTTCAGAGTAAGGACATGCTTGTAAATCTACCATCTGGAAGAGAGGCAATACATGAAACTGCTTTAAAATTTTCAACCTACTAGAGTCCAAGGTGCCAGTGCTAAGGATATGGCGATATAAATATTTTAAAAAATCTGGTTTAATCATGTATTGCTGTTTAGCTTCGGTTTTTTTCCTAGAAAGACTCACACTGGTAGGTACAATTTAGCACTCTCTACTAATCTTAAAGATGTATGACTGCTAAAATGCATACAGAAAAATGTTCAAAAGACAGATTCTCATCTTTTTTCCACATATTAAAGCAAGAACTGATGTATTTTACCATTTTTCCTCCGCTCATGTTTTGTTAAGTGTCAACTGCATAGAACTAAAGTAAATGCAAGGGTTTAAAAGTCGTTTGATAAAAAGAAGTGACCTTAAACTTGCTGAATGCATAATGAAAGAGAGACCGGAGCTCTTCAAAGCATGTTATGGACTTAAAATTCAAGAAGCAAGGAAATCCTATCTGTTCTTAGGGAACTGTTCCAGCTCGTTACCCAGCTCCACATCTTTCTGTATTTTAGAATTAAGATTTCTCACACCTTAACATACAGAAGGAAAACCAAAAACTTTCCTCTTTTTCTACTACCAATTTCTCTTCTTCTAGAAGTGTTCATTAAAAGGAAAAGCTTTCAAGAATGGGAACCAGAATACCATCTCTGCACTTGCAGCATAGGCTACTGTGATAAAAACCTAGCTTAGAAGTTCAAAAAACTCTATTCCAGGCATTTAGCTAAAAAGTTTCTGAAGCTCAGACTAAAATTTTCATTGCATAAGCAACCTGCTTGAAAAGATCATATCTTAACTGGCTGACAAGTGGACTTTTAAACCTCTTCAGAATTAAATTGCAAAGTATTTGAAAACTGTGGTAACATTTTATAAATTCTGAAACTAACACAAAATCTGATGCCTTGATGCATGCTTTGGATTCAGTGCCACACTTTTCAGCTCTCCTATAAATAACGGAAATGCTCTCATCTCATTATCGAAGTGAAAATGCAAGATGTAAACAAAACAAGCCATAAATTTTCTAAAATGTTCTGGTTTAAAAATCTCCAGTGTTCACATTAGGGCACTTGATCTTTTAAAGAATATTAAAACTGACAGCATCTCCCTAATAGGCTGACTGCAGTAACTGGACCAATGATACAATTTTGTTTTGACTCACTGATACTGCGTGTTCATAAAAGAAATGCACATTACAGTATGACTGCTTCATGCTAAAGGGTGGGTACTGCAGACAAGGAACTTTCCCAGGAAGAAAAAAAACTGTCTATAAGCAACTATAAATTTTTACAAGCACTTACTGGTTATCAAGACTTTAATTCCTCTGGTTTAGAAAGTCTAAGTTCCCGCTCTGTTTCTTTTCACCAAAACCAATGTACAGAGACAGTAAGAATTGGTAAGAGCAGCATTACTCCACCAACTTTTACACTATTTGTGATTTAAGAGAGAATCATTACCCCACGCTACCACTAAATCTATTCTTGCAAAAAAAAGACAAAACACCGCTCACATGAGTGCCTGCATTACTTGTGTCACAGTCCAGAGATCCACATCAGCAGGCCATTCTGTTAAGAACTACATACTGGTCCTCAACCTTTGCAATGGTAACAAGCAAATGACACACGGCAGAACAACATCCCTCCCTCCATGCCCCACCAGCCTCCATTTAACCCACTCCCTCCGCTCTTGGGGGTGCTCTACCTAATGGTGATGGGCTGGGGACTGCCCTGCTATGCAAAAACACATCATAAAAAGATAAATTCCTCTCCCATGACAGGCTAAGCGGTTTCCCATACAGTTTATCTCATTTATGCAGCGGGTAGTTGTTTCCCTCTCTTAAGAAAACACAGGCTGGCTTTACCCTGCGCCACAGCTGTTTACTCGCTCACAGAAGTCGCATCGACAGCCTGGTGGGACAACGGCCAGCCTGTCAGAAGCACCTCAGCTGGGTGGTCAGCAAGGGAGTCTGGTGCGGAAAAGGGCCTGGAGGAGCTGGAGAAATGTCTGGAGAAATGTCACGGGGAAGGGATGGAAGGCAGCCCCTTCCACAGCACATCTCAGAAGCAAATCAGTAATATTATCAGCGGCCTCAAACTGAGCGGCCCAATTCAGAAGGCAGGGACGGGACTTTTGGCAAGTGCTGGTGCAGGGGTGAAGGAGGAGAAGAAGCCTGTGACAGGAGGAGGAGAGCCTGCTAGACACACATCGTCATCTGGCAGCATCTTCGCACAAAGAAGCACCGAAGGCAAGACAGGAGCGTGGGCACTGTCCGGACGTGGGCCCGGGCAGCCTGCTGTGGGTGACCCTGCCCGAGCAGGGGGTCGGCAAGAGGCCCTCGGCGAGAGGACCCCCGGAGGCCCCTTCCAACCTCTGCCCCGCCGTGACGGGGCTGCCGGGACGGGCGGGCACACGGGGTGAAGGGACAGGACGGAGAAGGTCCCGCAGGAGCCGGGCAGGGCAGGGGCACTGCGCAAGCAAGCGGGCAGACACCCCTGCTCTGCCCGAGAAGGCTGTCGGGGGTACGGGCAGCTGCACTAGAGGAGCGAGCCGGGCCCAGGCGGAGCCCGGCCGCAGCCCGTGCGGCGGGACGGGCACCTGCACCCGCCGGCGCTGCGGCCCCGCCACAGGCAGCAGGAGCCCGGGGAGAGGGGCGGGCGGGGAAGGGGCGCTCCCGGGGGCCGAGGGCCGAAGGGCGGCGTGAGGCGCAGGTGCCGCCCGCCCCCCCCTCGCCGCCGCCGGCCGACTGACCTTGCGCAGGGCGGGCACGAAGAGCCCCCGCCATTTCGGGCCGTTCTCCTCGCCGAAGAACTCGTACGGCTGCGGCGGCGGCTGCATGGCGCCCGCCGGCGGCTCCTCCGCATCGGGACCGCCCGCCTCGCCGCTCCCCGCCGGCTACGGCGCCCGGGGCATGGGGGGGAGGAGGGGGCGCTGAGGGGAAGGAGAAGCCGCCGCCGGCGCTCGTCAGGGCCGGGCCGGGCCGGGCCGCGCTGGGCTCTCGGCCGCCGCTGGCTCGCTCCTCACCCCCCCGCCCGGGCGGCCATCACATCCGGCGCGGGAGGGGCCGGGCTCCGGGCCGCTCGCCGTGCGCTGACGGGGCGGCGGGTGAGGCGCCCTCGGCCCCGCTCGCTGCGGCCCGCTACCGTCGCCGCCCTCCGCGCGCATGCGCGGCCGCCACCATTCTGCCCTCCCCCGCCCACTACCGCGGCGCCCCCTGCCGGCCGCGCCGCCGCCGGGCGGTCCCCGCGGGAAGGGCCCGCAGCTGCCCCGCGCGGTAGAGCCGGCTCTCCACAGCCCGCCCGTCCGGCGGCGGGGAAGGGGCCTGGAGCTGGGCAACGCTGCGGCACCGCGCCACGGCCCCGAACTCAGGCAGCCGCTTGTTGCAGCGATGCTGGACGCTACCCTCCCGTAGCATCTCCCTCTCCTGCGTGCGAGGCTGCAAAGGCTCACAGCAGTTCACCCTCGTCCCTTCCGCCATCTGCTGTGCCGGGCCTCTGGCTCCCTCGTACCTTCCCGCTTCCCTTCGCCTTACAGCAAACAGCCTCACCCTGCGGGAAGGCTCAACCAGAACCATCGTCCTGGGAGAAGGCACCAGCAGCAGCTGTGGCACGGTGCTCGGTGCCCAAGCCAACAGCAGCCTCCCTACCTGGAGGCTGTTTTTCTCCCTATCTAGCGGCAGCTTTCCTCCCTACTCCACAGAACGCTGGCTGACACTGTTCCCTCCACCCCCTGAACAACCGCTCCAGCCAAACTTTCCTTCATTTCCCTTCTGATGGCATTGTATTCAAATCTCACGCCTTATACACCCCCCCACCCCTTAAAGACTTGTCTACAAAGTGAGTGGATAAATCAAATCAGAAAAAAAGGGCCTTTCTGTCAGCAAGAGTGTGATCCTTTGTTATGACAGATTTCCTGGAGGAGACAGGCGCTTGCCGAGGCAGCGACAGCTCCTTGTGCTCTGTGGTCTTAACCTTCCTGCCACATCAGAACAGCCTGGGAGGTTTCCAGCAAAATATTTATTTCTGTAGGAAAACACTTGTTCGTCAAACCCAAAGAAAAAGGTAATCCTGAGTGCAACTTCAGGGTAACCGTGGTGAGATCCACGAGCCTGCAGTTCGGCCAGCCAGGATGCCTGGTCTGGAAGCACATGTTCCAGCTTGGGTGAGCTCCTTACCCAGTGCTTTATTCCCATCTCCGCAGCCCCAAAACACCTGTGTTCTTCAGGATGTGACATTCCTCTGTTCTCCAGACAGCCTGAACTGCTCCAAGGTGCAGCAGCAGTGACTGGACGCAACGAAGTGCCCTAGAGGAGCTCATTTTCCCAAGAGCAGCCATCCGGTAAGCCATGACATGTGGCACCAGATCACTTCTTTGCAACATTTTGAAAAAGATATAATATGCCATACTCTTCCCAGAGTTTAGAACTGACCTTATGGGACCCTTTGGGGGAATAAATTGTGTTTGTCCAAAGCTGTCCTAAGGCATTTATGCAGAATTTCAAGAATTACCATTCCACATGCCATTACAGGTCCAGATCAGGCTTAAGACTAGTTCTGTCCACTGCATACATAGCTGTGTGAGAAAAAGCTGTGAAGCGTGATAAGCACAGATAAGATACAGGTACTTTAGGAAGGCAAGTTTGGTCATGTGTCTGTCCCCCCCCCAAATAAAGTAATTCCTATTATATAGAGCTATATCCTGCCTAATTCAGATGAGAATTAGCAAATAGCAGTGAAACTTTTCTGTAAGTCGGGAGAAATACACAGACCTTACAGCAATTAAAAAAAAAACCACACCACCACACTATTTTAATCGTAATAGAGAAAGGCACAGTTATTAAGCCATCCAAGTGAATTAAGACACTTTTAGAAAATACATTCATACACTTTCACCCTTCGTGGGCAAACAGATCTATGTATGAAACCCCATTGTCATAATTCTCGGAAGTTACTCCTTTAAAAAAAGTTTATAACTTTATCTCTAAAAATATAAATATTTCACAGAATGCTACATAAAGATTCATAATTTAAAGGCTTCAGTTAAACTCTACCCCAAAGTAATCACCTCCTGAGAGTAAAAAGCACAGCAGGCTGCACAGTTAAATGTGCTGACTTAAGATTCACCATAGTATATGACTGCTTTAAGTTTTAATGTTCTTTATTCTGTTAATACATGTCAGGGCCACACCTAGTGTGGGAGGAAGTTGTTTTTGCAATCCTTTTGTAGTATTTACTGTTGATAGGCAACACTTCTGGCAGGGAGTGAAGATATGATTGTTCCATTGTGAAGACAGAACTTTTATGCAGCCGTATGGCATTTTACCATTTGGAATATCTGAGTGCTATTGGGGCTAAGAATAATGACCAAAGGTTTTCTTTGAAGGGCTAATTATTTGAATTTCCAGGTTGCCCTTATATGGGAGTCACTTTTCCAGTAAAGTAGATGTCGGGGGGGGGGGAAGCCAGGTTAAGCCCTTTCTCTCTCAAAAGCAGCTCAGCTCTGTACAGTAAAAACATCAGCTAGCACACCTGACCTCCTGTGCTAACACACTCCCTTGTGCATGTCAGAGGAGTACAGAAAGTAACTTGGAAAAAAAAAAAAAAGACTATGGCAAATTGCCTGGTAGCAAACTACCCACAATTATCTGTATTACCCAACATCCTGTGAACATCTGCTTTAAAAGTATTCTCAAGTACTTTGTCCCTGGGGCCACATAATTCTTTTTTGTAGCAATTATGCAGAACACACCGAGATACTCAGTTCGCTTAGTACCAAACTTGTTTAACATCTTTCTATAGTCTAAAGCACGTTCTCCACACAGACCCTCTTCCAGGCGCACCTTTGATAAAACTTCAAATATCAGGAAGAGTTCAGAAGAGTAACCAGCACTTTCTAAGCTCCCCTCTTGCCAGCCATGTGGGAAATAGGAAGCCTTCCTGACTCATTGCTGTTTGGGCTCCAAGGGAAGCAGTATGCAGCATGACTCAATTACGACAGGTTTCTGTAGCTTCCCTCCCTTCACATTTGCTTTTACAAAGACCATTTCCACTGGATTGCTCAACATGCTGTACAAAGATAAGCTCCTTTTGCATTACCAGTATTCAAAGCAAAAGAAAAACCAAAACCCAAAACCACTGAAGTAGTTTCTGATCAGTGCTGACTTCCCAGATTTAAGTTAAATGAAAAATGACTGTTTATGTATACATTTTAATTTCAGCTCTATAAAAAAATAGACAGCGATCAGATAGACAGTGTATCTGAATTGCACATCTAAATTGACTTGGATTGGGTAATCCCTTGTTAGGCTTATTTTTCTCTGAAATACTCTACATTCAAGTAGAAGGCTCTGAATATTGTTTTCAGTCTCTGATAAAGCCCTTAATTCCATATCAGCAGAACCCTTAAGCAGGGCTTATCCTTCTATCTCCATTACTTTAATGTAAGCTAGGGGACTGCAGACTCCCATTTAAATGGAGTCAGAGAGAAAGCACACAGAGAACCACCCCATGCTTGTGGTTTTTCAGAGGACCGACCACCTCTCCAGAGTGCGAGGAGGAGGCAACGTTTAGACCACAGGCACGGGAAGTCCATGTGGGCAACCCTACCACAGAGGCTCTTCCTGCTCCACCTCAGGGCCCACTACGGTCCTGGGAGACCCTCACGTTGCGCCTGGCACCAGCCCCTCCGCAGGCTGCTCCTGCTCAGGAACAAACCTTTACTGTGGACAGGGCTGTCTGCTGCTTTCTTGCAGGTGGCTGTACCGCACCAGGTCTTACCAGGCACTGTATCGCCTTTATTTGTGAAGCTGAGAAGTTGTGGGCTGGCAAAGACAAACATTTCAAATGCTGGCTTTGCACTGCACAGCTATACCAGCGCTGGTCTTGTAAGCAACACGTTGCCTGTTTTATCTTTGTCATTAAAGGCTGCAGAGTTCATTCAATGCAGACAAGCTGCTACACATACAGGAGGGGTCAAAGTGCACTACACCTGTCAATCATTCACAATTCAAATCTTCGCTTCACTTCATCTGCAATCATTTTTGCGATGGCAAGGGAGGAGGTAGCAGCAGGAGAAGGGGCGTTTCTGACGTGAAGAATTCGGCTTCCAATATCTCCACTGCCTCCATCGAATACAAAGTCATCTACCAAATTTCCATCACTGTCCAATGCTTGAGCTCTCACTCCGGATGGACCCCTGTGAAGTAAAGGAGGAGCTCACCATTAGAAAGAAAATGTTTTCTGAAGTCAGAAAATCAATTCTGTTCTGACCTTGTGAAGGTGTCCAGGGACACAGTAAGGAATTCCTGACTGTGGAGTCAAAGCCCACTCAGGCTTCTGGGGGAGCACAGGGAAGTTTAACACTTGTGAGGCAGAGTGGGAGGTGTCTCACAGTTGTTACCGTAAAACAAGGGCAGGTAGCCAAGCAGAGGATCTTCTCTCTTTCCCGGCTGTGAAGTTACTCTCCTCCACACACACACAAACATGCCCTGTCTTTTCAAAAAAGGAAACCCTTTGTTTCGAAATAGCAAGCCTTGTCAAACATGAATTTCATGCCAATGGTATACTGCCTGAGCTGGATAACTCCCTTTTACCATGCTCGAGCTTTTCTTGTTCTGGATTTTCTCCCTGCAAATGTTTGGACAGCTAAACCCACCTCCATGTACTTAAATGCCTCATCTTTCCTCACAAGTCTCTTCAGTTCCTTAGCATTTCTAAACTCCTTTCAATTAGTTTCTCTCTCCACACAGTAAGAAGCTGAATACAATTTTATTGAGATTATTAAACTAAGTCAATACTCACTCAGTAGCAAGTCACAGTCTGGCTTACTCTCTGAATTTCATTAGCGTTTTGCGTTCTTTGTGAACTCAGATTATGTTCAGGCTACTGAATGCGCCACTAGGATAAAGAGACTTTTTCTTTTTAATGAATATGTCACAACTGTGAATTTCAGCCTATGGAGAGTGTAGAAAGTCACACAAATATTCATCAAACTTGCCTATACACAAGCAAGCACAATATTCACAGCTTTCCTGTAGAAAGTATCTAAATGCTTCTATGCTTTGGTAGCATATTTTGGTGGAGGGAGTAAGCTAATGCTACATTTACTACTGTTAAAAATAAGAGATTTAACAAGCCACTGGGTGTTACTAACAAGAAAAGTTTTCTTTACCTGAGTACATCATTGACAGTGACCTCAGGGATGAACTTCTGAAGTTGCTTCACCTGTGCGCTAAGGAAACATGCTCTGTACATTTCACTCAGTCCATAAGACAAGTTTCTCAGCGCAAGCTTCCATAACCCACTGCAGGGAGAAGAAGAATAAATGCAGGCACGTCAAACTAACACTGTCTAAGAAGGCAGCAAATGCAACCACATGGCAAAAGTTCCCCTTCCCAACATCAGTAATCCGATCATGCTTTCTACTTGAGAAATATGTTTGTCCTTCCCTGCTTCAACAAACCTTGTTCACAGAGCTGTAGTGTTGCATTTACATTCTTTCCTTGGGAATTAACTCTGAACTCCAGTCCTTCCTATGTCCAGGATTTTTCTCTGGTCCATTCAAATGACAAGAGACTGAAAACCCACATGCACGAGGGATGACAGACATGCCGCTTGACGCTTTTTTCCACAATCATTCTGCAAAGATCGTCACACTCCTAAACCCCTCAGCTTTCAGTCAATTAATCTTGCTATGTCTTTGCAAATCTTGTTTGCTTGCTTTGCTTTCCTCAAGTCTTCCAGTATAAAAATCTATAGACAATGATCAAGATGCTTTCAACTCTTTACTTTAATAAACTGCATTAAGTTGAGCTGTTTGTCAGGAAGCTATTTTCCAGTTCCCTTACCTGTTTTTCAGCCTCTCCTTGGATCCTCCCCAATATTTTCACATTCTTTTTCAAGTCTAATTTCTAAAATTGAGCACTTGGTAATGGTCTGTCCAGCCCCTCACAGGGAAGCAAGATTTCTCTCAACTTCTACAGATATTCTGTTAATTTATGTTTGCAATTTTAGCAACGATTCCTAATTCCTCTGACATGCTTTCTAAGACAGTTTTCCGGCCTGTGTTCGTGGCCCTTAACGAATTTCCTTGCACTTGCGCATTTTTTAAATGTATGTTGATGGTCTGATAAAGTTTAACACAGCAATTCAGACCATTCTGTGTTCTCTCTTACAAGCATCCTCTGCAGGTATTTTAATCACACTGTCTACATTGATTAAAATATTACACTGCATTGGACCAAAACCAATCCTGGAAGAGCTCCACTAGTAGCAACATGGCTCACCAGTACCTTCCGATGAGCAGCCACATTCTCAGACCAGCTGAGACATGTCTTGGTAGTTTACGGAAATTCAAATATTAGATCACATGAAGTTAAGTGTCTTGGAGAAGTCCACCCTTATCAGCACAACTGTCTTTAAGCACACCAAAACCTTGGCAAAAGCAGGCTTTTTGACAAGAACTAGCTTCCATGGAGTCTCAAGCTGACGTTTAAATAACTGCGTTCAGCAGACAAAAAGACAAGATATTACCTGTACATTACAGCATCTAAAAAGTCTCCAGTGCTGAAGTCAAACAATTTGTAGCCCTCTCGCTTAAAGGCTAGTACTGCATTAGGACCAAGCCAAACGCTGCCATCCATTCTTGGTGTGAAATGAAATCCCAGAAAAGGGAACCGAGGGTTGGGAACCTAAAGCAGGGTACAACAGTTATTACAGCTGTTACAAACCAGATGAGAGAAACAGCCATGCAACCACTCAAGTCAACACACTCGTCCAGGAAACATGGAAAACATTTGCGAGGAGGAAAATACAGACATTTACAGTTTATTGCATGAGAGAGTGAATAAAACAAACCAAAACACAGTAAAGGAGTTGTCCTCCCAATAACTATTTTTAAATGAACAAGTGAAAAAGGAAGTAAATTTGCTATTTTATTTCCAATCACTACAACAAAATTTGAGTCATATAACCATACAATTGGCTTCTGCACTGGTTTTTCTGCTTGTTAATTGAGCAGTTACAGCACGTAACTAATTTAAAACACTGAAGAACAGAGCAGGGCCAAGGAAGACTCCATCTTAGGTAAAAGCAAAAGAAACAACAGAAAAAAAAAAAGTACACATGATTTCTCAGGATATTAATCAACCCACAACAAAACCAACGACACACTAATGCTATTCACCAATAGCAATTACACCGCAATAAAATAGGTTATAAAATATTAGGAAAACCTCACCATTCCTGTATTGCTCAAAACAACATGCAGTTAGCAAGCCTGATTAATGCTAATAATAAGGATCTGCAGTTTCTTTCTTGTTTGCGAATGGAATACAGTGTAATTGTGTGTGAAGGCTGAAACAGAAATAAGCTGTCTATATGCAGATACAAGCATTAAATAAGCACACCTCTTCATGAGCCGGCACTTCAAGATCTTTAGCTGTCTAGAAAAGGTGGCTACAGAGGTGACTCTGTTATAGTCTGAAAATAAGCAAGTATTGGGTATTTCTCAAAAACCAGTATTGTTATGACTAAAAATTGCTTCAAGATTATGTTCCTTTTCTGTATTCAGTGCACTGTTCTTCCTGTTAAAAATCTGCTTTTAATACTTTCAAAGCTTAGTGCAACCACTCCACAAACTACGTTACATTTCTGGTAACATATCACTAAGAGTCGTGCTATTTTCTAATCTTATTACCATATTTGGCCATTAACAAAAAATTTCAAAGGGTATAAGCTATCCTTACACAGCCATGAAACAAGGCTGGAAGGTACCCTCCCATCCCAGCCAGTTCCTCCCTCCCATCCCAAGACAGGATCCTGAATCATTCCCAGGTGAGGAGAGGTCAGACAAACATCCAATGCCCAGGGTTCCACAATTTCCCTACGGCGACCTGCTCCAGTGTTTAGCAGGCAAATCTAAGTTCATATTCAGAAAGGTGGTATTTCAACGTACTGCATGAATTAACTAAAATGCTGCCCTAGACAGTCTCTCTTCTCGCTTGCTATCTTCACTTTCTGTCTGGAATTGCTCCTCTGCATCACACTATTTGTCTATAATAGATAGTAGAAAGCTTGTCCTTTTCCTCCCATGTCTATTTTTTGTCATACAAAGTAAAGCTAATTCAAAGATGAGGTTGAGGGGCAAATATCTAAATCCGAGCTTTGGGTATTAGCACAGAAGATTAAACCCTACGTCTAAGTAATTCATTATTTACTGTTGTCCCTCACTGACTTCTGAATCCTGCCTACAGATTGATTTTATAACATAATGAAAGAAGCCAGGCTTTTGTGGGCATATGGCTATCATGCTAAATGTTTCATTCTTTCCCTATTAAAAAAACAAGAACACAAACAAAAAAAACCGACTGGCAATAATTTCCCACGTGGTACTTCTACCTGTTCCTCAAGAATTAACAAAAACAAGCTGTCCTGTCAGAAAGCAACTGAATCTACATCCACATGTTGTGCATCACTACCTGCAGTCTAACAGAAATAACCATGTAATACTGCCCTTATTTCTGTAGTTTTAGCAGTTCTTTAGAGTACACTGTGAAAGACAAACAAGGGAGTACATACCGGATAAATATTTCCTTTAACCATATAGCACTTTTCTGGTTTTAGCACCAAATAATCTCCACGGAAGGGTACAATACGAGGTTCAGGGCTGCAGCCACTGATCTCAGACAGGCGGTCTGAGTAAAGTCCTGCACAGGCCACAATGTGCCGACAGTAGATTTCCTCACCCTGTGGAAAAAAACCCAAAACAAAACCCAAAGCACACAAAAATTCAACATATCTACTAAAAAACCACCCATCACCTACAAGCCTTGAAAAAAAATGAGTCAAGACCAGAAAGAAAAGCAACCATATTTTCAAAAGGAGGCAGAAACATTTAATTGTTTCATTTAATTCTTTATAATATTTTCCTCTATTCCCTGGAGTCCCATTGGGGCCCCCCAATGGAGTCTCATTCCCATCCTAAAATGGCAATTCATTGGGCAGGTAGGACTGGAAGGATCTTTACAAAAAAGGGGTGGGGAGGGGAAGAAAAAGACAGAATTAAAAAAGAAACATGTCGTCAATTCTCAGACTACCTTCAGGTTCAATTCCCAGAACACAGAGCCTCGTGCGTTACACAGGCATGCTTATTGTACGGGGCAGAGGCCCAACGCATCAGCGTCAAAGACCGCTCCTCCAGCAAACCAAGAGTCTCCCCAGGCACTGCCTCATCTCCGCATCCTACAAAGCCCTGCTGCCAGGCCAGCCCGCAGCTCCCCGGCCGGGTGTGCATTGCCAGCGGGTGCGGGATAGGTGGGGTAGCCAAGCAGCCGCAATACGTTTGGTTAAACAAGGCTGTTAACAGATTTCACCCCACGCACCGGGAGCGGGCATACTACTGAACGGCAGTTGATCCAGAAAGCTATGCAAGTTCATAGCACACCGTTATGGAGAGCTGTTCAATGTCTGAATACCTTACCATCTAAATAAATAAATGAAATCACAAACTATTATCTACTTATCTATGTAGCTCACAGTATTTGTTTTCAAATACTATGGGGTTTTCCTTCAACTAAAAATGTTTCCATAAAAATAGTAAGATAATTTTTAAAATACCAGTATTTGGTGAGAGAATCTAACAGATTCTGGAAGCTACTTTTTAATGAAAGAGCAGAAATAAAACAAGAAAGGAGCAGCACTAACTTTAAAAACTATTGGGGGTGGGGGGGAATGAGGTTGGGTTTTTTGTCCCCCCCCCCCCCCCCCAAGAAGAGTCCAGACATTGACTCCTGAAGGTGACAAGGTTACAACTACATTTCCTGTGCAGCATTAACTGACTTGCACCTGTTTTACTAAATTAGCTTGTGGCTTTCTGATGATAAAATGATTCTCAATGCCTTCTTATCATTTTTATAGGTGCCAAAGACCAAAAGCAAACATGAAAATAGGCGTTTCTCACCAAATTAATAAGTCATAAAAGGAGTCTTTGGAAACAACAAGCAAAAAAATGTGCAAATAAAGAAGATAAGGGACATTTACAGTCAAACATATGTCAGGCAGCAGAAAGTTGTACTTTCATTATTATTCTCAGTACACAGTAAAATCTGAACATGCTCATATGCTTTGTTAAGAACTGATCGCAATTGTTTTATAAATGCAGTCCCAGATGACAGTGATCATGTTACCGAAGAGCAGCTTTTTAACTTTTTTTAGAGAGCTGATCAATCCACCAGGACTCAACAAAAATTCCTAAGGAGAAATAGCTTCCTATTAAGCAATTACATCTTCAACTTAGTTCTTACCTTTGAGTTCCTAACAATGACTGGGTATTTCAGTCCTGTAATAGAATTAGACAAGAGAAGGAATTAATAGAATATGTAACAGAAAGCTGGCTGAACAAGCAACTTGCCACGACTTGTGTGTGTCCCCCCCACAAAGAAGAGTCCAGACATTGACTCCTGAAGGTGAAAAGGTTACAACAAGTACATTTCCTGTGCAGCATTAACTGACTTGCACCTGTTTTACTAAATTAGCTTGTGGCTTTCTGATGATAAAATGATTCTAAATCATTCTTTATTGAGAACGCTTCCAGAACCCACTGGAAGAACCAGTGGGTTCTTCCACTGGAAAATCTCCAAGCTATGGAGCAACTACCGTTAACATAACTGGTATTGCTGGACATAACTGGACATAACATTTATGTGTACCAGCACTGATCCAACCTGCCTTCCAGGATAAAAAAAAACGCACTATCACAAGAATACACATGCAATATTCAGCTAAATCTGATTTTAATAGGAGACAACAATCTACTTTGTCTCTTTTACTGTCATTTTCTTCCATCAGCATTAAAAGCTTCATTAAAGGCTGAAGGGTGACCTGCCTGAGAAAAAAAAAAGTGAGCTTGCTCAATACTCTAACATAATTTTGCCTTTTGTCTCTTCCCTATGAGACAGAAAGGTTCAGAAATGTGATTTCAGTTAAAGCAAATGTATTTTGAACAAAATCTTTGGCAGGACTGTAGTAAATGGCGGGCAAAACACTGCCTTACCATCTTCACTTTCTGAAGAACTTTCTTTGGCCATCTCCATGTTTGTAACTTCAAAATCAGTCAGGATTGTCCCACCTGCTTCCTGGAAGTCTTCAGCATAGGACTGGGCCACTTGTTTATAATTCACAATGCCGGTATATGGAGAATCAAGGGCCATCAGACCCTGAAACAGTATTAAGATGCAGAAGGACAGTGAAGGCTGTATGCAGACTTTGGTCTTCAATACCGATAATATTTCATCTGGAATAATGTGCATTGCCATTGAGAAGGGAGTACCGCTGTCCTCTCCATCCCTGGCTGCTTGTTCCTAGTCTCTCCATGTGCCAGCTCCAGTGTTTGTGTTTGCTGACAACTAATATGGTGAAAACTACTTACAGTGGATTAAGTGATCTACAGCATAAACAAGTCTTCTCGACAGAGCGCTTAATGATAAAACAGGTTACCTAACCTTGGCTTCAGCTAATATGTACTAATTTTTCACCAGGCACTGTGCAATTCCACCTCCAAATGGGCGCTTGGGAGTTCTACCTGATGTATGGCTGTTGCCAATGCCTCCTGCGAGGCTAAAAGATACCATCTCAACACTTACTGCATTGCACATCACAGAGAAAAGTCTCTTCTGAATTAGACAACCGCCTATACTTGTCCTAGCAGAAAGCAAGGTTCAACTCCAGTGTGCAGTTAAAATTTTTAATGTTTCTTAGAGATGTTTTACTATCTTTATACCAAAAAGGCTCAGTTTCTCACATAACAGGCTCGGTTTCTCACGTAATTTTTATCATGCCAGATGGCATCACAATATTTTCCTAGTTTGGCTATAAAATAAGGATTGTAGGACTGCTTTATCTCAGAGAGATGCTGCAAGTGTAACTACACTAAAAAACTGTCAGCCACTCTGATACTACAATAGCAGGGGCCATTTACATGCCCAAGACAACCAGAATGGTCGGTAAAACTGTATCTTACACCAAACCTTCCTCCCCACTTGATATACAGTGCAATGTTTTATAAACACCATTCAAGTTCCCTTTGCTTACAAGGAAAGGACTCAGCTCAGGAAACCAAAGCAAACGAAGTAAAACCCATCTGAATCTACTCATTTGCAGAAGTAAATGCTCAGCTGGATCTTGAACATGCAAATAATGTTTTAAGGAGCAGATACAAAATGTTTATGAGAAAAAAAGATAAAAAAAGATTCCTATCCAGAAAATTTTTGTCTGTCCCTACAACCACTCATAAGCAGTCATGCAGCTACACCAATAGCAAGCTGCCAGATGAAACAGCATGGGGAATTTGTACCCAGATTTTCCTCTCAATCGAAGATATACTAAACAACAACAAACCTGTATTCCATAAATTACTCGCATTTCTCCTGCTGTGAAAATAAACACAGTGCTACCTAACAATCACGTGTAGGAAGCAACTGGATTGAAACTGGCTCAATCCAAATCCGCCCTTACAGATGGGAAGGAATTTTCATTGCTGCACTATCAAGCTTTACTGTAAGTTAAATAATTCTAGTGGGAAGGAGCAGAATCATCTCAGCATAAACTCAGATATAGCAGCTCTAACCTGGGCAAAGGAAAATCTGCCTATTAACCACACAAACACACAAGTAACACCTGCAAGGAGAAGGGGAAAAAAATTAAAGATTAAAAAATAAATAAATAAAAATCACACATTGTCATTGGTGGGAGAACTGGTTTTTTGTTCCTCAGCATCAGGGAGAACACCTCTGTGTAAAGCTGGGAAAAGAATGAAGTTTGAACAGCTTGTAGGCTCTGCCCATTTGCCTATAAATTCAGCCCTGCCCAGGGACTAAGGGACTATCCAGTCTCCTACTTTGACTCAAATAATTCCAATTCCTTTTGTAGGCTGCAAGTGAAATGGATTACCTGCTCTCTAATTTGTGAGTGCTGGACCTTATGAAACAGCCAGCACATCATTTGCAATTAGTGCGGCAGCAGCTCTTTATGACTTCAGCACACAGAGAATTAATGACCTACGACCTGACGAGCAAGAGTGTGAGAACAGGTGAGCGGGATAAACCCGAGGTGAAAGTAAGTGTCACCAAGAAAGATTCTGCAAGATCACCTTATGTTGCGTTAGACCTGGCCTGACGTGTATGTAATGGCAAATGCATATGAAGGATTGGGCTGAGCTACATGGATACATTTAATAATAACAATAAATACATTTAATAATATACATTTAATAATAACAATAAATGGATACATTTATTTTTGTTGACAATTACATTTCTTCTGGGTTTTCAGGCTCTTTTGAACTTGTCACCCATGCAAATTACCTCAAGGCCAGAAACATATTTATGTTAAATTAAAAAATAACATCACCTGGGAAACCGAGATCTTACATGCCAAGTAAAAATAAGCAAATCCCTTACCCTGCAGAAGGGTTCTTTCGCTTGTATTTCTTTCGCTCCAATCAGTTTCAGACCTCGGACGTTGTTCTGCAGCCCTCTTTCATATAGAGCTTTGAGTCTTGGAATTTCATCTTGTTCAACGGCTACAATTAGCTTCAGAAAAAGATAACAAGGCACACCAGTGAGCAAACTGTACAAAGCCAGTTCAGGTTTGGCATCAGGCCCAAGCTAACAAGCAAGCAATAGTGAATGAGTGAACAGTGAGTTATAATTCAAGGGGGGAAAAATGTGCTTTGTGCCATTAGTTGCACAAGTTTCTATAAATACCTATTGCTACTGAGAAAGCACTAATATATTAAGGGGAGTGAAAAACAAATAGTAAACTGTAGTTTAAGTTACTATCAATGGATAATATTTACTAAAAGTACTATGAGACTACAAATCTGAATGTGAAAGAAGATAATATGATTTTAAAGAGCCACTGGCATGCTTCCAAAAATAGAACTGAACTTCACCCAAGATTTATAAATCTCAAACAATCTCAATAAGAGAGTAAGGACATGTTCTGACATGGCATCTAAACTGAATTGTACCAGCTTCACTCCATTTAACCATGTAGTTAGCTCACAACTATCACAAGAGATTTATCCAGACTATGAATTATCTGTGCCAGGCTTGCGCAGCCCATACCACTCCCAGGCCTAGCTCAGATCTGGCAACACAGGCATCTTTGCATTGAGAATACACTAAGTTCTCCAAGCCTGGGGCTGCTTTATGTAAAACTAGCTGCAAAGCCTCAACATCACCTTCCCTGGAATAAACACTGCTGGGGAAGGCGATGCAGAAGCACACAAATTCGGTGTCAGCAAAGGACCAACAATGCTGCTGGGTCAGCGCTAGCCCTGCCCAAGCCCAAACTGACTCCTACAGAGCGCATCACACGTCTGGGTGCTTCGAGTTGAGAGCAGGCTTGTAACTTCAGGTGTATTGCTGCACAAATCCACAGTGCCATCTTGTGACCAGCGCTGCAGCACTGTGCACAGCCAGGCCAGGACGAACACCACCCGCACTGGGGCAGGGCCCATCAACACTGCCACATCCAGGGATCTCTGCTCTGCACCCAGAGCTGGGAGAGAATTGCACCCAGCTCTCAGCGGGTGCTGAGCTAGGAGGCCTTGAAGCGGCGCTTGTCACATCAGATAGGGTCTGCGTTGCACTTTTAAGAGAAAGGCTCATGCTCTCCAAGATGTTTATGAGCAACCTGGAAAGGGGCAGGGAGGTGAGGAAGTCAGATGATGGTTTGAAGTGACTCAAGTTCAGTTCAGACAGGAGCTGACTGTAAAGAACTGCAGAGGGACCTTCCGAGGTGAACAAGCGACTAAAAATGGCAGATGAAATGCAATGCAGGTAAATGTGAAATGATGATCAGAGAAAAAGCAGTCTTAGCCTCACATATAAAATGGTGGAATCCTCATTCAAAGTTATCACTCAGGACCAAGATCTTAGGGTTAGGATAGATGATCCTGTGGAAACATCAGCTTAATGCCTAGTGACAGCTGAAAAGCCCTAAACTGAATGTTAGGAACACCTGGGAAAAGGATACAGGATCATACAGAGAACTCTACTATTTCACTGCAAAAATCCAGAGTCTGACCACACCTTGAATGCTGTGCGCAGTTGAGGTCCTCACCTCGTATCAAAGATGCACTAAACTAGAAACAGTTCAGAGAATGAAGACAGGCTGGAGAGAGTCATGAAAAACCTTCTCTAAGAGGAATGACTGAGCAGAGTAAGACTTTGGGGAAAGAGGGGACATAAATTATGTGCAACTTGGAGAGTGCGAGCATAGATCAACTGTTCACCACCTCTTCCAACACAAGGGCTAGGGGCCATCAGATGAAGCTTGTAGGAGCCAGTTTCAAAATGATGTAACTCTTCATGCAGTGGGTTGTTGATCTCTGGAGCTGCTCTTCAAAGTATGCTCTGATGCAAAAGCTTTTGGTTGAAAAACACTTGGAAGACAAAGCCATTGAGAGTCACTACAGACAAAACAGATCAGGCTCAGAAAATAACCTGAGCTGAAAATAACCTGAGCTGAAAATAATTGGAAGCTGGGAGAATTAATAATTTGCTTGTCCTGTTCTCATTCCTTCCTGGGCCTCTGTTTATAGACACTTCCAGAAACAGGATATAGGGTGGAGCAGACCCCAAGCTGAATCAGTACAGCCACTCTTCTGTCCTCAGCATTTCCGGTTGTGTTAGCTGGATGTAACATGGCATAAATGCATGTAGCTGGGTCACATCTGGAGCTGTTTTCAAGTCACCGTGTCTTTTCAGAGCCTGATATGCCAAGAAGTATGGCATGCACATACCTAGAGCCTTTGTGTTCCTTGGAGCTAGTGGCTCTACACAAGTGCCCCTCCATGGGGCCTGGCTTCCACCGTTACCTGGGCTATTTCAGGTACCTGAATTATTTTTTAGGCTCAGAAAAGGAACTGATTTGAGTTGCTGGAAAGAAGGAAACAAAAAGGCATGTTCACCCTTAAGGTAGTAAGTGTTGCAGAAACTCACCTCTTGGGAGAAAGACCACAACCAGGCCTATACTGTACATTGTAACATACATTATACAGTCTGTTTCCAAAGGTAAAGTAAGAACACACAGCAGTTCCCATACCTTCCCACACTGCTTATATGGTATTCCCTTCTGGTCACAGTACTCGTAGCAGAGGGCTGCACCCTGCACACACAGCTTAGCTTTCAGAGATCCGGGTTTGTAGTAAATTCCACTGTGAATTACACCACTGTTATGCCCACTCTGGTGATGAGCTAAATAGAAAGAAAAACACGTTATTAAAATATATGTTCCCATGATTGGTTCATACCTTAATTACTTCAGCTGTCAGAAGAGTGAGCAATTTGAGGTACTGCCCTAAATCAGCATTATAACAAGAGATGCTCAAATATGGTAACTGCAGAGCAAACAATTCTTCCCTTAGTCTCAAAAGGCTAGAAAAATACTGACACAGCAAGACCTAGTTAATAATAAACCATCACAGCTTGCAATGTGTTGAATCAACAGGGGAAAGAAAAAAAGAAAAAAAAATAAATAAGTTTTTCCTCCAAGAGCTACAACTGCAGGCCAGTCAATCAAAATCTTCTACATGTTAAAATTAATTTTAAGAAATTCAATTTTTAAAATGAAAGGCATCCTTAAAGGCCCCATCTAACATAATGTCTGTGCAATCCTCAATTTCTTTGGACGTGCTGGCAGGCCTGATAGGCTTTCCAAGTATTTGTGAACTGGACTGGGTTGCTATTTCCTCTTTGTAACTAAGTAAAATAGAGGTGAAAAATATCATAAACATTTTTATTGAAGGAATTCAGGCAGGTTCTCCCTCTTAACACATTGATTCCCAAAGGTCATTCCTGCTTTGCACTCACACAACTGTTAAGGACTTCATGTATATCCCATCTTGGGGATAAAAAGCCACTTCATATCATACATGTAACATCTCAAGAGCAATGCATAGCCTGGCTGATGGAGCTATTTAAAGCGAGAGCTTGGGCTCATAGGTCTTATTTTGAGTTAGCCACTGATGTGATCCCTTGGGGTTGCTCCTGCCTACCCCGAGTGACTACATATCTGCACAAGCACTTGGTGTGAAAAGACTGTGTATGATGAGCCTGTGCTCATACTTGAGCAAGCCAGAAAAGCCTTCAATGAAGCAACAGGGCTCATTCTTTCATATTTCAAAGCCAGGACAGATGCCCAGGCGCAGAGTGCCCCAAGATTTCCTGTGTAAGCAGGCAACACTGGGAGCTGTGCCATTTTACTCTGGCTAATGCTGGGTCAATAACTAGTGATATTTTCCCACTTATCCCTGCGTTAGTTCTTTACCTTCGACCTGCCATGACAGCACCTTGCACACCGTGTACAAGGATATCCAGAAACATGAGGCAAATTATTGCGGTTTACAGTTCTGGCAGTTAACAGACAGGTGTAGACTTTGCCCAGACCAGCAGCTCCCAGACATTTTTAAGCAGCTCTACCTCCCAACCCTCCCTCTCTACCCACCAGCCATCACTGTTTGCTGTTCACCCTTCTCCTCACGTCCCACCAAAAAGCCGTCCTGGCACCATTTCTCAGCTCGTCCTCTCTGCCTCCTGCTCTGTGCAGCACTAAACCAGACCTGCCCTCGTCTCTTTGCAATCTCCACTGCTCCTTGAGTTGTTCACCCTCCTTGTCCTTTTCCCCAAAATCCCTGCTGCCGCTGGAGCCCCAGGCCAGTAAGACCTGCCGCTTTCAAACAATGAAGCGGCAATGTTCAGTCTTTCTTAACTTGAAGTCCTAACTTGAAGTCCCAGCAGTGAAGCACAGACTGATGACAACTCTGCTTCTCCACTGAAGGATGCGTCCCTGGGTGAAGGGAGGAAAAAATCCCACCTCAGGACAAAGCCGGAGGTGCCTGGAAAGGAAGATGCTCTTCCCGGGGGTGGGAATCCATCACCCACTGCGGTGACAAGGGCAGATGCTCTCCCACGGCTGCTCGCCTACCCAAAAACTGAGCTTCCCCTTACGTGTATGTTCATGAAATACTGAGGTTTTGGCAAGAGTGTGCTTCAGGAGAGATTTCTGACAGACTGACACCAGGTAACCCCAAGTACACGGCTGAGGGGGACACGCCAGCACCATACCTAGCTCCTTCTCCTTCTCCAGCACGGCGAAGGCGAGCGAGGGGTGCCGCCGGACGAGCTCCCGGGCGGAGGCCAGCCCCACGATTCCCGCGCCCACCACCGCCACGTCGAAAGTGCTGCACGGAGACAGACAGGGCCGTAAGCTCACCCCGACAGCCTTCTGGCGGGGACGCGCTTCTCTGCCCGGGGGGGGGCAGCCCGCCTCCCGCCCCGACCCTGAGGGGAGGGGAGGGTCCCGTCCCGTCCCGTCCCGTCCCGCGGCCGCCCTCCCGCCGTGAGGGAAAGGCTGCGGGGGCGCGGGCAGGGCCCTACGCGGCCCCGCCGAGGAGGAGGAGGCGGCGGGGCTCACGCAGGGCCGGCCCCCGCTCCCGCCCCGCAGGCTCACCTGCGCTGGCGGCGCTGGGCCTGCCACGGCGCCGCGGCCCCGCCGCCGCTCACCCGCTGCCGCAGCAGCGCTGCCGCCGCCATCTTGGGGGCGGTGATACACACCGGGCCGGGCTCCTCCTCCGCGCCCGCTCCGCGGCGGCGGTGAGGGGCGGCCGGTGGAGGGCCGGGCCGGGCCGGGTCGGGTCGGCCTCCGCGTAGGGTTAGCCTGCTTGACGCCTTGGAGGCAGCCCGGCGGGAGGGGATCCCGGGAGGGCGGCGGCGCGGCGAGCCCAGAGGCGGCGGTGGGGCCTCCCCTCAGGGCGCTGATCCCCGGGGCTCCCCCTGCAGCCGTGGTTCCTGCTGGGCTGACAGACCTGGTTAGGCCTTGAGGGGAAGCCGGCTACAGGCCGCCCGTCCTGCTGCTTCAGGAGCTGGCGCTGACACTCCAAATAACATCTCCGTTTCCCCTTTCTCCTTTTCTTCAAGAACATGATGCTGTTGGGAAAGCTGGTGCAGCCGGTGTGCAGCCTAGGCAAGCTGCCGCCGCCGGGCGCCTGCAGACACTTCTGGGGATGGCTGAATGCCGTGTTCAACAAGTAAGAGTGCTCGGGTGTGCACAAGTCAAGTCATGGGTCCCAGGTACCCACTGTGCGGTTTGTGAAGCAGGGAGCTTTCAGTCCCGGGGCTGGAGAGAACATTTGCTATTATCGGTGCTCTTCTTTTCCCCCCGATTGCGTGCTCGGCAACGGTTGTTCCTAACCCGTTCCCAGTCACTAAGCTGTGGCCTTCCAGAGGAAGGTGTGCGCTTTGCTCCCCTGCCCAGGTGGCGTGGCAAGCCAGCAATGTGGATTCCCTCCCTAAATGCCGGTCTTCTTTTGACCCCCGACTGCATTTAAGCCAGTAGCACAACCGTGCCCCCTTTACTTCCTCAGAAAAGCGTCTAACCAACCCATCGTTACAATGTGATTCAGCCACACAAGGGTTTCACGTTTACTTTTAGGAGGGTAAAGCCTTTCTCTGTGAAACTATCCCTGCCCGTAACTTTTGCCAGCAGCGAATGGTTTTGCCTTATGTCTTCTAGTTCTGTGGAAAGGGTTGCATGGTGTAGCTGATTGCTGTAATGGGGTGGGAAGCTTAACCAGACAGGAGTCTCTTCCAGGTCTCTGCTTCTGTCTTTGGCATTGCTAAGATATCCTTTAACTGAATGGATCCAGGGTTTTTAACTAATTGCTGAAGTGTGTCTTTTTGAAATACTGTAATTGTTGAGAACGCGGCTCCAGGAATGACATGCACGTGACAGCAATGTTCAGTTTTTATATAATGAAAATATGTTTGTGGGACAAATTTGCAATTGTTGTAAAGCCTTACTCTGGGTAAAGGCGTTTTTTATCTCTCCTTACAGACATGGAAGGAAACAATCAATTAGAAGGGTTAACACATGCCAAGTTGAGTTGCATTTGTATTCTTTCTTTTTTTACCAAAAGTAACTGCCATTTAAAACAAGTTTAAAAAAACCCGATGCCAGACTGATTAAGAACCAGCACAATCCAAATAATTATACGTAAACCACTTCCAGTAAATCATATCCTTACTTTTCTGACATCTTATCATGCACAAACCCAAACATTTGTTGTGCGGTAGTATTATTGTAACGACAATACATCTGCCACATTATAGAAACCGTGTGAATGCTCTTTCTGTCTTGGCAGAGTGGACTACGAGCGTATACAAGCTGTTGGCCCTGACAGGGCAGCTTCAGAATGGCTGTTGCGATGTGGTGCCCTGGTGCGCTATCAAGGCTATCAGAAATGGCAGCAGGACTACAACGGCCTCCCAACGGGGCCCTTGGGGAAATACAAGATAGAAGCAATTAATGCCACTGACTCTTGCATCATGTACAGAGGATTTGACTATTTGGGTAATGAAGACAGCTGTGTAAAGATGATACTGAATGGGCTTAGTTCTTTCAGTTGCATCAAAATATGAATAACCGGGTCATTGTCTCGTTCCTTAGTAAGATATAAAGAAATCTTTTGAAATCTTTTTTTTTTTCCTTAAAATGGCTTTACAAATATTCAGCAGTTCCCAAGATTTTGCTGGAGGTGTGGTGTGAAGCAGAAAGAGATTGGGAACTTCGTCAGCCCTTACCTAAAGTGACAGTAGCACTAAGGAAGCGTGACAAAGATTTGCTATTTCATTGAGTTCATAGTTAAGTAGTTGGTAGCAAAAAGCACTACTTTGCTACTACTCTTTCTCTTCTAAACCAAGTGATGTTTTTGGTGTCTCTGAAGTCATAATACTGCTTGTTCTCCAGGCATTTATGATGCCTTCAACAACAAAAAACAAAGCAGCAAGCTCTCAGTTTCTTACAAAATAAAAAAGAGATTGTTTCAGATCTCCTTTAAATAACAAAAACCAAATGGGGAACAGACCATTTTGGTTTTTTATTGGCAGTGGACCTGGAATTTCCTGCATTATTATGTTCCTAATTCAGAGTCATTGTTAATCTCCCAAACTTGTAGAGCTTTTTTTGTTACTTGCCCGTGTCAAAGCTCTTAGAATATTACCAAAAGGATGCAGACCCTGGGGTTTTCATATATTTGAAGTCCCATAAAGGGACTTTGGAGCTTCATTGTGCGTTACAGCCTCACTGTATAGAGGAGCATGTTGCTGCCTGGTTTTGGAGGCAGTTACTAAATTGGCGAGTGAGAACTTAACGAGTACGGGTTGTTCCTGGTATTCTGAAGCAAGTACTCATTTTTGTCTTTCCAGATGGTCTTGAACATGTTACAGAAATCAAGCTGCAGAAGTGTATTTACATACAGGACGAGTGTCTGCAGAGGCTCAGCGAGACGAAGAATCTACAGAAGAGTCTCCTCCAGCTGAAGATCATTTCCTGTGGGAATGTCACAGATAAAGGCATAATTGCACTTCACAAGCTGACGTACGTGAGCTGCTGAGGTCTTCTTGCTCCCTAGCTGTTACCACCCCTCGGTTTGGGGATTGTGTTGACTGAAGGGCTAAAGTCTGAATGTTTCTGGGCTGTTTCAGGCGCGTGTGGGGCTGTGGGATGGCTGGGTTTGGGGACTGACCTGAATGACAGCCTGGGAGGGATGGCACTGCCACTGCAGGAAATGTTTCTTCAAGCATTGCTGAAGACAGTGTTGTGGATAGCTCTGAAAAGACAAGTGGATTAACATACCCCTATTAATTAGCCTTTTGAGGCTGGTGTCAGGGAGTTGTGTAGCACTGAGGCCTGCAGCTGAGAAAGCCAGAATCATCCGCTGCAGTACGTGACTCCATAGTTGCGCTCCTGCCTTCAGAGTTGAGCGCAGCATCTCCCATCTACACTTGAAGCGACTTACACAGTGTTGATTGCTGCACAAATTAGAGCAGGACACGTGCTCTCTGCCAACACCCAACCTTTGCAAGAGCAGCGTACGCGCACAGCTTCCGTTCATGTTGGCGCGCCAGGTGGGTTTTGCTTGAGAAGAAGTAATTGATGATCCCCTTGGTTTCTACTGACCCCCTGCTGCAGTTCCTTTTCAGGGCAGGCTTTGACGGTGTCCTGTGACTTTTATTCTCTTTCTACACCTCACACTGCTTCCTATCACTGGGTTCTCTCGTGCTCCCTGTAGCCTGAAAGGTCTTAGGGCAGAGCCGTGTTTTCTAGTGCTCAGGCATGGGAAGCAGCATGGGTTGGATACTGTGTACCTCTAGCTCTGAAGCGCATCCGTAGGTGCTTTACGGAACCGGCACCTTTAAAGTAACTCGGGACTGGTTAGTATTACACGGAGTTAACAGACATCTACAAATGGGTGATGTGGTGACTTGGGTTTCGTCCTACAGAAAGTTATTATTAAGGGACTTTCTATATGACTCTATTATTTACATTAAAATAACTTTTACTAAATCGCTATTGAAATTATTAAATACTATTTAATATAAAGGAAGCTTCATGATGTGGGGGGTCCAGGATCTCTTTTTAAGCTGTGTAGAAGGACTGAACTTAGGGTGAGCTAAAAACTTTAAGCAGCCACTTCAGAAAAAAACTTCCGTTAGAACCAGTAACCTTTTAAAATACTCAAAATAACTATGGTAGAATAATCCTTTGTCTAATTTCTGTGTCAACAGTTAAAGAGCAGTTGCTGACTTTTCTTTTTAAATATTTATAGGAACCTGGAATATTTGTATCTGAGTGACCTTCCTGGAATAAGAGAGAAAGAAACTACTGTTCACATCCTTCAGCAGGCACTGCCAAACCTAGAGCTGGAGCTGGATTTAGAATGAACACAACTGCATGTAATTGAGATGTATTTGATTTCACAGTATTTACCATATGTTGCATAAATTGAGTTGTAGACGCTACTGTATTTCCAGGTATGGAAATAGGCCCAGCTCTCGCAATGCAGCCTTAAAAGCTGTATGCAGTCTTTTACGCAATTAAGCTTTATTAAGCTTAAACTATATGGTGAATCAACAACAGAGAAGGTAGGCTTCTGGGCACAGTCATTTTTTTCCTGGTTTTATAGGAAGCTGTTAATACACCAATTAGAAGTTTTCAAATATTTCATTGCACAGAAATTCTTGTGCAAAACAACAGTGGGAAGAACATCAGTGTTGTGAAACAGCAGCGCTGTACCCTTTTACTACACGTTGTTGATGCTGTGGGAAGGAGAGCTGTTTGCTCTGAGAACCTCGCCCAGACAATAGGTAACGATTTAATAAAATAGCTCGTGGGCCTTTTTTCTGTTCTTCACGCTTTGACTCGCATGGCCTTTGTTTTCAATGGAGAGAACTACAGACAGGCAGTCTAACCTTCTCATAAGCACTGAGCTGAGGAACTGAACGTTGCTGTGTTTGTGGAGAAGATATGCCCTTGCACACATTTGCTGTATGCTGACAGGGACTAAAAAGTAGTTCTGTGTACCTCTTTAGTTGCATCCATATCACTCCTGCTAAATAAGAGAATGATTCATCCTCAGGAAGAATATAGCATTTTTAGCCAAATTCCTAGCTTTGGTGGTAGGGGAGAGAAAGGCGGTAGGTGACGACTCCAAGAAAGTGGATTTCAGAGTAATGTGTCGGACACAACTACCTCTGCATAACTGAGAGTCTCCTTTCTTACCCCCGACTGTCATCTTGGCCTCTGAAGGAAATGGTGCCAGCACCGGAAGGGATGACATTTTGCACAACTGCATCGTGGGGCTGATTCTTCTTGGTATCTCCTAGCACGGAGTGGGCAGGAACCGTGTCCAGAAATGAAGTTCCCTCCAGCCTGCCCTGCCTAGGGCTGTGTCCAGGGGCTGACTGCCGGGCCATCTACTGCTCACAGACAGCGCACGGCTGCGGCGGTACCTTGCACAGGTACAGGATTAGATGGTTGAATATCCATACAGAAAGTACTGGAACATAAAACTTTCTGAGTGTAACCAAAACTACCTATGGATGCAACGTACAAGATTAAAATATATTAAATTGTAATACGAAATAAAAGGTAGACAGGCACGCTCTGTGAGGATATGGCATCTGTCCCATCGAAATCACCTTTACTGTTGTTGAACGCAGACTAGTACTGGGAAAAGAAAACATTTTTGCTCTAGGTTTCAAGTAGAAAGATGATGTTCCTTGCTCAGTAGTAAAACTTTATACAGTAAAACACATCCAGTAAATTGGAGAAACAAGCTACATTTCTTTTATTCAAAATCAACACAATATTACATCCTGAGGTTACACAAAACCCAAGGATCGTTCTAATACATATGCTCAGGTAGAATTCCTGCCTGCGTCTGGCCAATGTTATAAATTATAGTCATGAATTGCTTTTGATGATAGAAACAATTTCTGTAACACTACAGGCAAGTGATTTCACTACTGACAAAAACCAAATAAAACAGCAAATAAAACCAGCCTCATAATGCAAGGAAGAAACAGGCAGGAGAAACTCTGAAAAGGCTAAAGAAACAACAGATTTTACTACTAAAATGTTCTTCTCCTGGTTCTTCTCCTCAACAGTTCTTCTCCTGTTCTTCTCAACAGTGCCTGTTGAGCCTTCCATTAAGTCTAAGTCATTACCAGTACTTTTAATACTTTGTGAGCTATAAATGCAGTACTTAAGACAGATGTAGCCCTACAGTGGTGCTATTTCAGCAGGTTTATAATGAACTGGAGCAGCGAGGTAGCCTCTCTTCAGGCTTGGCTCCACAAACACACCCATCTGTCTTCTGCTTGCCCAGGCAATGCGTTGACAGTTCCCTGCGGGATCAGTGACTTAGCCCCAGTCTAAAGCAGCAGTGCTGTTTTGACACAGCGGGGCTCTGATTTGTTTGGCAAAGTTGCGGTTCCTCTGCCAAGTCTGAAATACAGGCGATAGATAGGCAAGAGTTGTTAAATTCACACTGTAAACACTGGGTTGCAGCAATCCTGAACCAGTATACCATCACAAACCAGTATGCAATCATGAATTAAAGCAAAACAAATGTTATTTTCCTTTGTACGCAGAACACTGACTAACGTGAGCTTGGAGTTTTCTCTCTGCATCACTTTCCTTCCAGTAGTGACCCAGTGTACATTACAGACCGCTTTTGTATATGTCATAACATGTATTCATTTAGTTTTCCACCACGTATCCTCCTTTTATAAATTCTGATTGACTTGAACTTCGAACAATAAATAGCTTTTAATCTGCCATCCGGTTAGATGTTAGGGAAATGGTAGTTTGATTTCCTTGTTTTGCAGCAGTACTTCTTGCTGTCCAATGCTGGCAGAACGTTACTACTGGTTAACTGAGGCAGGTGCTGGAACTAAAGGAAAAGTTACATACTGTGTATTTGTTTGAAATGAGGACAAAACATGTGTTTCATTTTTCAAAAACAGTTTATAAAACTATTTGGACTGTAACCCTGTACTTCTCAAACTGAGAGTCATGGATCTGGTGTTCTACAACTGGACTGCAACCAGACCAGCTCATTAAATGTATTTCTTCCAGCCATCCAGGGCAAGAAAAATATTACTGTTATATCCTACGGCATAGCAGTGGAAGAGGCGAATCAGTTTGATCCAGGAATTTCTGTGCTGTGGCAGTTCTCCATCCTACACCTCCAACTTCCCTGCGTGTTACCAGTTCAGTGTTACAGCTGTCATGGGGAACGTGGCTCACAGGAAGAACGAACTGCTGAATGACCCTCATCATGAGGCCGGATTTGGAGACTTGGGCTGGAGTCTGGAAAGACTGAACTGGCAGGGAGACATTTGCTTGGCAGCTCCAGTTGCAGAACCACCCAGTGCATTGTGTAATGTCTGGAACTGAGTAAGGGATCGCATCCCATCAGCAGTTACAAATGGAACGGGGCATTTTTGCCACCTCCATAATTTGGGATTCAAAAGCACCAAACATCCCAGAGAACTCCCGATTAAACCAGCCATGCAAGCCCGTCCAGTTTGTTCAGCTGTCCTGCTATTCTTTGTCAGGAATGCACATTCCTGGATAAACCCCATCTTTCACATCACTGTGCTGCTTATCCCCAGTGACTCAACGGAGCGGCAACGCAGAATTCAGTTTGTACTGAGTTACTCTTTAGCCAGGAGGTTCATTTTCTCCTCGGGCTAAAATTAAGATCGGTCCAATGCAGGAGCTCTTTCTCTCACCCATAACTGCCAGCATGAGCCCACCTCCTGGGAGCCAAACAAAGAGAACCAGTCCCCTCCTTAGGCACAGACTGTCAAATACTACTATGAAAATGTTACCCCTGGCATGTGCTTCCGAGTCGGCCTGGCTGGTTTCCGAGCCGTTTTTTCATGTTCTTTCCCCAGATCGGCTGCCTCCCTAATGCTGTCAAAATAGGGCTGCTGCAGCAGCTGCTCACATGTCTGCCTCTCTGCAGGGTCCATACGAAGGCAACCCTTAGAAAAGACGAAGTAAAGGATCACACAAAACACCCATTAAACAGGTCTTCACAGTTCCAGCTACTCACTACAGCCAACGAGTATTTGCACAGAACATGCGTGAATCTGTTTTTTTAATGGATTCTAAGAGTGGCTTTCCAGAGTCAGCATGAAGCTTGAAAAGCAGCTAACACTGAACAATTGCACAAGGCAGTAATAGAAACTGCAGCTAGAGGGACAGTTACAATTGTATGGTGTAGCAAACCATCAAGCCTCAAACAACAGTTAAGCCCGTAACTTTCATTTGGACTAGAACAACTTTCTTAAACAGGGGAATCTACTGTGGCACTAGCCATGTCGTTCCAGTGTTTAGTGGAGCTAGTACTATCCACAGCTGCACCTTCTTTTTAACGTCTCCATCCTCACAGTTTCCATTCACTGCATCTTAATAAGGGAAGAATATGTTTTCCATCTCCATGGTAAAGATGAGTGGAATAGAGAGGAGTGGATTGAAAGTCCTCTCCAAATCCCCTCCAGCTCTATTTTTCAATGAGTCTCTGATAATTCAGTAGCCAACTCCTAAACCATTTTGATACCAGCTGATACGCAAAACAGACTGCACTTGCTAAGTCTCAGTGCAGAGCTCCTCCACGAGCTGTAATGTTCTTACCTTCACAACAGCTAAAGCAGAGTAGGAAATATTAGGGAATTTCATTTCTAATGGCTCCTGGAGGGGAAAAAAAAAAAATGAGCGTACTCATATTAGCAAGCTTTTCATTCATCAGGGTACAGAGAACCAGCTTTCCATAGCAACGTGACTGTACCTCACAAAATGCATCTGTCACTTCATGTGCTTAGAGGGGAGCTGCCTGGCATTACTGAGGATGGGTAGGTTGGCTGCTGTGCCACCGGAAGGAGCAGAGATTAAGCATTTGTTTGACTGCTTTTACACAGGGTAGCAGTTAAAACATCATGGGAGGGGTTCAGCCACCTCCAAATAATATTCTAGTGTACATCGGCAAAGGAGAGGGCAAAGCTTTTGGATAGGGAGAAAATTCTGCGCAGCAAAGGACTGGTCAAGCTGAGCAAGCGAGGCTTTTCCAGCCGTACTCCCAGAGCAGGTAGCACGTGTACTCTGGGTAAAAAGAAGCAGGAACATTTCTCTGTCCAAATACCATGTCTCCTTAGCGCTGCAGATAGACTGCTGGTTAGCGCTAGGCTGAGGGGAAGTGAGCCTGGAGGAAGCTCTTACCATGCTCTCCGGGTCTGGAATTCTTACCCCGCTGAAAAACTGGTTGGTGCTGAACACTTGCTGGTGCCTGGGAATAAGATCCCCTTTGACCGAGAATAAAAAAAACAAAGTCAGATTAATTTGCTCTTTTTACAGTGCCTGCATTGAACAAGCTTATATCCCCTCTAACAAGGCTGACACCATCCGAGAGAACATCTAAAGAGATGGAGTACCATCAAGTGAGCCGATGAAATGTTCTTTTGTGAAAACTAATGTCCATCTAGGATGTCAGTGATCCCACAGCCCTGTGACTGTGCTGAAGGAAAGGCAGGGCCATGCAGCTCCAGCTGCCCGCAGTCACAGCTGCCCAGGGCCTCGTGCTGTAAATAGCTCAAAGAAATTCAGCTGGTGGGGGCAGTTTTTGGAGCAGGAGCACTCAGCTGCTGTGCATCTTCCAGGCTCTGAATTTCTCTGCTGTGCAGCAGAGTGGCTTTTACGAACTGTGGCCACTATAGCTGGAGGCCTTGAAAAATACATGTTTCTATAGATCTCCCCATGCCAAATGCCTAGATCCTATCACTGCACTATTTTGGTAACTGCAAATTTGGATTTGCACTAGCAAAAAGACCCCTCGGCAGAACACCAGGGAATGAGGTGGGCAAGGCCCTAACTCGCACAAACACGTCCGCTCTGTGCCAGCACCCGTACCTCCGCTGCGCACTGGCCGAACTCGCCATCTGTGTGTCGGTGAGTGGGGGAATGTGTCTCAGCATCATAGCTAGAGGGTGCTGTGCAAACACCTACCAGGGTCTGAAACTCCAGCCGTGCCCCAGCACTGAGCTTCAGCCAGGGATCCTTCCCAAGGTGTTAAGCAAGATCAGATCAGCAGCTCACTCCCCTGCTCACATCAGACACGAAGGGCCAGCCCTGGGCTCTGGTGAGTAACTGGCAGGAGCCGCTGTTTGTTTTGGAGGTGGCTGCACAGCAGCGTGGGCACGCTTTGGTGGTATGCTCCGTTTGAGGGAGGGCGAGCAGGGCTCTGCTGGCCTGCTCTCCACACTAATGCTGGATTTCAGCATTTTCAAAGGAAAAGGGCTCCCAAGAGGCAGCCTGTCTGCATAAACAGTCGTGTCTTCTCTGACTGCTGGAAGGGGACAGGCTAACCACAAGTGTTCCAGCTTCATTAAAATTTAACTCATACTGGGTGAAATTCTTTTTGTACACTCCTGAGGCTGTTGTATAGAAAAGAGCTGAAATGCAGCACCAACAGGAACATGCTGTAGCTTTTCCCCAAGGCAGCTTCATGGCCCTTTTTGAAGCTTAGAGCAGCTCAGAGCAAGCAAAATGTTAAAATCAAATCCATAACAAAAGAGCCGGTACAACAGCCAAACCGCCATAATTACACAGCTTTGACCAAGGAGCTTGTCTCTGTAAACACCGCCTCAGTCCATCACCTGGATCAAAAGGGAGTTTCTTCTGGCTGAAACTCTACCATTACAAATGAATTGTAACTTACCTAACACTGGCAGAAATGTGCTCTGGAGGATGAAGCGATCGACGTTGAACTATCTTTCTAGCTAAGGAGCTTATCTGTTTAAAGCCACTAGTCATCTTTATAGTTTTATAAACTGCTCAGTAAAAATTACAATTCTTGGTTCATTCCAACAAATTTCAATTAAAAGTGGGGGTTTGTTCCTTTCCACTCAAGAAATCAGATGTTACACACTAACATCAAATAGAATCAATGAGACTGGAGCAATTTAAATGTTACACGGATAATGGCTCTTTTATTTAACCTCTGTTCCAAATCCGGAGTGGCTCCTAAAACTCCTTGGTGAATAAAGACAAACAGGTGGAACAGTCGAACTTAAGTGTTCACGCTCTTTCCCAAGCACACAGCCATCAACAGGCACCTGCAATGTTTACGAGACCTCCAAAGCTGTGATGAACTAAATCCAGCTATTCGTTATCTAGAAGCAAGGACCAATGGCTGGTACCAAACCCTGAAAAACACCTGGATCTTTCAAACCTTTACGCAAAGCATTCCGGGTCCTTTCTGATACAGGCATCGCATGTATAAAGATGTGGAAAGGACAGCAGCACAGGCAGGCATTTCTGTGCCTCCTGCGGGACTGGCCCTGTGCTCCCCACACCCTGGAAAGTCACAGACCCACCCCAAAGGACCAGGAGGGGCATCCAGCGGTCACCTAACACATCCCACATCTTTCTTAAACTGCCCAGCACCAGACCCAGCTTCCCAGAGGCCACCACTGCTAAAGAGAGTGGAAGAACGGTTTCGGGCAGTTTGTAGGCAATGATCCTGCTTACGCGGCCCTGTCCGTAAAGGCCCTTACGCTGAGCCTTTTAGCCACAGCCTGGCACTGCTGGCTCATACAAGTTGGAACCAATTCTACCCCACAGAGCTTTTTCTGAAGAACAGTCACCACCCACATGGATGCCAACTTCATTTCCCCAAATCCTGCCAGGACCTGAAGCAGCATCTGCTACTCCAACTACACAATCTCCTAACAAGATGTGCATGTCTGAGTCATGCCAGGAAAAGCCAGCTCCCTTTCAAGGACAGCAACACCTCAAATAAAGCCAGCACCTATCAAAGGGAGAGATCCACTGGGTAAATTCACCTCCTGGCTAATCCTGATTCCCACCACAGAGGAAACTCCTCCTGGACAAGCTCTAGTCCTGCCAAAGGCATCAGGAAGACCGGGGCTCTGACCGGTGCAGAGGGGACACTTACCCAGGGTTCTCCGGATGAGGTACAGCTGGTCGACATCAGACTTGCCAGGCCACAGGGGCACCCCAGATAGCAGCTCTGCAAAGACACAGCCTATCGCCCACACGTCCACGGGAGGGCCGTACTGGGTGTCTCCCACAAGTAACTCTGGAGAGCGGTACCATCTGGTAGCCACATAGTCTGTGTAATAATCACTTGGACCAGCTAGGATGGGATCAGCAAGGAGAGAAACAAACAGGAATGTGGGATCAGAACGATGCAGATGAGCCGCCATCAGTTGCTACACATGTTGGGGCACCTCCTGGGCAGGCAATAGCTACAGTAACAGGATGAGTCACTAGCAGAACCCAACTTTGGAAACACTTAAGATTTGGCAAAAATCAAGACCATATTTTTCTCCAAATGAAAATATGCAGAGCTCCACAGCAGGGCCTTGCACCAGCCAGTGGTCAGTTCTCAAAGCCCACGTGATTTGTCTGAACAAGAGCTAAAAAAAAACAGATTAGGGGGTTTATTTACAATGGAAAATGTGAAGCCATTGCTTGCAGAGACAGCGCCTTCTGCCAGAGGGGCTCCTCCTGCCAGGGAACTCCAGCTGTGTCTCCAGCATTGCATAAGCAACGGCTGGGCAGCTCTAAGGCCCACTTCCATCTACCAGCGCCAGCACCACCAGCAGCTCCGCTGCACCAGCAGGGAGCTCAGACGGAGTTGGTTTACAGAGGCGCTTGGCATCGCGGTGTCTGGGCTAGCTCCCTTTAAGCTGGTTTGGGGATGACTACCCAGCCTTTCACAGAGCTTCTCTGTGAAAACACGCCAGCCTTTACATAGGATGATTTACATGTGCATCAGACAAAGACAAGTGAGTCTGTACTGGTGTTTGAAAGCCTGATCCTGCACTTCATTTGAGCTTTCACATGTTAACAATCAGTGTAAGTAGCAAGTCGGCACTCACTCAGTATGCGAGCAAATCCGAAGTCACAAAGTTTGATGACTGAGTGCTTTGTTATCAGGATGTTTTCTGGCTTTACATCTCGGTGGATGCACTGGAAACAGAAAAAAACAAGGTTAGAAGCAAGTATTTAACCTGGCCCTCAGATAAAGAACCTCTTAATTCAGCCACTACCCCTTGCACATTGTGCCAGGCAATCATTCCTCCTGAAAGAGAAGATGAAAGGATTTCTTAACAGCAGCTAAAGCCACATCCTGCTGGGCAGGACAATTACCCCGCCTATACCCCACCTTTGGGACCAGACACTGTGCAGGCTCCCAGCTTCAGCTGCATAGCTCTGTATCACTTGGACAAGACCGAGTCAGCTCCCCAGAACCAGCTGGGAATCTGCTAGCAGGAGGAGCGAGGTTTGCACAGCAAGGATTGTTGTTAACCTGGCTCTCTGCAAATGCAACTCACTCGATACGGCTATGCATAACACACTCCTAATAAGGGACTCGGTTTCATGACTATGTGGGGAGATCCTAATGAGGGGTGTGTAGGTCCTCTGGGATCAGATAATCTAATTACTGATAATCTAGTCGACAAGCAAATGATTTTGCTGGCAAAGCTCACAGACGAGATGAAGGCTATGGTTTAGATGTGGGACTTTATCTATCCTTGTAGATGCCAGAGCATGCCTGGTATTCCCTCTACTCAGGACAGGTGAGACACATCCAGAGTTCTGCATCCAGCTTTGGGATCCTCAGCAGAAGGAAGACGTGGGCATACTGAAGTGACTCCAGTGAAGGGCTACTAAAATGATTAAGGGATTGGGGTATCTGACATCCAAGGAGAGGATGAGGGAGCTGGGACCATCATTCAACCTGGAAAAGGCTCAGGGGAGATCTTATCAATGTGTATAAATACCTGATGGGAAGAAGTAAAGAAGACCGAGCCAGGCTCTCCTCAGTGGTGTCAAGTGAAAGGACAAGAGGCAATGGGAACAAATTGAACACAGAGGAAATTCCATTTAAATGTAAGCATTTATTTTTTTACTGTGAGGGTGGCCAAACACCCAAACAGGTTGCCCAGAGAGTCTGTAGAACCTCCATCCTTGGAGATATTCAAACCCTGACTGGAAATGTTTCTGAGGGGCCTGCTCTAGCTGACCCAGCTTGAGTGGGAGGGCTGGACTAGATGATCTCCAGAGGTCCCTTCCAACATCAGCAATTCTGTGATTCTTGAGAAGTCACCTTGCCTGCTGAAGGGTCACAACAATTGAATTTGGGCTTGGGAAAGAGTTTCTGCTGATCAAACTAGCAGAGACCTTCATTTCATCTGCCTATGTGTGAAAGGTGTGCTCTACTGAAATCACCAGGGTCTAGCTCATGTTGTCCCTGCCCTACCATCACCTCAGCACAAACACTTTGGACTTTTCCTGGCTAAGCTGGTGGTAAATTATTGTGTCTCCTCCTGAGGACTGAAATGTTAAACTAGTGTCATGGAGTTCCAAAAAGGGCAGATGCATAAAACCTCATTACCTCTGATCTGCAGCAGGTCAGACTGCAGCATCTCATTGTTCCCTTGGCTTTAAAACTCCATTAAATCTTTCAGATTGAGTGGGGGAACAGCAAAAAGAAGAAAAACAACAAATCCTGGAAGCAGGACAGACCTATGGCCAAGTTCCTGTGCCTCAACTGGACATAATTCTCCCAGCAAAGACAAAACACCCATTCCAGAGTGATCTCCTGCCCGACTCTTAAATCTCAAATATTGGCAGATAAACAAAAACAAAGACAATTACAGCTAAGTTTGCCTAAATAACTTCTCCAAAAGGCTCCTTTCCTTCCCTGCTTCTTAAAGTGTCCCCACTGCTTTCTACAAAATATTTGCCATGCACATTTCCCTCCAGAAAGCAGAGGAGGGGTTGTAAAACTGGTTTACTGTCTAATTTTTATAGTCTAATTTTTATAGTCTAATTTTTGAAACCTTTTAACTGGTGACATGATTCAATGCCTATGACTATCAACAGAAGGACTTTCTGGGAAATCAGTAGCAGTTTGCTCAGGTCTCAGCTGATTAGACATTAAGCCAGTTTTCTAAACATCAGTTCTAATGCATGGCATAGGGAACATACAAAGACATATTCCTGTTCAGCCTGGAAGCTTGCCTAAGGTCATTAGTGCAAATCATTCCTTGACAGCAAACCCAAGGGGCCTGTGTGATAGTAAATGCAACTGTTGTTGAGTATACACTAATATTTCAGACATATGTTTCCTATTGAAAACAGGAAATTTAATCTGACTTTGTCCCATGCAAGCTCCATAATCAGGAAAATGGCAACAGAATCTCCTTCTCCAAAGCCATGGTACAGCAAGCGTTAGTGCTGTTTAGGGGACTTACATTGTGTTTATGGCAGAAGTTCACAGCCTGGAGGGTCTGCCAGGTTATGCTCTTCACTAGATGCTCAGGCACCCTGTTTTAAAAAAAGCACATTTTGATTTTGGCCATTAAAAATAACTTTACTATTACAGGAAAAAGGAAGAGGAGGCCTTTGAGTGCTAACATTGTACAGGGATCTCTGAGCAAAAGCATCAGGGACCAAGTCAGAAAACTCAGAGAAAAAACACTAGGTGCATTTTCTTGCTATAAATAAGTTACAAGAAATACATAATAACCCTCAGTTCATTGATCTTCCACTGCAGGGAACCAGTCACACTGGGCTGCTGATGGTGGAGGCTCTTTGCACCTCTTCCCATATTTCAGAGCTGAGGCTGAACTCTGCCTGCACCTCCCTGCAGAAAGCAATGCTCTCCTGTGAGGTTACCCTTCAAGCATCGCAGGAACATCAAAGGGAACATCAACACTGCTTCCAGATCCAGTCAACGCAACAAGATACAAGGGTTTATGGCAGCTAGGAGCATGCCAGCGTGTCTGGTACCACTCAGTCACAGCCAGCATGAGGCCTGCCAACTGGTGACCACACATCAGTGTGTGCAAGTCTGTGTCAAATCCTGTCTTGTGGCTGTGCTTAGTATCCACGCTTCCTGGCAATCCTCCTGAAATACCAGCAGGCATTTCTGCCTCTGCAACCACTCAGAGAGTTGGAGGTGATGGAGTATCCATGGTATAGATGCATGCTCTGACTTGCAATGCTGTCATGTCATTGATTGTCCCCAAAATGGGATGGGAAAGGATGTTCCTACAAGACTATAAAGCGCTACTTTGGTTTGCATCTCTTCTACTTCCCTCCAATGGCTGGCAAACACTTCAGAGAAAGAAACTCTCTGTTAAAGATCCAGCCTCCTCTCCTGTCTTTCAGTTACTGTGCAACAGTTCTTAAACTTCCTTGGCTGTCTGTAATGGTCTTCAACAACCCCAGGAAAGGCAGAGGTGACGATCTTGGCACTTTCAAGCTGAAATCCAATTTTATTTCATGTGTTTAATGCTGAAAAGCTTCTGATTCATCATAAAGAAAAAGAAAAAAACCCAAAAACTAAACCAAAACAATATGCAGGAAGCCTGGCTTTTTCTTTAAGGCACTTTCTGCTGTCAGCACTGAAGGTCTTGTGCTGACACTGCTGTTGCAATGCTAGAGTTTCCTTGCAGAAACATCCTAGAATGATGAGAGTGCCGCACTGACAGCCTGACAAGGGGATGAAGTTGGTCAAATGACCTGGAAACATGGCGCAGAGAGGCGTGTGCCCACCCATCTTAATCCTGACCACAAAAGACTTGACCATCTGCCATAGCAAAGATCAAAAGCAAAGTATGCAACCAGGCGTTACATGTTCGTTCACACTGGAGTTGTTCTGATGAATAGAAAGCAAATGTGAAGTATTTTCTTCAAAGAGGGTTATCTGTCCTCTCTTCAGATTCCAGGTGAACAGGTTCAAACTGGGGTGAAAGCTGCTCCCCAGCTCACAAAGCCATTTGCTATCGGCATGCTTCATTCTCCTTCTAGAGCTCCACATCAGGGAGAAAGAGAATAACAGGCTCTTGTTTACTCAACCCCCAATTAGTCTCCTGCAGGCAATTCATTTAGCTCCAGCCCTGTAAAATGATTTATGAACTTCTGCTTAGCATTTCCACAGCACCAAGTGACTGTGAATAATTAGGAACAATGTACTTAGTGGGAGTGTCATTTATAACGTGTCAAAAGAACAAACCCTGTCCTGGAGAATGTTCCTTCTGCCCGTGTAGCTCACACTTTGTGCAAGCACCTGTTTAAAGAAGAGGGTATCTGACCTGGGAGTTCACTGAGGCTGTGCAGAGAGGTGCAGGCACTGCTCCTGGTAACTCCTGCCAACCAACACATACTCCTCAGCGCAGCAGCATGGCTAGAAGTCACTGGTCTGTCATACAGGTCATCAGTGACATCACTACAGACTGTATATTTGGGTGCTCAATGACATTGCCCCAGTGCCCACAGCCTGGGTCTGCACAGCCTCCCACAGTGATGTGCAACACACGGGGGAGCAGCAGGAAGGAGGGCTGCGTGCCCCCAGCTCACCTACCCGCATCCCCCAGCAGCCCTAACCTCTTCTCAGTGAGACACAAGATGCTCCCAAGCCACTCGGGTTTGCTGCTGCCGAGCCAGGCAAAGATCACCCAAACACTCAGGCTTAGCGCTCCAGTCTCCTTGGTGAGCAGCACTGTGCAGGAGCACACACAGGCTCATACGCAATTCTTTTGGACGTCATTGCTAAACCACAGTAACAGAGCACGTCCTGGGCACTGGGAAAGTCCTGGGCTGAGAAACCTCTCCTGTAATTAATGAAATTCCTCTGAAAACTCTGCAGAGCAGCAACGACATGGACACCCCCGGACTCCTTCGCTCAAAGCTCCCAGTGAGAGACAGGCCACTCACCCCCGGGGGTGCTTGTCCAGCTCATGGAGAACTGTGTGGTCGCAGTATTCGAAGACCAGATGCAGCTTCCGCTTCCTCCTGAACACTTCCAGCAGGTTCACCAGGTTGGGGTGTTTCAGTTGCTGTAACACAGAGTGGATAGCCTGGTTAGTTACCGCACAGGGGAGTGGGGTAAAGATGGGGCGGACAGTGCTTTTGCCTACAAGGGTCTCAATTCCTGAAGCTGAAACCTTTTATACAAGCACAGCACGACGTGAAGAAGCAGCTCAGCTACAGCTCCGCCTGGGGTGTAGTTATTTTAGGAACTGACCGTGGGCAGGCAACGAGTCAGCTTGGCTTCAGTGAGTGCCTCTTAGAAAAGATGCTCATAGATAAAGAATTCATCACGGTGCCCACAGCTATTCCAGCAGCGCCTTTCATTGTACGTATCCAGCCTTTGACTGCACCACAATGAAAAGCAGTTCTCCCTGGAGAACAGCTTGAGAAATCACACACAGTAAGAGCCTGTAGCAGGCAAACACACATTTAAGAGAAACCAAGAGCTCCTCTGATAAGCATAAGTAAAGCATGTGGTTTCAGCTTCACCAGCTTATTGTCAGAATCTGGATGGGTTAATTAGGAGGATTTTTATTCCTGCTTCTTCCTCTTCCTCTCAATCCACTTTGTGTGCTCAGACCAAGGCTTCCTCTCGTGGGGAGCTCAGACAGCTTCTTACCAGACACAAGGCCCGAGCACAGCAGGGTTATTCAAATCCACCTTGCAAGAGGTGAGGGTGGACATTACTGGAGCTTCTCATTTCCCATTCTTTTGCCCTTATTTTGAGGGAGGGCTGGGAGAGGGCTTGAACCAAAGGGCACAACACAGTGTTGAGAGAAGGAAACAAAGGAAAGCCAGACCCAACTCAGGAATGTTATTTCTTTTCAGATGACTCATGGCACCATCCCCTCTGCTTGCAGGGACCTGTATCCACGAGGGCTTTGCCTGACCAAGGCTTTAGAACAAACACATTTCTAAGCAAGGAGGCTGGAAAGGGCATTGCCTAGGAGTTACGCTAACCCCATCTTCTAATGTGCCTCTAAGCCATCTGGAAAAGCCTGCAAAGGAGAAGGAAGCGGAGAGTCAAGACTAGAGAAAACTGTAAGGGGCCTCAACTGCGGAATGCAGCTGTTTGGGGAAGCACCCAGTTAACCCCAAGGTGAAGGATCACTGAAATCCATGACTTGAATCCTGGGGTTAACCAGTGAGCTTGAGTAAAAGAGCAGTTCAGTAGAAGACCCCACCATACCTCATTGCCAGCCGGTCACGAGTAGGAGGGACGTGGCAGGGGCCATTTCAGTGCTCCTATGGGCACACTGTGGGACCCTTTGCAAAATGTAATTTTATTCAAGCATGTCACTGTAAAAGCTCCTTGTAAAGAGAGGCCTTCCAGGGAGCTCACTGCCTCTGAGGGACACTATACTGAACCCAAACTATACAGAGCCCATATGCCAACACACAGGGTCCCCGTTAGTGTGCAGAAGGTGGCTATTCCAGTCCTGCAAACAGGCAGCAAGGAGCTGATCTTTCTAAACAGTATCTCTTACCACATACATGTCTTGTTCCTTCAATCCTGCCCACACTATGTAAACCATCTGCCAGCATCAAAGACCTTCGTACCCATCTGGATCAAACCCCGGTTACAACCAAGATCTTCTGACCACTTCCTCAGTCCCCTATGGTGAGTATTTGTATGCCAAGCGCCTTCCCTGTCTAGCACAAGGTAGCCGACAGTGTCAGCAGAGGCTAACTGCCAGCGTAACCCTCTCTGCCCTGGCCATGTCTCCTGACTTCGCATAACGGGCAGACTTTCCCTGCACACCCCTCAGTTCCCATGGCAGGGCTGCTAGTGGAAGCATTAAACCACAAAGGGAGGAGGCTTGTGACACCTCTCAAGCTTGGTATTTATCTAGTAGCATCTCCATTCTCGTCATTTTCTTATCCACTTTGCAAGAGATGATCAGGTACAGAGAACAGCCTGCAAGACTGCTGAAAATCCCAGCAATGACAGCAATTCTCCCAGGAGTTGTGCATACCATGCCACCTACCCTGTTAAGCATACAGAGCAAAGTACCTACTTGCCACCTGCACATCAAACAAAGCCCACTCTACCAGTTCAGACTCCACCACAAAATTCAGACAGCTGTGGCTCTGATACGGCCCCTTCCCTCACCAGTCAAGCAGCTCCTGATAGACTGTGCAAAGCGGATCCTTTCCTTTCCATGCACTCAGTGTGTTGGTGTATTATGTTGTCAGAGATCAGTGATAATGGAGATATCTGAGAGCAAGCTGGGCCTCCAGCAACTACGCTGGGTAACAGGCGCCTGATTCCCCTGTTGCTCTCAGCAGATCTACCTGCCAGTATGGACAAACTGCCGGGCACAAGCCTGCCAGCGGGAAGGAGGCAGACGAGACAATCTCTGCAGTGCTTAGATTCCACTTTCAGAGGCAGGTGAGGACAAAATAATTGCCAACTGATTGTAAAGCAAGAAGAAAGCGAATCAACAATAACAGGAGATCTCTGGAAAACCTCTGGCAGTTACAGGTTGTTTGTACGAGTCAGCCTTCAGGAGTGACCTTCACAGGAGCAGGCGGTGCCTGGGGGACAGTCTGCCGAGGCTCTGTGTTCTGGCCACCCTCATGTGTCTGTGGAGCTGGGGTTTCTGGAGGGAGAGAGCTTGGGCTTGGAAGCACAAGGTCTAGCTGAGCTGGGGATGCTGCAAGGGGACACAGCTGTGTGAACAAGCTCTGGTGCACACAAGAGTGGGTTAACCTGCCTGTACGAGGCCTGGAGAGCGTCCCCTGGGAGCAGTCTTGCCATGGCATCTCCCCGTCCCTTGCTCACAGCCAGTCTCCACGGTCAGTCGGGGCTCTCCGGGCAGTCGGGTTCACTGGGACAATGTCTGTTGTGCAGACAGACGTGCACACAAAGCCACCATAAATCTGCCAGTGACCCTAACAATGTCCCAGTCTGGCGGTGCAGCGTTTCAGAGAGCAGTTTCTAAGTCTATCAGTGCTGCTGGTGGCCGATTGCTGGCAGCACTGGGATGGGCCCCTGCTTGGGTGACAAGGCCCTGTGTCGCCTTCTGCACACAGGTCAGATGTCCTGCATGGGCTTTTCCCCAAAGTTATAAATGCTCCCATGCTAAGACAATAGGGAGTATTCTCTGTTTTGTATATGAACACTGCCTTGCATTGCATTTTTCTCTCATCTTTGCAGTGTCAGAGCTAAGAACTGTGTCAGCCTCCACATGAAGGCTGGGGAGACAACACCCTTCTGGAAACAGCAGGCACAGGTTTCCACAGCCACGGATGGGGTTTACACAGAGACTTGCTCTGGTTTCAGGTATTTCCAGCCTTTCTTATGGAATCGGGATCACACAGGGTGTTTAAAGACTCTGCATACCGCCCCGCTCTTGCACCCCACCTCCCATGGCTCCTGGCCATATAAAGCCCTTTGTCTACAAGGGGTTTACTGTGCAGAATAATAATTTATCAGGCCCTACATTTTTTACTGATGAAACACAATCTCACTACATCTTCGACAAACACTTAGTTGTTGCCTAAGCCAGGAAATACCTCAACAAACAAACAAACAAACTGTTACTATTTACAGAGAAAAAGTTGAAAAGATAGGCAAGCAGGTCTGCACTTGTTAAAATCAACAGCGCCCTGACACAGATCCTGCCGTGGCTAGCGGCAGTGGCTTTGGACCCTTAAGGCTGATGGTCCCTGAAGGCTTTGGACCCTTAAGGCTGATGCATTTATCATCTGCATTACAAGTGACTTCTGCAGTGATCATTTGCCTTTTCAGATCTTAAATATCATTTAAATCTTAATACATCTCCAGCATTGTTTACTAAAACGATACAGCTACATATCATCTGTTTGCTTCAGATCGGAGAAAAACTTAGGCTGCTTCTCCCCAAAATCTAACTGAAAAAATAAATATGCTTTTTCCCTAGATGATGGCTCTACTAGGATGCCAGTCAGGCTTATTCTGCCTCCTTCTGCAGCGGGCAGAGAATCAGGGTTTCCTATTCCTTTGACAATAACATTTACACCATTTATTTATAAATAAATGCTCAATAAAAGACAAGTTGATGGCACAAAAGAGATCTGGGGAAAGAAAATATCAGAAATACCACAACCTGCTGAAATTTTGCACTTAATTGCAAAGCTGAAAGTTACTTGGTTCCCAGCAAGCAAATACAATGAGTATCGACTGCTGCTACACAAACACCAAGAGGCAGTGAAGTCTGGGAACGACGTCACGCAGAAATCAGAGACCAAGGGACTATGAATTTGGGGAAAGAAGTTCTAAATAAAATGGAACCTCTTTCTCAGTGGATTTCTGTAGGGTTTTGTTCACTCCAAAATCTTAAATCACTGTCTGTCTACAAGAATGCATTGTTGTCTAGTCTGAACGGCATGTTTCTTGCAAAAAGGAGTCCTATCGGAAGTAATTATTTTAAAATTTATAAGCTAATATGCTGTTACTATGGTTCTTTAATCAGTTCAGTGTTTTAAAGCTATGGCTCTTCTGCACGGAAAAGAGAAAGCTGAAGACGGGGAGATGATGGAGGTGTATAAAATCATGAGTACCCTGGAGAAAGCGAAAAGGGAACAACTCTCTCCGCTTCCTGTACTGCACAACTGAGGGTACTGTATGCCATCACCCAGCACTAAGTTTATAACAAATAAAAGGAAATATTTTTTTCACACAACACATTCCTAAAGTCGTGGCACTCACTGCCTCAGGATACTATGGAGACCAAATGAATACACTGGTTCAAAAAGAGATGGGACAAACTCCCAACAGCCTATGGGTGTCTGCTAAGCACGAAGCAATGGGTACAACCTCTGGCTCTAGAAACTTTGCCCAGAAGCTGGGTGTGTGAAAGGAAACCTTACCCCATCCTCTCCCTCTGTCTCCTGGGTTTCTCCTCATTTCTGCATGCTTGATGGACCTGGGGTGTGACTCACTGCAAATGTTCCTGTGCTTTTATTTCATCAGGAAAATAAACACAGAGGCTGAATGAGTGACTCATTGCTATGTGAGGATGAGCTCTCACACAGAAGAAAGGATCAGCAAAGACAAGGTGCTGCCATGGTTCACAGGTGCCGGTTCTGCAGTTGCTTCCACGTGTGAATACCACTGAGCCCATACAGCCCCCGGCATTCAATACATGGCTCAATCCCACCTGCACATCAGGCTCTGGCACTGCTGATCCCCCACAACCAGGGGCTCAGAAAAGGCATTTGAAGGAGGAGCTGGGGCAGATGATAAAGCAGGGAGCTAGGAGAGCTGCGCCCCACAGCTGTCCCCCACCTCATGCTATCTAGGATCACTTTTGGCTCACGTGCTTTACACCAGCTCCAACAGTCCTCGTCTCTGGGGGGAATCTCCTGGACGCAGAGGGGTCTGCTGCCGGCTGGCCTGTTAGACCCGTTAGACACGGTGCCAACTGCACGCTAAGGGCAGAGCTGTGTCTGTATCGGCCAGCACATCGCTGACTCCCCGGCAGGACAGAGACTGGATCAGTCCCTCTCTAAAGGGCACAGTGATGGCTCTGCCCATGCAGAAGAAATCTACAGGCATCCTGCAGCTTGCTCTTTGCCAGGTCTCAGCTCCCACCTACACCGACCCTCTTTGATGTCTGACAGACAGGGCTGCGGAGGATCACCTCCGTCCCAAGGCATGTCCGTCCCTGGCCAAACAGGTCGGACTTTTGCCAGCACTGGCTTTCTCCCAGAGAAACTGACTGACTTGGGCACCTCACATACTGCTGCCTCACGCCCCGTCTCCTCACTTCTCCCCTCATGACGCCCTGTCTCCTCATGACGCTCCATCTCCTCACAACACCCTGTCTCCTCGCTTCTCCCCTCATGACGCCCTGTCTCCTCATGACGCCCCATCTCCTCACAACACCCTGTCTCCTCGCTTTCCCCTCACAACGCCCCATCTCCTCACTACTCCCCGTCTCCTCGCTTCTCCCCTCATGACGCCCTGTCTCCTCACAATGCCCCATCTCTTTGCTTTCCCCTCACGACGCCCCATCTCCTCACTATGCCCCATCTCCTCGCTTCTCCCCTCATGACACCCTGTCTCCTCACGACGCCCCATCTCCTCACAACACCCCGTCTCCTCGCTTTCCCCTCACGACGCACCATCTCCTCACTACTCCCCGTCTCCTTGCTTCTCCCCTCATGACGCCCTGTCTCCTCACGACGCCCCATCTCCTCACTACTCCCCGTCTCCTCGCTTCTCCCTTCACGACGCCCTGTCTCCTCACGGCTGCCCTCCCGCCCCCTCCCCTGGCAGCTCCCTCAGGGCTCCCCAGGCCCCCCGGCCGCGGCGCCGGGCTCGCAATGGCGGGGCGCAGCCCGCAGGCGCCACAGCAGCTGCGCTGGGAGCGGGGCCGTTCGCGGCGCCGTTCGCGGCGGAGCCCACCCGCCCCGGGCGGCCCCGAGGCGGCGGGTGAGGGAGGGGCGCGGAGAGCCCGCGGGGCCGGGCGCCCGCCCGCCGCCCACCTTCAGCATGCGGATCTCCCGCATGGCGATCTTCTTGATCACCGGGTCCTCCTCGGACTCCAGGAACTTCTTAACGGCCACGATCTGGCCCGTGTCCTTGTTGCGGCACTTGAAGACGACGCCGTAGGAGCCCTCCCCGACCTTGCCCAGCTTCTCGTACCGCTCCATGGCGCCGGGCCGGGCGGCGGCGGCGGGGCCGCCCCGGCGCTGCTCCCTCGCCTCAGAGCGCGGCAGCGGCAGCCCCGGCCCGCCGTTACCCCCGCGGCGCGGGGAGCGGCCCCGCCCGCGCTCCGCCGCCTCGCCGCGGCTCCGGCGGGGCCGGGGCGGGCCCTCGGGGGGGTCCCACCGGCGGGGGACGGCCTTTGCGAGGCGCCTCTCGCCGGGGCGGAGGAGGAGGAGCCGCCCCTGGGGACCCCAAAACCAGCCGGGGCGGTCCCCGGTGATGCAGGGGGGTCCCCATGGCCTCTCACGGGGCCACACGCACCCCCGGGGGCGCCGAGCCTTCCCTGCGCCGGAGGGCTTTACCCCGCCCCAGCGCTCTGCTTTTCCATGGGAGTCTCTGGTTTTCCCTCGATTTCCCCACAGGGTTGAGAGGAAGAGGGAACGCCTCTCCCAGGGTCGGCAGGCTTCAACCAGCACCCACAGCCCTTTCCTCCGGCACCCCGGGCACGGCCTCCAGCCAGCAGCAGGGGAGAGGAGGGGAGGCCGTTCCCCGAGGAGGCCATGGTGCCTGCGCAGGGTGAGAGGTGTTTGGGGCGCCCAGGCACGGGCATGGCTTCGAGTGCCCCTGCCCCAGCGTCGGCGCGGGGCCTGGGAGATGTTGCATTTCCCTGGGACGTCTCCCCCTCGTACAGTTCAAGCACTTCGAGTGTCTGCCACCTGATGAGCTTCCACCTTTCAATGAACGTTTCCATCTCTTACCTTCGCATCATCTTTCCTTATGCACCCATTTAGGTCCGTGGCTCCTTAGCCGTTTCCTCACACCCTAACGCAGGTGGCCTTTTACGGTGGCAATCCCTTACACACACAGGCTGATGCTGCGATGCACCTACAGTGGGAACAATCTTCTGCAGAGGAGGAATATTCATCTGGATTTATTTACCAGTAACTGGTGATTGTGTTGTCCAAAGGTGCATTCACAACCCCCCTTTTCTCTCTACCTCAGCACGTCCCTGAAGATGTGGAGTACAGAGGGACCAAGGGCAGCACGCAGACAGCCAGCGTGCGAGGGCAAGGCTTGTATAAACTGCTCTAGATCCTGCTGCGACTGAGCTGTGCCCAGGGTGGACTGTCAAACGCTCCTGTCCATGTTTTCTTATTCTAAGCAACCCTCCTCTAGAGCCCACCAGCCACCTTGCTCTGCCCCATGAACCAGGCACGAGGTAGCCAGCCCTTGGTTTTCAAGCCAGACAACTCACCCCCGGTTCCGTGGTGACTCCCGGCGACTGGCAGCAGGGCTGTGCTGGAGCAGAGTGCTGGGCAGCACGAAGCTGGAAAGAGCTTGCCACTGCTATTCTGATTTCTCATTTCTGCGCTACCCCCAGAGCTCCCTTTCCTCCAGTCGATCCGCTCTATGGGGGAGATGGCCTGTGCCTCCCTGTGCCGTCTGTAGGGTCGAGAAGAGCGGCCAGCCCTGGGTCAGGCCCTTCCCACCGACGGCCATAAAACCTGGAGACCAGCTTCCTTCCTTCAAGGTATGTCTGATAACGTATTGTTCCCAGCAAGTCCACCACACCACATCTAGGTATCAAGTAAAGCATAGTTTATTTGGCATAGACTGAAATGAACTGCAACAGAAATGTACGTAGAACGAAGCCTAGTTACACAAACTGGAACAAGTGCAGTTAGAGTCTCAGTTACAATCTAATGACTAAACAAGGTAAAAAGCACATTTCAGAAAGTCTCCCAGTCTTGTCCTTTTTGTTCAGAGACACAGTGGCTCACTGATGCGTTGTACCTTTCATCTTTTAAGGAGATGCCATCACAATTACAGTTGTATTTTTCAGTTACACTGAATTTGGTTAGGAAATCAAAACAGACTAATCTACAGGCTGCTCTTCAAATACTGTTTGGACTTCAAAGAGCGCTGGGAGCCTGTTTTAAGGCTTTCAAGTTGAATACGTGAACCTCGTGCATCACGTAACTAATGCTTTGGTATCTGTCAAAAGAGCAATGAGGGGGCGAGCAAGCTTTTGCTTTATAAACTCCCAAACCACACACTAGGCTCTCAACCCTGGTTGAAATGTCACAAAAACAAAGATACAGACACCACCAGACTAACTTAAACAGTCTAACAAATACAAATTATACTAGTCGGAGTCACCGAGGCTGCCCGGTTCAGCTATGAAACATGCAAATCTGTTGTGCTACACTCTGCTAAGAGTTAACGAGTGAGGTTTTACACTAGGAAACAGTTTCTTGCAGATCATGCCAAAAATGCCACTGCGTATAAAACCGGACCAGACGAAGCACTTCAGAATATGCCATTAGAAATGCTTTAACAGCTAAAAAAGGTTTGATTAAATGAGGACTTTCCTAGATTCATTTTTTTATGATTCAGCAAATCACCAGTCATGTCATTCAAAGAAAAATACTTTCAGTTCATTACTTTTGCATGAAAGTGTCATGACCTAAGAGTTATTTACTCCAGTTACTCTCCATAAATATTCATATTTTATTTACATATTTCTCTAGTCTTTTAGAGATCTTCTTTAAGTGTTTTCAAAAATGATGCCAAAATTATGTTTGCAGTGAATGAGGTAAGTTAAGTGAAAGCATTTGCTCTACAACATCTACACCTGGTGCTTCACTTTGCCTTCATTTTTGTTCTCAAGTCTTTGTAGACTAGGAGTTACACCATTTGAGGTTAATCACCAATCACTGTTACCTATGGAGAAGTAATTTCAGTTCTAGAGAACTCGATTTCTTTAAAACACAAAAATTACATGTCCCTCTTTTAATACTGCTGATCTGATTACAGCTGATGTGAACTGATTTTTATCTGTACACTTACTATTTATTAAACTGTGATACAGTTTCAGAACTGAAAAGCTTGACTTGATTTAAATATCGAGGCAATAACAAGAATTAGTTTTGAATGACAACACTAAGTGGATAAAATGCTAAATTATGTGCAAGTCTATTTTTCCTTCCAGACCTTCAGAACAACATAAAACTCCTGCTGTACCTAGTAACAAAGAGACGTTACTGAGTCATCACGTGTGCCGAGCTAATTCCGTCAATGTTAAATTATGAATCGCGCAGCCTGATGCCGAAGCAGACAACCCAGCGCCCTGTTCCTCAGGTTGCGAGTTAAAGATCAAACCACTCCGGCTCCGCCGCGTCAGCAGAGCCCTCAGACAGGCCAAGCCGTTGGAACACACTTACCTTTATGGCTTTATTAAAATGACGTGGGAAGCTTCTAACCTGTCCTTCCTAGGGTAGCAGATCACAGACGCCGCATAGGCAGCAGCATGCTGCAGGACTTCATTTAAAACCCCTCCATTCCAATGTTTATCAACTGCTACCGTATCTGCCTAGGGACATCAAAGCTAGCAGGTTAATGTGAGGTAGTAAAACCAGATGCTATCCTGTAGTCGGTCTATATTTATATCTAACGGTACCTCAAGAATTGTAATTAATGAGGAAGACAAAAGGAACCGGTGTGAATCTTTAATGGAGAAATAAAGAGAGAAAGAAAAATGCAGGTGACAAAATAGGGAAAGGGAGAAGGTGATCGAAAGCTTTAATATAGAATACTGGTTCTTATCATATTTATTTATACTACACAGCTGGGGAAATAGCCGTTTCCAAACGACTGACACCAGCTGGATGGCAGTACGAACACAAAAGCTCGTACGCTCAGTTAGCGCTGGAGGCTCCCCTCTGGAATAGTATAAATAAACTATACGTCATGGGCAGCCTGATACATGATACTTTCATTCATTAAGGATGATGACCAGGTACAATTTCCCTTTCACGTCACAAGGCTTATCCCTAATTTATGAAAATAAAGCATATATATTTTGTACATTTTTATATATATATAAATATATATATATAAAAAATACACACTGCCGGTCAACTTAACACACATGCGCACATGCACACACACACATACGTATATTGTACACACCCACCCAGTAGCAACATGTCTGATATCGTATTATATTTTGTGTACACACACCCTACATCTAGTAGTAAAGAAGAAAATCCCTTTTATGGCAATTCTGCAGGCAAAAAAAAAAATCAATACAAAATACTTTGTTGTACAAAACTGCATTTTTACAAGATCGACCAACATTGTAACATACCCCTCCATAATGCACTACATCCCTACAAGAAAAAAGAATAATCAAATCTTTATACAATTGTAAAAAAAATTGTAAGCTGCTCTGCAACCTTCCTTTGCTAAAAGTTAGATACATTACACCATTCTAGCAGCAGATTAATAAATAAGGATTAAATAGTCTATTATACAAAGCCATACTGAATGGCAGATTTAAAACCAAAAAGCTTTGCAGATACGTTCACTTCCTACACAAATCTTTTTTATTAAGAATAAGACTCAGTATAAAACAGGGAAACAGCCAGCACTATATCTGTATCTACAGAATATAAGGAAAATCCAAGGGAAGTAAAATATTTAACAGTTATGGCACCTTTACCGCAAAACATTTTTTTAAAGGCTCTGTTTCCCTGCAACTAATGAGTAAAGGGCTATTTACCTCATAGCTTTTATTAAGCAAACTCGATATAACCAACCACACAGTGGCAAGAGACAGAACCAGCTGTTCCCAGCTGCAAAAATGTATTGATTTCCACCCTAAACCAACATCATTTAGGTGTCAAGAAAAGAAACAGTAAGTCACAGTCCCGCTTGTACTGAGTTTCCTAATGCTTCTTCGGTCCTCGTGTGGCAAATTCACTCGGTTATTTGCGTTAGGTTACTGTTGCTTAGTAACTATTCTCATGTCCAGCCAAGATGTAGAGGTTGCTGTGTGCAGTCGGATTTTCTGTTGGCCTGCTTTCTAACACTACCACTCTGCAATCAAACACAAAGAGAATCCAAAACGGTTAGTGGCATAATAGGAAGCACATGGTGTAACTACCGAGGAGGAACAAACTTGTTGCTCACAGGTTTCTACAGATTGGAGGGACATCGGTTCTCCTAAATATCTTGGGTATTTTATTCTTTAAATCAGTTACCTCATCTTCCAGCATCGCTTCTGCTAAACACACTGAAGTGGAATATACAAGGAACAGAGGACTAGAAGCAGCTTCTTGAACCAGAATCTGCCCTTCTCAACCACAGGCACATGGAACATGTTACAAACCTCTTCCAAACTGACATCCTCCACCTTGAAATAAGCCGTGTCCTCTGCTTCTACTGGGAAGTTACCTCAGAGCCAGAGGGTTGCGAGGAGACACAAAGCTGCTATCATCTGCAGCCCGAATACATGTATACCTCCTACATCTTGTGATAAGCATCAGCCACTAACCTAAACAGATCTCCTCCCTTCTAAATATTTATCAGCCGATGGCTTCATAGGGAACACTCAACCCCATCTCGGCCTTCGTCCTGCTGGATCATGTTCCTGCAGGCTCCTCTGGAAAACCCGTCTCCCCTGTCTTGGCACGCTGACCGCTGTCTTCTACACAGCTGTCCCATGCTGAACCTCGACAATCATCTCAGCAGCTGATATGGCTGGGCCTTTGACCTCCCCTCTCCCTTCCAACTGCTTAGCTCCTGCATTTCTCTGCACTAGGACAATATCCTGTCATTTTTACGATTAAACTTCTCTCTGCTTTCTGCTTACTTCCTGTGTATCAACTAAGCCAAATGTGCCACTTGAACTCCGAGTTAGACTTCTCAAAGGGAGCCTGTCTCAGGGTTAGCATTGCACACACTCCCCTCCCATGTCACATTCCTCAAAGAGTTTTCAAAGCAAGCCTCACTCTTAACAGCCTCTGTCCCTGATCTTCACTGCTGCAGCTCAGTAGTTCTCAAGTGATCCAAGCCAAAAAGGTGCTACCGCATCTCATTCACCTGAATGGTAGAAAAGACTCCTGCTCCGTTTGTACAGAGATGGAAAAATAAAAAAACAGAGGATTTGGCAGTTCGATGAGATCAGAATGGAAGAAAATGGCTTCTCTGCAAAACTGCATGCAGCAGAGGGACTTCAACCTTACCTCCAACCCCAAGAAGTGCTTTGTGCTAAGTTGTTACTCAGATATGCATGTCTTCTATAAAAGTGCAAGCTGGACGAGATGAGACGTTGCTTCCCATCCCTCTGTTTAGGATGCTCCTGTGTTCACCAGCCCAACACAGAAATACGAGCCGTTTAAAGGTACCAATTCCAGTACGCAGGAAAGATTCACTGATGGTGGCACAGCGCGTACCTGGACTAATACACATGGCATCTGTACCGCAGCGGACCTTAGCGAAAGCTCATTCTTGCAATAAAATGCCCCCTGCTCTGCTGGGAGTGACAGGGAAGGAAATTACCCCTGCCTGTCTGCACAATGGGGTAACAGACAGAAAAGGCAGAGTATGCGTTGTCAGAGGTTGCGCTGTGTTTGTATTTTTGAGATCTCAGAGTCAGCAGCGGCAGGGATCCTCAATTCCAACCGCAGTGATCGAGTACAGTGGGTCCTCGGTGACCCCGGTGCAAAGCAAAGACTTCAGCAGTTTCTTGTATAGGCTACCCCTCCTCTTCAAAAGAGCTAGCGTGCTCTCACTCTCTTTCTGGACAGGGGATCCAAGAATGTAAGTGCACAAAATTATGGATTACTTCCAGAAAGTGAGTCAGAGCCAGGCTTCCCAAAGGCCAAGTGAGGGAGCAGAAGATCAGGGAGTAGAACCAATTTCTTGACTCGTTACTACCTACCTCTGCATTTAGCACTCTAGCTATCTGAAAAACCGCAAGTACTCATGTCCAAATCCAGAGACTGGGGCAGCTTCTGCTAAGGTTTCAAACCTGGAGGCAGCTGCAGCTCTTCCCAGCCTCTGTAGCTGAAAGGAATCATCTGGGTGTTATGGGGAACAGGTGAATTTAGACCACTGTGCATTAAAACCTGTACGCGATCTAGTTTGCTCTGCTATTTCCAGACCTCAAGGTCCAGAGCAGCGAAGGTTCTTTTTAAGTAACTACCTGCCAAGGTAATTCACCAGTTCACCAGGAAAATCCAAGCCAGAGGCAGGCTTTTCCAGAAGTGCACTGGGCACCCTGCTTACCACATGCCAAAGGCAGCTCTCATCTCTCCCTGCGGCTTATCTCCTCACGCTGCATTTCTATACGCTTGTGTTTGTGTTCACACTTCCATCTCTGCAGCGGAAAGTGGGGGAGGCCACAGGGGCTCTTAGTAATAATTCTGGACGCAGATGAAATCACTAATTAAATTTTTGGCTATTGAAGGCAGAAACAGCGTTAGTGCCTCCCCCAGGACTGCCTACAGATAGATCTGTGGTGGGCTGGAAGCCAGAAAGCTGGTTTAAATAAAATGAATGGTTTATGTTTCTTCAAGGTGATTACCTGTCTGATCCTAGTAAGCGGAAAACCCTGGTTTCATCTGATATCTCTTGAGTAACCTGTAGAAAAATGGAGACGTTTAGGTCCATTTCAGTAGCAAAATGAAATTTATTGGTTTGAGTTGGAAGGGGAAAAAAAAAAAAATCAGTCTCTTAAATTCAAATACAATTTAGTGCAAATTACAGGACTGAATCAGATAAATTGATGTTAAGCAAAAAAGAGCTTTAAATTTCATCAAATACAACTTATTTTAAATAATTTTTGTATTGTAGACTGTTATCAGTCTAGATGACTTGGTGGCACAGAGGCAGTATGTTGATCAAACCTTTGTCAGCAGAGACTGACTAGCCTTCCCTGCATTTTCACAGAGGATGCCATCAGAAAGGACAGTGTTCTTTTTGGAAAACGGACTCTTTTTTTAAAGGGACACTTTAAAACAAACAAACAAAACAAGTGCCTTTTTTTTTTTTTAAAAAAAGGGATGCTGCCAACTTGAGCTTTTTATCCAAGAGCCAAGAAGCCCAAATGCTGCTTACACCACATCTGTACTGGCTCTGGGCAGAACCCGTTCAGGAGTCTCTGACTGATAACCTTGGAAACAGAGCTGGCTAAAGCATGTGTGTGAGCTTTACCAAGAGAAGGTATACAGGCAAGTCAGAGAAAGCAACCAGAGAGCTGAAGCAATGACAACATGGAGCACAAGCAGTATCACTAGGGAAGCAGCTGGAGGGGCCAAAGGATCAAGTGGTAAATAGGGAACAGGAAGAAATTAAACCTGGAGAGACTGGGAGATTACTTACTTCATCTGACTTAAAGCTTTTGCCCTGCATGCCATGTTTCCAGAAGGCCAGCACACTGTCTTGAAGGCACACTGCAAAGGAGAAACACAAAATCAAACACAAAATATTTGGATATTAGGAAATTTTACTTCACCGAAAGGGTTGTCAAGCATTGGAACAGGCTGCCCAGGGAAGTGGTTGAGTCGCCATCCCTGGAGGTATTTAAAAGCCGTTTGGCTGAGGTGCTTAGGGACATGGTGTAGTGGTGGGCTTGGCAGTGTCAGGTTTACGGTTGGACTCGATGATCTTAAAGGTCTTTTCCAACCTATACGATTCTGTGATTCTGTGAAAATCAGACCCGAGCATGGCTTATGTGAACCAGAGGAACCCGGGTTTCTCACCAACAGTGATAACGGGAAGCGTGTGGAAAAAGTACGTGGCGAGACTTGGACTACTGGTAGAACCACCAAACTCCACAATCACTGTAGAAAAACTGGACTGAAATGACTATTTGGATCCGAGACACACATTACTTTCTGAAGTGCTATTCAAAACATACCACTCAGACATTCCCTGTTTGCCAGGACAAGATAGGCATCTCTGGTTTTTCCTTTTCTCCCTTTCACTTCTATTCTCTGGATCTTTGTTTTCCTAATGATTCTGGAGAAAGCACCAGGAAGTGTATAAAATTCCTGCCAACCAAAACACTGTGGGTTGCTGGAAATTACAGATCATTTGAGTTATTATATTTACTTCAAAATAGACCTGAGTATGAAAAATGGGAGGAGCCTTCCATTCAGGGCCAAAGAGAGAACACAGAAGCCTACCAGCTCTGAATGATGTAATTAGCCAGACTGCTGAAAATAATGGATGAAGAGCCTGGTGTTCTTTAAGCAGTGCTACAGAAACATATCTTACACCGTGTTTTATTTTTCCAAATCCTACTTGTTTTCCTTTACTAATCCTTCAAGTCACATTTTGTATCTGCTCAGTATTAGCCATGTCTTAAATACACAGAACAAAGGCATTCAGCAGAATCCAAAGAGCAATGTTTGTCACACCAGCCTTAGACTAATCTTCACCTGCTACTCCCCACTCCACCCTGCAATCAGAGAATGAAGAGTTGTTTAATACCCTGAATTCCCAAGAGACCACTTGGAGTGTAAAGAACCGCTCACATTATTCAATGTCAGCTGGTAAGTGCAAACTTCAGGATAAATGCTTCTGTCTATGAATTCCTTCAGAGTTCAAGGAAAAGGCAATGGTCGAGTCACGGTATGCATGCGTCAGCAGGAGATATTGTATGATACGAGTACAGCGGTTAATTAGAACATGTCAGAATTTAGGGAAAAAATCACAGGCTTGATTAAAAATATCTTCCTTCAGGACAGGTCTGACATATCTAAATAGAGATGCTGTATAAAAGAATGTGCACTGCTTTACCAACTGCTGTTAAAATACAAAATACCTATGTCAAGAATCTTCTTCTAAAGGGAAGATGCCTGAGGAACCCAGAAATGCGAGTTGTACAGAACTGCTAACAAAACCAAGTTGTGTCTTTACTGATTTTGATTCCAGAAAGAAGTTCAGTTTCTGAGCTACAGAATTATTAAACTTATGTTAATTAGATACTTCTGAGAGCTTATTACAGCAGAAATACTTGCTTGACAATTGCAATTCAAGTTTTAGAAGCATGGCTGCTGTCCTCTAGTAGTCTAAAGACAGCAGCCTGTCCTCTAAGAATTAGATTCAAATACTATTACCCTGACTGTTAAAAAATGGATGTGCTACCACTTTAAATAAAATCTTAGCTTTTAGAAGACTAACACAAAATTATGTATTACTAAAACATTTTTTCCTCCCCAAAGCTTTTTCTCAGTACTATGGAAATGACCAGAAACTAGTCAGCCTTTTTTTCAACCAGATCATGATGCATCTTACTTATAAAACAGAAATGACACCAGATGGAAACACCCACAGATTTGAGACACTATCTGGCAACTGCCTTACTTTCTGCAGCATGCCAGTGGAGACAAAGAGACAGCTCACAATATGCTGACACATGCAATTTTAGTGTCAGGCCCCACTGGGTGCACTAGACCAGTCTAGATTATTAAAAACCCTTCAACACTCATCCCTCTAAATTCTTAGTCCTTGAGAGACAATAGAGAAGCAAATCACTTACCCACTGACTCAATGCAGAAATCAAAGCTCAACTCGGAGGCCAATTTCTTGCTTGACTTCAATTTCCCTTGTAAATTCACAATTTTCACAAATTCTCAAGAAAAACAGAAAAACAAGTATTAAAACCCACTGCTGAAAAGGATTACTGACGGCTTTAAGTATGAAATACTAATTTCATCTTTCAGGCGCAAAGAAATGCCCAAACCTAACATCTACAGTATTTGCCTAAAATGAATCCAAGAGCATCCTTCTCTCAAAATAAACATAGAAAACCTTCTTAGACACTTTGTATGTTTTGAGACTTTGCTGACAGCCATTCTGCAAATAACAAACAGTGCAGAAATGCGAATTCAACAAAGCTTGGAAATTTAGGCAGACTAAGTCATTGCAAAGTTCCCATTGAGGTATTAACCTCTGATGCATGAGAGTTATGGTTATAATTACTGTGTACGATGGAGCGTTAGCTATTTGTCCTGCTAGCATTTGCAACAGGCAAATGTCACTTTTCCCCAGTAAATTTTGAAAATTTCCGGTTGGCATATATTTGAATTCTGACCTGTAATGCTGCATTCCACTTCATTTTGAAAAGAAACAAGAATGATACACACATGAAGAGGGAAAGTGGAATCACAAGAGTCAAAATGAAAACCCACTTCTCTGAACTATATCTGCTAGGAAATATTACAACACAAATGAGTAATGAAGGGAGAAAAATTAACTTGTGGTAGAGTTAAAATCAACAACTGTGGCAAAACAAGTTTTGCACAAGGTGTTGTAAGTTGCCCAACAGAGACATGTTACTTACTGTCCAGGCAGACCAGGACAGTGTCTCTTTCCAGCTGCGTTACATGAATGGCATCTAACTGCTGATTGCCTTGTGAAAAAGAAAACAGATTATTTTATATCACATCGTAAGACTGATCTCAGCCTCCCCTCCCCTCAACCTCTCACCAACTGCTACAGCCTTTTCAGTATGCTACGAGCCTTCTGCAAGCTACGATACTTGTTACTCTCTTCCATTTTTTTAAGGCTGTATGATCCCAGAATGTTCTGGGAGGAGTACAGGGCCTAAGGACAAACCCATCAGTTCAAAGCATGTATTTAATGTGAAAGCACTACTGTTTATTGGCATAAAATACATTTTATGTTACAGTTCAGCACAACAAGTCAGCTTCCTTCATGAAGAGGCATGATAATGAACAAAAGGAATCATCAAGGGAATCTTTGCTCCTAAAGAAATGTTCTTTTCCCATAAATCCACATCTGGAAAGATTATTGTGCTGATATTAAGCTAGATAGCAATAGTTTTTCTAGTTTTTATTAATGAAGTTATTGGTACAGCTGCTAAAAAGCGGTATTTAAATGTAAAAAAGCATATCCAACAGAGCCAGCAGAGAAAAGCATCTGCAAGATATCAACTAGCTTTTGAAGATAAAACAGAATCTTCTACTTATTAATAGCCAGCTGAAGACGACAAGCCTCCCCCAAGGGCTGGAGGACAGACGAGAATGCGTTTATGTGTCTTTCCACAGGAAAGAAGGGGAAAGAGGAGTGAGCCTGACCCCAGGAAAAAGTATGCAACCACAAATGAGAACCCAATCAGCAGGGTCTGCATTACTATTTAAGGAAATTTATAAAATAAAAGATGTGTCTAAAAATGAAGTCTTTTAAGAAAGATAGTTTATACTGAAGTTGGAAGGTCATCACAAGAAGAACCTGGGATCAGCTTCAGTAATGCTTTTGGTAGAGAAGCGGCATCATTTTGCCTAGCCTAAAGGGTTTCCAAATGACTTCTGAAGAAGGGCTATCAACAGTTACCAGAGAATGAAACGGCCGCAAGATGGACCAACAGTCTTACCTGCACCGATTTCTGTAAACCATGAAGAAGCAGAGTTCAAGTTGATTGTCTCGAACTGAACTACCTGATTTGGTTCAGTACCCTTACTGATAGCTACGCAGACCATCGGGTACTCCTGCTCTGGTATCACTAGCATTTCAAACACATTCAAAGGGCTTGGCAAAGGAAAATCAAAGTGCTGGAAAAAAACATAATAAGGCATTTGTAAAGTTTCCTTTTACCTTGGAAATAAGAAGCCTAAAATAACATGCACAAAGTATAAAAGATACAGAAGAATTTTTCACTGCTACTGAGAGTGCTTTTTTAAGACAGCATAAGCTGTGAGCAACATTATGTTGCGCAGAGGTATATGCTAGTCTGTTATTGCTGGTACTGGGCTTGATCCAACACTTGACTGACTGCAGTCACAAGATTTTCTTAGTCAAAATGCGTCAAGCCAGATTTTCAAGTGCTCAGAACCCACAGACGGGACTAGCCTGGGATGTACTTTCCATTACAAATTCTGGAAAGGTTATTTCAACAAATGTATAATGATTAAATGTTCTAAACTAAAGTGAAATACTTACCTTTATTAACATGAATTTCTGCATTGGCTCATACCACTGTAGTAGAACAATTCCAGACTGCAATGCACCACACAGGTATTTATGTCCTGTGTATGGATTTCGCACTATATAAAATAAACAGACAAAAAAAAACAGGGGAAAAAAAGAAGTTTTAAGTCCAGGAAGTTCAATGCATACTTGAAAAAATACCCTGCAGCTATCTTTACAAATAATTTAAGAAATAGTAGCAGTTTCACACGGATAATGGCCTTCTGTCTTGCCATTCAAATATCCACAGTGATTAATATGTGCTACATTCCAGACAAATTCAATTATACTTATAATTAATAACCACTAGCATTCTTTGAGTCCCAGTAAAGAGGCCACACGCTGAGTAGCCAGAAAAGCCATAACACCTTCTTCCTGGGGCTGTGTGAGCAGAGGGATTGAAAGGTCCAGGTCAAGTTGCGATTTAAATAAAAAAAATTCCCAAGCAGTGAAGATGTCCCATAACTTCTTGTGAGCTTTGGCAGCTAATGAAATAATATGATGAAGGGTTTGGGGTTTGTTTTTTTTAAGCTCAGTTGGATACAAGACCAGCCTGACTTCAGGAATCAGTTGTAAATACGCCTACTGTAGACACTTTATATGAGCTAAAGAGGATATCCAAGTTTGAAACTAGGTACTTTATACTCTGCTTAAGCATTTTCAAGAGTGTAAAGCTACAATTTCACACAGCACTAGGGCCAGTTTTTGAAAGGACATGTATTCTGTAGAAAGCCCAAGCCTTTCTGAAACTCAGTGAAGCCAAAGACAAATCTGTAACTCCACGAGCTTTAACTCTTTTCTGGGCACTTAGAACTTAAGCGATGGCTTCACTCCTCCCCAGGGTGACATAATTTTTATTTATGTCCAGCCTTTTCTTTGTGGAAAAATATTGTTTTCAAGTATTCTTTGAAATTCTTTTCAATATTCTTTGACCTAGATCCTAGTTGGATCTAGGTCAAAGCTTGAGCCAAACTGACAAAGCAGAAAGGGTATTTGTGCACGTGCCACAAGTCTGGGATTCCGTAACAAGCGTTACACTCGCAGGCAGTCTGCGGGTCACAGTAACTAGTTGGCTCGGGTGAAGCCAGTGATCCCAAACATCGACTTATTCACCGAGAGCTTCAGCAGCTCTCAAAGAGAGTGTGCAACACCCGTCAGCTGTGTGCTGCTGGCCTTCTCCAGGGTTTCCCTTTGGATCTTGCTCTAGACAGCAAGATTTCTAGGTTAAGAGCTCATATGAAAAATGCTTTTCCACTGAAGAGCATAAAGATGCCCACGTTAATTAAAAGGAAAGCTATGCACCAGCATTAAGAAATAATGTAGTCATACTGTTTTCTGAACAATGAACTAACTACAAGTTTATTAAAAAGAAATGAGTTTGAGACATGCCATGCCCCACGACAAAGGCCAGGAAAAGAAGTGCAAAACGGAACGCCTACTCACCTATACAGCATTTGTGGCATCCTTTTGTATCGGGGATCTTTGTCGTTAAGGCAAACTTCCTGAAATAACAATTATAAAAAAAGGCATCAACAAGAGATGCCGAAGGCCCTTCATGCTACCAATTCAACAGCCCAAACAGTATTTATGGGAATTTTCACTTGTTAATAATAGTCTGTAAGTGAAAGATTTGTACCTTGGTAGTATTTTGTCAGGAAACCTATGGGTTTGAATGTGAGCAGCTAATCCTGTTTTTTTGGCTTGTTCAAACAAAGCTATTAAGTTATGGGAGTAGAGCTGGAATGTTTTCCCTGTAAGAGAGAAAAGCACAACTGATATCGCACCCATGCCTCCAGCAGAGAACCGCACATTTTAGAAAAATGTATGTATAGAAAATTACCTTCTAGAGAAAGGGAGCACGTCCGTCAGATATTTCAAGTCCAGTTATGAAGAAAAATAAAACAAGACAACAATAATAATGCATATAGAGAAGACATGGCATTCAACTCAAAGTTCATTTCGGTAACACTAAAGCAGCTCTGAAAGTTAGTTTTATGTACATATTTCTAGAAGGCTGTAATTATATACCAACAATTAATTACACCAGGACATCTTCTTTATCTATAAATCAGTACAAGTGGTGTTACACAAAATCCTGCATGTTTAAAAGCACAGTCCTACAATGAGTCTGCATGCCACAGTGCCGCTCTTTCCTACCTAGAATGTCCTATTCCACGACAACTGCTGAAAAACATATTTTTTTCAAGAATCAATCTTCTGGATTAAGAGTATTTCACAGCCACCTCATTCTCCTTTAAATTGAGAGTGGGTTTGGTTTAGGGTGGATTTATTTTCTGAATCCGGTTCATACCAAAGACGCTGCCAGGCTACAATACACAGAATGATCAAACGCTGCATCTACATTTTGATAATGCACCTATGTTAATCCTCTCCTAATTTTGTTCTGACACATGAAAGCCACCCATATTCTGACTCTCCTAGCTCAGGGACCAAAGAAGAGGTCTTTAGATTCTCAGTCAAACTGCAGCCTCGGCAGAGGCAGCTCTTGTTTGACAAATACCAAGTGCTGAGCTTTTCCAAACTAACTAAAAACAAATAAATAAAAAACCCATGGTGGGACACTGCAGACAACTGGCTCTACTACTGGTAAACATCCAGTTCTATCTCTGAAAGTCTTTCACATTAAAACTCTCCTGAAGCAAAGCCTCCTAGACAAACACCAGAAACAACGCAGAGTTTTCTACTTCAGTACAATCAAAGTACATTGTACTGAATTATGACTGTAAATGTTTCTCTTTATCTATAATTTTATTAATTTTCCCTCTATTTATACATACCTGACAAGGACATTAAGGTGTTATTGATAACATACAGCCAGGTGCACTTTCGGGGAAACAACTGAAGAAAGAAAATAATTCCATTAATAGAAACATCCGGGAATTTCCGACTCTGGTTTTCTCTGCCTGCTCCACCTCTGCCACCATTCCTGCAGGGATCGACACTGGAGAAAGTCCCAGCCACAACTACAGTCTCCCCTTTAATTCACTCTTTGGACCCTTGCTTAGCCCTTTTATCTGCCTGAAATAGTTCTCATTCCTTCCCTCTTCTACCCCTGAAACTTTCAAAATTCAATTTTTCTTTATTTTTTAATCAGCAGCACAGAGCCAAAGTGGGACAACTGGCAGAACTGGAATACCATATATAGGAAAACATAGCTTGCTCAGGAATGACAGCCGGAGAAAGAAAGATAACTTTATTACAGAAACCTACTAAACCCCACAAAAGTCAGAAGAGGGGGAAAAAAGGCATTAGTATTTTCTAAGCAACTTGAATTACCACAAAATCCTGAATTTTGTGGGACTTACCTGCCTGGCTACTTGTGTTAGCATGCTGCTTTGTAAACAGACAGCTCATGGAAGGCGTTGGGACTTATTTTTGTTTCAGAGAGAAGAAGTTACTCATGGGGCAGCTAGTCTAGATCTGAGAAGATTTTAAAGTTAAGAAGAACCTCTTGACAACCTGAAGGGAATTTTGATAAAAGTGAAGGCAAATGACAGCATTCGGGAGTCTCAAAAAAAGAAGGAATCAGGACAACAGAATAAGGACAAGGATTTTGTTAAAAAAAAGACAGACAAGACCAAATTTATTGAACAGTATTCATAGGTAAGGTCCTCCCTCAAGAAAAAATTGCCAATAAAAAAAGGAGTTCAAAGCATTAAGCCGTTTCTAAAGGAGACTATTAAAAAAGACAAAGGAGACTATTAAAAAAGACAACAGCAGACTGGTCCCCTGAGGGAAGCTGCTGCAAAACACAGCAGAAGATGCTTGAATCAAGGCTCTACAAAAGAATGATTTTACTGGTTCAAGCAAACGTCCATCTAACCTAATATCTGTTTCCAACAGTCACCATAAAGTGACACAATTTCTCCTAAAAATGGTGAAAACATGGAAAAAAAATGTATATAATACTGCACCTAATGCTCTGCCAGGCACCAAGGTCTTCAGCTCAGAAACCTGCTGAATCAGATATGGGCTCTATGCATTTAGTGAGCTTCAATGGATTTGTCCTCCATAAATTTGTCCAGCCTCCCCTCTGAACTCATAACTCCTAGCATTTTGTAACTCCCCATGGCAAAAAGTCCCAGGGGCCAGTTACCCACTCTTTGTTTTTAATTTGGCTCCACTAGCTTCATTTAATGGCTCCACTGGAAGAGAAGGGGAATAGCTGTTCCCTATGAACCGTCTCCAAGCCATGCCAAGAGGGGTAAATATTTCTTCTTTCCCCCCCATGCCTTAAGTATCGCCAATACATAATATGGAAAACTGAAACAAGGACACAATGCTAAGGACAAAGAGGCAATCACAAGATAAGCCTGAAGGAAGAAACATAAGAAAGGTTAAGATGGACATTAATTACCAATATAAGAGAAGTTGATAAATGTGGTAACTGGGGGAAAAAAAAAAAAAAAGGTTCGGCCCACTGCTTGACAGGGAAGAAAGACTACACACTTAACACAGTTAATAGCACTGGGGTAGAAACTTGTGCTGGAAGCAGAAAAAGAACACGTTACACACTATTGCAACTAGATATACTCATGTCAGCAGGTGCCAATGAAGTTTACTTTACAGTACTTAAGAACTGGCTCAAACCTCAAGGTCTCAGTAATGATTACCTTCAAGAACTGATGAAGGACGAACAAGGACCTCAAGAAGGACAAACACAGTACCTATGCCAAATAAAAAGAGCGGTGGGAATTGCAAAATAGTCTGACTGACTGACTGAATATCCGGAGTAGCACAGGAACAAGCCACATACTTTTTAATTACCAAGGGGTAACAAGAGCGGCTAGCGCAGACTTCTGCAGAACAGGCTGCGTCTGAACATCTGATTTTCCTTCTTTAGGAAATAACAGCATAACCGCCGTGCTGGGGGCAGTGAAACAGTAAGATGTGAAACATACGTGAAGGACCGTGTCCTGCATGCCATTTCCATGTGCAACGTAAGAAAATATGGGGTAGAAGAAATTGCAGAAAGAAAACATACAACTGGTTGGACATAAAAACAGAGTATCTATCAGCAATTTGCTATTTAATAGAAAGAAAAAGCAGCCTGTAGATATATAGTGTCTTCTTTGGGTCTGGTTCTGTTCAGTATTTTCACTGGAAAACTAACAATGCAACAGAAGTATACTTCCGAAATTGGGAGATATTAGCCTTGGAGAGACAGCAAGCACTTTGGAAGATGCAATCAGAATTAGAAGCTAGAGAAACAGTTAAAAATGTTCATTTGGTAGGGAGAAATCATGAAATAAATAAATGCAAATAAGGAAACAAGTGGCACGGCAGAAACACAGTCGTAAAGCCTCTAGGGTTTGTAGTGGATCGCACTTGACCTCTCCAAACTGAGGATGCTCTCACAGAAAAGGAAACTTTTATTTTGGGATGCACTGACTGTCAGTAGTAGACACTAGTAAGTTCTGTCTACCTACCACTGGTCTATCTAACCTTTCAAGAGGATTAAAAAAGCATGTGGACGAGTCCAGAGAAGTCTGTTACATGAAATAATTTAGGAAAATGTACAAGGAAAGAGATTACTTTGACTAACACAGTAAAGAGAAAATTGAGGTAAGAAGGCCAGGGGGTCTCCAACAGCTGCCACCACAATTTTTAGAAATTTATTATAAAAGTAAGTAGTTGTTCCCCAGTGTCTACTGAGGCTACAAAAAGATCAGCAACTTCATATTCAACTCTATCCTATTGCATTCAGGTGCATCCTCAGCTCTCTTAACTTGACAGGATCTTCTAATTGTATTGAATTCAAATTCCCAATTCTCACCATCAAGCCCTTTATAATCTTCTCTCAATTTTGTCTGTGCCAAACTACCCCCGCCGTGACCTTGCTGAGCCCCTTCCCCTTTTCTTTTGCCCCTCTCAAATTTTGGCCCCTAGCATGATGCTCCCAGAAACAGAGGACTTCCTCCTCTTAAGCACAGATCTCTGTGCAGTGCCCTTTCTGTGAAATATCTTTCTCTCACTATTACTCACACGTACACCCACCCTGCCACCTCTGCTTTCTGACCTGTGCTGTGTCTCGACTGAATTTAACGCTCTTTAGAGGCCAAGTGCCTTTGTGAACTGCTTTAGAAACCTACAGGTATAAATCTCACTATCAGCATCTGCCAACTCTTCCCTTCCAAGAATACTCTGCTACTCCTGATTCTAAAAAAGCAAATTCATACACCATGACTGTATGAAGTGGCTTTGGAAAGGGTTAGAGAGCCCAAGAAAACAGAAGCAAACGCATATTTATTGGTGATAACAATGCCAGCTAAATTAAATGGTTGAGGGCTTTGGTAGCAACCAGTGGAGAAGCAATATGCCATCTAGTGGAGATAAAACGGAGAGAGAAAGGGCAGGTGATCAGTTGCCTCCAAGGAGAAGAAAGATGTTTTAGTAGAGAACTCCTTTGAAAGCAACGTTACATAAGCAGCAACAAAAAATTCAGGTAGGTAGGGGAACTATTAATTTTCAGACTTCCATTGCTTCCTTTGATGTGAATCAGTTTATGCTACAAAGCCTGGCATCCCATCTACCCCCTTGAATATCAAACTTGCTCGCTTCATAATATCTCCAAATCTATTCTCTGTGTTCGATACACCAAAAATCACCTGTTCCATTGTTGCTTCGTGAAGTTCATTCAAATTCAAAGTATAGATACCTTCTTCCGTGCCAAAGATAATGTACTGATCTAAAAATTTAAGAGAAATTGATTATTTCACAAGCTCATTACCACTTTGGCAACAGGCAGGTTTAAAATACAAACCTAAAATAACTTTACCTTTAGTATCTGGATGTATCCACGATGTTGCACAATTAATCTTCAAAGGACAACCATCAAAGACTTTGGAAAAACACGCTCCCATCTGAAAGACACCAAAACTGAAACCTGAAACAAGTTTACAGTATAAAGTGTTTCTCTTCTGGCACTTGGCCACTTAGTCCACACCTGTACACACTGCTGCTCTCTTTGTTCAGACACAAACTTACTCTAATATGCTGTGATGCAAAAAACATTTTTATCTTCCCCAACAGCTACAATGCAGCCTTCCAAACCTTTTCATAGACTTCATATACGTTAAGACAACGCAGAGAGGGATCAGACTGATATGAACAATTTTAAGTACCTACTGGGTAAGAACAATATTGAGTGCTTATATAAATGGCATATGAAGGGAAAACAAGCAGAAATGTTGGCATAACAACACCCTCTCGCATCACCACCACCTCTCCTCCTTTTCTCTTTACTAAGCGGAGTAAATGGTACACCATTCAGAGCAGACTGAACGGTGAAAGGAAGTTTTAAGAAAAGGAAACAAATATTGTGGATTCAGTACACGAAAAGTAATTGGCTATGAGATGCAGGAAATCACCCCAAATGAGCCGGTGGCTTATTCTAGCATAAACCTTGTGACACTAGAGAGATGCCATGACAGCAGGCTTCCAAAAACTCCTACTGCAAATGAGATTTCTTACCAGCACCTTCGGTGTTGGTGGTAAACCATTGATTGCTGGCTTCTGTGGGAAGAAAGATAGATCATAAAATAACCTCCCACGCACTGACATAAAACTAGCTAGCTAACATGACAGTGAAATCAGACTGAGAGTCACAATACTCACAGGAAAATCTCTTTTCTCTTTTTTACGTGGCAGTTGAGGGATTTGTCCAGACCCTTCTGCATTTTCTTCAATGAGTTTCAGCATGCCATCCCCATTTCCTGAAAAGAAGCCCAGACACATTTTGTCGCTCACTTGACACAGCGAAATAGAAAATATTTTGTTGCCCTATTCTCTCTTCTCCCCTGTGTCTAGCAGGAGTGGAGAAGTGAGCTCTGAAACTTCCATGTACACATCTCAGGTAGCTGAACCCTTCCCAGGACAGCTGGCCACTCTTCTGCGTGCTAAGCTACGCAGTAATAAAGGCTTTCCATTATCCAAACAGTCCGCAGGCCAAACACAACAGAGAATAAAGCCGTGGCAAGGTCCTCGCCGATGACCCTCCCTGCACATTCGTCGTTTTTCTGCTATTCCTGCAGGCAACACAGGAATGGTATTGACTGGCTGAGTGTCCTTGTTTTGGGAAGAACATTTCCACCATGGATCATGGCTCTAATCACAGAATCATTTAGGTTGGAAAAGACCTTTAAGATCATCGAGTCCAACTGTAAACCTAACACTGCCAAGCCCACCACTACACCATGTCCCTAAGCACCTCAGCCAAACGGCTTTTAAATACCTCCAGGGATGGCGACTCAACCCCTTCCCTGGGCAGCCTGTTCCAATGCTGGACAACCCTTTCGGTGAAGAAATTTTTCCTAATATCCAACCTAAACCTCTCCTTCTAATAAGAACCAGCACACATGTAAAAAGGAAAGCTGCACCTCGTGATAGGCTTGTATTAAAAAAAATTATCTACTGAAAATAGCTGACTCTAGAACTGATTTCCTTTTTACAGGATGCGAGTCACCTTTAGGAAATGCAATGCATTTACCTAAGTCGCTGTATCTAGCTGTGAGCAATCCAGGGCTACTGATGCTGCTGGTCATACCAACGGGGGAAGAATCAGTCTGAGGCCCACAAACAGGGATACTCTGTCTCCTGTGAGCTGGTGGGGCTCTGTTCTGCGAGTCTGGGAAATGTTTTATTGTCTGACATTTCTCATCATCTGGAAGGTTTTCCTCAGGATAACTGTTTATTCTCGGCTGCAACAAACAAAAGAGGTGACGATTACCTGGGGAATGGCACCTGGAAGCATAAACTTCAGACAAGTTTAACTCAAGTCAGACTGCTTCTACACAGGAAAAAATATCAGCCTTTGAAAAAAGACATCGGACAGCAGAATAACCAAAGAGGTATTCTTTCTCTGATGGAAAATCACAGCAGCAGGCAGAATGCTGAACAAGAGGACATCCCACGCAGCATGCTCTCTTTAGAGGGAAAATACCTACAAGTCACTTTGTCTAGGGCAGAGTACAAGGCCAGGAGTCCCCAGAGGTCGAGACCGTACAGACTGCAAGTCAGCATAAAATATGAAGCTGCACGAAGTCTGCTAGCAAATGGTATTTAACACAATTTATAACCTACTGAGACATCAGACAGAAGCGCTGCTGAGGCTGCGCAAGTGGGATTTGCTGTCTAAAACTCTTAAGGAACGCCATCTCTTACCTTAGGAGGCAGCGGAGGTGGCCCTGCTCGCTTTAGTGTTGATCTACAAAGAAAAGGTGCAGTAGTCATCCTAGTTAAACCAACACCATAAACAGAATTACTTGAGAACACAGACTGCAAATAAGACGAGCTAGACGCATAGGAAAGATGGATCACAGCTTTGCACGAACAGGGTTAAACTAGAAGTCCAAGAGTGGGAAAAAAGCACGTTAATCTTGTTAGAATTGTTGTTTGTTGATAAACTCATGTTCTTTCATAAATGCCAATGTTATAGAGCATTCTGTGGTGAAGGGTATTTGAAATTAGCAAATAAATATATGTTCAGGGACTAGTTCGGTGCAGTTTGCAGCTTTCGCTCTGGATCAGACAAACATTTGGGCACCGGAGGAGCTGCACATACCCCACCAGAGCTCTGCAGGAATATCTGTACGTCCTGTCACTGCCAGGCCTGGCTCATGATTGATGGATTAATCAACACAAAATCTGCTTTAAAGTATTAGGCACTTCCATATGCACTCTAAGATAACCTCAGGAAGGAGAGCAAGGGAAGAAAGCATTGCTTTGCGGACATTCTCCTGACGATCAGATAAACAGTCAAGCATGCATTAGACCTTTGAGCACAACCAGCCCTCACTTATTTATGAGTGGCAAAGCCGCCTGCAGCATTTTAAGGGAAGAGGTTTTGCCAGAACGCTGCCTGCTTTAGCGAGAGCCGCACGGAGTAAACACAACTGTACACGAAGGAGGTCCACTCACTCTTCAACATCTTCACTCCCATCGCCAAATTTTGTAAGCAGTCCCCTAGGTAAAATGTTTATAAAATTAAGAGCTCCGCTCTAGGGTTGACACGTGCAACTAAACCGATCGGTGACGTCATTTAGTTGCATAACAAGCATGTCCCAGCCCTTTCCAAAACAAAGCATTTCTCCCTTATTCACTGCATTAAGCCCTCTTTCATTTAGTACAGTCCTTTCCTTTCCTTCTCTCACCCCCCAATAATCACTGAAGCTCTCTTCCATACCAGATACCATCAGCTCATCTTTCATTTCCCTACCTGGTATTTTAAATATTGTTGAAATGCCTAATAACAGTACAATATAAAAAGAAGAAGAAGAAGAAAAAAAAGATGAGAATGGAGGAAGTTACTGGGAGACAAATGGAGAAAAGCCTTTACAAAGGGAAGTTTCCTCCTTTAGTGTTATACGCTAAAGACACAGACTGTTTCCCATTACAGTGGGAATTTTTGTTTCAAAGACACCCCAGGGTCAAAAAAAGAAATTGTGACTAGAGGATCAAAGCAGCACTGAAATCTAATCCCGAAACAAACAAAAACTGATAAAATTTTGCAAAATGGCAATTTTCAAGCTGTGTCTTCACAAAAAAAAAATTAAACTGCACTGAATCTATAAAAATCTAAGCCATAAATCTAAACCCAATAAAAAGCATTCCTTAGTATGCTGTTGTGATACTGCGAAGTCTCGGCTTCCGCACTTAGCAATCGCGAGGTGGAAGAGGCGGTTCAGAAGCTGGCTGTCTCGGTGTTCAACCAGGGACGGGCTGCTGCAGCCTGCAGCAGCCTGGTGCAGTCCAAGTCTCTGCCTGCGGACCAGACACCCCCGTACCCCACCAACTCACACCCCCTTCCACGTTCCACAGCGCACCACGTCACCCACTGAGGAATGACCACAGGGGTAATGAACAGGAAAACAAAAGCGTATGATACAAAAACTAAGCCAGCCTGAAACAAAAACTAAGCCAGCCAACTTTGGATTAATGTAAAATTTCCCTGCAAGTTACGTCTGAAGGGAAAGCAGCAAACAGTTGCCAACGGGAACTACTAAAAAATTTTTAGAAGTCCAACCATCAACAAAAACCACCTCCATAATACAGAAAATGTTGAAAAAAGTGATTTTAAAATGCTACAATAAGGATGAGAAAAAACAATAAATAAGTTCAACCATCAGGTACACATTCTAGTATTCCCCTTTCCAGTCAAGCAACTCCCAAGTCGAAGGTATCAATCACCATTCACTCTGATGAAAGCCGAAGGGCATGAAAAGCAGGGACCCCCCAGCACACATCCTCCCTGTACATCCCTGGTATTACTCAGAATTGCTGGGACAGAGGAGCTATGCGTTTCCTGTTTATCTTTTTAAACTGGAAGTGGTTTCCAAGTAAGCAGCACGGACTCACCATCCCGAAACCTTATGCCTGTCCTCCTTGCAATACTAAATCTGTATCTATTTACTGATTTATAGCCCTAGCAACGTTTGCTACGGCTACGTTCATTCTGCTTTTAATACAGCCTGGTATAGACAATCTTAATAACGCTACAGAAACAGAATCAAATCCCTAAGTTGCTTTGCTGGGAGGAGCTTCCCCCCCTCCCTGCTCCTCGAGCCGGCAGATTCCAGCTGTCCGCAGAAAAGCCAGCACTCACAAGAAAGGCTTTCAATCTGCAGCTCATCAGGGTCACACAAACAAACCGAGAGAGGAAGGAAAGCAGTCGCTGTCATTACTGGACAGGGAAAGGCAAGGCCTAGAGAGCCACCCCAAACTTTTACTACAATGAGAGTCAGAAGAGAAAAATAGTTTGAACTTAAAAAGACCCAAACGCTGGCAACCTCCGTGACACGGTCAGCTTTCCAGGGGGCTGTAATGTCAGCTGACAGCTTATGCAAGACTTTATCTGCAAAAAAGCCACAGAAATTCACTGCCTGCTACTCAGTTCCAAATAAAGATGGGAAACAGGCTCTTTTAGCAGAGCAATTATTTCAGCCGAAATACCATCTTTCCCTACATATGTGCATCAGTCAGTATTACTGAACTTCAATATACTTCACCGCAAATTCAAAGATTCCCTTTAAAGGCAGAATCCAGTATTTTGCAGCAAAAGGAAGCCACATACCTAATAAATTCAATCCTAACTTGGACAGAGTTGTGCTCCCTTACTCAGGCCTGCTTTATCCCAGGGGAGACCAATTGTAGCGTATCTTTACCTAAGACGTTTCACCCCAGAACACCGCCTGACCGTGTTACAGATTACACTGATCAGACCCCCACAGCAGAAGCAGTCGTGCCGTCGGACTGAACTTGGTAAAACTAAATCTTCAGAAGTGGTTTCTCCTTCCCTTTCTTGCAAGGACCCGCCTCCAGGGCTGTGACTGTGCTTTGCCACAGGATGTCACAACCACAGCCACGGTGCAGAAGAGAAGTGCAAGGCCAGCGCAGGATCCTGAACTCAGCCCCTGCAAGGTTACCAGCTTTGCTTCGGAAAATTGACTCTGGCTGCGTTATTTCAGCATGCTGGCCATACATTTATATTTCACTTGCCATCTACCACTGGGGAGCTACAACAGATTTAAAACAAACTACTGTTCGTGGTTAAAAGGGATTAAAACCCATTCCCCAAGAGAATGAATGACCAACCAACTGCAGGAGGAGGACTGCATACTGGGTAAAATCTCCCTTAACTTTATGAACACTAAAGTGGATTAGGGCTTATGGTTTGATTTTCCACCATAGCTCAATTTTTCTTTCAGAGTGTATTTTCATATTAAGTCACAGAAATAAAAGAAGTTTTTAAGCTCTGTACTTACTTGCTGCTTCCACCATCAACAAAAGGATTCCAATGCGAAGCAAAGTCAGTGCCAGCTGCCACAACCTGAAGATGCAGAAATTTTCAGGTTTTTTCCCCCCTGTCAAACTTGAAGTACCTTATCGACAGCACATGAAGAGGCCTGGGGAATTCCCAAGCCCTGCAGAATGACCCATAAGCAGTCAAATAAAATTCTAAAGTGAAATAACGTTTTACAATCTGATTTGAAAGCAACTATTGAAAAGCTATCATCTTCTTAGACTCAGACTTAAAAGCAGCACCTGGAAATGGTATAATACCAGTATCAAGTGGCAATAAGTAACAGGAAAGCAAAAATTTATGGTAAAAACTCGTATTTTCCACTCAGGGCACTTCCAAGACACTCTTCCAGCAAGAGAACATAGTGTAGCCACCTCCAAACTCGTATGAGATGCCATCAGCAGAGGCTGGGAGCATTCCTGTCACTAGACATGGCACTGAGGGGACCTCGACAGTAACGACATGTACAGATCTCATCAGTCACATTCAAAAAAAGATGAACTCATACCTACCTGGTAAACTGGAGTACAGCTGTAAAAAACAGGAATGGGATTTTTCTGGAGTGCTGAGCACTGATGTCTCTGAATCAAAACTAACAGCAGCTGTGGCTATTCCCAACACTTATTAAAAACGGAGCCCTTGTGTACACAGGCACATCCTAATCCCAAATAACGTTAATTAGCTGATCTGCAGTAAACTGCTGAGGGCTGGAACAAACAGCAGCAGCTCACAGGGGGCAAAACTGGCTGCATGCGAGCTGGCGGCCTTCCAAGAAACGAGCAGCAAATAAAGCCTGATGATGGGAAGATCAGGGACTCAAATGCAGAACGGCCTCTTCACGTTATCAAATTAATAGGCACATATCAGTTTTTTCATCAGAGCATGACTCTCCGCACAAAGCATGGAGGGCGATTCATTTTCTTAAAAATGTGGCAATTGCCTGGGGACCAAGAGTGGTCTTCTCATGACTTTATACTTCAGAGACGTATTCCTTACAGCTGAACCACAAAACAATGAAGACACTATGATTTTAATAAATGAAAGAAAAAACAAACTTGTCCTTACCATTTCATCCCGAGCTTCTGTTTCTTTCCGTAGAGGGGGCTCAAACTGCAGCTTGTCAACTACAAAACATGACATTTTCAAATTTAATACATACAACATTATACTAGTGCCCTTTCAATGCTTACTACAGTGAAACGCATGTTGTAACAGATCTAAATATTACGTACACAACACTTAACTTGCCTATAAAATATGACCATCACTTAAATATCTGCGTTATTGTCTAAATGCTTACATTTGCAGATACGAAACCCACAGGAAAGAAGCAGACCAAAAGTAAATACCAAGTCATTATATGAAAGTACACTAAAATGTAACTATATAACCACATGTTACATTTAATGCATGTGAAAGAGAAGAAAGAGGCTTTTTAACAGCAACCTTCCTAAAAGTGTGATGTATGTGATGCAAAGGAGCAGATAGCATTTACACTCCAAAAGACGTTTGACCAGACGTGGGAAAGATCATTCCTACCCTCAAAATTTCAACTTAAATCCAACTGAGTACTGTATTAATATTGTTTTTAAAAGAAAAGAAAAGGTTATAGTAAAAGAAAATGCATGATGTTAGCACACACCCTGGTCAGGACAGCTATTGCAGTCACAAGAGCGCCATCAGGGTCAAGAAAAGGTTTCACTTACGAACTTGAAACAATGTGCAGCCAAACACAAAATGCTACATTTTTTCTATATTTTCTCATCACAGCATGACACCCAATGTACTCATGTGAAAAGATGCCTTCCTAATTATCAACTCATTCTCATTTTTTGATGTTTGCAGGTTATTAGTGGTTTTGCTGTTTTAAGTAAGGCTGCATGGTCTGACAGAAGTCAGAGAGCTGAAAGGCTATGCTGGTCACGCGAGGTTTCCACATAAACATTACGATGCAGCAACGAGATGGAATGAAACAGCAGAAAAATATGCAAGTTTTAATTTTGGTTTTGGAAAACTATTATTGAAGATTCATGTGTATGTGCTGTTTCTTCTGGTTTTGTTTCTCCAATGTGCCAACAGCGGAAGAGACTTTCCAGAGTACACAGCAAAAGAATGGCACCGACATCCTCCATCGGTAGGAGCAAACCAACACCACAAAATGGGCAAAGCACATCAGAAACTTACAGTTTATCTCCGATGCCGTTCTTTCTGCCCTAATGTTCCTGTTCGTAGAACGAATTGTATGGCGGATAACAGAGTGAGGCTGCAAGGGTTACAAACAGAAAAGCTGAGAAAAGTCGCGTGGCTTTCTGGTGGATCTCAATCAACAATCAAACCAACAAGGAGAAAGGAATAGCTGTGGCAGTCACACACTGCAACATGCACCGCCTTTCTCCTAGCCTTGCACAACCTGTGCACAGGGTCCTTCTATACACCCACAGCATAAGTGTGACAAGCACCGTGGCGATATTTCCTGGCTTCTCGTGCATGGTAACTCTAAAAATGGAGCTCTAAAAATGTTGGGGCAGTGCCCCTGTCAAGCTGCAATCTTACATTCCCACAGCAAAGCAAGGTGTTTAAACCGCAGTTTTACCTAAAGACAGAAAACAAAAGATGTTCTCACCTCAAAATCATCATCATCGACTTCACTGTAGTGTGTATGGTTGTCAGGATTATTAACTTTGTCCAACAGCTCAACTGCTAAAGATCTTGAAAGACCAGGCTGCCCTACAAAGCTATGCTAGAACCACAGAAAAGAACAAGTTATAAGATGCAACTGATACGTTACTTTCATCAACAAACATCCAATATAGAACGTTACTGAATTTCGGCTGCTTTCTGGGGGCTTGGGTATTTCTTTATAGATGCCTTAATGGCTAGACTTTCTAACCCCTCCATAAGAATAGGAACACCATGCTTTTGGCCACTTGTGAATTGAAATTAAACTCTGAATCAAACAATTACACCTTAACTTCATTTTTTACATGAGTAGTTCACTCGAGTTTAGGAAGGCAGAAACAGATATATGAAAAACTGCTAAATACATCAGTTTTCTCTTTGGGTGACAGGAAGGGTCGGCGTCTGCGCAGCTGTATCTAAGAGGCTGAGACACCCACTTGCACAAAGGACAAGGCTGAAGACAGCACACGAAGCAAATTTCTGTAATTGTTCCTACCACAAATCGTATAAAAATCTTGATACTGAACAAAATCTTGCTACTTCCTGCAGCTGACCAATATCTCTCTCCTTCAGATTGCACCACCCATGTTTTAAGATCAGAGAAAGAAAATTGTTCCAGTTTGGTTTCCTATTGATCTGCTGCTCACTTTGAAGCCAGAGATCTCTTACTGATGTCACTAAATGTTCCAAGTCACTTACAGAAAGGAGTCTGTCTGCTGTCGGTCTCTTCTTTGGATTTTTTGTAAGTGCTATTTTGACAAAATTATGGAATGTTGATGACCTTAAAGAAAAATGAGGGTTTATGTTTAATTTTTCAAGAAGATATTTTTGATGTTAACACAGTTACAAAACAGATTACAAAAGGGTGTGCTAAATTAGAATGTCGTCCAGGTACCTCATCTCAGGTTTGAATAATTACATTTCCAAGTTAACAAAATAGGAAAAAACCCATTCGATTCATGGAACTTGCATGGAAAATGTTTTGGTACAGAAAACAAACCAAACACGTATGGTGCTATTTCAACATTTTCCAGTTTCAATTGTTACGGAATTCGGTATTGGAAATAAAAATTGTGAATTATGTACCCAGTAAACCCTCAAAGTCTAGGTAAACCTACAAATTTCACTGTTCTTGGGTACAGGTGGGAAAATAAAACACAAAGGTCTCAACAGAGACTCAACTTACTCTTTAAAAATGCTTTGTTGCTATTTTCAGAACACCTTAGGTGACTCTGTCGTATCACCTCTTTTTAGATCTGAATTGTGACTTGATGTTATGACTGGACCTACAATTTTTCAAGCATTTTTCTCACAATTGCATTTGTGTTAGTATGCCTCCCTGGAGACAATATTAGCCCAAGTCAAACCTCGTTACAAAACACATTTCCTCTTCTAGCCTTCGCATCTGAGAAGGTGACACTGGAGAAGTGAAGTGCATTGGCTGGGGTTACACTGAGCAGTTTCAATACAGGAAACATGCACTTAGAAGTGTTTTCTCCCTTTGTCTAGCACACATCTGCCCACCCAAACACCTCAAGGTAAAAAGACTGTACAGCAGCAGCAGCAGCAAAAAATCCTGCATACCAGAATTGTTTTGAGTCTCATAAATAAAATGTTAGTAAGTGTGGTACAAAATCTTGCAGGCACTAGGAAGGTATCACAGGTTAAAGAAATAATGAAAGGATTAAATGATTACCTGTCCCACTGACAGTGGCAAATACCCTATAATAGGAATTAAGGGGAAAGGATAAAAATTCTTCTTCCTAGAACATACAAAGAGGATCCAAGAAGGGACGTTTCATTTCCCTCTCGATCACTGGCAGGGATAAATTTGCATAGGTAGGGCTGTCCTGTCCCTTACTGCTGGTTTTCTGCCACGTCAGAAAATGCCTGCTTCTGGACCTTAACCCTCTCTCGTTTGCCTTCAGACACCTATAAAAAACAACTAGCTGTTTCTCAGTGAAGCTTCCTGTAAGCAAAATCACTTCTCAAGTGCCAAGTTGAAAACTAGCACACACTATTTTTAACTGCCTCCCTTCTTCAATAATGACAAGTACTATTTTCACATTATCTGCAAAATATTGAACAAAGGAGAGGGTTTAACCTACCATTTTGCTTTTTCCTTTAGCTTTGGCGGTTGAAAATTACTTTTTGACATTAAAAACAAAGCCCTAAAGGTAAAGAAAGAATAATGTTATTATATGGTAAAAAATAAATTAATTCCATTCCAATATCTAGACACTTCAAATTAATACTTCACGGTAAGAATCATACTGGTGAAACTGGAGTATAGGCTATACTGTGTTAGAGGACAGACAAAGTAAAGCTGTTGATTTTCTTATCTTTAAATAAGATCTTTTTATTGCCATGCATAATCCTGTTAAACGTAAGGCTACAGCTTCTCTAGTGATTTACTACACCTGTTCTTATTCGCAGTTGCTGTTGACACTACAAAGTTGGTTTTTTTAAAAATTAAAAATTTCAATGATAATTTTAATTCTAAATTTAAGTCAGTAGCTTCAGACTGATGTCTTAAAAACAGACACAGCTCACGCAGAAAGTAGATGTTTGATGAAGGAATCCTAGTGTGAGTTTCTAGGCCTGAGCTATGGAGAAGGTTAAACTCTATCTACTGGGACCGAAGGGGATCCTGGAGATAAGCAAGATCCCCAGCCAGCAGACCTCATCGGGTGAAGATCAAACATGGGCGGCTGAAGCTCTGCAAGTTCAATCGCTGTTATGCCAACTGCCCAGATATCACAGAGCTGGTTATATCCACCGTTCTTCTCCACCGCTGCAACTTCTGGGGCCATCCTTTAAAAGCAAAGGCATCATTCAATGAGAGCACCAGCCGCTTCTGAACAGTGCCCGAGCGCGGGAGGCACAAAGCACGTCACATAACCCTAGAGCAGAACCCCCCCCCAAAGAGCGTAAGTCAGGGAAAAGTCTGACGTCCCCCTCCCCTCACCCCCTCACCCGGCATTAGGGGAGCGGAGAAGCACACAGGGGTGACGTGCGTTGCCCGAGGTCATGGGCTGGACAGCGGCGCTAGGAATAGAACCTGTCTCATGATTCCTGGTGAAATGCTTTAACGACCAGATAATCTTCCTGCCCTCAGTCCTCCTTCTCCAACAGGATAAAGAGGACAGTGAACAATTAAAAGCCATTGTCTGGATTAAGCTGTACGTACATGTTCCGTCTATACCAAGAATACCGCCCTAGGCATCACAACTGCATCACAGTAATGCCAGAAACCAACAGCAGTTAAATTTGCATATATAATCCAGCTCAAGATTTACAATGATATATTTGCATATGAAATGCTGTCTTGTACAGACATTAATCAGTAGAGACAATTAAAAGGTAGTTTAAAATCTGTTGTTCTTAACAATTCTTTCTGCACAGAAATCGAAAAGACGTTGTTTGATTTATTCACTAAAAGTGTAAGAAGCTACTGAGAACCTGAATGACCATTGGGTATGCAGAAAAAGGGGAGAATGTTCTGCACTAATAAACTTGGGGGAAACAACAGCAATCCTGCCTCAAATATCAGGTAGCTTGTGTTACAGCTACAGTCAGGGCTTCCCAGACTTTTACCCTTCGGGCATTTTACTTGGAAGAAAGGAAAAATTCATGCAATTGCTATATGTATTTAAAAATATGCATGTATACTTCAGTCCGTGTATTTTAGAATTCTTGGCATAAATACAGACTAAGCTTTGCATACAATCATAGCAATCCAAGTAGTTTATTACCAGTAAGGGGTACCAATAAATGATTTCCTCTTCGCAATGGTGGCTGTTATTTTTGCTGCTACACCAAAGTCAGCTGGAAAATAAAATTATCATAGACTTAGAAATCTCATTTTAAGACCCCAATTCTACTCTAGGAAGTATCATATTATGAAAGAACAATCACGTTTCTCATGTAAATTAATAATTCATTAAGCTTCAACAGTTAAAGATTAATAATGAGATCAGCTAATGTCTTCATTGACATGACTTCAAATTGAAAAGTTTAGTTTCTATATACAGCTCACTCATGATCCTGTTCCTCTCCTAGCTATTTTTCCATCTCACAATACAGCAACCAAGCAACCGCACAAAATTTAGTGGGTATTCAATTTAATATTCAAGAGGAAAAATAGCATCATGCTTTGGAAACGGTACTATTTCTGTGTTACTTATGGAGGAACTGTGGGGGGCCATCTGTTCTCATTTCTGGAGACTGTCTAGGGGACAATAATCCCTCCTCTCAGAGCTGCAGATAATCAGGCGGTCTTGCAGAGCCAAAAATCATTTATGTCCTTTTTATTTTTATTGCACGTGTAGTATGATAGCTGGAGGATAATTGTGGGGAAATCTAACTAGCTTAGCAGGCAAAAGGAAGGTATCAGTGCGTAACCCAAGTTTAATGCAGTTAGTGGAATCTCCTCTCAGTTTCAAGGTTTTACTCTTTTTTTTTTTTCCTTCTTTAAAAAGCCATACTTTCCTAGCACAGCACTCCTGGTTCACCACGGAGGAGTACACGTGTTGAACCACACAGCTTTTCTGAAGGGCAGCGATGCAGCTAACGCACAACCGCCCTGACTCCAACACCAGGCACGGTAAGATGATGAGCATCCCATTCCTTCTCCCAGGACGTCTGCCCCCTACTTCCTGCAGAGCCCTAACTACATGGAGACTTCGCTGAAGCGAGGCATCAGACAAGCAGCCAGGGGTTTTGAAGGCAGCGCACTCAGGTAACAAGCCTGTTTGTGCTGTGCTAAATGCAAAATGTCACTGGAGGAAGCCAGTCATACAGATCTCATCTGAGTTTTCATCTGCAGACCTCAGAGCGCTTGCAAAGCAGGAGAGTTTCCTCTTCTCCACCTGCGTGGAAATGCCCAACGTCATACACTGGGCTACAGAGGCAGCCAGGATCGGACCCCGCTTTTCCACAGGCTGCCAGGCTCAGGAGACGCTGTCTCACACAGTGGATCCTTGGAGGCTCCGAGGGAAAACTGCCATTCTGGCTAGGAACAAACACATTGATATCCAGGGAACCCCAACCTGGCAAATTCCAGGGAGACCTGGGAGGCTTCAAGGCTTGCTCGTTGAAAAAAGAAATTATCTGTAACTTCTTGAGAGAATGCAAAACTTCCCACCTCATACGTACACAAGCCCGTGGATACACATTTTCTGTTGTCAACTATTGCCCCAAAGAAGAATTAGAACATCCTACAGTGCAACATAAAAACGTTCATGCCACTGAGAACAGTATCTAATAAAATTGACCGCAACAATACAGGAGATCTGCTGTGTTACACTTTATCATTTGTAGCAAGCTCAATCTCTGCTGTGCATGCGCTGTTCAACACAAAACGAAGCCTTGCAAAAGCTGAATATTCTTCTTGGGAGGCATCATCTCTACATTCTGGTTATTTTTTTGTCTTAATGGAATGATAAAAGTAAAAGGCAACTTGCTAAATCAAAGTATCCCAGCTGGTACTGTAGCTTTTGATTGACCAAATTAAAACATTCCCATTTGCTGTCTTATTATTAAATTCAGGCAACTTACCTAATTTGACATCTCCATGGTCTGTTAGTAGAATATTTGCACCCTAAAACATAATAAATAGAAAGTTAAAAATCTTTATCAGGAATATTTTTCTGCACTAGAAAGTTTAAGACAAGTTTCTCAAAGTTCCAAGTTACCTTTATATCTCTATGCATTTTGCCCTTCATATGCAAATAAGCAAGACCCTGGAAATAAGAGAGACACAACGCGTCATTTTGCCATTTGTTAACATACTACAAAGCCAGGCCCATTTAATAAATTTAAATTACTCAACGTATTTTATTTGAAAGTGGAGAAATTTGAGATTTGCAGCTAAGAGGTACGCTGGGTTCTGTTCCTCATCTCTCCCAGCTCCAGCCAATACACGTGAAGACTCGTTTAAACCAGTCACGGTGTAACGTTTTACACAGATATATGTGTCTTTTCAAAACAAACCTCAAGATACATCACCTATTCCCTTTACTAAAATTAACTATATTTTTGAAGTCCTGAAGGTTTCAACTAGCAGGTGTTTAGCCTTTAAGCTGCCCTTCCAGCAATACGAGTTGCTGCAGTAAGAAGAGATCAGAAGAGATAGTTCACGGGTCTACACCCCTGCCTCTGGCAGCGACCAGTTCAGCCACGGCTTCAGGGAAAGGTGTGCATCCCCGTGATTCTCTCACGTAATTATTCATGGATACACAGAGCAGGGAAAGAAAAGTTCCTTTAAGAAACAAGCTGCCTGCATCATCTTATCTTGTATTTCTAGTCATTAGCAATCACAACATGAAAGAGAATTTTAGTCATCTGGTCGCAGTATTTTTCCTCTACAAATTATTAGAATTTACTGCCACAGATCAAGCAGGCAATTTAAAATGTGCCTTTTTTTTTTCCTCCATTACCCAGCCACTTACCCTTGCTTACTAGGTATTAGCTGTTTTCTGCAAGGAGATTAAAAAATTTGTCCTAAACAACTGCTGCAGTGAATCACCATGATAGAACAATGGATGAAAATAGCCCAGATAACACTGTGGTCACAACCTGCGCAGATCTGTCTTCCACAGTTTCTCTGAAACCAACAGGCTCACCGAAGAAACGGGAGCAGGGCTGAGGTTCGGTATTTTGGTCCTGCAGTGGGATCCACAGAGACATCTACCCTTGCGTAAACTCCTTTGCAAATTACAGCACAGAAGCAGCACTGCTCTGACAATTATTTTAAGCAAGTATTTGCACTACGTTACTGGAGTTTCTTGCTAATTTTTATTTACAATACGGAAACTCCCAGATTAACCCTGGTTAATTGGTTTCAGCTGGATTCTTAATGCTTACAAGTGTAAGTGATGGTACTGCAGCGCTTTCTAAAATCGTCTTCTGTATCTATTTTCTCTACATGGAGCAAACACTTTATCGTATACCTGCAGCAGGACAGTACCTGTAAAGTTTCTCTGCATACATATGCAATTTGCAACTCTGACAGAGGTCCTGTTACTGAAAACAAAGATTAAGAAGTGTGTAAGTCTATAATATACAACACATAAATAACATTGTGAAGCAGCCAAAAAGTGGTATCTCCATGCAAAAGTTAAAGACCGATTTTACACGAACTGTATTTTACATTGAGCTGAAAAGAGGGGTTTGTTTGCTTGTTTACAGAAAGGCTTTCTGTAAAAAAAACCCAACACAATAACAGAAGACAATACCCACAGCAAGAAGAAAACCTGTTTTGACAGAAACCTAATTATCATTTCACAAGTGACTTTGTAGTATAGTAATATCTGTATTCCGAGGAAGGTAAAAAACAATACAAGTGACTTCTGCTAATTTTTTAATATCAGAAATGGCAGTGTTCTATACTAGAGGCCTATGAGACTTGGAATTGTTTTAAAGCTATTTGTGCTAACTGGCTGAAAAATAAAGCCGAAAGAGCTCTGGTATTGGAAAACTCCATGTTATCACTTAAAGGCAGAGCAAGTCCCCAGACCACTTTTCCAACAACTCCAATAAATCCTTCTGCAGAATCAACAACTCTAGATGAAACCTCAGAGGGGAAAATAACAATAAAAGAGTGGTACAGCACTGCACAGGAGCAAGAATAACAACTCATTTCTACCCTTTAAAGATCAAACGTAGAGATTTCCCAGTAAAAACTGCTTCCTCACACCACGTACAGTCTCCATATCCAATTAGCGTGATTTCTGGTTGTGAACATTTTTAGGGGTCTTTTTTCCACCCTTTCAGAAAGCAGATAACCTGCTTCTGCACGTGGCACTCGGAGACATGGGCCGAGAGAAGCCAAGACACAGGCGAGCTCCCAGTGTACAGCAACTGCAGCTACTGAAGAGCTCTCCACTGGAATAACTCAAGCTCTTTGGGTCAGTCCCCTAAGCATCATGGAGAAAAATAAACAGGGTGATGATTAAAAAACAAAGTATGTTCCACCCTAGAATGACAGCGTATTAGCCCAAAATGACGCTCCCCATATTTGAGAAGTGCTCTTCACAAAGTCTGTTGACTGTAGCTAAAAACTACTGTTCATGCCCTAAGAAAAAAAACACATGCAGTGCCCGGCCAGTACCAACCATTCCCCGTTAGTTTGCTTATTATTTATTTTTCTTCTTTGCAGAAAGCTTCCAAAAGGTACAAATGTTAAAATGAGCTTCAAAGTACCATGGTAAATGTCTTGGAGGGATCCCCCACCGCAGTATTCCATGCATATCCACAGCTTCTCACGGCTATCAAAAGAAAGTTAAAACACAGGCATCAGAAGCTGATTGATCTGTATATAGAACACAGTTAATAATGATGATTTAAAGTATTTTCTGTTGGTCTTGATCACTCTTTGTTAAAAATACACATTCTGATACATGACTAGCACTTACACGTTTTACATGTTATTAATAATCTCAACATAAATTCTCACCTATCAAAATGAAAATTTTATGCCAAACTCACTGAGAAGCCTTTAAAAGTTACCAGACCTAAAAGGTGTTGCTTTAACTTTGACCTCCTCACTGCAATAAAGAACATGCAGAAGAAACACCTGAGGTTTATCTGCTATCAGCAAGATTACATTAGATAAGATTGATACTGCGAGTTTAGTGTGTTAAATTGAAATTACCTAATTTATACCTAAAAAATTTTCACGGCCTCCAAAAAGGGTACTGGGGGTTTGGAAATTTAGCCATTTTGTCCCATTTGAAGTCCATTTGGGCTGTGCAGGTTACTTAAAAAATGCAGCCCTCCAAGAAATCTAAAGATGAAGCCTCGTAGAAAAAGACCAAACAGGCGAAGTGGTGATATATATTCCCACAGAGCCAATTGATAAATGGCAAGAGTTCCACAGAAATGGAAAATATTCCCCAGCTTTCTGTATAACATTTAACGTGTGCACTTGAAGATGCAGCCAGCTGGCATCACCTTGTTTCTGCCTCTCAGTACGTCGCATCTGTTACACCAGGATTATGAAAAATGTTATTACCAGCAGATCAGATTTAGTGTTTTGCTCTTACAACTCACTGGCTATACTTCTCTAGCACACAAGACTACCATTAAATAAAATATCTAAAACCAACTCTACTCTAGATAAATAGTGAGCTCGTTTTATATTAGAATTGATAAACTTTTAAAATCTGCCCCGCAAGTGAGTAGGATTGGATATGTTGTAAGAGTCTCTAGGGGAGAAGTTTCTTTCTGTTCCTAGTGATAAAAATATTCCAGCTTTTTGGCCAGCAGAGAAAACAAAGTATTAGTCACTTTTCTTTTCTTTTTTTTTTTTTTTTTAAAGCCAACTGGGAACCAACGGGAATTCAACCTAGAGAAGAACACTGAGAGAGGATATTAAGTACTAAACCAGACTGAGCATTGTCTTAGGAAAGAACCAGCAGAAATGCAGGTATAAAAAGTGGGGTTTACCTGAGATAGCTCCCAAAATAGGCGACTATGTTGCAATGTTTGCATTCTTTAACCATATATATTTCTTGCTGTATCAATGAAAAGTCATCTCCTGAAAAACAGGAAGCAGCCACGGTTACATCACACCCAACCGAACGTTCAAAGAGATCCGAAGGTACCCACATAACTCACAAAAACAAGCTATGGACCTGGATAATTGCTAAGCCCTTCACAAGGGCTTTCCAGCACACCAGCCTGTTCAGCAAGAGTTATCTGCAGACAGCACCCTTCCACTTTCCGTCCTTTATTACAGGCTTTGCATGAGACACCAATACTTCTTGAAGATCAACAGAGAAGGGCTGGCCTGGTGGCCTGAACACGATCCATCAGCTAAGACAGCTCAGCACGCCCCGAGAGTGCTTTGAAAAGGAAGCAAAGGGATCCCGCGGTAGGATGGGAGCACATGAGAAAACGCCGGAGCAGCCCCGCTGTAGCCGTCAGCCCCACGGGGACACGGTGCTTGCAGCACAGGGGCCCGGCGACAGAAGGAAAAATCGCTGCAAACTAATTCCAGAGTCCCCTGCCTGAAACAAGAAGAGATCACATACCGTAGGCTCTTTATTAAAAGTATTTCATTTCAAAACGACTCTGCTAGAGCATATGGCCTGCACGCCCACTCAGCCACCGCTGACTCAGAAGAGAAGCACAGAGTCCTCAACACAGACTGCCTTGTTATGAGCGCGTTTGTGGATGAGGACAGCTACATAAGCACATTTGCACATCCTAAATATCCTTTGCAAAAAAAAAAAATTACTGAAAAATAGATTATGGCGAGAGCAATAGCCTCGCATGTTTCTGCCTCTAATTTAAAAGGATAAAAGCTGTCATAAATTTAAAAAAAAAACAATTACTTTATAGATGCAATGAAGCGCACTGAAATATCTGAGAGCTAGGGAAAACACTGGTATACTTTTATTAAATCCCATTGAGAGAATTTCCAAACAGAGGACATTCTCCCCAGAATCTCGAGCTCAAACCCGGCAGCTCTGCTCCCTGAAGCTCAGGGCAGGCTTACACCCAGCCCAGCGCTGGGGCTCCCACGGAGGCACGCATCAGCTGGCTCCAGAGGATCGGCCTGAGCAGCAGCGACGTATCAAACAACATCAGCACGGCCGCCAGCCTCCCTCTGAAGAGCAACATCGCAAAAATCAGCCTATTAAGCCATCCTAGACGTGTGCCTGCTTTGTGACCATCCATATGTATACATCGCTACCTTTGTTCTTCTTCTGGCATGAACAAAACTTCTGTAACAAGTTGCAAGACATGAAAGACTAGAATTTACATAAAGATTTTAGGTTTTAGGTAAAATGCTGCTCCAGACAGTATGGTAGCTACCGTGTTCTCTCAAGGAACAAATTGCTTTGTATGTTTATTTTTGTTTAAAGTTTCACTAGTAAAAGCTATCCCCTACCATCAGTCAGGGACACGCAACCCAGAAAACATGTACTGCTTTGTACTGCTCCCCTTAATTTATATGATTTTTGACAAGTCCAAGAGGTCTCAAGTACTGCTGTAAATTCTCTTTGGATTCTTCACGTGTTTATTTAACAAGTAACAGCATAGCTAATATTTTTAATAACCTCTTTCAAAACAGATGGTTTTATTTGCTGGGCTTTGAAGCAACTTCCCTGAGCGACGGTGTCACTGGTGCCCGCAGGACCCACAGCAGCCAGTACTGATGTACAGCCCCACGGCATTTACCATCCCTTTGGAAACCCCGGCTCTCCAGACATACACCAGTACGTAGTGGAGCAAAAGAAGTGCCAATTTGCTATAACGATTTCCAAATGATCACAACCTTTACATTTCAATGACTACTAGACTTTTACTTAAGAAAATAACTACAAAATACAAAGGTAGAAAGGAACACACTCTTATGAACACAACCCTGACTGATTTCAGTAAATCTTCAAGGGCTTCTTGAAGTTGAATTGTACGGAGAAACACTTCACCAGGGCAGGAAAACATTAGTAGAAGAGTTTCAAATGTCAAGAGTCTTTTTTTAAATATAAGTAGTATTTTTTTTAATAATGAAAAAAAGAAAAGGCAACACGATTTCCATAAATTTAGCACAGATTTCACACTGTGCTTCCTTGCTGTATGGGTTACCTTTCAGCTACAACTTTGCCTGAATTCATGCACCCTGCCTATAAATGATTACTAAGAACAAAGGATTTCTGAGTTTGAATCAGAGGGATTCATTCTTCCCATTTCTCTGACAAAGTTCCTGAGGGAAATTGTTGAATGCTCACAGATAACCAACTGGAGCATTTTAAAACTGCAGAATTTTTTCAAGGAAGTCCAATCTAAGCAAGTCTGAAGGCACAAGCCTCCCACCCCACACCACAGAAGGTACTGCCTTTCTCGAACGCTACTAGCTGTCCACGAGTTCAGAGTATCGAATGCCAAATACCCATGCTCTCTTCTTAAGCTGCCATCTTCAAATCAAGCCATCTTTGAGATGTCAGAAGCAGCATTTCAGAACAGGTAGCTACTGTCACATGTGAAAATCACGCTTAAGCAGCTTTCCCGTAACAGCAAAAACTTGTCGGCAGCAGCCGGAATTGCCCAGCGATAGCACATCAACTGGGCTGCCTAGAGCAACAGGAATGTCAGTTCTAGGAACCGTGACTGATGGGGAAAAATTGAGGGAAATATGGTGATTTGGGCTAGAAAAAGACTGACAGTAGAAAAGATAACCTTCATGCACATAAAAGATATCAGTGAAGGGGGAAGAAGGGATAATCCGTTCTCCAGTTTTATGATAGGACAATTAGCAATGGGCTTAAATTGCCTTAACCCACATTCCCTGTACAGATGAAAAGCTTTTCCTACCGGGGTAACATCGCAACACTGAACTCGAAGGGATGGGAAGCTGTGAAATTTCCCACCACTGAAAAAAAAAAAAAAAAAAGAAGAAAACACTGAACAAGTACCCATCAGGAGTGACTCAGGCTGGTCCTGCCTGTAGCAGAGGGAGACAGAAAAGGTGACCTCTTGATTTGCAATTAATAAATGAAGAATCTACGCAAGAAATGGGGCTACCTACCTATTTCTTGAAGACCAACAGAGTCTTCTCTTACCTACAAATGCGGTTACCTAGGAAAAAAAAAGGATCTGGAAGAGGAAAGGGGGGTGCAGGCTGAATACAGACAGGGAGCTGATAGAAAAGTAGCAAACAGATGGAAAGAAGAGAAGTATCCATGAGAAAAGTTTGGCTAAAATATGTAGAAAATGATTCTGAAAGATTAGACACAGAGATAGGAGAGAAGATGTATAGTCGTTCAAAGACGACAAGAATGAATTCAAAACAAAGGAATTCAGAGTTTCCAGGCAGCTGGAGTATTAATCTTGGCAAGAGACACTGGAATAGGGCAAAAATTAAATATCCTTGGATAGCACAAAAAAAAAAAAAAGACAGTAAGACAAAGAATTTGTAGAAAATACTTCATCAAGAGGGAGACAGCGAGATAAAAAGAATTAGATCAAAGGTGACAATATATCCATACAAAGAGATTTTCATCTGTTTTAGTCATCAGAGATTGCTTGATGCTAAATAACACGGAATCGGAAAAATGTACTTTTTGTCTACTCACATGTTTGCAATTATGGCTTATGTGGCATGCCGAGCAAAAAAGCCGTTTAGGGAGCTGCCGTAAATCACACGAGCAGCGTGGTGAGTCACTGCAGCTTGCTACTATTATGTAATTTTACCTCTGCAGCGAGACACACGGCACACAACAGAGCGTTACAATGGAATATTCTCCTCCGATCACTGCCCGCGGTCGAGGCTGCTCTGCTTGGCACAACCAGCTGCTTGTTCTCCAGCACAGCTGGCAGGGAGGAGACTGCTGAAACTTGCAGTCGTATCATCATGTGATGCGAACCGATCAGATTTCAGAAGCTAAGCAAGGTAAGGCCTAGTAAACTCATGATAAATCCATGTTTAAATGGGAGATCATTGAGAAAACTGACAGCCCATTAACACTTGTGAATTATTCTACTTGCAGACGCTACTTCTCACCTGCGTGGAACTGGCATGTATAGATGTCCTGCCAAGTTGCCCTAGATGGAGAGTATGTGTGTGTGCCGGATCCACGTACCCAACTGCAGCACGGGAAGGCTCTGATGGCTCTAGTGCCTATCACACAGCGCTATTAGGTCTTCTGAGCATGCCTGACCTTGATGGTTTTTAAGCAAGTTTACTCCTGGTCATATTTTCATGTGCTCCACTGACTGCTTTGAGTGGTCCCATCCTGCAAAAAGACCCAGGGCCACTTCTCACAACTCCTCCTGGGTCAGCTCTGAATCGCTTTAGTGTCCAAAAGGCTCCTCAGAGGAGAAATTCATAGTTACTGTTTTAAATTGGTTTATTCTGCATTACTTCGGTGCTGCATCACAGGGCTGATGCTGTGCAGGAACAGAGGGAGGGAGGGACAGGCAGCGTCCAGGGCTCCCACACAACTGGGAGGAGGGAACTGACGGCATTTGGAGACATTCATGGTGTCACCAAAGGGTGGGACAGAAGGACTTATTAAAGGGCCAGACCTTCAAGGTGCCAGCCAGCGTGCCAGCACGCCTGCCCTGAGCCAGTGCCCTCAACATGCAGTCCTCACAGGCCCCAACACGCCAGACGGACACGTCAGGCTGCCTGGCAGGAGGCGTGACGTGCACTCCAAAGCCTACCCGCCAAGCCTCTCTGGGGAGCTTGACTGTAGATACTTTGCAAACCTGTGATTTTTAACACTTTAATTAACATTTGTTATTTAGAAGCAAGATGCTGTTTAGCAACAGGACCGGGTGGACACTGCTGCACGGGACGCTGAAGGATGAAGAGAAGGGTCACACCATTACTGATGAGCCCAAATGCTCTCACTGTGTTCGTACAACTTGCCCCAAGAGACGCCCGCCTCCTGAGTTAGCAGAAGTAACCATTGCCTCTGCTGCAACCATTCCTCAAACGTTTTTTATTTCAACAACCTGAGTTCCCGAACAAGGAGAGAAAGCCCCACAGGAGTGACAACTTTGCAGAAACCATTCACCCCAGTATACAAACTCCACAGCCCAGCAATACCCACAGGTCATCAGCTCCTCTGCGTTGACTTCCAGACACCCCCATGCTCCCCAGTTCTCAATCACTCACTCCAAACCACTTTCCTGAACCTCTTGAGGGTTCAGTCTCTGCTGACGAAAGGGATGGCTTTCCCAAAAGACAGGTTTTTTTCTTAGACTGGAGTTTTGCTGCCAGTCTTTCCCCTCTATCCTCACTAAGTTTAACTCCCGAGACAGTTTCCAATCCCCATTTAGATAGCTTGACACGCAATACAACTGAATGACAGCCCCAAAATATTTCTGGGGAGGTGGAGAGGATGCAAGGCATTACTGTAGTATCCCATCGCGTAGCTCTGACACATACAAAACTCCTGCTTTCTTCACCACCCTGCAGACCTGCACTGCTCTTTACCGACCATTTTGAAAACTGAGAACAATCCTTTTAAAGTTTCACATCTTTAAGAAGGGGAATAATTTAAACTGCATTCAAGCATCCGAGCTGTTTTATCCATACCTCTTTTCTCAGGATTCAAGGAAACCTGCAGTCTGACAGAAAGAATTTAAATTCCCCAAACTTGAAGCTCAGAAACTTGATTCCAAGCAGGAAACAGCTATTTGGAAACAATGATGTTTCCACCAGCAAATTTTACTGCCAGGCAGCTAGCTGCAACTGCTAACCACCGATGGTACTGATTATCTCTCCACCGATATAAAATATTACCGATGGCAACGCGCTGCCACAGAAGCACGAGCTCTGCAGTAAGTAGCACACAAGCATTTGGAGTGACACCAGAAACACCAGAAAAAATTTCCCCGTGTATGTTCTCTTCTGCCCTGCTTGGATCCTATTTACGAGCAGCCATGTCAACATATAATCTATATTCCTATTCCTTAACCCTTTCATCTCTTTTCCGCTCTCCTTGCCTTATCTACTTACTGTTGTGCATCTCTGCCTGTCACGATCCCATCTTTACTCTCCCTTCTCACCACTGCCATCTCACTATTGCTATTTTTCTTCATGTATTTTATCAAACGACGTGTCCTCCTAATCCACCCCTTTGCAACCTGCCTTCAACCCAAGTGCCACCTTCCAACTAAAATGTGTGATCTTTCAGCTTCTTTCCTACTCATAATACCTCCTTCCCCCACCACAACCCCTTCTGCTGGCCTTCTTCATCCAAGAAGTTCTGTGTTGTAAGTGAAAGCTTACGCTACATGGAAACATGAGCTCACCCACGCTGGATACACACATTTCTGAAAGAAGAATAGCAGATTATAAATGCATTATAAGCATGCAAAGTAAAATTAGACCAGAAGTTAAATTTAATCAAAAAAAGTTAAAGTTAAATTTCAATAAGTTAAATTTAATCAAAATGCTGGGCACTCTACATTGAAGACCACGCTGCCTCTGTTTTGCTTTGCGTAGGCTCCCCAGGCAGGCTGAGCAGCTGTGCGAGTCTGCGGCAGTACCACTCAGGACACGGCACGGCACAAGGCGATGTCCAGGCTTTAACGGCTCCGGCACACTTGGAAGCTCAGGTGTTCAGCCCTGGGTAACTCCTAGACAGATGCAGCAGCGGTGTAATGAGCTGCACGCCCAACTCTCCCAATAAAATGGTGTTGGTGATGCCAGGCTATGGTGATGCCAGCCCGATGCCACGGGAGGCAGCAGCCAGCAAAGGAGCACAGGAATCAGAAGCAAGGTCTTTCGGCAGTGTCTGACCAGCCGCTGTTCAGCGCATAAAACCTGCGCCTATTTAAACCGCCATGTACAAAGGACATGATCCCAAGCCTGGCCAGGTTACACAACACAAGGCAGTGAAGGTGTAAGCGGCACTGAAGTTATTTTCGTATTTCAACCCCAGGCGCTGCCAACAACAGTTCAACCCCTGCAGGCTTAGTTTAAATAAGCCTCAGGCTTGTTCTTCTCCATAGCTCAAAGCATCTCTAGGGAATTTATTATACAAAGAATAAGGCTGCATTGCTGCAGTACCCTTCTTCAGTCCCCAAAACGCCCTGGACTGACAGTGCAGCTCTGCTGTGCTGCAGTCGTGATCCAGAGAGGACAAACCCCCATCGCAGCCTGACTCAGCCGCACGGCTGTGTTCCTACACGGAATACGAACCTCCGCACCTGAACCATGAGATAGAAAACAAACGTAACAAACCAGACCTGGCTTTGAATGTACCGAGCACAGCACATCTCACCTTTGGATGATTCTTTTCCCTTGTACAAAACCCCTTGAACAGTTCTACCTCCAGTTTAAGATCCAGCCTGAAATAGGTAACTGGCTACTTCTGGCCTTTACAGGGATCTCACACAGAAAACACAAACATTGGGCCAAACAAAAACCAGCAATGAGATTGCTCTGCAACCTTGCAAAAGGCACAGAGCACGACAGATTACCGCCAGCCCTCCGAGTGTCAAAGGTCTCCGAGGGCACCATTTATCATTACAGCAGTATTTACAACAGACATCAGTAAACTTTTAAATATTTTATTACATCTTCCTAGGAAGAAAGTTCTATGGCAGAGAACTACACTGGCAAATAGTTACCTCTTTGTATTGACTCCCCTCTCAATTCATCTGCTAAACCCATAGAAGGAAGTGGCTTTAGTGTTTCAGATGGTTTTGGCTTCTACGCTGCTGAGTACAGTTGGATTAGTTTCTGAAATAAAATTGGCTCCCAAATTATTTGAAGCATTTGTACTCAGTGGATGCTGGGAAATGTCATTAGCGTGCCATAATACTTCTGCCTAATGCTCTCCAAAGTCTATGCCAAAAAAAAGTGAAAAACACTGTCTATTTTGATTTTAGCAGCACAGCTTAAGTAACTGTGGTAGCAGATCTAATGTACTGCCCAAAAATTCAAATAAATTAATGGCAGTAACCTTTTAAGTAGAGAGCTTATTTCTTTTGTCTGGAGAACAGACAAAGGAAGGTAATAGCAGATGAAATAAAATATGTATTCATGTTGGGGTCTCGGCTGCAAGTTGGAGTCTCTTCGCCTACCAACTCCCTCGCTACCTGCAGCAGATGAGGGAGTAACACAAACAAACCACAGTTCATCCCCGCCCGCCATTTCAGCAGTTTTGCTAGGTCTCCCAAAATACTGCCATCTTATTGTGTGCAGTTTCTTGCAGCTTTAATTCAACGCATTCCTCACCTCCTCTGGGGCACTCTTCACTTCAGAGTCTTTTGTCTTCTGCTCCCAACTCCCCCGTCTATGTATTAACCGAGTGCTGAGTTTGGAGCTCTTATTTTTCCATCCGCTAATTAATTCCTATCTATGAGCCACCTCCTGCTCCGCTCCAGAAGATGCTGTCTGTAACTCACAAGCCTATTTCTCTAGTGACAAACTTACAAAATTCATTACCAGTCTTCTTATAGCTGTGCCCTACGGTCTGACAGGAGCTCGTGCTGGTGCTCGCAGGGGCTGCCCTCCCCGGGGGACCGCCAAAGCTAGCTGCAACAGCTTCTGACACTGGCCTGGTCCAGGAATTGATGGTGCTCTGCAAGTCCTACAAAGCTATTCAAAACCCTTAAAATTAGTCAGAACATTGAAGCAGGGATCAGCTGATTTTTTTTTTTTTTTTTTAATCTGGAAGATTTTGAACTGCCATGCCTTCCTGCAAAGACAGTAAGCTGGTGCCCAGCCCAGCCACCCTCCAGAGGCAGCAGACATCCCAGAGAACTAAAAATAAGTAAGTAAACAAATGCTGTGAACCCTCCTTAAAAACAAAACAAACCCCCAACAAGATCTCTGCCGAGAGGCTGTGGGTGTACATGCGATGGATGGAGATCAGGTTGGCAACGTTTAGAAGACGGATTAAAAAACAAAACCAAAACAACCTAGAAGAAACCGCTTTCCTGTGGCAAGTCAGACCAACAACATAATGGAATATGTAAGATGTGGTCATCAGTGCTAATTAAAATGGGGTTCTCAGTAGTGGTGACTTTGGGCCAGAGCCTTGCACTTTTCACTGTAGTGGTTTAGCAGCACCGAGCAAAGGTAGGAGCTGCTCGGCCTCCGTCGGTTCCTGCTCTTCCCTCAGCTCTAACAGCAGAGGATTCGGCCTCTGCTTCAGTTCAGTTTTCAAAGCAGTTCTTCAAATTCACCATAAAAACAGACCTACTTCACGGGGATCAGGTGCAGCAATGTGAACCCTTGAGAAAGCCTCTCGCTCCATTAGCAATAGGTTAATACCATCCTTTTTCTGTCATTAAAGCATTGCTCTGCCCCATCGGAGACCTGCTGGGAGATAAAACCCAGCGGCAGTTCCCTCTCCCCGGGACCACAGCCCCAAACACTGGCCACAGCATTTCACATGCTGCCAAGCAGGGGCTGAAGGATGCCTGCTGTGGCTTCCACAGTGTTTAACATTGCCTAATTAGTCTTACTGCTGCAATCCACGTACGTAAAACCAGCCCTGGTTCGCTAAGGCAAGGTTGGTGGTCACAGTCACCCAAAAGCAGTGGTTGTAGCTTCTCCCCTGAGCCTCTCCACGCTTCTTCCACCTTCAGCCTTCAAAAACATCTCTTTGGCTGCACAGTGAAGTGGATTGCAGAACCAACCAGAATTAAAAGTTAACCCTGCACTGAGTCAGGTATGGGGCCCTTCAGTCCTGCATCCCGTCTCCAACAGAGGATGCCAAGGAAGTATTTAAAAACAGACCACACAGGGATGCTTCCCCCAAACACCCTCCCCACCTCCAGAGATTTATGGCTCAGAAAAACCTCTCAGTCATAGATGGGATCTTTGTATTTAATAGTCTTTCATGTATTTTTCTCTCACATAAATTTGTACAGTTGCTTTTTCCACCTATGTGAACACAGGTTAATACAATGAGGAGTTTCACAGCTCTTGCAGAGAAAACCACATTTCCTTGTTGCTCGGAGCCTGCCATCCGTTCGCTGTACCCACTGCCAGCTCAGTCCCCTCATCTGCTTTCACCTAAATACACACCCTGGTACAAGGGACGCAGTACCATGGGGAGTGGATGAAGCACGCAGGGCCAAGAGAACTATCCTGCCCATTGCTGTGTACCGCCTTTCAGTTCATAAAAGCAATCCCCAAACAAGAAGAAAACCCACACTGGGCACTGTGTTAAATAATCAGAGGGCAATAGGCAGTTCTGCTCCAAAGAGGTTACCACCTAATGAGATCAAACAGCTGAGGACTGAAAGGACCACTGAAGGAGTCAAAATGGCTTGTAGAGGTCACACTGGTGGGAGTCAAGGCCATGCCCGAGGTTTTGCCCGCTGACCACCACTCTCTAGGTCATACGATCATTAACTCTGGTGCAAATAGGCAGGTTCAGAAATTCAAGACATTTATGTAAAGGGCCTGCACCACAGCCACTGACATCTGAACCGTGTGCTGTGCCTGAAGCTGGATTTGCAGAAGACCTCACCGACTCTAGAGAACGAGAGCTGCCACGGAAGCAGCGGTACCACCAGCACAGCCTGGCTGCTCTTTGCTTGCTTACCTGAGCTGGTACACTTCAGTGGAAACTTCAAGAAAGAAGGAAAAGAAAAGCTAAAGAATCAAGCTGAGCCTTTCTTTTCATTTACTTACTGGAATTTTTCGAATTTTTCCAACTGAAAAAAATGTTCAGATTTCAGAAACTTTTAACTGTTAAAAAAATAATTTAAAAAAATCACTCAGAAATGAACAGCTAGGTTCATGGGAAATCTTACATCAAGCAGTCCAGAGGACAACATACTTTAATTGGATGTGGGAAACCCTGAACTAATTCTTCCACGATCATTTTACAAAAGAGACTAGCCATCACCCTGAACACCAGGCAACAGAGTCACTCTCGTGTGCTGTCTAAATCAATTCATGCTTAATTTATACTAAAAGTATATGAAAAGTTTCAGCAGAAATCTTTAAAACCACCTTGGAATGCCTTATAGCAACATCCTGTGAGGAGGGAGACGCAACTGCCTGTCTTCATTGTAAATAAGACAAAGATGGGTCTGAACTCCTCTTCCCCTATATTCTCCAGCCACGTAACAGACGGGGACTCCCGCTGTCTTCCTCTCCCACTTTATAACTGGCACTTCAGTCTCCCTGATATTCTAGCTTGAGAGGAAGAAAACAAGGGGTGGGGTGAAGCCACCAAAGTACTCCATTTTAGAAACGTTCCCAGCCCTTTTCCCCCACGCTCCACTTTTATTTTGGTAAAAACTACTTTGGTGAGCTAACTCAAATTCATGCATAGTTGCTTGAGCATTTCAAAATGGCTGAAATAGGAAAAAAAAAAAATATTGAGAGATTCCATGCAAGATTCTTACCTTAACAAACATCAAGGATTTTTTGGAAGACAAAAAAAACCCCAACTGTAAAGACATTATCACTCTTCCCTCAAAGTTTTGATCTGGGATTTCACAACTAAGAAATATGGGGTGAGGCACACGCATTAAGCATTGATTCTCCTGTCAAAGGTTTGAAAATTATTATTCAAGGGTAACCGACGTGTCGGAAAAATTTAGCTGGCCTAGAATTCAGCTGGACAATACTAAACTTTTATGAAAAATGAACATACTTACTGCTATTTAAAAAGTCTTCTCTGAATCTTTATTCATATGGCTAAAATAAAAATTTTAAAACATTTGGTTTCTAAGACTGACTTTCCGATCACTATATATACCACTGGTCGTAGAGTCCTCAATGGGAGAGGAGCTGGTCAGATGTCTTGGGTAAGCTGTGAAGCACCATTCTGCTAGCTCGGATTTAACAGAAAGCTGGAGGAACTACAAAACACAACAGGAGGATGGGCAGAGGCAACTCTCAGGGCTCAGCTCCTCAGGGATGCACATTTGGAGAGAGCGGGAGAAGAGAGGGCGGCCTTTCCGCTTACCAAGGACCTACAGACATCAGCAAACCCTTTGTGTAAGAACCCATGATGCCTCTCAACCCGACTGACCGAACAGAACCAAGCAAATGAGACAACGTATTTTCCTAAGCAAGAAAGAGGAAAATAGCACATCCACCTCACTTGCTAGCAATGTATTGACACTGTGAGCTCCCCATCAAAATTACAGTCTTTTAACACATACAGTCATGAAGAGATGCTGGTGTTCAGGGACTGGAGACATTTCAGTGCTGGTCATCAAAACCTCGAATCACAGAAGACAGGTTGGCAGGGACCTCCAGAGATCTCTGGTCCAGCCTTCTGCTCCAAGCAGGGCTAACCCCAGAGTCAGGTCATGTTGCTCAAGGCCTTGCCCAGTCAGCTTCAGAAAATCCTCAAGGATGGAGATCCCACCACCTCCCTGGGCCCTGCCCCAGAGCACAAACACCCTCCTCGTGAAGAATTTTCCCCACATCCAGCTGGACTCTCCCTTGGTGCAGGCTGTGCCGGCTGGCTCTCACCCCTTCGCTGGGCACTCCTGACGAGAGCCTGGCTCCAGCTCCTCTGCTAACCCGCCATGGAGGACAGTGGTTAGATCCCTCCTCAGCCTTCTTGTCCCCAGACTAAAAACCACTCAGTTCTGCCAGCCTCTCCTATGTCATGCGTCCTTCCAGATTTTCCTCCATTTTTCCTGCCTAAAGAGTTTGTGTTTATTCCCTGCAGCACTCCAGTCATGGAAGCTATCTCACTGTATCTCCATAAACTCTACTACTTTCTTAATTGTCCCTTAATTGCTTCGCAGGCTACAGGTGTCAGTCCACGAGCATGGGGCAAGCACACATTCACAGGAGGAGCCTCTCTCAGCCCCTGTGCCAGAGCCAGGACCCCGAACAGACACAGCACAGCAGTTCAGGCAAACCACAACCACAGAGAGACCAACATGGCAGAGACACACAGAAGAGGACTATGCTAAGGAGGGATTTGACAGGTATGCCAGTGACCAAGTAATGAGAGATTACTTCTTCGAACAAATACAACATCCTCAGGTGGGACTGAGTTGTGACTGAGGAGATAAAAAGCTCCTCATTTCCACGCAGGACACAATTTCTGCTTTCAACTCTCTGTGCAGGACTCAGATTAGGCTTCAGCTCAGCAAATCTCTTGGGCAGCAAGTGAGCTTCTCCTGCATCTCCTGCTCTTAGGAGGAGTGGCAGAAAATGCATAGGGAAATGACAGTACAAGCCACCCTCCTCCCTCAGCACAGGTTAGAAAAAAGACGACACATTAAAAAGCACAGGGCTCTGTTCTTCCCAGTGCACCTTTGGTGGGGCACTAGCAGCATTGCCTGGTCCCTTCCTCCTTTCAACTCACACAGCCTACCAGCTCCCTACTCTCTCAGAGCTCACAATTTACCATCTGTCCTTAATCTTCTCTTTGTACTACCAACACACGGTAACTGCAACATCTTTTTATGCAACAATCGATAAGGCAGATAAGAACAAACAAGGAAATAGTGAGCAGGACATAGCCAAAAGTCACGGTACATCCTGCAGTGCTTCCTGTAATCTACCAGCAGAAACTACAAAAAACCCCAAACACTTCTTTTGTCTGGAGCTTCACAGCCGTGTGAAAATAAACATATGGAAAAAATGAAAATGCAATTCAAAAATACAGAAAAGAATGTAAAACTTACCAGGCTCTAACTTGATTATTTTTACAGCAGCCAGTTCTCCTGTATGAAGATTTCTAGCCTGAAATAAGAGAGTTAAGACATATTTAATTACACTGCAAAGGCATCTCACACAGTCTTACAAACTGTGAACAGATATGTGTTACAAATATGGCACAATGCAATGAGCTGAGAGCAACCTGGGTGAGGATTACCTGGTTTTGGTATTAGCACAGCATCAACCTAGTTGGAGTTGTGAAGTATTACCGGCAGTTCCTTTCGAGACTTTAAAAAACCCCAGCTATCCGCCAGCAAATGAGAGTTCACGCCTCTCAAACACCATTTTTAAGGGTTGTTGAAACTGAGAAGTTTCTGCCATCCGTGCTCGCTGGGGTGGTACAAAAGCACTGTGCTGCAACACAGACTGTCAGGGCATGGAGCGTGCAGTGCTCAGCCACCCATTTCGTGGTGCTAAACCTCAGCGTGCTCGGAAAGTGGAACTGATAGATGGAGGGGAAGATGGAGCACGACCGAGTCACAGCTCCCTGCGAACAACTTAACTCTGAAAACAAACTTCCAGCAGACCCTGACAGAGGCGAGCGATCCCCACCACCCTCGAGAAGACGACAGGGTAGGGAGCTCCAATTAAGCCTTTACAGAACTGCCCTCTCCAGGTTCACTGTAAACTTCACACTGAGAATTCAGTGCCGGAGGAAAATGTTACAGGAACCTCAGATATAGAAAGCTTTAAGAGGGGATTTCATTAACACTTTTAACTCTAGTAAAATGAGCTCTAAATCACTCGGGCACCGTCACCAGAGCTAAACTATATTATTTTTGACACACAACTTGATCCAATTAGGCACTGTGGCATTCCCCTTTTGCTGATCATCCAAAAGTTACAGGAGTCTAAACCCAACGGTTTCATTCTTACCCTACCAAACATGCAGAGTCTTCTGAACATACGAAATCTGGTGAAGAGGTAGATTATAGAAAATCGAAGGAAAACCGGGTTAGGAGAAATGGATTTGGGCAGTTACTTAAGATGAGGACACAAAGCAAATTTGTCCCTGTGGACTGAACTGAAGGAAGCCACTACAGAACAAAACACTCTTCTCTTGTGTATGGACAAGAAGAAGTCTTAATTTAACAACAGGTAAAGCAAGAACTTGAAAGATGAACCCCTCAGTTTTGTCAACACTTAGTCAAGCTTCCAAATTGGGAAAGGCTTTCCAGCCAGGGGAATAAACCCACAACCAACAAGAACTGGCCTTTCAAAGTCCTGTAGTGCTCAGCCAAGAGATGGGTGTCAAAATGCATGCCAAGGACACAAATATGACTCAACCGAAGTCAAAGAGAACGTGAACAACTGTACAACAGAACCAAACATCTGAAGCCAACAGACCAAATCACTGAACACAGGAACAGATAGTTATCTGCTAACCACAAAGGAAACCTTTACCACTTCTTAAAAGTACCTTCCTACCGGAGGTGTTTTTAGACCACAACAAAATCATTGGTACCCTTCAACATCCAGAAAGAGCATGCATCCAAGCATGGACAAAGGACTGGGACTTCTCTGGTACTGTTACACCTAACAATACCATTATGAAACACAGATGTTCCCGTAAGAGACCAAGCACACGCTCTGTCTTGGTGAAGCCAGGGAACCTCCGCTATCCATGCTTCTATCCACAAGCAGCTAAGCTGTTCACATAAAGGAGACTGCACGGTTTCCAGAAGATCAGCTTCATTTCTGAAGTACAAAAAAGATCATATTCCTTACAGATATTCCTTTTCCATATAAGCAATAACTGCCACTGCTACTGTTACGCTGAAGCCTGAAGGAATGGATGTAGTCTGCCAAAGGTCTTTGGTACGCAGACTGCTTGGCAGGGGCTCGAAGGTTCAGGACAGAGGAGATGACTGCAATTACTGGCTCTCAGCTCTCACACATGATAGGCCATAGAGCTTCACCAAATTGTGTCCCGCCGCTATCCAATACTACCATTAAATTTTCGCATATAATCTATAGCCTGGACGTGGACTGTTTCGGGTTTCAACCATAGAACTTTGTCTGCTGGAACGGAAAGCTCTCCAACGGGTTGGTATTTATGAACTAAACACATTAAGTTATCTGAGCCACTTGCCCTAAGACCGGTTTTCTGGTCCTACAGTTTAATCTTCCAACCGAACACATTCTTGAGTTGATGACACCAGGACCACACATGCTACTTAACTCCTATTGTGCCAGCAGCAAGGGCAAAAATGCTGAGTATTCCCTGATACTCAACGTCCTTTTTTGCATGCTCACAGATACAGGAGCTGTATTAGATCTTCAGCCTAGACAGTCGTATTGCAAGCATGCAGCAAATTACCCAAACTGCTTCCCAAGAGACGTCACCTGCCCACAAAATCGACTGATGGCTTTTGTTCTTTCATCTTGGATTGCACCAGCTTTACAGGGGCACACACATCTCTCTCTGCTGTCACTCTTGGTTTTTTTAAGCTTTTCTCTTCCATACCTTTCTGTCAGCTGAAAACTTGATCAATAATTAATTACTGTTATCTTGCACATCATTAAAAATGGAAGGCGGCCAGGGCTAAAAACTGGTTCTCCACGGTACACACCTAGATATGAAAACTGTCAAATAAGGATTCCTCAAATCATTTTGAGAGATGTTAGTTAAAGAAATTCTCAACTCATTTCCTATGGGTGACTACAGTTTGCATCGTTCTACTTTTTGAAAAAGGACTGCATAGTATCAAGGAAGTCACAGACAGGAATGCACTACATCAACATTGCTGGCTTTGTGAATCAAACCTGAAATTTTACTACAAATGATATTTGACAAAAATGTAAGTTCTCCATAATCTGCCTGATGTGAATAATTAATGATCTATTTGTGTTATTGATATACTTCTTCACTGGAGGTGGGGGAATTGAAGTAAAGCTAAGAAATTATAGTTCTCCTAGTCATCTTACTTACCTTTTTAAAGCCTGACAGCAAAATATCTGCCTCCTTCCCATCCCCTGAAATTTCCTCAGTATTTCAAGTCTTAATTCAAAATTAGCTGAAACCAACCAGAGGCCAGGGAAGCTCTTCTCCCCTGCATGTCAAGTAATCCAGACCTGCCAATTAACAAGTATAGCTGCTGTTCCGTATCTCATGAGCTATTATTGACACAGCAAGTTATCATTTATATGCATTTATCACATAAAGATGACATATATATCATGAACTTTGATGATCTCTTCTGAATTCCAATATTTCTAATATTTCAGTGTAATGGAAGACAAAACCTGTTAGGTTTCTTATTGTCTTTAATTTTGCTGGCCTTGATTCCTTCAATATGTAAGGAAGTCTCCTAAGAACTCATCTTGACCCTGAAGGCTAAAAGACTAAAGCTGAGTCCACACGCCCACCAGCAACGTGGTCCAGTTCCCACGTGACAGAAGTGGAGCCCAACTTCCCCAACAGATCAGGGGACTTGCTGCAAGACTTTCCCCAAGAGAAAGACAGAGCTTTTGCTAGCTGTTAGTATTGATCTTAATTTTATTTAATGAGACTCAAAACTGAAAATTATGTTCTACATTACTCAGAATGAAAATTAAAACTATAGGATTTTGGCAGAAGGATTGCAAAGCTCCAACAGAAAACTTGACCTACACAAGAATGGGTCCAGAACAAGGGTATATTTGAATGAGGTGAGCCACACAGTCAAATTTATTTTCCTCAGTGTCATCTACAGAGTATATTTACTGGGAAAGAAGAGCTAGGTAATAGTCTTTTAGTCACCTCTTCTTCAGCTGTCCTACAGCCTGCTATAGGATGAGTGACAGCACCCCACTGAGCACAGCTCTTCCAGAATATTTTAGCAGCTAAATACTAATACTACAGAACATCACACAGAGTCTGTGTTCAAAATAAAACAAAACACAAGTACACCTTTTTCTGAATATCCCATCGCATAGTCGTAGCAACCTAGGGGATTACTTGTCACTAGTTTAACGTGACAGCACAATGATCATTACACTTTTTTCCCCAGCGTTATTTCAGCACCAGCCAACACAACCCAGATTCCCTCAAGCATACACACAGCTGTACCAGAGCAGATTAAAGGTTCCTTTATTCCTTTAAACCCATGGTCCTGTCTCAAACAGCAGATGCTTCAGAAATTGGTTAAGAGCTGAGCAAGCAAATGGTGACACTTTCCTGATGCACTCCCCCAGCAACTGAATCGGGATCCACGGTGCCTTCTGCGACAAGGACTAGCTGCAGACAGAGCGTTAGGCTGTCAATCCAGGAGCAACACACGTTCTTCCAACCTAGGTACAACATCAGTGGCATGTCCCAACACCGCGCTTAAAAATGAGAGGTGGACTATTAGCAGGACTGGGGTTTTGGGAAGTTGGGAGAGTTTTATGATATTACACACAAAAAAATCATCGGGTTTTCCCAATGAGACTTAACGTTCTTCTCAGAACTGCATCAAAAAGCTGTCATGGGACAGTGGAACCCAACGTGACACCCGTGGCAATCCCTGTGTACGATGCTTTCCACCGCACACCCAAACAATGCACACGAGAAAACACATTTTGGGTAGGACACTTTCTGTAGCTAATGACCAGAAATAACACAGAAAACTGGTTTCAGAACCGGTTATGCGCTCTGCAGTTTTGTTTTATTTATTTTTAAGAGCGCAAGCCAGACAATTCCACCCCAGGGAGTCCACAGTACTAAGCTGTGTGAGATGGACAAGAACTGGAGAATCATTTCACTTGGACATCTGAATGCAAGTTTATGTGCTCAGTCTCCTTGTCCAGCCACCTTCTCCTTCAACACTGAGGAAGAGAAGGGGAAGATGCAGACAGCAATATCACTCTCACAGCCTCCAAATTAGTATTTTCAATTTCCATGGTGAAATCCCCTCCTCGCCCCAACATAGTTGTCTGATCTCCAGCCTTGGATCAACACCCCAATTCACCAGAAGAGCCGTTTGTTTGACCGTGTCTTCATTTAATCTAATCATAATTGCAGCTCCTGTGGCAACCCTGCCATGCATCCCCATCTTATTCATTCCTTGCCAAGCTTCACTCATCAGTGACCATGACATTGTGCTGTCTCAAGTGCTGCCTGCTTCTCCTCAGTTACTGCATATACCTTCAAAAGGTACCCTGACCTCCCGCCCAGTGACTGAAATAGAAGTTTCTCATCCGCTCTGTAGTTTCTGACCTCTTACACTTTATAACTCTTAACCTGCTCTATGCGGTTTTGAAATTCCCATTATGCTGCATCGTTCTTTTCATATCTCACAGCATCAAACAGACCCTTGAATTCACCTACCTAGGTCTCTGAATTCACATCTACCACTACCTAGAGCTCTCAGCCAACTAAGGTGGCCGAAAGAAATGTCTCTCACCTGGGCTGCTCTAAATCCATGAAAACAGACTCCTTTCTTACATGCAGGAAGCACAGTAAGTATTTTAGTTGTGATTAAAAAAAGAGCATCCAAAACATTACAGGCATCAGGGGCATAAAAAAGAGCAGGATACCTGAACAAACCAAGACTACTGCATATATGTACCAGAAGGCAGGAGGACAGAGACCTTGAAAAAGAAGATAGGGTCCTGAAGATGCCACCACAATCAGCCCATCTGCGGAGCAAAACTTCAGCAAGCAACTGCCACAGCTTGGCACAACCACCAGACCTTTCAGCAGCACTTCAGCCATGAGCTTTTCTGCACGAGGATTTGGGTTTCACTACTTGGTGTAGTATCCCTCTCCCATACAATACAGATGCTGCCATGAACATGCCACATTCTTGTATGCAAACCCATTTCAACTTTTTTATCCTACGCTCAAACTGATCACATGTAGAGATGAGACATTTCTACAAAGGAAGAACTTATTTCTCAAGATGAAACCCGTGATTCCTCCCTGCTGTTCCCAGCACACAAGGAGAAGCCCTCAAGAGCAACTCCAGGATCCTGAGGTCCCGCACCTCAACAGAGAGACCTGCCATGAAGGACAGCAAGTCCTCAGGGGGCCTCGGTAACTCTAACACAACAGTAACTTTGGGGGGGTTCATCATTTGCTTGGGGTTTTTTGTGAACACACAAACATCCATAAAAATCAGTACCCAAGATGCAATATTAAGAAATCTGACAGGAACTGCCAGACTGGATTAGGTTTCTGATCTGCTGGTTTACCCTTTATCCCTCAAATAAGCAGCAACTGATGTGTTAGAGAAGAATTCGATCTTGGTGGATGGCAACCTGCTGGTCTGTAACAGAATTTGAATTATGTCCCAATGCAGAAGCTCAAATAAGCATTCCTAGTGTTTATCATAATTAACTATACAATTTTGCTTACTCTTTATGATTTACATAAATAAGTCTGTCGGTTTTAAAAAATGCTCTGCAAATAGAGCTGAAAAACTATTAGGCAGCTAAAGCAAAGAACAGCAACGCTGGATATTAATGAACAGAAAGGAGAGGCTTGTACTTCTGAAACACCATCTCTTTACCGGCGGAGTTTAACACCCAGACTGTAGAGCTGGGTATTCATTAAAAGTCAATACATAACCGGAAAGCTTCTCAGAAAACCCAGCTTAAAAGCAATAAGAGTTAATCCCCACTGTGTAAGCCTAGAATTGCTATCCTTCAGAAGGATACCGCAACCTTTTGCACTCCCGTACAACATTAGGAAAGCACTGTTGTAAAAGAGATCAAACTCTCTGAAAGCGCTGAGAAAACAAATCCTTGAAAATTTGCAGGTGAAGGTTAACCCAAGCAGAGAGGCCAGTTCTGATGGCTCACCGCTGAAAACGATCTCCTGAAACGCTCACCCGAGCAGCACCCTGCAAAGAGAGCAAAAGGGTTTTTTCCTGCATTCCCCTGTATCTTACCTTCTCATGGATACATGTACCAAACCCACACAGGTGCAATTACTGCAGAGTTTTGTGGGGTTTTTTCTTTTCTTTTATAGAAAACAAAACAAGAAAAACGTTCCCAAAACTCCCCACATCCCCATCCTGAGAAAACCTAAACAGCGTACTGGACTGAATAAAGGCCCCCCTGCTCAGTGCTGAGAGCATCTCTGTAACAGATGCTGAACACATTTTTCTTCTTCATGCAGGAAGGTCAATGGATGGATTAAAAACGTAGAAGGAGGAACAAAAGAGGATAGCTTACAAAAAAAAAAAAGTGGGACTCTGTCACACATGAGTGCAAATCTTACTGAATGGGCTGAGATTTGTGCCAGACAGGAACAACTGCCTCTCCCACCCTGAGTCCTCACAACGCTCCGCTCACCACCCAAGGTGTGCCAGGGCAGCTCACATGTGAAGCAGATGTCCAGCTAGTCTTTGCTGCTGCAAAAAGACACCTAACAGCAATTTCTAATTTTCAGGGCTCTTGCTCTTTTAGGAGGCAGAAACACCCGGAGGCAATTGTTCACTCCGCAACCTTCCAGCTGGATTTCCCAGATGGAGAGCAGTACCAGGCTCCTTTATAGCGAAGGGCACAGAGGCTTTCAGAAACCATTTCCCTAACAGAGACTTTACAGATGCAATACACTAAGAGAGAACCATCTCTTACAACCATCGCTGTTACTACTTTTCGGGATAAACCAAAAATAAAGATTCACACGCTAACTTTACTTTTTATATGTATTTCTGAATTTCTTGTGTCAGCTACTTTATACTGCAACGGCACTACTAAGAGAGCCGTTGCTCTGGATATCAGAGCTGAATACTGTACAAAGACAAATATTGATTTTGTGGGTGCTCTCCAGATGGACATTGCCACTCCTCGCCCTTCAGACGAGGAACACGCGTCAGTACAAAGCAGGAGGCAAACTTCACAGCTGTCACTCCCTATTTCCACATTCACAGCACTTGCAGTTTCCCTTACTGAAGGAGCAGAACCCAGAATGCACAAAAGTGCCAGAGTTTAAATAAATTCTACATTAAAACGTACCAGGGTTTAAATAAATTCTACATTAAAACCTGAAACCCAGTGCAGTAAGATCTGCGACTGGCACTCCTAAGCACAGCTATAATGCAAATAAGGCTTAAATGTATTTACTTTTACTGGTGAAATTTAGATAGTATATCTCTTGCCGAGAAAACTGGGAGGAGGGGAACCTACCTTTCACTCACAGACTTCAGATGCTTTCTTACTCAAGGCCAATTAACTCAAGCAATAAGTGATTAAAAGCTCATTAATGATGTTAGGCCAACTCCTTTTATTCCAGCACAGAAAACCTGACGAAGGATTTGTATAAGCGAAGTGGCTTTACAGTTCTGCTACAGATCTCGGTGGCCACTAAAACATTTAATTCTCATTCCTAGCAATAACTACTGAAGGACAAAGACCTACGGCAATAAGGATAACAATAATAACAAAGCAAAGATCAATGCACATCTTCACAGCATTTATTTAGGGAAAAAAAACAAAAGAAGTCAGCAATATGCTTCCAAGTAGAGGTTGGTTATTCTCCTATGAAATTTTCTTGGCAGGTCATCATTTGCAAAATATTTGGCATGATCCTTCCAAAAATTGAAAAGTTCAGGCTATAAACAGACCCTGACCACAAAAGTACTATTTAGCAACTAATGCAACACAAAAGATACAAACAAATACCACATGAGGAAAAAAAAAAAAAAAAGAGCCCAATTTTGACTCAGTTGGAGCAGACCGCTGGCAAGAACCAAAACAAAAAAGTACCTTTTCAGGTTACAACTATGTGCATTAGATCGTTTGAAAGGCTACTAGAAATAGCTCACTTTCTTGAGGAATAATAGACATTTTTTAACGTAAGATCACACAAATCAAAGAATGCCCATGAAGCTGCTAGTATACTTAAAACTGAGCAGATATCTAACAGCTTTACTGGCCAGGGTATAAAATAGGGGAAAGAAAGAAAAAAGAAAAAAAAGATACCTTCAAACATACTATTAAACTACAAACTGAGATGGATTTTAAAAAGGTTTATTCACTAGAAGATGGGAAGAATAAATGTAAAACAATTTTATTTTATTCCTATGTTGAATGTATAGACCACGACACAGGAAAAACCCCACAGTATTATGGAGTACGAATTCAAGTAACATTAAAAGATTATACATTTTATCAGCTGCAGGGGAATTTATTTATTCGTTAGAGATGAAAGAACTAAGAGATGCATCAACCAAAATATTTGAAGCAAAGCATCTATGTCTCTCCTTTCGACTGAAAAGAAAAATCAGTGAGTCGATCAGGCACAGCCCTCAGTCTCCCAACATCCACCAAGTCAAGACAGCACCATTAACCCCACCCCACGCATAAGGAACTCACATGGTAGGCACCAACATTTTTTTATTTCAGGGAAGCTATGACGAACTTGTGATTATTTGTACATAACAAGGATAGAACCACTAAGCAGTAGGTCATAGTCATGCAGGAAAGCCATGGCTGGGGTCCAAAGCACTGGACTGTGCTTTCCCATCATAACAAGGAATCTGGCTTTCTAGGCAGGGCGGAAAAAGAAGTTTCTGAAGGAAAAGGCAATGGCTTGCCTTTTTTTTTTTTTTTTAAACTAAGCCACTCATGCTGCATTAAAGAATTTTAAGACCATCATTTTACTTTTTTGACACCAAAGGAATTTTTTTACTGCTTTGCACTGTAACCGTGAGCTAATACACAGCAAGATGTGTCTCTTCAGAAGGGAGAACTGAGGAACCGCTGTTGGCATTCTAAAGCGGAGAAGAAACTGCAATTCAGAGATTGCAACTCTTATACCATCACTATCTGCATGCAACTTCCTAAAACACCAGAAATACTTTTGGACATACTTCCAGATTAGTCAGAACAAAATATCCAAATGTATGGATTTTGCTGGGGTTTTTGTTTGTTTTATTGAAGCTATTTTGCCTAGAACTGCAGTACTTCATGCTGCAACTGAGCCGTGCGTGCAAGCTCGTTTTTAACTAGAGAGTGTTTGGGCAAATCCCTCCAGCTTTTCACGTCACACGCAGGCTCTTCTGCAGCACCAAGCCTTCCAAACACAGGGTACATATCGACTCCTTTTCCTTACTGTAATTTATTTGAGAGAATCTAGAGAGGTGCAGGTGAAAAATGTAGATTTAAGTAGAAAAATCTAACTTCAACAAAGCTGTTCAGTAACTGCCTCCTTAAATTTCACTTCCTCAGAGATGGACTAACAGTTACAAAACTAAAAGGACAAACCATAAAGTTGTCTTCATAAAGAAAATAGGGCTGGGCGTTTTGTTCTTTGGTGGTGGTGGTGTTAAATAAAACAGCGACCAGAATAGAAAGAAAGAATAAAAAAGCAGCTGTGTAAATCGAAGACGTTAAAAGAAAATTAGTTTAAAATAGGAGCAGTGAGATTCTTCTTCTGCCCTAAGATTAAGCTTTGGTTTGCACCTGTACTATATCAATTGTCACCTTCTTGGGGTGGAAGATGGGCAAGACATAACAATTTCCTCTCATTTTATAACAATTTCCTCTCAATGTCATTTGTGTACATGTGTATACATACTACAGTGTGCTTGCTGCTTTCTGACTACTGGGACAGTACCACTGTTCCGTTGTTTCTACTAGAATGAAACCCAACATTTATTTACAATCTTAATTTTATATCTTATAATGATGAAATAGTGGTCAGTCATATTTCTAATTCAGTAGGCAATTCAAAACCACAGCCTGGAATTCTGTTGAAATAAACAGAAATTACATTTTTAGTAAGTTTTTTAATGAGGAAAATTAGAACTTTTAAATGTGCTAGATACGTGAGAAAGGTTAAGTGTAAAGTATGCTTTGCACTTACGCTGATTAAGAGAGGAAATATGCCGCCATTTCATCACAGATGATATCTTTCACGACTTTACAGCTATCTTATCCTCTCACATCTTATTTTCAGCCAGAATGGAGGAGAGAAAAGAAAGTTTTTTGATTTTTCTTTTTTTGTTTTCTCAGTTTTGACTGATCCACTCATTTAAATGATGTAACTTGAAAAGAAGAAACAAATTTTTTCTACAGGTTAGTCTACAGATGTCAAACACCGGTTTCACTTCAGTAGTCTGGTTTCAAGCACTTGGCCAGTGACTTCCTCGCTTCACTGGTTCAACTTTCTTTAAAATATGGACCAAAAATATGCTGCTCAAATAATATGCATGCTACAGAAATTATAACATAAATAATCAGGCCTAATTTGCTGTAAACTGGAATTTTAAAGAAATTAAAAATTTCTTTTCAATTTTACCATACTAGAGGACATCTTCCACCTTGCCTTGTTCCTCTCTGCCTGCCTGTCCTCCTCCTTTTGAATTCCACCCCTACGGAAGCTAACTTTGCTGCCCAAGTCAGCACAGCCAGTCCGTACTCGAGACATCCCAGTGCAGGATTTAGACAAACCTCAACACACAGAATGAGAAAAAAGAAAAATTCATCTTCATGTACCCTAAACAGGCGGTCGGTCGTGACTGGTGAAGTGATGGCAGATACAAAACGTTCTCAACATCTTCCCACCCATCCTCTTAACTCCCTCTGTCCCCAGTTTGATATTGTGAGCCAAATTTAAAAACAGACTCTCTAGACAGGAACTGCTTGGCAAAGTTTTAAAGGCACCGTGTTAATCAAAACATCAGTCATGCCTCTTCACAATTAACCAAGAAGCAGAGGATTGGAACTCAAACAGTGCTTTAAACGCAGACATGCCTGACACAAAACGAAAGAACATTATCAGAAACTGCTTATCCTGTCCAATTACTGACCCAGATTGGTGAAGGCAATTCTGACTATGCAGATACACTCCATCCAGCCTCAGAAACCCTCAGCCCTCGTGAGCTGCTAACGCTACAAAAGCGATGTCCACGTAGCTGAGCGTAGTTCAGTTGCCTCTCCCCTGCAATGGAAATAGTCCTCTTAAGGCAGGGGGCATTTAAAATGGCAATGCTTCTTTCACAAAACCAGTCTTAAATGAAAAGGGATCTCAGCTGTTTAAGAGAATCTATCATGATATTTAAATTAACAACCTCCCTCTGACAGACAATACAACTGTGAATACCTGCAAGTGATACGTCAAATATTCTCCCTTACCCCACCGTAGACCAAGTGCATCAGAAGAAAAATTTCAGCTGCTGCTGTTTTCAAACCCGTTGTAAATACAGCACAAATACCTGAAGCTCTTAGTCACGGGAGAGCAATGAACACTCATCAGGCATTGCTTCCTGTCAAATTTGAATTCTTTAAGTTTTATCAAGACAAAGTACATCTATAAAAGATGGCATGGCCGCACCTTTATTCTTTCTACCTACCGTGTTTACCTTTCCGTGCCTGTGCAACGGACTTTACCACTTCTCTTCCCTCAAGATTAATGACTAAATTTCCCAAACATCTTTGGGAGTCTAATGATTATAATTCAACTATTACCTTGCATGTCTGTACATTAAACAGCAAGTTAAGGCAAACGCAACACAATTCTATATTGCTCCAATAGCAACGATCAGCAACAGCCATACACACAGCTGGGAAGAGAACAAGAATACAGCTTCTTGGGGTGGACCATCACATTAAACGTACGAAGAAATGAAGCCTTTGATGCTGCACAGGAAAGAGCTACACAAAGAAAGCTCAAGAACGACTTCTTACCAGTAAGCCAACAGAGTCCCCCTGCAATGACCTCTTCACTCTCTGAAGATAAACAGCACCTGCCTTTCTGGAATGTCTCAAAATTCACATTTCAACAGGCTACAAATCCAGCTGTTCACACTAACCTGACAATATGTTTCATTCAGCTTTCTGGAAACGTCCAGCCAAATCTTCCTCATCTCTATGAAAACATGAACCTTCTATACACTATATTCATGCGGAAGACACAAAAATAGACTTGGGAGAAGAGTAATTCCAACATACCAAAATATCAAACATGGCATTAAAGATGCCGTTTTGAGGGATCAGTTCAGTAAATGCAGCAGTTCTGGCCACCAGGACTGCGGGTCAGCTCAAAGCTCCGAGGGATATCCCTGACTGCATCTTGCACGATCTTTTTACTATCTTCAGGAGCAGAGAAGTCAGGAGAAACCCGTATAGCAACCCACAGGATAACAGACTAGGGAGAAGTACTGGAAGAGGCTAAGGCTTTCGAACAAAAGCCTTGGCACTTCTTATTCTCCCTCTGCTGCAACAAATTTCAGAATTTTTACTGCCTGCTCTTCATGTACTGACCGGTGCCTGCTCAAACCATATCTTAGCGTCCCGCAGTCTCAAAAGTGAGCAGCTTCGCGAGATCTGCGATGCTAAATGCACTAGTCCCATAATCTGACTACCTCTTGACACAGCGGAGAGGAACATGCTGTCCTGTGTCCGACGGAGGCAGGTCTGGGTCTCAAAATGATGCCAATAGGCTAAATATTACCCGGCAGATGAAGATACTGATTTTGTGGAGCTGGTTAGGTGGGTACGGAGTTAAAAGCTGTTTCACTCTCTGTGGAGCCCCTCTGCTATTTTGATAAACAGAAGGGACTCCAATTTTTCAGACAAGCCACCCTTGAACAGATTCCCTAAACGAGACAAGGGAAAGGGGGTGGAAGGTGCACGATAAATAACGCTGTATGGTGCTGCCTGTGTAAACACGCTCTCCAGTCTAGCAAGCCACAGCTTGGAGAAAAACGTGGTGGTACATAATACAGAAACCCCTTCGCTATAATTAGACAGATTGAGTTAACCTGTCAGAAAGATTACTCTACTTGGTGAGGCCAAATGGGAAGTTCAGATAAGTGATCTTCTGCAATACCTCTTCCATAGGTACACTCTGCAAGGAGATTCGGGCAAGGCCTGGTGGAATAAATTGCCTTTTGCTATTTTTCAACTACTGTCAGCGTCAGGTTGGCCTTATTTACCTACTCCCATTAAAAGCAAGGTAGCATCTGGTTTTATAGATCACAAATGCAAAATCTTGAACAAAATACCCTGCCCTTCTCATTGACTTTTTATGGGAATCCCAGAATGCACTCAGGACCACCAGAACTGCCATAAACCACAAATCAAAGGCTGCTGCGTCCACCAAACCTTGCTGAATGCTCTAACTGCTAGGAATCCTTCAGAAATCAGGAAAGAACTATTCTAAGTTCTTGAAGAAATATAAAATCTGAAACCCTAACAAAACGGCAAAGTGTGAGAAAGTCTTGGCAATCTAAAATGCAAGGCACTGAGGTTGCCCTGAGTTGATGAACAACTTTTATGAATACGGAGACCTACCCATTTCGCATTGTTCTCAAATGGAATCACCTTGGGTTGATGCTGCCTCTTCATTTCATTCACAGCCATAACCAAGAAGCCAGGTGCCAAACATGAATAAAGGTAGCAAGCATATTTGTTTTTCCAGCTGCAGAGCGGATGGACAGTTGCTGGTGTCAGCGAAATATGCTGGCAAACTGCGTTACGGCCTTGCTGACAGGAAGAGCTATTCTCTCTGACATGGATGATCTGCGTACTTCTACCACGCACCTCTGCTGATGGGAACTAGGAATCACTCAGACACCTCATGCTATAAATCTTGGATGCATTAAGTTATCCAAACACGTTGGCAATGAAAATGACCATTGCATCTTCTGGGGACAAAGATGAAGTAGATACTGGTATGCAAATGTTCTGATCTTTGATCTGTTCTTCCTTCTCAGAGATTTCCTCTCCTGTTGGGGAGGGTGGGTAGTGCGTGTGTTTCAAAGGGGGTGCATGAACTGCACTATTCACTTCCTCTGAATGGATATCTCACGTTGAAATGGAGCTCTGGGGTGCAAGGCAGAAAAGGCACAGCTTATAAAGCACCTCCCGTGTTTGAGACTGGTCTCCAAAAACGTGTGCAACATGCAGGGAACAAAAGAACATGCTCTGGTTAACTCCTTCCTGTGCAAGTCCGCAGGACGCCTCAGCCTCCCTCGCTGATTGTACCACGAATAAATGAGGAACAACATAATCATCTACCCAGCAGAATGTCTCATGAAGGACGAGTACTAGGCAGTAATATCACAACTGAAGACTACATCAGAGACAAGGCTGGTCCCAACAGGACATTAAACTCAACAGAACAGACTCGCAGTTCCTCCTTGGCTTAAGAGACGCTGGGTACAGCCTTGGCACTAGCTGATGGCAGCACACTGAAAAGTTGCTACCACTCTTTCTTTGGCTCCTCTGAGGACCCAACCCAGGAGGACAACTCTCTTTAAAAGAGCTGGAAAAGAAATCAGGCCTTATTTTTAAGATTTCAGAGCCTACCTGCTTTTCAAAGTAAAAGACAGGGAGAAACAGACATAGGGAGAAACACTCTATTCCCACCACATAACCTACCATCAACAGAAAACATGAGCAATAGGAGGTAATACTTAAAGCCAAACAGCTTTGAATGTTCCACAACGAAGATCAAATGCTTAATAAGAAAAAAAAACTTACCAAGATTACAAATGGAAACGCAAGGGCTTCCCCCCAACTCCTGAATATCCTAACAGAGGGTGTCTATAAGCCACTGAGCATCTCGGTGCTCAGCTATATATATCCTACTGACTGCATCCTAAAAGAAAAGTGAGCAATTTCCCAGAAGAGAAACTCCACAGCAACAAGAAGAAACTCAACAGCGCTGGTTCGATGCCATTCTAAACACCCTTCGTATGGAAAAACAAGAGTACGCAGAGTTCAGGCATGGCTACAGCAAACACTGCTAACCAGAAGGCTTTGATCTGGAGAAGAAGAGTGGAATCCCCCGATGTGACAGATGTTTTATGGTAATTTATACGTGTAAGCAACGTATATTCACCAGGGTCAGAAGTGCTGAATCAGGGATGGCCAATCCAACTGGTCTGCAGCTGCCAAAACATATTCGTATAAAGTTGGGAGTATGTCATTAAAAACTGACATAGCCATAACTGTACTCTGGTATTAAAACAAAGCCTTAATACTCCATTCTTAACCTGTTGACTTGAAGTAGTAGAACACTTTAACCGGTAAGTTCTCATGATCTGTGAAATTAGACTGACATTAAGAATTATTTTCAAAACATCAAATACAGGATCTCAACAGCCTTTGAGTGCACCAGGAATTATACTCCGGAGCTCTGAGAATAAAGCACTGACCACACAAGCAGGGCTGAAACTTGACTCAAACTGGACAGAGTCCCACTTTTATGGCAACCTTTAAAAAAAAGACTTTTTTTTTTTTAAACCATATTTGAGCAAAAGAGTCTCTGTCTGCCACGATCCAATTTCATTGCTCACTATTTTCCTGCAGCAGTCATCAGTGGCAAACCAGTACAGGTTTCTTCTAAGTTAATGGTGTAGGAGATTTAAAAAAAAAAACTCCCAAGAGAATAAGAGAGACTGAGCAGGTGACTCAAGAAGGAATGAAATTTCCATGCTATTTAATAAAAATGCATCTCTTGCTTACAGATAGTTTCTGCTACTAATTCGGTACATTTCTCTCCCCCTGTGCTTACTTTTAAAGAAAGCTACTGTAGCACTGTTCACAATCCTGCTTGGAAAAACCAAAACAAGACAGCTTTAGAACTGTTGCACAAGATCATATTTGATCATCGCCTCTCAGTGAGGAGAGACATCCAGCTATTCATCCCGCAAAGGCAGCCTGCAGAGGGTGCTGGGCTGAGCAAATGCATCATCTTTCAGCTCAGCTGCCAAACAAGAGCATTCAAAAAGAGAGTCTACATAAATCATCTCTTTGTTCCCCTTCTCCAAAATCGAAGATTAGTTAAAACTCCGTTTGGGGCACTTGCATTAAAAACCACAAAAAGCCAAGCCCTGTGTAGTTGGGGGAGAAGGAGACAGGGGAGGTAGTAGTGAGTGGAAGTTTTTTGTTCCCCAGTGGAGTCAACAGGCTGAGGGTGAAGGCACTCACACGTGTAGAAGACTTTAAATTCCTTTTCATGTGCAAGGGGTGGTGACCCCACGTCTCTCACCACGACCCAAGGTATTCTTTCCCCTAAATCTCTCCACCAAACCTATTCTGAGTCATTAATAAATAGTCAAATAAAAAATCCATGCAGGAAATCCCAGTAAGAAAGAGCTAAAGTAAATTATCACCCTAATGCAGCGCCTGTTTTCTAAGTCCCCTCAGGACACCAACATCTACAAGTACATATAACCAGATGACTTGATGTTCTGATGCAACCAAGTCCCGCAAGCTAACCAAAACAGGCCAGTCTTACACTATTCCAAGTACTTCCAGAAAATATCATGGACCACAGAACCACGTGCTTACGGAGCTGATGATGTGAACTTGTTATCAAAACTGGCCTTATACAAATTAGACTACAAGGCCCCACTGAAAAGCTGCAGGTTCACTGACAGGTCATGCTGGCACCCATGAAAACTCATCGAGACCTGGGATCTAACCACATGATGGGAGCTTACCTGGGATAGGATCTGACGGACCGCTTCCTAGTGCTGGAGATTAAATTCCATTTACAGTTTCTAGCCGCTTTTTTAATTTTCTGCCCTAAGACACTGGTCAACTGGATGTTTCTGCATTAACCACACACACACAAAGTCTATTTCAGCACGACCATGCAGATACATCAACAAACTTACATCATTTTTAAATACTGCTTTGAGACTTTCATGTATATGACCAAGGAGGGCAAACAGAAATCTTGCCAGGAAAGCCAAATTAAAACCTCACTCTTGTAGACCTCACCTTTGCGGTGTTACGGGATGCGATGCTGAGGATACTAACCATTTGACAGAAAGTGGGGACAAAACCAATATTGTCAGCGTATTATTAAGTTCCAGTGAGTACTCAATCTTCGTTATTACAGCCTCTTTCAGAAGTCAGCAATTTGAGATAGCTCGATACAATGCTTTGAGAGATAAATTATTCCAATGGAGAAGAACTGGCGTAACAGCAATATCCTCTATTAAAAAGAAATAAAAGCTTTCCCAACACAGATGAGACAACTAACGCATTAGGATTGTAATGGAAAGCGTACTTCCAAGACTGGTAGACCCAAACTTGGATCTACTTACACACGCTGTGAATAGATAAGAAAATAGTTTATTTACGGACGGTTTCTCCCCCACACTGAAATGCATTTTGGGGAAAAAAAAAAATATTAAACCAACATCAACAATCCAGTACTTATGAGCAACTCTACAATCAACCATTGTGTGCCATGTGACAGACAAGAGAAAAAAACCCCACCAACACTAAGAAAACACATTTCAGTTTTAAGCTTCCATAGTGGTAATGAAAAGCAAAGTGGGTAGGAGATTTTTAGAAAGGTCTTAAATATTCTTCTGTAACCTAATAGTGAACACAAATATTTGTTTAACCTCTGCCTTCAACATCCAAAAAAGAACTAATTACTCTAAAAGCTACCAAATGCCCCAAGAAGAATTCGAGGCATGAACCACCACCACCGAAAAGCATCTGAGGAAGAAGCAGATCTCCCACAACCAGAAAGGCTGTCTCATTTAGACATCCTAAAAACAACTGTGCTGGCGAGGCTGGTGACTCATTAGTAGTGATGGAGCAGAGAAACCACTTGAAGAGGTGAGAGGAAAATTCCATTTTAATTTAAGAGCGCTCTCTAGCAAGCCTTGCCCGAGCTCTGCAACAGAACAACAATCAGATATTCACCAAGAAATGCATTTTATAAACACTACTGACAGCCCTCAGCAAGCACAAGATGTGCCATCTGTCCTAAAAGGACACTTACCATGGACTAAGGAAAATAAAAGTACAATGTTTATATGTTAAGTCCTTTCAAGAAAAAAGGTTTACCTTAAGTTACTTTTAAAATTAATGCAACATCAATGACTTTAAAAAATAAGTTTGCTTTGCATATTTGTCGTAACAGCCAGTGCCATCTGATTCAGCGTTCCCTTGATACGGTTCCTCCCTGTCACAGGGCTTTATAAAAGCCAAGAGCAAACCAATGACCTAGAAACAAATGTAGGCTCTCGAACTACTTTAAACTCTTTACACTTGTTTTAGACTCATAACAACGTCTAAAAATACTGCCAAAGACTTTGATTTAAATTTGCCAGGTTGCACTATGAGAAGGTTTGGGTTTATTCCTATCTGGAACTGTTTCAGGAATCGAAGGCACATTTTTCATAACCCAAAGAATGGGGTGGGGGGGAGGGTTGTGGGTTTTTTATTTAAAGGGGATATGTTTACATGGCACAGAGCAGAGCCATGCATTCAAATCAGCTCCGGAACCGGAAGCTGTATGACATGTCAGCACAGCTCTCCACTAATTACCAGGATAATGAGAAGCAGAATATTTTTTTTTCCACAAGGAGCAAAGAGATGACACAAAAGTACTTCTCTGCCACACAACTAGTTATTTCTCGCCATGCTGCCCTGTACTATGCAGGCATACCCGAACAAACCAGCTCAAGGTATGCTGAGTTTCAGATTTATGAAACCTGAAATGTCCTTTTAAAGGATTTAGTGCTCGATTCCCTAGCAAAGAAGTTGACTGATCTGTGCACAGCACTCTAGGAGAAAAAAAAAGAAAAAAAAAGAAAAAAGGAAGGTAAATATGCACCATGAAAACTTTTAAAAATAACTCCCAGAGGCCATAAGTAACCGTTTCAAAGAGGTGGTGGGAACAAGATCCATCTATAAAACTTCAATTTGAACATTAGCCCTCCCCCAGCACGAGCAATTACCGCTGCCTTTCATGTGGCAGAGTAACACACCTTTTCTTGTTCGGTTGGTTGTGTCAGGTCTATTTTAAAGACACTCAACAGCATTACAAAGTAAAACATTACAGCCACTCTTCCCATGCAGCTGAAAATGCAGATTGCCAAAGACAGGCCAAAAACTTTAAGGCTTTCTTTATAAGCAACCCAACCCTTAAAGCTGCTGAGCATCCCTGACGTTTGGGGAAGGGGCTCGTATCTCCCAGAGAAGCACACAGCGAAGAACGTGCCATGCCTACGCCTTCTGTTTCCCATGGCCGTGGTTCTGGCGATGTGAGCATCGATACGCACCGTTTCAAGAGCATCTGCTGGATTTGCAGCGCTAACTCTACGGCAAGCCATAACTCCGTCCCAGCTTCTGAAAAGCTTTAATCTGCTTCTGCCTTTTGCGTGCTATTATTAACCTCAGGGATAAACTTGCACCCTTTTAATCAGGTGCTTTAACTGATGCGTTCTGGAAACAGGTACAGCAACTAGGTATCCTCTACCTTCTTTAGCAGTAACGCGGAAAGTATCGCCCGCGTTTGAATGGATGTTCACCCATTCAAACCTCTAAGAAATCAGTGAGGGGCCCGTTAAGGCGGACCCTTCTCCAACGCTGCAAGCAGAAGTCAACCCTTTTAAACCAAAGCGTTAGACGGGGAGGGAAACCTCACGCTTTGCCAGAGGTGCCCCGAGCCCGCAGGTTTTTCAGGAGCCGCTCCGTCCCAGCCGGCCCCTTGACGCCCTCAGCCCGGCCGCGCCGTGAGGAGAAGCCCCGCAGCAGAGCCCGCCGCGGCCCCCCACGCCGCTCACCTTGTAGACATCGCCGTAGGTGCCGCTGCCCACCCGCTGGATCAGCTCGTAGTCCTGCTGCGGGTTCCGCCTCAGGATATCCCCGCTCGGCCGCGCCGCCGGCTCCATCTCCAGCCCCGCGCGGCCCCCGCCGGGGGAAGGGGAGCAGCGGCCGCCTTCCTCCTCGCCCCTCCGGCCGGGGATGCTCCTAGCGCGGCAGCCGGCCCATGGCTCCTGCGGCGGAAAGCGCCTGCTGAGGGGGGCTCCCGGGGCGGGCTCTGGGCCGCGGCTGCCGAGACAAAGGCAGGCAGCCGGCGGTTGCCGCGGCCGTTGGCGGCCCGGCGGCGGGGGCAGCGCCCTCCGCAGCCCGCGGCAGCGCCCGGGGCTCCCCGGGGCAACGGGGAAGCGCCGAACCCGGCGGGCAGCAACCGCCCCGGCCGCTGCGGGGAGGGAGGGAGCGGAGGGAAGGGAAGGGAGGTCCAGTCCCGCCGGCGCTGAGGAGGCGCCGCGGCCCGCCCGCCGCCGGCCGGGGCAGCCGCCAGCCCGCCCGCAGCCAGGCCCGCAGCAAGGCCGGGCCGGCTCCTACCTGCGCGCCCACAGCCCTTTGTCCTGCCGGAGAGGGAGCGCCGCCGCCGCCTCCTCCTCCTCCTCTCGCCGCGGCCCCGCTGCCCGCCGCAGCCCCGGCCCCCACGCACGCACCGCCCGGCCGAGCCGAGCCGGGACGGGTCGGGTCGGGACGGGACGGCAGCGGGCCTCCGCGACGCCGCAGCGCCACGGCGCGGCCGACGGCACCGCCGCGGCCCGGCCCTTCCCTCCCCTTCCCTCCCCTCCCTCCTGCCCGCCTTCCTCCCCCCGCCCCGCGCCGGCCGCGGGCCCGGGCCGCCCCTCGGCCTGAGTAAAACCTGTGTCATGATGGCTGCTGCCGGGGGGCTGCGCCGCCCGCGGCCTTCCGCCGCCCTCCCGGCGGCCCTCAGCCGGCGGCGGCCCGGGCCGGGCCCCAAGGCCGCGCGGCCCGGGCGCCAGGGGCCCCGCGGCTCTGCCCGCCGGGCCGGGCTGAGCGGGGAGGTGGCGCGGGTGCTCCCCGCGGCGGGGTTCGCTGTGCCCGGTGAGGCAGAGCCGGGGTTCCGGTGGCCCTGGCGGGGCCGAAGCCCCACTGCCTGCCCTGGAGGTGCCCACCGTGACCCTCCGCTAGCAGGGGTGAGCCTGGGCCGCCACGTCACGGAGCTCATAGAATCACAGAATGGTTTGGGTCGGAAGGGACCTTTACAGGTCACCAAGTCCAAGCCCCTGCCATGAGCAGGGACATCTTCAACCAGATCAGGTCGCTCAGAGCCCCGTCCAGCCGGACCTGGAATGTTTCCAGGGATGGGGCATCTCCCACCTCGCTGGGCAACCTGGGCCAGCGCCTCACCACCCTCAGCATAAACAATGTCTTCCTTAAATCTAGTCTGAATCTCCCCTCTTTTAGTTTAAAACCATTACCCCTTGGCCTATCCCTACAGGCCCTGCTGAAGTCCGTCCCCATCTTTCTTATGAGCCCCCTTTAAGTCCTGGCAGGCTGCTGTAAGGTCTCCCCGCAGCCTTCTCTTCTCCAGCCTGAACAGCCCCAACTCTCAGCCTGGCCTCACAGCAGAGGTGCTCCAGCCCTCGGATCATTTTTGTGGCCGCCTCTGGACCCGCTCCAACAGCTCCATGTCTTTCCTGTGGAGAGACAAGCGTGGGGGCAGGCATGGATTTTGGCCTGTGCCCCTTGGTTTGAGGCAGGAGGAAAGCTCCCAGCTTGCCTACACCACCTATATATTAGATATATTTATATCCATATGTATGCTTCTGCCAAACACCAGCTTGAGCTTTCCATCTTTGACACCAAAGCTGTTCCTTCGTGTACATCCTGGTAGGGGTTATCACAGCTGCCATGGCAAAACCCCCCTCTGAGCTGAGCGCCGGAGGCTGATCTGCTCCCAGAGAGGCTCAGAGGTGCGAGAGGAGGAGGAGGAAGAGGAGGAGGAGGATGTACCAGCTGGGGGGAACAGGGACGTGGACTGGGCAGGACTCCCTGGGTCATTGAGTCTCATCCTTTGCAATCTGGATTGCAACCTTGCAGCCGCATCACGTAATCCTTTCCGTGGGCTAATCAAGCACCACAGTATTTAGCTTTGTGGGCAGCCGGTGCAATGATAGTCACATGAGAATTAACTCGGCCTTGTTGGGACTTGTCTCCTTGGGCTCCTAAAGTCAAAAAAGCTGCTGTGAAACTGCGAGATGGAAAGTATTCTGTACCTGCCTTTCCCTCTTCGGAGAACAATTGTTTTCAGCAAGGCAGCTGGAATTCTGAGCAAAGCTCACCTATGATCTCTCAAATGAGTGCTAAACAATTTAAGAAATACAAAGGTGGGGATATGGAGTAGAGGAGTGCTGGAATTAGCAGTAGTATCCGCTGCGTGTAAAATCATGAAGGCCTAAAAGGAGGTGTGGTTTTCTAGGCGCAAAAAAATACCACATACTCAATGCAGGAACTACGTTTGCAAAAGTTAGGTAGAAAAAAATTAAATGGATGCCAGATGTACAAGTCTCTTTGGTGTTCAGGACTCTGGATTGGTTATTTAAGAAGAGATTCTGCCTCTTTGGCAGTCAGACAGCCCACGCAGGTCCAATATAGTCTATCGACAAAGTAGCTGGGTATTGATTCTCGGTTTAAAATGGAGTCTGGGTTTTAAGCTTACTCCAGCACATTTAGAAATCCCACGTGCAAGTACCTGAAACAGCGGTGCTGCTTGCATAAGCTTTTCCTTCAAAACACGGGCTCCATAGCATAACTCATTAGGATCGGCGTGTTGCTTTAGGTTAAACTCAAAGACAACGTATGCAGACTCTCGGGAATTGCATAGTGACATTTGATGTTATTGGGGTTTTATTTATGGGCTCGTTGGAAACGGTGTGTGTCAGAAGCAGGCTCCAAATGTAAACTGTCCTGCTTCCAGAGAGACGGGAGCACGGGACTGCTAACTTAGAGAGATTCGCATTTAATTTCCCCTTGTACTCTGAAAGCCTTCTACATCCTGTATGTTCTCTCCAACATAAATACGTAAGTTTTCCTGAACACCCAGCAAATAAAGAAGAAACTATTTACCCTTTAGGGAGCTGTATTTCCTCCAGCAATTTTTAACAAAACAATTACCTCTCCCCCCATAAATTAGCTTCCTGCACTCCCGATAGCAAGCTGTTTGCGTCCTTTTTGTTTTCTCTTCCTCGGCTGAGGGTTCGAACGCCGCTTTTCACTCTACTGGTTTGCTGCTCTTGACAAGCCGTCCGATGACAGCACAGGAAAGGGGCCATTTCATTTTCCAGTAGCAGATGGTGTATTAAGACTTGGCCTCCTAGAACGACTTACAGATCCAAGGGCCGTCTGACGACTGCAATTTAACGCAAAGGCTCCTGTATTGACCACTGTTTTGTTCTTGCGGGGTTAAAGTTTCACTTCCCACCTGGAGGTGTAGTTTCCCGTCCCATATTGCCAGTGGTGAAGAGCGAGCTCTCAGAGCTCGCCCCGTGATCCGAGGGTCTCAGTCCCTGCTGGAAGCACTACTGGAAAGCGTACATAAATAATAGCAGCACCAGGACTCTATTGCCATTGCCATTTCACGACTAGAAAAATGGAGGTAACTGAGTTGTGCAAAGCGTACGGCGCAAGACTTGGCCTGACACTGTACGCTGCCAGGCGTGTACTCTTGAACACGCGCCGACTCCCACTCTGTGTTTTCCACCCTAGACCACGTTGCTTTTCTGGTCAAGCGTGTTAAGGAATGTGCTTTTATGCAGCATCTTTCGTCTGGATGGGTCCCAGCCTTAAAAGGAATGTTAAGTGGTTTTACATAAGGCATTACGTAGGATTAGAGAATGTGATCTGTTTGCATTGTAGTCTTAAGAGGAAGAACAGCCAAGGTTATTTTAATGAGACATCGAGATTCATCTGGTAACAGTAGATGCAAAACTGTAGAAATTTGTAACTGAACAATATAATAAAAGTGGTTTTAAAAGCAGTGGAATGTGCTATGCGTGTGAACGCATGTTCCCTGTCAAATAAGAAACTGAGCTATGAAACAGCAGCATGAAGAAAAAATACTTCAGCCCTAGTTTTTATCAGACCGCTAAAATGTCTTTAATTTTACATAGTCTGACAATCTCACACGGAAGGTGTTCAAAACTATTCTGTGGGATTGCTTCATGTTTGTGGTGTGTTTGAATAATGAAATAGATTACCTGCACGGCAACGCTGAGGCCAAAGACTCAGGAATCAACTCGAGGGCCTGCAGCTTTTCCCGCTCATTGACTCCAGCAATACACTGTATTTTACATCAAACTTCATTGCTGAGGAGACAGAGTATGCTCTCAAGAAACGCTGCAGCATCTTCCCTCTGATTCGAGATGTAGCTTTTTTTCCTAAGTTTGTGGTTTGGGTTTTGCAGGCTGGTTTTCCTCCCCGACGAAACACAGTGTTGCTACACCCTGTCTCCCCGCGGCCACGAGCGAGGGGCCTGCAGAGGAGCTATTTCCAGGCTCTCTGCGGGCAGCTGCCCGCCACTGAGTCCAATTCTGCCTGCGACAGGCAGGATGCTGAACCTACTAAAGCTTCGCGGCCTCACCTCGGCAGCTCTCAGTGCTGTTAGTGCCGCTTTACCTGCCTGCTGAGCTCTGCTAGTGGGACCCGGAGTAAGAGGGACAGGGCAGGTTTTGCAGGGGCCGTAACGGTCTGTCGCTGCTGGAATGGCCCTTTGGGGCAGCTGGGATGGCAGTTGCTGTGAGCGCATGATGACAGGTACAAAAGATGCCTGGAAAAAAATAAAGAACTTGGGTAAGGGGGCTCCGAAGGGAACATGCTATTTCTGTCACAAGAGCAGAAAGAGGGAGACGTCTTGGCAAGACAGATGCGAGGTACACAGCCAAGGGAGTAGCTTTGGGCAAGAGAAGGAGGCGGAGATGGCATCCAGGCCTGTTAGATGCTCCTTATGTCCAGCATGGGAATGTACTTGCTCAAGAAAGCACCAGTCTCCCATAGACTGAGGATCTCTCCAGGGGTTGTCGCTGAGATGCTCTGGGAAGAGGGAAAAGTCACTAAGGGAGAGCAAAGCCTTTTCAGGAGACTCATGTCCCTTGCAGGAGCAGGAGAATTAAGTAAGATATAGCTCAGACCCTCACGCCAGCTTTAACTGAGGTCCTTCTGCAAGGATTTGTTTTTCACGGAAGGAAGAGGAGCGCTAGCGGCTATACATTATTTTTGTGTCACCCTGTTTACGTAGATGTATCTCAGGAGACTTTGCAGCTGATTGTGCTGTTTGCATTCAAAGGAAGGAAACCAGCTGGATGCCCTTCCCTCCCACGTGCACGCGCGGGAGGGCAGAGGTGAGGCAGGCAGCTCCCCGACAGTAACTGCTCAGCATGAGGATGCCGGAAAATGTGACCGTTCCATTAAAAGCAGAATTAACAAGGGGACTTCAGAGCACTGCCTGGAACCCCGGCTGCTCCCCCTGTTTCCAGGTGCACGAACCTGGCTGGAACATATTGCGAATATCTTGCTGAATCGTGCAGGCAGGTGGATTCGGTTGTTTCTGCCAAGATGCAAGAGGAGCTGGAACCCTTTCCCTGGACGAGGTGTATCTTCAGGGGGAAATCCTAGAAACAAACTTGGCACACACAGATTTTGGCTTGGGTTTAGTAAAGCCACGTTGCAAAAAAAAAAAGAGACTGGCGAGGAAGGATGTTTTGAATACAGCATCCATCTGCCTGTCAGCGCAGGAGAGAAAGAACAAATTAAAAACATTATTGGAAATAAATGGGAAGTTGGGCTTAGAAGAGATCTTACCGACCTCTAAAGAGAAATAAGAGGAAGGAAGAGAAATCTCGGAAGGTTTTAGTTAGTCCTGCAATACTGGCGTGTCTCAGTGTCTGTGACAGAAAGGAATAATGTGGGGCTGCGAGGCAGCGAGGTTCCAGATACAGCACCGAGGCACGCGCAGATGGGTCTGCAGTGTTATCTGAACCCACCGCTGAGAGTGGGATGTTTTATTCAAATCCAGCAAAACCTTGCAAGAAGCCCTGAGGATGCTGTTTGGGGTGAGGAACCTACTAGAAACCAGCCTGGTAGTCTAATTCAGGTTAGAAAAGTTGCGTTTGTTTATTGCTGGACTTCTGCAGTTTCTCATCGTTCCGGCACTCAGCGCTGACCGGACGCAGATGGTGCAAAGGCAGCCCCCGAGGTAAAAACCAAGCCTTGTCTCTGAACGCACGCTGGGGTTGGTTTGGTTGAAGTTTTGGGCTGATGGCTCTTTATCGACGTGGCTTTTTGTATTCTTAAGTAGTTCCTTCAGTTTACAGAGCATCTTCCAGAAGGAAGGACCTTCGCACAGACTGATTAAACAAGTTGTTTAATTAACCGCTGAAATTGTCTCCTCTATGAGTGAAATACGATGGCTCTGTTACAGCCATAGTGTGCAATCATGTTTACAGAAGAAGCAGTAAATCCTTTGGCTGCAAACCCCACGTAAATGTAGGCGGTCATAACACTATTCGGGGGGAGAAATAGGAACAGCAGGAATAGAAGGATTTCCTAAGCAACAAAGATCTGCTTCACTTAAAAATATTTCAGTAAGAAAAAACCAGAAAGATGTCAGGAAGGCTTCAGCTTTCAAGAAGAGTGGGGAAAAAGCTGATTCTGTTTTATCACTTTTTGATATTTGCTAGGAATTGTGGCCTCTTAACCCAAGAATAAGGGTACAGAAACTGAAACAGCGATGACAAATCACCGCCACAGAGTGTAACTGCTTGGGAGAAGTCCCCTTGCAATGCTCTTCAAACACAGTTGAGACGTGTATTCTTTTTACTTTCCCATGCAATTAAGCAGAAGCAGTGAAAGAGCGAAGACTGAGAAGGCAGAAGTGATAATAATAACTGCAGGGAAGAAGCAAACATATTCAAGAAGCTTGTCTAACCACCATAAGAACAGATCTGTCGCTCAGGGTTAAGACAGCGCCTTGTCTGTGTCATGGCAAAAAAACCTCGTGCGGATGGCACGGTTTCCCTCAACAGCAAGCCCCGGCGAGTACTTGGTGGCACCTGAGGAAGAGCAGAGATTCTGTAGCGTCCCTTTCCCACCTCTTACGTAAGTATTGCACAACGCGGCTGGTTTCTGTTTGCAAAGGGCTGGGGATATGAAAAGCAACTGTAAATGCTGCCTGGGTAAGTGGGCCAGTCAAATCAAGGTGAATTATGGAACTGCCCCTGCAAGCTGTGCGAGCGGTACACATGATGGATTTAAATCCAGGTTCTCTCCTAATTCTGGGGCCTTCTCAGCACTGTATCTCCTGGCACCCCGGCTTGGGGAACCCCGGCTGCGGTCTCTCTCTGCAGGGTACTTTCTCTTTTTGCCTTTCCCCCATTTAGCATCGTTTTTCCTCAAGAATCCTTCCATTGCGTGCCTGTTCAGCGCGTCTACTGTGAAATTAGCTCTTTGTGATCTGGCAACTCGGGCAGCAAGAACGTAAAGATACTTCCTAGGAAGGGCTGTTTGCAACTGGAAAAATAAAGGAAGGATGAATTGGTGGAGCAAAGGGATGGATAATGGGAGAAAATGAACAAATGCTGAGTCACCCCCGGAAACGAAATCATCTGCAAAACCCCTTGACTTGGGATCATAGGAAATAATGCAGGAAAAAGCCTTGGAGTTCACGCAGACAATCCCCCCAGCACAGCACAGGATCAAACCTCTCCGCTCCTCTTTCATTTTGATACCACGTGCCATAATGGAAAGGGAAAAAATGCCAGTAAATGGGGCAGCACAAGCTTGACCTACGCAGCAGTTCTCAAAGAGAACGAGGAAAGCAGGACCTGAGCCCATCTCAGTTTAATTAGACTTTCAAATTAACAGATCTCCTTTTCCATCCTCCTTTTTTTTTCCTTTCCATTTCCCAGCTGATTTTCTTTCAACCTATCTGAACCCCTCTGACAGTCTCCAGCGTAAGAAATCCCCCCCTCACAACGCCCGTCGTTGGTCTGCCGCTTTGAAGAAGCAACAGGCACATGCGACTTCAGGGATTATTTCTAAAAATCATAAGGGAGCTTCTGCCAAGGCCATGAGCGGCTGAGCTCCTCGCGGTCACGGTGCCTGGCAGCCGTGGGCAGGAGGATTCAGCTGCCCGCCATGTGAGCCGGCACTTCGGCGAGCTGAAATTACATGTTCCGCTCTGACGCTACAAACAGAGGGAGGAAGTCAACGGGACGCACTTGCTGAGTGTTGGAGAAGGCACTTAGAAATTAACTATCAGCAGTTGAACGGGAGTGCAACAACTCATGGCTTTGGCAGGGATGGGCCGCCTGGAACAGGAGATCAGTTCATTTTTGAATGTTTTCCTGCTTTCAAAAATGAAGAGCGGATCCTCTCGGTTCCTGTGCATCCGACAAAGCTGGATGGCCATTGGCTTTCCCTGACCACTGCAGGCCAGCGTGCAGAAATGAGCAGCACTCTCCCAAAAATCTCCTCTTGCAGATACAGTCTGGGGCTCAGTTCCCTCCTCACCCTTCCAGATTTTGGCCCGTACAATCCTCTGGTGACTGTCACATTTCCAGTTTAGAGATCATGCCTCGAGCGCTGGGCCGAGCTTCTTCCACAGAGCAGCACAGGGCTACAGCTTCAGACGAGTTGACTGGCAGCTTGCTGGCATCAAAAATACAGACGAGCGTTAGCTTGGCACGCTGAGGACGAGCACGCTCGCCGGCGTGGCAGTCTGCGGTGTGCGGGTGGGAGTGGGCGAGCTCTCTGTGGCCAGCATTGCAAAGGGCTTCAACGCTTTTCCTGGGTTTGCAGAGTAAACGCAGGCCTGGGAGGCTGCAGCTGGCAAGAGAGCACGGGAAGGCAAAGAAAAAGAAGTCAGAACGTGCTCCCCGCGTCCCCTCAGGTGGGATGTTGTGGCTGAGGGCACAAGGGGCACCTCGGGGCAGCCGGGGCACGGGGCCTGCACCGCTGCTCCCCAGCCAAAGTTTTGTGCCTGGGCGTTCCCATGCGCTCGGGCTGAGTCACGGTCTCACGTGGCAGAGCGCTGAATCGGTCCCAAATACAAGGGGGCAAGCGCTGGCTGTTAGAGGGAAATCTGGAGGGAAGGTGCGTGTTATCAATCGTACTGCAGCTAAATCTTCTCCAGGGGTGCCCAAGCCCAGGTCCTCGAGCTGCACCTTGCCTGCTGCATCTGCACATATACAGCGCATATCTCCTGCTGCCCGTGGATGCTGTGGGCACAGGCAGAATCGGGGGAGCAGGAGCTGGCTGACCCCCACCCCAGGGCAGGATCCCTCCGGTGATTTCTCAGCCCACGTGCGCCTGCGCGCTCGCTGCGTGCTCTGGGAAGGGCGCGTAGCGTGTCTGAGTTCTGCGTGTGCGTGAGCCATGCTGCGTGTGGCTCTGCTTTGGGGTGTGCGTCCCACCTGGGTGCTCTGTGCATGTGGGTGACCCCGGCCGGGTGGGTGTTTGTGTGTGTGTCCCCCTCGGGAAGGTGTGCGTGGGCATGGGTCCCAGCCCGTCCCGTGCTGGGCAGGCTGAGCGGGGAGCTGTGTGCCCACTGCCCCCACGCAGGTGGGTGCCCATGGGGGTGCCCAGTGCCCCAGATGAGCCTTGTGCCCCGGGTGGGGATGCCCCCAGGGTGTGGGTGCCCATGAGCATGCTTAGTGTTCCCCAGGTCTGGATGCCCCCCATGTGGGTACCCCCGTGAGCCCAGGGCCCTGGCAGGAGTGGCCTGGGTGCAGGCGCATCCTGGATCCCCCAGGCATGTCCCCCCACCGTGGGTGGGTGCCCGTGGGGGTACCGGGTGCCCCGTGGGGGGTGGCACCCTTGGGTGCGGCTACCCCGGGCGGTGGGTGCCCCTGGATCTGCCCCTGCCTGACCCGCGGGTGTCCACGCCTGATGCCCCGCGCAGGGGTGCCCTCGGGGGGTGGACGCCCGTGGGCGGGTGCGGCGTGGGCGGGTGCCCCGGGCCGCCGTGCCGTGCCGTGCCGTGCCACGCCGTAGCGGCGGGCGGGGATGCTGCTGCCGGCTCCCCCGCCCGCCCCGCGCCACCGCGGCAGCCGCGCCAGACGCAGCGCGGCTCGGAGCGCGCACGGAGCCTCCCGCAGCCGCCGCGGCCCGGGCAGCCCCGCGCCCCGCCATGGCCCGGAACCGCCGGGAGAGGAGCAGCTGGGGTAGGCGGCGGGGGGCGGCGGGGCGGCTCCCGCGGCGGGGCGGGGGAGGGGGGGGACGAGCCCGGGCGGGGCGGGCGCGCCCCGCGGCCGCGAACAATGCCGGGCCTGCGGCGGCCCGCGGCCCGCTCCACGCCGGGGCGGCCGGGGCGGGGGGCGCGCCCGGCCCCGCCTGGGCCTGGGCCGCCGGGGCGGGGCGGGGCGGCGGTGTTGCCGGCGGGCGCGGGGCCTGCGGCGGGAGGCCGCGGGGGGCTCGGCCGCCCCGGGAGGGGCCTGAGGGGGCGGAGGGCCGCCCGCTCCCTCCGTGGGGCCACACCGGCATCTTTAACACCCCCCCCACCCCCGCCATCCCTTCTGGGCTCTGGAGCCGGCGGCGGGGGCGTCCGGCCGCCCCTCCCTTCCTGCCTGCGGTTGCTGCCTGCTGGCAGCGCGGCCGGGGAGGGGGGCTTTGGGCTGGAGGTGCCCGTTGCTCCGGGGGCCTCGCTGGGGTGCCGGGCGGGCGAGGCGGCCCTGGCCTGGCACCGCCCTCGGCCTGGCGTGTGCGGGGCCCCGCCGCCGCCCCCGGCAGCCGCCTCCGTGGGGAGCCTTCCGGCCGCCCCGGCTCTCCTCCGGCCTGCCTTGGCGTCCCTCGCCCCATCGCTGCTGTCCCCACAGCACCTGCCCTCAGTCCCAGTGCGGACGGGGCTTGTCACCTCAGCCGGGGAGCAGGAGTCCCGCTCACCCCCACCTTCTCCTTCAGACGGAGCCGCCGGCCTTCCCCGGCAGGTCGCTCCTCCAAAGGGCTTTTCACGTTTCTGGAGGCTGTAGGGCTCTGTCGGTGTGTCAGACCCTCCAGAGAGGGGCCATTTTAAATCCATCCCTTGACAAACCCCGCCCGAGCCCAGGGGAGCTGGCAGCGGCGTCGCCGGGGAGCGGAGCGGGGTGGCGGGAGGAGGAGGAGGTTCTGCGGCGTCTTCCTGCGAGGCTTCCCCGCTCCTCCGGAGCCGCCCGCCGGCCGCGGGCCTGGATCCACGGGATCCACCGGCAGCTGCTTCCCCACGGGAGCCAAAGCTGGTCCCACAGGTGGCTGCAGCGGGCAAGCCAAGGGGCTCCTGCCGCCTTTTACCCTGTGTACAGCCAGGGCTGCGGCCGACCTCCTGCGTCCAGTGCTCAGCGATGTATCGCTTTACCGGCTTCCACTGATGCGCTGCTCGTTTTGTGTAAAACCCGATTTTCTACAGCCATTTGCCGTTATTTGAGGCTGCTGAGGAGCATAATTCGTCATTTTCCCTGAGTTTTGTTCCACGCGAACTCGCTCGTCCGTGCTCGTCAGGCAGAGCAGGCGAGCTGAGCTGTGATGTTTAGATACACAAATTGCATTCTAATTTGTACAGATGAGTGTAGTATTTCCCATGATAATGATCGGGGACACGTTTACGGAAGCGTTCGGATAATGGAGTGTGTGATTTGAGCAAACGGAGCGGGTAGTGGTCTTTTTGCAAGAGAGCGAGGAAAAAATGAGCAGCGCTCGTTTGATCAGTGCCATTTTTAACTGTGACTCTTGACGAAGGTCGTTAGACCCTCAGGTAAACTGGAGGGAAAACTTCCCAGTGAATATGCTGACGTTCTCAGCTTTGTCTCACAGAGCTGTCAGTCCCGTCTCTGTGTGTGTTGTGTATTGCACACACGTACACGCACTTGTGCTTTCCTGTCAGATCTTGATAGCATGAGAAGAAAATGCAAATGAAGCCAAAACGGCTATAAATGGAGAAAACATCATCTTGGAAAGTATAGCCTTGATCCAGCAAGCCAACTAGGCACATCCCTCAGTCTAAACATGCTGCTAAGCCGTACTCGAGTGAAATGTGATGTGTCACTGATTTGCTGAACTCTTCCTTAGCGTCTCTGTAAGTTTTGCAAGAATCTGGAACCGTCCATGGATCCAAGTGGATCTCTGTGGGATCAGCCACCTTCTGCTGCAAGCCATCCAGAGCTCAAAATCATACCCTAGCTTCAACAGAGGTTTACATATTCCTAGAGTGATCTCCCAGCACTTTGCCAGGCTGGTTGACATTGCAGGTAATAAATAAGAGAGCAAAATGCCTGTATTTTTTTACTAGGAAAAAAAAGCCCCTTTTAATAAAAGTGTGCATTTATACAACAGAACCTCATTGCCCTGAAAGATGTGTTTACATCCAGTGACTGCAGCATTGTCTGGTGACATCAGTCCATGGGGTGACTCTTCCACTGCTACATTTTTCAGCCTAGCTGGCGAAGGAGGAGTCTCAGGCTTTTACTCAAACTAAGGCAGAAAGTCCTCGCTGTGTTCTAAAAATGGGCTTATGGGTCATTAAAAATATTACGCTATTTTGAAACGGATCAAACTTTGTCCTAGTTACTCTCTGGTTAGTCAGGCCTGAAAACAGGCAACTGCTTAGTGCAACCCTTCTCCTTTGTTTCATAAAAATAATTTGCTTTTTTAAAGGTCACAGAGCGAATTAGGGTGAGTAAGTATATGGCACCCAGAAGAAATTGCCTCCGGCCAGCTATCAGAGCTGGGTTACTGTCACATACACGCATCCCTGGGAGCTCGTGTAGGGGCGTGTAATGCACCAAGTGTAGGATTTAGCCCTGGGCAGAAGGTCAGCATAAGGCTATGCATCGTTTTAAGGCTCTCTTCCTGAACGTGCGAAGCGGTGCGTAGGCCTCACAACTGCTGCTAGCTGCTGGATGAATGGCTGAGGGAGCTGCAGAGGTGTAATTTTTTGGTAAGAGTAAGGGACCCTGCTTCTCCCGAAATAAGGGTTGTTAGTCTAAATCCTCATTGGCACGGTGAAGTCCAGCCAGCTCGATGAAGGTTTATAGTAGGTTATACTGATTTTTTTCTGAAATTCTTTGCGCTTGGCAGTTGCAGATGCTCAGCAGCAGGCTTCCCCATTAGAGTAAAGCCATTGGAGATCTCTGCTCCCAGTCACTCATGTAAACAGCACAGACTGGAACAAATTGTGTGAAATCTCTCGTGTTTCCCATCATGGCTCGTGTTGTAACCAGAATGAGCCACTCATCAAGAATTCAGTTTCAAAACCATAAAAGGGATTACAGAGGTTATATGTACTTCTTGGTCAGGATTTTCAAACTGGATGTGAGATTCGTGAGAGCTCTTAAAGGAGCCCGATTGCCAGGAAGGGCCGAGCAGCCGTTTCGGGGAGAAGGGACTCCTCTCCAGCAGCGGGCAGGCTGAGATCATCGATGCCGCACTTGCAGACTGCACAGCAGCGGGTTAAACTGGAAAGAAAAGGACTATTTTGGTAGTCTTTTTTTTTTTTTTTTAACTGATAGTGCTAATATCCTTTTTGTTTGTTATTTGGTTTCTGATCTTTTATGGTGGATTTTCAGATTCCACTTACTGGCATTTCTTTGTGACTCTGAATGCTGGGAACCTCCTGAACAGTGAAAGCTGAGATGTTTCAGACAGGCGGGCCTTTACACAAAAAGCCACTCAATATGAGAAGATTCACAACCAAATTACTAGCTTGTAAACGAGAAAAGAAAATGAAACGTTGGGACTTGAAAGAAGAGACAAGACAACATTGCAAGGTAGAGACCCAAACCACTAAACATGATGCTTGGTCTTTGTGCCTTTGGTTTTGAGGCAGCAGCGTTGTACAAAGAATTTGAATAGCGTGGTCTGATCCATTACAAGAAGAGCAGGAGCAAGATCAGCCTGCCTTTCCCCTTTTGTGGGAAGAACCGAGATGCCCTGAGCCTGCCTCGCAGCGGTGACATGGTGCCCTCGTCATGCTTCATGTCGTGTCCGTGACGCGAGCGGCTTCGGCGTTGGCTGCCTGCCTGATTAATGGAAGGGGGAAGCAGCGTATGGAGTCGGTTGTACCTTGCTGCATTTTCTCTGCTAAGCCCATGGGTGAGAAACAGCACACATAAATGTTGTTTAGGGCTTAGGTGATGTTCATAGGCAGCAGGCCTTATATTAACTCCCCTGCATCATTGACTGGAACCTTCTCCAGCAGGGGAGTGTGTCTGGTGCAGGTATCATCGTGCTCTGGGAGGCACAGGATGTCCCGTGGATCACCTCCGAAAGTCACTTCAGTCTGGAGAGACCCCAGCTCCTTTGGTCCTGCCAGAAATGCTCACATTTGCTATCAGTTGAAGGAAGGTTAAGTGTTACGGCAATAAAGTAACTGAAAGCAAATTTCCCAAATGGGGTGGGGGCTGCAGAGAAGGCGCTGAACTTTGCCAAGCCAGTAAAACGTATTTGAAGCACTCTATATACATAAACATTTTCTCCAGGGCGTAATCACCTTTCATGCTATATCCTACGATTTCGTGGCACATTTACCAAACTTTATTTTCAGTCAATTTTAACAACAAAAGGGTAAAAACAATTTCATGTCAGAAATGACTAAATCAAATACTGGTTGTGAAGGGAGGCTGGTTGCTGACAGACTGGATGAAGGACGGTGCAGAAAATTCATGCTGGGGGTGAAGCGAGAGTTTTGGAGATGTATTCATGCAAGATGCGTTTCAGTCATTGTGTCACACCTGAATCTGGCTAGGCTTAAATGTGGGTAAGCGAGCAGGCCCAGGATTTGTACCTGACAAATAGATGATGGCCTTTTGGTAGCACTCTCTTATGACGGTCTTTTGACAAACACAGGTGGGAATAAGATTCCCTCTGAGAGTTGCCCACCTTGCCCTTGAATCGACCCGTGCTGGCACGTGAACTGGCATGGACATAGCCACATAGCTGTCTAATGTGACCTCAAACTTCCTGAAAAACTTCTAGAAAAACCTCTGTCTGATCTGCTTTCTTCCCAAGGTAGTTGTGTGCCTGTGTCTCTGAAGCATGCTAATAATGAACTCAGCCTGGGAATTCCACAGCGGTAGGCATGGCTGCTGTTTCAGAGCCAGCTAAGGCACTGTAGCTTCATGTAAGTCGTAGTAGGTGTCATCGTTAAAAAGTTTCACGTTGGATTTTGGCATTTGAGATGTGTCTGTTGTAACAGGTTTGGTGGCCAGTAATCATCCAAGCTCTTGTTTCTGTCAGCAGTCTTTCATGCAGGAAGGTCCCAAACCACTCGTGTTATCAGCATAATCATTCATCTCCTTGTTTCGTCTGCCAGAGGGAAAAGGGGCTGAGTTGGCCACGCTCTAGCTGAAGCTGCTGTGCTGCCAGCTGGATGACTCAGGGCTGGCAGGAAGAAGGTGCACTCTGCATCGTACCACTGCTCCAAAAAAAGCAAAGGATGAGTACCAAGCCTGGCAGCGTTAGCCACCCTCCTCGGTTCCCTGCTGCAAGCATCCTGGGGTGCAGAGAAGTGGGGTGCTCACCAGGAGCACGTGGGAGTGCAGATTGCCTTGGGCAGAGGTGTTAACACTGCTGTGCAGCTAGGTTATAAGAATTCGCCCTGACTTGGGATAGGATAGCTTGGTGATCTCAAAGTGAGACCCCAAATGACTACCAAGTGTGGCCTTCTACCTGCCATTCTTGATTGTTGAAGGCTAATTTTTTACATGACAGTTTTCTTCACCTGTTTTTAAGCAATCCCTGCAGCTCCCTAGGTGGAGATGTTCATCGCGGGCTGCGTCGTTTACCCATCATTTCCACAGAAATGAAGAGCCCGCTTTGCACCTTGGTTCATGACAGAGCTGTGATTGCGTCTGTACATCCAGTCTGGGGAGGTGCAAGTGATTTCTTGCTTGGGCACGAGAAGGTCTGGCTCTGCCTTCCCGTTCACTGCTGCATTTCCCAGACCACCAGCCCCACGTATAAGGAGGCAGTGAGCAAGGCTGGGGGCTGAGGGAGGTACATGTGTACATCTGCGGCTTCAGAGGGGCTCGGTGGCTGTGGCCAGTGTGTGTTACTGATGGCTAGCGCCAGGCATTTCCCCTCCCTGGGTCCTGGGGTCTTCTCACTCTGTGGGGGTGTCACAAATGCCAGCAGAGGTGTGAGCAGGGTGGAGGGAGGGTTGTGTGGCTGTGTAGTCAGCCGTGCCCTGGGTGTAGGAGGTGCAGGTAGGATATAGAAAGGGGAGGTGAACGTGTGTGCGTTGTGAAACCCAGCTCGGGAAGCTTTCTGACCTGCTGGCTAGGAACCCTCTGAGAGCGCGGTGCAGGCAAGACTGCAGAGTACTGATGGGTGTAAGAGAGGGCTTTACCCAGCCAGGCTTCCCTGCTTCGTCCTCTCGAAGACACCCCCTCCCAGGAGCAGCTCAGTCTAGACACCTTATGGCAGCCCTGCGCTGAGGGAATTTGCTAACTCATAGCTGTCCAGGCCAGGCTCCTGCGGCAGCCTCAGCGCTTCGAGATGCAGCTGTGCCCTGCCGTGCATCCTTTGTGCAGGATCCCGTCTGATCCTTTGTGCAGGATCGATGCAGGTTATTGCTCTACAACATCCCCTCTGCCCTGGCTGTCCAGTATATATGCTTTGCTTCAATGCTTTATTTCTCATTTTTCCCTCATTAGCTGGATAAGCTGCAGAGCTCTGCGCAAGCCTGTCTCGGAGAGAAGGAGAGGGTGGCTGGTGCATGCTCAAAGTGGTGCTGCCTTTCCCAGCCTCCTCAGAGCCTTGCTGATGATCGTTGGCTGCTTGTCGTGCGGCGGAGGTAGTCCAGCATGAATAGAGTGAGCAGAACTCATGTCACAGGGGCAGCCGCGCTGAATGCGATAAGTGCAAGGGAGACCGCAGCTTGGAGAGAGATGTCTTTCTTTGCCAGTGCCATTTGCAGAGGGCAGATAAGCTTTCTGGAAGCTGAATCTCTCTGGAGAATGTGCAGAGGGATCAAGCCTGATTGTAAGGTCTGTTCAGTGCTTGGCTCGTGGTATCGTCGGTGGCACTGTGATATATTTGTAATGTAAACAGCTGGGGTGAACACAGCTTCAAAAAGGATCCGCACAGCTATCGCTGCTGATCGAATTAATCCCTAGAGGGCTGCTGATAAGCGACCTAACCCGATCGATGTAGGGATGCTCCATTCCAGGGAAATAACAACAAGTTAAAGCTTCCCATCAAACCTCTATTTTCTCTCCTTGGTAGTTTCTGTTTTTCCACGCAGTAAAATAACTTCGTTCGAATACCCTCAGAACAGCAGCACCGCATGACATCTGTGTATTTTAGGGAGGGGGTGGGGGCCCAGGCTGCAGCCCCTGCGTTTCGTGGGCAGCGCTTGGATGGGTAGGGCTCCTGGGATCCACAAGAGCACAGGAGCAGGGCTGGCAAATTGGCTTTCTCAGGATCTGGTTAGGCAGCCTGTGTTTGCACAGATGATGCCATGGGTCACAGCTGCATTTCATTCTCGGGAATGAAATGTATTTATTGTGCAAACTCATTTAAGGAAAAAGGTGACTTTATTAGTTGGTCTCTGGAAAGCAGTCAGCGTTTCTGTGACCTGTTCTTCCATAGCTAAGGAAGAACAGGCTTAAGCAAGCACTCGCCAAAGGTATGTTGCATAATTAGTGACATGTAATTTATCTAATTTAGTCTTCTGTAGGATCTTAAATACATTAGACATCAGCTGTCAGTGCACACACAGGTGCAATGTGAAATATACTGTTTTAATTTATTTAATTTTAACCAAAAATAAGTCCTAGAGCAGTTGAAGAACGCTTTATTTTTTCCTTAGACTCTAATAAAGTGAGCTGTATGTCCTGTATTATGGGGCTGTCTGTGGGAATTGGGCCATTTCCTTGCTGCTGTCTGACAGCCCAGTAAATATGAATGCAAATTCTGATCTCCTTCACCTTTCCACTTTAAATCACCATATGGAAAAGAGACGCGGATTCCACCCCGCTTTAGAGTCATGGAAATGAGCTGTTATGAAATGGGGAAGAGGAACTGTATCCTGGCAATTTCTGAATGAGCAGCTTGAGAATTGACGTAATTGCAAGGCACCGGGAGAGAGCTGACAGAAAGAAGGAGTCAAGTTAGAAAATGAGTGAAAACAAGAGTGAGTTTAGGAAAGCTTAGCTCTCCTTCCTTTCCCTTTTGGCCAGATGATGTTTCGCCATTGCCAGGTATAACTTCCTTCAAAGCAGGTAACTAATTTATGCCTGAAAGACCAATTAAAATAATTGATTTCCAGTAATGCACAGCCATCTTATAAAATAATCTCTGGCTCTCCAGTATGGCAGATAATCTAATAAACAGAACATGGAAGTTTCATCACATGGAAATAAATGTGAAAGATAGGGTTTTGTCTGCAGATGGCATACATGAAAGAAGCAGAGATAACAGGGCTGAAATTAGTTCTGAGACCTGCTTAGTATAATGCCTTTTCTCCTGATGTCTCCAATGAACTGGGAAATCAACATATCCTGCTCATAATACTTTGCATTTTGCCCCTGTGTTGTGCAAACAGCTTGGCTTTCCTGGTGTTCAGGCGATGGAAGCAAGGACGTCCCCTAGGAGACCACGGCCGCTGTTACCTGTGTCCAGAGACATTCTCCCAAAACCTGTCAATACCTGCTAAAAAAAATGTGCTCCTTACAGATTCTGATGATTTGAAGGGACAACACAATCTCTTCTCCTCTGCGCTGGTTGTCGCTCTTTCCAGCAGCTGAACCGGAGGGAGAGGAAGACCTGGGGAGATCCCGTCCAGGCACCGGCAGCAGCAGGAGAGGGAATCTGGCACCAACTGTCCCTCTGGTCGCAGGATGGGAGGGACTCTCCTCCATCCCCTGTCATGGTGCTCGGATCCTGGACCAGGACTGGCAGTCCATTCGGCTGTCTGAGCTGGGCCATCCCTGCTGCCTTTCCCTGTGCTTGAAGCCTGCAGACAGCAGGGTTTGTGCCCATCTTGGTACCCAGCTGGGCGCTCGAGCTGCAGCTCCCATTACTGCTAGTGTGGGACGAGTGAAATGCTGGTCCCCCTCGCCCTCTGTCTGCGTGCCCGGAGGTGGGACTTTTCTGATCTGGAGAGGTGGCACAACTATGTCACCTGCACCCTTGATGGCTTGGCTAGCGTCAGAAATGTTTCGATTTAATTAGATTTACAATTTTTTTCCTGCCTCTGCCATGAGTCACATCCTATACAAGGATCTCTCCACTGTCCTTTCTGTGCAGCTGTAAAAAGAAAAAAAAAATTGGACTCAGTTAGCTGAGCAGGGCGTTGGGAAACACCGCAGGAGAGGAGGTATTTCCTATCGTAGACTTTATATGGCACTTGCAGCATGGCAGTGCTTAAAAAGAGCACGCGAGCCTGTGGCTCTTTGGCACCTATCCATGCTTACGTGTTGGGAAGATCTTAATGCTGGAAACGGTGTTTGGTGTGTGCAGCAAGACTGCTCTCAGAGGCCTTCATTTTCCAAGTCATTTGGCGATGCGTGCCTGGATCCTGGGTCCGTGTGTTTGAAATGGGAAGGGTTTTTTTTTTTCCTGGAAGCCCCTAAGCCGTGACACGGGGCAGGGGCTGGTGTTTGAAGGGAGTTTGGTGCTGCTGGTCCCTGGCTGCTGCAGTCTGGTGGAGAATCTAGCTTTTCAGAGCGTTTGGGACTTTTGTTTTGCTAAAAAACCTCCAAGCATGGGGAAGAAAAGATCTTTGTCTTTCAACTGTGAGCAAAGAAAGCTCGTAGTATATGCCTGAGAGCCACCAGAAATCCCCTAGCAACCAGGCTTAATGATCCCGATATTTTGTTGCAGGATCATAGGAAATCAGAAACTCTTACAAAAGCACTGCTGTTATTTAAAATATGAAGTTGCTGCTGGAGGCTTCTTTATAAAGAGGCCCAGAATGGGCAAACCCTATTCCTCTTGGTATTTATAGCTTGCCTTTTAGCATGTGCACACATAGTCCTTGTGCTTTGAAACATCTGGGACTGACTGAAAACTGGGTCCCCGAGGTCAGGGTCTGAAACAGAGACCGAGGAGTTTTAACTTCAGGCTACCGTCTTTGGAAACTCGCAGCCTGAGCCAACGAACAAGGAAGTTTTTGTAGAAATGTGGGGGAACTTCCCATCACACGCTCCCTTCCCCGCTGGCGAGGAGATTTCACGTGGCTGTAGGTGAGCTGACTGGCATGATTAATCACCTTCGGCATCCCTTTCCTGTGCTGGGAAGTTTGGACACAACAAAAGGAAAATTACTGGAGCCGGCCTGCTCTTTGCAAACCCCAGGGCTGCAGTGTCTGTGGATGGCAGGTCTTAAAACGCATCCGTCTCCCGTATTGCGGCAGGTACACAAAGCAACCCAAACGGACCACGAGGCCATTGAAAGCTGTAATCATCTCGGCTGCCTTGGCCTGGAGGATCATGCGGGTGATACGTATCTGTCTGGCATTGCCATTGCCGAGCGTGGATGCAGTGACCGAACGCTGGGTCCCTTCCCGTCCCCTCCAAAGGCTCCTGCTGCAGCTTCGCGCTTGTCACTTCTCCCCTGTCCTGGCGGGGACACGAGACCCTCTTGTGAGGCCGTATGAACGCTGCACAGCCTGGGCAGCACTCGCCTCTGTGCCGGGGAGCAGCTCCGCAGGGAACCTTGCCATTCTGAAGTGGGAAAGTGAGCAGTGCCTGTGCTTTGCATATGCTTTCCACTTGGGAGGGAAGAAGTGGCTTTTATCAGGATGGGCATGTGTCTTCGTGGCCTGGTTCCTGCTGGGGCTGTCTCGGGGGAGGCCGTCCATGAGGTCGATGGCAGAAGCAGCAGATTACACTTCGAGCATTAGTGCAGACTGCAGATGGAGCAGGACTCTGCTATTGCTACAGAAACAGCAGTCGCACAGGAGGCATAAAGGCAGTGTCCTTTGATAGAGACAGGAGGTGCTAGACACCTCAGCTTGAATGCTGCATCCATCTTTGAGACAGCCTTCAGGGAGGACCCGGTGTGGAGTGTCCAGAGGAGAGCAGTCAGATGCCCAGTTGACACGGTAGCAAGGGGTGAGCGGTGGGCTTGGACTTCTCTTTTCTAGCAGATAAAAAGCTAAGGGAGGTTCCATGGTAGTCTTTGTGTACGTAAGAAGTTGTTGCAGGCAAGAAGAGAGTGATCTGTTCTCCATGTCAACTCTTGTAGGACAAAAAGTAAGGGGTGTGTTTTGTCAAGGGAGATTCCAGCAGGGAACTCTCTGCCTGCAGGGAGCATGCGGACAGATGGCCCCAAAGTGGCATGGAGTTTCCATCGAGATGTCTGAGGACAGGCTCAACAGACATCTGCTCTGAACAATGCTGTTTTGGGATGGATATTTGGGTTAGCTGGCCTGTTACAACCCTGTCCAGCCCTGCTGTCTGTGATTCTGCACTTTGCAGAAGAAGGAACCTAACGGCTCTTTTTTTACTTGTTTATGCAGGTAGTTTTGCAGAGAAGACTTATGAGTGGAGCTCAGAGGAGGAGGAGTCCGTGAGGAAGGCAGGACCAGTGCAAGTCCTCATTGTCAAAGATGACCATTCCTTTGAACTGGATGAAGCTGCACTGAACCGCATCCTCCTCTCAGAGGCTGTCAGAGATAAAGAGGTCGTGGCTGTGTCTGTTGCTGGAGCTTTTAGAAAAGGAAAATCATTCCTGATGGACTTCATGCTGCGGTACATGTACAATAAGGTATGGCTCCTCCCAGGGGTATGGTGCTGCTGCTCATTGCTCCCATGTACTGCCCAGGGATGAGCTGGACAGGACACTGGCTTGGTGCTCTAGGAATGCTCAAGCCTCTCATTAGCATGGGCTTCACAAAATAACATAGAGCAGATCCTTCCACAGCCCTGTGCACCAGTGGGTCTCTAGTGGACTCGACTTTGGAGCAGAGATGTTCACATTTGCTGCCCTGTTGGAAACCTTTCTCACAGGGGCTGCCCCCCTCCAGCACTGGGGTGCAGGCAGCACAGAGGAAAAGTGTAAAACCAAAGTGAGATGAGAACTCCAGCAACTACTTCTGTTCCTACCTGCAGGAAGCAGTGGACTGGGTTGGAGATTACAACGAGCCTCTGACTGGTTTCTCCTGGAGGGGAGGGTCTGAGCGGGAGACGACTGGCATTCAGATATGGAGCGAGGTTTTCCTGGTGGACAAGCCCGATGGTAAAAAGGTACGTGCTTCTCTGTTGCATAGCTGTCTGTTGCTGGTCAGCTCATTTTTCTCTTCCAGCTTTTGTAAGACTCTCCTGCCGTGTCTTAGGTGGCTGAAATGCCTGTGCAAGTTTAGAGAAGGTCTTCAATACCATATCCCTAATTTAGCATGAATGGGTTTAATGCAATGTGTTGATCTGATGTCTAGGTGTCCCTCTAACTCTGGGTGTCCAGAGTTTTTTCTCTGCTATTCCCAGGGATCTTGAATCTGAGGTCCTTGCAAACTACTCCCCTTTCCTAGAGCAGTAGCTGTAAAATGGAGTGTCTTCATTCAGGGTGGTCAAATACAATGCATACTGGATTTTGGGGCATCCTGCAAATTCAACTTACAGCCAGGAATGTTTGTATTCATCTACTCTTTAATGAAGAGCCCAACACCAAAGTGACACTGAATTATTCACGGTGTGATTTCTAATACTGGCTGGATGTGTTTTGGGTTAAGGAGGTGCAATACACTGCCGTGTTTGGCTTCTGTGGCACGAAGCTAATGCAGACTCAGGAAAAGACCCATCCACACTGACAGCAAGTATTTGAGGAGCAAAGCAGTTCCCTCCTCTGCATTGCATAGCATTCATTTTGCTGCCTGCTGGAGTCATCACGCTGTCAGGAGTGACTGGGGCTGCTCTTTTCACAGGATCACAGAATCAGAATCACAGAATCGTATAGGTTGGAAAAGACCTTTAAGATCATCGAGTCCAACTGTAAACCTGACACTGCCAAGCCCACCACTACACCATGTCCCTAAGCACCTCAGCCAAACGTCTCTTAAATACCTCCAGGGATGGGGACTCAACCCCTTCCCTGGGCAGCCTGTTCCAATGCTGGACAACCCTTTTGGTGAAGTAAAATTTCCTAATATCCAGTCTAAACCTCCCCTGGCGCAACTTGAGGCCATTTCCTCTCGTCCCATCACTTGTCACCTGGGAGAAGAGACCGACCCCACCTCTCTCCAGCCTCCTTTCAGGCAGTTGTAGAGAGCGATGAGGTCTCCCCTCAGCCCCCTTTTCTCCAGGCTGAACAGCCCCAGGTCCCTCAGCCGCTCCCCATCAGCCTTGTGCTCCAGACCCTTCCCCAGCTCCGTTGCCCTTCTCTGGACACGCTCCAGCCCCCCAATGTCTCTCTTGGAGTGAGGGGCCCAACACTGAACACAGCATTCAAGGTGCGGCCTCACCAGTGCCCAGTACAGGGGACGATCACTGCCCCAGGCCTGCTGGCCACGCTATTCCTGATACAAGCCAGGATGCCATTTGCTTTCTTGGCCACCTGGGCACACTGCTGGCTCATATTCAGGCGGCTGTCAGCCAACACCCCCAGGTCCTTCTCTGCCAGGCAGCTTTCCAGCCCCTCTTCCCCAAGCCTGTAGCGTTGCATGGGGTTGTGACCCAAGTGCAGGACCCGGCACTGAGCCTTGTTGAACCCCATACAACTGGCCCCAGCCCATCGATCCAGCCTGTCCAGGTCCCTCTGCAGAGCCTTCCTCCCCTCCAGCAGATCAACACTCCCGCACAACTTGGTGTCATCTACAAACTGACTGAGGGTGCACTCAATCCCCTCGTCCAGATCATTGATAAAGATATTAAACAGAACTGGCCCCAACACAGAGCCCTGGGGGACACCCCTTGTGACCGGCCACCAACTGGAGTAAACTCCATTCACCACCGCTCTTTGGGCCCGGCCATCCAGCCAGTTTTTTACCCAGCAACGAGTACACCTGTCCAAGCCATGAGCAGCCAGTTTCTCCAGAAGAATGCTGTGGGAAACGGTGTCAAAGGCTTTACTGAAGTCTAGGTAGACAACATCCACAGCCTTCCCCTCATCCACTAGGTGGGTCACCTTGTCATAGAAGGAGATCAGGTTAGTCAAGCAGGACCTGCCTTTCATAAACCCATGCTGGCTGGGCTTGATCCCTTGGTTTTCCTTTGTCCTCCACTAATTATAAGTCTGAGACAGAAGCAGTGAGATTCCCAGCACAATAGTGCAGCTGACTTTCATTTCCTCACCCCTTTGGCATTTGAGAGTGATTTTGCTTGGATGCAGATGCTGAACGGGTGCATCCAAGCTGAAGTGGAGCTTTCTGCCTCTCAGGTTGCGGTGTTGCTGATGGACACGCAGGGGACCTTTGACAGCCAGTCCACCCTGCGGGATTCGGCCACCGTGTTTGCCCTTAGCACAATGATCAGCTCAATACAGGTAAGAAGGGCGATGTCTCCAGGAATCAATTCCTAAAAGGTGGTGGCAAAAACCCAGTAGCTTGGCACCAGCCTAACACAGCAGCTAGCCAGGGCCTTTGGTGGGAGAGACAAAAGCCATCATGTTGGCTGCACTGAGTGCAGGATTCACACATGACTCCATCATCACAGAATCACAGAATTGTATAGGTTGGAAAGGACCTTTAAGATCATCGAGTCCAACCGTAAGCCTAACACTACCAAGCCCACCACTACACCATGTCCCTAAGCACCTCAGCCAAACGGCTTTTAAATACTTCCAGGGATGGCGACTCAACCCCTTCCCTGGGCAGCCTGTTCCAATGCTTGACAACCCTTTCAGTGAAGTAAAATTTCCTAAAATCCAGTCTAAACCTCCCCTGGCGCAACTTGAGGCCATTTCCTCTCGTCCACAGGGAACAGTCTCATCTCCCCATCTCAGGGCCAGCAGCAGATGCACCCCTTTGCTTCCGGCTACCAAAGAGGAAAGGACCTTGCTCTGGGGAACTGGGTGTGCTTTTGTCTCAGTGCTGCTGGAGAAACCTCTGGGCTGGAGGTGTTCACACACCAGTAATCGCATAGCCTGTTAGGGCTTCCCTTCCTACCATCCGGCCTTTGCTCTCGGAAGACAGCGTGAATGGGATGGAAGCTGTGTCTTGGTACAGACCTCAGCACATCATAAAAATAGAGAAGAAGGAACATTATTTAAACCTGACAGGCTTCCAGGCTGGGGCATGACAGCCCCTGGTGCTCCCATGCTGGAGTGTTTTGCTGCACAGGGAGCAGCAGTGCCTGTCTGTCTGACAGCGTGAGTCTGTCCAGCAGTACAGCTGTGCTTGGGGGCCTGTCTTGTACCGGCACCATGGGCCAGCTGGGACTTTGGCTGTGGCCCCATGGTAATGTCGTAGGCTTTAACCACACCGACCCATGTGTTGGCCCGAAGGACAGGCCATTCTGAGTGCTCTGAAGTTTTTGTTTTTAAATGCAGGTTTATAACTTGTCCCAGAATGTGCAGGAGGATGATCTGCAGCACTTGCAGGTAAGACCCTTGTCCCTGCTGCTCCGCAGCACTGGGGTGCCTGGATTATGCTCCGCACTTGCAAGCTGCGTTGCTCTGGAAAGGCATTTTCGCGCTTGGAGCCACAAAAGGGTTTTTCAGTTTCCCAACTCTCTTATTGGTTCATGGGCATGGACGAACGGTCACTTGGCTTGAAACCTGTCTTGCCTACGCTCTCGTAGCCTGGCTTCTTGGGGGCCCGGGTCCTTTGGCAGGGCAGTCAGTGGGGCACTTGCCAGGAGGGACTGTTCCTGTCTCTGGGACACATGCCTTCCTCAAGGCTGATCGCCTGTGGAGCTGGAAATGGCCCACGGCTGTGCTTCGTGCTGCAGCGGGTGGCTAGAGGGCACGGCGAGGCTGAAAGAACCAAGGCTGTTAAGTCAAGACAAAAGTGGCCGAGAGGGGAGGTGGTGACGGTCCTCAGCTGTGTAGGAGGCCACTGCAAAGTGGAGGGCAGTATCTCTTCTTATATCCGCAGTGCACGGGACCAGTTGTCATGGGTGGTGCTGTAGCCAGAGGGGGATAAGTTGACTTTCTAATGGTGAGGTTAGAGGAGCATCAAACAGACTGCGTAGGGTAGAGTACCCATCACAGACCATCTCCGTGTGGAGCACCCATCACAGGTCTGCCAGGAACAGTTTGGATACAGCTCATGCTGGCCTGTGTGTCCTTCCATGGGATTACACTGGGGTTCCTCGGGGAGCAGAGACCCATCAGAGGCCAGGACTGACCCATGGGGCTGGAAATATGCAATGACTTGCAGCGAGGGGCTAAAGTGACTGGCAGTAGGGAGGGATCCAGGGTAGTTAACCACGTATTGGCTGCATTCCTGCTGCTGCGAGCGTCCGTCTGCTGCCCCACGAGTATGGGCAGTAAAAGTGCTCGTTTGATGTAAGCGATGGGGAAGCTGAAGGTAGAAGTTGCGCTGTTCATGCTGTAGGATGGGATCTTTGGATTGTTAGGAGAAGCCCAAAGAAATTGAGTAGCCGCTTATAAGCCTGGATATTGACATCTGGTACTGGCTCAATACAGGTGACCCCTAAGGGTAATTACAGCCCTGACTGTTGGAGACAAGCAGCTAATTGGATTTTTGTGGCACACGTGTTCTGCCCATTTCCTGGTATTACCTTTAGCTTTCTCTTCTACTTAGGTTGTTGATTGATTGGTTAGGTAGGTTTTTCCAAGAGCTTAAGAAGAAGGAAAGAAAAGCAAAATCCAGCTGGAAAAATCAGCATTTGAAGAATTTTGTATCAGTTCAGTCAGTAAATATTTTTAACAATAACGCCTTTTTAACATTAAACTTATCCAATGCAACTCTGATCTTTCAGTTTGGATTTTAAGCCATTATTGTTTAACATGTTGACCCATTTTTAGGCATCTGTGAAATACATTATTGTGCCTTCAGTTAGAAATTACAGTCCAGAGAGACTGGAGAGCCTTCAAATCTTGCTGGTAGGCTGATCTTACAGTCTTTGCACAGTGGGGGTTTGCAGGAAAAGTACTTATTTCTGAATTCATTTCCGCTTCTTCTTGGAGTGTTTAAAGAGAGTGGGGCTCCAGCAGTCCCCTGTAGCATGTGAAGTTTCTGGTTGGTATGAAAGCAACAGCAAGCAGCTGATTTGAGCCATTTTTCACAGATTTGGCAGCCAAAAATTCCAGGCTGAGATATTTCACGTGAGGGCTCAGCGCAGTGATTGTCTGTAACAGCTCCGTGTGCCTCTCAGATGTGAACCGAAAGCACATAGCCAGCCAGTTTCTGTTCCAGCTCTGCAAATGGTGCTGTTAGCCCCGAGTCAACAACCGTCCCTTGCTGTCGTGCCTGTGGCCCACAGCCGTCTGCTCGGCCGTGCAGACTGACAAGCTAACAGACCTGTTGTTCTTTGCTTCTCCTTCCAGCTTTTCACCGAGTATGGCCGGCTGGCCATGGAGGAGACATTCCTGAAACCTTTCCAGGTGAGTCCGAGGGTCCTGGCCAGCACACGTCCCCTGTGCCGGAGGTGGCTTGGCCCCGAGCCGGTTGGCTTCACCACGAGGTGTCACTGCAGTTTGCAGGACAGGGAGGAGATGGGGATGCCTGGGGACTGGCTCAGCTGCACGAAGGAAAGGCTTTGTGCATCCTTGCCCCCAAAGAGGCTTCCAAACACATCCAGCATCCCTCTTTCTTTCCTCTCTGAACCATTGCCATCCCGAGAGCTCTGCCCTGTCCTGCCAGATGTCTTGCCGGCCTTGGAAAGCAGTCAGGTTTTGCAGCAGGTTTGTCACGCCGTCTACCCAGGGACTCTGCCCAGCCTTCGCCCTGAGAGGTTTGAACCCGCCTGCCCTGGGAATCCCTGCTCCTGGCAAAGTGAGAGGACAAGGATTAGCTCAGAGCTCTCACGAGTGACAGCAGAGCTGTGGGAAGGCTTGGTTTAAGTGGGGTTTTGACTTCAAATAAGGGACATCTGTTCACCCTGCTGCTTCCCAACCTATGAAAAGCTGGCGTTCAAGAAAGGGAGAGCGTCGGGCAGACAAGAGCTTGCTCTGGACACCAGAGCTGTGAGCCGCTGGGAGGATGGTGGGCTGTGACAGCCCCTTCCAGTAGGAAAGTGGACATGAACAAAAAGAGACAAAGCAGAAGGTAGTGGGGCAGAAGGAACCCGTGACATGGCTGTGGCAGCTCACTAAAGCTCCAGTCCTTTAACAGATCAGGTAATGATTTCTTATGGCTTTGATTACGGCTGCACCGAATCCTGTGCACCTGGGAAGGTGGTTGAACAGGTTTTGAAGCTTTCGGGGGCCTTTGGGACCAGGCATGAGACAGGGAGCGGGGCCTAAGGGGATGGAGGAGCGATGCTGTGAGGTCCCCACGCATCCTCATGCCACAGTGGAACTGCAGGGCTCGTTGCGTGATCGGGGTGGTAAATAGAAGGAAAACATCTGTGGGGCTCTGGCCTTATCCTGTACAAGTTGTTCCTTTAACCAGATGTGCTTTGGCAGCCCCAATGTCTTGGTCCAACTTCCAGCTGGCGTCCGTGGTAGGTTAGGTGGTAGCTGGATGGGGGTTTGTGAGGTTCCCAAAAAGGAAAACGGCAGAGAGCAAAATGTGCTGTAAAAATGCAATTAGTAATTGGGAATGGGTTACAGTTATTTTACTTTTGCCTTCCAACATAAAAAGAGAATTGCCGTCCTCGCCACCATCCTGGAAGGCCTAAGGGGTTTATAGGGTGTCTGTGGTCAGGAAGTGGAAATAAAATTAAAAGGTTAAAAAATACAACAAATGGACAAATTGAGATTTTGGGGAGCTTTGAGGGTATATTGGATGCTGGCATGGGCAGATGACTGATAAACCATGTGAAAGCTACCAGTAAAAATACATGACTTGTTGTAGCAAGAGCTAGGAGAAAATTGTAACATGGTACAGAAAAAAGCCAGACATTAAATAAATATTCCTGTTCCTTATTTAAAAACTATCAGGATAATGTAGCCAGATATTTCAGTGAAAGTGAAATACTTCCTCAGTAAAAACGAGGCTGTAAGGGGAAACTTAAATATGCTGAAGTCATTAGGACTGGATAATAGGCTCTGATTTTACCAAAGACTGTAACTGCTGTCAAGTCACACAGTTTTGTGGATAGCAAGTCTTTTCAAACAATCCCATTATCAATTTTTAAAAGACCACGAGTTCCGTTGATAAAGGTAACTATCACCATGATATGTTGCCTTCTGTAAGCCTTATCTCCCTACGATGCTGATTAAAAGGAAGTGAACAACATACCAAGTCAGCATTGTCTGTTTTAATCCATTGTAAATGGATTAAAATCTCATTAACTGATAGATGACAGAGCACGCTGAACTAATTTTAATAGGGAATCATCATCCTTCAGAAGTGTTTCCATGGGGCTCCCCCCAGGGTCTCTCTGATTCACTATCATCTTTGTTAATGATCTGGGGAAAAATATCAAACGGCCGGTGGTAACCCTTGCAAACGCGATAAAATTTGGTAGAAGGATCGATGGTGATGTGGCAATGGAGATCTCCTGTCCGCATCGCAAAGTGGGCTTGTTCCTGCAGCGCGTGTAAAGACAGCCAAGCGTTTTGGTTCGGAAGCAGGAGAAGGGCGGTGGTAAAGAAACTGCTTCTGCAGTGGGGAGGACGAGGCAGCGTGCAGCTCAGGGTCTGCAGCTGAGGCTGGACAAAGTCCAACTAGCAACGAGGAGCACGCTGTTCACGAGGGGGCAATTTAATGGTTGGGGCGGCTCAGCGGGAGATGCAGGGGCTTCTCTGGTAGCTGCAGGCTTTAAAGCAAGACAGCTCTCTTTGCAGAAGAGAGTCTCCAGCTTGCATTTCTTGGGTGAGGTTCCAGGCCTGTAAGTCAAACAAGCTGAACCTCTTTTGTCCTTATAATAACGAATCTGTAAAGGAGGCTTTGGAAGACGGCTCCTGTAGGAACACGCTGCCAAGCAGGGAGAGCACTGAAAGTGTCGATAGCGAGGCAGTTGCATTGATCCTGCTGGAAGGGAAGTAATACTTGGCAGTGGAAAATTAACGTTTCCCTTTGGCTCCCTGCTCTCCGCCGTGTGTCCTCGCACTTGGGCTGAAGCGTAACCCCCTGCGCTGCCCCACGCGCCCTCGCCCGATGCCAGTCCTGGTCGTCGTGTCTTCGCGAAGGCTGCACGTGGTGCCTGGCAGTTTGCTGGGCTGGAGGGGCTGAGGGTGGGTATGAGGCATGGTGAAGACAGCACGTCTGGAACAATTTTGCTTAAGAAGAAGGAAAATAATTCCCGAGTCAAACAGTGCAAGACATGCATAACGTGTTTGTGGAAAAGTCCTAAATGTGGACATGTCTCCTAAGCATCCCGCAGCCTTAGAAGGAACAGCGTGTCCTGAAACAGCTAACCGGGTGTAGTTGCTGCAGCTTGTCATGCAGTTAGGAATGGCCAACTCACTCTTCTCTCTTTTTTTTCCCCTTTCCTGATGTTTTATGGAAGAGAAATAAGGAGGGGAAATATTTTCCCTCCCTCCCCTAAATCTTTGTTCTAAACATAGCCGATTTTTAGGGAAATTCCAATGAAATGGATTCCACTTGCTGACCTGCTTATTCATGTGCATGAGAGAAACCCTGGCACCCCTGCCAGGCCCTCCTGGGCTTCGGCGGTCAGGGCTTCCCCCTCCAAACCATGTATTGGTTACATGGGATGTAGGTCCCTTGCACAGATGAGATACTGGAAACAGGATTTTTTCTGAAAACTTTTTTTTTTCCTAAAGATTAAAAGTTGACTGTAGTGGTATTTATTTATTTATTGCATAGGAACTTTGAATGCCTCAATAAAGATTACAAAAGCCAGTGATTTCTTATTCACCCTCGTTATCCTGCATCTGCTTCTCATTAAAAGTCTGTCTGGAAGGCTGCCCAGTGAAAAAGGCTGAAAAAATGAGCCTGTAAAATTCCCATAGGATGGAACTAAATGTGGCTGGAATTAGGGAGCTCGTTGCCTTTTGTCCTGGTTAGCAACAATCTCTTTCTTGTTTTGCAGTTTCAATGATTGAGGCTATTCTTCAAGCTAGGGAATCAAACTGCCGCCCAGCAAACCCGTGCAGCAGTCCGGGGTTTGCTCCCCGCTTCCCCCTTGCAGGACACAGCCACCCGTGCAGCGAGTCTGCGTGGTCTCAGCGCCATGCTGGGATGCCCTGCGCAGAGGGGTGTTTCCACCAGTAAAGGTGTGAGTTCCTGCTGGAGCCGGGCAGAGACTCGGGGCCAGGTCTTGTTGCGGCATGAAGGTGGGGACGAGGGTGCCGGGGAGTCCTGCCACCGCTGTGGGCTCTGACGGCTGAGCGTGATGGGCTGCTGCGAGCGGTGGCAGTGGGGAAGGAGGCCCTGAACTCCCTTGTGAACCCCTTTTTGATAATGTACAGCAGAGTTACACGTCTCACGTAGCCACTCCTGGTCCTGCGATTAGCAGCAAACGACAGAGCGATGCCCTTGAAAGATGAGTTTTTCCGAGCTGGAGCAGCTGGTGGCTTTGACTCCGGGGGTCCTGTGCGGCACTGACCCCATTGTGTTTCTGTCTCTGTTTTCTAGTCCCTTATATTCCTTGTTCGTGACTGGAGCTTCCCGTATGAATTTTCCTATGGATCTGATGGTGGCGCAAGGTTTTTGGAGAAGCGGCTGAAGGTGCGTTCTTTCTGACCTGGGTTCGTTTAATGAGCAGTGCTAGCCTGGGGGTACGCTCATGGGTGATGGAGAGTGAAGAGGCAAATCTGGCTTGTGACCCAGGGATGGTACACTGCCATCACCGATGTGGATGGAGAGTGCCCAGGGCACGAGGATGAGATCTTGATGTGGGGGACAGCCGGTGCTGGCGAGCCTAATCCTGGGCAGGGAGCAGGGAACGGGGTGCAGAGCACCAGCACCAGAGAGGGTTCAGCTGGGTGGCCGCAGTGCTGCCTGCGAGGTGTGAACTGCGGTGCACAGAGGTGCTGGTTACGGTCACACTTATCCAGTGCCGTAAAATCACAGAAGCAGCATTTTAGGAGGCTGAATTTCCTTGCCACGTTCAGCGGAGGGCTGAGGCTGCCTGTGCTGGGCTCCTGCCCAAGCCCAGGCTCCCTGGGCTCTCTTGCTGGGAGCGGCTGGAGAGGCGTTAGAGATGGGAGTCAGCAGATTCCCTAGAGACCAGGAACGATGTTTTAGTAGTAGCTAATCGTACAGTAAAACTGACGGGCAAGGGCTCCGCTGGGATTAATCAGGAAATGCATGGGTGATTTGGTAGTCGAGAGACCTAATTAAAGGGGAGACAGGAAAGCCTCCAGTGGGAAATCCCAAATGTTTTTGTATTCCAGTCATACACGGACACGCACATTTTCCAAATGATAATAACATGCCCCAGGGCATGTGGTCAGAGTTCCTTGGTCGCTGGAGGAGCCTTGGCTTTGTCCTCGTGCGGCATAGCCCTACGGGATGTCCTTCTGGCTTGCTCTTCCCGCTGTAAGCAGCCACAGTGCCGAGTACCCTGTGCTCCTGCCAGCACCGCTGGCCCAGCGTTACCGCTGTCCCCATCAGAAGGAAACCCCCTGACCCCAAACTGGTCTCTCACAGGTCTCGGGAAATCAGCATGAAGAGCTGCAGAACGTCAGAAAGCACATCCATTCCTGCTTCACCAAAATCTCCTGCTTCCTCTTACCTCACCCGGGCCTGAAAGTCGCCACCAACCCTAATTTCGATGGAAAACTGAAAGGTACGAAGGCAAAGGTTTGGTTTTTAAGCAGATGCCTTAAATGCCCTGGCAGACTGTCCCACTGGTTCCTGAAACCTCTCTAAGTATTTTCCATGAAAAAACTTCTGGGAGAGGAGTTGGATCCTCCTCCCAACGCCGTACACGCTCTCGGCTCGTTCTTCCAAGTCCAGCAGCTGCCTGTTTGTTGCCAGATGCTTTTAATCTAAGACAGAGGTGGAGGCTGAAAAAGTGCGGGAGGCCGAAAAGGTGTGGGAGGCCAAGACAGATGTGGAGGCCAAAAAGGCGTAGGAGGCTGAAAAGGTCTCGGAGCCGCTGGCAATAAGCACTATCAGGACAGATGGCTGATAGGCAACCGGGAGGGGCAGGGCTGAGATAGGAAGTTTATGGACAGGGTGCTAAGCCTGTAATTAACCAGTTATGCCTCACTTGCAATTAGGCAGAGATGCAGAGCGGTGCAGGCGGGTTGCTGGAAGGCAGGCTGGTGCTTGCGGAGGGTGGAAGGCCCGTTACACATGCTCTCAAGGGAACGTTATTTCACTTTGAAAAGCTTTCCAAGGAATATTTAATCTTCCTGACTTATCTGATCAGCGGTTTTCCCTACAGGTCAGACTTAGTTCAACAGGTAAAAAAAAAAATAGAGGAAGGGAAAAGAGCCATGGTAAGATTCTCCACCCTCAAAGGAGCCACACGCTGTGGCTTTTTTTAGTTGTTTGTTGTGAACCAACTGCTTACCAGCATCACTGGTTACAGGCTGCTTGCAATCCTAGCGATAGAGAAAGTGGCCCATTAGTCACTTAAATTAGCAGACAGAAAGATGTTACTTTTTCTCTGGGTTTGTCTGGCTAGCGATCAGACTTGTTCTTCTGGCAAACGCCGTGCTAACCAGCAAGCGGGAGAGTGAGGCAGCGGCGGGGCGGCGCGCTGATCTCTGTTAGTTCCCCCCTTAATTTCAGGCGCTGAGTAGTACTGAAAATAATTTTTCAGCCCACTGAAAAAAAAGTGGGCTGTGCAGAACTGGCACAGGAGTTGGCAGCGGCTTCTTGACACCATTTTTCTTGTTCCCTCAGAGCTGTACTCAGCTTTTTATGCTCTGATGGAAGAAATCTGGGGAAACTTCCTCTCTCTCCTCACCTTCCAAATGCCTCGATGTTGCATTGTTTTTTCTGTCTCCAGCCTTGTACAGTTTAATTTAAATGGCAATAAATGGATGTCACGCTATGAAGCCAGAAGAATGGCTGTTAGGAGATGAGTCTGCCTCTGGTGAAGTGACACAAGCAGCCCATGGACCCCTCAAGCAGCAACCTGTGCCACCTCTGTGCTTTGGCAAAGGGGACAGGCTGGTGGGAGCAGAGATTGTGGCCGTTCCTGGTACCTGCACTGAGCGGTGTCTGATGGTGCGATGCAGAGTCACTCGCAGGAGTCCGTAGTGTTCCTGTACCAAGCGCCTAATGGTCTGCAAAAGCTTTAAAATGCTTTGCAATGAGAATTTCACGTATGGGTTGATAGAGGACCAAGAACTGCTGGCACAGGAGGTGGTAGGGATGAGAGCCAGAGAGCCTAAGCCCTGGCAGAAGATTTCCACTACGGGTGCCATGGAGCAGAGCAAAGGGGAAGGCACAGCATGTGTCCATGCCCTCTACGCTAAAGGTCATGATTTGCAAAGCGTGTACGTGTCTAGGCAAGAAGATGCTGCTCTCTGGCTATCAGCGTTGCGTGCACATTACCAGCTTCATCAGCAAAAGCAGGGGTTTTTTCCCATGCAGTCACGTTTGTGTTTGCACAAGTATTTTTGAGACCATGAAGCTGGTTTGTGGATATGTGCACAGCTGCATATTCTGTCCGTGGGTTAAGGAGCAACTTAACTGCGGCCACGGTCATTTCTGAGTGCTCACATCACTAAATTATAGGGTGTCTGAGTCTCTGGCGTGACTCTCCTGCCTTTGTTTCATGTGAGTGCACACTGGACGTTGGGCTGGTACTGATGACGTTGGGTTTTGTTTCCAGAAATAGACGATGAGTTCATCAAGAACTTGAAGATTTTGATTCCTTGGCTTCTTAGTCCTGAGAGCCTGGACGTTAAGGAGATCAATGGAAACCATATCACCTGTCGAGGCCTTGTGGAGTATTTTAAGGTATTGGCTTATTTAACAGAAAATGGGCTTATTCATCTGTAGCACGCTCAGACTTTTGCTGTAATTAAAGGGGAAAGCAGCAGCAGGCAGGCTAGCACTGGGTGGCTGGAGGAAATGTTCTTGGTCTAGCTGATAGTCCTGACTGTCATTGCTGCAGAAAGCAAACACCTCACAGTTGCGTATTTGACCACGCAGTAAGCCCAAGAAGTGGTCAGGGCTGTTTTCCTCCCCTGGAGAATTGAGGACCATGGGGAGGTAGGCTGAGGGCCGTATTCCCATTGCCTTTGGAAAAAGCTTATTTTTGTTGTCATGACTACTGGGACATTTTAATGCAAGACATCAGTGAGTAATTCTCACCACCTACTCTCCAGGGCTACCTGACTCTGGCTCCTTCTCCTTCACTGAAGGATGGAGGTAGGTGCAAATTTGATGGTAGAGATACTTAGCGTAAGTGGTGGAGCGAGAGCCTTGAGTGACTGACCCAGGCCACGCAAGGAGTCGACCTCGAGCCATGCTACGTAGCATTTTCTGACAGCATCCCCTGCTGAAGCCATCTTGTGCCAGGAACATCCTCCTCGTCTTTTAACATCCTGTTAAAGCTGTGTCTGGAACTGGGTGGGGGTGTTTGCATGTTGCTCGTGAATGCCGTATTCAATGTGATTTCATTTTCTGTGCGCTGTTTTGCAGGCATACATAAAGATCTACCAAGGGGAAGAATTGCCACACCCAAAGTCAATGCTGCAGGTATGTGAGCATGAGCTGTGAGCTGGTGGCCATTCATGCACTGTAATTGCCATTGATTGCCAGTTAATTGTCAGAGGTACCCAGCTAGTGCAGGATATTGGCTCTTCTGTGATTTTATTTCAAATGCCTTACCGTAACAACACAAGAAGCAGCCTTTTTGGAAGCATTTGGCAGTCACGAGTCTGATGTAGCTTAGCAATCGCGGCAGCACGGCTCGGGCACCTTGGCCGGACTGTGCTGACTCGCTGTCTGCGCACACAGCGTCAGTCAGCTTCGCTGAAATTATTCCCCCGCAGGTAAATAGCATCGTCTTTGGCTGCGGTGGGACCGCACACGGTGACGTGGCCCCACACGCGGGCAGCGGCTGCTGGGCTGCAGCTCTGCTCTCTGAGCCAGACGGCTTTGCGGGAGGTTGCAGCTGTAGCTGTTTACATATGACTGAGCCTTTTATCTGTTTTCTTGCTGTTTCCCACAGCTGCAGCCAAAGTTTTCGTTGCTCTGGCTTGGAGAGTAGGAATCCTCTCTTCGTGGAGCCTTTTGCTTGGGGGGACTGAGGAGACTGGACGTGTAAATGTGGGATGAGCTTATTTGGCATTGGTCAGAGGCTGGGGAGAGTACACTTGGCTAAGACAAGGGAGCTGTTTAATTCTGTACGTGAGCACCAGGGTATGGTGCACACGTCCTGGCCGCGTACACGTGTGGACCATGGGTACCCAGGCAGCCAGTGGCTGCTACTCTCTGCAATTACACTTCTTAACCCTGTCTTTCTGCGTCTAAACTTTGTACGCCTTTTGCCCTTCTTGCAGGCCACAGCAGAAGCCAACAATTTAGCAGCAGTTGCCACTGCCAAAGACACCTACAGCAGGAGAATGGAAGAGGTAGGTGGTGCTGAGCACATCGTTTCACAGCGCTCATGTCTCCTGGCTCTCCTGTCCTCGTGGGGAAACCTCCCTGCCTGGGTTCCTGGTAGAAAACGTCCTGCATGGACTTGGCCGGGCCTGGTTACAGTGCTGCACGTTCAGGGTCCCAAAGAGGGTCTCTCCTCTGGTCATGGTGGAAAAGGGGCTTTCTCGCAGGCTGGAGGAGAGCAATGCCCGGTCAGGGTATCATGGCAGGACAGGGGAGGGTGATTGACAAATGGTCCCTGTTTCATCCGATGGCAGCTTTTCGCAGACCACGTGGCCTCTGCAGAATTTGCATCCTCTTCCCAGCGTTCCCCAGCGTGGGTAGATGCAACCCAAAAAAGTAGTGGGGTGGCAGTGCTGCGTGACCACGCAACCCGTGCTATGGCTGGTGCTCATTCAGGGATAAAGTGATTATAACTGGCTTTTCACCTATGCCCTGCCCTGTCAGCCCATCTCTCAGCTCTTGGGATGTTTGGGATGTTTTAAGGTGAAGCTCAGACCCCAGCCTGTCTCCAGCCACCTCCAGGCCCCCACTCTGTTCATCAGTATTGGAGGTTGCTGCCTGTTGGCAGGAAGAAGGTACGGAGCTGCGTGGCCAAACTGCCTGTGGACTGCCCTGGTCCTTAAAACTAATGCGTCCATTCTCAGAAGCAGAAGGAAAATGCCGCAGAGTTTCCAGCACTAGAAAATGCTGGGGCTCAGTGTGCTGCCGGTCAGTGTAGCTCAGCCGTCAGTGTTGCCCGAGATCCTGGCTTAGGCTGTGAGTGAATTGAGTAAGGGAGCTGTGGGACGCAGCTTCCCAGTGCAGACACCCACTGCCCCGTTTTAACCTGCACCTTGCAGAGCTGTCCCAGATGGACAGCGCAGTCGTGGAGGTCTTCCTGCAGGATCTAGCGGTCCATGCCAAACAGTGCCTGCAGAGCCCTAATGCCGATGGTTTGCACGGCAGAGCACAGGAGCTGTGGGTGCTGAGGTTTCTGGAGTGATCGGACTGTGTTTTCCATGCAGGTCTGTGGTGGGGACAAGCCCTTCCTTGCACCTAGTGACCTCCAGACCAAACACATGGAGCTGAAGGAGGAGGCTGTGAAGCTGTTTCGCGGGGTGAAGAAGATGGGCGGGGAGGAGTTCAGCCGTCGCTACCTCCAGCAGCTGGAGAACGAGATAGATGAGCTTTACATCCAGTACATCAAGCACAACGACAGCAAGAACATCTTCCACGCCGCCCGCACCCCCGCCACGCTCTTTGTGGTCATCTTCATCACTTACGTGATAGCTGGAGTGACCGGCTTCATTGGCTTGGACATCATAGCCAGTCTGTGCAACATGATCATGGGCTTGACACTTATCACACTGTGTACCTGGGCATATATCAGATACTCTGGGGAGTACAGAGAACTGGGCGCAGTAATAGACCAAGTGGCCGCAGCGTTATGGGACCAGGTAGGATAAAGAGCTTTTGATTTAAAACAAACAAACAAACAAACAAACCCCACCAAGTTCTTAAGCGTTGAGTTTCCTGGGGCTTTCCCTCCCCTTTGAAATGGCTTTTGCATTTAGGGTTGTTAGCTGCTCCGGCTGGGCCTGCCCGGGCAGATCCCGCTGCTTGAGCGGGTTGTGCTGTGATCAGTGAGAGAAGGAAGACCTGGGCCCTGTCCTCAGACAGCAGGACAACGAGTTTTAGGCCATTCCTTAGACCTTCTAGACGGGGAAAGCAGGGTCAGAGGAAATGTTTTCAGCTCAGTTTGTGGAGTTGATTGTAAGGGGGAGATGTCTTAGGGACCGGAGATGGGCCTGGGTGGAGTGGTTGTAGCACGGCGTGGACCTTGTGGTTGTAGCACGGGCAGGCAGTGCGAGATGGGCTGGAGAGCAGGAGTGAACAGCAAGGCTGGAGCTGCGAACCAACCCACCCCTTCCCCTGCTCGAGCCTGAGCCTCTGAATCCTGCCCAGTGTGAAAGACAAGCCGTGTAGATCCGGGCTGGGGATGAGAAAACTCACAGCAAGCTATTTTGTTCTGCCTTTTTTGTCTTCTTGTCTAACCCATCACCAAATGCTAGTTTGTGGGGCCTCAGGCCTTGCGGGAATGGGGCAGCTTTGCCTAGGGTCCCACCGGAGAGGCGTTCTCCCAGCCGGTGTGCGTGGGTTTTGCGTGCGTGTGTGTGTATGTCAAAAAGAACAGACCCGTAATTTCTCTCCTGGTTCAGGGCAGGGATTTTGGCTCTCCCCGGCTCTGCCGGAGACCAAGGCCAGGTCTCGGCTCTGCCTGTTTTGGCACTGGGCCCCGCTTTCCCGTTACAGCCACAGCTGTGCTGGGTCAGTTGGTCTCACCTGCTCTTTTTCAATTTCTTTTTTTTTTTTCCCAAACAACATGGGAAAGCCTTGGTTGGGCCCTCATGTCAAACAGAACACCTCCAAAAATCTTAAAGGTGATCACAGTGAGAAATCACCCCCCCGTGTCCCCCTGCGTTGCTCTGGCTGCCTTCCGAACCACGCCGTTGCAGTGTCCGGCCCCGGCAGGGTTATCTGGCAGCCCACGGCCGCAGTATTTTTAACGCTCGGTCCTTCCTGTTTCCCCTTCTGCAGCAGCCCTTTCCTCTCCCCACTGCAGAGCTGCCGGGAAAGCCCAGACCCTGCAGGCTCCCACTGCCCCGCTTCGCCCGGGCCAGGGGAGCAGCCCACCGGCACGCAGCTGCAGCCGTGGGCCCATGTGCCGAAATACCATTTAAAGGGCTGCGATGGCTTCCTGCTCTTCCCCTGGCAGAGCCGGGGTGAGCTCATTGTTTGCCCGGCCCTCAGAAGCCACCAGCCGCAGTCGTGGGTTTCATTTCTGCAGTGCTCCAAGGGGGAAAGGGCCGTTCCCACCAGCTTTACCTGCTCCCTCCCTGCTTTTTATCCCCCAGCGAGTTTTTCATCAAGAGTGACCACGTTGCTGCGCAGAGACCTGCAGCTGGAGCTAAACATGCAGCTTGGGGGGGAACAAAATGAAGCATTTATTATTCAGTTCCTTCATCTCAGAGCTGGGTAGCGGTGTGGCTCAGCCAGGCTGCCTTTAAAATAAGGCGGCTTGAGAGCAAGGGCAGCCCAGTGCCTGCGTCCCAGGTGGGTTCAGCCCTGTCCTCAGCAGCCTGAGCATCCACAGCAAACCCCGCTGCGGTGCGGTCAGTGCCTGTGCCGCAGCCGTTTGCTGGGGGACCCTTCCCGAGTGCCTTTGGGAGAAGCTTGGGAGAAGCTAAGCCCAGCATTTGCCCATCCCTGTGCAGGAAGCCGGGGGGGTTAAGCAAGAACAGGACACAGCCAGCAGGAAGCCAGAGACGCTGCCCGCTTGCAACCTGCTCAGCTGGGGAAAAAATAAAGAGGTTAAAGTGCCTGCAGCTGCTCCCTGGCACCCGGCTGGCCCCCGCGGGCTGCGTGGCATGGCTTTCCAACTGAGGGGAAAGTTCTGCCGAGAAGGAGCTGCGCAGACGGGTGCTGCCGGCCCTGCTGCAGGCGCTGGGGCTTGGGCAGCACGACTCTGCCCGCCGCGATACGCAGGGCTGGTGCCCGAGCACCCCGGGTGGGTTCAAAGCCCTTGTGGCTCTGTCCCCTGGGAGCGCTCGGTGTCCCGTGGTGGTGGGGTGGATGGAGCTGTGAGGGGTCCTGCAAGAGGGGCAGCCCGCGCGGGGCGAGCACCCCCCCGGGAATACACGGCCACGGTGGCACCAGCAAGTGGCTGCGGCCAGAGGCGTGAGCACCGTGCGCTCCCCTGGGCGTGCGTGATACACAGAGATGCTTTTTTTTTTTCTTTTTCTGTCTCCCCCTTCCCAATGCCTCTCCCCAGGGAAGCACGAATGAGGTAAGTGGCTCTTGTTCTCCGCATGCGACACCGCTCAGCTCCCCTGGGCCAGCTGGGCCATGGGCTCCCGGGAAAAGGCGTCTCGGACCCAGATGCACGTTTCAGCCATGTTGCTGCCTTCGGGCTTGCGGAGGACGGGGGCTGCGAGGGCTCTGGCATCCTGGCCCTGCACCAGGACGCTTGCCGGCGGCTGGGCTCTGGTTGTTCCCTGTGATCCAGACGCCTGGGGAAGGGGGTTAAACGTGGGTGCTGCGCTCCAAGTGGTGCTGGAAGCCAAGTGGGGGAGAGATTTGGGTGGGGAGTGTGTTTGTTATGACTGGGATTTTTTTTCATCTTTCTCCCATCGGTTTGGTTTGGGGATTTTCCTGTTGTGCTGAGAGGTCAAACCGAAACGCCAGTTTGTTTTGTAGCACCAACCATGCAGGCATCGCGCAGGCAGGGCTCCCGCCCCAGCAGCCGAGGAGCCCCTACGCTCGGCGAAGCCTCTCTGTGCTGCTGGAAGCACCACGTGTTGTGTTTTGGGCAAACCCACCCCGTAGCGCATCGAGTAAGCCGAACGCAGAGCCTGGGAGGCATATTTGATCTCCCCAGCCCCTTCCTGGGGCAGCGCACCGAGTACGGCCCCTCTCACCCTGCACGGCAGAGGAACCGCTCCAAGGGGAGCCGGTCCCTGCCTGGCACTCGTGGTGCAGGGGACACCTGGGTCGACAGCCGTTGGCAGCCCTCGTCTGCCAGCTCGGTGCGGCTCCGCTTGCCCAGTGGCTCAATGCTGAGCTGCTTGCCAGGCCTGCGCTGAGGGCAACTGGAACCTTGTTTAGGCAAAGCCTTGCAAGCAGCTAATTTAAAACAAACAAAAACAAAAAGGCATCCTTACCAGTCTGTACTACTGCGCACGTACGGTAATCCTGCGCTGTAGCCAGGTGCCACCCCGGGCTGGCCCAGGTCTGTAACAAAAGACAGCTCCATCTTCTATCGTGTTGCCAAAGCCTGACAGCTCCGTCTGTCAGTGTCAGCACACCTTGCAGCTACTGTTATGTGGGGAGTTCCTCCTAAAAGAAAGTTGGAGCAGCTCTCACAGGTCCAAAAGGCCATTTAAAAAAAAAAAAAAAAATAGTTAAACATCAACCCCCTCCTTCCCCAGGGGCCAGCCCAGGCCCGGCCGTTTTGGTACCTCGCTGTGCCACGAACACTGAGCTAAAAGCTTGCTGACCGCTGGGTCCGTGGGCTTTGCTCTGGTTTGTGCAACAGCAAGAGGCAGAGCACGGGCTTTGCTTTTGATGAGCTGTTGAACAAATCCTGGCAAGTAGAAGTCAGCTCCGTGAGACTGGTTAGGCATGGAAAAAAGCCTGACAGCACAAAATGCTGCAAGGGCGCTTACGTAGGATTTGATGGCGTATTTTTCAAGAAAGAAACCCAGAGAAGCTGCATGAAGACTCCTCCACCAGGCCGCTACATTCCCAAACAGTCCCAAAACCCTGGCGTGCAAAACCCCATCTCCGTTTCCTGCTGCCCACTCGGGATGCGGTCAGCATCGCCTTAAACACCCCTGGAGTCTTCTCACCCCACCCCGTTCCTTGCTGCAGTTTCAGCCTCGCCTGCTTCATCCAACGCCCCCGAGCACACGCGGAACACATCGCCCCGTGAGCCTGCCGTTTCCTGCCCGTCGTCTGCCTCTTCCCACCCGTCCTGAGCTAATCCTGGCTCCCCAACAGTCCTCAGGTCCCCAGCAGCAGCCGGTGGGGTTTTTTTTTGCTTGTGTGGTGGTTTTTTTTTCCCAATGACAGGTTCATTTGAAATGGAAAGGTCAGAGCTGTGCCAGCCGTTCACACCAAGTCCTCTGCAACCAGAACTGTATCTCGGCATCTCCTGTGCCATTTGCCCGCGGTATAAAGCCCACCACGGGGTGGGGGACAGGATGGTCTTGCCTGTTGCCACATACCCGCCGCTGCAGAGACAGCGCCTGCAGCAGCCCCTTGGGATCAGAGCCTTGGCTTGGCCCGTGACTGCCCTGACGTTAGTTCTGCAGGGGAAACGCAGCCCATGGCCACACCGACTTTGACCGCGCACGGGCAGCGCTGCGGCAGCCGCTCCTGCTGCCCCGTGTTCGGCTGTCGCCCTGTGAAGACGCTGCTGAGGCCGGCAGCCTGCTCGCAGTGATGCTCTGCAGAAACGGGTACACAGGTTTATCAGAGTGTGGTGCTGCTGTTTGCAAAGAACGGGCTTGGCTGTCGGACAGGAAAAGGCACCCGGGTACAGATGGAAAAGGGTAAAATTAGAAGGAAAAAAAAAAAATCCTGCATCAATCTGCAGAAAAACAATCTAGACAACTCAGCTGCCCGTTACACAGCGAAGCCCTCCGCGTGATGCAGTACGTCTCTGCCTGGTGGTGTAGAGCAAAATGCTGAGGCTGCAGAAATTTAAACTCTGTGTGTGAAACCCACAGGAAAAAAACCCCAACCATTCCCCGTAAGTCCCGTACGCGTACACCAGGTAGCCCTTGATTTAACACAACTCGAGGCAGCGCCTCCTGTAGCCAAGACGTTTGAAAACTTAGCGAGCGAGACATCTTTCTTCTTCTCCTTCATGGAGACGCGCTCAGGAGTTGGTGCACAAAACAAAGGCCCGGTTTGACCCCGCCGCTGCAGCACAAACGCGAAAGTGCAGCCCGTACGCGACGCAGGCCGGGGCTGGGGACGTAACCATCTTCTCTCTCTTCTTCCAGGCTTTGTACAAACTGTACAGCGCAGCCGCGACTCACAGACATTTGTACCACCACGCCTTCCCGGCACAGAAAGCGGAGCCCACCGAGGGCTCGGAGAGGAAGAAGGTGTAAGCCAGGCGCGTTCCCGGCAACGCATGAAGGAGGCGCGGACGTCTCATCCTCGGTTCAGTACTCTCATCCTCGTACCCATCACAAGCTCCTGCCGTGGCACAGGGAGAGCGGAGAACAAGTCACTTGTAAGGTGGTTCAGTGTGTTCGTTCAACAAGACGGTGTTTGACGGGAAGATGTTGGCGTGTTTTTCGTTTTGTTAATATGTACATATTGGTACTGCCGCAACTACAAAGTGCTTTTAATTTGTAATAGCCAGCATACTTCCCAGCTAATTTATGAAGCCTTATTTTCCCCTTGATTAGGTATGAAGTCACTGAAGAAATCATAATTTACACAGTACTGCAACTAAAAATCTTCCAGCCCTTAGCTTATTCAAAAGCCAACTTACTTTCAAATACTTGAACAAGTTATAACATGTAACCAAGTTTTTTCTTCAATTAACTATTTAATTCCATAAACATAATTAAAAGCGTATTAACTTGCTTTATCAGAAACTGTAAGGGCACTTCTGCTATGGTGTGTTAACGATCTTGTACGGAAAGCATCCTTTTCTGTTCGTAACTGATGCACCAAGCATCACGTTGTATATGTATTGGAGAAAGTTTCACTGTATTTCTGTACATATATTCATTATAGTGCATAGGAAGCGTGTTCCACAGCTCTATTCTTTTATCATCAGAACTATTAAAGTTTGCTTTCGGTTCCTAAGACGTTGGTGAGACAGGAAGCAGTTATTGACTAACGCGAGGTGAGAGCTTGTTGCCTTCTTGGTTTCCTTTTGGCCTCCAGAACTGGCGTTCTAAGGGTAAGTTGGTATTTTGGGAATACTCCTGGCCTCTCTGTCCCTACTAAGGCCAAGGCAGGTTTCACAGCCCTTCGGCAAAATAAACCCTCCAGCTTTTAACAGCGGAGGAAAAGCCGCTTAAGCGAAGGCCAGAGGCGAGGGTCTGCGCCGAGGTCCACAGCCCTCGCGAGGGACAGCACCAGACACCTCCCCGTCTTCCTTTGACGAACAGACCTTGGTGGTACAGGAGCCGACGCGTAGGGCTGAGCCGTCACCGCCTCGGGTGCTCATGGGGCCAGCGGTTGGGTTATTCCCCCTGGGCCCCGCGCAGGCCAGGCCCGGGGCAGCAGGAACAGCCTCCTCCCTGCCAGCCCCACTGCCGGCGCAGCCCAGCGCCGAGCACTCCCCCGGTCACGAGCACAGAGGATGGGGACTGCGCTTGTCTTCACCTTTTTACTGGCGATAGGAACATTTTATGTGATGTTCTAAAAGGCAAAAAAAACCCAACCCTCAGTTGAACAACCTTCCATTCATTAAACAAAATTATTTTTATTGAATTAATAGGATTTACAAGAAATGTAATTTTTTGTCTGCAACAGTGTTTATTGCACTAAAAAGAATCCATAAATAACATTTCAGGACAATCAATGAACCAAATGAAAGTATTGGAGAGGGTAACAGTATAATTAAAAATTTTCCCCCAGTGAGGAAGTTTTAATACAAGACAAAAGCTCGTTTAAAAAAAAAGTAATTGTTGTTACATCCCTGATTTTTTCCATGGTGTGGTACGGCAGGCAGGCTGGCAGGCTGCTTGGGCAATGCGGTCACCTCCTCACATGGCTTGGTCACGTTTTGGGAAACGCAGTTCAGCTGGCATTTAAAAACCAGGTTGCTTAGAGATCTTGGTCTTTACAAAGGTACAGGTATTTCCCCTCTGACTAATTTCTGTGAAAACTAAAAAAAATCTGTAAATCTAAAGCAGTAATGCATTAAAGTAAAAAATAAGGCAACTTGGATTGCACTTCCGTGAAGCGCTCGGTTTAGACTGACAAAATCCGCTTCTGTCTGGTCCGCACTGGGCGTTACTGGGCAGTAACGGTGTCAGTGTTCCGTACATTAAAGCTGTAAACAAGGAGCAGACCTCCCTCCCTCCCTCCCTCCCTCCCTCGGGATAGGAAGTCCCAAGGGAAACACACGGAAATATTCATTTGGATTTTAACAGTGTTTGGAATCCAGGACATTTCGTATAGTTGCATCTATTGCCCTTTAAAAATATATAGTCAGCTTCTTAAATAATACAGCTGACTGCTAGCAAAAGATACCAGAATCAAGTCTCTGATTAAACGCCGCGCTGGTTTTCAGAATAATAAACTAGTTCTTGTACGGAAAAAGATTAACAAACATTTTTCATTTTTATAAACAATACATAATACATGTAGAAAAATATTAAAGAGGATAATAACAAAGGTGCAACATCAACAAAAATAAGCTGCCTTTTCAACAAAAGCACTTTTTCATAGTTTTAAGTGTGAAAACCTTTTAAAGCTCTCGGTGTCCTCATACAAGTCTATTAAAAAGGAGTTGTTAGCTTAAAAATTCTTGCCGTGCTGCTGGGCATACCACTGCTGCCTCTGCTTGCGATGCTCCAGCTCGGTGAGGAGGGCCTGCCTGTACGCTTCGTACAGCTTCACGATCCGTTCCAGTTCTTTCATGAAGAGCAGCTTCAGCATCCCCTGGTATGTGTCCAGGTCCGCCAGCTGGAAGAGCTCCCACTTCAGAATGTGATCATATCTGGTTTGATAGGAAAGATGATTATCTACATGCCCCCCGCCAGCAAACGTGCAGCACTGTGTGTTTTCTGAACTGGCCTCACAGCTGTACAGCCGCCCATCAGACTTCTAGCCAGCTACCCTAGCATGGGTTCTGTCAAGAACGAAGGTCATTAATACCAAAAGACACGGAGCCGTGTCGCAAAGTGAGCTGGAGAAACATCACGTACAACTAAACGGCAGAGTCGCTCCCGATACGCCAAGATAAACTCCAGAAATACTAAAGATCCTCTTAACTGATTGTAATAAACCGATGGAGAAAATGCATTTTGGACGCATGAAAACAGCAATTCCATTCAACAAGCCTTGAAGATTTCGTAGTAAAACATCTTTTAAAATTAGAGTAACATAGGAAAAAAAAAAAAAAAGAGAATTATTTCGACAGCTTACCCTAACACTGCCCGGAAGGCACAACACTGCACGCCTTCCCTCACCACACACGTTTGTTTCCAAAGCGTTCTTGTTCCGGCCTTAACAAGCACCCCTGGACACCGTCCCCCTCCTGGTTAATTAGCAGCGGTAACTTAACTCAGCGCATCTCAAACCGCGGGTCACGAACCCCACAGGGCCAAGAAAGGGGGGTGCTGGATAGCACCAGTGAGGACTGAGGCGGGGGGAAATCCAATTAGGCCGTAATTAATGGCTAACTGCCCGTAGCTATCAGCGGGGATCTGTCTGCCACAGGGGGAACGGGGTGCGTGTCAACGGGAGCGATGCAAGCTCTAACAGCTAAAAATCCTACATGTTCTTACTCCCCACACTGGAAAAAGTGAGCTGCTGTGGACGTGGGGAGGTCCCCTGGAGACACGTGCCAAGAGCCTGAAACACACTGGTGCCACCCTGAACTCCTCCTTTAGGAATATCTGATCTAGCTCCCTGCACGAGCTGGAAACAAGCTCAGCTGCGAAGTCAACCGATTACTGTTGTGTTTCTTCCCACCTCCACTGGTTACAAGGAGTTGTTGCTTGAGCAAGGCAAAATATAGCAGCTTGGACCACCAAAGCACCATCCACGCTGTCAACGCTTCTTCCTCGAGGAGGGAAGCGGACGCTAGTCAGCAACGCAGAATGCGACAGCTCGCAAAGAAAATACCAACGGGTGGAAGAAGGGGGCTACAGACAGACCAGCTCTGTTAGAAGCCACACTCCTCGCTCTCCACGATGGAGAGCGGAGTAGGTGAAAACAAACTGCAAAGAAAAGTGGAAGCACAACATCAATCCATGAGGTGGGAGAAACAACGTACGAGGAAAGCTGCTGAGTGTCGCCAACCACCGCAAACACCCCCGGGTCAAGGGGCTGCCAGCGAAGCACGTTCTGCCTCGCATTCGGCAGGTCGTCTCCTCTCCTACTCAACGTGCAGCCCTGCTTTTCTTACAGAATCTGCAGCACTGTCAGTGCCGGGGTGTTTTTATTTTTACTTTTTAATATGGAGCAATTCTGAATTTCTGTTTATACTCCTCATGCTTTTTTCAATTTCTGAAACATATAAACACGCCCCTCCGTTCAGAGATTTGGGATATCGAAGCTGCTGCCATTGGACAGGTACAAACTTAGTGTAAGGTAAGCCTCTTCAAGCCTCCCTTGTTTCACTAGCAGAGCTGAAGAAGTTTCCTGAAGGCTGTACTTTGCGTCGTAACTGCCAAACCATTCTTGTGACTAATCAAGGCTGTGCCATTTCTCCTGCAAGTAATTCTCCACAATCCAAACTGGCACTCTGAGGTCTGCGAGGGAGCTAGAGAGCTGGTCAGAGGAAGTCCAGTTTTGTCATGGAGCTCTGTTCAATCATACATTAGTCAGCGACTTGCTTTCGTGCCACAAATTCTTCAAAGCTAGCGCTGACAGTCTTTTATACCAAACACATGGTTCTACATTTCCCAAATGTAATGTCTGTAATATTTACCTTTATATATAAGCTACACAAACTGTCCAACCTTGTTGAAGTGAGAAAGTACCAGAAGAAAGGCCGTGCGTGTAAACACGTTCTACCTGTCCACAAGTCTGCAGTGAGAAGGGTTAAACACACGTCCACACGCTGTATTTTCCAGCACACTCTACATTTCTATCAGTCTCTCTTCAGCCACCACCAGAGCAAACTAGACGGCGGTGGGATTGCCTCCGCAATCCCCACCTCTGTCCTCCCTTCAAGCAAGCAAGCATTTTTCTTCATTACCTTTTTTTAATGGACCCCTTTTTGTGCCAGCAGTAGGGGAAGGTTTCCAAGATCCTGGTAGAAAACTAGTATTTCTAACAAAGCTTTTCAACAAAATCACGGTAATTCTACAGCGATAGGATTAAAGGTCTCCGGCTCATGGCCAGGTGCCCAGTACTACCACCACATCCTGTGGGGCAATAGCTGCGGGATGATATTAAGCAGGAGACGCAGGTGTTCAGGATGTTCCTCGAGGAGACTGGGCCAACAGCAAGACAACTGTTCTGGTGAGCAGCTCACAGTACATTAGTGCAGGCTCCGAAGCCCACGCGGCCAAACGGTTACTGACTGGGATCTGGCTCGTGTCCGTCAGCGCGTCAGTCAGGCGTTAACAGCCCACAGCGCCGACCTACCCTCATACGCTTAAATAAAGTAGTACAATGACTTCAGATAGCTAGATAGATACCAAAGCTCAAAATAAACAGGTTGTGCTCTTTGATGGCCTCCTTCACCTGAGCGTGATGACTGGAGAAGTCTGGCAGGGTGACATGAGCTGGCAGCCATGAAGAGACCGGTGGGGTTCAGGAACAGACACACTTCCCAAGGCTCAGAGGGAACAAGGGACACAGAAACAACGCGTGATGCAACTGGAAGCACAGTTCTCATTAGCGGGAATATCTGGGCTAACCTGAGTCTACCTAAACTTGAAGAGACTGGTGCGAGAGAACTTCAGGGATATCACCCCAAAATGAGGAGGGGTGCTAATGCTGCCCCTGCGAAGGGGACCTGAGCAGCACGGAGTGTCCTGGCATGGGCCTGGCCAGCTCTGGGAACAGGACAAGCCGCAGAATTTCCTAAGCGAGGTGAGGAAACAGCAATTCCCAACCCAGTTCTAATCTTGATTTTGTCCGAGTCTTGCTCTGCAAAAAGCATTTTAATGCTACTTTATTTTGATAGAAGAAAGCCTTGATATAGTTACATCATCACTGCAATACCCTTCATTTCCTGCTTTTTCCCAGTGCTTCTAAATGCATACAATTCATTTGCAATTTGAGTTTCTTATCTTGGAAATAGGCAGCTGACTACTATAGATATTAAAAGAACAGAAGAAACTCAGGGAATAAACAGAGTTATTTGAGCCAACTGAATTACATGAGAAAATATATTCACTTGAATATATTTTCCTCCACTCAAGTGAATTTACGCAAATAAACTACATATTGAAATGATATATTCAGAAGGCTGTATGCATCAGAGGAGTATCAAGACATAGAGATGACTACTAAAGATGCTTCTGAGGAATTTCAAGAACTTAAATAACCACAGCTTCTATAAACTTCCCAAATAACAGCTTCTATATTAAAGTTATCCCAAGTCTTGACAGGGCTGCACTGCTAAAATCGCCTCTCCCCAGAAGCAAGAAAAAACAAATTGCAGCTGTTTGTCAGGACAGAGATCAAACTCCAAAGAGAGGCAGATTGCAAGCTGCTGCTTTTGAAGGTTTGCCAAGTACAACTATCTTTGTAAGCACTTGATTATAGAGTTTAAGTGAACAACACCTTTCCTTCTCTGCTCCTTTCCCACTCATGAGCTGAATTCAACTGCAGCAGGATTTCCCCTGGCTTGCCCTGCGCTAACATATCCTTTCAAATGTTCTGGGCCAATGGCATTTATTAAAATACACTCCACAGCAAGGCCGATTCTCAATGGAAGGGCTGTTTCTTATTAAGGTGGCAATACAAGCAGGAAAGAAAACAAAGCTCCATCACATGCAGGAATGTGTTTGCAGGTTTTCTGGGGCCTGCAGCTTTGTTTTTTTTTTTTTTAAAGCATCATCACAGATTGCTAAAACCTTGGTGGTTCTTTAGCTCTTTGAAGCTGTCACTGCTGACAGTTTCTCAAGAAAAGCAGCACATCAGGATGACTCTTCTGTGTGAGTTTCATTTCGCCTGCCCAGAGCAGTGTTGAACTGGGGAAGAAGTCTAATTGAAGATTAAGCCATCAGCAGTGCCTCAATGGGAATGGGCTCATTCAAATCCAAAAGGTCGTAGGTCTAGGCACGCTCACCACAGACACGCCTAGAGGAACAGGGCATAGAGTACCAGTACCTGACCTAGACGCCCCAGGCGTTTTTTAGACGGGCAACTAGTCACAGAGCCAGAGATGGAGGGGAGAAAGCACGTTAGTACAAATTTCCTGCAGAGCCTGCCCTCCTGGGTGAGAAAGCAGGAGCTTACTAGACAGACCACACAGCCAGAATACCCCGTCTCCAGAGCTCCTCCCAGTAGATAGTAAGTATTTAATATAAAATAGGACGCTTTCAACACAAGAGACACTGAGCTGCCCCCAATATTTCCAGCCTCTCAGTTAGGGCTGGAAGAATAAAGTCCTGGGCTCAGATCCTTGCTCCAAAAGGGGCGGGGGAGGGGAGAATCTGAACCCTGATCTCTTATATAAGGCAGGCATTTTTTGTCTCCTCGCCCTCACAGTCCCATGCATGCAGTGTGGCATACTGTGGGAACACCTACCAGACTGGTCTACCTAACCTGGAAGGTGGAGAAACATTCAATTTTAGAGTCTAGCAAAGGGTTAAACGCAAGCCAGGAGTCCCGAGTCCACTGTGCTAAGATTCTGCTAGCTGCATTTATGCTCTCAGAACAAACCTCGATAGATGCCAGGAGAGAGGGGAAAAGGACACTTCAAGGTATCATGATACTTTGAATACCTTGATACTGGAAATCATTACCTCACATTGTAACTAGTCAAAGCCTCTTCACTGTTTAGTGAGCCAAATATCTTCATTTTTTATCTTAACAGTTTGACCATTTTTCACTAAAATAGGGAAGCATTATGGCTAACACCTACTAAACGCTCCATTACACTTTTCCAGTGGCCAGAATTCTTATCCTCTAGAGAAACTTGTTGAAACAAAAGCTAACATTATCTATTTTTGCTATCATTATCTACTTTTCTGAACAAAAACGACTGGCCTTTAGTCAGCTAAATCAAGCTACAGTGTCAGGTGTAAAGAACAAATCGTAACAAAATATACCACAATGATTTCTGATTTCAGTGCAAAACCGTAGTGATAATAAACAGATTTTTACAGTGAATTTCAAATAGCAGATCGCAAAAGGTATTCCTCTACTACTACGAAAGCGTTTTGCCCACTTACTTTCATTTCCGCACCAGAACACAGGCGGATATGCATACAGCTCTGATACTCAGCTTTTGGACAACACTACTGAAGAACTTAAGCATTACTGGATGTTTTTCTCCAGCTTTAAGCCCATTGCTTTGGCAGCAGAGAAGAGGTTCATTATTAAAATTACATTGAAAATATGTAAGTCATCTTGATTTTAACAACGGTGAAAATTATTTTATCAGTTGTTCCTTAAGAAGTCCTCAAGATGAGGTGACACTAAGCCAGCTGCTACCACTCTTCCTCACTTTTCCAATATAATATTAGCATAAACCAGCATTTACTTCTTCCCAGAAGTGTTTGAGAATTACGACAATATTCCTACTACCACCAGCACTACTTTAACAGAAGGCTAAAAGGATACTGGGAAATACATGATTTTTGATTCCTCTGAACAATGTAAATTCTATTCAAAGAGCTTGAATTAATTAAATGTTTTTGATTTTTTTTTAAAATTAGTCTCAGCCTACTAGATGTAACAAAATTCCTGATAATCTTAAATTGTTTAAATTGTCTTAATTTTGTTTCTCAGGTTTCAAGAGAAGTACCAACAAGAGTCCATACAACAGGCTGAAATATTTAAAGCTACATTGTCTGGATGTGCCAAAGACCTAAATAAAGAAATGCAGCTGCAGCCAAAACCTAAAAGTATTTCTAGGAAACCAGTCCTCCCATAGGTTACAGGAACTTAGCATGTCCCTGGTGCATAAATGCGCTGGTGGATTTTAGGCCCATTTAAATCTTTATGGGCTGCTGGCAAGCCCAGCAGCCACAAGAAGTAATAAAATCCACTCAAATTATAGTTACTAGAAGCAGCTAAAAAAAAAGGAGGATTTTTTAGCTGAAGTCACTGAACATCATACATGGTCTGAATTTGCAACTACAGACTGACCTGCTCATTGCTGTAAAACTTAATTTCTCCATATTCTCCTTATGAAAAAGTACATGATTTCATAATTATTAAAACGTATCTGGATTTTTAAATTGCTTTTCTATTTAGTGTTACTCTTCTGCAGAGCTGTACCCCTTAGAAAATGTAATTTATTTCATTATGCTGACTCAAACCTTTTCTTGGAGGAGAATCCCTGTTCCTATACCATTGTTTCTTTGAAAAAATGACTTTTTACTACCACTTAGCTTTTAATTAAAGTTCTTGAATAGAAATATAGATTTCAGTCTGTATTCAAAATTCTTAATTGCGAAGGAGAATTTGTATGTCTTTTTTAAAAAGGAGTAAGACATACATTAAGAAGTTAACACCCTAAAAATATTTCACGTATTTTATAAGCCATGTGGTACCATTCTCACATATACACTGAAAGTAAAAATCATATCTTCAACTCTAATATATCATTCTGCAAGTCACGTGAACTGCAAGAAGTACTGTGATGATTTTAAGTAATGCCTAATACAAAGCAAACTAATGTGATGAACACCTGGTACAGCTTCCTCATGCGCTGTCAGCTATAGTTCTTATGCAACTAAGAAACAGATACCAGCTAGAGTTCTACTTTCAGTTATCGAAATTCATTTGTTTTCCTTCTAAGCTAGGCATGCATAGTGTGAAACATAGAGGGAAAAAAAAAAGCTCACTTTACAGGAGCCCTGGCATAGACCTGCAGCCAGTCTGGAATCTCTGCAGTGTGGTAGGGGTTTGCAGGGACGAGGAGAGGCTGGCTTCTCTCAGCTTGCTGCGGCTGGTAAGTCACCGGGGGAGGCTGGTCGTAACGGGGAACGCTGTACAAAAGACGACAGACAAAGTCTGTAACCTCCAAGCAGTAACTTAGACATACCAATATAATTAAATTGTTAACATTAATACACAAGTTAATACATGCAAAGGCCAATGATGCAACCACATACAGAATGTTGCCTCAGCAGGCCTATACTGAGAGCAACTTTCTGTTGCTGTTTTTGTGCTTCGCTCCAATCACAACTGTAAGCGTTGCTGCTATCTGTTAGCATGCTGTAAAATTCACCTGAGACCTAATCACCTAGTGCCTGCTACCTGGATACCAAAGCAGAACACAAAATGCTGTCTGTTTTTAAAAGGTTAAAAAGGCAAGTATTGATTCAGCCAAATAATCCAGCATTTAATGTGTTAGAACAAATTTATTCAGGCAGCAGCTGATAACGGTTATTCCATTTATAACAAAGGACATCCTCATATGTTTATGTTTTGTGCCACATGTTAAAAAACTTTATTTTCCTGGGTAACAGCGAAATAGATTGAGTAGCAGAAATTAACTGGTAGATTTGGTGTATACTAACTTTATTTTGCCTTTAATTTATGAGTAGCTAAAATACCCATTTTCATTCTAGGGAAGACTTAATTCATGTTTCAGATGGTATGTGCTATTTGTCCAGACAGTCTCCTGGATCATCAGATCAAGTTTCTTTTCAGTCTACAATTCAATTCTTTTCTCGGCAACTTTGTTGTTTAACCGACAGTTGAAGAGAATAGCTGCTTTGTTTTGGTGAGTTAGGACAATATCCTGTTTCTAAACTCAAGACAGTAACAGAGGAGAAAAACCCTAACAATTATAACATCTTCTAAAAATCTTAGTCAAGAACCAGTAAAGCTTACTTCTAAAAATAATAAGTTTTTGGCACATTATATATGAGACAAAAAGAGTTCCACTTCCTTAACAGCATTAGGAAAAAACCAATCACAGAAGAGAAGGTGGATGTCTTACCTGGGAGCGCAAGGATGTTTATATTGAGCTCTTTTATTGATGTGATCTACATAATACACTCCAAATTCTGCTGACTCAACTCTCTCCCATCCTGGAGGCAGCCCCTCACGCTCAAGTGGATGGCTCCAGTGAGTTGTATTAGTGTTATGATCTATATAGTATTTCCTTCCTCTAATAGTCCAGTCCACTGACCAGCCAGGAGGAAGAGGTAAATCTTCAGAACTATGATTTGTTAAGTTTCCTAGAGATGTAGCAGCAACTCTACCGATGCCTAAAAAAATGGAAAGCAACATTTAGCTAAACTGGTAATACCCAAACCCAACATTAGGTACGAAGTCACCCCCCTCCCACCTGAGGCACTCTAGGAACGTCGAACAATACCATAGTGTTTATGGTCTATGCTCTTGTACATTAGTAAAAAAAAAAGCACAATTAAGTAAAAATAGCTATTCCCTTTTAAGTCTCGCTTGTTTCGCTCTCCTCCAACTCCAGATTCACTAGACAGCTTCATTCAGAGACAGTTAAAGCATCCTCGCTTTTTCAATTAGAGACATATATTAGCATACATAACAAGGATGAAGCTGTTATTGTCTCAATTTGCTGAGCAGAGAGAGCTGACGTAAGATTACAAATGTTAAAGCTTTACATAAATGACAGTTTCTGTTAATATGCTATCACAGCTACATCAAAACTATTTATCTACCAAAACCCCACAGCTATTTCTTTTTCTAGTTACAGTCAGAAATTACAGCTATCTAGAAAAGTCCCTGAATACCACAGAGCTTTTCAGATTAACCAGTCAAGAACAGTAACAGGACCAGGTAAACCAAGAGGGGAGGGACAAGAGAAGTTAGCACTATACTGCGCTGACCATTATTACTGAAGTGTGTGCAATTGCGGCCAAAAAGCGTCATCAGTAACAAGAGAAAACAGAAAAGCAGGATCCATGCAGGATCCTGCACAAGCCCTCTGCTGAACAGAGTCATCCTGCGCACACTCAAGTTGATGTTGCCATGTCTTCTTTGCTAAAACTACCCACGCTCGTTAGACTAGCTAGTTTACGTGCACTGCTGGGTGGGACAGTCAGGCCTTCTGAATGCAATCCAGACAAGATTGAGATACCTTTTGTTCAGAGCGAGTCACATCATCTCCACATCTCTTCTCCAGATCCCCCTCCACCCCCTTCCTCCCTCCCACAGATCTTCGAAGGAAGTGTCATTGTCTACTAGGCTGTACATCTGCTTCTCTACATCTTGCTCTTCTCTAGAACCGAGCACCTATGCTTCATGACACTGAAGAGGCACGTGAAAAAAAGTAATTTCCAGCTTTTCTTGGTGATGTGGGCTGCACTAGGAGAAGGGCTTCTCCAGCCAGAGAACTAAAGCCTAGGTTAGGTGCACAGGCAGTAGGAGAGCTGACAGGAATCAGCAGCTGATTAAGTCCCCACCTCTGTCCTAGAGACACAGCACATGTAGGATTTATCACTAAATAGCTGATTTAGGAGACTGTTCACTAGCATTTTAAAATATGCAATTTTTTGTAACACACACACAGTTTTTACATTTTAAAAATTAGCGTGCTGGATGCCGAGAGATGTACTGAAGAAACATAATTCCAATTTCATCTTTTCCTTCCCTCTATATACTCTGGATACTTAGGAAGCTAGTCGAAATAAAAGCCGCCATAACAACTACAGAAAACTAAAAAAACCCAAAACAAAACATCCCCAAAAACCTGAACCACAAAACCCAAGTGACATAATCAAGAATTCTGCAGGTCTCTTTCCATTCCCTCAAAGGCACTACCTACTGGATGTGCTGGCCCAAATTCAACTCTCTTTTAAAAATCCTTTTAAGTAGCTACCTTCAGTTACCCACAGTTCTACAGTTAAACAGTCTCTGGCTTCAAAGAAATTGCAGTTATCTTTTCATCCCACAATCAAATGCATCTATTCAATCACAGTATTCATCAGAGTTTGTGTGTTACTATTTCCCATAGCCAGAAGAAGGGTTATGGGAGCCACTTTTTCCACTTGCTTAGAAGTCAGAAAGTGACTCCGTCACAAGCACCGCGTTTACTGACTGAGGAATACACCCCTTTCCTTCTGTTTTTCAGAAATAACATTTTTGTGTGATTATTTTTTTGAGAGAGTGGAAGAGAAAGGCAGAGTTTCTCTCATCTAAAGCATGCTATAAAAAAGAGGTTTCCGGTGTGGTCATTAACTCAAAAAGACAACAGTAATACTGAAGTAGCAGCAAAATTGTTATATTTCTCAGGCAATTTCATACTCTTGTTTGCTGGCAAAGGCAAAAGTCCTTTTCAACAATACATACACAATATAGCACGCTAGCCAAGGGATGTCATCTATTTTAAGCATTAGTTTACCTATAAAATGACACAGATTGAAAACTGGACAGGCTCTCATTCTAATACAAGATAGCAGTCATCAACAATAAAGTAATGGGAAGGCTCCAAAGCAACTCAATAAATAAGAAACAAGTTTAAAAAGTCTCACAAACTTCCTCCCAAGTACTGTTCTTTAAAACATCTGTGCTCATCTACAAATCTTCTTCTAGCCCTGTCGTGTTCTGAACTATTTGGCCTTAAAGTGTTTCCTCTTGTTATAGTACTTACCTATTTGTTAGCTTTATAAAGGGAAGTCGATGGCTGTGTTCATGTGATAGCTCCCGTCTCTCATTAGGATTAAGCAACCTAGACCTTTACTTCCAGTGAGAAGAAACATCCTAGAGGCTTCCTGACCTTTAGCAGTACTCGGGCAGGGAAACTATTTCAGCCCCTAGCTACACTGATGTCACTGGTTTTGTTTTCATTCCAGTGACAAAATACAAACATTTAAGCTTCTTGAAAATACCCCACTTTGGATAAACAAATTAAGTATTTTCTCCAATTAACTGGACCGCTGTGTTGTAATTTCATGTACATATAAACAGTGACTATTAAATCACCGCTACCAGAAGATCTGAACACACAATCCTGACTGGGGAAAAGAACTTTCACAAAGGCATAAACATATTTTTCTGTTTACTGTAAAACCAGCACGTGTCTGCATTTGTTACAGTTCTTCCTACTTAAATTCTAGCAGCAAATACATATATATTTATTCCTTTGGGTAAAGGTTAATTCTTTCTAACATTTGGAAGTTGGTATTAAAAGTTGCACAAACCATCCTCTGCACAAGAAGGTCTCTTGACACAGTGCCTATACCTCTTCATACCAAAGCCAGAGAAGACTGGGGGATGGACTCAGGTAGAAAGGAAAACCAAAGTCTGATTACACAGAGCAACCACATAGAAAGCAGGCTAAAAAGCAATGCTGCACCCAATGGAAAGGCAACACTGTGCACAATCGTTTAATTCTAGCTACATGGCTTCTCCCAACACCAGCTTATTTTTTTTAATTTCCAAGATGCAAAGGACAAAAATAATACCAGACCACAAATACATTATACATTCCTTTTGCCATTTTGACTTCGTATATGAAGAAGCAGAGCCATACCATTAAGATAAACTTACATAGCTGTAGCCGTTACCAGTTTTGAACACTGTTCCAAGCCCCTACAACTAGCAAGCTCTAACTATGAAATCAAAGGCCAGATTTATAAACAGATGGTTGCAAATACTTCAGGTTGTAGACTACCGTGTCTAGTCTTCATGTGCACTTTTTCCCTTAAAAATCACAGATCACACTGGAATATTCTGTCCACTGGAAGTTTTAAGATGTCAGGTAATAGTCATAGTGTCCTACAACCATCAACCCACTATGGCATTCAAATTTGCAATTAGTACAATTTAGACATTTTATATAACTGGAGTTACTAGAGATAAAAGAAATTGTATATTGGTTTTCCTTATAAAACTCAGCAGATGCTTCCTTCAAGGGAGAGCAGATACACATGTAAGGGAAATAGCTCCCAATATGATTTTGAACAATAACAGAAGGTGAAAATGGACTTTCATATATATACACCTACAAGTATCAGTAAGACTGAACAACACTTGGAAGAGTAATTCGTATGTGATCTTTTCCAAAGTATAAGCCAAAGAAGAAAGTTACAAGACAGCCCTAAACCATCTACGGTGAACACTACCTTTTCTGTGTCATATTGCCCAAGTATGATACTCTCCTGTGTTTGAATGTCAGGTAAGGTCTTGGCCCTAAAGCATTTTCATAGCAGCCCAAAACTTCACGTAGGATTTTACTGCACAGACCAAGGACACTCCCCGAGTCATAGGCCGGTACCAGATTCACATAGCACAGTGCAAAATATCTACAGAAAAAAACCCCAAACTTACAACTTGAACCATTTTTCTCAAAACATCTAGTGTAAAACCTGCAATTTTCCTCTTGGTGGAGGATATGATCGCTACCATAGGATAAGCAAAACCAGACTAGTCTAACCACTTCACTGTAACGACTCAGGGTTTTCTTGCTCCCATACTGTTTTATCTCTGACAAGACAGAAATTCTCATTCTTCCTGCTTTCCCAAGGAAGAGAGTTGTTTAAATTATCTGCCTTTTCCAAATGTTAAAAGTCTCCTTTCCTCTGCTTAAGTATGAGCACTGTTCTTTATAAACTCCCCTGAGTGGCACTATGAAATCTCAAGAACGGTCAACAATGAATTTAAACTTATGCAATTGTAAATCCTTTTCCGGTTGCCTCTGGAACCCGTCTAGCCTCAATTGTTAATTCTGTTTCCTAATGGTATATGTTTGGGGTATTTTTTGGTTCAGCTGTTGCTTTTAAGGAACATCAATACTGAACATTATTTGTGGTTTTGTTTTTTCCTTCTCTTGTAAAATATCTTCAGTTTAAGGTCTTGAATTACCTGTCAACCAGGCCAAGAGGCATTATATGCTGTTCCAAAGCAAAAGAAAATCCTGTTCAATGCAGTTTGCTTGCTTAGGAGTATCACTGTGTGTGTGTTCTTTGAAAAAAGGAAGTGCAAAGGAACAGCAACCACTTATTACTAGTATTAAGAAGATTTAAAGAGTCCTAAGTAAGGCCAGGCCCTATATTCAGTCTTATTCTCAACATCCTCAGCAATAGGGTGTCCTAATACCAGAACCCAAAGTTTAACTTTGAGCACCACATTCCAGTGCATTATAAGATATCAGTGCAAAGAGTTCCTTCATTTAATATTCTTCTCTTAAAAATCTATCTTGAGCTAATAACGTCACAAATGTGAAAAATACATAGTATCTTCTTCAACCAAGGAACTTCTGTTTGGTTTGTTCCATTACTATGGAACAAAGAAAACCCTAAGTGATATACATTAATGCTTTCACAGCCCAATGAAGGGGTTTTATTGCAAAGGCATTCTGCCTGGAAAGAAGTCCAAGTTCTTAGGAGGAAAGGTCTCCAGGTCAGCAAAGGACAGTTCTTCAGTCTGCCTGGTAGAAAGTACAGGAGAAAAATTGTATCACCAGAGCAGTCCAGCATAAAGGAAAAAAGAGCAAAAACACTGAAGAGAAAGTCTCACTTTGTTCATTAGATACAGTGCTGATGTAGGCAGAGAAGTGTCAGAGCCTATGAACTCCCCACAACTAGCTTCAACCAAATTTCAAAGTGTTGAAGAACAAATCTAGCCAAACAAAAGGCCTTCATATTTGTCTTTAATTAGGTCAATTGTCTTGAGAGCCTTTTTTCAGGATGCCAAAATCCTCTCCCTCCCCCTCATCAAACCAGGATGAAGAAGAGGAAGAGAAGACGAACGAACTGTTTAAGAGAATATGTAATAATAAAATAGCAAAAAGAAGTTCCAATAACTATCCTATTTAAATAGGTCTGCAGGTTCTAGGCCTTCCTAACCCATTCCAAAGCATCTGAAGGTACTTCCTAAGCACAAGTACCCCATCTGTCAGAGGGAATGGGGCGTTCCAAGTAAACATAAATTCACAAATAGGAAACGACAGGAAGTACTTTGAAAGCTTCCAAAAGTATGCTACAAAGAAATTACTGCAAAATCAGCACAAAAGAAGAAAAGGACAGGAATTACCATTTTTTAAAAAATGAGTGAAGTGTACGCACCTAAAAAGAAAAGCTCCGCTACTTTAGCTCTAAATAGGTTTCATTTAACAATTTGTATTTCTTTATTTTGCTCTTATATTAAACATGACTACCAGTCTGCAATTTTTAAGGGGTACAGTTTAACAGGAGATGAACCTACTTCTGCTAAAGTGCACTGGATTCTCTGTTCACAGGATTAATCATTCTTCTCCTCCAACATCAGAGTCAACTGCTTACAATCCACCATCGGAAAGCCCCTTTACACTGTGATTTTAAGCTCAGCAATTTTCATATACACGTAAGAATTTTTTAGCTTACCGCTCAAACAGGTACAAATAACTCTGAGGTCTTGGTTACAAGTTAGTTCCAATCTATACTGTAGATATAACTTCAACCACAGACCTCCCCAAACCTTTAACCTAGAAGAGAGGAAAGAGATGTCGAGGAAAGACAGGTAAAGTCTCTTAGAATTAAGTTTGAAATGGACACTAAAAAAATTTTTCAAGCCACAGAGGTAGCTAAACATACAAAACTAGGAAATATCTCAACTGAAGACATTTTTCAGGAAAACCAGCACCACTAGATTGCTAATTAAAAACAAATCTAATGAAAATAGAAAAGGAGGACATGGTAGAATTGAATCATACCGAGAGAGAAAACATGACTTCAAGGAGAAATGCCTTTGAAAGAACATATCAATGCTGTCAACATCAACTGTTGAAAAATCATGGGACTTTCTTAAATACTTTGCCGAATACTTTGAGTATGAAGATCTCAATGAGAACATGTTTTCAACTTATCTCCAAATTACAAAGAGAATCCTTGTTTCAAATGAAATCTGAAATTCACATGCACCTCTTCACTTCCAGAGCACTGCTTCTCAAAAGTCATCTCAGTTGTAACCAACGCTGAATGGAACATCACTCACCAACAGCAAGCATACCTCGTGTTCAGCAGGCAACATCTCTGTAGCAATCAACCCAAACCATAACAGAACCAACTGAGGGGACCTTCTGAGGAGGGTGGGAGAGGAGGAAAAGGGAAGCAGAAAAAGGCAGCATTTACAGATTCTAGCTAATGAACAGACTTATACATTGAAACTGTAGGTTTCAGGCAATGTTGTCATCCATTATCTTGATGAAGAATTTTGATTAGGAGAAACATTGAGAAACAACAATGGAGATGTGCAAGGAAAAAGTAATTTAGACAGAGACAATGAAAGTAAAAAGCCTGCCTCAGTATTCTGGAAATGCAGGAAAAAAGGGACTAGAAATTACAGAAAGACTAGTGTCACTCAAGGAAAACACTGACAGTTTGAAGACAATGGATGTTTCAAATAAAAAGCAGCTCAATGGTGAGATGAAAGAAGTAAGAAAATCTAAGGTCTTCTTATTTTTGGCCACCTAGTTCTTTTACTGAGAAAAAGTAACAGCAATTCTTGAAAAGATGTACAGAAGTTAAGGACATAGGTCAATATTCTTACTGCAGTGAAACTGAAAGAGTAATTTAGGAGTTCATATTCCATGCTGAGATGAAAGAAAAAAAACTAAATAGAGGAAGAGAAAAACACTTTGGCAGACAAAGGGCTCACCTTTTTTTGCCTCTCCCTACAAATGCTTAAGACTGAATACGCACCCATTACAAAATATGTGTAGAATTTGTTCGAACTATTAAACGTAAAAACATGAGAGTGAATGACAAAGACCAATGAAATATCAGCAGCTCCTTTATGATTTCCAGTGGCTCAGGGGCCATGTAGACAAACAGGGAAAAAAGTCTTTTTAGAAAGAAATCCATGTTGCTACACTTGAGGAAAATATGGCTGTACTTTTGGCTTGTTTTAAAAATTTGCTAGATTAAACTCCACTTTCAAACCAACAGCTAGAGCTCCATTTCCACTTCACATGGTTTCAGTTCTACACAGCAGCACCACCATTTTTTGGAGTCTGCCTCAGCATACACAGTTACTGTAGCAATTTGGAATGTTAAAGTGAGGGATTGCTTTATGAAATCCTCCCCTCCTGCCTCTCCTCCCTACAATATCCCAGCACACACTAACAGGTGCTTGTTATCTGGACCAGGTAAATGTTTAATGACTGCCAGCTGAACAACAACTGACAGAGATGGAGGGCTTCCATGCAAAATCTAGGTAGATCAGATATATTAGCATTTAGCAAAATAAATAAGGATAAAGTAGCAAGTCTTAAACCTTAGTATTTCAACATTTACTGGCTGACAGCAGTAATGCTAGCTTTACACTTCTGTCACTTTTCATTGAAGTGTTTCTGTAGTAAAAAACCCACAAAGCATTGTCAGGTTATAATTCCACAGACATCAGCAGCCTTAAATGTTGACGTTCTTCCTAGCAGATTTATTTTTCTAGACAGGAAATTTATTTCACTAGAGACTATTTACTATTTTGTTTACAAATTACAAGCAATGACGAACTAACAATGTATTTCATATTGAAGGTACATTATTTACAGTTTTAAAATGTTTGTTTCAAACTCCTCCTTGAACAGAGTTTCCATAGTATATACAGTGCTCGAACACAGCCAAATTCACTACTTTTAAGGTCACCTTTCTATGGGCAATATTGTAATCCCAGACTTTTTATTCCACCAATAGATTCACAACAGCACACTGCACCAAAGAATTATTCTTCAGTGTCATCACAGATATAATCAAATATTTCAAAAAGTAATATTTAATAGATTCTTCTTTCTTATGCTGTTCTTCCGTTAGAAAACAAAGACAAGTTCCAGTGAATATGGAAGGGAAACAGGCATATTTACAAACGATATTACAAGCCAAAAGAAAAAAAAAGCAAGGACTAGGAAGTCAATTTCAGCACCAGCTATATGTCAATTTGCTCATTACACAAAGCAGTCGTTCCTCCCTTTGACTATTTATAATAAATTATTTTAATTATTGAGGTCAAATTAACACAAAATTAAATAATAACACAATGATAGTTAAAATATAATAAAATAAAATGGCAATGCTGTAATTTAGAGCTGTTGGTTATTCTCTGCATCGTGAAAATAGTAGATGTTCCCTAATGAACAAAATTCCTTGCTAGTTAGCGACTGAATCAACTTTGTCATGAGGAGTTGCATGTATGTTTGGCATTAAAAAAAACTTGCTCAACCTTACCCCATTTATTGAATCATGGTTTAAGTACATTTTTTCCTTTCTGGATATATGCAATCAAACTCTTAACTCTAAGAAATGTGAGCACATAGTGTACTCAGATCACAGAAATGTCATTAAAAAGAAGCTCTGTCCCACACAGTGTAACTCCTCAAAACATGACCCTGATCATCCAGATATACCTCTGCACCTAAAGTCTTGTCAAAAACATGTTTTAAAAAAACAGCCATTAATCGATACCTACCTGAAGCGTGCCTCCCATGATTCTGTGACATCCTCTGGAAAAGATCACTGTTGTGTTCATAATATCTGTAGTCCTCATGTACGCGATCATTTAACTGACGTCTCCTCTGGGCATCATAAAAATGATCGTAATAATAACAACGGGCACCAGCATCTCCATTTTCCAAAACAGAATTAGCTTCTGTTAAAAAGGACTGGGAGGAAGAGCCATATTCTCTAGGGACATCAGCTAAACTTCTTGCAAGATAGGAAGGCGCAGACAGTCTGTTGCTTTCACGTCTCATTATTTCATGAGGTGGCCTCTGCACTGGAGTTCGAAGGAAACTCTGGTTTCTGGAAACAATTCCATCTCCACCAGAAGCGTATACAGAAGTTGAGTCAGGAGGACAGATATCAGTTCGTCTTGGAATGGTTGGACCATGACGGATAAATGAAGGCATCAGATCTGATACATAGCATGAAAGAGAAATAAGAACTTTGGCTGTACTTACACGTAAAGCATTTGGCTAGCCACAATGCCGACTGACACCATGAAACTGAGGAAATTCAAATGCTAGAACCCCTTTAAAGCACCTCTAATACATATGCAAGTCTAACAGTAATGCTGCAGTTTGTACTGGTGTAACAGAAACCATCGCACCGTCCACCAGCAACAAACTATCGCCAGAAGAGTGCAGTTTTGCCAGTATAACTGATCCACAATAAACAAAAAAACCCAAAAGCCATCAAAAAACACACACTGCACCCCCCTGAAACCACCCCACACTGTACTGTGGCTACATCAGCCAGGCTTCATACCTCTCTACTAGAAGGGTCAAGAAAATCCAAGTATCCTGGCTACCACTCTACCACTTCCTTGGGACCACTGCCTTTATGAACTCAGAATAAGTGAAGACATAAATGCCTACATGCTCACAGGAATCCACAACAGAACCAGGAACAGAATTCACACCTTCTCCCCTAATCACAAAGTTCAGCCAGCAAAATGCTGTTATTCTGCACATGTTAAGTTCTCAAATTATCAGGAAGATATTTCACTTTCTCCTTTACCTAAAGAGGTTTCGCACATGAACAGTGACACCTATTCATAACATTTCCCTGCCTCCCTCCAGCAAGCGATACATTACTCCTCTCCTTACTATTACTTTCAATACGACATAAATAAGTAGTTTCCCTCCATGTGAGCTAACAGAAATTATGACTTTCATTCAGGAGGAGGTTATGCCTATTATTAATTACTTGTTAATAAACTCTTATACCTGAGGGTAAAAATTCAGTGCATCCCAGAAGGCGTCATCAGTAAATTTACAATCATTACAAAGCAGTCATGTAATAGCTGGTCATTACATCATGGCAAATAACATGTGTAAAAGGTGTTAACCCCTCAGACACACCTACAGCTTAACAGGAAAAAAAACTTCGTGGGTTTTGTTGTTTTTTTTTTTAAAAAACTAAGTCAGTGTAATCAGACTACTAAATGATTTTGCCTGTTGACTGGGGAACCAGCTGTTCATGCAGCAAATACTTCCAGAAAAGCTGAGTGCCTGCTCCTGCCAGCAAACCAGCTGTGATCTCCAAGCTAATCCTGCAATTATAGCAAAACACATTTCAGTCTCCGGTTGTTTTCAAAGATTAACAAAAAGAAACCTAACTGTGCTTTCAATGTGTATTTGCCAGTCTTCTGTAAAGTCCTGAAAAAACAGGACTGTGGCGTTAGCGTCGGGTTAACCGCGGGAAGATCTGTGCATCCAAGGTACATCGCGGTGACCTCATCAAGTTGATGCATGGTTTAGAACCGGAGCACTTGCTTCCGCAGGGATTTTACGCAACTGTCTTGTACAGTTATCTCGTTTTCAAAGCACACACCTTTTGGCAGCGCACGCAGCCTAGATCGGGAAAACAACCACTGCCTTCTGGAAAGGGAGAGGTGATCTGTTCCGTTCCTCTGAAAGAGATCTGTTTGCAGACTATCTGAACCCCTACCTGTTGAAAACTGAGCAACGGCGGCTGAGAAAATAAAAAAAACCAAGTCTGTTTACCGCGAGCACCTGGTGGTAACACTACGCGCAGGGCTGCCTTTTAAATTCAGCCTCCCTTTCGGGTTTCACTCCCTCCATCAGCTCCCGGGTCTCACAAGAGGAATGCCCCCTGCCCTTCCCTGAGGAGGGGAACCCCCCAGAGCCGCGCAGGGCCTCCCGGGCCGAGCGGAACCCCCCAGAGCCGCGCAGGGCCTCCCGGGCCCGCCGGACCGCCGTCGCAGCGCACAAAGGACGCGGCCGCCCCGGAGGCCTCGGGCTTGTCCTCCCAGCCCGGCCCCCGGCCCGCCGAGCCCGTCCCCGACACTCACTGCGAAGCAGAGGGCTGGTCTCCTTCTTCACGTACTTGCCCTGCACCTCCCCCGGCTTGGAGAGCTCCGTGCGCGTCTTCTTCCGCGACAGCATCCCACCTCCCGGCCCGCTACCACCGCCCGCATGCCCGGCGCCGCTCCCCGCTCCGCAGGGCAGGGCCCGGCCCCCTCAGGCGCGGCGGCGGTTGCTCCGCGTCCGCATGGCTGCGCACCGGGCGGGGGGAGCGCTCGGCGCTGAGGGGAGGCGGCGGGGCCGGTGCGCGGGGGCTTGTGGGAAAGCGGCCTCCGCCCTCCGGTGCAGGCCGTGGGGCAGGGGCGGGAAAGGGAGGGGAGGGGGCGCCCGCGCTGTCACAGCGCCCCCGCGCGGCGGGGAGGGCGCATGCGCCGGGGCGGTGGCGGGAAGGGGGCCGCCTCAGGGCCCGCCCGCTGCCCCACGCACGGCGGGCCCGCCCCACGCAGCGGATCACGGCCCCGTGGGCAGCGCCGGCAGGCCGAGGCGGGCTGCCGCCGGCCTCTCCTCCCCGGTGGCGGTGGGACCCGTCACCTGGCTGGGGAGGGCCGAGGTGGCACCGCTGCCTCGCTGGCAGGGGAAGCTCAGGCCGCACAGGAGCTCAGGGACTGAGGGACGGCGGGCCTTGTGCTTCCAGCGGGTATCCACTGCCCCGCCTTCCACAGCGGTTACCAAAAGAGTAAGTTTTAGAAGGTTAAACAGGAAAGGCATGCCACAAGCAGCACTCGATATTTTCCATATAAAGGTGAAGAATAGGTACGCAACTTCAGCTGAGAGCAGGGTGTGCTTGAAAGTAAGCGAAGATGCGTGTGCACTGCCTTTCAGTTTTTTACACTTTAATCAATTTTATACTTTCATAATGGAAGAAACTACTTTTAGCAGCTGCCAAACTGTCTTTTTTATTATTAGAGCTTTGTGTACGCATTTGATGAATTTGCAGGTACTACGTGAAACACCTACAACTTCCATGGGAAGACACTGAAATACTTTAAAGTTGGATAAAAAATGAAAGACACAAGCATGGATCATACAGTAATTTTTATTTTTTTTTACATTCATTATAAATAATGTGTAAGTTGGTTCATCTTCCAGTTTTACATGTTCTAAGGACAATATATTACACTGTAACAAAACAATAGAAAAAAAAATATACAATTGTTTTCATTTATACAGAAGTCATTTGTCATGAAATGACAGCATCTGACACTGAACAGGAGACTTAACAGGTAAATGATGGAAAACCTGAGAGACAGTGATGTCATTTGCTGGAAGGAAACGAAAGGATGTTACTCTTGGTAGATCCAGACTGTCCCCTGCTCTACTTTACATATAATCTGGCTAAAATCAAATATGTTACAATCCTTTTTTTTTTCTTAAATCAGAATGCAAAGAATTCAGTTTTCCTTGTATTTAAAGTACTAATTGGAGAATGTGTGACAATGTATACTTTTAAATCATTCTAAATTGACAAGTAGCACTTCAAACGGTGTGAATTTAGTACACAAATTTAACTTGGGGTCTCTCCTCTTCCAAAACTCCCAACCCTAGACATCCTTGTGCCTTTATTTTCACAGTGATTCATAAAGCAGGAGTTGAAAACATTTAACTACTTTATGACCAGAAGGTGTTTTAATACCTTAATTGGCAAGACCTGTTGTATGAATGAGGCCTAGAAATTCAGTGACTTTTGACAGATACAATCCCATTAAATACTTTGGTATCTTTAAAATGCCTGTGCTGCATAGGAGACACATTCATGCACAAAAGACGGCTAATGCTTAATAACTTACATGTTTATATGCTTATTTTCCGTAGCCTGGACTTTGTAAAACTAGCTCCTTATCTTCTGAGCTGACACAATGCACCAATAAGCAACATGACACTCGTTTGTAAGCAGCGCTACCTTTCTCCGTGTTCCCTCCGTTTAGGAAGGGATTGTCCTGAATTGTCCTGTAGCAACAAAACCAGTACAGTACAGAAAGGCTCTAGAATATGTAATTACAAAAGGCACTTCTGAGAATTAATTCACACAAGTATTCCAGTGAAATTGGAGTTTTGTCTAAAGAATATTTACCAAATATTTTCCTCCTCCTACTCCTCCTCTCTCCCGTGGCTAGGTTAGTTTTTTGAAGCCAAATGAAAGAGAAGTAGAGCAAGGTAGGATAGGGTGAGAAAGGGAGAAGTCAAAATCCCTTTTCTCTGTTTCTCCCTTCTATTCCAACATCTGGGTTCCCTTTTTAGTACTGTGCTCTAGAAATGTTGTTATGTTCGGTTTATAAAAACCTGGTAACTTCCAGGAGATTAAAAGAATCACTTAAATAGTCTAGCCTTTAAAACTGAGTAATGTGAAATTAATTCCACAATAGTTTAAGTGAAATACTCATTCCCTCTGTTCAGCATTCAGGCTTCGGTCACATACTGAGCATTAGAAGTAAAGCTAGGTCAAGATATGAAGTAGTGTTAAAATGTGCTAGCTAATGATATTTTTCCCAGATACAGTTCTGATCATCTGAACCTCATTTACATGGTTTCCTGGAAGTATTTTGAAACTTTGCTAATTTCTGTAGCATAGGCATGGTTTTAGGGTGTGCTCAATTACCATATTGCTAACATGCAGCCCTGGTACCCACACACAGAGATTTATTGTAACTGATACTACTTACTGATTAATATTAAAAGAAACAAGGTCTCGCTACTTCAAATTTTTAAAAGCTCTGATTTATATCAATGCAGTTTGTCAATTTGATGCATTTCCAATTTTTGAAAAAATTTTTGCAGCCTCTGAAAAACAGGATATGTAAATCCCTGAATTTGAGATTACTTAGAGAAACACCCAGTACAGGCATTTTGAATAGCCTAGCAGTGAAATCATTTATAAGGACTTTGTGATACTCCAACGTGTTCTTCTTACATTATTGTATTTCCATTTCCACTATATTGCCTGCGTAAAGCAATGGAGGAGGAGTGGGAGGAGAAGAGGAAGTCATGCCCTGTATGTCTAGTTCAGTCCCTCAACCCTCCAAAACTGGTAAGTAACCATGTGGACACAGAGAATATCCCCTACAGCCACATGCGAATCAGTACCAAGAGAAAGTCATTTTCCAGAGGTTACTCCACAGCTTGTAGGCAGTATTATCCCAGTTTCTGGGGGACTTTTGGCTCATTACAAGTGCTGTCAGAATTGTCACCTTGCTAGCGGTCTCAGAGACAAAATATCTCACCCTCTTCCTCTGCATTCTCAGTTCACGCATATTTAAAGAGGTCCAGTTTCAAGTATCACCAGTATGGCCCCTTTCACCAGTTTTATTTACATTGTTTAAATGTGTCTTACTGGTCTGATGGAGGCAAGGCATTTGTAGGGCATTTAGACTATTTGCAGTAATAGGTTATATACAAGCATTGGAGCACGCAAGCTCTTACTCAGCTGCTTCTGTGTCAGACCCGTCTCAGTCTTGAAGGTGTTCCCAGAACACTTGCATTTCCCGAGCCTCATCGACGGATCAGATGGGAGGTATAACCTGTTGTTACAAACCTTGATGCTCTTCGACCTTCATGACTACAGCATTTCTGCCTGTTGGTCTAGGAGTACTAAGGTAATACTCATCCAAATACAATTTGGTTTATCCTGCTTTTCCTAATGCACGTTTATCTTCATCTATTGACATTAATAGCCACATTTATAATGTTGAAGGAAGGTAATTTAGGCTGTTATTCCCTGAGTTCTTCATATTCACATTGAATATGGTTCTCCACGATTAATTACAAACTTAGAGATTCTGTACTAGGATCTACTACAAAAGACAGGCCTTTTCAAATTATCACTCAGGTCAAAATGAACACTGCATTAATCCAAAGGTCCATGTTTGTGAGGCCTAGTGACAGGATTTCACTGAAGAAATCATTCCAGTGACTCTCTGCATTCTTCTGCCAGTTATTTAATAAACATACTCCACTGCTTTACTGAATTTAAAAATTATATAAACAAAATTCACATCTTCACTTCTGTTTAGTAACTCTTCCTTTGTTTAGTATAACTTATTTCCACATACAAAAAAATTAAGGCCTCTACAATTTTTAAGTTGTCTGGCAGCCCAGCTTAAAAAAAAAAAAAGTTGTAGTCTTTATTTGCCAGCTGGGAAATTTCTTCAGATGAAATACTGTTACACTTAGTTGGAGGCAGTAGTCTATTTACATATTTTTAAGAAAACTTTTTTTCTGAGCTTGGCAGAGAAACAGCCATGAAGAATAACCCAGAAGCCTAATGTGTAAGGTGGAGCATATTGCTTTACAGAAACCAGAATCTATTTGCGGGACACAAACCGTATCAGGAAAGTCTTGTTTTCAATAGCAATTGTACTGACAGTGTTGAAGACTGACCTATCAATATTACTAGATTTGGACCGTGAAGTATCCTAGAAAGCAAAAAATATTTTAAAGTTTTGAATTCAGTAATGTATGCTTGCATTAGACCTTGGCTTGGAATAATTGATTCAGTACAGTAAATCCAGAATTTATATTTTAAACTAAAACCAAAGTATCAAAATAAGTTAACTTAGAAAAACGTGTCTCTTTACAGAGTGAAGATTACTTTTAGGCAAAACTTAACAGAAAAAACGTTTGGGAATAAACAAAAGTTCTCTTTTGGCAGTGTCTGGTTTGGGATTTAGATCTGTCCTCTCCTTGGAGGCATCTGTTAACTAAAAATCATCAATACAAAAAGGCAACACAGTGAAAAGCTGAAATATTAACATTTCAGTAAAGTGCATGGGACTGTGGCAGACTTAATGGCTTTGCTATGACCTTATCTCGGATGCTGAATTAAATGATGGGGATGCCAGGTTCTTTACTATTCTATTGAGGTTGGCAATTTTTTCTTCTAGTAAATAGTTTTTCCTTTCAGCAGTTTTCTGCCGCTGTTCTGTCATCTCCAAAGCCTTCAGCAGCTGTGCATTCTCAACATAGAGATCCTTGACCATTGCATCTGCTTTAGTATTCTTGGAAAGCTGCATTGTGAATAGAACATAATTACTCAGCAAATTAAAAGCAAAATAAAAATAAAAAATTCAAAGCAAGAACAGTGCTGGGAAAGTAGGTGAATGTGTTTATTGTAACTCAAATATCAAAGGAAGACAGCCCACCCATTCATCTTATTTTCCTTTGTTAAAAACCTATATGTTTGTGGAGTCTTTATAGATACTATGAATGTTTTGAAACTGGAAAGACTTCGTAAGGAGATCAGGCAGATTGATAGAGGGCTTCAAATGAATCTTGTCAGATGAGTACTGCTTTATAGCATTTGTGCTCTAAGGGTAACTCCCCTAGTTCACAAGAGGATCCACAAGCCCAGTGATCCCACAGAGGGACTTCCTCCAAGGTTTGGACCACCAGCTCCTATAAAACTGGGGAGAGCAGCCTAGCACTTGTCTGCGTGCTTTTGGGAACAGCCCTTTGGCAGGAGACCCTGTCAGTACAGCACTTCCTTAACATGAAAGAGGAGAGTTTACCTCAGTAGAAAGCAGATGCCGTTGTCACGCCTGTCTAAGTGCTCCAGAGCCACCTTTCCCTACACTATTGAGGACTCCTGAAGAAGGCAGACCAGGGCAAGAACAAAACCCCCAAAACCATGTCAAGCAAAGGGTGTGTTGGAGCAGGGGGTGTAGAGAAATCAATAATTGTACCGTAATCCTGTCTGTACTCTTCAGGAAATTTTTTCCTCCTTTTCTAAGCAACTTTTCCAGTTAGGATACTTGTCTGGAATTTGATGTTTGTTTCCTGACTTCAAGTGCATCAGCATACCAAACAAGCAAACAAGCATAGCTTTTAGGAAATTAATGAGTGGTGGATTCAGTCCCCAATTTGGAGTTTCAGGAATTTGGGGGCAAATATATTGTACTTTACCTCAGAAGCATTAAAAGAAAAAGGAAAGCACCTCTAACCTTATTCTAAGCAAGAATAGCTTGGCAGCTTTTGCCCACTTAGTTGTTTACAGAAGTAATGGAGATGATTTGAGGAAGAGAGTAAGAATGCTTACTTGTTCTTTCAGCTGATTTACTTTATCTTGGAGAAGCCTCTTCACAAGCCTTAGTTTCTGTTCAACATCCATCATACGTTCTTCCATCATTTTTAGAAGCTGCTCATGACCCCCCTGGAAAGCAACATTTATGTGAGGATCAGTTAACAAAAATCAGTTTGCATTCACCAGTCTCCTTTTTTTCAGTTTGTGCTTAAGAAAATAGCTAGCACTCCACCTTTGAGTATTTTAAAGAGTTGACTAAATTAATAAACCATTCACAGAAGCAAAATGTTATGGCCACGCTTAAAGGACACTCACAGCATTGAACTAGTTTTCCAAGTCTAAGTTACCCTTGAGATTACCAGATCTAAGAAAAATTGATATAAAATTCTAAGTTCTGCCTTGACTGTGATAGTCAGATCTGGATAGTTTCCTCCTCTTGTTCTTAGGTGCTGCCATATTTCTGTTGAATGTGGGAAACAAAATACCAATCAAAATCTTAATGATTTCAGAAAAAAATTAAGGTGAAGTCATAAGGGCATGTTAGTTTGACAGTATAACTCTCCTGTGCTAAAGCCCCCTTGAAATTGAGTAATATCCTAAAGGATTAGATTGTTATCATCCCAAACTTGGTTTTTTACTTCTTTTTTTTAGCTTAGTTGTTGGTAACTAATGTTTCCAAATAGTAACTCTAGAACGCTTTTGCTCTTTTTCTTCAGGGAGGTAACAGACAGTCTAACTAAAAGCATAGTAACTCACTGTCATGAGCATGCCCGTGACACCAATGGTTGAGTGAAATTTTCCCAAATAAATTAGAAACACCAGGAACTACAAGAAAGCTTGTTTGTATTTGGGAACTTTAGACACTGACTTCGGGGAAAGGGATTCTTTATTTTAATGCTAGCTCGTTACTCTTAAGTCTAGGAAGTCATCTGACAAGATTAGCTTTGAGAAAGCACTAACCTTCTCCCCAAAACAAAATACCTTCAAAACCAAAGTACCTTCACACACGTGGGGGAGGATAAATGAAAAACTGAGGGAGGAGTGTTTCAGGTAGTTAGTTGCTCATCTAAACCACTGTAGAAAGATTCCCTTAGGGGATTGACTGAAGTCCAGTCAACATTATTTGTGGTAACACCAGAAACTCCTTAAGTCTGTGTATGGGGTTATATGACCACTTAGCTTGTGAAAAAATTGAAAAAAGTTACATTAGTCATATAGAAAGCAGTTTTACAGTGTTGCTGGACTGGGTATTTTTCTGGATTAAAAAATTACTATTAAGCAGAACTTGCAGGGGACTTTCCAGCCAAGTTATCCTGAGCTATCTTTTGTAATTTGATTGGAATTCAAAAAGATGGCTGACTATTCACTTCATATTGGTTGCAGGAGCCTTGAGTGAGTAGTTAAGTGGAAACTAAGAATTATAGTGGTCCCAATACCTGTGAGCTCTGTTTTTTTGGCTTAAAGTTGATTTGAGAATGTTCTGTCTAATTTGGTATTATTTCATGTTTAATGGGAGAAGCTGGCTCAAGCATTAGCTTTGAGGTCATTAGAAAGATAGGAGCAAAAAGATCTCTGAAAGCAAACAGCTGGAATGGTTCATGGCTCCCAACTAGAAAAATCACAGGCTGTAAAGAGGTGTTTTTCTGACCTCTTAAAGTATTAAAAATCTAGTTTAATCTAGTAATGTGAGACAAAAGAAAAACCCCTAAGGAATGTTATCCAAGAAACAAGCGTGTTAATGATTTTCCCTTTTCTGGCACTGCCTTTTTACTTTATGGCCACAGCAGTAGAATATGCCCATGTACTATGCAAATTCTTTTTCTTAAACGTGCAGGTCCATCTGCTAAAGAGAAGCTGAGTATCTGTACTTAAGTATATCCCCTATTACAAATCTTTCCCAGAAGTCCTGATATGACAATTCTCAGTACCAAAGACAAATATTTTGTCTAAAATTTGTTAATTCTTGTTCATAAAGCTGAAACTATTGATACTATTAAGACAAGAGACATTATGTTTAAAAAAATTTTATTTTTCATTTACATCAAAAAATGTAATCTTTCCCTGTTAAAAAGTTTATACATCTTATACAAAAATGCAGTATAAATACCCCAGATTTTCTTCAAATCTCATATAAAATTAGTACCATTTGAGAAAAATAGTCTCTTCCCACACTGAACAACTCCACATTTTAAATAACATAAATAAAAAGTATTTGTAACAAATTAAAAAAGACAGCTTATGAACTTTCACAAAAGAGCTTCTAGACAAATAAATAGGAAATAACACTGTGGAGACTTTTTTTTTTTTTGAAAAAACACAAAATAATTTGATCCTCAAGTTTCTCAGCTTATGCCAGTTCGTGTGTTTGTGTGTGTTTATCATGGTAAGCAATGAGATCATAAGCAGCCAAGCTGTCAGAGGTGCCCGATCCTCCGGTAGGAATCTGCATGCACTGCTCGCTGCTCCGGTAGCAAGGCCTAGAGAAAGAAGGCAAGTGGGATACTTCACCCTGATATCCAGATTTTCTTTTAAATACGTACGTATACTTAGTTAAAGCAAACCACCAATACAAGCGAAGCAAGCAACGCAAGACAAACAAAAACACACACAAAAGAAAGCATGCAGAGTCTCACATACTATATTTCTCTAAATACTAGTATTAGCGCTACACATCTGCGATTGAGGAGATATTCAGGATGCATTTTCTAGATGTAAGGACTCTTCAGATGGCTCATCCACGGTTTTGGGGGATTTAAAAAGATCAGTGACTGTGACTGACTGCAATTAGCAAAGCAGTTAGGTTTCTTAGAGGTTATCACCACCACTATATATATAATCTCACAGATTGCTGAATAGCATTTGTGAAAAATGTAATCCACTGACCTCCTTCGGAAACTTATTTGCATTTCTATTTTAAACCTAGTTGTAAGTCTTTTCCTGAGACAGGTGAAGAAGCTGTTGGTCAGAGGTGATTTGAATTTTGAAATAAAGAGCTGAAGAAAGGGGAAGTTGAGCAACTAAGTACTCTGAACAAAAATATTGGTTGGCAGAGGTTCTAAGAGAACTTAGGAAAATACTGGGTCATTAACAGGCTCCCAAATCTAGTTATTGAGCAAGGAATATGAGAGCAAGTGCAGTGATTGCTACTGTGCAGCAGGTAAGAATCACAGCACTAGACACAGCAGAAACACTAATTTGGAATTCAGAAGAGTCCAGACAGGTTAACGCAGTAGAAAAGGCTCAGGAGTTTTAATTTAGTGAAATCTGAACGTATGACAGTAGTCTTTGGAGGACAATAGCTCAAGATTGACTGTAAAAAAAAAAATGAATGAGAACGCAGACCACTGTAGCAATGATCAAAACGCAATGAAATTGCAAAGCACGATGAACATAAAATAATCCCAAAAAGGAAGGGGATAACTTTGGATACCTTATTACACAGAAGGACTCAGTATCTAAGAAAGCTGCAAAGTGCAAAGCAGCAGCAGCAAAACTAGGTGATTAAATTTACACAGAAAGCGTGGATAACCTGATGTTGTACTCACTGGTGAAAAGATGATGAAGAGGGATTAGGATGCGATTTTTCAAGATGCTAAAGGGGACATTAAAATGGACATAAGCTCAACTAAATGTTAGCCCTAGAATTCAGGATGACGAAGAAAAATCAGTGAGAATTAAAGCAAGATGTGCTTACAGAAATGTCAAAGTTGAGACAAACTAAAATTTGGCCTTGTTTATAGTTGTAGAATGCATGTGCTTAATAATGATTTTAGAAAGTTATCTAGTAAAGCCCATGAAAAAAGCTGTAGGAGATGTTATAAACCGTAATATCCACTCACTTGAAGAAAAAAAAAATCAATAGAAAAAAATTTAAAAGGATTAAGTGCATTAGTGCATTGACAGAAAATATTTGCAAAGCCTCTCTGAAAGTATTTTTAAATTCATGAAGCCTTCCAGAATAAAAGCGTTTACAGGAAATGTAGAAGTGATTTATCTGTAGAACTACAAGTTCCAGGATGTGACTAGTTTGCAAATTGTTTCTCAGGCTTTCAAAGGCAAAATTACAAAGTCATCACTCCTAATGCAATACAGAGCACATTCATTTGCAGATGCGACTGCTGTAATATGGCTTTTATTGATTTCAAAATTAAACTGCACGCTCCACTTTCCATTGTATGCGACCAAGTACATTAGCCTGTGGTAATGCACTTCTATCAGGACTCAGCTGGAAGGGAGAGAACCTTACAATTGGTTTATTATTATTTGCTGTTAAGTTCTTTTTTGGAGGGAACTTTTTGATTTTATGCTTTTCTCAAAAAAGAATTCTTACTCCAAGTTTTGGAAACTTTACAAACTGTTACTGCATATACTGTGTCTCCATAATACCTTTTCTCCAGAATACCCTATTAACATGCTTAGAGACTTTTGAGCTTCAAAGTCTTGGTCTTATTATTTTTTTTAAAAGTGTAACTGCAATCTGAGTTTAAAATGTAAAGGTTTGGGTTTTTTTCTGCTAACAGATTAATAAAAGTGTTAGTATTTTATCTCAGTTATTTACAACTTTATCTTTTCTCATAAGATAAAGTTGTAATATTATTTTAAGAGCTATGGCCTGAGCCAAAGCTTTAGAGATTTAGAGATTCAGTTACTTTTTGAAGAAGAGAGTCATGTGGCAAGCCTAGGCCCCAAGCTTAGTTTTTATATGGGAGGTGCAAACTTTTCTACCTGTTGCCTATAATTCAGTTTTACATGTTAAAAAAACCAAAGCAACACTAAAAGTGACTCAGCCCAATATGTGCAGTGGCTGGAGTCTTCCTTGGAATTAGATTGTGTTTCCTCAGAAATACCAGCATTGAAGTTTCTGTGTAACAGTAACAGTGTTCTCCAAACAATGTCGTGTCATATGGCCAAATAACGAAGATAGGCTGACCTTATAAAAAGGATTAATTTGTTTGTATTCTGCTCTATTTCAGCTGACAGAACTCCCTGTGACAGCAACAGCCCAAACCCATATTTTATGTGTGATGGGTATGTGCTTGTGCAATATGTGGTGCAGTGCGTTTTTTAAAACAATGGTTCCAGGCATGGACGTTAGATAGAGAAAAACAAAACAAAACCTATAAACACTTCCTGCACATTGATCAGAAGGAGAAAAGCCAGTTGAATGTGGAGGGGAGTGGTTTTTATTTTAAAAAGATTAAGAGGACTTCAGAATTAAGCTATGGCTCAAACTCAATATGCTAAATAACAAAGGTTTGGTTTGTACATCCCTTTGATAGAATGAATTTTAATTTTCATTTTTGAACTGGCATAAACAGAGAACGGATCTCATCAGAATTGAAAAAAAACCAAGGAAACTAACCAGATATCCTTTTAAATTTGTAACCTGCAGAGTAATGAGAGCTTTACCTGTTGCATGTTTGTTTCAGAGGGTCTGCTTTCGAGTTCTTCTTGAAGACGTTGACTCCTCCTCTCTGCTTGTAGTAGCTGGTGTTGGAGCTGCAGGAACTGTTCCTTGGGCACCATAGCACAGCCTTGCTGCTGGAGCTCCCGGGAGTGCGGTGACTGGCTAAGCATCACACTGGCGCTTGAGTGGAGCATCTGAAGAGTAAAGTCAGCCAGCCATCAGGAAAAAGCAGCACTGCCGTTCATACAACATATCTTTCAGTGATGCACTAGACATCAGGTTAGTCTTGAACAATTTGTTGGACGCAAGAGAAACAAGCCTGAACTCAGTAACAGAAGCTAAACAGACAACTTTTTTCATCAGAAAGAGAAAAGATGCATCTTTATGTGCAGTTCTGAAGTGTAAAGGAATCTGAGCTTTGATTCATGATTTCAGACCTGATTTATAAATTCACTGAATTTCTGATGAAATCCCGTCAAAGTTAAATGGGCCTGTGGTGAGCTTTAACTTTATAGTCCTTTTTAATTTTAACTTTGATCTCAGCAGCTCTTCTAAAAATAGTATCCACTTACAAATAAAAGCACTAGCATGAGGCAGGCTGAAGAAGTTGTCCACCAGTGATGATTATTTCTAGTCTTTAATCTAGGCTGGAGAGATAACATTCTCTAAAGCAAAACAAATTTTCAGTGTAATGTATGATAACTTAAGTAATTTGATGCCAGCTGCTATATTACATTCAGAATTCAGTATTTAGAATCCCATATCTTTCCTTATGTTCACTAACTGTAGAAACTTTAACACATTTTACAATTTTCATTTTGAGACATGCCACAGCAGAGTTTGATAAGCAAGTCTGGAGACCTCCTGAGTGTCTGTGCTGCATAAGCAAAAGTATACTCAGAGGGGCCCTCGAGATATGGATGCATGTAGTAAACTGAAGTAGTTTAATTCCAAATTTAAGTCTTGCTTTCACTAAAAAACCAAAAAAAGTTACCAAATGCCTCAGCAAGCCTACGTAATGTAAAGGTAGTATATACCAACAAAGAGTTCATGCACACTGGTTGTCCTTTGTGAAGTTATACTACCAGAGAAGTCTTTTAGTTGGTAAAACTAGGCGTTTCATGTGGGACAAAAGGTTCGCATTCCTAATAGTCCTTGCTACAGCAAAAAGAGCACCTCAGAACAGACTTGTCCCAAACGGTTTAGCTTCCCCACATCATTTAATTAAGTGCTGCTCCCAGGCAATGCTATGACAGTTACTGGATGAAGGTGGCTAGAAAAGAGGCATTTCTGGCATTACCTTACTACGGTAGCATTGCAACCATGCGAGCCCAAGTCAGATAAACTGGCCCAGCACTGGATGAACTTTCGGACAATATTAAGAGCTAAGAGTGTTTCATGTGACTATTTAGCGTTTTTCTAGACTAAAGTAAAATCCAGGTAACACTAGCTCACAGCGGTAATAGTTTATAATACTAACAAAAAGACCAGAACTGTACAGTAAAACCCCCTGATGTTTCAGACAAGCTGATTTGCAGCTTGAATTCACGTAAGATTAATACTTTCTTCCCATAAAGTTTAGCTGACCACATCATAACATTCTCACCTGTTATCTCAAAACCATTACTCTCTTCCCTTAGGAAAAGGCATATAAGATTATGTTAGTGGTTTTCATTTTCCTTCCACAAGTGGTAGAATTAAGGCCTCAATTTGTAATCATATTTCAGTTGAGTTCATCTATAATGTAAACAACTACAAGTATTTTTCATAATGGTGCAGCTCTTCTGGCCGTGTTAGCATCTGTACATCTCTGCTGGCCCACGTAAACAGAAAATAGGTTTGTAAATATTTTAAAATAAAACTATTTGTATTTTTTTAAGCTATCAGGAGGTTCTCTTGAATCAACTTGTCTGTAAAGGAGCTACTCTTTTACTGACAATATAAACAGTACAAATAATGAGCTTTTGACGGAATTTGTTTAGGGTTTCCTGTAATGTTGTGAAGCACACAAGTATCTAATGAAAGAGCTGAAGAAATAGTCAATTAATGTTAACAGCACCTTAAAAATAAATACCAATTGCGTGGCTAATGAAAACAATATAGTCTTGCTGTATTCATCTATGGAAGAAAGTGGAACAATAATGAACTTGCTAAACTATTAGGGATGACACTGAGTGTGATCATATATCAGTTAATAGTAAGGCAACATTTGACAGTCTGGTGACAAAGCATGCAGTATCAGAGGTAAATACGAAAACACCTTCAAGCCTCACAGTCAATGGGTTAGAAGGAAGGGGTTGAGCCACTTTTCATTTTCTTACGATCAGTTTAATTCTTTTGAATGCAGCTGATGATTTCTCTCCATTTTCATGGCAATGCCTTAGAAGTATACAACTTCTTGGCCTACAGAATCAAATTGCACGATATACTAACCGCAAAGAAGTTAGTGTGCAGCTGTCAAAGTAAACATCATACATCAAAATGAATAGTGGCTTCTTTACTTAAAAGATGCATGGAATAAAAAAAAAAAAAATCCATAAAAGAAAGAAATGTTTTCTCCATGCTATGGTATTACATTGAAAACGATTGCTCTACCTTCGCACACTATTTCAGAAAGAGAACTGCACCCTTCTCTGCTAGTTCCAACCACTGAGTTCTAGACAGGTTAGCCACGAACAAAAGGAGAACAGGCACAAAAGAGAAAGTTAGAAGTCATAAAGTGCTCAGTGAATGTTATACACACCTGCTGGGAAAATGTTATCAGGAGTATCAAAAGTCCTGCATGTTTGAAATACAAGTTTTAGGAGAAAATGCAATTCCATGCTTGGTGTTTATACTAAAGGGTTTAACAGTGTTTGGAATTTTCCCAAAGCTTAATTAAGACTATATAAATAAAAGCGCAGGGCACATAAACAGTCTTTTCAGTAACTTGTCAAAATCTCATCTTTTCTAATCAAGTTTTTACAATTTTATAGCTAATTACGTAGTATATTCAGCATAACATGTTTCCCATTTGCTCTCTTGATGAAAAACATGAAGTCTTTTAATAAATGGTGTTGTAAAAGCCTCATCTAGAAGATGCTTTGATTTATGGAACAAGTCAAAATTGTGGGTTTGGGTTGGTTTTTTTTTTTTAATATTATGTTTTAAACTCAAATTCAGGACATCAAGTTTAGGCAAGACTGCTGAGAGACAACTCAGAGGTCTAGCCTGACCTTAAGGGATACGCTAACTTAACGTAGTTAAGCTTGCCCATTCTTGTAACCGAGGACACCTAAGAATTATGCAGTTTTCATAACATCCAGCATGATCCATCTCCAGCAGTACTGAACAAACATCCACATTTACAGCAGGCTTTGGAAGAATCTCAATTGAAGTTTTCACTCATGCCTTCAGATTAACAGCAAGTTGTGTGAATTGTTATTCTATCACGATCTAGATAAGATAGCAAGGCTTAAATTCAGCAAATTATTCCCAGAGTAAATAAGAACAGGTTTCTACATTAAGAGCAGCATTATGCAAATATTAGTTAGGAAACTTCAGGTTACATGTTTTAGGAAGGAAGAGGAAAGTGTTAGCCTTGCCTCAAGCACAGAAAGAAACTTCTTCGCTATTTGATTTTATATCTGAAGCCTTACGTGAATTACGATCAACCACAACGTGCTTCAGAGAAGTATGTTTGTCACACTAACATCTTGATCATGAAAATGAGATTAGGCATTAGGAGAGATTAATTCTTCTAGTTTCGATCAGTTTCCTCTGTTCCTACACATCTAGAAGTTGTTTTTAAATAAATTCATAGATTCAGTGAGATAGTGATAAAGCCCCACACTATTCAGTACAGTCAACACTAATTGAAAAGTACCTCCATTAACTGATCATCCAGTTTGACTTGCTTTTTCCGTAGTCCTTCATTTTCTGAGCTGGTTTCCAGTTCACGTTCAAGAGAATTCATCTGACTGATCTATTAAAGACAAGAAGTTTCCTTAAAAAGATAGTACTTTCTCATTTTATCTGTGGGTTTTTTTTTTTTCTTCCCAATATGCAAGGCATGAATCACTGCACATCAAGACAATTCAAGATTAAAAGACCTAACTATTTGGACAAGTGTAATGCTTTGCTGAAAGCGATGTCTAAGACAATGTCACACAGCGTCTCTGACACAAGTTTCAAAGAATAGGCACGGTAACTGATTTTTAATCTGAAAGTGGTAATACCGGCACACAAACGCTGTGTATTGCAGAGCACTTGGGCAGGCTGCGTTTTGTTTATGGTTTCCATGTTTTACCACTGAAGTGTTTGTGCCCACTAGAAGTCCTGCAGCACGTTGGCATAGACTTCCACCCTGCATGCTCTGCAGCAGCACAGACGACAGTCAGCTCCTTGGGACAGGCATTCGTAAGAGACAAAGAACGCAAAGCTCAGAGTAAAAGAAGAAAATTAGAGCTTACCCCATTAGCTCTTAGAGATGGAAAGTACTGCACAGAGTCACTTATTTACCATCTAAAACTAACCTTCCTGTTTGCAGATGACAACTCCTTCTGAAGCTGTTCACACTCTCTCTTCAAGCTTAATTTCTCTTGCTCTATGGCTTTGACGATACCTGACTGGCTTTGATGCTTTTGGTGCTTTAGGGAAAGGATTGTAGATTCCAGCTGTCTGATCTAAAGAGAGCAGAGATGAACAAATGTGGGAAAACATTCCAGACCATTCAAAAATCAAATTGCATCTACTTAATCTCAAATACCAATTGATTTCGGACTCATAGCAGATTCCGGTGTATTTTTGACATTTTAGCTTTGAGCAACAGAAGGTCTTTCCCTTCCTCTTCCCCATAATCTGCCTAATACTGTGAACCAAGAAATTGGACACGCAGAATGCTCGGAATATTACGAAGTTGTTATGAAAGAAAAAAACTGAAGGGCATTAAGTGAAAGTCGGACCAGAATCTTAGACAAGAATCTTAGAATCTTAGAGTTGTCAGGATTTTCTTATAAAAATAAATTTTAAAAAAGAGCTGTTTAAGAGTGTCTGCATACTCAGTGCAGATATAAAAGGAAAACTATTCCATTATGCATTCTTTCTGCAAATGTTTCTATTCAAAACTCATGAGCAACATTCCCCTCCTGTATTACCCACTGCAAAACAAGAATCATTCAGTTTTGCCCGTAGCTCGCGCGGACCGCCTCTCTGATCTGTCAGCTTGCTCAGGTTACCTTCTCCCTGGAGTGAGTCAGGTCTGTTTTAGTGCTCTGGACTTCTCTCTGCAGCCTCTCATTCTCCTGCCTGAGCAGCTGCTGCTCCTGTTTCGTCAGCTGGTCCAGTTCATCCCAGTGTAGTTGCCTCTGTTGGTCCTGCAGCCCTGAGGAAGGCACAGCCAGTTCTAGAACCCGATTCTTAAGACAGACAGAATTGCAGGGTTAGGCCTTAAACAAAGCAGCACACATTTTCTCTATTCAGGTGGGGTTTAAGTAGGCTTTCAGTAACTGCAGACTCTAAAGTCACAGGATTCCCATCTTCCTCCCAGCCTACACACTGTTTTCCACTAAGAAACCCAACATGCTAATCACAGTGCAAAACCAAACTGCTTCCCTTTGCTAAAAACATAGACGATAGCTGCACGCCAGAATGGTTGATATGAGTACGCAGAGTTCAACAACACAAAAAAGCAATTTGTGCTCCATTTCACAGCCTCATCAAGCAAATAATAGAACTCAGTATTATATATTATTCAGTAATAGCTGTAATTTAGTTCCTGTCGTACAATTCTGAAACAGCCTCTTTTCTGTGTGGACATTAAATATTCCTTAATTACATGGCAAACAAGCCAAATTACTAACTGAATTCATAATACCAATCTCAAGACTGCTGTCTACAACCTCCTTCAATTACAGTTCCTCATCAGTTAAGAGAGGCTGATACAATACTGCGCCTTTCAAAAAACAAGTTTGACTGAAAATTAGATTCCCCTGTCAATTACTAGTTGGACTGTTCATATGTTATAGTTTTGATAGGTGTAAATTCATACATTGTCCATAGATTTTTTTTTTTTTTTTTTTTGCGCAAAAGATTTCTTTCAGGGAAGAATGGAGACTCAGGAGATGGACTGATCATTGCCTGTCCTTACGTTCAAAACAAGTTTTTTAAAAATAAGTTTTAAATCTGCACATTATATACAATCCAACAAGACTAATTATAGTTATCTATTTTTAAATGGAAAACTGCTAAATATAGAAAACATCATTAAAATAGGGGTTTTTTTGTACCTACCTCCTTTCACCTTTTTTTTTTTTTTAAAGTTAGCTTTATATCACTTGTTTAAAAAAAAATTTAAAAATTATAGTTGCATAACTCAGAGTCTGCTTGCTCAAGTCTGCAGCACTATTTGTGTCCTTTTAATGGACAAGCCAACCTGAAGAAATAAGTTGGCTACAGCAGCAGGCTGCAGAAGAGCAGCAGCTACTGTCCGTAAACCCTGGCATGCAAAACTGACTGCCTTTGTGCCACCTGAAGTCCATTACCTTCTCAGTGGCATTCTGCAGTTGCTTGTGTAACGAAATCACTTCTTGTTTAAGAGTTTCCTTCTCCTGTTGCGTCACCCGTAAGTCCGATTTTAGTCGGGACATTTGGAGGTTGGTATTTTGCAGCGTTTCATCTAGACTCTGAACCTGTAACAAGCAGGAACACAGCTTGGCGTTTGCTGGACCAAGATTTCTCGTAACCTTGGTCTGCTAGGATGTGTATGCACCACATATCACACGCATTTAGGATCTCTGATGGAAGGAGTGAAGAAGTTCTAATGCTGACAGCCCCCTTTAAAAATGCTAAATGATTTTCTGACTTTCTGTTCCAAATTAATAGCCATCCCCTTTGACTACAGCCACAATACTGCATTCAGAGACACATTTTCCACCCCTGAATACTTATTGTGATATGCCGGGAAGAGAAGATTTCTCTTGAATTATTTATTCTTCCTGGCAGCCCACGGCCAACAAGAAACCCCAAGCATAATTAGCCAAGCAGATAGCCATTCGTTCCCCTCCCCTGCCTGGTGAGAGACGAGCCACCGCCAGAAGAGCGGGGAGCAACAGCAGAGTCTCTGCAGTATTTTAGGAATAACTGGGCAGAATGAATTGGCAAAAGGAACTTGGCTGTAGCTGCAAAACAACATAGCTTATTCTCGGGGAAAAAAGTCCCTCATTGCATTTAACAAGTTTCCTCTTGTCCTTTAAGAATGTCACTTTGAAAGCCCATCAAAGCGGCCATTCTTAGCTGCATGACATCTTTGCACACATTAGAAGAGGGCTGTTTTTTATGAACAAAGCACTACAAGAGATTAAAAAAATGCTTTTGATCTAGGGCTATAACAAAAATCACTATTATACCTTTTCTTGTGAAACGGTGAGCTGTGTTTTCAGCGTTTGACTCTGCTGTTCCCAGGACTTCTGTTCCTGCTTCAAGCTGCCAATTGCATTCTCTAAGCAGCTTACTTTAGCTACCTGAAATAAGATTACATCGGTAAGCCTGACTCATTCAGGATTTTCTTTAACTCAATTTGACTTTGAGAGTTAAGCTAGAGGGAGTTACAGCTACCAAAGAAAATGGAGGAAAGCAAAAAACCCCTCAGCTCCCAGCCCGAATCTCCACACAAGAGGATCATTATTTATAGCATGCATATTAGTTACACTGCTTGACTTCAGAGTTACAATATGTTAGAGTTGCAATAAAAGTGCAAGAACACTGTCTTCCTTGTCCTGCTGCAATATTTATATCCAGGCCTCTGTTCCTTGCAATGTTTGGAATTTTCTACATAATCAAGAATTTAAGCATTCTCTTTAAGACCAGCTAGGAAAAAAAGGCCAAGAAAATTAAGCCTTTATCTGGCTTGAAGGTAAGAAAAAAAAAATCCAGCGTAGTTTTACAGGTTAGGGTGATACAGATAATGATATAAGAATTTTAACAGCCCATTACAGCATGTAGGCAGTGATGTGATTTGCAGCTCTTTCTTACCTTATCAATACATCTGTTTAATTCCTCACTCAGGGCTTCTTTTTCTTTCTGCAGCTTCTCATTTTTAGTAATTAAGCTCGAAACTTCATTTTGCAGATCAGAGAGATCAGGACATCTGGGCAGCTGTGGAAAATAAACCCCTCACAGTTGTGTTTCTGTGCCATTTCTGAATTTTGCATGCAAGTGTTACACAAAGCTTTCTCTTCTCCCCCAGGCCAAGCATCCCACTCTGGACAGAGCGGAAGAGAGAGGAGCATACTGCAGTTTGGTACGAATGACCATACAAGTATCGTTCATAGGATCCAGGGCATCCTTCCTGCAACGGCAGCGCTAAAGATTCCTAACTGGCCTGTCATCCCTTGGATTTGCTTTAGGGCTGGTCTTTTCTCTGCCTCTTCTGCAAAAGGGGAAAAAAATACCGTACTGCCGACTTCTGATCCTTTTCCCATTTGACACAGTGCTTTAGCTTGACACTCTGCCTTCCCCTGTGCCGTTCTGTCTTCGCTCACTCAATCTTTTGTCTTTAATTACACTCAAGCCACAATCCACTCTTTACTTAATAGGCCTCATCTGCTTTTGCTTTTTACGACCATTATCAATCCTAAGCATTGGGTGCATCAAATGAGTGCTTTACACTGTAATGAAAATTACTTTGTGGAGCCCTAATCAGGAGAGCTAACTCATTTGTAGCCTTCATTATCTATGTTTCTTAGCATATATTTACAGCCAATTGAACCATGTTTATACAGGTGATAACCAAGCCCTCCAGGAAATTATCCTCAGAAGTTGTGAGATATCAAAGTCTCCAGCCAGTTTCAGCAACAGGATCTCTTCAAGAGGACGTGCTGGAAGAGACCAGTCCTTAAATGGAACTGTATGGGTATCACCAGTTGTACAGGAAAATGTTCCCCACCTATCCCAACTGCACTAGAAAAGCCCTGTCTATTCCTTGATTAGAGCTTTAAATCTTTGTCTTCATTGTCAAAGCCTGTCTTTGTAGAATCAGTACTCTGGAAGACCTTTTGGCAAAGGCTAAGTGAAACCAACCTTACTTGAACAATTGTGCATTGTACCCGGAGACTGTTTCAAGCGGGTTTATATTCCCCTACTGTTACAACCTTTCTTTAAAGAAATGAACTATTCCTAACTCAGGCAAGGGAGCAGGGCACACGAATAGACAGCCAGCATTATCTGATGGCACTCAATAGGATGCCATACCTGTTTTGTCTTCTCGAGTTCCTGCTTGAGGATGTGGTTCTCCTGCTCCAATATATGAGCTTGAACCTTCATTTTTGACAGCTCCATCTCCAAGGAAGACACCATATTTGACGACTGCAAAAAGTAAAAGGCTCAGATTTCAGATTTCAGCTTTGGAGACACACAGAGTAACAAAGGTTAACCAGAGGATGCTGCAGCCAGTGCCATGGGTTAGAGCTGGGATGGCACTAGACTGAACAGAACAGGCATGCTGGAAAATGCAGGTAAATATTTAGCATCACTAAGCTCCATTTTCAAGACAAACCTGCACACTTCTACCTCCCTGCTTTTGGCTGCTGCCATGCTTTCCCTCCACCCCCACCGCTGCGTGCATGTACGTTTGCAGCTAGTACTTAGGCAAGTTCAGCTTTGAAAGACCACGCACAGCTCAGGAACAGGATGCTAATTCCATAGCACCTGTGCATTCCTAACAGTTCCACTGTTTCATACCGTTAGAGACAGTATAATCCCGTACCTTTACTTTGGAGTTTTCCAGTTCCTCTTTCAGTACCAGTCTCTCCTTTTCCCATTCTTCCAGGGTACATTTTCCTGCTTCCCTTTCCTTTTGCTTGAGCACCCTTGCCAGCTGTTGGTTAAGATCCTGCACATCTGCTTGATTTTTGGAGTTCCTCTGGCTAAGTTCTGTGTTTTCAGAGTCCAGCTGCTGGTTTCTGGTCTTCAGATCTACTACCTGAATTGGGACAGCAGTGTCAGTTATGACTGCTTTTACACTGGGAATGAGATGTTTAAAACATTTCCTTTCTATTAAGATGATTAAAAAGCTTGACAAGTGTCGCTCCCACTCAGTGGTGACTGAACGGTGGGGCATAGCTGTTAACTGCACTCTCTGTAACAGTCATAACCCCAGTAGCACTGCTTTATTTATTTCCCTATAGCTATTTAACTTGCTCCATGCCCTAATTTTAGGTGAAATCAAGTAGAACCACATTTAGGAGTAGGAACCCTCCTGATGGCCTGTTGCATGCATGGTTGGCCTCACAAACTGTTAATTTCTCATAACTGGCCTCAGTTATATCAGTTATGGTATCAATCATCTGGCACACCACTGTTCCTCCTTCCCTTTGCGATGCTGATGTATATTTTGAGGGTTATGCTGGTGAGCTAGATTATTCTGAGCTAGCAGAATTTTATTAAGCAATGCTAAGAGGGACATGAATGTAAGAGCTACTTAAACCTTCTACTTTGCCTAACATAACAAACCACCCTTAAAATAAAAGTAGCAGTCTCATGGATACAAGCTAAGGGTCACAGCTGGCAGCATTCCTAGACCCAGCTAGCTGGGAAATAAGTAGAGGCTGAGTCACATAACCTCTGCTTCCCATGGGCTACTGCAGAGCATTACCCACAAAGACTACAAAAGAAAGATTTTAACTTTATATTTCTATTAAGTAAACTTTCCAGGTTGACTGTGGAACGCACTCTCAAGCCTGTAAGCTAGATAGTTACAGTGGCGTTGCAGTTGTCTTCTGGTCACGTCAAACAAGCCTCATATCAATCCCAAAGAGTTAGAGAATAGTTATCAAAAAGTTTAAGTTTATGTAATGGTCATTTTCTACTGCCTTTGTGACCATCTAAGGAACAGCTTTTACACAGCGATGATTTCTACAGAGAAGGTTATGGGCTCAGTCCGTATACCTGCTTTTTCAGGTTGTCAACCATCTTCTGTACAGCCACTTTCTCCTTTCTCACAGCCTCTATCTTTTGCCTAAGGAAAAAATTAAAGCTCATTAAACATTAGGGTCACTTGTTAATATACACGCCTACAAGAATGGGCTGGGTTTTGACATCACCAGAAATGGTAATTCTGGATATTTATTTATTGCTTAGCATCACTGTTTTGCATAGGCTTGGCTCAAAGTACCCCATGTAGTTCTTTTCTAGAAGGGAAGAACACTCCCAGACTCATGGATGGTTATCTACTTGCAAAAGACCAAGTCACTGAAATGCTCTGTCACACTGTACCTCTTCCTGCCTTTTCTAAGGCTACACCAGCCCAACAAGCTCTGCCTTCGCTGAAGCAAGAAGAATTGCATCAGGTCAGCTCATAAGTAGGTCCTGTGTCTGTATGTGTTACTGGGTCACCTGAACTCCTACAGTTAAGCCCCTGCTTTGGCTCTAGGAATGGGCAGGACAAGCTGGGACAGGTGAAAAGGATGGGGAATAGACTGTCAACCAGCTGGATTTCCAATGGCACCATGAAATAAGCCCATTTCAAATCCTGTAGAATACCTAACACGCGAAGGAGCTTTGAGAGAAGGGGTATAACCATCGTGTCTGCACTGCAGTGAGAGCCTGAAGGCATACACGTGGTGCATGCCCCATTGAATTCTTACCACATTTCTTCTCGGGATCCATTTAGCTCCCTCAGTTTCAGGCTGGAAGCACTACCTTCCTCATTTAACAAAGTCACTTCATTTTTCAGAATAGCATTTTCTTCTCTGAGCTTCTCAGCTTCACATCTGTGGCAGAGACACGAGACAAGTGAAAACTGTTTCTGTATATCATCTAGGCCCACAGGGAGAAAAATTACTAAAAGCCTAAGCTACCTGTAATATTTCAAAACAAAGCTACAACTGACTTATTTTATGTCTGAAGAGTATATGGATTTTACCTTTCATTTAGTAAGAGTGCTTCCCGGATCACTGAAAAAGGGGCTTTTTGGGCGTGTTTTTGTACAGCTAAAGTTAGTTAAAGCCTATGATACCCAGTAGAAGTTTCACACTAATATTGTACTATACCTTTCAGTCCTTAAGTTACAAATAACATAACTTTAAACAGCTTAACACCACGATATGCAGACTGCTAGGGGAGCGAGCTGTTTCCCCAGCTGTTTCTAGAGGCCAGTATGCTGGGAACAGCAGCATGGGAATGGCAGTGTTGGAAAGTGCCTTTTCTGTCCTGAGGCGACTGTAAAGAAATAAAACTTAGCCATGGTGCAATACCTGAAAGAACAATTTCGTGCAGGAAGCTGGTGCTGAGCAATAATTAAGCCACTTGTAGCTACTTTATGGCCTCCGAAAAAATCCTTGCTGAAATACAGCAGTTAAAAACAACTAGGTAAAACCTATTATATTCTCTGTTATAATGGTATTTACCATATCACACACCTGATGGATTCCTAACACTAAGTGCTCCTGCTGGGAAAAAAAGTTACCATAATTCTCTAGTATTAACTTAAATATTGAGACAAATAGAAGCACCTTTAGCATTCCAAGTAACACGCAGTACTAGAAGGGAGCAAACCGCATGAAGAATTGATATTAGTAAAAGCTAAAAGCATTCTGGAAGTGTTACCATAGTATTTTGGACATGGAAATACAGGGGTTTCTGATGTACCATGAACTAGACACTGCGAAGGTGACTACATCCACAGACAGAACAGCTGGCAGGTTGCTCCTGTTTTACCATTCATGTTAGGTCATGGTCAGAGAGGAGTAAGTCACACACATTTATTTCAACCGTCGTTATCCATGATTAATCAGCCTGCTTGCTAGTAGTTAGAGTCCAAGGCACTGTTTTCTAATCAAAGTTAAACTACAGTGGTTAATGCAGCAACCGTACGGCAGGCAGGCAGGCGGCTACGAAGCGATGAGTGGGACGCTAGGTTAGTTTCTAAGCGGCACGTTTGATTACCATGCTGGGGCCAGCATGTTTCCCACAAAGTTTTGCAAGTGTACGTTACCTCAGAAGATCAACTTTTTGCTGCAGCTCAGTGCACGTGCTTTGTAAGCCGTGTGTCACTATATTCCTCTCCTCTCTCTCTTTGTGGAAATGCATGTCGTTTGGGTTAACCAGAGCAGCAGCTTTCTCCTTCAGCTTTCTGTTGGGCTCTTGCAGCTCCCTCTTTCCTGCCAACATTTCTTTCACCATGCTGTCACTTTGGGCATGCTTGTCTTGCTGACCTGTAAATGCGGCGGCATATTCTTCCGGCTTCCCGAGCTGGCATCGCAGTCTTAACTTGTCCCTGTGTGCATCTACGTTTCCTTGTGCATCTTGTTCTTGGACATCTTCCAATTCTTTAACTTTTTGGAGGAGCTGTGTGTTTTCCTCTCTGAGCTTAATGCTTTTCAGTTTACTTTCTTCTAGTTTGCAATGAAGGCTTCTCAGCTTATGCAGGTTGTCTTCTAGCACTTTATTTTTTTCAACTAACTTGATAATTTCAGATTTCAGATCCTCATTTTCTACCTGAATTTCTTCTTGTAGCGACAGAAGTTTAGCCTGTGCCATTGATCTGTCTTCTAACTCCTCGACCCTTTTCCAAAGCTGAGCTATTACACTTTTCAGGTCACCATTTGTTGACCCAGGAGCATGGTCAAGCTGAAGAGAGGCTTCACTCAGTTCTTCAGCCTTCTCAAGCTCAACCTGCAGCTTCAAAGCGTCAGAAACAAAGCCTTTATTTTTGGGAGATATTCTGTGATTTAGCAGATGAACCTTCTGCTGTTTAACATCATTGCGTAGCATTTTTGGTCTGGGAACTCTCTCAAGAGTTTTCTCAAGATCTCTCTTTTTTTGCAGAGGCACCCAAGAAAGCAGCTCTTGATTCTTGTCCCGATCCTGATTGCCATCAGCTTCCAGTGCTGCTTTACTTCCTTGCATCTGACCCACCTGCACCTTGAGTGCATGGCCAGCTGCTCTGGCTTTAACACATGCTTTCTCCAAATCTGAATCAGTCTCAGTCATTTCTTCCAGGTCTGTAGTATCAGCCTCCAAAAGCGGAAGGACATTTGAATCTGTTCCCTTGTCTGCATCTTTACAATCACTGGGCAACCCTTCAAAAATGGGGTCTATTTCATCTGGCAGCTGAGATCGTTCTGAGCCAGAGTCAGAGCAGCCAGGACTGGGAGGTCGCGCAGGCTCCTGCTCCACAGCTTGCAACCTGTGCTGCAGCCTGACGATCTCAGCAGCCATTCGGACATTTTCCTTCACAGCTTGCTCATGCACTTTCTGCAGATTTAAGAGGACATCCGCATCATCTCCCAGAGACGCCATACCAGAGAAAGAAGCAATTTTGCTCTTTGCTTTTGCATACTCATTTTCCAGGACCCTATAATGATTTTGTAGTGCGGAAAAACTATGGGTCTCCCACTGCAATTTCTGAATTGTTCCTTGAAGGTTTGAGATTTCCAAACTCATCTCAGCCTTTTCTGTTTCTGCTCTTACACAAATGTCTTTATTTAAACTCTCCAAAGCAAGAAGTTTGGAATTGAGTTCTTCTTTCTCTTGCTTATATTCACTGTCAAGCCTCTCCAGCTTTTGCCTAACCAGCTTCCCATTTTCCTCCACCACGGATATATACTCTTCTTTGTTCTTTAGCTCTTTTTCATGGTCATTTTGGAGTTGTGTTATTTTATCATTCAGCTTTTTCTCTTGCTTCTCAGCAGCATTCCTCAGGTCTCGCAGCTCCTTCTGAAGCTGCTCTCTCTCGCACACAAGCTTATTCACTTCTTCCTTGAAGTTTTTCTCCAGGAGATCTTTCTCCTGGGTCAGGGCAGAAGAAACAGCCTTTTCATTTGCCAGACTTTCCTTCAGTTGCTCACGAGCTTCAGCAACCTCCTGAGCAATTTCATCCTTTTCAAACTCCCACTGAGATTTCTCCTCTCTTTGCTGTTCGGCAAGTTCATGCAACTCTCGCTGGTAACGTCCTTCCAGATTTTGGATCATTTCTTCATATTTATTCACAAGTGTTTGTGTGTCGACAGAAAACTGAGTTTCTGCATGAGATGCTCTTCTGTTATAGTCACTTTCCATTTTTTTCCTAAACATGGTTAACATAAGATATTACTAAACTCTGGGCTAACTCAGAAAGAGATTCAAATGGCTTTTTAGGCTGAATAAAACAAGCTGAAAAATTACTTTTTCCACTGAGTTTTAGATGAAGTACTATTTGACCGGTGTTTCTGAGAGCCAAAGTTAAATTTGAGGCAATTTGTTGAAACTTCAAAAATAAAAATCTAATTGCCTTGGAAAAGTGTAACTCATGAAACGTCCTCAGAAAAGGTTTCATGGACAATATATGCCCTTTATACTTGTGATCAGATTTGTGGGGGCAGATGTTCTTAACCCCCATCCCTCTCCGTCACCCCAGGATGGTTTCAGGTTCTTTTGACGCTCGACCTTGGCTAAATGCATTTACCAGCCATCCCTTTACTTCTTCAGAAAAGAACAACTCTGAAAACCCAAATGCTTTAAAAGTACAAAGCAGGGCTTTGTAAAGCACAGGGATCCTGAACAGAGCTCAAATTAATCACGACTAGTTATGCTTTAACAGTATTGTTGCCTCTGGGTGAGCTAAAAATCAATATAAGTATCTGCTTGAGAAAGGTCAGAAGAAAAAGCCCCTGGATAGCAGCCCAGTGTTCTAGAATAAAACCGGTAACAGCACTGTACAATTAGTACACTTGAATTAAGCATCAGGAGTCGTTTCTGCACTAGGTTCACCTTGGTCACCATGCCAGGCCATCAGGGTCCCCATACACCCCTACCGTCCCCGCCAGCGGTGACACTCACCTTTCCTCCTCCAGGTCCTGCTCGTGCTTCCTCAGCAGCTCTTGTTGGAGCTCTTCCTTGTCCAGGGCATGCACCTCTGCCATCCTTTTCAGCTGCTCGTGAAAGCCACGTTCCAGCTCTCCCTTCTCTTCCTGCAGCGTCTGCACTAAAACTCTCATCTTTTCTTCCACCCAGACACCATTTTGAATCAGTTCTTCCCGTTCTTGACTAAACTTCTTGTTTACCTGCTCCAGTCTGGCTCTGACATCTTCTTCGTGCTCCTGCCTCAATAGCTCTTGCAGATTCGCTTTTTCCTCATCGAAACGCATTTGTAATTTGTTTTTCTCATCATTATATTTACAGTCAAGCTTTTCTTGCTGTTCTCTGAGCGCTGCTGCCTCTCCTTGCAGTTCTGCAATTTGATTTTTAAGGCCAGTTATTTGCTTTTCCATGACGTGCATCTCTTCAGTGTACTTCTTCCTCATATCCTCTTGTTCTTTCTCACAGTGGATTTTTGTCTCATCTAGCTGCTTTTCATAACGGCTCACCTACAAAAAGGAAAACAGATTGGTTTGTTTTCTACATAGTGTTCTACAGAGATGTTTTCTCTACATTTCTGTATTATATATTTCCCTATATTCTATAGAATGTTTTGATTTACACATTAGCATCTTATATTGATTTCCCCTGCAAAGAATGCTAAAGTGCTCAGCTTAATTTCTTCCTGGGATAAAGATGATTATTATGTAGAAGCCAGTGAAATTCATGCTTTTCCATTAAGTGAATTCGTGAAAAAAGAGAAGCCACTGACAACTTTTAAGTCCTAAGCCAGTTTTGCAAGTTGCAAGTGGGCTCTTTTTATTTCACCGATTACTTTTTCAAAACCAAATTAAGAGGCAGATGAGGCCTTTCCTTTTAAAAAGGCTGGGGTTTTTTTGTTTGGCTTTTATTTGTTTGTTCAGGGGTTTGGGTGTTGGGATTTTTTTGTTTGTTTTTAAACACAAGTTACATGAGACAAACTCTTAAGGAAAAGTAATGATTTTGGGGTAATATTTTATCAGTCCCCTTTTCCCACTCCCATCCCAGCTTCGTCACAATACAGTTTCAGTGTACCCGTGTTATGCCATACATGAAATTAATAATTATAGTTCTATAATAGTTATAATTATATAACCATCTCTCATCTGGAGGCGGGCACTGGTCTGACAGATGCAGGAGAAGCCTGATGGGACCCCCGACTTCTGGTCCTGAACTGACTGCCACAGAACCAGCCTGGCCATCTCTGCACCAGTGCACCTCACCTGCTGAGCAGGGCAGGTCTCACGCTTCGAAACACCGTGACCCCGGTGCAGATGCTAGCGTAGGCTGGAGGTAGGTGTTGTGCTGTGCCCAAAGCTGTGCCAGCTCGCCCCAGCGCTGTAGACAGGCACTGGAGTGGAGCTGCCCCAGCCTCATAAGCCCATCTCAACCCAGGCTTTCTCCACGTAGAGCCAATGGAGATATTTCTGCACGTGTGGCAAGATTAATCTGCAGATGGACACCCAGCAAATGGGGAGCTGACGGCCCATTTTCAGTAGCACAGGTATCATAATAGCAGAGTTTCCATACTCCCACAGCGCAGATCGCGTTTCAACGCCACCAGACTGCACGAGCATAGCATTTAGCAATGCAGACTCCTGCCAGCAGCCTTTCTAACTCACAATTATCCCATGCCAGCGGGAATGAAGTGGCTAATTCAGATGCAGCAGGCTTTCAAGAGAGGAAATGCAATACTGCCTCGGAAGGGCTCACTGCTCTCTCATAGCTGGTGGGCGGCGGGAGGATCTACTGCAGCATTCATTCAGCCCTCTCCAGCCCCTCTCCATCACGCAGCAGAAGGAGCAGGGAAGGTAGAGGCTTAGATTCACAGAAAGGTTATAATTTGACCAGGAATAAAAAGTCCTCCAAGACCATCCCACTTGGATGAAGAGGCTGGAAAAGTTGTAAAGGTTTGTTTTCAGTTAAAATAGCTTACTGTGTCTTCAAGCTCCTGTTTGAGGTGATGTAGATCCCGGTGATGTTGCTCCTTCATTTGTTCAATAGCCATTTCTGCCTCTATGCTCATATTTAATGGGTTGCAGTCTTCTGAACCAAGGCCTTTAAAAAATAATTATATACATATTCTTGAAGCCCAAAGAGATACATTCTCAACAGAATTATTTCATCAATTTAAATTTGTTTAGGCAGCTACTTGCAGCTCTCAAATTCCCATCACACACTGACAAGAAACTGCAAACATTAATTTCAGCTGGGAATATAGTACAGCTGCTGTATTCCACTTAACGTTAAATAGCAGAACAGAGGTGGTGTTTGAGTCTCACTGTGAAGGTTTGGGAAAGTTTTTATGTAATTGCCTCTAAGATGTTATCGTAAACACCTACAGCACAGGAGCTGGTCACGTGGGAGATGTGCTTTACCTTGGTCAGGCTCAATACCACTATTACCATGGCTTTTCATATCAATGTCGAACTCTTCCGACAGTGAATTTTTCAGCGAAGGTCTGAGCACTTTGCCTTGGGCACGGTACTCCTCCAGCTCCGAGTGCAGCTCATCTATCTGGTCTTGCAGCTCCTGAGAGGGGCGGAAGAAGAAGCCTGAGTGAAAGCAACCGAGGCAGCTGAGCAGCTGTACATCAACACACTTCCATGAGGAGACATTTAGGAGGGAATTACGGTAGGTAAAGACTTGTCAGTAATCTTGCCATCGTGGCAGTTAGTCATCCTCCTATCACCAAAACAACGCCCTTCTCCAGGTTCCAATCTGTGCAAGTAACAGAGGTGTTTCTTACTAAAAGAGGAGAAGCTTCTTCAGACTAAGAGCCTATATATATTCTGCCTCTAAAGTATATCATGCTCCAGGACCTTCCACTTTATTCCTTCTTCCCATGACCTTTTTTAAACAGCAGCTTACAAACATTTTCAAACAGTCGAGAAATACCTCCTCAAACACCATCTACTTGAAAAATCAAATCGGAAGCAAAAGACCAAGTTAGGAAAGAGATATCCTCATTACTGCATTTACCATCTGGTACTTCTGCCCGCTTGCCAGCAGAATATCCCAAGTGTTTGTGCCAAATGCCATGCACTCAGCTCAGTGAACAGTGTTTATTGAGGAAAATGAATCCCTGAATGTGTAAACACGCAATTCTGTGGATTTTAGTGGTTCACAAAGTGAACCTTGAGTACCGATTCATATCTGACAGTACTCAAAAAAAGAATCAATTGCATATTCAAGCAACTTATTATCAAGAAGTATCAATTCAGCAAATATTTCTAGAAAATCTTTGCTTTTAAACTGCAACTTCCCAAGAGAGCTATCGTGCTGTTTCAGATTGGACAGCCTTTTGCCAAGGTAGTCCTTTACTGAACGAAAAGGATCATGCAGAACAGATGAGCCGAATGCTTGTGGCCATGGTAGTCATCAGAAAATAGATATGTAAATAGACACCTGCAGGCCCACCTTAAAGAAGTATTTCAGCCATACAAGATTTGGGGAGGAGAAGACCAGATTTACATTTTCAACTTTAAAAAAATACTACTGTTTTGGAAACCACCAAACCTCACATATATCTTATTTCTGCTGTTAGGTCCTGCAACTCTGAATTCAAATTAGGGAAAAATTTATTTCAACAATCAAAACACGCTTAGTGCATAGTTTGCAGTACAGGCATTCTCGGTGAACACGGGCAGACGGGTGCCGGGTCTCCAGCCCTGGGCTCCACTTACTCTGCACTGCCGCTCGTACTCGCTCCTCATCTGCGCCAGCCTCTCCTCCTGCAGGAAAAACTCCGCACTGCTGGGATCCAGGTCCCCAAACTGAAACGGCATGAACGGGATCCCGTTACTCTTCCACCAAACAGCCCTGCTCATCACAGCCCAGATGCCATTCGCAAGCAGTCCTGCAGCCTGCGCCCTCTCCCCTCTGGTTTTTGTTTTTTGTTTTTAATTTTAAATACAGAAGCTCTGCTTCCCTGCTGGTAGGGGACAACGAGCAAATACTAGCTGCTGTCTCACCACAGCTCTCATGCTAACTGGGATTGCAGACCACAGCTTTCTAGCTTCGCATACGCACATCTCGGTTTGATCAATAATCCCAATTTTAAAGTCTGGAAAACAGATGCTGGGTGAGAATCCCAGTACGTGAGCCTTTGCCTATAGATGCACACGCACAGAAATGCCTTTGGAGAAGCTGATATTCTGATGAGTTTACTGTAATACAACCAGGATCGGCTGTTCACCTCAGTTTTCACTTAAGTTCAGTAGAGATGCCACGTAACACCTAACACTTCGTGTATCATCTTCCCTAGAAAGGACCTGCACGTTGGGTCTATCCAAAACCATGTGCTGGGGAAAAAAAATCCCTGCAGATCTGCGGGATGATTGCTTCACTGTAAGGCTCCCTACTGCTAATTACTATAAAATGACAGCTAAGGTGGAGTATCTTTAATTTCCTTAACTGGAAGTCAGTCAGGCGGTCCATGTCAACGAGGAAGGCTGTGTCGTGGTCACATCTGGATAGGGACCCCAAGAGCCTCTGGCTATTAGCTAAATTGGCAGCTCGAGTGTAGCAACCGAAAAGCGATTTAATTCTGGACGCATCCTGGGAAGAGGAGGATTTACCTTCTCAGCCAGGACGTTTTCCAAGTTCCTCTGCAGTTTGCTTGCCAAACTTTCATACTCGGCCAGTTTTTCTCCCGTTTCCAATAGCTCGCTTTCCAGGCGGCTGTTTTCCTGGACCAAACAAAACCCCCCGACAGCCTCAGCATTTGGAGAAGGAAAACATTAGCACATGGTAACTTATTAGAAAAAAAAGAGTAATCTTCCAGTCAAGTCAGAGCATGACACTGCTACAAGCTTCAGCCAAAGATAGGAATTGTGAATTTGTTATCCGCGCCCGTACAGCCCTCTTGCCACGGCAGAACAGCAAGTGTGAATGCCGGGCCCGCAGCTGGCTCACAAACCCCACGCTCCCTGGCTCCTCTCGCCTTTCAGATCGCTGCTTCAGAAGGAGTATTTTACAGTTTTCCTGATGCTCACAGAACGCCCAAACCCTTCAAAAGCTGCTCTCCTGAACACCTGTACAGGCGTATTGGCTCCCTCTGACTGTCAGCACTTTTGATGTTGTTTGTAAGACAACACCATTACCATTAACTTTTGCTCAGTTAAAAAAAAAATTAAATTATATGGTTATGCAGATGTCAGATTCAGAAAAAAGTTGTGACTTCAGTGTTTTCTAAAAAAATGTTGGAAAAGGATGTGAATCTGTAGGGTCATGGGTGGATTATACTAGTGCATTAGACAGCAGATAGTTTATCCAAAGGAATAACAGCAAACTTGCTTTAGATATATATTTTTTTTTTTTAAGCAATATTTTAAGCTTTGTATTTTAAGACGTATTATCTCCTGGCTGGACAGCCAAACAGCCAGCAAGGCAGACAGCCCATCCCATAGCCGTACACACACACACTCTGCACTTGATGGCAGCAGAGATTTGAACTGGAGCCTTATGAATCCAAGGAGTAACCTATCGAAGTGACCCAAAAACAATTCTCACAGATACGCCTCTATCTTGCTGCTGAAATTACTTCCAACTAGCTCAACATGCACAGCGACGCATCCTCACAACAAGGACTGCGTTGCAAGCCTCTCTCCCCGCTTCTGGGCATCTGGGCATCCTAAAAGGGGGAAAACACCAGCGGCATTTTAGTCCCCGTTACCTTCAGGGAAAGGGCCAGGCGGTCCCGGATGTAGTTCTCATCGGTTTTCAGCTTTTCTATCTCCTGCTCCAGCTCCAGCCGCTGTTTATTAGCCTGCTGCAGGATTTGCTCCCGCTCTCTCCGGAGCTCATTCTTTAAAGCTGCAACTCGTTCCTTGTACTCCTCGTCCAGCTTCCTACGAAGGCATCAGAGGTAAGAAGAGCTCATAAGAAGCAGCAGGTGGAAGACACCACTGCGAGTGAAGCTTGGTGGTAATCGGCAGGCGTGAAGCCACTAGGTCCATCACAGAGTCCCTGCAATGCCGCAGCAGTGATCCCAAAGAGGAGGGGAGGGGTGAACCGGACACCATACCTGAGGTTGTACTCATTGCGGCGCTCAATCGCAGCATGGTGGTCGTCCACTTCGGAGGCCATCAGGGATTTCAGCTTTTCGGCTTTTTCCAAGTCTGACCGCAGCTTCTCTTTCTCCCTGGCCACTTGGTCAACCCTCTCCCTAGGGCAAGCACAGCCTGGATTAGGTCACCCCTCCCGGCTCCCCCAGAGAAGGTAATTGCAAGAGGCTTGTCAGAGAACAGCAGCTCAGGAAAGCTCTCCAAGGGTCTTTTATCATCAGCTGCATTTAGTCACTAGATACGAACTTGCGCACATAGCTCTGGACCTGTCTTGACATCCCCACAGGTCCCCGAGACCTCAACACATGAACTCCTCAGCTGAGGTCTAGCCCCCCCGAACTGCAGCTCTACGCCATTTTGCTTGGCCACTTTCTGCCCCATTTACTTGTTCTCATCATTTTATTACCTTTACCACTTCATCCTTACACTATGTCCAGTCTGGTAAGATCTGCTATGTTGAGCAGCTTTCTTGATGGGAACTTAATAACAAATCTCTCCACTGAGTGAATGTAAAAAGGTATTTAGACGTGTAGATGCAAACCAAGGGAAGACTCATCTTGTAGCTACAAGTGAAACAGGCAGCTTGCAAGTACAAGAGATAAACTGATAGGTAACAGGACGCGTGCGGTCTTAATGAGCAGCAAAAAAGTCATTAGGGTACTGCATGGAGGTGGATGCATAAGCTGAGAAATATCTAAACTATTCAAAGGTTTACAGTACAAACAAAACACCACTAACAACTGGAGCTTGTGCACGTGGCAGATGGACGGCAACAGGAATGAACCAATGCAAAACTGAGGGTGCAATGCTTAGAACAAGGGTCTCCAAAGCGGGGTGCGCAAGATGAGCCGTTGGTGGGCAGGAAGAACTACTTGAGGTTCAGTAGTACATGTATATAATTTATAAGTGAATAAATATACATACAGGGAAATGCATATATAGGGAAATGTTTCCCATCTCCTACACTCTCTCAATAGAGAAGCCTGCATGGCAAGTCCAGCGCAAAGTCAAACTGTGTTGACTTTCAAATGAAAAAAGGGGGGGTGCGTGGTGTTTTTGTACCTCGCCCACACCTCTAGCACATGGCAAAACCTACGTAACACTACTGCAAGAAATCAGTTAGGATTAAAGGTACTGCTTATCAAATTGCACCAAGGTACTGCTTATCAAATTGCACCAGCCTCCCTCTTCAGTTTTGCCTTCCTTGCCCATCGATGACCACTGCAGACTGCAATGACCATTTCCAGACTGCTGACTGGGGCCGGAAACAGCCTGCTGCTTTGATTTTTTTTTTTTTTTTTTAAAGTATATTTTTCTGCGATACTTGGGTTTGAGTCTTTTAACCATACAAAATGAGAGGTGAAAGTTTCTGACCAAGCTGACACAGAACCTAGCCTTCCAGCGAAACGGCAGCACCACGCTGATGCCCCTTGGAGAGGTGCAATGAGCCACCGTTAATCAGCTGCTCCTTAAGCTCCTGCTCGGCCAGACGGAGAGGGCAGCGAGGAAGCGGCAGAGCCGGCGATCCTGGTGACTTACAGCAAGTGTCTGATCTCCGTTTTGAAGCTTGCCAGGGCTGCCTGGTGGACTCCGTTCTTGGTTATTAAAAGCTCGTTTTCCAGCGCCAGCGTCAGCTCCGTCAAGTTCACCTTCCCATCCAAGCTGAAATCCAAAGCCTGCAAAACAGCACGATGTTAGAGCGGAACGAGCTTTCCTGCCCTGCAGGAGCCCGCAGACATTTGTTCATGAAGTGACAGAATAAAATGAGGCGGCTCAGAAAAGATCTTTACTTGCTGATTATTAATCTGTCACGAATGGCTTTGGGGCAACAAACCAGACATCTCTGCCACCTTCCTACCTTAAAGAGCTGCTGCCAGCTGTGGAGAGGGAAAGCATCCTGGTTGTGCTGCAAGACCAACAAGAAATTAAGCCCATGCCTGATTAAAAGTACTAATTCTCTAGAGGACGTAACTACACCGGCCTTTTTACATGTTCAGACGCTGCAAGAAAGTGGTCAAAGATGTTCATGTTAAACAAAACCAGCTCTTGCAATAGGGACAACACAGAAGCAGCCTTGTAGGAGGTATTTGATAGCAAGGATCCCACCTCTGAGAAAGTAAGTTATCAGCAGCGACCGCTTGCAATTCCCTTCAACCTAACGCTGCAGGAGCGCAAGGCAGAGCGCAGAAGGGCGAGCAGTGGGGCTGAAACACCACAGACGCCGGAGAAACCACCCCGGTGACGCCGGTAACAAAGCAAGTTACTGGTGGAAAGCAACAAGCAGAAGAGAGGGTAAAGGTGTACCACGCAAGTCCGGTGAGAACCGTACGGCGTCACCAAACTGGCCTGCACGAGCCCAGGCTACAAGTGGGTTCTACAGCCTGAGCAATGGCAGAGTTTAGTACAGCCTGGGTGTCCAATATCCACATGGACATCAAGTGCCAAGAGAAATCTGCCGTCATCGCTGCTGGGAACCCAGCGACGGTCTCAGAACAGACACGTGAAATTATCTTCTCTCATCCACGGCTTCTAGCGAGACGGACAGGGATGGGGTTTACTTCAGGTATCTGATTTGCAACCCCCATTACCCTTTTACTCTCTATAATAAAACACTAATTACTGGGCAGGGTTTCAAGTGCCATCCTCCACCTCAGCACAAGCAGTAATTCAGGTCATCCCAGTGCTAAAAGGTTTGCAGGTGCAGCTATTTAGTGAGGTAAAGGAATTAAATTGCTTTTACAAATATAGGTGACCTCTTCGAGCTAAGCTGGAGGTCATATTACATTTTAATCATTAACTTCTAGCTCTCTGGGATGCACCATCATTTCAATAAAGGAAATTATTGGAAATTTCCCAGAACAGTTAGACTCTTGTCACTAGCACTGGGAATTTTAAAGGAGGGGGGGAAAAAAAAAAATAATAATAATCCAGCTACAGTCCAGCATCCCACGCTGGGGAAAAAAAGGCAAATAAAAGGGGTGAGATGGAGCTGCCGGTTACCTTCAGGATCTCCTGGCTGTTCTCTATGCCCTCCTGGTGCCAGCAGTCGAGGACGCCCTCCACGCAGCCGTAGCCCATCCCGTCGTCCAGGCTGGAGAAGAGGCAGAAGCCGATGGTGCTGGGCATGGCCGAGGGGGTGGTCGTGCGCCTCCCGCTTTCATCGAAGGACTGCCGGGAGAGGGGAGAGGGTGCGATGGGGCGTGGGCAGAGCCGGGCATCTGGCCACCCCGTGACGAGAAACGCTTATAAATGTAATTTCACTAACACTACTCTGGAGATTAAGGATTAAGGTCTGCTTTTCCTCACTGCCAAACAAATACCCAGCAGGACGGCCGCTGCTGACCTCATGGGACCACAGCACAACCAGGCGCTTCGGATTTAAGATAAATCCAAGAAGGAACAGTTTCAGAGCTGTCCTCAATGCTCCAAGAGTGTTTTCCACTGTCTGCTTTTGGTTTCAAGCGTCACTTCCCCTAAAAAGGCTGCAGGGAGCATATGCAGGGGTGCTTTTGCTATAGCCCTCAGCTTCACAGAATCACAAGAATCACAGAATCGTATAGGTTGGAAAAGACCTTTAAGATCATCAAGTCCAGCCGTAAACCTGACACTGCCAAGCCCACCACTACACCATGTCCCTAAGCACCTCAGCCAAACGTCTTTTAAATACCTCCAGGGATGGTATAAATACCTTCCAGGCACAGACAGGCAGTAGATTTCAAACTCTCTCTCTCAAAAAAAAAAAAAAAAATTAGAGAAGAGATGTGGGACCTGCACGCCCACAGCCTCCAGCCTACCCCAGACCACTGCTTCCCCCTGCATCCAGTTTATACCAGTTACCTACTGCACTTCGCAGCTTGCAAGAGCCGTCTCCAAGCCATGCTACTTTAAAGGGGAGCCATCTCCCCTTTATCATGACGGTGTTTTCTGCATTATCTCCCACGCCCCCCAACACACCCAGAGGAAACCTGCAGCAGCTTCACCCCCTCGCTCTCGCTCGGGGCCGAGGCGGTCGTGCCCACGGTGCTGCCGTGCTCACCGCGGCATCCCTGGCTCTGCTCCGCGCCCCAGCCGGGCAGAGCAGGGGAGCGGCAGCTCACTGCCACCACCTCCAAGGCTGCCCACCAGAGACAAACGTGGAGGAAAAGGAGGAGACAGCCTGGGTGGAATTTGCCCAGGACTTCTCCTCCTCCTCCCACTTTTACCCCCGGATCCACCTCTGTTTCTCACCTGCATGGAGAGGTGTCGTTTCAGCTGTCTGTATGGAGTAGACGCCGAGGGTGTCAGCGACTTTCCGTTTTTAAACAAGCCGTAGAAGAAGTCCTCTACGCTCATGGTGCCATCTTGCTCCAGGTTACGGAGCACCTCTTCAAGCACCTGCAAGAGGCAGGGGATAGAAATCACGTCTGCTATTGCCAAAAACACTGCGGCAACAATTTGGCACAGCAGAAAACGTCCTATTCCCTAAGACTCTACCAAAAAAAAAAAAAAAAAAAGAGTAAAGCAAAAGAATTACCTGGTACACTGCATCAGCCTAACGCTGGTACGGCAAGCTTCATATAGAAAATTGCAGAGCCACATACACTACCAAAATCCTGCCTGTAAAAGTGTGTAAGCTCCTGGTCATCTTGAAGCCTCCATCTTGTGAGGCAGCATGAAAACCCCTCCTTTCATTCTGCTCGAGACAGGGTGACCTCAGGAATTCAGCGCAAGGCAGAGACACAGATGCCAAAACCCCAGCAGCTTGTGAAGTGACCGGGCAAAAAAAACCATAGTAAGACACTCCAAGGTTATAATAAATCTGTTTTATGCTTCAGGGCAGTCTGCTTTCTGAAAAGCAAGACCGACCTTATTAGGACCAGAGATGTTAAGATTAGTCCCTTGCTATTTCTTTGTCTACAGTTTATTTTTTCCATTTTCTGCCTTAATATCCTGAAAACATTTTGTTGCAAATGCTGCAAAGGAATACCTGCTCAGAAACACGTTTTATGAAGGAAATGATTACAAGCCATGTTATTTTAAGATGCAAAACAGTGGGGTTTTTTTATAAAACTAAATCCTAAATTGACAAGAGACTTTTTTGCTAAAGAAATAATTTTCTTGTGGACTCTTCCTGGAGGAACAGAAACGGCCCACAGGCCTTCTCAAAGTCAAAAGCAATCATCTATGAATATTTTAACCCATATTTACTGTCTAGCTAGAAGATTTCTGGGATCAAGGAGACACGCTTGGAATCTAGGATATGTTTTTAAATTCCAGTTTACTCTGCGATTGCACGAGAAGACACACATGCTACAGCGTCCGTAAGGCTGGCAGCTGCCTTCGACTAGAGCAGCCTCCCACATCTGATGGCTCGACACCAACAAACTCGCTGGAAAGCCACGAGCTAGAGCTGAAAACCGCTTTCCAAGCAGCGACCTGTTAACCAGCACTTGTGCTTTAGGCTTGCGATCAACCGCAGGACAGACTTTGTGGGGGCCACGCTAAAACCCAGGTGCACGCGCTAGTGTGAGTGGGTCCGTACATGGCCGCTCACCTCCCCGGCCGCTGTTTGGAGCCCATACTGCTCACAAATGGAGATGAGCTTTTTCCGGTTCAGGTGGCCGTCCCTGGTGATGCCGAGGTGCTCGCAGACCTCCTGCAGTTTCTCCTCTATCCAGTCCGGGGTGGGCAGCGATGCTCCGGGGGAGGCATTCAGGTCATCCGGGTTCCAGAAGCGCAGCTGCCCTGAAAACGGGGGAAACTGCTCTGGTTTCTGCCCACCCGCTGCACACAAGGGACCACCAGAAGACCTGGGGGTTTCGCACGTCAGAGGGGACTCGCTGCTGCAGCGGGCAGACCCTCCCTCCTCGCTCATCAGACCCCATGGGACCGTTTGCCTTACCTCATCCTGCGCAGAGCACACTTGTCATTTTGGGGTACAGCTACGGGCACCAGCGTGGCTATCGGACTCTACCAGAAGGAGCAGACCCTGCTCAGCATTCAGCTCGCATGTGCCACCACAGGCGAGGGAACCCCGCATCCGGGCGCGGGGCGAGCTGCAGCCAGGAGGGTCTCTGGGGACACGGATGAGTCCAATGGCCAACGCGGGCTGGCGGCCAGGGGAAGCACAGCCCTGCCGCCTGCATGGATGGAGAAGGGACCCCTCCTCTTCAGGGCAGTTATGAGATCAAGGAGGAGGACTGAACCAGTTGCACATCCATATATACCTTGACCAGGTCAAGAACTTCAGTGGTTGCCTGTCTCCATAAATGTCACCCCCCAGGTAGAGCTGCCTAAACTCCCACCCCCTTTGAAGGTAAACTGTAGTGTATGTTTTGACCTAAGTACTTCCAAATACCCCTTCAGGGGAAGAAAAAAACCCAATAGCCTTCAGCGGAAGATGTTTCCTCTCCCTTCAGCAAATGCCTGGAGTGCCTTTGCCGTGTCACCCAGCTGGGAATGCTCACAGAGCTACTAGGCACAAAACAGTCAGAGCTCGCTCCGCTGCAAGGCCACCTCCTCGCATGCGCTACCTCATCCTGGGGCTGGAAAAGCAGCTTTTGGAGCAAAAATCTGCTCTCATTGGACCGGGTAGGGGATAGAGAGCAGCTAAAATACGGAAGGCACGTTGAAGCAATTCGAAGTCGCATGGCTTAGTTATAAGCACAGCTTTGCGTGCTGCGGGTTGTGCCGGGGGTTAGTGCCAAAGCCTGCCAGCCCGGTGACAGGAGCAGCTCGCAGACGAGCTCACTGCGACGCTGCTAGCTAACGTTGCAGGGTCCCCCTCAAGCATCCCGGCCTGAACCAGCGGTAGAAAAATCTTCGGCCACATCCCAGAGCAGAGCAGGACGTGTCCCACTGCTACCCCTGCTCCGTCCCCAAGCCCCGCAAGCTGTGTCCGTGCGGGACAAGGAGCGGGGCGGGCTGGGGGGCCTCTCCGCACCCCGGGGGTCACCCCGCTCTCCCTTACAGGACAATTAGGAAACATTTAAGGACTGGTCCGTGCTGACATCTAGTGCCGACCGTGCTCCACTACAGCCAGCAGCCCCGCAGCCCCCAGGGCAGGAGTGGGGACCAGGACCAGCCCCGGATGCTGCTCTGGGGGTGCTGGGGCCGGGGAGACCGGGAGCACCTGCAGCAGAGCAGCCTCTGCACCGGACAGGAGGAAGAAAAGAGGGCAGAGAGGGTAAGGCACAAGACTGTGCCCTCCAAGGAGCCCCGCTTTAGCTTTCATTCCCAGCTGAGGGCTTGCTGGCCCCACGCACAGCTTCCCAGGCTCTGCGCTGCGCCAGGCTGGGACTGCTCAGCGCAGCCGGCTGGCCTGCGACCGTCTTAAAGTGCTCCTCTGATTCATCTTCAAAGCCGAAAAGAGAAAAAGCCCAGACAAGTGCTGCTCTTTGCTCTTACCCTCAGCCTCGTACTCCTCGCTGTCTCGCGTCTTCCAGTGCTGGGGAGAAAACAAAAGGTTCCCGAGTTATTACTATTGCAAGACATCACCCGTATGAAAGAGACGCTGCGATCAGCATCAAACGAGCTACAGGGCTCCAGCAACGCCGCCAGGCTTTCATCTCCCCGCTCCCCACGGGCTGGGCTGGCAAGCCACGGCTCTTTGATGCTGCCTGTTTCTGGCACACAAGGTGCTTTGGTGGGGATAAGCCACAGCTGCAGCAAAAGACGCCTGAAGCCCCGCAAATGACCCACGAGAGGAGACAGGTCAGGGTCCGGCAGGTTGATGGGGAGGGAGAGATTTGCCCTCCAAGCAAACCGTGCCGCTTGTCTTAGAGGTATCGATGGTCAAGATGATGAGGATGCAGGGAAGATCACGAGCTGCATATAGGCACTGTCTGAGTTTGGGTTATCCTTTCCTTCCAGCACCCTATTTTCCCATTGCAGAACGGCTACCTGCAGCCCACAGGTCTCGTAGGCAGCTAGCCTGCGAGCCAGGACGCGAGCACAGCACGCTTTGAGTCTTGAGCATCCCCATCACGGGTAGCCCTTGACAGAAACCTACGTGGCACAACACCATCCCACAGCCCTGCTCCCCTCTGCGGGCGATTGCACATCACCCGTGCCAGCCACAGAGCCCGGGCGTCCCGGGCACCGGAGAACACGCGTCCACGACAGGTAATTAAGCCGCAATGAACCCACAAGTGCGATCAGGACATCTGCTTCCAGAGCACGTGCGATTTGGGAAATGAAGCTTTTGCTGCTTTGTGCTTTCCCTTTTGACAAGGGGCACCCATCTGCCTGCAGAGCTTGAGGGCCAGCGGCCCGCGCTCGGCCAAGCCCGCTCCAAAACGCCTTTGCTAACTGTAGCTCTAGGTCAGGAGATGGAGCTGTGCTGCCAGCAAGCTCTCCGCTGAGCTAGCTAGAGAAAAAAAACACATACTCTTTGCTGGTCTTAAGCCATCCCGCTTCCTCTGTGGCAATACCACATCAGCTTGGGCGGCACCGGGAGCAGGGCAGAAGTACGTTGTTTAAAATGATTTCCCCGTGTACTACACGTCGTCTCGTCTCTACCAGCCTTGTACCAGCCGAGGGTATTTACTCACACACGATGTTCAGCGATGTTAACTTCTGGTTTAGCAGCAGCATCGCGTTACTTCGCCACCGTTACAAGCGGATACTTCTGCGTGCACGTGACTGATGGATTTGAAGCCAAAGTCACCCAGGACATAAAGAGGCTCTAAATCATCATATAAAAGTTCAATACGTCTCATTCAGATTACAGCTAAAAGCCATTAATCTACAACGTTACCGTGGAAACTGGATTAGATCGCTGGACTTTTTTTTAGCTCTGCTGCTCGCTCCCGTTTCATCTGCTGGAGCAGACAAGGGCCGTTCGCTGCTGCTGCAGCATCTCCATGTACCCCTCGGCTTCTGGGGCCCGTCACAGGGCAGGAATCGGGGAGAGCCTCGGATGGAGAGGGGGGCTTAACCTTTGCTTTCCCAGGCAGAAATCAGCCCGGCGGAGGCAGGTCACAGGCAGGGCTGGAGCCTGCGGCTCTGCTGGATGTTCCGGACAAAGCCAAGAACATATATAATGCTGCACTAGAAAGCTGTGGATTTTGGCCCAAACAAGCGTAGCCCAGCTAGAATCACCATCGAGGCGTTAGGGTGGCAGATTCCTGGTTTGCCTGACAAACCGTCAGGACAAGCACACAAAAAGCAGGAGCTGAGGCAACAGGTACCGTCAAATGACCGTCTGCAAAGGCAGAAAACAGCCCGTGTTCCCGAAAATGCGTGAGTTGACACCATTCCAGCCCGTAAGCGCTCGTACATATGCAACAGCCAACCTGGTGCTGGGAGAAGGTATCTTTGGGTGCCGGACAGAGCTACCACCCTGCCGCCACTCGTCCTTGTCCTTGGCGGGGGGGCACCAAGGGGAATCTGGGCAGCGATGCTCAGAAGGGAGGACCACTGCTGCGTCCAAGTCTTTTTGCATAAGCAACGTATATATATTTTTATATACAATCAGATCTAAAGCATTTAGCACCAGAACCTCTCGCTTAGAGGACTTGCCTCAAAACCAAGAGCCCCAAACCACAGCACACAGTAAAACCAAAAACCTGAAGAGGCTGAATATGGCCGGGGGGGCTGCGGGCTGGTGACCCACTGCCACCGGCCCCGGGGAGCTCGTGTGACCTCCCTCCCTTCCCGTGCCGGGTCCCCGCTGTGGAGGGCGAGGGGGTCCCTTTGTGCATCGGGGGCTTGGGGTCGGCCACCGCCGGCAGAAGGACAAAGGGGGGCCAGGGCAGGCGCGGGGGGACGGCGCATCCCGACGTCAGGCACGGCATTGTTTCCCCAGCCCCGGTGGTGCTACAGCTGGATGCGGGTCACACACATCGGCGGGCCGCGTGCGGGAGCGGCAATCCCAGGAATGCATTATTATTTGGGCAGGCGCGTGCTTGGCCGGGCTGAGGAGCAGATGGCCGTGGCTTTCAATGCTCGTCGCCCTCCAACCCGGGGCCCGGGCGAGCATCTGCAGCCTGTGCCGTTTGCTCACGGTGGCCTCTCCCCATAATAAGGCAGCAACCTCTCCCCCCCTGCCATCTGCTTCAGCGAGACAGACCTTTGTTCTCTGCCAGAATATATTGCTAATTAAAATGACGATCAGGAGCGCACGCTGAGCCTGTTCTGCTTTGCACGCGGCAAGGTGAGCCTTCGCACCAACGCTGACAGCCCCCATTTTTCCTTCCCTGCGTGCTTGCCCAGAGATAAGCTCGCTGGTCTGAGTGGCCGCAGCACAGACCCCTGAAAGATGGCAAATCTCCACAACCCACTTTGCAAGTTGCCTTCAGCTGCAGAGCACCAGAGTCACATCAGAAATGCACTTTTGGGGGGAACAAGCACTATCCTGAGCTGTTATTTGCAGATCCTGGCGTTACAGGAGAGCTGTACTCCAGGAGCCTCACATTTGTACATCGAGGCCCTGAAGACAAAGAGTTTCAGCCTGACCCTCCCAGAAGGTTTTGCTCTGAGAGGCCGTGCCATGCTGGAAACCACTCTATGCAGAAGCAAACAAATGGATGTCTGGGGAGCGAGTGACTTCGGCGGGCACTGAAGGGACAGAGCTGGGACATGACAGCGGTTTCTACAACCTGCAAGTAGGAGGGACCTTTCCCGGAGCAGAGCCAGCAGCTGGGGAAGGGGAGATGACAGATGCCCTACACTGAGGTTTGCAAGTCAGCATGGCCTTAAGGCTGGTGCGTCCGGCTGTGTAGCCAGGGGTGTGCTGCTGGGAACCCATGAGCCAAAGGGTGCTGCTGCCCTACCACCAGCTTGGGGTTGGTACCCCATGGCCACCAACCCTGCTCCTCATCCCAACCCTGCACCACCACCATCGCGCAGATCCTCATCAGGTAACGCAAGGCGAAAAGGAAACGAAAGCGAGGCCACAGCACTTCCCAAGCACACTCGGCCAGCTCTCAGCTGCCACGGGCTTGAAAGCCCACCAAGACCCATCACCTGTAATCAAGAGTTTAGGACAAACAAGCTCAAGTGGCAGCCAGGGCCGGAGATGCACAGCTTTAACCACTGCAAGCTTTCACACTGCGTTTCTAGGTGCTTTCATGGCTGCAGCTCCATTAGCACCACATCTATACAGCTGCCAGAACCACTTGTTTCTCATCACCCTAGCATCTGTGGGGACAAACTCATGCGGGTCGGAGGGAACCTCAGGATCCCTACACCACCCTCTGCTCCCAGCAGGGTCAACACTGAATTCAGACCCGGCTGCTCATGACTTTGTCCAGTGGGACCCAGAAAGCCACCAGGGATGGAGGTGGCAGAGCCTCTCTGGGCAGCTGATCCCACGCACACACCAGCCCTCCAGCCTCTCCTCTCGTGTTTACGGAGACAAGAAGGGGAAGGAAGTCTCCCAGACAGAGCCTGAGCCCTTTTAATTGGCACCGGTTGAAAGAAAGCGCCAATTAAGCCACATTGCCCCAGTTCTCAGGCCGGCAAGACACCCTGGGCTGGAGGCAGGCTTGCGGAGCGCAGGCAGCAGCGAGTTTGTAATCACAGCAGGAGAAACCTGGGCAAAAGCTGCTAGTTGTGCTGAGCCCCAAGAAGTCAATGCTTCAGGAGTCTCCAGCACCGCCCGGCGTTTCAGCCCTGGGACCCCCAATGCCTTCAAGCAACTAATTTCTATGCATACCAAAGGATCTTCTTGTAGAGACAAGAGAGTAATGCTGCTGAAGCTGGAAAGTGGGGATTCTACAAATTTAGCCTGGTTTTTGCTCAAGTTGCAAGAGAATTAACCATCCCATCCACCCCAAAAGGTGCAACGAGAGGTCCCACCAGGAGACCGATGCAGCCAACGGGGAGCACAGCGTGGTTACGTACCACTTAGTTGACTGACCTTGTTAATGGGTCAGTTAAAGCCTGGTCAGTTAAAGCCTTTTACACCTCCTTGACAGCTAAAACAGAGGAGTAAGATGAGAGTGGCCTCTTCTATCGAGGGCATCGCTTCCCTGGGGGTCATGGGCAGATTAACATCGATTTCAAGGTCAGGGCAGCCCATGTGGCCAGCACCAGGAGATGGATGAGCATCCCCGTGGCAGTAAGCAAAGGTTACCGAGAACAGGGTAAAGAAGCTGGCTCCGGTGGAAAAGCTTTTCTTTGAGTTTTTTTATTTATTTTTAAGCTCACCTGCATAGGGATAACACCGGAAACCTGGAAATTGGAAATTTCTCCCTTGCTTCCCCATGCAGGGTTGGGCATCCCCCTGCGCAGGGTGGCTGCAGAGCCCCCACCATCTCTAGGAAAGCACCAGTGAAGCGAGGGGACAGAGGAGGGGAGAAAGCCAGCAGCATTTCTCCTTCCTGCTGGAAAGCTCCCACTGCGCGCTCCTGAACACGCAACACTGAATTGACGATACTCGGCAAACGGGGGCAGGCTGGAATGAGCCCCGCACCAGGGAGATGCTGCTGTGGCCGTGTGCTAACGCACGCCACCAAACCCAACCGCTCGTCACCTTTTGCTTTTCTGTTCTGGAGAAGCAAGAGGAGATTCTGGCGTTGAAAGCGCTAGCACAAAGAGAGCTGCTAATTTTGATCACGAAACCAGGGAGAAAAAAAAATATCTGGATTTTTGAGCAAGCATATGTACAGGTATACGTGGGGCTGTGCAGCTCCTAGGGTGGCCAGCCTTTTCCTTTCATGCAAGCTGTTTGCTGGGAAAATAAAACCCAGAGGACTGACCAGAGAAGCGGGTGGCTCTGGATTTAGGGCACCGTCGCAAGGCAGCCGCCTGCTGCGGAGCTCTGCCGCTCACCACCCCTCTTCCCCATCCCCTCTACTGGAAAGCGCTGGAGCCACGGCCGGGTTTTTGCAGGGGAGCTAATGGATGAGGACGTTCTCCTTCTGCTTGCTTAGCTCCCAGCCCACACTTCGTTAGCCACGGAGGCGGCATTACAGCCCTCGCTTAATTGCTGGCCCGCACCGCAGCCAGTGGGGCGGGGAGGCCAGCAGCACCGGCACCCAGTGCACGTCCCCACGCCGCTGTGCGAGTCCCGCTCCTCCCCGGCTTCCCACGGCAGCCTGCCCGCGGACGGGAAGTCGGGGCTGGACAAGGGAGGTGCTGCCTGGCACGGCTGATCACTGGCATCAGGCACGAAAAGCAACCGTCGCCTTCACTGGGACAAGCCCAGGGACATCCAAACCACCTTAGGATGGCGCGGGAAGCAGCGACATTTGGGGGGTACAGCCCAACCCAGCGCCCAGCCCCTTCCCGCTCACCTCCTCGCAGCCGCTGGAGGCGATGTGTGGGGGATGCGCTTCCTCGCTCAGTGGCTCGATGACGGTCACCTCGGCAAAGTCCTCCACCGACTCCTGGAACTCCGGCAGGGACCGCCGGCCGTAGCGTTTGCCGCCTTTGATGTACTTGGGCTGGGCTTCTGGGGAAGAATCTGTGAAATTCAAGAACAAAGCACACGGGTAACGTGATTTTGGCAGATCCAGCTCCCAGGCCACAGCACACAGGGCTGGTTTGGTTGCAGCGTTGCGAGCACCAAATTGCCACCACCATTCCCCCTGGGCAGGCACCAGCGGCTGCTCCTTTCCAGGACCACTACCCTCACCCTGGCATCGGGCCTGATGGGTTGGAACTGCTCCTGCTCCAAAAAAGAAAAAAAAAAAAAGAAAAGGCTGTCGCCAAGTGGAATCAGGGCTCCATCTTCCTCACCCTTCCCCAATTCCCAGATCAAGTTTGCTCAGTTAACAAGATGGGGAAAAAACCCTCAACCTTGCAAACACAGTCTCGGATGGAAAGTCAATTAGGTTTCTCCTCCTTGCACTAATCTTCATTACCAGCGATGGGCAGGTTTAATTAGGGACAGTGCAGCACTTGAGCAGCTCAAGTCTCCAGATTACGCAGACACCTGGGCGACTGCCACTCCTTTCGGTGGATTTAAATCACAGCTCGATTAAAAGTGTGAAAACAACCGGGCGAGTGGAAAAAAATTGGGCAAGTTTGGAGGCAAACATCTCCCAGGGGCCGACAAACAGCTGATCCGGGCGACGGCGGGGCAGGTCCCAGCTTGTGCTGTGCAACTAATGCCAACTGCAAGATCTAAATAACCCTTTGGAGTCGTCATCTAATTACAGGGGGCTCCGCTCGCATTCCCCAGCTCCAGCTTCCCGCAGCAAGCTCCTGCCTTCGGGGACTGAATTATCCAGGAGGACTCACGGACAGGGATCAAAACAAAATAAATAAGCACGTTTTGGGCTATTTTCAGTGAGAATCATCCGACATCTGGAGCAGGGGGCAAATTAAATGAAGGACCACATTAACCAGGGATTCAATTAGGGAAAGGCTCTCCGCCACGCTTTGTTTCAGTGTTTGCTAACCTTACCATCGAAACCCCCCCAGGACCATCGATCATCTTTATTTTCCGCCACTTGCGGCATACCAAGGCAGCGGCAAGAGCAGCAGCTTTTTAAAATTTTATTTGCAGAGCGCTCTGGTACAAAAGAAATGCAGAAGTGCAATACTAATAAGGAGCAGGGAAGCTGTTCAATCATTGACAAGCAGTACACAGAAAGCAGCGGGTCTCTAAACCCCCCTGCCCAAATGCCTCCTTAGATAATATTCCTTTAGATATGGAAGAAGGCTTCCAGCTTGTTAGAGGAAAAATATTCTGCAACTTAGCTATGCAATGAATTATAAAATACACAGGACTAGGAGTGCTTTGATTCCTCCAGCCTTGCACTCCATCCATCCATATTGCAGCTCTAGGGAACAAACCCGGCGCCCGTGTTTGAACAAGGCCATTTTAACAAGATTTGCTGCAGCTGGGACTCGCACATGAAAGTTGTGTGATGAAGTGCGCCGATAGAAAAATCGCAATGAGACAGGCTGATTAAGTAAGAGCTCGAGAACAAAAGCAAACCTTATCACTCCTATTAAAGCCTGCCCGGTGGTGAACAATCTCCATCAAGCAGCTCTCTCTGAAATGCTAATATTTGTGGCTACTCATTCACCCATTTATTTTCTCCCTGCCATCTCCCCCGCCCTCACAGAAGAGGGCTGGGGGGCTTTGTGTTTTTGTTTTTGTTTTTTTTTTGTTTTTTTTTAAGAAATAATTTTTCCTCCTCTAAGACAGAAATGCACCTCCGCGCCTATCTGTCTTTGGAAAGATGTGGGGGAAAAGCAGCAGTAATTTAGCAATAATGAAGCTATGGCTTAATTTCCTTCTGGATTTCCCAATGCTCAGAAGAGTCCTGTTTCCACCACCCCCCCCACCCCGACAGCGTATTTAACCACTGCTGGCAGCTAAAAATCCAGCTGTATATGGAAACACAGGTGCCTTCACGCCGTGCCACCCTGCGAGCGCTTTAACAGCAAGCAGGGAAATGGGAGCATCTCCCCACTTTTGTGTTTTAAGCTTTTGGAGGCTGGCAGCCGATTTCTCCCTCTCCTCTTTGGTCTGAGCACCTGGGTGGGCTTGTTTTTCCTTTGCAATTAAAAAATTGTGAGAACAGCCATGGGAGGGAAAGGTGACCCTTCACAGTTTGAGAACAGCAAGCAAAAAGCTTGCTCCTGCCTTGCAAAGCTCCGGCTTTGAAATAGGCTGTGCCTGAGCCCGGCTACCAAGGAGATCCCTGCTCAGGCACCCTGAAATCCCGTTTCCAGAGCCCGGGTGCTTTCGTTAACACGGGGTTACAGCTCTTCCCCTGAAAGCCCCTGTGCACCTTCGGGCTGGCGGGTGCACGGCGCAGAACAAAGCCCTCGTGTTGCGGGGCCACGGGCACCGCACCAGTGTAAGGGACCGCGTCCTGCAGCCCCATCCCCGGGAGCAGGGACCCGTCTCCTTCGCAGAAAGCCCCACGCACCCTCATCTCTGGAGCGGGCGTGCACGGATACCTCCCATATGTGCAGCATCCTCTAAGCCCCCCCCACCCTCCCGCTTTCCCGACCCAAACCCCCAGCACAGCAGCCGGTGCCCTTGACGCTCCCACCATCCCCAGTATTTAGGGAAAGCTGAGCATACATGCCAGCAAAAAGCAGCAACCCGTGCTCCCCGAACGCAGAAAGTTCGCTGACGAGCTGAACGGAGTTTCTCATTTCCAGTCAAAACCGATGAGGGAGGATGGAAAGAGCTGCTCGATCCACACGTGCTTTCAAAAGACACATGAGGAAACAGGAGGGAGACGTCAAAAATCAATGCTTCCTGTGAGAAAGATGCGCATGAGACAGCCCTGCGTGCTATTTATCCCAAACGCTGTAAAATATACCCCTGTATTGAACAGCGAGGGGGGGCTGCTCTTGCTCGAGCCTGACCTCTGGTACCCCCTTCCCCAACCAGCAGCAAGGCGAGATGCTGCTCCTCACAGACCCTCGCTACTGCACGGCTGACAAGCCGCCAAGAAAGGGAAAAAAAAGAGAAAGAAAATAGGTCGAACCCTCCTTGCTTCCTACAGCCCTCGGCAACGCGCGGGCTTAGTAAAACACACACTCCGGAGCTGGTGCCTAATTAGACACCGGGGTCTGATCTGCCCCCCTGAACTGCCCCTGGGCTGGGGGTGCGAGCAGGAGCTGCCGAGAGAGCAAGCCTCTTGCCTTCCTGCCCTGCTGCCTGGGGGGGGGGTTGTGGCCCCCAAAATGCCCCCTGGAAAAAAAAACAAAAAAAACCAAAAACAACCCTAAATCTGCATTTCACAAGAAACCCCCCAATTTAAGCACTGCAGACAGAAGCCATCACGTCCCCAGCTCGCTCCCCCCGTCCATCTCGGCAGTTAAACGTCTCCATGGTTAGAGATTTACGCTTGATTTTCTGCCTTTCTGCGCTAGATCAGTCATTTCAAAAATCCTGCTCTGCCCTCAGACGCTGGGGAGGAGGAGGGGGGGCTCCCCTTGATGGCGAGCAGCATTTTCCTGGGCCCAGCATCAAAGCCACCCAGCGCAGACAAAAGGGGGTTTAGAGGAGGAAGACCCTCACCCTGCAAGCCTGTCATTTAGAGGCAAAATTAATTTATTTGCTGCTTAAGATTTGGAACAGAGGGATCCTCTTTGCAGCAGCAGACAGCCTACTGCTGGGCAAAGCACATCACAGCTAGGATCTGCTAAATCCTAATCCCCCGAGACACCAGGTACTGTCTAAACTCCTCCTAGTCCCTATTTCACACTTCAGGCTCAGCAACCGAGGCAGAGAGGAATGGCAGCAGGGTCACGGCAGCCCAAAACCAAGGCATTTTGGCCCAGAGGCATCGCCTGTGCCTAAATCACCCCCGTCCTGATGGTGGCACTGATTTTATACCCGTCCCCACCCAGGTTTGCTTGCAGAGCTGGACCTTTACGGCCTTCCCCGCGCGGGTGGGATTCCTGCAAGGGCATCATCTCCACCAGCCCCTCTTCGGGAGGGCAACTCTGCTCATGTGCTGGGAAGAAAAAACCCAACAGCCCCTCGTGACCACGCGGAGGATGGTGCCAAGCTGCTCTTTAATTTGTCCTGGGTGTTGCCATAATCCTGCGCTCCACCCCGGTAATCCCTCCCTATCCAGGCTTCCAACGCACAGAGCTGACTTTATTTGCCGTAATGGGGAGGAAAAAAGCCTGATTATTCTTATTTTTCCCTAAACACCCACATAACTGATTTTTTTTTTGTCTCCAGCCCCCCCCCAATCTATTTTATTGTCTCCAGACAACCCCTCACTGCTACAGTGACCCATGGACAAAGACCAGCGGCAGCAGCAGCACCCAGCCCGGGTCCCACGAGGCTCCCAGCAGCCACAGGCTCGGCCCCCGGCCCCACTGCAGCACCTCTCCCGAGCACCAAACCCCAGTAATTCTGGCTGCAATTTATCCACACGCACCACCTTTGTCAGGCAGCTCCGCAAAGGTGCTGCCGGGGGTGACGGGTCTCCCCAGCGGTCACGCTCCTGCATGCAGGAGCTAAAATAACCACTATTTTAAGAGACATTCAGGCTTTTTTCTGCTTTTCCTGGGAGTCTCCCTCATTTCTCTGCCCAGCCACGCCACTTCCCAGCAGAGCCGGGGTTTGCCCGGCCAGCTGATGCTCCGGTTTGCAGCTGGGTCGGTGTCCCCACACCAACGTCCTCGAGGGGACAGAGGTGACGACAGCAGTGCTGGGAGCTCTGCCTGCCTTGGTTTTCAGGGCTGCTTCCCAGGCAAAGTGCCTGCAGCCTGCCAGAACCATCCTCCCTGCCAGCCTTCCCTTCAGAAAGGGAATTTAGCTTCTTTGCCAAGAAAAAAAAAAATAATATCTATCAGCTGCTCTCTGCAAGCCTGAGTGCCTCTCCCACCTGCTGCTTCCCCCCCCCAAAACAGGGAAACCCCCGTCAGCCGCTTCTGCAGGAACTGCTTTTGCATCCCACGGCAGTTTTGGTTCCTCGTCCCCAGCCCGAGGGTCCCGCTGCGAGCTCAGGGGCTGCTCCGTCACCCCTGGGCTCCTTGTGCCGAGCCGTCCTCCCTGAGCCGGGCTGCGCTGCACCCATGGGGACGGGGATGCTGTCCCCTGCCAGGTGCCCTCGGCCGTGTCGCACACACCGTCTGGGGGCTGCAGGGGAGCAGCTGGTTTGGAGAGCAAAGCCACAAGCCCTCCGGCTGCTCGCAGACCCAAGGGACCTTCCCGCTGCCCGTCCCCGGGTAAAGCCACAGCATCGAGGCCCACGGCTGCTTCCTTGCAGAGCAAACTCTCCAGATGCAGCAAACAGCCCTAAAATCGGTGCTTGCCCCCCCCCCCCCCCCCATTAAATTTTCATTTAAATGATACAATTTGGAGCTTTTAACTCAATTTTTCCTAAGCCCGGGGCGGGCTGTAACACCAGCATTTCCACAGTCACTGACAGTTTGACACCAAGAGCACAAAGCAGCTTGTTCTCCAAATCTCGAGTTTGATCTAAATTAAAAGAAGCAAAGACTTTGGCGTTAACCGACCTGTCAAAACGCATTAAAAATAAATGCCTGCCAGGCCTGCCCGGTGCAGGCTCCCTACCTGCACTGCGTGCCCTTTGATTACCTGCCATGCAAAACCCGGCTGACAAATGTGTCCCCAAGGAGGGCTCTCCGGCTCCAACGCAGCCTCTTGCCGGCTGCATTTGTAATTTCCCCTGCGATAGCCCCAAATTTAGCCCTTTCTAGAAGATTTATTTATATTTAAATCAAGCCGGAGCTTCTCAGCCATATGATTCCCCAATAAACAGAGCGCTGGATTAGTTCTGGTTTGCCGGGGCTGCCGCCCGCTCCGTGCCAGCTCTTCTCCGAGGGGCTGGAAGGGATCGCAGCAAACTCGACCCCTTGCCAGGTGCCGGCGAGGCTCCCTCCTGAGCACCCACTGACCTGCGGGAAAACTGCATTAAGGGATGCTGGGTGCATTAAGGGATGCTGTCATCGCCCATCTCCCTCTAAGGACTAAGAGCTTTGGAAAGGAGGGGTGGAAAAAAAAATAATCCATCAATTGCATCCCTTGGGCCCTGCGGTTTTTGCAGCTTATTTAAGGGGGAAAGTTGTCATTTTGCTGACTGGCTGCGCTCGAGCGCAGGATGCTCCAGCTGAGATTGATGCTCCAGGAGAGGAAACGTGGAGTTTCCCTCTCCCCCCTTGCTAAGCTGTTTTCTTCTTCAGGGATTTCGTGGCCCTGCTGCTCCGAGGGCAGGATTAGGGATTTACATACAGGTGTGACACCAGGCAGACCTCGGCCCCCCGCTCCAGCGGGAGCTGCAGGGGCTCAGCCCTCGCCCTGGCCCCACACCTCCCCAGTGCTCCCAGCACCACCAGCCCCTGGTGCACAGGGAGTGGGGACACACCGAAGCTGTGACCCTATTTCCTGCTGAGGGTCTAAAAAGCCACATTTTCAAGGCACACTGAAACAAAGCAAGGAAAAACCAGGACAGTGAGGACTCACAGCACCCGCTGCTTTCTCTGACCAGCCCCAGCCTGGTTTGTCAGAGGGCTCGTCTTGTTCAGAAACACCTTTGGGCCAGACCGACCGTCCCCTGGGAGAAATACGGTCACCTCAGGGTAGCTTCCTACAGGACCGAGCTCACCCCGCTCATCTCGGACACAAGCAAACAGAATGGACTTTAAAAAAACCCAAATATCAGTGCTAGACAGGAGGGGTCTTGCTGTGTCCAGCAGCCCATCTCCAGGAGAAGCTCCTGCAGAGAGCTTCCCCTTATAACCTTCACAAAAAACAGAGCAGCATCCAAAGCCAGCACGGGTTTTTGGCGAGGCACTGCTGTGCCCCGAGACAGATCCCACCGCTGGCCCCCGCAGAGGCACGGCAGGAACGTACCGGCTGCCGGGGCTGCCGCCGGCTCAGCCCAGAGCGGAGCTCACAAACCCTCCTGCCAGACTGGGGCTTCCACGCCTGCGCTGGGGTCACGGCACCTCGGGGCCTGGCTCCCGGCGAGCCCCGAAGCACTGGAGGGGAGGGCAAGGGGATGTGCCAGCCCCAGCCCCAGCTGGGAAAAAGCAGCAGCGGCATTGAAGCGACCGCTGGATTGCCTGCCCATAACCGTCTGCTGCAGCTGGAGAGCTCCTGAAGCATCCCTGGCCACCACGAGCCTTGTGGGATAGAGAGACCTCAGCCCATTTAGCAGCCATGGGACATCTTGGGCAGCTGAAGTGCTGTTAGCTGTCTACACGCAGACATCACGTGCCTCTCTGGGCATTTAGATCATTATAATGGGATATAAATATCTAATAGCTCAGAAAACACTTTTGTACAAGGCTCCACAACAGACCTTAACTCTCCCTTCTCCCTAGGTGTGGGCATCCAAGCAGAAGAGCTTATCTCAGCACCTAAAAGGCACTTTCTCTTTGAGAGCCACCCAAATCTGCTTTGCCAAAGGAAATGTACTATTTTAGATCATTTCAGTATTTACCTGGTTCTTGGAAGTGCTCTTCATTTGACAGGGTTCTGGATAAGATGAGGATAAGTGCTTCTTTAAATTGATCAAAGTGGACCTGTGGAAAAAGGTAGAAAGGAGGAAATCAGCTGGTACAGATAATTAAATATCAGGCCAATAATCTAGCAGGAAGACGGACAGCAATGCAAATCACCCAGACCACCACGCAGAAACAAGAGCATGCCTGTGTCCACCGACAACCTCGGCAAGAGGCACGGATGAACCTCGGCTTCTTCAGTCTTGGGGCCTGGAGAAATGACAGCAAGCAACACAAAGACACAGCCAGCATCTTTGAGCACGTGCAAAAAATGATTGCTATCACAGAATGACTCAAAGCCACTGCTATAACGCATTGGTCGGGTTTTTCCATCAAGCAAGAAGCCAAAATAACATGTCCAGAGGACCAGGGAGCACCTCCATCGCTTGAGATGACCTGGCCAGGGTCAGTGGCTCCTACAGCGAGATACCAGTCCTGACCAGTGATGAGATACTTGGCTATGGAAATGCTCCGCTGCCCTAATTAAGCTTCAGAAAACACTTTCCAAAGCGGATGGCAGAAAGTCGCACCCTTTCCAGGGCAGCCCTGCCCCGGCTCCTGCCTGCTGCAGCTCCACGAGAGCTGGACTGGAAATACCAGGTCTGGAGTGCGACTATGGGAAAAACATGGAGGGGTGATCCTACCGCTGGGGTTTTGGTTTTTTTTTTTTCCCCCCTTTTCCATCTGTGTCTTCCTGGAAAGCTTCCTGCCTCCCCGCCACGCGCAGTTGCAAAGGGGCTACAGCATCCTTCACAGCCGCGCTGGGGAACGTCAGCAATTCCAGCCGCGGGGGACGGAAACCCGGGGACAGCTGGAGAAGCTATTTGACATGGGTCAGTGGCGAGGCAGACGAGCTGGCTGCTACGATTTCTTTTGGCCAAATAAATCTTAGGAGAATTTTTAGCATCGAACAAGAGACTTTGTATTTAAAGAACCCACTGAGGTTGCTCTAGCTGGCAGAGTCGATTGCTGCGAATCCGGCACGAAGGGCAGGAGCCGCAGTCAGAGGGGATTTTAATGCTGCTGGGGGAAGCACAAGCCGCAAAGTTCAGGTCTGAAGTTTGCCAGCTTGTTCTCGGGATCAAGCCAGCCCAAAAAAAGAGCAACGTGCTCCCCGGCAGGCAGGGGACGACAGCGGATCTGGGGGCTCAGCCACGGGCCCTGGGGAAGGGGAGCACCTCACGCCACAGCTCGGGCGGTGCGAATCGCCCCTGTGGTTTTAAACACCGGCTCCCTGAGTAATTAAACAGTTAGAAATACATTCAGCGAAGAAACTTGTCAGGGATGCCTTCATCTGAATACTAATTGCTGCCATTCATTTCCAAACGCTGGTGTGCTTCAGAAGGACAGTTTACAGAGACAGTTGAATTTGCCTGATTAAAAAAACTTGACATTTAGACTAAATGAGGATGAATAAAAGATGAGGGTGTTCAAATAACAGGTCCCCTCCCCACGGGATCTTCTCGGGAAGGGAACGGTGACAACAGCCATGGGGACAGACAGACCCGGTCCCTCAGATGGGTGCTGGGGCTGGGTTTGGATGGGACCTCATGGCAGCAAGAAAACAAAGTAAAAATCACTTTGCATCGCTCATGCAAACACACCAAATGAGAGGGCAGAGTAAAACCACCCGGGCAGGCGCGGAGAGCACCAGTGACCTGTAACCTGCCCTGCCCACCGAGCCCCGTAACTTGTGTTTGCCAAGAAGCACTAACGAAGGAAGGGAGACGGGGGGCTGAGCCCTCGCTGCCGCAGCTGCGCGTGGGACAGATGGCTCCGGCGTCGAGGCTGCAGAGCAATTTTACCATGACCACCACGTCCAAAGGAGCCCGGGGAAGATTAGGCTGCAGGGCAGGAGGCGGCCATCCTCCAGCCCCCCCGCAATGCCAGCGCCGTAGTCGGCCGTGCAGCAGGATTTAAAAATTTAAAATGCAAATCAGCAGGGCAGAGATACACAGCGAGCGCTCGCACGGGCTCAGAGGGGTCCCGCTACCCCGTCTGAGCGGCAGCGCCCAACAACGTAGATGCAGCCCAGGCTGGCAGAGGGGGGGGACATTTTTCTTCGGGAAAACCTCCGGCCCATGCTAACACCAGATAACTGGGAAAAACAGCAGGAAAAAAAACCAGTTTGTGCTGCGCATTTGACCTTGGATGCTGCATGTCTGTACACAAAGAGTACTTAAAGAAATGCAACCGTTAAAATTAGAGCTGTGCTCAAGTACAAGCCAGGCAAGGCAGCCTGTGTGACAGCAAAGGCACAAATGCTACACCACCTCACATTTTAAAGGAAGCAATCCTCTGCTACAGCTCCCCAGCAATGTCCTCGCTCTGTATCTCCATGCAGTTTCAATGCCCGCGTGCATGCGGGGGGGATGTGCAGCCCCAGGAGATACGGTGCAGGCGATGCCCATATCACGGAGCACCCTACGCATGTCTGCTCGGAACCTGCACACCTCCAGCACCCGTGTGCTGCGATGGAAGGTCACACTCCTGCCCGGAAAACCCATGCCAGCGAGGCTGTGGGCTCCCCAAAAGTGTAAGGGGCACCTCCAGGGATGCAACAGCCCACGTGGGCAGGCACGAGTCTGCATCGATAGCCTTTGGTTTTTGCTTAGAGAATATTCCCAGCAAAAGGACAGGCCTGGACAGCCCTGGGGAGGAGAGCACTAACTGGGGCAGCATTGCACAAAGCACCGTCCACTTCTGGAAAACAGCCTCAGACACTCAAGCCAACCCAAAAACTTTACAAATGCAAGGCAGAAAGTATACAGCAGCAAAACAGTGTCGGGGTATTTAAAGTTCGATGCTCTTTTCAATGTGCTCAACTGAATTTGGGGTATTTTGGAAGCACCAACTTGTGCATCTGCTCATGGGGTCCTCGAACAGCAACTCGAGAGCTGATCCAAACCAGCGTGAACGCAGAGGAGTTTGGGAGGCAACGGCATGGCGTGCGTTTGTGCCCACCCAGTGGCGTGGATCAGGGACAGGACACGCGTCCCTGCAAACCCATGAGAGCAGGGCTCTGCCTAGTGCCGGGGGGACGTTAAGTCCCTGGTGAGGAGACTTTTGCCAGAACAAGTAAATCAGAGACAAACAAGACTAATATGCCAACACAGGCACAGCAAGCCCAGCCCAGCTTCCCCACTGTAATCAGGGACCAACCAAGCTGCCAGCTGCTGAGCAACCCCAGCACCTTTGAGAAATCTTGATGCCTGCTTTAAAGCAAGTTTCCTAAGAAGCCGTGACTTATTAGCACTAGAAAGAGAGCGTGCATGTGCCAAGCTACCTGCTGCTTCTCGCTATTTGTCCCTGCAATGCAAAGCAGCAGTCTGCAACCCCGGTCTCTGGGGCAAACAAGCGTCGGTGGCTCCTTCCAGCTCCCTCTCCTTCACCTTCGAAGAGAGTTCTTTTCCCAAAGCCCTGCTTACAAACTCCTTCCAGCAGCGGTGGCCAGAAGGTTGCAGAGGGAAACGTCAGGCAGGGAAGACATAGGAACAGGGCAACCTTGCAACCAAGTCTCCTGCCTGGCACGCAAAAAGCCACCGCGCATTAAGAGGAGCGGCGTCGCAGCGGGCTCAGAGGGAGTGTATTTGCGAGAGGTCACCAGCCAAAGCATTGAAGGGAGCCGATGAGTGAAACCCCACGCCGCAGCGTCCTTGCTGCGGGCTTGCTAATGCAATAGCACAGGGGCAGGGTGAAACCTGAACTCCCTGTCCCTGCTTGAGGACAGCCACAAAGGACAGTCCTTGGGCAGGGTCCGGAGGTGCCTGACTTCCCCCCGTCCCTGCAAATCATATAACCACAGTCATCGCTGTGGCCCACGAGCACCGTCCCCGAGACGCCGCTCCGCGTTAGCTGCTAATTAACAGGCACTGCCTCTCGGAGGTGAGAGGAGACGGGCACGCCTGCACCCATCCCCTCGGTCCCCCAGACAAGTGCAAGGGGCCTGAGGAAACAGCCTTCCCGAGGAATCCCAGGAATTGCTGCGAGCATCGCCTCTGCACGAAGTCGCGTGAGAGAAACTGTTCTGGGATGGTTTGGCTCTGCTGCAAGCCAGGGCAGGATTTACACACCCCCGCCGGACCCTGGAGATAGCGTGTATCCGTTAATCCCCAAAGCATCGCACAGAGCGGGGCAGGGAAGACAGCGCACGCGGCTCCTCGCCGGAATGCCGGCCCAGCTCCCGCTCCACCCCAGCAGCCCCATCACGCCGCGTCCATCCCCAGAGCAGAGCCTCCGGCACAAAAGCAAGCACGTGGCCCCGCCGAGTCGCCCCTCGGCAGACAAAACCGTCCCCTGCTCCCCCCTCCCCGGTGCCCTCCCGTAAAACCCTGGAAGTGCCGACAAACAAAGGCTGCTCCCACCGCCGAGAGGGACCATCTGCGGCGAGGAGCCGGCGGGGCAGGTGCAAGAAGCCTGCGCTCGGGGAGCAACGTGTTTGCTGCTATTCTCCCGACGAGCTCCCTAGGAAACCCAGAGGATTGGATAGCTATGAAATCAGGCTCACACTTAGCCATGGACCATTGCTGCCGCTAACGAGCACAAATGCCGGGGAGACGCGAGGAAACCGCTGGAGACAAAGATTACTCTGACATGCAAGTTGCAGGTTGTAAGTGAGAACCGTCCTCAAAAACAAAGCGGGGGGAATGAAATAAAAACGCCCCTCGGGATGCCCAGGATAGCTCGCAGGGATGGAGCTCCTGGCTGGAGCAGCACAAGCGTGACCCAGCACTTGGGATGCTTTAGCAGGGGCTTTTTGGTGCCGTTGGGCCGAGCGTTTACTGCCTTTAACTTGGCTTTTCACCCACTCTGAGCAGGTCACAGGGACGAGTGCTGTTGCTTTAGCCCTGACCAGCTGTGACAACCACATCTTTAGTACTGCTCTTCCTTTCCCTCTATCCCACCGCCCTGCGAGCGGCAAAGCCAGCTAACAGCACCCCAGCGGCAGAAGCTCAAGACGGCCGAGCAGCACGGAGTCTCCGGTGCCCAACCAAACGCCACGCTGCAACTCCAAAGGTCAGAAACCTCCGTCCGGATCCATCCGTGCTCCCACACCAGCACCGCTCACTGTCAGCAGAAGAGCTACGGCCCCAGGGCAGGTGAGGAAGAGGAGGCTATCTTCATTAAAGGAGTTATTCTGTTATGTGAAAACTGCAGTTTGATAGGAAATTGGAGTCGCGACGGCTGCTTAGCTCATGTCTATCGAGAGCCTCAGCTGCCCTGCTCTGTGTTTTCTGATTTTAATGAGCAGCGATAGGATTTCAGGGTGATTTTGAAGGAAGCATCCGACGCACTCTGAGCACAGTGTGCTGGGAAGGAGGTAGCGCAGGAGCACAAGGACATCCGTGCTGAACATGAAGGTCCCCAAGGGCGAGCAGCTTGTGCTCAACACCCTGGCATTTAACTCTATAAAGGTACAACCACAACTAAAAAAAAAAATAATCGCTTTGGGAAGCATTGTGTCCTCACCAGCCACAGCTCCCGTCTGCTGGCTGGCAGGATGCTGCCGCCCTGCAGAAGGAAGGAGCCATTTGTCCCCAAAAACCTGTCCCAGGTGGGTCTGCGATAACCACAGCTGCCTGTAGACACCCACATCAGGTAACATGGACAAGGCAGCTCAGCCAGCGACTGCTGGAGTTAGACCATGTTCTCTACTTTAGAGAAACGTGCATGACTGCATGTGGCCTCACCAGTTTAACTACAGCTTAAGTCAACGTAAATCACAGGCTCAAGCCCTGGCTTTAGGTCCCCATGTACCCAAGCACCACAGAGTTTGTGCAAGCACCCGGGGAGCTGGTTCGGGGAGATGACCCAGGCCGGCAGCAGCACTAACCGCTGCTGGGGGCACGTGTGCTGTGTGGGCCGGCATACGCGTGGCCGAGCACCGGTGCAAGGGCAGCGGGGACCCGGCACCCGATCCGGCCTTGGACACCGGGAAAACACACCCTGCATCAGCGCAACGCCAGCACACGAGGCTAAGTGTAAAGCGGTGGTTTCTGAGAGTTTCAGACTGCCTCCAGTCAGGGAGGACACACCAGCGAGCAGTTTCCTTCCCCGTTATCGCTAATCCCCCTCTCAGAGGCCACCCTGCGCCCACCCTGCTCAACAGAGCGACAGACACTGCAAGTCCTGCAGCCCCAGAGCCTCAGGGATGTTGGATATTCACAAATTACAGACATTGGGCCTCTTTTCATCACCCTCCCATGTGTGCAAGAGCAGCTGCCCAGCACTGCCTTGCACCCGAGCCGCAGACCCCCGCCACCATCGCCCCAGCCTTACCCTGCCTAGGAGGTTGCCTTGGAGGAGGGTCTGCTGCAGCGCCGGGGCCACCTCCTCCAGGTGCAGCATGTGGCAGAGGTCGGTGAGCTCCTCCTGCCCCAGGGACCCCGTGCCCGTGCTGTCGAAGCTGTCGAAGAGCTCCTTGAGGCGAGCTTCATACTGGTCCTGCTCAGCTTCATCCATCCCATAGCCTGCCACGCTCACCTGCGGGGAGAGATGGGGCCGGTGAGCATCGACCGCGGCACCCACAGCACGGCATGCAAAGGTGCAAACCCCAAGGGCTGGTACAGGGGCGGCCCACCAGGCCATTTTGTTCACATTAAGCGAAGCTGGTGCTCTGCCACCCCTCCAGCCTCTCCCATCCCGCTGGGTGAAGCCAGAAGTCATACAGCGGAAAGACCAAGGGGAAAAAAGCCTGCAGAGCCAAACCCTCGGGGTGGGGACAGCCCGGGTGGCTGGGGCAGCCCTGGCTTGCACGTCCCTACCTGCCACCTCGCACTGGCTCCACGAGCAGCTCGCTTGGCTCAGCTGGAGCAGCTGAGGTGCTGCAGGGGAAAATTATTCCCTTGAGCTCGGCTGGTTCCCAGGTGTTGCAGGCGATGCTTTGCCCACCTTAGCGAGGAGAGAAACTGCGATCCTGGCAGCCACAGCTTGCCAGCGGCAGGGAGCAAAGCGTGGGGCTCTGCCTGCAGAGGGGAGGGCAGGAGATCCCAGCCCCTGCCTCTCCCCCCACCCCGAACCCTTCAGGCCAGCCAGCCACCGTGTGCACCCCCCTCCACGAACAGAAAGCCACATCCCTGTGCCAAACATGCTCCTTTTTATGCTGGCCTGGGCACAGGGAGCCCCAGCGTGCCGGCAGCCCTGTCGACGCCAGCGTGCAGCATCTCTGCTTTCCTCCACAGCCCCGGCACAAAGCCACGCGGTGCCCTGGGCCTGGGGAGGACGCGTCCCGGCTGCGTCACTGCCCGGTCCCATGGCACTCCCTGCACTGCTCTCCTTTAGGTACTTCAGGTCAAAGCCTGTCTGAAGGCAGAGAAGTGTTTGACAGGGGACGCTGCTAGGGCAGCGGCAAACCCAGCCCCGGAGCAGAGCTGACCCCAGCATGGAGACACCTGAAACGCATCTTGTCTCCTGCACCAGCAAACAAAGCCCGGGTGGTTTCCCTGCCACTCGCCCGAGGGCTTCGTCCTCCCCTCCAAGTCAAGAATTTTTCATCTCTCTCATCCCACTGCTAACCAGAGCATCGCAGCCCCAGGAGCTGTTTTGGCAGGGGAGCAGGGAGGGAAATTTCCTGTTTGAAATGAAGGATTTGGCTGGCACCCGTTTACCCAGCCCGGCTCGGGGCAGCAGCAGCGTAACCCAGTGCCACAACGCAGCCTTGGCATGCACGGCCACCGCGGGGGACGTGCCACCACCCCGGGGGGCACGATAGGCACTGCAGCCGTCATCGCTGGGGCGCAGCAAGTGGCAATGGGCATTGCAGGGACCCGGTGCCCCAAGGACACGACCCCAGGAGGCTCGGCCAGCCTCAGACCAGCACCCAGCGCCAGCCAGGTCTCCGTGTGAATTTTGTTTTGCCTGCGCTGCTGCAGGTTGTCTCAGCCACATTTCCCGACACGGGGGTCCTATCCAAACCTCCTCGCCGTCCAGCCCCGCTACGGAGCGGCCACCTCCCCTCCTCCCTCTTGGCATCGCAGGGTTCCCACGGCCCGCAGCCACCTGTGTCACCGGCGGCGCTCGCGGACATCCCAGAACAAGCAGAGCTGCCCCGATTGCAAGGCGCAGCCCGATCTCACCCCCCTGCCCACCACCACAGCCTCGAGGATCACTCCTATCTTCAAGAGTATCACGAGCCACCACATCCACTCGCACAAGTGCCCCGCAGCAGAAGGGCCATCAGAAACGCCTGTCCCACCAACGCAGCCGGGTAACTGGGCAATCTCCAGGGCAGACACTGCAGCAGCCACGTCCTTGATGTCACCGGCCGCAGGAGCAGATGCCAACGCAGAGCAGCACCGGGCTCCCGCGCCTGCTGAGGGATGCAGGGCTGGTGCCAAGCGGCACGCAGGGTCCATGGGACAGAAATAGCCCAGCCCGGCTGTCCTTCCTCCCGTGCTGACATGGGCAAGGACAGCAGCATCGCCAGATCTCTTGAGAGAGTGGACACGAGCCCTCCCCGTCCCCACATCGCTCTACCTGAGCCTCACACCCTTCGTGTCCCCTGGTTCCACCCCCCACCCCCCCCCCCGATGCCTCTTGAGCTGCTGTAGCAAAGCACCCAAGCGCTGCGGGGAAGAGCAAGGGTGCAGATGCATTTGCATTCAACCCAGGGTGCAGAGGAGGCGTCAGCACCCAAGAACTCAAGTGCCTGCAAGCAGAAGGAAGGCAACAAACTAGTTTCCCGGTTCTCACGCCGGCAACCCCATTTCCCACCTGCACCCACGGTTCAGCACACATGGGGCTCGATAGCAGCTGCTGTCGGCTACCGGCGTCGGGAGAGCCCCGCACGCCCTGGCTGTACACCCCAGCAGCCCCAAAACTCACAGCCGAGCCTACAGCAAAGGTGATTCCGACCCGTGGAGCTTCCCAGGCATTTTTGAGCCTCTTCTCTTCAGGGTCAGCCACCTCCTGCCCCCCAGAGACCTCTCCAGCACCCGACCCTACTTCCACACCACCAGAACCAGTTCCCCCAGTCTGACAGTGCAGAGAGCTAAATGCCACCTCCCAATGTGTCCCCGAGCACTCATGCTGCTGGAGCGTTGGGGTCACCCTCTCTCGGTGCCGTACCAGCAGGCAGCCCCAAAAATCTACCCCGGATGAGTCCAGATGGGCTCAGGGAGGAGGCACTGGGGAGCCCATAAAACCAGCAAGAAAAATACGATCCCCAAAGGAGAAGAGCATCGGGTGCATGGTGCCTGCCTGGGGCCAGACCTGCCCTACAGCCCGGGTGAGTTTTTGACAAGGGCACGGTGGCCCCGGCAGCCTCGCATGTCCCCTTGGCGAGGGATGGCTGGATCTCACCGGGCTCCGCACCAGCTCGGCACGACCCAGCCGCCTCTGCGCAGCCTGGGGAGGGGATCTCATGCTTTCCAGCATAAAAAGCATCAGAAATAAATAAAGAAGGACAACGCTCTTCGCCTACCTGCAATCAGTCAATGATAGCAAGCTGCTGCCAGCGAGGCGATCCCGCACGCATCCTGCGCAACCTCCATCTTAGGAAGCCGGCTCCGGCATGCAGCCGGCTGTGCAAGGTGACCCAAGATGCCTACTCCCGGCTGAATTATTCAGCAGCGCTTCGAGAGGGGAAAAAAAAACAAACCCAGCTCTCCTACCTGATGAGCTCGCGAGGCTGCCTGGCATCACCCAGCAGTCAAAATAATGAGGTCAGCGGCATCAGAGACCCGGCGTGCACAGCCACCCTCCGCACCCGCGCCGGAGCTGCCTCGCAGGGTCGGCGATGGGAGACTGGCAGCAGAGAAAGGGCTAAGAGGGGAGGGAGGGAACACAAGAGGCACACAAAGCCCGAATTAAACCCCAGCCTTTCATCTCCACTCCAGATGGGCCAGCAGCTGAGATGCAGGAGGGCGGCCCAGAGGCGGCAGGATAATAGGGGCGGGTGGGTGGCAGCTGAGCGGGGGCTCCCCGGTCCCCTGCGAGGCGGAGAGGGGCCGTTCCCTGCACAGGGCATCACTTTGTTCAGATTTATAGCTGGCCTTCTGTGTTAGGTTAAGTCCCCCAAAATGACCGGCTTGAGCAGACGGCACAGAAAGGTGCAGGTTTAGGAGGACCACTTGGAGTCGTAACCCCGTTATTCTTCATTTCTCTTCTCCCTATAACAAGTCCCGGGAAGCAAAGCACTCGGGGATGATGAGAAAAGGAAGTTTTCACCGGCGTTTCTTTCCTTCCTTTAAATCCACCCCCTCCTGAGAGCCAGATAACCTTCACAGCACACAATGTAGAGGCCTGATACGACTAAATTCTCGGCTAAATTTAAACTCAAACAATATAGGCTTAAACAGTAATTACCGCTTCGCATATTAAGTGCCTGGAATCAATATCAACCTCCAAGCTTCAGCCTTGAACTAATGAATACACAGATTACCTGGTCAATCAATGGCACCATCAAGCAAAACCACCACAATTAGCACAATGCCTTTTTTTGTGCAAAACAGCATTAATACAAACAGCACGTTTGCTGCTGCGCAGTGGCACAACGTGGTGATTTTGGGGATGCTCTGCCCAGATGCCCCCACGGCTGCATCACCAACCGCCCCTCTCCAGGGCCCTGCCTGTGTCCCAACCAGCTCTCCGCAGAAGGCAGCGGCCTCGAGCAAGTCATCTCCTTCAAGGGACAGCAAGGAAAATATTGCTTTCAGCGCTGCTCTCAATTGCCTCGACTCAAACGAGGGCCTGGCAATTAGCAGCGTGTAAGCGTCCAGCAGAGCGGCATCACGTGGCCACCTCCAAAACACGAGCACCCGCTCCCCGAAATGCAACCGTTCGGTAGCGTCCACCCCACGCTGAAAAGCAAGGCCACGCGTGGGCAGGTTAAAAGCAACTTGCCTTTCCTTCTGCACTTGTGACAACCGGGACAATGTGAACACAGCTGGCAAAAACCACCAGGACCCCAGTTTTTAATGGCAGGGTTTACGATGAGATGCCCAGCAGCCACCGAAACCAGACCCTTGAGCCCTTGCTGGAAAGGCAGAGCTGAGGTTGTCTCATCTAACTCATTATCTCCTTCCCCTAATGAACCATCGCATCCATCGCAGCTGGGGCTAAGCTGCTGTGATTCACTGCGTACACCCCCACGCCGCTGCCTGTGTCAGGGTGATTTCCGAGCTCAGCCCACCCCACAACACCCCGTCCCCTCTTGGGGAGCAGCGGCTCCACAAAGGGTCGCACCGAGAAACCAAAGGGAAAGGGGAAAAAAAAAAACCAACCCAAAAGGACAATGAAGCACCCAAATATCAGTAAATCACTTGACAGCATGCCCGGCTCTTCAAGGGTCACCACCAAAGTCAGCTTTACAGCTGGCGGTTCCTCCTCCCCATTGAGCACGGTCATAATTTTTGCAGCCCAGCGCTGGCTGCTTTGCACCTCAATGCCACCTCTCACCGTGCTCCCCAAAACACGGCCAAACCCTCCAAAGTTGGCAGAAAAGAAAAAAAAAAAAAGGGATTCTGTTAACCAAGCTCCACTCCGGCTTAGCAAAGCAGCCATGGGATATAAAGCGCTATAAGTTTATGTAAAGAGCTTCAAAAGAAGCGCAGTGTTTTGAATATTCACGCCACCCCGGTATTTGCATTGTAATAGGGCCTTTCAATAAGCAGCCTTCCCCTCAATAAGGAAAAACAAAGCGCCCATCTGTTTTGATTTTGCAAATGGGGCGGGAGTTGCACGGCACTAACTCGGGGAGCCCCGGGTGCGATAAAGCCCAAGGTAGAGGCACAAAGCTGATTATTGCAGAAGTAAACAAAGCGAGCCGGCAATTTATCCAGCGATGACTCGCATGCCGGGAAATCAGGGATTCGGTGATTCTCCTGGAACTCAGCCCTGTGCCGGCTCCGATAAACGCGGGCCATGCTGAATCACGGCGATAACGCCGCGCATCCATCGCGCTGGGGGGACCGTGCGGCGAGCCTCTCGCCGTCATCCCCGTTTTGGTGAGCAAACGGGAAAGACGGGCAGGATAAGCGCACCCACCCAAACTGACACCCACTTGCACGGCAAAGCCCCTGTGGCCCCGGCTCCGGTGGCCGACCCTCCCGGGCTGCGGATTTGGGCTTTCGTGGCTCACGGCCTCGGCCCCATCCTTACCCGGATGGGCCAGGGGTGATGGGCCCACGGTTTGCGACCAGACAGCAGATGCCGTCTGCCACCCTGGTGACGGCAAGGGCTTCGCCAATGACAAAACAACTGCGGTTATGAATTCCTCCAGCCACAGCCGCCTGCTGCCTCTGCTCAGCCCGGGCAGAGCCACTCCACAGCCCCCAGAGTTTGGGGTGCCCGGAGCATCTCTCCGGGGACAGGACGGGGTGCCCGTGGCAGGAGGGCGAGCAGCACCCAGCACCCCTCACCCCGCCGGACCGCTGCTACGGGCGCCAAGGCCGCTACCGGGGACCGCGGGGGCTTTTGCGTGGCCCCCACCCCCCCTGCCCACGCAGGCACCGCTCCGCGCCCACCCACGCCCCCGAACCCCCGCTGTCCACGAGACCCCATCCCCAGCACCCCCGCCCCCGACCACCCCCACCTCCTCCAGCACCCCCCACCCCAGCACCCACCTCGCCCGCTGCGCCCCGGCCCCGCCGCCCGGCACACGCGGCTGGCCGCGCCGGGAAGAGGCGGGCTGCGCCCCGGCACCGCCCGCGGAGGAGGGACCAGCGGCGGCCAGGACCCCCCGCCCCGGTAACCCCCTCTCCCGGTAACCCCCTCCCACCCCGCCGTGCTCGGCGCTGCTCCCCGGCAGCGCGGCCCCGCTCCCCGCTCCCCCCCCCCCCGGGCTCACCCGGCGCGGCTGCCGGTGCCTCCGGTCGCAGCGGAGCCGAGCGTTGCGGCGGGGAGCGGGGCCGGGGCGGTGCTGCCTTCAAACGCGGCGGCGTTTATTGGGCCGCGGCTCGGGGGCGGCCCCGGGGCGGGGGCGACGGCGACCGGCGGCCTTTGTGCGGCGGGGCCCCGCTGGCACCGCCCGGGCCCGCCCCCGCCTGGCACCGGCAGCGGCCCGCGGCACGGGTGAGAGCTGCGTGGGGTCCCCCGCGCCGTCCTGCCCCCCCCGGGTGGCATCGCCTCGGTTCCCACCATCCTGCACCCCAGGGTGCCATCACCCCGGCTCCCTGCTGTCCTGCACCCCAGGGTGCCGTCACCTTGGTTCACACAATCCTGCACCCCAGGGTGCCATCACCCCGGCTCCCCACTGTCCTGCACCCCAGGGTGCCATCACCTTGGTTCACACAATCCTGCACCGCAGGGTGGCATCACCCCGGCTCCCTGCTGTGCTGTCCCGCAGGTGGCATCGCCTCAGTTCCCATCATCCTGCACCCCAGGGTGCCATCACCCTGGCTCCCCACTGTCCTGCACCCCAGGGTGCCATCACCTTGGTTTCCACCATGCTGCACCCCAGGGCGCCATCACCTTGGTTTCCACCATGCTGCACCCCAGGGCGGCATCACCCTGGCTCCCCACTGTCCTGCATCCCAGGGTGGCATTACCACAGCTCCCTGCTGTCCTGCACCCCAGAGTGGCATCACCTCGGTTCACACGATCCTGCACCCCAAGGTGGCATCACCCCGGCTCCCCACTGTCCTGCCCCCCGGGTGGCATCACCTTGGTTCACACGATCCTGCACCCCAGGATGGCATCACCCTGGCTCCCCACTGTCCTGCACCGCTGGGGACATGGCCCTGCAGCTCCTCATTGTCCCAAAAACCACAATGGCACGTCACCTGGGCTGCCCCATGCCTGAAGGTCATGGCACCATGTCACCCCACTGTCCCCTGCCCTGGGGACATGGCACCCCAGCTCCCTGCCATCCCAGGGCTGCGGGGTCAGCATCCCCCCTGGGTCTCCTTGCGTCACCGTGATGCGGGGGCCACGCTGCGCCTCATGGCACCCAGCCCTTCCACTCACCCCAGCACCCGTGGTGGCTCGGCATGCCGACCCGCCTGTGTCCCCCACTTGCTTTGGCGGGGGCACAACCGGGGATCACCCTCTGCCCCTTGAGCCGTCCCGCGGGGGGTTCCGGGGGGCCGACGCACCACCCACGGCCACCAGCAAAACTCAAACCCTCACTTAAACCTCGGCAGCCCTCGTCAGAGGCTGGAGCCATCAGCCGCCCGTGCTCCTGCTCAGCGCCAGCAGGCACAGGCCGAGTGGCAGGGAGCTGGCGGTCCCCAAGGGTGGTGGCTTGTGGATTCTCTGATGGCTAATAAGGGGTTCAACTCACGCTGCAATCTGCTCTCGCACAACTGCAGGGGCTTATTTTGCTGTTTTTTTGCGAAAATGCTAGGGACGTAATAACTTCTAAGCCCGCTTCCCTTTTTTAAGGTGACTCTGAGATCGGTCTGCAGGTTCAAAATATTTATGGGGGAGGAGCAAGGGAAACACAAAAACCTCGCAGCCAGATGCACGGCCGCACAGCAGGTTGCATAAGCCTTGCTTCGATCGGAAACCAGGCTTAAAACCCCGCGAGGCCCTGCAGTGGAGACACGGGCTGGTTTGCCACGCAGTCCCGCTGGCTGCGACAGGGCCACCCGGGACACCACACCTGAGCTGAAAAGCGTAATAAAATATTTAGCCCGCTGGAGTAGCTCTGCTGCCCGAGCGCACCTCGGCACGTCGCTGCCGCCTGCCCCGGTGCCAGCACCAGGGACGTGGGACGTGGCAGAGCTGAGTGGGTCCCCCAGTGTCAAGCAAAGCCCTGCCCAGGGACGTGGCCGTGTCCCTGCAATGACGGAGGCGAGGAAAGGTGACTTTAAAGGGAAGGGGGCCTTGGCGAGAGGCTTTGCTGGACAGATGTTAGCAGCCATGGCTTTGTGCCGGGGGAGGGCTTTTTGTTTTGGTTTTTAACATTTGCCATTTTTCTCCGATGCTTTCTTCTGCTCTGACACTTGCTGAGGGTTTTCCTTTCTTTTCTTTCTCTCTCTCTTTCCGCATTTGCTTTTTCATCCCCGGTTCAAACACTTTTTCACCATGTATTATGCCGAAGTTGAAACCATCTGGTGCTTTGTTTTGTTGCGAGCCCGGCGAGTGCCAGGACCTTTATCCCCCTCACCCTCCTCCTCGCTGCGACAGCACCGGTGCCTCGCTAATCCAAGCGACAGCCCCGAAAAATCTCCGCCGTCACCCAACAAAGCTACTCAGCGCGTGTTTGCACGCGTGCAGCCCGATGGGTGACAGGAACAGGCAGCACACTCAGTGTCCCCGTGCCCCCAGCCAGCCCACGGGGACGCACAGACCCCGGGCTCGGCAGTGCCAGGCCGTTATTGCCACAGTGCAAATTCCTGACTCATTTTTAGGACCGGCTGTTAGCAAAGGCATCCTGATTTTATTTTTTCCCCCTTTTTCCCACAGGAGGAAAGCATGTTTCTAGCAGCCACGGAGCCCCACCAGACACAGACCCCGCCAGCCTATTTTTGGGGCCCCCTTCCAGCAAGCAGCTGCATTTGAGGATGGCGTTTGCAGCGAGCGCCTTCCGAGCGAGCTTGGCGGAAGGAAACCTCCGCTCGCCCGTGCCATCACGTGTGACACACGCCACAAAAAAAAGGGGCACGTGGGAAAATCTGGGACTGCTGGACATGAGCTGCCTCCCACGGCCGGGCCGGATCCAGCACCACGGCTGAGCTCGGGGGCTGGCACGGAGCCACCCGAAAACGGGGTCAGCAGCCACGGGCGCTTGCGCAGGTGGTGGGCGACCGCTCTGCGAGGCCGTGGGCACCCGGTCTCTGCAGAAACACCCTCCCGGCACGGCTCTTGCTGCCCTGTCACGCTTTCCTTCCCATTTCCCCTGTACAATGGGGTGCTTTGTTCTGCCGGGGCCAGGAAAGGTCCGGCCGCGGCCCGGGGAGCTGGGGGGGAGCCGAAAGTGGCTCCTGCCTTCTGGGGGTCTCCTCCTGCCGTGCCATGCTGGGCGAGACACCCTTTGCCCCAACCTCATGGCAGGCCAGGGGAAAGAAGGGCCTTAAAATAGAAAAAAAAATAGCAAAAAAAGCTATGAAACCATCCAAAAAAATAAACAAAGGTGGCGTTTAGGAAAAGGTGCCGTAAGAAAAATCAGCCGGAAACCTCCCCGTCTCGCAGCTGGTGCGGAGAGAAGTTTGGAATGAAATAAGCCCAAACTTGTTTTTGTTTTTTTTTTTTCATAAAACAATGGCGGGCCATGCTAAGTTCCAGCGGTGTCGCGCCTCCTCGGCCGCGGCTCATTGCTGCCATCGCACGTCCAGCCCCCGCTGTACAAGTCATATTTCCGCCACTGCTGCTCGGGCCTGATCCTGCACACCCTTTCGGTTGCAGGATTTTTCCCTCTGGCCCAGGAAACCCTCATATTTGCTACATTTGCTGTACCAGCTCCTTATTGCAAGAAGTATTTGTGCGGCTGCTCCATCCTGGTATTGCCGAAGCATCTGCCATAACTCCATGCCGATCGTCTCTGGCTCTCGCTGCTGAATAAAGCCCCTGCAGGCAGCGTTGGCCGCACCCTGCCCATCCCTGTGGGTGATCTCTCCCATCGTCTTCGTGGCAACACACTGCCATGTGCCCCAGCTGCAGCCCCGGCACCCACCGGGAACGGGGAAAAATTGGGGGTCGAAGGAAAAAGGTCTCGTGTGTAAAACCAGCCGGATCTGCTGGTCACTTTCTGTGGCCCTGTGGCACAGGAAGAGCAGCTTGCGGCTGGCTTGTGCCACCTGATTGCAACATCTGCTGATGGGGAACGTGCACCCGCCTGCCCACGGTCCCGGTGGCCCCGGTTTGACCAGACCTGTTTGTCTCTGGATTTGCATTCGGGGTTTGGGGCAGGCTGCGGACGCATAAACCACACCGATTCACGTAGCCGCAGATAAGCGCCCTGCTGAGCCCCCACCTCAGATCCCCACCATGGGTGCTGGGTGCTGGAGGGATGCAGGGCCACCTGCCCAGCTCCTGCCTTGTCTCAGCAGCTTGTCCCACCATCACGTCCCACCTTGCCTGGCCCTGGAGCTCGGCTAAAATCACAGGAGCAGTCTGCTGTGCGCTGTGAACTCAGGGGAAGCGGCAGAGGTCTTGCTTTGGAGGGCAGGTGAAATAAGAGCAGCTTGAAACGGCAGCATGGGCTGGCTGCTCCTCTGCAGAGAGGGTTTGCTCCCGGCCCTCCCGCAGCGTATTTAACGAAGCCCTCTCGGTTGCAGGCCCCATCGGCAGGCACAGCGAGGCAGGCGATGGCCCAGCTGTGTGCGCCCGCATCCAGGCAGCGCATCCTCCCGCGCCTGGCGAAGTGTCACGGGGAGTACCGGTGAAATGGGGACATTTCTGGTGGGAACTTTCAGCCTGAAAAGTTCGGGCTGACTCAGCCTGACAGAGCTGCAGGCGGGAGCTGCAGCCGAGAGGGGAACCAGCAGCAGGTCTCTGCCCTTCCAGTGAAGCCAAGGGACAACCTCTGCTGGGGGAGAACCCGGCTGAGACACCAGCTTTGGTCTGAAAGCTTTTTTTCTTTTTTTTTTTTTTTTTAACCTGGAAGCTTCCCCTGTGCGCTCACGGCAATCAGCCCACGGCAAGGCTGATTTTCCCGGCGTGTCACCTTGCTGCCAGCCCCGCGGTCTCCCTGGCCCGGCCCTCGGGGACAGGGGGCTGCCGCCCCGCTGGGTTCCCCCCCCCCCGCCCCAGCCCCCGGGAGGGCCGCGGCCGCATGCGGGGCAGTTCTGCCGCACCCCAGGAGCACCGCCGAAGCGGCCGGGGAGCCGGTGCCCCGCCGGGCCGCCCCGCACCCGCCGCCCCGGGAGCGCGCAGCCGGGCTCGGCCCCGCCGGCACCCGCGGCCCGGGTAGGGCGCGGCGGCACCACGTGGGCGGCGGCGGCCCCGCCCTCGAGGCTCAAAGGGGCGGTGAGGGGCGTGGCTTGTCACCGGGGGGGCGTGGCCTGCTGGCAGGAGGGCGGTGGCGAGCGGCGAGCCGTGCTTGACGTGGGCGGAGTCTGGCAGCGTGGGTGGGACCGTGCGTGGCGTGGGGCGGGGCCTGGCGGCGTGGGCGGAGCTTGGCGGCGCCGGGGGGCGCGCGCAGTCAGCGGGAGGATGCGGCGGCGCGGGGAGCGGGGCGGCGGCGGCGGCGACGGCGACGGCGACAGCGGGCGGGCGGAGGGCAGGGCCGGCGCGGCCCCGCGGGAGCGGTGAGTACCCGCCGCGGTGCGGGCCGCCTGGGCTGCCGGGCCGGCCTGAGGGCGCTGCCGGGCGCCCGGCTGCCACCGGGGCCGGGCAGCGCCGCGCCGCGCTCCCCGCGACCGTGTCCCCGTCCCCGTGCGGTGTTTCTCCGCCCGGTCCCTCTGTTTCCTACCGCGGCCATGCTCCGTCCCCCGGCCATGCTCCGTCCCCCGGCCGTGTCCCCTGTGACCACGCGCCACCGCTGTGTCCCCTGTGCCGTAGGTCCGTCCCCGTGCCGTGGCCGTGCTGCCCCGCCGAGACCGTCATCCCGTGCTGTGGCCGTGCCCCTCTGTCCCCGCGCCATGGCCTCGTCACCTTGCTGGGGCCATGACCCCATGTGTGTCCCTCTGGCCATGGCTGTGCCACGCTGCCATGGCCGTGATCCTGTACCACGGCCATGCCCCCCTCCCCCCCCCATCATGATGCCCTGCTGTGGCTGTGTCCCCATGTCACCTTGCTGTCCCCGTGACGCCATGCGGTGGCCTGTTGCCAGCTGTCAGCAGTGCCCCTTCGTGGGCATGTCCCCCCGCCCCGGTCCGGACCCATCAGTTCTCACCTGCGGCAGGTATTGTGCAAGGGCGGGTGTGGGTGCTCGTCCCTGCGCTTGCACATTAGGTGTAGACCAAGAGCAGCACCCAACAACTGCGGCGACTGCGAGGGCATTGCTGGCCCGTTGCTGCCGGCGACTGCGAGGGCATTGCTGGCCCGTTGCTGCCAGCGTACAGCGGGACTGCTCAGACCAAAGTCTCAGGGCCGGGACTGGGGTTCGAGGGTCTCTCCGTGGCTCCAGCACAGCTCGTGCCACGCTGCACCCTCCCGGGAAGGGTGCTTGTGCCCAGGGGACCATGCCACCTTGCCCTGGCCGCCCCCCTTTGCAACCCTTTCTCACCATCATGCAGCACTCCCCCGGGCAGGCAAGGGACTAAATCCGCTTGTGCAGGAGTGACCGTGACCCTGGGCAGGCGCTGGCAGGGAGCGAGCCGTGCTTGGACGCCTGTCAGATACCTCTGCCCTAAATCCCCCGTGCTCGGCCTAGTTTCCCCATCGCCCAGCGCCGTCAGCCCACAAGAGACGTTAATGCTGGGCAATCTGCAGCTCTTGGCTTTCCTGCCCCTCGCAGAGGCTGGGGCTGGGGCTGGCCGGCGGCTCGCTGCAGAGGGCACGGCCCGGGGTGGCTGGATGTGTCCCCCAGCCCTTCGGGGCAGGACACTGTCGGAGGTGGTCACGCTCCCCACCCTGTGCTGGTGGCACTGGGGGGACATCGCTCTGGGGACTGGTTTCTCCTGCGGTGCTGCTGTGGGCTCCCCGAGCCCCTTTCCCAGCTTTCCTCCTTGTCCCTGGAGAATTGCAGCGGCTCTCGGTGCCAGGCTCGGGGACACCTCCGTGACCATGTCTCAGCAGGCATGGATCAGGGTGTTGCCACAGAGTATCGGGCGCTCCTTATTGCCGGTTTGGCTTGCAGCTCCCGCCCTGGCACATGCCCTGCCCTTCCTGCCTGCCAGCATCCCGTGGGAGGCTGCGGGGAGCCAGATCGTGGCCTCTCATGACACTGTGTCACGGTGGGGCTGCTCCGACACCTCAGCTCCATCCCAAAAGCCAAACACAACCCCGGTGTGGGGAACCAGTTCCCGGTCCCGAGGGGACACAAACGGCAGCCTCAGGCCCTTCCGGGGGAAAAGCCGCTGTATCCAACCGTCACAACTGGGGTTGGGAACGGGGACCCCGCTCCGCTGTGCCCCAAAGCCCCCGGGGCGGGAGGGGATGTGCTAACAAGGTGCCTTCTTTGCAGGGGCCGGCTGGCCTGGCGGCCCCGGCTGCGCACCTTCCTCCTGGACCTGCTCCTCATCTACATCTCCGTGCCCTTCCTCATCCGCCTCTTCCCCGTCCTGCTCACCAAATTCGTCTTCCTGAACTTCCGTGAGTGCCCCGGGGCTGTCCCAACTGGGAGAGCCCCCCCCCAGGATTTCAGCAGGCAGGGGGCTGGGGGGGGGTGTGTGTGTCCCCAAAACGCGGGTGGGGCCGCACCCAGCATCTGGGTGGCATCAGGACAGCACCCGTCCAACCCCCCCCCCGTTTGCTGTGGGTTTGCAGAGGAGGCACGGAGGGACCTTTCCCGTTGGTGCCTCGTGTTTTGCAAGCTGTAATAACACGGCGCTGCCGACCCTGTTTACTGCCTAAAGTTGCAACACGTCTGGGCACGCACAGCATCGACGGGGCTAGAAATTTGTGTGGCAGAGGGCTGCGCTCGCCTACCCGCTCCCTGAGCCAGATGTAGCACAATCCTTGACTTCCAGGCAAATTATTTAAAAAAAAAATAACATGTTGCTTTGGAAAATGTGCAAAAGCAGTTGGGTATGAGGGTTTCTGGGTTGCCCATGTCATGGCTGTGATTTCTCCATCAGTGGCCTTCCCCTTCTTTGTGGACCTTCGGCATCCGGAGCTGCTGCTGAACAACACCATCAGCCTGTACCTCGCCACCGAGCCGGGCGTCACAGTTGGCATCTGGTGAGCGGGGCAGCCCCGGCATCCCGGGTGGGCAAAAGCCGCGTGGCTACGCCAGCGTCCTGGCTAAACCGGGTGGAGCCTTCCCGGGGTAACCCCGCTCTGGCACCGCAGGCACACGGTGCCGGGCAGCAGAGGGGCCGAGGCGCGGGGCAAGGACCAGCGCTGGTACGAGGAGGCGCTTGCCGACGCTCACCCCGTGATCATCTACCTGCACGGCAACGGGGGGACCAGGTCAGCACCCGTGAGCGCTGCCGCGGGGCCGGGACCGCGTGCCTGCCTCTCCCGGGGAGGGCGGGTGCGGCGGCCGTTCTCGGGCAGCGTCTCTGCGTGGGGTGAGAACTGGCAAACTCGGTGCAGCAGCCAGCGGTGCTGCGGGGCTGGGGATGCTGCAGCGGTTTCTGAGCCTGTGGGAGGAGGAAAATCCCTTTGAGTTAAAGGGAAATGTGAAAACCCACCCACCCCAGGGCACCCAGCTCTCCCCTCCTGGGAAAAGGTCACCCTGGTCCCGTGCCTGAACCGGCGCTGGAGGGGAGGGTCCCTTGAGGGTCGCTCCCCGAGCTCTGACATCCCTTTCCCCATCAGGGCTGCAAGCCACCGTGTCCAGTTCTTGAAGGTAGGTGGTCCCCTGCGGTGGGACCGGGACCTGCCGGGGGGCTAAGGCTCACGCTGGCTCCGGGACCCAAGAGGGACCCTGGGCAGAGTGAACCCGGCGATGGTGGGGGGTCCTGGGGCGCGTCCCCCTCCCAGGACATGACACGGTGCTGCTCCTCTGACAGACGATGGGGGCTGCTGACTTCCACATCCTGGCTCTCGACTACAGAGGTAAAGTCATTCCCTGGCCTCTCACTGAGTGACCCCCCTGGGGCTGGTGTCCCACGCCGGGTCGTGACACCCAGCCGTGTCCCCCGCAGGCTACGGGGACTCCAGCGGGCACCCCACGGAGAGCGGCTTCACCACGGACGTCCTGGCACTCTACGACTGGGCCAAAGCACGGAGTGGGAACAGCAGCATCCTCTTCTGGGGACACTCCTTGGGGACAGGGTAGGTGCAGGGCCAGGTGACGGGCAGGGGGATGCCCCATGGGTGCCGGTCCCCGGGCTGTGACTGCTGCCAGAGCAGTGCCACCCGGGGATGGACCAAGGGGCTGGAGCAGCTCCTCGGTGGAGGCACCTGCAAAGCAAGGGGGGTGTCTGAGGATGCCGTGCATCCCCCTGGGGTGTCACGGCTGCCCCCCCCCACCTCCACCTCTCTTCTCACAGGATTGCCACGAACGCGGCAAGAAAACTGCAGGAGGAGCGAGGTAAGGGCCAGCGTGGCTGGGGTGGCCCCGTGCAGCGTCCCCCTGGGGCTCTGCACACCCCTGGACAGATTTCGGGGGTTGCTGGGGAGCCCCATTGCTCTCTGCTCAAGCATCAGGCTCGGCCCCTGCGGCGGGGACAAGTGGCTGTCCCCGTCCTTCTTAGCGGGATGGGGACATCTTGGCCACATGGCTGCTGCCTGGGACAGGAGCGTGGCAGCAGAACGGGGGGACATCCCCCCTGCAGCCATGCCTGCTCTCGCCCCGCTCTGCCCTCAGGGGTCCAGGTTGATGCTGTCGTCCTGGAGTCACCCTACACCAACATCCGTGAGGCGGCCGCCCACATCCCCATCACCAAGGTGAGCCCAGGGGCTCTGCCCGCAGGGTCCCCAGCGGTGACGGGTGGGGGGCTCTGCCCGGGGCTCCCCCCCGGCAGGGGAAGGGTGCAGCAATCAAAGCCACGACTTAGCACTCCCCCCCCCAAAACTCTCTCCCTGGCAGATCTACCGCCAGTTCCCGGGTTTCGAGTACCTCATCCTGGACTCGCTAGCTCTGGGCGACATGTTCTTCCGCAGCAACGAGAAGTGAGTGCCCGGAGGGATGGGGCGCAGCCGTCCCCTCGGGGCTGGCTGGACATGTCACACCATGCAATCCCTGCACTCTTATTTGTGTTTGCCCAGCTTACTCATGCTTTAGAAGTGGCTTTTTATTTACATAATTTCAGATATCAATATTACTATTGAGCAAAGTCCACAAGCCAACATCCTTTTTTTGAGCACTACGTGCTCGAGTCCCACCCGCGTGGCAGCATACACAGGCTGTGACAGCAGGGTCCTTCCCCCTCCGTGTTTGTGGGTGCCTTTGCTAAAAACCACCTGGTTCGGGGGTGTTTCTGAAGCCTGAGCACCCTGTGGCAGCGGTGTAAGGTTATTAGGGTGCTTGGTGCTGCCGTGCTGGGGCGAGCAGCGCGGGCATCACCCTGGGGCAGTACGCTGCCCTTAGCCACCGCCGGGCTGCGACGGCTCTGAAAGGCTGGGCCTGGGGGGTCAGGGTTGCTGTGGGGGTTTTAGCAGCACCCAGGGAGGGTCCCGTGGGTCCATCGGCTCCGGGGTGACTCCTCGGCGCTGTGCTTGCTGCCCACAGCGTGAAGGTGCTGGCCTGCCCGCTCCTCATCCTGCACGCAGAAGATGATGCTGTGGTGCCTCCACACCTGGGCCGCAAGGTGAGGACCACCATCGCCTCCACATGGGCTTTAACGGGGGTGGGTGCTGGTGGAGCCTGGTTTTGGGGGGCTGAACAGGAGGGAGAAGGGGTGGCCAGCCCTAGGGTGCTGGGAAGTGGTTTGGGGTCCCCTGTGCATGCTGCTAACCGCGCTCTCACCCCATGGCAGCTCTTTGAAACTGCACACAGCGCCTACAAGGACAAAACCAAGGTGAAGTTCATTTCCTTTCCCGAAAAGCTGCACCTGGGCCACGACTACATCTCGTTCAACCCGGAGCTGCCTGCCCTGGTGAAGTAAGTGCTGCTCTGCAGAAATGGAGGGGCACAGAAGGAGCCTTGGCCTCTTCTTCCATGGGTGCATCCTCCCCCTGCCGCAGCCATGCAGGTGCCTTCCCCCTTTGCTCCTTCCCCTCCCGATGGTGCTTGCTGGCATCAGTTTCTGAGCTCCAGTCGCTCCTCACGGCCCTGAGCCTGTCCTCGGCCCGGGTGTCATGGGAAGGTGGCCCTGGGGGCAGCCCCCAGCTCCTCTTTGCCCTGGGTGCAGGGATGCAGCTTTGCTCTAAGCCCAGCTCAGACCCACATCCCGGGATCAAAAATCAGGATCTCAAGCAGCACAAGACAGTCAGTGATACAGTGTAAGATTTATTGCATCTTCTTACAGAGACTTCTTGAACATTAAGTGATGCCAGCTGCTGCACGCAGCGACCACAAGCACTCCCTCAAACCCACACCAGGAACCCCTGCGTTGCACTGAACTTACTGCTGTACGTAATAAAAAACTACTGAGAAACTTTCTAATTCACCCACTGCCTCGAGGATGCTGCAGGTTACTCGGGGGATGAGATCCTGCTGTGATCTGGGGGCTGCTCCGGGACAAGACCGTGCAAGCGGGGGCCAGGAGCATCCTACGGGGCAGCGGTGGGGGTACACGGGCCCGATTGCAAACACCCCTTAACCCCCCCGGCACTGATGCCTCAGGAGTGGCAAAAGCTGCACCCCAAGTCCTGCTTCAGCATCGCCTGCAAGGGCTCAGACAGCTGTGGCCAGCTGTGCTACCCACCCTGTCCTGCTCTGAGCCCCAGCAGCTCGCCCCCTGTGCCCTCTTTCTGCGTTAGCGTCGGTGCAAGTGAGCCCAGTCCCTAATTTTAGGCTTCAGCAAACAGCCCCTTGGACTCCAATGGCACTTTTATTTTTAGCACCTATGCAAGCAACAGGGTGACGTGGTTTCGCTTTCCGCACGACACTTAGGTTATAAAAATTCCCCCCCCTTCCCCATCCGTAGGAAAGCCAGCAGCAGCAACATAGAGACTAGACAGCAGAGACAATTTTACGACACGCGCGCTCACGTCCCCCGGCTCCGGCCGACAGCAGCTCCATGCCCCTACACCGCTGCGCCGTTGGGGGTCTTGTCCTCGGCCGCGTCCCGGGGCTCGTTGGGCGGCGGGATCTTCAGGTCGGAGGGCTCCACGTGCCAGATATCCCGGGCGTACTCCTTGATGGTGCGGTCGCTGGAGAACTTGCCAGCCGCCGCGATGTTCCTGATGACCATCTTGGTCCATGCCTTGGAGTTCTGCAAGGAGAGCGGTGGGACGGTGCGGCCGGAGGCTTGCGCGCATGTCCCTTGCGTCATGTTGGCCCTGAGACCGGCTTTCAACCAGGGACCCCCTGCAGCAGCACAGCCAGGAGCCTCCTCACCAGGAACCCATCTACGTGCTCAGCCCCACCAGACCCCTTCTCCAGGATGGGAGGTTGTGCCCCCATCACAGCTCCCCCGCCTCGCCCCCGGGCTGGCACTCACCAGGTACAGCTCGCTGACCCTCTCCTGGCATTTGACGTAAGCCTCGTAGTCTGCAAAAACTTTAAACCTGTAGCAGCGAAGAAAGGGGGAGTCAGCGACGGCAGAAATACACGGGTGGGAGTACGGCAGTGGCCGGTGCCTGCAGCGCATGAGGCTTGGGCTGCCAGATCTGGGGCTTCCTCAAACACGAACGCTTCAGAGAAATTTGGCCTCCCCAAGCCCTGTTTGTACAGAGCCCTGCAAGCCCGCGGGCGCTGCGGCACGGGCTGGACGAGTGGCCCGGGAGGGGACACCCTGCGTCAGCTCACCGCGAAAACACTTCCCCGGTGCAAACACCCACGGCTCTCGGCTGCGTAGTGCTCCGGCCAGGAAAGCCCTTGAGATACCTAAAAGCATCTATCATCTGGCAGGAGCTGTGCACCCAAACGCAGCTTGGCCTTAATGTACCCCAGGCTTTAATGCGGCAAGCGTGAAGCGCTGTACGTGGAGAGCCTTTTGTAGCCCCAGAGCATCAATTGCTCGTCCGCGTGCACAACATCAGGGCCAGAAAATGGGACCTTGTCAGCCAGAGGGTGGGTGGTTGGTGCAGGGGGCTGCTCTGCAACGGGAACCAGGAGTTTGGTGGAGACACCCAACCCAGGGGATGGATGGCATCCCAGGTCTCACCGGTCATGGTAGAAGAGCATGTTGACCACGTCTTTGAAAAGATCAGGCTCCTTTGGGGAGAAGAAGCCACTCTTAATCTGGTCAATGACTTGCTTCAACTCGGGGAGCCGGTCATAGTACTCTTGGGCGTTGTACCTGGCAGGGAAAGGTTGATATGAGATGGTGCTGCTCCAGCTGCCCGCGGTGGCACCCCTGCGGCGTCCCCAGCCCTCACCCTTCCCTGTCCAGCTTCGTGACGTCCTCCACCCTCATGCCAAAAATGAACAGGTTTTCCTCTCCAGCCTCCTCGGCCATTTCCACGTTGGCTCCGTCCATGGTGCCGATGGTCAGAGCCCCGTTCAGCATGAACTTCATGTTCCCCGTACCCGACGCCTCAGTGCCTGCCGTGGAGATCTGCTCCGACAGGTCGGTAGCAGGGATCACTGCCAACAAAACACATGGACACAAGGGGCTCACGGTGACCAGCTTTGGGTTTGTATCGTGCCGAAGGACGTTAAGATCTGCTATTTCGCAGTGATGGAGCCATGGGCTGGTGGGCATCCCCTCCCCACAGCATGCCCCACGTGGTCTACCTTTCTCTGCCAGCGAGACCCTGTAGTTCTCCAGGAAGATGACCTTCAGCTTGCTCCCCACAACGGGGTCATTGTTCACCACCTGAGCCACAGCGTTAATGAGCTTGATGATCATTTTAGCCATGTGATATCCTGGGGCAGCCTAGTAGAAAAGCCACAGGTGAGCCCGGAGGGCTGGTGCCAGGGCCAGGCGAGGAGCAGCCAGCTCCCACCTGCCCAGGGAAGCACCCGCTCAGCCCTGCTCCCATCCCTCATCCAACCCATGTGTTGTGCCACCAAGTTTTTGGGGGCTTGCATGACCATAGACAGCAGAACCTTGCTTGGGTTGAAGCCAACTTCAACCCAGGGCTTCCGGGACACAACCCCATGAGAACATCTGCACCCCAATCCCCTAGGGCATTCTCAAGGACTTCCTCCAAAATGCCCAAAACTCCTGCCCCAACTTACCTTGCCCCCAATGATCACTGTCCTCGGCACAAACAGCTTCGCAGGATCCCTCCTGATGCCTGGAGAAGACAGCGGTGCGGTGTCACCCTCTGTTTTAGCTGCAGCCCCGGGGGATAGGGATGCTCGCGCACCCCCAGGGCAGCCCGTCCCCTCGGGGCGCGTGGTGGCTTACGGTTGTACATGGTGATGATGTGCAGGCAGTTCATCAGCTGCCGCTTGTACTCGTGGATCCTCTTCACGTGCACGTCGAACATGGAGGAAGGGTTGATCTTCACTTTGTACTCCTTCTCCAGGTACAGCGCAAACTTCACCTTGTTCTCCTGGGTGAGGGCAGGGAGCACGTCAGCCCCCAGCCTGCGCTCCCCCTGCCTGCGTCCCCCCCCGCCCGCCCGCGCCCCTCACCTGCTTCACTTTGGCAACCTCCCGGATGAAGAGGTCGTCGTCCACAAACTCGTGCAGCTTTGTCAGCTGGCTCAGGTCCCGCACGTAGTCCTCTCCTATTTTCTGCAACAGGAACGCAGGCACGCGCTGACCGCGGGACGGGGGCGGCCGCCTTCATCGGGCACGCTGCTCCCGCCCGGCAAAGCCAGCGGCGCTTGGAAAGCGGGAGCAGGGGACTCGGGTGAGATGCAAACAGAGCTTGACCATTTAGAAGATGTAAATGGCTGAGGTCGGAGCGGTGTCCCCGGGGGCAGCGTCCCTGGGGTGGGGAAGTGTCAGGGGCCAGCGCGCTCCCCCCATGCTGTTACCTCCGCGATGAGCTCCGCCAGCCCCGGGTTGCAGAGCAGGAGCCAGCGCCGTGGGGTGATGCCGTTGGTCTTGTTCTGAAACTTCTCCGGCTCCAGCACTGCAAAGTCCTTGAAGCTACGAGGAGGGGACAGCTTCAGGCTCACCCACCTGGCACCACCGCCATTGCCAAGCCGAGGGTGATCCACCACCGCCTCCCTCCCCGCGCTTACACTTCAGTCTTGACTATTTCGGAGTGGATCTTCGCCACGCCGTTGACGGCGTGGGAGCCGACGATGCAGAGATGGGCCATGTTGATCCTCTTGGTGCCTCCCTCCTCTATCAGGGACATCCTCCGCAGCCGGTCCACATCGTTAGGGAAGAGGGATGCGATGTGCTGCCGGTGGAGGCCGGAGAGGTGAGGAAGGCGTTTAGGGATGTCCCACCCGATGGCTCCCGAGGAGGGGGCCACAACAATGTCTCCAATGCATTTGACACCAGCCAGAGCGGTGGCTTTCACTCCAGAGTGATGGTGCAAACCCCCTCCAAAGGGTGCCCTTCCCCAGCACGGACGTCCCTGGACAGAAGGACCCCCCCCAGAGAGGGGGGCTTGTGGGCACGTGCTTGGCCAGCGGGGCTGTTTCGGCAAAAGCCTCATGCTGCCAGACCAGGAGGCCAAGCCACCATCTCCTTTGTACCCCAACCTCATCCTTCTCCAGGATGAATTTAGGGAGCAAAGAAATGCCAACAGGCAAGTCCCTGGAGCAACGGGTGAAGTCTTTAAAATAGCCACTAACTGCGGGACAGCAACAGACTGGTGGGCAGGGCTTTCCTATACACCGAGCTCCCAAAAGAGCAGCCAGAACCACCCGGCCACACACCCAACATCATCGGTTTGTGCATCCCCCTAATCCCACCAGCACAACGCGTGCCGTCCCCGTCCCCCTCTCCGAGAGGGCTCCTGTGCTGCCCCAAGGCACTTACATCCAGGTGCCTCTGGTTGATCTCGTAGATGATCTGCAGGTGTCTGGGGAGCAGCTTCTCCACCAGGTCCACCGGCCAGCGCTCCAGGGCTTCGGGGAGCACCGTGTGGTTGGTGTAGGCGAAGGTCTGCTTGGTGATATCCCAGGCCTGCCGGGGGGAGAGCTGGTGCTGAGCACCGAGGATGGAGGCAGCCCCGGGGTGGGTGCCAGCACCCACGCGTGGTCCTCCCACAGCGGCCAGCAGCACCGCCGAGCCAGCTCCTCCAAGTCCACACTGGTTAAACCCAACCTGGCTGCTCCACATCGCTCCCCAGGCCACCAGCAGCTACAAAACTGGTTCCCCCGCTCCTCCGCCACGGGTGGGTGCAAGCGGAGGGGACCCAGGGGCCAGGTCGGGTCTCCTTACCTTGTTCCACGGCAGCTTCTCGATATCCACGAAAATCCTCATCAGCTCAGGGATGGCCATGGCGGGGTGTGTGTCATTCAGCTGGATGGCAACCTGCGGGGAGAGCGGGGTGGCACATGGGGACCCGTGCGGGACGCGTGGGCATCCCGCTGCCCAAGTCAGCTGGGCGCAGGCACCCACGGAGGGTCCACAAAACCTCTCCAGCCCTGGGAGTGCATCTGGGAGGCATTGAAACGGGCTCCAAGGCACACGTCAGAGCAACCCTGGCTCGTACCTGGTCGGGGAAGGAATCAAACACAGTTCGGACACTGTCCGTGCTCCCGAATTTGGACGCTTTGAAGCGGCGTATGATGTCCTGGAGGGTGGCAGCCACAACGAAGTACTCCTGCTTCAGCCGCAGCTCCTTCCCCTCGAAGAACTGCGAGCAGAGGAGCAGGGTGCTGCAGGACTGCACCGCGCTGCCCAGGCGCGCCTGCGCTGGAGGAGCTGCGCCTTCCCGGGGCTCCCTGCCGTGCGGCGACCCGCGCCGGCACACATCCACGGCACGGCACAGCACAAGACCCCGGCGCTTCCCCCAGCGCCTGTGTCGGCAGCATCTCTAACCCCAACATCTTCTCGCTTTCCAGATTTCAGCACGGGGGTTTGAAATGCACTGGGACAAACAGAGGTTAAATGCCCCCCGAGCGCTGTCGAAACCTGTTCTCCCTGGTTTGAAAGTTTCGGCTGCGAGGAAAGGTACCGGGGCAATGGGAAGGGAAGCCACAGGGGCTGTAACACCTAGCAGCTATTTCAAAGACAAGAATTAAAACCACCGTTCACGCAGCACAAAGCATCGACCCACTGGTCTGCAAGGGAGGATCTGCAGGAGGCAACCTCAACCGCCGGAGCTGCCGTGGCCCCAGCTCTCCTCGCCAGCTGGGAAGGCTGGGGTAGGATTATACAGGAAAAAAACCCCATCAGGGCCTGCCCAAAACAGGCTGCAGAGCAAGCAGAGCCGCTCTTTGCCTTCTTCCCCCATCCTGCAGCTCGTTTTGTGCCCGGGGAAGGGCTGCACATCCCATCGCTGGCCTCCGAGCCAGCCAGCGCGCAGCACAGAGAGAAGCACAACCCGCAGCAAGAGGTTGGGATGCCAAGGGCAATTTGAGGCATAATCTCCGGTCCTGGGCTGCAAGGGACAGGCAGGAAAATGCCAGCAGTGTTCACCAGTTTGCCCTCATATTACATTTCGAGACCCAAGGAACATTTCTGCAGCAGGACGTGCTCATCCCCACTCCCCCCCCTTTACCGCGCTGAGCACAGATTTGCCCGGGAACGGCCTCGTCTCTGCTGCAGCCCCGGGCAGCGCTGGTGAGAGGCAGCAATCCCCATCCGAGTGCTACAGACGGCTTGAAACACAGCTAAAACATCTCTGCAATGTCCTGGCGAGAGGGGCTGCTCTGCAGCCTTTAGCCACCCCTAAACCAGGGACGCCCCTCCATCCCGACTTACGTTGTCGTTGGGGTAGAGGACACGGGATATGTTCTCCGCCAGGTTTCTGTCCAGCACAGCCTGGATGTAGTCTCCGACGTTGACTGGGGAGGAGCAGAGGGGTAAGGTGGGACCCCCCCCGCGCCCCATCCCGCTCAAGCACCCCACCAGCACCCACTTACAGTCCCGCAGGTTGAAGTCGTTGGGTGCCCGAGCCGACCACAGGCGCATGGTGTTGACGGTGTTGTTCATGTACCCGGGCACGGGGGTATCGTAGGGCAGCGCCAGCACCACCTAGGACATCGGCAGGGCAGCCGAAGCTGGGCTGTGCCCCTGGCTGGTGTCCCCACCACGTCCCCCCCTGTCCTGCCGGAGCCCTCCCACCCCCCAGACCCTCCCGCAGGAGGGAGCTCAGGGTCGCAGCCACCTTCACGGGGTTGCATGCATGGGGATGTGCTTGGTACCCCCGGCCCCTGCCCCGGGGACACCGCGGCTCCCCCAGATCTGCCCGGCAGCTGGTGTTTGCCAGAAGCGCTCAGGGGACGGAGAGAGGCTCGCGAGGGTCAGGAGAAGCTTAATTTAAGCCACTGTGCCAGGCCGTGCGTGGCACACAGACCTGCCGGAGGTGCTTTTGGGTATTTCAGAGGTTGGCTGCAGACGTGGAGCAGCAAAACCTGTCCCCGTCCCCACGTCCATCTCCTCCTCAGTTTGTTCCACCACTGCCATTTCCACCCCAGTGAAGCAGCCTCACCAGCACGACCCTCCCTGCCAGGGATGCTGGCAGGGCCCGTGCCCGGGGCGCAGCCAGCCAGCCCCAGCCCCGTAGGCGACAGGACAGGCCGTGCAAGGGGGGTTCCCCGCGCGCTGGCCCCACCAGGCTGCACGGTAGCCCGTACCTGGGTGTCGACCCACTTGGCACCCGTGGCAGCGTGCTCCACCCGGCCGTAGAAGTGCACGGGCAGCATGTACTCGGGACGGGCTTTCTCCCAGGGGTTGCCGTGCCGGAGCCAGTCGTCGGCTTCTTCCACCTGCCGGAGGGAGCGAGAGCGGTGACGGGGCCACCCAGCCCCAGGGACCTCCCCGAGTTGTGCCACATGGAGGATGGCCGGGAAAGGCTCCGGCGGCTCATGGCAAAGGGGATGATGCTTCCGAATCTGTCCACCCTAAACCTGGATTTTGGCACCCGGAGGCAGGGCTCTACCCCCACCACCCTGAACCCTGGGGTCTCCCTGCCGGAGGGGCGATAGATGGGGACGAAAGCAACATTTCTCTTAGCGCACCGCTAACACCGCTGTGCTGCGGCCAAGATGCCGTTAGCCCTCTTAATTGGAGTTTCGATCTCAGCCTGCTAACGAAGCGGGCTCGTTCCCTAGCCCGGCAGGGCTGTTACAGGGGAGAGCCTGGGTTAGACAAAGCCTTTGGCACGAGTGCTGGGCGGCAGGGACGACGCGTGAGGGTCAGAGGAGATAAGCCCCGTTAGGACGCAGCAGCCAGGGAATCGCTAGTTCACAGCACCGAGGAGGAAAGGCCGGCTCCACTTGCCGGCTGTAGATACAGCTTTTTGGAGATGCTCACAGGATCCCTCCGGGTATTCGGAGTTGTCTCCCACCAGGGGTTTTGCAGACACACACCACATTTTCCATTGCATTTCCAAAACAGCCTCTTCCACCCTCTCATGCTTTAAAACCCAGGCATCGAGCAGCACAGCCAGGCTGGGGGGCCGCATCTGGCCTCCCCCGGACTTCCCCACGCCATCCCGGTACCACCTCGACGAAACCATCCCCACCCCGCCAGGAGCAGGGACACCGCTTCTCCATCCTCGCCTGCTCCACGCGACCGCGGAGCGGCTCTCGCGGTGGTGCCGGCCCCGAGCAGGGCACGCTGCGGACGTGGACGAGGGCAGCCTGAAAACTCCCAAGGAGAGCATCCCGCTAGCCCCTGCGAGGAAGCACAGGGCAGCTACGGCTCCGTGCGGGAGGAGAGGTGGAAGCGCTGACCTCTCTGCTCCGGCAGCAGCCCCAGACAGGGGTTCTGCTCCCGGCAGAGATTCGGCTCACGTCCCCGCTACGTGGGCAGGCATCCGCACAAACCCGCCTCGGGAGGAAAGGATCTCACGCTGATGACTCGCAGCTTTCTGCTAATTAGCGGGGCGTGCTGCGAGGAGGATCCGCTCCCTTCCGTGCCGCTGCACCGAGCCACTAAACGGGCTCGACCGGGAACCACGGCACCGGGCTGATCCCCAGCCCCACACGCTGGAGCAAGCCAGGGTGAAGGATCAGCTTCCCCGCCGCAGGGAGGGATGCTTATGTGCTTGCACCGGTTTAAGAAGTTAAACTCGTTCGAGAAAACATCTGACAAGTTTTAAATATCACGGCACCATCTCTGGCTCCAGCAGCCTCCAAGCTAAGGGAGAGCGTCCGTACACCCTGATCTTGGCCTGATTTAAGGGGGAGCCCGGACCTGGGGCTTCGGCTGTGCCGGGGGAAGGCGAGGGCTGCGCACCTCTGTCCGTACCTGCCACCCGTCCCGGATCTTCTGGTTGAAGATGCCGTACTCGTAGCGGATGCCATAGCCGTAGGCTGCCAGCCCCAGCGTCGCCATCGAGTCGAGGAAGCAGGCTGCCAGGGACAGAGGAGAGCACTGAGCTGCACTTCCCCGGGGAGCCAGGAGCCCGGGAGCCAGCGGGTCCTTCTCCCCGTGGAGAGCCGATGGCCGCCAGCAGCCACCTTGCAAAGCCGCGAGCCAGGGACAGCAGCCACCGCTCACTGCCCGGCCACCCAGCACCTCTCGCCCCATGCACGGAAAAGCTGGAGCCATAAAGCCCCCCAGGTTTAGGTACCCCCCCCGCAGTGGATGCAAAGGCTCCAGGGCTGTGCCCCCCTACCCAGGCAACGAGACCGTTTGGGGGGCTCACTCACCAGCAAGCCTGCCGAGACCGCCGTTGCCGAGACCGGCATCCTCCTCGATTTCCTCCAGCTCTTCCATATCCAGCCCGAGCTACAGGCGAGAAGGAGAAGGCAACGGGCTGGAGGTTCTCAGAGCACCCAGCCCCACGGAGGGGACAGTGCTGGCACGCACCCCTGGGTGCTGCCCTGCGCCCACTGCTGCTGTCCCCCCTTGCGCCAGGTGGGGTCCAGGAGGGGTGGAAAAGCACCCGAGCCTGCAAGACCCATCCCTCCAGCTGGGGATTTGCATCCAAAGCAGCCCCTCTCCTCCACGGCCTCTCCACGTTGTGGCAGGGACCAGCTCTGGAGCGTTTAAATCACTCCACCAGCCTTTACAAGGGACATGCAAGTCCCTGACCACGCTGTGGATGAGATCCTGGGGGTGGGGGGCACCCAGCCATAACGAGGGTGCTGCTCTTGTGGTCCCAGACATTTCAGGCACGTCTCCCAGGGCTCATTCCCCTCCCTCCATGCCCCAGCCCCCTGAGGCAGGCACCCGGGTGCCCGTCCCCCTGGCTCCAGGCATCGCCCTTTAACAGAGACGCCCAGAGAAGCAGCCACACCACTTTTACAAGGAAATTTAAAAAGTTTCCAGCCTGGGATGCTGTGGGAGGAAGAGGTTTTGCCTATGCAAAGCTCCTCGGGCAGCTCAGCGGGAAGTAAGACAGTGCCTTGCCAGGGCTGAGCCACCTTCTCCCACGGAAACCTCTTGGTCCGACGTCCCCCGATGTCCCATGGTCACAGTAAGCAGGGACAACCCCGGTCCCACGGCCACCCGCGTGGGAGGGCCGGACCCCGCACTGCTCACGTGTAAGTGGGCAGCACCTTCTCCCAAACCGGCCGGTCAGGGAGCACCAGCACCGGCCGCAGACTCGCCGGTGTTTCACGGCACAGCTCTGAATTTCATCGGCAGCCCTGAATGCCTACGGAAATATCTTCAGTGATTTATATTATGCCAAACATTTTATTTTAGAAACGTTTGGCATTTGTGTCCGGGGTGCTCAGCATATGCAGTAAGGAGGGTTTCCCTCAGAGCTTTACCTGCCATCGCTGCAAAGAGGATGATTTCCAAATAACCCCACACCTTCTGCTTCCCCAGGCTACCACCACGTAGCATCCCAGGCTCTTCCCCTCCACCCTCACCCCCAGCTGAGCTGCCGTCCTCATTGCAAGGTCAACTGATTAAAAAATTTAAAAAAAACCCCTAAAAATAAGTTCCTCTCCTTTGAATGTGTTTGCACGAAAGCTGCTCCTGCTGTTTTGCAATGGCCCCAGCCATGTACGACGGTGCTGGTCATGAGGGGTGCAAGCACAGGGTGGGGGGGAAAGGAGCCACCCAAAAACCTTCGACAACCCGAGTGCCACGTGGTGCCAGCGCCAGGCTGGGGTTGAGTTAGGCCAAGGTTTTCTTCCCCTCTGCCATTGATCGCAGCTATCAATGGCCTCATGCACAGAACCGTGAGTTTCCTTGCAGTTTATGGGCTCGAGCCTCCATCCTGCCGGCGCTCAGCAGCACCGTGCCGCATCCCTCGGCACGCAGCCACCGGGCTGGGCAGCCCCGATCAGGCTGCAAGCACCGGCTGCGGGCCCGGGCCTTTCGAGAGCAGGTCCTGGAGCAGCGTTTATCCACCGAGGCATCGCCTGCGGCTCCGGGAGCAGTTTGCAGCCAGTGTGGTAAAACACCGACATCCCCAGGAGCCGGAGAGCGTGGAGCCCTCCCGGTCCGGGTCCTCACCGACCCCCGGGGATGCTCACCTGGTAAATGGCTTCATCGCAGGCATTCTGCAGCCCCAGGTTAATCATGGTGTTCTGCAGTGTCCGCCCCATGTAAAACTCCAGGGAGAGGTAGTAAATCCTCTGAAAGAGAAAAGGACCCCCTGGTCACGTTCCCCGGGGCCGGAGGAGGCTCCTCTGGACCCCGGAAGCTGCTATCGGGCGTTATCTCGAAGCGAGAGGAAAACCCTGACTCTCAACAGAGCAGGGTGGTTTGCACCAGGAATTTGAGGGCTGGAGCTCCTCGGAGGCGGCTGTGCCCTGCAGCCCCAGCCCTGCTCTCCTGCCACCGCCGTTTCCCAAGCTGGGAAGAGGGTAGCACCGAGGTGGTTTTGTTTGGACAAGCCCCGGCACCCTGTCCGAGAGCAGGGACAGCTCCAGGATGGTCACCCGGAGCATGCCGGCAGCCGCGGCGGTACAAAGTTAAACTTTAAAGAGGAGACGTTTCCTAACGTCACCCCGAGCTGCAAAGCAACCGGAAAACCGAGCGAGCTGCCGGGGCCGGTGCGTGCGGCAGCTGCGGGGACACGGGCTTCCTCTGCCAGCCCCGGGGGGTCGGTCTCAGGAGCACCGCACGCTCTTGCCTCCCCTCTCGCTGACACAACGGGTGCAGGATGCGGCCGGTAACGGCGGAGGCTTGTGTAAGCCGTCCCCCGGCGTCAGCACCGGCAGGTTTTAAGGAAGGATTTAGGCTGGAGGAAGTGGCTGACTTGATAGGTTTCCCCAGGACCTGTGCGGGGTCGGGCTGGGGACGGCGATGGGGTGTGCTGGGCAGGATCAGTTGGGTTTACTGGTTTGGTCCCAGCAGAGCCGGAAGCAGTGACACTGGGCGGATGGCACTCGGCTCGGCTATGCAGGACAGCCCCCGGATTCGAGCCCTGGAAGAGGTTCATCTTTTTTTCTCACTCCTACACAAGGCGGGGGGGTTTGAGCTCTCAGGGCCTGGCCCGGTCCCAGCGAGGCGTTTGCGGGGCCAGCCTCGCAGGGAGGGAATTGGAGCTGACAGGGCCGTCCAGGTGTCAGGAGAGGATTACTGCTTAATCCCCCAGCAGCCAGAGCCCCGCACTCGGTGCGAGCCGGCGCGGATGAGCGGCAGCACAGAAACTCCTGCACAAACCGGATCTTTCATGCTCAAGATCCCCGTGGCGCAGATTAGGCTTGCGCCCGTTTTCAACAAGACCTTGTGGCTGGCTTCGGCTTCGTTTAAGCTCTTCGACTAATCCCCCCTAGAAGGCTCTGCAGCTGCTTTGGGCAGACCGCACCCACGCCAGCGCTGCGGGACAGCAAACGCTGTTCCCATGCCCTGCGCCCAGCTCCCGGCCAAGCTGCGCTCTGTTTGTTTTGCAAAGCAAAGGACAGTGGCCTCGCTTGTTAAAGTCCAGTCCCCGCGCTCGGCAAAGTTTGGGGGAATATCCCTAAACCCCAGAAAAACCGAGCCCCCCGTTCTCTATGCTCTTCTGGAGCGTTCGCGGAGGGAGGGCTGGCACCCCAGGGGTGACGACGGCTGTACAAACCCCCCCTCTCCCAGCCCGGCCGTAACGCAGGACCCACCCTGGGAAAGCCGGGGGGGCTCCCACCACCCTCCACCCCCTGCCCTGCAAGGAGGGGTCCCCCCCCAGCACCCCCTCGCTCCCACCTTGGGGTCCTTCTCGTAGTAGTACTGCTGGGTGCGGATCCAGCGCCCCACGAGGTGGTCGCGCACGGTGTGGGCCAGGGCGAAGTAGTAGTCGCGGGGGGTGGCCACGTTGCGGTCCTTGACCAGGGTGAAGTGGAGGTGCCGGTTGAAGCCCCGCTTCAGCTCGGCCACGCTCTCGGCTCCCACGATCCCGCGGATGCTGATCTGCTTTCGCCGCTCCTGGTCCGACAGCGGCCGCGACATCCCGGCGGGGCTGCGGGGACACGGGGGACACCGCCACGGCGGGGCTGGGCGCCGGCACCGGGTTCCGCCTCCGCCCCGGGGCCGAGCTCGCCGGCTGGGCCGGGGCCCCGGGGAGGGGACGGGGACGGGGACGGGCCGCCGCCGCGGGCCGCCCACTCGTGGGGCGGGAGCGGCACCCGGAGGTGCGGGGGGGGCGGCCCGGGAACCGCACCCGGGGGTGCGCAGAGGGGAGGGGCGGGGGCACCCCGGGGACCGCCACCTCGGGGTGCGCGGAGCCGGGGAGGGGCACGGGTGCCCCCGGGCGCACCTGCACCGGGCGGGGGGGAACGGAACGGAACGGGGCGGGGCGGGGCGGAGCGGAGCGGTCCCGGCCGCCTCCCCCGCGCTTATCCGGGCGGCGGCGGGTGCGCGGCACCGCCCCACGCTGGGCTCCGCCCGCCCGGCCCGCAGGGAAATGCCGCTCTCATGGCCGGGAGGGAGGGTGGCACCATCCCACCCCTGCCCGGCTGCTCCCCTGCAGCCCCCCTCCCCTGCAGCCCCTCTCCCCTGCACCCCATCTTCTGCACGCCCTCCCCTGCAGCCATCTCCCTCCCTCCTCTCCCCTCCTCCTCACTTCTCTCTGCCCGCTCCGCAATCCCTCTGGCAATGGCGTGGGATCTCTGCCGATCGGCTCCCGGCGCTTCCCAGCCGCCTTCCCCTGCCTGCCTGCCCTGCCTGCGGAGCGCTGCCCGGCCCTGCCTCCTGCCTCCGGTTCCTCCCGAGGGCAAGAATAGCTGATCTGAGCGTACAAGGCAACACCTCTTCCTCTTCCTCCAGCCGTGCCTGCGCGGCCTTTCCAGCTTTGCGCGTTCTCCCTGCCCGGTTCCGCAAAGCTAAACCACGCGCGGCCGAAGAGCGAGACAACCCAACCGCTGCCCCGTGGCCTGGCCGGCCCACGCGTGCTCCTGGGGTTAACCCAGCCACCCCGGCTGTCGCCCTGGCCGGGACCGAGCAGCACAAGGCTCCACGCTGAGCCAAGGCCTGGCAACGGGCTGCGGCGGCTCACCGAAGCCTTTGGAGAAGGGGCTGGGTCCTGAACCAGCCCAAACTGCCCACGTGCAATGTGGAAAAGAAGGAATGTGACCCATCTTCCTGATTTTTCACGGGGCAAATTGGAGGATTATTGTCCGGGCGGAAGCTGGGCCACGGTTTCCGTGTCAGTAAATGCCAGGCGCAGAGCAGGCAGGGGCTCGGTGCCCAGAGCAGGTATTTCATGTCCAGGACCTGCCCTCCAACGCAGGCAGCAATTGCAGCCGTGCAAATGGTGCCGTGCAAAGTCCTCCGAGAGCTGCCAAGTGTGGGGCAGAGCCCTGGGTGGCTTTGGGCAGCCTGAGAAGACCTCCGGCCCTGCTCTCTTGGAAGTCGGAGCGGGGACGCAGCTGGCAAGCGGCTCTGCCCTCGCCGCTGGGGCCCGTCCCCGGGCGCTGGGAGTCCTCTGGCCCTGGGGTGTTCCCTCCCCTGTCCGTGACTTATAGGCTGGGTTTTACACGCTGCGGGGAGGATGCAATTTCCCGTATCCCTGGTGTCCTGGGCACGTTCCCTCTCTGGAAGGGACAAGCATTGTTCTGAGACATAAATGCACTTAATGCAATGCATTAGCGGTTTTTCTTTAGCCCTGGACTGGAGCCCATGATGAGCTCAGAGGCCTCGCATTGAAAACTTCTCTTGAAGCACTCTGAGAAAACGCAGAGCGGGCGCTAACGCCCCAACGGCGAGCCCTTCTCAGGCCCCTGGGAGAACCGTCCTTGCCTTGCCTTCAGAAATGGCCCCAGCACCACTCATCCCTTAGCGTGTGCCCCTATTTCTGGAAGAAAGACCCCCCCTCTCCCCCCCCAAGGGATTTTAATGTTGCCAGCACCGTGTCACAACGATGCTGGGCTCTTTCACTTCTTGACATCTCCCGATTTCTATTATTTTATCTCGCTTCCCCACCTGGTCCTTGCCACCAGCTCTTGTCCTGGCAGGCAGGGGCTGGTGGTGGGGTGGCTGTGCTGTGCTGGGTGCAGCGGCTTGTCCCCCCGGGGAGATGCTGCTCTGTATCCAGCCTAGGTAATTCCTCCCTCCCGCCGGATGCCATCCCTCTTTCCTTACATCCTGGCTCCTCGGCACCCAGGACCATCCCTCGGCCCCCCAGACTCCCCTGCTGATGGCCGCAGGCGGAGCGGGGGGCCCCGGGTGGGCCCCGTGTCGCTGTCGAGCTGCCCCCTCCCCTCTCCGCTGTCCCAGCTCAGCACCCACGTTGGGAATGGGGAATCGTCACCGCTCCTCGTGCACACGAAGGGAGGTGGGAGCGTGCCGGGGAAGGGAAAGCGTCAGGAAAAGCCTGTGTGGGATGGGGGGCTGCTGGATTTGGGGTTCATGGCCGTGCCTGGGTTAGCTCCCCGAGAGCCCCACGGGGGTCACATGGGGTTTGCAATGCCCCCTCTCCCTCTGGGGCGTCTCCTGGTCGTGGGGTGGAAAATGCTGCGGTGCTGGGGATGGGGACACGGTGGCATGAGCTCCCCCCGCCCCTCGGTCATCTCACGGTGCTGCCACAGTGCTGGGTTTCAGCTGGCTTCTGTGCCCCCCTCCCTCCCATGAACCGAGTTCTGTCTGTTCTCTGCTGCCGTCTCCCGACAGGGACAGCGCAGGGATGTGCAGTGCGCTGTGGTGACCGCGCCGGGGGGGGACGAGACGGGAACCGAAGCCAGGGGCTGCGGCGGCACAGAGATGCTCTGGGAAGCTCTGCCCTTCTCTCATAAAAGTCTTTTATTAGAACAGCAAACATGACACTTCTCGTCGGTACAGCGGCTGTATGCAGCTATCATCGCGGTACAGGGGGACGACGTCTTACAATCACTGGGAGTCTAATAAGCACCATGAACATCCTAAAGAACGGGGGATAACGGCTGAGAGAGGAGCCCCGGGTGAGCCGGCCACGGGGGCTCGTCAGGAATTCACCAAAGAGCTGCTCGGCGTTGTCCTGCAACACGGCTCTCCTGCAGCTGAGAGAAACTCCTCGGTGTAAGTCAACAAGATAGCACCCATCCAATAAATTAGGTAAACTTAATACTAGAGCAACAAGGGGACAAACGGGACCGTCCTAGAGAGAGGGCGCGCTGGAAGGGAATGGTCTATTTACAGTTGTCTTTCTGCTGGACCGGTACTCCCGTAGCTCTCCCCGACCCCGGATCGATGAGCTGCAGCTCTCTGGCCAGGCTGGGCACGCCGGCACCGGCCCAGCAGCGACACCGCCGCCTCCCCCGGCCCCACCAGCCGCGCTGGGGAGATGGCGAGGGACCGAAAAGCGAAGCGTGGGGACATGCGCATGCAGGCGCCCTCGGCACGGGAACGGGGGCTGGCACCGGGCACAGCGCCCACGACCTCCCGCTCCTCTCCTGCCTCTGAATTACCAGACAGTCAGGGCAACGGGCACGTATTCCTGAGTGCGTGGCAGGGCTGTGGCCAGCTCTCCTTCCTGCCCGTCCCCGTCCCCGTCCCCATCCCCGTCCCCATCCCCGGGCTCCCCGACAGACCCTCACTGCAGAACAAATTCTCTGGTGAACGGAAGGACACTATCAGTTAGTATTTAAGGCTAGGCTTTATACGGCAACTATAAAAAAATAAACGCTAATCTCCAAAGAGCCGGGCGAGGGCTCTCCGGCATATGGCTGTGGCACGCGTGCCGGCGCTGGGCTGCGGGGAGCAGGGGGAGAGCACCGCGCAGGCGCTTGGTGCCGGACCAAGGGCCTGCCGGCACCCAGAGCACCCCGGGACAGGGTGGCCGCCCCTGCCCCACCGCTGCGCCCCACAGAAATGCCTCGGGGGGACAAGGGACAGGGCCGGGTGTTTCGGTAAGGACGCGGAGACTGACTGGTAATCCAGGACCCACCTCTACGCGTGACCGAGGGCGCTCTGCAAGAAAGGCCACGGGGGAAAGAAATATCCTGCAAAGTAACGGGGCTGGCGTGGGTGAAAGCTTTCCCGTGGTGGGGGTCCCTCCTCGGTCCCTCCGGCCAGCCCCACGGGAGGGGAAAGCGCTCTGCCAAACGAGACGAAACTGCACCCCCCCCCCCAAACCCCAACTCAAATCAATAAAACCAAACCTAAAAGCGGACACAGAGGAACATCTCAGGCTACCTAGGTACTTCATCAGCCAAAAAGAGCTAAACAGCGAAGCGCACACACACAGGACAGCGCGGGAGGGCGGAGATCAGAGACGGCCAAAAGCCAGGTTCTTCCTTCCCGCTTCGCCTCCCCGTCTCCGGCCGGCGGCCGAGCAGGGACCCGGCAGCTCGGCGGCCGGCCTCGTCCCGCAGGAGGGAACGGGCTGGCTCCTCTCGTCCTGAGAAGAGGCAGCCGGCTCCGGAAGCATCCTCATGGCATGGCCGAGCGCGAAGCGTAGAATTCGGGGACCGGCAGGCCGGTGTGCAGCGTCACCTGCAATGAGAGACACAGGGCTCAGCTGCGTCCCTCCATGCCTGCTGGGTCAGCCCACGGAACGGCAGCTGGCACGCCGTCTCCAGGGAGGGCAGGAGCTGCCCCAGGGGAGAGGCAGGATGCGGCCGGGGACGTCGCAGGGAGCCCACCGCTCCTCCTGCCCCACTGCGCAGCCTCCGCTGCAGCGGGGACCTGGGGGGGTGGGAGAGGCCATCACCGGGACCACGGCGATGGCTCCATCTTGCTGCTTCACGACTCGGTTGTGCTGCAGGATCCCCTACACAGCTCCAGCGTGAAGTGAGACCGCTCGTACCAGTGGTACCAAGTCCCAAACATTCCCAGCGGGCTGCGGATAAGTCCAACAGCCAGCTGCCGGAGAGGTGGGACACGGCAGCAGTTGGGTCTTTCTGCAGGTGGGATGGACAAAAAGGCTACGGAGGGGCCTGAAGGACAGCGAAGGTGCTCAGTACAGAAGGAGACCTCCGAGAAGCCCCCGAGCCGAGCACGGGCCACACAGCGGAGGGGACGTGGCCGATCGCCGGCGGGAGGAGGGACCTTCGCAGTGGGGAAGCTGAGCAGCAGCAGGGTGCCGGGGCAGGGCCATGCTACGGCGCGAAGGGATGCTCGAGTGAGAAATGGGAGCTAGGCACTCGGCCTGGCGTCCTCCGGGGATGGGAGCGATGTGGCAGAGACTGCAACACAGGGACAAAGGGAAGTGAAAGAAATACCAGAGACCTGCTGCTCACTGCCTCTAGGAAAACCCCGGTCTGTGGGAAGGGATATGGGCAGGCTCCACTTGTACGGACTGACCGGGCAAGGGGCCAGGTCCTGCAAACACCCACACACGTGCCGGGGAGCTGTGCAGGGGTAATTCAGTTTCTTCCACAAATACTTGAATTTGGGAGGAAAGCACAATTCCGTCTTTTATTGGAACAGCAGCATTTTCCCCTTCGGATACAGACTTACAGAAAACTTTGTCTAAAATACAATTATTTGCCTCCTAATTAGAGTAATTTTTAATTACTCATATACCTTCGAAGAAGGATAATGAATGGCTTGGGTTTGTTAGCAGCCTTTTATCAGCATCCCGTGGGACTCCTCTGTTGTCAGGGGATTTAAGCTCTGCCTTGCCCAGAGAACTGTCAGAAAGCAGAGGGGCTCCAGAAACGTGCTTGTCTCAGGGCTGCGCAGGGGATTGTGGTAGGAATCAAACCCGTCCCAGAGCAGGACGTTTTTAGCACACCAAATGAATACAGTAACCTCTAAACCCAGCGCAGACAAGATGGGCTGCTTTAGTGTTTCCTAATTAAACGCCCCGGCACAGCCCCGGCACGTCGCCCGTTTGCCAGCCCTTCTCCAAGCCGGGCAGACTCCTCTGCCTGCCTTGGGGTGGGACGCTCCGGTAGGGACGCTCCCAGGGTTTGGGATGGCACTGACCAACCTCCAGCACTGCTGGAAAGCTGTCACGGCCTTGGTGACAGCGCGGTACACCCTATGCCCTGATGGACAAAAGAGAGCCATGCCCTAACCCACGGATCCCGAATTTACAGGGGCCACGTGGTGCCTCTGCCCTTGCGCAGAGGTGATGCCTTTGCCTTCCACTGCAGAAGACCGTGCCAAAACGCTCGACGCCCTGAGGTCATCCGTTACGTGCAACGCGTCCTAGGATGTGCCTGGGCACTTGTGCAGTGTTGGAGGTGCAAGCGGTGGTAGAGTGGATGTGCCAAAGCCAGGCTTAGTGACTGCGGAAAGACTCACTGGGGGAGATGATAGCAGGGATGCGATCAGTGAGAAGAGAAATGAAAGACGAAAATACCGGATAGGCCCAGGGAGCCACCGCTTGGTGATGTTCAGGAGAGCTGAGAGCTTGGGAGAGAGGGAGAGAAGAGGGGTTTGAAACTCCCCAGAGGAAAATAGGCTTTAAAAGGTGCCCTTGTCCCTGGTAATGCTCCTATCTGGGCCCTGGGAGAGCTGCAAGAGCTGGCGAGGCTCTTGTTGGGTAGTATCACGAAACGGGCTTGTCAAACCCCATCAACCAGGGAGGGCTGGAGAACCTTGGTGCTTCATCAGCCCTGATGGAGAAACCTGGAGCAGGGAGCCGGAGGCAGCAGCTGCGGCTGCAGGAAGGCCTGTCCTGATCTGAAAGACTCGCAGCTGGTTTCGGGTTTAAGTTGAGCTCTTTCCAAGCTGCCCCTGTTGCACAAGAGCCCTCCCCGCTCCGCAAAGTCCCCATGCTGCCGAGCATCAGCGCACACCGCAGTGACAGCAGCATTTGAGGGAGTCTGCCAGCAAGCTCAGCCGCAGGGTATGCTGCCGTGGTGCACCAGAGAGCACGGTCAAAGCACGTACCTGCACGTTCCTGTTGAGGCTGACCGCGGGGAAGAAGAGGCCCTCCAGGTTCTCGAAGGCGACGGGCCCTTGCTGGTCTTCATTGATGGAGAACGTCAAGGTCCTCCTGGTCAAATCCAGCAGCACTCCCACCGTGGCGCCTTTCGTTATCCCACCCTCGGTTCTGCGGGGGCGAGAAGAAGATCAGAGCATCTCTGTGGCTTAACGTCCCTTGTGCTCCCGGCTCAGGGTTCAGGCTATGGACCTCAACGGCTGACGATGCTGAACTTCACAGCTCACCCAGGAGCCAGGCCATGACCTGCACCCATCCCAGCCACGCTCGCAAGTCCCTGGGCACCTCCTCCTCAAGCCTCCCGCAGAGGTGCTCTCCGCTTGCCGTGATGTCCCTGAGGGCAAAGCTACCTACCAGAGCAGCCACAGCAACGCAGCCACGGGGGAAAGCAAGTGGACCTGGGGAGCAAAGCTGCAGGGCCCACTTCAAAACCCGACCCGGCAGGGAACACGGCTCTTGAGGCTGCAGGAAGGTGACACCAGGCTCTCCCCAAGCTACCGCAAGCTTCAAAGCCCCCAGCCCCGCTGTCCCATGGGGAAAGTGAGCAATAGCTGTGGCACAGGGATAAAGGCAAACGCTGTTTTCTTGTTGCACGGGTTGCAAGGCTCTGGGTGTTAACGGGAAGGAGGTCCTACACAGGAGTGATGCTGTGCATGCTCGGGGGAAGAGTCAGCACGGAAAGAGTCGCAGTCGGCAGGGACGGAATATCGGAGCAAGGCAGAACCAGGGAGGCAGGGACTGTCCTTCGCTTGGGGCAAGGACACAACCTCCAATAGAGGCGATGAGGAGCGATGTCACCCTTCCTGTGGGCGCCTGTAGGTGCCACCGGAAAAGTCACGGGCTCTTACTTGGGCTGCGATTGGGCTGTGGTCTCTGGGAGGAAGACCCTGTTCCAGACCACGTACCTGTTGGTGTGCGAATTGTTGTGCATGAACCAGCTCCGGTTATTGTCCACGTACATGGCCCAGGCCTTGTCGTCCTTGCCCAGCATGGCATCCTTCAGGACATCAATGCGTGCCACGCCAAAGGCCGGGTCAGGGTGGTTATCGTAACGATCGATTGACAGCTCCCAGTAATGGAGCCCTTTGGAAAAGCCCGTTTTCCCCAGCACAACCCTGTCATCATAGCTGTTGCAGGTGACAGTCAGGTTGTCATTAGAAAAGATGATGTCAGCATGGGCAGAGGCAGGATCGAAAGAAAACCAAGCAACTGGAATACACAAACAACATCAGGTTAGTCTGGCAGCAGCGCGGCCGTCAGCGACCGAGCCACGCGGAGCGGACACGAAACAGCGCATGCTGCATGCAGGGCCGACACGTAGCGCGAAGGCACGGCGGGGGCTCGGGCTGCCGCCCGCAACGCGGCAGCAAGGAGCAGGCAGGGAGCTGCGCAGCGGAGGGGGCTGCTGGCTCACGGAGGGCACCTTCCGTCACGGAGGGATGCTTCGAGCTTGCGCAGCTGCAGCCTGCCAGCGTGGCTGAGGTTTTATGGCTGGGACTCCTGAGTTTTGCTCTTGCTGCTCCCCGGTGCCTGGCTGTCTCCATCCCCTCCCACTGTCTCAGCTCGTGAGCCCGCAGGATCCTCACGATCTCCTAAAATTTGGCCCTAGCGGAAGGAGACGTGCGATCCTGGCCAGGTCTCCAGGCTCTAGCTAACATAACTTACTCTTCCGACTAAGGGTTGCTCATGCAAGCAACGCTTTGCAGGGTCAGGCCCAGCGTGGGAAGGGGACTGAGGATCAGCAGATAAACTCTGTGTGTGTATTTGAGGGCTGGCAGTCCTGGGAACCAAACGCACGTACAAAGGTCTACATTGACAGAGATGCTACGTCACACCGAGAAACCTCCCTGCAGAGCAACCAGCCACATGTAAGGCAAGAGCTAGCTCGTGGGAAGGCTGGAAATGCCCAAAAACCTCCACGACTCGGTACGGCTGCTGGTTTAAATGCACGGGACTCGGATACTGCAAATCTGACAGATACAGCGTCACGTCCTCGACAAGACAGAGGCACGGGGTTTCACAAGCCACCAGCCCGGTTCCCCAGGTGGTTTTCTCCAGCGGTCACTGAAACGTTAACTGACACATCCACAAAACACTCTCACGCCTGCAGGAGTAAATACGGCTTGAAAAACAAAACACTCTGGTGAGATTTATTCATTGATTTATTGGATCGTTTCACAAGACAGCTCACATGCACGCGGGTGCCCCAGTTGCGCAACTTGACGGAGGTGATTCCGTACCTGCCACCATTTTTTTAATGTCAACTGTGGTCATTCCCAAGGAAAGGCATGCAGGAGAGAAAACAGCACGTAAAGTTGGGTAAAGAAAGGAACGAGAAACTATTTCTGCTTGCCTGCTTCTCCAGTGAGCGCACGGACCTTTCAGCGTTTTGCATAAAGGTGGGGAGAGACGGAGCGAGGATGGGCTCGGGCTGCCAGCGGCCGTAGGCTGGCCGGCACGGTGGGCGAGCTGCCCGAGGAGGGAATCCCACTGGGCTGGGCACGGGGCTCCTTCTGCGGGGGAATGAATGGGCCTGACCCTGCAGGCTGCTGAGCCCCGCTGCCCCGGGGGGACGCAGTCTGCGTGGGCCGGGCACCCAGCGACAGCGAGTGCTCGCTCCAATTAGCTGCAGAGGGGCTAATCACCCCCTTGGCGTTTGGCTCATGTTCAAGAGCCCTTAATGAACTGGAATACATATTGGTTTGAGCAGGAGGATCAGTTCTTAATGACAGGGCCACTTCCAGAGCACTGACGCCAGGCTTCTTTTTAAAACCATCTGGGGGAAAACTTAAAATGCCTTTACGTCATGTGGCAAATGACCAAATTTGCCTACTGCCATGACATCTGTGAGCGCCCTGCAAGCAGAGTATGCGCAAGAAATGCTGCTCACTCGCCAAAGAGAAGTTAAAGATTAAAAAAAAAAGGCAAAAGGATGAGCAACGTGGAGTAGGTGCCAGTTAATTGTAATAAATATACTTGCCTAATTGAGAGTAAGGCGTTCCTTGTGTCTCAAAATTGCATCCTATAAAGAGATACTACATTTCACACATCACAGCTAAGAAACAACAACCGCCTGAAAAACACTCATGAGCTTTTAACCTTTAACTAAGCAGCCAGCCAGCCACGGGAGGCCTGATTCATTAAAAGCCAGAGAGCATGGAGAGGGGTCGCAAACAGGACCCGGGAGTTTGAGTGCAGACTGTGGGCCGTTTTGGTGAGTCTCACCTCTGGGAAGCGTGGAGTATCTGCTCTTTCATTGCCAGATCCCATCACAGCCTTCAAGAGCATCAAGTCTGACTGCTACCTGCTCGGGATGCCAAATCATGGGCCTTTCCTCCAGAAAAGGAGCAGGAAATTTTAGCCTTGGCAGAATGTCTTGGCCGCTTGATAAGTATTCTCTAGATTGACCCTCAGTTGAATCACTGAAAAAAAACCCCCACTCCTTGGAGGACAGGGACTGATGAAAGGAGAGCAGCCGCTGGTGTGTCCAGTGAATAGGGGCCGCCGGGCTCGCCCAGGTTGCCTCCCCGGCTGTGTCTGTGGTCTGGGCAGGAGTGGAGCAGGAGAGGGGGTCCCCGGGGGCAGGTGCCTGGCCTCAGACCCCCACTCGCACCCAAAGGGCACCGGGCCATAGCTTCGATTGCAGCTGCACGGGCAGGATGTGTTGGGGGGCCCTTCATCCTCCTGTGACCGGGCTGTGCCTGACCGCTGGCCGCAAACACCTCCTGGGAGCCCGACTGCAGCCCAGGACTGATCCAGGAGCTTGTCCTGATCCAGGAGCTTGTCCTCGCCAGGAGGAGAGGGCAACACGAAGCCCCACGTTGGTGCTGCACGAGAGGGCATTCGTGAACAGGTGCTGGATTTTTAAGGAAAACCCTGTCTTGCTCTGTGACTGGTTTTCACCTCTCCTCTGGCAAGGAAGGAGGCTTTTCACCCTGCTGATGTGCGTGATGGCGGGAAAGCATCTGGCCGCAGTCGCGCTCCGTGGCGAGTGCCAAGCAGCACCTCCCGAGGCTGTTTTAATGAATCGCGCCCCGTGCTCCTACTCAAAGAGTGGTTTTCAAGGTCTCTGTGCATCGCTGTGATACAAATACACCTGAGTGCGAAAGAGCACGGACACACGGGCACATTCCGGACCCCGTTTTGCCCTGCCCCACCACCCCAGACCGCGGCTGCAGAGGTCCGTACTGCACACACAAGTATTGCTCATGGCCATCGCAGTGGATCTCCGTACACTGGACACAGAGTAAGAAACGTCCGTAACAAAACAGAGTTCAAGCCATTAGCGCACAGCAGTACGATGAGAAAAAAAACATAAAAAGCACAAAGAAAAGAAAGTTGCAGGGCCCCCGGTTATTCTGGCAAGGGTCATGCTGCAGCATTCCTCATTCCGGGTTATGGGATGGAAATCAAACAATCGGGGGCCCCCATTCTTCCTGGGCTTACACCAGAGAAAGCCGTGAATTACTCCATTGGAGCCCATGGAGTGGTGTAAATCCAGAGCGGCGGAAGAATCAGGGCCCAGGATCTTTAGCAAAGGAAGATGTGCAACGACTGGTTAGAAAACAGCTGTGAGATGCACTGTGCCTGCGGCTCCTTCGTTGGCTGCCCGACACCGTCACTCATTCTGCCTGTACTGCCTACGTCCCACCACAGCCCCCGAGGACCGGGCGCAAGGGGGCAAGCAAAGCGCTTGTGGGTGCTGCCAGACGAGCAAGGTTTCACAGGAGTGGTTTCCTCTGCTCTGCAGAAAACGAGACTTCGATACGATCACGTCTGGTTTTGCAAAAGCTGAGCCCAGTGCTCAAAGCTGAGCAGACGAAAGCCCACATCTTCAGGGCCTTAAGAAGCCAGACTGCAAGGGGTCTGTGAGCTGGCCTTAGCTAGACCTCGCTTGCATCTAGACTTGCTTCTTTCTTAAGAGCGGTCTAGATTTAATCGAGCAAACTAATTTCACAGCACAAATCTCACAGCAGAGGCTGCATTTTCTGGGTGTATAGGGCAAGCAAACCATCGAGATGTCCCCACAGGTTTCTCCCAGGGAGGGTCTGTTCTTCTGACTGTCCCTAGACACGAGATCAATACAAACTAGAGATGAGGGACCTGCTCTGCCGGCTGGCTGTGCAAAATGGTTCAGCCATGCCGGCCCTGCCAAGAACAGCACCCACGTGAGGAGTTACTGTGCTGCTCTCTCACCCCACGCCCGAAACTGCCCATGCTGGTACGTACAGATGAACAACACCACGAGAACTATGCCACTGAACGTCCCTCCGCGGCAGGAGCAGGCCACGGACAAACAGAAGGAGTTCCCCCTGCCATCCGCATGTCATGGGAAAAACAAACACAACGGAACAAAACAAACAAATACTTTGGAGATGCCCAGAAGCACAGACCAAGAGGAAATGCCAGAGGCACTCAGCTCACCGGCTGAATTCAGGGACTGTAAAGAAGAATGCAAGCTCAGCTGGTGGGCCGAAGATCTTAGCTCAAAGTAGGATCTCCCCGGAAAGCTGGGTTGTAGGTTAAGGGTGGAGGAGAAAGGACTCATTCTACGAAGCTGCGATCTTTCCAAAGGCACTGGAAAAGGGAGGGTCTGTTCTTCTGACTGCGTGTCTAAACGTAAGATCAATGCAAACTAGAGATCAGAAATCGGGTCTGCTGCACAGTGTCACTCCATCGCCCAAGACCAGACCTCGGACCAGAGCACAGATGCTTCGGCACGCACGGACCCTGCTTTCCTGCAGCGAGCGTGCGTACGGTGCATGGAGCAGAAATGTCTGGTGCTGTGCAACCCAGCGAGACCCTTCAGCAAAGCCTTGCCTCTGACAGTATCGGCAATAAAGATATTTTCATCTTCCACAATGTTCCCATGTCATCATGACAAATTCAATACGCTTTTCTTTAAAGTGAGTCCTGCACCTCTTCACAGTAACGCACCTAAAAAAATTCACAAGTTACCATGCACCCTTCCCATCGTTCTTCAATAAATCTCATACCTTTTTGTGCACAATAATTACTGGCATAAAAGCTAGTGGGCTGGTAACGCTGAAAGGCATTTTGCAGGGCTGTACTAAGCTATATCACCCTAAGTACCACCAAGCACCCACCTTACTCAAAGGTTGTTCGGGATGTTGTGTTCTTGGTATCCCTTTGTACCTGTCAAAACACATCTGAGCCTTACAGTAAGAATTTAACTCATGTGATTCACAGCAAAAGGTCAGAGTAGAGGGAATTTTCTCGGGTCATCGGTTTCCGCTCCCCGCTACCACAAACGGTCACCTCCTGCGATTTCTTCCCTAGCTTTGTCAAGGGATATGTTAACATGAAAATGTAGGATCCACCATCCTCCATACATTCAAATCAGATAAACTCCTGGACACTGTATCCCCAGCCTTCCTGTCTCAGCTGTAAATAAGGATTGAGCTGGAAATCACGTTAAAACAGATAAAAGGAAGCGTTTCTTTGCACAGTGGACTGTAACTTCTGCAACTTGCTGCTGCGCGAGGCTGTGGAAGCAAAGAGTGTCAGTGGGTTCAGACACGGGTTAAATAAATTATTGCACAACAGGTCAATAAACGGAGCTCGAGGTTAGGGAGGGACGTGCCCTCTAACATCTACCAAGAGTGAGAGGAACTACTACCAAGAGTAGCCGGGCTCGTGGCTCTCCCTAACTAGCACCTTATGTTCCTATAGCTCCTTGCAGTGTATCTCCCCTTGCGCTGTTCACCCCTTTCCAAAAGCTGCCGGTTAAAAAGCCCTGGTTGCTGCTGAGGGTCACTCCATGGCTGGTAAGGAACTTAAAGTTGGGCCCCAGATGAGGAACTGGGCTTGAAAGAAGAGGAAAGCTTCTGGTGCTTGACTAGGCTGGGGAAGGGCTCTCTTGGGTGGTGCCGAGGCCCTTTGCCACATCCCCAGCTCAGGTGGGTGGCAGAGGCCGGCGGGAGCGGCTGCTCGTGGTGTTGGCAGAGTCGGCCAAGTTTGGGAACCCGGGAGAGGGGACAGCAGGGCACAGGGTGTGACAAGCCAGGTGTCCTTCCCTGACCCTCTGCTCCTAGGCTTGCGTCTCACCAAAGATACGAGAAGCCAAAACCAGGCTTGCCTTGAAACTCTACAGCCATGCCTAAAACTGGAGACTCAGGGAGGCTGAGAGGAGGGGGAGCGGAGACACGGCTCTTCCCCTGCACTGGCTCTCAGTGCACGGCCGCAGGCAGCACAGGTGGCACGTGCCCAGGAGAGCGTGGCTGAGGGCACGAAGGCATGAAGCAGCTCAGAGGAAGGGCTGAGGGGTGGGCAGTCAGAGACCTGGGAAAGGGTGAGAACAGAGCAGAAGGTTTTGGCAGGAGGTTTTGGCCAGTGCTGTCCTCTGCACCAGCCAGGAGAGCAGATCTGGGCCTGGGAGCAGGCAGGGACAGTCCCCTCCAGCACTGCCAAGCTTCTCTTCTCCATCTCCACCCGGAGCGAGTTGGTCCTTCATCCCGTCATCCAGCTTGCCGGGCAGCCCATGGAAAGAAACAACGCTGGAGGGACTCAGAAGCCATCTCAGAAATCCTTGTAGAGAAAAGCAGCCCAACAGCCAGCCAACCTGCAGACTCTAAACCCACTGCAACTGGGAGGTCTCCTCCTCTGTTCCTTGCCACGGTGCCTTAGGTGCCTGTTCCTGGGAGCGGCCGTTTGCATCCCACCACGACCAGCGGACCAGAGCCAGGGGCTTCTGCAAGGCCTCTTCAGAGGCTGCTCTTGCCGCAGCCAGGAATGCATCAAGGAACCTGTGGGTAGGGTGAAAATGGGAAACTGCTGGGAGGAGAACAGACTGGGTCCCTAAGTCAGCAGGAGACTGGCCAGAGGCTGGAAGATCTGCTGGATGAGGAAAGACCAAGAGAGCTGGGGCTGCCCAGCCCAGCGAAGAGGAGGCTGGGGGGAGACCCGAGGTCTCCCGGGGGTGAGGGCAGCCAAGCGGTGCTGCCGCTGGCCAGGCTTTGTAAGACGTCTGTGCCCAAGGACAAGGTCACCTTGCCAACTTTCTTCCAGAATGATTTCCAAGCCTACAGCTGAACTTCACGCAGGTGCTGAAGAAACAGAGAGGTTAAGCCAGGCCCCACATCGCAGTGCCTTGGAGCCTGGGAGCACCCTGGCTAAGACGTGACAGGGCACGAGATACTCCTAGGGCTGCTGTGAAACAGCCCAACATCAGGTAAGGAGAGGACACAGTTTGAGGTAAGGACCATGGCAGCCCTTGCTGCCATTTGGCTGTGCTGATGATGAGGATCTTCATCCCTGGCAAGCCCCAGAGGGCCCAGCACATGGGAAGGGCTCTGGGGCACAGACCTTCTCCCAGCCAGGAGCCACCTTGTGCTGCTGGTGGCACCAAGCAGCAGCTTTAAAAGAGTGAACTGGAATTTCCTCAGCTGGAAAAGGTAGTTCCTTTGGGATGAGGAGGAGAAGACGTGCCACACCACCTTGCTGTAGGCTTGCGTGTGTGCTGGCTTCCCGTGGGACATTCCTGTCAGTGCTGGCTGGCTCGCCTCGGCTGTTCAGGACAGGACCACAGAGGCATGCCTCCAGAGGCCCAGACACAATTTTACCCTCTTCTCATCCTTGTTCTCTTCAGAAGCTGAGACCCTGCAAGACGTTTCACTCCTCACTAGCCTCTACAGCCCATTTCACTGCTCGCTGAGGGCAGGAGGAAGACTTCAGTTAACTTCCACAGGCTGATCTTGTGTGCTAGGACGAGAAGCCAGCTTTTAAATAACACCCTCTAAGCAGAATTTCTCATAACCACCTACAGCAGGACAGCCGTGTTCAGAGAGATGTTCTCTTCATATTGAGCCCGTCTCTTCTTTTGTCCCCTCTTCCTGCACGAGCACTTTGCAGCAAGCTGCAGAGCATGGCTGAAGGGGAAAGCTAAGCCTACTTCAGACAAAATAGCACTTAAAGGCCTGATGCTGCTGTAAAGGCCAGAAATAAAAGCCTAACCGAGAGCTGTGATGTGCGAGGCGGCTCTATTCAACAAGTCACTCGGATATCCAGAAGCTGCACACAGATGTAATTTATTTCACTTTTGAGTCCAAAAAGCTCAGATGGCCTCTAAGAGCAGAAAACGCTCCAGGCCCATTTGACTTCTCCCGCTTTCTTTTGTGCTGGAATACCAAATGCAAAAAAGCCCATCCAGTGAAAAGGCTGAATGCAGCAAACTTTCATCCGATGCTCAGAAGAGCGAATCGTCTGTTTGCTGGCCCAGACCAAGGCACCAGCTCCAGGCGCAGCCTGGCCTGCCGGGACCATGACCAGCTATTTTCTCCCAGGTTCCTTTGTGTTTTGGAGCTGCGCAATAGGCGAGCTCGGCTCGACAGTGAACACACCTTTGAGCGGAAAGCGAAGCTGGAAAGATCATAGTGGGGACCCTGCAAACTCCTGGCTGGGACGACTTAAAGCCCAGCTGGTTTTGGTGAGGAAACTGTCTCAAATGGGTCTTATGGGACACAAATGTGATGAGAAGCCGAAGCTCTGCTGTCTCCTGCAAAGGCTGGTGAAGCTGGTAGTGAAGTGAGTGAGAACTGTTGACCTTCAGGCTTTGGGAGCAGTCCTGGCCACCCCAGCGTGGGGCTGGATCGGGTTGTCCTGTCCCTGGATCTCCAGAGGAACGCCGCAGCTTCCTTGACGCTGGTGTCCAGCTTTGCGAACGCGCACACAGCTCTCAGACGGATGTGCCAAGGCCTTCGTGGCCTGTGATTTGAGTTTTCGGCCTCTCGTATGAGAAGGGTTTGTCACCGGTTTGCTCTCCACTCCTACCTCTGCCACATGCGAGTCCCATTCCTCGCCGACCTGTCCTGCCCACGCATTCAAACCTGGCACATGCTCTTTCTGAGCTGGAACAGTTATCTCCTGCAGATGAGTGCAGGCAAGCAAGTGAAAACCCTCTGTGTAGCCTTGCTCTGCTTCTATCTGTAAATCAGTTTTCAGCAGAAACCCCTTTCTTCTCCTTGCTCAAAGCCACCAGAGGTGCTTTGTGGCAAGAAGGATCTCACCCTCCTTCTGCCCCACCAGCAGCCCCGCGAGCTGCGTGTGTTCCCTTCTGAGCCCATGCTGTGTCTGCCGGCAGCACCCGGGGCTGCAGGAACACGCTGCTGCTCTCGAGCCAGCTGCTAGCCAGGTCTGGCAACGCTGCTGCGAAACAATTCTTCACATGGCTTGGAAAAGACAGATTTTCATCTGGGAGTAAGGAAAAGGGATTCCACCGACCGTGGAAAACTCCCAAGGAGGGGTTTCTCGCCGGGCAGCAAGGCTACGGGGCGGCAGACGTGCTGATGGGTGCTGAGTCCTTCCTTTATGGCCGCATCGCCCGCTGCTTCTGACTCCCACCTCGTTTCTCGGAGCTAGCCTTACGACTCTCCACCTGCATGTCAGAAGCAAGCCAATTTTCCGCGATGGATTAAGTGCCTGGTATGACAAATATACTTAAAGTCAGGCAGGGAGACTCCTCTGCAACCTGCAAGGGAGCGTTTAATATTCTAACTGAGTGCCTGCCGGTGTGGGGGCGATGCAGACGATGCTGGCATGGCTGGTGTACACCCCGTGGGTTGGCAAGGACACCCGTGTGGCTCCACGGTCCCTCTGCTCTCTGTCGTGCGCTGCCAGGGGCTGGAGGAGACATCGTGCGGTTATGGCGTTGTGCAGCCATACATAGCCCGTAGTGTCTCAGGAGCAACGCCGCCAGTGTTGTTTTGTTTTAAATGGAATTAATGAAAACATCTAAGCTTCCCTGTGTGTAATACAAACCCTGCTGCAACCACATTTTAAATACCTCTCTGCAGGGTGCCTCTCACTGGACCTCCCCAAAGAACATCTTCTGCAAAGGAAAGGGGTGAGAGAGAAATTCTGGCACTGTTCAAGGCTCCTGACATAACCTTTCCCCTTCCCGTCAGTGCTGGCTTTCCTGCAATGATTGCTGAGGTACTGGAGGACCAGCGGAGCGGTTCCCTGTATCGCAATGCTAAGCTTGGGTGGGCTGGCCGGGCCCCAGGCGTGCGTGTGAGCAGTGTCCGAGCGCGTTGGGCTGGAGCTGTTGCAATGCCTTACCCTCAGATGTCTGGAGGACCAGGGTCTTGCTGTACGGGCTGACTCCTGTTTTGTTGAAGGCTTTGACACGTGCGCTGTACGTGCTGTTGAAGTGAAGCCCGTCCACTGTGCACATGGTCTCCTTGCCCACGTACACCTCCTGCAAAGCAAGCACAATCAGTGCCCAGACCATGGAGTGCCAGGGTGGGAGAACAGCTCCCGGCGGTCCTGACGCACAGGGTTCAGCCATGCTCTGCTATCTGGGGCAGACCTATAAGCACTGGATATCACTAAAGCAGAGCAAAACGGCCCTATGATTTGTTCCTTGACAATACTGTGCCATAAACCCAGTTTCTGTAGGGGAAGGATATGCGACTCATATACGACCAAGTCATAAGGCACCGATCCCAGCCAAGCACCCACTGAATCCTGGAGGAGCTCTGCCAGAGAGAGGAATTTATACAGACTGAGCCCAGGACACAGAAACATCCTTGCAGAAAACTCTTGGGTGGCAGGATCAAAGCATTCCTTGAAAGAAAACAAGGTGATCACACCAAACGCGCTGACTCACCGGCTTCTGCTGCCGTAGCCCCGCTCAGAGGAACGGAGCTGTGCGAGCAGGGACAGCGGCGAACAGGCCTACGGGCTACTGAAACACACGGCTCACAAAACGTTGACTCGTATTTAGCAGATCCCAAGACAAAGCCCTGTTTGCTGCCCTTCATGGAGCAGATGGAGGCTCTGCGCAGGCAGCTTGCCCACGTGGGAAAGCTTCGCTGCCCTGCTCCCACTCTAGAGCCTGCTGCGCTTTGCTGCCCGAGGTCATGGGGTGCTGCTACTTCCAGAGCCAATGCTTGAATCTGGCCCCTTTCCTCACAGGTGGGTGCATGACCCCAGAGTTTATAGTGGTGCCTGCATGCTCCCCTCCACTGCAGAGCAGAGATGATGGCTTCCACCCCTCCTGAGACCCTGACCAGGGCTGGGAGCAGCCCAAGCCACAGGGGACCTGGGAACAGCGACGAGTCAGTGCTCGGGGTGAAGGGGTGCAACGTAGGTGTGCTAATGACCCGAGTGAGATCGGTGATGGGACGCTAAGGTGGCCCTGATCTACCTGGGCTCCAGCACCCACACAGCTCTCCAGCAGCCGGCACCCCATGAGAGAGCACAGCTCCCACTTCACCACCTCAGGCTCACTGCAAGGAGTCCCGTTGTGGTTTGACGCCCAAAGGCAGAGTCCTCTTGCCTCAGGACACCGTCCCAATCTCTCCTGCCTGTTTGTGTGGGAGGTAGCGAACAGGCTGGGCCACGCACTGACCTGCTCTCGGCAGGGACTGGCACCTGTATGACAGTCGGCAGCTCGCTGGGCAAATCGCTGCCTGACACAGTTGGTCAGCTCGCTGCTTTCGGGCAGGGCAATGACTCAGTGATTTGAGAAGCCAGCGACATTCCCCTTTGTGGCACCAGCCGTGTCCCATCGGCTGCAGCAGCTCCCTATAACCCCAGCGGCAGGACCACCACGCACATCCAAGCCCCTTCCCACTGCTGGTGGGAGGAGAAGATTGGCGTGCTGGGGAACGGCCTTCCCCTTGCCAGGGTGGCTGTGCTGAGCCTTGGTCTTCCCACACCCAGCCTCCTGCTCCCTTCTCTCTCCAGATCCCGCATCACCTCTCTTCTGCCTCGACTCTGCTCTGGCTCCTGCCTGCCCAAGTTTCTCATGGATGAATTCAGAAAACGTGATGGGCTGGTCCCTGCGCTTGCTCTCGGTGGATGTGAACACGCCAGGATAATTATCAGCGTGTCGGATCAGAGAAAAATCATATTTTAATTGTGTAATTACAGCAATTTAAAAGCCCTCAGGCCTTTAACACCTCTGCTTGCTGGCAGCTGGCAAACCGTGAGTCTTTCATGGCAATTAGCATGCCTTGCATGAAATATTTAGCAACCTAAGAAGACGGAGCTTCAAATGCGTTCTTTGTGTTTGCAAGTCATATTGGTCACTGGAAAAGTATTTCCACCCCCTCAAATAACACTGCCCCCCAAAAGAGCCCGCAGCTTGTCTGCACTGTCAGCTTCCCTGGGCGTCCCAGAAGCGAGTCTCACGTTTCCAGGGAAGGAGGGGACTTGCAAAAAGTCTGGGGAACTCTTTGGTCACTTCATGGCAGGGCAATAGTGGAATCAGGAGCAACACCTTGCTGCCGAGACTGGCTTTGTGCTCCGAGCACCTACCCTGAACTGGCCGCCGTTGCCGTCATCGAGCTCCAGGATGTAGCCTTCCACCTGCACCGTCGACAAGGGCGGCTGCTTCCAGGACAAGGTGGCACTGTTGTTGTGGGTGCAACACTCTTCCAGCTGCAGGATCGGGGGGGCCGGCACTGGGGAGGAAACTAAACACAAATTAGTGTAACCCTGGCTGCTAGCACCAGAGGAGGAGTGGGGGGATAGCCGCGGCATGCGCGTTTCAGCTGGAGCACCGAGGGTGCATTTACTGCCTTGGAAGCCAGCACGGCACAAGGGATGTAACTGCGATCTCGTGGGGAGGAAGCAGAAAGGACAGTTCTCCAAACAAGCTCCACCAATTCCTCCACCCCGCAGCCTGGTGAAGCTGAGATTTCCCCAGAGCTTCTCTGCTTTCTTCCTGTTTTCTGATGAATTTTGGTGAAATACGGCAGCACAACAATACACCTGGTATAGAACTGCCTGGATTCTTCACAGCAGCCGGTCCCAAACCTGGGACACCCTCCCAGACACACTCTGCAGAGCTGGCTGCAGCCGTGGGCCTGGCCTTATCTACAACCCGGCAGCAAGGGCTGCTCCCTTTTTCCACCACACAAATTCACTGCAACAAAACAAATGATGCCGGAGCAGCGGAGACAAACCTTGGGCCCTGCGGAATAGGGAGCACCTGATCTTTTCGCCATGGTAGAGCCTACCCTGAAAGGGGAGGCGACCGCACGAACTGCAAGACTTGGTGAAGAGATGAGTGTCTCTCAACGATGCTGTTTTAGTGCTAGGGAATGATAGCCCTTGACCTGCCAAAAAAGGCTCAGGGTCCTTCCACGCTGTCCCAGGCAGAGCATCCACTCCGGGGCTTTCCGTGGGTCCCCAGGGCTGCCCCCTCTGCCAGCTCAGCCAGCAAACAGCTCTCACTGCTGAACACCTCCTGGGGAGGCACAAGAGGCACAAGCACATTGCAGAGCGGTCTCCAAACAGGCACCAGACATCCCTGTCCTCAGCCTCTGCACAACACTGGAACTGAAGCTGGGAGGCTGATGGCCTCCCATCAGCCACACAGGGGACAGAGAGGCTGTCAGGGCCTTTTCTGCTCCAACTGCTGTATTTGGGCACCTGCAGATGGGTAATGCAGCCCGCTTCTGCTCTGCAAAGCACGGAGGGGTGACAGCACGACAGGGAAAGGGGATGTCCACGGACACATCCCATCCCCTGGCCAGGGAGAGCCCTCCCAAACCTCCTCTCAACAGAGCTGCTCATCCTCCATCCTCATCCTCACTGCCCGAAGTCTGACAAGAGCCAGTGAAAAAAAGACATGGAGAATCCAGACAAGATGTGGAGGAGCCACGGATGCCCGGGAGAGAAAAGATGGACTTGCTGGCAAAGGTTCACCATTCACCACCTCCCGCTGTGACTCCTCCACCTCCTGGGCCGGATCCTCAGCAGGAAGCACCAGGCTGAGGGCCTGGAGAAAGCGAGTGGAGAAAGCCCTCATGTTACAGCTAATACAGCAGAAGGGACGCTGCTCATGCCCAGCACGTGCTGGCAATGGATGCGGGATGCCCTGTACCTATTGCTCACCTCTGCTCTTTACCGAGACCTCTGGTGTTGCCCTGCCTCCCCCGGTGCTGCGACACGTGTTTGGGATCCAAACCCAACCTTCTGCAAAGTCTACAAAATGTCAACTTATTCCCACAGTGAGGGTGAGACGAGAGGACAGCCCGTGTCAGCTCTGCCCTGCCTCCACAGAGGGCGGGCCGCTAAACTAGCAGCAGATTTGCTCTTATTAATTAAAAATAACCCTCCGGGCTAAATTGAAAGAAGGGAGGGCAGGAACACGCTAACATCTCCACGATTTGTGTGTAAGCAAAATAGTAATCCAGCCCTTGCTGGGTTTGGCTCCTCTTGCTATCAAAAAATGTTACTGACACTTCAAATTAACGGCCTGGCTAACGATGAGCAACGAGCGCTCCCAGCAGCCATGCCCAACGCACCCCTCTCACTGCAGCAAATACCAGCGGGACCATTATTTGAAGACACCCGTTATCATTACAGAGGAAGCGCGTGGTCAACGGCCTTCCTGTGTCTGACCGCTGAGAAAAGCCTCTGCGTGCAAATGGCTCCCGAGTCAGGAAACTGAGCCGTGATGGCAATGAAGAGCCATGTCAGACCCACAGCTGGTGGTCTTTCCTCCAGGCAGCTCGTTTGCACCAGCTGAAGGTACAGGCCCACGTTCAAAGTCCTCCTGAGTTCCCTGTGTCACAGCCCATTTGCATCTTCTGCCAGCTTCCCAGGGCTTGCCAAGTGGCAAATTGCTCACAGGTTGCAGCACCTCGCTGCTTCCCGCAAAGCGATGCAAATGCAGTGGCTCTCCGTGGTACGGCAGAGCGAGTGCAGAGAGAACGGAGAATGAGGAGGAAATTAAAATTGAAATGAAGGTCTAAAACAACAGGGAGGAGAAGGGAGGGAGGAAAGACCCCGAGCTAAGTGGCGCGGCTCTTTGTGGCTTTGTGTTTGGAGGGACAAGGTGGCTGCCCGCAGCAGAAAGCTCGCTAGCTGGCCCATGCCAGATGCTGCTCAGCACTGAGCGAGCGAGCGTGTGTGAGCAGAGGTTTGGGAAGTGCCTTGAGCTGCTCCCAAGACCCTGGTCCCAACCTCCACCAGCTGAGCAGGGACCAGCCTGGCTCTCCTGGCACTGCAGAGCACTTTCTAAAGCACTGCCAGGCAAAACCAAGCTCCCGGCACCTTGATCTGGCACGCAGCTGCCCAGGGATCAGAGACAGGGAGGCAGATGGCTGGCCAACGGGTGCAAAATACACAGGAATGGGCGTAACTCTGGGTCCGGGGTGCCCAACCTTGCTGGGAGAAGACGAGAAACTGTCCTCTGCTGCCCCTTCCCTGTGATGAGTTGCATGGAAGCACTCAGCATGAGCAGAAGCAGGCTTTTGAAAGGCACCAGAAACATTCTTACCTTTCATCTGCACAAAGTCGAGCTGGTGGATGGACTGCAGCAGAGGGGCGTTGTCAAGGTTCAGGTCGAAGTCCGTGGTCATCCGGGGTGTGAGCGTCCCCTTTCCCCACTGGTCCTCGGTTAAGTGCACTCTCCTGATGAGAGCGTCGGAGATCTGGTGGCAAGGAGCAGCCTCAGCTACTGAGGGCCACCTGGGCTGCGTGCTGTGCCTTGTCCCTACCCTGCCCTCCACCTTCTCTGCGCCTCCCAGGCTGCCACGTCTGTCCCCGACTGCCAAAGGATGTCCATCACATCCTTTGTGGTTTCTAGCATCACCCTTTGCTGCGGGCTCAGATTGGCAGAGGCACCCCAGGAGCTTTGGGGACTATTTTAAAGGCAGGGTCTAGTACCAAAGGGACCAGCCCAGGAATGAATGGTGGGATGCAGTTCTCAAGTGCTGTATCTCCGTCTCTCGCTGGAGAACCACGGCACAGCACGTTATGATCACTGCTCCAGAGATACACCACCGTCTGCTGCAACCCTCTGTTCCTCCGGTCAGAGTAAGAAATGTCCCCGGCCTGGTTCTGCTTCTGTCCTGCCATGACTTGGAGGTGATGAGAGGTTGGCCCTTGATTTTATGGCTGGAAAAGGTGGGGACATCATCCCTGGTGTAACTCCCCCAACTCTGCTGCGTTACCCCGGGGCCCTCATCTGTGTGATGCCTTTCCCGCTCCCCTCGTAGCCCAGACATGAGCGGCTCCACACCAACCTGCAGGAAGCCGCTGGGGTCGTTCTCCTTGATGACCTCCAGGCAGTACTCCATCAGGCCCGTGGTCTGGCGCAGCTTGACCGTGCAGTGAGAAATCTGGTCTCGCACCACCTGCAATGGGACAAGGAGAGCAGCGTTGCTCGGAGCTGCGGGGTTTTGGGAGAAGGGGAGCAAACGGGCTTCGGTGCTGCGTGGGCACAGGGACAGGGTCAGGGCAATGCGAAGGGAGACAAAGACTCAATGGAAGAGAAAAAGGCAGAACTGGCCAAGACTCATACACCGAATTCCAGGTCTTTGAAAACCTGGTGAACAACAACAAGCCTTGTTTAGCTCAAAATTATTAACCCACGTAATTATTCAAAGCAGTAGGGCAGTTCCTTGCTCTGTCTTTAATTAAGACAGCTTCCAAATGACAGCTTATGAACTCCATGCAAAGCAAATGCCTACCTCCATAGATACACAGCTGCTGCTGCAGCCTCCGTGGGGCTGCCCTATCCATCCTCGGCGTGGAGCCGGGCTGCGGGGCTGGCTCTGGGGCAGCTGCACCCAGCCACCCCGGGGCGGGGAGCGAGCCTGGTGTTTTGCTATTTCCGAAATGAATGAGCACACCACCTCCCCCAGCTTCAGCTCTGACTAATGATCTGTTTGAGATGCTCATCTGCCCATCAGCTGAGATGGACCATGCTGCAGAATCGCCTCATTTTCTCCACCGGCTACAGCGGGAGCCTGGGGATGAGCTCAGAGGGAGAGGTGTGCCAGTGAGAGGAGATAAATCCTGCACGCCTTGTGGCAGGGCTCCCTACAGCCTGCCAAGCTCTGCCTGGGACTGTCCAGGCTGCACGCTAAAGCACGTCTTCTTGCACCTACGGATGGTTCCCCCAGGGGAACGTGTTTCAGCATCCCAGCAGTGGAGTACAACCAAGCGTGTGGCTTGGCCGGTGCCCGCGGGCTCTGCCGACCTTCCCTGAAACGCAGCGGGGAGGACGGGGTTCAGGCTCCGATACCGCGAGGGTGTATTTGAAGGTTGGCTGGTCCCTCAGAGCAACTGCTGAATTCAGCAACTGCTGAATCCCCGCAGAAGGAGACAGTGCAGGTCTGCACCCGGCCTCAGTGGGATTTCTTCAGCAGGACAGACAGACGGACCTGGCGGTGGATGGGAGATTGGCAGAGCAGCTCAGGAAGAGAGACTGTATGCTTTAGAGGAACATGCCCAGGGCAGATTTTTTTTTTTTCTGGAAGAGCTTTAAAGCTGTGTAAAGTTCTTCACTAGGACTGAACAAAGCTATGCAGCTCTAGAGACCACAGCTATTCAGGATGTTACAGACAGTAGAGATGAGCTTCGCATCAGCATCTGCAGCTGCAGCGTGATGGAAAAGACTGCAATAAGCAGCGATTAACATTTCTGAAAGCACAGTTGTGTCCTCAGCACTGCAGTCAGTGAATCCCAGCGCCTGCGTGCCCACAGCTCCATAGGCACAGCAGCGTTCGAATGAGCACCCCGGGCTGAGGAGCACCTCCTCCCGTGAGCATCCCCACGGTCCGAGGGACAGGGAGGTGAAACGAAGGACATGTCAGCCTCCTGCGGTGAACAAACCTGGGTTTCAAGGGGGGCAATGACTCCTGCAGGGCAATCAATCACATCATGTGTTGCTTAATTATAATTTAATCACCTCTATTTAATCACCTAACAGGAAGAAAAGACTCACCAGTCCCACAACTTGGGACAACATATCTGCTTCTGTGAAATGCTATGAAGCGCTCTCCTAGCCAGCTCCTTTTTTTTTTAGGGAGTTGCTGTTTGCAGAGCCACCCCTGAGATTGCTTTTAGCAATCCCAGCCTGGTGTTTCCAGCCTGGGGCAGAGGGAGGCCAGAGCAAGCCCGGGCGCTGGGGAGGGGGCTGCAGCCAGCGCACCCCGTGTGCAGGGCGGACAAGGCAGCAGGGGGAGCTCCTATATTGCTCCTCTAGACCAAGATGTGGGTATGGAAGCTTGCAGAGATGCTGGATGGCTCTGAGACAGGGCTAGCGAGGAGCAGCGTGATCGGCACACACCGGTTTTGGCCTCGAACACCGTCGTTAGAGGGAAAACTTCATTCAGTGCCAGTTTCTAACACTTGAGTGCACTAGCATGGGTCTGCTGGGATGGAACAGAGGCAGCAGCTAGTCCTGGAGATCTGGACTCCTACGCTGACCTCTTCTGAAAGCGTGGGCAAGCCCGTGCCCTTCCTTTCTCCATGGGGATGGTCAGTCCTTCAGGGTGGGATCCAGAAGGTGCAGCGGGGGTGAGAAGCCTTGCAGCAACCTGCAGCCCCTGCCATCCAACGCAAAGCAGCCCCTTGCATTACATTGATCTCTTCTGCCCAGAGAGAAGGTGTTGGGGGGTTGTTCTGCTCTTGCAAGGGTTGTCGGCCGTACGGATGTAGGGTGTCTCAGCTGCAGACCGTGGTGTTACCACTGAGTGTGAGATGAGCCCAGCCTGCAGGCTCTAACCTTGCTGTTTGAGCATATCCTGACTGCAACTATCAAGCCAGAGCAAGGTTTTGCATTCCCTGCCTGCTGGGCTGCAGATGGGCAAGTGGGGATCACACCCCGAACGCCTGGAAAAGCAGCCTCCTCCTTTCATGCGAGACCCCTCTCCGGGGAAAGGCACATGCCGCCAGGAAGACAGCAAAGATGGGATCGGTCAAACAATCTTATCTTCTTTGCAGCTTAAACCTCCGTCTGGTTTGCCCAGGATAATGAATTTGTGAGTCTCTCCCTGCCCAAGTAGATGCTTTTGAAGTATTACCAGCAGAATTGCCATCTGCTACCGCCAGCCGGACACGAGCCTCCAAGAAACAGCATTTGCTCGGTGAAGCCAGGCACGGTGTCCCAGGACAGCCCTGGACACACGGCTGGCTGCCCGGCACCCGCTTGGCCAAGAGAGGGGGTTACCGGTGAGGCAAGGGGACCTGCCACCGCTGCTCCGGTGTCAGCGTGAGACCTGCGGGGCTTCCTGGCACTGTCTGGGAGGATGGAGCTGGGGCACGGAGATGTCAGCCCCGGCTTTGCCCCTCTACCCTGCCTGCTCCCCAGCAGCAGGGTGAGGTGAGGCCAGCGCCAGGCAGCTCCAGGCTGAGTAATTACCGAGCTTCCTGGCAGATTATCCCTGCTAATAAAGGTCTGTTCTGGAGTGGAAGTGCTTGCTGCAGGCTGCCACTGAGGCTACGTAAATCTTTATGTATGTGGGTGCAAACTGAGGTACAAGAAATTCCATTTAAACATAAGTAAAAGCTTTTTTTTTTCCCCCATAAAGGTTGTCAAAGACCAGAACAGAAAGGCTGTGGAGTTTCCAGCCTTGGAGACATTCAAACCTCGCCTGGAGGCAGCCTGCTCTAGGTGCTCAGAAACTGCACCCAAAGCAGCGGTTGTGGCTCCGTCCCAGCCCACACCTTCGGCCCCAGCGATCCTGCCCTTCCGTAACTCTGTGGTCATCCCCTTTGGGGCTCCAGCACCTATTCATCTGGAGAACTCAAGAAACATGAGAACATGAAGCAGCAGTTTAATTGCAGCATCTACACAGCAGGCAAGCCGACAGCAGAAATCCATGTTTCCCTTCACCACCAACAAACTGTTTTCAAGGCAAGATGAGGGATCTTTGGTTGGGACCTAGTGGGGCTTCATGGCTTTACAGCTTCTGTGCTCCGCACAAGAGAAATGGGACGCAGACAGGAACAGTGAGACTCCATGAGTCGCTGAGACTTCGTGAATCACTTTGATTAGGGAAATGCAAGGTTTTAAAAGCAAGACATAAACATCCCCCACACCTTTGAAGGCACGGTCTAAACCCAATGGGGCCAGTGAAGCCCACAAGTTTACCTTAAGCATCCTGTGGTTCTCCTCATGCATCAGGGATTTCCACTCCCTGGGTACCGCAGCTCCCTGTTACTCCAGTAATGAAGAGTATTTCGATGAAGAGAGCTGAAAGCAAAACTTGGAAGTCCCTCAAGCCTTTGACTCATGCAAGCAAACGAGGCTGTGTTGGGTGGAGGGACAGCCTCAGGAGGCCTCAAAAGGCTTGGAGTATTCACCACATCGCCGGGAAAACCAGGCTGCCCTGAATTCTGCATGGAGGTAGAGTTTACAGACCTCTCCTGAAACTATGCGGGTAACACACCTCACTGAACGGTGGCATCTTCTGGGAAAGGGCTAATGGCTCAGCTGGTGAGGGGACTGGGGTAGCTCCATACATTTTGTTTGTGGTTGTTTTTATCCAATGCCTTTTTTTCCCTTTAGGTGCCAAAGGAGGCAACAGCCAGAACCTGGCTGCTAATTACAGCCTATAAAAAGGACTTTTGCTGTGCACTCACAGCAGTTCACTACTACCTTAAAATAGGAAATTTATTTCAAGAGCTTTTCTTCCCTGTAAGATGACATTAACTATAATTTACATTTTAATACAGCTCCTAGAAGGCAATAACATCTGCACTCATCTCTACTTAAATGTCTTCCTCACCTTCCTCCTCTTTTTAGTACTTGGCTAGATAACTGGTTTTCAAGGCACTCAACCCCGCTTGAACCTTGGCTCCTCAGCGCCCGGGACGAGTCCTGCTGGGGATGTCACGTAGAGGACATGGAGCCTCCTCACCCCAGGCACACGGTGGCCACGGTACGGTGGCCACGGTACGGTCACCTGCACAGCCGTGGGGACGGAGGGTGGTGTTACGGGGAGCAGTGCTGCTGTGCTTTGCCGCAGCGCTGCGAACCCAGACGGAAAAATCCCAGATGGAAAAATCCCCGGGACAGATCCCGATGGTTTGATCGTGCTGAATCCCACAATCGCACGTCCTCTGAGCAGAGCATTTCCAGGTGGATGTTTCCATGGTGACTTGCCTCTTGCTACTGGGAGAGGAGGCTCAGGCTGGAGCTGGGAAAAGCAGAGCTGCTGCGTTAACAACCCTATGTGATGCTGGCGGTGGCACGTCCTGGAGGCTTGCACAAGCCCGGTTTGATCAAAGGCACCAGCAAGCATGGGAAGGTGCGATATGGAGACCTGGTCTCCAGTGCAGAGCCACTGGAGAACATGGCACATGGACAGATGCTACGGAGGACAGACTTGATCCACCTCTTCAAAAAAACAAGGGGAAAGCTTGAGGGACATCAGAAAACCAGAGGCATGCCCTGCAGCCTGATGACAGCTCTGCAGAGCTCCTCAGTGCCCAGCTCTTGGTGCCACTGCCCGTCCCAAGGTGCTCAGACACCATGGCAGGGGGAAAATAGTGCAGAGTATGGAGGGATTTGTAAGGGAAAGCAGCGGTCTGCTACCTGCATCTTTGGGAAATAATGCTCCTCGTGATGAGCTTATCTGACCTGTGTGTCCTGTCTGGTGTTTCCGTAAAGAAATGGTACGGTACAGGAAACCAAACCTGTGCTTCTGTCTTGTTTCTCATCCTTTCGCACCAGTCCTGATCACCAGTGACCTAATCCAATGGGGGACACCAAGTTCCCTTGGGCTTCCTGGAAAATCCTGACTGTAGGAAGGGTCCTATAGTCTGAAGAAGGGTCACGGACCAGCAGTTCATTTCTGGAGATCCAGGGCTATGGACAGGAGCCCTTGGTGAGCGTTTTCTATATAATTAGCTCCTCTGGGAAATGCGACAACCGCTCTTTGCCTGCAAGGGCTCTGCAGCCAAAGCACCGTGGTGAAATCACAGAGCAAAAGCACCCCATGACCTGAAGGCCAGAAGAAGGCCAGAATTGTCCACCACACTGCCGAGAGCTTAAAGGAGGTGCACACAGAGCTCAGTCCATGTGTACTGTGAACTAAGGAGAGATTTCTTCCTGGGACAACACTGCAGGGAAGCCCCCATGTCCCCTGCTCAAACTGGCCTGTGCTGTAGGGCATCTTCCCTTGGGGAAGACCATACTGGTCCTTTGAAAACCAGGGCCAGCAATGAGAAGCAGGTCAGACAAGAAGGTCTGTCCCAGAGGTGGAGCAGGCACTTGGCCCCACTGCTCCTCCAGCTGTTATTTTTTTAAAGCCTGGGTTCTTAATCTGAAACCAAGTGTAGGGGGAGGTTGGGGAAAGGCAGGGAAACATCCCTTCCAAGTTAATTTCCTCCCAAACCTCTCCCCCTCCGGAGCAATTAGTGTTGGCCCACAGGCAAACCTGGATTTGTGCCTGCCTCCATGAAATATGTGTCAAGCCAAAGCAGGTCAGTCCTGAAGCCGAGCCAAGCTCAACTCCAGGCGCCACACGGGAATGGGAACTTGGACTCCCTGGTGAAAGGCACCAGTGGCACCGTGCCAGCTGGCAGGCTCTGTCCCTTCGTGCCTCTCCTCCTCGCTCACACCGTGCCGTGATGGCCAAGCTCCCAGCAGGCAGGAGGGGCAGCTCACGGAGAGATCGGCTGCAGCCAGGGTGCTGCGGCTCCATGCCGGCTGCTGGAGCAACTAGTTTGGATCTGAAAGGGCTGCTGGGTGGCACAGCTAAGTCTCACCGGTCAATCTATCTGCTCATCTCCTCCTCAGCTGACGTGCTCTGGGGACATGGCAGTGGCAAGCGGACACACAGGCCAGGCTAGGATGCTCTGGACTGGTCTCCTACGGGAAGCGGTGAAGCTATCACCGCAAGCCAGCAGCCAGTGTTGTCCTGTCCTAACGTGAACATCAACCAGGACAAGCCCCAAGGCCCTGCCAGCAGGACCCACCATGGGTCTAAATTCAGTGCAAAGAGCGTGCCAGGGCACGTGTAGGAAGAGATGGTGCCGAGCACACAGCGTGCTGCTGCGGACGGGGCAGGCGGAGGTGGGGAGGCGGCCCCTCTGCTGCACAGCCTCACACCCTGCACACCGTCCTTCCTGACACCCTGGAAGGATTCCTGCTCCCTTTGCAACCCCTCCAGAGCTCCAGAGACTCGGGGAGAAAGCTGGGGGCTTTGTTATCTGCCCCAGCCAGCCCCAGCCTTGGGCAGCAGGGGGGATGTCCCGTCGGGAGGCAGCTGCTCCAGGCACAATCCTGCTCCCCTTTCATGGCTCCTCACATTCCCCTGACCCTTTGAGCGAGGCCAGCCCAGCCCACGCCCAGCTGGAGCTGCAGGTGCTGCCTTTCATAGAATCATAGAATCATTTAGGCTGGAAAAGACCTTTAAGATCATCGAGTCCAACCATTAACCCAGCATTGCCAAGCCTACCACTAAACCATGTCCCTAAGCACCACATCTACACGGCTTTTAAATACCTCCAGGGATGGTGACTCAATCCCTCCCTGGGCAGCCTGTTCCAGTGCTTGACAACCCTTTCAGTGAAGAAATTTTTCCTAATATCCAGTCTAATCCTCCCCTGGCGCAACTTGAAGCCGTTTCCTCTCGTCCTAAGGGCCGCTTCCTTTGTCCAGGGGGTTCCTTGGAGGGGGCAAAGGGGAAACTGCCCCACGCGGCGATGACCTGGGCAGCCTCTTCCCCTGGGTGACAGAGCACATGGGGACAGTAGCGGTGCCAGGGAGGGGAGCGCAGGGGACCAGGCTGCAGGGTTGGTGGTGAACGCTCGTCTCGGTGGCCTGGTGAGGCTGGAGGACCCTGTGCGTGCACGAGGACAGCAGGGAGGTACCCAACAGGACTGAGACTCTCCTAAACCCCCTGTCCTGTCTGCAGCTTGTGAAAACAGGCAAGACCCTCTCTGTCCCCGTCCCCAAGCCAGAGGGGAAGGATGGGCGTTCACCTGGGCTGCGTGCCAAGGCTGTGTGTCCCAGCCTGACGATGCTGAAGCCCCGGGAGGCAAATCTCAGTGTGCAAGACCCTAGCTGGCCCTCGGGTGGGTCAGCGCTGCATGACTCTCCCCATACAAGGCTAAGGCCAAGGCAGCACAGCTGTATTTATTACCTACCTCCCCACCTCCGCAAGAATTGAAAGGGAAAATCAAATAATTTCAGGCTAAAAATCTAACCAACACTCCATGGGCTGCAGAGCAGAGGGAAGCAGCTTCTGGATTTTGGAAGCTGCTGTGATGCTACGGGTAACTGGATGCGGGTTCGTGTGCAACGTCTGCTGGAGCATGAAGTGCCACGGAGCCCTTCCTGCCCACGCAGCTCCCTTCCCACGGCGTGTGGGGAGCTGCAAGAGCTCGGTCCTTCAGGGAGGGAGGCTCGAGGGCTGATTTTAACAGAGTCCAGTCTGAAACCCCAGGGCTGTTTCTTCTTTTAAGGGCCAGGCCTGCCTAATGACAAAGCCCGGCTGGTAACAAGGGTGGATGGGGACAGGATGTACGTGTGCACGTGTTGGGGGGACAGGCAATATGGTAAGAACAAGCAGGGGGATGCAGTTCCCCTTCCTCCGGCCAAAAACTGAAAGGCCTCCGCGGGTTGTGCTGAGCAGGGAAATTGCTTTGTGCTGCCCGGCTTTGTGAGAGTTTAATTAGCCATGGCCTGAAGGGGAAGAGGGAAAGAGAGCCCACCAGGCAGTGGGGTCCTCTCTGCGCCTGGAAGACAGGCTGGAGACGTGGCATGCCTGTTTGCGGTTGCGCTTTATTGTCAGACACCGAGCACTGATGCTGGGCTTGGTCCCACAAAGCTGCTATTGTCCATCTCCCGGCGGCAACGCTCACAAGCCCTCGTGTTGCGGTGCTCATCGTTTGCAGGCAGACTGGTGGCTTCCTCCCTCATTTTAGGCAGGTCCAGGAATCCCTTTGGGAGCCTCCTGGATGGCCCAAAGCAAGACCAGGGGGGATGCAAGTGGAGCCAGAGAAGAGATACAGACGTTTCTAGCCCAAACACTGAAATGCCCGTGGAAGAGGGACCCTGGAAGCATGAAGTGATGTTGGTGTGAAATGCCTCAGCTGGCTCGTATCAGTGATGGACAGTGTGCAGCTATCTTGTCCAACAGACATGGGGCACTGCTACACCCGCTCCACTGGTCCCCGGTGAGATTTGGCCCTTTGCTTCCCTTCTCAGTCCCAAACCAGCTGAAAAGACGTGGTGTAGTGACTGCAGGAATGACACAAGCCAGGAGCCCGTTTTCACAGCTACCTCAATGCTCACGTCTAGAGCTGCGTCTCAGCTCCCCCAATGCCAACAATTCACCTCTCAGTGCAACCATCACCCTGAGACCATGAGGTGCTCACCAAGCACAGTAAACAGCAATTCCTGCTCCTGCATGACGACGAAACTGGCATCTCATGACATCAAGTGCCCCAGGACTTCAGCTGAAGCCAGCAGAAGTTACAGGCACCCAGCATCCTGCAGGATCATGCTCGTAGCTCAGAAGCAACACGGGGCATGAACAAGGTCCTTTTCCAGTCTGTGGATGCTGTACGCATGGCTCTGCTGACCTAATGACTACTATTTGGCCCAGTAATGGGGTAATTCAGTGGGAACCAGCACCTGGAGGAAGCAGCACTTTGCTCAGAGCCCGTCACGCTGGCAGCAGGCTGGGTACCTGCAGCAAAATGGAATTCAGCTAGTGTGGCTTTCCAGTGACCTCCCCACTCCTCCTGCGGTGCTTCACCCCAACAAACAGCATCACAGTCCTCGTCCCCATCTGGTGCCAACCCTGCAGAAAGCTCTCTGGCCACCCCGGCCGGTGGATAAGGGCTCACCTTCAGCTTGTGCTCATGCTCCTTGTTGACCCGGGACAGCAGCTGGGCTTTCCTTCTGTTGAGGGCGTCGATGAGGGCGTCACACTGGGCCACCAGGCAGGCCTCGAACTCCACGCTGTTCTCCTGCGGGTCAGAGCAGAGCATCACAGCCCAGGGCACGTCTCCATTGCAATTGGGAAACCTGATTTTTTTTTCTGATACCACACGGGCCATTTTTATATGTGCAGCTGCACCGCTGCAACACACAAATCCATATCACTAGCACGTGGGGTGCTTATACCTTTGGCTCATGGCAAATGTGGTGGTGGCAGGTGAGGAACAGGTTTGGTCCGTCCTGCCACATCCTTGGATCTGCCTATGGCAGAGATGGGAAGGGCTGGGGTCTCTGCCGCTCACTCCATGACACAGGCAGCTTTGGGAGCAGCGGTTTTTGGGAGGGCTGCAGGGGATAATATGAAAAGGCAGGTGCTGATTGTGGGCCCCTTTGGGAGCACCCACCAAACCAAGGCGGGGAGATGGGGCAGAGGATTGCAGAGAGCAGCTCATCCCCGTGGGAAGGGGCTGTTCCTCAGCCGGGAGACACAGTACCTGGATTTGCTGCACCATGTTGCGGAGCTGGACCAGGAACTCTTTTGCTTCCTTGGCTCTGTCTGACAACCCGTTCAGGGCCTGGGAAAGCTGGCTCTGCATGGGGAAGAAAGAACAGGGTCATTTTCATGTCCTGGACTCATCCTTGTGCTGGAGGAGCTGATGCCTGTGTGATTTGGGCTGGGGATGGACTGCAGCCCAGCACTGCCTTCCCGGGGTGTGCAGCCTTCAGCAACCCACCGAGGTGTTCTGCCCCTGCTGCCCTGAGCGTAAGGAGAGGAAACAGAGGGTTAGCCATCATCACGGATGCCCTGGGTTTGGGAAGCAGATATTCAGCATCTACCTCCTCCACAGCCTTCCCCGGGTGATCAGAGACAAGCCACATCCTGGATCTGTGCTCTCCAGGGAGCCAGACGCCAAAAATCCTGTAGGATCTGACCCATGTCTGCTGAGGCTGATCGGCAAAAGGGCATAGCTCAGGCCACCTGAATCAGACTGAAAATCTCCCAATCCCTCCTGAAAGCTAAGGTAAAGCAGGGTCCTCCACCACCACGCAAAACACTGACTGCCCCTTCCTCCTCCGGTGCCAGGGGTGGGAGCACACACGCACAGCCTGCTCCGGCCCGTGCTGAGCTGCGTAACACGGCGATAATAACGATCGTGTCTTGTGCTTTTTCATTTTCCTGGCACTTTCCAAACATTAACTCTGGAACCTTCTCCTTTTGCCGTGATTTCAGTGAGAGTTATTCTCTCAAGAGCTGGGCAAATCACCCGCAACAATTCACCTCCAGGAGAGATTTTGCCTCTTTCGTGGGCTGCAAAATGCCTGCAAACACCACGCAGGTTTTGAGGTGTGAATTTTCTTTGTGGCAGACACGGAAGGGGGCCCGGAAGATGGCTGATGTCCCCAAATCTCCAAAAACCTAATGTGACCGTCCCCTCCTGTGGTCAGGACGCTGGCACCGAGCTGTCACCTGCCCCGGTGTGCCGTGCTCCCCTGGACGCCGGCACGGGGAGAGGGAGGAGGTGAGACGGGAGAGGGGAGCAGGGGGAGTGACGGTGCAGGAGGGATGCGAGGTCACCAGAGCGCAGTGCCTGCTGAGATGGCGCCGGGCTGAAATCGAGAAAAAAAGAATTGCTATCGAAGAGACGAGGTAACAAACGAATGGCAACCATTTAACGGCCCAGAAAATGACCTTCCTGCTACTTCCCCAGGAGATGTTAATATAACCCTAGTGATCTCCGCATTTCCTTTGTAATTTATCGTGCCCGAGTCATTACGATGTGGAGCTAATCAGTGAATGCATCTCTAATAAAAATGGGATTGCTAAATCAGCTCAGCAGGGCCTCCCCACCTCTCCTCCCTCCCCTTGCCGAGCAAAGGCTGGAGGAGAGCCGAGGTCGGAGCCTGAGCTGCTCCCCGCGGCGCTGGCAGCCCCACGCACCGCAGGGACGACCCAGCCCTGCCTCGTCCTCTGCGCTGTGCCCCTGCGAAAGCCTCCGTCGCCCTGCCCCACGCTTGCCCTCCCCAGCCCACACACGGTTCCAGCCCTCCCAGATTTAGGAAGACGTCTTAAGCCCAGCAGGGTGGTTTGCTGAGAACCAAGCGCTGCAGGGCCCTGGTCTTCGATAACGCAAGCAATTAACAGAGAAAATCAGCAGGAATTTGTTATGTTTACAAGCTCCTCATTAAAATTGCAGCACGGTGGGTTTTTTCCTTTAATAAAGTCTTTGGATGCCTTTTTTTCTATCAACATACATTTCAGAAAGGGGATCTTTATATCAACATAACTCTTTGAGGTTTTCCTAATGGGAAAGCATTTAAAATGTGCTTTTAAAATTTAATAAGAGCTCTGCAATGCCAGTGTGCACTGTCCACGTGCAGCTCCTTCACCCCGGACACCCCCAGTCTCACAGCACAGCGGCTTCCATGGCACAGCCACAAAAAGTCCACAAAAAGATGGTCCATCTCCTTCAGAGCCTCCCTCCTCGAGGTCTCGCACTGCATCCCCCTCCTCAGCTCAGCCCTTCCCTCTGCTCGAGACGTTCCCAATGCCACCAGTGCCTGCAAGCAAGGGGCAGGTTTATGAACTAGTCAGGAAACTTTATTTTTTTCCATAATCATAAGGTTGATGAGGTGCACAGCGGACACCCTGCCCCGTCCCTCGTCCCCGGCGCGGAGGCTGGGGTGCTGACACTGGCCTGCCCAGCTCACAGTGCTGTGCGGTAAGAGCTAGCATCGCCTGCGCAAAGCCGGGGTGTTTTCAAATTCCTACGGACGGGTGGCCACAGGCTCCTCACTGCAAAGGGGAGCTCTAAGGTTTTGGTTTTTCATCGGCACAAGCTTCATGCCGATCTCCGGGAAGGGTCCCCACGACGCCAAGGCTCTCCCGGAGCGGAGACACGTTCCCGGACACATCTCCTTTGAAACAAACGTCTGCCCAGCTCTCCCGCCGCATCCCTGCTGCTTACGGCAAGAGTCACCCCGCTGGGGACTCAGAGCTGGAAGCCATCACGGTTAGCCCATTAAACAAGGTCAATTAATGCTATACGACAACGGAGCGCGTATGGGAATGCGCGCGGGGACCCGCGGGCATGCCTGAATGTATTCATTAAGGGCAGCGCTGCAGGCGCAGTGACAACATGATTCATAACCGTACGCCACAAAAAAACAAAGTCCTTCTGGTTTCTGTTATTATGTTAATAAGTCAGAGGCTGCGGAGAGAAATTAAATGACTGATTGGGTCCATAAATTCTACAGGTACCTTCCATGACCCCTGGAGCAAACCCAAGCTTTAATGCAGTCTGTTGCTTCGGAGAAGAATTTAATCACTGGACATGGAAGGCAGTCACAGGTTTCCCACAAGCGTGTGATCTTCATGGAAGGAGCAGGAGATGGAGACTCAGGAGGAGCCCTCCACGCAGGAGCAGAGGGTCGGAAGGACCTCAAGCCTTGTCTCCTGCAGGAGCTGTACCAGACCGCAGGAAACAAGATGCTGTTAATATTTCTGACACACGCTGGAAGGATTTCCCCTCCCTGCAAAAAGCTGAAACGTTGCACTTGGGATCTCCATGGGGAAACAAAATCTTTGGGGCTTCTCAGGGCCAGGAATCCCGCTCTGGGGACCACCGTCTCCTGCACAGACCAGGGGAGGGTGGATGGGGACCCAGCGTCCTCCCGAGTGCAGTGGGCCAGCCAGCTCGCACGCGCTGGACCGGAGCGGAGTCCCACTCTGAGCTGGCACAGGCGGGGGAATTAATGAGTGTGAAATGAAGAAAAATCCCATTTAGCAGCGTCTTAAAATCAAGTGAATTTGTTCTTTGCAGAAAGCTGGCCTCTTTTTCAATGCTCTTGTTTCAAGGCAGTAAGAAGAGACCTCTGTAATTCACATTAGCATTAACGGGAGCTAAGCATTTAAATCTCTGTCCCCGGAGCACTTAGGAGAGAATCCATCCCCGCTAATAGCTCTGTAACCCTCCTTCCCAGGCACGGCTGACAAAGGGATTTCTGTCACTCTCTGATTCTCTCTTGTCCCAGAGCACGGGTGAGCACAGTCGGGTGCAGAAGGCTGGTGCCTCAGCAGGGCTGAGCAGGCTCCAAGAAACGGAGAAAAGCACCATTTTAAACTCCGCATCATCTCTCAGATGGAGCTGGTCTGGTTCTCCTCCCGTATAACCCAGCTGCCAGCGATGGAGCTCCTCCAGGTTTACCTTGAGGCAAGGAGGGAGCTAAGCCTGTTATTTTAGGAGGCACCGGGTCCCACTCGGCACTGGATGCTGGACTTGCGGAGCCGGCTCTGTGTGACAGCTCCATCTGGCATACTGAGAAAAATCTGAAGTTAGCTAGTGTTGGCCACCACCAAGAGCGAGGAACAGTTGCTCGTTTCAAACCGCAACCCGCTTGCAGGCTCTGACACTAGAGAAACTACCTGGAGTACTCGGGAGAGATGAAGTCCTCTCCTCCTCTGCTCAATGGAGAGGAGGGCTCCTCTGCAAGCCAAAAACCAATTGCCAGGCCAGGTCCCCTGGCCAGCTGGTGGCCCCGCTCCCCATGCCCCTGCCCACCCAGGAGCTGTGCAGCTCTGCGCTGCCTGCCCCCAGCCCGCAAGGGCTGCACCCATATGCAGGGAAGCAAGCTTGCGTGTGATGGTGAAACGTCACCAATTCAAACGAGATCAAGAAAGGACATTTCCGTTCAAGGTCAGGCCAAACGTACACCCCAGTGCAGCATCTTCTATACAGCGGTGCTCTTCCAGCCTCCAACAGTTCACAGGTCAGGAGCCTCAGGAGCTTGGCATGGCTTTCAGTAGCCTGTGTAACCCCCCTCGGAATTCTCTTCCACAGAACTGTCCTGTCTCCTCGTGGACCAACATAGGCTTTTATCACCCACAAGGTCCTGTAGCAAGGAGTTCACAGCTTAAGGTTAGGTTTACGGTTGGACTCGATGATCTTAAAGGTCTTTTCCAACCTAAATGATTCTATGATTCTAAGCACGTGCCCTGTGAAAGCCACCTCCTCTGGGCTGCTGCAGACCGTGCCTGCTTCAAAGGCCATTTGCACCTAAGATTTCAGATGACTGCACCTCCTTACCAGCCACCGACGGGCTAGGTGCTCCCTGTCACCCCAGGACAGAAAACTCACCCCAAAAGAGCTCTCAGCATTACACTGAGAGCCCAGTACCTGCCCTGACATCCCAAGTGTTGCAACCAGCTCCTGTTTCTTCTCTCCTTCCAACCAAGTCATCTCGCAGTCAGTTCCTATGCTGGAGCATCCATACGGAGGTAAAAGAGAAGAGGAATAAGCCACGGCAAGAAAAGATGCCGTTCCCAGCTGTTCTGCTTGTGCCCTCAAAAGGATGCGGAGCTGTCACAGATGCTGAAGTCATGTGCCTCTTTCTGTTAATTAAAGCATAGGACCTACAGACTTTGAATCTTGAGGCAAGCTTACTGTATGTGATGCCTGACTAATTAAAATAGGATGTTTAATTAGAACTTGCATTCAGTCAGGAAGCTGATGAAGCTAAACTGCTGCTAATTGGCTTTCGGCTCCAGTCACGAGAGCCTGACTTTTGGATTCAACGGTACCTAAGAAGAGAAACCAGGAGCTCTGCCTGGAGCTGCAGCCTGGGCTGAACCTCTCCCTTGAGACAGGAGCCTGCACCGCGGGGCGAGGGGAGCCCAGACCCGACAGTGCCGTGTCCTGGGGTCCTGCAGGGGATGGTCCTCATGGGAGACAGGCGACCGTGGGGAGCTGTGAAGGAGCCTGCCGATCCGCTCCGGGGGAGGCTCCTTTCTGAGCCTGCTCCCAGCAATGATAAATGCCAAAATGAAACCATGCCCTCACCCCTCTCCTCGTTCCTCCTTTGCGCCCCTGACGATCACCCAGTTGCTCCTGCTGGGCCTGCTCTGGGGCTGACTTAGCATCGCTGCTACGTGCTGACTGATAAAAGCCCTGGCTGCTCTCCAGCAACACCCCCATGCCCGCGGGCCGTGCTGCCTCTGCTCCCACGGAATAGTCCGGGCCCCTTCCCTGTTTCCCTTGCACACATCCCCAAACTGTATCAGTGATCCCTGTGTACTTACTCTGACGAGGACACGTAAACGAGCCTGAAGCCTGCTCAGAAACAGCTCTATATGATCACTGCTCGCAGACAGCAGCTTCTAGAGCTCCAGCAGCCCGCCAGCTCCTAATGCACACGATGTGATGTGACACCACGCAGGGCTAGGCACTCACTACCTGTGTGCCCGTAAGGAAACCTCTTACCAAAAATGCCTTACACCTCTGCAGCTACGGCTATCAAACCTGAACCTCCTCAAAGGTCCTCTTCTCTTCCTCGCCCATCTGCTCTGCTAAGCCTGGTCCCCTGAAATCGCACTGGAAACGCAGATGTGTGGCAGACAGTGGGTTACACCCCGAGGCAACCTCATCCCGAGCCTGCGTGCCCAAAAGGTCGGTGGAGAGCAGCGCTTTCATTGCAGCCCACTCGGTCTCTGCCTGCTGAACTCCTCGGCATCTTCGGAGAGCAATCAGGCAGCAAACAGCCTTGAAAGCTGGAGACCAGTGCTCGCTCCCAGGCCCACCCTGGCACGCCTCTGGCAGGGATACAGAGCAGATACAGGCGACTGATGCTCTGTACCTGCAGGGTGAGCAAAGCCGGACTGTCTTAGTTGTTATTAACTGTAACTTTGAGCCAAGGCTGGCGACAGGAACAGAGCACGGGTCTGAATCACCCCTCTCCAAACACGGCGCCATTCTGCTGCTGCGCATTTGAGATCGGTCCAGCTCAGGTTTTCCTGCCTTCCCATGAGAAGGATGTGCTCTCAGCCTGACATAAAGCTGCAAATAAAGTAACAGGCAGAAAAGCCTACGCTCGTCAGCAGGACACACACACACACACACACACAGAGCCAGGTTAGTGAGCAAAGCTCCTGGGTGCAAACTGCAGGCTAGAAATGAACCCGTGGGAACAGCTCCCGCTCGGGCAACGGGGGGAGCACGGGATGGGAAGGCAGCGATCCCTACCCCTGCGTACTGGGGGCCGTGGTTCTCCTCTTCCATTGCAGTTCTGCCGGGGAAACTGGGGTATGCAGGAGGAAGATGAAATGTAAAATATTAAGATACGGCAGCCCCTGGGAGAGGAGCTCCACGCGGGCAGCGTGCCCCGGGGCCGGGCTGCTCCTGCTGCCTCTGCAGCAGCCTGGAGGGCAGCTGGGGTCTGCAGAGCAGATGATCCTCCGCAGCGCAAGGCGGGCTGGCTCTCGGGGGCGGGCAGGCATCTGCAGAGCAGATTATCTCTGGGGCAATTTGTATTGACATCGGAGTTAATTCCAGGGCCTGCGGAGGGGCCCCTGCATCTCTGGAAGAGGCAGAGATGCCGCTACACCCGCTACTATCAATCCAAGACGCTGGTGGGTCCTCCTGGGGGAAGCATGCAGCCCTTTGCCTCTGCAACACTGGGAAAACCCCAGGCAGAACCCGAGGGGGGAGGTCCAAGCACCTGGCAGGGGAGGTCACCTGAGATGGGGACACTTTGGGGTGTCTCGCCTCCACGGTGGTGGCACCCACGTGCAGCTCCACAGGGATCCCCAGCCCTGGACGGAGCACGGGTGAGTTACAGCCTTTCCAGTGCAAACTGGGAGGGACGCGGTGGGCTTGGGATGCCCAAGGGTCCAACCTGGCACAGCTGTATCGATCTGCGTGGCGCAGCAGAGCACCCAGCCCTCGACCCCTCCGCAGCGCTGAGGGCACCCAGTGCCCGCAGACAGCAGCAGGTGCTGAGGGTGCTCAGCATCCCTGGGGACACGGACTGTGTTTTGTGCACAGGGAATCTTCCTCCTGCAAGCCTTCTCCTTTCTCTCATCTTCTACCCTTTTCCCCTGTCGCCGTGTAGCAACGCAGCAGACTCAAGCGTGCCATCCGAAGCTGGCAGGGGGAAGCCCTGCTCCAGAAGGGACTGTGGACCAGCCCAGAATGGAGGCAGTGGAGAATTCAGCTGGGAAAAAAAACCTCATATCCCCTCTGCCAGGCAGACAGGCTGTCTGCAGCCCTCCCGTGAGCTGCGGGTGGTGATGCAGTGGGTTTTGCCCCATGCCAAGCCCCAAAGCTGGGCTGCTGCCTGCCAGCTGGTAGGATTTTGTTAAATCCACTTATTTTTTGATAGCGTTGATAACAGAACAGCAAATCTGTCCTGGGTGCTGCAGCACAGAGAAGAAATCACTGCCAATCCTGGCAGTGTCAGAGTTGGAGGCCTTATCAGCTCGGCCCAGGTTGTTTTTATTTATTCCTGCCTGCCCCAAGTCATTGCCTATCAAGGTGAAATCTTGCACGCAGACGCACATCTGTCCTCCCCTGCAATAAGGAGCTGCTGCAGGGTTAGGGGTGTTTGTTGGGTCTGGGGAGGGCCGGGCACGGCAGGGTCCCCAGGAGCAGCGGTTGGGACGTTCCTGTGAAGGGCAAGCCCTGAGAGCTCAGGTGGGACGCTGCGGACAGCAGCCTGCCCCTGCGAGCCTGGATGGCACCAGGATGCCTGCCTGCTGCGGCACCGTGCCGGCCTAACTAACCCCTTCGGTAGGCAGCTAAGCCTGAGTCCGTGCCATTTCTGGGCCCAAGCCCTGTGTTTGTGGGATTGCTTGCTTCCCTGGGATCCCCATCCTACCACATCATCTTTGCTATGCTCCCTGTGAGATGACGACTGCAGTAACCAGCCAGGAGCCGAAGCCCCCAGTACCGATGGGCTGTCACTTGGGTGCACAGATGGCCCTGGCCGCTGGCTTTGTTCACGCAGACACTAGGGCAGTGTATTTCCTCAGCAGGCAGAACTGATTCAAAGGCTCCAGCCTGGAAATAAAACAAGGATATATTCTTTTCAAGCGTGACCTTGCTAAAACCCTTTCATTGCCTCCCGTGTGGCTCCGGGATTCCCTGGCCCCGGGCAGGCATGCTGCTCTGCCTCCTCCCAGCCTTGCTGTGGGCAACGCTGAATTCACACTGAGCTTTTTCATGCACGTTTTGTTTAGTCTGGTCTCAGTTATAACCTGCAGCAGCAATGTCCATCAGTCCGTCTGTACTAGCCCGGCGCCTTGCCTAGCCCAGCTCACTGCCTGGCTGCCCAGAGCCCCTCACCCTGCACACACGGCAGAAAGGGACGGGGACCGATGCCCCGACCAGCCCCAGGCTTCAGGGTCCTCTCTGAAAGGAGACTTCTAATGTCTTGAAAATGACCTGCTGCGACTTGGTCGCCAAGCCCTGGAACTGCACGCTAGCCAGCACTGGGGACACTGCTGGAAGCAAAAGACTTGGAGTAAAAACATCAATTATGCTCTTTGCGTGGACTTTAATGCATGTAATTGTTATGCCAAAATTGCGACAGAATAACTTTGGCCTCCAGACGTCCTGCTAGGATGAGCGTGCATGACAGCCTAGCTGGGACGCCCAGGCTGCGGGTGCCTGGGGGGACAGGTCACATGCTGCTTCTTCCACTCGGAAGCAGCAGAGCATTTTGCTCCTGCTGTGAATCCTTGTGCTCACTTGAACCTGCTGCTTCCCTGTTCGCAGGCCTTCTGTGGCCAGGACAGCTGGTGCTCTGCAGCCTGCAATGATTTCTCAGCAGGCTTTGGGAGAAGCCTGTACGAGGAGGAGGACCTGAACCCCAAACTTCCAGCATCCTTGCACTTTAACCCCACTTCTTCAAGGGGCAAACAATCAGGCATGCAAAACTCTCCAGCAGAAGATAGGGCTGCCAAGTAGCCTGTGAGATAACATGCCTGTGGCTGGCTTCCAAAAACGTGGGGACACCAGATGAAGTTATTAGATACCACTGGAGCCGCAGTGACCTTCTATGTCCCAAGCACTGTTGTGGGATCAACCTTGGTTTAGCTTAGCCCCCTGGAAGAGGGTAGATCTAGGATGATTCCTTGCCACCTGACGAAGGCCAGCTTTGCACACAGGGACACTCGGTGTGGATCAGTTCATGTGTGGCAACTTGCTTGGCTGTCCCTAGTCCTTGGACTAAACAAATACAAGAGGTATGTAACGTCCTGGGCTGCTCCTTGCTGACAGCTCCTTGCTGTGAATATGTGTTGAAGATGCTCTGTCCTTGCTTTGATATAGGATATAGTCCTTGCTTTGATTTTTAGGGAGGATAAATGTAAGCACCTAGTAATAGCCCTTTGATATTGTCCAATTAATTCCTGTTTTGCTTCATTAACACTCAACAACAAATTATCTTAGCTTTTCATTAGCAAAACCTAACACACGTCCCTTTGAAATCACAGACAGAACTGCCAGCTCTATTACCGGGATGCTGAGACAAACACAAGCTAAGCAAGGGTCTGCTGCCTGCCCACGGGTACACAGAGGGGCAAACAAGGTAAGGGTGAGAAAACATTTAAAAAAGGCCAAATATTGTGGACTGATGGGTGCAGATCTGTAGAGTGAGTTGACGCTGAGGTCCACCACTCTCCATATTTCAGGAGGAAAGACAGTTTGGACTCACCCTTGCCTGGTCCTGCTTCACCTGCACTGCATGAGGTGTGCTCCTGGCGTGCATCTTCCAGTTGATGTCCTTGAGAGGAGTCCAGGTCCTGCTGCAGCTCTGCACACAGACATCAGGATGGAAATGCAGGTCGAGAGTATTGCAAATACACGTTGCAGCTGTCCACTGCAGGCTGTTTTTCTGAGCCGAGCAACTTCCACATCCTGGTCTGGGTGGCAGTCTCCCTCAGAGTCTTGTAACCAAGGTGGTACTGATTGAGTCTGGCTTCTTCTGGGATCTGAACCCCGGCAAGAAGGCCATGAACTTTGCTAGTGGCTGGTTCATGCAAGCGAGACTAGAATAAATTCCTCCCCATCATCCCTCGTGGGGCAGCTCAGGGTACGGCAGGCAGCAAGAAACTCAGCTCCCAGCTTTAAAGCCTATAGCTAGCCGAGATCCAAACGGGATCCTCAGGGCAAACCTCTTCCCCTCTGGAGCACTCACAGGCAACCTTGCAGGCGTGGGGGGGAAATCGGCACACAAAAGGCTGGACCGTTGTGCATTCCTGTACAACCCTCCTTTTCCTTCCCTCATCCAGGCCTGCTGTACATCCAAGGTCCCTCTCCTGGCATCAGTGCACCCAGGAGCAGTGTCTTGCCAACAGTGAAGGGTGGTGAAGTTGCACACTGGCCCTTGTTTCATCCTCGTCCGTGCCTCTGCAACTCTGGGGTAGCTTTGCTGCTTCTACAATTGACAGCCACCGGGCCCAGCAAGTCTGAAGTAGCCCAAAACAGGCACGGAGGGCAAAGCCACGCGTCTTTGCTGTGAGATAGCGGTGAATTTGTAGAGCAATTAACAAGAAGGCATCAACTAAAAGCAGTCTTTGTTCACCATCTTCATCAGATGCATAAACAGTGTCACTGCCGGAGGCCAAGATGAGAGCTCAGGGAAGAGGGCTCCCCTCCTGTCTGCATTAGCGATGCCCAAGCCTTGACATAAGGCTGACTTCACTGCCGACTTCGTGCATCTGCACAGCCTCTGACTGCCACACCAGTGAGAGCTCTGCGAAGGACATGACCAACAGATCCTCCCACAGCCTGGGTACGGCTCCCAGGTACCAAGGGCGCAACACGGAGCTGGGCTCGTTTCCAGCTCCATAGGTGTATGCTAAAGGAGCAATCTTTGGGCTGAAGAGACGTGCAGACGTGATGGATGCAGACACCAAAGTGACACGTGCCAGCAACAAGAGTGCGGGCAGCTCCGTATGGGTTGGAATGAGGCTGACGGGAGGAAGCAAAGAGATGTTTTGGCTGGAAAAGGCAAAGTGAGGATCCTGGTGCAAGCCAGTTCATCCAGAGCAACAGCAGCACGTAGCTCCCCTTAAAGACTGTGCTGAGCCATGTCTTGAGGAGTGCAATCGTAATGATGGCTTATTACCGTCACTTGTGACCCAGCTGGGAGCACGCTGATCTACAGCTGCTGTCATGCGGCCGGTGGCATTTCCAAACCACCCTGGAAGCACAGGGCTCATTTGCTGTGTGTCAGTGTTGTTATGTTTCCAGAGATGAATGAGGCTGGTGAGAGGCAGAGGACAGCTCGCGGCTGAGCAATGACTTCCCCAGGCTCCCTCCCCTCCCCTCCCCTGCAAGGCATGGTCCAGCAACAACATGCAGTGTCCTGAGCGGGTGGAAGTGCTCGTAGCTCCCTTGGACCAGCACTGACAGCCACATCCCCAGGCAGACAGGCTGGTTCTTCGCTAGAGGTGCAATTCACAGGCAGAATAAGCACACAACTACACCTGTAGTCCTCTCTGGAGAAGCTGGGAACACACCATCTTGCACGTGCTCTTTCTATATTGGTGGAAAAAGGAGGTTTAGGCACCTTTTGCTGTTCCCCAGCCCTCAGAGGGCGGGGTGCTGGAGCAAACCCCTGCATAGCGAAGGGCAGCCTTGTGGGCATTGTCACTGCAGCCACCAGGGCTGTTCCACAGGCTCCGGCCCCTGGGCAAACAGCGCCTGGGCCATGCCCTGCTCCTCCTGGGCTCCCACCCGCTGGAGGCTGGAGCCCATTTCCCCCATGGCTGGAGGAGTCAGGAGGGACAGCATGCACCCCTCTGCCCTGGGGTGCCTCCTCTCCTCATCTGCAGAGGGGCATTCCCACCGGGCACGGCTTCCGCCAGGCTCCCCCGCTTCCGACTGCAGCTGCTGCTAGCACAGGGGCAGGGAGATGAAACGAGCAGAGCTGAATCCAATTAGAGAGATCCGGAAAACAGAGAGGAGATGGGAACGTGTCCAGGTTGCTGAGAGCTCCGTGTGCCCTCGTGCCAAGAGAGGAGAATCACAGATGAGGAGGACAGCGTGCCCGGTCCTGCTTAGGGATGCTTTGGCCAAGCAGTGGTGTCAGAAATCTGCAGGCGAGAGCTGAGCACGACACCAAGCAGCACGGCTTAGCATCGCACCACAGCCCCATTAGCATGCCCGGTGCTTGGGCTAATTGGCCTGGGTGCAGCTCTGTGCTGCTTGGGCTGCATCTGGAGAAAGCTCTCAAACGGCACCACGGATCTGCACTGCGGCCTCCTGCTCGAGATGAGCAGACTGGGGTCGTGCCTGGCTGGCAAAGGGCTTCCTTGCATGGAAATCAGTCAGGGGAGAGTATAAGAGTATAGCTGGCAACCTCCTAACGTCACTGGGGCTGCCGGCTGAAACCAGGCACATTCTGGCCTGACCAACAGATGTCCTTCCCCTAGGGATGACAAAGGGCAAGACACATTGCAGACAGACTACTAGGAATACTCAGAAAAGCACCCAGAAAACGAGTCTGTGCTGAAGGGAAACTGCAGAAATTTGGCTTCCTGGTGCCCAGGAAAGTGAGATGCATGTTACCCAGAGCTGCTGGTAATGCTGCTTTCCTTTGCTACCCCTCCCAACGTAGAACCAGCCCTGAACGAGCACCCAGGAGGGAACCAGAGAGATGGCTTATTGACACAGAGTTACCCACCGGTCTGCTGCACAGCTGTTGAGGAAGTCAGTGCACGGCAAATATTGAGAGTAATAACGTTCGGCAGTGCAAGGTAATCAAGGCAACTGATCTAGTTATAATCAACCTCGGAAAGCACAGAGTTCAGCTTCTGGAGGAGTACTCTGCAGGTCAGAAGGAACTGGCTTATCAAACAAGATCTTCCACATCTCAGGCAGCCACTGAAATAGCATTATTATTGTTTTTAAAAAGTAATAAATTCATTGCACAGCTGTAATGAGAGAGAAAGGCAGTTAATAGAACCAGACACTGCATTTCCTGAGAAGGCTGCTTAGCAGCTAATCTCCATGGCAGCTGATCCCTCCTTAGATCACTGCTCCTTGGGGCATTTCCCCTTCACTCTGAATAAGCCTCCGAGCCCTGGATTCCCCTTCCCACGGTGTAAAAGATGTAAGGGAACAGGTATTAGGCACTCAACTTGTGTCCTGAGGTCCTGGACCAGCTCCAGGTGTAGTCTCCCCTTGATGCTGGCCTGTTACCCCAAGCGCCGTCCTCTGAGATGCAGCGGTCATGTCTCTAGGTCATCCTCCCAGCAGCAGCAGCCCTCCATGGCCCACCTCTGGCTCAGGTGAACGCCGGGGCCGGTGAAGTGACGCACACAAGAAACCCCAAGCAGCCAGCTCCAGGGACCATCCCAGAGCACATCGGAGAGGGAGCTGCCTCTACAAGGGGTCTGGAATTAAACAAGGGGCAGTGGAGGAGGCTGAACAAGATAAAAAGACAAACGGCTCAGCGGGAATGCACCGGTAAGAGCATGGGTTCTGTTTAGGAGCTTTCAGGCACGCTGCAGAAGTAGGAGAACCTGGAGAAATGGGCCTAAAACCAGCTTTTCTGTGAGTGATAAAGGAGTGTGCTGGTGTTGCATCCATCCAGCTCTCCGCTCCCTGCTGTGCACAGGGAAGAGCCGGTCATGGCAACTCCCCAGGCAATAGCATGCTGACACATGGTGTTACCCTTAACAGAAGTGCTCTTGCTTGGCCTCATTCAGCAGGAGAACTGGGCCAAACATCACTTACTTTCTCCATTAAGACCAAACAAATCCTCTGGCTGTTGCTGTTTGCCTCATGGAAGAAAAACCCCACTGTCCAGCACAGACAGAACCTGAGATACGTTCTTTAACTTGCCTAAAAATGAATTTACAAGAGCAAAAGTAGTTGCAAGGTAAAAGCCTGGACATCAGGCCACCTTCTGACCCACAACACTGCTGTGACCAAGAGCAGGCTCTGTTCTCTGGGAAAACTACTTTGGGATGTAAAAGACTGCACCAGTAACACCCTCCAAGAGAAGGTTCTTCTGCACCATTCCTCCCACAAGCTAGTGGAAGACCTCAGGAGAGGCAACGGCCTCTGACGGAGGTGCAAGGCCGTACACCCATCATAGGACTAGAGGGATAACCACCATACGACCAAGATGCCACCGTTGCTGTCCTGTGAGCATGGCATGTCTGGCCACCTCGGGCAACTGTATGTCAGGAACACGTCCAGGCAGGGCCCCATCACCTAGCTGTTCATGCAAGCGTGCCTTCTACTAAGACCATTAGCTCCCAAACAGTGCAGGAGGGAACAGGCTCATTCTAGCCACACGGCAAATGCAGTGCTGGTTGTGGGGAAGAGAGAGGCTGTGGGGTGCTATGAGTTTCCACCAAAGTTTTAGAGGCAGAGAAGCAGCCTCTCTGGGCAACGGCAAAACATCAAAGCAGGCCTCCGCGTGATGCTCAGGGAACTTATAGCTACGGTCAAGCTTGTCAGCTCTTCCCAAGGACTCCAATGTGCCCATGACATAAAAAGTAGGATGTGAAACAGTGATGGTGTTACGGCCAGCGTTAATTATAGACATGAAGCAGCAAAACCCTCTCCCTACTTCAGATCATTGCTGTAAAAGGCTCAAGGCTGTAATGCGTTGAGGATGGGTCGATCACCAGGGCTGCGTCCATACTGAGACAAACCTCTCAAGTTTTGGTCTACATTTTCCTGGCAAGATCCTCTCATTATTTTTCTTGCAGAATTCCTTAAACCCACCCATGCATTGTGAAAATACCTAGCGAACAGCCCATTTGCCACAGGTCAGGTTCAGGTTTGTTGGCAGAGTGACTGAGATAGAGAGGTTCAGTATCTCTCATAACGAAGGAAAAGCAACGCAGCAGCAACCTGCTGCCATCTACGTAGCAAACACCCCCCAGGCCAATGCTCCACTTGACCTCCCTTCTCCTTCAGGCTCAAGGAGTGGCAGAGGGCTTGAGTCCATCCAGAAGAAAATGAGCTCCCCAGGGATTGCTATGAAATGCTCTTACTTATGCAGAACAAATGAGCACTAGGGGAAGGACTGCCAGAAAAGGTCAAGGAGCTTTAAACTACTTCCAATCAGGTCAGTAACAGGGAAAGGTTTGGATCTGGCTAGGTTGGAACGGCACAAACTACTGCTCCATCTTTTTATTCAAAAAATCTGGGGGACATTCCTGTAAATGGTAAGGAAAGTCCCACCAGGCAAACCCTGTCTCCTTAGACCCCATTTTTCTCCATGGTGCATGGAAAAACACGTAAGCAAAGACTCAGGTTATGATCTCACGGGCCAAGATCTGCATCCTGTACAGAATAAAAGTACTATGGATGCACAAGCGTGCAAACCAAACAAGACCATCAGCCTGCAGGAGAAGCTGCCAGGGGACGAGCGCACCCACTTTTTGGGGTACAATTAGCACAAGAGTACACAGACGCCAGGCCACTGCTGTGTGCGAGCACCAAGCGCCTTCCCCTACGCAGTCATCCAGGCAGCCCACGTGGTCCTGGCATTGCCCAATACCCGGGAAGGTGCACGCTGCAGATCTTACGCTTTCTGCCTTAAAATTATGCTCCATCTGCTTTCAATCCAATTACTGCCTTCCCACTCAGCCTGCCTCTGTGGTTACTCACACTTTAGCTCTTCCATCCCATTATTGCATTAAGTCTTTAAATCTGATTACTTTGTTTGGAGTTAAATTTAAACCTGATTAACTGCATAAACAATGATTTTTACCAGTCCTGGCCCAAACACAGGAGAAAGCAGGTTGAAAGCCCCATGGGGCAATTCCTCTTTCTGCAGTGAGTGTATTGACCATCCTTTTGTCTTGTCCTATAGCCTTTAATAACCATCTGTGTGCTGTAGTCTGGCATAGTTGTAAACAGCTTGACAGCTAGCCAACATCTTGACTTTGCTTTGACATTTAATTGCCTAGAAATGCAAATTGTGTCACGTTCTTCAGCTCTGAGCTGTACTCACCGAGGCGCTAAGGTAAAGGAATACACCCCATTGCCGTGATCGGCCGGCATGCAGCGCGCTCACCGGGGCTGGTGGGAGAACAACAGCAACTCATCAGCAGCACCACTGATGACCATGAAGCCCCACCACAGAGGGCAGCTCGATGAAACTGCCTTCCTACTGAACGTGGTCCTGATACGGCATCCAGGAGGCCTGGAGTCCAAGCTCTGCTCTACCATAGGTGACCAGGGTGATGCTGGGCAAGTCCACTTCTCCCATCTCCTGCTGGTGTAGATCAGAAAGCTCTGGGGCAGTTGGGTGGGTGGGCACCCAGCCTAAGGAGGCCTCGTGTGCCTCATGAATGGCAAAAGCACAGCTTTCAAACAACAAGAGCATGCAGATTGACACCAAACAGGTCACATAGCCTTTAGAACCCTTGCAGCTCTGCGTGTTGTCGGTCCTGTCGGTATCTCACCGGCCATCTGAACCGAGCTGGCAACGCACCGCGGCTTTCGGAGATCCCGGCCCGGTGCCTCAGCAGCAGCTTCTCATTTTACAGCCCTTTGCCTCTTTGGCTGCTGACCAAAAATGAGATTTTACAGAACATCGGCAAGCACTCGTGGACTTAGCTGAAGGGAGGTTTTCAAAGGCACAGATGGGAAATGGCATCTCATTCCCTTTGGCTATCAACACACCGGCCTTCCCTTCAAAAGGGAGGAAGCACGTATATCCCCCCAGCATCTCCACAAAGCGGGGCTGCATCACGGCCTTGCAGACAACCCATCTGCTGGCATTTCCTAATGAATCCTTGATGCTGCAGCCTCTGAGGATGGGCTGGTGTACCCAAAAGCTTGTCTGCCTTTCCCAACTAAATTAACATACTAAAAGGTATCTCCTCTCCCACTCAAATCTTACCTTGGGCATATCCAAAGTCCTACACAATTACAAGACTATTGCTCTTCTGTGTATGTTCCTTCTGGCTATTTGCTCTTAACCATCTGCCCCTGTGTCGTGGTTTAGCCCTAGCCAGCAACTAAGCACCACCCAGCCGCTTGCTCACTCCCTCCCCGTGGAATGAGGGAGAGAATAGGAAGAGCAAAAGTGAGGAAACTCGAGGGTTGAGATACAGACAGTTTAATAGGGAAAGCAAAAGCCGCACACACAAGCAAAGCAAAGCAAGGAATTCCTTCACTCCTTCCCATGGGCAGGCAGGTGTTCAGCCATCTCCAGGAAAGCAGGGCTCCATCACGCCTAACGGTGACTTGGGAAGGCAAACGCCATCACTCCGAATGTCCCCCCCTTCCTTCTTCTTCCCCAGCTTTATATACTGAGCATGACGCCGTATGGTATGGAATAGCACTTTGGGCAGTTTGGATCAACTATCCTCGCTGTGCCTCCTCCCAACTTCTTGTGCACCTGGCAGAGCATGGGAAGCTGAAAAGTCCTTGACCAGTGCAGCAACAACTAAAACATCTCTGTGTTATCAACACTGTTTTCAGCACAAATCCAAAACATAGCCCCATACCAGCCACTATAACGAAAATTAACTCTATCTCAGCTGAAACCAGGACACCTTGCAGAAAGCAGTCTGGCATGTGCTGAAGTGAAACAGCACCGGCACTGAAGGACCACAGCCCACAGTTGGTCCTTTCCATCGCTGTCTCAAATCTAAATGTTCTCAGCATGAGGCCATCTTTCCCATTTTGGTACTCCCTAATGGGATGCTGGCTAATACCTGTTGAAGGAGATGGTATTAGCACTTATTCTGGCCATTGCCCATATGCAAAACTCCCAATCACAAAGCCTGCTCTGGGAGAAGGGTAAATTTCACCACATTTCCACTGCTACAATTTAAGCGCTAAACTTTTTGCTGCATTCATGGAAATACAAAGCCTGCAGCAGCCCGCTATAGGCTTGAAGACCATCACAATCCCCCTCTCCAACCTCCTCTTCTCCTCTCCACACATGCCCAGCTCAGTCGTTCTTTCCCCTCTGGTCGCTCCAGCCGCTCTCCCCATGTGCTACGACCCTGGTTTGTAACTGCCTCGATGCCTGGGTGCCCCACACCGTCACCATCCTCCAGCTGAGGCTGTGCCGGCATGGCTTTCCCCTACACACAGGATAACTCACAGCACCTTTTGGAGTGTTTCTTGTGCTCTCCTCTGAGCTCCTCAATCGGCTGCACTGCATATGGGACCAAATAAATCAGAGGATATTATCATCTCTTGGGGCAAATACACCACTTCCCACCTAACCTCGGAGTGCAGAGCAAACCCCCCTCTCTCTGCTTCTCTGACATTTTTAAGAGAACGTGGGTTCTTTGTTCCTGTTTTTTTCTAAATGTTGCTCTTGGCTAGTGCTTTAAAGCTCGTGTTTAACGGTGAGCGCCTGATGAGCATAAAAGCGGAACGTTGAATCTCCAGAGATGTTCTGTGTAACAAGGATGCCCAGAGCCATCAGTGAAACTCGCTTCGGGGACCCGAGCATTTCCAGCAGCTGTCCTGAGCTTGCCCTCACATCTCTAGGAAACAGCAGCGAGCTCCGGCTCTGCCACAAACCCCCGTGCAATGGCTGAACCGCAGGCAACACCACCCGAAACAGCCGTGTCCTGTTATTTAGTATATTGAAGTGAGCGAGAGAGGACATCACCATAACCCACTCGGCTGCAAGGTGTGACTGCTCAGGAGCCGTTTCACCACACCAGCCCGTCGGTGCCAGCCAGCCTGCTCAGCAGAGACAGTACCAACGCTGGGAGATCTCTGCTTTGTTAGCAGTCACTGGCAGACAAGACTTCACTAGCAACAGAACGTCAGCAAATTATTACTAATTTTATGCTTTCTGCTTTTAATAAGATTGCTGGTATCACACAGCAGCAGGAGGAGGAGGAAGGGGGAAACAAAATCAAGACGCATATAGATCGACTGGCCTTTCTGCTTCATTCCTTCCCTCTCCAACAGGATGGGAAACTGCTCTCTGGAGACCACCACTTCGGATGTGTGCTTTCAGCCATGAGCCTCTTGCAGACTCCAGCCAGCCCAGACGAGAGACAAGGAGCTCTCAGGAGTACCGAAGCTTTTCTCATACGTGGGAAGTTGCAGGGATTGCAGGGTTAGCATTACCTCTTCTCATGTCTCTTGAAAGAAGCAGAGGCCAGAGGGACTTGCCCCAGGTTGAGCTTACTAGAGAAACTGTCTCCTTCAGTTACTGCTGCTGCTCCTAGGCTCTTGAGCTCTTCTTGAGCTCTCTGAGGTCCCTTCCAATCTGAAGTTTTCTATGACCAAAGCTATGTAACTAAAAAAAAAAAGACATTTTGCCTGCTGTGAACATCCCTCCCTGAGCAGAGGTGCTCCCACCTAGTCACCCACCAGGGTTTCAGCGCAGGGGCAAAGCAGCTCCAGGCTCTGCAGCAGAACAAGGCCACTGCCAAACCCCTTGGGCTTCGTGCAGTGCTGCCTCTCCGTATGTGATCTCTCCAAGAGCGGTTCCTCTTTCCCCTGTGGGCAGAGGGAAGACTCAGCAAGCATGCACTGAGCTCCTGCTCGTTTAAACCGACGACTGTTGCCTCTACTGTGCGTAGGGGAGGGCTCTTTCTGTTCTCCAAGGCAAAAACCAAGGGCAGGTGCAACAGAGACCAGAGGGCAGGTCCAAGGACCAGGATTTCATATTTCCTTTGAAGCACCACTTTAGAAATATTTCCCATCACCACGGATACCGGAGCACGGGGAATGCAACACTCACCACAGCAGTGGCAGAGATGCTCGGGTGGCTGCTGCTGGGAAAGCACTTACAGCAGAGTGAGGAAGCTCAGATCTCACTTCAAGTGCAGGAAAAACACCGTAAACCCAGCCTTTCTCCTCTGTTAACTCCTTCCTCCAGCCACTGGAGTCTGAGCCCCTACATCTGGATCCAAGATTCCCAAGTTGGAAAGGGTTGGCTTTGGGATTACTCCCAAAACGTGATATCAACCAGACTGCATTTGGTGCTGCAGATACCCAAAAAGCCAGTCTGGATCCCAGAGACTTCAAAACAAGGAGGGAACAGGACTTACAGGGAAGGGGAGAGACAGGAAAGCATCTCATTCCCAGACTAAGAATAACCAAGAGTCCTACTTCAGACAGGCAGCAGACTGTGTGTGCGCTGGATGCTCTGTCCCCATACTGGGGGTGCACAGGGGGCATTTTGCAAGCCCCTTGTCTTCCTCTGGCTGGCTGCTGGAGATGGCCTCAGGCAGACAAGCTCGGCAGTACTGCAAACCCCAAGCTCCCTAGTAGCCATTTGCTCCCAGTAATGCCCCGGCATTTCTCCAGTAAGCTCAGGACATGCTCCAATGGCTGCAGCACTTTGCTCCAGCGTCCATCAAATCAATCCCTTAGGACACACCATGTTTTTTTACCTCTGGGGACACTGAGCAGAAAGCAGCCCCGGCACCAAGACACAATCATCACCCCGAGGTCCCCAGGCCTCCCCAGCCGCACAGAGGATGCCACGGCGAAACCAACGGAGCGACTCTGCGGGTGTCCCGTTTGCTCAGCAGCTCCGAAAGGGTACCGAGAGGCAGAAGACCCAGACCTCTGGTCTCCTCACGTTGCTGGCTTGCAGGTCTATAATCCCTTTTGGAAAGCAGGGCAACGTGGCACAGCAGAAGGCAGGAAGGAACAAGCAGCCAGTGGAAGTGGTTGAACACCAGGTTCTCCAGGAAGGAGCCTACCAAAGCCAGCAAGGTGCCCAGAGCGAAGGCGCAGGGCAGCGCAGGAAGGTGTGAATTCAGCAAGTGCAAAGATTTAAAACCTCTGAGGATTTCAACTTCCAGCTCTCCTAATGCAACCCGGGAACGAGCTCTTTGGAAACCCCACTCCAGAGATCAGAACATGTGTTTGAAGTGGCCTCTTGAGAGCCCACGCTAAGATTTTAAAGGAAAATAAACCACAGAGAGAGGCAGAGAGTGACAAAAGCTCTTGAAGGCAGAATGAGACTAGGAAGATTGTAGGCAGGGGAGGATGAGAGTTGTTATCAGGAAGGCTAACCAAATGAACTGGATGGATTATGAGAAGATTGTAGACCCATTAATAAAAAAGGAGGAAGAATAAATCAATAATTCTGGAAGAGCTGAGATAATGAGCGCCTTTAAAAAAATTATTCTTTAATAAGAAAGGACATATGGCTAATTAGGAAGTAATGAAGAACTTGTCAGTGTATGTACAGAAAGCGAAGAGGTGAGGGGACTCCGCACCCAGAACTGAAGGATATCCGAATCACTGGAGCTGAGCAATACATCTTAGTGTCACGAGGAAAGCAGTTAATAGACTCACTGAATCATTCATGATTATTTATGAAGAAGTGAAGAATCCAGGAAGTACCAAGGGACAGCAGGGGGGAATAATTCACATTTACTTCAGTAATAGTTTTTTTTAGAGGAAAGAAAGAAGTGCTCCCAAGACCTTAAAGAAAAGCCAGCCTAAGGAGAAAAGGAGACACAAATACAATAAATACCTCTAAAAGTCTCTAGAGAATAATATCCTGTCTCAGTGTGGGGAGGGTACACACGGATGTCGGACTCTCGCATCCCCCGGCAGCAAAGGCACCACCAGCAAGGCCAGGGCTCGCTCCGCAAGGAGTCCGAGCCTCGCCAACCTGGTCCCCACCGCTCTGGAGGGCCTCAAGAAACTTGGCTTCTGCAAGGACTTCAGATGTGCGGTTGGGATCTGAGCACAGCCGGGTGGACGGAAAGCCAAGCCGGGGGCCCACCATGGGCACAGCAGTCAAAAGCAACACAGTCACATCATGTGAAGGAGGAATATCCCTGGACGGGCAAATGGGGGTTTGCCAGCACCCCTAAGAGTAGGAATCTAAACAGCTCTAAGATATCTTCCTGGCCATAAACATGCATGAGAAACCCATGTGAGCTCCAGCCAGGAAGAACTTTGGAAGATTCACATAGCAATCGCCCCAACCAGCGTGAAATGAAAAAGGATGCTTCGGAAACAGCAAAATGAGAAAAAAAAATTGAGGTGTGCAAGAGACTTCTGTGCCTTTGCAGCATGGACCCGGCTCCCCTGTGCAAGGACAGGCACCTCTCAGCTGGGCTGAGAAGGGGCAATGACCACCAGAGAAACTGGCAGAGAGGGAGCCCGGCAGAGGCAGAACGGAGGAGCGGGGGAAGCTGGGGAGGGCAGGAGAAACAGGGTGACGGCAAGAGAGGGAGATGAAGTCTCAGGGAGGACTAGCAAAGATATTGCGTCTCAGTCCAAAGTCCTGCACAGGACCCTGGTTATATGCTCACAGTTTCCTCCGGCTGACGATGACACCTTTAAAAATCCAGATATACCTAACACTTGCTTCTGTGCTGGCTCTGCCCGATCGGGAGAGGGAATAGAAGTCAGTTCTCCTTTATCTCGAGCAGTGGCCGTGACCACCTCACAGGAGTCGCTGCTCCCTCATTCTCCTACTAAAACATCAACAGGTCAATGTGGGATGAGAAATCATTTAAACCCTTATAAACAAACATGGGAATGAGGTACCCAACGTGCTGAGAAGCCCAAAGACCAGACGAGAAGCAGCAGAGAAGGGAGAAAATGGTGCTGAGGAGTGGGGCCCCAACACAAGAGCTGCCCCTCTCCTCTGCCACCCACTTGGTGGGAAAGGAGCTTCCAGGAGGCCAGGGAAGTAATGTGGGAGATGCAGAAGGACCCGAGAAGATCAAGCAGCTTGTGACAGTGAAAGGACAGTCAGGGGTGACACAGAAGTGATGGTGATCTCTCCTTGGGATGTGACAGCCAAAGGAGGCCATGAGATCCACGCTGGCATCCAAGTCAGGGGCAGGGCAGGAGAGAGGCAGTATGGAAGATACCGTGACAACTCCAAACCGAGCCTCTCGGGGTCACTGGGCAGCAGGCTACATCTCCCGGTTGAGAGCTGACCTGCATCTCCGTGTACCCCAAGGTACGCGGAACAGAAGACACGGGATGCACAGCCGCTCCTAATAAGTAACAACCATCATATTAAAAGAAGCCCATCACCTTGGTCTCTGACTTGCTGCTGTTGCTAGCTACGGTAAGGAGACAACCCAATGGGAACATGTGATTTTTAACTTGAGAGCTATCAAGGCAAAGGAAAATACTGGAGAAACTCTCCTAATTTAAATGTGAGCAGGGAAGGGGGGAAACAAGAGACAGGTTTAGTTCACAGAAGGCACACCAAACGGTCGTCTTAAATTGTAAGCTGCCGTGCAAAGAGCCGCGTACGGGATTAACAGGCGGTATCGCAAATCTCAGACAAGGCTGTGCAGTATTTCTCTTTACACACAAAAGCCCTTTTAAACCACAAAAGCACTAACGCAGTTGGAAGTGATAAATTTGATCTCTTTTACAGAAAAACCTTTTTTCCTTTTTTTTAAAAAAGGGTCTCTGGAGACCTTGTGCAATCTGTATTCCACAGGCAGTCAGAGACCCCTCTCATTTTGCAGGGGCAGAAAAGCCCCACTCTTTCCACTTCGGTGAAGGGTTTGTTTTAAGTCACTGGTTTAACTTAGGGGGAAAAGAAGTCTCTTGCAACATGCCCGCTGAGGGTTTGAAAATCTTGAGGAGATAGGTACTTTAGTAATATTTATAAGCTCAGCTTCAAACCCAGCACTAAGCTGGCCAGCTCGCAGTAGTGGTCCGCAGCATCTCAGGAGCTCTGTTATTCCAGTCTCCAGCTCTGCCGCGATGCCAACAAACATTAAAGAGAATAGGAGAGGATCTCCCGGGTGTGGAAAGCAAACACACCACGATGTGCTGGCAGAGGCTGGAAGCAGCTTGTTAAAATGCTCTTTGCTGCTGGGCTACGTGGATGAGCCGCAGCAGAAGCGAATCTCAGATGAGTTACACTCCTCCTGCTACTTAATTCTGGTCTGGTGCAGCAAGGACCTCATCGGTAAGCAGAAAGTAGCTGCTCAGGAGAAGGGGCATCTGAGCAGCAGCCCGTACACGTCGCAGAGGGGCTTCACGTAGCTTGACAGTGTCCAAAGGTGCCCTGACAGGTATTGGTTTCATTGGGTATGTTAACGTGGTGCAGAAGAGAAGGGTGCCGGGACTCCCATGGGTGTCTGAGCTGGGATGTCCACCCCACAGAGCTGGATGAACAACAGACCTACTCTAGTGGGATTAGCCCAGTGCTCTGCCTGAGCTCATTAGCCCTGACTCTTAATTAGGTCCCAGGTGGTCAGCGTGAGTGTCCCTGCCACGACTCCTTCGTTTCACAATTCATATGCACAGGATGAGCCTGGGTTTGTCCCATGGCTGCCCCATGCTCTTCAGCCTGTCTGTACCACCCAGCTCCGGGCAGAAAGCTGTACGAGGCAGCACGCGTGCTCGCCTTCACCTCTAGCACCGCCGGCTTCAAAGCCCTAGTACTGTGAAGAGGCTGCAGTTGCTTCTCACGACAGCTTGGAAGGAATAAAGGACAAAGGCTCTGAACGCAAATGTTGCAGAAAACCAGGGTTTCTAATATAACTCTAAAATGTGACGTTTGGGCTGTTTTCAGTGGCACATTGCAAGCCAAGGGGGTGAGTTACAGAAGTGCCAGGACCTGCTCCTTTGGGTTGCAGCTTTGATCCTTGAAGATTTTGACTTACTTAAATATGTTTCTATTTAAACTTACAACCAATTTTGAACACAGAAGGGGAAACCAGCTCATTAAGCAAAGCTTGCCCAGGCCTGTCCTCCCCTTCCTTCTCTCAAGCACAGGGAAGGGGCTCACAAGGCTCCCAGCAAAGCGGCAACAGAACGCGCTCGCTGCAAATGCAGCAGTACCAGGAGCAAACAGCACTGCGGGCTCCATGCCATCACAGGCATGGCTACTGTGGAAAGCCACCGAGGCGGCACCTGCGTGCCACAGGACGAGCCCTTCAGAGGAGGAATGTATTTCACGCTGCCAGGTGTAACAGCCCCAAAATAAAATCTCGGTTTTGCAAGGCAAATAAATCAGTGCAACTTGCTTAAGCACGCACGTGCGAAGCCCTGCTCAGAGGGGCACGCGAGCGGGTCCTCCCACCCACCGCCCTTTGAGGACACTGCACCAGCACAGCCACGGTGCTGCCCGCGCGGACCCCTCTCTCCCGGGCACGGGAAGGCCCAGCCCGCCGACCAAGGCCACTGGAAACCAGGCACCCGAGGATGTGCTGGAGGGAGCACATGGAGGGCTGCGCAGAGCTGGGGCCAAAACGCTTCTCAGCGGAACAAGAGACCCTTCTCCCCCTGCACTCCTCCTCTGCCTGCCACATTTGCATCCTATCATCTCCATATCCCTTGCCTAGGGCCAGGGATCTTACTGGTATTTAATTATAGCCTACATTATCTGCCACTCTGAACATTAGATTATTAAATCTAATCATCTGAACATAGATTATTAAAAATAATCATCTATGTATCAACTGTCTCAGAATAAATACTGATGCTTTATTGCACAGCTGTGCTGTCGCTGAGGCTACCTGCTTTTAAAATATTCTCAGTAACGAAGAGGTAATGTATTTATGCACACGCAAAATTGTGAATGCAGTAAGTTGTTACATAAACTGTTACATAAATTACCTACCAATTGCATATAAATTTTCAGAGTCAAATTCCACCAACCACACGCTGAAGGAGTAGATCTCTTCAAGTTACCACGGTTATTCCTGATGGCAGGGACCACCCTGCGCAAGTGAAGGAGGCAGAATCTGGCCTTAAATTACACACTCAACACACATTTGTGATAGTAATATCGCAAATATTCAGAGATCTCTTGGCTCCTTCAACCTGTAACTGCAAATCAACTTGGAGACCCAAACCAAGTAAACCATCTATTTAAACAAAATGACTGCAATATAATAAATATTGATTTTGTAAACATTTTGCCGAGGTTAAAAGCTTTTCACAGAGATGGTCATTAGGCACATAACTCTGCTCCAGATCCCTGGTAAGCACATTTATTAATAGGTCATATATTACAGCGGAGTCTCAGGCAGTCTAAATCAGCACAGCCCCCCTGAACTCGACACTGCAGCACATGCTCTCTCACCAGGTGATGATGTTGGTCCTGTAAGTTTCATTATATTTAATTTAAATCAAATGTATTTTGGGGCAGGTACAAATAAAATGGATGTTTTCTTGGGTTCAGGAACCCAGCTGTGATGTACACTCTTCTGGAATGGCTTCACACCTGGTGGCTGCATAAATACAAACTCTATTTGTATGTTTTTGTTTTAAATGACACTAATTTTACTGTTTATAATATACAAGGTGATGAAAAACACACTCACTAGAAGGGAACTGTTCCATGACCTACCTGAAGACAACTCTGAATAAATCGCACTGCCTGGTACCCTTCAGACGGCCTCGGTGATCTCTGCTGGAACCCAGCAGCCCACATGCCGGGTGAGGAAAAGCTCCAGTATCCTGCCCTTCCAATCCCAGCCTCCTGATTAAATATCAGCTCAAATATAACTTATTTTCTGGCTAGCACCTTTCCTCCCATTTGACAATATGACTGCTCTCTGCAGTAGGGAATCACCACCAATTCAATGATAAAACCCCAAGGAGCCCTTACAAGACTGGGGGACGATGAAGCCCTCAGATGCCTGCTACTGACACAGACTTTATCTGCTGGGGAGGACCACTGCGGGCGGTTCAGATTACACGCCGGCCAGGTGCCATACGCTGGAGCTGGGCAACCATAAATAACCCTCCAGTTTTGCAAGAGTATGTAGGGCAATCATTGAGTTTCTGTCAACTCTCATCACATGCACAGAATGGAGATGGGACAAATCACTGCGGTCAATGGCGTTCGATGGCACGATCTGCACAAGGCCGTAGCTGTATCTTAAGGCTATCAAGTTCTGCACATGTTGCCATTCCAGACCCATCTGGCATCAAACTGCTCAACTGTCATAGACTCAGAATGGTTTGGGTTGGAAAGGACCTTTACAGGTCACCGAGTCCAAGCCCCGGCCATGAGCAGGGACATCTTCAACCCGATCAGGTCGCTCAGAGCCCCGTCCAGCCGGACCTGGAACGTTTCCAGGGATGGGGCATCTCCCACCTCGCTGGGCAACCTGGGCCAGGGTTTCACCACCCTCAGTGCAAAAAATTTCTTCCTTGTCTCTAGCCTGAATCTCCCCTCTTTTAGTTTAAAACCATTACCCCTTGGCCTATCACAACAGGCCCTGCTAAAAAGTCCGTCCCTCCCTCCCAGATCTCTCTGGGGCTACAGGCTGGTTTGTAAAACCCAAGACTCTTAGACCTGACATGACTCATGACAGCTGTAACAATTTACAGCTTTATTGAAGCCAGATCTGTGGCATATGGCAGGAAGGGCTTTTATCCTACCATGCACAGCCTGCTGCACTCATGACATAAATTATTCCCCCAACTTTCCTTTTGATGCATCACAAGATGAGCGGAGATGCCAAATGCTGAGTGCATGTGCTCCTGCAGAAAGATGATCTGTGCTAATTGCCACAAATGACCTTGCGCAGTGTCATCCTCCTGACATTGCCTCTGCCGAGTTGCAAACGATCCCAGGAACTGAAACAGCCCCATAAATGTATCCCACTTTTCCCACTCAGCAGAAGAAACATCACGTAATTGCAGGAGGTATTCCCCCAGGTCACACTCATGTTTGAAGCGGGCCGTGTACTCCCCTTGTTTCTAGAGGAGTCACAAGGAAAGGATCATGCTCAGGGAGGGAGACACACTTCAGTCAATGAATCTATGTTGATTTACTGCAGCTGAGAAATAGGGCAGGAGCCTGGGGTAACGAGCACCTGCTTATAAATCTGATCTCACTACCTCACTTCCAGTGCTTTCTGAGATCCTGAGCACAGCCAGACTTCGCTTCCCAGCAGGGCCCACTCTCAGGTGAAGATGACCATGCAGCTACCAGCGCCCAGACAGCCACAAAACCCTGGAAATCAAGCCTGTGAGGCATGAGCTCAAAGCCAGCTAAAGCACCACATGAACAGCTCCATGAGCTTTGGCATCTTCCCCCATGATAACCTACTCGTGCCAGTCTCATACCACCGAGAAGACGCAGCTTGCTTGTTCCTCCTCCTGCTGCATTGCACCGTGCTCTCGCTCACTATGGACTAAGAACTGCGCTACAGTTGAACAAAATATCTTTTTGCTGAACAGAAATGGGGTTGTTTCAAAACAAAATCCACCTGCATTGGTTCTCACAGCATACTGGAGCCAGCTGACTAAAATGGCTCTAGTTCAATCACAACGAGGGTTCAAATGAGGTCTCAGTCTCATCAGGTGGAGCTCCTTACGCTCCCTCCCTCCATTGCTAGGGGAAAGAGGCTTATTTCTCCTGAGAGCTGGAGAAATAAAGGAGAAATAAAGAAAGGAGTCAGACTTAGCCCTACTAAATAGCACTCCTCTGTCCCTGGATTCTCCCCAGCTGCTCTCCTTCTCCTGGGGAAGGAGAAAGCAGGTGAGACCACAGGATGGGATCCCACCTCCTTTCCCTTCCCTCCTCTCACCTTTCTCCCCTGCAACAGATGCATTCCTCCGGGCTTCACACAACGATGAGACATCCCAGCAGCAGAGCAGCATGGTGGCCTTCCTCTGGCACCGACCTACCGCTCACAGCTCCTCAAGGGATCACACGTCAGGCCAATCAGCCACATCTGGCACATCTGCCAAAAGCAAATACCTGGGGCACGGCAACACGAGCCAGAAACCCACTGCGACGGGCAGCTGGTCAGCTTGCAACTCGGCAGGGTCTGCGGAGCAGAGATGTGGGCAAGTCCCCTGAAATGGAGGACGGATCCTCCTTGGAGCTGCCTGCAGCGTGCCCTTCACCATCTGACAACCCGGCGCAGCGGTAGGAAATCAATAGAGAGCCTAACCATTGCCCAAGTCACAGACGGATCCACTGATCGGTCATCTGGTTCGTAGCTCTGGGAGCACAGCATGATACACGCAGTCGATACAATCAAATAACCTTCTTGCCCCTCGATCTGGGCTGTCATCTGCCATTAGCAGAGCAGAGGGGAAGGTGCAGCGCTCGGCTCCCCTCCGTCCTGCTGAGCAGCCAGAGGGCAAAATTTAAAATGACACAAACCCACAACTCTTTGTGGGTATAGGGGTTTTTTTTGTTTTTTTTTAAAGCCAACAACAAATTTTAACTGCTGTGCTCCGGGGGAGGTGAGAAATAATCTCATAGGTGAGAAACCGTGTCTACGCACTTGCTCTGATTCACCGAGCTGTGGGCTGATGGCGGCACAGACCGAAGCAAACGCCCTTTCAGGTCCTCATTTCCAGGGAATTCAACGTCAAGATGGAAGAAGCGTTGCTGCGGGATGGATACAGGACGCACTCGGCCATGTCTGAGCTGCAGAGCTGAGTGGGTTTTATGCAACAGAGCGACTTGAACCACCGCTGCTGCTCCTCATAGAAAAGACCCTCACAAAGAGCTGGCTGTAGATTAAAAATGGCATAAGAAAGAGGCAGTCGGCTGAACTACAAAGGAGCACCAATAAAATATACGTCGGGACAATCAGAGAGGCATTTTGATTGCTTCCTCAGGCAGCAAGACTAAGACTTTACTGGCTTTACCATGAAAGTCAAGGCTTGTTTTACACTTCTGTCTTGCACCCTGCCAAAGAAAGAGCGCTGTGTTCCCAGGAAACAGCAGCATCTGTCACTGAGCCAAGGGACAACGCCAGCTCTCACCCAGCATGCAGTTAATCCGACGCCGTTTGCACATCAAGGGCTCTCACCAGTTTACCATTTCAGACGCCCCAACTCAAGAAAGCATTTAAGTCATGCCCTTAAATCTCTGTGACTTCAATTGAAGACTGAGCATGTATGGAAGTGCTTTCCCAGGGAGGGAGGCTGATGCTCTCATTATGTCCTTGATGGGATTTCACCCAGCCCTGACAGCTACGAGACCCTCTGCGTCGTTGGAACTTCTCAGTACGTCTCCACGTGTAGCAGAAAGCGCTTGGTTATGAATTTGCTTTACACCGTGATCAGGTTGCTGGGCTGGAGGAAGGGAGCTGTGCTAAACGTACGCTTCTAAGAGGCAGCTTTGGACAAGCTAGGGCAGTCCGAGGCAGGGGAAAGGACAGACAGGGAGGCTAAGCAATTATTTGTCCAGGAGCACAAGGCAAATCCTCAGCAGCGAGAGCTGCCCTCCAGTCACAGCCACGAGCCCAGCCCTTCTTTTTCCAGCACCCTCAGGGAAATGCTGCCACAGTTCCCTTCCTCGCTGCAATGCAAACAGCCAGAGCCGCGCTTGCCAGCATCTTCCCACTCCTCCCCTGCTTCAGACTGAATCACCGGGTGCTTTGGGTAACACAGCCCAGCCCTGTCAGGAAGGAGAGCAAGGGAATGGTGGCTCTGACCCCAAAGCAGTACGTCTGTGTCTTGAAATCAATAAATACGCCTTGTAAGAAATGATCCATTTCAAAGCTCGCACACCCCCTTCCCCCAGCTTTGCATACTCCAACGGAGAGACTACGGCATAAAAATCAGAGAAACTTGTTTGGAAAAGGATGCTTTCCTAACAACCCCCTGGAGACAAAACCAGAGCTCTGAGCCTGTCTTACAGACAGAAAGGTCCTTCCCAAGCAGAAAAGCCACCAGCACAGCAAAGCCCCCAGCTAGCAAAGGGACAGAGGCCCTGGGCAGCCAGTGCACTGAGTGCTGGGCCAGGAGCAGCAGTTCTTTTCATCATCTACAGCTGATGCCTGCAAAGGTCAAGAGGTAAAGAGCAGGGAGGAGGAAAGTGGTGAAGTTAAAAGAATTAGTGAATTAATGCCTCTTGAATCAAGGGGCATTGGTTAGCTGGGAAGACAGAGGGATTTCATCAGAGAAGAGCCCAAGAGCTGCAGGTGGAAAGCAGCTGCGTTTCCACAGCACAGGCTCCAACAAGTGATGCTACGGATGCATTATGCACCCTTGAGCTGAAAGCACAACCATAAGCCGTCATTAATTCACAGACACTAAACAATCCTGCCGCAGGGCATCGCGACAAGAGAAGGGAACTGACGGCGCAAATCCAGAAGTACCAGCCAGGGGCAAGGGAAAAACGGAACTAAATGCAAGGGTCCGACCCCCAAAAAAAGAAAGAAAAGGGATCACTGGGTGAAAGATGTGCCACAGTTCCAGGGTTCATGCAAATAATTTAAGTGATATTTGCCCAGGTGTTTAGGCATTACGCCTCCTCTCCAAGCTGGAAGCAGCAGCCCAAGCAGAAGCACCCAGGCTGGGATCTCCGCATGAGGCTTTCCAAGTTGCAAACACGATCTTCCACTCAAATGGCTCGGTGCTGCTGCATCACTGGAGCCGTGCTCATTTACACCAGCTGCGGATCCGACCCCGTGCTGATGGGCAATGGCAACCGTGGCTCCAGCCCTCAGCACTTCAGGCAACAAACATGCATGCCTTATTAACGTCCAGTTCCCATCCTTTTTTTAAATCCATCGACTAATATAAGGTTCGTGAAGGGCTAACTAACACTGATGGGAAATCCCTCAACTGTTAGATCCCTTCCAGAGCGCTTTCTGGTGTGTTACAGAACTGAGCGTGCACCTATTAACACCCCTGTATTTCTGTAATGCGGGGAATTTAACGGCTAATCAAACGCAAAAAACATAACCCAAAAGCTAGTCCATGCTACGCCTACTGGGTCATAGTTTGGTATCACCTCCCACAGTCAAGGACCTCTCTGCTCTCTTGCTACAGACAGATGTTGGCTCATGAAAATTTCAAAATGAACTTGGTCTTATTCTTTCTAGCTAGAAATTCTGCTCTTATCAGAAAAAGTTGAGCCTCCACTGAGCTTTTCCAGCCAGCTCCAGGTCAGGCTGTCCCCAAATGCTGCATCCAATTCTGAAGGCAAAACGCGAGTTAGTTCAGACAGCCAACAAAATTTTCCTTTGAATAGGAAAGCTGAATCCTTTGACAGGCTGTTCTCAGCTCTGGTCTCTTTTGCATTATAAACTGACATATCTCCTTTTCACACTCATCAGCGAGATGCCATTGGTATGGGTGAGAGTTGGGCCCAATTTCTATATATGTATGTCTCATACAACATATGTCTCCATACAGATGTCTCCCCAGTGGGACCCTCATCCAGTAAGCCAGCGCTTAACAGCAGTCCCAGCGCACCAGTCTACCAAACCATCCTACTTGCACAGTCTTTTCAGTTAGAACTTGAACGGTCCATGAAAATTTGAGAAACTTTCATCCAGAGAGCTTTCGTACCACTGCTTTACTCTTCACAGTAACTGGGCTTCTAATGCACCAGCCTCTGCCTCTCCTTCTAGGACGCTACCTGAGCTAGGGTCACCAGAGATTTATACCATGAGCTCTCTTTGGCTTATGTGCTTGCTCTAAATAGATAATTATCCAATTCATCCCAGTAGGACTATCTGAATGAACATGGAATGAGCTGGCTTATTTATAAGCCAATTTAACAGGTAAAATGCATACCACAGCCACACAGAATGCCTCCTCCCAAAAATAAAGCAGGGAACAAGGCTGTCAAAAGAGCAGTTTTGAGAATTGGGGAGTTGTAAAAATTCAACTGTCTTTTTTTTTAATTATTCTTTGATACAGCTGGGAAGAGCACATGCAATTCGAAAGCACTCTGCTTTAAATGAATATGTATGTGAATCATGCAAGTTAATCAAGGGATACAGAAAATGCCTTCAAACTTTAGGAAAGACAATGAAAATATCTCCAAATGGTAGGTGCTGGATCTGTAGAAAGTACACTGCAAGAATCCTTAAGAGGATTTTGTGGTCATATGTGAACAGGTTCTGGCAAGTGACACCAAGCAAAATTTTCCCTCTAAAAACCTCAACTTTGGGGTGCTAGTTTATTTAGAGGAGTGGAATAAGCAATGCAGAGCAGCCCCGTAAGCCTCTTGAGAACGTGTTCCCAACCAAGATCCACCCTGCACTGCTGTCAGCTCTCCGAGTGCATCTTGTGAAACCTGGTAAATAAACAGCAATGCCTTTTTCTCGCTTTCATGTCATTTACTTAACACCAGGTGCAGTGTTTGCTCTGCTTGCTAATTCTCCTGGTTTTTCAGGCTAGGGATGCGGTGACAGGAGAATCTCTGGGTGACACACTGAGACCTGCTGCAATTTCCACGAAAGAGAGACAAGAATTAGTCCACGGGCTGATTTTTCCCCCATCTCAGCTGCAGTGCTCCTGACTTGCGCCACAGTAAACACAGCAAGAAGTTATCGAGCCAGTGGGATCCTTCATTGATGAAGTGGCCAAGAGAAGAAAAAAAAAAAAAAATCAGATACAACTGTGTGGGGAGAATGGAAAAGGTTTGATATTTACAGAGCACAGGAACCTTCTGGATGAAGATAGATCCCACCAGACACCAGTCTGCACGCCAAGATGCTTAAAAGCCTTTGGAGTGCCTGAGCACAGATGGTGCAGCACAGCATCGCCCTGTCAGGTCGGTGTATTTTTGGACTTCCCACTGGAACTGATGAAGCTGCAGTGATTTACACCCGCTGTGAGACGGCCCTGGGCCCACTTCCATTTGCAAATAACTAAGAGGACATCTCCTGGCATCAAGTGCCACAGGGGGTCCAAGAATGCCTGGTAGGACTTGCTGTACTGCATTATCTTTGATTAACGTGATATTTGTGGTTGCTCCTTACCCTGTTAACTGCAGTAAGTGCAGAGGAAAGAGCCACCTGACAAAGTTTTTTTCCTAAATAAATTAATAGAAGGTGGCAGCATCACCTCCAGATCCCGGACAGACAGAAGCTGGTGTAAATCCTCAGTGACATTTCTTTGCTTTTTTCTGACTTCAAAGCATCTCAGCCTGTTTGCCACTCTCAGGATTTGGCCACAGAAAATGGAGCAATGGGGAAGGCTGTTTGGCATTGCTAGAGAAGGACAGGAGAGACCCTGCCGCTGCAGATGGCAGGTGACGGAGCAAGCGCGGTGGGATTCGGGGAAGGCCATCAAACCAAGGCTTGGGAAAGTGCATTGCTTGCAACAGGAAAAGATTAAGGATTCTCACTGCTTCTGTTTTAGCAGCAAATATTTTACTTTGCAAGTGCAAACAGATCGTTGTCATACAACAGCTCCCTGGATACTTCCCACAGGCGCTGTGGGCTACAGGAATTCCCATGGACCCAACAGCAGTACGTTCACAATGTCTCAAGAAAGCGACCTCCCACAAAAGTTTCTCTGGCAGCTAACACAGAGGCCCAGCCAAGTAAGCTAAAGAATAACGCTGTCTGCCTGTCTCCCCCGGGGAAGAAACCAAGAGGCACCAGTGGTGTTTTCCACCCCCTAGTTCATCCCAGATGTGCAAACCAACTGGAACAAAGTCATGCCTAGTGTACCTAGGATTTTTGATTCTTAAAAGAAAAGCTCCCCCCGCATCCCTCATCCCATCTGTGCTGGTGACAGTCTGGATGAGCCAAGGTCTAGAGAGTACCTCTGCTAATTAGCCTCTGACTGCTAACAATCATTACAGCTGATTCAACACAGTCCGTAACCTCAGTTTACAGGGTTGGTCTCTACCGCAATCTGTGCAGAGATGCTGCAGGGGTTTGCAATCAGAGGACAGTTTGTGTCTTCAGCCTGGGCAATCCCATCCCGGGCAGTTAAATCCCACGTACAAGTATAACTGAGAGCTTGCACTGAAGTCAAGACCTGTTTCTGCTTCACTGCAAGAGGAAGCGGACAGGCTGCCTAACCTGCTCCCCTTTCAATGTCAAGGCAAAGCAGACAGTGGTCCCACCCCAGAGTCTTGGTTTAAGACAAAAGGAACGTGAAAGAGGTGCTAGTGGAGAAAAGAAGCAGAGCCCCATGAGGCCCTGTAAAGAAAACCCACGATCCCAACCCAAAGCAGAGGGAAGCTTCTTGCTTGACTGCCCAAAAAGAGAGCAGAAGCTTGCATCACCGTTCACCATGGGACCGCTGACCTCTTCAGCCTCTTCCTGCGCTTGGTAAATCCAGGTTCACGTTCGCTGCAGTGGGGTACCGACCTCAAAGACAAAAGCAGCCTCTGGCAGGCACGACCCACCCCAGGGAGGGTGTCCAGCCACGGGGCAAGAAGTACCAGGGACTCTGCAGAGGATAGCCAGATATAACAGCGCTGGGCAACAACCCGACACCCAGAAAGCTTTCAAACCTGCTTAAAATCTACTACCAGAAACCATGAACTTCTGGGAGACCTTTCCAACGTGCGTCGGCAAGGGTAAAATGTTTTTAAGACAGAGCTTGATCAACTGATGGATGGCATTTCAGGGCTGTCAGAGATAGCTGGGGACTGGACCGCGTGACCCTGGAGGTCCCTTCCAGTCCGTTTGTATACGTATCTATCTGTCTATATATAAAAACCGCTAGCAAGCTGCTGAGCCTGCACTCACCACACACTTCCCAGCAAAAGCAAGAGGGACTTGAATGCGCAAAGAATGAATGATTCAGCTCCATCTTGTGTTTCTGCTTTTGACATGCCAAGCAGCACTCCAGCTTGTCAGGATAAAATCCAGACAGCTGCAATATATGTACAAAACTGGGACAATTCAGATTAAAACCCCATTTTCCTCTATGTTTCTCTGAATATTTACCCCTGTCCCAACAGCTGTCCTGAAAGGAAGAGAGGAAGAGAGAGGATTTCCCATGATTTGTGTCCGGCTTAGAAATCCTCGCTCCCTCAATTATGTTTGATTGTGCCTCAGCACAGATTATTTTGAAACGATCATCTGCGAGAACCACACAATCAGCGCTCTGTCAGAGGAAAGCAAAAATGGGGGCAGTTCCCGAAGAGGTCTGTAAAAAGCCCTTTCCTCTCCTTTCCAAAGCGAAGCATGCTGCACTTAACAGCAATTGCCTAGGGCCCAGCAATCACGTACTGACGCGTGAATGCTGCTTTCAAGAACAACAGCTCACCACGGCACTCTCGGGTCATCGCAGACTGCAGCGAGAATCACAGTCTCCTCAGGTCAGAAATTAAGAGCGCAGACGTAAACCAAAGAACACTTTGCACTGAGCGGTGTTGTAATCGTGGAGAGGTCAAGAGCTGACGTCTCTGTCCTTTCCTACGAGCTGTAGGTACTCGTTACAACCACTCAACGCAGCGAAAAGATCAGGCAAAAAGGGACAGTCGCCCTTTCAGCGAGCTTGTCTTATTGCCAAAGGCCTGTCCCCTCAAAAAATGACACCCAGATACTTCTGCAGGAGGTTTACCGGCTCAAATCCGCAGGTGGTTTGGTTCCTAATGCCCAGTCCCAACCAAGATCAAGCTTGAAATGTCAATAGCCTCTCCCCTTGATTCAGTGACACAGCACCTCAGGGAATGCTTCTGAAATCACCCCTTCAATTATACCGTGCTGCCACAACTGACTCTTTTTCCTCCCCTAACGAGCAAACATCAGGAAATAGCAGCAAACCCCTGCACCGTCATACCAGAAAAGCCATTTTGACTACCTGCAGAAACACAGGCTCACTCAAGGCAGGTGTGACTTCACTTTCTGATTTCCAAAAATCTGAGAGAAATTGCATGAAAATCATCATTTCAAATGCCATTACAGTTCCATGTCTGTTAGCTACATCAATGAAATACTGCCTTGCTAAAGCTCTCCCCTGTGAAAAGGTATTTGGAAAGAAAAGCTAAGTACTCAAGGAAGAATAAGCTGTCCTAATCAAGAGTGCAAGGATTGAACCTGAAGTATCCGAGTACTTGCACATGAAGTTGTCCAGCCACTCATGCGTGTATCTAAGTAAGTGCCTTGCTGCACCTGAATCAGAGCAGGAAGGTGAAGCCAAAACCTTGTGAAAAGGCCTGGTACCCATTAGATTTCTGGACCCGGCTCCACTCCTGCTCTGTGTGAGCACACACCCAACAGGTTCATCCTCCACCAAGAGCTGGGCCAGGAGGACCAGACTCTGGAGAACAGGCTGCTCTCGCACAGCGAGCACTTACTGGGCTTCATAACAGGCAAGAGGAGCAAGGTGCTCACAGCGTCCTACAGCTTATGCCACGCCAACACGCTGGCGAAGAAGAGCTCCCGCGCTCCTGTGAGCAGGTCAGCTGTTACCTGTGCCATCCTGCACACCGACAGCCCGACGCCAGTTGGGAGCAGTGACTGCACCCCACGTGTAAGGACAACGGCATGGGGCACCAAAACTGCTCTGGCACACGGGCTTCGTCTTTGTAAGAGTACAGAAAGGCTGTGGAGGAGGTGTTCCTGCTCCCAGTAAAAGCCCTTTCCAGCAGCAACAGGCACCACCGTACCCTTTCCTCCCACACCGCAACATAACGTGGTTACCCTCTTACGAACTGTCATGACAAGCGATGGCGGGTCCCTGCATGCATCCACTGACCCAACATGGGGCACAGAGCTGCAGCCCAGCAGCCTGCGTCCTCCACGGAGCCCCATGCCACCACGCAGCCTGCCAAAGCACGACAGGGACGTTCCTGGAAAGCGATCCAGCTGAGCACCTTTTGGCAGGGGTGTCACGCACCTCCCGATCTCCTCGTCACAGGTTCCCCCACTTGCTCCTGCCAGCACCGATTTGCCGGAGCGGGGGACAATTATTTCAGTGTTCATCCGAGGAGTGACACCAATCCCCTTGCGCCCTGTCCACCCGCGTCCCAGTCACTTCTGCCCCAGCTCCCTGGGCGAGGGGGTCACTGGTGCGAGGAGGGAGAGAGGCAGCGGGGTGGATGGAGTTGAGCTGAAGCTCATGACAGCCCACGTCCCTGCCTGAAGCGCTGGGACCCTCTCCTCCAGCGAGGACGCGTGTGGGAGTGAGCGTGCCGAAGAGGAGCTGATCAGTATTCAGCGAAAGGCTTCACTACCGCGCTGCCCGCTCCCGTCCCTCCTCCTCCCCGTGACTCGGTGTGCGGGAGGAGGCAGTAGCCCTTCCTCAGCAGCACCCCATGGCACCCCGCTGCCACGTCCCCGTCCTCCCCCGCGGCAGATTTCACGCCTCCCTCCTCGCGAAAGCATCGCTCCCCGTTGCTTTTCCAGCTCCGCGGCGCAGGTGTCCCCAATCCACCCCCAGGCCATCACCCGCGGGCCCTGCCGGCTCCTTTGGCAGAACCTCAGCTCGCGGGGGCCAGCCAGCACAATTTGGGGGCCCACAGGGAGCATCATCTGCCCGATGCCAGCCTCCCCGTGCCGGGGGGCAACTCTCCTCCCAAGCAAGGGTGCCAAGGGCAGCCCCAGCGCGGGCGAGGGCGGGTGGCGATGCTCCCACCCTGCCAGCTGGGGAAAGGTGGGCCGTGCGGGGCAAGGTGTGTCGGACAGGCGGCCCTCCACGGCCACCTCCCAACCGCGGGGCTCGGCCGGGGCTGCTGGCGGAGGCCGCCCCGGGGCCGGGGCTCACCTTGTGGAGCTTCCACATGGCGCCTAGCGCCTTGACTTCGTGGCTGGAGTGCTTGCCCTCCTCCAGGCACTGGTAGCAGACGGGGCTCTTGCACTGCACGCAGTACATGCTGTGGTTCTCCAGCTCGTGGTCGGTGCAGGTGGAGATCTTCCGCGGGCTGAGGCGGCGGCTGACGCGACCCTGGGCCGGCGGGACCAGGCGGTGCTTGGCCAGCGGCCCCCGCGGCGGGTGGCAGCGCAGGCGGCAGGGATCGCAGTAGAAGACGTCGCACTGCTCGCACATGACGGCCGCCTCCTTGGGCGCCTTCTCGCAGAGCTGGCAGCGCAGGGCCGCCGCCCTGCCCTGCTGGTAGCGGTCGATGACGCCCTCCAGCAGGCGGTTGCGGGGGAAGCCCCGCAAGCCGCGCTCGTCCAGCACCAGGCTGCGGTGGCACTGCGGGCAGGTGAGGCAGGCGTTGCGCGGCGGCGGCGGCGGCGCCAGGGCGGCGGGGGGCGGCGGGGCGGCCGGCGGGAAGACGCGGACGCCGTTGGGGGACTTCTGGCAGGGGGTGGTGGGAGCGCTGGCGAAGCCGCCGTAGGAGCCGTAGCCGCTGTCCGCCTCGCTGTACAGGCTCATCTTATCCAGGTCCAGGTAGTCGTAGTCGGAGACGGCCGAGCCCGAGGCGCGGCGGCTCTGCGGCGACTCCGACTCCGGGGTCTGCACCAGGATGTTGCGGGCGCACGCCTGGCACAGGTTGTGCGAGCAGGGCAGGATGATGGGCTCCCGGTAAAAGGAGCCGCACACCGGGCATTTCAGCTCCTCTTCCATCTCTTCCATAGGGGAGGGAGGGCGGCGGCGCGGCGCCGGCAGCGGCCGCGGCAGAGCGAGAGGAGCCACCCGCACCGCACCGCGCCTCGGCGCCGACTGCCGCCCGCCCGCCGCCCGCCCGCCGCGCGCTCCGCCCCGCCCCGCCCCGCGCCTCGCCATTGGCCTGCCGCCGACGGGGAGGCGGGCTGCGCGTTGCGATTGGCTCTGCCGCCTGCCCGTCCGCCCTCCCGTCCGCCCGCCGGCCGCGCTGCGGGGGTCTCTCCTCAGGGCTGCGGTGCGGAGCGGCGGAGCGGCGGGTCGGGTGCCCGGGCTGGGGCCTGCCCGCGGGGCTTGCCCCGGCTGCCCCCGCCTCGGCTCTGCCCCCGCGCCCAGCGGGAGCGCCCCGACCGCCACGGGCTTCTCGCCTTCCTTGCGGGCAGCCCGTGGTGCCTGCAGCAGCCTGCCCCAAGCCCCGGGGGTGCCCCCCAAGATGGCGGCCTCCCTCGGGCCCCTACGCTGCGGTGTCCCCAGGCCCGCAGGCTGGCCGGCGAGGGGCTTCAGGGGCCTCGCTGCCGGCAGCGGGAGGGCCAGCAGCGTCCCGCTGTGTGCTGCTGGCGTGTCAGGACCGTGTGTTGGATCACCGCAGCGAGAGTCATGTCCCAGCCCTCAGGCGTACTGCGGTGGTCTGCTCAGCCTGAGGGGAAAGGGACCTGGGCTCCTTGCAGAAGAGCCCCATGAGTTCGATGGCCGCAGGATGGTTTGCAGCCTCTCTCCTCTTTGGTTTTTAAGGGGACCCAGCGGGTTAGGCTCCGCTGTGGGGGGCTTGGCGGGGCTGCAGGGGGCTGAGCCCCGGGGCCCTGCCTGCATGGTGGCAGCAATGCTGTGAAGGGCAATGGAGTGAGAAGGAGCCCTGCATCCAGGCAGAGCAAGAGCGTCTTTGGGGGGAAGTTTTGCAGAGGACAGGGCACGTGTGCGATGTGGGGGGCTCTTGGGGCTCCTGCAGTTTCCCCTTTGACAGCACAAGTTGACTTTCAGACCTGGGAGAGCGGGAGGCAAGCAATCTACTGAGGGACTGTGTCATGAGGCTGTAGTAATAATTATTAGAATAGCCACACATATCTAATAAATGCAACGCGCTCAATAATCCTATAGCTTTCTATTAATCATACCAGTAAGGTGACTGCCTTGATACACAGGCTTGCACGAGCAAAGGGGGTGCAGGCTGGCTTGCGTGGGCTGGTGTGCTGCGGTCCCTGAGCCTGGCCCTGGGACGGCCCCGTGGGGTGCTGCTCTGCCACTGGAGAGCGGGGAGGGGGCCTGGTGGGTCTCCTGCAGCTGGCTTGTCAAGGGTGCTTAACTCTGAAGGTCGTCTAAGGTCTTTAAAATACCCTGGCAATGTGCAGTGTGGCATAGTGGTTCCTTTCAGGCAGTGGAAAAATAAGATTAACTTGGAATGTCTCTGTATTATCTCCTGTTTCCGTCTCGCTGTGGACACATTTGGGGCTGCCTGTTAGCGCAGTTGCTCTCTGCCTCCTGTGACGGTGCCTTTGGACCTCTCTTGGGAGAGGAGGCATGACGTGAGAAGCACGGTATGGGAGCTTGAGGGCAGAGAGTCCAGCCTGGAGCTTGAAATTGGAGCTCGAAATTGGAGCTCAGAGGGGCTGCAGAGTCTCTGCGAAGGTGAGGGGCTGAAGAAGGTTGGCTTCTGATCCTGTATGTGGGGCCCTTACCACCATCCACAGGCAGTTTCTAAGGGTGCGGGGAGACTGGCTTCAGGATCCTGATGCTCAACAGCTAAGCCATGGGGTGACGCAGGGGGATTGGTAGCAAAGGTGGGGAAACTGAGGCAGGGTCGCAGCAACTCCCTGGTAAACATGAGAGGGTGAGGGCTGGATGCTGACAGGCCCCTGTGACTGAGGGTTTGGCCAGTTCAGGGCTAAGACCTGAGCTTAGCTGGAGCTCCGGGACCCTGGGCAGAGGGGTGGGGGAGCCCCCAGTGAGGCTCGTCAGCGCAATTAAGTGCCCTCAGAGCCCTGACACAGTGTGTGATGGTCCCCACTGTTGGGGATGATCTCACAGCATCCAGGAGAGGCAGTGATCTGCTTGGCGCTGGAAATGTCCAGACAAAATGGGACAGTCACCGCTGCTCTTTCCTCTGGCTGCTTGTACGTGCACATCCAGAGTGCTGGGACCTGGTACGGATCCCACTACCCCAGAAATCAAGGTTATTTTCTGAAATAGTTCAAGCCACATAGTGCACTTGTCACCAGGCTTGGGTGCACCCATTTCCATAGTGGGGAGATGACAGAAGTACTGGGGGGCACCCCGGGGCTGTCCGTCTCCTACTCGAGGATTGTATGCCCCCGACACAGGGCTACCTACCCCTTCTTGAGGAGCCGTTTGTTGGCCGCTGTCGCTGAGCCGTGCTGTTCCCCTGAGTCTCGGGCCGGTTAAAGGGATATGGTGTGAGCGGCCATGGCGGCAGGGACCTATTGCCGGCTGCTGAGTTCATCCCTCTGCGGGGACACAGGTGCCTCCGCAGCCCGGGACCGCTGAGCCTGAGCTGTGGTGTTGCGTGGGCGAGCACAGGGATGGATAGCAGGGGAGCGGAGGAGCGGGATCCCGCTGGAGAAGAGCATCACTCCCAGCACGCCTGCCCGTTAGCCAACAGCTGGGGTGGGTACTGCAGAGATTGCAGTGGGATTTATCAGATTTAGCCTTGGAAGGCCCAGTCCTTCACAGGCACAGCTTCGGGCGAGGGCACCGAGAGGCTCTTTCCATCCCCTCGTGGGTTCGTGCAGTTCCCGGGATGCAGCGAGCAGGTACAATTCCAAGCTCCCACATTGGTATTCAGAAGGGGGAGAAGCCCAAGAGCTGAGATGCACAAGGAAGGCACCGCCATTTCTCAGCCTGATAAGGAGGGACAAGTGATAAGGAGAAAAGGACTTTCCGAGTGTGTGTCTCTCCTGCTCTGTGCCGGGGTGAGAGCAGGCGTGCTTTGTACTTTCCTTTCTGCTTCTCCAGGCTCCTGCTGGCTCCATATCGACCACCGGCACTGTGGCTTCCCCTGAACTCTGTGGAGCGTTCCTCATTTGCTCCCTTTTGGTGTCTGCTGGGAGTTGGTCATTTTTTTCCTGCTCTCATTCCTCTAACTGCCCTTTTGCTGAAGTAAACCCATCATTCCTTGTTTGCTCTGCCTCTTGTTTCCCGTGGCCGTTTTTCACTCTGGCAGGCTATATGATGCCATTTCTGCTGTAGTGATATGCTGATCATGTAAACAGGCAGAAAGAGGAAAAAGCCCTCCAAAGAGGAATGCAGCCAGTGCATTTGGAAGCAACTCTTGGTCATAAACATTTAGCTGTTTTCTTTTTGGCACAGCAGCTTATGCCTTCACTTTCATCTCAGCAAGAGGCAAGCATCCCCGTGCTCTGGCTGCGTATTATTTACAACTGTCAGACTTGTTACTGCCCCAAGAACTGTGCAGCGTGCAGCTATGGACCTGCAATAATTACTTGACCCAGCTTCAGCATTCATTTGTCTAATGTCGCTGTGATCAGCGATTACAAGTTAAAGGATCGAGAAGTCATCTTGTTCTAAGCTGGCTCTTGCTTTTCTCATGTGCCTCTTGCCAGGAGCCTCAGCTTTAGAAGCGGCCCCGGCTCCCGCTGCGGGAACGGTGCAGCTGCGTTTCTCTTGCAACCAGCCTCTGCTCTGGGGGATGCAGAAGACACCGCTGGGCTGAGAGAAATTAAAGTCGTTGGGACTCTGTGTAAGCGCTGTTGCATCCCCTTGGTGATTCCTAATAACAAGAAGGACCGTTATCATGAACATCAGTTGCCGGCTCCTGGCCACTCCTCTCTGCGCCCCGCCAGCCTGCAGGTGTGTTTGCTTTGTCTGCTGGAAAAGCAGATTAGAAATCAGGATCAAGCTTGGAGATACCAACAGGAGCGAGATGGGGCGGTGGGCGATGCTGTTTGAATTGTATGTGGGGTGTTACCCCCCAAAAAGATCGCAACACCACTGCGGTTCTGTTAAACTGATTGGAAAACCACAGTAATTGGAGTGTGACATAAGGGGAGGAGGTGGCCCATGGTGTCAGGACCTGCTCCCACATCCCCTTCCAACCTCCACCCCAGCCACCTCCTTTGGCTCCTGGTGCCCATCAGCTGCATCCCCGAGACATTCCTTGTCTTGAGAAATAAGAATATGAGGAGAGAGGAGACGGGCAGATGTCAGGAGGGCCACAAGGGACCATGAGTCAAGAGAGGAAAAGGGATGGAGAGCATGAGAGCGCCTAGTCCCTCCAGTTCCCTGGCAGGATGGAGGTAAGGGTTGGGGTAACGACCAGGACCTGCCTGGAGCTGGGAGCTGGAGGGAGAAATCAAGTGTCACATTCTGGATTTATCTTGGGGAAGGGAAAATCTTCATCACAAACCTGGTCAAAACGTCCGAACCTCTGCATTTTTCCATGGAAATTCTGCAGTATTGCGTTTCGTGAAATCCCCGTGGAGGAAGCTGTTGGTGATGGTGACAGAAAGGTGGAGACAGAAAGGCCCTGGGCCCACCCCAGCGGGACCTGCGGGGGATGCCGGGCTCCTGGGCAGGGGGAGCGCTCCATGGCAGGACACTGCAGGCACAGAGGGCTGGGAATCCTGCTTGGGAGGCAGGGCTGTTTCTTCCATTTTAACAACTAAATATTTTCTTCTTGTTAATATGACCTTGATGACAAATAACCTAAACTTCACTTGCTTTGGGCAACAGTGATTTCTTAAACTTCCACTGCTTTATATTTATGCATGTGCATGTGCAAACACACGTCCACCACAATTTTTTCTGCCGAGATCCCCACCAGCAAAAGGATTACAGGACAGAAGGAAGGCGGGACTCGGGAAATCAATAGCATTCACATCTTAGGCTGTAGCGAGGAGCAGTGGGACACGAAGCTGAAGGCTGTCTGTCGCTAATTAATCTGCCAGCATCATCCCTGCGATGCCGATCGATCTCCATCCACCAGGGCAGAGAGGGAGCCCGCCTGGATCTCCCCATGGGTGGGTTGCCGGCAGGGCCTCAGGAAGGTGATAGATTGTTGGGCTCCCACCTTCACTCCCCGGTACCGCACAGGGTCCTCGGGTCCAGGGTGGGATTTCAAGGGGAGAGGTGGTCTGGGCAGACAAAAGCGTGCCAGCCCACAGGTGCGTGTGTGCAGGTAACGGGTAGCTGGCAGGGTGAGTGTGGGTTGATTTATGAGGCCCTGAGCTGGGCTAGAGCTAATAAATAAAAGAGAGGAATGAGCTGAGACAAAGAGCTCTGTAGTCTCCTTTATGCATTGCACTCCCGTAACACCTTGAAGAGATAAACAAGAGAGCGGACCAGGGCTCAGGGCTCCCCTCCTGAGAGGAGGGGATTGGGACGTGGCTGGGGTGCCCCAGGGCCTTCCCAGAGGTGCCCCCATGCTGCTGGAGAGGCCTCGGGTGACCGATGCAAGCTGATGATCTTCCACTACCACGTGGGAAACCTGCTTCAGCCTTTGGAAATGTGTTCTCCTCTCGTGCCTGGACGTACCACGCGTGGTACCTCGTCAGCTGCCTGGGGCCTCTCCAGCCCTTTCTGCAGGAACACTCGTGTTCGCCTGTGTCTACTGGAAACATCTCAGCGGATGCAGCCTAGGATTAGAGTTGCCTTTTTATGACTTTAAGACATTGGCAGCTTGTAATGCATCCCACGATCAACCAATACACCCTGATCCTCCTTCTTCTCAGTCATTTCAAATGGATGAGCGCTTGGCTGACAGCAGAAATCCTTGTTTATTAGTCCCTGCATGCATGCATGACCTTGACATCCATATCCCTGCTATCATTCCACTCCTCCAGGTCATTCAGAGTTTCCAGCATATCCTGCTGCTTCTCTGTACTGATGACACCTCCTGGCTTTGTGTCGTTAGCACGTTTGCTGAGGTCACCCTCATCTTTGGCGCAAAGATCAGCAGCAGAAATGCTAGGTGAGATGTCTAACAGCATCCCAGGTCTGAAACTCCCAGGGCTCCATCAGTAACTACCTCCCAGCACAATTTTCCAAGCTTCTTACTGGTTATACTGTTTTCTCCAAGCACCATTTCAGGTGCACTGAAGAAACTCAGAAAGTTGAAACCACCTCCCATTTGTTTCTGAGGTCTCTTCTTTTCAAGGAAAAGTGCCAAATTATTGTGGATGATCGACCTTCACTGAACCTAGGTGGCATCTTTGCCCATTTTATCTCACTGTCACCAACTTGCCTGATCATGCGGGATCCAAGAAATACTTTGTGCCTGTAGCCAAACCTTCACGTTTTTGAATGTTTTGATGCCTAGTTCTCAGAACCAACCTCCCCTTGCCTGGGACAGGTTGCTTTCCATCACTCAGAGCCTGCTGCGGTCTGACGGCTGTTGCCAGCTCTGTTGCCTCACTTCTGGAAGCGAACAGCAGTTTCCTGGGATAGTGATGAGGTTTCCTGGGGCTAGATGGATTTTGGAAGCTAGAGGAGAGCTTCCCAACGGTAAAACAGTAGAAGTCAGAATTTTTCCTGCTGTGTAGGAGACAGGCAAAGCTGCGGGGAAGTGGCTACCAGGAAGTCCTCTGTACCTAGGCGATGGCATGAGCACCATCAAAGCACGGAACCGTAACACCTGTTTCAGACAAGCAGCACTTATTGAGTCACAGATTTGCCCATTTTTGAGCTTGGGGCTGAACCAGCATTGGGAGGAGACTTTCCACCGACCTCAGTGGGCTCTGAGTCAGGAGCTACATGAATCACAGTCAGAGTCAGCATCTCACTGCTTCCCTCTCATCCTTGCTCCCCGAATGATGACACTCAGGGCTTCTTCGACTGATGAGCAACATCTCTAGACTTACGTACCCAATACACCGAGAAAGTTATTCATTGCCACCCGCACAGAGCAGGTGTTAAATAAACCCCTGGTTCGTAACTGCTTAAACCCCTCTGAAGAACCTGTGGAGGTGGCCGAGGCTGCTGTGTGATGGGGGCTTGCCCTGGGCAGCCAAGTCTCTTCGGCAGGGAGGCCACGTCCTGAGAAACACTAATGAGAACATTAACAGTGTAACCGTTTTAAATATTTAATGATTTTTTCCTTTAACAGACTTTAATTACAACCGCTGAGCACACACTTTCCTTATTAAAACCAGCACTTAAGCGGTAGCGCAGTGTAAGGATAAAAACCCAAATGTTGAAGAACTGCTGCTCCTCTCCAAGGACTTTTCATCAGTGATGCCGGCAGTGACCATGGGCATCGGTGGGTGGCTGAGCCCCGGGGTGGCACTGCCTCTCTGTCACCTCCTGAAAATGTCTTCTGAAAATCACTTCTGAAAATAAGATGGCAAAATTGCTCCATCAAGTAACTCCCAGCCTGGCGATACGCCAGGACCTGGGGATGCCTGACTGCTGCAGGAGGACTGCGAAAGAGAAGCTAAATGCCTAAATGATGCCTCAGAGTGAGATGTATTGAAAAATCTGTAAATCTAAATTTGCTGATTACTTTCAAAGGTGACATCATTTATTTTTAATTTTTTTTTTTTTTTTTACTCTGGGGAGCTAGTGGAAAATTTCTGATTTTAATTGAGAGAGAGCACAAACCATTGCTAATACACGGGAAGAGCTCAGCTGCAAGTATAAATTGTGATGCTCCTTTGACCGTTGCCTTCGCACGCTGCCCACTTACTCATCTCCCCTGAGATCAATGCCCCACTTCTCCGACCTGTGACTCATTGTGGAGAACAGCAATATTAAACTCATCCCACCAGAGAAATCTGTCCTTCCTCCCACAGGCTGGACTTGTCTTCTTCCTCCTTTCTCTGTTGCCCAGAGGCTCAGCCGGGGAACATTTAGTGGTTCGGATGTGCTGAAGGTGTGATATTTCCTGTCTTCAGCATTGAAAAGGAAACTCTCTCCCACTGAAATTTATTGGCTTCCCAGTTTGATCCAAGGCTTCTTTAACCATAATAGGGTCCTGCCATGGGGAACCTTAACACGTGCAGAGCCCTAGCAGGGGTTTGTGCCAATCCACGTGGTTTTTGGCTCTGCTGAAGAAATCTGTTTGGTTTTCCAGCAGCAATCTGAGTGATGGAGGTGCGTGTGCCAGTACAGCACTCAGAGGCTTGGTGCGGTGTTCAGCTCACCCCATCCGACACCGGCACAGCAGGCGAGCCACCGCCGGGAAAAGGGAGGAGAAACTGTAAGCAGGGGATTTGCCCCCAGGAGGCTGGTTTTGGGGGATGTTCCACCAATATAACCTCACCTCCCGTCTCTTCTGTGTCCTTCGCTGCAACCCAGAAGATGGCAGCCAGGCACGTGGGTACGCTTGGAGAGGTGACGTAGATGTCACCATAGATAAGCCAGTGGGGATCTAAGGGGGTTTGAGGGTATCACAAGAGAGATGCTGAGGGAAGGAGGAGCCCAGGGCCGTGCACTCCCCCGCAGAAGCTGCAAGGAGAGGAGCAGGGGGAGAGCACAAAGGTCTTGGCAAAATGGCCATAACCACCATGGCCAGGACCTGCCTGGCACTGCTTGCCTGCAGGAGGCTATGACAGTGGCACGACTCAGCAGTGCTGGTGCTTCAAAAGCAGAGGCCAGGGCACCGAGAGCATCGATCCCCTCAAAATGTGGGCAGACATATGCGGCCAGACAGGCTGAGTGGCCCTGGGAGCCAGGTCAGCCCATTTGTTCCTGAGCCAAACCAGCATCTGGGTAATAATGAAATAAAACCGCCCCTCTCTGAACACGCACAGCAAAGCCCTGGCGAGGGGAGGCGTGAGGGAACCAGCTTGAGGGGATGGGTGGGAGCCTGCGTGGGGCTGCTCCGCTCCACCAGCACTTTGCATCTCACCTGGGTCCTGGCTGGGCGCTGGGGAGCTTTCTGTGCCTCCAGACCATCAGCTCAGGTCAGTCAGCACGCAGAAACCTTTCTTTCTCATCCCTGAGGTCCTGCCAGCAATTGCTTGTTTCCCGCTCGCTTCCCCGGGTCTCTCGGGGGGATCTGGAAGGTGCCTGCCATGTGCAAACTAAACCCAGGGTGCATCGGTCTGCGCTGGCCGAGGCAGAGGAGGCTCAGGGCAACCCTGGATTTCCTGAGCTGTCAAGCAGTGATAAATTCTGGGATGTCTGCAATGAATTACCATGTTTCATTGGAAAATAACTGGAAGGCTGATGGGATCATTTTCTCCCCCAGTAGAGATTCAACGCACACACACGCCAGACCGGCTTCCCATTAAGTTTCCCAGAGGAAGGGGTTAAGTGATCTGGTCCTAACTCATGCAGATGCAGCCCAGGGTCCTTCCTTTGCCTCTGCAGTGCTCCTGCTCCGGAGGCTTTCCAGGAGTTAAATCGCTGTTGCTAGAAGCCAACCCCAGCTGCAGCTCGGCAGGCGCTGCAGCATGGCGAGCTTGCAGCGCCCCAAGGTATTTCATCAAACGGACGGAGCGTGGGAGCAATGCAGTGCCGATGGGCAAGTTATTTATCACAGCCGCCCCTCCATCATTTCTTGGTGTGCTAATGGCCGAGAGGCTCAGGAGGGCAGCGAAGGCATTTTGCTTCTTGCTTCCCAATTAGGAGAGCTGTAAAAGCCACCCTTTCATGGTGCACCAGGGTCACATCCCCGCTGGTGAACTCCAGCAGCTCTGGCCACAGCTTCTGCGGCACCCAGGGTGCAGCTCAGGAACGGGACTTGAGGTATTTGCAAGATATTCCTGTTTTCAGACAATTCCTGCTTGCTTTGAGCAGAATGTGGCTCATTCAGCATGATCTAAACCCGTCCAACTTCTACTAACCTCTGCAGTACAGTCTGCTTTGCTGAGATACCTAAATAAGTACAACTTGATATGCTAATGAGTGCCTGCATTCAACCAGGCGTTAGAGAGGGGCTTCAGGAATAGCTTCCCCATTAAAGAGCAGCGTGCGGGCTATTTTCAAGCCTCGTTCCACCCATCGCGGCTTATGGCTGACAATTTTGGGGGAAATCAGTTGAAAAGTTTTTGGATGTATCAAGTGGGAGGCCAAAATCTAATGTATAGCTGAGTCTAGTGCAGATTTTTTCTCGCTGCCATGGTAACCGAACTAACTAAAAATAAAAAGTATTCCCATAAATGTCAAAACACACCATGCTTCCATGACGTACGGAGTATCTGACCTGAAATCTGTAATCATTATGTAACAATGTTTAACATTACAGTAATTACATGGGAAAACTGTCTCCAGGTTAGATGTTTTGCATAGTTTTGGTAGTCGATCTGCTTCCCTGTATTCTTGGATATCTCTGTTGTTACCGTGATAATTAGAAGCTTAGCGTAGCTGCTTAACATCTGCTATGATGTGTTACATGCGAAGGGAGACATTGCATTCACGAAATCTCTGCCATTGTCCATCCTCTCTAAATAAACCAGGGCTTGGCAAAATCTGGACTTTTGGAAAATCTACCTGTGCAGGTGGCAACGCTGCGTGGACTCGGACAGCCAGCCTGCAGGGAAGACCCTGTGGACGTGCAAGGTGCGTTTGAGCTGCTCGCTCCCAGATGTGCAGATATCTCACCAGCTCGTAGCCCACAGGAAGAGGCACCTCCGTCCAAAGACTCGATTCATCTCTTCCTAAATCAGACATCTGAAATAAGGCAGGGGCTTGGAAAGGGTGCCTGGGGAGACTTGCTCAGGTGTAGATGTCTGGAGGACATGTCTGTAGATGTCTGGAGACTTGGTCAGGTATAGATGTCTGGAGGACATGTCTGTAGATGTCTGGAGACTTGGTCAGGTGTAGATGTCTGGAGGACATGTCTGTAGATGTCTGGAGACTTGGTCAGGTGTAGATGTCTGGAGGACATGTCTGTAGATGTCTGGAGACTTGCTCAGGTGTAGATGTCTTCATGAAGGACATCTAATGTTAGATGGGATGAGATAGATGGGCTGATACCCATGTGCTGAGTTTTTCTGTTGCTCTAAGTGGCCTTCAGATGAAGCCCGTGACTCCAGGACACTCACCCTGCTTCAGAGACTTCACAAGAGGCTGGGGTTGTCTCTGTCGAGGTCAGCAGAAGGTGCCACCATGCCTCACCGTGGGTTTGCCGATGCTCATGCTGCTGTGCGTTTTCCCTTCCAGGACAGCTGACATGGAAGGTGGGTTCTCACCAGAAGGAAGACAAGGATGAAGAGGCAGGGTGTCCTGGGCAGGTGCTGTGAGAGACAGAACTCTCCCTGGGGCCGTCCGGCCTCAGATCCTGAGCCCTGCCGGCCGGATGCCAAACCCTGGCAGACAGAAGCTGACCTGACCTGAAGCCACGGTGGTGGCCAGACTGCGGCAGAGGCAATGATGGGATCAAACACCCCACCTCGCGGTGGTGCGACAGTACCTACCCTGGCATTGCTGCTGTCCTGGTGCTGTGTCTGACCCGCCGCGTGCCTCCCGTGCAAACGGGGCAGGCAGGAGAGCTTGTTCAGGAAGACCGGTAGTCTTCAGGGGAGGCTCGGATAGGCTTGGGAGACCCATGTTCCTCTCACAGCCGTTGCCTTTTCAGCAGCCACATGGGCGTGCCCACTGAGCCAACAGTTCCTAAACTGAAGGCTGTGGGAAGGACAGCAGCAGGTAGACCCTTCACTTCTCCCGTGGCTGCCCCTTTGGGCTGGGGCGGTGGCTATGGCGGTGGCTGAGCTCCAGCCCTGGGTGGGATCGGTGGCATTGATCCCATGCTCACCCTCCACAGAGGAATTGCTGCTTCCAGCTCATCGGCAAGTCTCCCTCTCCTCCCGCCATGGATAACGTGGCGTGGGTGTTCCCACAAGCCTGTTGCCATGCAGTGACAAACTCAGATGAATCAAGGAGGTGGTGGAAGCGCTGAGGAGATGTGAGGGAAGCAAACCAGGCATGTTCCCAGCCCTGACAGACCACTCCTGATAAAGACTCACCTCTAGCTGGCAAAGTCACATTTTAAATCTCAATAAAAGGGCAACACGGTGGACACAGAGACACAAGGACAAGGACAAGGACACAGAGAGAAACCAGCATCTCCTCCCAGGTGGCAGCTGGGCTCAGGGAGGATGCTGGGCTGCCGCTCACCTGGGGCAACATCCGGACCACCAATGTGTGTCCATGGGTGTCCGGCGTTGTTGCTCTCACACACCATCGCTACCTCCTGCTATTCTGCTACCAAGGTTAACTTCAAAAAAGTCAGAAATCCTTCTTTTCGGGTGTTACTGCCAACCATCCATACATTCCCTGGGCATTTAGGGGATCCGGCACGCAGGCATCCAGCCCAGCCTCATGGCTGGAAGAAGATGTGCATCCCATCTGTTTCAGACATGGTGGGAGTAGATGCTGGAGTAGGTGAACAGTTCAGCTGTGCAGGAGAGGATGTGGAAAGGAAATATCTCATGGGACGTGTTATTTGATACACCATCTCACTGGAAGCTGAACTGTCCTCACTGCACCTTCTCTGTGACAGGCTGACACTTCTCTCCTGGAGGCTCCTTGCTGTCCTGGCAATGCAGCAGGATTTTACGAAAGAAGAGATGTGTAAACACCTTGCCTGGGGCATTGCTCCGGGCAGACATACCTCAGGGCCTTGTGGTTGTAGCCAGGAGCTGGCAAGGGGATGTCACCTGCCAGTCCCCCAAGGTAGGGACCAAACCCTCTCCAAGCAAAAGCCTCTTTCCCCTTTTTTCCCCCATTTATTTTTAATGGCCATATGGCACCGGAGTGGATGCAACGTGCTTGGCTGGGTGGGAAATGGTTTACAGGCCCTTAGACCATGTCTGTCCTGTCCCCAGGGGCAGGACCAAGGCCACCACGCGCAGAGCTGAAGTTTGCTGTGGGGAGACTTGTTTGGCATGTTCCCACCCAGCTCTGCCATCCATCCACCGCGTGGGCTGCCCGGGCAGGCACAGAGACGTCGCAGACTGGATGTTTGGAGACGACGGTCGTGGATGTGGTGGGGGAAATCCTGAGCTGGTGTAGATGTGGGGCTCAGACTGCCTTTGCCGTGCTGGAGCAGCCCTCCAGCCTGAACCTCCTAAAGGAGCTTGCGGGAAAGGAGATGTCTGGACCACGGAAAGAGGAAGGGGTGGACACCAGGACATCGGTGCTCCATGTCTGCTCCACAGTAAGTGACTTCAGGCTCACAAACAGCCAAGAAGATAGGCGTGTAACCACCCACGGGTTCAACAGCAGCCAGGTAAGACTGTCTCCTGGCTGAAAGGAGAGCACTGACCAGCCATGGCCCTGTTCCTGGCATGGCTGAATCGTAGAGGGCCAGGAACTTCTGGACACTCTTCTTAGCTCTGAAGGCTCCTGCCTGTAACTCATGCTTCCCCCCTGCTTTTGGCTTAGATTTTTAGCAGAGAAACATTGAAGGCTCTTTCCAGGAAAGCAAAAAGGGCATAATTTGTACGGAGACTTCAGCCACCCACTTGGTACAACCATACAATTTGAAAGGGCTGCTAAAATGCCAGAAAAATGAAAGGTTTGGGGACTTGTGTTTGTGCCTTAATGCAGAGCAGTTGGGAGCAGAGGGGTGTGGGGAAGAGGACTTGAAAAAATCAGCCTACAAAAGAAAAGAGAGAGAATTAAAATGAGCCAGTCTAGTCCTTCTAGACCTCAGAAAAGCCCAGGCGAGGAACAAATCTGCCTTGATGGGCTCTTGCAACCGCTGAACGTCCCGGAGCCAGTGGCCAGTGCGGCTGCCTGGCCTCCGGGCTCTAGCACGAGGCACAAGCGATCGGGGCAGGACAAGGAAACACCGAAGCATCTTCATATGTAAGAAAGGGAACTTCTCGGAGTGTATTGGCCGTGGCAGCACCTCTACCTGATCCCAGTGTCCTGTAAGGCTCTAAGGGGCTTTTTTCCCCCCCAAGGAGAATGATGCACTGGTAATGCTGCTCCTGGCTTCCTCCTCTTCCTCCCATGACTGCTCTGCATCCATCCGTGACCCATCCCCTCTCCTTTGTGTACCTGGGGTGCTGATGGGCGACTCGATGGCACCGGGTGCTGCGGATGTCGCCTAACCACACTGCAAGGCGGCATGGAACCAGGGCTGCAGCTGGTGGCTGCTCACCTTTCGGGTACCTGGGGTGACCCAGCATGACCCACAGGACCCAGGAGCTTCCACCAGGTCTGTGTTGGCACTGAGATGCTGTTGGCTTTTTATTTTTTGGGAGATCCCTTCTCCCATACCTATTACTTGCTTTTTTTTCCCTTTTTTTAGTTTTTTTTCCCTGCTGCCATGGCAACCTGGATAGATTCTGGTCACGGCTTTGGCCTCCCCGGCTGCAGATGGCCACAGAAACATCAATCAACAAGTGACACACCTCCCTGGGGACCAGCATAGCGGGGGATGCCCCCAGCGGGCAGGGACCTCGCCGGATCCCCAGCAAAGAGCAGAGCTCACCCACCGGGGACGTGCTCCCTCCTCCAGGACCGGGTGCTGGAAGGCTTTGAGGGGTCTGTTTTGGGCAGCGGCCGCCCAGGACAGCCCCTCTGCACTCACTCCTGCCTCGCCGGTGCCCAGAGGGGCGGCAGGAGCCGGGGCTGTGTGCGGTGATTCCACTTTACAGCCCTCCTTTTGGGGTTCAAAAATAGAGCTGGTTAACAGGGTTTGATCCTGCCCCGTATGCTCTCCCTCCCCTCGGCTGCCTCCCCAGGCAGCCTCGGCCCCCAGGGCTCCCGCACACCCAGCACCAGCTCCTGTCCCTCCTTCTCCCCAGCTCCGCTCTCAGTTCCCCCCTGAGACCAAACCATCCCTTAGGGAAGCCCCGGGAAGTGTTTCGAGGAATACTTCAAGGTTGCAGAGATGGAAATCCTGCCTCCGGCTTCCTGTTGCACCCTGCTGGAGGGGTGGGGGATGGGTGCTGCTCCAAAAGCGGCCCTGGTGGTCCCCGGTGTGATGTGGCCTTGCTCAGAGGCACTGCTGCACTTGGATGGAGGAGGAAAGCTGTGAATCTCCAGACTGCTCCCCTCCAAGCTCTGCGGTGACTTCCTCCCTCCCTCATCGTCACCAGCAGCTCCTTCCAGCTCCCCTGGAAGGCAATCCATGGCCGTTCCCGCTCCCCGCTCAGCCTGTTGGGTACCAAAACTGCCGGGCAGCTTTAGCCATGGATGGGGAGGAGACGTGCCCGTCCTGTGTTCCTGAATCCAGAGCATCCATGAGCTCCTTCAATATTTGAATCCCCAAGGCTGTGGGTGTTGAGTGCTGCCTTGCCTGCATGACAAGGACATGGTGGGTCTCCTCTGCCTAAGCCCACGGAGAGGGATTGTGTCTGGGTGGCACTAGGTGGCACCTGGGGGGTCTGGGGCTCCCCAGGGCGCGTCAGTTGGCATGCTTGCCCTGAAGCCTCTGCCACGAAGCTGAACTACAGCAGCAGGGACCAGGCTTGGTGACCACCATTCATCTGGGATGGGATGCTCCATGGTGTCTTCAGTGGAGGACTGCTGAGATCAGGGGACAGAGGGGAAAATCCCCACTCCAGCAAGAGCATCCTGCCAAGGAGCAGCTCCAGGCTCCATGGGGCTTGGCACGCAGGGAGGCCCAGGTAGCCTCGAGGTGTGCAGGGAGACCATCTCTTCCAGGAGACCTTCCCAGACACCATCCATGCTCAGCACAAGCAGGTGCCATTGCTACGACTTTAGCAAGTCTCCGGAGAGTCCTCTTCCATGGACTTGTCCACCCTCCCCTGCAGCCTCTGGAATCGTTTTGTAGCCAAACACTGTGTGAAGTCTGGGGTATTTCGGAGTCTCTCCTCTGGGCTTGAGAGGTCCCCGCGCAGCCCGTCGGGCCAGTGGTGCTTCAGATGTGGTCAGGCATGATGAGAAGCCCAGCCCAGACTTGAGTTCTCCTCAGCACAGAGCCCGCAGGCAGGAGTGGGGGCTCCCAAATCTCCCGGGACATTCAAGAAAAGGTCCTTGTGAACTTTGCAACATTTTACTTTCAATGACAGTTTTTACTGCTGAATTCTCATTAGCCTGGTATTTTACTTAACAATTTAGCTTTGGGTTCTTCCTCAAAAGTGGCTGGCCTGGTCTGGATGAACTTTTCCAAAGAGACAGATAAGAGACCTGGCATGGGAAATGTCAGCTCTCGCTGCCCGGAGTTTGGGGCGATGCCATAAGCCACCAATAAAGGTCTCTCAGTGGGAGGAGGTGGGCAGCGTTTGTGATGGGGGATGATGTTGGCTCCCCCCAGAAAAAAAATTCTGCTCCTCAGTTCTTTGGGCCAAATTTAATATTCTCTGTTGATGTATGTGATTTTCAGTGCTCAAATGGACCTTCAGTCTGAAGTTTATTTGCATTTTAATAAACTGTCTTTGATGGAGAACACCCTTCTCTATTCATCACCCACAAAAGAAGAGTGAATTGAAAATTATGCAGGAACTTAACGCATCTGAAAGGAAATTGCAGGCTATGAATTGACTTCACTGAGAAATCTGAAGATCAAATGATCCCGTCTGCAATGGACATCAAAAACGAGCAGCATCTGCTTACGCTGAGACCGTACAAGGGAATGGCTTTCACGAAAGGATGCTCTTGAATGAAAGGTGTGTGTGTTTAAGACCATAAGAGTGGCCATATGTGCTGGACCCTGGGCTGGGAGCTTCTCCAGCAGTGGTCAACAGTGAACACGTATCGGAGAAGAATAGGGTTGAGCAGAGTGACCCTTCTCCAAGCGACGTCCTCTGGTGGTTCAGGGACTTGGATCTGAATTGAGATATTTTCTTGAAGACCCCATGGAGGCTGTGGGCTCGGGTGGGATGCGGTGAGGGCCAGGGAAGGAATGGGATGGAGCAGAAAGGCCCCGCGGGCATTGGGGAGCGCAGGAGGATGTGCGATGTCCCGTCGTGCTGCAAGGCTCAGTGCAAACAGCTTCCATCAGAGCAGCCCGCTTTGCAGGATGAGGCCCAGGAGGGATACGCAGCCGAAGGCAGGAGAAGTGTCTTCCAGTTCCCTTTCTCTGGTAATCCTCTTTGGCAGATGCTGCAGCTACATCTGCGCCCGGGGGCGGAGGTTTGCCGGAGGAGGAGCAGGAGGTGGGCAGACAAAATTACCAAGGCGAAGGCAGTCAGAGAATAGGATCCCAGCATCTGAGATCTTCATTGTCTTCTCTGCTATTGAACTCAGGAAAATTTAGCCCCATCTGAGCAGAGCAAAGCCATCTCTGAAGCTCTGCTATTTGCAGTTGGAAACAGGCTCCCCAAGCCCCCTATTTATAGCTGTTTAGCGGCTGCTTCACTGAACCTTTGCACCAACATGGGGTGATGGGCATGCTGGGGGGTCTTGGCTGTGGTTTCCCAAGCTCCGAGGGGATTTAAGTATCTCCAAGTGGTACTGATGGAAGAGGTCTGTGTCGGTCCTGGGCTGGCTTGGGAACATCCCGCAGGCAATGCCAATGGCTTTGCAACCCTTGAAACGCTGGCTGTGTCACCTCCAGGGAGAGGAGGCGGGTGGCAGGGATGTCCCTGTGCCACGCTCTGGGTCTCACCTTCCTGCGAGGGGGAACCCACCTCTGCCCTCGCCAGCCCACTCCTGGGGCGTGAAATATCCCAAACACAGAAGCGTGAGGAATGTTAACAGGGAAAATGCATATTATTATGGCTAGGAGGAAAATATCAGTGGAGAGAGGAGGGGAAGGAATGAATCATTTATGGCAGATGTCCCCATGCTGCAAATACCGCCCGGCTGTGGAAAAAAGTCATGTAAGCTAAGGGGAGTCTCACTGCTTACCTAAACAGTTATAAAAGAGCAAAAGTGGAAAAGGTTTGTTACATCCCGTGGCAGCAAAGAGAGGAGCTACTGCAGATGCATCTGAAAAGCCAAAGATGCATCTGAAAAGATGCACCTGAAATGCCAAAGCATCCCCGAAGAGTGGTCTCGAGAGCTGGATCAATGAACAGTGCATCTCTGCGATGCAGACGCGATCCTGCTGCCCTTGCCTGCCCATGCCGCCTCCCGGGGTGCCCATCACACGGTCCGGCTTGCCCGAGGGATGCCGGCAGCCCCTTAAACTGCAAGTGCCAGAGCTTCCTGGCGCAGGGACCCGTGCCAGCCCTTTGGCGGGGACAAGGTGCTGTCGGGGCACCAAAGCCCGCAGCGGGCGGCCAGGCTGGGCCATTTGGCTGCAGGATGCTCTGTGTCACCCCTACCTGGTGCTTCATGTAGAGGATTTATGGTTTTGAAAAGGCTAGGGAGGCTTTTCAAGTTGCCCTCATTTAGTCTGTAGTTTGAAAATATTTTCCAGGGTCTGGCAAGGCTCCGTGGGAAGCCACGCTCCGCATCAAATGGCTCCAAGCACCCTTACGCTGGCTTTCAAAATAGGCCATTAAAATTCAATTTTTAGAGTGGTTCTTTAGCCCTGAGTAGCCCTGGTGAGGACCTTCTCTCCTGGTGCTCATCGCAGCTGTGGTTCTGCCTTTGTGAAGCAAGAAAGCTGCTTGAAGATTGCATACAATTCATTAATTCCCAATTAATGGCTGTAATTACCCTTACATGAATAACCAGCTGTAGCATGACAGAACCTTACAGTGTCTGTATAAGGTGCCCTGACTCACAGAGCAGTAGCAGGAAATAATATATGCTAAAGAAGAATCTTTATCCAAGTAAGGCATAAGTAAGACATTTGCCTTTTAGGAAGAGGGTGACTCCAGAAGTATGAAAACTCTTCCACACAACGGTTCCCAAGCATCACTGACTCATTATATTTATAGGAGAAATTACTTTTCATGGGAAAATTTCAAGCAGCCATAGGAAACTTTAATCTATAGGCAAAGAAATATGGCAGAGACCCCACTGGTGCTCGTCTTAATTCCTACACATCGCTCTTTCCATCCACATTTGCACTTCCCCAGGCTGCTGGCCCGAGCCAGCATCCAGGGCAGCTTGGCTGACCGCTTCCCCAAAATGCCTTTAAAAGTATACAGCAATATACGCCTGGCAAGGAGAGGTACGCAGCAGAAGGTGCCATCTCCAGAGACGCTCTGAAAGGGCAGCAGGGAAAGCTAGAGCCAGGCCGAAGTCACAGGCGGCCCTTCAGAGCCTGGTCAATACGCCTGAGGATTTTGTAAGTGAAGGGAGGCTCTCGGGGAGCGGTGACTCCTCGATCGATGTGGAGGATGGCTCCTGCCAAGCTCCCCTCCAAAATGGTCATTGCAGAGGGAAACGATACAACTTCCAAAGGTTTCAAGCACCGGAAAGGTGCTGTCTTCTCTAACACGTGGCAGCGAGGGCATGCAATGCTCCTGGTTCCCCCCCAAACTCTTGCCAAGCTCCCCACATCCCCCTGACGGCGCGGGGCCACGGGGGGCCGCAGGGCATGGGGCAGCCAGGGGACGCGGAGGGGCTGCCGGGCGGTGGGGACATCGGCGTGTGGGTTGGTCGAGGTCTGTACGGGCAGGCTCCGCTGCGGGAGGCCGGCCGCTGCGTAAAGCCAGCTGGATACCCGAAGATGCGCTCCCAAACTGCAACAGATAAAAATATCCAGGGGATACGTGTTGCTCTGACTAAAGCACTGCTAAAATAGAAGAGCGCGCAAAGCCCTTTTGAGCTGCTCCTTCCCAGCCTCCTGCCTTTTCTCCTGCGGGGCTGTTACCCGCGGATCACCGGTGGGCTGATGCCACGCAGCCCTCATCATCCCCTCACCGTGGACACGGTCCCTGCCTGCTACCCACGTCCGGACGGGCGCTTTACTTGCTGGGATGCTGCTTTGCTCTCACTGGAGAGGGCATAAAGAGTTTCTAAGGAGTGAGGTGAAGATAGCGTTTTGCTCAAGTTAATAAATTAGTTGTAAAAGCTTTTTTTTTTTTTTTAGAAGCGGCTCAGCTTGGGGCAAACTGTGGATGTTTCCCCATGTGCTGGTTACGGTCCCCTGGCTCTGGTGCAGAGCTGCAATATTTACACTGTAAAACCCTCCCTTGTAGGATATTAAAATTAAACCCCATTTTTTGGATGCTTTTCTGTTTGAAATCCCGTCCTCCAGGTCTGCTGCTGTCTGATCCGGCCATTAGACAAATTCTGCCATCCCTGCACGTAGAATCACAGAATGGTTGGGGTCGGAAGGGACCTTTACAGGTCACCGAGTCCAAGCCCCTGCCATGAGCAGGGACATCTTCAACCAGATCAGGTCGCTCAGAGCCCCGTCCAGCCGGACCTGGAACGTTTCCAGGGATGGGGCATCTCCCACCTCGCTGGGCAACCTGGGCCAGCGCCTCACCACCCTCAGCGTAAACAATGTCCTCCTTAAATCTAGTCTGAATCTACCTTCTTTTAGTTCAAAACTATTACTCCTTGTCCTATCGCTACAGGCCCTGCTAAAAAGTCCACCCCCACCTTTCCTGTAGCCCCCCTTTAAGTCCTGGCAGGCTGCTGTAAGGTCTCCCCGCAGCCTTCTCTTCTCCAGGCTGAACAACCCCAACTCTCAGCCTGGCCTCAGGGCAGAGGTGCTCCAGCCCTCGGATCACCTGCGTGGCCTCCCCTGGAGCCCATCAGATGGCATGAACAACCGAAACTCCCAAGAGCAGATCTTCCCACCGCCTACACATGCTTTGTGCCACTTCTCATTAACCTTCCTTGCCAGCGATTGAGGCAACACATTTTCTGCGAATTGCTCTTAGCGTCTGAAAGGTACTGTCCCCCCAGGGAGGTGACTGCAACCTAGCCGGCTGTGCCTCCTGGTTACACCTTCACACAGGATGGAGCTGGGAAGGAACCAGGAGGGAGCTGGGGGTTGCCAACGTGCCTTGCGTTGGCGCTGAGCTCCGGTTCACCCCCCGAGCCGGGGCTGCTGGGTGCCCCGGGCTCTGCGGGCTGTGCGGGCTCCACACCTTCCCTCCCAGCGTCTTTGCTTTCGCTCTCGGGAGGAGACGCCTGCGCAGGGGATGAGGCTGGGGGACAGGGCTGTGGGCATCTGCTGGGGAAGGAGGACTCCATCTCCATCCTGAGGACAGGGATGTTGTGCCTGATGCCTCTGAGTCCCTCGGGGCCTCTCCCTCATTCAGTACCGGCACAAACCTGGTCCCAGCCCAGGCCGGGAGGAGCATCTGGAGGAGCTTTCCTGATGGACAGACAGACAGACAGACCCCCCTAAGCACATGTAGGCTGTCACCTGAACGCCCCAACAGTGCTGCTGGGCGTCTGCTGCGTTGTCCATCCCTGGGCACGTGCCTATTTCTCACCCACGCTGTGTGAACCCACTCGTATTTCTTCTAGCGGGTAACTATTGGGGCACGTAGCCACCACAACACATGGCTCCCCGTGGGTGCGCACCCTCCCACCGGGGTGGGTTTGGAGCAGAGCTGCTTCCCAAGGCTGCAGTAAGGCCCCGTGGAGCCCCAGAGCAGCTGGAAACCCAACCCAATTGCTAGCAGAGCCGCAGGGACACCCGTCTGATGGCTTGGATGCTTCAGCTGCAAAGCAGGGGACTCCGCACCAGTTGCTTGTGGGCGACAGGAGCCAGCGCTGGAGAGGAACCTGCCAGAAGGATGGAGGAGAACCGGGCAGTGACCACGACCCCGTTCCTTTTCAATGAGCCTCACGGGGAGTCACCGCAAGGAGAACAAGCTGAGAGGTGACAGCTCCTGCCACCCCGGCAGGTCGGGGAAGGGTCCGTGCTCTGGCACCCAGCTCTGCGTGGCAAAAGGCAGTGAGCCGCCTTGGTAGGCAGCTCAGCCGCGCAGGACGCACGGGAAACAGATTATTAATGCTTTTGTATCCCGCAATAAGTATATGTCACCCTGTCCTTTTGCACGCTTCCGCTGACAACAACAAAACACGCACGCATTGTTAACAGCTTATTAAAATTCATTGGGAGCTGCCACTGCAGGCTGCTAAAATAGAGGCTGCTCTTGATGCTAAGCCAAATAATTTGAGTTTTTCATCTCGGTGATCATGTAAAACTGTCAGACATCCAGATGCAGGCATGGAGAAATATCCATGGACTGTAACAGTGACGGGGCTTGGCATATATTCATTTACTAATCTGATTGTTGTGAATAAATTAAACGACAGCATTAGAAGTATATTCCCTGGGCCCGTGTTCTGCTATATTAAGATGTGATGATTTTGCATCTTGGGTCACTGAGCAAATAGAAACGTGTCTCGACGGTGAACTGGACCAAAGACAGATATACGCAGCCCCTTATTTTCAAATCTGTAGGTCTCAAAGTGTGGGGTAACATGCCGGTATCTGCTCTCTGTCGTGGGGAGCCAGGAAAAGCGTCAGAGAAACAGCCATGCAAACAGGGTATGAAAAAAGTAGTGGCTTTGTAGCTCTCTCCCTCGGAGGCAGGCCCATTTTCCGTTGGAAAATGCACCTCCTAGATTTTAAGGCAGAGGCACCATGCTGTGCGGTAGTTTTGATCTGCCCAGCATGGGCCGACAACGGCCAGCGGTTCTGCGCGGCGCAGCGCTGCGATGGAGGAACGTCACCCTCCGAGAGCCAGGCGCGACTGCGAGGCGCTGCGCGACGGGGAGTTTATCCCGTCCCCTGGCAATCTGTTACAGTGATTCATTACCTTCCCTTAAAAATGTGCATCTTATTTCCAGCTTGAATTTTTCAGACTTGAGCTTCTAGCCGTTGGATATCATTATGCACTGTTTTTATTAGATCAAAAAGGTCTCCAAGACATACCTCTTCCCCCTGGGAACGGCACAGGGGGATTGCATTGCCTCTGCATTGTCTGATGGCGTGTGTATGAAGTTTTCTGTTTCCCTCTGAATTTTCCAGCAGCTCTCTTCTGGGAGCCCCATTTGGAAGATCTCTACTGCCAAACACCACCAAAGCGGGGGATGAGATCAGAGAAACAGCCGTGCTGTTCAACCCCTGGGCCACGTAGCCCATAGAATTGTAGAATCATTTAGGTTGGAAAAGACCTTTAAGATCATCGAGTCCAACTGTTAACCCAGCACTGCCAAGCCCACCACTACACCATGTCCCTAAGCACCACGTCTACACGGCTTTTAAATACCTCCAGGGATGGCGACTCAACCACTTCCCTGGGCAGCCTGTTCCAGTGCTTGACAACCCTTTCGGTGAAGAAATTTTTCCTAATATCCGACCTAAACCTCCCCTGGCGCAACTTGAGGCCGTTTCCTCTTGTCCTATTGCTTGTTACTTGTCTCCAGCTATGGGCTTAAGAGGATGCTGTCACAGCAGAGCAATAGATATGATTTCTTCCCTGGGTGTTTTCCCAGCACCCACGTGTTTCCTCACCCATATGTGGTTAGCCTGTTTGCAAAGTCTCAAGAAGTCTTCCTTCCAAGAAACCACCCCGTCTCCCCAACTTTTGGCTTTCCCAAAGGCCTTCAGCAAGGATTTCCCCAGATTTGCTCTCCATCGCACAGAGCCTCCCCGTGTATACAGTGCGCTGGCGAGGTACTGTGCTCAGCCATCTCCTCTCCTAACGCAGGCATGCCATGCATCACACTGTGACCTGGGCACACTGCTCCAGCAGTGGCTTGGAGCCCAGATTTCTTCAAAGACTCCTCCTGGCATCGATGCATTGCCTCTTGGCAGCTTGAATCCAGCCCCAGTTCCCGATCCCACCTGCCTCGTGGTGGGGAGGCAGGCAGCTCTGCGGGAGGGAGCGCGGGCGAGCCTGTCTGCCCGACCTCACTGCAACGGCACGTGGGGCAGGTGGAGGGGACGGGGACAGGCACGAGGATCCACCACAGCACAGGAGAGCCGGTCCAGGGCTATGGTTGTGGCTGTACCCTGCCGTGTCAGGGCACTGGGCATCCACAGGCTCCTGCAGCCCCAGTAATGGGGACACAGCCCCTTGTCTCCGGGTTGCTCCTTCCCAGCATTAAAAATAGGCTTGGGCAGCCCCAAAACCCGTCTAAAACACTAAAATCTTCCAGGCAGCGCTTTTCCGGGGCTGGCCCTGCTTCCCTCTGGACGAGCTGTGCTGCTGCTTTCACAGGAGCGAGCCCTGGCTCTGCACAAGTTCCGCAGGGACACAGTTCTTTGCAGCACTGGGTTGGAGATGAAATAAATTGTCTGCCTCCTCGGGTGCCACAGGGTTTGTGAAGCTCCTGCCGGCTGCCAGCTGGCCGTGCACGGGGTTTCTGCTCTGCCCGCTGGCCTCTGGCCACGGGGATGCAAGGGGACTCCCCGGCAGGCTGGGGAGAAGGCGAGTGATCCCAGAGCCGGGATGGGAACCCGGCTGTGCCAGCACCGAGCTCCCTGCTGCCTTCCTGGGAACTGGGATCGGCTCGGGGAGGGACAGGGGCTCGGGCATAGGGAAGAGACAGGACCAGCTTAGCCTGGGGACATAAGGACGGCTGCAGGGCTTGGAGCAGAGACCAACCTCCCCGCTGCCTCGCCTCCAACCACGGCCGGCCGTCTGGGCTGTGGGCAAAGGATGTAAGCAAGAAGGCAGCTCTGATCTGATCCGTTCCTGGCTATGTCCCAGCAGCAGGGACCTGCGGGGCTGGCAGCGGCTTGTGGACCATTATGTTCAGTAGCCACCAAGGAGCCCGTCTTCCTAATCCCTTCTTGGACTCATTTATGTGTTTGGCCCCAGCTGCACCCTGCAGCCATTTAATGGTGCTGCGTGAGCGTCAGTGAGGTCCCTTTGCCAGCCTGGTTCAACGTGAGTCCAGAGGGGTTCAGGGGGACAGAGACAAGTGCTCCCACCGGGACAGCGTGACTGCACAAGCATTGTGCTACGTGGGTACAGAATAAACGCCTGCCGAAGCAGAGCAATGCCTCTGGGAGTGTGTTTTAGCTGAACACGTTGTCCCCGCCAGCAAAAGGCAGCGCCCAGGGAGCAGAGCCTTGGTGTGGCTCCTGCTCAGTGTCCTTCATCAGCTGCACCATTGATGGCAATACATTCTCACTAGAAAGAAATGAGGTATAAATGCAAGCCGAGATTTCTCAGTTGTTTAAACCTATACCTGTTACAGATGATTCAAATAACTAATTTAGATGTGTTTTATTTCATCTGTCCCCAGTCCAACCAGGCATCTTGGTCTCAAAAGGTGCTTTGTCTTCTGTTCCCAGTTGCGCGTCTTTCTCTGGCCTAGCAGCACTGCTAAGAGAGCCCTGGCTCCTGGGACCTCCTGAAAGGATTTTGGTCACAGCCAACCTGCAAAGTAACCTCGAATCGCAGCTGCATTTTTCTTTTCACTTGGGCTTTCGTTTTTGTTCTGTGAGTTTTTTATAGCATGACATTTTCCTATGTGACTAAAGAACCTCAAAAACAAAAGCGGGAGGAGATGGCGCAGGCAGAGGCGTGCTGTTGATCGAACCACGATGACAAAGCCCTGCTCAAGCCCCAGCTTGAATTGTGGGTGTTCCCAGAGCATCCTGGAATTGCCTTCACCTCTTTTCCCTTGATGGCACCAGATCAGCCCACATCCCCAAAGCCAGCAAGCTCCGTGGAGACCTCAGAGAGGAGCTTGGGCCTGATCTCACCTCTGCTGCTGACACACATCTTTGGTACAACCCTTCCCCTGCTTCTTCTCCCATGTTTCATCCCTGTAGACTGCAGACCTCTGCGTTCCTGATGCTGGACGTGGCCCGCCCTTCACCGAGCAGCTCTCCAGCCACACACTGGGAAGCGCCTGTCGCTCAGCCTGGACAGGGAGGGCACATCGTGCCCAGGAATGCCACCACAGCTGAGACACGCTCCTGGAAAGTCCTCTGGCCCCTGTGCAAATCCCTTTACAGCCTCTCCCCTGCCCATTTTTTGGAGCAGAGCCATGAGTGTTTGGAGCCACGTGGCCACCTCGACCTCGCACACGCCGGCCCCTGCTCTCCTGCACAGGGAAATGCCCCTGCTTGGCTCCCCGCCGCAGAGATACGTAAATGGGTCCATCAGCCAGAGCTGCCGCTCACTGGCATCATCTCATCTTCAAAAGCGCAAGGAGAATCAGCATAATGACTTCGTTTACAGTGGAAATCCAATTACTGCAGGGAAGCATTTCATTAGGCTGGATTTTCTCTGTGGCTGCCACACATGGGGAGCTTGCCTGCTGAACAACAGGCTCGCTGATGCTGGTGCTAGGACCAGCCACACGTGCCTGTGGCGGTGACAAGGTGCAAAGCAGGACGTCACACCTGAGCCACGGCCTTGCTCTTCTGGGACCTGTGCCGTTCCCACAGCCGTGTCCCAGCTGTCTCCTCTCCCCTTCTCATTCCCGTGGTCTCCAGCTGCAATCCAGCAGGCACTGCCCGCCTTGAGCCCCCTCTGTACGGGCTTGCAGGGGGATTTTGTTCCCATGCCAGCCCCAGGCCCTGTAGGGGAGATGAGAGCAGGTCCCACGGGAAGCACAGCCGCTCTGCCCAGAAAACCTTCGAACCACATCCCCACCACCCTGGGGACATGGTTCACTCCTCCTCTGCAGCAGCCCTGCTGGAGGAGAGGCTGACTTGCTGCCGACAGTGCCTATCCTTTCTTTCCCAGCTCCTGTAAATCTGGCTGGTTGAAGCAAGCCTGGCCTGCCCTCCCCGCAGTGAACTTGTGGTGGTTTGGTTCTCTAGTAAAACATCCTTAAACTGTTCCCCTTATTATGCGCGTTGTCTGCTGAGTTTGCTGCCAGCTCATACCTGTTCTGAACTTGGTGAAATTGTCCTTTTTAAAGAGTTCAGTACGTACATTACTGATCTGCACCATATTTCTGCTGAAACACAACAAACGCTGTATGAATAAGACTTGGAAATGATCAAGCCTGACATTACCATAACACAGCTGGCAGACAAGCAAGGTGAGTAGGAGACGCTGCTGCGGAAGACGCGGTAGCAAGCGGCATGAGACACGTCTGGGCAGGAGGTGCCTCCAGGAGGTGGCAGATTCAGGGGACTGCGGCTCAGGCACTGTGAGGGAAGGGAAGGCAGTTATGATAGATTTTGCTAACGAGCAGAGTTCACCTCTGTGGCAATGACAGATCGCCTCCCTGCTCTCGCTGCATTGCATTATGTTACCAAGAAAATTAAACTGTGTCTGTTGGGGGGTATTTTAGTGTCCGTTTATTTGCTTGTTTGAAGATTCAGTTTTGATTCTAACAGCGGGGAGCAGACTGGGCTGTTGTTGACATGGGAGAAAAGCATAAATAAATGAAAATGAGAGGCAAGACTGCTCCTTTATGGACCCATTTTATCAAAATCCCTCTTGTCTCTTTGGCCTCTGATTCAGATGCTTTGATAGAAACCCCTGAGTCCCACTTTTCCTCTGATGTTTGGGCTTCAGACTCTCCCCCATCACCTGCATCTTCTGCTCTTGCATGTTGGGGTCCTACACTTGGCAGCAGAAGCATGCTGATTTATTGTGTATAATGAGATGTCCCCATGTTTTTCCTTTGAATGGCAAACAAGTACCCCGGCACTTTTCAACCTAATTCTGCAGCAGCGATGGGATTGTACAGCAGCCTTCTCGGCTCCTCTCAACCCCTCTGGCTGCACAACTCCGTCTTGGGGCTGCACAACAAGCTAGCTTGCGTCTGTGGGTATCAGAGACCTGCACGATGCTTCCTAGCCCATCGCGCACCAGGATAACCAAAAAATGACTCTGGTAGTGCTCTCCAGAAGTGCTCAAGAAAACATTTAAATGTGATAATCACCACCTCCCTGCAGGGTTTCTGATTCAGCCAGCGACATTTAGTTTTATTCAGCATATTCTGGCTGAAGAAAGCATTTGTGATGATTGCAGTGAAAGCTTTCTCGTGCTCACTTAGATATCTTCCCCGATTTAGTAGACCAAGCTCTATCAGAGGAGCATGCTTTGCTCTAGGATACTTTTTTCCGGCCCGGCATTACCTTTGCTACCTGCAGGCGAGCGGGTACATGCTGGAGTGGACTCCTAGGGGAGAAGCTTCTCTAATAAGCATGGTTTCTTGGTTGGTTTCTCAATGACATTTTAAGGCAGAGGCAGGCAGGGATCTGTGGGTGAAGGAACATTTTGCATCAGCCTACACAGCAGTTACAGCACCCTCGGTAAGCAGTGTGTGGGCAGGTCGTACAGGGCTCTGCACAACAGAAATGCAGATATATGTGCCAGAGAGAACACCCTCTGAGGAACAGAGGGCAGAGCTCTTATTACAGAATCATTGACTCAGTTATTCTCTGAAAACATATTAAAATTACTCTGCTTTTATTGCAAAGGGATGAATAAATCCATATTTTGTTAGTGCAAATAGGTTTCCATTTGGATTTACAGAGGGCATGCAAGATCAGCCACCTCTTGCTCTGCAGGTAGCTCAGTGTAACCCCTCGGGCCATCAGCAACAGCAGAGAGCCGTGGAGGAAAGTACAATGTGACAAAAAAGACGTCCTGCGAGTGACCCAGCATGCCCATCCTTACCACAGCCTGTCCATCAGAGCTCCCCGCGGTTTGGCTGTGTGCGTACCTGGTGATTGTGTTGGGAGCCGGGATTGCAATCCCCAAAGCGGGGGGAAAAAAAAAGCAGTTATAAAAACAGTATGAGAGGTTTTTAGAAAACTTTACAAGATGTCTGTTAGAACAAGTGTGGCAAATGCGCACCCACTGTATAAAGGCACTATCAGCAAGCAAAAATATGATTACAAAAGATTTCCACAACCAACAGGGTAAGTGTACAGCATGAATTACATTGCTACCACCATGTCCCTCGCTGCCACTTACAACCGCTCAGTAGCCCAATGCTGGGTTTCTTGGTGTCACCAGAGGAGGGAGGGATTCGTACTGCCACGGCCAGCTGGAAAGGAGAACAAGTCAGAGAGGGTCTCTGTTGACTGGGTTTGCAGTTAGAGACTGACTCAGTACGCTAAATCTGGGCTTTTTGTGGCCGTGAAAAGAAAGTGTAAATAATGAAGTCCAGTGAGAATAAGTAGAGTGAGAGCCAAACTCTTCCAATCCCAAGGAGTTTGGATCTCAAACTTTATTTTGGACTCCATGCAAGTTCCTGCCGTCCTAATCCCAGCCCAGGAGAGCAAACACCCATCAGCACCAGCCAGCAACGGGGCTACTCACAGAAGGACTTTGCAGAGAGAGAAGTGGAGGAGAGGTGTTAAATGCAAAATCGTGACGTGCTCTTCATACTCTTGTGAGCCTGATTCAGAGCCCACCAGTGTCAATGAGAAGATATTTGGCTAGAAAAGGATGGTTCCTTCCAGACGAACAGTTTTTGTTCTGTTGCCATACTACCACTGTGCTTCTCTTTTTGCTGGAAAATAGAAAAGTCGTAAGGAGAAATGTTCCCCTGTGCTCAAAGACGATGGCTTTGGAAGTGCTGTCTCCCTTGCTAGCCTCACCAGGGTCAGAGTCTTGTTCTCTGCCTCGTTAGATGCTCCTGCTGCTATTTCTGTGCCGCTCTGCTTGATTCTTTGATGCTAAGCACTCCATTTGAGATGTCTTGTTTAAAGAAAAAATACCAACTTGATTTAAAACTCTTTTTCCAATTAACAAGCAGTGGGCTTTCTGCCAACAGCCAGCCAGCCCATCTCCTTCTGAACGCAGAAAGGTGTCCCGCTTTCAAGGTGCTACAACGCTATTTGTGGCACTGCCTGGCACAGTGTGGTTTGATCTCAATAGTAAGGACATGACTAGAGAGAGGTTGGCATCAATACCCACACAGGGCAGGCTGAAGTAAATGAAAAAGGGATGTAAAGAAAAGGAGGCGTGAGGTGATCGCCCACGAAGAATGCCTGGATGCCTGGGGATATGCAGAAAATCAGACTCTCCCCCCCTCTCCCCATGGCCCTTCTCACCTCAATATCCAGGAAGATAATCTAATCTGATCTAATGATCCAACATAAACTTTTGGAGTGTCATGAACTGCATCTTGCCAGCATTATCTGATAGCAGCGAAGTACTGGGCCTGTTACAGATTATGTTGTCTATCTGAAAGACTCATTTTTGGCTTCAAAAGCACCGTTAATTCCTCACCAGCTATCCAGGAAAACTCTTCCAGCCTCAGAGACCACACAGAAAATGCAGGTTGGATCTTTACGGCCTGTGCAAGGCTGGGACTGGTCTGCTCTGCTGCGCAGACTGGTGTGAATGGGAATAGGTCCACATGCAGCACTGGCCACAATAAACACCTTCTGGTTCTCGTTTGCCTGGTTCCGGCTTCTCACGTTACACGGGCTTCATGTCCCACCATGACAGGGAAAATGCATGCCATACTGACATCTCCCCTGCCTCACAAATTTTTAAAGAGAGAAACTGAACTGGAATGTTTTTATTGACTGAGTATGAGTTAACTATGGCCTATTTTCTGTCTCGCCTGAACGAGCCCTGTGCATGTAGCATCTGCTGGAGCTCCTAAGTCAGCACAAGAATACCTGCATAGACCTTCCTCCTGCAAAAGTGACATTTTACAAGAAAACGGTTTTAATATCATCTTCCCCTGTCTTTGGATGCCCTTAGGCAGACCCCTGTGCTGGCCTTAGGGCAACAGGTTTCTTGTCACTAAAATGCAGCAAATGGCTTTCAATCAGCACAACATTCGCTGTCTCCTGGAACCAAGAGCAGCTTTCAGATTGGTGCAAAGTGATGTAAAACCAGCCAGTCAGTCGGGATTTACATCCATATCATTCTGGAGTAAATAAATACTTGGAGGGCAGGAGATGGTAATTTTGTGCCTGGCTCTACAGTTGAGCATGCAAGATAGTGCTTGGCCCAGCTGTCCCTTTATACACACATGCTTTGCTCTATACTCTCTGGTTTGTGTATCTTTTGCAGCGAAATACTATCAGCAGAGGATGTAGCAACACTTACATTTCTGGCCGCCCAACACTTCCCATTGCAAGCCTTGCTTTCAGTCTCTTCTCATTTTCCCGAGCTGAAATCTCACCCATTGACGTATTCCAGGCTACCTAGCTGCCTTGGAACAAATATTCTGGAAGGTTTCTGCTCAAATCAGCTCAGCAGTCTGAGACTGAAGCTAGGGAAAACAGGAGGCTTGCCTCACGCAACGCTAATTCTCACCCACGCTTCTCTGAGGTTATCTCACTCTTCCCCGATTTTGATCAGAAACTGGAAATTTGCTAGTTCAGCCACCCTTGCCTCGAGAATATGCCTTTTGCTAGTCCTGTCAAAGCTTGCCAAACTGTGTCTGCATGATGCTCTTCTGAAAATAGGTATGATGGTGGAAGAAGCAGGATCTAATCTAGCAGCTGTTATGGCACAGCCCTGTGATCTGAACAGCAGTCTGAAAACAAACTGGCTTCTACAATGAACGCAGCTTTCCTCGCTGTACCTCCGACAGGGGACAGAAATACTATTTGTTTGTGGAGAACTGAAATAACAGCGTGATAGATCAGCCCCTGGGGAAATGAGTAATCCTCTTTATCCAGTATCCTCTTTACCTATCCCCTGTATCCAGTGCAGGGGAAGGAGGTCAGCAGTACACAGGGGAGGGGGCTGAGGAGCAGCTGGTTTTTAAACACAGGAATATTGAATTCCCTTGGTAGGGGAATTCCTCCTGTACCCAGAGCCAGGCAGAGGTCTGGAAGAAAATGAGGACATTGCTTTCTTATTATTTCTTGGAGGCGTGCTCACAACAAATCACAGAATCACAGAATCACAGAATCGTATAGGTTGGAAAAGACCTTTAAGATCATCGAGTCCAACCGTAAACCTAACACTAAGCTCTAACAAAACTCTGCTCTGAGAGGCGCTGCGCTAATGCAGGACAAAACCTTGCCCCTGAAAGCCCATGAATGGCGGTGACGGGAGCACGAAGGCAACGGCGGACAGAGCGAAGGGCAATGCTGTCAGTATGGTGGCAGCTGAGCATAGCGATGGCCTCTTGACACGTTGGGTGTGAGGGGAGAAAGACAAATGGAAACCAATGGGAAATGGGTCTCTGGCATAATGCTAATTATTATCAAGATGTGATAGACTGTGCTGTGAGGGGAGAGCCAGAGGACAGCAAGATGCTAGGGAGAGCGCTGAGGGCAGGTGAGAGAGAAATGAAGAGATGGGACGGGGTCAGGTTGCTGGAGAAAGAGGAGGGTTTGGAAAGAGAGGAGAGCAGAGGCACAGCTGCTGGCGCTCGGTCAGTTTATCAGCTGCTCTTCCCTAAGTGTCAAACATGGAACTAGAAGAAACACAGGTTTGAGGAGTCCTGGGTGTTAGAAAAGACAGCAGAGGGGTTCGCACAGGAGAAGCAGAGAGCAGCTCAGCTCACCCGCCAGTGCACCCTGGTCTGCCAGAGCTCACTGAGCTCCATGAACAGGACAGGAGCTTTGACGCTTCTCCCCACAGGTGTGTCCCAATCCCAAACCAAATCCCACCTGGAAGCCCCCAGAGATGTCCCCAGGCCAACGAGGCAAAGCAGAAGGGGAAGATGAAGCTAACCAGGGCCTTGCAAGAGAAGAGAGGGGTGAATCCTCGAGGGAGCAGAATCACTTTGACACAGCATTTGATACTGAAAAAGAGATAAAAACTATTTCAGAATAGTGCACGAAAGAGTTAAAGCAAATGAATAAACATGTGAGACAATATTAATTGTCTGAAACACAATCTGTTTGACTTTTGGTTTATAAAGATCTCCTCTTCACTTTAGTTCCCATGGTAACTATTGTGCAAAAACACACTTTTCCTAATCATCTCCACAGAGTTTAAAGCAATTTTGTAATCCAATCAAATGTAAAGAAGGGAATTTGTTTTTGCATTGAGAAAACTGCTACCTAAGGAGCAAACAGTGACAGGGAAAGGCCAGATTTACAATTATGACCCTAGAGAGACACTTAATTACTGAATAATTAGCAGTTACCGGAGTTTCTCAGCACATAGAGGAAAGGCTGATGGATAGTCCTTGTGAGAAGGGCTGTTGTAATTCTGAGGTCTTCCAAGTAGTTTTCCAAAGTGAGAAGCAGCAAACCTTGCTGCGCATAGCATTTTCACCAGCTGACGCAAACTGCAGTCAAGCACGGATTGCGTAACGGCAGCAGCTGAGACTGTGAAACTCTTTGCTCGCACCGAAGCTGAAGCTCTCAAGAGCCCAGCCCCCTAACACAGGGTCTTCTGGACCCTGTGAGCCTTTGCTGAGGCAGCTCAGGTACTGGGGAGCAGAAGGACTAGGCTGTTGGATGGGAATGGGCTTTCCAATGGGGCTTCTCCAAGCATAGTCCCCTGTGGAGAGGGGATGTCTGCTAATCCTCCCCAGCTGTGCACAGAGTGAAAGCCATGTTCACAGGCACCAAGCTCAATCTGGCTTCTGGGAAGTCAGTGGCACCCTCTGTGGGCTTCAGTTTAGGCAGGCAGGGTTGAATTATTTCTCCCGATACGGAGGGTTTTTCTGTAGGAGGAAGGATTGATGCATGGATTGTCTTCCTGGAATGAAATCCAGAGCTACAGAAAAGTAATTAGCTCTTGACTTTAATTCTTCTAACACTGAAGCCCACAAAACTGTTCTGAGTGGAATTCTAGATGCCAACTTTTGAAAGGCCAAAGCCAGAAAACAGCCAAATAAATTAGGCAGGATCAGTTTTTCTTTCTACAGCAGTACAAAATGCAGCCCTACGCCTGCCTAGGACTTTCAGGGTCAGCCTGATTTCACCTTGGGCTTTAGGACAATGACTTCATGTCTCCTGCCTTATATGATTACACGCAGGGAAGCTCTCTGCATAATCTCTTGGCATTTCATAAATGCAGGCTCTGTAAATGAGGTCAGGGCTCTGATGCTGTACCTCATCCAGGGACTGCAGAGCTTGGTCCGTGTTTGGAAATAATCACCTGGCCAGCACTCTGCCATCTCCAAGTGGTCCTTCATAAGGTCAGCCTTGGGCGGGCAGCCTCTGTGCTCCTACTGCTCATCCGGTTCAGTGTTCAGCTCGTCGTCAGGACATGTAAGGGTACTTAAAAAAAAAAAAAAGGAAAGAGAAAATACGTAAAAATAGAGCTGGTTCAATTTGTTCACATTTCAAATATAGACAAATTAACATTCTGCAAAAAAAGGAAAAGAGTGGGTGAATTTATGTGGGGGGTTTTTTAATGTTTTTGACCACTTACAGAAGTGGATGAATTTGGAAAATTCATTCATCTCTGTGGCTTTAACTCTGGGGAAAATGTCGAGACATTCAAGCATTTTGGTCTTTTTTTTTTTCATTTTCAGCTCAAAAGAAAACCCAAAGGAAGCAGAGTCTTTCTACTCCCACTCCTACCTGTGGGATCTGATTTTCCGAGGCACAGATGTCATCATGAAAAGGATGATTTCTTGATTACACAGGCATTTTTTGCTTTATCATCTTTCATCCTGTATCAAAAACAAACAGCTCTGTGGGCAGGAGAATGTATCGGCCTTGTTTGCTGGGCTCACCGCCTCACGGCTGAACGGCCCCTTGTCTGACAAGTGTTCTTGCCGACTGAAGCTTTCCCTGCGGTTAAGATAGGCATAATTCCTTTTCTCTCTGGCAAACAATAATCTGGGCTTGTGCTTCAGCCTCTTTCTGTGCATCAGCAGTACTCACACTTCCTAACTGGACAACTCTTTTCATGAAACTTACAGAGACTTGATATTTTTGTAACCCCAACCTTGGCCAAAATGAGGAGCAGTATTGTGGTTGTGTGTTGGGGGGAAGGACTGTAGACTGACCACAAAATCCCCTTTACCTCAGCTCCTTAGAAAAACAACCTAAAAACACGAGTAAGAGTAGTATTGGACAAGGAAAAAGCCCTCCACATTAACACCTTGAAAGATGACAGGGTGTCCCTAGCAGGAAAGCCAGGTAATTGCTAACCCAAGAGGATTTTCTCCTGAACCTTCAGTCTCTTCCCTGTTTAGAAGCAGCCTCAACTCTGCCACTGTGTGGCAGAACTGAAAAAGAACATGAAAAAAAATCACTAATCAGTGAAAAAAAATCAGTCACCAGTGCAGAGCTCACCCCACCGGCTGAGAAAGCCCCTGCTCCGCACTGTGGCATCGATTTTACAACCAGGCGTTTGCACCTTCTGACCTCCACCACCAGAACTTCGTCCCACCAGAGGAGCCGGTGTTTTGCAGAACCACCTGGTGCTTTCTCAGAGGATGTGGACAGTTATCGGGGTTTGCCGAAAGGAAGGCTGTGGGCAGTCTCACAGCAGTCCTCAGGGCTCGGGAGAGTTTTCACCAATGATCCTACTTTCCCCGTTGAGTGGTGGTGCAACTGGAGGCCAACCTTGGTTGTGAAGGCAACTGTTCTCAGCACAGATCTCAGCAGACAAACCTCTTCCTTCCTGCAAAAACCGTCACTGAATTTTAACACTAGCGCAGCACCTCCGGCAGGCAGGACCATGCATTCTTCTCACTTCAGTACGCGAGGAGGTGTGGACAAACTCTGCAGTAAGAGAGAACATTAAGGACTTATGGTAAAACTTATTTAACCTGTGTTGGCCCATAATTTAACTCCCACCACCTGCAGAGGGAAGAAGCCTAGAAGCCCAAGGATCCCTCTTTAGATTCAGGACTAAGCAGAGAGGGGCAGTGCCAGGATGGTCTTGGAGACACCTCAGGTTGGTCAAGATCAGAGTCAGGGGTCTCTGCAGCCTCATGAACATAAAAGTATCTGGTGCTGCTCCCGTGGAGGAGTATCATACCTCTAAGGAAGCATGAGGGTAAGAAGGGGATTGGGCTGTGGTGACTAATGGATTAAACCAGTGCTGTCCCTCCACACTCTGCACATTTCTGAAAGTAAGTCATAAATCAACTTTTTTTTGCAAATCTTAAGTCACAATAACAGAGCAGCCACAGAGGAAGGGAAAACGGGTAGCATTAGGAGATGTGTTCATTTCTTAAGGTCACTTGGAGCCATCCCATGTTTGTTATTAAACCTCTTTATTCTACTGTGAACCTTGAAAGACGTGGCAGACATTTCTCCATTCAGCTTGGGAGGGCTGAGGTGAATAGGCTGGAGGAAGAACGCATAAAAGATATGGTCAAGGCCTTCTTGTTCTCAAATGCCTCAAAACTTTACAAAGAAACAAGACGACGTCAATGTAATAATGGAGATTAAAAGTAATTCACAACAGTCGTTACCCTTAAAATAATTACTGGAACCAAGCGAAGGAGGTATGAAGTAATACTTTTCAGGGTTGTCGTGGTTTAACCCCAGCCGGCAACTCAGCCCCACCCAGCCGCTCGCTCACTCCCCCTCAGTGGGATGGGGGAGAGAATCAGAAGGGTAAAAGTGAGGAAACTCGTGGGTTGAGATACAGACAGTTTAATAGGTAAAGCAAAAGCCGCACACACAAGCAAAGCAAAACAAGGAATTCCTTCACTCCTTCCCATGGGCAGGCAGGTGTTCAGCCATCTCCAGGAAAGCAGGGCTCCATCATGCCTAACAGTGACTTGGGAAGACAAACGCCATCACTCTGAATGTCCCCCGTTTCGTCCTTCTTCCCCCAGCTTTATATACTGAGCATGACGCCGTATGGTCTGGAATAGCCCTTTGGTCAGTTGGGGTCAGCTGTCCCAGCCGTGTCCCCTCCCAGCTCCTTGTGCACCTGGCAGAGCACGGGAAGCTGAGAAGTCCTTGACTAGTGTAAGCACTACTTTGCAACAACAAAAACATCCCTGTGTTATCAACGCTGTTTTCAGCACAAATCCAAAACACAGCCCCATACTAGCTACTATAATATCCCAGCCAAAACCAGCACAAGGGCCTTTCAAGCTGTTTCCACAGGGAACTTGGTGTGACTTTGAAGCTACTCTTTATTGACAGTGAATGCCTACCAGCTCCTTTCTCCTTGAGCCTGGGAGGATTAAATGGCAAAATCGTTTTTCCTTGTCTCACAGTTCCGCATGTGCCCTTCCAGGTGGGCCTCGGTCCCAGAAGAGCTCTCCTGTGGTGTCGTCTAAAGGCTGTGTTCCAATTGCTTCTCTTGTTGCCAGTACGCCGTCATGTTTTTTCTCTTTTATTAACCTGCACATGGATTAAATCAAATTCATCCTCCATGCCGTCATCTGTTTGGATGCACCAAAGAAAGGAACATTTACTTATCCTCTTATTCAGCCTGAATAAAAGGTGGGATCATGCTTCTAGCCACTTCCCCCAGGATGTAGATCAAAGCAAGTAGTCACCCAACCTCCGCTCCACATGGTAACGCAACACATTTGTTTATGCACTGATTCTTCAAGGCATCTTAAATTATCAGGATGTGTACTGCCACCCTGAAGAACCGAAGACAGCTCTTCACATCTCCTCTCATTACTGATGCAGAACGGAGGTATTCCTGGATTATCAATAACAAATTTCAAAAATTCAATTATGACTAAAACGGAATGGCAATGAGCAGGGAGAGTGCTGCAAGCAGTGATTTATATTACTGAACCCTGAATCAATGAGTAACAAGCTTCATCAAGTCCTCAGTAATGCCTTAGTGTTCTTCTACAAAAAGGAACATACACATTGTACTATAGAAAAGTTGCCAAAATAAAAAAAAAAAAACAACCAAACCCAAACGCTGATTTATTCTTTTTCCTGCACTGCTCTAACGGCTGCTGCAGACCAGCTCTCTCCACCTGCCAAGGCCCTGAATTGTGGGATATGAAATGATGGCAAAGGCCCCTTTGAAAGATGCAGGGAAAGAATTGATCCAGGCGGAAAAGGAAAGGTGACATTATCACAGCCGCTCCTGACCAAGAGCTGGGGAAAGCTTTCTGGCAGAGAAACTATGTGTGTATGAAAAAAAGAGGCTCCTTCCCTTGACAAGCTTAAGGTGTTGATAGACTGCAGTGAAATGATGTGGGATTTGTCTGCTCGTTACTGTGGTCTCACAAACGGAGCTCGTTACCTGGTGTGCAACACCCAATATGCACACAGAGCCGAGATACCAGTTTATTTCAAGCTTTGCACAAGACCGGGTGCTAGGTGGTAGCTCCACAAAGCTAGCACACCGATCGTTCATACAGGTGCAGTATTTATACAGCCTAGTTAGACATATGCATAAGTAATTACATAAAGCTGTTTTCTATTGGTCTACATTTTCTCATCTTATTCTTAAAGCTACAGTATTGCTTTAATATTCTACACATGCCCAAAGGCAAGGGATCTCCGCTTGGGCCGGGGTCTCCAGCTCAAGTGGTGTGACTTTTAGTATTATAACGAGGAGGGTTTGTGTGAGGGTGCTTCTTATCACACTTCTGCTAGTATCTTCAGATTGCTCCCAAAACATCTTAGTTAGCTTACATACTTCTCCAGGATGTGTTTCACTTCCCAAGGACAATAGTTTTAATTAGACATTCCACATTCTGGTCTAAATCCCCCTTATCAACTTTATGTTAAGTCCTGGCCTTCTACCAGCTCCTGATTGACTACATTACCAATGATCTGTTTCCTGACTTTTGCTTGAGAACTATGTCACTTTCTGCCATAAGTAACTGAAGGGAAGTAGGGGTTGGAGCGAGATAAATCTATTCTCCCTGTGACCCCATGCAGCAGTTTCCTCACCTCACTGTGGGCTGCAATCTGCCCCGAGTGCCCAGAGCTCTCTCCCATTCCTCAGGCAGGAAACAGGGCACAGGGAAATAACACAGCTGTAGTATTTGCTGTGGCTGGTTTTGTTCCTGTTCCCCTGTTTGCTGTCAGGGTCTGAGAGGAGGCGGGGGAAGAAGCGTGCACCAGGCATGGAAGGCAAGCAGCCTGCGCAGGCCCTCCTGCTGTCCAGCTGAGGGGCTGGGCTCCCTGTGGAGGTTCCATCTCTTGCACAGCAGCAGGGGGAAGCAGTGGCTCTCCACCACGTCCCCGGGGCGGTGCTGGGAGCGGGGCTTGCCACAGAAAGGGGCCAGCAAAGCGGCCCGAGGCCCGGCCCGGCCCGGCCGCCCCACACCGCCCGTGAGGAACAGGGCGGGGGGGCGGCGCCGCGGGAGGCAGCGGCGGAGGAACCGGCGCCCCCCATTGGCCGAGTCCAGCGTCCACGAGCCCCCACAACTCGACGCTCTATAGGCTGCCGCGCACACTGGGCCCGCCCCCAGGTCTTCCCTGCCCCGCCCAAACACGCGGCCGCCGAACGCGCCTTTCTGCGTGAGGCGTGGCGGCGTGAGGGGCGCATGCGCCTAGGCGTGGGGGCGGTGCCAGTAGTGACGTGCGCAGGGGCACGCGACCCGGCTGACACCCCCCCACCCCCCCCTCCCCTCCTCTCCTTCTCGCTCGCCGTCGCGGGAAGGCGGAAGCGCGCGCGGCGCGGCAAGATGGCGGCCGCCGGGCGGCTGTGCGCCCTGCTGTGCCTGGCGCTGGCGGCCGGCGCGGCCGCGCTGGGGAAGCGGAGCCCGGTGAAGGTGCTGTCGGACGGCATGTGGCGGGAGCTGCTGCAGGGCGAGTGGATGGTGGAGTTGTGAGTCGGGAGGGGGTCGCTCGGGCTGCCGGGGAGTGTGTGTGGGGGGTCTCTCTGCGGCCCGCTCTGAGGCCGCGGGGGACCGAGGGGTGCCCGTTAGTGACAGACTTGTGCTGCCCCCAGCTATGCCCCTTGGTGCCCCGCCTGCCAGAACCTGCAGCCCGAGTGGGAGAAGTTTGCCGAGTGGGGCGAGGACCTGGAAGTGAACATTGCCAAAGTGGATGTGACGGAGCAGCCGGGTGAGAGTCGGGGGGGCGGCTGTGCGCCCCTAACGCCCTCCCCGGGGCTGGGGGCTGCTGAGCGCTCGGGGAGAACGTTGGGTGCAAGCGTGTGTGCTTTTCGAAAATGAACAGAATCAGTAGGAATAATAAAGATCTTTTCCTGATCTCTTCTGAAGGCAGATTGCTATATATAGACTAAGCAGTCTAGTCTTCCTCGTAGATAAAGGAAGCAAGAAGGTTGTTCTAGAAAGTGGCTTGGAGGATTTCAAGGAGATTTTTGACCTCACGTTTTAAGCATCATACAGAGAAAAAAATGTGATTTCAGCCTTCCGTATAGCAGTACCTCCCTTTGGCAAAAGGGAGTGCAAGCAGTCTGCTCTCCCTCACCTGAAGCTCGCTTCTCTGAATTGCCCTCATGTCTGTGGGGGGTTTGTAAACATGACCTTGTCCGTGCTAGTACTTTTCTCCAAAGTCACATAAGAACTTTTGAAACTTGCCTCGCTTGGATTATTTTCTGCAAGCACTGGAGGTGGCAGATCATGTGGGAAGAGAAGAGAGCATCTCTCTCTGGAGAGCTACAGCCAAAATAGTCAAGTTAGAACGGTTATCCCCGGACATTTCTTTTTCCCTGTGGAGAAATTTTCTTGCTCTTTGTCCAGGAACTCTTCTTTAGACTTTGATATGCACAAGTTTGTGTTTGATCACAATTAAAGATTGATACCTGGGAGGAGCTGTTTTTATTTCCGTGCGTAACAGCATATCTTGCCTTTTCTTATGTAAGAGTGCTCTACTATTCTGAAAATAACTGTTTTCTTACAGGATTAAGTGGACGATTTGTCATAACAGCTCTTCCTACCATCTATCAGTAAGTATGCAATGCAGCAGGATTTTTTGCAGGAGAGAGGACTTTTTTATTTTTCCTTTTTTGGGGGGCAAACGAATGAGATTTACCGTGCTCTCTAAGAGCGTGAGTTACTTTACACAGAGACAACCACTGTCTTACCTGCTGTGACCTTACAGTACTGCCAGTTGTTTTTTTTTCTTTTCCCTTCAGGCCTTATTTATTCTATCTTTTCATGGGTGTTTCTGGCTTGTAATCTTTTCTCTGTAGGTTGATCTTAATACACTTGTGTGGCAAGTGTATTAGGAAGATCATTATCTATTTATGGAATCACAACCTAAAGCTAGCCAAGGTACACGTGGAGTCAAGATGCTAGAAATACTTGTCATCAGGATTTTTGGAAAACATTTTGGAGCCAATATCATCTAAAGCAAAGTAAAACTTAAAAAAAAAAAAAAAGCAAGGGGATGGGAGGGAAGATGTTGAGTGGAAGCAAATGCTGCATGCTTGGACTGTCTAACATAAAGGACTTTTTTTTCTTTGTTTTACAGCTGTAAAGATGGAGAGTTCAGGAAATACCAGGGTGCAAGAACTAAAACTGACTTCATAAATTTCATCAGTGACCAGGAATGGAAATCTATTGAACCGGTTTCATCATGGTTTGGTCCTTCCTCTTTCCTGTAAGTTTTGGTATGATTTTTATAATAATTTCTTGTCAGGCATGCACACTTTAAGGGCGTGCTGGGACAGGTCCTTAGGCATGCTGTACCTGGCGTTGCCTCCTTGTTAACAGCTCATGCAGCAGCTCTGTGCTGGTAAGAAGTATGTGAACGTGATGATGGGTGGTCACGCCTCCTCATCAGCTGTGGGAGGATTGTGTGCACTAGCATAGCAAAGATGTCCTGAGCAAGGTTTACTTTAAGGCTTCAAATAGTTACAGGTGGGTGTATTGTTTTACTGAACTCTTGTAGGTAACTTATGGACACTTTAAGTTCTTCTTTTGTTTATACAGCAGAAAGATGTTTTGCCTAGCTAAATTCTAGGAAATTAGCAATAAAATCTGGAAAATAATGTAGCAACTTAGTTGTAAGATATGGGCTGGCCATTTAAGAAGACGTACCTGTAGCAAAGTTAAAAGCAGAGTGGAAGGATGAAGGTTCCTTTGTTGAAGGAAAAGTGAAGTGGGGAGATTCTATAGTCTGAGAAGAAACATGCTATTTGGAGTTCTTTCTAGTTTTGTGGCTTTGAAGTGCTTTTAGTTGTTGCTGCGCGTGCTGTGTGGTGGTTTCAGAGTAGTTGCGTAACTGTGAGTGATAAAGCATGTTGAGGACACCACTGGTTGAGGCAAATGAACCCAACTGTTCATGGTTTTTCTTCTGTTTGAGCAATGATGGCTGAAACACTTCTGTGCTAACTGTACTGTGCTGTAGCAGTGTTCAGTTGATGATGTGGTATACTAGACTGAAATTTTACATTTTTTGTGGCTCTTCTGGGAAGCTCAGCATTGTTACTTTGTCTACTCGCAATGCTATTTGAATCTTCAAACTGTGTGGTCGATCTCCTACAAAGTATTAGCCCACACCAAGGAATGTGTGAGAGGGTACTAATTTTAGGATTAATAAGTTTTCTATTACAAGTGTACAGTACCAGCTCCATTTTTTGTGCATACTGAAACAGTATGCAGGCTTCTACGGCTCACTCATTAGCAACTTAGGTTGGCTTAATGTTTCAGATTCTCCTTTGCTTTACAGATAGTGAATTCTTAATGCTGGAGTTTCACAACAACAGGGAAATGTCAGAATCAGCAGGATATACGTGGCAGATAGCCTGGTCTTTTTCACTTGTATGTAAAATACAGCTAAACTTAAGTGTCTGAAGATCTCTCAGTTCTTATATAACCCGATTTTTTTTTTAATAGGTTAATTTTTTGTTTTAAGAAGATCTCCAGATGCTTAATTCTTAGTATCTCCAATAGAGTTCCAGCTGGCTTCACATAGGCTGTTGGCCCAAATATAACTTAGAACATAAACAAAAGTAATTGAAATTCGTATGTCAGCAGATCCAAGTCAAGGAAGCTTGTGAATTTGTAGTTGTCCATATGTGGAACATTATACAAGCTGATGTTGGTACTGAAGGTAGAGTGTTTATTGAAGTAAAAGACAAAACAGAAGATAAAAACCAAAGTAGTTAGAAGGGAAGCCAGATGTGAGCAGAAAGTTGTTCAACATTGGACTAAATAATGACCAGTTAGGTACATCAGAAGCTACAGGTATGTGACTGGCTTAAAGATGTTTTCACTTTTTTTCTGCTTTGTTTCAGGATGAGCAGTATGTCAGCTTTGTTTCAGTTGTCAATGTGGATCAGGGTACGTGCTTAGATCTCTACTTTATTTTATCTAACAGACATGATATTCAGCTGTTCTCGAAATGATTCTCTTGTCTTTTATTCCAGCACTGCCATGGTTATTTAACAGAAAATGTTGGAATACCGGTCTGGGCCTCGTATGCTGTTTTTGCATTGGCAACCCTATTCTCAGGACTGATACTGGGACTTGTAAGTGAAGCACTTGAAACAGATTGGCTTGTGACTACTGAGTATTACACTAATGCTGCCTTTGCTTCAGTCTTTAATAGTAACACCCATTGTTCTCTGGGTACCCAGTTTGCTGAGCTGGAAGACAGGGACGGGGAGCAGAATGAAGCTCCCATAATCCAAGGGGAAATGGTTAGCGACCTACTACACCACTTAGACATACACAAGTCTATGGGGCCAGATGGGATCCACCCAAGAGTACTGAGGGAGCTGACAGAAGTGCTCACCAAGCTGCTTTCAATCCTTTATCAGCAGTCCTGGCTTACCGGGGAGGTCCCAGTGGACTGGAGGTTAGCAAATGTGATGCCCATCTACAAGAAGGGCCGGAAGGAGGATCTGGGGAACTACAGGCCTGTCAGCCTGACCTCGGTGCTGGGGAAGGTTATGGAGCACATCATCTCGAGTGCCATCACGTGGCACGTACAGGACAACCAGGCCCAGTCAGCATGGGTTTATAGCAGGTCCTGCTTGACTAACCTGATCTCCTTCTATGACAAGGTGACCCACTTAGTGGATGAGGGGAAGGCTGTGGATGTTGTCTATCTAGACTTCGGTAAAGCCTTTGACACCGTTTCCCACAGCATTCTTCTGGAGAAACTGGCTGCACATGGCTTGGACGGGTATATTCTTCGCTGGGTAAAAAACTGGCTGGATGGCCGGGCCCAAAGAGCGGTGGTGAATGGAGTTTACTCCAGTTGGTGGCCGGTCACAAGTGGTGCTCCCCAGGGCTCTGTGTTGGGGCCAGTTATGTTTAATATCTTTATCAATGATCTGGACGAGGGGATTGAGTGCACCCTCAGTAAGTTTGCAGATGACACCAAGTTGTGCGGGAGTGTTGATCTGCTGGAGGGGAGGAAGGCTCTGCAGAGGGACCTGGACAGGCTGGATCGATGGGCTGGGGCCAGTTGTATGGGGTTCAACAAGGCTCAGTGCCGGGTCCTGCACTTGGGTCACAACAACCCCCTGCAACAGTACAGGCTTGGGGAAGAGTGGCTGGAAAGCTGCCTGGCAGAGAAGGACCTGGGGGTGTTGGCTGACAGCCGCCTGAATATGAGCCAGCAGTGTGCCCAGGTGGCCGAGAAAGCCAATGGCATCCTGGCTTGTATCAGGAATAGCGTGGCCAGCAGGCCTGGGGCAGTGATCGTCCCCTGTACTGGGCACTGGTGAGGCCGCACCTCGAATGCTGTGTTCAGTGTTGGGCCCCTCACTCCAAGAGAGACATTGGGGGGCTGGAGCGTGTCCAGAGAAGGGCAACGGAGCTGGGGAAGGGTCTGGAGCACAAGGCTGATGAGGAGCGGCTGGGGGACCTGGGGTTTTTCAGCCTGGAGAAAAGGAGGCTGAGGGGAGACCTCATCGCTCTCTACAACTGCCTGAAAGGAGGCTGGAGAGAGGTGGGGTCGGTCTCCTCTCCCAGGTAACAAGTGATGGGACGAGAGGAAATGGCCTCAAGTTGTGCCGGGGAGGGTTAGATTGGATATTAAGAAAAATTTCTTCACTGAAAGGGTTGTCCAGCATTGGAACAGGCTGCCCAGGGAAGGGGTTGAGTCACTGTCACTGGAGGTATTTAAAAGCTATGTAGATGTGGTGCTTAGGGACATGGTTTAGTGGTGGGCTTGGCAGTGTTAACAGTTGGACTCGAGTATCTTAAAGGTTGTTTCCAACCTAAATGATTCTGTGATTCCAATGTGCAGGATGTTTGGAATTTTAAACTTGTCTTTCTTTGGTTGCAGGTAATGGTGTTCTTGGCGGACTGTATCTGTCCATCCAAAAGGCACAGACCGCCACAGTACCCTCATGCAAGTAAGCCCACTTCTAATATAGTGAAGCTGCTTGGTAAACCTTTTTTAATAAATATCAGTATGTAACTTGTGTCTGCAGGACGTGAGGTTTAGTGTAGAAGTTTACACTTGTGATTGATGCTTTGCTTTACCTGCAGCTGTTTGCCCTTAGGGTTTATAGTGGGTTTGTATTTTGTGTTTAGCTAAAGCTAAACTATTTTTAAAAAACTTTTTTAGGAGATAGAAAAATATTTTTACAGCATTTTGATACCTGCAAGATATGAAATTCTGTATGTGCAGGGAGATAAGAGTAAAAGTTTTGAGTGGAGCTCTCAGTGTTGCTAAGCTGGGGGTTTGCATAAATTTTAGGGGCAAAGTGAGGATTAGAAGTGAGTTTGCATCTCTGTGGGTAGTAAGTGATTCAGTTTGGGGTTAGTCTCTGGAATTTTTCAAGATAATCTTAAAAAGTCGTGGAAGATTATCTGAATGCTGGTTTACGGTTTGTAGGAACCTGACTCATTTTTTTCAAAGCTGGAGGAAGTTTTATATTACCTTGTCTAGGTAGTCTGTAATCTGTTAATACTTGACCTGTGGGTAACTTCATGCTAGCAACAATTCTACCTAAGATAACAGCTTAATTGACTGATACTGGAAAGTGCTACCTGGATTAAATTCATTAAAATTCTATGCTAGCCCAGGATATTACAAAAAGTGTATCTCACATGGTAATGGTATTTATTTGTGTATGCATGTTTTCCTTTCTCCTGAAGGAAAGCTAGCTCCAGAGTCAGCTCAGCTGCTGAAAAAGCTGGATGAAGAGCAAGAAGCAGATGAGGAAGATATCTCAGATGATGAAACGGAGGGTAAAGAGGTGTCCAACAAAAACTCGTCACCCAGTGCTGTAAGGCAGCGCCCAGTGAACACTGCTGCTACAATGGATAAATAGCTTTATTTGCATGCAGGATTAGTGTTTGAGTCACCAACTCAAAAGGAGCTAAATGTCAAATCCTTCAGCTTGAAGAGAAGAATGACTCCTGTCATGGTAATACTGATGCATTTCATGAATTCAGGAAAAAAAAAAAAAAAGAAAGTGTCTTTGGCGTCAGGTATTCCAAACTAAAATATGCTGTTGCAAATGGCTGAAACTTCTCCTGTGTGAGTGCAGAGAAGTGCCAAGAAATAATTTATGTGGCTTCTTGAATGACTTGTTCTATAGGAATTTTTTTTTAACAGAATGTAAACCAGTGTACTTGTTGCATTAGGGAACATTAGCAAGGAAAATGCACTAACCTGTTTGCTGTTAAAGCATTCAAAAAGGTTTCTCAGTATAAATCTATCTAGTTGTGCTCTGAAGAAATGCTGAGGGGAAAAGTTCCTTCAGTTATGGGACACGTTCCAGGCTTTTTATGTGACAAAAACTGCTTTCTGCTATGACAATGAGTGCTACAAACCCCCCAGTCTTTCTTCTTCCAGAGAGATGAAAGTTGCTGTCTTCATTTAGAGGAACAGAAGTTGCCCTCTGAACAAAAGCTAGAGAGCTTGTCTTTGCCATCCTCCCAGATGGAAGTTACCACAAGCACTCTGTGTAGTGTGGATTCTCTGGCTCACCAGAAACCTGCTATTTGCAACGATTTCTTTTAGAAAAAGGCTGTAGAAAACTGTATGAGCTTCTTGGCAAAGTAATTCTTCTCTAGAAAAAATTACAAGTAGCACCATGAGGTCTTGTTTGTCTCAATGACTGATTCAGATGAGAATAGTTTACATGCAGGGTTCTCTGCTGAGCGCAAATCCTATCCATTCATCCTGCTGGATGGCAGTAGGACTCTGCTTATTTTTAATACATCATCAGTAATTTCTGCTTAATCAAATTTTACTGCAAATCCAGTCAGGCTGTACCTGGTCTGAAGTTGAAATAACTGCTTCCTAATTTCTTTTACAGAAAGTCGTCTTTTCTGTTTTCACAAAACCATCTTGAAACAATATATCCTAATTCTTTCTTTAAAAAAACCCTGTAGTCTACTGTTTTCTGTATGGTATTTGTTTTCACTCTGTATAGAAATAAAAAGAATGCACATGCGCGTTGGACCAGTGTTATCTTGCATCGCTTGTAAAGAATTTTCTGTATTTCAGTTAATTTCCAAAGTATTTGCAAGAGAAGGGTTAGCCAAATGCTGAGCACACTTAGGTTTTTTTGACAAGCCTGTTCTTGCTGGGTGTTTTTTGCTTTTTTTGTTTGTTTGTTTTTAGGGTTGTTTTTTTTAATTGTTTATCTGAGTGGGTTTGCAGGACTGGCAGTTGATAGATCTGTGTCAATAGTAAACTTGGTCATAATTAAAACTGCAAACATAGAAATGCTCTTGATGATATTTTCACTGCAGCCTGGCTCTCTAAAGCCAGGCTTTCCTAGTGATTATTAAGAAGACAGAGCATCAGACAAGGAGCTCGTAATGAACTCTGTGGGATATGAAAGAAATATTAGGAAAAACAGTATTCAGAGCTCTTGCGGGTGAATCAGCTTGTAAAGCTGTTAAGAATACGCCATAGTATCTGTCAGTCTTGAACGCTTCTTTGTAAGTTGCATTTTAAGTATATCCCATAGATCATAATTTGTTTTCCATGTTATGAATGGAAAAAAGTGATTCAGCTATCCAAATATCTGAGTGAATCTTCCAACAAGTTCTTAGATGAGTAAGAATGAGTTATGCAAGATGTCCTGGAACTTCCTCCTTTGACTTTTTCTTTTTTTTTCTTTTTCTGAACATTGGTGCTCTGGCATGACTTACGACTTCAGTGCTGGGTTATGTGTTAGGAAGATATAACTGATGCTTGAAAGGGTCCTTTTGGTTAAAATCTGAGTGTTCCTGTCATTTTTAAATATCAGATTTTTCCTGGTGTTTGAATGAAGACCACTGTGTGCTGTAAATGCCCTTAAGGTGTTGGTCTTGTGAGATTGCCTTAAATTCTCTAAAAGTTTAGATCCTAGCCTTTGTCACCAGTAAAATAAAGCAATAAAACCATGATATACTAAGGAGAACTAGTAGCACTGTCTTTGATAAATGGTGTATTTCAAATTTATAATTCAAGAGGGCTTGAGAAGATGGGGGACACAGAAATGCCGTATGCTGTTGTTAGGGAAAAGTGTTAAGTTGTTTTAAAAGCTGAACTATATGGGCTAACTCCACTTGTTAAAATGTATTTAACTGTAGCTGTTATAAATGCAGGGTTTTCTAATTTTTCAGTTACTTCAGAACTGTTTGTGCAATGTAGAAAGTATATACTGATAACTTTTGGCTAACTTTTAATTTTTAAAAGAACAAACAACCTTTCTTTTTTTTTCCTTGCTGCACTTCTAGACTCCTGGCTTAACAAGAACTTCTAGCACTAATTTATCTGGCCTTTGCCTTCTGCACACCTACCTTTTCTTACTGCCTCCCTGCCTTAGCAAGTAACCAAATTCCAAAACCACCTCTCAGTCCTAAGTGTTCCGAGCTGCTGGAATCCGGCCTCTGTGTGGCAGATCTGCGCTTGCGATTAGTGTAAATTCTGCAAGTTCTGTTTTGATTATCCATAGGCAGCCTGTGTTTGCTGATCTCTGTAAATCTTACTGTTCATATTTTTAATAATGTTATGGTTTTGTCCTGTGAATATTTAAGTTTCTTGATATTTTTTTTAAATCTATATTCCAAAGATGTTTACTGAGGCTGAGCGAAGGTTGCAATGTAACAAATGTGCATCAGAGCCTGTCCTTTGTGTGTATTGATGATGCTTGAATATCAGTTTTGTAAAAGTCAGACTGCCCTTGCCATATCATCACCTTGACCGAGCATGTCCAATTTCATTCCAGAAGGAATTAATTAACTGTAACAATACTTTTTTTTAATGTTTCAGAGAGTCTTCAAGTAAAAAATAACCACCGGCTTTGGATTCCTGTGTTCGTGTCTTTTTTTTTTTTTTTAAAAGACTGTATCTTGCTGTTTAGCAATGAAGCAAAACTGCAGCTATTTCCATGGAAAAAAATTGTTGTAACACTAGCTAACAAACCATTTGTGATAAGTCTTTTTGAAAAACCAAGTTCAAGTAACACTTCAAACTACAGCTGCACTGAGGTACTTGTATTTTTCAGTTGAGACTGGCTTGAGCATCTCATGGTGGTGTGAGCTGGCCACTTATTTTGGTTAGATGGTTTGTATGGTTTGGGAAGGAGCTTTCACACAGGCTTAGACAGCGATGGTAATAAAATGGGTTCTTGTGTTGCAAAAAGAATGTGGGCTGGAGTTGACAAATGATGTTTAAAATTCAGTTCTTTAACTTTTTTCTGTATTTGCGTAAAATGCATGCAAATCGTCTTTCAGCTACAGGTGGACTCCTCCCCTCTTCCACCTACACACCATATATCAGATCTTAACAGCTGAAAGGGTCAACATTGGTGAGTTTATCTTGGAGTGGGAAGCTTAATTCAGAATTGTATGAGTTCTGAAAGGAAAGAGGCTTCTTGAGGAGGAAATAAATCCAGACAAGGTATGCTCAAAGCACTACTGAGTTTTACACAGTTACCCAGTGTAAAACTCTTGTCATCAGAGAGTTTGTCTTGCCTGTTCCCTTGCTCTTTCCTCCATCTCTTCTCTTAGGAGTGAGTATGGAGAACTTGGTAGCTCTGTGTGTTGGCTCTCGGTCTGAACGTGTGGAACTTTCTAGGAAAGTGCAATAACACTCTTGCAGTTCCTCCCCAGCTGGAACAAGGAATACGTATTGCCTGGGGAATTAAGTGGATGCTCATACAAGCCGAACTTCCATACTCTTCCACTTGATTTATGTGTAATAGAAAATAATAGCCGGTCCAAAGGAAAAAACGAGCTAAAAGTCCAACTGAAATGTAGATATTGGGACTAGTCTGATGAGAAACAAAAAAGCAACTGCATGCTTAGCTGGCAATCTGTTTACCAGATTGCCAAAGTCAGCTGTAGGTTTGGTTTTGAAACTGGAATAGCTTCAGTTATGACAAAGATTGGGGAAGGAGAAATTTCACTATGCTATGGCACTGTTTCAGTGTTTAGAAACATCCAACTACAATGTCAATATTAATTTTAAGGCTTCTTTGCCTAAAGAAGGGGGAATCTGTCTCCTGCAGCTGTCTTGCCTCCTTGTTTGCATCAGCTGAAGTTCTTGGTTTGACCTCAACAGCATCACCTTTGGCTCTTCCCTGAATTTTACTTCTGACCGCTATTCTGGCTAATACATACAGTCCACTCTTAGGTCAGCTTTTCTTTACCTTGCTGAAGTCCGTACCTTGCTGTGGGGTTTATCAACTTCAGTAACTTTCTAGCAGAAGAGATTCTGCCTCAGTCTGCCCTTTTTCCTACTTTTCCCTATTTAGCTCTTTAAAACTTTCCAGATACAAGTTTCATTTCTATTTAGCATTGCTTATAGACATTTTCTTAACTGCAAGGCAGATCCAGAAAGCCAACTCTTAAGTATGCATCTGATGTTTAATAGCCATCTTTAATCTGTGAAAGGAATAAATATCTTTCCTTTATCTGGTGAAGTACTTGAGTATACATGTATCCCTGTTTTAGCACTTCTTGTATTTCACCTTAACCTCGTGCGTACAAAAGCCAGCCTTCCAAAAAGCCCCTAGAACCCTGTTCCTGGCAAGGCTATAGCCTGCATACTGGGATTTGCTTTCTGCTCCTCTCCTGATGCTTACGTTCTCTGTGCTGCGACGTAGCTCTGGCCAGAGAGAAAGTGCCGATAACTGTAATAACTAGAGGAGCGCTTGGTGTCAGGGTCCCGTGGGGGCTAAGTGCAAGGTAGATCAGAGCCCCAACATTTCCTGTGGTGGGAACCGATGCTTTTCTTTTGGAGAGCCCATTTCGTCGCATAGCCATGGCACATGTGCCTTCAAGTGCCAGGAGTAGCTGCCCTGGCACTTAACTTCAGTCTCCTGAGGCTGAAGTCATGGGAGTTGTCTGGGCTTCCAGTTCCACCTTCCCAAGGCAGACGCCTGCCCCAGACTCGGGGAGCAGTACTAGGCATGTGCTGAGGGGTAATGGTGGACGTGGGCTTGTATACAACTGACGCCCTTGAAGTGACAGCAGGTTCTAAAATACCTGTGAATGTCAGAGGGGAAAAGACACCGCTTAAATCTTCTGGGTGTCTCTTTTTTTTAACAGGTTCATTTATAAGTTTAAATTATGCCTCCTATATCAAGAAGCTTTAAAAATGCTAGATGAGAAACCATTAATGCAAGATCATAAGGAAAGACAGTATTTTTGTTAGCTGTGCTTTTCCTTCCAGAGTCTTTATGCTTTGTTGAGCCTGGACCTCAATGTCCCTTTTTTTTTTTTCCCCCCTTGTGTGACTGGTAATTTCTTGGAAAGATTGTGTCTCTGAATCTCCCTTTAAACTCCTTGGCATGTGGGATGGTTACTGCCCTCTGAATGCTTCCTGTATCAAGACTATCAACTAAGGGAAAGGGGTGTTCAAAGTAAAGACTTCTTCTTGCCTGTGGCTGAAGTCACAGGGATACAGGATGTCACCTCCACAGGTCAAGTTCAATTGTCCCACCAAGGGCAAGCCTGACCAACCTGGTGGCCTTCTCTGATGGAGTGACTACATTAGTGGACAAGGGAAGACCTATGGATGTCGTCTCTCGGGACTTCTGTAAGGCCTTTGACATGGTCCCCCATGACATCCTTCTCTCTAAATTGGAGAGAGATGGATTTGATGGGTGGACTGTTCAGTGGATGAGGAATTGGTTGGATGGTCGCATCCAGAGTGTAGTGGTCAACAGCTCAATGTCCAGATGGAGATTGGTGACAAGTGGTGTCCCTCAGGGGTCCGTACTGGGACCAGTGCTGTTCAATATCTTCATCAGTGACACGGACAGCGAGATCGAGCGCACCCTCGGCAAGTTTGCAGATGACACCAAGCTGAGCAGTGCAGTTGACACGCCAGAAGGACGGGATGTCATCCAGAGGGAGCTGGACAAGCTGGAGAAGCGGGCCCGTGTGAACCTCATGAGGTTCAACAAGGGCAAGTGCAGGGTCCTGCACCTGGGTCGGGGCAACCCCCGGTGTCAATGCAGGCTGGGGGATGAAGGGATGGAGAGCAGCCCTGCGGAGAAGGACTTGGGGGTACCGGTGGATGAAAAGCTGGACATGACCCAGCAATGTGCGCTCGCAGCCCAGAAAGCCAGCCGTGTCCTGGGCTGCATCCAAAGCAGCGTGGCCAGCAGGGCGAGGGAGGGGGTTCTGCCCCTGGGCTCCGCTCTGGTGAGACCCCCCCTGCAGTGCTGCGTCCAGCTCTGGGGTCCTCAGCACAGCAAAGACGTGGACCTGCTGGAGCGGGTCCAGAGGAGGCCACGCAGGTGATCCGAGGGCTGGAGCACCTCTGCTGTGAGGCCAGGCTGAGAGTTGGGGCTGTTCAGGCTGGAGAAGAGAAGGCTGCGGGGAGACCTTACAGCAGCCTGCCAGGACTTAAAGGGGGGCTACAGGAAAGGTGGGGGTGGACTTTTTAGCAGGGCCTGTAGCGATAGGACAAGGAGTAATAGTTTTGAACTAAAAGAAGGTAGATTCAGACTAGATTTAAGGAGGACATTGTTTACGCTGAGGGTGGTGAGGCGCTGGCCCAGGTTGCCCAGCGAGGTGGGAGATGCCCCATCCCTGGAAACATTCCAGGTCCGGCTGGACGGGGCTCTGAGCGACCTGATCTGGTTGAAGATGTCCCTGCTCATGGCAGGGGCTTGGACTCGGTGACCTGTAAAGGTCCCTTCCGACCCCAACCATTCTGTGAGTCTGTGAAATAGAACTGTATTTTGGAAGCTCAGTCCCTGGGTCTCCAGGAGAATATCACCCATTTCCCTTGTTGAATCTTCCTGGCTGTTTACCGGACTGCAGAGGTGATTTCTTAGATGACTGGAGAAGCGGTTCTCCAAGGCTAAGTAACCCTATCTTCCTCTTCCTCCTCTTCTCCCCATCCCCTTATCAAGTATTTGGGAAGGACATGAAGCGTGGTCTTATACAGAGCTTTTTTTAGTTGGTTTTTTTTTATTTCAACAGGACTTTGTTAACAACTTGAGATTAAATACTCAGTATTAAGCAGGTTTTGTTGTGGCCTCTGCATATGCCCAGCTGATCAGAAATACAAATTACATCCGATGTGTCCCCCTTAGGCGAGAGCTTGGGCCTGTGGCCAAACTTCCCAAAGGTTTTGAGTTGCTGAAGGATCTGTTATGAGCCGTGATGCTCTAACATAAGAGCCGATCAATGAAATCCTGTGCGAAGATAAATAAAAGCAAAACATTTCTGAAACGTCTCTTGTTCAGGAAGAATGATCCATGTGTAATCTCCGCTATGGTATATTTTTAAATGCAGTCGTTTGTAGTCAGTTTGATGTGCGTGGCAGGCGTTGTCGTGACAGCTTTCTAAAGGAGCTGTCTGGTTTGAGGCATCAGCTGTCAGAGCCCTAGATCATACAAACAATACAATCATAGAATGGTTTAGGTTGGAAAAGACCTTTAAGATCATCAACTCCAACCATAAACTTGACACTGCCAAGCCCACCACTAAACCATGTTCCTAAGCACCACGTCTACGTATCTTTTAAATACCTCCAGGGATGGGGACTCAACCCCTTCCCTGGGCAGCCTGTTCCAATGCTGGACAACACTTTCAGTAAAGAAATTTTTCCTAATACCCAGTCTAAACCTCCCCTGGCGCAACTTGAGGCCATTTCCTCTCGTCCCATCACTTGTTACCTGGGAGAAGAGACCGACCCCACCTCTCTCCAGCCTCCTTTCAGGCAGTTGTAGAGAGCGATGAGGTCTCCCCTCAGCCTCCTTTTCTCCAGGCTGAACAACCCCAGGTCCCCCAGCCGCTCCCCATCAGCCTTGTGCTCCAGACCCTGCCCCAGCTCCGTTGCCCTTCTCTGGACACGCTCCAGCCCCTCCATGTCTCTCTTGGAGTGAGGGGCCCAACACTGAACACAGCATTCGAGGTGCGGCCTCACCAGTGCCCAGTACAGGGGACGATCACTGCCCCAGGCCTGCTGGCCACGCTATTCCTGATACAAGCCAGGATGCCATTGGCTTTCTTGGCCACCTGGGCACACTGCTGGCTCATATTCAGCCGGCTGTCAGCCAACACCCCCAGGTCCTTCTCTGCCAGGCAGCTTTCCAGCCACTCTTCCCCAAGCCTGTACTGTTGCAGGGGGTTGCTGTGGCCCAAGTGGATGGTCCATCCCCTTCCAGATCCATCGAGGCTGCAGCCGGCTGTCAGCCCAGCCGGGAGCGGGGAGCCATCCCTGAAGCCGGCCAGGGCCCCCCCTTGAGTGGGATCTGAGTTTTTCTCGGAGGTTTCTGTATGTTTTCTTAAGCGTGAGAGACGGCAAGAATAAACGCTGCCAGGAGGTGTCGGCCCCCGCGGGAAGAGTTGTTTTGATGCTTTGCTGAAGTTCTGCAGCGATGACTAAAACTCAAACCACCGTGGGGTGGTGTAGCGAGACCTCGCTGGGCTGGAGGAGGCTGCCAGCACAGCACCCCGTCAGAGGCATAACAAAACCGTCTTTTTAAAAATTATTTTTGCAGGATATGCTGACTGAAGTCCCTCATGATAGCCTGATGTCCTACGGTCACTTTTGAAAACACCTCCTTTGTCTTCTGCACGCCCAGGAAATCGAGAACCTGGCTGTAGCCTGCTACAGGGGTTTCGGCTCCTGGGGAGACGGGGGCTGGATCTGGCTGCCGGGCTGGATGGGGAGCACACCGGTGGGGTTCCCCTGCCTCGGGAGGAGCTCAAGGGCATGGCTCTTCGCTTTTGTCTATTATAATTAGGTAGGTGACCCAGAGCTAATGCTTGTCACGCTGCCCTAAGAACCTCAAAGGCTCCAAACTGAGATCTGCTCCGTTCTGGGAGTGTATATATAGATAATTTTTTTTTTTTTTTTTTTTAAAGGGCTTTGGAGCACATCTCCCAAAGGGTTGCTCTAACTTTACTCCAGAGAGTTGTGGAAGAAGTTGCATGGTCAAAAGGAAAGCAAGCAAAAGGAACCAGCTGGCCATGCGGTGCCAACGTGGAGATGCTGCGTTAAGATTGCTTGGACCTGTGTTCCCCCAGAGGAAATGTTACTTCTACAGAGGGACCTGAATTAATTTCATAGCTTAAAAGAGGATGGCAAAAGCATGAAATGTAAATATTTTTGGTTGTTCTACAGGAGACAATAGGTATGGGAACAATATGTACCTGTGAGTAAGCTGTGTCACCTTATGCTGTGGGTGCCTGTAGCGTAGCTACATGGTGTGGACCAAACAAATGGGAAAAGCAGATGACAGATCAGTGAGAACTTTCTGAATGCAAGGATGTTAGGAAATGTATAATTAACGCTGAGCTAGAGGAAGCGCAGCAGAAAGTCACCTTGCAGCAATCTGGGGATTGGCTGGAGGTAACGATAGAAAAGGAAAATGTTTAACTCCTGCTTTGCGCTTTGGACGGACGGACTCATTTTGTGCTGACTGGGATCATCACTGGAACTGCCAGTCCTGGGAGAAAACACTGAACAGGGCAGAGAAAACTCTTCTTTCTCCTCTGTGTTTGTAGGAGACGGCGTGAACCCGCTCTGGCTGGTCCTGTTTCCATGCAAGAGTTTGCTCTCTTCCAGAACAAAGCGTCACGTATGCGAGCTGTATGTACCTGCCCTGTGGGTGACATCCCCAGCGGGTCGGTGCCTCGCTGGGAGGATCTGCTCCCGTGGGCAGATGGGTCGCAGCACCCTCGGGAACGCATCCCCGGCCCTGCGGCACGTCTCTTTGCTGGCCAGAGCACGCCGTCTTCGATGGCAGGTTGTACGCAAGCAAGCGTGTCCTCAAAAGCTGTTGCACGGCTTTCCTGTCCTCCTTGCTCCTTTTTCTGCTGCACATCGTGCTTGGCCGAGACGACGGAGCCTGGGAAGGCAGGAGGCGGCTGGGGGCGGCGAAGGTGGCTGGTGCCGTAGCTGGCTCCCGGCTCCACGGGGCGGGTGATGGGGGAACCCCAGGGCAGAGCAGCGTTTCGGCTGCTACGGGGAGAGCCGGGCTCATCTGTGCGTGCTCCTCGCCGGGGCTCTACGGCTGCCGGGCTGCGCAGGGCTCGGAGGGGAAGATAGGCTCTGGAAAAGGCAGGTGGTGAGCAGAGCCGCAGTCCTGCCCCGGGGCTCCTGCGTGTGCGGCAGCTACGGCTGCCTAGATTTTCCGCCCCGTGAATGAGGATAAAAACCAGTTTTGTCTTTAGGGCAGCAAATGTCAGGGTTTTTACCCCTCCGCTTGCTGCGATGCCGTAAACCAAATCGGCTCCGTGCCTACACCTGGTGTGCGTGTCCCAGCAGGGTCCCTGCCGGAGCTGCCGGCGAGGCAGCGTTCTGCTGTCGGAAGTCCTGGGGGAGCACGACGGCCTGATCACGCCTGCCCTGGCCTGTGCCAAATGACAGGTACGACATGTGGGGCTGCCCGCTTCGAAAGTGCAACCCTCACCGCCGAAAATACTGCAGAAAATGCATGCAGAGTTGAAATTGCCAAATAAATTGGATACAGGAGCATACAGAATAATTCTGCCCCTAAAGAAGAATATGGGAACGTAGCCCTGTTACTTAAATCCCTAATTTCCAAGTTTTGAGATAAGATCTGCTCCATGGTGTGTTTTGCTTGAATTAAATATATTGGTAAACTGTTTGCTTCGATAACTGTGAATAGGTAGAACAGTATAACAAACCAGTTCAGCGTCACTTCCCATAAGGAAGAGAAAGACATTTTTTAGGAGATTTTTCTAGAGCCCCGTGGGCTGCGGGAGGAGCTTGCTGGTCCCCGCACGCAGGGTGGCTCTGGCATGGAGCTGTCTCCAGATCCTGCTTCATCCAGGAGCAACAACTGCAGCGGAGGCACAGATGCAGGATCCTGTTTTGGAGATTTCCCCGTTCTGGTTTCATTAACCCTACACTGGCCTCTGCTCGGGGTTATTTTGCCAGCTGTGCTGATTAGTCATTCACTGTCCCCTTACTCACTTCGCCCTCTCTCCTCAACCCCTTCAATCCCAAGATGTATTTCTATTAATCAGGCCCTTCCCTTGTCTGGTTTTTTTCCTGGCTGGATTTGCAGAAGTGGTTTATTTACAAATCTCTCCAGAACTGCCCTCTTACGGTTAAAAGTGATGTGAGTGTTGGTTGAAGGAAAGCTGATTTTTGACAAACTCAGCATGAGAATGAGAACAGATGGGGACTTTGATGAATTAGATATTGCTAGATGTTGTCCTCCTGCAAATCAGCTTGGTTTTCCCTATTAGCATAAGAAGCAGGAAAAAGGATTTAATTTCTCTAAACATTTCGCCTTAATGATCTACCTCTCCAGCTTAGAGATTTATATTGCTGCTTATCAGCAAAGCAGCTGAATTCCTTCCACAGAGAATCGACTGCAATTTCGAGTTGATTTCTGGCACTTCTCCCTCCCTGGGATGAGAACTGTGCTTAGGAGAGGTGGTTGCTTTTTTTAAATGCTATCAGTTCAGGTTTTTATATGTTTTTAGGTTGATTTAACTGAGGTGGGCTTTTTTCTTTTTAATTTTTTTTTTTTTTTTAATAGGGTCAAGAGGAGGCACCAGCACATTCTGGAGATGCTTGAGGCTCTTTGCCCCCATCTGGCAGCGCTGCCGGCTCTCCTGCGCTCTGATGCCTCTGCCACGGTGAGTCGCAGCACGCAGGGTCCCCGAGCAGGGTGGAGGGGGGCACTGCCCCCGTGCTCGGGGGCCCGATCCACGGCACCCTGCCGGCACCCACAGCATCCCGCACTGATGCGGGACGTGGCTCGCGAGGCCGGTAGAGCTGATGGGCATCGTGGTAGGGGTTGTCCCACCTGCGCTAAGAGCTGCCCCTCTCCGTTACCTTTTCCAGGCGGGCTGGGCTTCTAGGGTGGAGGTCTTGTGTTACAGGGTATGAACAGCAGCGTGGCTCCTGTGCTTAAATTGCACTGTGTTTTGTCCTCAACCTGGGGGATTTACAGCCTGGCTGGGTGGGATCCAAAAAGCACCAAAGGCAGCAGAGCTCTCCCCCCTGGGCTGGCTCTGCGGGCAAGCCCAGCCTGCCCGGCCAGGGGTGTGCAGCGGGGCTGGAGCCGGCAGCGGATGTCTCTGCCAGGGGAAGGATGCAATGCTCAGCAGCGAGTTGCTCTTCCCTCGTGGTACCCGTTTTCCTTTCCGTCACAGCTCAGAAAGCTCCTAAGGGCGAGCAGTGAGCAGGTACGCGGGTATCCCGAGATCCGTGCTTCGTCTCCGCGTGCTCCGGCACTAAGCTCGCTGTGCCCGTAGTGCGTAGGGGCTCAGCTTGCCTGGATGGCTGCACCGCAGACGAGGAGCGGGGGGCTGCGAGGGGGGACAGGGGCTCTGCCACGCTCGGGGATGGAGGAAGGCTGTTGTAGGCGCTCTGGGATTTATCTGCTGTGTAGGTGGGTGGCTGAGAGAAAGATGGAGCGGGGGCAGCCCCTGGGGCTTTGCCAGGGCTGCTCGCCGCGTGGAGCTCTGCCGGGTTTTACTGCAGGCTGTTGGCAAAGGATGGAGGTAGCTCATTGTGGGTGCTCTAGCACTTGATGCTGAATGCTGTTTGGTGCTCTCTCCAGCCCAAAGGTTGCCAAACACTATTTGCCTTTCTGTTTCCACCCCTCACCTTCTCGCATCTCGTCCTGCCCTGCCTGCCACCCAAGGGCCAAAGAGATGCTGCTCTGTGGATGCCAGATGCAGGTGCTGGGTTTGCCAGTGACACTGGGGATGGCAGAAATGACCCTGTTTAACTCCTCTGCAAGAAGAACTCTGGAGTCCCAAGGGAAGAGGACCCCATGCTGTTTCACAGTCCCCTTGAGAGGGAGGGAGTCTGCAGGGAGGCTTTTTAACAGCTCAGCTTTAATTATCCCTTCTGCCACTTGTAGGGCCGAGCCTGGATAGTGAGATAAGGCATCCACTCGCTGATCCCTTGAAGGAAACTGCTTTGCAGGTTAGCAGCGCTGCAGGCATGGTGTGAGCAGCCGAGGACTTGCACGCACTGTGAGTGGTGGCTTGTGCGTGGGGACAGGGCTCCGTGGGCAACCTGTGCACCCTGGAGATCCCACCTGCCCCGTGGGGCTGCAAGCAGGGAGCACCCGGGGGCTCAGCCTTCCCGAGAAGGACACTGCCTTTCCTTCGAGTCCTGAGGCTAAAAGCTTGATTTTTTTTTTTTTTTCCCCTGCTTCTCTGTTCCCCTGAAGCCGCACAGCTCTGATTCATCACGTCGGTCACACTGTCTTTAGCGTTGTCCATTGGTTTCAAACTACTGTCATCTTCTGCAGTGTATTAGGTACCGCAGTGTTCTCCTCCTATATTAGCCTGTCTTACCGTGTCCAAGTCACTGGATAAATGGAGACTGAAGCAAAGCTTCTGCAGCCAGCTGTCTGGTAGGCACTTTAATTTCCCATGCTGTAGTTGAGCACAGAAAGCATGCTGGGGACGTGAAGAGCCGGCAGAGCACTGGGAGGGAGCAGAAACTTTCCCCAGCTGGCTGTCACCAGGGCTTGGTGTAAGCCCTTGGCATCTCCCGTCCTGTGGCACCCTCACGATGGGGCTGGCAGGGACACGGTGCCTCGTCCCTGGCTGGTGCAGGGACAAAGGTTTCCTCTGTGCTTTGGTCTTCTGCTCCCCAGGCTGTTGCAAAGCTTGGGGCACTGCTGCCCATGAAGAGCCCGCTCACCCAAACCTGTGCCTTCCTCGGTGTCAGAGCGGGCAGGCTCCGGCACGGCAGCTCCTCCAGACAGCCGGCCCTGCGAGGGTTGCTCCGTGTGAGGGTCCATAGCCTGCTTGCTCGCTTCCCAGGGGAAGGCAGATCTTTTTGCTGTCAAGTACTGAGTTTTGGTGGCTCCAGAAGGTGCTGGGCAGCAAGTCCCATTTTGGAGGCTGGGGTGGTCACGGCTGCACCAGCAGCAAATCCCTGCTGAAGCTCAGCCTGCTGCAGCCCCGGGCTGGAGAGGGAGGGAGCCGGGGGCCGCTAATCCCATCAGACCTGTTAACAGCTGCAGGGAGCGACTCGAAGGATCCCTCAGTGTTAGACAAGACCTTCTTAACTGAATTTCTTTTCCATTTAATTTCACCCAGCTAGAAGTAATAGGAAGGGGTCCAGGCATAGAATAATAGTCTTGGTGCCCACGGCTGCATGTGTGCTTGCACAGGCGTGAGTCACAGCTTTGCATGAGGACAGGTTATCTGCAGGCCTGGCAGCACGGAGGCTTTGCGTTGCTGTTGCCTAAGAGCCCTCACGGGGCTCTGGCCCCAGTCCTCCTCCTCCAAAGGAAAAAAGCCTGGCTCCAGAGGTCTGATGGCTTTAACAGCAACTTGTCTCTGGTGGTGGCCACGCCATCCCCAGGGCTGATCCTGACACCCGGCCGCCTCACCGCAGAGCGATCTTCCCAGGCTGTCATCGCTGCGGCAGACGGGGTTGCGGACTGCTATCAGAGATGCTTGCAGGCGGATAAATAAGCCTGGAGAGTTGAAAAGCCAACCTTTTGTTTCTTGTATTTTCAGCTTTACCTGTGTGTGCTGGTGGCACCGGCCATGCAATGGGGCATTTGCCCTCAAGAAGTCTTCTCCAAAGTGCCATAGGCATATCTTTTGCCCTCTGCCTTGCTCAAACCGTCCTGGAGAGCATCCTGTTGTCCCATAGAGGGATGCTCCCCACGCACAGAGGGACGCTCCCTGCTCCTGGGGAGAGATGTGCCAATAAATCCATGGGAGATGGATCCACCTGGCTGGATCGAGGAGCACTCAACTGTTGTTTGGCTCGGTTCTCTGGCAGGGCGTTTCGAAGAAAAGCCAGCCTGCAAGATTAAAGGTTCAGTCAATGACTGCACAGATGTCTCGGACATCCGAGATGCTTCATCCAAGCTGTGGTTGTGGAGCTGCCCGGTGACAACTGGGAAGGGGTAGATCATCTTTCATCTCTCACCCGGTGCCTAATTTAGTCACAAAGGACACTTGTGCATCTTCGGAGCCATAAATCACTCTAATGGTTAGGTTTTAAGAAGGGATGGCAGGCTGAGATCGTATCACGTACGCCGATGACCATCTCTTCAGTGGGAAACGAGGCGTTTGTGCACGTATATTGTGTGTATGTACAGGATAAATGAGTCAAATGGGCTCTTGCTAAGAAATTATGCTGTTTTAATCCTGAGCTTTGTGCATCACAGTTGTTATTCTGTGAGAGATAAATGGGAACAGCAACAAGCTTGTACTTCTAATGGGGGAGTGAGCGAGTCTTGATCAAGACTTCGGTGTGCGATCTGTATTCACAGCAGCGTGTCTGGCCTCTCCTCCTTGGGTTTTATGTCTGCTTTTCTGTTTTAATCATTTAATTGTATTGGATTTTCTGGAAGGAGAACGAGTCCCTTTATATGAAGTCCTCCTATAAGATTGAAATATGGAGTTTAATTATCTGCCCTTTATTTATTTATTTAAACGCCAAGGGCTTGCAATCCTTAGCAGGTGCTTCTGCAAAGCTGCTCTCCTCGACGGGATGCTAAAATGAGAAGCTTCCAGGGGACATGACTCATTTGCAGTGTGAGTTACTTGTTCTGCTTCGCTGAGAGCGTAAGCAATATCAGAGGAGATGTGATTACTCACGGCTGCTCTTGCAGTCAGTACCGAGCTTAGAAACTACGCAGGCAGCACAGGCGCGATCCAGAGTGTGGCTGCACGGTGAATTATTGATAAGGGAATAATAGCAACTGGAGATAATCTCTCTTGCTGAGTATGGGGAGTAAATCTTCTCTGCTGTACAGGGAGTAAGTCTCCCGGTTAGAACAACACTTCCCAGCCAGGGGAATAACGGCGGCAGGAGGTTTTGCTTGAACGGAGAGCGTAGAAAGAGGCCCTGGGAACTCCATGCAGCATTGCAGGGAAGGGATTTGGCTGTGAGAGAGACTGTTTTACTCGCAGACCTCACTCTTCATTTGGGAACTTCAATATACTGAGCCAAGAGCTGCAGGTCTTCCAGGAGAAAGAGGTCATTTAAACTTTGGAAAGAAAACAGGCATCCCCTTACCTGTCAGGGCAGGCGGAGAGAAGCGGGTGCCCAAATTAGAAATGGGTAAACAGGGATTCCCCGGACTACCCATGTCTGAGGTGGTGGGTCAGATGGCCCAGGGTTAGCCTGGTGTTGTCCTTCCAGGAGCAACCATCAGCCATCCCAGAGACCTGGCGTGCGCAAAGCCTGCTGCCTTGCATCGAGTGCTCTGCCGTGGCAGACGGACAAAGAGCAGCGGGGCGGTTTGGTGGCCCAGGCAGCGTCCCAACGCTCGTGCTTTGCCTCCCAGCCCCGCCGCACGAAAGCGGGGAGACCATCCCCTGCCCTGTGCAGCCTCCGATGGCCAGGGACTTGTGATGGGGCATCACGGCACCCGAGTGCCCTTTTGTCCGCGCTGCTGGTGGGGCTCATCTCACGGGGGATTTAACTGAAACGTAAACTCAGCCCTTCCCAGATGGATGGGACAGGTGTCCACCGGCCCATTTTAGTGGCCTTTTAAGACATTAAAAATACAGATGTGTGGTGTCTGGGCAGCCAGAGCAGAGCTGCAATGCTGTGGGGACATCGCCGGCTGGCCAGGGAGGCAGGAGGGCTGCAGTGCAAGCCTGGCTGGCAGGTAACGTTTTTGCTCCCAACTTAAATAATGCAAGCGTGTCTGCTGGCCTCAGAAAGTTTGTCTCCCAAAGTGGTTCACTGCGCATGGCGAGGAGAGGGGAATGTCTCATTATGCCCCGTAAAGGATGACCGAAGCTCCTCGGGGCTCCGCGGCTGGAGCTGCCGTGCTTCAGATATGCCGTGGGCTGGCATGGGGCTCGTGGATGCGCAGAGCAATCTGTCTGCAGAAAACACACGGGGAGGGCAAGGCTGGGCAAATACTCTTGGCGAAAGGACCATCTGTCAAAACCATGTGATTTGCACCAACCTGATGGTGTTTGGAGAACCAGCCTAGCTTTACTGGTTAGCCATCTGGTTTTCACAGGCTGAGTTTGCACCGGAGGGGAGGGAGGGACTTTTTTTTCTCCTAGCCCCAGGGTTATGTTCTTCATATTTGATATTGGAGAAGAAAATGCAGGCTGTGATTTGTGAAGGGTGCGTTCATTTCCCCATCTCCACAGGGACCTCCGACTCTCCCGACGGCAGACCACAGCCTGCCTGGTGGGTTTGCTCTGACCTCTAAGGGCAGCTGAGACTCAGCTGGAGGGGACACAGGGCTTCTCAGTGTCCCCATCGTTTTCATTTCCTCAGCCAGAGGACCGAGAGGGTTACGTTGGCTTTGCTGCTGCCTCCGGGTCGGCTGCTCTGCTGGGAGGGAACCTGTTGCAAAGGTGGGGTGAGTTGGTGCCTGGGGAAAACCGAGCAAGCGTGAGATGACTGCCTCACCTCAGGGAAGGGAAGAGGTATCTGCTGTAGCGATAGGACAAGGGGTGATGGTTTTGAACTAAAAGAAGGTAGATTCAGACTAGATTTAAGGAGGACATTGTTTACGCTGAGGGTGGTGAGGCGCTGGCCCAGGTTGCCCAGCGAGGTGGGAGATGCCCCATCCCTGGAAACATTCCAGGTCCGGCTGGACGGGGCTCTGAGCGACCTGATCGGGTTGAAGATGTCCCTGCTCATGGCAGGGGCTTGGACTCGGTGACCTGTAAAGGTCCCTTCCGACCCAAACCATTCTGTGATTCTATGAAAACAAAGTGGCATGCCCGAGGTTTTGCAAGGCACCTGTGACGGAGCTGGAAAGAGAACTCAGATCTAACAGGCTTCGTGCTGGGAGTCATAACCAAAATATACTTCTCACTTCTGCAGGCAGTGCTTTCTGCTTGGCTCTTCTCCCAGGGTAATCAAAGAGCCCTGTGCACTCCTCTGCCTGGTGAGCCTTTGCTTTCTGTGTCAGTGCCTGGGCTCTGGAGAGCCGGGCTAATTGCTCGCTGCATCTTGCCGTTGCACTCAATAGCTGGATTGGAAGACTGAAGTCCAACGGAAACCAATTGAGTGGTTTGGGGGTTGTGGTGTTTTTTCTTTTTTTTTTTTTTTTAGTCCTAGGCACTCTGCTCCCACGTGGGAGACTGTTACTGCTTCTGAGCTTCTCGCTGCTGTCCATGCTGGCTCTGCAGGAGCTGAGGGATCACTGCAGACCCACCGAGCCATTGCAACCATCCTAAAGGGTGTCAGGCACTGAGGGTGTGAGCTAGGTGGGCCTCTGTGTGCCACCGAACACTTCTAATAAGTGTATGCTGAGTATTTGACCATAAATAATACAGCGTCGAAGTGTCCCAACTGCAATCTGTGCACCCCCCGCCATCATTCGTGCTCATTGCCACCTTTGCAAACACGATGGATGGAGGACAAGGTCTTCTATAAAAGGATAACCAGGAGGTACTGTAAGGGCAAAACTTTCTGGCGTGGAAAAGCTGAAGACAGACTCACCGGAGCAGTTATTGACACTCCCGCTGCCTTTAGCTGTGCTGGATTTTCCCCATACGTGTGCAGGTGTACCCGCAATCACGCTCCTTTGCTGTGTGCGTGGCTGCCGTCGGTGCACGCTCCCATCCCAGACCGGTGTGGTGCGTGCAGTGTTGTCCCTCCCCTAGCTGTGTCCTGGGGGGGGACAGCCTGGGGACCGCCAGTCCAGAGAGCTGCTCCCGCAATGGGGCAGGGGACAGCGGGGCTGAGCCAACGCTCAGACCCCAAGGACGACTGCAGCAGAGGAGTGCTGCAAAACCGATGTGATCCCAGTTTTCCATGGTTCGCAGGCAGTCGGGATTTAAGTGAGCCGTAGAAGGTCATGTTTTCAAGCTCGGGTGCGTGCACGGGTGAGAAATCTGGGCTTTGGGTGGATCAAATGATTTTGCTTCCAATACCTCTGCTGCAGACCTTCAACGTTAGGGACGGGGAGGGCCCCTCCAGGCTCTGCTGCCAAGCCTGTGTTGTCTCAGGTCTTTGGCGGGGTGTTGTTTTGGGGCATCGTCTGTCGCTCTGCGTGGCTGGAAGGGGCGCTGGGGAAGTTTCCCAGTCGCAGGGGTAGTCATTTCGGGGCTTGTGGCTTGGCTGCACCACCGTGGAGAGCCACATCTGGACCGTATTTCTGGGAATCCATAGAGCTGAGCTCTGTGTTCTCACTCAATTACAGTGGGACACTTGTCAGCAATTTCTTGTTCTTATTTCCTGCAGCTTTCCAAGCTTGGTTGTTTAAAAAGCAGGGGGGGGGAACCCAACAAAAACTCCAAAGCACACGCCATGGGTCTGAAGTGCACCGGGAATGGACTTTTGTCTGGGCAGGAATGACTACGTTTCTGCGGTAGTGGTGTGTGTGCAGGGGGAACAGGCTTCCGAGAGAGGTGGTCGATGCCCCAGGCCTGTCAGTGTTTAAGAGGCATTTGGACAATGTTCTCAATAGTTTGCTTTAACTTTTGGTCAGCCCTGAAGTGGTCAGGCAGTTGGGCTAGATGATCGCTGTGGGTCCCTTCCAACTGAAACAGGCCTTTCCTTTCCTTTTTCCTTTCCTTTCCTTTCCTTTCCTTTTTCCTTTCCTTTTTCCTTTCCTTTCCTTTCCTTTCCTTTCCTTTCCTTTCCTTTCCTTTCCTTTCCTTTCCTTTCCTTTCCCCTTTCCTTTCCTTTTTCCTTTCCTTTCCTTTCCCCTTTCCTTTCCTTTCCCCTTTCCTTTCCTTTCTCCTTTCCTTTCCTTTCCTTTCCTTTCCTTTCCTTTCCTTTCCTTTCCTTTCCTTTCCTTTCCTTTCCTTTCCTTTCCTTTCCTTTCCTTTCCTTTCCTTTCCTTTCCTTTCCTTTCCTTTCCTTTCCTTTCCTTTCCTTTCCTTTCCTTTCCTTTCCTTTCCTTTCCTTTCCTTTCCTTTCCTTTCCTTTCCTTTCCCTTTCCTTTCCCCTTTCCTTTCCCCTTTCCTTTCCCCTTTCCTTTCCCCTTTCCTTTCCCTTTCCTTTCCCCTTTCCTTTCCCCTTTCCTTTTTCCTTTCCTTTTTCCTTCCCTTCCCTTCCCTTCCCTTCCCTTCCCTTCCCTTCCCTTCCCTTCCCTTCCCTTCCCTTCCCTTCCCTTCCCTTCCCTTCCCTTCCCTTCCCTTCCCTTCCCTTCCCTTTTCCCTTCCCTTTTCCCTTCCCTTCCCTTCCCTTTTCCCTTTCCTTTTCCCTGTCCTTTCCTTTTCCCTTTCCTGCTGTGGATAAGAGATGCTCGGTGACCTGTTTGCGGGGCAGAGCCCAGGAGCACCGTCAGACACAGACAGCGATGCAGAATCCACCCCTCGATACCCTGGTCGCTGCCTGTGCTCAGCATCACCCTCCTGGTACGGGCACTGGACACGGGACCGTCCTTTAGCCAGAGCTGCGCAACACAAAACGAAGGTCCCCTTCCAGTAATCTCTGCCTAAAAGCACATAATTAATTCTGATACATTGAGATGGGAACTTTAAATTGATTTAATGGCAGGCGTAAAAGAAGAATCCTCAAGGGTTGCCGACACCTGCAGTTTTCACTGCCCTGATATACATAGGAGCTTTTAAATTATTACATTTGTTAACACCATCAACGCTAACACGTACATTTAAAACAGACTAGTGCCGAATTGCTCAGTTTTTTTAATTTATTGAACCAAAGTGATCACAGTTGGAGATTTCCTTGTTTTGGAAAGAAACCGTTGAACCAACTGAGCTTGTCGCACTCTGCCTCTCATCCCGTAAGGCTTCGTTTTGTCACCTTCCCCAAAAAGAGACCTGCTCATAGCGTGTCGCATTGAGAGGCCTCATAAATTTCACAGCAATGATTGTCAGTGTTGGACCTTAGTTTCCCCCCAGATTCGACACGTGTTGATGCACTCTGCTGGAATGAGTGCTGCAGAGTCATTGAATCTGGCTTTTGCCAGCACGTTATCTTTGTGCGTGGGCATTGGATCAAACCCCGTTTATCAATGCAAGATCACGATCGCTTGGCTCCAACAGAGGGAAAATCTCTCCTGGCCTGAAAACCTTGGCAGCAGGCTGGCAGAGCGGGCAGCCGGGCAGCTTTCGGCCCTCCTCCTGTGCCGAGGCTTGGCTCCGATGCCATCAGTCCGTCACTGGGAAGCTCTTGCCTGGTTGGTGGTGTCAGCCAAAACATCAATATGCCCTGATTTCTAGAGCTTTTTCTAAGCATTTGGCGTGAACGTGCCTCCTGCTGAAATCTCTTGGGTATCTGTTCTGTATTTGCACAGGGATGAGCATCTTCAGTGCAGACCTGGATCGGTGATCTTGCTCCTCGGGAAGGCTGGCAGGAGACCAGGCTACCCAAAATGTTTCCCAGCCCCTCTGAGCAGGTACCAGGAGCATTTTCCCCTGCCTGGGAGGACAGTCGAGAGCAGATCTTGCTGGCAAGAAAGATCTAGACTGCTGCTGTGACAAGATCATCCGGGCATTTTCCTTCAGGTGATGCCACTCGAGGCCATCTTAGGCTGGTCAAAGCAAGAGTCTGTCATGGCAGCTGGTGGGAGCTAATGGGCACAGCTTTGCTGCTGGGGTGGAGACAGCTGCTGTTCTCCCTTTCTTCTTGGGATAGCTGCAAATCAGCACATCCCAACCTCGTTCCCAAATTTTTGTCTTCCTCGGAGCATCATCACCAACAGGGCAGGCTTTTTGTTTCAGGCTAGCCGTGTCCTGCGTCTGATAAAAAGCCCCTGTACGTGAGCATCCTCTCTCTGGCAATAAGGGATGCAGCAAGCAGCCCCGAGACCCCCATGTTCACAGCCTGGGCATCGGCGAGGTCTGTGGTATCAGGATATCCTGGCCTGGAGAAGCTGCACCGGGAACCTCATGCTTAAAGCCTCCTGGTAGAGCTATCATTTGTGAACCTGTCTTTTTCCTTTTTGCATTTATGAATATTTTTGTCCTCCACAGTATCCTGCCCAGCAAATTCCACAATTTAGCGATGAGTCTGTCCTTCGGTCAGTTTTAAATCGGACACCTGATAACTCCTCCAGCTGCCTCTTAATTCTTGCCTTGTGAGAAACCCCAAATCACTTCTCCACACCTCTGGTGTACCCTCACTGGTCTCTGCTGTGTGCTAGTCCTAGTCTTTACAGTGTCTCCTGCCTGCACACCTCTGTGCCTTGGCCATTTCCAAACCACACGTGGACTATTTCACTCTGCACCCCCTCTCTCAAGTTGTGGAGGGACATCTGCAAAGCAAAATCAAGGCTCTCCTGCAATATTTATCACACAGGAAGGTTCAGCATCTGTTACCTCCTCTGAAGCTCCCCAGGACCTGCATTCGGCTGCTTTTCCAGGTCACCTCTGCGACGTAGAATCACAGAATGGTTGGGGTCGGAAGGGACCTTTACAGGTCACCGAGTCCAAGCCCCTGCCATGAGCAGGGACATCTTCAACCCGATCAGGTCGCTCAGAGCCCCGTCCAGCCGGACCTGGAATGTTTCCAGGGATGGGGCATCTCCCACCTCGCTGGGCAACCTGGGCCAGCGCCTCACCACCCTCAGCGTAAACAATGTCCTCCTTAAATCTAGTCTGAATCTACCTTCTTTTAGTTCAAAACTATTACTCCTTGTCCTATCGCTACAGGCCCTGCTAAAAAGTCCACCCCCACCTTTCCTGTAGCCCCCCTTTAAGTCCTGGCAGGCTGCTGTAAGGTCTCCCCGCAGCCTTCTCTTCTCCAGCCTGAACAACCCCAACTCTCAGCCTGGCCTCACAGCAGAGGTGCTCCAGCCCTCGGATCACCTGCGTGGCCTCCTCTGGACCCGCTCCAGCAGGTCCACGTCTTTGCTGTGCTGAGGACCCCAGAGCTGGACGCAGCACTGCAGGGGGGGTCTCACCAGAGCGGAGCCCAGGGGCAGAACCCCCTCCCTCGCCCTGCTGGCCACGCTGCTTTGGATGCAGCCCAGGACACGGCTGGCTTTCTGGGCTGCGAGCGCACATTGCTGGGTCATGTCCAGCTTTTCATCCACCGGTACCCCCAAGTCCTTCTCCGCAGGGCTGCTCTCCATCCCTTCATCCCCCAGCCTGCATTGACACCGGGGGTTGCCCCGACCCAGGTGCAGGACCCTGCACTTGCCCTTGTTGAACCTCATGAGGTTCACACGGGCCCGCTTCTCCAGCTTCTCCAGGTCCCTCTGGATGACATCCCGTCCTTCTGGCGTGTCAACTGCACTGCTCAGCTTGGTGTCATCTGCAAACTTGCTGAGGGTGCGCTCGATCTCGCTGTCCGTGTCACTGATGAAGATATTGAACAGCACTGGTCCCAGTACGGACCCCTGAGGGACACCACTCGTCGCTGACTTCATTGCTGGTGCTCTGCTGAGCTTCATGGCTGCCCAAAGAGAGGGTGACACCAGCACCTCTGAGAGCCGCTCTGCGTCCCGGGGCTGTGCCATGGTACAATATGGTGCCAAAGTATTGCAAAAAAGTGTCGATGGGGGTAGACCTCTCTACTGTGATTTATTTTTTCTCTTCATCTGCCTTTACAAAGATCCCCACCCAAAACCCTCGCAAATTCTGGGGTTTGGAGCCTCCCCTGTTGTCTCTTCTTTCCTGTTTGTGTTTTCTGCACAGGAGCAGCTTTTCACTGCTCGTGTGGCTCTGGGGAGCATAAGCTGTGGCAATCGCTGCCAGTATTTGGACGAAAACCTGCCTCGGGTGTCTCGCTGGTGAGACTATTTGTCATTTCCCTCACACTTGTGGTAGTCAATACTTCTAACCTCCTTCTCGCCTCATTAGAGCCCATCCCTTGTACTTCATCTCCCAGGTTAATTTGTCCTGTGTCATCTGCTCTCTCCTAGCTCTTGCCACGCAATTATTTTCTTCAAGGCTGAGGAGGAAGCACCTGACAGGAATCCTTTGCCATCTGGGTACCTGCAGACCGTGTCTGAGCCATCCCTTCCTCAGTAAACCCAAAAAAGCACCATGAGATGGAGCTTCTGGAGCCTTGTTTTATCCGGAAGGTTTTCTGGATTGCAAGTGCTGCTGTCTCTGACTCCCCACATCCACCCAAATGCTCCAGCATCCCATGGGATTTCTCAGCGGGGCTGGAGCTTGATCTCGGAGAAGGTGCCTCACTCTCGTGCATCCCCTCCAGCTCTGCAGCATCCCATGGGGCACCTGCATCCTCCGTGGGGATCAATGGGGTGCCCCGTGGGAATGGCCAGGGCCCTGTGGTTGGTCTGGGGCTCTGATGGGGTGCTCACTGCTTTCCATCTAATTGGTTGAGCACCCAAGGGTGTTTTTATTTTTGGCGCTGACTGGCCGCATCTCAGGTTTTGTCCTCTCCCATTTGCTGGTCTGAGATGTCTCATTCAGTCTTGGGGCTGCTCTGAATTGCAAATCCCCTTCCGAGTCCCCAGTCCTGGCTTGTGCGTCACTGTATAATTCATGGCCCCAGGGATGGGGGGTTCGAATACGGCCCGGGAGGAGAGTCACGGCACAGGGAGAGGAGAGCGGTGAACGTGTCTGGAAACGTAACACCCTGCTTTTAGCTGATAGACCATGGCCATGATTTGAGCTATGTGTGATGCATCACCATCTCCCTCCAAAGCTGGATGCAATTCAGACAGCGCTTTACTTAAAAACGCAGTGCCAAGCAGGGGTTTCCAGGGGTTTCCAGAGCAGGAGGCATGGCCTTGCGAGGCAATGTTCAATCTGCTGCAGCCAGGCCAGCTACTGCAGGCTCCTCACCCACGAGTTTGGCATTGTCAGGCTTTTTGGGCAATTTTCAAAGTCTGAAGATAATTAGCTGGAACGGACTGCTACCAGCCCTGGGAAATTGTCTTGGAAATGATGGATAAATGGGGAGGAAGAAGAGGAGGAGCAGCCCTTCCCACGCAGCCCAAGACACAGTACCCCTGCGTTGTTATTATTCCCAGTTTGGGAGTGATGTGCACCGTGCGTGGGGGATGCTCTTTCAGGATGCTCTCCAGCTCGCTGGCTAGCTGGGGGCTGGCCATCATGCAAGCACGGCTTGGCAAGCTCAGTGTTACCTCCAGGAGAGTGGAGGTGTGGGAGGAAAGAGCTTTGGCACTATAAATTTTCTTCCTCCGTAGGCAGTGTCACCTTGGGGCTGGCGGGCAGCAGCAGCCAGAGAGCCAGGCTGTAAATCACCGCTGCTCAGTGTTTTTAGGATGTTCCCCCTGTTTCAAGTCCGTCAGTGGTGAGTCAGAGCAGCTCCAGACAACACCGCTCTGGTTGCTCACCGTGTGCATTTCCAGGATTTACAAGCGCAGGGGTGAGAGGGTAAATAACGAGCTGAACGGAGACCGACCGCTCTGCTAACTGGGGAGGCGGCAGGGCTGGGAGGGGCTGGGGGGGACGCAGTGTCCCCCGCCGTGGAGGTGCAGGTGCCTCTGCATGGGGACCGGGCACGGCTTTTGCTGGCAGAGCTTTGCTTCAGAGGAACCAAGTGAGATGGAGATGTGCCTTTGAAAAAAAAAGAGGGAGAGAAAAGGAAAATCCAGTCTTTGAAGTGATCCTGAAAAATCACTGATTTGTTTTCTTTTCTCCTGTTCTCTTTGCCTCCTTGTGCTCCCAGGTGTGTGGGACGGGGAGGTCTTGCGGGGTCCCATGGGCCTGGGAAGTCTTTGCTTTGAGAAAGAGGAGTTGATGGTAAGGGCAGGAGCACAGGGAAGGGAGATCCCACTGCAGACTCCCAGGAGATTCACTCAGCCGTTCTCTCTCTGCCCGTAAAACAGCCACAACAGGATGGTTTGGGCTTCCTGGTGAAAACACGATGAAGTTTTCAGTGACTTCAGTAATATTTGTCGGTGCGGCGAGCTGGGACTTGCTGCAGCAACAGGGTGAGGAACATCTCTGCTGGTGCTGCATCAGGTCCTGCAAGTGGTCTTGGGGGGGTCTGGTGTCCTCTGAGCCCACAGACCTCACCTGGGGACCCACGGCTCTTCTGACGTGCCACATCTCTCCAAGGCTTGAGCTATTTAGCAGATATGTCAGTCAGGAATGCAAAGGGGATGGGGAAAGCGGCTTCCCCGCAGGTCAGAAGGGTTTTGGCGTGGACCGTCAGCCAGGCAGGCTGCACAGCCCTGGGGCGAGGAGGAGGCAGGCGAAAGCAGAGCCCGCATCCAGCCCACCCCTTCTCCAGGAGCAACTCAGATGTTTCAAGCTCCTGCCCGGGAGGTGCGGGGCTGGGTGCTGCTCACCCCATCGGACCCTGGCTTATCTGCAGCAAGGGCTGGGGGTCATTTTAAACCCTCATTGATAGCCATCTGATTTACCTGTAAAGCCCAGGGAGGAAAGCAGAGCCAAGCCGGTCTGGAAACAAGACGGAGCAAGTCTCACAGCAGAGTCCCAAAAATCCTCCGATCCCTATCGGGGTGAGAATTGTGGAGGACAGCAGAGCAGAGCTGCTCCGACCGCTTTGGGTCAGGGGCGGCGAGAGCCCCTCATGGGTGCTGAGATGCTGAGATGCAGGAGCAAGGGTTGACCTGGGCTGGGAGGAGAGGAGACGTGAAGACGGGGACGTGGGAGATTCCTATGCCGTTGCTTGAAAAAGCCCGGAGGAGGCAGAGCTGAAATCTCATTTGAGGCTCTGCTTCATGCCTTTTTTGTTTTGTTTTGTTTTGTTTTAATTGGTATTTATCTGCAGCATCAAGTTCTGCCCTTGTTTCTTGTTTGTGCCTCTCTTTGCAAGGCTCCAAGAGTGTAAGACAAGTCTCCGGGCCTTAGAGAGGCAGAGCCAGACTGGTGGGACAAGAGATATACCAGCCTGGGGTCAGATGAGGGGACCTCTGGCTCGTCCTTGGATGGGGAGCTCTCGCAGCTCAGCGTGGGGCAGCCGGCGGGGGGGACGTGTCTGTGTGAGGTGGTGCCGGGGTGCCATGTGCCCTCTCTAAAGTTATTAATAAAATACACAAATGCATCGAGATCAATCCCTGTGCCAGCTTGGCTCATCAATACTTCAGTGCTCTCCCCTCACCAGTCTCTTTGAAGGGATTATTTTAATATGCACATCGCTCCTCAGACGTGTGTAATGAGGCGTCAGGCCGGATCCTGCATGCTTTTTGTCTGCAAATAACGTGTCTGCAGCCGTGCTTCTCCCTGGTTCCATCCCTGTGGGTCTGGCAGAAGGTTTCTCTGTAGCTTCCTAGCTCCTGGGCACCCATGGTGCTTCCCAGCCTCATGCCGTCAGCTGCTGTGACCGGAGAAAAGCCGCGCACTGAGGACGACAACAACTCTGTCCCAGGGCTGTGGGGCCAGTGAAGACCCCAGGCCATCTCCCTGCATAGGCGAATGCCCTTTTCCTAATGGGTGGGATGCTCTTGGGGTGTGACGGTGTGCTTCCCTCGCCCCCGACCTTTATCTCCTGCAACCCTGCTCAGGTGATAACCACCAGTGGTGGTTGTAATGGATGCATCTGGTCACGATGGCTGCATCGGCTCAGAGTGGATTCGGGAGACAGATAACACAATAGCCTAGGGCTGCTGTGCAATGCGCCCACCGAAGAAACTAAAATCTGTGGTCGGCATGCAAATATGACTATGGGTCAATCATCTTATCCCCATAAATAGTGAGCAGCCCCAGAGCCCTTGGAGCTCTCCTGCACGGCAGCGGGCTGCATCCAGGATCTCCCCTCGAGCAGGGACACCTCTCAGGGTTACTCCTCGAGGTTGAGAGATTCCTTGCCACAACAGATCCTCGGTAAGTGACTAATAGCATGCTAAGCTTTGAAATCTTAGCTAAGTGATATAAAGGCTTGGTTGCGCATATATAATCCTTTAGACATAAACCGTTGACCAAGTCTGGGACTAGGACTGGATCCAGCCGCACCTCGACTCCTCTCTGAGAAGGAGTTTAGAAAGCAAGGGGATCTTTTCCAAACCTCGTGACTCAACGGGAGGGTCTCCCTGACAGCTTTGTCTGACCCTGTGCTCTATGCAGTAAATAATCAAGTGTCCCTCGCCATCGAATCTTGTTAAAACACTGTCGCATTGAACTTTGCTAACTCCCTGTTCTATATCAATAAACTATATTTTTACTTCTCTCTTGCGAGTGAAGTGCACGCTCACTCTATCCATGACATGGGGGCAGTGAGGATGAATCTTTCTGGTTTAGCCCAAGCCAGCTGTCGGATTCGGCTCAGATTGGGGTGGTGATTTGACTGGGTTGATCTCTTTGGAAACCTTCTCTGCTGAGAAGGCCTCTCTTCCTCCGTCCGCTCCCATGGAGGATGCATCCATCCTGCTGCCGAACTGGAGCTTGCTCCGAGCCGCCTGCTCACGCCGCACCAGCTTGGCAGAGCCAGCACCAGGCAGAAGGCACTCGAGAAGCAGATTAAATGGTTCAGGAGGAGGATGAGGGAACCCTGTGTGATGATTTCCCCCCCACCCCACCCCGTGGACATCCTCTTCAGCCATACCTGCCCATCGTGGAGGGGCTAGAGCAGCCCAGCTGCGGGACATCGCTGCAGCACCATCATTTTGTGGAAACGGGGATGTCACTCCTGTACGATGATTTGGGAAGAGACAGTAGCTCACTGAGAGCGTGATCACAGGTACTCCACGGCATGACAGGGAAGCGAGACCCAGCCTCGGTGCAGGCGATGCAGCGAGCGTTGGTGCATGGGAGTCGTGGGGAGCTGAGACCAAAGCTGCGGCCGAGCCAAACTTTCCTGGCCAGATGTGGTTTTCGATAAAGGAACTGGGCAATTATTGCTCCATAGCTCTACGGAGTGTATGCGAATCCTTATTAAATGATTATTAAATCATCATTAAATGTGAAGTCTGAGAAAGCGTGAGGAAGAATTCACCCCAAGTGGCTCAGCCCCAGCACCAAGGATGCTCAAAAGTTTGGATGGTTCAGCCCACCTGAAGAGGGGCATCACAAACAGAAGGGTTGTTTCTGCTCCAGGGCATCCATCGCTTTTGGGTAAGACTGTCTTTGAGGGAGAAAAAAACAGGATGCAAAATAGGATGTGATGAATCCCAGGAGACCATCCCCATGTCCTCGACTGCCGTCCCGTTATTTCCAGCTCACTGGGGAGGCTGTGAGAAGGGGCTGGCACAGGAGCCGGTGACAGCAAACCATGGCCACCGCAGCCCCAGCCCTTAGCTGGGTTCTGCACCGATGCAATGCACAAACCCCATAGTGAGGGCGTTGGTGGTAACCCCATCCTGCTTTTTCTTTTTCTCCAAAAAGGACTGCAATAGTAAAGTCAATAAATAAGCCAATATATCCTCGAGGAACTGACATACAGGCTGGATTGGGGTGCGTGCTCCAGCTTTGCCTCCCAGCTGCAGCCTTCACCTCGACCAGACTCTCTGAGGGTGCCACAAGCCACCAGTGGAGAATTAATTGGGTAAATTACAAAGCATTTTGGTTGCTCTGAGCAAATTATGGTTCATCAAGGAAAACTTTTCAGAAACTCCTTTCCCACAGCACTTCTGCAGGGCTGGTCGGCGTGTAGCTGGACTGTGAGCCAAGAGCTGGGGGATATCTAAAGCATGTTTTGGGGGACCCTCTCATTAAGGATGTCTTTGAGGTCAGCCCTCCTGGTGGGCTTATTTGAGCGTGGACCAGGGGCTCTTGTGGCCCTTTGGGACGAGACCACGTGGAGGAGATGGTCCTCCCTGGAGGAGACCATGGAGCGGGTCTGCAGGCGTGTGCAAGCCAAAGGAAACCCCCTCCAGCGCCGTGGGGCCGGGGAACGTCGGCTCCGGGGTGGAGCGGCTGCCGGGCCAGGCAAGGCACAGCCGGCAGGAGAGCAAGGACAGGCAGAGCCGGCTGAGCCGCTTCCCACGCATGCATGCATGCAGAGACACCCTCCGTGGCGGCCGCGGGCTGGAGGCAGCCAGCGAGGGGCCGTGGGGGTTTCTCTCTGGCTTCTTCCTCTGCGTTCACCCCGTGCTGGTGAGAGCGGGGCATGGTGGCAGGGGTCTGGCTGCTGAACCCCCCTCGGTGGAGTTCATCTGGGAATCAGCGGGATGCACTTGGGACGTGCGATACCTTGTTTGCACAGGTGGACCCCCCAGCCCACCCATGCCATGGTGGTCTGCTGGAGCCCAGGCAAAGCCCTCCTGCCCCACCACGACACTCCCAGGCTTGGGCAGTGCTGGGGCCACTGGGGGCATTTCCCTCCCTGCGTGTCCGGGGTTTGTGCGCCGTGGCTGGGTGGGGGGCTCGGAGACCCCCCCCGGCTGGCAGAGGATGCTGGTGCTCAGTGGGTGTTTGCAGCTCCCCTCCAGCTCTTCTGCCACCACTTTCTACCTCCCTCTCCCTCCTCCTTCCTCCCACTCTCCTGCCCGATTTAAGGGTAAAAGAGTGCCCACGGGCAGCCCTGTCCCCTGCTACCCACCCTCCCAAAGACTCGCAGTCCTCCTTCTGTCCCTCTGTCTTTGTGCAGTGCCTGGTGCGTGGTCCCGGCTCCAAAGGAGGAGAGGGGATCCCGGGACAAAGGGAGGTGGCACCGCCACATCAGATGGCATCTGACAGGAGGATGCTGGAGGTAGTAGCATCGTGGCCCTCCCCTTGGGGCTGATCCAGAGGCGATGGCGTGGTGCTCTCTGCTCCGGCTCCACTCCGGCTCTGCTCGCCTTCAGTCCCTGGCGTGGAGCTGCAGGGAAGGTGGCTGATGGCAGGGAATCATGGCTAATGCGGTTATCCCCAGCACCCAGGCCTCTCTTCCTCCATGCGGACAAAATTAGCTCGTTTTCTTCCAGAAGACAAAAAAAAAAAAAAAAAGGCAAAGCAAACACCTCGGCCTTTGTTCAGGGAGACAACGGCTGCAGCCTGCTCACATGGAATTTATTTTGTGCTTGGTAATTCAATCCAGTTGGGCTCAGGATGTGGCCGGGAGAGTTGAGCCAAAAAATGCAAGTTTAAAGTAACTGAATTTTATGCTGTGTATACAGTTAAGTTTGGGTTTGGCTGAGCCAAGCAGTTTCCATGGTTTTAGCGATTTCTGTTGTAGCAACGAGCTCCTTATGCAATGGAAGGTCGGGGAAGCGCGTGGTCCTCCGGCGAGCTGCTGCCGGAGAGGGGCACAGGGGAGCCCGGCCTGGGGACAGGGCTCAGCGCAAGGTGATTAATACTGGCCTGACTTCATGACCCTTGCTGGGGACAGCATGGGTGAGTACATCCCTGCGGTCTGGCCCGGAAAGGGTTGGATGGTTTCCTCCAAATCCATTCCCCCAACATCCAAACGCCTCGGTGCCAAGCGGGGCTGCTCCCGGTGCCGGGATGCGGCTGCTGAGCCGCGCTTTCCTTGCCGAGGTGTCCCTCTCCCTGCCATTAACATTTTTCAATGTCACTTTAAAGCGAGGGCTGGAAAAGCTGAGCAATGCCGAGCCGTAGGCCAGCAGCTGGGCTGCAGATGTGCGGGGAAGCCCACGCCAGCCTGCAGCACCGATGCACGTCCCCATCCCCTGCGGCCTCGTCTGCCCTCCACACATGGGGAACGCACCCTTGAACAAGGCTTGTCATTAATTTTGCACTGCACCTTGCACCTCTGCCTCCCTCCCTGAGGCTGCAGAGCCGCTTTGCAGCGCAGTCTGCGATGAGAAGCACGAGATCAAAACCAGACGAAAACCAAGTGCTCTCAGAAATAACACAGTTTTTCCTCTTGACCAGGAAATTATTATTTCAGCTCGCCAGCTTGCTCGGACCAACCGTGCTCATCCTCCGGCCGTGCTTTTGGCAGCGAGAGCTTTGCGTGCTGCCTGGTGTGGGAGAAATGGCCCCTTCCCCACAGCGGGGAGGGCGGCTCGGCACCCCACCGCCTGGAAGAGCATCAGGGCTGGGGCAAAGCAAACCTCTGTAGGGATGTTTTCTTGTTAAATGGCATGAAGTGGCCCTTTTCGCTCAGGGATCATTCCCACAAAACCGCTGTTCTTTCAAGAAGCTAATCCCAGTGGGGCAGCTGAGCCCAAGGCACAGCCAGTGCCTTGGCCGTGATTTATCCCCAGTCCAATGGTTGGCTGGATGGGATTCCCCTCCAGTTATGCCCCGTGCCTTGTTTGTTACTGTAATCAGGGCCAGTTTACAAAAAAAATTATCAGTTCATCAGGCTAGCCACTTCTGTAACATGCCTGCCAGCAACCCACAGGCTTGGAAGCAGCTCTCCAAACGCTTGCTTCTCTTAGGCTTTGCACTTTTGACAGCAGAACAGTGCATTGCCCTGTTGAAGTTAATCCTCCCGCCCCATCCTGTCCCACTGCCAAAGGCTCGTGAGAGCCATTCAGCGATGGATACTTCATCTTACATGTCCAGCTTAAGGCCTTCCTGATGGGGCTTCTGTGAATTTAGCAATCCAGTGGATTTCTATCCCATGAACTTCTCCAGTATCCTCTTGAACCCACGTAACCATTAGCATCCTCAGCCTCCTGTGGTGGGGAGCTCAGCAAGTTAAATATGTGCTGTTTGGGGACCCACCTTCTTTTGGGTGCTGCGAACAGGGCTCCTGCTGGCATCATCTGATGCCTGCCTGATCCTGCGTCGGCAGAGACCGGGCACAGCCCCTCCTTCCCACAGCCACCGAGATTTCACAGCCTGCTGTTGCCTTATCTTGCAGCCTCAAGGCACCTTGGGCAAACAGAGGGCTCCTTCGGAAATGTCCATCCTTGCCCTGCTTTCCTCACCTTCCCCACACTGTGCCACCCTGCCCTGCCTGTCCCCGAGCTTCTCTTTCTAGTATAACCCCAGCTTCAGGGTCCCATCTGCTCCCAACCTGCTCCATGTCCATCCCAGCGCCTGGTGCCGCTTGCCAGTGGTGTAGCTCCCCCAGGAAAGATGAGATCTGCAGCTTTGCTTGGCCTCAGAAGACCGGCACCGTGTGTCAAAAGTGCCTGGTGTCGCTTTGGAGGCTGCTGTTGGCCATATGTCATGAAATGATATTAGGATGCTAGGGTGTTGTTTCAGCCTCTGGCAAAACCTGTCCTGCCTCGTCCCCTCCCTGCTTTTCCACCTCGGAGGGCTGCCCCTCGTTACTGGCTTGCTGAGCCTTTGCTGCTCCCCGACCACTGCTGGTCCCCACACCTTGACCCCAAGAGCGTTTTGCATCCCCCTTTCTGCTCACAGGTGGAGGGAATTGTGCCCTGGGGCTCATCTGCGTGCCCGACCCACGCCTGCCTCCTCCTCTTCCTCCCCATCGCTTCCAGCAGAGGTTTGAGTTGAATGTCTTCTTCACGTGGGTGTCCTGGTCCTGCAAGAGGTCGGTGCATGCCTGGAAGACCTGCATCCATCCAGCCCCACCTCGAGGGTGCTTGTGTCTTACCAGTGTCTTACCAGTGTCTTACACGACACCGCAGAGGTGACACATGAGGAGTGTGGAGACCTGCTCCAGACCACCGCTGTGTCTGGGACAGCATCTCCATGCGTGTGTGTCTATGCATGTGGCAGGGCCATATACACAAGGATGGCTTGTAGACCTACAGAGCTGCTAAGTAACAGATTTCCATGGGCTGGCCCATAAACTGTTAACACATTAATTAAAAGAAGAATAAGGAGTTGGTCCCATTAAGCTCACCATCTGTTTTAATTATCCACTAAAGCTCACCAAAAGCTTTGTACACACTATAATTGCATAATTAAAACGAACTGTTGGGAGATATATGGCACAGAGATGACTGGGGAGAGAAAAGCAATCCTTGCTCCTACTTTGCTGTTGCTGAGGAGCATCGTAATTAAGAGGGAGCAGCAAAGCAACTCCTTTTTGGGCTGAGCTTAGCATTGCACAGCCCCCGTTGACTTCTGATAGCTTTCTGAGGCTGTTTGTGTAGTCTCTAGCCTGAGCAGAAGCAACAGCATCATTAAACCCCACTTTGCTGATAGCTGGGATGAAAGCCCCATGCGCTGGTCCGAGATGGGCAATCGTTTCTGCGCATTGCAAGCAAACTCTGCAAATCCTGACTTTCCAGCCCAAATCACCACCTGGATGTATCTCACTCTGTTGCAGATACAACCCACTGCGTTGCAGCTCCTCTCCTGCCTTGCACCCGTGGGTGGGGGGAGCCCAGCAGAGCCAAGGGAGTTTGTTTGGCAGCTCCCAAAACCCCATCGCTGGTTCATTCAAAGGGAGCGTGTCCAAAGCCCGGCTGGTTGCTCCTGGGCATGGAGCAGGCTGACTTGTCGTGGTTTAAAGCCAGCCGGCAACTCAGCCCCACACACTCCCTCCCGGTGGGACGGGGGAGAGAATTGGAAGAGTAAAAGTGAGGAAACTCATGGGTTGAGATAAAGACAGTTTAATAGGGAAAGCAAAAGCCGCGCACGCAAGCAAAGCAAAACAAGGAATTCCTTCACTCCTTCCCATGGGCAGGCAGGTGTTCAGCCATCTCCAGGAAAGCAGGGCTCCATCACGCCTAACGGTGACTTGGGAAGGCAAACGCCATCACTCCGAATGTCCCCTCCTTCCTTCTTCTTCCCCAGCTTTATATGCTGAGCATGACGCCGTATGGTATGGAATAGCGCTTTGGGCAGCTGGGGTCAGCTGTCCCAGCCATGTCCCCTCCCAGCTCCTTGTGCCCCCCCAGCCTCCTCGCTGTGGCGGGGGGGGTGAGGAGCAGAAAAGGCCTTGACTGTGTGTAAGCACTGCTCAGCAGGAACGAAACCATCCCTGTGTTATCAACACTGTTTCCAGCACAAATACAGAACACAGCCCCATCCTAGCTACTACGAAGAAAATTAACTCTGTCCCAGCCAAAACCAGCACATTCTCCACCCCTGGATATAGGGGCAGAGGTTTTAAAATCAAAATATTAGTCTTAAAAGAAAAAAAAAAGCATAACAAACTGCCTGTGAATAGCAGTGGGAATTCTTCGCATTTTCTGGTTTGTTTTTTTCTTGTTTGTGGGTTGGGGGTTTTTTAATGCTTGTGGTATTGAACTCATATTCTCCTGTCTTCTTATACCTTGTTTTTCCCAGATCACTGCTCTTTCGCATTCCCTGCAAACCTAATCTCTGGTTTCATACTTTTTTTTTTGCCATTAAACTTCTGATCTGCACTAGGAAAACACGATGAAGTCATTGCAAATCCTGAAAACTGGAAAAAGTCCCTCTTGTTCAAAGCCCTCCCGGGGTAAGTCTCCGACAAGGAGGACGTCCAAAACACAAGTGTTTGCGGACAAAATATGACTCTTGTAATCTGCCCACACTGGATCAGGCTATTAACGAGTTCATGACAAGCAACGCACTGGAACGTAATTAGAGAAGAACTCTGGAGCCAGCCAGAACCTCCCAACTTTTTAAATGTCAGCTCAGAAACACATGAATTACTTGGAAGGGTCTTCTGGAGCCAAGGTAAACTTTGGGGAATTGGGGTATCTGCCAGCACGCCTTCGGAGCAGCAAGGTCCTGGTACCGGACGGTCGGCTCGCTGCGGCGACTCCTCCTTGGCATGGCTGTGATGGATGATTTCTGCCACATCCCATGGACTGGTATTTTGTTATAAAGCAATTTTCCTAGCAGAAAACGATGGTTTCATCAAGACCAAGGTGTTTTTGCAGGAACGCAGCTGACCTTTGCAAGGGCACGTTTTGACTTTTCCTTGAGACAAACTTTCCTCTCCATGACAAGAGGGGTTATCTTTTTTAATCAGAGCTGGAATAAAAGATCCAGATCCATCCCAATGTCCAGTTCCTCTTTGGAGACTGGTTTCCTGGGAAATTTCAAAATGTTTTTGAAACAAATTTGCAAATGTGGAGCACACTCCTAGCAATCCTGGCAGGCAGCAGCTCCGAACGCCCTACAGCAGGGCATCCAAGGGATCGAGAAAACCCCTCCACCTGCAACGGTTCATCCATGCAAATTATGCTGAATTAAACGGGCTCCTACTAGAGGTCGACCCAAGCAAGCCCTCTCTTGCAAGTGATGCTTTTCCCTGGGTCTTTTCTTCTCCTGGAGTTCTCTTCCAGACAAAAAGCTGGTGCTGGTTCCTCAGCTCTGTAAATAACCTTGGGGAAGGGAAGGGGAGGCTTGGGAAGCCCAAGGTTGTTTGGGGTCCCAAGCCTGGATTTCGGTGGGGCGGGTGGCTGAAGGGGCTGGGTGGATGTGGGTGACCCGAGCGCAGATTTGAAGACCCAGCTGCGATTTACACAAGCTTTGTGAGCCAGCCCCAAAGATGCTGCCTGCAGACATCCATTTCTGTTCCTACTTTCCCAGCCTGGGATGGGAGTCTGGGATTTAACTCCTGGAGTCAGAAATGAAGTCCAAGCAGGTGCCATTGCCAGCCGGCACAAGTGATCCAGCCTGGCTGTGCTTCCTGAAGGCAAGACCATCCCTTAATGTCCCCATCAGGAACACACGGGAGAGCCAAAGACAGCAGCTTGCAACCCCGATCATACCGATGGGAGTATTTTTGCACTCACTGCACCATTGGGCCATGCAGCTCATCGCCATGGGATGCTGCTGGGACCGAGAAAACAGGCAGGCTCAGAAAGTACCCGGATGCTAAACTTGTGCGTGCCCACTGCCCCGTTCCCAGCCCTGGGAAGCTGCAATGGCTTGGGGCAGCCCAGGTGGGTGCAGGGGCTTCATCTTCTCCCTCTTGCATCGCCCAAGGTCCGGCTGCCCCTTGGCGTTTTATGAACATAAAGTATTTTGCCCGTGGATTTTGGCTGAACAACACATCCTGCATTTTACCACTGGGCTCTGAGGCAGCTTGGCTGGCTCCTGGGAGCCAGTTCGTTAGGGGAGACCATAACGAGATCATTTCTTGCTGGAGAACACACTGGTTCATCGGTGCAGAGCAGCACCCAACCCTGCTGAGGCTTTCCTTTATTTCTCGTCATTAAAGAGACTTAGAGAGCTCTACAGGCATTTTTAACTCCTTCAAGTAATAGCATCGATACCTAGCGGGAGATGCAGGGATTTATATCTTCACAGGGTCATGCAAAACATCACAAATTAAAGTAATAAAGGGGGGTCATAACAGAGCATGGCGGCAACCAGGGAGTCGGAGATGCCCAGTCCTGAGTGCAGCAACACACATTTCAGGATGGGGTCCTGAAGCACCCAGAGGGCAGAAATGCACCTAATTGGCATTTTCTTGGAAATCCCACAAGTGCATCCCTGTCTGCCACGTCTGGACCTTCGGACGGATTGCCAGCGTGAGCGGTCACCCTATTAGATGCCAATTTTGGGGCTTCAGGGAAGTGCTTGGAAGGGAGTCACAGACCACAGCCATGCCAAGCACCGGGCTCTGGTGAGGGATGCTCACTGGAGCATCCAAAATGATGGATGCTGCAGGTGAACCCCCAAACCAGCAGTTAAACCCCTAAACAGAAGCCTCCAGATGACCCAATGGACCGGTCCTGCAGCTGCCCCTGAATCCCTGTGGTCTTCCCAGGGTGGGTTTCCTTGCCCATGTGTCCCTCGGAGAACTCCCGGCCCAGGACTGGAAAGCAAATCTCATGCGTGGCTTAGCTCAGACGTTATTTTGGCACAGGCCCAATACTATGGAAAATTTGGGCGCAAGTTTCACCTTCTCTCCTTTCTCCTCTTAAGCGTATTTTAAAATTAATGGAGCTAAGTGTTGGAGTGAAATAATTGCCCTGCCTTGGGAAAAAAAAAAAAATCCAGACAAATTTTTCTTTAGAACATGCAGAAATAGGACTTTCTAGCTAGTCCAAAACTCTCTTTGAGACATTTTGAGCGTGCAGTTTGCCAAACCATGGCTTGGTGTTGTCAGCTGTCGTAATGGGAAATCTGCTTGCAATCACCACGTCCTGGGTCTCCTACCACCGATGTGCTCTGTGGTGGTCTTCCCTGGAGAGCAAAACGTAGCAATCCACCCCAAAATAGTGAAGCATCTTCTGGGAAACATCTCCTCCTTCTGGAGAAGGTCTTATTGGGAAGGTCCATCAGCAGTCACCAAAATGCTATTGCTCCCCTGGGCAGTACATTTATTTTAAATGTAATTAAGATCCATTGGGGTCCTTCGGCCGTGCATGCCCAGAGGCAGGGGGCCTCCCGAAGGACGTGTGTCTGGGAGCCCTGCGTGGGCAGCGGGGCCAAACGGCCAGCGCTTTGTGCAGAACAGGTAAATGGGCTCTCTGCAATTAATAAAAACATGACTATAAATTGCAACCATCTCCACAGCCAAGTAAAGGAGGCAATAACGCAGAAAGAGGAATAAAAACAGGCTAGTGCTCTGAGGCACTCAGGATTTCAGTGGCTCTTGCAGGGTTTTTTAATCGGGGTGATGTTTTTCTATTAACGTGAATGAGCAAAAGGATCTCAGAGAAGATGAAGTAACGGGGCAGATATGGATGCTTCTGGTGTAGGGGCCAAACCAGAAAACTGGGAGGGTGCTGGCGAAGGGGCTCCAAACCAACTGTGCTTTAGAGTTCTCAAAAAAATCAGATTTTTCAGGGCTTTTTCTTTCACTATTTTTAACAAAAGCTCTGAAAAATGCCTCATCTGGACCCACCCAGAACTGCTCATGGGACCAGCGCCGAGTTTATGCTTCTGGCGTCAGGCTTGCTGTCCCTTTTGTGCAGCAATTTTTCTTCCCACTGAGGTCAGCCACTGAACAGAAAGTGCTGGTTGTTTGGAAGCAGAAAGCTTCATGTAGAAAAACATCCAAATGAAACGTTTTGCCACTGGGAAACCTTCCCTCCCACCCTGGCCTCGCTCGGTTCTCTGCATGGAGCAGCTCTGCTGCTCCCCAGCCCCCTCCTGTTGCAAACCCACAGCTCATCCCTGTCCCCCTGCTCTGCTTGGGGCACAAGGCACCTTCCCGCTGGGCACCTTCCCACTGCGCATCCCTCTCGCCGAGCGTTCGTCATGCCCCAGCCCTGCCACCCAGAGTTTTAGTGATGAGCACGGCCACGGCGTGCCTCCCGTCACCGAGATATCGTGTGTTCGGTCAGCTCGCCGGGAAGCTCAATGGGTTTGGTTGGTTTTTTTTGGAAGTGAAGGCGAAACCTTGATTTTCCTTCCCAAGCTGAAAGCAGGTGTCTGCCACGCTTGGCAGGTATTAGAGAGGAAAACAAAGCCATCAGGCTGGAATTGCGACGGCTCAGATAACGCTGCACAGAAATTGTCCGTCCCCGTGGAATAATACAGGGCGAACAATTCCCAGTCCATCTGTTTGCTGGATGGGGATAAGATGAGCGGCATGGAGCCCGGCTGCCGGCGCGCTAAGCGTGTTGCCAGGGGCACGGCTCTGCTTGGGCTCCGCAGGGGCTGGGGACATCCCGACACGCAGCGTGCCCGTGGCTGTGCGCTCCTCGCCCGCCGCTTGCCCACGGGACGCAGTTTGCAGAGCCCCTCTCCGGGCACCTCCTCGGTCTGGAGCCCGTTGCAGATGCAGGGGGAGCTGGTTTCCCACCTCCGCATTGCTTTGAAGTTGTTCTCCCTGGGTTGCATTTGCAGGTCACTGCCCAGTCTGGTGCAATCCTCCTGAACTGGTCTTGCTCCTTTCTCTGCTGGGACAGTCCCAGTTGATTGCAGGATTTCTCTTGGTGGAGCTGGGGGTAGATGTTACGTTGCCATTAAAGACCTCCTGGCTTCCTTCTCGCCAAATGCCAGTGAGCCACGGGCAGGACAAGCCTCCGGTGCGTTGGCATGCATAAATCAACCCCTTGTCCTCCCTTGATGCTCCCAAACCCAGGGAGGTTTTTCTTGCCCCACGCTTGGGCACTGCTGCTTCACACCCCACGTCTTGCCTCCTTCTCCTTGTCCATGTCATCCACAAGAAAGCAAAGGGAGGCGATCTCTCCAGGATGCATTATCACCCTGCAGTGACTTGGACACTGCAGGGCCACCAGCAGCCAGCGGCCAAGATGGCTCGGCCGGGTTGCGCGGGGCAGTGCCCATGAGAGCAAGCACAGAGCCGGCAGCTCTGAGGCCAGCGCAGACCCCACCACCAGCCAGGGGAGAGGCTGCAACATGAAAATTGGAGGCTGCAACATGAAAATTGGAGGCTGTCCCTCCACCTTCTGCGATGTCCCCGTCAGCCAGGGCTGCCGGTGCAATCCCAAGTGGTGGGGGTTGTTACTGGTGGGCTCCTGGCAGCACCGGGGCTCTCGGGCTTCGAAGTGGCTCTGGAGCAGCAGAGAAAAACACAGCGTTAACGATGCTTTCCATGGAAATGGCAGCTTCGATCCCACAGAGCAGCTCCAGCCTCTAGCACGGCCCTGCCCAGCTGTGTTTCCCAGGCCGCATGCTGCTTGGTATTTTGTAGTCTTTTCTAGTTTGTTTTTTTACTTTTAACTGCTGCCTTTATCAGCCCATTTCAGTGTTGCAGCTTTCCCAAGCTGAAGTCTCCAGTGCTGCCTCTGCTCCATCTCCACATGCCATGTAGTTCATCTCTTCTGCAAAATACATGCCAAGATCTCGCAGAGAAACCTCAAAACCAGACAGAAAAATTTAGGGAAAAACTACCTTGGAATGATCCCCTTGATTGCATTTCCATCATCCTCCCATACCAGCTGCAACGCGAAGGGAGGGAGATGTAATAAACCGTTTAAAAAGTTATATTTCAAGTTAACTAACCTTTTCTGATGCTCCAGAACAGCCTGTGCTGGGCTGAGCCGGAGTCTTGGAAGAAAAGCGAAGGGTTGTTCTTGCTTGGTCTGAACCGGTTCGTTGAGTCATACTCTTAGTTAATACCTGGCACCGGCACAGCACGCAGTCCTGCTGGCGGGGAAAAGCTCACTCAGGGAAAGTTCAAGCCGTTCGTGCTCCTCCGAACGGGGGAGCAGACAAAGACTTCTTGTTCCGCAGGCGGGGGAGAGGAGCGAGGAAGAAGCAGGCGAGGAAGGGGCGAGGGATGGTGGGACGGGGCTGTTGGCCCCAGGCTGGAGAAGAGGTGGATTCGGGATGCCTGCCCGCAGCGCGCTGCTCGCTCAGCCCCAGCCAGCCGGGACACATTTTTGCAATGCTTGAGCCGTGTGAGGAAGAGGCATTCCCCGTGCCAGAGGGGGGAGCACCTCGGTGGGGCAAGAGGAGACAAAGCGCAGGTCTCGGTGGGATGGGGAGAGCAGGGTTTGGGGAGGGACACCAGGTCCCTGGAGAAGAGCCCATCGGATGGTGCTGTAAGCGGGGCAAAGCTGGGGTGGGAAGAGTGTGCCCAATGCATCGGAGGTGGGCAGGCTTTCCTGGGCAGAACACACAAAGCATTTCCCCTGGGAAAATAGTGCAGGAGCTCTGTGTGCGAGGCTGCCACTGTCCCCCATTTGCCTTGAGAGCCCCTTCCACCTGCCCCCAGCCACCCCGTCCCATGCAAGAAGAGGTGGTGGGAGAGGAGCAGCCGTTGAAGGACCCCGTGTCCACGGTCCTGCAGGACGCACACCCACGCAGACCCAAGCTCAGGCACCGCAGGAGGTCTCAGCAGGTCGGGGCTGTGATGAGACACGTGGCGTGGCAGCGGGCAGGCCAGCCTCCCGCTCCTCACCTCCGCTCTGTCACCAAGGGGTGGCAGGTAGGTGAACGCCTCCTGCTCTGCTGGCTGACTTCTAGGGCTCTATTAGGAAGGCAAAACTGGTTTAATTAGGGATGCCTTCAAGCTGGCCATCAAGCAAGGTGCTGGTGGGTCTCCAGGGAAGATTTATTAGCTCGTACTATGGAGCATCACAGAAACTATTAGCCCAATGTGATCTAATAAGCAAATAAATAATCTGCAAATCAACCGTAGCACTGACAAGTTCCTGCATTTACCCACTGCCCTGGAACTGCTCAGGGCAGTGAGGTTGGGTAATTTCTCTTGCCTCAAATTCAAACCAGTGTTGCTATATGAGGAGCAAATCTGCAAAAGCCGTGGGAGGAAGGGGAACGGCTCTGTGAGCAGAGCGTCATGCCAGCGGTTCTCCCGGCCGCCCCATGCTGCTGCCCCTCGGCCCCTCGTGCTCCTGGGTACGGGTGCATGTAGATGAACAGCTCCGATTTCTTGTGCTCTGCTCCAGCCCACCCCCTTCAGCACGACTGTACCCTGTGGGATGAACACAGCAAACCATGGGTGAACTCTGGCTGGGCAGGGGCTGATACAAATGAGTCCATAAAGTCATGCCACTGATCCTATTTTGTCTTTATACCTATATTGTCCTTCTCGTCTCAATGTAGCTGATCATCTGAGTCAAATCTCCAATGACTTCTAGACCACGTTGGAGATGGAGCGAATCATAAAAGTCATTTTGCATTGGCTTGCTCCTTGCATATTACTAACCTTAAATCCTTACTCAGCTTTAAGCAAGGTTTCCACATTTAAAAGGGGTGTTCTTTTTTTATTCTTTTTTCATCTTTTTTTATCTAGCCCTCCCAATAAGCCTTCCCCAATTGCCTCTGTTGGGAAATGAGGCCGTTGTGTAGCTGTGAGCGTGCACCCAAATTGTGTTCACAACAGACTCTGGATTTAACAGCTGATAGAAAAAAGAAACAACAAAGCGAAAACTGTTCTCTTGGAAAATGGAAAGCCAATTCCAAGGCAATCCAGAGAGCGAACGACTTGGTGGGAAGAGAAGATGACCATGAAGCCATCAGGGCTGCGCAGGGACAGCAGGACGGCTCCGATGGCTCTGCAGAAACAGTCTGCTGGTGCATCTTGGCACGTCTGCCTGGGGAGGGCTAGCCAGTAACAGGGATTTTTCCCTGCGTGGAGATTAATTACAGCCTGAGCAGCCAGCCCTGCATTTTGGAACGGGCACCGTCTTGGCGGAGGGGTTGTCATCCCTGAGGCAGGAGGGCTGTGCTGGGAGGACGCGCTGGGATGTGCTGGGACCACCGGGTTTGACTTCCAGCTTTGGGGCTGCCTGGGGCGATGCTGGACACGTTGCTTAAGGCTCAGCCAGTCGCTGTGTGGGGGGGGGAATGTCACCCTACCAAATAACCCCCTTTTCAGGGGTTATTCATCTGAACAGCCAGCTGGATGGATGAGAGGGCCCCCTTTTAATCCATTATTTTCTTTAAATGTCTATTATTTTTAAGCTCCCTACAAAAAAAATCCTCCCGCTGGTTTGGGTGCTCTCTGCTGCATGCATGGCGGGTGCCGCACACCATTTCCCAGCGATGATTTTGCAGCAATCTCTGGATTTTGCAGCAATCTCCGGAAAAGGCTGACCGGCGGCTGGCTCGGTGCCTGGCCCGGTAAAACCCCCAGGAGCAACGCTCCACTTCACGGAGGCTTTTTGGTGGACAACTGCCTGCTGAGATCTCCTCGCCGGTTTTTAATCCTTTAATGTGGGCTTTATTGACGCTCTCTAGAGCTTAGGTTTTAACGGCAAGTTGAGGAGCGTGTCCCTGCTTTTGTTAAGGCAACGTTACACCTGGCCCTCCTGGTGCTGGCAGGGAGGATCAGAGGTTGGCTCCTCTTTCCCTGCCCACCAGAGCTTACGTCCCTCTTGCTTGTGCCAATTTGCTCTTTTTTTGTGGTCACCAGCTAGCTCTGTGACATGGTCCAGCTGGACAAAACCCCACTAAAAGGGGAAACCATTATCCAGCATCTCCCACCTGCAAGGCATTGGGTTTCTTGGGGCTTTTTGTGTAGGTAAAGATGAGACTCCAATGCACTTTACAGCAAGGAGTGGCATGAAGCGGGTTCCTCTGGTTAATTAAATGGCTGCTTTCCTGGGCTTTCTCTGAAGTCAAAATTGCAACCTGCTGCATTGCAATGGTCAGCCAACAACGGTGTGAGTCGCTGTCAGGCTGCGGTGGTATTCGCAAGGATTTCTTGGGTTTCAGCTTCCTTCTGCCCTTCGGGACAGCCCTTCCCGGAGTCCATGGCTGCCCAGGCTGTCCCTTGGCTTTTGGGGCAATTTGGCAGCAAAACGGGTACAAGGAGCTCCTGATGCATCTGCGTCCCCGTCCCCACTCCAGGCTCCCTTCCCTGTGTGCAAAGGAGCCAAGAAGCTGGCAGCGGAGCATGACCTGCTTGCAAAGGAGGGCTTGGCTCTCTGGTTTTTAGACCGGGATCAGCATGAAGCAGGCACGATCCCCACGAGCTGTGGGACAGGAGCCGCTGCTACGGCCACCAAAGCCTCCTGGGCCGGTGGCAGAGGACACCGCACCGAGTGACAGAGCCATGGAGGGAGATCAGCTGGCGCTGGGAGAAACACTCTCCCTCTTGCCCCGGGGTGGCTTAATTATAACCTCACATTAGTAGCTCAGGGGCCCTTTGATGTGGGGAGCACCCCAGACCTCACGCAGGTATCTCGGAGAGGAGATGTCTCCACATCAGCCAGCCGTCTAGACTCCCCGTGCAGAGAGGACCGGCTGGGAGGCTGTGATTCAGCCCAGCTCGCAGCCGATGTCTGCATCCCACCCAAGGTGACTCTTAATAACGTAAGTGGCGATGAAATTGCAGCCCTGAACAGAAGCCACGGGGCTACGAGACACACCCGAGAACCCATCTGTGCCCCGGGCACGGGGCGAGCTGCGGTGGAGCAGGCAGGGCTGGCAGGTTGCTCAGCCTCCCGTGGCTGCTCCTGCTCTATGAACGCTTCCACGGGCTCCCAAATTCACTGCATGGGCCGTTTTCCCTATATCCCAACTTATCCCTTTGCGTCGTATGCAACGATCAGCGATACCACCCCAGTGCTGGCCGAGGGGACATTTGTCCCCCGGTTCCCCGGGCTGAATGTGGCCTTTGAGCTCTGCCAGCACCGCCTCGGGCGTTTCTCTGCACCGCCGGCCAGGGACAAGCCGTGCCGGGGTTCTGCACAATTTGGGGTGAAACCAAGGCTTAATTGGAGCATGGGTGTCACCAGAATAGCTGTTGGCAGGCAGTCAGACTAATTAAAGTCCATTTAGGGGAAGGAGCTGCCTTTCCCATGGCAGGAGGCAGCAGCTTTGTGCGCTCAGATAAAGTCAGGGAGGAAGGCATGGCCGGGGTCACAGATATGGGGACACTGCTGAGGTGCCTTTGGGGGAGGAACCATTGTTTGCTCAATTAACTGGAAATAAAGGACCATTTCCCAGCTCACACCAGGGAGATGCGAGCTGATGGCATCACTGGTCTGGACGGACATTAGCCGTATGGTCAGTGGAGCTCCTCTGGCAGCGAGCGAGAAGGAGCCCTGCCAGCACCGGCGAGGGTGTCCAACACAGGGACATGATGGCAAATACAAAATAAACGAATAAACTCTGTCCTGGCTGAGCTCCCTCTTAGGGGATGCATTTTCTCTGTGTGCTGCAGCAGCCCCAGCGCACTGCAGCCTTGCAAGGTCTCCTGTGGCCTCAGAGAGTGGTCCTGCACCCTTGGGTACCTCCTTTTTGGCTTTCCCAGCTCCCTAAACCCCTGGCGTTGGGTGTCTCTGCCGGTGTCTGGCAGCCACGGTGTCTCTGGGACGGGGATGTGCCATGCAAATTCCCTGCCCATCTGGGTGCTGCTCCCCCGAAATGGCTAACAGGCAGGATCGGACACCCCACCGTGCTCCGGGGAGACCACAGAGGGGCTCACAAAGGGCACAGGGCCACCAAGGCTTAGCTGCTCTCTTGACCTTCTCCTGGCTCTCTGGATGAGTGTCCAGGAGCTTCTACCAGACTGCGGTGACGTGAAGAGCTGGTGTGGGGGCCAGCTGCAAACCTCATTGGTACCAGGCTGGGTTTCCTGGAGATAGGGTCCCTGGGGAGATCTGAGTATCCAGAAGATGAAGATGAATTTGGAGGGTCCAAGGCCAAGAGGCGCTGCTCTGCTCTGCCCCTGGCTCACCATGCACCCCAGGCCTGTTCCTGGACATGAAAAATATGCCTGACCTAGGTCTAACGTTGATGGTGTCCTCACCAGCATCTCAGGCTGGGGTAGCGACCCCTCCATGGCCACCACCATGCCAGGGGATGCTTTGGAGGTCCCCGTTTCTCAGCAGAGCCTGCTGCAGGGTCTGCAGAGCCTTGCTTTCCTGCCCTTCGCTGCAGTGCCAGGGCAGGAGGACTGGATACGCTGGGGGCTCTTCCACTCCAGCTCTGTTTCTGCAACTATCTGAGGCCACCTGAGAAATTCCATGGATGCACAGAAGTGAAGCGACGTGGGACCACAGGTCCTGCAAAGCCAGGGAGGGGAAGCAGAGGAAGGGCCGATAATTTGGCCAGTGGCAAACAACACGCTTCCTAAATCCAGAAAAGAGGCAGACCGGAGTCCCTCTATGGCTGGCTCCTCCACTCGGCGGTACCTTCCCCACTTGGCTTGGTGCTTTTCCCACTTTTGATCTTAAGAGACAAATAAAAACACCCGACAAGCAAATGACACCGTTCCCTCCCAGCCCTTCCCCGCCATCTGCAGAGCGGGGACAGCACGTTCAGGTCCTGCACCCGAGACCTTCGGGAAGCTGCAGCGGCCGGAGGCAAAGACCAAGGCTGAGGAGCCATTTCTTCCTCCAGTCTCGGTGGGCTTCAGGTCTGGTGTCCCTCGGCCACGTGCCTTCTGCAGACCAGCCTTGCAGGGGAGACCAAAACAAAGCAAACTCTGGCTTTCCACGATTGCCAGGCTTTTTCTGGGGAAACGGCTCCATTTTCCCCCCAGCCTGCCCTCGAAGAGTTGGCTTAACCCAGATCCTGATTTCTGTCTCCCACCACTCGCTGCTCCCCTGATAAAGAGCCACATGAAATTTATCTCGCCATCTTTCATTAAAATAAACCAATTAAGCAATGCTCAGGAACCTCTGATCTGGGCCAGCTCGGTCAGCTGGTGTATCCGTGTTTCCAAAGCATCTTCTCGCCCTGCTTACCCTCACATCAAAGCGAGCCGGGGAGCAGCCCCGTCCTTGGAGCGCTTCGGCAAAGTATGTCAAGAGATTCGGGAAACAGCTGATTTAATGCTGAGGAAATTAGTAACCAAATGAGTTCTTAGCCAAACGGCTCCTCTTCTTGATCTTGGGAAAAGTGGTGTTTAAATTCTCTATCTCATGGTTTTAAGACTCAGGAAATGTGATTACACATCTGTCATTATTTTACTCTTCTGTGTTGATGGCTCATATTAAACAAACCACATTCCTGCATCGCTTAGTAATCTCTGCTGTTCCCTTTCCTCGCTGAGGAGACAAGTCCCAGCTTGACATCAATGTACCTGTAGATCAGAGCTCCACTGTTAACCAGCCGGCAGAGCTGTGTAGACACCAGCTGCGGGGAGCATTCGCACCACCGGCCTCTTTTCTCCAGCTTGCTGCAACTTTGCATCCCCCTTTTTTCCTAACCACCATCTGGCTGAAGAGCAGGAGGACCCGGGCGAGATCCGCACCCCGCCGAGACCCATGTATTTCTCAGAAAGGTGCTCGAGCCTTCCCCCGTCTTCCACTGAGCAGGTAAGAACATGCGCTTTAGGGTTGGACGCCAGTCAAAAAAGGGTAGGTCCCTCCAAGCAGAGCACGATTCCCAGGGATCCTGGTGTCTCACCAGCCCAGGAGGACGTGGAGAGCCCCACGGTCCCACCGGCTTCCGCGGGATGGGCTCCCACCAGCCGCTCAGCAGGAGGAACCTGCCTTGAAGCGTCCCACCTCTGCAGGGACACTGAGCTTTTCTCTTGGTGGCTTTATCTTCCAGCTCTGCTGAGATACCCCTGAGTTCACCATGGAGCTGCTGGAGGAACCTGACTTATAGATGTTCCCAGCACCAGGTAGGAAAACGAGTGCCTGTTTTTAATGGTGTTGGGCTGCGGAAGGGAAAGGAAAGGTGGTGCAGATGGTGACCTGGTGCTGGAGGGGCCATCTTAGCTGGCTCCCAGCTGAGCCATGGGGCTGCGGCGTTGACTGAGAAGTGCCTGTCCGTGCTACCTGTGGCTTGCAAACAGTTGTAAATGCTTTCCAGCTGCTGGTAACTCAGCAGAGGATCTCAGGGCAATCGTGGTGTTATCAGGCTTTGTCTTCTCCTGGTGAGGATGCAGTTGGCCAAACGCTGGCAGCCGTGCTCCTCGGGGTTGCGTTTTCCTTTATCACGGCATTTTGGCACAAGAGCTGTGCCGGAAACGGAGCAGGTCCCCGGGAATGCTTGTGGAGGACAGTGCTGTTTCAGGAAAACCCCGAGCTCCTGCTGCGACGCTGTTCGTCTGGGTCCGCTCAGTTTTCCCTCGGTTTTGTTTGCGGGATCTCCAGCAGTTGCCTGCGCCAAGCCCCAAATTTCTCCAGTCCTGGCAGCTGCCGGAGGGGGAAAGGCTGGGGTGGAGGCGATGTGGCCTCCAGTCACGAGCCCACCATGTTTTCACCAGGACTGATTTCCATGGGAGAAGCGAGGCTGGCGCAGCATCGCCCTGTTCTCGGCCAAGCGCCTCGGAGATGAATCCACTTATTTTAAAATAACTCCTTTTGTTCTCCGCCATGTGAGATCCCAGAGCATTTTTCTCCATCAACCCCTACAGGACAAGACGGGAAGGTCTCTGTAAAGGGGGACTGAGACAAAATGGTGGTGGGAGCGGGAGGGCAAGGCATGGTGTGGGCAGCGGAACTGCTCCTTGCTGTGGGAGGTTGGGCGCAGGGGCTGGGGGCTGCCGGAGGATTGCCGTCCATGGGCACTCCGGAGGATTGCTGTCCCCGGGGGCTGCCGGAGCATTGCCATTCCTGGGTGCCTCCGGAGGACTGCCGTCCCTGGGCACCTCCGCTCCCACCTGCTGCACCCCAGCAGCCAGGAGGAAGCCGGTTCCCTTGGCACAGGGCACCGAGGGCTCGCTCTTCCCCATCCACCCACCCACCCAAGGGTGCTCTTGGGGAGTGGGTGCTGCGCTCTGCCTTAAGGTCAAGGTGGGAGCGATGGTGAGTCCCTGTTCAGTGAGCCACAGCTCGTGCGTACGCCATAACCCGGGAAGTGAGCTGGGATTGCGGATTGCTGGACTATTACGCTGCCTGTAGCTTTGGGTTTTTATATATATTGCAGCTGTGGCTCGGGTGTTTTTGGCAGGCTTCACCTCTGGATTGCCCAAACCATCATGACATGGAGAGCTGATGCTCGGGCTTCCTTCTGGCCACAGGGATGGGCAGACTGGGTGTCTTGCTGACTGTGCCATAGCGGTTCTAACCCCTCCTCGAAAGCCTGGTGGCAATGGGGGGTCCTCCTGGCCACCCCGCAGGGACCCTGCTTCCCTTGGGCAGAGGGTGTACCCGGACGTGATGCTGGGGCCAGGGCGATGGCGATGATGGGGCACCCCACGGCGATTCAGTGGTGGCAAATAGGGATGCTCACGGTGCAGACCTGACCCACTCTCTGCTCGTGGATGCCCAGGAGCCAGTGCCACGTTGCGCTGGACCCGGAGCGGGATGAGGTCTTCCTCAAGCTCTTGGGCCATCTAGAAATAACCTGCATGAGGGAGGTGATATTTCTTCTGGACCGGTCCCCAGGGACCCTCCCGCAGCCCCCGCTCGCTCCCCGGGGAGGAGGCAGCAGCGTGGTGCTGGGTGCGTTGGGTCACCCGGTTTGAGGACGGGGGGTTAGGAGCACTTTATGGTTTGCTGCTGACCTTTGGTTCTTTGAAAGCATCTGCAAGGTGCGAGGCCGGCACCAACACCAGCAAACTCCTCCTGTCGCAGTGAAACACGGGGCTGGGCGCTCTCGGCGGGCAGAGCAGCTCGGGAGGAACGCCTGTAGGACGGCTCTTTTTAAACAATTAAGAGCTTCTCCAGCTCATTTCCTTCCATGCCCTCGCAGAGGAAATCAGCTTAATTAGCAGTCTCAGTGAATAATTAATTTTCTCAAATTTTTTTGATAGCTTCTTTAAAGTGAGAGGAGGGCCTGAGCTGCTCCGGTAACACACAAGCTGCCGCCGAGCGGGTCCTGGCACCACCGCAGCTCTGCCCAGTAGCCGGTGCCCGCAGACCCCGCGACCCATTTGCTGCGTGATGGGTGGTGGGAACAGCTGAGAAATGGGATGAGAAGGGACCAGTGGCACGGAGCTGTTTTCCAAGCGCTTTTCCATCCCCAGCATCCCATGGAGATAAATGCAGCGTATCGATGCCCTGGCAGAGCATGGACACGTAGCCCTAAATCCTGCTGCCCCCCTCGATTAGCCAGCTTATAGAGAGGGGTCTGAAGCTCTCTAGCCGTAAAAATCAGGTGTATTTTCAGCTTTGCCTCTCTGCTTTTAATAACAGGAGGGTCTGCTGTTGTTTAGACCTGAGCAGAGAGACTTTAATTACCGCTTCTGTGCCGAGAAGGATGTAAATACGGACTCGGGGAAGCAGCGGGGGTTATTAAAGCGAAAAGGCTGTAATTGCTGTGCCCCTCCCTCTCCATCAGATTTTTCTCTCTCTGGTTTGGAGAGGACCGGCTGATCCAGTCGGGCCGTCTCTGGCCATGGGTTGCAGGCTCTGCCGGGGGAGCCCGCTGGCGGGGGGGGGATGTATCCAGCCAGCACCCACCCGAGTTAGGGCTTTTATCAGCCCAGCCCACAGCAAGGAGGGAATCACCTTTATCCAGGCAGGAAAACGCCGTAGGACCCCCGAGTTTTGGCATGGCCACTGGAGATGTTTGCAGTTTGAGGAGCAGGGCAAGCATTTTGGGTGGGTTTTCCTTGGAGAGATCCTTTTGCAGTTAAAGAAACTCCCAGCCCAGCTGTAAACAGCCTCTCTTGGATGCAAACAGTCCCATGGGGGTTTTGTTTTTTGTTGTTTTTTTTTTAAATCATGTCTTTGATTTCATTTAATAATGGATGAATTATCAGAAATATGTGCTGGCAGGGAGCCTGGGTTTTGTCAGGAGGCGAGAGACTTCAGGAACGCATTGGTTGAAAATATTTAAAAAAAAAAGAGAGAGAGAACAAATAAAAAAAAAAAAAAAAGTAAGTTTGTGCCAAAGCCTCTGGGGGTGGGAAAAAAACAAGTCGACTGCAGAACTTTTTCTCTCTCTCTTTTTCTTTGTGCCTGTGCAGGAGGTGGGACTCCTCTCACCCAGCCCAGCCGCCTCAGACAGCACAGTGTCAGCTAAACCCCGTCCCTGGCGGGTCGGAGGGGGGAGATGGGAGCTGTGCCCCCCCCGAGGAGCCCTGTCCTCTCCGACACCTCCGGCACAGCCCCTCAGAAACGGGGGTGCAGAGAGGTGATGCCCCCCAGCCTTGGGCGAAGCTCTTGACCCCATCTAGAACTGCACCCCTCTCCTTGCCAGGCCCCCACATAGCGCGTCCCCCCCACCGGGGCAGCACCCCGGGGAGCAGGGGCGGGTGGCGAGGGGGACCTCTGCCCCACGGCTGGAGCCTGTGGGGTGAAGCAATCACGCCCAGTCATCGGGCAGGAACGAGGCGAAGCCGGGGCTGGCGGGAGCGGAGAAGGCAGCGCCTGCGCGCTGCGTGCACCGACAGGCCAGGCGGCACGGCTGGCGGCACCGGCACTGCCTCCCCGCCGGGGTCCCTGCTCGGGAAGGCGGGCAGGGTTCAATGCATCCCTTCAAAGCCATCCCTTTGGTCATCGCGCTGGCTCGGAACGTGCTTGCCGGCTTCGGGGTTAGCGTCTGAGATGCCTGCGCTGGTGGTAACGTCTTCTTCTCCCACGGCCGAGGCGGTTTTGGCCATGCGGAGGGGGAATTCCCACCCGCCCTCCACTTGGCCAGTTTTAAGGTGAAAATAGGGAGGCAGGGAGTTGCATCCAAAAAGCCTGGCTCCATCCGAGCTGCTTGCTCCCACCGGCGAATCTGGCTTCGTTTCCCTCAAGAAAGCAATTTCTCTCCTGCAAAGAAAGCGGTGCTTGCGTGAGGCAGGTCCCCGCGGGGACGCTCGGGCCCCGGCAGGTCTGGGTTCGGCGCCCGCAGCCCGGCCGCACGGCCGGGGCAGGAGATGCACCCGCGCCAGATTTCAACCCACTCTTTGCAGACTGAGTCAGAATGAGTCAGCCCTCTGGATTGCTCTCCTGCTGCCCCCGAGCCAAGCAGCACATTTATTAGTTAATTAGTTTTCATTTCCTCCTCCTCTCTTTCCTTCCCTTTGCAGCGAGCCCTCTCCCCCGTCTCGCCTGCCCCTCTCTCAAAGCAACGAGGCAAAGCAAACCCCCTGCTCCGGGGACCTCCACCCCATAAGCGTCCCCAGCACCCCCTCCCAAAAATGTCACCTTTGGGCTCGGCTTCACGCGGAGAGGCCCCGGGACGCCGGCTCTTGGTCCCCTGTCCATGCGGTGGGTGGCAAGAGGGACCCACGCTGCTCCCAGCAGGAGATCCCAGGGTCTCTGCCAGCCTTTTCCCCCCACCGAGACCCACTCTTGGCCCTTCAAAGAACCCCAGCAATATCAGGTTTTAACTTGTTTTTCTGGCCATTTCTTTCTGGCCCTTCTCAGCACGCCCATTTTCCAGCACGAGGATGCTGGCCGAGGAGCCGGTGTGCCCCGTGATGCAGGAAGGGTGCAGGCTGTTATTTTGGCGTCCCGATGAGTTATTAGCAGAGACGGACGTTGTGTTAAGGACTGCAGGGAAGAGGAGGAATGCTCAGTGGTTTTGCAAACAGCTTGTCCCCAGGGCTGGTTTCGCTCCGTTTCCACGCTCTTCTCTGCTTTCGGGAGGTTTTATCCTTGGGGAAGTGGCCGAGCGGGGCTGTCACCCATAGGCCAGCCTTGTCCTCCGCGCGAAAACCTGGGCTTTAGCTAAAAACCTGGTAAAAAGCAGGGTTGGCTAAAAAAAATGCAGTCTTGCTCCAGCTGCTAGAGCAGAGGGTCTGTCCCCCGTGGGGAAGGGGATGCGGATGGGGAAGGGGATGGGTGTAGGGACAGGGATGGGGATAGGGATGGGCATGGGCATGGAGGTGGGGATGGGGACGGGGGTGGAGATGTGGATGGGGATGGGAATAGGGATGGGGATGGGGATGGGGATGGGGATGGGGATGGGGATGGGGATGGGAATGGGGGTAGAGATGGGGATGGGGATAGGGATAAGGATGGGGGATGGGGATGGGGATGGGAATAGGGATGGGGATGGGGATGGGGATGGGGATGGGGATGGGGATGGGGATGGGGATAAGGATGGGGATGGGGATGGCAATGGGGGTAGAGATGGGGATGGGGATAGGGATAAAGATGGGGGATGGGGATGGGGATGGGAATGGGGATGGGGATGGGAATAGGGATGGGGATGGGGATGGGAATAGGGATGGGGATGGGAATAGGGATGGGAATAGGGATAAAGATGGGGATGGGGATGAGGATGGGGATGGGAATAGGGATGGGGATGGGGATGGGGATAGGGATGGGGATGGGCATGGGCAGGGAGACAGGGATGGGGAAGAAGAAGGGGAAGAAGAAGGGGATGGGGAAAGGCAAAGGGAGCACCCTCCTGCCCATGGCACACAGGCTGCCCACAGTCCTGCTGCTCGCTGGCTCATCCAGCTCAGCTAATAAGCAGGTTAGCTGCGTCTCGGCTTCCCCGCCTGGGTGGGGAGGATTTTTCCAGCACCGAGGGTTTGCAGCTGAGGCATAAGAAAGCAGATGGGAACAAGCAGGTAATTTTTATCTCCATGAACTAAGCAATGTCATTTCGCTTGGAAAATGCATGAATTTTCCTGCTGTTTCCCGCCACCCTTCATTCTTCCTCATCCTGTTTCACATGACAAGAGGGAAGGAGACCTGGAGGAGCTGGGCAGTTTTAATGGGGCATGTTAGGTCTGACAGGTAATCAGGTCCATCTCTATCTCATCTCTGCTGGAAAAAATTCTCAATTTCTTTGGCTTTGCTGATTAAAGTTTAATTACCTTGAATGCAAACGATTTATCAAAGGAACACAGATATGTTTTTTTAAGGAGTTCATGCGTAGCCTGGGAAGCGAAGTGTTTATCGAGGTGTTCCTCTGAGGAGGGTCTGCTCAGTGTAAGGCAAAGCTTTTGGGCAGAGGCAGGGAAAAAAGTACCTTTGCTTTTTTCCCAAATAGCTTTCCCTCACTGTGAAAGATCTCCCTGAGCACTTGACAGCATCATGCAGCCAATTTTACAAGTGACTTACATTTTCCTGGTCTCCGGATTTGCAAACCTATCACTGGGAATTGCCCAGACTGGGGAAAAATGGGGCCTTTGCTGGTTTTCCATGTTCTTTGTGTAAGTTCATGTGCCGGGAGATCTGATTGCAAAACCAGTCCCAGAGTCACGGAGACAAAAGTGCAGGTGTTCACACTGCACTTGGCACGTGTCTTCTTTTTTGGGGGGTGGTTTAATTTCTTTATCTTGCTTATCTTTCTTAAAAATGCCTCTTTAAGCCCTGGGCAAGACTTGCTGGGCAGCCAGCAGCATTAGCAGGGCTGATGCGAACTATCCGCTCCCCCAAAATTAAAGGGAATGGCAATGCGAGAACTCAACTTTGAGCGTAAGAAAGTAGCCTGTGCTATGGAAGAGGACCTCAGCTTTGCGTCCCAGTGAATTTAAGGCAGCTCAATGGCTGAGCATTGCTGAGCAGGGGTCATTACCACCCTGGCTTTTACTGACTGCAAGCCCAGGGGACCCCAGCGGGCTAGCCCCACCGGGACGGGGCTTTGAAGATGGAGGGGAAAGAACCGCTCCGCACAATGCTCCCCGTTAAAGCCCCTGGAAATAGAAAACAAAATAAACGATGCTGCGTTTCCTGCCCTTCCCAAGCCCTCCATGTGCAGCATTTCCGAAGCCACCGGAGGACCGTGGGCTGACCCTGTGCTGGTTGTCCAACTTCTCCCCGGCCTCTTGCAGACGGGCACAGGTACCAGATGCTCGGGGACAACCAGACCTCGCTGCTGTCCCCAACCCCGGGAACGCGGGCCGTGGACACGGCTCACCCCCAGCGCCGGCAGAAGGGTGCTGCACAAGGGTGGCAGGGGGGCGCCTCGGGCACAGCACCCACCGGGCGAGGGGCGGCCGGGCAGCCTGCCCCGAGGAACCAGACGCTCCCAACAGCAGATAAAAGGGATGGTGCTGGCTGCCTGCTTGTGGAAAGTCCCAGCTCGCTCCTCGCCGCCCAATCTTCTCACCTCGAGCTGTTTGCAGTCGTCTTCTCCCCGATTAGCATAAGCAAAGTTAAGCTGGCTGGATGCTGTCTGCAAGCTCTCTTTCGACTGCACTAAGCTGCTGCTCCTTTGGTATTTGAGGCTATTTTTAATGCTCTTTCCTACTCCGCCGGGCCACCTAAAGCATTACCAGGAGTGACGAGGCCAGCCTGGCACGTCTCGGCTGCCTGCGCGGGCAGACAGACGCGTCCCGGTGGCCTTTCATCAGCCGGGCAGCAGCAGCGGCGGCAGCATCGCTGCCAGCAGGCTCAGCCCAGCCTCGCAGCCATCGCCCGGCGCTGGGTCAGCCGTGGTGCCAGCGATCCCCTGGGCTCGCCGGTCATGCTGGCTGCTGCGGGAAGGCTTACCTGCCTTTGAATTCCCAAACACCCATTTTCTAGCTCCTAGCAAAAAAATATATACTCCAAGCCCCAAAACACCAGTGTACTTAGAAGCGAATGCACAGGCGTTAAAAAAATTGATCTGCGGAACATTCATAAGCCATTTGCATAACGCAAAGATATTATTAATTGCCAATTAGTTGTCAAACAGGTCTAATGGCACTCGGTGCAAGTACAGTGAATGCAGCTGGCCCTCTGCAACTGGAAAAACACCCGGTGCTCTGTAATTAAATGTCTCCTCCACGCTCACCCCACCCGGCTGGCCTGGGCACTGCTGCGGGAAGCTTCCCACGCCACTGGGACGGGGCAGTGCCGGGACGGGGCAGCGCCGGGACGGGACGCTGCTGGTCCCACAGATGTGTTATCCTTTCCCGGTGTCGTTGGGATGCCCGTGGGTGAATGCATCTCTCTCCATCGCGTGCGGCGAGTGAGCTGGTGTGGGTCACGAAGGAGCAGCGCAAGCCCGGGTGCCGGTAGAGGAGCTTTGAGCAATCGCTGCGGAGGTAATTGGGGTGTCTGATGGACAGGGGCAGGAGGAGGTGCGGTATCGGCTTAGGCTGGGTGTGAAGCCCAAAGCAAAGGAGGGTAGGCCTGGTATTTTTCATGCAACAGCTTAAGATCCAGCCCCGTCATAAACACAAACAGGGGGATGTGATAAAGCACCCTATCCTGCTCCACAGGTAGGGTTGTTTGCTGAGCTCCGTGATGGAGAAATGGAAATGGCCTTTCCTGCCTTGGAAACTGGCCTGATTATACCTGAAAAATAGGGATTTATTCTTGGAAAAATATACCGTAAGCACTATTTTCTCTGTCTTGTCTATCTGATCACCTACTAGGATCACCGGCTGGGCCGGTGCACGTCCGCAGCAGCATCCCATACCTCTGGAGAGCGAAGGAAACCCCAGCCAAGGGACATATCGCTTCTTGGCCGTGCTGTAAAAAGGGAAAAATCCCCATCGCGGTCGAGGGCTGCTCCCTCCTGGGCTGGGGGTCCCACTGCAGGAGGGCTGCTCCTGCCCACGGTCACGTCATGAAAAGGCTCTTCTTGAAACCTGGAAGCTGGCACGGGGGCTCTGATGGAGCCCGGCCGGGCCCCCGCCGGGGACACCCACAGCCTCCTGGCACCGGCGCGTCCCCACCGGCCCGGCTGGTCGGGCGAGGGGGTGGCGGGGACAGGCAGCGCCAGCCTTTGCCCCAGGGACAGCCGCCCTGGCACAGCCGGCAGCCGCCGGCACAGCCCGGAGGGATGCAGCCTGTGCCAGGCGCGGGGGGGTCCCGGCTGCTCCAGGGGATGCTGCTGCTGCTGTTTCCTTACGTATGGAGCATAGAACTTGGGGCTTTCTGATGTTTTTTTAGTTTTATTTTGGGAGGCTTTTTGGATTGTGGGTGATAAGCCAGAGCGGCCAGCGTCGGGGTAACCCTGGGGACCCCCAGGCTTGCTGGAGCACCGCGGTGCTGGTTAGAACCATCGTGCCCCGCTCTCACAGGCCAAATCCTTCCCTTCTTCAAGGTTAATCATGGAAAAGCGTGGGGAAGGCAGAGGTGTCAGAGAGGGGCTGTGCATGGGACAGCCGCTCTACCCTACGGCCCCAGGGCCGAGCCAAGGGATGAAGGTCCCAGCAGTGAAGTGTGGGGAGCGGGACCCCGCTGCGGGGAATCAGTGACTATCCGATTAAGCTAGCAAGGGCCAGCCTAAACCACAGACCAAAGGAGATGCTGTTTCACATAACATGGCCACAAGCTGCAGTCTGGGCTGTGGGATGCTCGGGTGCGTGCGGGCTCCCAGCCTGCCTCCAGCCCTTCCCGGGGGCAAGCTGCCCAGCTCCAGCCGCACTGCTGCCGGATGCCGGGGGGCTTGGATGTCCCGGCCATGGGAATGCAAAGCCACTTGCCGACGGCCAGATCCAGGGCTTGCAGACAGCCTGCTGCCTGCATCGGCAGCACCGCTTCAGCTCTGCGGATGCAAAGTGCCAGGTCAGCACAGAGTTCCCATTATTAATTAGGCTACGGGGCAATGCAGCACGTCTCTAATCACCAGCGACCTAAAAAGAGCCGCTCCGCCAGCCACAAGTGTGTGCTGAAGGGTCTGGGTAAATCAGGGGAGGGGGATGCACTGCCTTGCCAAATGCAATGGCAGGAGGGGTGTAAATGGGGTGGGAGCTGGGGCAGGGGGCTCGGTTAGCCGGGACGGCTGTGCTTGGGAGCACCCCTTTCTCCTGTAAAGCACCGAAATGAATGAAGCCCCTCCGAGCGAGGGGTCTCAGGGCTGCGTTTGCACAGGGGAGGGTGCAAAAAGGTGCCAAGCGGGTGCCCTGTGCCAGAGACTAGCATGGCTGGAGATGAAGGAGGCATCTGTGCCGCCTGCTCTGTGCTTTGGGAGCCGGACGGGGTGTGTGGGTCAGCCAGGGCGGAGGTTATTGGGGGGCATAACGCAGGAGGACCCCGGTCCCTCTGCCCCACGCTGGAGGGGACAGCACCGAGATCGTGGAGGGCGAGCATCGGGAGAGCTGAGCTCACCCGTGGGGGTACCCACCCACAACCCGGGCAGGTTCCCAGCGGATTTTAGGAGCCTGCTCAGCTGAGTTAGAAAAGCTCCGATATTTCACAGCTGCAAGAGGGTGGGTGCTGGGGACAGAGCCAGCGTCCCAGCTGGGGTGCCCGGGTCCCCGCGCTGCCACTGGCAGCCAGCCCAGGCTCAAGCAGCGCTGGGGGAGCAAACAGAAGCTCTGCCACAGCCTGGGGTGCAAAGGATGGGGGGGGAAATCAGCTTAATCCTGTTTTTCTGTTATACCTAGAAAAAATATATCTATATTCCAGCATGCTTTCCCCTGCCAGGCCACAGCCCCTGGCCTGGCTCACTGGGTGCTTGGTGGGAGCAAACCCCCTCCTGCAGTCGCTCCCCAAGGGTGTCCCTGGCCGCAGGGATGTGGCTTTAGCCACCGGCCATCCCTGCCCCAGCATGGCAGGGTTATCCCGCGCTGCCTGGCAATGCTCTAATATTAACTTTCCCCTCCTGCTCGCAGCTCCGAAGCACAGCGCTTCTCCAAAAGCCAAAAAGAGCAAAAATACACTAATCCTAAATACAGCAAGTGCTGACAAAGCAATCGGAGCCAGCAAGGGCTGCTGAAAGCAGGGTTTCAGTGAGGGTGACAGTACTATTTCCCAGTCCTTTCCTGGAGTGCCCGCAACATCCTTCACCCCTTCGCCTTTCTTCGGGTAAGGCCTTGGGCAAAGAGATGTTGGCATGGGGCAGGGTTGTGCAAACACGAGCTGTGGCAGGGCCAAACACCTGGGATTTCTCCCCCGCTGCCCATCATCGGCTTCCAGGCACTTTATTTTTAGTATTTTCTTTAAAAAAAAAAAAAAAGCTCGTTGGAAATAAGTGCCCTGGGGTGCAGAGGCTTACCGTGCACTGTGCACTCCAGCTCCTGGGATGGATGAGAGTCAGGGCACTGCATTTCATGCCCCTGCATGAACGGGTATCAGCGCTCTGCTCTAAACCTGTATTTCCCAGGGCTTTATATCTGGATCATAAAAATTCGGGGGGGGGAGAAAAAAAACCCCAATCACATAAAAGGAGGTAGTAGCCACAGCTGCTTTTGCTTTATTGTGCTCATATAGCTCATAAACAGCTTGGGTTTGCAAAGCGGAGAGCGCCCGGGCCAGCGGTGCGGTGCCGGCTCCTGCTGCTGCCGCAGGGTGTTTATGGTGGGAACCCACAGCCCCAAAACCTCCCGGGGATTTGTAGGGTGTCATGAAAACATGAGCACGCACGAGAGAGGATCGGGGTTTTGCTGATCGGGGCTTGCACCGATAACACCCTGCTCAGGGGCATGGGTGCTGCCGTGCAAATACCCCCTCCGTCGGGCATGTAGGCGAGGGCTGCAGCACCCACTGTTGGGTTGGGACCCCAAAAAAGGGGTAGGGGGGTGGCTGCTGGGGTGGTGAGGGGCTGGGGAATTTTTGGGGTGGCCCAGCTGGGTCCCCAAAGCTGTGGTTCCTCCCTCCCGCCCCACGCCAGCTCCCAGATGCAGCCTCGGGGAAGGGTGAGCTGGCTCTTTCCCTCCCAGTTTGCTTTCATGAAACCAGAGCCTGGGTTCCCACCGAGCACCCCAGCTTCCTCCAGCCCAGGGGCGACCGAGGACCCCGGGGGGGGAGGGAGAGGGGTTCTCAGGGGTCTGGAAACCGAGGAAACTCCTTCCTGGAGATGCAGGGTCCCGGTTGGGGTCAGCATTAGGTCTGCTCCTCCATCCACGGGATGCCAGGGCACCCACAGCGCCCAACGGTGGGTGGCCTGGGCACTGTGTTCACCCCAGGACTTCCCATCCACGTACCCCAGGACTTCCCATCCACGTCAGCCAATGCTGGAGGAATCCGGGATGGAAACCATCTGGTCCTCCCTGAGCAGGCTGGTCCCCAGCACATCCCCGAGCCCAACCCGGCCGCGGGGTCCCCCGACCCATCCGGGTACCCAGCACATCCCAGATGCGAGGGGAGATGATGCCATTTCAGGGGAGATGATGCCATTTCAGGGCTGATTTTTCCAGCAAGTTTAAAGCAAGGTGGTGCTTTGAGAGGCAGCGCTCTGCCCAAGCCCTGCCTGCCCTGCCTGCCCTGCCTGCCCTGCCTGCCTTCCCGTGCCTTGCCGGGGGGGCTTCACCGGCTTCCCGAGGGGTACACGCTCTTCGGGACAGAATAACCACGCTGGGTGGAAAGCTGGGGTTGATCATTTTGGCACGGGGCCGTGCCTGCGCCTGACTCACCGTGTCAACATGTTCTTTTCTTTGTGCGATTAATTGGGAGTCGTATGTGCGAGCTGGCAGGGGAAACCCGCAGCCGGCCGGAGACTGCACAGCTGCCGCTTCCCGGGGAAATGGCGTGTCTGGGAAAGGTTTCCACTGAAAATTACCCTTAAAACCAAAACAAAACGGCGCGTTTCTCTGCTGCTGGTGCTGCAGAGGAGGGCAGGAGGGCAGCGGGTGCTGGAAGCGCTGCTCCGATCTCAGGCACCCTCTGCCTTCGCACCGGGCGATGGTCTGGCGGCAGCATCAACGCCGAGAAATTCGGCAGCCGGTAATTGAAAGAGTGAGGTGGCCCCCGAAGCAGCGCCCCAGCCGCCCCGCTCGCCTCTGATGGGGTGGCGAGCCCCCCCTTGCACCCCAAAGCATCCCTATGTGCTGGGGGGGGGGTACCCCAAAGCTGGGGGCTTGGGGAGCCCGCGGGCTGCGAGAGCTCAGCTCACGGTGCCGGGGATCTGGGCACGCTGGCACGAGCTGCCTGCAAAATCGGGTGATGTGGGCATTGGCAGGGGAGACGGCAGCTGCAGGCGCTGGGGAACCGCCGAGTTCCCTGGGCTTTGTGTATATATATATATATGTACATATATATATATGAGTACATATATATATGTACATATGCACATACACACGCATATGCACAGGCATTCCCTGCAAAAGGAGCGACCCAAAATCCTGCCTCGGCAAATGCTCTGAAATAACGCACCGCGGTTTTGCGACCCCTCCAATGCATTTGCTCACTTGTCATAGGTTTGCAAGGACGCTCTCGAGCCTCCCGTTTAACTCACGTACTAAGTAAGTAAATAAATAGATAAATAAAGCATCTGCTGCAGTCAGTGCCTAAAGCTGTGGGGTTTCAAACCTTTCCTGGGTGGGGGGGCCAGACGCGGTGCCCCCCTCCAGCTTCCCCCATGGGTGCTGGTGCACTTGGTGGTGACACGTCTGCGGTGAGATGTCCCGGGGAACCGGCCCAGGGTGCAAAGAGCTCAGCAAAGCCCGCGGTTGTTTCTAAGCTGGTGCCCGGCGCTGGTTCACCATGCGCCATGCAAATGGCTTTTTTGGCCCCGGGGGGTGCTGGAGCAGAGGGGGATCTCCTTGGGGTGCGGGTGGGGGTGGGATGGAGCGAGGGAGGGGGGAAGGAGAGGCACCGGGTGGAGGGGGGAGAAAAAAGGAGGTGGCCAGAGCGAAGGGACGCGGGGACCCCGGTGCCCAGGGAGCTCAGCTGCAGCAGGCTGGGTCCTGCATGGCATTAATTAAATAAAAAGCAATTAACAAGCTGGTGGTGGGAGCCCGTTAGATAAATATTAGCCAAGCTATGGATCCTTGTGGAGGCCTGCTCAGTCCATTTCTTAAAAATCGATTTGCATTTGGTCGAGCATTTAAAGGATGCTGTGGCTGCTTCAAAAAGCAGAGTAATTGCACAAATCCTGCCCTGCACGGCCGGCACCTTTGGAACCCTTCATGCGAGGCACCTGGCACGGTCCGGCCCCAGCACCCCAGCACCTTGCAGCCGCTGGTGCTCGCAGGGGTGGTTTTAGGCTGTGACGGCTGCTGTGTCGGTGACCCCGGCGGGGAGTGATTCCCAGCCCCAGCTCCGGCAGCCGCTGTCTCCAACGGGGGTTTCCATCCCCCCCCTGTGACGCAGAGCCCTGGCAAGGTGAAACCCCTCGGGGTGTAAGAGCGGGGTTAGGTGGATGTCCCCAGCTGCCCCGGGGTCCTCGAGCGCGGAGGGAGGAGGGATGCTCGGGATGAGCCCATCGCACATGGCAGGGGCGCTTGTGCCCACCGGCACCTCGCAGGCTCCCGGCCCCTCTCCCCCTTGGCGTCTGTCTGTCCCCGCACCGTGCGGAGCCCTGACCTTGGCTGGGGCCGCTGGAAAGCCCCGGCAGCACAAACAGCACTTCACAGCGGCGGTAAATCATTGATAGACGGGTGATGGATACATCAGGCCACAGCCAAACTCCTCGCTGCCTCAAGATCCTTGGGGTGCTTTGTCCCTGGGGCTGGCGAAGGCGGAGGGGTCGGGTGGCCCGAGCTGGCTTTTCGCTGCTGCAACCCTGCGTATTGACGAAGCACGAGGCCAGAGTCCTGTTTCCCTGGGCAAAGAGGTGCCCGCCTGCACCCCCGGCTGCCCACCCTCCCTGGGGACACAAACAGCACCATCCACCTTGCAAAGCATGCCTGAAACCTGCGCTAGCAGCAGCCGGCTGCGGGTTGTTTTAAACCACGCTGTGCAAAGAAAAGCATCTCCCCAGCGTGCCGGGGCAGCCCCCCGGGGCACGGCGCTGGGGATGGAGGCGATGCTGAGCCCACTGCCCCATGCAATGGGGCCTTTCGTGTCCTCCTGCACTGGAGTTGTGGCTGGTTTAAATATATTTATGCCGAGAACCTAATCTAACCGGCTTAGGGCACGAAGGTGCAACTGGAGTCGCTCTGGCAGAGGAAGCACGTTGGAATATCCCCAGTTCCCCCAGCGCGAATGGGAGGCCGGGCCACGACCCTTCGTGCACAATTCATTCCTGATGTTCCTACAGCTTGCACAGGGACAGAGCAAGCCCAGCCCTGCTCCCCTACCCCGCTCGGCACTGGCCCCTTATCCCGGCTTTATCCCGGAGCGACGCTTTCCCCTTCCCTCTGCTCCCGGATCAGGTTTGCAGCGAAACGTGCGGCTTTGTAACTCCGTTCCCAGAGTTCGCCCTGCGGAGAGGTTAGCTGGCTTCTGCAAGCTCATAATCAAAACCTGCTGGCCAAGGGCTGCGATGGAAAGCACGTGCGTGCCGGTGAGCACCAAGCAGGGAGCCGGATCGCCGGGCTGCCGGGGGGGGGATGAACCTCCCGTGCCCCCCTCCTCTGCAGGACCCCGATGGGTGCCCTGGGCCCCTGCAGGCTTTCACCACCTACATTGCCCGCATCACGATTATTTTTCAGCAGAGCCATTCACAGACCAGTTTTCCTCCCACCCCACCACGCTGGTGTGGATTCTCTGATGTCTCGTAGCATGGGGGCTGCTGGCGACTCTGCTGGGGGGGGCCCTCGCTGGGGTTTCTCTCCTGTTTCGGGGGACAGGGGCAGCCCTGAGACGTCTGTCCCTCCCTCAGACGTGACTGAAGTCAGCCGGGTGGCTCTGAAGCTCACCGAGGGAAGCTGGCGAGCAGGCACACAGACAGGCTAAAAATATTCCCCCGGTTCTGTGATCTTTCCTCCTCGTCTGCCTCTCCCCGCCGGCCGCTGCCTTTCCTGCTTTATAACACATATCCACAGGCTTTTCAGCAGCTCGGGCAGGCTGCGAGCAAACCCTGGGAATAACCCCCAGGCCCAGAGCCCCAAAAAGCCCCTTTAGGGCCCCAGAAAAGGGAACGGACGGAGGAGCAGGGATGGGACAGGGGCCACGGGCTTTTCTACCGGGAGGCTGCAGAGGTGCCGAGGGCAGCCTGTGTTTCGCCACGCCATGGGCCGGGGGGGCTGCAGCAAAGCCAGGCCTGCCCCGCGGCAAGTCCCTGCCCATCTTGCCCCAGGTTTATCAATATACTGGTAATAAAACCCAGCTTGGGGTCCTGGGCCGGGCGAGGAGCTGGGGGTCCGGTGCGGAGGGGGGGAGTCGATGCCACCTTTCCATCCGGCCATCCCCAGGAATCTCGCAGGCTCTAATCGTGTCCGGTTGCTGCAACTTGATGTTAAAGAGGATCCTGGGTTATAGGCTGTAAATACTGCGGGGTAGATTAGCAGAATATACCGTATCAGCACTACTGGCGGAGCGGCAGGCAGGGGGGGATGCCTCCCCACCAGGATGCACGCTCAGATTTTCTTGATGTTTCCAATACTTGTGTATTCAGGCTGGATTTTCTTTCTTTCCAGCCCCGTTTGACTTAGATCTCATGAAACGCCTTTTTATTTTCATCCTTGCTGACTTGCCAGGCAAAGAGAGAGGATATCAGGGTAAATAGAGAGGGAGATTTGGGGTTCCAGTTAAACATACTAACACACAGCCCCCCCAAGACAAAACCTGACGGCAGCACCCCTTCTGCCAGCATCCCCCGGGTCCCCGGTGCGCAGGGTGGCCAGGGAGCCGGGGGGGGGTTCTGCATTGCTGGCATTCCTTCCCCGGTGCGGATGGCCGCGTGCCACCGCCGGCCGCCCCGGCGCGCTCAACGGGTTGTCCCACTCCCACCCACCCCCTGGGCACTGGTGGGTCCGGTCCCCGCCCCGGCACTGAGCTGGGGTGTCCCCAGGCCACCCCCCGAGAAGCTCCCCCTTTCCCTGGGGCCAGCTGGGGATACTTGGCACCATCCAGTGCCGGCTGCTGCACGCTGGGTACCGGCTTTCCCAGCTCGCTGGCTCTTCAACTGGGATGGACTGGGTTGGATGGAGTCAGGGCTGTCAGGGGGTCGTTGCCCCAGGCGGGTACCCCCAGGCAAATAGCAAAGCGGGGCAGCATCGGGGCAAAAACCCTGAGGAGGGGTCCCAATGTGTGCCCAGGCACTTCATCATAAACGCAATTAAAGTGTAGGCTTGATTATGTCTCCGTCAAGTGGGTATTTCTGGCACAAAATCAGACGGCGTTCTCCTAAAGGGCCCGGCAAACGCCAGGGGTTTGACCGGAGGAAGCACCTTCTCCCCGGCACGTGGCTCGGGTCCCTCCGTCCCGGTTGCTCCCGTGCCGGGGTGGACACACGCATCCACCCCGGCCTGGATGGGGAGGGAAGGAAGAACTTCCTTGGAAATCCCCCGTGAAATGCAAGAAACGCAGCAAGGTCCAGCTCCTCGCTGGAGTTTATAGCAACGCACCGGCTGTTGTGGCTCAGCGCCGGCGTTTCTGTATTTGTTTTCTTCCCCTTATGGGCTGAGAAACCATCCGGAGCCCGAGCACGGCCTGCTCACAGTAGCTGGGATTTGTTTTCCTATCTGGTTCAGGGAAGAATTTCTAAGCCTCAGCTGCAGCCAGAGCCGGGGCCCTGATGCCGTGCCAGGCGTCGTCGAGCCGTGGTGACACCCCTGTCCCCAAACGCACCCCACAAGGCTCGCTGGCTGCCCTCCCGAAAGCCGAGCGTCGCGGGTGGACACCAAGGTCCCCGTGCTGCCGGTCCAGGGTAAACTTTCCTAGCAGGACATCCTAAAAATCAGCCGGGTGGGTGGTGAGCAGCGACAGCCAGCGCGCCTTGGGTCGGCACAGCCCCGGGGGATTTGCAAATGATCCCCCTAAGAGCATCAGCCCCTGGGAAAGGGAGCGGGGTGCTGAGAGCGGGACGGATTTAATTGTTACTCTGTTGCTTCGTTTATAATTTTTATCCCATTAGCAAAATCATAGGGAAACTATGTACGAGATAAGAGAGCTCACACGTTTGTGTGACCATCCCTGCCAGTAACAATGCGGTTATTGAAATGCTGGGATGGAAGATACTCGGCTGGTGATAACGCAGGATTGCAGTGAACAGCTGCTATTTCCCGTCCTCTTAATATAAATATATCTAGTGCGAGAAAAATCTGTATATTTTATGTGAATGGTATTTTCAGTCATAACCACAACACTTTTTTTTTTTGAGATACGCCTAGCAATGCAATTAGCTCAGTTAAACCTTGTCCAAAAAAAAAAACCCAAAACCTCCAGAGTTCCATTTATTACATTTTCCATCTGTGTTTCCGCTTCTTGGGATTTTGAGCAAGATTAATTCCAGAATTGTTAAAGAGAAATGTCACCGGAATCTTTGGGCTTTTCCTTTCACAAAGAGGAGAGGCAGACCGGACACTGGCTGACGTCCATCTTTCCGAGCTCTCCCCACGTCGGAGCCTGGGGCGGCTCATGCTGAGCGCGGCTTTTCCCGGAGACTCTCCTCCGGCCGTGAGAGCATCTCACGTCGATACGAGTCGCGGCATTTCTCTTCGGCTATAGAACAGCATTAGCATACGTGCCATCCACGTACGTGTTTATATATCGCCTTGCTGGTATTCAAGAGCTCTTCCTGCTGCTTTATTTAGCCTCTGCGGCAAGGCAGGCGCTGTGTTACTGTATTTCTGTATTACACGAGGCCGGGGGGGTGCGAGCGATGGGGCAGGGGCCGTGGAGGACACGCTCAGCACGGACTCATCCTCCTCAGCAACACCCAAAGCGACGGGGCCGTGTCCCGCTCGCGCCCTCCCCGACCCCTAAAATGTTTTATGAGTTGGACTAAATGAGCTGAACGGCAGCTCTGCCACGCGCCTGGCCCCTACCTGGCTATCCCCCGGTGTTATCTGCGGGAGGGGTGTTTCCAGAGTGAATTTGGGGGGAAAAAAGACATTTCTGGCTGGGGTGGTGGTCCCTGCTCTGCCATGACGCTGCCCGTGCCCTCAGCTGGGATGGCATTCGGCACGGGTGGCTTCACAGGGACTCAGCACGACACAAGCAGGAGAGAGCTGCCGGGTGGAAATGCTCTCTGAATTTCACGTGGCATGGATAAGAGCACGAGAGCGAGCCCAAAGCCGAGGGTTTTCCAGCCCGGGCTCTGCCGAAGGCCATGCTGGTTTTTTCCATGAGGAGTGCAGCGCGTTGGATTCCCACTGCTGGTACTGCGCACTCGCATAATGTAATTACCCAGCACGATCTGTTGAGCTGCAAACAGATTTCAGAAACGAGTGTCAGGGTATTCACAGCAGAGCTGCTCTTTATTTAGGTCTGGGAACAAGCGGCTGTTCTCTCCCGGAGCCTCGTAGAGACTGTGGGGGCAGAGCCGGCCTCGCAGGTCATCCCAAAAAATGCCTATAGACACTTAAAAGTGAGGAATAAATAACGACTCCAAAAACAATCTCACCAGATGGCACTTCTGAAGAAGGAGCGGCTCGGAGATGCTTTGCTGCTAATTTATGGTGCTGCTGCTGTTGCTGCTGCTGCTATTCCCGTCCTGGGTCACCTATGGAGAGAGACCCATGCGTGCACCGGCTCCCTTACGTGCGCTGAGCGGCGGCTGGCCGTCACACGAATGAGCCCAACTCACCTTTGATCCACCTGCCAGGACATCGGTGGAGGCTTTAAGGGGAACACGATTTGGCCCTAATTCTGCTCCTGCCTCAACCTGACGCCAAAGTACTGGCTTAATATGTCAGCGGCACAGCCAGGGCTGGGGATACCGGGCTGGGTGCAGGGGGTGCTTGGGTCCCCACGGGGGACATGTGAGTCCCCTCCCCGGGAGATGCCCGGGGCCCCCCCGGAGGCCGCCCAGCTCCTCTCCCCGGGCATGTTCGGGCGGGGACGTTCTCTGGGGACGGCATGTGCTCTGGGGAGGCTCGGGTCCCCTCCCGGGAAATGCTCAGGTCCCCCGGGGACGGTGCCCGTGGGCCCTCCCCGGGGCGCTGCTCGGGTCCCTTCCAGGGCAGGTTCGCGTTCCCCCAGGGGAACGCGGGACCCCCGGGACCGGGACCGGGACCGGGGCGGGGGGGATGCCCGACTTCCCGCAGCCCCCTCGGGGCAAGCGCTCGGCTCCCCTCGCCGGGGCCGGGGGGGAGTTGCTCGGGTCCCTCCGGGCCTCCTCGCTCCCCTCCCCGGGGCTGCCCGGTTCCTCCCCCCGGCCGTCCCGGGGACCGCGCTCAGGCGGGGGGCGGCGCCGGTGCCGCTCGGGGCGGTGCGGCCCGGGAAGGGGCGGGGGCGGCGGGCAGGGCTGGGCTGGGCTGGGCACGGCTCCGCTGGGCTCGGCTCGGCTCGGCTCGGCTCGGCTCGGCACGGCACGGCAGGGGCTCGGCAAGGCAGGGCTCGGCAGGCAGCGCGGTCCCCGGAGCCGCAGGTAGGTGCGTGCCCGGCGCCCGGCGCTCCCGGCCCGGCTTAGCCCGGCCCGGCTTAGCCCGGCCCGGCCCGGCTCGGCTAGACCCAGCTCGGCGGAGCTGCCGCGCTCCCGGCCCGGCGCGGCACCCGCCCGCCCGGGGCTGCCGCGGGTGGGCCCGGCGTGGGGCGGCGTGGGGCCGGCGCGGCTGCTTGTTGCGCTCGGGGATGAGTTGGTGCCGGAGAAGTGCGAGAGGCTCCGGCTGCAGGAATGCGAGTCATTTCCTCCGCCCGCCCGCGGGGAGCTGAAGGCGAACGGCGGCCGAGCTGCTCCGCCGGACCTCGGCCCGGCCCCGCCACGGCCCCGCCCGCCGCTCGCCCGCGGGCTGTGCGCCCCGGGGCCACGCTCGCCCACGGGCCCCCTCGCCCTGGGACCCCTTGCTCGCGGGTCACGCTCGCCCACGGGCCCCCTCGCCCCTGGGACGCCCTGCTTGCGGGTCACGCTCGCCCACGGGTCCCCTCACCCTGGGACCCCTTGCTCATGGGTCACACTTGCCCACGGGCCCCCTTGCCCCTGGGACCCTCTGCTCATGGGTTACACTTGCCCACGGGTCCCCTTGTCTGTGGGACCCCTTGCTTGCGGGTCACACTCGCCCACAGGTCCCCTTGTCTGTGGGACCCCTTGCTCATGAGTCACACTCGCCCACGGGTCCCCTCGCCCTGGAACCCCTTGCTCATGTGTCACACTCACCCACAGGTCCCCTCTCCCCTGGGACCCCTTGCTTGTGGGTCATGCTTGCCCACAGGCCCTCTCACTCGTGGGACCCCTTGCTTGCGGGTCACACTTGCCCATGGGCCCTCTCACGTGTGGGACCCCTTGCTCGTGGGTCACACTTGCCCATGGGCCCTCTCGCCCCTGGGACCCCTTGCTTGTGAGTCATACTTGCCCACAGGTCCCCTCACCCATGGGTCACACTCACCGGTGGGTACCCTCACCCATGGGGACCCTTGCTCATGGGTCATACTCACTCCTAGATCACACTCACCCATGGATCCCCTTGCCCCTGGGTCACACTCACCCACGGGTCCCCTCACCTGTGGGTCACGCTCACCCACAGATCCCCTCGTCAGTGGGTCCCCTTACCCATGGGTCACACTGACCCGTGGGTCGCCTTGTCCACGGGTCCCCTTGCCTGTGGATAAGACTTGCCCATGGGTCACACTCACCCACAGATCCCCTCACCCCTGGGTCACACTCACCCACAGGTCCCCTTGCCTGCAGGACCCTTCGTTCCTGGCTCTCACGTGCCAACATGTCCCCTCACCTGTGGGACCCCTTGCTCATGGGCCACGCTCACCCATGGGTTCCATCACCCCAGGGCCACACTCACCAGTGGGTCTTCTCACCCATAGGTCCCCTCACCCGAGAGTCCTCTTGTCTGTGAGACCTCTTTTCCATGGGTTGCATTCACCCGTGGGTCCCCTTGCCCATGGGTTGCACTTGCCCATGGGACCCCTCACCCGTGGGCCACGTCACTTGTTGGTCCCCTCACCCGTGGTCCTCTTGGCTGTGGGTTGTGCTTGCCGATGGGATCCCTCACTCATGGGTCCCATCATCTGTGGGTCCCCTCACCCATGGGTCCCCTCACCCATGGATCCTCCTGTTTCTGGGTCACAGTCACCTTTGGGACCCCCTCGTCCATGGGCCCCACTCACCCATGGGTGCCCCCCCATGGGTTGGCCGTGGGGGTGCCGTGGCTCGGCGCGCAGGCTGATGCCTGGAAGTGCCGCTGATGGTCTTCTCCGTGTTTCCCACCGGGGATGCGAATCCCCGCCGGGTTCTGGAAGTGGCGAGGATAAACCCATGCACTGGGCTTTAACTGACACCGTGCCCTCGTGGCAGCAAGGACATCGGGGCTGAGGTTTCCCAGGACCATGCTTGGTGTTCCCGTGTCCTTTGACTCGCACGTGGGAGTAAAGCGGTGCCCGTCCCTGCTGTGCCCCCGGCCCCCCGCCACCTTTGCTGTTGTCTTGCAGTCCTGAATCAGCTTTTTTTTCCTGCTCACGGCCGATGTGTTCCTGGGCATGAGGATTTTTTTTCCCTCTCAGCCAAACTCTGCTTTTCCAGAGATGCTTCGGCGTGGCACTGATGGAGCTGGGTACGCAGGGCTTTGCTGCTCTGCTAATTCCCGGGCTGGTTTGTGTCGGTGTTTTTCCACGGGGCTCGCTCGCCCTCTCCAATTCTTGGATAGAGCGAGGATTAATTCACGCTCTCTTGCTTGAAAGCGATGTTGTTTCGTTTAAAACTCCCAGTCCCGAAGGCGTATTGGGGTTTGGTTATAGGTACTGGCTTTTTACTATCGTTTTGTAAAGGGGTTTCTTTTTTTAAACTGGGTTTATTCAGGCTCTTTAAACCCGGAGTCTGTAAGCAATTATTCCATTACATGAAAGTCAGTACGCTGAAAAAGATTAATTCAGACCAGATGTAAAAATAAATGTGAATTTCAAATTAAGATGATGTCAGCTCCCTCCTGCTAAAAAAAAAAAAGCAGCCTTTGGACTCCAGATGGAGTACACAAGTGATGGCGGCGGTTAAAATATCTGCCTGCTTCTTAATTGAGTTTTATGCTTTTTTTTTTTCTTGTCTGAAAAGCGGGCTTAGGATATTTTTCAAACCAAAAAAAAAAAAACCAACCTCAAACGTTTTTCCCCGTTGCTGCTGGGGCAGGGAAGTTTATATGGAGGCTTTGGCGTGGCCGAGGAGCTCTCCCAGCCGGAGAACCGGAGAGCGGCACTGCTGGGGGAAGACAAATCTCCTCTCTGCCCGCTCCAGGATTAAAAAAAAGTAACTTGGTTTGGCTTCGTTTTGCCAGATCTGGAGCCGGGGGCGAGGACGCCGTGGACCGCAGCGGGGGCAGCGGGGGCTCTGGATAGTCCAGGCGCGGTTACGGGCGTTTCGGCATAAAATGGAGTTGGTTTTCGGGCTCTCGGCTGTCTGCAGAGCGCTTCACATCCTTTTTTATTTCCTCCTCCTCATGTCCATAAAGCACTGCGCGTTTCCCGGAGCAGGGATGGCTTTGGGCGCTGATCCCGCGTAGGGGAGCGTGCCCGGGAGCCGGGGGACGGGGCTCCCCAAAAGCACTTTCCCCTGGGAAGGAGAGGTTTGCCCAGGGCCGGAGCACCTTGAGGGGGTTTTATTAAATAAGGATGCCCGTGGCTTGGAAACTCGGGTGTGGGGATGCGGGACGGTGACACTGGCCCTTACGGCTGCTTTGTGGTCCAGAGAGCAGATCCCGTGGCCAAAGCCCAGGGCCAAATCCCAAGGGATTTAGGGATGCTGCTGGCAGCGTGGGCTGCAGCCTGCCCACGGAGCGGGGAGCGAAGGCGCTGCTTCGCGTCCACGTGCCTCCTTCGGAGCGATGCCTGCGGTCCCGGGAGCTGCACTGGGGCACTGGGGAGTTTTAGCTTGTTGCTGGCGATGCCAGGGGATGGTTCATAAAGCTCCCGGGAATGCGGCAGGGGACAGGATCCGGAGCCACACGCCCCATCGGGACGTGGGGTGCCCAGCGGGGCTCTGTGCTGGCCCCGAGCACGCTCTCCCCCAACCTGGTCTTGATGCGACTGGATGCTCTTAGCAGATATTGCTCTAATCCCGAAGGCTCAGGGTAAAGCTTTCCGGAAGGAAATAAAATGGAAGGGGCTGGTTCGATAACAGAAGAGGAAGAGCAGGCGCCATCCCTCCCTCGCTGGAGCCTGTGCCAGGCAAAATCCATTTCTGTGTGCATCCTCGGCGGAGGCCGGGCAGCTTTATTTATTTTTTAGTGCACCAAAGTAAGGGAATGAAGAGGCCTGGAATGGCTGTGCCGTGGGGTTGCAGGCGGATGGAAAATCAACCCTTCCAGGCCGGATTCAGCTCCGTGCATGGCAGAAGGATGGGCAGGGGGAGCGGTTTCCCAAGCTGCCGTGGCTCGGCCCGTGTCTCCCCGTGCCCCGATGTGATGTCCCACGGAGCTCATCCCCGGCGCTGGCTGCGATTGCAGCTGTGACACAAATAGGAGGTGGCAGAGGGGCCGTTATCCCATTTTTGGGATGATGCGCTTGGCTCAGCCCTTTGTGGCCGTCCCCGGGTGTCCTCAGCGCCCGCTCTGCCCGTTGGTGTTGTCCCATCGCAGCACCCAAAGGGGAGGAAGAAGAGGAGGAAGAAGAGGAGTGTTGCAGAGGTGGAGATGGGCGAGCTCCTGGGGGGACCTTCCTTGCAGAGGCTTTTTGGACACCTCCAGCGCTCGGGGGCATCTGCTGGGGCTGGTGGGGCTGGCCCCCGGCTGCCCAGGCTGAGTTTCCAGCATCCAAATAGCTTTTGTGGCGGATGAAGTAATGTAATATTTATAACCGAGTCCTTTTTCCCAGTGAAGGTCTCTTTCATCTGCCTCTCTTCATTAGGAGGAAACTGTTGAGTTCATGAAGAATTGGAGACGATTTTAATTACGGGGCAACCACAAGCAGGAATTAATCTAGCTTTTGGGTTAATAGAGACTGCATTAAGTGACGGCCTTAAAACTTGTAATAACAGCTCGCACATACCTGCGCCCTGTGATGTGGGGTAAAACCGACTCTAAACTCTTAAAAACAAGAAATTCCTGCCCTGTGAATTCATCTTCCCATCTCGCTCTGCACTTTGGGCAGCCTCTCGCTGCGGGACGGCCCGTGTGGATCCCGTGCCGAATCCCTTCCCTCGCCCCTTTGGTGGCTCGGGAGGGCAGGAACAAAAGCCTGGCGATGGGTTAGATGGCTGATAGGGCAGAATTTTTTTAAAAATGGATATTTTGGCAAGGGGAGGATGAATTTGAGTGATGGAGAAATGGGCTGGATCTGTTTGGGGGCTGGGGGTTGCGGCCGGGTTGGGCAGTCGGCGCTGTGATGGTCCGGTGGGTACCATGGGGGTACAAACCTGACCCAAACCCGCGGGCACGGAGACCCAGCCGCTTCTTTTAAATGTAATTAAATACGCGGAGGGGGGAAGAAACGCTGCACATGCAAACCAGCCTCCCTTCGCATGCACAGAAGCAGCACGCTTGCTTCTTTGGAAGAAAACCCCACCTCAGCCGGCAAGTTCAAGCGATGTTAAATCCCCAACCGTGGAATTGCATCCAAATTTATATTTCCTATGAGAGCCTGGCACGCTGCTCCGGCACCTCCGTCTGAACCGGGCCCAGCCTCTGCCTGCCCTCGGCCGTGTTTGCAAGACCCCGTGCTGAATAAATCCCCCGCCGAGTCAGCAGCGACGGCCCGAGCTGCTTTTCCAAGCTGCGCCGGCCGGCAGGTTTATTGCACGATGTTTTCTTTACAGCAGAGCTTTGCGACGGGGTTTATCCCGTGGCGTGGGTACCAGGGAGGGAGACGGTATTCCAGGAGCCGGGGCTAAAAAACACGGTGGATCGAGGGATTTTCTCCGCGTAGCCCCGGAGTTACAAGGCGCGTACGGGGTTTGCAGTGCATTTCTATGGAGTTTTAATGGTCTTTTCCCTATAGCAGGGAAAGCACAGCTGGAAGACCTGGATCTCCCAGCACTGCGGAGGCTGATCCATGCTCAAGTCCTGATTCCCAGTGAATTCCCAGTGAATTTTTCCAGCTGGCTTTGCTCTCCAGATGGAAAACCCCTTGCAAAACTGCCCGGGGTGGAGGTTGCCGCTTGGGCTGCGGGGTGACCCGTGTCACCCCCCGGCGCGGCGTTCCAGGGGAAATCCCAATCCCAGGCTCTTTCCAGCTCGGAGCCGGGCACGTTCATTGCCTCATGCCGGTGCTTGCGCCGGAGCAGAAGCAACTCGACGAGGGCAGCGGCGCGGGGTTCCGGGGAATCAAAGCTGACATTGTAGGAATGAGCAGCAGATGCTCGGAAAGAATTTGCCGGCGTCTGGCCGAGGCTGCTGGAGGCACATCGCCCTGGAAAGGGCTTTTTGTGCCCGCTTGCTAAATCTGCCGCAGCTCCAGCTCGCAGAGGGCTGGCAGAGCCCCCGGGGAAGCTCCAGGAGCTGGGGGGGGGGTCTCACAAAGCCACCGGCCACCCCCATGGTGCCCTCTGCAGAGAGTGAGGTCATCTGATGGGGCGTTAGCGCTCAGCAGCAGGAACTGGAAAATTTTATATACAAATACCAAAATACATGGGTTTTTTTTTTTTCCTCTGGTGTTTTGCTTGCTCTCGCAGGTAGGGCCCTGCAGAGCTGCTGCTGGGGGAGATGTTTTCTTTGGCTGCGACGGTGCCGTCCCCGCTGAGCCGTGCGATGCCCGTGCTCCGCTGACGCCAGCTCGTGTGTTTTAATCCCTGATGCTCAGGGACCAATTCAGGCTGCAGGAGGAGGAGTAAATATATTGACTGGCATGGGAACGACCAGCCCCGGGATGCCAAGAGCAGCGTGGTGCCGCGGGGAAGCTCTCCCGGGGGACCCTCAAGCTGCACGATGGGGCCCGATGCCCAGCCCCTGCCTGGTTTTTAGAGGCAGTTTGGAGGCAGCGAGGTGATGAGCTGTGACACCGGGGTTTTTTGCCAGCACCCTGAAGACTTGGTTTCATTTCCAAGTGTTTTTAGGAAGGTGTTTTCCTCGGGGATCCCCCTGCGAGCAGGGCTTGGTGTAGAGGCTGTGGCCGAGGAGGGACCCATTGCCAACCGGCTGCTCCGGGCTCGTTCCCGTGGCAGGGATGCTGCGGGGCCCCGGCCGTGCGGTGCTGGCAGCAGAGAATAACCTCCTGGTGGTGGTTTTACCAATAAATCGGGGCAGTTTGTGCCTGTGGCTGTGGTTGTGAGCTGGCTGTAGCCCACGGGGCTGTGGTGGGAAGATGCTTTGGTGCACCCGTTGGGCTGCTGCAGGAGACCTTTGGGTGGGAGCAGGGTGCAGAGGGTGCTGGAGGGTGCCCCGGGGCACAGCTGCTTTGCTGGGGACGCAGCACCCTCCCTGCCACAGCCTGTGCAAGTCGCTTCACGCCCAGCCCGGCGCTGGTGTACGAGAGCTGCCGGGTGCCTGGCCGGGGCGAGGACGTTTGCCAAATACCTTCAGCCCCGTTTTGTTCACCGCTGTGATTTTTAATGAACCTTGAAACGAAGCCGTCCGCCGCGCTGTTTGCTCCCGGTTGGGGTCAATCGTGTCTGGGCATGGCCGCGACGCACAGCCGCGGCACACGGATACAATACACGGCCACGATGTACACATGCAGTGCATGGCCACGATGCGCAGCTGCAATGCGGAGATGCAATACGTGACCATGATGCACAGATGCAAGGCATAGCCACAATGCACGGGTGCAACGCACAGATGCAGTGCCTGGCCACGATGCACGGCCACAATGCATAAATGCAGTGCACGTGTAATGCATAGCCATGCATCCACGATGCATGGCCACAATGCACAAATGCAGTGCACAGATGCAGTGCACGGCCACGATGCATGGCCGCAATGCAGACATGTCATGCGTAGTCACAATGCACAAATGCAATGCACAAATGCAATGCACGGGTGTAATACATGGCTATGATGCACGGATGCAATGCACAAATGCAATGCACGGGTGTAATACATGGCCATGATGCACGGATGCGATGCACAGCCACGATGCATGGCCACAATGCATGGGTACAATACATGGCCACGATGCGCGGCCACCATGCACAAGTGCAATGCACAGATGCAATACTTGGCCACAATGCACCACTACAATGCATGGATGCGATGCATAGGTGCAATGCATGACCATGATGCACGTCTGTGATACATGGATGCAATGCATGGCCGTGATGCACTGCCACAACACATGGATGCAATGCATGGCCACAATGCACAGCCGTCATGCACGGATGTAATGCATGGCCACGACGCACTGCCACAATGCACGCATGCAATGCATGGCCACAACGCACGGCCGTGATGCACGGATGCAATGCAGGGCCGTGCGGCACAGCTGCGCGGGGCCTCGGTGCTGCAAGCCCAGGGTGGCGTGGTGAGAGAGCATCACCTCTGGATTTCCCAACTTCTGCAAAACCTAACACAAAGTCACCTCAGGGCACTTTTTTTCCCCTGCTGTACAAATATGCAAGTTAAACTGTTTTGGAAGCCAAAGGCATTTTCATTTAGACCAAAGCAAATATTTGGTGAAGAGGGAGACACTATACTGTCCTCAGTGCCAGCATAAATCTATGGGTTAGAGAAAGGGTGAACTAGTTTAGAGTTGCGTCATGCATGCATTTGTGTCCCTGGGGATGGTCGTGGGGTAAAAAGGGCTTAAGGAATATTTGCCCTTGAAAATAAGGCAAAACCGAATTGCCTGGGGTTAGTGCTAGGAGGGATTCACCCGCTCGGCCCCGGTATGGATTTAGGCGAATGCTGGGAAATGGCAAGAGACGGCGATTCCCATCTGCAAATCACTGTTAGCGCTCGCCTTGGTTTTATTTAACCCCTGTGAAGAGCTGGAGCTGGGGGAGGTGACGCTGGAGGGGACGCGGGGGTCCTGCTGTGGGACCCCGCACCGGCCCCTCGCCTTTCTGCTGCTGGCAGCAAAACCTCCCGCGCCGCTGCCGCTCCGCTCCTCGCCGGCAGAGCCGGGTTTGTTCCCAGCGGATAGACTTTTATTTTTTTTAATGATGCCAGGAAAGCCTTTCCTGAGGTTTTTCTGAACCCCAGCCGGGAGAATAAAACTGCTGGGTCAGGTTTTTTGGGCTCGGCTGCGATCCTGCGCTGCCCTAACCGCGGCGCCGGGGTTGGGATGCGGGGTAACCGTGGCGGGGTGCTCTCGGGGGTTTCGGGGTGTCCCCTGTGACCCCCCCACTTCTGGGGGACGTGGTGGGGGGTGGCAAGGATGCCCACCCACATCGGGGTGCGGGAAGCCGGGGGTGCCGTGCACGGGGCTCAGCCCCCCTCTCGCCCGCAGGGATGGCGCCCGCGGGGACCGAGGCCACCCCGGCCCGCTGGTGAGGTGTCCGCCGCCTGCCCCGAGCCCCGAGCCCGGACCACGATGAACAAACTGACCTTCCACAACAACAGAGTCATGCAGGACCGCCGCAGCGTTTGCATCTTCCTCCCCAACGACGACTCCCTCAACATCATCATCAACGTAAGGCGGCACGGGGGCCAGGGAAAACCCCCTGAGCACCGATGTTTTCATCGCACCCAGGGGCTTGCAACCGGGTGCATTTGCAAGCTCTGGTTTTAAGTTTGAGCCTGCCTGTTCTCGCCCTGCCAGAGGAATGCACACGAATTATTCCCCCTGAAGGCTGTGGCAAGGTTTTACGCTCCCCTGCTTCTCCTCCTTGACTCGATGTGCTGCTGGCAGCGCTGGGATTTCCAGCGGGTGACCTGCCACGTGCCAGCCCACGGGGCGGCACGACGAGGAGCGGGCAGTCCTTCCTCCTTGAGTCCTCGCTCCACGCATCTATTGCGGATGGCAGTTTGGCCGCTTGTACCCCAGCAAATAAGCAGGAGGGGGATTTGGCTCTGATTCAGATGTCGTATTTAACATAAAATTCCTCCACTTTTTTTTTTTTTTAATTCCCCACCACCCAATATGCTGTTTTCTGCCCCCAAAGCCATCTCCCCCGTGCCGGGCTGGTTGCAGCGAGGTCTCCACCGCCGCCCGCTGCTCTCGAGCTGCCCTGTGCTCCCCTGCGCATCCCATCCCTGGGAGAGCTCCGGTCCTGCACCCCGGGGTGGGAGCCGGCTTTTGGGGACTTACCTGTCAGTCCCATGGAAAAAATGAGCCCCACAGCCCCGCCTGTCACCCCCAGTCCTGCTCAGGGACCCGGTGGGGGGTTTGGTGCTGCCTGCCCGGCTCGGCTCCCCGGCTGGCAGATGCAGTGGGAACCGCGTGTGGGTTTTTTTGCAGGTGAAGATTTTGTGCCACGAGTTACTGGTGCAGGTGTGTGACCTCCTGCGGCTGAAGGACTGTCATCTCTTCGGGCTCAGCGTCATCCAGAGTACGTCGGGGGCTTATGCCGTGGGTTCGGTACCTGTGGCCGGTCCAGCCTGATGCCGTCGCGGCTCGGCAAGGCGCGGTGCTACTGGGTCGGGGATGCATGCTTGCCCAATGGTGGGTACGAATTTACTCAGCCCTTTGGTGGCCTCTCATTAGGTGACGAGGTGGTTATGGACCCCCCCATACCACCCACCGATGGGGCAGGGCTTGGTGGGAGGCAGGGGACACGCGGGGGATGCTGATGCCACCTCTGTCCCACCCAGACAATGAGCACGTGTACATGGACCTGGCCCAGAAACTCTACAAGTACTGCCCCAAGGAGTGGAAGAAGGAGGCCAGCAAGGTCAGCGGTGAGGTCTTGCATGGAGAGCTGACGGCAGTAAGGCCACCTCTGTCCCCATCGCAGGTCACTTCCAGGACACGGGAAAACGCAGCCGAGGGGCGGGGGGGGGGGGTGAGGGGGGGGGTGACACTTGGCTGTTAGCCAGCGCGGGGCGGGGGGACAGGCGTGCAAAACAAAACCTGGATGATGTTTTTGATGGCCATCACCCCAAGTGCCACCACACGCCCCAGCTGGGGACGCGTCCTCCGTGCTCCCCACCCCGGCGGTGGGAATTTTTTCCTCCCTCGTTTCCTTATATTCCAGCAGAATTTTTAAGGTGGCCCTTTCTTCCAGTTTCTAAAATCAAGCATTTGGCTTTTTTTCCCCCCAAAGCAGCTTTTAATTATTTCAATGCAATGTGCCAAGGGGGTTGGTGTGAAGGCTCCTGCGCTGGCACTGAGACGGGGACTGGTGGGTGACAGGCTGGGGAGGGACAGCGGCACTGGGGGGCTGCAGACCCCTGGGGGTCTCCAACCCAGCCGCCTGCTTCTCTAAATCCAAATCCCCTTCATGTTTCAGCATGTTGGGGAAAAAAATGGGTGTCTAATTCAGGAAAAAAAATGCGATCGGTGTTAGTGAGTGGCTTTCACTCCGTGGGGGCAAGGGGGTGGCTGTGATGGACCTGGCCCCGGGTGAGCCGAGGCGAGGGGCCGGGGGCTGGGGCACGATGCCGGGGTCTCCACAGGAGCCCTGAATGTCTCCTCCATTCCAGGGGATCGACCAGTTTGGCCCCCCGATGATCATCCACTTCCGAGTGCAGTACTACGTGGAGAACGGCAGGCTGATCAGGTAGGGTGCACCCACCCGTCCCCACCGCGGTGGGCACCCACCCAGGGCGAGCGGCTGGCAGGGGAGCACCCCGGGGTGCCCCTGCCTCAGCGGGATGCCGCGGGATGCCGCGGGATGCCGTGGGATGCCGCGGGATGCCGCGGGGTGCTGTGGGATGCTGTGGGATGCCGTGGGATGCTGCGGGATGCTGTGGGATGCCACAAGATGCCGCGGGATGCTGTGGGATGCCACAAGATGCCGCGGGATGCTGTGGGATGCTGTGGGATGCTGCTCGCGCACCCTTTTGGGGTCCCTCATCCCTTCCGTTGTGGCTGGGTGCCAGGGGCAGGTGGGGACACTGCTCCCAGCCAGCAAGGAGGAAGCCTTTTGGGGGGCTGGGGACATCGTGTTTAGAGTTTTGTCCCAGCTTAACCCGTGGCACGGCCTGATTTTAATTAATGTGCGTGCGTGTGGCTGGGTGGGAGCTTGAGGTCCTGTTTCGGGGAAAAAATTATTTTCAGGGTCTTGGGCGTGTGGGGACACAAGGGCATCTGCAGCATCTGCAGCCATGCAAGGATGCTGTCAGGGGTAGGGGAGCCCTGGAAATTTCAGCACAGCAAAGCGGCTGCGGTTTTGCATCACCTAATGAGAGCCCCAGCTTTAACGAACGGGGGAAAAGGGGGCAAACGACTCGGCACCCAGCCCTGCTCCCCCTGCAAGAGCTTCCCACCGGGAGGAAGGTGCCGGAGGGGTCTCCCACCCCCTGGGCTGGGTGGTGGGTGGGTGCCCGCCGGCTCCCCTCTCCTCCCCTCTCTCCTCTGCTCCCCGCAGCGACCGGACCGCACGCTACTACTACTACTGGCACCTGCGGAAGCAAGTGCTGCACTCCCAGTGCGTGCTGCGCGAGGAGGCTTATTTCCTCCTCACCGCCTTCGCCCTCCAAGCCGACCTGGGCGACTTCAAGCGCAACAAGCACTACGGGAAGTACTTCGAGCCCGAAGCCTATTTCCCCGCCTGGGTAAGCACGCCTCTCTAAGCTCGCAGGAATCCCTACGAGGCTGCCGATGCTGGGCTGCTCGGAGGCTTCCCAGGCGGCCGGCGTTCCTGCTGCCTCCCTATCTCTGGCTTAGTCCCGGTTCTTAATAACCTCTGACAACTGCGGGGCTGCACATAGCTGTGGGCAGGGAGCCTTGGGGTCGGTGTGGTGGCTGGGGCAGCCCACGCCGCTGCTGGGGATTTCCCCGTGTGCTGCAAGGGGCTTCCCTGCATGCCACGTGCCATCACGGCATCACCCCAGCCATCACCGTGTGCCCTCCCTCGGGCTTTGGAGCCCTTTGGGAACTGGCGTCCTCCGTGCTGGCAGCAGCCGTGGGTGTAGGCAGCTCCTGGGACAGTCCTGGAGGGAAACTGAGGCAGGTCACCTCTGTGGGAAACTGAGGCAGGTCACCTGGAGGGAAACTGAGGCAAGCAGAGCTGGGCGCTGGGGCGATGCCGTCCCGATGACTTTGCGCAGGAGCAGAGCAGGGAGCGGTCCCGTATTTGTGCCCATCCCTAAATGGTCCAGCCTAAATGATTCTGTGATTAACGTGGCACCTACTGCGGGCACGGCAGTGGCCCAGGCGGCTCCCAGCGGGGACCCCTTCGGCAGGGACCCCCCTCCCCGCAGCGAGGGCCTGGTGCCAGCCTCTGTGGGGTACCCAAAACGAGTCCGTTTATTACCAGACAGGTAAATATTAGTTAGAGCGGAGCAGCGAGGGGCTGTGCGGCCGCGTGTGATGTGCCCTCGGACTCCCACAGCTGAAGCTCCCCCGTGGTTCCCCGCAGCCAGGGCTGCCAGTGGATGCTGGGAAGATTTATAAAAGATGTAGGCACCGTTGCCCGCTTTATGTGCTTTCTGGGTTTTGCCCCAAATCTGCCAGCTTCTCTTTTTGTTGTACCTGTCGCTGAGGAGCAACAGCCCCGGGGCCGTGTCCCCAGCCAAGCAGGGACCCCGTGCATGGCTCTCCCTGCCCCGGCACGGGTGTCCCCAGTGGTGTGAGCTCCACGGGACGGCCACGTGGAGCAAACATGCACTTCCCAGTGGGAAATCCTGCTGGCGAGAAGTTGTTGGCTTCTCTATCTGTTTTATTTTTGCTTGCAGGTCTCCATAACGGAGCGTATTGCTCCGATTTCCCTTTTCCCTGGAAATCACTGCTGCCCGGGAGTGCCGGGGCTGGTGGCTGGCCCCGAGCAAGCACGGAGCGGCTCCCCTGGACGAGCTTCTCTTCTCCTCCAAACAGGTTGTTGCCAAGAGGGGCAAGGACTACATCCTGAAGCACGTCCCAAACATGCACAAAGATCAGTTTGCCCTGACGGCCTCCGAAGCCCATCTCAAGTACATCAAGGAGGCCGTCCGGCTGGACGACGTGGCTGTGCACTACTACAGGTTGTACAAGGTGAGCCCCGGCCGCGAGCCCAGGTTGGGTGTTGGATTCGGGACTGCTTTTTCTTGAAAGGAGCAACTGCTGAGCGATTTCTGAGGTATTTTGGGAAGAGCTGCGTTTGAATTGGCACTCGCTGGCTGGAGCAGAGCGGTCTCGAGGGCAGTGCTTCGCTCCCAGAGGCAGGGAGATGCAGCTTTTTATATTCCTGCCATTTTCTACAAGTTAAGGAGAGGCGAGAGGTTTGCTGGGGTGCGAGGAGGCAGCCGTGAGGTTTTGGGGATCTTATTTTTTGGTATCCCCTCCCTAAGAAATACACGCTGGGTTTTTCTCCTGGGAACAAAGCAATTTGTTTGCTGGGAGCTGGTGCTTCGCAAACCATTTTGTAGCATCCTGAAGTTAAAGAGAAATTTGCCTTCGGGAGAGCACAGGGAATGGCAAGTACAGAGAGCATCTGAGCACGGCAAGGGGGTACATTGTTAAAAAGGGCTGTAAAAAAAAAACCAAAACCTTGTTTCCAGCCCCCCAGGGAGATGCACATAGGGGACAGTGGCCACGTGCGTGGCTGGTGCTCCCCGTGCTGCTGCAGGCAGGCTGGGCTGCCCCACCGTCACCCGCTCTGTGCCGGTGAGGAGCAGGTTGGGCTCAAGCGTAAAAGTGCCCCAGCTCTGTTTCTGAAGGTCCTTCCAAATTTTCTGAGGTTAAACGGCTTTTCCAGACCCAAGCTGGGGTGTTTCTGGGCGGTGAGGGGGGTGGCAGGTGCCTGGGACGGTGTTAGGGGACGCGAGCGGGTGGGGTGTGTGCGTCATTAGTTAAATGGTTGGACTCGATGATCTTAAGGGTCTTTTCCAACCTAAATGATTCTGTGATTAATGTGGCACCTACCGCCTGCGGCTGATGTTGCTGCGCGGGAGATGGGCTGATTAGAGGAGGATACCTGGGCTGGGGAGGAGGGGGGGCAGATTTATCCACTTCGTGCTGCAAATTGTGTATTTAAAACCATCAAATTTTTTCCTCCTTAGGACAAAAGGGAGGTGGAGGCCTCCCTAACGCTGGGGCTGACGACACGGGGCATCCAGATCTTCCAGGTAGGTGGCTGAGCGAGGGCGACGGCTCGGCTCCCTGCCCGCTGCTGGGCAGGCGTGGGCAGCCCCTGCCGGCATCCTCAGCTGGGCCTGCCTCTCTTCTTTTTGCAGAACTTGGATGAAGAAAAGCAGCTGCTCTATGACTTCCCCTGGACAAACGTGGGGAAACTGGTGTTCGTGGTGAGTGCCACCATCTCCAGGCAGAGCATCTCCGCCTGTGGGCTCTGATTTGGGCACGGGGTGGTGTGGCACAGACCTCAAGCGGGGTGATTGCAAACTGGGGGGTTAATAGGGGGGCTGCAACAGGACTGGGTGAGAATCGAGAGTATTTTTCTCTCCGGAGCTGATGTTCCCCCTCTCCCACGTAGGGCAAGAAGTTTGAGATCCTGCCAGACGGGCTGCCCTCGGCCAGGAAGCTCATCTACTACACGGGCTGCCCGCTGCGCTCCCGCCACCTCCTGCAGCTGCTCAGCAGCAGCCACCGCCTCTACATGAACCTGCAGCCCGTCCTGCGCCAGGTCCGCAAGCTGGAGGAGAACGAAGGTCGGTGCCCCCCCCCGGGACGCAAATCCCACCAGTGCCGGGCTCCCACCCGGCTTTTCTGTCTGCACGAGCACCCTGTGCCAGCCCCGTAGCCGGGAGCGTGTCGGGGGGTGGCTGTCCCCACGTCCCCCCTCGACTGTGCGTCGGTGCGCCCTGGCCCTGCCCGACAGGCAAACGCTCCCCGGACTGGGCTGGGTGCCCACAGACCCCCCGGCCGCTTAGGCACAAGCCCCGCTGCGGTCCCTGATGGCCCAGTTCTCCCCAGTGCCTCAATGCAGCGCTTCCCAGTGCCCCGCATCCCACCTCCAAGGTCAGAAAGCCCTTGTGCAAATGTAAGATCTTCCTCCTCATCTTCCTCTTTCCCCTCCTCATCTTCCTCTTTCCCCTCCTCATCTTCCTCTTTCTCCTCCTCATCTTCCTCTTTCCCCTCCTCCTCCTCTTCCTCCTCCTCTTCCTCCTCCTCATCTTCTTCCTCCTATTCTTCCTCCTCATCTTCTTCCTCCTCTTCTTCCTCCTCCTCATCATCTTCTTCCTTCTCTTTTTTTTCCTCCTCCTCATTTTCTTCCTCCTCCTTCCTCCTCTTCCTCTTCTTCCTCTTCCTCCTCATCCTCCTTTGGAGGGTGGCACAGCACAGAGCACAGCAGGTTTGAGGCTCCCCCCCCCCCCATCCCCAAATGCCACCGGGACAGGGCTGGCTCCTGCTGTGCCACCCCGCTGGGCTTGGGTGACAGTGTCCCTGGGTGGGGACACTGGGGCCATGCCCTTCCCGGGGGGGCCAGGGCACCCCGTGGATTTGGGGTGCAGGCTGCCAACGGCGTGCCGCTGGCCTCGCAGAGAAGAAGCAATACCGCGAGTCGTACATCAGCGACACCCTCGACCTGGACATGGAGCAGCTGGAGAAGCGCTCGCGGGCCAGCGGCAGCAGCGCCGGCAGCATCCGGCACAAGCGCCTCTCTCGGCACTCCACCGCCAGCCACAGCAGCTCCCACACCTCGGGCATCGAGACCGACCCCAAACCCAGGGAGATGGGGCCCGAGGATGGCTTCTCGGGCGCCGGTGCCCACCGCAAGCTGAAGACCTGCAGCTCCATGACCAGCCATGGCAGCTCCCACACCTCCGGGGTGGAGAGCGGTGGGAAGGACCGGCTGGAGGAGGACTCCCAGGATGATGGTGAGACGCCAGCTGCCCTGAGCACCGGCTTTTCGGCTTGGGTCTCACCGGGTAATTGGGTTGGAGGGTGCTCTGAAGGTGCACATCAATGACTCGTCCCGCCTCCTCCCCGCCTGCAGAAATCGAGATGCTGGTGGATGACCCCCGGGAGCTGGAGCAGGCTGGCGAGATGGAGGTGAGCCCCGACATGTGCGTCTACATCACGGAGGACATGCTGCTGTCGCGCAAGTTCAACGGGCACTCGGGTAAGGTGGCGGCCGCTTTTATTTCTGATTCCCCAATGCACGTCACACCTTTGGTGCTCGGCAGAGCAAAATCAGCCCGAGGCATCCATTTGGGACGCTGGGAAAAGCCGTTCGCCCGGTGGGTCGAAGGAGAGATGGGGTAAATTTGGTGAAGCTTTAAAAAGAAGGGGTTGCCCGGGAAAGGTGCAGGTTTTACTCGGAGCAGGACTGATGCTCCATGCAGCCGCCCTGTGGCACAGGGGTGGGTGCCCAGGCATGCCGGGTTATTTGGAGATACCCGGGGACGATGGCAGGAGCTGCCCGCAGGCGATGGACATAGTTCCGGCAACGTTCTCAATTGCTGCCCCCCCTGCTCTCATTTTCATGACAACCCCTCGCTTATTCCCATGAGCACAGGTGCTGTTATCACACGTGTGAGCCTGGCTTCTCCGGAGCTGTGCCTGCACCCAGAGGGTTGCCCGCATTTCCAGCTCCGTGCTGGGTGCTACTGGGAGGTCTCTGGGGTGCCAGGCTCCCCGGGGACGGCTTTGAATGCTGTTTTGGTGCAAATTTGGGACGCTTTGTAGGTAAAGCTGTTTGCAAGCGGGGCCATCGGGGCCCCGCTGAGCTGAGCCCCAAAGCAAAGGCAAGCCCCCAGGGGCAGCGGGCACGGATCCCAAGAGAGCTGAGAAGCTTCGAAATAACGTTGGCACCCTTCTCTTCCTTTCTCCCCCACGCAGGGCTCATCGTGAAAGAGATCAGCTCCTCCACCTCCAGCTCCTCGGAGACGGTGGTGAAGCTGCGGGGGCAGAGCACCGACTCCTTACCCCAGGTACGTGGTGCTGGCGGAGCTTTGGTGAAACCCAAGGTTTCACCTTTTGGTGAAAGCCCGGCTAGCACCGGGGTTTTGGGTTTCCCCGACCCCCTTGGCTCCCTGGCGGGTCCTGAGCCCCCTCTCTGCTATGCCCAGACGACGTGCAGGAAACCGAAGACGTCGACGGACCGGCACAGCCTGAGCCTGGATGACATTCGGCTCTACCAGAAGGACTTCTTGCAGCTGGCCAACCTCTGCCAGGATACGGCCCAGAGCTACACCTTCGGCTGTGCCCACGGGCTGGAGGAGGAAGGGCTCTACTGCAACGGGTGCTTGGCCCAGCAGTGCATCAACATCCAGGAGACCTTCCCTGTCAAAAGAACCAGCAAATACTTCTCGTTGGATCTCACCCACGATGAAGTCCCGGAGTTCGTCGTCTGAGCGCCGCGGGGGACAGGACTGGCTGCCCGCCCTCGGGGGGGAGCCTGGGGCTCCCTGCCCCGCATCGGGGGCCGTCAACGCCGCCTTCCCCCCGCCCCACACCGCTCCCTGCAAACCGAGGCCGTGGAAACCATTTGCACTTGGAGGATCGCCCCGACAGCGGGCGGGATGGAGACCCCCGGGCATGGCGGAGTCCCGCCGGCGGTCCCCCGGCATCCTTTCTCCTCCGGATGAGTTTGTGCAAAACACAAGTTGTCTTATTTCGACTGGGAGAAGCGCAACTCGTTTGAGCTAGCAGAAGCCAACCCATGCTTTCTCATTGCCTCGTGGCGAGGTGGCCTCTTCTCCTCCTTGCCCCCATCCTCAGCGCTGCCAGAGGCTCCGGCAGCGGCTTGGTGGCAACCGACGCCGGAGAGAAAGTGCCAAACTGTTGTGTTCGAGTCAAGCCAAAGAACTGTAAATACCCGAAAGGCCAGTATGGGGAGGGAGAATTAAGCAATAACCAGCCGGGGATCGCCGGGCAGGGGGGCCGTGCCGTGGAGGAGGGCACGGCCAGCGGCTGCTGGGGCAGGGCATCAACCCAGTTCTTCCAAACACGCGTGCTGGAGGTCAGGCCAGAGCGGTCCCAGCGAGGTGGCTGGGAGCTCTCGGAGCCGTTTGCAGCTTGGTTTTTTTCTTCTTCTTTTTTTTTTTTTTTTTTTTTTTGAGAAAGAAAACCCCAGCCAAGAAAACCAAAAGCAAAGGAGAATGGAAAAGAATAGGTCATCTGTAAGGATATTGCAATAATGCATCCCAACCTTGGAATATATAGAGATTACATATATAAATATATCAAGATATGTATGTTTATATATGTCTGGATCTGATAGACCCATTTGCATTTTACTTCTACTCTAAAATACCTTTTATACAAAGGATCTGCTTCTCTCCTTTAATGAACCATATAAACAATCATATTTTTTTCTAAGCACTAAGGTGAGAAAATAGACATTCCTCTCGAGAAGAATATGTATGCAACCGCGTTGTAAGTGTGGCTCTTCCCGGTACAGCCTCCGTTGTATTTTACCAAGGCTTTTCATGCGTCTTTAAGTCTCTTACAGTTTGAATAGTTCCGCTGAAGGATGATGGTGATGTGCTAGAAAAACCCAAGGGCGGCTTCTGAGCGTGTCCTAGGGAAGTTAACCTGCCCAGGTGTAGTATTTACCATCGGTACCGGAGGGTAAAGCATTACAGCAGCCAATATTGACAGCACAATGCCTTTTTAGTCGATATTTTTAATTAGAGTTTAGCGATTGACAGCCAAAGTTTTGCCATATTTTGATATACCACCTTTTTTTTAAACTGGAAACTTTTCTTAAAAAAAAAAAAAAATATTTTCTAAATAAGCACAATCTTATTTTTATAAGAAATGTTGGGGGAGGAAGCCGAGAAGGGGGAACTGGTACCAAAAGAAAAGGAGCATAGCTATTGGCACGGTGCAAAAAAATGGGTGTTATTGCGATAGGGGAGCTGGTAGGGGAGAGCATCGCGTGCTGCCGGGGCTCTGCACTGCGGGACCGTGGCACCGGCACAGCGTGTCCCCACCCCAGAGCTTGATCTCGCCCGGCACGAGGGATATTACGGGAAAATAATGTAGGTGGTAGCCAAAGGCTGGCGGGGCGAGCCCCTAAAGCCTCTTTCTCTCCCCTAAAGCCACCCGGGGCAGCCGGAGGGATGCTGCGTGGGGGCTCAGGGCTACGTGCCCCGCGCTGGGTTTGGGGGGACCGCAGCAAACACCCCGAAAGCCTCTCTCGTGGGCACCACATCCCAGGCTGGGATGCCGGGGTTTGCTAGCAGCAGCCCCACTCCAGACCCCCATCCGTGGTCGGGTTTACAGCGTGCTGGGGGGATTGGTGCGTGCACCAGCAACGTGCGTCTGCCATGCTGGAACCGCACGGGCTGGTACGGGCAGGAAAATCCCCTAAATTCATCCCCAGCCTCTTTTTTTTTTTTCCCTGCGCCAGCCCCTGCGAGGCATTGGGGTGACAGCACCCAGCTGGGGGGGTCCTGCTGGCACCGCCTCCGCCGGCGAGCCCCGGGTGCCCCCGAGGGACCCTCGCCCGCTACTCTGCTGAAACACGTAGCTGGAGGGAGCAAAAGGGTAAATGGTGTAAAGAAATGCTCGACGCTGTTCAGAAAGCATGGGGGGGGCAGCTGGACCAGGGTTTCTCCGTTTTGTGTCCCCCCTCGCCCCACTGTCCTGCAGCCGAATCCGAACCGAAGGGTCCCAGCCGGTGCGGGGGGCTGCGATGGAGCTCACCCCTGGGCAAGCGGGAGCGGTGCCGGGCGAGCCGGCGCGGCTGTGCCGGGGAGCGGGGGGACACAGAGGTGCCATTTATTCCGCAGGTGGCCGGGGTGGCCGCGCGGGTCCCACGGGGGACGGGGTGGCCGTGCCCGCCTGCCCTTCGTGCCGCTGCCGCTGCAATAATGGGCTATCTGTCTGCAGGAACGAAATAGTCCTTTCTGTGAAAGGATCTTCCCATCAGGGCGATGGGAGAGCCAGTGACTGTGTTGCGAAAGAAAAACACAAGGAAAACTCTACAAAAACCCCGCAGCGAATTATTTTGTACCAATGAAGTTTGTTGTGTGCCTTTTGCGGTACGGCTGGAAATGACAATAAAATGACAGTTGTTTGCATTACTTTGACTCTTTAAAATGCTCCCGGGCTTAAGTGAGTGATGAAACACGTATGAATTTAACAAACGCGTTGCATTTATTGTGCGCTCTGCTCCAGCATTGCCCGGCTCCAAAGAACAGGTTTAAGGCCACTCCAGCCTTGGGCAGGGGAATGGATGGGCTGATCCTTTCAGTCCTGGTTTTTGGTGATTTCTATGAAAGCCGTGCCCGCTTCCAGCGCTCCCACGTTGGGAGGAGGCACAGGGGGACCTGCGGCAGCCGTCACCGGGGTTAAGCTCCTGAAATAACTGGGGACACGGGGGTGGCCCCAGTAAGCGTTGCAGATGGGAGTGGCTGCTCGCCTTGCAGCCGTGCTACACCGATGGCTCTGGCCGTGCATCCCGGTGAGCCCCGTGCGGGGTGCTCAGGGGGGTCCCTGAGCTGCGGGAGCTGGAGGGGCTCTGCTCTGGCATCGAGGGCTGAGCCCCTCCTCGGTGGCTGCCGTCACGGGGCTGGCTGGGCCCAGCAGTCCCAGTGGGAAGGGTGGGGGTCAGCGCTGCACGGGGCCGGGGAACCCCCCTGCTTGCAGCGGGGGCCACCCTGGGGCGTCAGCCGGGCTCCAGCATCCCCACGGGCCATTAGCCCACGGCTCAGTGGCCCCACGCTGGCCCCAGGCACACCTGGCCCTGGCCAGGCTGCTGAGCGAGGCGTGATTTGCTTTTTTCCCATTAATTCCCTCCCCCAAATGCTCCCCTGTTTCCAGAGCAGAGAAGCCCACCACGGGCATCACCCCTTAGCCTGGGGGGGTGACGGCGGCAGCAGGGCCCTGGGGTGCGGGGACTGCAGCGGGCTTGGGGGGGGTCACAGTTTGTCCCCAGCCCCCCCAACCCCCCAGCCCCGCTCCCCCCCAGCCCAGCCGGCAACGCCGAGCAGCGGCATTTGCTGCCGTCCTGCAGCACGGTGAGGGGCTGCGGACTGGGCCGGGGCCGGGGGCTGGCGGCGGCAGAAGGGGCTCAGCTCCCCGCCCCGGGCAGAGGGAGAGGCAGCAGTCACCAGTGCGATGAGTGAGGCCGTCCTCTGCCTGCCGCGCTGCAGCCCTTTAATCCCCCTTTCTCCCTTCTCCTCTGCTCGGAGCAGGCTCCGCTTGGGGGGGGGGTGGGATGGGTGTTTGGGGGCAGCGCCGGGGGGAGTTTCCCCAAGGGAGGAAGCTCCACCGTTAGTTAAGATGTGACCCCGAGCAGGATCCTGCCTGAGAGCCCGGGACGGCATCCGGCCTCGGGCCGAGCGTGGGGACGCTGGCAGAGCTGCCGCCTCCGAGGGCTCGTCTCAAGTGGGGATTTCCTGAGGCCCCGCTCTCTGCAAGCGCGTGGGCAGGGGAGCCTCTTCATTTTCTCTTTCCCGAGTTGATGTTTTGGGGTGAAGCGTGCGGCTTCTCCAAAGTCTGAGAGAGGGTTTGTGCTGCAGCCTTCCCCCTCGCCAACACCCAGGGCCACCCTCCCATCTCCCATGCCGCTAGCGCTAATTAAACTCCTCGGAACACAATTCGCCAGCTCTTTTCTTCTTGATTTTTGCCAGCTTTGCTGAGCCTGGCGCCTATTTCCTCCAGCCGGGGAAAGCTGCTGTGGGGGGTACTGAAAACCACAGCCTTTCCAGGTCCCCCTGCCCTGTTACCCGGGCATCTCCTGCTCCCCAGCGTATCGATCCCCTCGCACCCAAACTGCTGAGACCCGAGTGGTAGAGCAGGAAGATAAGGGCCGTCCGCTCGGTCTGATGTGATGAGCTGGCCATTATTAGCAGCAAAATCCCGATTTCCTGCAGAAGATGAAGGTGAAGATGAAGATGAAGTGCCTGTTCTCCCATGGGGAAGCAGCATCAGTAAAGCTTCCCGAGCGGTTTCTCCCAGCACGTGCCACCGTCCTGCGGGCCTGGATGTGACCACGTGCCACGCTAACGCTGGGACCACTGAGGCTACCGCCACCCATCAGGAGCCCGGGGCATCCCTGGGACCCGCGCTAGAGCCTGCCCGCCTTTGCCATCCATCCCCTCTCCCAACACCCTGGGTGTTGATGGGGATGGAGATGGGGGGCTGTGCACCTCTGGCGTGGGGTATCCCCACCGCCCCCCCCTCCCCGGCACCCTCGGCATCCGCGGCAGAGCGGTGCCGGGGAGCATCCCGTGCCTTTTCTACGGGCTCCGAAAATAATTGCATGTTACCAGCGATTTCCCTTTGTCTTCTAAAGATAGCCCTCGTCCCCAGCGAGGCGGGTGCTGACCGTCGGGCGGCCGCGGGTATGGGTGCCTAATTGCTGATGGCCGCTAGCACCGGGCATTTTCGGGGCAGCTAATTGCCTCACGCAGGAGGGAGGAACACGAGGGAGCAAGCGACTTTCTGGGAGGGGGGCTGCATTGTCTGCTACTAAGTATAGCCTCCAGATTTCATCCTTGGCCTATAAAACCCCTAAATTTTCCTCAAACCAGATGTTGAATGGTTTTTGGCACGAGCCTGCAGAGCGAGCCAGCCCTGCCGTCCAGGGGGGAGAGGGCGGGGAGGGGGCTCTCCCCTCGCCGTAAGCTGTGTTTAGCAAAGGCTAGGACCCCCGGCTACGCTGTTAGATGAATTCCCCTCCGTCTGAAGGCATGCGATGGCTTGGCCCCCATCATCGCTCCTTCATCTCACCGCAGGAGAGGTCCCCAGGGGGGAAAGGTCCTCCGGTTCCCATCCCGGCGTGTCCCCAGGCAGCCTTGCACCCACGCTGGCCTTTTTCCCCGGGCTGCTCCCCGGTGCTGGCAGCCCTGCCGCTGCTGCTCTGCGTTCCCATGTCACAAATGGAAGCTTTCACGAAAAGGCTGCGCTTGGGCCTTTTCAGCTTCAGTCGCTCCGCTTCCAGATTTCACATCTCCTGCCACCGTTTCATGGCAGCCTGAGAGGTCGAAGCCTTGGGATTTGTAGGGCGACAACAGGCAAATGCCGCTTTTATGGAGCCAACTGCAAAATGCACTTAAAAAAAAGGGAAAATGTTGCAGTAGCATCCTGGTTTGGTATTTTTTTTAAATTTTGCTACCAGATCAAAACGGGCGGTGCTTTCTCCTGCCGTTAACGCAGCGACGGCTGTCCCCTCACAGAGCACCCTCCTTTTATCAGCCCTTCCAAAACAAGCATTGCTGGGCATACCCTTCGACATCACCCCAATCAGGCACCAACAACTGATTGGCGATAATTAACAAAAATACCCCGTGCACCGGCGTCTCTTTAGGCCGGGGGCCTTCCGCACCCTGAATTTATCATTGGATGCGACACTTATTTAACGCAGCGTGGCACGTCCCCTGCCTCGCGTTTGGGGTTGGCGGCTCAGTGTGTAACGGGGTGGGGGGACCTTGCCAGCCCCGGCCCCGTGCTGGGTGTTGCCCAGGGGGGTGCCAGGGCCCCGGGGGCAGCTGCGGGTGGGCTCTGCGGATGGCGGGGTGCCATGCTCGTAGGGCAGCGAAGGAAATCAGTCATCGGGTGTTGCTGTGGAAACGGGAGGGGAAACCCGGTTTATGGCAGCCGGCGCCTCTCTGCCAGGAACCCTGCAGAGCTTGGCCAGCGGAGGGGCGACACGCAGCCCCCCCGTGCCCACCGCTGCCGGCCCCGGGGGGGGTCCCGCTGACGCCCTTCGCAGGGTGCCCGTGCCTACCGCCTGCGGGGAGCTGCAGCCCATGGGACCCAGAGGTGCTGCTGCTGCGGGCACGGCTCGCAGCGGCCCGTTCTGGGGGGCCGCGCTGCCCCCCAGCTCTGCCGTGCCCCCTGCCCCAGCCCTGCACGAGGAACACATTAACGTACTTTCAACGTATACGTGTGACGTGGGGCTGTTGAGACCTCCAGAGAGCAGACTTGAAGGTATAGCCACGAGCACGCAGCTGGGCCGGCTGCGGATGTTTCGGGGTGCAGATGGAAGGAAGGAAGAGGCTGCCTTATAAAAACCCAGCCCGTGCTCGCCAGATCTCTTGTGCCTCTGAAATCTTCCGCCTGAAATCCTAAAAACTGGGCACGTGGGCTCACGCTGATGAAAAATAAAAGACAAACTACTGAGCGCTGGCTGTTCCCCGAGCTGTGCCCTGGAGAGGCAGGTAGAGGCTCAGACGGGAACGTTTGAGCTGGGAAGGGCTCGAGGGGTGCAGGGAGGGGCCGGGGGTGCTGGGGGCTGTGTCGGTCGGTCGGGCCACCCCGGGGCAGAGGTGTGAGTGTTAGGGGCTTGGGGGCAGAAGAGGGGATCCAGGCATGGGGTGTCTGGAGCTGTGAGGTAGGGGGGCAAGAGAGGGCAGGGATGGGTGCAGGGGGCTGTGGGTGCAGGGACGGGTGTGGGGTGCAGGGCGTGTGATGGGGGCAAGGGGGTGTGGGGGTGTGGGGGGTGCAGGGTATGTGATGGGTGTAGGGGGGTGCAGGGTGTGGGATGGGTGCAGGGGGTGTGGGGTGCAGGGTGTGGGGTGGGTGCAGGGGGGTTGTGGGGTGCAGGGTGCAGGATGGGTGCAGGGGGTGTGGGGTGCCGGATGGGCGTACGGTGGGTGGGGGTGCGTGTGAGGGCTGTAGGGTTGGTGTGTGGCGTGTGTGGGGTGCGGGGTCGTGAGTGGGGTGGGGGGACGGGACAGGGACAAGGGGCAGTGGAAGGGACTGGGGCAGAAACGGGCAGGGATGGGGACAGGGGCGGGGACAGAGACCCGGACAGGGACATGGGCAGAGACAGGGAGAGGGACTGAGGCAGGGTGAGGGGCAGGAGGCAGCGGGGTCTGGAGGAAAGAGATCTGCAAAACCGGGGGGAAAGGAGAGGAGAGAGGAGAGAGGAGAGGAGAGGAGAGGAGAGAGGAGAGGAGAGGAGAGAGAAGAGAGCAGCAGCAGCAGCAGGAGGAGGAGGAGGAGGAGGAGGAGGAAGTCGGGGCCGAGCCGCTTCCTGTAGGCAGAGGGATGAGCGCAGACAAAGCTGGGTGGGGACTCGCCGCTCGGGGCTGCTGCTGACCACCCTCCTGCTGCCTCCGGCCCGCATCCCTCCGTCCAGCCATCCCTCCGTCCATCCCTCCGTCCGTCCCTCCATCCATCCATCCCTCCCTCCGTCCCGCCGCCGCCCGCCCCGCGGGGGACTCGGGGCAGCACCGCCCGCCTCCAGGTACCGCCGGGCACACGGGGGGGAGCCGGGGCTGGGGGCACTGGGAGCACTGGGACGCCTGGGGCTGGCAGCACTGGGGACACCGGCGCTGGGCAGGGCGGGCCCCAGCCCCGGCCGCCCGCAGCCAGCGGCCCCCCCCCGGGCCCCCGCACCGCTCCCGAATCCGCCGCGAATCCCTCCCGGGTGCCCACCCCCGCGGCAGCCCCACGCTGGGCGCCCCGCGGGGACCCCGCGGCCGCGGGGGGCGATGGCGCCCGCGGGGTGGGGGCGCGGGGGTCCCCGTCCCGCCGGGGCGGGGAAGGTGCCTCGGAGAAGGAGTTCATCCCCCAACAAAGGTTTGATTGAGAGGGTTTGATCCTCAGTTAATCAACTGATTTGCCATCACAGGAAAGGCTTTTTCCGCCGATGAATGAGCCGTAGTGTTCTTTCTTTCTCCATTTTTTTTTTTTTTTTTTTGCCTCCCTGGGAAGGAAGGGTGAGACTCGGCCAACCCCAAATCCCTGCAGCAGCCTCAGCTGGGATGGATCTGTCCCCAGCCTGGCTTGGGGGAATGGATTTGGGGGTGACAGCCATGCAGGCAGAGGGGCACCCCACGCCTCGCCCCGCCGTCCCCGCGGCAGCGGCCCTCTCCCCATCGTTTCGATCAAAAATCCTTATTTTTCCCAGCGGTGCTTTGTGGGGCGAGCGCTTCGGGTAAAGTAACCCTGGGAAAATCACCCGTCAGCCGGGAAGATGCGCTCAGGGAAACCCGGTCCAGGGCTCGCTTGCCCCAGCGGGAGGGGAATCCAGCAAAAAACTTTTGCCTTCTTGCCTCCTCGGTGGAAAATGGATTTATATTTAAGGAAAATCTTGAAGCACAGCGATCCCCCACCCCTTACTAATGAGTTACTAATGAACTTAAAGCATGCTACTCCAAAGGGTAGTGACTTGGAGTGCGTATTATCTGCCGCTGCCGTCCCTGCTGCCTGCAGGGCAGGGGCTCGCTGCAGGTCCGGTGTGTTATTTATTTCCCTGTTTCCCTCTGGGCCTCCGAATTACTGAATAACCATCACCCCGCCAGCGAGCCCATGCTCCCCGGCCACGAGCGGGAAAGCGGCGTCTACCCTGGCAGCAGGCTGGGGCCAGGCACCGAGGATTTTTCCTTATAACTGGATTTCCCTGAATGCAGCTGGAGCATGCGATTTTAATCCTCTTTCCTACCATATGGCCGCTGGCTGGATTGAAATATGACTCAATTAATTATGGCCAGGAAAGCCCCAGGGCGAAGCCTTTCTCCAGGAGGACGTTTCGAGGCGCTCCGGGGTTATAATGGGGCTTTTCTCGCCCTGTGCTGCGGGGTACGGGGGCACATGGCTCAGCCCCGTCCCACCCCAGCTCCCACGTTGGCCTCGCGATGCCAGGCGTCAGCCATGCCGCTCCCTTGGCACCAGATTCAGTGCTTTTTTTCTTTTTTTTTTTAGCTTTTTCAACCTTGCATTTACTTGCAAGAGGAAGCAGGGGCTGCTGGCACCGCGTGCTGCTGGTTGCTCACCTGTGACACGAGTTTGGCGGTCTCAGCATCACCTGGATGATGACTGGAGTCAGCCTCACCTCTGAAATGAGGTATCCCCAGCTTGGGGGGACCCACAGGTCCCCCCGCCGCTAGCACGGTGCCTGCACCTGCCCATCGTCTCTCCCAGATTCCCCGGGAGCTGCCAGCTTTGCTCCCGGCGGTGCACGTACTGGCAGTAAGGACGCTCATTGCATTTTCTCCGGGTTCCTTGTAGCCGTCAGCCAGCGGAGGCAAGAAGCGGCCCCACACGGGGCATATTTTGCATGCGGGCGGGCTCGGATGAGCGGCCATACCGTGGCACAGCCGGCCCCAGAGGGGAAGATAACCGGTGTGCATCAGGGCCTGGCGCGGGGCTGCCTCACGGCACGAGGGTTATCGTTTTCCGCCGGAGAAATTTTGGCCCACTCGCAGCACGAGGGTTATCGAGACCAGGAGCAGGCAATTGCAGCGGGGCGCCCGATGGGATTCCCACGGGTACATGGCTGCGAGCCGGTGACGAAGCTCAATTATTAATATTATTTTTAATCCCCAAGCCAGCCTGCTCTTTGCTGCCCTGTGCCAGGGCGGCTGTGAGCGGAAAACGCCATAAAAAGCTAAATTTTGCGAGGATGGGCAATGCCTTCCCACACAGCAGCCCCACAGATGTGGACGGGCCCGCTGGGCTTCCAGTGCCTCGGCCTCTGAACGGCAGCATCGGAGGCACCGCTGCTCCTTTTGAAGCCCCGTGAGTCACCGAAGGAGGACAGGCAGGCGCTGGCGCAGGCTGTTACCATAGTAATTGGGGCTGGCGAGCCGGTGCCGGAGCCCCGCGGACCCCCCGCACCCCCGAAAAGTGCTGCCCGGGGGCAGCCATGCCTCCCCGTCCCCTGCATCCGTGCCGGGATGCTTGAGGCCGGCACACTCGTGACGCATGTGGTGCCGTCGATGACCACAGGGCTGCACCGCCTGCTCCCTCCTGCCGGCCCGTCGCCCCATTTTGGGTTGGGAATAAGGGGTTTGCCCCGGGAAAAGCACTATTTATGGCATGAGTTGCATCAGTTCTCAGCATGACTTCTCCAAGCGTTTCACCCCTGCGCCTGGAGCAGGATGCGGGAGCGGGATACGGCCGTGTGCGTTCACAGCCAGCGCAGAAGCAGTAGGGATGAGCAAGGGGATTAGGGTGGGTTTTCAATTTTTCTTGCTTTTCGGACTCTTTTCTCACTGTTCCTCCCCCTCTGATTTCTTGCTCAGCTGCTTTGTGGGGTGACAGCGGCTGCTGGGAGGAGGGATGGGATGAAAGGCAGAGGGAGATGGATGCTACCCCATGCTGCGGGGCTGGGCGTGGGGTGCGGCGTGGTTCATTGGCAAGGGGATTTTTGTGCTTGTCCTTGCACAGTTTTATTGCCCGTTCACTCCCAGCAGAGCTTCAGCCCTTCCGCATGCATATTTTTTTTCTTCCGTGCGCAAGGTGCGTGGTACAAACACCCCCAAAACTGGGCCCTTTAAGGTGCAGGAGCAGCCTTGTCCCCCCAAACTCTTGGGGTAAGTGAAGGGGGGGGCTCCTGCTTCTGCCGCTCATGGGGGAGCGTGTGATGGCTGCGGGGGAACACAGGCTGTCTCTCCTGGCTTTCCGCACGCGCTTGGCACGAGCCGTTTGGCACTCGCCCCGTTTAGAGGCAGGTCTGAGCTGGGGAGAAGGACGGGCTCCAGCTGCCGGGAGGACACGGATTTGGCTCCGCAGAGAAGTAGGGCTTGCTCCAAAACCTGTCTGAAGTTGCTGGGACAGTGTTTGTCTGGGCTTTGGGTCAGGCCAGTGATTAATTAATGATGTTTTCGATCCGAGCCGTGCAAGCGAATCGCCAGCGCCTTGCGGGCTGGGATGAAGCGGGAGCTGGAGGCAGCCAGCCCCTGGGCTGGGCGAGGATGTGCGAGGATGCAGCCGTGCTGAGGCTGAAGTCTAAAATCATGCATCTCCTGCATTTCATGGAGGTATGATGGACTTCAAACACCAAACCCAATTTTTCACAGGCTCAGTGGGGGGAGAAAAAAAAATAAAAAATCCCTGAAATGGCATCGTACCAAACCTTAAAAAAATCATCACCTGGCTATTCGCATGGACTTGAGAAACCCTCGACAATTCCTGGGCAGCAGCTGCACCAGGACCTTCTTATCCTACCAAATACAATTAGTTTTCACCTTATCTCGTCCTTCCCTTGCTTTTCATACAGCAATTTTCTTCCCCTGTTGTCTGTCGTCACCATCGTAACTCGGGCTGATAAGTTCATCCAAGGGAAGGTCCGGGCGTTGCTGGGTGGTGGTTGGAAGGTACCGGCATCGCGGGGAGGTCTCCGGAGGTGGGTGATGCTTTCGTCTAGCATCCAAAAGCCTGCTGAGATGCAAGGAGGGGTTGGTTATTCTCAGGGGTGCTGATGTGAACCCCAAAATGCTGTACCCGGCGTGCAGGGCACCCGGGAGCTGGGGCGGGGCGGAGGTGCTGCCGCGGCGGATAAGCTCCTTTAGCTGAGTTGGTGTCTTGGTTTTACACGTCTATCGTCCCGCCCTCGCTTGCTCTCCTGAGGGCTTTGGGAAGGAAGGTTGGCTCTGTCCCTCCCGTGACGCTCCCTGTGAGTGGCTCTCCTGGCCGGGAGGGTCCTGGCTGGGCAGCTGGGTTTGTAAGAGGGAGCAGCTCGGGTGGGAAGGAGCAGCCTTGCCCGAGCCTTGGAGCTCATCAGCGATCCCGAGCATCAGTGCTCCTTGTGATCCCACCAAAGGGGAAAATCCCCGGCACAGCGTGGGATATTCCCACTGCAAACTCCGCTGCGTTGTTGGTTTTACCCTGTGCCGCGCTGGTCGGCATCCCTCCTCCTGCTGCCTACAGCATCCTCCAGATCGGGGCTGCTGGACCCCAGCCCTGAAGCCTGGCTGCTGCCTGCTGTGGCCTGAGCCCCCCGTGCCCGTCCCCGTGGGCAGAGCCCCCCGTGCCCATCCCCATGGGCAGAGGCCCCCGTGCCTGTCCCCGCAGGCAGAGCCACCAGCTGCAGCAGGGCACCGTGGGGACATTGGTGCCCCGTGCCACCACCGGCACCTCTGCACAGAGACACAGACCTAATTATAGAAGATGCCCGGAGTAAGTCGGCACCGAGAAACCCTCTTCCTCCTCCTGCCCACGCGGGAGCAGCTCCGCAGCCCCGGCGCTCCTCTGGCTGGCACTTTGGGGAGAATAGTGACACTGTTTGGGTGGGTTTGTGCGCTAATTATAGTCGGGTTGTTTCAGTGCTGTCGTGCCTCTCCGTGTCAGCCCTGCCGCGTTGGGAAACCTGCGCTCCTCCGGCGACAGCGCAGCCAGGGCCGGATCCTGTGGCCGGATCAGTCCCCGCAGCATCCCCGGCACGGTGGCCGAGAGCGCAGTCCCAGCCCTGCACCTCCTCGGGGCTCTGGAACCGCCGTGGCCTGGGAACCGGGGAGGGGTTCACCAGCGGTTTGGGTTTTATGCCAAGTCGCGGCGAACGCGAGCAGTGCTTCAGCCCTGGGCTTTGCGCGAGGGCAGGATTTGTGCTAACGCTGGCACCCGGGTTTGCAGATTCTCTTTTATTAAAAACCTTTCTTGGCTTATTTGCCAATAAGCAAATGTGGCATCGAGTCCTGGTGGCTGTGGAAAAGCAGCTATCATGGTGGGACTGGCACCCTTACAGCTCTGGGGGGTTTATCCCCAGCCTGGGGACCTGGGGACAGGCAGAGTGTCCCCATGTACCCGCCAGCATCCGCAGGGACACGGAGAAGCTGTGTTTTCTCTCTTGCCTGCTCCCGTCTGAGCTGTGTCCTAGAGGAGAGACCGGGAGCTGAAGCTGGATGAAGTGCAAGAGCATTTAACCTGTTGCAGCATCCCCCTGGGACGGCGTGGGGAGCACTGCCAGGCGTCCGAGAGTCACGAGCCTGAGGCATGATCCCCTTAAGGGGCATGCTGAAGGGATGCTTCAGGCTTCGGTCATCTTAAACCCCCCCCTGTAGCTGTGAATTCCTGCAGACTGAGCGCGTTCCACTTAGCCGTGGGCTTGGAGGAGTTGTGCTTTTCGGGCCATTTTGGGTAAGAAAGCACCAGTCGCTGGCGGATGTGAGATGCTCAGTATTGATTGAATTCCTTTCTGGTCCCGGTGTCTTTGGTTTTGCTTTGGAGTAGGTGCAGTGAAGGGAGGGGAGCAGGATAAAAAAGGCATTGGGAGTCAGGGAATGGATCTTGAATGCAACAGAGGTGCCAGAAATATGTCTTCACGATCCCGCTGTCACCGGGGGATGCCAGGACAGTGCCAGCATGTCTCTGCGTGTAGCAGGCGTCATCGTTAGGGCTTCGTTATGTTTACAGCCATGATGCCCAGTTTGGGGTAGAGCTGGGATGGGCAGCATCCACAAGATGAGCTTTGGGCTCAGGGCTTGTCCCTCTCCTTCCTCGACAGCATCAGGTGGGTTTGGGTTTTCCAAAGGGCTGAACCCAAACCGAAGAGCTGCGGCACCACTGCCTTGGCCTCGGCCTCACTGTGGGGCTGGGCCAGATTGCTTCAAACCCTCCATCACCCATGGGGGTTGAGAAGGTTGCTTCTCATGAGGGTTGCTTCAAACCCTCAACCCCCATGGGTGAGTTATCTATCACCCATGGGGGTTGAGAAGTGGGACGGTGATTGCCAGCCAAGTCGGGATTTGAGGACGGGGCTCTGGCTTGCTCTCCCCACTGCCGTCAGCAGGAGGAAGGCGACACATGAGCTGTGTCAAGGCAGAAATCACCTTGCAAGAGTTTATTCTCCATTTCCACGTGTTTCTCTTCAACTGGACCTTGGGAGGAACAGGCAGGTGCCAGGGGTGCAGGAGAGTAAATAAGCATCCATCATCTGCTCGTGGGGTTGGGGCTGTGTGCCCTGTGGAGAGTCCTGGGCCATGCATGCAGGGGACACTGCAGGGGACGAGTTGAGGAGACCACCTTATCCCATGCTGCTTGTTTTGGTTTCACATCTGCAGCCACCATTCTGATGGGGATTAGTGTGTGCCCAGTGTCTGCAGATGTCTTCTCAGGTCAATAGGGTGTTAGTGGCTCCTTAGGTACGGGCCACGTCCAGCCTGTGGCCCACATCCAGCTTTATGGCTTTGGGGGAAGGTTAAATGTCCCTGGAGATCCCTTTGCACTCATGGAGCCCAAGGGCACCATCTCGTCGCTGGTTCCAAACCCTCCTGCCAGATCCTCACTGCCTTTCGCCTCTTGAAAGGGTCATCTCAGATGGATGGACACCAAGACCTTGGTCAGAGTCTCCTGAGGACCAAAGCACAAGCCCTCAGCCTCTGGAGGTGACTCCTGTCAGGCGTGAAGGAAAGGTATCCCTTCAAGGAAGATGTTATATGTCACCCGGGCAAGTGGACCACCATGGAAAGAGGTATCCAGTACCTGCGGGAAGGAGCTGTACTGGAGGTGATTGATGATCTGGACAACGAGCAGTTATCCAAAGATGCAGATGAAGTCCAGTGCACGCGACCCATGTGGTGGAAGTTTGAACGGAGCGCACCATCGTCGCATGCCAACTCATTGGCAGTAATGACCTGGAAAGACGGAGAGGAACAAATGGTGGATGAATTGGCTGGCCAACTCCGCAATATGAAGAAAGTCTCTTCCTCCCTACGGACCTGTGTCTCACCTGTGGAAAAACTGTCTGAAAAACCGTCCCAAGAGTTCCAGCAACTCAAAGAGGGTATGTCCTACTCCCCACCTGTATGGACCAGTATCTCATCCATTAAGAGTAAGCGTCCCTCTGCTCAAGAGAGAGGACATAGAGGGTACACACCATGGGGCACCCTGTGGTTTTACCTGCGTGACCATGGAGAGGACATGAGGAAGTGGGATGGAAAATCTACCTTGACCCTAGAGGCGCGGGTATGTGAGCTGCAAGGAAAAACAATCACCAAAGGGAGTTTTTCCAGGAAAATTGCTGCTCCGGTTTCCAGTGAGCAGTTCCTCAGACAGAGTAGAAGGGCTGATCTTACTAACGATCTTAAAGGGAATTTTGATTTGCATTTACAAGAAGTGGGTAAAGAATACTATGACCAGGACTACAGGGGCCCTGCCTCCAGCCAGGAGGAGGAAAGGGACAACCGGGTTTACTGGACTGTGTGGGTTTGATGGCCAGGCACATCAGACCCACAGGAGTATAAGGCTCCGGTAGACACCGGTGCACAGTGCACCCTAATGCCATCAAGCTATATCGGGGCAGAACCCATCTGTATTTCTGGAGTGACAGGGGGATCCCAACAGCTGACTGTATTGGAGGCCGAAGTGAGCCTATCTGGGAATGAGTGGCAAAAGCACCCATGGTGACTGGCCCAGAGGCTCCATGTATCCTTGGCATAGGCGACCTCAGGACAGGGTATTTCAAGGACCCAAAAGGGTACCGGTGGGCTTTTGGTAGAGCTGCCTTGGAGATGGAGGAAATTAAACAGCTGTCCACCCTGCCCGATCTCTCGGAGGACCCTTCTGTTGTGGGGTTGCTGAGGGTTGAAGAACAACAGGTACTGATTGCCACCACAACAGTGCACCGGCGGCAATATTGCAGCAACCGAGACTCCCTGATTCCCATCCGTGAGCTGATTAATTGACTGGAGAGCCAAGGAGTGATCAGCAAGACTCGCTCACCCTTCAACAGTCCCATATGGCCAGTGCAAAAGGCTAACAGAGAGTGGAGACTGACAGCAGACTATCGTGGCCTGAACAAAGTCACGCCACCGCTGAGTGCTGCCGTGCCGGACATGCTGGAACTTCAATAGGAACTGGAGCCAAAGGCAGCCAAGTGGTATGGCACGACTGATATCGCTAATGCGTTCTTCTCAATCCCTTTGGCAGCAGAGTGCAGACTGTGGTTTGCTTTCACTTGGAGGGGCGTCCATTACACCTGGAATCGATTGCCCCAGGGGTGGAAACACAGCCCTGCCATTTGCCACGGACTGATCCAGACGGCACTGGAACAGAGTGAAGCTCCGGAACACCTGCAATATGTTGATGACATCATCGTGTGGGGCAACACAGCAGAAGACGTTTTTGAGAAAGGGAAGAAAACAGTCCGAATCCTTCTGAAGGCCGGTTTTGCCATAAAACAAAGTAAGGTCAAGGGACCTGCACAGGAGATCCAGTTTTTTAGGAATAAAATGGCAAGATGGATGTTGTCAGATCCCAATGGATGTGATCAACAAAATAACAGCTCCACCGACTAGCAAAAAGGAAACACAAGCTTTCTTAGGCATTGTGGGTTTTTGGAGAATGCATATTCCAAATTACAGTCTGATCGTAAGCCCTCTCTACCAAGTGACCCAGAAGAAGAGCGATTTCAAATGGGGCCCTGAGCTACACCAAGCCTTTGAGCAAATTAATCAGAAGGTAGTTCATGCAGTAGCCCTTGGGCCAGTCCGGGCAGGGCGAGATGTAAAAAACGTGCTGTACACCGCAGCCGGGGAGAACGGCCCTACCTGGAGTCTCTGGCAGAAAGCACCAGGGGAGACTCGAGGTTGATTCCTAGGGTTTTGGAGTCGGGGATACAGAGGACCTGAGTGCTGCTATACTCCAACTGAAAAAGAGATATTGGCAGCATGTGAAGGGTTCGAGCTGCTTCGGAAGTGGCTGGCACTGAAGCACAGCTCCTCCCGGCACCCCGACTGCCGGTGCTGGGCTGGGTGTTCAAAGGGAGGGTCCCCTCTACACATCATGCAACTGATGCTACCTGGAGTAGGGTTGCACACGACGGGCTCGACTAGGAAACCCCAATCGCCCAGGAATCTTGGAAGTGATCATGGACTGGCCAGAAGGCAAAGATTTCCAAATATCACCAGAGAAGGAGGTGACGCATGCTGAGGAGGCCCCATGTTGGCCACCAGAAAGGACTGTCGTGGTTTAACCCGTCAGGCAGCTAAATACCACACAGCTGCTCGCTCACCTCCCCCGCAGTGGGATGGGGGAGAGAATTGGAAAAAAAAGTAAAACCCGTGGGTTGAGATAAAGGCAGTTTAATAGGACAGCAAAGGAAGAGAAAATAATAATAATGATAAAAGAATATACAAAACAAGTGATGCTCACCACCCGCTGACCGATGCCCATCCCATCCCCGAGCAGCGATTGCTGTGCCCCGGCCAACTCCCCCGTTTCTATACTGAGCATGACGCCGTATGGTATGGAATAGCCCTCCGGGCAGTTGGGGTCAGCTGTCCTGGCTGTGCCCCCTCCCGGCTTCTTGTGCGCCTCCGCGCTGGCACAGCATGGGAAGCTAGAAAGTCCTTGGCTAGTGTAAGCACTGCTCAGCAACACCTAAACCATCAGTGTGTTATCAACATTATTCTCATGCTAAACCCAAAACACCAGGTACCAGGAAGAAAATTAACTCTATCCCAGCTGAAACCAGGACACTGACAAAACCAGACCTCTTGTGGTCTCCATAAAGCTTCTCTTGAGTGGAGCTGTGCTGTTTGCTGCTCCAACCACAGCTGCTCATGGGATGTGTCTCGGGCTGGTGCTTCCCCTCCACCCCTCAGCGAGGCTCTCATGAACCCTGAGCTGCTGCAGGACAGCAGATCCTTTGCGGGACGCGTCCTCCTTCCCAGGGTCCCAATGGGTGTGCAGAAAACATCTGACCATCACATTTGCATGGTGGAGGCTTCCTCACCTTTGGCCCCCCATGTACAAGGAGATTGGGTTTTAGTTTCCTTACCTGCTCTGGAGGATGCTCCATCAGCACATCATGCAGTTTTTTCTTACTTCCATTATGGTTGTGTTGGCTCCAAGGGCTCCTTTGCTTGTATCGACTCTTGAATTTGAGCCATTTTGGCAGGAGCTGGATGAAGAGCGTGGGGAGATGGTTACCTCTCCATGACATCTTGAGTGAGGATAAAGGAGTGGGCTGGCTGGTTTTGCAGATCAAGTTCAGGCCAGTGATTGCCTGTGCTGTGAAGGTGTGTTATGGAAGAAGTCTCCGGCTGCGGTTTTGGCTTTCACCAGGCTGGGATGTGTTAGTCCCAAGAGCTGGTGGCCGTGGGGAGAACTGCCCAAGGATTTGTGCCAGCTCCCTTAATTTTCCTGTTGTTTTCCAGATCCCTCAGGGGCTTTTCAGTGAGCAAACAGGGATTTTGGTAAGGAACCAGCATGGTCAATGACTCATTTAGGTTGGAGGGGGCCTCTGGAGGTCTCTGGTCTCACCTCCTGCTCAGAGCAGGGCCAACGCCATGGGCAGGTCAGTGCTGTCCCCATGGACATCGTATGAGTCCATGTGGGTCTAGGTGCCCCCAGAGTGTCAAGCAGAAACCTGGCTAGGTCTTCTCCGTGCAGCCAGGTCTCCTCCACGTCTCTACATGCCTTCTCAGGTACTTCCTACCCCCTTGCTGGGTCTGCAGTGGTTTGGGGGCCTTAGGAGGGGTCATCAGCCATCCACAACCTGTAAACCTATTCGGACCTCTTCTAATTAATCTTCAGGACTGTGTCTGCTGCTGGAGCAGCTCTGCTCACGCTGGAAAGTGCCCAAGCAGAGGTGTCTCACCTTGGATGGGAAAGTGTTGAATGTTGACCAGGTCTGGTGGAGTCCACGTGTAGGACCTTGCGAAGAGGCAGTAGTCTGGTGGCTCTGCCGTGGGGCCAGAGCTCCCGCGTGCCCCGAGGACAACGTTTCAGAAGGGCTTTAGGTTCAATTATTCAAGTCACGCCGACCTGATTGCGCTTCATCCCTTGTATTTTTCATGTGGAGACGCGATGGTGTTCGTGCAGTGCTTGCAGGGCTGGTGCCATCAAAATACGTTGCATTATTTATGAGCTGATTTAATATAATTGCTGCTCAGCCTCACATCCTCACTTGGGGGGTCTATATTCATGTCCGGTGCTTCCCTCGCTCCCCAGCTAACACCGGCGGGGGGGACCCTGCCTCCTTCCTCAGCGCTGTGTGAGCAGGGAATAAAAAGATGATTTCAATGCAGCAACCCAGGCTTATGGAGAGGTATAAGCAGCAAATAAGGGAGGCACCGACTTGTTTGTTTGTTTGTTTTAAGCCTAAATCTAAGCCCTGTGTAAGTGTTTCCATTAATTGATGTAAAAGTTGAGCTGGCTGTCAATAGATGCTGCTCCTCCATCCCACCTGGAACCAAATCCCAGCCCCCCAAAGAGCAGCTGCCTTCATTGATTTTCATAGCTCACGCTGGGAAAAATATAGAAAGCACCCGCACAGCCCCGTGCTGAGGTTTCCCAGCAGCCAGGTAGGCAGGGAAAGGCGCTTGCCCTTGGGAAAGCAGCTCGCAGAGCAGCGAGGCCCAAATGCAGTGGCTCCGGCTCGTTTGGCAGAAGGATTAAAGCTCCGGGAGCAGGCACGGGGGGGATAAATGAAGCCCGTGGGGCCCGTGGCACGGCCAGGACGGATTGATCTCCGGCACAGGAGGTATCGATGCACGGGAGGGGAGGGTGAGCCAGCATGAGTAACACCATCTTGTGCTGCTTAATACAAGGTTTGCACAGTTTCTTTGGGTTTATATATTTTTTTCCCCCCTTTGTTTTTTTTTTGCAATGCTTGATATTGCAAGTGTAAAAACACCGCCCAGGCTAGCAGCTCTGAGGTGGCTTTCTCCTCCTGTCTGCGTAATATCAGTGTTTGCTGAGCATGTGTCATTTCACGATATAGCCAGAATAACGCGTGGTGGTAAAAGCAGGGCCGTTGACTCAGCAGGAAGCGTGGCAGGGATGCTTTGCATGCGTTTTAAGGGGGAAACGAGCTGGTTCAGGGATTTTGGGCTCCATGGGAAAACCAAGATGTTGTATGTGGAGGTTAGGAAGCAGTGAGCGCGCCAGAGAGGGGGTGAGGATGGAGATGGGCTCGGCAAGCTGGGGGAATGGCGTGGGAAAGGCTCCCGAGGGCACAGCTCGGGAGAGAAAAGCAAATTTTGCTGTTTTGCAGGAGCATCGTGGTCAGGAGAAATGCAGGTGGGTCAGGACTTGAGCAAAGGGAAGCTGCCCACGGCCACGGTGCTGCCGCCTCTCGATCCCTCTCCACGTCCCTGTCCCAATTCTGCCGCGATGGCCGTGCCCTCCTCATCGCATTGGGAAGGACCCAGGTGTACTCACTGTCTCCGTAACCGGGTCCTACTTTCGACCGAAATGCATTAGGTTACAGGAAAAAAAAAAGAGGCAGCAGCGGGCCGCAGAAGTTAAATTTAATTGAGATAATATGGGTCAGCTCACCGACCGAGGACGGAGGAGCAACCTACTTCTCCCTAGCCAGCCCCAGCTAACCTGGTTTGCAGCACCGCCACGGCTCTGCATCCCTGCCCGCATCCCTTCCCACATCCCTGCCCGCGTCCCTGCCACGGACAGGCAGCTCGGAGAAACCCCCCGGTAGCCCCAAGTTTGCCAGTGGGGAAGCTGCAGGCCACGAAAGGTCAGGGCCAGCACAAGCCACAATAAATTACTTTTCTAAGTTATTGATTGTGAAAATAGAGAATAGCATGGGGAATTTTTTTTCTTCCCCCCCCCCGAAACCTGCTAAAATCGCCCACGTTCAGTGACGATCCTCCACCTGCTGCTTGGGATCTGGCCATCAGCAAATGCTTTACTCATTTAACGGGTATCTTAGTGATGCCGTAGCGCAACAGCTTTGTAGTGAAACCTTTGCAGGGTAACTGTAGCTGCAAGATACATGGTTTACTTTACATTTTTACATGTACTTTAGGCATGGCTTTGTTTTTTTTTTTTTACCCCAAAACCCATGCCTAAAGCGCACCAAATCTCAGGAAGTAATTACAAAGCTCTCCCATCTCCATGCGGTGCAGCCGCTATTTGAGTAGTGGCTCTAAAGGCACCAGCTCTGGATGCTGTGAAAAACCTGAAAAAGGGATAAAGAAGGGAAAAAAAAAAAAAAAGCTCCCAGCCTTGCTGCTTTGATGGCAGGGATGGGAAGAGAAATACCAGGCAGCAGCACCGGGGCTTTGCTCTGCTATAGCAGATAGGCTGTGACCTGTTTGCTGTATTTGAAGCTTGAAATAGAGCCTTATGAGTAATGTGGTTCAGGTGCTTATCACTAATTAATTAATTCTTTTGTACAGTGGATACCTAATTAAAGCAGTCTAAGGTAATTCCTAGGGGGGCTTAAACTAATGGGATGGTTAACGGGGTTGTTTCTTTGCTGATGTAACTTGTTGGGTGATTCCCAGCGGCTGGAAAGGGTTATTAGGCTTCGTGTGAGTGTTACTTAAAATAAAATTCTAATAAAGGTTTGTTTCGGGTGAAATCATGGGAGAATGATTTCTCATCGCAATGATTTCTGCGGCTGAGGGCTTCACGTGCTGCAGAAGTTACTTGGACGAAAAGGCACGGCGAGGCTCGTGCGCTGTAAGGAGAAGGAGCGGGTTTGGGTTTATTTTAGCTGGGCTGAAAAACGCTTTGCAGAAGGATGAGCCCAGCAGCCTGGCACCATGGCAGGAGCTATTGCAAAATCCACACCCTCCTTCCGATTTCCTGGTGTCACGGGGAGGTTGCCCCCTAAAAATGTGCCATTTTATCCAAATCAGGGCAACTGAGTGGCTTGCCCCAATTCCTTCGGGGTGGCTGTACCCCCATGCTGGCAGGCGGGCGGTTGGTAAATCACCGTGGCCTCGAATTCAGGGTGACTTTGCATGCGGCTCAGGGCGGGTTTGTCCCTTCGGGAGCGGTGTTGACACAGCCAAATACCCAAATTTGCAAATGCGATGCTGGGTGAAACGCCTCCGCCTTGCAGCGCTCCCTTCTTCCCTTCGCTTTCAAACCTCATTTCGCACCTTCCCCTAAAGGTCTTTATCTTGACCCTGGCAAGCAGGATGTTAAAAACTGAAACCCAAGAACGGATCAGTTAATTAACATGAAATAATAGCTCTTGGCTGCTTCCCTTAATTAAGGGTCAGGAGTTCAGAGCTGTATGAACAGATGTTGAACTCCTTTTCCTGGTACAGGAGCTCATTGCTTCCTCGGCGGCTTTAACCATCTCTCTTTTTTCCTGGGACAAGGGGCAGGGAACTGGGATTTCTGAGCAAGGCGTGTACAAAGAAGTTATTTCAGAGTCAATTTGAGTTGGTTTTGGGAAGGAATCAAGAAGCGAAGGAATCGAAAAATCATAGGTGTGATGATGCTTCTAATGAAAGGGTGATTTTGGTTTTCTAGAAGACTATCCATGGGAAAAAAGAGCTTTTTTTGAGGGTTTCTGCTCTTTTCTGGCCAGCTGGGAGGCGGTGCGTGTTTCCCAGACCTAGAGTCTCCTTTATAGCAGAAACTTTTGCCCTGTGAAGTAAGGGACTACCCAGCCTGCTGCCACTTCATCGGTAGGCAACAGGTTTCATGGGGTGGATTTTGGTATCCCAGGGACAATCGGGGTTTCAACGGGAATTTTTTATTTGGTCAATTCATTTGTGCTTTTACCGTGTAGCTGCTGCTCCGTCGGTGCGTGGGTGTTGGTAGTGCTAGGTTATCACCAGCTGCCCCTGACACGGTTAGATCAGGGTTACTCCAGCCTGGGAAGAGTCATGCCCTCGGGAAGTGTTTTGCCAGGCTGAAAATAATCCTAAAGAAGGGGTTTGCTGTGTTATATAGTGTGGGTACAGTGCCTTATAGAAGAGGAACTAGTCTTTCCTTGGCTGTTGCTGCAGTAGAAATGCAAAAAAATATACTCAAGTATTTTCAAGGATATCTGAGTAGTATTTTAACCAATGTTAAAAGGTGCATTGGCCAGGGCTGCAGATGGTGCCATTGACCTGCAGCACCTCTGCTGTGAGGCCAGGCTGAGAGTTGGGGCTGTTCAGGCTGGAGAAGAGAAGGCTGCGGGGAGACCTTACAGCAGCCTGCCAGGACTTAAAAGAGGGTTTATAAGAAAGATGGGGATGGACTTTTTAGCAGGGCCTGTAGGGATAGGCCAAGGGGTAATGGTTTTAAACTAAAAGAGGGGAGATTCAGACTAGATTTAAGGAGGAAATTGTTTACGCTGAGGGTGGTGAGGCGCTGGCCCAGGTTGCCCAGCGAGGTGGGAGATGCCCCATCCCTGGAAACATTCCAGGTCCGGCTGGACGGGGCTCTGAGCGACCTGATCTGGTTGAAGATGTCCCTGCTCATGGCAGGGGCTTGGACTCGGTGACCTGTAAAGGTCCCTTCCGACCCAAACCATTCTGTGGGTCTATGACCTCCAGGCTGGGCTGGCCCCCGTGCAGGGGAGAGACCCACCAGCGCGGGAGAAACCTGCAGGCTTGTGATGCCCCAAGGCTTAGTGGCCACTTTTCCAAGGGTTTCGTCAATCTGGCAGGGAGAAATCCACGCATCTGACTCGTGGGAGGATGCGGGACGAGAGGGGAGCCCTGCACATTGGTTTTGGGGGGAAGGAAGGTGAGAGCTCTGCCGCTGGGACAGCAGGCATGTCAGGTCTGCACCGGTGGGCGATGGTCAGGGGGGTTCCTGCGAGCTCCTCTGCCAAAACCACCTGCAGCAGCCCGGGGTGAAGCGTGACCCGTCCGTACCTCCCTCCTCAGCACTCCTCCTCTCTGCCTGATTCCCTCCTTCTTCTCTTTTCCATATTTACTGGGCCATCCGCGTGCTGGAGACACTTCGATCTATCCGGGGGACTTCAAAGGCTGTGGAGATGTGTCCATCTTCCAGCCCAACGGGGAGGTCGGGGATGCTGTAGGCAGCGCGGGTAAAGCTTTGCAGGAGGCGGCCAGCGTAGCATTTCTGAGAAACCCTGGTTTTCTGGGGAGTGCTGGTGCTTTTAGGGAATTTCCAAAGCTGCGTGTTCTCCTCTCAGGCAAGTTTCATAAAAATAAAATGCAACTAACTGAGAGCATTAGTGTTTTTTTTTAAATCTGGGTAGGATGAAGGCTAACTGCAGCTTCAACAGGGGAACAGCCGTATCCTTTACTGCGAGGGTTTTGCTGCAAGCCGGCCCGGGGATTTGCAGGGCAGAGGCTCCTCCGCTCCCGTGCACTGCAGTGAGCCTTCAGTCTCCTGTCGGCCTCTGGGTGTGTTTTAACATTTCGTTAAATTAAAAAAAAAAACCAAAAAAACCCAAAAAACAAAAAACCCAAACAACCAAAAAACCCTCCAACCCTTAAATCATTTTCATTTTCGGTGAAGTGCAGCGGTGGCGTTGCTCAGCCCTGGTGGGGACCGCAGAAGTGGAGCCTGTGCTTAAAGGCTCTGCCGCGGGAGAGCCCGAAAGGCAGCGCAGGGGATGGCGTGACAGGATGCGTGCCCTTATCTGTCTTTTGTGGCGTGTCAGGCTGAAACGTGACAGCCAAGGCCTTTTTCTTTCTGTGCCACGGCATAAGCAGATAGCGAGGAGCCCGGCTGCCCCCCGGCAGGCATTGCCCCTGCTTGGCCCCGGGAAGCATCGCCGTGAGCGTGCGTGGGTGCACGACGAGGGGCTGACCGGAGGTCAGAATTGAGTCGGCAAAACGATGGGTATCTTTAATCGGGATGAAAACTCAGGCCCTGGGAAGAAGGCGATGCTCGGCTGCAGCTTCGCTTGCTTGGCCCGCTGGACCACGTGTTTGGGTATCCTGATTCCTCGGGATTTGGCCAAGCTCCCAGGGCACCCATCCTCCCAGTGCCTGATCTGCGCACGCTGCTGGGTTTGTCCCTGGTGCGTTAAAAACAAACACTCTTTCCCAGGGTTTTACCCCAAACGATGGTGGGGTGGCTTTTTCTTTTCAGGGGTACATCCCCAAAGGCCCTGGGCCAAGGTGGGGGTCGCATGGCTTTTTGGCTTGCTGGAAATCTCCAGCTTAGTCCGCCGGGGAAATGAGGCTGCTGTTAAACCCCTGACCTTCAGCACAGGGATCGGCAACCCCGGCGGCATTCCTGCGGTGCCAGAGCCTTGTGCCGACCCCGGAGCAGGTCAGTGCTCCCTCCCCGCGGTACCCGGACGGAGAGAGCCACTATTTCCTATGAACAGTGGCAGGAGGGACTGGAGCAGATGTCCCAGGCTGTGCTGTCTGGTGGCTGGTTCTTCACCTGAATAATCTCTTAAAACCAAACCAAAACAAAAAAACAAACTAAAAGAAAAAAGGAAGTCGAGGTTGGTTTCTGTTTGCCTTCGTTTTGAGCCGTTAGGACACCTGTGAGAAAATAAAAAGCTGAGATTCTCACTTTTGCATGATGCCTACAGCACGGTGACTCCTCCAGGCAAAAGGGACAGCCCTGCGAGAGCGGAAATGTCCCCCTGGGGCCGGAGCCGCCTGGCTCCATCGCTGCTTCCCCCCGGCTCCTCTCCGGGTCTGTACGTGCCTCTCGGGAAGGAGATTTCTCCTGGAGCCTCAGCCTGGCCGGGCTGCGCTGGGACACGCTCAGCTCTCCAAATGGATGGACGTTGCTAAAACCTTTACCGCTTGCAAACCTCATGGAAAAACGTGCCATCGACCGGAGATATTAATGAGGTCTAGGCTTCAGCCGTGCTCGGCTCCGGAAGCGCAAGGAGGGGGCATCCCAAGCCTGGCTCTCTGCAAAGCCAGCTCCAGCACTGAGCTCTTTACTTAATGGCCCGGCAATATTATGGAAGAGAAAAATCTTTGCAGCAGCTCCCTCTCGCTCCCTATGCTTTGCATTGCCTTGATAATGAGATTTTCCGGCAGAGCCAGGGCTGGCTGAGCCAGTGGCAGGCTGCGTCTGACCCCGGCGCTGCTTTTGGGGTGAAATATGGCTGAATAGGCTAAGATGGGCAACAGATTTTGCACCCTCCCCGACTGCCACAGAAGCAGCGGGAGGCCAGGCCAGCTGCAGGGTCGGCACCGAAACCCGCCACCGCGAGCAAAACACCGGCATCGGGGCCAAAACGGGCACCCATCCCACCTCGCCCCTGTTTGCGGGAGGGAGCGGATGCTGGTGTGATAATGAAGCCGTTTCCATGGAAACAGGCTCATTTTTTTCCACTCAGGCGCCTTTCCATTTATTTATTTATTTGCCGGCATGTCTCTGACCTGCGAGCTGCTTTTCAGCAATTTAAATACCGTATTGGACACCGGGCGTAAAAAAATGGGCATTGGAAAAGGGAATAAAATCCCGGTGGATGGGGACTGGGAGCTGTGGCTGTAACCACCGCTGAGGATTAAGGTCCTGTGCCCCAGCGAAGCGGTGTGGTGGGAGCCCACGGGCACAAATCTAGCGCATAATGTTTTCTTTGCTTAAGGAAATAATGAAACACATGTAATTTGGGCGTATTAAGGCTCCTTTCCCAGCCAGGTCTGCAACTGCTGTCAAGATCAATGCGACTACACCAGCTCCCACCCCCTGGAAACATGGCTTTTTGCTATTTTCTTTTTGTCTGTAATATTTTTATATTTTTCGGTATATATTTAGTAATTATTTTTCAGACGAGCCACCTATTTTTAGCCGTGGCTTTTAGCAAAAGCAACAGGATGGCTTGAAAAGCCAGGCAGCCCTGCATGAGGGATTCCCATGCTCCAGCCGGCCCGTGACCGGCTGCGGCAGGGCGACGGCTTGGCCGTACGTTCAGTTATCCATTCTGGATGCCGCGTCACACCTGGTTTTTGGGGAGGAAAAGGCAGTTTTCAGGAGAGCCCGCTTGCCTCGGCGGGGACTGTGTTGGCCCCTGGGGTGCAGCGAGCTGGGCTGGCCTCAGCCACTGGGATGCGCAGGGGCCAGGAGCAATCCCAGCATGAATGAGAGCCGGAACAAATCCCTCCGATACAATACCCAGCCTGGCATCTTTTCTGGACCAAAAAAATCCCTGGGTGATGCCTGCCTGGTAGGAACAAGCCTGAGCCCTCTGCTCCCCAAAATCCTGGCTGCCCCAGTGGGGTTTCACCCGCTTTGCTACGAACTGGGTGGAAAATACTGGTGCGTCAGTGATGGAAAGCATGACTTTTTAATTGAAACCAAGAAGCAGGGAGGCTCCTGCTTTCGCTCCGAAAAGGAGCCGTTCTCGGTGGTGGGTGATGCCGTGCGGTGCTCCGGGGAGCTGCTTTCGGTCTTTACGGTGGAGGAATGGTGAGGTTTTGCCCTGGCAGATGTCAGCGCTTTCGGTTTCTTTCCTGCAGAGCCACTGCTTTTCCTTTCGGTTCAGCCGGGAGGTGTGGGAAGAATGGCTTTCTGCAAAGCGGAGAAAAACCCACTGGGAGGTGAAAAAAGTCTGGAAAATTGGGCGACAGGAGAGGATGTGATCCACAGGTTTAAAACCACAGAGGACCGCAGTCGGGTGGGCAAAGGCTGCAGACCCCTAGAGACGCAGGAGGTCTCTCGTGACACCTGTAAATTCTCACTCGATGCCCGTTTGCACCTTCAAGAATGTAAGAAAATGCTTTGCAAGGATGCCGGTGTCCCAGCCAGGGTTAGCGCTGCCTTTGAACAGTGATGGACCCAACCCAGTGCAAAATGTGCTTCGAGACCCCTTCTGTAATGACAGCTGCCTATTTAAGTTAATTGGACTAAATAATCACCGTTAAAATGCCATTTTTTGTAAACATTTAGGAGAATTCCGGTCTCCACCCACATGCAACTTGAGATAAAACCCAAGCGAAAGGGGGGGAAAAAAGCTAGGGGGGAGGGTGGGCTCAGATTTTGAGGGTTTGGGGCTGGTGATGGAGCTGGTGCAAGGCGCGCGGAGGCCGGGGACCCCTCTGCCCAAGCGCCGGCTCTGCAGCCTTTTGGCACAGCTCTGCGCAAAGCAGGCAGCAGCTTGTGCTGACGAGGAGCTGGCAAACGAAGGCTAATTACTCTTGCAAGCAGGGCTGGCAGCTGCGGGATGCCAGAGCCCCATAGGAGCCCAGTTTGGGAGGAAGGAGTAGGATGGCAGCTTAGCAGGAGGGCTCGATTGCTCCAGCGTCAAGAAGTGCTCCTTTTGCAGTGGCTTTTTTGGGTTGCACACGGCATTTTGCCTCGCTCCTCGGTCGAGGCGATGCTGTGGCAAAGCAGCTCATGCCTGGCCGTGCCAGGAGGCAGCACCGGTGGCTCACCAGGCTGGAGCTGGATGAGGAGCAGCAGGCGTTAGCGAGTTTGCAGATGACACCAAGCTGAGCGGTGCAGTTGACACGCCAGAAGGACGGGATGTCATCCAGAGGGACCTGGAGAAGCTGGAGAAGCGGGCCCGTGTGAACCTCATGAGGTTCAACAAGGGCAAGTGCAGGGTCCTGCACCTGGGTCGGGGCAACCCCCGGTGTCAGTGCAGGCTGGGGGATGAAGGGATGGAGAGCAGCCCTGCGGAGAAGGACTTGGGGGTACCGGTGGATGAAAAGCTGGACATGACCCAGCAATGTGCGCTCGCAGCCCAGAAAGCCAGCCGTGTCCTGGGCTGCATCCAAAGCAGCGTGGCCAGCAGGGCGAGGGAGGGGGTTCTGCCCCTGGGCTCCGCTCTGGTGAGACCCCCCCTGCAGTGCTGCGTCCAGCTCTGGGGTCCTCAGCACAGCAAAGACGTGGACCTGCTGGAGTGGGTCCAGAGGAGGCCACGCAGGTGATCCGAGGGCTGGAGCACCTCTGCTGTGAGGCCAGGCTGAGAGTTGGGGCTGTTCAGCCTGGAGAAGAGAAGGCTGCGGGGAGACCTTACAGCAGCCTGCCAGGACTTAAAGGGGGGCTACAGGAAAGGTGGGGGTGGACTTTTTAGCAGGGCCTGTAGCGATAGGACAAGGAGTAATAGTTTTGAACTAAAAGAAGGTAGATTCAGACTAGATTTAAGGAAGACATTGTTTACGCTGAGGGTGGTGAGGCGCTGGCCCAGGTTGCCCAGCGAGGTGGGAGATGCCCCATCCCTGGAAACATTCCAGGTCCGGCTGGACGGGGCTCTGAGCGACCTGATCTGGTTGAAGATGTCCCTGCTCATGGCAGGGGCTTGGACTCGGTGACCTGTAAAGGTCCCTTCCGACCCCAACCATTCTGTGATTCTATGAAATTAGCTTACCGCTGACTTAAACGAGCGCCCAGCGGCTCGGGGCTGGAGCGAGAGCCGGCGCTTGCAGGAGGGACGGGGGTCAGCGCTCCGTGCTGGCTCGCTGGGGGACAGGAGCAGTGCCAACGCTCTCCTCTGGATCAGAAGAACATTTAAGGGGGTGCAGGATCCATAAACATGCTGGGAGGACGAAATGCATCCAGAAAGCAAGGTAGATGTGGTTAGCTTACTGGGATGGAGGAGGGCTGGTTGGCCCTTGGCCCGAAGCAATGGTGGCTTTTAACGCAGAGCAAATTAAAGCCGAGCTGCATCCCGTTGGGCAGCAGCTCGCTGTGCGCGCGCAGCGGGCAGCTCACGGGCTGGGTTTTGCTGCTCCACATTGTGGGTAAAAGCTGAAGATTTCAGCAAAGCCGGAGCGAGCAGACAGAGCCGTAAATGCTGGGTCAGCGCCCTGACATCAGGGGCGTCCCTCACCGTTTGCCTGACTAAATCCCAATTTTTGGTGCCTGGGTGCTGCTGGTGAAGGAAGAAAATGTCATTCCAATATGTCAATGGCTCTTCACTAAACAGAGAACACAACAAATTAGGGGGTTTTTTGGAGCATAGGTACCAGCTAGCAAAAGTCAGCAGCAAAATTTCCGAGTCCAAACATTTATTGCAAGTGCTTTTGCATCCTTTTAAACGAATTCAACCTCTTGCCACGTGCAGTACATAACCTGCGACCCCTCTGCACAACAGACAAGTATCAAAACAACCTGGCGAGATCCTGAGTTGTAATTACAGCGCAGAGCCCAAAAGAGACGATATCCATGTCCTGTACGTGCTAAACATCGTTAGCATGAAAATAAAATAGTATCCTTGCTCATTAACCTGCGGGCACCAAGGCAGGAATCCTATTATCCAGGCACATGTGCCATTAAGCGGGTGAAATAAGATGCCATCTGTATTCCCTTGAGTGCCGTTAAACCCCTTCGTTTGCAGGCAAACTTTAGCACAACAGCATCGGGTGTGAGAAGAGCCCTGTGACAACTGGGGGATCAGGAAATATCGGGAAGCGCGGGGATTTTTAGCTTTAAGGTGGGGATTTTGATGGCTACGATCAGGAGCCGAGCTCTGCTAGCTTGAGGGGACCTATAGGGAAATGGGAGTAATGCGGCAAGCGCCGGTACGTGTCCCTTCTGCGTGACGGCTCCTTTTGCACTCGCTCGGCCCCATCGGTCCCCGTACAAACCTGCTGTGTCCCAGGGTTGCCGTCACCCCACGGTGCTGGGAATACCCCCATTCCCCTAACAGGTCAGGCGGTCTCGCTGCATCCACCGGGTCTCCAGCCCCGGCTCTGAAAGCTCCCGTCCCAGCGCCTGCCCACGAAGGGATGACTCCGCTAGGAAATAAGCTGCCTGGAAAGATGATTTCCCTCTAACAGCCATCCTCAAATATTTTGGCATTTTTTCTGCGATCTGCGGATTTATATACTTTCCGGGGTGGTTTTAATTTGTCTGAAGTCTGATGCTCTTGGCATCTACCCACTAACAAGTATTTTCTAGTTCAGCGTGGGGTCTGGCGGCAGGGAACCCCTCACCTCGTTGGGTCTTGGGCAAGAGAAATAAATCACAGACTCACAGAATGGTTTGGGTCAGAAGGGACCTTTACAGGTCACCGAGCCCAACACCCCCTGCCATGAGCAGGGACATCTTCAACCAGATCAGGTCGCTCAGAGCCCCGTCCAGCCGGACCTGGAATGTTTCCAGGGATGGGGCATCTCCCACCTCGCTGGGCAACCTGGGCCAGCGCCTCACCACCCTCAGCGTAAACAATTTCCTCCTTAAATCTAGTCTGAAATACATGTATTGCTGTGGTGTGGGGCAGCGGTGTAGTTTGGTTGGTTGCAATTAGTAGTAAAGAGGCACTGGGGGTTGAAGGAGAGGAGGATGCTCTAGCAGCTTGGCTCAGCTTAAATCAAATCCGAACAAAAAGGCGTGGAGGCTTCGGGTTTACTCCTGGTGGCTCCGCACCCTCCCGGGGGTACAGTGGGCTGTCCTCACGTTGCGATAAAAAAAGCTGCTTGAACAGCTTCGCTGCTGCCCCAGCGATGCCTGGCTTGTCGCAGGGGTTGTTTTTCGGCGAGGGATATTCATGAGCTGAATTCAAAGTGTCACCTGCAATTGTTTTGTTATTCACGCTGAAGGAAGCACACCCAGTTGCTCGCAGCGTGGAAACGCTGTAAAACCATCGCTGGCCCCAAAACGGTTCAAGTTCCTACATCAGGTTTCTGCAGCGGGCCCGAGCGTGGCCGGCTCCCGGCGACACCAGGGTCCTGCGAGCTGCAGCGTCCCTGGCATTGTCCCAGCAGCCCGGTGCACGGCGTGGTGCTCACACAGATGTCCCCTCCTCTGTCCCACCGGGGTCTTGCTCTTCTCTGGCCTTGTTTTTGGGGCTGTCTTTTCCACCTTAGTGCCTCGAGGGCTAGATGTAGTAAGAGTATGGGAGGGTTTCCTTGCGTGAAAGGTAGCAGGGTTGGATACGGATATTTTTTTTTAAAGATCAGGGCTGTAGCAGCCATACGAAGGCTCTCGGCAATCCTTCCCGCTCCCGTGCCTCCTTCCATGACATTAAACTTCACTCCCCAAGTGACTCTGCCACCGGAGTAGCCGCAGACCATGATTCTCTGTATGAAATGGCACAACGTCACCAAGAATAACATTTGCTGCATTAGAAAAGTCTCCGCGGGCTCCAAACCATGCAACGGCGTCTCGGGTGATGTACACCTCGGTGATCCTATATGACCACCAGCTTTCCTACCAGCCCAGTGCCAGCTGCCGTGCCAGAACCGGGCTGGCACCACCACCGCCATCCACTTTGTGGCTTTGCAGGGAGGACTAAAGCAAAAGCAGGAGAGAGGCACCCTGGTAGCCTGCTGCTCAAACACCTCTCCAGCAAAGAAACTGGGGGAGAGCTGAGAAAAAAAACGGTGCGGAAACAGCACGAATGCTTGAGCTAAACCTCAAGCCATGGTGCCGAGCTTTGCCTGACGAGGGCAGACCCGGGCAGGAGCTTGGGCTGTCGGGGACGCTGGGTGGGAGCTGGGCTGCAGCGAAGCAGGGAGGATTTTGGCAGCCTTCCCCGGGGGATGCTTTTTCCGCCCCGCCACGTGCTCTGTGCACCAGACGGTTAAATCGCATGCGGCACTCGGCATCCCCTCTCGCCGTGCATCCTACTGCGTGCTCGGATGTGCCGCGGGTCTCGCCACAAGCCGGGACAGGAACAGCTAAAAGCCTGGCTGCCAGCAGCCCTCGGATAGTCGCCCACTGACTTGAAACCTCTTCCTGTGCTGAAAACCTCGCTGAATGCAAACAAATAATGTCGCTGGGGGCCGTGCTTGGACGGCACGGGAGGGGGGGGGGATACGGAAGGAAACCCACAGCCTTTCTGCCTCCCTGGCGGGGTACGGGACTCGGCGTCTGTGAGGGCTCTGGGTTTCCTGGTGCCATAAATAATGTTCTTCTTGTGTTGACTGGCATCACAGCAACCTAACCTGGCTCTTTTTTTTTTATATATTCTCTTTATTTAAAGGTAGCGAACGGCCAAGAGGAGCAGATCTTCCCCTAGAAGCACAAATCACCGGAGAGACCTGCTGCTGGTAAAAAATAACTCCTCCTCGCGCTCCCCAACGGGCAGGGGGGTGGCTGGGGAGAGGTCTCATCCTGAAACCCTGGCACCTTGCTCAGTGCCAGGTTGCTTTTTTCTGCAGGATGAGCTTCTTTCCAAACATGCTTACATCCCCCAAGACAGGCTTGAGCTGAAGGTGCCCACAGCTTTTCGGTGTCCCCCCTAAAACGCCACGAGCCCCTCATTTTAGGGCTGTGCCATCCTTGTCCCATCAGCGGAGGGGCTGGCGGGGCGGTCGCTGTGCCCTGCTATTGCAGAACATCCCCAAAAGCCCCCCTTTTTCGAGCTCACAGGCAGCCCCGGCCAGGCAGGGACCAGCACAGCACGGCTGTGCCTCCACTGTAAAATACTCGGTGCTTGTGAAAGCGTCGGGGGCTGCCGGAGGAGCTGAACGCTGGGTTTCTGCCCGCCGCTGCCAGAGCTCGCGGCTTTTATAAGGTAACGGAAAAACATCCGTGATCGAGATGGCGTGGACTTAATGAGCGTCCCCCGCCTGCCTGGGGTAGAAATCTTGAGAAACAGGAAACTCCAGCATCCTGTTTAGCATCTCAATGTTCAAGTTGGCAGCAGGGACAAAGCAAGGGAGGCCAAGGGACACCGGCCAAGGGACACCGGACGCAGGCTGGGCACCGGCACAGGGCTGGATGATGTGCCTGGCTCGGGGCAGGGGAACCAGGGGAGCGCGGGGCAGCTCGAGGGGAGCCCGTTCTCCGATTTCCTTTGCCTTGGTGCCACCACAGCCTTTCCTATAACAGCAAAAGCTAAAGTACAGCTCAGCTGGGGTCCTGCTGCTGCAGGCTGCGCTCTAGAAGGTCCCAGTGTCCCCTAAGCATGGCTCATAGGGCATCTCCCGCTCCGGGGACGACGGGGAGGGCGCAGGAGGGTACTGGTGGCAGCGTGTCACTACCCGCATACCCACAAAGGCTGGCGGCTCGCTGCCCTTGTATAAACCCGGGATTAAACACTGGCTGAAATTAGAAAAGTCTCCGCGGGCTCCAAACCATACAACGGTGTCTCGGGTGATGTACACCTCGGTGAACCTATATGGCCACTGGCTTTCCTACCAGCCCAGTGCCGGCTGCCGTGCCGGAACCGGGCTGGCACCACCACCGCCATCCACTTTGTGGCTTTGCAGGGAGGACTGAAAGCAAAAGCAGGAAAGAGGCACCCTGGTAGCCTGCTGCGAAATGCCTGGGTCTGCATCTCCCATCCTCACACCCTCATTCACACAGCTGGGCTCTAACAGCTCCACACGTGCAACCCCAGCCCATCGTTTTGGGGATTTCAGGGCTGGGAGCAGCTCTCCGCCCAGCCCAAGAGTTCACCCCCCTCCGTGTGTTTGTGCCCGCAGCCCATCCGGAGAGCACGCCTGGCCTGCCCATGGCTAGCAACAACACTGCTAGCATAGCGCAAGCCCGCAAGCTGGTGGAGCAGCTAAAGATGGAGGCCAACATCGACAGGATAAAGGTAGCGTGGCTTGGGGGGTCGGCCGCTGGCTCACAGGGGTGCTGCGAGGTGGTGCCTGCTGCCGAGCGGCTGCCAAAAGCACGCCGTGGGAGCCAGGGTGCGATGGCGGGCGGTGTTTATGGAGGATGCTTGTCCAAGGGATCCCCATGGCCGTGGCTGAAGGCAGCGGGAGATGCTCACCCAGAGAAGGCAGCTGGAAGCATCACTGGCCGGGGGTGGGAAGGAGCGTCTCTCCCCGAGGCATCTCACCCTTCTTGGGAACACGTTAAACCCACGCTGTTTGTCACGGTTGCTGTTAAAACTGTCCTTTGGGCGGTGCTCGGTGCTCAGCCTTGAGGTTAGTGGGGAAACTCTGAGAGCGACGTTGTTCTGAGGAGTCTTTCCTACAGAAAGCCCGGTCCTTTCTGGGAGGCATTTCCTCTGCTCTGACTGCTTTTGCTCCACCCCGGGGGAATTGCTGCTTCTGGGCGTGTGAAAGCTCATCGGCTTCGTGCTTCAGATCCCCGGGGATCTGTCTTCTCCACCGAGGTGGTTTTGGATGACAGCTGGTCCCAGGGAGAGAGGCGATCCGGGGCTGGCTGCTGGCTGCAGGCACGTCCGGGCGCTTGCAAGCAAAACCTTGCCTCTCGGGGCCAGGGTGAGCTCCGGCAGCTTGGGAGCTGCCACCGCATCCTGAAAAAATAGCCAAATCAGTGGCTGCAGGCAGCAAACGTTGCTGTAGCAGCTGTGGATGTCCCCGCCGAGGGACGGAGGGGAGAGACAGCGGGGATGCAGCGGTCGGTCCTCACTATGATCAAGTCGGGTGAAGGATGCAGATGGGTTAAGGATGTGAAGGATGCTCACGGGAGCCCGTGTGACAGGCGAGCTTAGAGCCTGGAGGTGAAAAACCAGCCCCACCGGGGACTTGCTGTCGATTCCCCGGCCAGGTCTTTGGCCAGGGTACGATGCTGCATACCCTGGGTTGAGGATGCTGCGAGCCCGGTCCCACCGGCAGCATCTCTCGGGGTGGGATGTCCCCAGCACAGCCTGTCCCTAATGCGGGGCTCCTTCTATTCCAGGTGTCAAAAGCGGCAGCGGACCTGATGGCGTACTGTGAAGCCCACGCCAAGGAGGACCCTTTATTGACCCCCGTCCCGGCCTCAGAAAACCCCTTTAGAGAGAAGAAGTTCTTCTGCGTGATCCTGTAAACCCTCGAGGAGCCTGACCGGCACTCAGGCCACCCTGAACACTGATGTAGAGTTTTTAGGAATGGGGGACGACCTGCTAGTCCGCAGAATTTAAACAAAAATAAGTAAAATACACGGCCTGGAAGCTACAGAGATGTGCATGTTTAAAGAACCTGGCCACCTTTGGGGGAATAAGATGATCTGCATTGCGAGGCAAAAGATCTGAAGTCTGTAGAGTTGCCTAGAAAGAAAAAAAAAAATATGTAAAGAATAAATTTGTGTCACTTTTCTGCTCACAAAATTGTTTGATTGTTCCATATTTAAAGCACCAGAGCTGTGCTGAGCGAAGTAACTGCTAAGGATGTGTATAACCTTCTTGGAATGATATTGTTGATTCCTTTCCAAAAATATTATTTTTTATTTAAGTTGTCAGATATATAGCGACAGGTTAGATGACTATGATGTTACTCGATGTTTGGTCTTGTGCTTTTTCATTTCTGGCAGTAGCGTAGCACAGGGGTTGAGCGGCCCCGCGGCAGGTTAGCGAGGACACTGGCAGCTCCTGCCCGCACCCCACGTGCCGGCAGCTCCATGTTTCTAGCGAACCCCACTTTCTAACCTTTTGTATATGATTAGCTTCGGCTCTGCAAGTAAAAGTGAATCATGTGTCGTGGTTGGTGCTTCATACTCCTGTGACGACGTTCGGTGGTAGTGCATGAGAGTTTAATCTCCGTTCATCCGCTCCAGACTTTTCTTTCCTATCGTTTGACACCACGTGCTGGTAGGAGAAGCTGTAGGGAGGAAACCGAGGCGATTCTGAAAGCAAAGACGACTCCTGCGATGCCTTAGACGTGCCTGAAATACCTCCTGCGTTAGGGTAGGTGCCAGCCCCTGGGCACGGGGGCTCAGGGCGGCCCCCGCCCCAGGCGTCGCGGGGTAGCTAGAAACCCGAAAATCAAAGTCGACCACTTCTTTCCGGGTCTTTCCTCTTCTCCTACACCTCTGTGCCTCTGCCCTCCTTGCTTGGTACCGTCTCCTGCTCTTTCGGCTTCCCGGCAGCATCTCCTCTGCTCGGGGCTGGGCTGGGATGCTGCCCCACGGCGGGATGCTGCCCCACGGCGGGATGCTTCTGCCCCTTCCCACCCTTGCTGGCTCTCCTGTTCCCCCCGCCACGATGGGCAGGGGCAGGGGAGCAGCGTGGGGAGCTGTGGGGCCCCCCCTTCACGGAGGTGCCTGATACCTTGTTTACACGCAGCCTGAGCTCTGCGTCAGCCTGGGGAATTATTCCCAGGTCCGGTTCATCGCCATCAGCGTTTCGGGGGACACCCACCACCTTCTTTTTGGCTCCGCCTGGGTTAATACTTTTGCGGACGCGGCTTGCCTCTCCTTTCCGCTGCTAAACACCTCCCGGCTTTCCTCGCTCATCCACGCTCCTGGGAAACTTTGGGAATCACAACTCGGGGATCTGCCTACAAAATTAGGTGGGTGTCACATAGGGGTTTCAGGGGTCTGCAGTGACCCCGCTAAACCGTAATTCTGCATCAGGTATCAGCTTAAAAATCCCTGTGTATTCAAGAGGGCAATAGTCTTTAGGTACCTTTCAGCAAATCTTTCTAGCCCGTAACAAGTGCATTTTGTTTTTTCTACCTTTTCGTACTCTTTTTCTAGTCTTCTACAGAGAAGACCAGTTGTTCTTACGCTGGACTCAAACCTTTTGGCATCTGGGAACGTTTATACGACGCGAGTAGCCTAGATGGTCCCAGCCCTCCCGCGGTGGCTTTTGCCCCCCCCCCCAACCTCCCGGTTTTGATCTTTTTACTACAGCCCACGTAGCTTTAGGATGAAGGACGGCTGAAGTCGTTTGCTCTGCAGCTGGTTTCGCTCTTGGTGTTACAAGGCAGACGTGTAAATACCCCGTCCCGGGTTTGTCTTTTCTTTTTAATGCTGATTTACCATCACAGAGAGTGAGGCGCAGCCGGTCTGACCCAGGACTCACACCCCAACCCTTCTCAAATGCTGTCATGAAGTGGTTTGTAATAATTTTTGTAACGACTTGCGTCTTTTACAACTCGAATTCTTAATAAATAAACGAAGAAATAAAGCTGCATGAACAGTAACGGGGGGGGCGGAATTTTGAATTAGCCTAAACTACTCATTGAAGGTGTTTTACGTTGCTGGTCTTTATTTTATGTTGGTAGTGGTGTTGACATTGGTGTGCTGCCAGGTATTTCACCCCAGTATTTATATTTACACAGATACGCCTTTGTTAGCCAAGTAGCGATCGCCTGCCAAGATCGTTTCCCCCCCCCTCCTCGCAACAAAAATACCAGTCATGTCTCCATCCCGATGCTGTATTTCCAGCGTGGTATCCAATGACATTCAACTCTACCCCCAGGCTTTTAAAGAAAAATATCTGGAGTACTGGAAAAGGACTTTTCTTTTTTTTTTCTGCCGAGGTTGCTGGTGGCGGGGGCGAGCCCGTCCCTCCGGTGCCAGCCTGCCGCTGCCAGGGTTTTTGGGGAAGAGGGCGGTTGTAAGCGAAAGCCAGCGCGGGGAGGTCGGCGTTGTGATGTAGCGCATCCCCATCCCACGTGGTCTGTGTACTCGTTGGAAATAAAATTTTGGATTTGTTTCAAGCCTTTGGAGACGATGCTCTGTGCTTGCCGGTCCCTGGGGAGGTGGGTTCCCACCCCGGTTGCGGCTGGGTCCCGTTCCCAGCGGGATCAGGGGGTCTCCCCGCCGGGGCGTGGGGTTTGGCAGGAGCTTTCGTGCCCGTCGGCGAGGGAAAGCGAAGCCTCTCTGGGCTTCAGCCCCCAGCCGAGCCGCAGCTTTCTGTTCCCGCAGGATGGGCTGATGCCGGGGGAGATCAGGCCTGTTCCTTGCCCAAAATCACCGTTGCTGAGAGACTGGGAGACACCTGAGAGCTCTGGTTTTGATGTCCACCCCTTCTCCCGCGCTTTCCTCCGTCTCCCATCCCTGGCAGCGAGTACGCTCTCCCCAGTGCCATCTCCAGCTACGGTCTGGCCCCCAGCCCAGAGCAGAATGGCCTCATTTGGGCCCGTTTTGGGGAGGTTCTGAGGGTCTGAGCCCCGTCTTTGCTGCGGTGGGAGGCTGGGGAAGGGGTGACAGAGAGCAGGGCTCTCTCCATGCCCAGCTTGCGCCCGGGCTGCAGCAAGTCTGTGTCCCCCCCCACACCCACCTCCCTTCCCCGGTGCTTAGAAAGGTGCCCTGCTCCCACCAAATTTACCATGCCCTGAATTTTCTCTCTGGTTTTGTAGGGCTCTTGCAGACGAATGATTTCCTGGCTAAGTGGATGGCTGCGGTTTGAAGCTGCTTAGCCAGGAGCTTAGTTTGAAGCTTGCAGGCCAGTAGCTTTTCTCTTCAATAAGAAGCAGTGACCCAAGTGATTCATGTTCTCCCCCGTAAGATGTTTTGGTAGGATTCTGTGTACACCAGCCCTGCTTCATCACCCACTTCACACGGTCATTTCTGCTACTCTGCCTTGAGGACAGGCATCGCTTTTACGCTAACTTCAATGCAGGCGAGAATACCTATACGTAGCGTGTTTCTCAGTAGCACCCACAGATCACAGTGTCTATTCTATCCAGGCACGCATTTTCACGGGCGTTTTGCCAAATACTTGCCTTGGGACTCTTCGAAAAAAGCAATAATGCTAACTCCAAATACTTACATCTTTTCTGAGAGTGAGCTGCTATTAAGATTTCTGGTCACGTCTGGGGCCAGGAGCAAGGCGGCAGCCTGGGTTTTGCAGTGAAACCCATGGCTGCTGAGCCCGGCACCGACACTGTGTAGGTATTCCACTCCTCCGTGCATTAAGGGCATCTCGGCGAGTGGCAAACGTTGCCCACCTCTGGGGAGTCTTTCCAGCACCAGCGGGCTCAACTCTCAGCTCCCCATCCCTTGCCGTGTCCATCGGGCCAGCTTAAAAGAAAAAACATGGGTGTCACTGCGAAGGAGCGAGCCAACTGCCGCTCCCACGATGCCTCGCCTGCTCGGCGTGCCAAGCCGGGCGATGCTCAGCTGTTGCCGTACCTCGCTGGCTCTCCTCCATTTCCAAGGCTTGCTCTGTTTCGTCCTCACTTCCCCAGGCTTCGGCTCCCGAGCCGGCAGCGTCTGCCGAGCCGGAGGAGGTGTGGAGCACCCGGGATGTTGCTCCCTGCGTGCCACGCCGCTGGCCTGCTCCCTGCATGCCCTGACGCTGGCCCTGTATGGCTCGCTGATGAGAATAAACCCGTTTGCACTAATTGCGTTCATTAGATGCAAGCCCATTTTAGATTTCCAGCTTGCAGTGGGAAGAGGAGAAGCACAACCCCTCTTCGCAGCTCCTGGGGATGGCTTTGCCCCAGCGTGTTGCTGCAGGAGGGGTCGGACCCACCAGAGACGGGGAAGAGCCCCAAACCCAGGGCGGAACAGGCTGGGTTAGGAAGGGCGAGGGCTGTCCCGAGGGTGATGAAGGCAGGCGAGGCGGAGGAAGGGTGGAGAGCCCCATCCTGCTACTGGCACGGGACCGTGCCGGCCACCGGCTGTTTTCCCTTCTCGGTGCGTGCGTGGGAATGCAGAGGTGTCACTACCCACACCCACGCAGAGGTTTCACTACCTCCATCTCGGTCACCCTTGCTGGGGTGGACAACGTGTGACGCTTGCGTGGCTGAGGGCACGTGCTCTCAGACGGCCGTACACCCCGGGGACGGTTCCAAGCTCCTTTTAACCACACCAGACTCTCGGTGTCTTTACCGTTCGCTTGCACGTCGCCGCTCCCGCACGTGTCGGCGACACGCCGAAGCGCTCGTGGGCTCCGGCTGCGAAAGCCGAAGGAGGCAGAGCTGGCTCCCTGCCTGCTGCAGGCAGGGTGGGCAGCCCCTGCCCTCCGTTAAACCGCTCCAGGAACGAGCCGGAGGAGATTCGGTGAATGGGAGAGGAATGGTCCTAGAGGGGAAGGGAGGCAGAAGCCCCCCCCGGTTCCTCCCCGGGCGGGGGTTTGTCTCAGCCCCGGGCCACCCCGCCATGGCAGCCCCGCAGGCGGTGGCTGTGCCGGCTGCCAGCTGGAGCGCCGGGAAGGGCTGGCGCAGAGAGAAATGTCAGGATGAATATTGCATCGGCTCATCGCGCTGTCAGCACCACGTCTGCAAAGTGCCACCCAAGCCGGGGAGGGGCGGGGGGGACGGGGGTGGTCTTGCTTCCAACCCTTCTCCAGGCAAAACCACCCAAAAAACCCCCCTTAACCAGGCACCCTTCACCTGCCGCTGGCACTGCGCAGTCCTTTTGCAAGATGCCACCAGAGCAGAAACTTTTCCTGCCCATAAACAACATAAAACCCCTGGAGATGGCCGAAATATATCTGGGAGCAAGAACCCGATGATGAACGGCACCAGCAGCGTTTGCACGGAAAAACGGGTTTAATTGCAAGGGTTTAATTGCAAGGGTTTAATTGCAAGGGTTTAATTGCAAGGGTTTAATTGCAAGCCGCACGTGGCATGGAAAGGAGAGGGGGCTCCGGCTCAGCAGGCAGCCGCGTCCCCTGCCCATCCCTGCCCAGAAACCCCCTTCGCTGCTTCCCGGGAGCACTGCTGAGCCAGCTCCGGGCTGGGGCGGATCTGTGCGAAATCGGGATGATTCACGCAATGAAGACTATAAAAAAGGCCGGGTTTCTAAATTCTGGAGAGCAAATGTCACGCATGCACCGAGAAGGGAAAACAAGTGCCCCTTCTCTGGTGGGTTGGTGTTTTTTCTCCTCCGGAAAGGTCAGTTCTGCTCTTGCCTAATTTCGTGAGGGACTTGTTGGCATCTGCACCGCCACGCTGCAGTGCCACGAGCGTGGCATTAAAAATAGAGCGAATAGGGGTGGAATCACAACCCCCCCCCAAACTCACAGCAAAGCCCCCCCTTGCCCGCCAGCCTCTGACCCCTCATTCCCCGTGGCCATCGCTGCGGCCCCAGGGCATGGCCCAGCGCAGCGGCTGCGGACAACCCACCCCAGGGTTGGGGTGTTTGTGGGGGGCACGGTGGGCACCCCAGGCCAGCCCCCAGCCCCAAGGGCCACCAGAGCGTGCCTAGGGGCAGGGAGTGCCCAGCCCGTCCCGTCCCAGCATGTGGGGCACCGGGCTGGGCCCCCCAAGGACTTTCTACCCCCCAGGTGGTGCCAGGGCGGATGTGGGGCAGGTAAGGCATGGCGGAGGGCCAAGGGGGGGCCCGCGCCCCCCGGCCCCACATGGAGCTCTGGGCAGTGCTGTGGGGCTGCCCCAGTGCTCCCCAGTACAGCCCCGGGCTCCCCAGTGCTGCCCAGGGCCCCCCAGCACAGCCCAGGGCCCCCCAGCACAGCCCAGTGTTCCCCAGTGCTCCCCAGTACAGCTCAATGCTCCCCAGTGCTGCCCAGTACAGCCCAGTGCTCCCCAGTACCGCCCAGTGCTTCCAGTGCTGCCCAGTGCAGCCCAGTGCTCCCCAGTACAGCTCAATGCTCCCCAGTACAGCTCAGTGCTCCCAGTGCTCCCCAGTAGAGCCCAGTGCTCCCAGTGCTGCCCAGTACAGCTCAATGCTCCTCAGTGCTCCCCAGTACAGCCCAGTCCTCCCAGTACAGCCCAGTGCTGCCCAGTGCTCCCCAGTACAGCCCAGTGCTGCCCAGTACAGCCCAGTGCTGCCCAGTGCTCCCCAGTACAGCCCAGCGCTCCCACTGCTCCCCAGTACAGCTCAATGCTCCCCAGTGCTGCCCAGTACAGCCCAGTGCTCCCCAGTACAGCCCAGTGCTCCCAGTGCTGCCCAGTGCTCCCAGTGCCGCCCAGTGCAGCCCAGTGCTCCCAGTACAGCTCAATGCTCCCCAGTACAGCTCAGTGCTCCCAGTGCTCCCCAGTGCTGCCCAGTGCAGCCCAGTGCTCCCAGTACAGCTCAATGCTGCCCAGTACAGCTCAATGCTCCTCAGTGCTCCCCAGTACAGCCCAGTCCTCCCAGTACAGCCCAGTGCTGCCCAGTGCTCCCCAGTACAGCCCAGCGCTCCCACTGCTCCCCAGTACAGCTCAATGCTCCCCAGTGCTGCCCAGTACAGCCCAGTGCTCCCCAGTACAGCCCAGTGCTCCCAGTGCCGCCCAGTGCTCCCAGTACAGCTCAATGCTCCCCAGTACAGCTCAGTGCTCCCAGTGCTGCCCAGTACAGCTCAATGCTCCTCAGTGCTCCCCAGTACAGCCCAGTCCTCCCAGTACAGCCCAGTGCTGCCCAGTGCTCCCCAGTACAGCCCAGCGCTCCCACTGCTCCCCAGTACAGCTCAATGCTCCCCAGTGCTGCCCAGTACAGCCCAGTGCTCCCAGTACAGCGCAGCGCACACCCCACAGCTCCCCACCGCGGGCTGCACAGCGGACCCAGCCCGGCCCTGGCCCCGCCCCCTGCTCTAGTCCCCGCCCCTGCTCTAGGCCCCGCCCCCTGCTCTAGGCCCCGCCCCTGTCGCTGTCCGTCCGCCGTCGTGTCAATAAAGCTGGATGAAGGGCAGCTTCCGTTCCCGGCAGTCCCTTCCGCCCTCTGATTGGTAGCGGAGGCTGCCGCTCGGCGTGCGCTGGCCAATGGGCGTGCAGAGCGCGGGGCAGAGGGTGTTCCTTCCCGTCCGGCCTGTCGGCGCGGCCTGAGCGGGACGAGCGGCTGGGCCCGGCCCTCAGCGCAGGCGCCGCCGGCGGCACCGGCACCATGTTCCGCCGCAAGCTCTCGGCCCTCGACTACCACAACCCGGCCGGCTTCAACTGCAGGGGTGAGGGACTGCGGCGGGGCTCCGCGGGGCCGCTGCACGGCGGCTTCTCCCCCAGTCCCGCCGCTCTCCTCACGCACCGGCGGCGCCTCAGGGCCCCTCTCCGAGGCCGGGGCGGCTCATCCCCCTTCCCGTTGCCATCCCCTCGCCTCAGCGCTTCGGAAACCTCCCGCCCTCCCCCCTGCGGTGTCTCCCGGGCGGGGGGGCGAGGAAGGGAGATTAAGGGGTCTGCTGGGCTCCGAGTGTTAGCGCAGCTCTCTGGGCTCAACGTTTTAGCTGCGTTTGGGGAAAATCCCGAGTTTCCACCGGGAAAACCGGGCCCCCCAGGCATTGCTGTGGTTGTGCGCGGTTCGCTCGGTTTCGGTGGCTCTTTGAGTGTTGTCTAGGAGCAGAGGGAGAGCAGAGACACGATCCGGGGGTAGACAGTGTCCCTGCTGTTCTTGGCCGGCTCTGGTGAAGAGCCTTGGCTGATGAAATGCGAGGGACAGGATTCAGCGTGCCACAGAAAACACCCTCAGCTGCCATGGGTAACCTGTAACCTGCCCTCAGCCCTGGCACCGGCCGTGTCCTGTACACGAAGCAAGGCAGAGACAGCGTGGTGAATAAGAGTAGTCTAGTAACGTGGCTAGAGCTATTTTCTCTTCACCGATACGTATCAATACTTTGATGTTTGGTTTTTGCAACGCTTAACTTTTTTCTTGCTTGAAAGGGCCCTGTAACAAATGTATTTGTCCGGCGTGATCAATTATAAGCTTCAGGTCATCTGTTTAATAGGTTGTCTTTCCTTCAGTGCTTCTGGTAGCTTCTCTTTCAAGAGACGTTGTCTACTGGCATCTCGTTTTGTTGTGGGTCTTAAGTTCCTTATGACATTCCTTTTTTTTCCCTTTAAGGTTCATTTTGTCAGTATAGGAGTTTTAAAAGGTCTTACCAAAAGCTTTCCTTTGCGTGTGTTGTGACCTTGGCTCTGTCTCTTCCAACACGTTCGGTAGAAGTAGAGCACTTGTATCTCTTAGAAGACGCTTTTGAGAAGCAAACCTATCATTCTTGTCCCTGACAGGGAAAATGGTGTGCTTACCCCACTCTGAGATGCAGGAGGGTATTCAGTTCATTAACTCAGGATATTAAAGCTCATCCAATGCCAAAATAAACACAGCTGTTTTTTGAGGGGCCGGTGATACCCCCGAGTTGTGATCTGCTGTGTCCAGAAGTGAATTCTGCTGCTGAAACGCAGGTGCAGGCTAATTGCTTCATCCGGTACGAATATCTTTGTTTGGACCACAGTCTTTGTATTGTGGAATTCCAGCTCCCAAATAACGAGATGTTGGGTCAACAACCAAGAAAAGTTGAGTCAACAGTGAAGGAAGAAAACGTCTTTGCGCAGTCACGAGTTGTGTGTGTTGCTCTTTGGAAGAGACGGGGGGTTACTGCTACGTGTAACATGTTTGTCCAGATAGCAGGGTTAGGAACTGAATTTCTCTGTCATTGTTTTACCTTTCCTTGTTCACGTAATAAGTTATAACTGTATTCCCAATAAAAACAGTCTGTTGGTTGGTGCCTTTTAGTGTAATCAGTCAACCATAGCCAATTCAAAGTGACTTGAAAAAACCCTCAGTGTTGAGTTTTGGTCAGAGGTTGTCCTGGAATACATGATTTTAGTGCTAGAGGTATCTTTCTTTATGGTAAAATATGAAAGCACTCGGGGCACCAGTATTTGTTTGTATGAATTGGGTCATAACTTCAGGGCTTGTTTTTGCCCTTAAGATCTTCGTTAATTCTTGCTTTGTTTATTTCTCCCGACAGATGAAACAGAATTCAGAAACTTTATTGTCTGGCTCGAAGACCAGAAAATCAGACATTACAAGATTGAAGACCGAGGGAATTTAAGAAACATACACAGTGATGACTGGCCCAAATCGTTTGAAAAGGTATTTTGTTGTTCCAAGAGCAATTGTAAATTATAAAGATGTCTTATGTAAATGGCAATTAATAGCTGCTGTAGTTGTTGAATGCAAATTACCCCGAATATTTGTCCTGCCTCTGAACTTTTACATTTCTAGGAATTTAAATGTATTGTTGAAGCCAAACTGTAGGACTTAAGATGGTAGAACTTTTTGTAGGCAATTTTCACTCAGCTGTGTTCTTGCAATAGGAGGCATCCATCCTAATCTTTCTTGCCTGATTTGATTCAGCTCTTGAAGTAGAAAGAAAATTGACTACAAATAAACAGCTTTTTCTGCATTAATGATCCTTATGTACCAAAAGGAAAACAGATTAGGCTGATGTGCTCGTAGGCTTTGCAAGCGTGTGGAAGAAAGCTACTGCAGCTCTTGCTATTTCAGATAGATGATTTTCCACTGCTAGCGCAAAGCATGGCAAGCAGCCCATCGTTTTGTGAGTGAGCTCCTGTGTGCTCGTGAACTTTTTGAGTCACCACAGGGCTGTGGAGCTTTCCCTCTTGGTTCACATTTCCTTTCTCTCAAAACAGTCCTGCGAGGAGCTGAAAATGCTGCTCCGTAATGCTCAGTACCCATTCATCTCACTTTTTTTCCCCTGGAACCGCTGGCCTTGCTCACTGCCCAGGAGGATTGGAGTTGCAGTGCTCGTGCTTTGCAGGAGGGAGCCTAAAGCATTCTAATATCATATAGGTAAATGTACGTGATATTAGAATTACTGGCAGCGGGTACTGTTGTGGTATCAGTGGTATCTTTCTTGGCTTGGCCAGACTGTCCTTCTCTGCATGCCTGCCAGGGGAGCCCTGCCTGCTGGTGCTCTCCAGCCCCTGGTGTCCTTTCCCTCTGTACTGCTGCTGCCGGAGTTGAGACTATGTGGCACTTCTCTCCCTCCAGCAAAGGGGCACAGCAGAATGTCACTATGTCCTGGGCTTTGGGAGTCTTGGCAGCAGGCTGGGCTGGGTCCGGTGTTCTGGCTTCAGAAGAGCAGGGACAGTGTCCCAGCCACGTTTTGTCCTCTCTTGTTGTACACAGTCCCTAAGAAAGGGAAAATTACTTCTTCTGCCCTTCAGAATCCTCTGGTATCAGTATTGTGAAAGCCTTAGGTAACATCATTCCTCGTTCCTGCTTTAGATGGGAAGTTTTTGCTGTAATTTGTTCTCTGTCCTTCTCCTTTCACTTGCCTCCACTTACTGTGTAAAATGAACAGGGAGCAAAGGGGTATTTTGGTTTCTGTGGTTGCAGTCTGACAATGAATAACATGAATGACATTCATTAAAAAGCAGGTGCCATTACTAAATGGCAGACTCGAGTTAGCGGTGGATTGGAGCGCTCTAAAATGTCTCAGATGGATCAGATGCCACGGCAGGACATCTCACAATGATGCTTCTTGTTAATAACTGTCTTGTAACAACTGTGAGGTCTGTGGGAAAGTGACTGTTTACAAAACAGTTCTGTGCTCCTAGCTAATTCATACGGGTCAATAACATCTATTTGTTTTCTCCTCTTTCTACTCCGCAGTATATGAAAGATGTAAACTGTCCTTTCAAAATACAAGAACGACAAGAAACGGTGGACTGGCTTCTTGGCTTAGCTGTTAGGCTCGAGTATGGAGATAATGGTATGCGTGAATGTATTTAATATTTCAAAATGGCAGGGAAATGTGTTTTTCTATTTAATAAGTATTTTGTCAGCTTAAGACAATGTCAAAAGTATAGCTTATTTTCTTGAAAATATATATATATAATTTCATCTGCTTGGTTTTGCACCATATTCAGATGTGAACTGTTTCTCTTCAGCTCCCATGGGACGGTGCAGTAGCATACTTGAAATTATTACTTTATTTCTGGATATACCAAAACCCATTGTATATATTTATACCCTTCTCCCTGTGGGATTGCCTTTATGAGAACTCACTCTAAAGTGTATTAAATGCATTTTCTTCAGTACTACATTTATTCAAGTAAGATATTCTTAGACCCTTGTTTCACAGGGAGTAGATCCTGAACCCTTGGGAACTAGGGCAAGGTTATGAAAAAGTTAAGCTGAATCTCAACAGTCGGCAGCAGTTTCACTTCCTTATAGTGAGACTGCGTATACAAATGTAATTACTGGCGGCGAACATAATAATAGTCAAAGTACTGTTTTCCATTCCCTTTAATTCCTGCAGGGCTGAGCTCTGCCCAAGACAAGGATGGGATATAAATACTTGCAGTCCCTCGTGCTGGAGACAGTGAGCTGCCTGTGACTCAGGGGTACATGAAGGTGGAGGAGCCAGGAGGTCCCATCCTCAAAAGGCTTGAAAAACCCCTGTGTGCATTGCAGATGAATGCTGCAGCAAAGCCTTCACTGGAAAAGTTGTACTCGCTGATCAGAACCAACCTCAATCTGTAGTTCTTGAGCCCTGCCTATGCTGCTGATTGAGGCAAAGGGCCAATGCTAGTTGAATTGATGGATTTTTTAAAAGTACTAGAACTGTAAGGTGCAGCTTGTTCAGCCTTCTGGGATGAAGACTGCAGGAAGAGCCTCAATCAAGAGCATAATGCCTTACGTAAGCGTGAAGCATGCTCTGCTGCTCTTGGATAGCACATAAGCTCTCTGCAGATGGGAGCTGTTAGGGTAACTCACCAGAATGGTGGCCTTTGGGGACCTTAGTAGGGAGCTCCAACACATCAGTGTGTAAGCCCAGAAGGCTCTCGGGCAATTCCCACACCCCGAAAGTATGGCTATAGCAAACTACAGCTCGGCGCTAAACTTTTAACTAGTTATTTTTGTCGTTAGCTCTAATGGTGTTCATGTTTGCTTCTTAATTTAACAGCTGATAAGTATAAGGATTCTACCCCTGATGGTGCTAAAAATACTGACAATACAGCAAAAAATGCAGAGCCGCTGATTAACTTGGATGGTAAGTGTGCAGCAACCTACTGTACGGATGCATCATAAGTGAATGTGTTCCGTGGCCTGTGTGGTGTTCTTCAGATTTTAAGTTATTATAATACTGTGATACATACAACTTTTTAAAGCCCCATTTAAAGCTTTAGGAATGCAGGGTTTATATATTATTTTACTGCTGGCTCAAACTGCCTCTCTGTGAACGATGTTTTGAGTGACTTTCTGAGTTGCTTGCACTTGTCTGTATTCCTACTAAAGGAAGGAGGAGCTGCTGCATGTGAATCCCAGGTATCTGGATGTGCACTCATGCAGAGCTTTTCCCGTTGGGAAAAAGGGGAAGGGCAGAGGGGAGAATCTTTCCCAGCAGAACAAGGTGCCCAGAGAATTGATCAGATATGAATAAGTTGGGAGGGCTCTTATCAGGCAGTGAGGAAGCAGCTGAAGGGTATTTACCTTAAGAGCTTTGCAGAGAGCTCTATAAAACATGAGTACTTACTGTGGGTTAGGGTGAAAAAGCAAGATACCTTTTGACTACAGACTCTAAGAAACCTTTAAGAAAAAAAAAAAGCTAAGGAAACATGATGGCAGACTGTTTACTTCAATACTGTCACATATTGCATGTTGGTTTGGTCTTCCCCAGCTGTACCTCTCATAATAATTTCAGGTTTTTTTACTGCTAGGCACATTCACAATAAAAGGAAGTGGTGGAAAATAGCTACTAAAATTAGCCCTAAATCCCCCAAGTCTTCTCCCGTTGCTCCTTCTACAAAAAGATAGCTAGAAATTGGTCCTGTCCTCACCCAGCAGGCACGGTTCTGCTCTGCAGAGATAAAGATTTATAAAAGAGAATACGTTTGTCTAATTTAAAGGCTTAACACAAGTTTCCTGTGCGGTAGGACATATGCAATGCGTTTGGCATTGCAAACTGTGCTGTTTGTGCTTGGACGGTGGTCTGCAACCTGGTTACGAAGCCTAATGCACACTTTGACTGCTTTGTAGCTAGACTAAGTGGTTGCTCGCTGCTGTGTATCCATGGCCATGCCCACACCTGAGAGCGATCCGATACTGTGGAGTCAGGAAGCCAATTCTGTCTTTTGGAGCCAGTTAAACTAGCATATATTTTTAATGATGATGGTTATTTTTACAGTGAATAATCCTGATTTCAAGGCTGGAGTGATGGCTTTAGCTAATCTGCTTCAAATTCAGCGACATGATGATTACTTGGTAATGCTTAAGGTGAGTTTCACAGTTTTAAGATCTCCTTTCTTCCTTCTTTTCCCCGGTGGCTGGTAGGCGTATAATAGCTTGTGGTGCACAGTTACTGATAACTGTGACTTTTTAGGCACAACTAGAAAGTAAAACTAATCCTGTGTGTGCCTTTTAAAGCAGATAAGAACTCAGAATTTAAACCAGGGAAATTAATGCAGGGATAATTATCTTGGTAAACAGTTCAGTTGTAGCTGAGTTCCTGGAATTCCAACACTGAGAACTGTTGTTCAGAATTTGAAGTGCTCTAGGCTAGCTGAAGTACTGCTTTATGTGTTTTTAATGAACCTCAGAAATATTGAGGAATACACTCAAAGGAGAAGGTTGTATTCTAGTGCTAGAAATTAAAAGAGAAACTTGAAAAAGAGAGGCTAAGTGATGCAAAGGATGTTTTAAAACAAACAACCTAGGGAGGAACCCCAGTTAAAAGCTACCTCCTCCTGACTTTTGGTCCTGTGAACTGTTTACTCCTTGTCATTACTAAAGTCAGTTTAATTTAGTCTTGACAACTAATCATGGCTTCTAAATGCAGTAAGCAGGCTAATTAATTTTCTAAAGCATCTTTTTTATGACTTTGAGAAATTTTGTGACTTAGGGGTGGAACTCTAGTTATCTGTAAATTTTGGGTTGAACCTGTACTGTATTCTTTAGGTACTGTATTTAACTGAGGCTGTAACAATCCTGAGTTCCTACTTGATCATGTCATAACATGGAAATAAGCTTAGTTTTGTTTGGCACCAAAATAAACTAATTTCACTGGAAAAAAAAAAGGTCCATTCATTATAGTAGCTGGGGTATTTGCTAACCTTATTTTGGAGAAACTAAATGCTGTGGGTATTGAAGTTTATATAGTGTGCATTACTCTGTAACGGGTATATGTGAACAGTATTATCATGTTTGCTTGCTTTCCTAAGGAATTAATGGCTTGCAGTTATCCCATCAACCATTTTCTCCTTCTCTCCAGTATGGTATCCTCCTTGGCCTCCCCAAAATAGCCTTTGAACCCTTCACCAATCTTTAAAGAGCGGTGGAGATCTCATATATCAAACCCCCACCCAAAAAAAAACCCAAACCCTACAAAAAACAGTGAAGAGGGATATCGGGTAGAGAGAGAAGAGACCCTGTGAATGGTGATGTTGAGGATCCACAACCTGAGCTCAGCCCTTACTAGACAGAGTTCCTTCAAGTTGTCTTATAGGATTGTCTCAAGGCTAGCAAACTTTATGTGGGTTCACCTAATTTGGTACTAAGAACTCAAAAAGAATGCAGAATGTGTTTTCTGCATAAAAGTATTTACATTTCTGTCACTATTTCCACATTTCTTATCTCACTCTTTTTCGGACAGAAGTGGTTGGACAAAACCACCAGGCTGAATTTTCTTGCTTTTAATTACAGTGAGAACAGATTCCTACAATGGCAATTCATGTTACATGAACAGCAGCAATGCTAGTTTTCAGGGTTTCATGGGTTTATTTAGAATATTATTCAGGGTTTATTTAGAATGCGTCAGTGAAACTCTTAATTCTGTGCCACAATGAGCAGGTTTGCAGCACACATGCAGAGAAGTTACGATCCCTAATTCAAGCTTGGACGCTCTGGAATGGATGCTTAGGGAAGGCCAAAGGGTGCAAGTGTGCCACAGACATCTGGCCAGACCTTGGCCAGAGTGAGCAGAGAGATACTTGGAGTCCCATTTTATTAATTTGAATCTGGCAAGTTGATCAGAAGGCGTCTATGTAACACAGTTGGATATCCTTTTTTCTAATGCAAAAGGCACTCAAAATTCTCTAATACAAGGTCTGGCTTCACTGCTGGAATTTAAAGTTAAACTCCTCATCAAATCGCTCTTTTGTCCAGGCTACTCCCTTCAGTTAGAAAGACTTTTAGAAAGTATTCAGTGCCAACTTTCTAGTATTATCTCAACTTTAATCATGACCAAAACCGGGAGAAATCTTGGGGGAGAAACATGAAGCAGTAAGACTGCTTCTGTCACATTTGGCTACTCATCAGGGAAAGTCTGAGGAATGTGTTTGACAGACCCAGTTCTTTCTGGTGGAAGCCTGCCTGCACAGTATTCCTTCAGTTATTTTTAGAGGCATTTACAGCTGTAGGTATCAGTAACTGATAGCTCCGATACGATTTTGTGCTATGTACTGGAGCCAGTAAAAACAGATGAGCAGCAGGATTGTTAAAATGAAGGCTGTTCTTGTTCCTGTGTCTAAAAGTAATTCCTTTCTGCTCTCAGTCTTTTTAAAACCTGGGTGGGTAGCCTTGCTTCAGGTTTCTCTGCATGCGGAAGATGGTTCAGCACCTACTAAAAGATGCCGACAGCAGGAATTCCTTCCTGAAGAAGCTGTATTGCTGCAGCATTAAAGGTGTGCCATCTCAGAAACATAAAAATGGTGCTGCTGCTTTGGGATTGTGATCAAGTCGTTCTGGGAATCGCAAGCTTTCTTGACTGTCCCTGGTACTTTGCAGTTTCTGGCCCAGCAATGGCTGAAATTAAGTGTAAAGTCCTTGTCTCTTCTAGTTAAGCTGCCTTCCCGCAGCCCAAGAGACTACACCTGTGTAAGACACTGCTTGCAAAGAATAGTGCTGTTTGGAAAGGTTTAAGGTCTGAAAGAGTCTTCCAAAACGTCTTTCACAAAACAGAGGGTTTGAGGTTATGCTAGGTTATGATGTTGGCTCCTTTTCCCTTGGAATTGCTGAGAAATGCATCAAGACATAAATTAATTACTCTTGCCTTTAAATGTTTCTCCTAGGCAATTCGCATTTTGGTTCAAGAGCGCTTGACACAGGAGGCGATAGCGAAGGCCAGTCAGTCCAAGGAGGTTTGTATATACACTGCATAAGTCTAGCGTTAATTATTCCATATTGAGTAAAGAAGTGTAGGCATAAATGTCTGCCATCTCAGTCAAAACCGGTGCTGTGGAAATACCTCACTTAGGAGGGTGGTGGAAACTTGCTTTATCTTCACCATGCTGAGTCTAAAAGACCCAGAGGATTATGGAGAGTACACAAAGCTCTCTTTGTTTTGGTTGAATACAAATATGATATATGATAAACCTGTATGATATATCATATAGCTGTTCTCCTATCTTCGTATTTGCTAGAGGATTACGCTTACTGTTCAGTGCAGCAGGCCTACAGTATGAGAAGAAAAGTGTGACCTGCCTTTTCCTTGGAATTGGCAGCGTTGGCTGCGTAAAGAGGTTGAAACATTCCTTGTATGGAGTGTTTTGCTTCGTATGTACACCTCGTATGTGTTTAAGGAACGGGATGTTGGACATCCAACTCCTCCCTCGCCCCTTTCCCCAAAAAAGAGAAATGGTGAAGGAAACATCTGCACTTAAACCTCAGATTTTGCAGAATTATTTCCTAACCACAAGCTGTCTGTAAGATGTTCCAGGGGATGACTGTGGTTTTTCAGATTGTCGTTTCTTAAACATCCCAGTTCTCCAGCTCTGCTCTCCAGCGTTTGGCGCGGCAGCTGCTGGCATTGGGTCTCGGGCGCAGCCAGGGAAGTCAGCCTCTCTTGCCCTGCAGGTGTATGTTTAGAAGTGTCCCTGCTAAAGCGACTGGATCTCGTCAAAGAGCGCAAGTCCCTTCATCTTTTCTGGCAGCTGCTCAGAACAGTCCATGCTTTATTTATTATCACAACACTGCTTATGCTGTTTACTAAGTGGCAATCGCAGGTGCTTGGCGTTGCAGTGTGGTAATTGCCAAAAGCAGTGGAAGAGAAAATCAAAGCTTTGGTCTTGTATATCCATAAAACTGTTAAAAGAGCAGGAAAATACGAAAGCAGCTGAGACTGCTGTATTCATTTTAGGTTCTATAACTAATGTTAATAAAAAGCTGCTTTTAGTTGTTTACATAGCTGCGCAACGGACATGCAGGGATCAAAATGGGATTTTCTGTGTGTTTGGCAGAACTAGCTTCTTGGAGGAACAGTGAATTTTTTTTAATGACAAAGAATTGTTTATATTCGATAGGTCTTCAAAGCGTGGTCAGGTCTTAGGTTGAAATGTCATTGTGTTGCTGAATGTGATACATGTCACTGGGAGCGTATTCTCATCAGGAATGCTAAATTTCAAGTGAGATGGAGAAAAGGCAGGGGGTTGGAGACAGGAAAACAGCTTTATCTGTGCCAGCAGCAATCATCAACATCGTAATGTACCAGATGAATGAAGAAAATATCTTAAAAGCAGAGGGGATGGCTGGGTTGTGGGATAGAAGGAGAGGAAAAATAAACCTCTGCTTCTGATTTTGGCTGGCTTGTTAATGGCCATAATACTAGGCCGTGACACGTTGTATATTAAGCCCTGTCCCTGGAAACAGGTTATAAATTTCTGACTGCTGCATGGCAGACGACTTAATATACAAAATGTCATGAGTTGCATTCTTGGCAATATCAAGATAGAGTGGAGAAAAGGTGAAATAGATACATATCCTTCAGTCAGAGAACATTTCTGTAGGAGGCCTGTGCTGAGGACTCTTATACTGCTGCGCTTGTGGTTTAAATGTATCAAATAAAATGAGATTTATCTTGTTGGGTTGTCAAGGTATGGTTTTCAAGGTAAGACATGACACTTTATTAAATTTTTTTTAGATTATATTTTGAATGCCTGGCAATTCACCATACTGGGTGTCTAGACAGGACTCAGATTTATACTGACAGACTCGTAGGCTGTCCCTTCTGGGCTGTCCTTGCCTGATGAGTGCATCCTAAGTAGGATGAAGTACAACAAATGCCCTTCAGGATCACTTTAAGGATGCTCCCAAAGGCTATACCTGGGGCATACTTGAAAGCACAACAAAGCGGGTACATTTTGCCCCTACTCTGAAATCTGGAAGCTTTTTTATTTTCCTCGCACTCCCAGGGAATCTATTTTTACTGTTGACACTTCCAGTTACAGGGGAGATGGCTGCAGTGGTCAAGCCCGTTGCAAGTGTTTTGTGCAGCATTTTTAAATTAAATTTTTGAGGAACGAGGCTGTGAAATTAAGTAGTTTGTGTAGTTACAGATTTAAAGGTGCTCTTCATTTCTCTCCCTGTTTGAAGCTGCTGTGCAAATGAGCACGACCTTGTTGTAGTTGTAGCAGCAGTGGGTGCCTGTACAGCCCAGCGCCTGCTACGAGACCACTGCAATGAGGCTTGGGAAAGGCCAGTCTACTGCTCTGTCAAAGACAGCTTCCACCAGCTGAAAAGGAGCTGACATACAGGGGGTGGTGGGAGGAAGGCAGGGTAAGTAGTGCTACGCTACCAGGGTGTCTCAAAAGACCCCCTCTGAAGGTGCCGCTGTGGTCACTCAGCGTTGGAGGTGCCTGGAATGGCCCTGGGGAGTTCGTCCACAAAGAACTGACCCAACCAATGTTCTGCTGCTCATGTGGCTCTGAGAACGTACTGGAGTGGCAATGAGGTCTTCACAGCCTTAAGTATAAACCTGATTTCTTAAAACGTAGATGTATGAAGTCTGGTATCACTAGAGTCTCTTTGAAGTGGCATTCTTAACAAGCTGTTTAAATTTTAACAATGCAGATGTATTTTTAAGATTGCGGTTGAACATCCATTTTACTGTGAAGGCCATGGAAAAGAACCACTTCTTAACATGGGGTATTAGAGTTAGTTTCAGTCAGCATTTTATATTTAGTTTGTGTTGTTTTGATCACCTCAGAATTTTTTTACATGTATATAAAAGCCTTTAAAATAAATCCTCGCTGTTGAGAAGGTTTACAACCCCATCATTGTAGAAACTAATGGTACTGAACTTGAATGTTTTTGTTGTGCAAGGCAAATGTTGAAAAAAGTTACAGAGGTAGTAAAAGCAAATTCTAAGATTTGCACTGTTTAAATCTAATTTTACGTGCACGTTGAAACATGGTGATTGATTGTTTAGCATGACCACTCCTCCACAGCTGGGGAGGGTAAAGGAAAGAGAGCAATGCTTATAAATGACCAGTAATAAAACTTTTCCTTGTACTGTCTTACTAGAGCAAGCAGTTAAAAAATTGAATGCTTAGCTTTATTCCTAAGCTTAACACTTGAGAAAATGCTTCTGGGGATGTTGGTGGAGGTTGCAAGTTCAGTGCTTGAGAAACTCATTTGATTACAGAGAATTTTTACAACTCTTTCAAATCAGCCAGTGCTTTGAAAACCGGCAGCTGTTTAAAGGCAATAATTTTTAAGAAAGCCTAGGTTGTGCATGCTTTTTGTTTGTCCGGGTAGCGATGTTGCTGGGCTGGGTGTTCTCTCGCAGTACTGTTAGCCTTTTAAGGATTGAATGTGGGCAGTGTGTATCCAATGGGGTTCGCTTGACAAGTAGGGGGATTATTAAGCGTGAAGGTTTTTCTTTATTAATACTCTGGGTCTGATGTTTCAGGGCACAAAGGCACTCGTGTGTAATCAAGCGTGATGACTTTTCGGAGTTGTCACACGTGTCTATATAAGCAAAACTCAAGTGTCTCCTCTGGAGCTCCCTGCTGTAGTACTTGATCTTATTTTCCAAACATGCAAAATGACATTTCTAATTATATTGGAACATGTTTTTTTCTTTTCAAAGGGTTTGCCTGTTGCTTTAGAAAAGCACATTCTTGGTTTTGACACAGGAGGTAAGCAGTCCTCTTAATGTTACTTCTAAATAGGGATGTTTGCCTTTGACAAAGTATATTACTGTCAAATATGTAGCTAATGCGTACATTGTTATTTATGAGCACTCCTGAGCATTTTGTTGTGGAACAGAAAAGCATAAATCTTAGCTGTGGAGTGTGTTGTTTCAGAGTAATGTTTAAATAACGGCTTTGAATGGCAGCCACGTTTGCAAGCGGAAGGAATGCTGCATCTCGCTACTGTTGTCTTGTAAATCTTGCTTCTACCAGCAGAGGACCTGTGCTTCTTCCATCTGTGTTAGCTGCATAATTTACCTAAAATCTAATCGGAGGCAGTGCAAGTTGCCATGACCTGATAGCTTATTTTGTAAACAATAGCCAGATGACCTGGGACTCCAGTCATCTGGCTTCACTCTTGCCCCACGTCCACCTAAATTACTACTCGGAATGCTTCCTACTGACCCGCCTTGGCCGCAGGTTACTGCCAGGGCTGCAGGAAGCTGAGCGAGGTTTTGCAGAGCACCCTGTCCCTCTCTAGCAGCAGGGAAAGTTGTTCCCTATTTCAAGTATGAAAACCACAAGCATGAATGATGCGCAGAGCATTGACTTAGATGAAAGCTTTTCTTAAGACCTTCATGTCAGATGAAAATGCTTGATACGACTTCTTTCTGCATCTCGCCCAGATGCTGTTCTCAATGAAGCTGCCCAGATTCTCCGACTGCTGCATATAGAGGAGCTCCGAGAGCTGCAAACAAAAATTAACGAAGCCATTGTAGCAGTTCAGGCCATTATTGCTGATCCCAAGACGGACCACAGACTGGGGAAAGTCGGGAGATGAACAGATAAAAGCTTTTAGTCTCTTGCCTACTTAGTACAATTAGGAACCACGTACGACTCTGTACAACTCTGGCATGCAGTTTGAAATGGTATTATTTTACTGTTTTGAAAGAAAACAGGAAACTGAATTCTGACTTCTAATGAATGATCATTTTTCTTTAAATAAATGAAGTTGGGGAAAGTAGACAAATTGTTCTGATTTAGCTCTGAGTTGGCAAAAAGGACTTTTTCATTGTGTTTGGCTTTGTGTTGAGAAGGGGGTGTTACAGAAAGGCTCTGCAGATTCCTCTGAGGTCCTGCCATGTGAACAGCTCGCTCCTGGCTTGCTTGCTGCTTCTCCACAGTCTACCCTACCACTGAAATATTTAAAAACTAAATCCGAAGGGAGACTGAAAACAACCATTTTATTCAATTATTGAAGTAACCTAGAAAAAGTGAAGAATTACAATGTAAATGGTATTTCTGAACATGTATTGGTCTACACTGGGTAGGTCTATGAAGGCACTTGGAAGAACCAACAAGCATGAACAGATCAATTCTAGCATATTCTTCTAATATAAATACTAAAAGACATGCATTGGGGCAGTGGTGAAAATACAGAATTTTCTTCTGGAAAAACTTCAATGCCTTTGCCGTATCATGTAACTGTTCTGCACACTTTTGGAGCACACACACAGTCTCTGTCTTCAGGGCTGTAGATTACTTCGACCCAGCAAGATACTGCATCCAGAGCTTCCCATATGCACTTATTTTTTGATAAAAGGACCTGTTGGTCAGATTGTCAAAACTATTAAAAATTAATCCATTCTTCTTCCAATAAAATAAAACATTTGAATAAGAAAGCTACATTTTAAATTTGCTTGCATAAGCAAGAGTTAGAGTAATGGCCTAAGAGTCACAGGACCATTTTTTTTTTAATATATCGATGGTTTTTGCTTTTAAAAAATACAGTAGTAAAGACTTGAGGTATAACTTCAAAAAAATACTTGATAATCTTTTGCAGGAAAGTAGGTCGCTTCATTGGTCTCGGTTAAGGGTCTTCCCCCTGTAGTTGTATGCAGTGACAGTTTTCTGGGTCTGAAGTTCTTTTGGGTGCAAAGATTGTTGTTTCTCGAAATAGCAGTTACTTTTTCCTTGCTGCAGAGAGAAATGGGTATCTTTAGCGTGTCAAGCACATAGCAGCCGTCAGACAGTCAAGAGGGGCTGGGTTTTGTTGTGTTTTACCTCCAGGGCAGTAGGGATAAACTGCAGTTATTCCATAGAGATGCGATCGCTGCTCTGGAAGATACTCGTCGGTGAAGGAGCCCGTTTCTTTATCGATAGCTATCACACCATCCCTGGTGATAAAAGGGGGAGAAATGCTTTACTCATCTGTGAAACTTGTGGGTTTTTTTCCCCCCATCTACATGCATTTAAGAATAGCTGCTAAAAAGATTGGTCTGATCACCTGCAGAACAAGTGGAAAGACGTTTGCCCCATAGAATCTACATCCAGCTCATTCAGTGCGTTTCTCTTTGGTGACGCAGAGTCACAGAGACAGCCTTCCAAGGAGAGATTATCTCCCTGAGGGTCTCCTCCAAGGGGCGGGGGGGGGGCAAGCACTTAAGCGTTTGTTGTAATCTGCTGAGATTTGACTAAAGTTTTGAGAGCTCCCAGCTGGAGTGGGGATAGCGGCGAGTTCCTGATGCTGAGAGCCTTGGGTGGTGGGAGAGAGGGAACGACTGAGGACATAATCTTTTCTTTGATTTGATCTAGATTCAGAAACTTGTGCCAAGTTTTTATTAAAAAAAACCAACCAAACAACCTCTATTTCTGTCCCTCCCAGGAAGCTGGGGTTGTTTCTAAACAACTGTTCTGCGCTGAGATTTACAAGCGGGTGTTGCTGAACGTGGCACTGCAGGAGACCCAAGAGAGCGCTCTGGTGAGGTTCCAGGGCTGGGGACAGCGTTTGTTTCCCCCCCCCCCCCGGCTCAAAGCCCCTCCAAGCTGCTCGCCGGCACGACCCTGGCAGGGAGCGGCAGAGCCTGGCTCCTGGCTGCTTAGGGGAGCGGAGCCCTCGGAACTGCTCGCTCAGCGCTCCCGGCCATCGGAGGGAGCGGGTTTTCTTTCCTTACCGTCTCCAGTCGGTGTGGTAGAAGTGATTGGCGTAACTAACGATGCTGAAGGGGTAGTTGAGGTTGCTCTGTATGATGCGCCGGCCCGTGCCGTCGGGGAATGTGCACTCCAGGTGCTTCGTTCCTTTTCAAACACAAGACAGTTACCAGGCCACAAAAACCCCCACCAACCATGTTCTTTGTATTCACTAATTTTGGAAGCAGCTTCTCAGCCTAAGGATGTAGAAGCAACTCGTTCTGTGAGTCCCCCAACCCCATCGCACCGAGTCCTTTGGGGCAGGACAGTGGAAGGGGGTAGAGAGGATGGCAGGTAGCAATGGGCTAAAGACATATATAGCTGTTTTTCCCCTCGAGGCTTAGCATGTTGTAGTCTGATCCATCCTCGGTGAAGTTACCTGCGTCTGCCCAACAGAGCAGCTTGGAGAAGGGGTCGAACGTCAGGCCGTTGGGCAAGCCGATGTCCTTGTTCACCAGGACCCTCCTGTTGGCTCCGTTGACAGTGGAAGTTTCGATTTTGGGTGCTTCACGATTCCAGTCCGTCCAGTAAAGGTTGCTTGGGAAATAATTGTATCATGAACAAACAGGACACACAACAGTAAGGAGTGGTAGGAGATTACTGGCTTTCTCTTCGTTACTGGTTCTTGTCAGGAGAGAGGCCTGGTTTTCCCCTTAACAGTGCCTGAAATAAATCTTTTGGAGGTTTTTTCAAATCCAATAAAGAAAACCAGAATCATGTCAAACATGTTTACGACCCAAACTGTAGCTCCTAGATGAGGGCGAGTCTTAGGAGTAGCACATTTTGTATCACAACAGCACCCTAGAGGCACAGCTTGTGTTTTCAAACGCCAGGCGTGTTTCAAAGCTTTTAAAAATAATGTACATCCTGACACTGAAACAGCAGGTTTAGCCAAATCCTGAATTATTAAATAAAAGAGGAGGTAGGGAACAGAGCCAATCCCTCCTACGGGGTGTACAGCGTAGGAGAGCTGCTCCCAGGGTCAGGATGGGGCCTCGGCACCACCGCGTGTCCGACTCTTGCACCTTGCAAAGCCCTGCGTGCAAATCCCTCCGGAAACGCTGCTGCTCACCCTCGGACGGGGTCCACTGCGATGGCCCGGGGGTTGACGAGCTCCGTGTCGAAGAGCACCCGCCGCTCGGAGCCATCCAGCCGGGCTCTCTCGATCTTATCTAGGCCGCTGTCGGTCCAGAACATGGCTCTGCGCAGGTGGTCCACCGCCAGCCCCTCGGGGCTGATGAGCCCTGCCGGAGGGACGGACACGGTCAGCGGCTGGGGACGTGCGGCTCCCGGTCCCCTCGCGGTGTCCCGACCCGCCCGACCCGCAGCCAAGGGACGTGAGCGCAGATGGAGGACCCCAAAGCAGGACAGCCCCAGAGCCGCGATGGGCACAAAGAGGCATGGAGCCGCTGATGTGGCTTTGGGCAGATGTCACTGGCGATGGGAGCACACCTGAGTTGATAATGGTCTCCGGCTCAGCACCTGGCTCCAGACTCGCCCGGCTTATGGTCCGGCCGGCCACGTCGGTCCAATAGATCGTCTTCTCCCGGCAGTCGTAGTCGATCCCCACCACGATGGAGCCCTGCCAGGGTTGGGAGAGGGACAGAGGGTGAAATCCTGCCTGGGCCAGTGCCAGGAGGCTGACTGAGCACCCTTATCCCACCAGCCAGCACTGGGAGCTGCCCGGGGCACTCTGCAAGATGCAGCAATGGGGAATGACGTTCAAATTCCTTTTCCCCAGCAAAACCCAACACCGACGGGCTCCTACTGCACACCCCCGGCTGAATCCTGCAGCAGAGGTTTTTAGGCAGCTGTCGCAGGCACACACCCACGCCCAGATGGGTTTGAAACCCTTTGGCTCAAGGAGAGACTGCTCCAACAGCGAGGCCAGGCCGAGGAACGACCTTCAGGATGCGGAAAGGGAATACTTGGCAAGGTGTTTCAGTTCCCTGGGGTGCAGGGAGGGTCATGGCCCAGTTTTTAGCGTTCCTCTCCCTCCGTCTGGCCTGGCTGGAGATGCACATGGCCACGCTCCAAGAGGAGTCCGAGGAAGGGAAAAGGCAAGTTTGCAGTAGAGATGTGCAAGTTGGCAGCCCGGGGCCCGAGACCGACGTCTCGGGGAGCTCAGCGAGCACCCGTGCTCCTTCCCTTTGCAGGCAGCCCCAGGTCTGAGACCTGCCCCTGTGCTGGGGGAACGGCCGGAGGAAGAGGCGAGCGCCAAGGCAGCCGGCACAGCCAATGTCCCCACAAACCAACATCAACCTTCAAGAGGTGACCCCTCAAACCATCACAGCTCAGACAAGAGGGCTCCCGGGAGATGCAAAACACGGAGCCGCAGCATCAGCCTGTCCCTAACTCCCTCCGCTGGTCCTGCACCCCGAGCCCAGCGCTGCAGATACTGTACATGCAGGGAGAGCAGGGTCTTCGCCGCCTCCTTCTGCAGCCGCGTGCCGTTGAGCGGGAGGTAGCCGATTTGCTGTCCCTGAGCGTAGAGCAGAAAGGTCCCCGTGGCCGGTGGGGACACGTCGGGCCGGGGCGAGGGCCGGACGCTGGGCGGCGCGACGCTGGGGAGACCTGGCACATAAACGGAGACGGGGGACAGAGATAGAGATGGCTCGGGGAGCATCGGCCCCTCGGCTCCGCACTCGAGCGGGCGCGGGGTGCAGCTCCGGGAGCCCACGCCGTGCTAGGTGGAATCGGGGGGGAGAGGTGTGTGTCACACTCGGGGTGCTGATCTCTTACATGGCGGGGTGCTGCCGGGCTCCGAGCGCGTGCCCTGGATCTCCCTGCCGCTCTCGTCCACGCACCAGCAGTACCCGCTGTCCCCGTGGCACTGCAGCGGGGTGAAGTCGCCTCTCGTGTCGCACTGCGGCACGTACTGGTCGCTGCGGGGGCTGCCCCCGTAGTGCTCCAGCAAGCTCTGCCGCCAGCGCTCGCACATGGTGCGGGGCCGCTCCGTGGGCTCTGGCACAAGGAGGGTGACAGTCACCCCCCGCTGTGCAAGCTTGGGGGACCCGGGGCTTTGCCAGAGCCCTGGGTTCCCCTCTCCTTGCTGGGTGCCCCTCCATGCTAAGGATGCTGGGGTGCTGCTGGGAGGGGACGGCACCCCCAGCTCCCCCGGGCACTGACCTGGGCTCCCGCAGCGAGGCGGCGTGCTGCCCGGCACCGTCCGCGTGCCGGCGATCTCCTGCCCCGCGGCGTCCACGCACCAGCAGTGCCCGGTGCTGCTGTGGCACTGCAGGGGCCGGTACCGACCCTCCTCGTCGCACTGGGGCACGTGCCCGTCGCCCACGGGCGAGGGTCCCGGCAGCACCGCCCGTGGGTACAGCCGCTCGTGTTCGCAGGGGGTCAGCTGCTGGACGGACTCTGCTGGCAGCAAACGCCCCGGCCCCGGGCTCAGGGGGTGCCACGCAGCTCCCCTGGACCTGCTTGGCACCCGGGTTTGGCCCCGCTTCACCCAGGGCTGCAGGTGCGGGTGATGCTCTGCCGGCACCCTTTGGCCTCTCCCCTTGGGCCAGGGAGGGTCGAGGCTGCCCCTCTCCAGCCCCCTCGGCACCCCGTGGCTGTCCCCTCCCTCGCAAGATGACACAGAAGGTGCCCCAATGGCCACTGCCACTATAACCCCGTGGGCCAGGGCACCCTAAACACCCAGGAGCCCCCTGAGGTGCCCAACCCCTCATTTGTCAGCACCCTGCACCCAGGCCATGGCAGAGAAGTCCCGAGTCGGGTGGTTGGGTCCCCTCTGCTCGCCCCAGCCCCGCTGTCCCCACTCTGCTGGTGGCTGGGGCCAAAGTGCTGCAGCCGTGCGGGATGGGCAGGGACAGGCAGGGCTCTGCCTGCTCCAGCCCCTGCTCAGCACCCTCTGCCACCCAGCACAACCCGCAGTCAGCCAGGGCATCTCCCGGGCGCCTGCTGAGCCCATCGGGATACTGGCGAGACGCCGAAGGACCCGACCCGCCTCCCCTCGCCCCCTCAAGTGCTGCGGGGTGGCACCGACCTGGGCTCCCGCAGCGAGGTGGCGTGCTGCCCGGCACCGTCCGCGTGCCGGCGATCTCCTGCCCCGCGGCGTCCACGCACCAGCAGTGCCCGGTGCTGCTGTGGCACTGCAGGGGCCGGTACCGACCCTCCTCGTCGCACTGGGGCACGTGCCCGTCGCCCACGGGCGAGGGTCCCGGCAGCACCGCCCGTGGGTACAGCCGCTCGTGCTGGCAGGGCGTCAGCCGCTGTGTGCTCCCTTCCGCTGCCGGGAGAGCCAAAACAGCAGCACAGTGAGGGTGGGAGAAGCCACCCTGGGCAGAGCCGGCATGCAGGCGAGCCGGGCAGCCTTACCGTGCATGCACTGGAAGCCATCGCCCTCGTAGCCAGGCTGGCACCGGCAGGAGAAGGAGCCCAGGGTGTTGTAGCAGGTGGCAGCCGGGTGACACGGGTTTTCGGCGCACTCGTCCACGTCTGTGCACGGGGAGGATGGGGATCAGCCGGGCAGGGCACGCCGGCGGCTGCGTGGTGCCACCCCGGCAGGCACCCTGCGGTCCCTCCCGCGCCCCCGTACCGGCGCAGTTGATGCCATCGCCGGTGTACCCGGGGAGGCACTCGCAGGCGGGGCGGCCCCCGGCACGGGGCAGGCAGCGTGCCCGGTCCCCCGGCGCGCAGGGGTGGCTCCCGTCCTCGCAGGGGTCGGTTGCCGGCACCAGTGCTGTGGGGACAGAGGGTAAGGGGGTGGCCGGGGCGAGCCCCGTGGGGCACAGAGGTCGGGGGACCCCTTACTGCGGGGCCAGCACTTACGCACACACGCCTGCCCGTCCTCTGCCGGCCGGTACCCGCTGCGGCACTCGCACCGGTAGCTGCCTGGCACATTCAGGCAGACGGTGAAGGGGCCGCACTGGCTCAGGCCCTCCGCACACTCGTCCACGTCTACAGAAAGGGGGAGACACTGGGTGTCCCGGCAGTGGTGGGACACCCCCATTTTCGGGGTCCTACTGCTCCTGGCCTGGGGGGGATGTCCTGCCCCAAGCTGCCCATCCCATGCCTGCTGCTTCCTCCATCCCCGCAATGCTCCTGGAGTGCTTCCCCGGGTGCTCCCAGCAGCCCCCTAGCACTGGGACCCCCCCCAGTACCCCTGCCTCAGTTTCCCCCCACGATTCACCCAGATCCTCGGTGCAGCTCTGGGAACTCTTGAGACCGCGGGTGCTGCGATGCTGTGGCACGTCCCAGCACCCCAAACCGGCTGTGGCCACCATGGTGGCCCGCGGGGGATGGGCTGCACCGGCCCCACCCGCCCGCAGCCCCCGCTTACCTCGGCAGCCCCATCCATCTCTGCGGTACCCGGCTGCGCACTCGCACGTGTACTCCATCCCTGCGCCGGGCTGGCAGCGCGCCGTTGCCTCGCATGCGTGCGTGTTGTCGTGGCACGGGTTCACCGGGGGATTCTCGACATTGTCTGTGGGCGAGGGGGGGGTTAGTGGGGAAAAAGGCCTGGGAGAGAGGGGGAGCGACCGTTCCCATTTAGATCTGACATAGGCATCACCGCTGCACCCTCATCGCATGCAGGGACCCATGGCTGTGCCACCCAGTGCCACCCCCGCTGCGGCCTCCCCATGCCGGGAGCGCTTCGGCTCAACCTGCTTGGAAAAAAAACCAACCCACCCATCTCTTTTGGCTGTTTTTGGGCAAAGCGAGCACGCTGCAGCTTTGGGAGAGAGCTGGAGTCAGCAGCATCCCCTGGCAGGGGCTGGCACCCCAGGGTGGGCACGCCGGGGTGGGTGCTGGAGCTCACCTTGTGCCGAGCTGACGCGGGCGGCGAGGGCGTAGCGCAGGGCGTGCTCCTGGCCGTCGTAGAGGGCAAAGGCGCGCACCACGCTCAGCCGCTGCCGGGCGGGCAGGCGGGCGTGTGGGCAGCCGGCGAAGGTGATGTTCTGGCGCAGGCGGTAGGACCAGGTCTGGTTGGCGGTCCCCGTGGCCAGGACGTACTCCCGGTGAGCAGAGGACGTCACGGCTGCCGGATGGTGAGAAAACCCCCCAGGGATGGGGGAGAAGCGGCTTCAGCATCGATGCCTCTTGGATGTTGGGAACCGCGGTGGGGACGGGGTGGTTTTGGGCTGTTCCGAGCGGGGCACGCAGGGATGGCGTGTGAGAAACCGAACCCGGGGCTGAGCACGGGCTCCTACCTGAGCTGGAGTAGTGGTAGAGCTCCTTGTAGGGAGCGATGTGGACAGTGACGTTCTCCGGCAGAAACGGCACCTGGCCCTGGATGTGTGTCTTAAGGCTTAAGTAATTGTCCGGCCCCAGGCCCTCGGCCGTCTGCGTGACATGGACCGTCTCCTCCCCGGGGTAGAAGGTCACCTCCAGGCTCTGGGTGAATTCAGCGCCTGGATGGGAACAGGCGGCATTTGGTTGTAGGATTTTTAGGGAATACATCCCCAAAGCATCCTTCCCTGCTCCCCCGGCACAGCCGCGAGGGCTCGCAGCAGGGAGGTGACAGCCAGGTGAACCTGGGAAGTGATCGCAGGAGCCCCGGGGCTGCCCCGAACCCCCCCCGCACCCCTCATCACCTGCCCCAAGCCACACGTCACCCCGCATCTGAGCCCGGCCACCGACCAGGAGCCGTGTCGCTTGCAACAACGGGGCTCGATGGCGCATCCCGGGTCCCCGCTCACCGGTGATGCTGAAGCCGTTCTCGGAGCCGGGCTCCTCCAGGGCGAAGAGCCAGGCGAAGAGCCCGCCGACGGGCAGGAGGGGCAGGAGGGCGCGGGCAGCGGGCTGGGGCACCCCGCTGATGGCCGTGTAGGCTCGGCCGTCGCTGCCCACGATATAGGCGTGCAGGTCGACGTCCTGGAAGCGGACGGACGCCTGTCCCACCGTCAGGCTCCCGCTCACCTTCCCGTTCAGGCGATGCACGGCCCCTGGGCAGGGAGACGGGCACCCCTGGCAGTGGCCGCCCAGGCACAGGGTGCCCGTCCCCGCTGCCCACCCCACGTACCTTCGGGCAGGCACTGTCGCCCGTTGCCGTAGTAGGTGGCCCGGCAGTGGCAGCAGACGCCGGTGGCGTAGTCGGTGCAGAAGGCGTGCGGGGAGCAGCGCCCGTGGTGCTGGGCACAAGTCTCCTTGCTGGCCGCGCTGTAGGTGAACACTGGGGCCGAGGGGAGAGGGTTGGGGACACGGTGACAAATCCACCCCTCCTGGGGGTGGGCACCCTGTCCCCTGGTCCCAAAACCACCGTCGGGAGAGGGGACGGCCAGCAGCGGCGCTTCCCAAGAAAGCTGCCTGGGATGCACATGGGAGGCTCAGGGTTTTGAACCTGTTGCCTGGTTTCAGGCAGATCTGACAGAGGGCGAGCGATCGAGTTCCTGCGTATTTTTGGGAGACAGCTGGCCAGGGACGGGGCTTTGCTCTCCGGGGCACGTGCCACAGCAGCTCCCCAGCCAGGGCCAGCCCTAGCCCCACGCCGGGACCTGCTCCCCAAGCTTCCCGTCCCACGAGCTTCCCTCCTTGCAACGTGGGGCAGAGCAGCGGCAAACGCGGCGGGCAGGGACGTACGGATCCGGCAGCCCCTTGGCAGCAGGATTTGGCTGGGAGGAGAGGAGCTGCGAGGGCAGCAGCTTTGCAGGAGCGATGCCAACCCACGCTAGCTCCAGCCCCGGCTGCTCAGGAAGAGATGAGTTTGCGGCAAAGAGGCCTTTTTTTAGGGAGCCACCCACCCACCACGAGACGTCCCCGGTCACTCATCGGAGGGGCTGCGGCCACTCACCGTCGGGGTTGAAATGCACGTCTTCCTCCACGCCGACGCCGTGATGCCCGGAGCTGTAGGAAGAGGGGTTGGGGGAGTAGCTCTGCTGGACGCCACCGTCCCCATCGGGGTGCAGCCAGCGGCTCCGCTGCTGCCCCGGGGACGTGGGCAGCCCCTTGGGGACGATGCCCAGCAGCGCCGGGGCACGGGATCCGTGGTCGGGATGCGGTGACATGGCCTCTGAGCCGTGCTGTGCCGGCAGCTCCGTGGACACGCGGTCGGCACGGCTGTAGAGCGCGTGGGCGTAGTCGGCGGTGCCGGGGGCACGGGGTTCGGGGCTCTGCGGCACGCGGGGACTGGCTTCCCCGCCGCCCCCCGGCTCCACGTGCTCGAGGGGGGCTGCGCTGCCCACGTGGAAGACCCACACGCCGGGCACCCCCGCGTTGCTCTCCCTGCAGGACAGCAGCACACGCACGTCCATCACAGCCATGGTGGGACCCCCCCCCAAAGGTACCCACCCCGCTCCGCACCCCCCCTCCCAAATGCAGCTCCCAAAAAGCTCCCGTGCACGTGGTGCCGAGCCCCCCAACGCAGCCCATCACCCCCAGCTCGCTCCCCTCCTTCTTCCAGCCTTTAAAGGGCTCCAGGGGCTGGGAGAAGGTGACCCCGCTCCCCCTGCCCGCCCCGCACAGCCCCCTGGGCACCACGCACCGCTCCAGCCGCCTCAGAGCCTGCTCGCTGCTGGCCAGGCTGTGGAAGAGCCCGTCCCTCTTCGGGTCGTCGCCGTCCCCCCGGCTGAAGCCCACCCTCGCCGGCAGCTCCAGCTGGACATTGTAGGACTCCTTGGGCCGTGTCCCCAAGAACTGGAGGCCGCCGTTGGGGTAGAGGAAGATGGCGTAGGTGTCCTCATCATCGTAGGCTATGACCGCCTGGAAGGTGTTGAGCTGCCAAAGGGAGAGCAGGACAGAAGGACGTCACAGGAGGGCAGGACCCCAGCGGAGGACTGAGACAGGGAAGGGACTGGGGACACAACAGCTGCCTCCACACACCCCACAGTGCAGGTAAGCACCCCAAAAGAGCCCTCCATCAGCCTGCAGACACCTCCCGGGGAAGAGCAGGGGCAGGGGCTGCTCGTGCATGGCCAACCCCAGTGCAACGTGCTGGGAAGACGCTCAGCATCCTCCACGGGAGCCCACGACACAGCCAGGCCACCCCCTCTCAGCTGCATCGGTGCAGGGGGGTCCCTTGGAGCTGTCACACAGGGAGGTGACAGCCCTGTACCATGCCCAGGAGCATCCCTGGCCGTGTAAGCCATGCGCTGGGTTGGCACGCTGCCGCCCGGGAGCCCCTCGCTCCCACCCCCCTCCTCCTGTCCTGCCCCTGACACCGGCAGCCCCCCTCCATCCCATCAGCACCGGAGGAAAACCTGCACACACACACATCCCCCCCCCCGGCTTCCCCCTGCGAACAATTTTAGCTTGGTTTCCTCAGGAAAAAACATGCATGTGCTCCCGCCTTCCCCACACCCATACGTCCCGCTATAGGCACACTGGCCGCCTGCCCTGCCAGCCCTGCGAGCCTTGGGGCCACGCCAGCCCCGAGCGAGGCTGCGTCAGGGAGCGGGACCGCAGCGATAACCCACGGATGGGCAGGCTGCAGAGCCAGCGCAACCTTACGAGCCACTGGAGAATCCCCCCCCCCCCAAACACACACATCGCGGTCACCCCTAAATGTGGCGAAACCAACGCTTGCAGCATTTGGGCCAGCCCCCCACCCTGCATAGCTCCTGCTGTCCGAATAAATAATTATAAGCACGCAGCAGCAGCCCTTCCCCAGGAGCTACCGGCAGCAGCAAGCGGGGAACGACGCCCGAGCGAAGGAAAAATGATTCAGCTCCCAGTTTCAGCCCCGAAGCAGCGGGCAGGAGGGGTGGGGGCCCCCCCCGTGCAGCCCCCCCAGCCCAGCCCTGCCTGTCCCCGCAGCACCAGCCCCAATTTTGGGGCGCAGGGCCCTCGGGGCATCGCAGGGTTTCCCAGCGGCCCCGTGGGATATAAAGAGCCTTGTTGTGTGCGTCGCACACTCGGGCATTCAGAGACCCCGCACAAAGGCGGCCAAAAAGCTGGGGGGGGATAACCCCCCCCCCCCGGGGGCCAGATTCCTCCCCCACACAGCCAAATCGCGGCAGCAGCTGCAGGGCTCATTTTGCCTTGCGGGTGGGTGGCGAGGGGGGACCCGGAGGGTGACACCACTGCGCTGGCATCGTGGGACACAGGGCAGAGAGCGGGGGGGGGAATGACAGCCCCTGGCTTGTGGCCGGCTGCTCCCAGCAAAGAGCTGCAAAGGGCAAATTCCAGCCCAAAGGGCAATTTTTGGTCCCGCAGAAGCGGGGTCAGCTCTCGCCCGCCTCCGCAGCCCTGGAAAGTGTCACTGCAGGGACTAGGAGCGTGTCCCCAAGGAGCTGGAGGGGACAGGGTGCTGCTGGCAGCACTGCCAGACCTCCCGGCCGGGCAGGACCCCCAAGGCAGGGGACGGGGGAGCCTCTAACCCCCCGCCTTAAACCCAGGTTTCTGCTTTCGAGGCTCAAAAAGGATGAGCCGCGACTTTCCAAAGCCGGGCGTAAAGGCTGCGAGGTAAATCCTGGTTCTGAGCAGCGGGAGGGCGGCGTTTCAATAAATGGCATGTTTGGTAAGAAAAAAAAGTGGTGTTTGGGGAGTTTTTTAGCAGTTTTGGCTAAGGGGGAGTTCAGCAAAGCACAGGCACAAGCTGAATTTCAGTGTGTCTTGAATGAAGCTTTCCCCGGAGCTGCTCGTTTCCAAGCAAGACCGGTTTCATTTAAAAACCCGATCCAACTTCTCAGAGAGGAAAAAAAAACAATTGAGAAGAGAAGAGGAGACTGCGTTTTTGACGGCTGCGAGGTCGCTGCGAGGCCCCTGATGGCATCTCTTCAGCTGCTTTCCCAAGTTTTAAATTAGAGGAAAAAATGTGCGTTGTTTCCTTCCAAACCTCGGTTTCTTCCCTTGCTTGGCCACCGCTCTCAGCAACCCGCTACCGAAGGGCCCCGGAGTGGGGGGACGGCTGGCGGGGACGGCTCCCAGTGGCCCGTGGGGACCCGATGGCTGTTGATGGGCTTTGGGTTCAGCCCACCCCACCGTGGCGAGAGCCCGTCACCCATCGCACAGCTCTGGGTACTCATCACGAGAGTTTTCCTCTTGCAGCTCTTCATATTCAGCTCGTTTCAAGAAGCCCGTCCTGCCAGCAGAGCGTCACCGTCACCTCCTCGGCACGTCATCAGCCTAACGTGACGGCTCTTGCCCCAGCAGCGGATCCAACGTTTTCGGGGAAAGGCAGCGCTGTAGGTCCACCCACACAGCAGCCTTATCAGCCCATGGGTGGAGAGCACAGGTCACCTCCCCGACCCAGCGGACCACCTACGAGCTTGTTTTCCAGACACAAAATCAACCCATGGTGGAAACTCTGAAGCCGGTTCCTCGCCGGCAGCGTTAATCAGTGTGCGGGCAGAAGGAAGGACCAGCCCCAAGCCACTGGCAAAAGGTCAGGAGCACGGTGGGTGACCTGGGCCACGGCTTCTCCCAGCTGCCCCTGGCCCAGCTCTGCCCTGCGAATCCAGAGCCACCGGCACTGTAAAGCTTTGCCTGAAAAGCAGGGAAAAGCCTGAGCACCTCCAACCACGAAGCTGAAGGCAACCTCTAAACCTCTTCTGCCCATCAGCAAAGCTAACAGACCCACCACCGCCGCAGCTCTGAGCAGAGAGGAGAAGGTCCATGTCTCCGGTGCTCATCCAAGGCTGGACCCACCATCCAGCTGCCCAGAAAGAAGAGACTGAGCGTTTTGGGTGCTACACAAGGAAGACTCATCCTCTCACGACACGTAGGATGGGCGTCCAACCTCAGCCCATCGGCCTCACCTTCTTGGAGGGTTTGGTGTCCTGCGAGAGCTCCTGGTAGGCACCCACGTCCTCCCAGGTGGCAATGAACACATCGGTGGGCACGAAGGAGCCGGCGGTGCGGGGGAACCCAGCCTGGATGTAGCCCGCGGCCTGGTCCAGCACGTCCGGAGAGTCGTCTTGCCGATAGTAGATGTTCCCTCTGTCACCGGAGGTGTCGAGGTCGGCCAGGAAGGGAGCAATGACAGGGAAGTCTGTGGGGAAATCGTCATCCACGTACTGGGTCTCCCTGGGGAAATCTTGGGTGGAGATGACCCCGTTGGTCCCCACCTGCAGGGAGAGCGGCACAGGGTGCTCAGGAGCTGCAGAAGTGCATCCACCACCGGTCCCCCCGCCATGTCCCCCCCTCCCTGGTGGCGTGGGACAGAGGGCTGAGAGCCCTGAGACCGCGTGGCCCCATCCGGCCAGGGAGAAAACAAAGACCTCGGGCTTCTCCATCCCCCAGAGAGCTGCAGCTCAGGGGCCGTCCCAGCTGCAGCCGCTGCTGGCGGGGGAACAGCTGCAGAGGAGAAAGCCCTCTTGTTCCTCCGCAGCCGGAGACACCGGGCAGGAGGCAGTGGGAGCGGGGCGGAGGGGGAGAATGGATGGAGAAAAGGGATGGATGGAGAAAAGATGTGCAAAAAGGGATGGATGGAGAAAAGGGATGGATGGAGAAAAGGGATGGATGGAGAAAAGGGATGGATGGAGAAAAGGGATGGATGGAGAAAAGACGTGCGGGGTGGGGCAGGGGTGGAGGTAGCAAAGACACAGATGGAGGGGCAGGGGTGGGGAGATGGGTGTCAAGGGGAACCGCTGGGGAGGAAGGGGGTGACGGGAAGAGGAGGGATGGAAAGCTGGAGGGGTGAAAGGACAGAAGGAGGGAGGGATGGTGGGACAGAGGGATGGAGAGGAGGAGGGTGGGAAGACGGAGGGGCAGGGGGAGACGATGGAGCGGAGGAAGGGGGCTGGAAGGAAGGCCGGGGGGCTGGGGGGAGGAGGGCCGGGCCGGGCCGGGCCGGGGGGCCGGGGCCAGCCGGGACTCACGTAGAGGCGGCGGGCGGCGCGGCCGTAGAGGCGCAGGGCGCGGCGCAGCAGGACGCCGGGCGAGCTCTCGTCGTCGCCGGGCCGCAGCCGGGCATCGCGGCGGGCCGGGCCGTGCGGCAGCAGCCCCCGGCGGGGCAGGGCCGCCCCCACCGCCAGCACCGCCGCCAGCACCGCCGCTACCGCCCGCATCCCGCCGCCGGCCGCGGGACCCCCCCCTGCCCGCCCGCCCTCGACGGCACCGCCCGCACCCGACGGGGCGAACCGGAGCGGCGGAGCGGAGCGGAGCGGAGCGGACCCGCCGGGACGGCCCCGACCCGCCGGAGGGAACCGGAGCCGGCGGGGCGGGACGGGGCGCGCCGCTGGCGGGGCGGGTCCAGGCTGCGGCCGCGCCGCCCCCGGCCCCGGCCCCGACCAATCGGGTCCGCTCCCAAAATCCGCCCCGGGCTGCGACCCCCCCCGCCTCCCCCCGCCCCGGGCTGGGCACCCCGGGGCCCCAGCGCTGCTACGGGGGGGGGGCGGGACGGGACGGGGCACGGGGACGAGGGGAGAGGGGGGGATCCCCCCCTTCGTGCCCCGCCGCTCCCCGGGGCCCTGCGTGCCCCCCCCCGCTGCCGGAGGCCCCCGGAGCCGGGCCCGCAGCCAGCCGGGGTCGGGGTCGGGGCCGGGGCCGGGGCCGGGGCGTGGGCGAGAGGCCCTGGCCGCTCCCCACTCGCTCCCCTCGGATCGCGCTCCCTTGAGCCGGGCAGGAACGTGAGGCCTCATCCCCGGGGGAGCGGGGTGGGCAGCTGGAACAGCCCCCCCGGCCCAAATATGGCCTGCAGCTCAGCTGGCAAGTTGTCACGGAACGGAACTGGCCACGCCGAGGGCTCCCCACGCACGGACGATGGCCCGGGCGCGGGGTCAGCGCTGTTTATCCTTTTTCAGACCCATCTTCCGCCATCTCCATCCAGAGAGGTCCGGAGGGGCCAGCTCTTTGAGGACGGGCAGCTGGGGGGGGGATGTTTCCCTGGCTTTGATTTGGGGTGTTGGGGTGGGGGCACCCACAGTGGTGGAGGGAAAGGACACCCCCAAATCCAGGCAGCCGGACTCCCTGAGTGGTCCTGGTAATCCAGGCTGGGAGCAGCCAAAAGCTCCGCTCCATCTTCTTGGAGCGCTTCCCGCTTCCCTGGCCCCGGGCCAGTGTTAGTATCGCATCTGTCCCCAAATGTATACATGCCCGAGGAATGCCAGATAACAAGGAGAGAAGTGTCAAACTCTGTAGCCTGGCAAGAGAAATAAATCAGGGACGCATTCGTGGCATTCCCGGCAGGAATCCTCGAAGGGGAAGCAGCTGGACGCCCTCCGCTCCGTCCCTGTTGCGGTGACGGGGGGGATTTGTCACTGGGTGACGCAGGGTGGCCCCGTCCCCTCCATCCTGGGCAGCGTGCAAGCCGCCGTACCCCAGGGATCCTGGAAAGCAGGTCCCACCCGCGCCGGGGCTGGGGACGAGCTGTCCTGGTGAGTGTGACAGCGGGGGCCGCATCCGGACAGGCTGCCACCCCCTCGGCTGCAATCTGCTGGCCGGCTCCGGCCCTTGGAGGAGACGCCTCTCCTGGCCACGGAAAACCATTAGGGCTTCGAGCGGGGTTCAGGCCAGCTGGACGCTGTCCTGTCCGCAGCCTTCGAGGAGTTCCCCGTGCCAAAAAAAAGTGGCTTTTCTTTGAAGCTCCAACACCCCCGGGGCTCTCCGGGGAAATCAGGCACCGCGAGGGGCTGGCAGCCCCTCTGCCCGGTGAGACCCCAGCCGGGATGTCCCTCCCACGGGGAAAGCTGGCATTTGGTGGCACCTAGGAGGTGGCGATGGGCAGAGGGGGCAGGAAAGGGGGGAGGACAGCCTTGCTGCCCCGTGGGATGTTCGGGGGCTATTGAAAATACAAACCTAGCCGTCCCCAGTGGGATGGAAACGTTACGGTTATGAAATGTCTTGCTGCTGCAAGGGAAGGATTTGGGGGGGGGGGGGGGCTGAGTTGCAAGCTGCTGTGGCTGCTGTCCTGAGACATTTCATTAAGACACTTATCTTCTAATATATTTTTTAAGGGCTAAATTAACTTGGGTTTTTCAAGGGAGGAGCTGCTAACCCCACAAGTTCCCCACGCCGGGTCCAGCCAGCGCTGTCCCGTGCCTGGGAGAAAGGGGCCCCGCGGGCCCTGAGGACCCTCTGCCACGTGGAAGGGGCAGCTGCCAGGCTTTTTGCACAATCTTTAAGATGCTAAAAAATGCTTTGTACCACCCTTTCAGCAAAACTGGCACCAGGCAGTTAAAAAAGCAGCAGCTGGGAAGAGCTGGAGTCATGCACTGGCCTTGGGAGCAGAGTCCCGCTGGCATGGGCATCCCTGTGGCTTTGGGAGCAGCTGGGAGCCTCACTGGGGGTGAGGATGGGGACAGGGACAGGGACGGGGATGGGGATGGGGACAGGAATGGGGATGAGGATAGGGATGGGGACCAGGATAGGGATGGGGTCGGGGATGAGGATGAGGATGGGGACGGGGATGGGGATGGGAATGGGTATAGGGATGAGGATGGGGAAGGGGACGGGGATGGGGACAGGAATGAGGACAGGGATGAGGATGATGATGAAGATGGGAATGGGGACAAAGATGGAGACAGGGATGGGAATGGGTATAGGGATGAGGATGGGCAAGGGGATGGGGATGGGGACAAGGATGGGGACGGGGATGGGGACCAGGATGGGGATGGGGACGGGGATGAGGATGAGGATGGGGACGGGGATGGGAATGGGTATAGGGATGAGGATGGGGAAGGGGACGGGGATGGGGACCAGGATGGGGATGGGGACGGGGATGGGGATGGGAATGGGGATGGGAATGGGAATAGGGATGAGGATGGGGAAGGGGACAGGGATGGGGACAGGGATGAGGATGAAGATGAGGATGAGGATGAGGATGGGGATGGGAATAGGTATAGGGATGAGGATGGGGAAGGGGACTGGGATGGGGACAGGGATGAGGACAGGGATGAGGATGATGATGAGGATGGGAATGGGGACAAAGATGGGGACAGGGATGGGAATGGGTATAGGGATGAGGATGGGCAAGGGGATGGGGATGGGGACAAGGATGGGGACGGGGATGGGGACCAGGATGGGGATGGGGACGGGATGAGGATGAGGATGGGGACGGGATGGGAATGGGTATAGGGATGAGGATGGGGAAGGGACGGGGATGGGGACCAGGATGGGGATGGGGACGGGATGGGGATGGGAATGGGGATGGGAATGGGAATAGGGATGAGGAGGGGGAAGGGGAGAGGGATGGGGACAGGGATGAGGATGAAGATGAGGATGAGGATGAGGATGGGGATGGGAATAGGTATAGGGATGAGGATGGGGAAGGGGACAGGGATGGGGACCAGGATGGGGATGGGGATGGGGATGGGAATGGGAATAGGGATGAGGATGGGGAAGGGGATGAGGATGAGGATGGGAACGGGGATGGGAATGGGTATAGGGATGAGGATGGGCAAGGGGACAGGGATGAGGATGAGGATGGGGATGGGAATGGGAATAGGGATGAGGATGGGGAAGGGGATGAGGATGGGAACAGGGATGGGAATGGGTATAGGGATGAGGATGGGGAAGGGGATGGGGACAAGGATGGGGATGGGGATGGGGACGGGGACTAGGATGAGGATGGGGACAGGGATGGGAATGGGTATAGGGATGAGGATGGGGAAGGGGACGGGGATGGGGACCGGGATGGGGATGGGGATGGGGATGAGGATGAAGGTGGGGATGGGGACCAGGACAGGCTATGCTCGCCCTCACCATGTGCTGGGAAAGGAGATGCTTGCGGGGACTGATCCCTGTAATCACTTCCATGTGCCTCAGCAGAGCCTTTGGCTGGGGGGGGTTAGCTCTTCTCATAGCTTGGGCATAAAAAAAAATCAATAGGCATTTACTTGGTGGCATTTTGTGCAGAAACAGATGTGCTGAAGCTGGAGGAGGTGGAGGATGCTCTGTGGGACGGGGCTGGGGAGGGCTCCTGCCGGACCCAGAAGCCCTCGCCACCACGGACACTCGCAACTCCCTCTGCTAAACCGGGCAAACCAGGACGAATTGCTCACTGCCCGGCAAACCCCCCGCCGTGCCTCTGCCAGATGTGGCTGCCGGAGTGGGGGCAGCGGCCCCCTGCCCTGCTGAAGGCTGGCCTTCGCCCTGGGCTCCCAGCGAGGAGGAGGAAGGGCAGGCGAATCCCTGGAGCGGAGGCCGTTTCGGGCAGGAAATCCCGGCAGCCTCTTTCCCAAGGCCTGGCAGTGCCGGGAGGATTGCCGAACCGCTGCAGCCGGCGGAGATAAGGGAAGCAGCAGGAAACGTGCATCTCTCCTGGGGCGGCCGGGAAAGGGAACTTGATTCCTGCTGACCGGAGCGGGGCTGGGGGCTGCAGCAGAACGCAAGCGCTTGCAGGGTGCACCGGGGCCGTTCGGTGCTTTGGGATGGCAGGCAGGAGCAGGGGTGGTGTGGGGCTAGGGTAAGAGCGGGGCTTCGGCCGGCTCCGGCACGGGCTCAGTCGGCAGTGTCCCATTGCCAGCCGTGTTAGTGGGTCCCCGTAATAATGCCCTCGGAGCATTTCTCCTCCTGGTTATCGGAAACCAGTCCTGCTCAGGGCCGAGCTATTTGGCAGGAAGAGCAACAAATTATTGCCTTAAATATCCTTCTGGTTCTGGTAGGAAAGGGCTCTCGCAGGGAAGGGGTTGTGCACATCTCAGCTCCCTGAATCTGCACGCACAAGTTTTTTGGCCTCATGCCCTAAGAAAAAGAGATGTCTAGGGTTTTTTTTTCCCCCCTCCTTAATAACTGCAATCTGCTGGCTAATTTCAGCCAAATCTGACAGTAGCATCTCTGAGGGTCTGTACAACCAGAGAGAAGAAAGAGAGACCCTGTTAGCTGCCCCCTTGCCTGAGAAAGTGGACACAGCCTTGGGTTTGAGCTCAACCCTTACGAGCCATCTGAGAATCCACAACGGGTGCAGAGCTGGGGTGAGCCCAGCTTGCCGGTGGCAAGAACAATCTCTGCATTGTGTCGGGGGCGAAGCGGGAATCGCTGGGTGGCCATGCCCCTCCCGTGGAGTGGCTCTGCTTCCCCTCGGGCCATGTCGAGGTGCCTCTCCCGGTGGCTCCATCCATGGGACCGTAGCTCCTGGCTGGGCTCGCTGCCTCCCCCGTGACTGTTTCCTTTCCCGGGAGCATCCCGCCGAGTGCTGACAGCGGGGAAGCCGCGGCGGCGGGGCAGATTCCCACCAGGGCAGGACACAGCTCTCGACATTTCCATTTTTGGGAACGGTTCTCAATGACTTTGGTCTCGCTTCTTTGAAGCAGCTTCGCCTCATGGCTCACTACCTTCTCGCCCTGGCCCACCGCTCCCATGCACGGGGACACCCTTCGCTGGCGAGCCTGGAGCAGGAGGTACATCAGACCTTGCTGAGGTGCATCCTTGAGGATGCACATGTTGCCCAGGTGGGTCTGGAGGCCGCCAGCCCCAAGCAGCAAGAACACCCACCGGACACCCCGTGATCCCAAGCCACCCACCCGCACCCAGGGTTTGGATCCGGCAGGCTGCAGCGCCTGCAGGGTGTCCACCCACGCCGCAGATGATTTCCATACGCAGGGTTCATCCCACATGCTCCAGCTGTGACCCAGCGCAGATCTTTCTGCTCAAGGCATCAAACGTGTTCTGGGAGAGACGTTGTCCTTACGGAGAGCTGGGAAGATGGGATGCTAGATCACAGGCGGGTCCGTAATACGGAAAACCAAGGTTTTTATAGAAAGAGAGGAGGACTTCTTGGCCCTGGGCAACTTGGCTGGAGCAGAAGTGTGGGAAGGTGGCTCGGTGCATGGAGAGGAGAAATAATTAAGGCACTACTCTAAAAGGTAAGCCAGCAAGTGCTGAGCCCTCCCAGCGGGAAAGGTAGCGGAGCTCGGATCTCCCAGCACCCTGGCGACCTGGAGACTCACGGGATGGAAATGCCACCCCTGCACGGAAAAGCTTCCACAAGCATCTGAGCCCCAGCCCAAAGGATTGCTCCAGGTTTTAGAATGTATTTTAAGACATAAAGGTAAAGAAAATTTTTTTGAGTTTTTTTTTTTTGATCTCTGGGGTTTCCTTTCCTTCCTTCCTCTCTCTAAATATTGCTGAGAAGCTGGTTTTGGTACCGCAGCTGCCAGATGAGCGTGCTGAGCCCCGCGAGCCCCCCACGCTGCCGGCGTGCCGGGAGCTCGGTGCAGAGCTCGCAGGGAGCTCGCCTGACACTGACTGATTCCTGTGCACCGTTCGCCCAAGATTAGTCAGAAGTTCCTTATTTGGTCCGGGCTCCAGCAAACTCCCTGGCAGAGGGGGTTTCATCTGCAGGGAGAGCAGCCCAGATGGGTTTCTCCTCCGTACGTGCTCGGGCTGGGACCATCCGCGGGGCGGCAGGGAGGGAGTGTGTGAAGAGCAAAGAGAAAATCAGCCCATCGGTGTGGCTGTACCCTGTGTTCTCAGGGGGGTCTCCCATTTTTCCCTGCAGCACAAGACACAGCAGGGACAGATTGCCTCTCCCCATCACCCTCCGCAGCGGCTCCGGTTCTGCCCCATCCCCATCCCAGGGCTCTGGCTCCAGACACGCACCGGGCTCAACTGATGCAGCTTTGAGACACTTCCCTGGGTGTTTATACCCTGAATCAAGAGTCGTCTGCAGAATTAGGCTTTATTTGCTATATGAACTAGGTGTCCCTGGGACCTGGCCACCCCAGCTGGGGGTCCCGGGGCAGTTGGGACCCCATGGCTTGCCCTGGGAGCACGATCAGAGATGGGGTCTGGCTCCTGGTCACCCCTTGCCCTTCGCCCAAACAGCCCTTCCCATGGATCTAGCAAACCCAAGGCTCTCCCCAAAACCTCTCTCCAACTCATCTCTCCTCGCCTGACCTCCTCAGGCCTCCAGCCCTGACCCCTGCAGCCCCCGAACGCTCCAGGGTGACTAATCCCAGCAATTAGCCTCGTTCCCTGCGTTTATCTGCTTCCTGCCTTTGTCTCCCCCTGACAGCCTCTCCAAGCAAATATGCTTTTAGCCACATTTTCCTGGCTCCGGCTCTCCCGCCAGCCTTTGTCCCGCGGAGCCTCTCCGAGCTGGGTGAAGAGGTTATTCTCCTCCGACACGTGTCCCTTCCGTCTGCTGTGATCAAACCAGTGACCAAAAAAAGCACCCAGCAGCGCCGAGGTCACCCCGGCCCCCGGCAGCGGATGGGCCAGCTCGAACTGGAGGCAATAGGATTTGTTCTTTAAATTGAAGACTGCTGCCGAACCCAGGGGCATTTCATGCTAAAAGGGATTTTTAGGGCTGAGCGATCTGGCTAAATGGGGACAGAGTGCTTGGGCTAGTCTAAAATTCAATGGGAAATCGTGAAACACATGGGCAGCACATTTGGGAGCCGCCTTCTCCCATTTCTCGGGACAGGCTGCGCATCCGCAGGGGACCTCTGTGGACCCACCGGGTTTCAGAGGGACGTAAGCTCTCCCATGTAGGCTTGACCAGCTTCCCGTGCCTAAAGGAGCAAGCCACGCTCCTTTAATTTAACTCCTTTTTTTTTTTTCCTTCTATTTGCCTTTTTTTTCCACTTCAGGATGCATCTCCCCCTAAAGTGAGCTTCAAAACCTACCAGGGGATTTCCCCACGGAGGTATGGGCTGCTCTGCAGCGGGTCTAACCCTGCCGAGGGCTGTCTCGCTTTGCTCGGGCTTCTCAGGGCCTTTTGCCCTGCTGTGGGTCCCTTCCCCGCAGCAGCCGGGGTGCTCCGATGGGCGAGCCCAGGCGGGGGCTGCCCTCTGGCCTGGGGGCTCCAGGGAGAGCGGGACCAGGAGGCTCAGACCAGAACTGGGGGGGTTCTCATCCAACACGGCACGGGACGCTGCACCGAAGGAGCTGCAGCTGCAGAGTAACGGCTGGGTGGGTGCAGGTCCCAGGGTGATGGTCCTCACCCCTGTGCAGTGGCTGGGTCAGTCTCCGAGCGAAGTAAACGCCTTTCATAGAATCATAGAATCACAGAATGGTTTGGGTCGGAAGGGACCTTTACAGGTCACCGAGTCCAAGCCCCTGCCATGAGCAGGGACATCTTCAACCAGATCAGGTCGCTCAGAGCCCCGTCCAGCCGGACCTGGAATGTTTCCAGGGATGGGGCATCTCCCACCTCGCTGGGCAACCTGGGCCAGCGCCTCACCACCCTCAGCGTAAACAATGTCTTTCTTAAATGTCTTTTAATTTAATTTTAATTTCTTTTAATTTAACGGCTCAGCCCCTGCCCGGGGAGCGGAGCCGCTGAAACCGCCTCAGTTTAAAGGAAAAAAAAAAAAAAGGAAAAAAAAGGAAAAAGAAAATTTTGCGGCCGGATCCTTTCCCTGGTGTAAGGCAGCGCTCGGCAGCGCTGCCGGAGGGGAGGGGAGGGGAGGAGAGGGAAGGGAAGGAGGAGGAAGGGAGGGGAAGGAGGGAGGGGAGGGAGGAGGAGGGAGGGGAGGGCAGGAGGGGCCGGGCAGGCGAAGCGGCGGCCCCTGCCCGGGGCGCAGCGAGCCCTGCCGCCGCCTGCTGTACACGCGTGGGGCTGCACGCCGGGGCCCGCACCCACGCACCCACGGCCCCGCGGCAGGGCGCACCCCGACACGCAGCAGCACAGGCCAGGGCCGCCCCCCGCGGGCCCCCCTCCCCCGGGCCGCCCCTGCTCACGCACGGGCGCCAGGACCCCCCCACGCACCAGGTCCCCCCCCCAAACCAGGTGTGTGTCCCCCGGACACGGACACGGACGCGGACGCGGACGCGGACGCGGACACCTGGGGTTGCACAGGCACACGCACACCCCGGTCAGACCCGCACGGACCCAGCCCCTCCACACCCCACCCACAGCAGGACCACGGCCTCGCACCACACGCGTGTGCACACCGCAGGGCCCTTCCCTCCTCCCTCCCTCCCTTCCTGCCTCCCTTCCATCCTTCCTTCCTCCCTCCCTCCCTTCCTTCCTCCCTCCCTGCCTTCCTCCCTCCCTTCCTTCCTTCCTTCCACCCTCCCTGCCTTCCTCCCTCCCTTCCTTCCTTCCATCCTTCCTTCCAGCCTTCCTCCCTTCCTTCCACCCTTCCTTCCTCCCTTCCTTCCCCCTTCCTTCCTTCCTTCCTTCCTTCCTTCCTTCCTTCCTTCCTTCCTTCCTTCCTTCCTTCCTTCCTTCTTCCCTTCCTTCCTCCATTCCTTCCTTCCTCCCTTCCTCCCTCCCTTCCTCCCTTCCTCTCTCCTTTCCTCCCTTCCTCTCTCCCTCCCTTCCTCCCTCCTTTCCTCTCTCCCTTTCTAACTTACTTCCTTCCTTCCAGCCTTCCTCCCTTCCTTCCATCCTTCCTTCCTTCCTTCCTTCCTTCCACCCTTCCTCCCTTCCTTCCTTCCTCCCTTCCTTCCTCCCTCCCTTCCACCCCTCCTTCCATCCTTCCTCCCTTCCTTCCTTCTTCCCTTCCTTCCTCCATTCCTCTCTCCCTCCCTCCCTCCCTCCCTTCTTGCCTCCCTTCCTTCCTCCCTTCCTCCCTCCTTTCCTCCCTTCCTTCCTCCCTCCCTCCCTTCCTTCCTCCTTTCCTCTCTCCCTTTCTACCTTCCTTCCTTCCTCCCTCCCTCCCTTCCACCCTTCCTCCCTCCCTTCCATCCTTCCTTCCAGCCTTCCTCCCTTCCTTCCACCCTTCCTTCCTCCCTTCCTTCCCTTCCTTCCTTCCTTCCTTCCTTCCTTCCTTCCTTCCTTCCTTCCTTCCTTCCTTCTTCCTTCCTTCCTCCATTCCTTCCTTCCTCCCTTCCTCCCTCCCTTCCTCCCTTCCTCTCTCCTTTCCTCCCTTCCTCTCTCCCTCCCTTCCTCCCTCCTTTCCTCTCTCCCTTTCTAACTTACTTCCTTCCTTCCAGCCTTCCTCCCTTCCTTCCATCCTTCCTTCCTTCCTTCCTTCCTTCCACCCTTCCTCCCTTCCTTCCTTCCTCCCTTCCTTCCTCCCTCCCTTCCACCCCTCCTTCCATCCTTCCTCCCTTCCTTCCTTCTTCCCTTCCTTCCTCCATTCCTCTCTCCCTCCCTCCCTCCCTCCCTCCCTTCTTGCCTCCCTTCCTTCCTCCCTTCCTCCCTCCTTTCCTCCCTTCCTTCCTCCCTCCCTCCCTCCCTTCCTTCCTCCTTTCCTCTCTCCTTTCTACCTTCCTTCCTTCCTCCCTCCCTCCCTTCCACCCTTCCTCCCTCCCTTCCATCCTTCCTCCCTCCCTTCCTTCCTCTCTCCCTCCCTCTCTCCCTCCCTCCCTTCCATCCTCCCTCCCTCCCTCCCTTCCTCCCCTCTCCCCCGTTCAGCCCATCCTTGCTCCCCGGCAGGGCCGATTCCCACCCGCTCTCCCTCCCAGGTCCCACTGCCGGCTCCAGCACCCCCTCCCGTACCCCCTCTCGCCACGCTCACCCCGACTCCCCCCTGGTGCGAGGAACCCCCGTGGGCAGCACGTGGCCCAGACGCCCCGTGACTCGCCCTCGGTTCTGCTGGAAACGCCACCGAGCTCAGACCATTTTCCTTGCTCGTTCCGGTCATCCCGCGGCTGGGCCAAACCCTGCCCCGGGCTTTCGGGCCTTGTGCAATTGGGGAAACGTTGCTCCACGGTCCCCTCCTTGCCCAACGCCTTCCCGCCCTGGCGCTGCTTTCTTTCTCCCCCTTGTTTTCCTTCCTTGGGCAGAGCTGGCAGCATCCGGCCGCAGCGGCGATGCCAGCGGCTCCCCGAAACGCGGCAGCAGGAGGTGGCCGCAGCACCTGGACCCGCTGCCCCCCACGGCCGGAGCTGGCCGCTGCCTGCAGCTTTTGGCAGATTCCCCGGCTGGCCAAGGGCTATTTTCTCCTCCGGCGTGAGCAGTGCTGCAATAACACAGCTGGAAACTATCGGCAGGGTTTCTCCCGCCTGGGTCACCCGATGACTCAGAGCGGGTCTGTGTTCCCAGCTCGGAGGGACCGAGCACCCGAGCAGCCCCCCAAAACCCTCCTTTCCCAGGGACGCCGTCACGGTCAGGGCGAGGGGACACGGGGACCAGCTCTGCCAGGTGCTGGGCTGCGCCGGCTGCCACTTTTGCCTCCTTCAGCCAGTTTAAATTGTGGCGTTTGGGCATGTTTGAGATGCTCGGTGCATCTTCTCACCAAACTCAGCATCCCACTGGGGCGTCACCGTCTCGGGTGCAGGTGGGTGCTCCCCGTCCCTGCGCCCCGACCCCCCGGCTGCCTCCCCAACCTGCTGCTGCGTCATTTGGGCCACGGGAGCACCCACCTGCCCACGCCGGGGAGCTGCGAATCCCCAAATCCTGCCGCCTGGAAAGAGCGAAAGGCTGAAAGCCGGGTGGGTGTTTAGTCTGGGGAAACTGGAGCTGGGGAAGACCAGTGGGGAAAGGACACTGGGGAGGGGAAGGTGATGCTCTGCTCCGGTCCCCTGGGGGACACCGCACCCCCAGGAAGGGGAGCGGGGCTGGGATGGGTGAGGAAGCACCAGCCGGTGCTGAGCACTCCCGGGCAGGGAGGAGGTTGGGTCTTCTCCGCAGGACCCTCCCAGCCTTGTTTGTTCAACACGCGAACATCCAGCAAGAGCTGCCAAAGCCGCGTTCCCGGGCAGCCGCATCCCTCCATCCGGCTCCCCGGCCCGGCGCAGCCTGCCAAAACCCTCCCTGCCTAACGGGCTCTAAATTAGGTTATTCAGGCACCGCTACAAACACTTCCAAAGCGAGCGCTGAGCTGGAGGAAGGTGAGAAAATCGCAGTACGGCCACCTCGAGCCGTGCCGCTGATGAAGAGCAGGCGGACACGGCTCCTATGGGCAGCAGCGGCTTTTCGGGGAAAGCAGGGCTTGGCAATAACACGGCACGGCGGCGGGGCAGGCACCCGCTCGCTGCCCCCCGGATGGCGAGGAGAAGCCACGTGAGGTCAGCAAGAGTTTTGGAAAAAAAAACCCTGAAATTCCTTGCGGATGCTTCAAGTTTTTCCAGCTCCTCATTTGTCTTCTGGGTTTTGTGGCGTGCTGCTTTTTCTTCCGCTTTGGGTTGTTTTTATTCTGGGGGTTTTTTTCCCCCTCTCCGCCAGGAATGTGACCGGCGAGAAGAGGGTCATGTCGGAAGCATGACGAACAGGAGAGATTCGTCATAGGCGGTGACGAGACTTTCTCAAAATCATTTTTCCCCCCCAAATAGCTGCAATTTATGCAAATGAACAAAAAGAAGAGCTAAACAGGGACTCGGTGCATTTGGCTGCCCACACTGGTTTGTCTCTCAGGGGAGATGAAGGAGGGAGATGAGTCTGCGGTCACGCTACCAGCTGCACACCTACCTCGGCGCCGAGCCTGGCTCGACGGCACTGTGGGCTGGATCCCCCTCCGCAGAGAAGGACGGTCACTGTGCCCGTGCTCAGCGTCAGACCTTCCAGCAGTGGGGGAAGAAGCGTCCCCTTGCCCGGCTGCTCTGCCACCCCCAGCCACGGCCATGCTGCGCGGCTGCCTCCCGCGCCTGCATCCAGCGCCTCAGGGGCACGGCCGGAGCAGGAGATAGTCCCAAAAAGCCTTCTCCATCCCAGGCTTTCCCCATCGCCCCGGCAGCGCGAGGACAGGAACAGCAGCGTCCCTTGGTCCTTCAAGGTTTCCAGCCAGCTGGTGCATGCAGGGGCAGCACCCGCCCCCCATAAGGGCTGGATTTTGTCACGGTTCCTCCTCCTCCTCTCCCCAGGAAACCCATTTCTGCTGAATTTGGCCTTCTGGCTTTGTCCGGCAGGCTGGTGTCTGTCGAGGGAGTTCCCAGCGGCGGTGGGGAAGGCCAGCACTTCGGTGTCTTCTCCATCAGAGCAGACTGGCGGTGACGTGCTCTTCGTGGGGGGTGCGGTGTCATCGCTCAGCAGGCAGCACGTCCCTGGGACCCGCCGCGCCCGGGTGATGGGGAACAGCATCCCCTAACGCCCTCAGTGCAGGAAGGAAAGCAAAGCCCAGGCGTTTCACTTGGAGAGGTGGCTCCTGCGGACGGAGGCGGCTTGCCTGGGGTGGGTTTTTGGTTCAAGATGGCAGGTTTCTGCTCTGAGCAAGAAGAAGGAGTGGAGATGCTCTGCCCACACACAAGCCCCAACCTGGGGTGAGGACCATCCTCCCTGGCGTTTGCAGCATTGCAGCAGGGCTGGCAGCGGTTGCTCCAAGGGCCTGGGGCAGATACTGTCCTCCCAGCCCTTGGGAGTCGGTAAATCAGCTCCCTGGAGCTACTGGGCTCTCCTTCCCAATCTTCATCCTGGGGAAAACCTTAGGGATCCCACCCCAGTCTTCCTCCTGCTCCATGCTGCCGGGATCACCCCAAAAGGAGGATCCCAGACCTGGAAAGAGGCGCTGCGTGCTCTGCAGAGGAGTACCCCACACTCATGGGGGTGCTGCAAGCCACCTGCTTGCCCTCCACGGCAGCCTCCCCAGCTCGCCATCCGCAGGGAGCTGGCAATAGTCGGCCAGGCCTGGGTGCTGGGCCTGCTAAAGAAGGCAGCGGGTGTGCTTTCGAGGTGCTGGCTGTGAGGATAGCGCTCAGATTGCTTCCCCAAGCTGGTTGAATTTCTTCTCCCCTGGGCCCCTGGCAGGAAGCAGCCGCCGGGTTCACGTTCAGCCCTAGCAAGGGCAGCACTTCAACACCGCACGTGTGCAAGCGCCGAGCTGCAACCGGTTTTGTCTTGATTTCTTCCAGAACCGGAGCTCTCACCGGCACAGACCACCAGCCACAAACGGTCCCTGCCCTCTCTGCCGGAGAAGGCTTGAAGTCACCAGCTCCCTTCATGCAGCATGAGAAATACAGCCCATCACTAAAACATGCCAGGGCTGACGTCTGGCCCCTTAGACCACCTTTCCCACCCCTCCTGTCATCTTGATACTATCCTGTGCTTCATGCACACTCATCCAGAGTAGGAAAAAGGGCCCTGAAAGCAGACAACCATGGTTTCATGCTTATTCATCATCACATGTAGCCTGCAAGCTGTGGTATGCATTATGCAGTGGCGTTTCTGTGGCTAAAGAAAGGCCACTTCTTTTCCTGGAAGAAGCTTTGGGGGCTTCTCCTGAATTTGCTTCTGGGATAGCAGAGCGCTGACACGGGCATGGAGGGGCTGGGAGCCCTGCAACGGGGGGGTGGGCAGCGGTAGCACTGCAAGGCAGGCATGCAGGATGGGGTGCAGGTAGGAGTGATGCCTGGCCAGGTTAAAGGCTGAAGTGTGGGATGTCTCCTGAGATGTACGGAGGCACAGGCACGCCGAGGAGCGAGGGCACATGGCACACGGCTCCCCGAGGGAGCACGGGGTGCTGGGCAGCAGACGGGGCCCAGAGCAAAATATCCCTGGGGTAACTCTGTCCGTTCCCTGCCTTGCCTACCCCAGTGGAGCAGCGGGGCTTGGCCCCAGCCCTTTACCCTGTAACCCCCCCAGGGGCTCAGCCCCAGCCCTCTCCCCTGTAGCCCTGCTCAGGGCTCAGCCCCGACCCCCTTACCCGTAACCCCCCCGGGGGCTCGGCCCGCCCCAACTCCCTTAGCTGTAACCGCCCCTGGGGCTCAGCCCTGACCCCTTACCTGCCCCCCCCCCCAAGGGGCTCGGCTGTGCCCCCCTTCCCATACTCTGTCCTCTACCCCATGCCCCCCCGCACCCCGAGGAATTCAGCCGCGCCCCCTCACCCCTAAGACCCCCAGGGACTCAGCCCCTGTCCTCTACCCTGTACCCCCCCCTCCTGCAGGACACTCAGCCCCTCACCTCGCATCCCCGGGGGCCTCAGCCGTGCCCCCTCACCCCTAAGACCCCAAGGACTCAGCCCCTGTCCTCTACCCTGTACCCCCTCCTGCAGGACACTCAGCCCCTCACCTCGCATCCCCGGGGGCTCAGCCGTGCCCCCCTCACCCCTAAGCCCCCCCAGGGACTCAGCCCCTGTCCTCTACCCTGTACCCCCCCTCCTCCAGGACACTCAGCCCCTCACCTCGCATCCCCGGGGGCTCAGCCGTGCCCCCCTCACCCCTAAGACCCCCAAGGACTCAGCCCCTGTCCTCTACCCTGTACCCCCCCTCCTCCAGGACACTCAGCCCCTCACCTCGCATCTCCCGGGGGCCTCAGCCGTGCCCCCCTCACCCCTAAGCCCCCAGGGACTCAGCCCCTGTCCTCTACCCTGTACCCCCTCCTCCAGGACACTCAGCCCCTCACCTCGCATCCCCGGGGGCTCAGCCGTGCCCCCTCACCCCTAAGACCCCCAAGGACTCAGCCCCTGTCCTCTACCCTGTACCCCCCCTCCTCCAGGACACTCAGCCCCTCACCTCGCATCCCCGGGGGCCTCAGCCGTGCCCCCCTCACCCCTAAGCCCCCAGGGACTCAGCCCCTGTCCTCCCCCTAACCCGCCCTGCCCAGGCACCCAGCCGCGCCCCCTCACCCGTAGCCCCCCGCGTCGCAGCCCGGGCCCCCTCCCCATCCCTCCTCCCGGGGCTCACGCCCCGCCCGCAGCCGCGGCTCTCCCGGGGGACCGGCGCGTCCCCCCGCCCCGCAGCCGCCCTCCGACGGCCCGGGGCGGGCCGGGCGGCGGGAAGGGGCCGCCCCGGGGGCCGTGCCCGGCCGTGCCGCACCGCCTCTGCCCTCCCTCCCTCCCTCCGTCCGCCGCTGGAGGCCGCCCGCCCCGCCGGGCCAGTCGCCGCCGGCAGCCGCGGCGCAGCCCGGTGCGGTGCCTCCCGGTGCGGGACATCCCGATGGAGACGGAGGGTTACCGGTGCCGTAGCAGCCGGTACATCGAGAGCGGGCAGTCGGCGGTGCCCGGCTCGGTGCTGTTCGCCGCCGGGCTGTTGGGCAACGTGCTGGCGCTGCTGCTGCTGGGCCAGCACCGGCGGCGGTCCCGGTCGCCCGGTGGCCGCCCGCCGCGGGTCTCCGCTTTCTACGTGCTGGTGAGCGGGCTGGCGGTCACGGACCTGCTGGGCAAGTGCCTGCTCAGCCCCATCGTGCTGGCAGCCTACGCCTACAACCGCAGCCTCAGCGAGCTGGGACCGGGCGGGCGCAGCGAGGGCGAGCCGGGCGTCCTCTGCCAGCTCTTCGCCTTCCTCATGGCCTTCTTCGGGCTGGCCCCCACCCTGCTGCTGCTGGCCATGGCGCTGGAGTGCTGGCTCTCCCTGGGGCATCCCTACTTCTACCGGCGACATCTCACCCGGCGGCTGGGTGCCACGTTGGGGCCGGCGGCGGCGGGGCTCTGCGCCCTTTTCTGCGCCCTGCCGCTGCTGGGTTTCGGGGTGCCCATGCAGTACTGCCCCGGGACGTGGTGCTTCATCCGCATGGCCGGTGGCGGGCCGCGCCAGCTAGGCTTCCCCGTCCTCTACGCCAGCCTGATGGGCCTGTTGGTGTTGGCCATCGGCGCCTGCAACGTGAGCAGCATGCGGCACCTCTACTGCATGGCACGGCGGCAGCCCCGCCGCGGGCCCCCCGCCGCTGCCGCCCCGCGCATGGAGGAGCTCGACCACCTCGTCCTGCTGGGGCTCATGACCGTCCTCTTCACCGTCTGCTCCCTGCCGCTCATCGTGAGTAAACCCACCGGCCCTCTCCCCAGGAACAGCCCCTCACCCCACCTCCTGCCCCCGGGGGCTCGGGTAGTCGCTTTGGCCCCCCTTGAATACCCACCCCACCGGGGATGGGTAACTGCATTAACCCCCCTGGAAAATAATCCCCCCTCGCTGCCCCCTCCTCCCAAGGAGGTTGGATTGTTGCTTTGGCCCCCTCTGAACAGTCTCTCACCCTGTCCGTGGGGGTCAGGTCAATGCCTAAAGCCCCTTGGAATAGCCCTCCCATCGGCACCACTCGGTCCCGGGGGGGTCAGGTCGTTGGTTTTGCCCTTTGGAATAAACCCTGGCACCACCACCTGCACCTGGGGGCAAGACTTTGCCCCCCTCCGAACGCTCCCCCAGCCCGTCCGCAGGGGTCAGGTCATTGCCTAAATCCCCTTGGCATAACCCCCCCGTCACCACCACTCAGTCCCGGGGGGGTCAGGTCATTGCTGTGACTCCTTGGAATAAACTCTGGCACCACCACCCACTCCTGGATGTGTCGGGGGGGGGGGGCCTCATTGCTTTAGTCCCCTCTAAATAACCCACCACTACAGCCCCATCCCTGAGGGTCGAGTTATTGCGTTAACCCCCTTGGAATAACCCCCCCGTCACCACCACCCTGTTCCGGGGAGGTGCCCCCCCTCGGAATACCCAGCACCACATCCCGGGGAGGGTAATTTATTGCTTTAACCACCACGGAATAACCCCCCCATCACCACCACTCTGTCCAAGAGTTGTCGGGGGGGTTGTGTCATTACTTTGGCCCCCCCGAGTGTCCCCCGCCCTGTCCCAGCGGTCTGGTCATTGCTTTAATCCCGGCAGAATAAGCCCCAGCTCCACCACCCCATCCCAGGGCGGGGGGGTTAGTTCATGGCTTTAGCCCCCTTGGAATAACGTCCCCCTCATCACCACCACCCTGTCCCGGGGGGGTCGGGTCATTGCCTTGCCCCCCCTGGAATACCCACCACCAGCACCATCCCATCCCCAGGGCTTAGTTCATTGCTTTAACCCCATGGAATAACCCCCCCATCACCACCACTCTGTCCCAGCGGTGTTGGGGGGGTGGGTAATTACTTTGGCCCCCTCTGAATATCCCCCACCCCATCCTGGGGGTCTGGTCGTTGCTTTAACCCCATTGTAATATCCCCCCCCCCCCATCACTACCACCCCGTTCCTCTGGGGTTGCCCCAGAGGTGTTGGGGGGGGTTGGTTCGTTGCTTTAGCCCCTTGAAATAACTCCCCCCCCCAGCACCTTTTCCTAGGGAGGTTGGGTCATTGCGTTAGACCCTTCAATAACCCCCCCCTACCAATAACTGGGTAGATCCAGCTCCCTTTGAACCGCACTGGATTTCCCAACCTGGGGGAAATACTCCCTGGAATCCTCCCCCTTCTTCCCCAGGGATGGGGGTCCCGCTGGTGGGGTGGTGGGGTGGGAGACCCCCAGCATGACAGAGCCCTTGTTGCCCCCAGGGCCCCGTGTCCCGGGGCTGGATCCTGCAGCTCCGCCTCGCTGTCACCCGCCGTGAACAGAGCTGCTGCCGCAGCGGGGGCTGTCCCAAAATCAGGGTGAGGGGTGCTGCCACTGCCCTAGGTGACCACTTTCACCTCCGCTCCCTGTCCCCTCTGTCACGCTCTGGAGCCGTATCGTGACGCACCAGCCACCAGCAGCTCCGGCACGACTGGGCTTATACTGGTTTTGTAATAACGCCAGCAAAAGCCCTGCGGTCCTCAAACAAGCAGGGCTTCAGGCTGGGCCTGGAGGTGGAGGAAGGACCACGACCCAGCAAGGGCCACCGTCTGGCTGCCATCCAGCCGAATTACCCAACGGGCGCCTGGTCCGATACCCGTCACGGGGGGGGGGGCAACACAAGTGGGGTGCCCCTGCCTCGGGGGCAGAGCAGCACCCACTGCTGCAGCCTGCGGAGGTCGGATGCTCCCTGTATCTGTGAAACAACCTCGGTCACTGAGGCCACCTCTTCAGCTCTGACCTCCTGGCCCTGACAGGGACATGGTCCCCCTGTGCCACGACCATCCGTGACCCAGCCCCAACTCCCGGTTTCAGCATCTGCAACCCACAATATGTGCTGATTTGATGCATAAGGATATTGGGGGTTAAAACTTCTTTTGCTGCCCCTGTGGGAATCGTTTTGCTCTCAGCTTTACCCCTGTAGTGAGAGCTTTTTCCCTATTTCTGTGGTTTGTTTTTTTTAACAGATCCGGGCGTACATGGGGGCATTTGCCACCGATTTCAACGAGAACGCTGACCTCAGCGCCCTACGGTTTCTCTCCGTGAACTCCATCGTGGACCCCTGGGTCTTCATCATCTTCCGCACCTCCGTCTTCCGCACGTTCGTCCGCAGGGTTTGCCGGAGGCTAAATTCCCGGAAAGCCACCCTGAAAGGGTCCAGCCCAGGAGGGGACAGACAGTTCTGCTCCCTGGGCTGGCGCAGGACAGACACCCCGCAGCTCGGCTTCCCCTGAGCGCGCGGGTCTTGCAGAAGCCGGCGGCTGCTGGTGAGGATGAGGAGCGAGCCTTCGGCCCCGCGCCCCCGCCCCGGAGCATCCCAGGGCAGCACAGGGCTGTCGCAGGCGGGGACGGCGTCCAGCTCGCAGCGAGGGGCGGGCATGAAGCATTTCTGCCCCCTCCCCGGGGCTGCGTTTCGCCCCGGAGAGGAACCGGGGGGGGCTCCCAGGTACCTGTGAATATTTCTGAGCAGCAGCACTTTGTGGAGGTTTGGGGGAGCGCCCGGCTCCAGGAAAGCAGGAGGGTTTCGGTGTATGGCTTCAGGGCAGCAGGGACGCACAGGGAGGAGGGGGGGGGGTGTGTGTGTGTGTGCGTCCCCGTTAAATAAAAGTGGTTCAGAGCCCTGCTCCATCGCCTTGTCCTGTGCATGATCCCCTTCCATGCCAAGGGGGGTTATCGGAGCTTATTTGGGGTGTCCCCGGCCTGGGCCAGGGGGGTGTGAGGGAACCTTTGGGGGTGTGGAGACTCAGAAACTTGAGCAGCAGCTCAAGGAGGGGTCGGAGGAGCCGGGGGTCCCTCCCCGGCACACCCGCCATGCCCGTTATCCCTCCCCTAACCCCCTCTCCCCTCAGCAGGGCTGTGGTTTCTCCGCCGTGGCTTGCTCTTCTCTTGAAAATTGATTCCTCCAAGCACTAATGTTGCATTTGTGTTACTCAGATGGCTACCTGTCCTCCTGTAATTATTTTAATTCAGTATTTATGATGATCCCAAGCCCTAGTAAGAGCAGTAATTGAGAGAATGCAGAGCCTGGGATGTATAACCTCACAGTGCAAGCATGCAAGCAAACAATCGTTTTAATGAAAGATCCGTTTCCCCTCAACCACACGTATTAACTGGATTTAATATCTGCCTCAAGTGACCATTTAGGCCAAAAAAATTATGATGACCAAAGTGCCCATCTGCTTAGTGTCCTTGGAGGAGACAGGGCAAATACTTTTCTCCCTCTATTTAGCTAAGCCTTGCAAGGTGTGGTCATGTTCCTGCCAGTTCTCACATGATATTTACTCTTGGTGTCAAATGGATTCTGTTTCTGAAGGAAGAAACTCATGCAAATCTATCTTGGGGCTTTTTGGAGGTGACCTGGTTGAGTTGGCTCTGGCTGGCTGACCGGCCAGGCTCTCCCGGCTGGAGAAAAGGGCAGACCTGTATTTGGGGATGTATTTGGGGGACCTGCAAGCTCCCTGCTCAGTGCCTCTCATCGGGGTTTTCTCAGGAGAAAGAAATGAAGCGAGGGTTGGTCCGCGTATCGGTTTCATGTTACTGGCATGTTGCTGGCTTGGAGATGGCTCATGTGGGACCACAGAGTCAACAGCACCGAGCCTGAGCTCTGGCTTTCACCGGACCTGTTTCACTGCGGCAGGATGATGGCCAGGTGATATAACGGCTCTGCAAAATCTTGCCGTTGTCCCCCCTGGCCTGGGATCTCCTCCACCCTATGGATCCACGCACTGCTCGGGACAGACGGACCAGGCACGGCCGGGCTAGGAGCGTGCAGCAACGTGAGCCGTGGGTGCTCGGTGCGTGTCCAGGCTGGGACAGGCTGTCATCTGCCCATGACCCCAGTGAGGATCCGCTCCTGGAGAGCCTCCCAGGAGAGGTCCCTGCCCCACGATATGTGTATTTAGAGCCCAGGGCAACCACGCTCCGTGGAAAGCAGCAATTAAATTTAAAAAACCCCACAGGTTCTTTATGAATACAGACTCCATCCAAGCCCTGAGATGATGCACACACCACGGTGTCTGACCCATCCGTGAGTTTATCATCAGAGGGAAGAAATCACAGAGCCACTGAGCACGGCGGGGGCTTCCAGGCTGCGGGGGTGACCCCACTGTCCCTGCCTCGTCCCCGCTCCCCAACTGGGCCCGTGCACGTCCCGGCGACCTTGACACGCTCACCTGGCTTTGGTAGCACTTTTAATTGGCGTTTTGCCCTTACTGGTATCCTACCTGCTCTGGGAGCAGACTTGGAGTCTCCAGCCAGCCACCGCTGCCTCCGGGCGAGCCGAGCTCCGGCTGGAGCCAACAAAGTTTGCACTTGCAGCTGAACACCAGGCTGCCCTCCGAGCAGATAAATCACTCCTCGGCGTGTTTCTGGGGCCAGGGCTGCCGTATCGCGGTCCTCTCCAGAGATGGCAGCACGTCCCCAGCCAGGGCTGGCCTCCGAGCTGGCCTGAGCACGCTGGACACAGCCGCTGCGAGGAGGGGGCTGCCACTCTCCCCCCCAGGTTGCTCCCTTGGGCAACCCACTTTTTGATACCCAAACACCTATGGTTTGGGGCTTCCGGAGTTACATCGAAGCTCAGAGCCCCTTCCTATTACTGAGCTTGGAAAAAATGAAACTAAAATGAAAATAAAATAAAAATTACAATAAAAAAAAAAAAAAAATCCCTGCAACATGCGGTTTAGTTGTAAATGTTGCTAAACAGGAACCAAAAAAGCCCAGAGTCTCAGGGCTCTCCAGCCAAACGCCGAAGAGGTGAGAGCTGCTGTGCGAGCCCTCCCCGGTCGCATCCTCCGCCCAGGCTCCTCGCACTGCTCAGTCATTCCCCCCGCGCCCCCTCCGTGCCAGATCGCTCCTGTGCCAGCGATCCTCAAAGGGACGGACCGAACGCTTAATGGAGGCAATGAAGAGACGCTGCTCGGCTCAAGGCCGTGCCTCACACCAACGATGCTCCTTCTGGAGCTGTTGCCCCGCGTCTGCTGCCCTCCGGCACCGTCGGCTGCCCTGTCCCACGCTCACGGTGTCACTGGTATCACCAGCGTTACCTAACCCTGCGTCCTGCTCCTTTCCTGGACATAAATCCAGCATGGTCAGGGTGTGTTTTTTTTCTTTTCTTTTTTTTTTTTCCCCAGCTCATGAAATCCAGGCACAATTTTGCACAAGCTCATTTCCCGGCAAATTGTTTAGTACTTGCAAAGAGCCCTCTTTTTTATTGTCTGCCTGCATTTTTCAGCCATTCTGGAAGCAGGAAGGCACGTGCCTGGGCAGGCAGCAGCGCCGGGGCTGCCAGGCACCCGAGCCAGGGCGCTGAGCCCGTGGGGCTGTCAGACACAACCAGCCGGTGAGCGGTTTGATTTTTTTTTTTTTTGGGTGCACCATACACCCAGGTGCTTGCACAAGGACGGCAAGCCAAGGCACCGAAACCTGGACCTGCCGCGCCGGTGCTCAGCCCTGCTTTTCCAGGGTGGTGAGTGAGGCTGCTGGCAGCACCGGTGCATGAGAGAAGGGACGGGGCTGGGAAGGTTTTGGAAGAAAACTGATGTCTGGCTTTGCTAAACACAAGTCAGATGGGTTTCTGGTTTAAAAGGGTTGAAATCCACCCATGCAGTCCATCCCTCCACGCACAGGAGGGCTGGTCTCCTCCCTGCCTGCGGTGCCGAAGCCGTCCTTGAAAACCCACCAGGGATGGAGCAGGATCCCAGCGCTCTCCCCAGCCATCGGCAGCAGACTCCGGAGGTTGAGTCCTCTTGGCTGCAGGGTTTCTATGAAATTCATGCGACTTTTCTACAAGCCCAGAGTTTTTTCTCCAAGTGGGCCAACCCTGGAAATCTTCTCTTAGGGAAAACAATGCCAATGACTCTTAAGAGGACATATGGTCCTTGTTAGAGGCAAGACACCCGACATAAACATGGAAGCAAAAGGGAGAAAACAAACAGCTCTCAAGAAACGGACGGATTATACCAAGTGGCATGTTCCTGGTTTTGAGCTCAGAAGGGGGAGAGAAAAAAAAAAAGCCCAGCAATTTTCCTATTATTGCAAAAATATCCCATCAGAAGCAACTGTCAGTTGAGAAGCCTGAAGCCCCAAAGGGGTATTTAAGGCTCCATTAGCTGCCAGGAAAATGAGCTCCAGAAGGTGCCAAAATCCCTTCCTGCGCTGTGATACGCAACACCACCAGAAAGGAGTGGGAGGCTGGGAAAAGCCTTGGAGCAACCAGCCTACAGGGTGCCTTCTGCTCGGAAAAGGTCTCCAGACGAGCAGACTGCAGCCTCCGAAAGAACCTCGGATGGACCAGGACAGGATTCGGCCTCAGCTCCATTTTTTAACCTGTTTTTTGAGGACACCATAGAGGGCTGAAGGTGCCAGGGTCCCATCCAGCCCTGGGGAAGCCAAGAGGATCGCTCCCACCATCGGATGCATCCACGTGCTTTGGTGCTCTGCTGGATGGGTCTGCAGGGCTGGGAGAGGAGTTAAAAGAGGTCCTGGGACGTGCGTTTTTCTGGCCCACCTGGGTGGAGGGTTAGTCTGGGAGTCGGCTAAGACACCTTCCCCTCCATCACACCCATTGCTTTGGCCATGGGAACGGGGAGGGCTGGGGCTGCGGGTGCCCTGCCACCGGCAGCGTGACTGCACGTCCTCCCCGCCACCCTGAAGAAGCCTTCGAGCTGTGTGACGAACGAAACCAAAGCGAGGAATAGGAGTGGCCCATCGGAAATGGAGGTGCTGTCACAAACCGCAGCTCACCCGGCCCTGGAGTTTGCCATATACCGTATTTCCTTTACGAAGTTCCTGTTACAAAAGCAAGGTTTTAAAAATAACAGCCAAAATGTGCTTGTGGCAGCAACCTGCCGCGTCCATGCTGGAGCCGATCAATGCTGCATGGTTTCACTGGGGTTTGGGGGGACCAGAGCACTTTGCGAGGACAGTTTCTGAGTAGGTTGTGGACGAAGGGGTGCACCTGAGCTCTGCCTGGCCCCCAGCTGAGCCGGGCTCCCAGCTCGGCGGCCAAGGGCAAAGGCTTTGCTCTCAGCAAGGTGGGGAGAGGATCGGGGTCATGACTGGGGAAATACTATGCAACAGCGAGAGCTTCCTGTGCCAGCTGCCGAGCCTGAAGCCCCTGCAGAAGGAGCTTTCCTGGAGCTGGTATTTGGGGCAGATGAGCTGCACTCAGCCAGGCTCGCAGTGGGAAGAGGGGTTCCCTCCAATGTCCCCCCCTCCCACCCCACTCGTGATCAGACACTGGCCGCAGGCTGCACCCCCACGGGGAGCTCCGATGGCATATAGGAGAGGAGGGCAATGGGGACACGGTGTGGGGCTGGCCATGGGGCAGGGTGTTCTCCATGGGCTCCAGGTGCCTCTGGGGCCGTGGGGGACCCTCCTGCACCAGGCCGGCGGAGATGGCACCGGGGCTCATCGTGCCTTGGGGTGTTCGGACCAGCACTGGGGCTCGCTGCCGGCCCGGGGCTCCTGGAGCAGCGCCGGCACCACGGCCCGACGTGAACTCGGTGGACCCAGACCGGCACCGGGTATCGCCGGGAGTCGGGGAGTCCCGGGTCGGCACCGGCTCTTGCTGTGCCTCTCGGGGGTCCCAGATCGGCATCGGGGCTGGCCGTGCCTCGGGGCTCCCGGAGCAGCACTGGGACTGGCCATGCCACTGGGCTCCCAGATCAGCATCGGGGCTAGCCCGGCGTCGGGGCTCCCGGCCTGGCACCGGGTCTTGCTGTGCCTCAGGGCTCCCGGAGCAGCACTGGGACTGGCCATGCCACTGGGCTCCCAGATCAGCATCGGGGCTAGCCCGGCGTCGGGGCTCCCGGCCTGGCACCGGGTCTTGCTGTGAGCCCGGGGCTCCCGGCCCGGCACCGGGGCTTGCCGTGCCTTGGGGCTCCCGGCCCGGCACCGGGGCTCGCCCAGCCTTCGCGGAGCAGCAGCGGGACTCCCGAACCGCCACGGGGGCCGGCCGTGCGCGGGGCTGCCGGCCCGGTACCGGGACTCTCGGCCCGGCAGCGGGGCTGGCCGTGCCTCGGGGCTCCCGAACCGGCAGCGGCACTCCCGGCCCGGCAGCGGGGCTGGCCGTACCTCGGGGCTCCCGGAGCCTCACCGGGACTGCCAGCCCGGCTCCGGGACTCGCCGTGCCTCGCGTCTCCCGCAGCCGCAGCACCGGGGCTGCCGGCCCGGCACCGGGACGCCCAGACGGGCAGCGGGGCCGGCCGTACCTCGGGGCTCCCCGCGCGGCTCCGGGACTCGCCGCGCCCCGCGTCTCCCGCAGCAGCGGCCCCGCGGCTGCCGGCCCGGCCCCGGGACACCCGCTCTGGCCCGGCCCGGGGGCCGGCCGTGCCTCGGGGCTCCCGGCCCGGCGCCGGCTCTCCCGCGGCAGCGCCCGGCCCGGCGGCGGGGCCGGAGGGCGGCCCGGGGGCCCGGGGCGGGCTCGGGGGCGGCGGGCGGGGCGGGGGGAGCCCGCGGAGGGAGGGCGGCGCCGGCGGGGCGGGCGGCGGCGCAGTCGTGCGGCGGCGGCGGGATGAACGGGACGGGCCGGGGGCTGTGCGAGCCCAGCGGAGCGCTGCCGGCCGGGGCCCGCCCGCTGGTCAGCGCCCTCATGTTCTCCGCCGGGCTCCTGGGCAACCTCCTGGCCCTGGGGCTGCTGCTGCGCTGCCGCCGCGGCCCCCGCGCCCGCCCGCCCTCCCTCTTCCACGTCCTGGTGCTGGCCCTGGTGGTCACCGACCTGCTGGGCACCTGCTCCGTCAGCCCCTTCGTCCTGGCCTCCTACCACCGCAACCGCACCCTGACCGCCCTGGCCCAAGGAGGACACGTCTGCCTCTACTTCGGCTTCGCCATGAGCTTCTTCGGCCTCGCCACCATGCTCGTCCTCTTCGCCATGGCGCTGGACCGATGCCTGGCCCTGGGGCGGCCTTACTTCTACGAGCGCTTTCTCGGCCCCCGGACGGGCTTGGTCGCCCTGCCCGCCATCTACACCTTCTCCGCGGCCTTCTGCTCCTTCCCGCTGGTGGGCTTCGGGCGGTACGTGCAGTATTGCCCCGGCACCTGGTGCTTCATCCAGATGCACCTGGACTACCTCCAGCACGACGGCGGCAGGGAGGCGTCCGAGTTGGACATCGCCTTCTCGCTGCTCTACGCCACCCTGCTCCTCTTCCTCATCCTCTCCGTGCTGCTCTGCAACCTCAGCGTCATTGCCAACCTGGCCCGCATGCACCGCCGCGGGCAGAAGACCCGCCGGCTGGCCACGCTCGAGCAGTCCCGGGCGGCCAGCGGCAGCAGCCGACGCACGTTCTCCATGGCCGAGGAGATCGACCATCTCCTTCTCCTCTCCATCATGACCATCACCTTCGTCATCTGCTCCCTGCCGTTCACGGTGAGTGCGACCGCCCCTCCCCTGGGGTGGGGTCCCTCTCCCCAGCACCCCTGTTTCTCTCCCTCCCTTTATAAGGCTCCCCCCGCTCTGCTGCCCAAACCTCAAGGGTTGAGGTCAAAGCTTAGCTCCTCCTGAAGCTCCGGAGACCCTGGGTGTGCCACAAACTCCAGGCGATTTGCACATCCCACAGGGGACCGGGAGAATCACCCCCTGTATCCCCAGCGCTGGCAGGAGGATGGGAGGCAGAAGGATGGGGTGGCAGGGGGATGGGGTGGCAGGAGGATGGGGTGACAGGAGGTTGGGGTGGCAGGAGCAGAGGTGCCCTCCCATCCCGCAGAGGCTCCGAGGCCAGGGAGCATGGCCCAGGCAGGGTCCCGAGTATGGGTCCCATCACTGTGGTTCCCGGGAGCCGGGCACTCATGGTGGAGGTGTGAGGGGTGGCAGAATAATAAACTAGACATCCAAAGATGGGGATGAAGGAGATGCCACTGGGCTGGAGAGAGTGGGAATCTGTGCTGGGCAGGCAGAGTTATCCCAGATTTCTGTGACAAGAGGGAAGGATGGAGCTGGAGATGCGGGCAGGCAGCACCGACCTCACCGTTAGACGGAGGTCTCCACTCCGCCGCAACAACACCGAGGCGCGGGCACAGAGATGGGTGATTGCTGGGAACGGAGATCCGGCACACGGGCCACAGCATGCCTCGTCCCAAGGGTTGTGCCCACATCCTGTGTCCCAGCCGTGCGTGAGGCTTCCAGTGGAAATACGGGGTCGAAACACCGCGGCCAAGTGAGGGAGGGAAGAGACGAGTCCCCTGACTCTGCCCCGTGCTCTCCCCACCAAGGAGATGTTTTTCATCCGTCCAAGCCGTATTACACCAGCAGCATCGTGGATTCCGGAGCATCTCGAGCCACTCGTGTCCCCTGCCCCTGTGCCTGAGCCCGCCGTGGCGGGAGGTCATTTTGTTCCCATTAGAAGCGAGCCCCACCAAGGTTGGGAGCGCAGCCAGCGCTAATTTTGTGCTCATGGAGTTAAATAGATGCTACCTTCCCTTCATTCTCCCTTTCTTTTCCCAAGGGAAAAGAAAATAACCACAGGCTGTAGCCAAGCCAGGCTTTAAGACAAAGAAAAGACAAAGCAGTAACGTCTGGGCGCTCGTGAGCATCCCGGGAGCCAGACTCAACATCCTGAGAGACTCTTCAGCTCCCGTCAATGGGCCCACGCACACTGGGCGGCTCTCCCCATGTCCCGAAAAAGCCCGGGTTTGGGTGCCGTGGTTGTTACGAAGCAGGACCCCTTGGTGAGGACACGTGGGCAGGGCCCTCTGGGTCTGCTGGGGGCAGACGGGATGGGAAAGTGCCGCTGATGGGGATCCCATGGGTGCTGTGGTAGCAGATACAGCCTTATCCAGAAGCACAGCAGGCTTTTCTTTTCCCCATCGCCCGGCTCCCATGTGGGGTTGCGTTCGGGCTGTGTTTTGGCAGCGTCTCAAACCGAGCCGCCGAACGCTGCCGGTGCCTCCTTGATGCGACACTTTCTCTTCTGGCTGGGGCTGCCCGCAGCAGTCACCCTCCGAGGAGCAGCTTGGGCACAGGAACCCAGAGAGCATCAGGTCGCAGCACCACAAAATCCTTCCCAAAAAAGCCCCAAGCCCAGAGCCCTGCCATGCACCAGCCCTGGGTGGTACCCAACAGCTCCCGGCCGGAGGAGGGATGCTGATGCCTCCCGCGCCCCCAGCTCCCATCCCTGTCCAAGCATCCCCTCTCCCCCGAAGCGAGGGGGTGGCGATTCGGCCCGTATGAGTAAGGAGTGCTGAGTCACCCTTCCAGGAAGCTCCGTAAGCTGCTATGAGTCGGCATATCGCAGGAAGGACCAGAGCGGTCCAGAACCACGCATCCCTCTCCCTCTCAAATGCACATTGTAATCCCATGTGGTTTTCAAGGTGAGACCCACCACTTCCTTGAGCAGCTGCTGGCTGAATTGCGTTCGGGCTAAATGAAGCCTCGCTGCGTGCTGAGAGCAGAGCGCAGGTCTGGTTTTCGTTAGCAAGAAGTTCGTTTCAACCCGTGGAGGCAGCCAGTGTGCTGTGACAGCCCACATGTCCCCAAGAAGCTGCCCGGGGGCTGGCTCCTGGAAGCCCAGACCCGGCGTTATTTTTCCCCGTCATGTTTTACAGATCCGCGCCTACATGAACAAGTTCAGCAAGGAAGACAACCATGAGTGGGACCTCCTAGCCCTGAGGTTTCTCTCTATTAATTCCATCGTCGACCCTTGGGTCTTCGCCATCCTGAGGCCGCCGGTCCTGCGGTTCACGCGCTCTGTGCTGTGCAGCCAGGTGACCCCCGCGAGCCAGGACAGACGGACTCCGTCCTCCACAAAGACAAAACTGGCAGCACCGCTGGACCCCTGTGGGCAGTAGATCCATCGGCCTTTCCAGGAGACATCTGCCAGGCTGCGGTGAAGCACAGCCCTGGCAGATGTTAATGAAGCTCTGCCTTGCGGCCCATAAAGAGACGTATCTGCTGCAAGGGTGGGCCGGGTACGGGTGGCCCGGCCGGGTGTCACCGTGTGTCTGGGAAGCCCCTGCAAAGCCAGCGCGGTCTCTCACAGGGCAGAAAACACCATGGGACAGGACTGGAGGGGCTGATGAGTACCTGGATATCGCTGTCGCCCTTAGACGGGGCTGCTCCTGCCCGGCAAAGGGTGCAGGCTGCGTTCGGCCATGCTGCGGGAGGGTCGGGGGGGTGAAGCGCTGGGGGGCTTTGCTATAACACTACAGCTGGGGGGGGTGTCAGGGAGCAGAGCTTCCTGCTGCTGTGCTTCCCAGCAAGGTCCCCACGGTTGTTTTGGGCTGGAGGCAGTGTGCAGGCAGGGGTGCGGGTCCTGGGCACGGGCCTGGGCAGCCACTGTTGCTGCGAGCACCCATCTCTGCCCCCAGGTCCCTAGGGATCGAGTAGGAGAGGAAGAGAGCAGTGTATCCCCAAATATTCCCCTTTATTTGACAGGCTGGTTGCCTGAAGAAATGCGCTTTATCAGGTGTAGGTCTGTGTGCCTGTGTCTGTCTGTCTGTCCCCCGCCCCCAGAGATTTTAGGCTCTGGTGGGGGCCAGCCCAGCTTGTCTGAGGGGCACCAGGGCAGGAAAACAGCCAAACTGCGGCACTTCCCTTGCGCCGTGATGGCCAGCGGAGCTGTGTGGCCCTTCCTGAGCACCCATTTTGCAATTTTCTTTGCCCCGTAGTTTGTGCAGGAGCCAACAAGGGGAATAAAGAGCCCGACGGGGGAATGGGAGGTTTTGGTCACAGCCATGTGCTTTCCCTACAGCCAGGGCAGTGCTGCTGATGGGTTTTGGGTAGGGCTCGTCCTCCTGGGCTGCCTGACCAAGAGCCTTTGCTCATCCTCCTGCCAGCCTGGGACAAACCTGCTCAGGGGCATCGCTACTCTGGAGGTTTTATTTGGAGGAAAAAAACCCCCAACAAACCCCCAAACCCAACAAAACCAAAAAACCCAAGTGCAGAAGCATCCAGGTCATCGATCCTTCCCTGTCCCGCAGCATCCTTCAGCGCCACTATTTTGTTTTGTGGGATGTGCCTGTTGCTTTTCAGGGCTCTGGGCTGGTCCCCGCCGGGGTAAGGAGCATCCGACCCTGCGGGCGAGCTGGGTTTGTCCCGAGGTCATTGCTGCTGTTAGGGATTGCTGGGGGTCGCGTGGCTTCCGTTCGTGCAGCATCCGACAAACGCGGTGTGGTTGTGCTATTGCGAGCGGGGCGTCTCGTTGTCCGTTTGAGAGCTGCAGCTCTGCTCAGAAAGCCCAAAGGTGCTAAGGTTTGGACCTTTTCTACAGTTCGGTAGTTGAGGTGATGTAAAAAAAAAATAATTATTATTTAAATAATAAAGGTCTCTCAAAGGAGCCTGCTGAATCGTGTGTGGATTTGTGATGAAGATGCATGGCAGGGTAGATCTGGCTCCCGGAGGAAACGTGTCACCTGCCTGGAGCATCAGTGGGACGAAGCCTCGGCGATGGGGGGAGAGGGCAGGAGGGGAGGCTGGAAGGGGAAACGTGTGCCTCCAGTTTCCTAAAAAGTGAAAATAAACTGTGTTTTATAGCTGCGTCATGACATTTTTGCCTTACCTCTGCAACCTGGCCCTCGAGCTACAGAAATACCCCCACCTCCAAGCTCTTGCCTAAGACTTGTATATCCCGAAGCCAGGGAGAGGCAGACAAAGCTCCTACCTGTTATCAAAATACAAAAAAAAAAAACAAAACAAAACCAACCCACCCTAAAAAAGAGCCGAATTTATGTCACTTTTGTCAGGCAGCCAATATCCACAGGAAGTTTACTGGCCTCCGAAATGCGTGTGGGCAGATGTCAGGCACGGGCTGCTATTGCTCAAGCTCTGCCGGCGGGTTTCTGGCAGCGCCCTGCAGCTGGGGAGCGGCTGGGGGGGTTCGGAGGGGGGGAGGATTTCGGGCTGGGGGGTGCGAGATGTGCCTCGCACATGGGGCTGCAGCTGGGGTGCTCCCCACGCTGTTACGATACTCATGCAATTAAGTCATTAACCCTGTCGCTGAGCCCCGGGTCTCCAGATTTGGCAGACTCCCACGTGCCGCTTGGAGGTCACGGTCACCCCCTCCCCGGTTATTTCCCCATCCGTGCACGCAGCAGCAGCAAAGGCACTTTCTGGGTTCAAGGTTTGTGCACCTCGTTGTGTCTCAGCGGGTGCTTGGCTTGAAAAGGAGCCATAAGCTTTGGGACTTTATTTGTCCGGATCGTCATGACCTGGTTGCTCATGCTGGAATTTTGGGACCAGTTGCCTAATCCTCTTCTAAGCCAGAAGGAAAGGCTGCCTGGGGTGCAAAAGATGGAAAGAAAAGAAAAAAAAAAAAACCACATCACATTGGAAATGGCAGGGGGGGTCACGTCCCACAGAGAACAGCCTGCCAAGGTGTGACAGCGGTGGGAAGAGGACCCAGGGCCACCCATGTCAGCGCAGGGGACAACCCGAAGGCGGGATGCTCCCGGCGGCTCTCACTCCGAGGGTCTGCTCCCGCTGGCCGCCAGCTCGGCTGCTGACCACTAATTGCTGGCTGCTTGTTTTTTTGGGAGGTTTATGGCTCCTCATCAGGAAACACGGGGCTGGGAGACAGCCTCCCAGCATCCATCCCGCTGGGATCTGCTTTTCGCAGGGTAATGCTGCGGCGGAGTCACTCTCGTGTGAGCTGTCCCAAATAAGGGACAGGAGTCCTGGCAAGTGGGGTCAGGGAAATTATTTGGCTGAAATTTAATGCAAAAATAAAAAAGAGACATTGGTTGTGAGCTGGGGAGAGGCTTGGTCCAGGCAAGGAGAGGAAACCCCTGAGACCCGAGTCCCTTTGCCGTGATGCATCCTGCAGAGACGGGTCCCTCGCCCGGAGGTGCCGTGGGACACCGCTCTGCTTGGGGACCGCTCTATGTGCCGCTCCTCAGGGAGGGATGCGGTCTCAGCCCCCTGAGCAGGCTGTGCTGGCCGGGCCCAACCTCTGAGCTGCTGGCCACAGGTTACCCCCGAGCCCAGAAAACAAAAAAAGCAATCAGCCCTGCTTTTCAGATGAGAAAAGGGCCTTAATTAGAGCTCTGTGAGGACAGAGGGCCATGAATCTCTCTGTATCCTGAGCCACGAGCCTGCACAAAACTGCTTTTATTAGCATCATGCAGGAGCCATTACGAAAGCCAAATTAATTTGACTGTCTTCAGCTCAATCGACATCTGCTCAGCTTAAACGCAAGATGCCAAAGTGTAATTTCGTTGTCTGTGCCGACCCTTAATGATTTTTTATTTCCATACTGTGGAGCAGAGCCGGAAACCTGCTGGTGCAAGAAAGCGCCAGGCGGGTCTTTACGTCTGCCATTCCATCTGGAAATCAAGCTGCTGAAGGGGAGCGAGGGAGAAGCCACCCCCTGGGGACAAGGGACGGAAGCAGCTGCCCACCAGACTTATTCTTAAGAATGGAGAGGGACTTTCTGCGGCTGCCGGAGGGAGCGGGGAGCTGCGGGACGCAGGGGATCGGGACTCTGCCCAGCCAGCCGGAGCAGCCTGGGGGTGGCTCTGAGTTGCACCCTGCGATAGCGAGGAGGCCAGCGTCTGCCACTCCTTCTGCGCTGCCTCCCTTAAAAAGAAAAACCCAGGCGGTGGGGCATGGTTTGGATGGGAAATGATGGCGATGCGATGCAGCGTTTTTGGGAAAACGGGCATTTTTGGAGAGTAGAGAAGACGGGAGGGGAGCTTCCCTCTCGCTCGCTCCTTTTCTGGCTTGTTTGCAACTTCTCCTCCAGATCTGCGTGCCGGCAGCAAGGAGCGAGCCCTCACTTTTTGGCTTCTTTGGCCTCCTGGCTGAGCCCCAGTGCTTCAGCCGCGGCTCTGCTGGGGGTCAGGAAAGCCCCACAACCCCCTTCATGGGGGTCAGCAAACCCGGGCAGCATTTGGGGACAGCCTGCAAAGGTGGGTGATGTGCTGCGCTGCGTGCGGCAGAGCCCCGGCATCCCTGCGGAACGCCTCTGGGATTGCCGGGCCGGTCCTTCGGGAGGCTGGAAGGAAAGCAGAGCCCCGGGGAGAAGGGGAGAGCCAGGCTGGAGGCAGCTGCCCTGCCGAGGCGGCTGCGTTTCCAGGCAGAGGATGGGCAGCGAGCCCACCTTCCCGGGCTCCAGGAGGGCATGCGGCATGATAGCCATTAAAGCGGATTAAATGAATGAGGTGAGGAAGTGACTTAAGGGAAGATGGCACGGCTGGGCTCCCAAACCGGCTTTGCAGCAGTGCCAGGGCTTACCTCAGCATCAGATGTCAGAGCTGATGGCAATTCCCCACAGCCTGAGCGCGGGGAAAAGAGGAGAAGCGTTTGGCTTTACCGTAGCTGCCTTCTGCTTTTGCAGCTGGTTTCGGATCTCTGCATCCCCGCTTAGTAATGTGAAACCTTTCCAGCTCCTCTGGGTCCCTCGGGTCACCCCATGTCTCCCGTTTCTCTGGATTCACCGGCTCCCTTTTTGAGCACCGGGCACTAACACTGTCCTACAGCATCCCCAGAGGGGAGAGCTTGCAGTTTAAATCAGGCTGTATTTTACCTTACAGCCCAGTAAGCAAAGCCCATATCGGCTGCTGGAGTACCCCAGATCACATCACAGGCATAAAATCAGAGCCTGCCATCCAAAACCAAGAGCCAGAATGAGTAATTCCTGGCCCATCCCCTGTCATTACCGCAGCGGGGTTACCAGACCTGGGAAGCAGCAGGGCTGTAGCAGGGTCACCTCTCCCCAGCCACATTTTCAGGTTGGTTTTTTTTGCAATGTATGAATAATAACAATTTTTTTCTTTCTGACTTTTCGGTTCAGCATTGCAGGAAGGTGAAGGTCTCATCCTAGTTTTCCCCCAAACTGGCTGAAGTGCTGGTGTGTTGGCTGCTCGAGGGACTTGCTGGTTCCTGGCACGCTCCCAGGTCTCTGCCTCTCCCCGGTACCTGGCCGCGGCTTCGGGAGCTGATGCATAAGGGAGGAATGCGGGCTGGAAGCGCAGCCCTCCCGCTGCCGGCAGCTCCTGTGGGCTCATTTCTCCCCGCAGCCCGATCCAGGTTTCCCAAAGGGGTGAGCCGGAGGATGCTGGGGACGGCGCTGGGCCCCGGGGTGGCGAGGGCAGCTGTGCATCCCTGCTGGCTCCCAAGCCATCCTTGAGCCAAAAGAGGAAGGGCCGGAGGGAGCAGAGCCCCCCAGGGTCCTCCCCCTCCGGCTGGGGGACGTGCTGCTGCGGGAACGCCAACCAAGGGGACAACCGATGGGCTGGGAAAAATCCAGCCAGAGCTGGAAGATGATCTACAACTGACTGAAAACACAAGGAGGGAAAGTTGTACAAGCCCAACTGGGATGTGGAGCTAAAAATACAGCTGCCGTGGCTCGGTGAGGGGGCGAGCTGTCCCAAGGCCATTGCTTGTTTGTTTGCTGCGGCGATGTGCATGCGTGGTGGGCCTGGCACTTGCCCCCGGAGAAAGTTCTCTCCTTAAGAGCATCCAGATGAGGCATGTGATAATATATATTCTCATTTGCCGCTCTTTATACAGCTGATGCATGCCAAAGGGAGACACATCGCCTTTCCCCGAGCGGGAGAAGCCGGTGGCGAGGGCTGGACCACGCTTCCCCGATGGTCGCGGGCTTTGCCGTGGGGACACAAGCACCGCGAGAAGTTTGGAAGGGGCACATCAGGTCCCTGCTTGAAAGCCTGAAGCGGGCACACGTATGGGGAGGCTCCTGGAAGTCCAAGGTTTTCTCATGCCGAGCTGCTTTTTTTAACTGGATTTCCCTGAAAAGTGGAAACATCCGCACCCATCGAATCTGCAGGGAAATGCCGCCAATCTGCCAGCGATGGTGCAGTTCCCAAAGTGATCTAAATCTTAAAAAAATCTTCAAAAACAAGAGACTAAACAGTGTCAAACTCATGTCAAGCATCTGGCTTTTAAAAAGGCCATAAAAGTTAAGAGGCATCGCTGAGCATGATGGATCGCTTGCCTCTCTGCCCCGCGTGCGAAACGCTGCGACCTCGCCTGCAAACCCTGTTTATTAGGTAAAATCGGGACTCCGTTAGCAGTTTCATGAGCTGAGCTCATGCGAGGAACAGAGCAAAGGTCCCAGGGTTTCCAAGCAAGTCAGACCGTAAATTTGTACAGGGCTTTGGGTCGCAGAGCCGTGGCTGAGAAAAGCCACCGCCTGCTCTGGTTTTGCTGCGGTTCCAGCTGAGCCGCCCCAGCTGCAGAAGGTGCCAGTTTGTGGCTGAAGTAAAAACCCTCTAAAAAAACCCCACCACCTGAAAAAGCTTGTTTCTCTGAGCAGCCAGTCTGTGAACGGGGTCCTGTCATGGTCAAAACACCAGCCCTCCAGTCCTACGAGTCTGGCACGCTGCATTTCTCTGCCTCAGTTTCCCCTCCGTGCTCTGGGAGCATCTCTTCCCAGCATGGGAGCCGCGTCCCTCCCGCGGCTATTCCCCCAGCACCCTGCATCGATTGGGGAAACTCCAGAAAAATAATAAAGGGAATAAAAAGAGGGAATAACAACGGGGAAACCGCCGGGGTGCTGGGTTGGGGATGGCCTCTGCTCCAGGGCCCAGGGTCTGCCAGGCTGCAGCTGCCGGCTCCCTCCCGCTCCCGGCTGCGCCCGGCTTTGCTCCCGTTAGCGTTGGCAGTGACGAACGGTCCCTGCTCTGGCTCAGCTTTCCCTTCCCGCAGCCAGCCCCGCGTTGCCGGCACCGTGCTGTGCCGAGAGGAGCCCAGCCGAGCCGCCGTGCCGGCCCTGGCCCCAGCCAAGCAAGGATCCCCCAGGGCTGGCGGAGCGGTTCCTCGTGCTGAGCATCCACCGATCTGTCTCTCCCACCGCCTGCTCTGAAGAGCACCCACCAGATGCAAACATCTCCAGCCAGGCTTTTCCCAGCAGACCCTTCCTGGCAGCTGAATGATTTTTTTTTTGCATGGCCCTTTGCTCGGGTGGGATGCCGGGGAGGGGGCAGGATGAATGCACAGCGCTGCAGGGCTGCGCGGGAGGAGGGCTCTGCTCCCTGCTGCCTCCTCGCCCTCTGCCCAGAGGCACCGACACGGCACTGGGAGAAACCCCCAGAGCTCCTTGAGCCCATCGCCCTCCCCAAACCTGCTCCAGCACCGGTGTCCTCACTGACCTCCTTCCTTTGCTATTACCTGTAATTTCAACCCGAGAAAGCACCTAGAAGATGCTGAATAAGCAGCACAGCAATGGCTGGCAGGACCAGGATGGATAAAAACCACTAAGGGTGCCATTTGCTGGGAGCCCAATATCCCCAATGCCGCTGCCACAGCACGCCAGGGACAAGGTTTTATCTCTGTGCGTGTGTGGGGGCAGGAGGAGGTGGTGTTGGCTGGGACAGATGTGAAACGTCAAAGCAGACAGCGTTTTGAACAGACTTAAAAAAGAGACATAACTGTGTTTACAAGAAGCCATTCCAGGGCTATTTGGTTGGCCTGTGTTTATCCCCGGACATTCGTGCTACTAGAGTTTTGGCCACGCAGCTAATTGAGAGTGATGGAGTTTGTCATGCCGAGTGGATGTATACACGAGCGAACGTTTATTTGTCATGAGCAGCTGCTATTTCCTCTGCTAAAGACCTTTTTCATCATATTGGGGCTGGGAAATGCTCATTTACAGCTGGGAGGACTCCCCGAGGGCCCTGCGGAGGCTGGACCGACCTGTAGCTCCGTGAAGACGAGTCCTCAGCTCTTACTGTCAGCAAGCTGGTGCACGGCCAGTGCCCGGGGAAGGCAGGGCCAGCCCGTGCCCTGGCTCAGGGGCTTTGCCGAGTGGTCCAGGAAGCTGCTCGGGGTCTCGGAGAGATGGAGTGATTGCACCAGGCATCAGTTTTGGAAACCTCTTGCGTCCCGTGAGAGTGCTCCTGCTTCCTCCAGTACCCTGGGTCATCGCTGGCCCTGACGTCCCCTGGGGCTGTTCCCAGCAAGGCCATCGCCATCCCTCATTTCTGCTGCAGGGCCACATCCATGACATGGGTAAGAAGGAGCACGAAGCCTCTGCAGACCTCCTGCAGCTCTGCAAATGGGGATGGGGACAGAGGAAAGGGGGGCAAGAGAAAAGGGAAAGGAGAAAGGAGACAGGGGAAACGCTTCCAGGCTCTATCCTGGTGTGTTTGGCCATTGGGAATTGCCGTGCTCAGAAGGTTTCTCTGCGGGTAGTACTTTGCCATCAGCCCTCCGTTCATTGCCTTTTGCCTTCCCGAGCTTTGGCAACTAAATCAGCCTAGAAACCCGAGTGCTCCCTGCAAGATGCTCTGGGAGCTGGAGGCTTCTGCTGCCGGGGTGTCTGAGGGCATCCCGGGACAGCAAAAGGCAGAGCCCCTGGCCTGCCTGAGAGGGGTTCAGGAGTCAAAAACAAATACAAGGAAATCCAGGGCAGGATATCCGCTGGTTCAAGCAGCTGGTTGCCCCTTCGGAGAGGTCCTTCCCTCTGAGCATCCTTCCCGGGGCGGCTTGCTCAGCACTTTCCTCCTGGGCAGAGCTGCGTGTGCAAGTCGGGGCACTGGGGCCAGTTCTTCCTCCCAGGCCCGGCATTTTCCTGCCGGCGTTTCCCACCAGCACCGGCTACAGCCGCCCTGCAGAGCAGCTGGGCTCAGCTTCAAATAGCCGGTGCTCCCGTGATGCCAAAAGCTTCTTGAATAGCTGCTCAAGAGGCTCTTGATTGTCTTCATTATTGATTATTATGATGAATGTCCTGTAATTATTAGATTAAGTCATGAAGATTTGCAAAGTTTCTCATCAATAATCTCTCTTCCAGAGGGAGCTGAAGGGCCCTGGTGCGGCGCATCCTTTCTGCAGGGTGTTTGGGAGCATTTGAGCGAATATTCAGCATCTGACAACTTTTTAAGGCAGATCAGCTTTTCCCAGGCTTTGCAGCAATGCTTCCAGGGGCATCATCTGCCAATGCCCCCACACCTCCATCCAGCCCACCCAAAGGCCCCAGGAGCGCAGTCCCCGTCCCCTGCCAGGACAAGGATGCAGGTCCAGTCAGCAAACACCATCACATTGCTGGTCTATTTTTTCCCTCTCGGGGGAGAGCAGCTCATGTTTTCTCACATTTTTCTGAAGTCATTCTGTGTTTTTAGGACGCGCTAAGCCGGGAAAGATTTCTTCTTGTGGGCGTGTGTGCTTTGAGACTTGCCTTTGCACTGCAGCGCCCCGTCCCCCTCCTAGGGGACACCTTTGGGGTCCCCATCCTTGCAGAGCAGACCCTGCCCTCTGAGGAGGTCCCTGTCCTTGCAGGGGGCTCCTGTGGGGTCCTTGTCCTTTTAGGGGGTCACTGTGGGGTCCTTGTCCTGGCACAGGGGTCCCTGTTCTCATATGGGGGTCTTTGTCCTTGTAGGGGGTCATTGTGGGGTCCTCATCCTTGCAGAGGGTCTAAGCCCCTTGTAGGGTGTCCTTGTCCTTATAGGGGGTCCCTGTCCTTGCAGGGGGGGCATCCCTGTCCTCGCAGGGGGTCTGTAGGGGATTGCGGCAGCTGAGGGGAGCAGGGCTGCCTTCCACCGGGAACCACATCCCAGGGCCTGGCACACCGCGGGACAGCCAGCATGGAGGGGGACGAGGAGTCAGCTGAGAACTCCCCGTCAGCCTGCAGCTCTGCGGCATGTCCCCCCCCAGTTTGTGGGACGCCCAGCTGGCCCCAACACAGACCAACGGCCGCTGTGGTTTGGAAAAACCCACGCAAGGCTCCGATGCAAAAGACATTGGAGCGGGGCAGGTGGAGGTCACTGCAAGAAGGCAACGGCCAGGAGAGCAAAGAGCAATTAGCAAGAGCTGAGATTTGCAGAGAGTAAAAAAATGACAGCAGCGTCGTCAGCCCGCTGCCAGCTGGGTTTTGCAGGCTGGGAGGAACAAAAAAATACCTTTCTCTATTTGGGCAAGAAAATGGAGGGGGCCTATCTGTTAAGTCCAAGAAAAATACCTCCTATCCTTGATATCAAACAGCAGATGGAAGGGCTCCTGCGAAGAGCTGGGGCAACTGGGTCTCAATAACCTCCTGTTGGTGCAGGGACCGGGGACATTTGTGTGCCCGTGGCACTGGGACACCAGTGAGTCCAGACTGGGGGACTGTGCTGGGTGAAATAAGACAGTTCCCTGTATGAAGAGTGGCCCCGCTCCCTGCTGAGGGTGGGTGGCAGGGACCCCGTCCCCAGTGGAGCCGGGACTGTCACTGGAATTGGCTGGCGGTAGGCAAAGTGTGAGAAAACTCTCCGGGCTAAAAGCCCAGCCCTGTTTTCCTGGGAGAGTGCAGGATGCTTCCCAGTACTGCTGGAGCACTCATTTTCCCTGGAAATCCCTGACATACCACGGGAGGGTGGATGCACAGCGGTGTTTGCTCTCATCGCATCGTGGTGGAGCAGGGAAGACCTGTGGCGTGGGAGAGAGGAGAGCGAGGTTAAATGGTCCTTGCTGCTGATGACTCAATTTTCAACCATCCTTGTGATCTTGGGGGGATGTTGGTCAAGAAAAAAATCATGGAAAGCCAAGGAGGTCCAAAGGAAATGGGCAGCAGGAGGGTTGTGATTAAATGGCTTTAACTCATATCCTTAAAAACATAGATCTGCTTTGGGAGCCCTTTAGGAGAGGAGAATGTAAGGCTGGCCCTGCTGGCTCACGCTGAAGGTGTCTCAAGCTTCGTAGCTTGTCTCCATCAGCAGATGCTAGCTGGGATTTAGGGAAGGAGTCCAAGGGCAGGACAAGTCAGAGCAACCTCAACTGGCATGGTCAGCAGTCCCCAAGAGCCAACCCAGCCCCCCTAAATTCACCTACCCCCTTTCCGAAGGGACCACCACCCCACGGCAAGGAGCTCGGGGTCTAGCCAGGGATGTACCGCAGGTGGGAAACCCACCTCACAGGGACAGGGGACGCGGTGGGGTGTCCTCCCAGAGCCCCCCCAGCAGCGCTGGGTTGCTGGGGCCATCGGCATGGGGGAAAGGCTGGGAAGAGTAGCCAGCTGGCCCCGCTCCTCTGGCACCGCGGGACACGGCTTGCCAGGGGAATAGTCGAAGCTTTGCCATGGGGAGCCGGGGACAGCTGGGCTGTGTTGTGAAGCCCTTCCCGTTCCCTGGGAATCGGACTGCAGAGATAAAGTAAAATATCTGAGACCTCATCCCAGTTGGAGCTGAGTCCTTAAAACGGACCGTGCTGTGCTCCTGGCTGCGATAAAGGAAGAGAGAAATCCCTCCTGGTGAAAAATCCCGGCTTTCTCTCTTACTCAGCCCATGCATCACTTTGATGACCCACATGTCACCCCGGCATCTCGCTGCCTTGCTGCGTCCTCCGCGGCCAGGCTGCAGGAGAGCCGGGGAGAGATGCTGGCATCTGGCCATGCCCTGTCACCGAGAGCCCTCTCCGCTGTGGGGTGGCATCACTGGGTCACCGCGGTCCCGATAAGCCACAGGACTTCCCAAGCCATGAATCAAGAGGGATTTCCTCCAGCCGGTGCAGTGCTGCCCCGGGGTGACACAGCCTGAATCACGCTCCCGCCCTCCCGTTTCACTCTCCATGGCTTGGTCCGGCTTTGTCCTGACCTGCTTCGCTGCCAGGGAGATCCCCGTTTGCCCAGTCCAAGCACTGGGGACAGTCCCTGCCGAGCGTCCCGGCCTCGCTACAACCAGGCACAGGTAGCGAGGGACCTGTCTGCCTCCGATGCAGAAAGCCCTGCGCCCGCCAGTTGCAAACTGGGAGAAAGGACTGGGTGTCCCTCCGGATAGATGGGGAGAGGCAAGGCTGGATGCCAGCCCCGTCCTGCCCTACGCTGCTGCTGTCGGTCTCTGCTGCAGAAACAGCCTTGGTCCGACCCCGGACAGCCGTCCCGGTGTCCTCGGGGCTGGTGAGGATGCCACACAGGAGGTGACCCATCCCCAGCGTGGCTGCAGGCACCTCCGAGCCCCTTGGGACCAGTCTCCGAGCCCTGCTCCAACGTCCGCCTGCCTGAGGCTGCGGCATTGTGGCCGAGCTGGCAGCCACAAACGTCCCCAGCTCCTGACTCCAACCCTGCTGCAAATCGTGGGGTGAGGTTAAACGAACAGGTTGGGTTTCTGGTGGCTTTTTCTTCATAGATTCTAGGTTTTGCTGATCCCCCGGCGACAGGGATCAGTGGCAACACAGAGCAGCACTGCCCGAGAGCGAGGTGGGACCCAGGGACACACAGATGTCACCGCCAGCCCCGATGTGGAGTCACAGCTTTTGCCAGCACGTAGTTAAGGCTTCAAAAGCCCTTTGAGTGCACCCCTGGTGAGGAAGGCTCTGGTGAGGAGCTCAGTCTGTCTTCTGCAGAGAAGAAGAAGAAACGAAGCAGGTTCCTGCCCGCACCCGGAGCCTGCGGTGCCTCACTGCTGCCTCTTCCCCGACCCGAGAGGAAGAGCAAGAGGCTGCAGGAGAGGCAGAGGGACCTGGAGCTTTTGGGGTTTGTCCCTCTGGGGTTCTCAGCTGGCCTCCGTGTCCCCCAGGAGCCGGAGCCCCTGAGGGTGCTGCGTTAGAGGGTTGCAAGCTCATATTTTTCATGCTCTTCATTAAGGGCAGGAGGGAGGGGTGGCATCGTGCTGAAGGGGGACAAGAGGCTGGACCCTGGGGTCTGCACGTGGGGACGGCTCAGAGCATGGCCAGTTAACCTCGGGGAAACCCAGCTCTGTGCAAAGGGCTGGCAGCAGGCAGCCATGCCTGCCCGCGGGTGCTGCTGCCTGCAGCACGAGGAGGAAGGGTGAGTGCCACCAGGGTGGGGACCATGACAGGGGACAGCGGCCAGCGGGTTCAAGCGCAGTCGTTCACACCCCGGTTGTCATCTTAGCTCATTCCCACACCTGGGAGATGGGTTTCGACACCGCGCGTCCTTTCGGGAGCTGTGCTCTTCCCGAGGAGCGGGTGGGGGTCTGGGGGGAGACGGCGGGGTTCAGCAGGAGGGAAACGCGGAAGCCTGGGGAGGGTGCAAGAAGAGGCAGGATTATGGCTCTGGGCCCATCACCCCGGCGAGGAATCACACCCAGATGTCCCGGGTGCCTGTTGCTGCTGCCTGCTTGGGTTTATGCCCAGTTCCGGCTCAGCAGGAGCAGGCAGGGACTTTGGCTGAGGTTTTCCCAGCCGGATGGAGCTCCAGACTGGGTGTCTGGAGCAGGGATCTGCTGCACCCCTAAGCTTCTACCGTCTTCTGTGCCCCAAAACCACACAGCCCCCGGGGGAGCTGGGACCCACCCACGGGCACTGAAGGATGCTTCTCAGGGGGATGCCCTCACACAGGCTGCGTCTGGAGCCCCGGCTCGGGGGGCCTGGCTCCTTGGTGGGGGTCCCACCCCAGATGGGTCTCTGCCGGTGGAGCTGGTGGCAGCAGAGCTGTGACAGTCGCTGTTGGTGCTTCCCATGTGTCCCACCCCAGGGTTGCCTGGCCGGGCTGCTGCTGGGGATGGCGGGTGGATTGGGGACACGAGGACAAGATTTGGGGCCACCTGGGTGCTTGGCAAGGATGGGGCCGAAGCTCAGCTGAAGCCTGTGGTTGTCACATTGGCTCTCCAGTGGAAATACTGCATTGGAGTGACTCTGTCAGGATCCCTGTGTCCCCGTGAGCCACCCCAGAGCCCTCCTGTCCCCAGTGCAGGGCTGATTCTCAGGGCAGCTCAGTCCCCAGGGAATCAGGCTGCTCAAGCACTGGGGAGGGGACAGTCCTCTCCCTGCCACCTCCGAGCTCAGACAGTTCCCAAGTGACCCAGACACCAGGCTGATGTCTCATGATGGGGTCGAAATCTCTGCACCTGGCTGGGCGACTCATGCACCCCGCTTTTCCCCAGGGGCCTGCAAACCTGGGGGGAACGAGCAGGCTGCCCGGCATTGCAAATATGCAATACGCTGCCTGGTGAAAGGCTGGCGAGTCACAGCCTGCGCTCACCGTCCTGGGTTTTCCCGCGGGCAGTCGCCAGCAGCACATCTGGGTCCCCCCGCAATGAGGCTGAGCTATTGCCTTGGCTCCGGCCCTGCTGCGCTCAGGCTTGGGCAGGTCCATGGGGACAGGGACCCCTGCCTAAGGCTCCCCGGCTGGTGCTAATCCCTTTAGGCTCTCAAATATGTGGCTGTAGTTAAACAGAGAGGTTGAATTTGAACCTAAAGGTGCCGATTCCTGGGAGCGAACGGGGAGACTGTCTGGATGCTGGTACCAACATTTCAGCATCCATGTACTGACGAGGGAGGAGAGGCTACTGCTCGCCTCCCCAGCTGCCAGGTCCCTGGGGATGGCGTGTCTCCAAACAGTTCAGCCAAAAGAAGCTCCACAGACCCCACACAGCGGCACAGGAAGGGTAATAAATGGCCAGGCGCTGGCCGTGTCCCTGCCCTACCTCTGTCCCCCACGCTGGGAGCTGCCCCGGGCTGGGTGACTCTGGCCACTGCCCATGGACACTGGGCTGGCTTTGCTCCTGAAAGCATTTGCAGTTATTTTGGGGCAGTCACTGCCTTTCCAAATATTTGCCTCGGTGTTAGTGCCCGGCCCCGCTCGCAGCTGGGGCTCCCTCCTCTGCTCACTGCTGCACAAAGCTGAACTCTCCCAGCCGTAGCATCCTTCACACAGTCCCGTGGTACCTCCATGTCCAGGATCCCACCTCTCCCCACGGGCCACTTCTCCCACCTCCCCACAGCAGGTCCTGGGTGCACAGAGGGTCACCCAGAGAATCTCGCCAGGGTAACCCGGCCCTCCAAAGCTCCCGCTCCCCAACATGGGTCACTCCCAAGCCCAGCTGCGGGAGAGAAGACCCCAAGACTTAAAACTCAAAAGGGGCCTGAGGAGATGCTCCAAGCACTGCACCGAGAGGCTCTGCTGTCCACTCTCCTCCAGACAGGACCAGTCACGGAGCAAGGTTGGGCCAGGGACACCACGGCTTTCATCCCCGAGAGCCTGCTTCAGCCCTGGGTGCCAGGAGGTTTGTCCTCACCGGGGGTCCCGGTTTTTACTCTTTGCGAGTCCACGGGCAGAGTGAATTCAGCCCGTGAGCTTGTGCAGTTGCCAACAGAGAGGAACAACACCAAGTTTGGCGATACGACTATTTGTGTTGCAAGCAAGCCAAGAAATCCCTGGCCGATGGAGCAAAGGCCCTTCCCCACCTCCCCACCCTGCCGCAGAGCCGAGCATCGCCCTCCAGGGCTGGAGCGAAGCTGGGAGCATTCCCAGCACGGCCCCACCGTGGAACCGGCCCGTGTGTTACCACCGAGGGCTGAATCACGGTATTGCAGCCACCACTGCTCTTTCAACATAGAGAAAGGATTTGGCAACCCCATGGGCTATTAATAGAGCCGTGCTGTTTTCCCTGGGCCCCGTGCCGTGCTGGATGAGTGTTGGACAGCAAGGCAAACTCTAAGGGAGGCAAAGCAGAGTTTACCTAAGGAGAGGTCGGGCGAGTGGTGAAATAACCTGCCGGAGAGCAGGAACCGGAGCGGTGCCCTCTGTCCCCTTATCGCTTCCTGTCCCCACGCTGGCTCCACCAAGCCAAGAGGGAACAATGAACAATGGAGCTAGCGACGTGGCACCAGGGGACATGCCACCTCCGCTCCCCTCCCAGCCCTGCGGAACCCCGGGGGCTCCCGCTCTCCGGCGGGGCGGGGGGGAAAGACACTCTGAAGGGATTGCCATGGGATGGTCCATTTGTGGTTGCTGTTCTTCCAGTCTGGTCTTTGACTTCACCCATTGGGTATGAGAGTCACGCTGACTGGCCAGCAGCTTGAGCAGCAAGGTCCCTGCGTGGACACCCACATCACCCGGCTTGGGGACAGAGCCGGATGCTGTAGCGGTGGGTGTAGTCCCAGAAAGAGATGCTGGAGGTAGAGCATCTCTCTGTTGGGAAGGGAAAATACAGAGAAAAGGCGTTCTATGAGGAGCTGGTTGGGGCTGCTCGTCCCGGCTCCATCCCAATCTCCGGCTCCAGGAGGATGGAGCCGGTGGCACCGTGGAGACCCAACCCCTGCCCATGCTGAGCATGGAGCAGAAGGGATGGAGGCCCCATCACGGCCACCCTGCAAGCTACCGCGGGCAGCGTGGGGTTGGGTGCTGCAGGTACCTGCCCTGGGCCTGCACCGGGAGCACGGCCGTATTTTTAGCAATGGAAATGCCAGGCGGAAGAGCCACCCTACGCAACGAGGAAACCCATCCCGCCCAGCCGCCACCCCTTATCTCACATCCCAGCTCCATCCTGCCCCTGCACCCCCCCTTCCCCAGCACAGCTCCTCCGCCACCTCCAGCCGTGCCAATACGGCACCGACCGCTTCCCGTCCCACCCCAGGACCAACGTTTGTCTGCCTGTCTGTCTCCAGATTCCCCCCAGGTTGCTCCCGACCACTGTACTTCAGCCACCGTACTTATCAGCAGGCAGCAAGGGCATCGCGTGGGCTCGGGGAGCTGGCTTGGGTCTGGACAGGGGGACCCGCTGGCAGTGACAGACCACCCCAGGCACTGCCGAGCCACGGGACCCTTCTCCCATCCCCTCGGGCAATGCCAAGGGCACAGCGATCACAGCCTCAGGGTACCGGGATGGTTTGCATCACCCTTGTAAAATTGGATGCCCCCAAGGGTGGGCTGAGATCTGGCTGTCCGCCTGCCCAAGGCAATTTGAGAAAGCCTCGGCAGGAGACCAGCCTCACCCAGCGACTCCGGGCAAACTGCCACGGCCACAGCTCCGTCACTGCTGGCCGGGCCCGGCAGCAGGGGAAGGTGCCCCATGGCGGGGATCATGGCCAAGCCGTGCTGGAGAGGAACCTGCCCTGCCGGGTGGCGGCAGGAAAAACATCTCTGCCAGGCTGCGATGTGATGTGTGACTGGTCCCCACTGTCCCCCAGCCCTGCCAGACCCTCCGTCCCCGTACAGCAGCAGGCACCGATGAGCCCAAGAGACGCAAGCCAGCCCACCAGGTCTATGTCCTGCTTCACATCCTGGCAGCGCTGCCAGGAATCGCTGGCACGGCAGCTGCCTGCGCACAGGCAGATGTGTCCTTCCCATGCCCCCGCTCCTGCCTTGCAGCATCTCCCTCGTGGGGACGATGTCCTCTCCCGCCTCCTCCCTGCTACAGCTTTCTCTTCCGCCATCCTGCAGCTGTATCCCTATGGCAGAGCCAGATGAGAGCCTGGCCAGGGAGTGACGCTTACTGGGAGGGACCGTGGCCATCAGTGGTCCAGGATGGGCTGAGAACAGCTGATTTGGAAAATTCACCTTCCACCGCAAGGACTTGTCTTTCACCATCCTCATTTTGCTCAAAGGGCTGAAAAGCTGGGAGAAACGCTGGGATTGCTTCCCGATGTCCCGTGCTTTGGAGAGCACCCAGCAGAGACGTCGGTGGGAGCGTGCCGGCTCCTGAGTCAGCTGGCACCGAAGGCCCGAGGGCGGCAGACGGCGTGGGAGCCTCTGTCCCGCAGCGGGGTCCCTGGGGCTTTCATGCTGTTCAATCCATCACCCCTTGGCCCAGCCACGCAGCAGGCACCTCCGTAACCATTCCTCGAAAAGCTTTTTAAACATGGAAAACAACGTGCACCCTTAATATTCCCTCACACTGCTGCTGCAAGCCTTCCTCCCTCCTAACTGATGGTGATGGCTCTGCAGGACTCATCGAGGATGGCGAAAGACCACAGCACATGGAGAATTTCCTATTGTTTCGGACAATAATGTAAATTGTTTTGCTCTCTGGGACAAGCACATAATCCTTTTTTTTGTGTGTGTGTGTATCATCATATTATCTTCTGAGCAACCACTGATGTTCAAACACCCCCTGAAAGGCTCCCAAAATGCATGAAGTACGTGGGAATGCCAACCTTTGGCGAATCGCTGAAATAAAGTACCATCAAAAGAAGAGTTTGGTCTGAAGCCGTAAATAGTCAATACCGTATCAGTCAGGAAATCTACCAGTTCTTCAGCTCAGTGTGCACCTCACTAGCGTCATCTAGGGAGATAGCTCTGTGGTTTACCCAAACAGACATGTCTTTTGGTGTTAAATGATTGAAAAAGAAGCTGATAGTATGAGCGTTCATTGTGAACTTGCCTCACTTCAGCATCAGTATGTATGGAGACACAGAGAAGCGGTAGATACACATGCAGTCCCCTGGCGATCGCTGGCTGCCTTCCACTTCTTTGCCGAGTGGTGCATGCAGGACGGCATCCCGCTCCTCAAACCGGGCGTGATGCACTCCGTCCCTCGCAGCTGCCCCCCGGGTCCGGAGCTCTCCTTCCTCCGACTCCCTCCTCACTCAAGGCCATAAACACCCACTGAATATTTCTTTCTGCGCCGGTCGGTTTAAGAGCCATAGCTATTAAAAACCACCTAGTGCAGGAGTGTTTCCTCCAGCGAATGAGCGTGCTGTGGGATGCAGACCACAATCAAACTGCCCCCTATCCCTAACATTTTCTCCCTATCCATACATATCCTGGCACATATATGCCTCGACAGATTTCCCTACATGCCTGCTTGTGCTACGCAATGAAAAAGACATTTTGTATTTAAAAAAAACCAACAAAACACAAACCAAGAAACTCAAAGCCAGGCCTGTGCACCCTGATGTGGTCCAAGACCCTGACCCGCACCCGTGCTCGCAGTCAGCAGCTCCAGCAAACACAGCTGCCAAGCCAGTTGGATGCTCGCAGCGGTGGGACACAGACGAGCACGTCCCTTCCCCACGTCACCGCAGGCGGCCGCACAGGCAGCTGCAGGGACCCACTGCCTGGCCTCGGCTTGGGGCTCCTGGCAGCCCCAACCCCAGCCGGAAGGCTCGGGCTGGTGGATCCCCCTGTTGATGTGGGGGCTGAAGCCTGTAGAGCCGGGACTCCCCAGCCCTCCAGGCTTGCTACAGCCACTGCCCCTGGGAGCAAACAGTCCCTCAGCCACCAGCATCCCCACAGGACCCCACCGGATAGCCGTTCCCGACTCCCCATCGCTTTGGTGGCAATGCTCCAGCATCGATTAAGCAGCGCTGGGAGAGGCAACAATTTTCACAGCCATAACTGAGATGTGGCACTGACCCCTAGTGACAAGCTCCTGCCCCGATGCTGCACAAGAGAAGGGCTGCGATCGAAAAAGGACGCGCGGCCAAGAAGAGCGGGGATGCGGGAACGCTCCTCGTGTTGCACAAACCCTGCTGAAGGAAGGGATCCTTCTGCTGCAGGCTGGGGGAGCGTTCCCATAGGGGTGCATCCACCCCAGCCACCCCAGCCCAGGACACCAGCCTCTCCACTCACCACGCTGCGCCCAAGGCAGATGCAGATTGACTGTACTTGAGAGAGAATTTATTTAAGACGTCAATGACAAGCCCAAATATCGCACTTCGCCTGCACCAAGAGCAGTGGGAGAGCGATGCAATAACAGCAGCAGTGGCGTCAGTCGGGACGGGATGGGAAACGACCGACGTACAGCTCGTAGAGTGCAGCGTAACGACCTTATACAGCAGAGGAATGACGGGTACTCACGGAGGATCTGCTCGCGCCCTGACCTACTCCTTCCCTTGGGAATACTCAGCTGCATGGCAGGCTCTGATCTGCATGCTACAGTTTATTACTTTAAATACAAACATTTTGGCTCTAAGCCTGTCATAAAGTCCAAAAATGGTTTGTTTCAATTAAGGGCTTCAAGGAGAGCCCAGGACTAATAGTCTATTTCTGGGCATTTCAAAATACTCCCAACCATGAGGGCTGCTTGCAGGATGAGAAATAGAGACTTTACAATGCTCTCAGCAGCTCCTTACCATCATTTTTCCCCTCCTCAGTAACTTCAGAGCTGTGAGGAAGAGGAGCTGACCTTCCCGGCACATCTCAGTGGTGCTGTGGAAAGGAGCAGATGTTTATTGAAGAGGGTGGGAAGATCGTCATGGCATGGGTGGGAGCAGACAAAGCTTCCCTCCAAACACACAGCTCTCCCCAGCCCACATCCCACGCTGTTCTGCAGGCTCAGGTCCTCCAGCAAGGAACGACAGACCTTTTGCTGTCCCTAGGAGATGAGCAGAGGCTGGAAAGCCACTTCCCCAGGCCCTGCATCTCCCCACCTAGATACAGATGTGAAGCAGCTCCATCCCACATCAGGATAGCCTGTCCCCAGCACTGCCAGCCTCATCCTTCATCTCCCTCCCCTCATTTCCACAGCACTGGTCTTTCTGCAGACCTCACTCCTCGCACCGTCCCCAGCTCAGAAAGCACCCACCTCGCTGCTGTCACTGACAGCAAAGAAAAATTGAGGCTGCAAATAACCCCCAGGGCTTGTAACCAAGCAAATGCCAGCATTGAGCAAAGCTATCTTCCAATGTGCCTGCCCTCAGGATTTGCTGGCAAATTTTTGTCCTGGCTATTCATGGCTGTTGTGATGACCTAAGCTCTGGCCTTTGTAATAAAACTGCTTTAACCAGATACTCCCGTTACCCCTAAGGATGAACATGCTCACAAATTCAGTTCACAAATCAGGTGTAAACACAAGCAGGTGCCAGTTTAAGCAGCCCTGGAGTGGGTGGCATGCTTGCCCTCCCAGCTCCACGTGGTCACAGTGCAGATGTAATCGCTTTTTGAGCGCAGGGCTTGCTGACACACATCAGCAGAGCCGCTACCGCAACTTGGGGGAAAGAAGTGTGCTTTTTATCCTGCAATCACTCACCCCTTCCTGCTCAGGGGCAACCGAAGCACCTATGTGAGACATACAGAAACTACAGAGCAGGGCTGTGCTGATTCCACTTTTCAAGTGTAGTTCATTGCGCGGGCGAGCCTCCAGCGCGTGGCGAGCTCACCCCATCTCTCCCCCAGCTATGGGGCGGGCTGAGCTCCCTCGCAGCAACCTCCCTGCAGATCTGCTCTCACCACGTGCTGTGAAATGCAATCTGAACAGTGGGAGCGCCAAGGTGTGGGGTGTACGGACACGTTTCTGGCATCAGAAACCACAGCCACCGCAGAATGACCAGCACACTGCAGTGGAAAACTCACACTGAGACTGAGGGGCTGTTTTATCCCTTCACCATTAATTTACAGCTGAAAGCACTCCTCTCCTTGGTGTAAAGGCTCACAGAGGGCTGGGAAAATGAGGGGGTTTTCTGAGCACCATCCCAGACCTTTCACTGCCCTGGACAGGGGGATGCCCAGCTCTCACAGCTCGCTGTGTCTCTTGCCCTGCTTCTCCCTTGCCGCCAGCCTCGGGGCTGTCCCCCGCAGGTCCCTCCCAAGGGACCCGACCGTCTCTGCCTTGGTCTCCTGGGACGGCTCCTCCTGCACAGCAGTGTCCCCTCCTGGGCTTTCGGGTGGGTGCCACTCCGGCGTGTCCCTGTGGTGGTGGGAGGTGTGGAGGGGGAGCTCAGGCATGGCCGTCTCCATCATCTGGAGGAAGTCGTAAGCAGGAAGAGGTGGTTTCCAGTCTTCCTCAGACAAGGTACCTGAGAAGCGAACATAGTCCCATGTTAATAAGCTAAGAGTTATGTAGCCCCACCCCATGGACATTTCCCTTTCAAAGGAATTATGGCTTTTTTTGCTTTTGTAGTGAAAGCTAAATTAAAGATCATTTCTTAAAGATCACCCTCTTTCCTCCAAAACTAACAACGCCAGCCAAATTAAACCAGCCAAGTGTGCATTAATATTTACTGGAGCTGGCCAAGACGCCGCTCCCCAAAGGCTATGGGGGTCCGTCTGTCCTCAGACACCCCCGCTGCAAAGGTCACACTGGGCGTCTGTCCACCTGTGGGTGGATGTCTCATTCGGGTCTCAGATAACTGTGTTAATGACTGCGTATTACTGGCGCGCCATCAGGAGTGAGGGGAGACGGCTGTCCATAGGGGGAGGAAGTGGTCCCATTACGTAAGGATGCTCTTTAATTTATGCTTTTAAGATAGATCACATGGTTTGTAGCACTTAAAAGTTTGAGGAAGGAGGCTGTGATGGCTGGCACAGCCCTTGGCCATGCAGTGAGCTGCTCAGCCATCACCTCTCTCCTCTGGCACCCCTGAAAATTAAGGTCCCTATCTAGAGACCTAAATGACAGCCAGGTGCCTTTAGCAGTGGCGATGGAAAGAGGTGTGGGGGAACGGCTGGCCCACGGGGTTTTCCCAGCGATTACTCGGTCAGAAATGGTGTCTTCAGCTCCAGCGAGAGCCTACACAACCTACCCTACCACGATTTTGGAAACACTTGCTTTGAAAGGCTCATTTTAAAATTCACAAGGATCAAGTGGAGTCAATCCCATCGCCTTTCTGGAGCCTGGAGCAGGATGGCAGCCGGCAGTTCCCAAGATCCCTGTGGCACCCTATGTCTATGCATAACACACGAGGAAAGCACATCTCTGCTGCCTTCCTCCAAAGCTTCAGCAGGCTGATCAAGGCAGGAGGGATGCCGTGAAAAGCTTCATGGTACAAGCCAACCCTTTATGTCTCAAAGACCACAGCAAAGCACCAGCTTCGTTATCTTCTCCCGTCCAAAAAAATACTGGAAGGCACCTAAAGAGCAGCTATTTCTTATGCTGACAACTGGGAGTCAGGAGATTTTTTATTAGCAAGTTGTGTTTCAGAAGGTCTGTTCACAGGAACCGGAGAGCATAGCCAGGTTTAGGGATTATTGCAGGGAAGAGATGTCAATTCAGAACTATTCATGCTTGGCTCTGAACATTAAACCATCCCAAAGCAAACTCGTGAGTGTGGGTATTCTCTTCTGGCCGGACTATTTGTACTTCTCCAGCTCAAACTAGCATAGCTAGTTTTTCCATCATTAAATTCCAGGACTGAAAATTTATTGCACGTAGCATCTTCTCATAAACAGACCGGAGCTAACAGTGCGTGCTTAGGAGTGTTACAAACGCGAGTCCACTTACTGCTGGGAATCTCCAGTCCTGCTTTTAGCTTCTCCAGCCAAGACAAGATGTTCATTTCAGTGACGGACTGCTCTGATGGGAACTTGAATACCTGACCCCCGGCATGAAGGTTCACCCAGACAAGAAGAGGCAGCGAAGGCACGGTGGCAAAGTACGCCTTCAGGACCCCGCGTCCCACTGGAGTCTTCTTCCTGTTGGGAAGAGGAGGTTCAACTTGCTCACCAGCGGTTTGGCAGCAGAACAGGACTGAGAGCCAAGCAAGCACCAAAGCCACATCCAGCAAAGCACACGCTTTTGCCTATGGGACAGCTGTAGAAGCTCACCGCATTATTTATAAGCTCAATGCCTTAAGCAAGCCATTAGGGTCCAATGGAGAGGGAGCGGAGAGCAGATTAGATGCGTGAAGAAATCCTCGAGCAGGAGGAGCTGGGGCAAACTCTGTAGGAGGGTGTGAAATGTTCTTCACTGTAAGTTTTTAAGAACAGGTGAGACAGGAGTGAGACAGATCCTGCAGCCCCCTGTGGTTAGCCCCTGTTTGCAGGGAGAGCTACCAGCTCCCTCCAGCCCAGCTGCCGGCACTGCCCCACGCTGCAGCAAGTCCACAGGGGATGGAAAGGCAGGAGGTGATGCAGAGGGCTGTGCTCAGGCGGTCCAGCCCCTGGGCAGCTGCTGGGTGGCTGGCCGAGGAGCTGGAAGGGCAACTTCCCCAAGTGACACAGAGAGCCAAAAGAGGACATCGAGATGAAGGGACAGCAAGCCCACGAAGATGCTGAGTCCTGCCGGCACTATTTTCAGGCTGAGAGTGAAGCTCAAGGTCTGAGCTGGCTCTCACCATGGGATTGAGGTCCTCTTTCTAGGACTGTGCTACTCTTTCCGCGCCAATGGCCATATTCTGCTCTCTTTTGTGGCAATGCCCTTTTGCTCTGACAAAGGACAGCTCTTTCTTTCTCAGGAAAGGAAAGCAAAGGCAGATGTGTAGGTGGGGAAGTTCCAGGGGCTCTCACTTCTTATGCATTACTGGCAAACAGATCATCTTCTCTTTGAAAACATGTGCATTCCCCGTTAGCTAAACTTCAGCCCACGCTGCCAGGCGCTTCCCAGACTTCAAAGCATGTTATGATTAAGACAGTGAGGTGTCTCTGGGCTTGGGCAAAACAAATAGAGGCCAAAAATTGAAAATGCAATGAGGGAGGAGAGGATTAAAAAAAACCCCTCTCCTACAACTTTCTATTTCTTTAGCTCCTGGATTCATTTGGTTTCTTGAATATTTTTTAAGTTTGCCTCATGGGGCTGTCCCTCCTTCTGAAAACCTTCTTTCTCCCAGTCAACCATCAGTAACTGCCCTGTCGTGCTTCCCTCTAATTGCCGATGGAAAAATCACCATAAGACACTCCGGGAGGGCAAATGTACTTTTTTCTCCCACATGCGACAAAAACACAAATAACACCAGAGCCAGGGTCAAGCTACCATGCAATATCTTTGAGAACATTTTACTCTACTGAAAATTATTTCTGCAGTCAATTAAACATTTACTAATTTTACTTGGTCATGCAATTTTGCAGCTGCCCAGAACACATGCTGAATCATTGCTAAATGATTTGACCTCCCAACTCATGATGACTTCAGATCGAATAAGCACATCACCAGCTAAACAGTGTTTTCAGTAATTGCAGACTCAGTTTTTTCTTGCCCTGAAATGCTAAGAGTGAGCTAACGGAATGAAGAAAAGGGGTTTTTACACACTTACAAGTTCAACCAGCAAGCCACAAACGCTTGGTGGGGTCTTCCTTTTGCCAGCTTCAGCATTTCCTTGCTTTCCATTTGACCGATGTCACCATCACTGAACAAGATGAGGAAGGGCTTTCCAAGTTGCAAGTAGCGGGGCAGATTTTGCACGGTGATTTCTGGCTGCAAGACGTCAAAACAAGAAGTTGAGGTTTATGGGGAGGAGAGAGCAGGACAAAATTAGACTTTCTGTCCTTACGCGAGGGGTGCAGGGGCTAAGCAAAGCTGTAGGGTCCATGTTTAACACAAGCAGCTCGAAAACAAGTGGGGGTGCTGGGATCTTGGTGCACATTGGAGATGTCTACGCCCAACCCTGCCCATCGCAAGCCAAGTCTGTATGCGCAGCTGTGCGCTCTGAGATGAAGGGGTGTGAGCAGGGAAGGCAGAAGCAAGGCCAGCTCAGCCCAGCTCTACGTGTTACGGCTATAACCGGTCTCTGAAAGGCATGTGCAAGAGCCAGGGAGCAGAGCCTGCGAGAGGCCAAGCCACGACAGCAGCGGGTCTGTGACTATGAGCACAAGCCAGTCAATCGACTCCCAGGGTCTCCTCCCATGAGACCACACAGCAAACAGCAGATTTCTGTCCAGACTGTCTGATCCAAGCCATAAAATTTAAAAACAAACGTAACTCAGCATGATAGAAATAATGAGCAAACATATTTATTTTGCGCAGCTCCACGCTATAATCAGTGCTTCTGCAAACAACCGCAATGGAAAAAAGACACTTTTTTTTCTTTTTACTTACAAAAATGTCCAGCAATTCATATCTGATCATCCACACCATGTCCTGTGTGCTCTGTTTGGACAAAGCGATGCCTTCCACGCTCCGACCTCCGCTCCTGGCAAGGACGAGGGCTGGGGGAGACACCGCGTATTTACGGGATCTGAAAAAGAGGTATGGCAACAAGAACTGGCCGGGGGATTTGGCACGCAGCATACCTGCTGCACACAGAGCTGGCATCCCCATGGTGAAAAGTGGGGACAGAGATGTAGGGGAGGGAAAGGCTGCTGTTAGAGGCACAGGCATCTGCAGGAGGAAAGGGTCACATTCCCCAACGCCCCTTCTCCAGCCCTTGCCCAGTCCCGATTTGATGGGGAGAGATGGAGCTGACGTGTTCCCTCATCCCCTTCTGAAACAAGCACTTACTCAGCTCGCACCAGACGCTAAATATACACACACACAAACCCAGCAATTTCTTCTGTAAAAAGACATCAGCAGCTAAATAATAGGGAAAATCCAAAACACAACCATCTAAACTATTTGCTGGCACTTCTCTTTCATTTTCATGCCTAAGGCTAGGTGGTGCAAATACCCACGCAGTGCTTTACTCTGCCTTCCAAGCCGAGGCTAACAGAAGGTCTTAGACTCCATCCAAGGGACACCAATCTACACAAAATAAGCTCCAGGAGATCTAATTTTTGGCTTGGTGAACACAGGCAATTTTGCTGAAGTCCAGCCCCATGTTAGAGCAAGACACACAGCCTGCACAGCCTTCTCTTGGTGGAGAAGCCAGCTCATCCTTTGTTCCCCAATGTTCTTCTGGTAAGAGGGTTCATGGGTATTTAAAGAAAATCTGAGAAGGTGGAAAGAGCAAAAATAGGAGAAGTCTGAGAAATTAAAGGGCAGGGGGTACACCAAGATGGGAGAGCAATTTTCTGGAAGTTTGAGGAACTTCAGTCCTGAAGGCTCCAGATGTCAGTGCCCAGAGGAAGGGCGCGACAGAGGAAGTCATCTGCCTCGACAGTTTTTTTGGGGGTGTCTGTAGTTTATTTTTCAAAGGCTGCTGGCAATTTTTCAAAGGCTGTGACATCAGAATTGCTGGGGAAGTGAGTGAGGAGTAAAGATATTTTGGGTTGTGGAGGTGGGGAGGTGGAAAGCCTTTGATTCCCTTTTCAAAAGTGATGTGGTCCATCTTTTTTTTTTTCCTGTATGAGAAAGATGCAACACAGACTCAGCCTACTGCAGAACACACTACTTATTTTTAATGAAAGGCAGCTCATAGAAAAGCCATGTTACAATCTATTGCACTTCCCTCCGTGGTTTGCTCAGGCAAGTTCAGTTTGGACACTTATTTTAGCAGTTCTGAATGGGATGGAGATTTGTTCAAATTGGCTTTAAAAATCTCAGTGTTTGGTGGTTTAGGTCAACAATGACAAAGCAAGTGGAGGGAACTGCAGACAACACATTTCCATGATGTTCAGCTCATATGCAAGCCTTTCACTTCTCCATCACAGCACTTATCTGTCTGGAAATAATACACGCACTGCAAATTTCTACGAGGCATCCCAGATCTGCACTGGTATCTTGATAAAGAGCAGCAGTAATGAATGACTGTAGACTTTCCTGAGGCTATCAAATGTTGTGAATCCATTGCTCAACTGTTCTTGGATTTCTCCAAGCCATTTCAGCTTTTTAAATTTATCTTCATAAATCCAGCACTGAGCTAAGCTTTCCCCTTTCTGTCCGGACTCTCAAGCTCTGCTACTCAAAGAAGTTGAGTCTCACACTTCTGGTCATGGCTGGGAATCCTCTGAGCTACTAGGAAGATCCTTAACTTTCCTCTCTGTTGTTTTTCCAATTAACCTGTATTTGCCATTGATTAAGAATGGTAAAACCCTAGAAAATTTTTAAATTCGGCGATTTTAAACTTCTCAAACTTCCACAGGTTTTAAAGAGACTCTGGCTTGATCACGTCTCAGAGGAGGTAAGGACTCTTGCTCCCTATGTCTAAATACATCAACTTGTTCAGCAGCCTTTGATAAGGAAGTTTCTTATAAACTGCCAGAAAACCAGCAAATTCTCCATCTAATAGCTACAGCCTACCCCAAAACCACTTCTTATCTTACTGGTACCAAGTGGTTGTATTGTTGCGTACAACAGCTTTCTATTTATATAGCAGGGGCATTCGATGGGTACTATGAGACTTGCACTTAAATCAAAACCATCTGCAAACAAATACTTGGCAGGAATCTGTGACATCTAAGTATTTGAGAAATAAATAATTACTTCATTCAAAGCATTTCTTCCTTAACGCTTTTTTTTTTTTTCCCATTAGTTACCAAGCGGGCAGGTGCTTGCTGAGCAAACAGTTTTGCTAACAACATTCCTTGTCTATTTTGCATATCTTTTTCTCTGGGAAGAGGGGACTCAGCTTTCCGTGACTGGGGAGCCACAAATATTTCCTCCCTGAGTGTTTAGCTTAAAAGCTTTTCTTTTCTTAAGAAGGGAAGTGAGCCTGGCTCTTGCATAAGGAATTCCTGTAAGTGTTTACTTTCTACTTACAGTTGAGAAGATGACCATCTACAGTAGCTTCACCCACAAATCACAGCCAAAATCCAAACTTGGCAGAATGAATATCTAAATAAACTGTATTAACTATTCCAACTAAACAGGAGCACGCTGCAGACCACGGCTGGAGCAGGAGGATGGAGGTGTATTCTCGCATGTGACATCGCTGAGAGAACACAGGCTTTTTCTGTTAGTATCTTGTTTTGTAAGATCACCCTGCCCTCCTTTGCTTTTTTTCCTTCTATCAGCTGGGCTGAGATCCTTAGGGGAGAAAAGGCTTTTAGCTCGGGGGGTCAGGTTTTTCACCCTGATGCTACTGGTTGTGACTTCTGTACCTGCCATCGGCCAGGGGTCTCCCACCCCAGCACTGAAAAGGCCTGGCACTGTCTCGCCTCTAAGACCCAACCACGGCTGGTGCTTTGAGCACACCACAAAAATGCTCGTGTCTCATCAGACACGCTAGAGATGCATCGCATCTGTAAGAAACTAATGAAAATAATTCACTGTTGCATTCCTGGCTGTTAAACCCACACCTGGAAAACAGGTCAAGGACCTTCTGGGATTTTTAACTCTGCCTTGATAGGTAATTCCTGATGGAAATGAGATGCCAGGACAAGCTGAGGATTCCCCCTGGATCTAGCTGCATTTACAGGCACTGAAGCATCTCTCACAGTCTAATCCAAAGCACTTTGCCCCTTGCTGGAGTGAGTCTTAATGACACAGTGAAGTGCATGGACTGCTCAAATCCCATTAGCTCCAATTTGGCTTAAAGTTAGGGCCGCAATTGATGCTCTTATTCAATCAGGAACTGACCAAGAAAACCTTGACTTCACCTTCACCATATTTGCAGGAGGAAGGCTGCTATAGTCTTCCGGCACTCTTCCTCCAGAAAGAGGGCGCACCCACCCCAAAGCTCTGTCTGGAAATGGTGATAATGTCTTGCTCTTGCCAAGGGGAGGGAAACGCGTGGGCACATCTTTCAAGAAAAAAAGATCCAAGGTAAGATTAACTGGTGACAAGACAGAGGTAGGTTCTTCCCCATCCTTGGCAGCTACAAACATCTCGCAGCTGGATGCATGTCTACCGGGAAGCCGGATGAGACCAAAGGGATTTAAAGCCTTTCACAGTGCTGCAGAAAGGCAGTCTGCTCCACACCAAAGCAGCTCCATGGACGGACAGCATTTATTTCAGGGCTTTCCAACCATTTTCCAGCACCCAGACACAATGCCCGCTCCACCACTAGCCAAGAACTCCTTGGGACAAAGCCTGCCAGCAGTCACAAGCAGCCTCTCTTTTGGCTGCTCTTGGCAACTGGGGGAAACCATCAGAGTAACTCACATTTATACTCCTGGCTTTGCAGCAATCCCCTCACGCTCCCCTTCCCTATCCCCACCCCAGCAGGCACTTTTGCAGCATCAGGGCAGGGAAGAGGAGATGAGAAGGTGAAGGAACCGCAGACAGAGGAAGACCAGTAACAATTTGTCACTTCTTCCTGATGCAAAGAGAAGGGCAGAACTGTTTTTAATTCCTCACACACTGATCCTAGCTAGAGGGTATCATTTTTCCAGCCTGATTTTTTCCCATTGTAAGTTTGGTCCTGTTTGTATGAGGAACCCAACAGATGCATGGGGCCTGGCACAGCTGGAGGACTGAAAATACCTCGAGTGAACTTGAACAGCAGGAAGGGAGATGACCATTCATCACACCAGGGCTAAATGAGTTGACCGTGGACAGGTTGTAAATCAGTGGCAGAACCAGGGCTACATCTCCCTTTGGCTGAGTCCTGACCAACCTCCCTACAGGACTAAGTCACTTGTAGCTGTTTGGGGCTGCTGCTAAACACTGAGCATGGCGAGTAACACTTGCTCTAGGCATTGGCTTTCAGTAAATGCAGATCAGTTTGAATTCTCACCAAAGAAAAAGAGAAACAACTTACAAAGCCAAGGCATCATCTTCAAAATACATCCCCATCGTTACATGGCCACTTAAGACCCTTCCTGCCTCTTCGAAAGCTTCCCTGGCTGTAAAAAAGACAAAGATAGATACAAAAATAAACAATAAAAAGAGAAGCGTCAGCTTCCTCCTGGAAACCAAATCGCTGTCTGCATACATAACACCCTCCCACGGCAAACTGTCAGCTGGGAACAAAACTACGATTAGAGGCTCATGAGACATGGATGCGTCTCATGGCCGCAGGCTATGGGAGGAGGATTTGGCAATGGCCGAAAGGATCAGAAGGAAAGTTCCTATTCTGAGCATAGTATTTGCTCTTTACCCACCAGCACTGAGTTTCCAGGATCTGCACGACAGGGACACTGATGGAAAATGAAATGTCTTTAAGGACTTAAAGTCCCTAAGTGATCTTAGAAACAGGAAACCAATTATAAGCCTAAATAGAAATCTTGACAGTCCCAGTGACCTTTTGGAAATGACTTAACTGGAGTAGTGCTAACTGCTCAGCAGATAAACCAACCTCTCCCCTAAGTGTCTTTTGGTTTTATCCAGTTCCTCAGAGCAGGCAGAATCTGTTACAGGCATCCAGCTAGGATAGGGAGGATCGAAAAGCTAAATGCCTTGCAGAAACAGCGTGCTCCACCGCTTTGTGCAGCTGCAAAGAGAGGGCAGCACCCCTGCTGTCGCAGCTCAGCATAAACCCACGGGCAGTGGCTGCTGGGGTCCACCACTTGCCTTACCGAGACGGCGAGGTCAGGTAGAGGATGGGGAGGGAAAGACTGGGTTGGGGCTCTGTTGATCCATCACAGCTGAATCTAGCCGTGCTGAGAGACTGAGAGCAGAGCCCCAAAGTGAAGCTGACTCCAGAGCTGGTTTATGCCCTTATAAAACACCCTCAGTTTTAGGCAGCTGGATCCATGGGAGAGGCAAGCTTTGTGAGAACATGCAAGCCACAGTGTGTGAGCTTGTAAAATACAGTTATAGATCAGAGAGCAAAACTGCTGCTGCCAAAGGTAGGGTGAAAACGGGGCAGATTTCAACACCACCACCCCGCCCCCTTTGTATTGAGCAATTGAAAGCAACAAAAAAGGCTCTTCCGACTTAAGGAGAGTGAGAAATCACACTCTGGAGAAGTCGAGTTTTCCCAAGAGTTCAGGTTACATCTCAGATACAGCCATGATATATGGTGCTTCATAACTTAAATAAGGTCTCATTCAGAGACTATTTAGTGTTCCTCATAATGTTCACCGTCATATCACAACTGGCCAGCCCAAGCTCTTGGGACTGGTGACTCAGACCTCAATAGACAGAGGCTGGCTCACAACTGGTCACTTTTTGGTTCTTTGCCTCCTGCTTTCCAGCTACACTCAAAGATGTATTTTCCATTGTGTTTTCCTGGAACCACAGGGACCACAAGTTTTCCTTTACACTATTTTCCTTTCAAATGGAAGCTTAGATCCTTAAAGGAGTGGCTCATGGAGGGTTCAGACATTGTAGGAAACAACACACATACAACAAAGCTGGTTACACAGCTTGGCTGGTTCATCTTGTGATATAAAGAAACCACCGTTGGATGGGTTTGCTGTTGGTTTCCAGCTCTTTGGTCACTTGATTTTATCAGTGTCGAAAGAAAAGCAACCCATAGGACCAGCTGATAAGGACCACTGAGTACTTCACCAACAAACCCCTCGTGAAATTGTCCCTGTACCAGCTACCGGAGAAAAGGCCATGGGGCTGACCATCAGCCCTCCTTGTGCCATAAGGCATTAAAGGACACAGCCTGACATGGAAAGAGCAGGCTTACATCCAAACTTTCTCAGGAGAGCACTTCTACAGGCATTTCACTTTAAACCCTCACTTGAGACGTCAGCCCGTGTTGAAGTGCTGCCCTGCAGCGTCCCTGGCTGCAGGAATTCTCTCCTAAATCAGGACAACCTTCAGCAGAGTCCAGGCTTACTCCTTTCATCAGGGTCATCCCTGATGAGATCTTCCCTCGCTATCACACTTCCAAATTTTTCCATATTTTGGAGACTGTGCCAGACCCAGATCCACGCACTTGCCTTCATTTCTCAACAGCTCACAGCGATGGTCTCTTAGCTTTGTGCAAGAAACCCCCAAATTCACACAGCTCCACTGCAGACATGAAGCACTTCCAAAGAAGCTATTTAAGTATTTCCTAGAAAATTAGCCCCCTGAAAGCACAGTTTTAATTCCCTGTGGGGGCTGATCATGCACTGCAGCACATGCCTTGAGCTGGAATCCCAGCTACCTTCCACGACAGCTGCTGTGAATTGCACAAGCACAGCGTCACTGCAGGATTTGGGAACAAGAAGGAATAAAACTGCCAGATGAGGAAGGATCTACAGCTCCTGCAGAGTTTTCAGAGGCAGGATCTCAGCACAACCCCTTATTCCTCTAGCAGAAGGCATCTCATGAAACCATGCTCTCCAGCAGCACCTGTAGCATCTTTGCATGCCGCCTTCACTTGGTTTACACTGATGCTGGCAAGCCCTACGATGTTACCAGAGCTTTGCAGAACACAGGTATATTTTTAAACATTTGCTGCATGGTTTAGGAAAGACTCTTACTTCCAAGTATGCTTCCAGTTTCTGCATAGCAAACAAATTTCTCTCCTATAAATTCTCCAAGTTTCCAGGATAATGCTTGTTCATTGCCCTAGTAATACCATTCACTCCTTTGTAATAAATTTTAATTATGATTTTCCGACAAGCCTCTTCTAGCTCAGACCCACTGAAGGGCTTCTTAACATAGTTCTGACACTAAGTGTTGGAAAAAATCCAGGGCTTTATTTAACTGGACATCTCGTTGCTCTGTTTCAGTTAACTGGAAGTGGTAATGACACAGTGCGTTGCTGGTTCAGGTTAGAGCAGGAATTCTTGCTGTGAGAAAATAATTGGAAATTCCAGATAAGTCTGCAGGCTGATAAGAGCGGCAATGTGGTTTCCCTGACTCTGGCCTGGGTTTGGTGCCAGAACAGCTGGCTCCGGTTTTCTGCTCCTTCGGGTTGTTCTGCATGCCGCTCGAACACCCCTCAGGTTACAGGCAGTGCAAGCATCACGTACCTCATCTCCCTTGGCATCTGCGGCTCAGTTACCCCAGACTGCGGATGCCATTCCAGATTGCAGACTGAGTGTGCCCCGAGGGAAGAGGCAATCTGGCGGGCTCTGCACAGAGCTGTCTGGAAACCTCGAAGACTCTTGTTTGCACGGAAGGAAATTAACTTCTCCTATATAGGAAAGAGTCTGAGCTCACACATTCAGCTGGATCCAGGCAGGTTCCTTTCACGAACCCCTCTCACCATCCCCATGTTGCCCAAGGTCCTATCATGGGGCTAATCCAGGCTCCGCTACTGCAGAGAGTGGAATATGTGGAATAGAGGGGAGATTTTGGAGCTCAGCTGATGAAAACCAGGGAGAAATGGACTAAAGGTTTTTTGAGATCAGTAAGATATTCTGCTATATTTAACAGACTTAGACCCTCCAGACGGCAGCAGGCCTATCAGCTGTCAGCTGGCTCGGTGAACACAGCCCAAGTGTTTTCTGGTTGGTTCCAGACATTTTATTTTGTTCTTACCTCTGAGCACAGTGGATTCCCTCTGGACCTCTTAATGTGAGAAAGTAGTTTGGTTTGCATTTAACCAAAGTTTACAGGCATAACGGAGGTTCAAAATGAAAAACAGTCTGAAATTTTGATCTTAAGACAGATCAGAAAATTCTCCTTTTTTAATGTAGTAATTCCCAGGGGTAGCTGGTAACTGAGAGACTGTGGGGTTGGAAGGTCCTAGCTCTCCACTGTGGATTTGACTGAAGCATGACATGACGGTCCCTTTCCAGACTGACTTCATCCCCTCTCCCTTGTTAACATGTATGACGGTCACATGAAAAATCACCGTAGCTCGCGGGTCCATTTTCCCATCTTTCAGAAAGGCTGTGGAAACCCAGTGGATCCTGGACCACAGCTATGGCATGCAACGAATGATACTGGCGCAGCATCTGAGTGACTAACAGCACCCTATGCAGCAGGCAGGAGGGAGAGCGTGACTGCTCCAAGATTCAGCCGCTGGCCAGGACTAGATTGACCAAGACTACAAAGTGAGACGAATTCAAACAAGTTCAGAACACTCCTTCCGGCAACTTTGCTTACCATTTCTAGCTGACGGCCACCACGCTGGGGGCTGTGCCCACCGATTTCAAAGTCCACAAGGGGATTTCATTGAGTTATTCACATTTCATTCCTTTCAATGTAAGAAATTTGTATTTTACCTTATCGCTGCTTTGCTTTTTTTTAAAAAAAAAGGTTTTGGATTGCATGTTGGTTGCAAGGACTGGGACTACCACATTTGCAGGAGGAGGAGTCAGCAAGATAACTATCAATCCAATAGTGGAAAGCGCTTTCTTTAAGAAAGAATATGTTGTGACGTCTTGTACATGGACTGCAAGAAGAGGCTGATGGATCTGGGCTTGTTCAGTCAGAGGCTAAGAGGGGATTTAATGGCAGCTTACAACTACTTTGAAGGGGACTCATAAAGTCTTCAAGTGCTCTAAGCACCATGTCTCAATCCCTGTTGGTGTTGTCAGATGCTACCACACTGGGTGTAGTAAACATGCCGGGCAGCTGAACGTCCTCTGAGCCAGGATATGGACCTTAGGTCCCACATCTGGAATCACCTGCTATCTTCTTCTTGCAAAAATAAAAAGGGTGGTGCTAGGCAGGCTGTGATGTGAACAAACATGCTTAGAGAAAATGAAACACGGAGGAACTTCCAAGCACCTGGAATCATCCCTCTCCCATCAGGAATGAAGCTTAACCCACAAGTACCACACTAACCTTCACTCGAGGCTGTGCTAAATATTCCTAGAAGCGAAGTGTGGTGATAGGATGACAGCTCAGATGGAAACTCTCCTCTTAAATATCCTTCTGCTTCATCAATTGTGGCCAGCTTCAGAGGACAGGACACTTGGCTCCTATGGAAAGGCAGAGAAACAACATGGGCTGCCTTCTTCTTCACTTTTGGGATGAAGAGACAAAAGGGCAACCTCAATCCAGCAATGCCCCAACCCAATATGACAACCGTTATGTCTCATTGGAGACAAAAATCAGTCGCCTGGGAAGGAAGGACAACGCCTAGTCACCGAAAGGCACTGGAGCTGGTTATGGGGAAGAGAGAACAGCCCTGAGCCAAACTGGTTGCTCTGAGATCCTTGGGATCCCCATTAAAAACAACAGAGAAGGAATTCCAGCAAAGAGAGAGGGACAGTGACAACAGATGGATGCACTGTCCAAGAACAGATGTTCCCTAATATTGAAAAGCATAAAAAGTTATTAAGCTAATTTCCAAACGAGGTCTACAATCAGATCTGACATTATTTTTCTGAAAAGGATTTCCATTACACAGGCTGTGAAGTATCCAGAACATCAACTAGCAGACGTGCCAATCTTACTGTGTGGGGACTCATTAACAGACACTTACAGCATGATGAAACTGGTCAGTTCTTCAGTTCCCCACATGCCATCGTACATCACTGATCTCTCTCCCTTCTTGTAAATCTTGATGGTAGGAAACTGAGTGACATTCTCCTTTGTGCAAACACCAGGCCAGTCCCAGCAGTTTACCTGAGAGAGCAGAACCCCCCGAGTTCCTAGAGTGGAAAACAAATATGTATAAATAGTATGAAGGAAAAAAAAAAAGAAATGGTTGAAAAAGAGAGCTTTTTGTGAGCTTCTTTGGATATTATCGCATAGTTTTGTATTAACACTGCCAGAACTCCTATTTGCTTTGGCGTGCATCTTACACGGCTGGATCCTAACACACTGCATGCACATGGAGCGAGCCTAGGTGGGCTACCGCTGAGAAGTTGCTGGACCATTCCTGGAGTCAAATGCTGCTTTGTGTGGGCAGGATGTCAAAATCCAGCCCCAAATACACAATCCCTTTGAGTACGGTCTATCTCCCTCTTGAAATCATTCATGGATATGCCTTACACTTTTGAGCATAATAGTAACTATTTCCAGCCTGTGAATGTATTAAATAGCCCAGCAGGTGTGGATTGATCCAAACAACAGACCATGGAGAGAATAAACTCAGGGAAGTGGTAGGTTGCATTTCTCAGAAGGAAATTCCCAGAGACATTCACACCCGGCTGGTTACTCAAAGCAGCACCATGAAACCCTGAGGCAACTGTCCAGGAGCATAAGAGGCAGTAAGGAAAGGACCTTAGGAATAAGGCCAAGACAAAGAAACGATGCAGGCCCTCACTTACAGGAAAGAGGGAAGATAAAGCTTGGCATGGAGGAGGCTGATGCATTCAAGGCTTTTTCATTTGTTAAGGTGCCCAGTATTGAAAAGTGTCTGTTCTACCTAAAGCATTCAGCCCAATACACAAGAAGCAGTTAAAGGTCACATAAATGTGACAGACGTAATAGAGGCTGGCAGTCTGGTGGCATTCACCCTATCCTCCCTATGCGAGCTGCTCATCTCCAAGCCACTAGCAGGTATCTTTAGGACCTTAAGAAAGAGCCTGGGGTCTCCCAGGTAAGGGAGAGGGAAAGGGAAAGCACTTGGGAATTACAGAGCAGCCGGTCCAACTTTGGTTCCTGGTACTAAAAAAGATTTGTACGGGTCTCACCAAAGCGATAAACTCAAGGGATTCATAAGCAGTGAAATAAATGAAGGCTGGGTCCCTGCATGCTCTCCATGAGCCCAAGACACAGTGCCTGCAGCTCCAGCATGTCCTTATTAGCCTTTCTTTCACCTGCAGGTTGGGCGATGACCAGCACACGCTAAGTGTTTGTCCACAGCTAAGCCTGTGCTAGCCAGCTGGGAGATGAACCATCACCAGCTTCACTAGCCACCACCCCTTGGTTGCCAGCCTCGCCTAACCTGCCTCCTACCTCCTTGCAGGCTTGACCAAGGACAGCAGGGCTGAGTACAGTCCTCAGGCCATACGTCGCCCATGCCCACTGCAGGAATGCCATATCTCAGAAATCTTCATGCCTTCCCTAAATTCGTTTGAACAGGATTCAAGAGTTACATGGGAAAGATGGGATGAAGCCTAGAGACAAGCACACACATGGAGGCAGACCATTGCAAAGTGTTCTTCAGAAACCGGGGTCAGGGCAGGTCATGAGGATTTCTCAAGAGTACGGCAGATCAAAACAGCCAAGCTTTCTTCTCTGTCTGTCCTGGGTTTGATTCTGGTCACTATTTTCATTAAAGGCCTGGCTGATGGAATAAAACACACACATCCAATCTGCAAATGATCCCAAGCCCAGAGGGGCAGAAAGCAATTTGAAGGGTAAAGTGTAACAACAGCAGCATTCTGTGATGAGAAGCAGGATGCGCAGACATCATCAGTGCTGCAGAAAAGGGCAAAGCTCATTCTGGGGTGAACTCTCAACAGCATCTGCAAGACATGAGAGGAAAATGATGCTCTTCTGTCCCGGTGAGACCCCTGCAGAGCCCAGAGTCAGGCTGGGAAACATGTTTTTGGAAAGGCTTAAGCAGATGAGAGAGAATCTGGAGAAGTTTGGAAGACATGCCTCCTGAGGAAAAACCCAAAGAACTGTGTTTCTTTCAATTGGAAATTGCCTGGAAGAAAGAAACAATAAAATCTAACAATAAATAAAGTCTGCTCTGGAGGTGACAGTGAGATCACTCTCTCTTGCCAGCTGGGCAAGGACAAGCAACAACCCATTCCCAGGTAGGGGGGGTTGACCAAATATTAAAACAAGCTACTAAGAACCGAGCACAGCTGAGTCTTTTTGGCAGAGAAGCTGTGGAAGGGTTTTAATCACAGGTTAGAAACATGCCTGCCAGGGATGGGCAAGGCACCTCCACAGACAAGGGTGAAGGCAGAGGTGACCTTAGCATGTGTTTCTATCCCTTATCCCTACGTCCTTGGCATCCCACTGGATCATTTTCTGCAACCCTCATTTTAGGTTCTCCTTCACAGCTCACATGAGGAGTTTGCTGCTGTTCTGCCTTGTATCAAACTCAGGTACAGAAAAAGCAAGCGGCAGCACGGAGCTAAGGGTCTGCAATTCCATTCAGACAGTCAGGAGTTGTCAAAACACTCCAAGAGAGCAGAAATGGTTTGTGTCATTCTCCAGGCTCTGAAATAACATCTCAAATGAAAAGCCTGCCCCTGGATTTATTTCACACCTCTGATCCAGTACAGCTGGTTCCCATCATCTGTTACCACATAATCTTGTGTCTTGCCCAACTCTGAAAAATAATGACATAGAAATAGGGCTTTGATGTCTTGTTAAAATTGAGTTGCAAGGCTGCTCTAAGGTCCCTCAAATATGCGTTTTGGTATTTGGATACTACCTTGGGGGATTACATACCAAAAGTGCTCCAAAGGAGCCCCATCTGGCCTGAGGAAGACCTTGCACAGGATGATCACTCTCCCATCCCAATCTGCACCATATTATTAATCACTGAACGAGCAGCAGTTTCAGGAGTTGAGTAACTCAGCAACAGACTGTTCAGCCCTGTGGTCACTGTTGAGCTGCTGGGCAGGAAGAAAGGTGAAAGAGGAACACAAGATCCTACTGTTCTGTGATTTTAGGTGCTACCAAAACCAGCAACAGCGAGAACCTCTGTCCTAGGAGTCTTATAAAACCAGGACAAGACGAATCATCAAAGCTATAGGGAACAAGAAAAATCAAGAATCCCTTAAACTTCTAATCCTTTGAAGGGCAGGACTGGCATTAGAAACAGCTCACTTGAAGAGCTGGTCCAAAGGCTACGACATGAAAGAGAAGTTATGTATGAAGTGCTGCATTTCAGGAGGAGGAATCCAATATGGAATGGGAAATGACTACCCAGACAGCATCACACAATGGACTCCTAAATCCTTATTTCAGATTTAGGTTCCATGAAATTACATTGCTAAATCACGCAGATGATTTTCATGCCTTTGAACTACAACTTCAGACCCCTGTCTTTGGAAGTCAGTGAAGACTCCCAAGCACAGAAGAGGGAAGCAGAACTGCTTTTCATCACAGTATATTGCTCTTCTTAGATATTGGTTTCCTCTCTTCTTTGCACAAAAGGCCAATGACACACCTAAGAAATGCTCATCACTGTCTCACCTTCACATCTCCTGTCCCAGGGGTGCTGCTTCCATAAATTGACATCTTGCAAAAGAAAACAAGAGCGGCAGCAGTTAGCCCCAGAGGCAACGAGAATGGCACGCTCTTGCTGCAAAAGCAGAAAATGTGCTCAGTTCAGCAAGACCGGGATGCTTCTCTATCTCTTGCTAGATTGGATCTCTCAACAAAGGGAGAACACTTGGGGGGCTCTAAACTTAATTTTGTGATGATCTGCTGAACATCTGTTACTGGATGACTCACAGGGTCATTCCAGTCTCCAACCTCCTCCATTCCCTTGCACTTGATCTCATATGGCCTCTTCTCAGTGCCATTTTGCACAAAGAATTGGCATCAAAAGTGGGACCTGGTTCTGCAACTCAAAATGTGCCTCTCGAGTGGGTGAGTCATGCCTCAGACAGCTGGTCTTGGCTTCTCAGCCCTTAGGAAGAAAGCTCCACCTCAGAGAGCAGACAGGAATACCAGCACTGCTGGGGGAGCTGAGAGCTTGCCCCAAAGCCATACCCCATGTTTTATTCTCAGTCCTGCATAGCTCAAGATCTTCTTTCTGATCCAGACTTCTGTCCCTTGCACTGCCGTATATTCCCTCATCCTGGCCATAACTGAGAGCCCAGGGACCCCCATCCTTTTAGGTCTTCCACCTCCCCTGGTAGCCCGCCTGTGACCAAAGCTCCCCCCGCAGCAGAGAAAAGGATCTCCAGATCCACTAACGCAGCCGTTCCCTGTCCTCTCCGAGGCCACAGCAGGGAAAGCAGACTGGAGTCATTCCACAGGTCACATCTGGCCTGGGAGTCTTTGGTGGGACCTCAGTGATCACAGAGGAAAGGCGCTGACCCCAATCAGTTCATAATCTCTGTTGAGAATCTGCCTGTGGCTGCTTCCACGTACCGAGATTGCTATCAAATGATTCAAAAAACACATGGTGAAAGCCTGGCTGCGCAGAATCGTCCAAGCTTTGGCCACTGGCTCAGGAAGAGGGTTTAATCCACTGACTCTCCCAGGTTGCTCCTCTAGCTGGTCTGACTGCTGGGGAGTCTAAAAGAAACCCCAAACCATCAACAGCCATAACATCTCTAAAAACAACAACCCTCCCTGAGCTTTCCTGTTTATTCCTGGGATTTCAGTCCAGATCAAAGCTGCTGATGACTTTCCCTTCATGCAAACTACGAATGTGGAACCACTGTCATCCAAACCACAGCACTGTCTACAGCATTCCCAGGAGGGTTTCTTGTAAGCAACTCCCACTGCATTTGCTTCCCAGAAAGCTGGCTGGGTCCTCTGCAGACTCTGTACATGTCCCCATTGCTGAAAGCTCAGCCTGAATCCTGCTTGCACTCTGCAGGACATGGTGCCCAGTCCCAGAGGAGTGCCATCACTAGGGGAAATGAGCCTTGATTAAGAAGAAAAACCAAGAGAAGACACCAGCCACCTCCAGGGGTGCCAGAACAGCTCTCACCCAGATCCACGCGACTTCCCCACTGTGCTGCAATGAGTTGGGGATGAAGCTACCTGAGTGTCCCCTGCAGCCAGGGGGAGAAAGAGGTATCTCTGGAAGAGATTGAGGCCATGTAAGAATGATGCATGTGCAGAAGAACACACCTCTCTCCACTAACTGTAGAGAAGGATGGGGCTGAAGACCTGAAGGAAGCTGAATTGGGGCTTACACTGCTCAGGAACTGCTCTTGAAGGATCACTCCCTCCTGCCTTTACTACCAGACTACCCGATGCGTGCTGTCTTTAGGTGTTGCTGATTCTTCACCGTCACATGTTAATTATGGAGCTCTGTGGCCACCTGCAAGACTTCCCATGTAATTAAGCCAGTCTCCAGGCCCTGAAGGCACCATCATTGTAAATTATTCCTCTGACACTGTCCTGCCCCAGTGGATCTGGGCCTGCTCACACCTGTCTGTCACGCTTTCCACCAAAGCCGGGGCCAATTACTGCTCCTTTCCAAATCAAGTACTTCAAGATCTGATGTGCCACTGAGCACACTGATTTGCTGTGCAGCAGGTAGTGCTTCTCCTTGGTCTGTGCAGGACCTAGCACTGAGGGGCACAAACAGGACCTTGTTTCCGTGATGCAGGCTACAGTGCCTGCTGTTTGCCCCTCCGTGCTTCAAAGCCCACCCTGTGTCACCCACTGCCGCTGGTGCTTTGCCCTGGCCCTCTCCATGCTCTTGGGCATCCATCACGCAGTCACTGTGCCCACCAACATCACCGTCATCATCATCATCATCACCATCACCATCATCCATCACGCAGTCACTGTGCCCACCAACATCACCGTCATCATCATCATCATCATCATCACCATCACCATCATTCATCACGCAGTCACTGTGCCCACCAACATCACCGTCATCATCATCATCACCATCACCATCATCCATCACGCAGTCACTGTGCCCACCAACATCACCGTCATCATCATCATCACCATCACCATCATCCATCACGCAGTCACTGTGCCCACCAACATCACCGTCATCATCATCACCATCATCGTCATCATCACCATCACCATCATTCATCATGCTGTCGCTGTGCCCACCAACATCACCATCTCAGCTGCAAGGCTGTTTGGGCAGCTGGTGCGTACCGATTTACACCAACAACATAAGGCGACTGCAGAAGGCTGCATTCCCAGTCCCATGACTTTACAGAGGCACAAATGGACCCCAAAGATCCCTAAATAAGAAACAAAGGACTCTTCCTAAGCAACCTGATGTGGGTATGCCTTCCTTAAGAGTCTGAGGGGAAAAAATGAATATATTCTGGGTGAGGGAGTGAGGAACCATCAATATCCTCCCAGTCTTCTGGTTCCTACTGCCAGGATAGGTGTGTGCCAGCTGTAAAGCACTCAGACCTGTGGCACCTTACCTTTCAGGTTATCGGCTACCTCGGCGTAAGACTGCAGCACTGCCAGGGACACTGCCTCCCCTGAAACACAAGGAGAGACACAGCCCTGAGGGACATACAGGTGACAGACCAGCCCCACCTTGCTCTCTGACAATGTCACATTACGATTCTCTGCATCCTAAGGTTCTTCAAGCGCTGAAAGACTTGAAAGAAATAAGGAAAACTGGACTTTATGCTTCTGTGCAGCAGACAGCAACCAGGTTGTCCAGGCTATCCCATGAGCCCATGCTACCACAATTTCTCCTCTTGTCCTACACTCGGTCCTTGTAAAATGAAGGGTAAAAACCTATGAACATTGATCTATACATCTATAGATATATCTATCTATCATTGATCTATACTGAGAGATACTGTGTTCACACAGTAGCAGTCAATGAGAAGAACTGATTTAATCCAATTGCTAACAGTGGGCAGAGGCCCACGGGGCAGGATGCAGCACTTATTTATCGTTTAAACTTGTCTACAGGATCAGCATACTACAGAAAGCATGGTGAGCAGCACAAGCTTAGAGAAGGGACAGCCAGGCCCCATTTCATACTCACAGCTGGCATAAAACAGCACCACCGTCCGGGCAGTCTCCAAGAGGGCAGAGTGGAAGGTCTCCTCTGTCAGGACAAGGATCTGCTCCAGGGGCAGCTCTCGCTTCTTGTCCCTGGCAACTGCTTCCACCACCTGATCATCCTGAATGTCTATAAGGGACCCACAGCCGTGCATGAACACAGGTATATGCACAGGGCAGAGTGAACTGCAGCCCCCTGTGCCACCCCATCAGCACGTTTTCGGGGTGGCACAGGGGTGGCCCCCATTGGCTCTCAGCTGTCTCTGCTAGAGCCAGCACCTCTCAGCAGAGACATGGTGACTGTCAGCAGCGGGGAAGTAACTGCCTCGTATGGGGGAGTGGAGGCCCAGGCCCAGACACACATACAAACACACTGAAATGCACTTATGCCATCTCACACCAGTTGTGCCCTCTGATTTGAACACTATTCTTTAAGCATGTTGGCTCCTATAGGATCCTGCACCACTTTTTTTGGAAAACAAAACCAATTTTGTATGGAAAACAAAACCAATTTTGTATGGAAAACAAATGCGTTTTCAAGGAAGCATTAAAGGGCCAGTGTCTTCTCCCTGGGGAAGGCAAGTCTGGAACAGCTCTTAGAAAAACATGTCTCAAACCTTTCCAAAGGGACCGATAATTCTGAGGCGCTTCGTCTCATGTTTGAAGAGGAGACAGTGTTGGGTGCACTTTAAACTCTCATGCCTCTGAAGCTGGATGCATTCAAGCAGAAGCACCCCTCTCCCTCACGCAGCATCTCTGCAACTGTTCATCTAACAGCTGCTGATTTTCTTCCCTGGTGTGTCCCCTAAAAATTATGCCTGCCTGTCACAAAACTCCAGTGATCTGCAGAGAATAAAAGAGCCACTTTGTACATCCGTGATGTGACTGTGATGGTTTGCCTTGGATTTGCAAAAGTGTTCTCTAATGCCTTAACATATGCTTGCTGTCTCTAGCAGATGCTGATTACATGCCCTATCTGATGACAATCAGCTTTTCACTGTTTAGTTGCACACCTTGATTGTTATTCTCTTTTTCATCCTCATCTTCCTCCTCCTCCTCCTCATCCTCCTGGATTTGTTCGACCTTGTTCTTATCTTCCACCAGAGTTATAACTTCATCAGTGTCTTCCAAGACCAGGTATTTGACTGGCACTCCCTAAAGAAAACAGAATAAATCAGTGGGAGCAAAACATCATCCTCTGCCTATTCTGTCCACAAACCAAACTCAAGGCTGATGGGGCACCATCACCCAACTCCTTATTTTTGGGGTATGTCAACAGATTCCTAAAGCTGCCAAACAGGGGAGCTTCTGGGGTGTGTTTCTTTGACCCAATTTCACCTGCGCTTGAGTTTTTCTCACTCCAGACTGACTTTTCCTTGCCAGGAAGAAATTGTGGCTATGTGGGATCCTGTGGTGAAAGCGAACCCACACTCCACTTTCCAGCATCTTAACATAGATCCACCACTGTGAGAAAAAGCCCTGTGGCCAAACAGTAAAGGAGAGCGAGGAGGTACAGGGTCCACTTGGCTGTCCCCGCTCTAGAGGGGTGAGGCTGGGTCAGAGCAGCCCATCACAGCCTGGGAAACTGGCACAGAAAATCCTTTATCTCATGGTGCTCAACAAGAAGAGTGCTCCCAAGTGTACGTGGGCTGCCAACCCATGGAAAGAAAAGAGCAAAATGTATTTCTCAGAAATGAGACCTTGTCAGCTTAAAACTAGTTCTGGCACTGCCTCAGCGAAAGGCACTTCAGAGAAAATGAATTTTATAATGAACTGAGAGAAATGACAAACTGCTGGCACCTCCCATTGGCTCTAAGAGGAGAAACACAACATGCACATCTCTCACCAGGGCAGGGGAAGCCCTCAGGGGACACTCAGTTTCAGGTCTGATCCTGTATCTCTGCAATCACAAGTGTGACAGTTCAGGTAATCTGGGGCAACGTGTGCTCCCTGGCATTTGTCAGCGCTGAATTCCATCTTGCTTCACAAGCTGGGTCAGGTCCCTCCAGAGTTTAGCTCATCTTGATCAATCTCATTTAACTTACACCCTGCCCTTTTCCCAGATCACTGCCAGAGGCATTCGGTTACATCAGTTCAGCACAGACCTTTGGTTGTTTGCTCTTAGTTTTACACTCATTTCCTCTCCCATCTTTCAAATGCCTTTCCTAAGGGGTAAGGGTCTTTTGAATTCCAAATCTCTGGGGAATTTGCACTTGGACTAGTACCTTAGGTAGTTCACAACCTTGCGTCGCCTTAGGGTGTAATGGAGATGTCATCCTGCGGTTTGAACCCAAAGCAAACACTTGATTTTGTCTCCTGTAAGCAGGCACAATTGCTCTGCAGTACCAAACTCAGGCAGTTCCAAACACATGTGTGTATCTAGGGAAAGACGCTTCCCTTTGAGCTTCTAGGAAGGCTGCCAAATAACAACGGAGGCAAGCAACACCCCAACACCTCTCAAGAGCACCATGCCCAGACAGGGAAATAAGAGTTGTACAATAAAGAAATCCAGCATCTAACCTCATCTGGTGTCTTGAGAGCGACGTTTGACCGGAGCAGAATGTTCAAATCTACGAGGTCCCTTCCAAAACACAAAGTGAACATTAGGTGGTGTGACGTGTAAGGTCACCCCCTCCATTCAGCCCGCCTGGCTGGCAAGCCCACCTCTCTCAGGAGCACCATGTCCTCACGGAGTTGTGCTTCAGTGCCCCAGAGAACTTGCAGGAACCCAGAATCAGCATCAGTGGTAGAGAAATAGGCTCCAACTGACGTTCTGGTGGGACTGACACCACGTGTGCTGCATAACATGCCTATTTGGCAAGGGGCTTGGATTCCCCTTCTGTGATTTGGGTCTTTGCCCACGCACTGGTAGCCACATCCCAGTGCAGATGAGCTGCTGGTGGACTTCAGTCCATGAGTAAATACAGCCAAGAAGTGCCTCTGTACAGGGAGGTACCATGGTGGCAGAAAGCTGGAAGAAGAGAGCCCACACCCATCCTTCCTCCATCTCCTCCCATTTTCACAGCTGCCAGCAGACGTCCCCAAAGGCTGTGCAACCATGCCTATGGGGGCTGCACGCCTCCTTTGGCAAGACACCATGGAAGCATTTGCAAACACAAGCCAGTCTGGTGTACGCAGGCTACTCCTGAGCCTGTGGAGCAGAGATCAGCAATCAGTGGTCAATCGCAGAGGAAACCAACAGATTTCCACAGCACAGCTGCCCTATGGCCAGCCACAAGCATGTCTTATGTCCTCCTAGGGAACAAGCACGCTGGTCTAATTCAGAGAGCCCTTGTTGACTGAGGAGGCACCACTTACTGAGCAGAGACCCCTGCCACGTCCCAGCACCCAGCACCCAGTGTCCACCTCCTCTACTGGATCTCCTTCTGCCCTTAATTCAAGGGCAAAATACAAGCCTTCCATCTGTGCTAAGTTTCCTTTCCAAAATCTCTCTTAGTCTGACTGAAGTCAGCAAGAGACTCAAACATTTCTACACTCTCAGCCAGTCTGAAACCAACCTAATCTGATTCTGGACGAGTCCTTAAATGTGACATCCTCTCGCAGGATATAACCTAGTTTTACTGCCTCTCATACAAATCTGAATAAGCCCACTATCATCCTGGCAGTGGGGTAACGGAGCTCAGAAACACCACAAAAAGCAAGGAGAACCCCAAAACACCTGAGAGAAAATACCTGGACAAAAGGGCAACTCCTGCTTTCCCCAAGAGCTGCCAGGCCACAAACTCTGCTGTCCTCTTGTCAGCTTTGTAGGTCTCTTTCTGGCTGAGTATGAACACAAGTGGTAGCCCAAGCTGTAAGTGAACAGTGGAAACCTTCTCTGGGTCCTCAGCAACCTCTGTCTGGAGAAGAGACATGGTTATACCGCAGCACATCTCCACACTGTTGAAGGTACCTCAGCTCTTCTGCACAGTCCAAGCCACCATGTGTTCCCCAGCCACAGAAATAAGGATACCCTCGAGAAAAAGCCTCCAACCCCAATTCTAAAACATCCATCAAAGCAGAACCCCCACAACCCCAGTTAAACTGTTCCAACCTGTCATGACCCTCCCTGTTAAAAACCTGGGCTTTATTACGCATGTTCTTTGTGACTTAGCAACTTCAGATGTCAAATCTCCATTAATTTTTATTTACCTAGCATCCATTCCCCAGAGCAGTTTGAAAACCCCGGCTGCAACATGCAAGAGTTGGCATCTTCTCCCTTCCTGCCTTGGACATGCTGCTTCATGACAGCACGGAGCTGCTTAACGAAGCTGCCTTCCCTCCATGCGCCTAACCCAGGAGGCTGGCTGAAGAAGGCACTTCCCAGCTCATCTACCCGCCCTTTCGGCTGGGCAGAGATGTCACCAGTGGGAATTGGAGGCCTGCTGAAGTTCACTGCCCGGTGGGAAGAGGAGATCGGAGGGAGCCTCCTGCCCCTTGGGCTCACCCAGGCATGAATGACTGATATCAAACTCCCCAGGGTGCTGAGCATCCTGTGGGGAGCCTAGAGGAGCGGCTAAGGACTTTGGGCTTGTCTAGTTTGGAGAACAGGAGGCTGAGGGGCAACTTCATTGCTCTCTACAGCTTCCTGAGCAGGGGACGTGGAGAGGGAGGTCCTGATCTCTTCTCCCTGGTATCCAGTGATAGGACACATGGGAATGGTTCAAAGCTGCACCAGGGGAGGTTTAGACTGGACATTAGGAAGCATTTATTTATCGAGAAGGTGGTCAAACACTGGAACAGGCTTCCTAGAGAGGTGGTCGATGCCCCAAGCCTGTCAGTGTTTAAGAGGCATTTGGACAATGCCCTTAAAAACATGCTTTAACTTTTGGTCAGCCCTGAAGCGGTCAGGCAGTTGGGCTAGATGATCATTGTAGGTCCCTTCCAACTGAACTATTCTGTTCTGTTCTGTTCTGTTCTACTCTCGATGTCCCAGTGAAGTCCAAGGAGCACTTCCACCCCATTCCCACTCATGGTGCTTACAGACAACTAGAGGAGCATACACTGGTGCCAGGGCTCCCCGGAAAGGTCTAAGCAAGCTGAGCAGTGCAATGGAGTGTCGCTCCCATCCAGCCCCATGCCTGTTCTTTGCTTGGACCCAAGCTGGGAGCTTTGCATGGGGAAGGGGCAGATTCTCACGCTCAGCCTTGCCCTCTGCTCACACCTCCCTCATCCTCACATCCACCCCAGCTACCCTCACGCTGCACGGCCCAAGTGGCTCCTCTTCCCCAGTCATACCACCAGAGGGGCCCCCATGAGCTTGAGGTGCCTGTGGATGTTGAGCATCGTCAGAGTCTGCCCCATGGCTGTCCTCCTGCAGGGCTGCACCAAGTCCGTGGCCTGCTGGCAGTGGCAGAAGAACAGCCGAGCAGACGACACATCAGACTCATCATTGCTGTGAGACAGAAAACAAAAACCATGCTGAGCTAGGCATCCACCACCAGGTTTTAAAATGCCCTGACAGAATGACCATGTTTGCTGACATGTTTTACAGGGCAGATGATCCTCAAGTTCAGGGTTTGGCAGGCTTGGGGGACCTCTTCAAGGGCCCTACTACTCATAGGTACAATTGTGTCCAGGCGCTTTTCAGAACTGTGCTGAACATCTGATAAAAACCCTGGCTCACCGGATGTAAATGACCTCAATCCCAGAATATTTGGCTCAAGGACACAAATTAAGCTTTTCTCAGTGGGACCAGCCATGCCACTGCCATGGAGACCCTGGCCGGAGGAGGACAGCTGAAGTACAGCTTTGCTCATGTCTTTTACCTCACTGATGACATCTTTCAGACTGTATAAGAATATTCCACGTTTTGAACAGCACTGGTTTTGGCTGCACCAAAGGAAGCAGTGAGATCAAGTTCCCTGGATGGTTCCCTGGTTGGTTAGTGGTTCCTGCTCTGATACCATCACTGGTGTTAGCCTGTAGGTCAGCTTTGGAAGGTCACATTTCTTTTCTTACACACCCATTCCCCACCTCTAAAACAGGAATCACCTTCTTTGTAAAGGGTTTTTTTAATACCCCTCTGTGGAAGAGCAGGGTGTAGTATTAAGACTTCAAAGCCTGCCACCCCGGTTGGCTGAAAGCTATTAATGTTGGTGAAGCTACCACCATTTCATCAGCTAAGGAGGTGGCCTGCTGGTGTCCTCTCTGCTTTAAGCAGAATGAAGCCAATTCCTGTCCAAATGACAACCGTGCCATCTAGTGGCAGCCACAAAATGCTATCCCTGATCGTGATCCTGCAAGGACGGGATGGCACCTCGGGGAAGGACCACCTTGGTGCTTGCCCTGGTGTCACCTCTGAAAGCAGGCAAATGGTTGGATAAATGCTTTGCTGAAGATGCAACATGCTGTGTGATATTCCCACCTTTCTCCCCCTCAGTTTCCTGACTGCAGTAGGTCACATCAGCAGCAAGTCGCTTTGAAGGATCTGCCCTTCTAATGCAGCTCCTCCATTGGGAAGGGGATGGCCCGAGCTGGCCAGCTCCAGTGAAGCCACTGCATGGAAAGTCCCAAATGCAACACTCCAGGGAGCAGTGTCTCGTGCAGCTGAACTGCAGAACTCACTGCTGCCAGAAGTTGTGGAGATGAAAAGTAAAAATGTGTTTAAAAAATTCCAGTGGCTGTTAACACCATGATACAGGTGCAGCCCCTATCTTTGAGAGTCCTGAAACCTCTGACTGCCAGAAGATGAGAGGCTGCAGGCAACACACATCCATTCCCTCATACCCCTTGGTAAGTACCTATGGCCACTGCAGAGATAAGATATGGAGCTGGGTGGGCTTTGCTCCGACCCGTTATAGCAGTTCTAACCCTTCTCAGCTGGCCAGACTTGCTCAGCAAAGCACAAGGCTGAGTGTTTTAAGACTGTAACATCAGCTATGTCAGTCCCCCGCAAAACCCAGGGCTGAGGTTTGACCAGTCAGCTATGGAAAGGAGACAGTGGGCTCTTCTCCTGTAAAATCCCATTCAATGAACAGTCACAAATGGCATGGCTAGTCCATGTCCAGGAACACAAGCAGCAGCTGGGTTTGGAAAAGCAAAACAGATCTGGCTGTCCACCCTTGGCATAACATCGTAATACCATCCCAGATTTGAGCTGGGAATCTGAGAAAGCAAGAGTAGAGCAAAAAGTGCAGGGGAGCAGCTCTACCTGGTGTGTGTGTGTGCGTGTTTGGACATACCCAGCGTCTTTCAACAGCGTTGCCTCAGTTGTCAGAACAAACTGGTGGACAGTCCCATAGACAAAAGCTGCCTCCATCACAGCTCTGTGCTCTGGAAAGAGAAAGGCAAGACCAACTCATCTCAGCTCCCTCCAGATCTGTCTCTTCACCTTTCCCAGTTGTAAACATCAAGGCTCAGGCTTTCAGAAACTCTCAGTAAAAAGTCGCGGCTGTCTGAAGACACACTATGAAGGTAACTGAGTAACTGGAGCTGAACCCAGTTGCTGATCCCCAGTAAACACACAGAGGGTGTAAGTGAACCCATCCTGCTGCATAACCAGAGATCTGCCAATGGGTTTATTTATTTATTAAGATAGCAACCGCTGGCTTGCTTTCCCTCTCAAGTCCATCTCTGAAAGTTTGTGTGCTCCCCGCAAAACTTTCCTGGTGCAACTGATCCCTTTGGAAACACAGCAAGACAGACAGAGGTGGAGAACTTGTGTCTCAGTGGCCCTTTCAGGTTTCCTTGATCCTCCATTTGCAGGATTTTGGGTCAGAAACCCAGCTCCCTTGCATCTTAGTGAAAAAGGCTCTGGGAGGAGAGCAAAGATGAAAAGCTGAGTGTTAATACCTGCTGTCCCAGTAGCTGGTACATAGGCAAAGACCATGTTCGACCTCCCTTTCAATGCATTTTCAATGTTCTGAAGATCTGCGAGTGTTTCAACGTATTTAACTTCATTAAAGAGCAGGGCACTGTGGAGTCAAAAAAAAATCATTAGCAACTGCTTTCTTTCAAGAGTAAATTTGCAAACACATAACTGTGATGGGAAAAACAAGGTAAAATTCCAGCTTCCTGCTGGCAGATTGAAGATTCACAGCCAAATACAACTGCCCAGATGTGTGTTGGTGAGTCATCTCAAGGACAGAGATTTAACAGGGCCAAACCATACCAAAGAGAGAAGCAGCCTTCTGCTGGGCTGAGATCAGCCTCTGGAATATGTGGGGTTTGTATTTATGCAAAACTTTATATATATCAACAAGTGAAAATGGAAAGTCAATGATTTCACAGAGATGAATCTGGTCTGTACTTACAACAAAACGTTAGCAACAATGGAGTTCACGTCAAACAAGGCATCGGTGGGGAACTCTCTGATCAGCATGTTACCTCTGGGGAGGGAAGAAAGAGTATCACCAAAGAAACTATGAAAGATTAGCTACACTTATTAAATGAATTTTCACTCTGCTGAATACTTTCAGGTATCTGCTGGCAGGTATGGCTGGAAAGAAAATGTCAGGATTGAGTTTGGGGATTTAGGACCAGGTGTCCAGGCAATGCTGTTTTAGTGAAGTCACCTCTGTCACAGCCATTTCATTCAGCTTGTGGGGACTGTTGATGAGAAGCCCAGCACAGACTGACAGAAGGTCTTTATATACCAAGCATCACCCTGTAGACCCTCACCACCAGACAAAATGTTTCTGTGGGTCACGTACAACAGTCAACGAGAACTGAGCTGATACATGGACAAGCTTCCAGCTGACAACCCATGGAGAGACCAGGCGCTAAACCTTCGCATCCAGGGCGGATGAGCTAACCACACCAACAGGAAGAGAACCAAAGGGTGTTTCTTTCTAGAAGTAGATCGAAAACCTAGTGGACTGAGTGTAACTCTGGGGGACCTGGTGGTGGGAGGTCAAAAGGACAGAAGAACACTGATGGAGGATTTCTCTCATGGTTTCATGTAGCAGCACAGCCCTCTGCTGCTCAAAAGAACATGGGGCAGGATGGGAGGTTTCACACTGAGGACAAAGCATCTACTTTACGTGTGTTGGACCTTTTGGGGGTACTTTTCGCTAGACTCTGTATGTCACTGCTGTGCTCAGGGCTCCTCTCTTCCTATGCAGACATCTCTCTGATCGCTGACAGCATTTCCTCCAAACATTTGCACTGGAAAGCAATCACAGTGTGGTGCCCAGAAAATCCCCCTTACCTGAACAGGTAGGCTTTCCTTAATGCATTTTCTTTTCCACAGTATCTTGAGACATCCTCTTTGGGACAATTAACCTAGACATTGAAAGCACGTAATTAGACCTTCAGCTCCAAAGAAAGCACTACAGCTTTTTTCCATTCAAGGGCGTAAATACAGCCTTTCCAAACCCGCTGGGAGAGAAAATATACAACAAAATGGAGTCCAGAGCTGGGGATTGGAGTTTCTACTTCAGTTCTCCAGCTCAGCCTGCCTTGAATTGGGTCAGACGGGATCAAGCGATCTTATGATCTGCCCAGCATATTCAAAGTGACAGATCAATGCTTGCTTATTAAACTCAGCCTGTATCAGGAGGAAATTAAATACGTACACACGCATATATAAGCACTTCTTATAATCTCATTACACTTGCCTGAATTTGTAATTCCCTCACCTAAATCTGCATAAAGTTTCAGCTAAAAACTCCTTTATATGAAATATTTATTGCACTGAATCGAAAAGAAGTGAACCAACCCCATCCATCGTTCTTTGCAGTTTGAGCTGGCAGGAGGGAGCCGTGGAGGGAGTTGGGCAAGTCCCACCTTCTGAGTGAGACGAGCGGGCTGATGCCCTCCTGTGCAGCATGCTGGGGATCATACTCTTCCTTGTGCCATGCCCACGGGTACACAGCAATGACCAAGCAATTCCACGCACCCCATGCAGCTGCTGGGAGGCCAGATTAGATCAGCCAGCTAAGCCTGGTACGTGGGGTTGCCCATGGAAAAGAGCAATCTACGGGACAAATGTGAGTAGCTGAATGTTCCCTCAATCCATGAATGCAAATCAAAGTGCACAGGTTCATCTGCTGAGATTGAACTGGGAGGCCAGGAGCAGCTCAGGGCTGCCCCTGCCTGACCCTCAACACTGCCAGCCCTCTGCCTTGCTCTCTCTGTTTGGAGACACAGGCACAACATCAAGCCTCTCTGGGACACAGGAACCTGCCCGTGTCCCGCAGGCAGAAGGTGTGACACAACCCACAAGTAGATGTAAGGCCAGGGCAAGGGATAAAACGGGATGCCCTGGTCTGTCAGTACCTGCCTTCTTGTGGGGTCCCACTGCATCAGTCCCCAAGGTGGGTCGAGAGAAGCTCTGTCCACCCCGCAGGAAGCCCTGCAGAAATAATCTGCAGAAATAGCCTGTCCCGCTCCTCATCCCCATTTACCTTCACCACCGAAATGCCATAGTCCTGGAGGGCCTCGGCCGAGTTCTCAATCTGCTCCAAGAAGGGCTGGGCACCAGGAGAAACTGAAACACAAAACCACCATGGTTTCCATCCCTCCCCCTTACGGATGAGGCAGATGAGAGTACCCTCAGGGCAAGCACTGTCTGTGCTCTGGCATGGTAACAGCATGCTAAGGTCCCCATGCAAACATCCCTGGGACATCCAAGCAGACCTGAGCAGGGCAAACAGGGAGCCATGGCGTACCGCCGGCAGAGGTGCTGGGAGCTGGCTGGGGAAGGCAGAGGGACTGGGACTGGTTTTGTCAGATGGGTTGTGCTGGGCTGGGCTGCAGGTCCTCAGAGTCAAGAGCATCCTCCTGCCACACACTGAGACAGTGCTTGACACAATATGGTCTTGCTCTTACTCAGAGACTAAGGTATTTACTGAAGCAAAACCAATATGGGCAACAACACAAACGCCCACGGACCCCCCACCTTCCTTTCTAAAACACCCAGCCTCTCAATGCTGACGTGGGAGCTGTGTTGGTGTCTCAGGCCACGCTGGTGTCTGGGAAACCATACCTGGGGGTCATGAAGGAGCAGAACAAGAAAGGCAAGGCCAAGGATCTCCCTGTAATTCCTGACAGCCCTTAGTTCCCCTGTATGCAAGGGATCTCCCTTTCCCTGGGAGAGAAAACCACTACCATGGAAGAGAAACCCAGCCCCCTTGAGGGGACAACTTCTTAGGAGGCTGGGTTTCTTTTCCATGATACGTCCAGAAAACAATCCAGAAAATTAATGAAGAGGTTTGAAGGAGTGTGCCTGGGGACACAGCCAGGAAAGATCCCACCCCAAGAGGTCTCTGCCTGTCAGGAGCACTTGGAGCTGTGCAAACACAGATCTGCCAGATGAGCTTGATCAGCTCTTCAAAGTCACTTTGGGTTTAAAAATCTCAAGAATTGCCTCTTCATTGTTCCACCTTCACATACACCCTCACACATGCCTTTGCTGAAAACCCAGGCTGACATAAATGTTAAATACATACCATTATGGCTGAAATAAGCCAGGGATGCTCTGCCAGCTTGCAAGCTACTGAAATACTCCTGGGGGCTCAGCTCCTGCAGCAGCCTCGCACTTCCTCGTGTCGGGATGAAGGAAGCACAGCAGAGCAGGAAAGAGAAGGAAAAAACCCATCTCTCCTTTTGGGCTGACATGGCTGTTATCAGCTACAGGCATGGGAGAGTCACAACTGGGAAAAAAAATCAAAAACATAGACATATATACACAAACAAATATATGAGTGTCTTCTGTTTAGGTATGTGCAGCATGACTGTAATTTCCAGATGTGACACAAACATCTCGAGGATGTCATGAATTAGTCACTAGACTAGCAGGTGATTCAGGCAACTGTCAAGATGATAGCAAAGGCTATTCCCTTTCCTTGAGCGGTATCTGCAAGCGCATGGACCCTCCATGCTTTCAGTTCACGGCTGTTTTTCTTCCCTATTTTTTTTTGTTTTGAGTCAAACAGAAATTACACAAGCAGGCAGAAAACAGCGGCTGTATCATACAAAAAACCCGACCCAAACTGTCTCAATCCTCATTAAAAAGCTTTGAGGATGCCACTAGCCTTGTATGTGCCACTGATAGAGGTGTTCACAAAGGGACGGGCCATATTGCCCACTTCAGACCATGCCACATGATGTGGGGAGGTTCAAGAGCCCTCCTCTAGTGCCTGCCCCATCTCTCTGCCAGTCGAGATTTCAGCTACACCAAATGGGAGAGGGGTTTGGGCAAACTCCTCAGGCTTGTCACACCTTGCTCGGTCCAGCCTCATGTTATTCTGACATTGGTGGCACGGGAGGAAAACCACGACCCACGCCAGGCTGCAGGGCAGTCCGGGCAGTCTCCCTTCCACGCCGGGTCTCCAGATGGAGCTGGTTAGGAGAGGAGCTGAGGAAATTTGTGAGATGCTTCAGAGAATGGAGCAAAGACCAAGTGTGCAAGCCTGCTGCCAGGGTTCACCAGCAGCCCTCCTCAGGCTGCCCTGCCACAGCTGTTTAACTCTTCTGGCTCAGATTAAGGGGCTCAGGAGAGCTTCATGTGGACAACCACTACAGGATGAAAAAACACCTTCTTCCCACTTCATTCCCCTGTTTAATAGCAGGTTCCTTCGCAGCCTGCTCTCCAGGTATTGGCCTTTGCCCCTGCACATACAAGGGCACGGCTGGTCCCTGGTCAACGATGAGACAAAGCTGGAATTGAAGCCATGTAGAAGCTGTTTGCTTTGCATCATGAGCTGCAGCTGTTTTGGTTAACAAACGCCCCTGTGTCCCTGGACTGTCATTCCCTCCAGCACCCCGTCAGATGCTGTCAGCTTACTATCGCTGCTCTGTGATGAACCCAAACTCAAATGCTCAAAAACAAGTAGGCAAAGTCCCCCTGCCCTGCTCCAAGAGCAGGGAGTTAGTGAAAGCTAGGCATGCTCAACCTTCACAGGCTCCCTCTCCTGTAGCTGAGGTGTTTGGATCAGGCCTGAACGGCACAAAGGAACAAAGACAGAGCTGAGAAAGGCATTAATTTTTTTCTTTTCATCTGAAAACGTCCAGTTCTCTCCTTTCCAGCTTTGGGAAGTGCCAGGCATTTCTGGTCCTTTGCCCTCCCATCTGTTCCTCTGGCTTACAGAGGGGACAGAGATCGGGGCGGGGGGGCAATGTTTATTAAATGACAAACTTGGCTACAGCGGGATGGAAAAATAAACTCAATCCTGGCATGTGGGAACCAGCCTAGGTCAAATGGGAGAGCTTACTGTCAAGGAGGCAAGAGGAGCAGCCTCCAATGACTCAAAGACTTCACAGCGTTATACCTGGGGGAGGGTGCCAGTAGTTTAAAACACAACTCCAGCCTCTACCCAGCCCAGAGACCCCTTCATATCTCCTCTGGCTCTTGTAGTTTTTCTAGCATCCACCTTCTGCCCTCTCCACATCCCGTTGTGACTGCTGCTCTTCTCCTTGCACCTCTCCCAAAGTCAGCCCTGTCTGCCCCACCACGACCCTTCACTCTGTCCCACGTCCCCGCTCCTCCCCGTGCCCCCTCACTCTGTCCCACCACCCTCGACCCTGCTCCTCCCTGTGCTTTTCTCGCCCTTCACACAAAAATGTGTCCTCATCCCTTCCCTACTCATGTCCTCTCACCTCCTCCTTACTCCGTCTTGCCCAGCAGCTTCCCTCTGTGCCCCATCAATCCAGAGTCAAATATTCAGCTTTTAGGGCATTTCCTCTGTCACCTCTTTTCCATCAATGGAAAATTAACACCATAGGGCTGGAAACAGCCAGAACCTTGTACCGCAGCCACTTGCAGGATTACCAGAGATGTGTGAAAATACCAGGGATGTGTGAACCAGCTCTGTGTCACTGCTGGGACACCCTTAAGCCCATGGGGCAGCCTAGCACAGCATAGATGGTATGGAAGACCTGGATCATGTTTTCATTCTCATACCTCCAACACAGAGCCAGGCAAGGTGGTTAAGGCCACTGCAGATGACCTAAAATGAAACCAAGTACACCAGGGACACCCATCACAAACTCTCTTGTTGGCATAAATTGCTTGTGCCACATCAGTTTTGCTTGGGAATCCTGCAGCGGTAACCATGGGCTGGGATCCCCATATCACCTCTGTAATCCCATCTGCTTTCCCTGACACCTTGCCCCGCAGAGCCCTCGGCTGCCAATATTTATTACTGAGGAAGCTGCAGCATATTTCATTCAACGGAGGGTGGCGTGGGGTGGCTTTTAAGATACACAAGGCAAGGGATAACCACTCTCCTGGACTGCAGAGCCAGCCGGGTACCATCTCCATCATCCACGGGCCTCCCTGAACCCAGGAGAAACACCACCAACCTGGACTTAAATGCCAGTGACGTAAAATCTCCCACATCCCTCAGTAGGGTATTTTCCTCCCGGTGATCAATTACCTTCTTACAAAAAACCCTACACTTTATGTCTGGTGCAAATATGTTACACTGCTGCTTCTCCTTTGTTTTACCTTGTTATACCGGTATATTCCAACCTGCAGAGCCCTCAGTTGGAAAGTTTTAATTCCCTAGGTAGTTTTAATTCCCTAGGCAAGTTTAATACCCTAGGATGCTCCTAAATGGAGTCACCTCAGCCTCTCCTGTGATGATCAACGCAGATCAGGCCTTTTGGTGCAGCAGGTCATGCACCCCGCACCCAGCTAGTACGCCGTGCTGCTCGCCTGCCTTTCACGCCCTTACGGCAGCCGTTAACCACTGTGCTGCCCTCCCAGATCTGCAGGCAGAGGGGACACATAACAGCCCCCAAATCCACACGGGCTGACTCAACCTCTTAGCTACAGCAAGCTAAACAGGCTGAAGCACTCTCCCCGGCACAACTGGATGCCCCAGCCCAAACATGCCTGCTGTTGCTGCTGAAAAATGCAAGAGAGAGCATAACGCTGATGGCTCTTCTTGCACTTTGGATCATGCACACAGGTTTCCTTTAGGGGATCCAGAAAAACTCCCTGAAAAGCTCTCTCTTCCAGCCTTCTGCTCTGTGGATCCATGTGAATCCCTCCAGCCACATGTCACTGCCCGACCAGCAAGCACTTCCCAAAATGCATCCAATTTGCTTGCAGCCAGCTTGTCCAAAGACGGAAGCTGTCCCAACAGCTGTATTGTCTGCAAATTTCTTTCCTCCTGAAGAGATGATAAATAGGCTCTTCAGGGCCAAAGAAAGCATCCCTGGGATCCCACTGAAGCATATCTGGATGACGCTGACTCTCCGGTGACCACCCACTATCTGAAACTGTCACCCTGGGGCCACTTCACTGCCTGGGGGGGGCTAGGTTTGTCCCGCGGGTTTTTAATTCATCAGAAGACCACGCAAGTCCAAGTCACATGCCTGACAACTGTTGACATATACTGCTGACAACTGCTGAAATATTGCTTATGTCAAGCAATATTTAAGTCGTCTTTTTCTCCCGGGTAAGGCTATGTGTTAGTTTTATGGAATCCTATGGCTGCCCAGCAATAACCTCCCTTCCTTACCACATATTGCATTATTTTGCATATTTTTCACTACACGCTTCCCTTCCCTGCTCACCTTTGAAAAAGTGGCCAGCACCAGCCTTCTCCTAAGCAGCAGACAAGTCAGGTTAATTATCACTACCCAGTTTTGCTGGAACAGAGCTCAACCCAGCTCCTTTCAAATTTTCCAAAGGCAAGTTCTTTGATCCAGCTGACTTGAATAAGGTCAAGAAGCTGCAGTTCCCCAGCGTTTGGAGCTGGGACAGTGCTGAGATTGTTCTCCATCACTTTGGGATGGGCCTGCGATCATCGGTCTGAAATACCTGTTGGCCATTCCCACCCAGCCCTTCTCCCCAGCAGCCTGTGGAGGAGGCACAGGTTGCAACCTGCAACTACGAGGCCCCTACAGCCGTGCCCCGCCATCGTATGCTGCCGTGGCTGTGACCCTACAGCTGCGGGAAGATGTTTCCACCCGCGCTGGACGCTCCAACAAGCCTCCCAGCCAGGCTGTGATGCCGGGACCCACAGCAGATTCATGCACTGCTTCCAGCCAGAAACCAGAGCCTCGCTGCAGAGGTATTTATCCTGCATTTATCCACAAACGCTGTTTCAAGCCAGAGCACTGCCAGGCCTTTTGTGCATAGGCAGGCGCACTTTTCAACCAGCAGCATTTTAAGGACGTTGCGGATTGCTGCATAATCAGCCCGCGGTGCAAATCTGTGCCGGGGCAGCTCATGAGACCGGAGGCATATCTGGCACACTGTGTCGGATGATAACGGAGCTCCACTCTGCGCCGCCGCCTCTCCCCCAGCCTCTGACCCCCTGCACCAAACCTGCCTGATTTTCAGCGCAAATGCAAGATACGGGCTTGCAGTCAGGGGACAAGGGTGCCTACAGGGGTGGCTGGGGTGAGCTGCGGGAGCAGCATCTTGTAGCGCAGGGATCCTTCTCAAGGATCATCAGCAGAGGTGGGAAACACAGCGCCATCAAAGCGCATCCCAGCCTGCTGCCCAGCGTGCTTTGCCTGGCTGGTTTCTTTGCAGTGCTGCTCCCACACTGCCCCATCTCCTGCCACTTCCCAGAGAGTTTCACTTTCGTTTTCACTTCCAGGTCCCACTTCCCAGCACCCAGTAGCCCCGCTGGGCCTGGCTTGCTAGCCGAGGCTGCAGGAGGGACACGCTGCAGCCTTTCCCTCTGCCCACACCGGGAGAGGAGCGCTTCGATGCCCGTGCACAGCAGCCAGCCCGCAGCATCACCCACTGCTCCTGCACCACTGCCCCTATTTAGTCTGTCCCTGGGGACCAGCCCCCCAAAGTCCCTGGAAAGCAGCTGGCAGCACTGTGATGACGGACATTGCTGAGCTGCCTCCAAGATGGTTTAGGGATGTCACCTACCTGGGTGTCGTCAGCTGAAGTCCTTGTCCCTCCACCACGGCTGCTAGAAGAGCGTCACGCATGGAGGTCACCCCTTGGCCCCAGCAGTCCCCTGGGGTCGGTGGCCCGGCTGTACAGCTGGAGAATCTGCGAGGCAGCCTCGTCCCACACACTGGCAATGGGATGCCAGAAATAAAGCTGGCAGGTCTGTGCCAGTCCGGCCCTTCCAGCGGTGGGATCTCTGAGACCCGAGCTGAGATCTCTTGGTGGCAGGGGTCTCTCAGCTGCCTACCTGACCGCTACGATCCCTGCGCCTTCCCCACCGCCATAGGGATCGCTGCCCGTACGGAAGAGACAACACCGCAGGCTGCACCTACGGCAGCGGGGCTTCCTCCCGCACACCCACACAGGCCGCTGGGGGTGCCCAGATCCCCCCCGGCAGCTCCGGGGCCCCCTCTGGGAAAGCTCCCCGCTCCCTGCAGGAACCCCAGACCGGCCCCCGGAGGTACAGCGCTGCCGGAGCCCACCCCGCCAGGCGGAGGCTCTCTGCCCCGACTGCTGCGGGGACCCCCGGAGCCGTCCCCAGTGGCTCGGGGCTGCCCGGGGCCGCCCCGGGAGCTGCCGACCCCCCGCCGCAGCCCGCTCCCCTCAGCCGCCCTCACGGCCGCCGCCGCCCGCGCGCGCCCCCCGCCGCGAGACCCAGCGGCGCCGCGCGCGCTCCGCCCCGCCCCCGGGGAGGGCGGGAGGGGCGGGGGCGGGAGCGCGGGAGGCGGTGCCTCCACCCGCCGCTGGCGGTAGGCGGGGCGGGAGAGGAGTCCGGGGTGGGGGGGGGGCGGGGGAAGGCGGGCGGCGGCGGCAACCCAAGAAGCAAGAGGCGACCCACGGGGGCGGCCGTGAGTGACAGGCAGCGGCGACCACTCGGCGCGGCGGATGGGCGCGGTGGGGGCGGGCCGGCGGGGAGCCAATGGGGAGCGCGCGCTGTCAGGAGCGAGCGCCTCAAATAATCGGGCTCAGCTGATTGTCCCCGGCAGAGAGTTGTTTGGCGGCGGGCGGGCGCGCCGCGCAGCCAGGAGGGCGGGCGGCTCCCCTTTGTTGCATGGGGGTGTCCAGCCGGGGCTGAGGGGAGGGGCGGGGCGGGCGCGCGCGGCGACCGTTGGCGGGCCGTTGCCTCCCGCTGCCCCATGAGCGCGACGGCGGCGGCGGCGGCCCTCGCTGAGGGGGCGGCCCTGGCTGAGGGGGCCGCCGTGCCCTACGCGGTGGAGCTGGGGCTGACCGTGCTGCACACGGCGCTCTACGCCGCCCTCTTCCTCTTCGCCTACCTGCAGCTCTGGCTGCTCCTCTACTACCGGGAGCGGCGGTTGAGCTACCACACGCTCTGCCTCTTCCTCTGCCTGCTCTGGGCAGCCCTCAGGACCACCCTCTTCTCCTTCTACCTGCAGAACTCCCTGCAGGCCCTCCGCCTCCAGCAGCCCTTCGCCCACTGGCTCCTCTACTGCCTGCCCGGCTGCCTGCTCTTCTCCAGCCTCTGCCTCCTCAACCTCTATTTCGCTGAGGTAAGTTTTCTTTTGGGGGGGGGGAAGAACGGGCACACCGAACCCCCCACCCTGCAGGACGCCGGGGCTAAAGGCTCCTCTTCAGCCACCCCCCTGAACTTGCAGTGTGCCCTGAAGCCAGGCTTTGGGGTGGGATGGAGGGGGGGGTGTGTGGAGGTGTGCCCTGAGCAGGCTCGGTGGGAAAGGGTGCCGAGAGGTCTACCCTCAATGTCGGCTTTGAGGCAGGTTGGGGAGATGCAGGGTTGTGCCCTGAATCCAGGCTTGGGGGGAGGCACAGAGATTATGCCCTGAATCCAGGCTTGGGGGGGGGGGGGGGTGTTAAACAAAAAGTGTGCCCCGAATCCTGGCGTCAGGGTGGTGGGGTGCCGGGGTGTGCCTTGGCTGCAGGCGCTGTAGGGTGGTGGGGGGGCAGGCAGGCAGGCACATGCCCTGAATCTGGGCTTGGGGGGGTGCAGAGATGTGCCCTGCTCCCGGGTGGGGTTTTCCCCTTTGCAACCCTACGAGGGGTGGCAGTGCTACGGGGGTTCTCTTGGGAGACTGTTTTACATCTTTTTTTAATTGATTCCCCTTCTCTAAAGGGGACCAGAAAGTGGCAGCAGCAGGGGCTGCTCAGGCCTGGATTGATGCCAACCATTACGTCACCAGCTAGAGCCTCTTCTGCTATTGTTGCTGCGCTCCCTCCTTCTCTCCATCTCTCCGCTCCGCTGTGAACTGGGCTTGTTGTTCTGCAGCTTGTTGTCAGACAAAAACCCTGAGATCCCTCTGCCTCCCCAGACAACAGCCTGGGGCTGGAGAGGTGGGCCCCTTCCTAGCACAATGATCGCTACTGGGACAGTGCGGAGCTGCCTGTTGTTATTGCTGCCGAGCTGTATTCCTCCTTTTCTGGGTTTCCCATCACTTGTTTTGTGATTTTTATCCTCCTTTCTCTAGTCCTTTCACTTGTCTTTATCTTTTAAAGCCTTAGCTCTTCCCTCCCCTTCCTCTTCTGAATATTTTGTTTCTGCTCCAGTTTCTCGTGAGCAGCCCTTTGCTTGCCTGCCTTCCAGTTTGGTGACTTGTTTCATAAATAGGCAGTACTTTCCTTCCAGCTTTGTTGTTGTTGTTCAGATTCTTTGCTCTGCAGCTCTCAGCTGTTCACCAGCCTCACAAAGGAATCGCTAACACACAGCGAAATCGCTCCATCGCTCCGATGTGTCACTGATGGGAGTTATGATTTCATTTTCCCGAGGACATCAACATTCACATGATAATGTGAGACTTGGAGCAATTGGGTTGTTCAGCTCTTTTGGTTCTTCCCCCTCTGACACAAACACCTGGAAGCTGGGGTAAACTGCCCCTTGCAAAAGCTGTTGATGTTAGATATGCTGCCGATCGAGTGGCAGCAAAATAACAAATGGTGCATAGTGTGCATAATCCATCTTGTCTGTTAAAGGGAGCCTGACCTACCAATTGCTCTGACTAGTAGGTGTTTGTGTTCCTTGAAAGGCAAGCTGAGGAAGGGATCCCATGTTCTAGTGCCACAAAGTGGCTGGATTTCTGTTTTCCTCCAAGTCACTGGACTTGACAGCAGATGTGCCTCTTTGCACGCTTGTTAAAAGGCTCCTTTAAAGAACGGCAAAGTAAATTCCAATAGGTTCTCAGGCTTCCCTTCCTCCCATGATATCTGTTTTTCAGTGGACTCTGGCTGAATATACCCCATTTCTTTCTTCTTGAAGACCTAGAGCCAAGGGAAATCCTGTCTGAGGAAATAAGAGCTCAGAATCTAGAGTGGGGAAGGATAAAATGACTTATTAAAGTGGGTATGCATGCTTAGTTACAGAGAGGGTCTGACACTTGGCTGTTGCAAGCAGAATGGGTGTCCAGCACTTCGTGGTGTTTGTGGGTGATCTCACAGTGGTGGTAGGTGGTGAAGAGCTGTAGCTCCAGAGGCTTGGAGAAAGAGTACAGCTAGGTGGACTGAAAGCCTTGGTGCTTTTCTGTCTTCCATTTTAACAGAAGAAGTGATGCCGAGTAGTGATATTTGGCCTCCTCTGCTTGGAGAACAGGCTGATAAAACTAGCCCATCCTTCCCTTGACAGAAGGGTGCCGTGTGCTGGTAGCGAACTGAGATGTGCCTGGCTTGGCTGTGTTCAGGGCATCTCTTAAAGCACAGGAGGAGTTCTGTTAAGGGGGCTTAGGGTGTAATTAAACAAGAATTATCCCTACCTGGAGGAAGGAGGGAAGCTATGGTGGAACCACAGCAGTTTAGCTGAGGTGGCTCAAGATTTAGAGATGACTGGTATCTTTACTAGTGTGACTTCAAGCAGAACCTGCTGTGGAGGGCCTGCCTGTTCCCAATTCTTAAGGGCCAGTTGGTAGCAACCTGTAGAAGGGCACTGGGCTTCTGCTACTCTGGGGGTGGCATCCTGGTCTGAGATGTCCTCAGATAAAAGCATGGGCTGCTTCTGTGCTGGAGGCCTGGCTAATTGTCTTTGTACACAGTGCCTCCTTTGTGGAGATGCTGGAGAAATGGCATCTGTCTAAGCAGTGGAAGAAAATGTGGCCTGTGCAATGTTATTTGAGCTAATCTTGCTTGATTTACGGAGCTCCTCAGGCTATGTACGAGCTGAGGATGAAATGGTGCTGGGTGGGGGAAGAGGTCCAGGAAACAACAAATACCCATGGACAGCTAGCATTATTTTGCACTCCAGGCTGTTCTGGGGCTGAAATTAAAACTCATGAAACTGCCTAGTGTTCCTCCTTTCTGTGGGGAGAGGCTATCCTTTTCCTGTCCCCTCTTGGCCCCTGGGATTCCTGAGGGGACGTGGAGGCCTGACAAAATGTGTATGGGATGCTTATTTGGTGGTGATGGCTTCTTTTTGTCGCTGCCTTATTTCCACCTGCAACATCAAAAGGTGTAATGCCTTTTGCTTGGGAGTGTGTCTTCCTTTCTGCTTCAGCTTGTAACAGAATGAGTTCCTTTCCAGGAAATCTGAAGTTTGCAGTACATCAGGTCAGAATTCCTCAGATCCACTCCTAATCTTGCCTCAAACAGGCAGAACAAGGGCTCAGATATCTAACCCAGGGTGCTTTTCTGCCTTGCTTTTGGAATAGCTCCTCTGCTGCCGGCTAGACATCTGCTTGAGCAATGTTACCTTTCCCAAGAGCTTGCCAATTCCTGCTTTTCCCCAGGTCATTGTCAGGAGCACAGTACATGGAAATGTAGCCACAACAACCTCCATCTTGACCCTTTCAAAGACCTTCTTGAGCACTTGGCATCCTTGCCTCACTTGGGAGTCGGCAACTGTGTGCAGCAATGAGTAAGGCCTTCTGCTGGAGTGGTGAGGCTCTGACAGGCTGCTCCGCCAGACTGGCGTGCCCATGACCCTTAACCTGTCTGGGTTTCTTTAAGTGCTCCATTTGATTGGATGACATCAGCCTCTTTCATCCCTTGCTGCTCTAATTGCGCTGGAGCAGACACGCATGGAAAGAGCATCCAGCCTGGGAGCTGTTTGTCCTTACTGTCCTGTATCTTCCTGCCTTCTCAGATGGAAAACTGGAAAAGCCTCCACCCATTCTTGCACTCTTCCACCTTCCTCATCTAGCAGACACCTAGCATGTGCCCGCTGCCTCAGAGGGACAGCTGGTAAGGGGTCACTTAAACTCAAAGCTGCTCCATCCCATAGCTGATGATTCCCATGGGCTCCACAGTTTCCCAAATGAACAGGTGGTCATGCCAGCAACCAGCTATTCTGGGAAATCAGGGTACATGCAAGTTGCACCCTGTGTTCACGATGGCATAGGATGATCTCAGTATTAGTGGGGATGGTGACAGATCCTCCTCACAGATAGTTCCAACTTTTCCTCTGAGGGGTGGGTGGGGGCTTGAACACTTGTTATGGGGTATAGTCCCAAAATAGTCTGTGCTCTGCTCCGATGCTTGGTGCTGAATGACTGTGGCAAGAGAAGGAATCTAATCTGTCTGTGGATGCTCTTGCAACTGAGGGTGGGCTGTGTTCATGTCAAGGCAGGACATGGTTGTGTCTTGTATCTGGAGAGCCCAAACTCATGATTTCTGTACGGAGCAAAAGAGACTTTGATTCCGTCAGACAGACAAGTTTCCGGCTCTCCTGGATCTCTCAGGTCTGTTGTGAATGGCTGTACCAAAACCAAGCTGAAGTGCTATCTGAGGCTCAATGTTAGGACTAAGGTCCTGGCTTGTACAGGTACTGAAAGTGGTCTTTCGAGCTGTCTGTGGGATATGGTGTCTGTCACTTGTCATCTCCTCTTAGCAGCTGTGACACCTCCAGTCCACCTTCTAAGGATGAGTGTGTTTCTTAATGCTCTGAGAACATGCCCTTAGCAAGTTCACTTTCTAGACTCAGTGATGTGAGCAAGGTATTCAATTTTGTGAAATATATCCACTCATCACAAAAACAAAAGCCTCCAGCATCACAGGAGACTTTGAGGTCTGTAGCTCTTCTTGGCCTTGCCTTCTTCCCAAGTCTGTGGCTGATGTGAAGTGCTCAAAGGACTTGTGGCTCCAGAAAGACAACAGTATTGCCTAACTGTTATAAGAGGCTTGCTTAGGAGTAAATGTTCCTAGTCCTGCTACTCTGGGCTAGCAGAGACCTCTCTTCCCTATTTTCAGCAGGCAACTGCATGACTTCTGGGGCTGGCCTCTCAGCTAGGAACTGAAGGAACCCTCAGTTTGCAAGGGTTGCTACTAACAACTTGGCATAATGCACCTGTTTGAGGGCAGGGGTCTGTATTTCCTGTGTTTCTGAAGAACAGGACTACTGCTGAGCACTCTGCACTGGCTTCTTCACAGCAGAACCCTCTACATCAGCTGTCCTTGGGCTTTGAAAGCAGCAGAGCTAGTCCAGTGTTGAAAGGCTTGCAAGATTGTCTCAAGGATAAGAACCCAAAGATGCATTGTGAACACTACTGGTGTCACCTACTAACCCAGCCCCTCTGAAGAAAAAGCAATGTTCAGTCTTATGTCTTACTAAAACCACTGTAAACTGAGTGATGTCTGTTCTTTTCCTGAAGGTATAGGACTAAATAGCCAGGGGCTAATAAAAGTGTAAGGCTGGTGCCGTGGTCTCCCTCTGCTTTTAGTGGCAGCAGTCCAAGTGTGAGTCTCAGGTTGCCATTGCACTCTTAACCCTGCGACAGCTTTGTGTGCCTTAGTCCCCAGGGCTCAGGGCCATAGGGGAGAGTCTTGGGAGACTGGCTTGCACAGGGCTACTGCAGCTGTGGAAGCCAGCATCTGCTTTCTGTTAGCCAGTGGCATTTCCCTGCTCAGCTGAGGGGCTGTTCTCACCCAGGGTGATGACCTGGAATACAAGCCAGGGACTCTTGTTAGCTCTGCTGTTCAGAGGCTGCGGTTACAGTCTGCTCTTCTGGGAGTCAGAGCAGAGGTACAAATACCTTGGAAGGATTTCCCTGCTGTGTGAATGGGTGCTGAACCAAGAGGTTTCCCAGCTGGATGTCCTTGATGTCTGTTTTGACACTCCCAAAGTGCTTGAATGTAGCTTATAGGCAAACTAAGGATAGAGGAGGATTCAAGGATTTTTCTGTTTTGAAGTCACCACATGGGCCTTCCAAGGCCCAGGTTTCCTGTCACTCAGATGAGTTTTGGGGCTCAGAGTGGATTATGCCACAGTTCTGTACTTCTCTGGGCTGGTATAGGCCAGGACAAGAGGGTAGAGGGCTTCAGAGACTCCTTGTAGTACTGTGCTCCTCAGCCATGGAGGCTGGATACCTCCCTCTGCTGAAGTATTGTCTTGTTCCCCACTAAGTGCTTCTTGAGTTCATCTTCCCTCAGACTGGGGGAGAGGAGCCAGACAGGGAAACTGGCTCTCAGAACAGGGTTGCTGAAGCTGTCTAATGCCCTGTAGGAGGGCTTTCAAATGCTTGAAACTACTACAATGGATCAGACAACCCTCAAATCCTGAAATCTCTCTAGAAATCCTGTTGGCAGGAGCCTAATTTCTGAAGCTTCAGAGTGCCATTGCTACCTCAGTGCTGACTGGGAGGCAGGAGCCAAGAAATCCCATCAGAAAAAAAGCTGACTAAGGGTGCCTTGTAAGAGATGAGTGATCCTTCACTGCAGCCACAGTGTGGAAGCTGACAGGGAGGACTCCTTGCAGAAGCAAAGAAACTAAACCTCCACACCTATGCCATGATCCTACAGTGGTCTTGTGCTGACCACAAGTACAAGCCTGCCGGATCTGGCTAGATGGCTCTCTACCTCTTCCCAAGTTCCTTCAAAGTCTCTAGTCAGGACATGAGCTTTGTCTGCGATGGAATGTGACCTCAGCTGTGGGATCCTTCCTGGTGGGGTCTGTACCAGGATCTGCATTTTTCACAGGACAAAGCCCAGTTCCTGCCATGGCTGTGCTGAATCAGGGTGTGACAAGCAAGCTCCATGTAGCTCTGCCAGCATGCTGCTTTCCTCCTGCTTGTCCTGACCATGTGTGAGCACCAGTTACCTGTCCCCTTGCAGCAGGATTGCTCTCCTCCCATCTGAGCTGTGACTTGTGAGTGTGTTCGCACCTTCCTAAACTGTCCGTACTTCCTTAGGCTAGAAGTCCTGCCCCTGTATGCTTCAGCAGGAGCCACCCTTCAGCCCAAAGGGACGTGGAGGCTTGTCTGCCATATTGGAAAGAGTGCTGAATGTGAGCTGATGGTTCTTCTCTAGCCTTCCTGACCCAAATGGCTGGTGGTGCAGGCATGGCTTCAGTACCCCGCAGTCTGAGGAGAGGCCTGTGAGCCTTTGCTTTGAAGCACTGGTCCTTCTTGTGCAACTTTCATCTTGAGTCTCCTAATCCCTTGTGTGGTGAGGAGATTCACAGAACCCAGATCCACTCTTGGACAGAGTGCATGTTGCTTTGAAGAGTGAAATAGTCTGCAAATAACTGACTGTCATCTAATACACCTGTCTGTCAAGTGTGCCATGCAACTTGGCAGGCTGGGCCTTCCACCTCTGGAGGACTTCCATCTCAGAGTTACTTTTCAGGTGTGTTTGGCCTACAAACATCTTAAGGGTGGAGGAGCTGCGAGCTCCAAGTGCTTGTTACAGCCTGCAGGTCCATAATCTGATACCAGAGGGCTATTTCAGATCAGCTATTTGTCTTGCTAAAGCACAGCAGCTGAAGCAGCCTTCTCTAACAGGGAAATCAAGCATGACTGAGGTCCTAAAATACGCAGCACAGAACACTGGGCAAAGTAGATGTATTTTTGAATTATCTTGGTGACTGCTGAGTGCTAAACTCACTGCTTGAAGTCCTTAGGTGTGGTGTTAAAAGTCCTTGTCTTTACAAGGTATTTTAACACCATTATTATTGTGTTATGGGGTATTAAATATGTTTATGCCTGTTGGACACCTACCTTTAGGCTTGGCTCTCGCAAGAAAAAGAGTACCAGTCTTTCTTGCAGGTGGGTCCACTGCAAGACTTGGTGCTCATAGATAATCTAGAGTCCTTCAAGATGTCCAGCTGGATGCTGGCTCCCCTGTCATATACATCTTTAAGTCTAAAGGAGAACTGTAGGTCATGTTAAGTAATGCTGTGCAAATCTTTCCCCTAGGTCATATTCAAAGTGAAATGTGCAGCTGAATTCAACAAGTACAAGTAAGTGATGCTCTTTGAACGTTACCTTCTAACGTTGGCTTAAGGTGACCTCATGCTGCAGTGCTAGGAATGGGACTTTCAGACCCCAAAGGCTGAAGAGAGCTAATGCCATACCTAGCTGTGCTCTGACAAAGGATCAGTGTTGTGCCTTGGAGCAGGACTGGGACCTTCAAGGGTACCGAGGAAGCTAAAGCACATGCTGCATGCCTCCATACATGTCATTGGTGTCCCAGTACCGGTGCTGCTAGCAAACTAGATGAACTCGAGGTCATTCTGAGCTATCCCATCCCAGAAAAGATCTGCAGGATAAGGCTTGAGCAATAGGTGGGACCTGTGTTTGTGCAGCCCAGGCGCTTCCTAGCCATTTCCAGGGAAACCCACAATGGAAAATGCAAGCTCCAGTGGCTTTCAATAAAGAAGTTGCAGTGGTTGTGATGACTCATAGCTTATTGACTGAAGTTAATGCAGAGCTACAGCAACACTTAAAATCTGCAAGATAAGAGCCTGACTGTCAGAAGATGAGTCTCGTAACTCATGACTACTTACACTGCTCATGCATTATAAGAGCAGCTCAAACAAAGGAGCTGCAGACTTGGGCTGTCAATACAACCACTGAAACTTGCTGGAATGTCTGATCTTCATAGCAAGCAGAGCACTGGGCATGCTGGGAGGCCCTCTTGCCTGATGAGACAGGAGGGTGGTGCAGAATGAGCCCAGAATTTTCTGACTCAAACTCCATTTTTTTTTCCCCCGCCATCTCTCCAGGGTCCTGTTGTATCTGGGCTCCATATTTACCAGCCTCCTCTTCTTAGTTGTGAACTTAACTTGTGCAATGTTAATCCATGGTGGGGTCCCGGAGAACCAGCAGAGGTGGACGGTCCTTGCCCGTGCCCTAGTCAACGACAGCCTCTTCATCCTCTGTGCCATCTCGCTGGCTTGCTGCATGTGCAAACTGGGAAAGATGTCTTCAGCGAATGTCTACCTCGAGTCTAAGGTAAGTAAATGCCTTTTCAACTACACTGGAACTGCACAATCATCAGCTGGATTCTCAACTGGATCTGTGTGTGCTTACTCAGAGCAATGCTGGCCTGGTGGCACCTGAGCTACTCTTGCTCACATACTCCTTCCAGTGTGGAGGTGACAGCGCTTGGACTTTTCTCTCCAGAAAGTGCATGCTCCTGCTGTAGGATTGAAGGGCCCTCTATGTTTCAGGGGAATACATTGTCTGCAGCTCTGCTGGCACAACAGGAGACTTATGAGCTGCTTATGCTTTTCAGGTTTAGAAGGATAATTTAGGATTTGACTGGAAGAGAGGGTTCTCTAGGTAGCAGATGCAGTTTCTGCAGTATATTGTCACTAAGGACAGTAAAGGCTGCAGCACATTATCTCTGGCAGATGCATAACAATTCTCTGCAAAGGGGATCCCCCAGCAGTCCAGCTTTAGCTGCCTGCTTGCTTGAGCCAGAGGCAGTGCTTGCCTGTCCTGGATGAGATGAGCATCTTAGAAGGGGAGGAGAAGTTGCTGTAGGTCCTGCCCCAAAGCAGGATGACAGCTGAGGGTCTGAACATACACAACTCTTCTCAAGCAGGTAGGAAAGTGGATAAGCCACTGGCAGTCTCATTTTAGTGTGGCAGTAGGCCGCAATTAAGTGTGCACTTGAGCTGCCTCCTCTTCCTCTGGGAAGCCATATCACTCCTAATCAAAGGCAGTGATTCCAGGGTGGGGACCTGGCCTGTTCAGAAGGGCAGAGAGCAGTCTCTTGATGAGCCTGGAAACATCTGTAGGAAAAACTTGAGCACCTGAGCATAGTAAGGCTCAGGGAAGCCAGCTGCCTGGCTCTAGTCCTTTTGAGCTACTGTCTTTTCCCAGTAGTAGAGCTCCTCACCCCATATGCCCTGAATTGCTTCTTTCCAGGTGTCAGAAGGTGGGGCTCTGGCCTCCTGTGGAGACCTGATTCCCCATGTGCCTTCAATCAGGTGAATCTATATGGTCTTAAAGCACTGCCATGCCTGGCTCAGGTGAGGACTGCCCAGAGTGTAGAGCTCCTGGAGGCTGTTGGATGGCTCTGTCCCTGCTCAGGAAGAGGATGAAGAGGGTGACAAGCTGCCTTGCAGCAGACACTGCTACAAAGACATTCTGGATCCAGCAGCTGCCTTGCATTGGCTGGAGGCATCTCCTTGCTCCTTAGTAGGCCATCTGCATCACCACTCTGGTGGCTGCAGTCCACTGCCCCTTCTCTTGGAGAGGGCAGCTGAGTGAAAGCTGAGAGGGCAGCCAGAGCTGTGCTGTCAAGATTGAAGCTGAGGCTTTTTCTAGGAGAAGTCTGGCTCTCTTAAGCAGCAGAGAGCATTGGTGGTTGCCCAGAATCCACCATAGGCAGCTGCTCCCAGCTGCCTACTGGGTCTTGTGACAGCTATCCACAGAGGCTGCAGATTGCAGCCAGGTGATCTGTAATGAGACAGAAGAGCCATGACTAAGCTGAGAACCTGCTCACATCCCTGCTTGCATGGGCCAGGTATGCAGCTCTGACTGGCTCTGGACACTAATTAACTTATCAAGTTCACCCAGCAGTAGTTTACAAATGCAGTAACTTCCTCTAGTTACCTGCCCGAGGCTGCCTGTGGGGCTGTGCTCTTGTACAACATGCTCTAGAGAAGCCTGCTCTCAGGTGGAATACTCAACCTGACTGTCTGGTAGAGGTCTCTTGCATTCAAATGCTGTCTCCCTTCCCTGCCTTGGAGGCATTCCCTGATGTTGTGTTGTGGACGAGCTGCAAAAATAGGGTGGGGATGAGCAGAAGTGTTACAGAAATGCCTGAAAAGGCTGTCCTGCCTCCTGAACTCCAGCTGCGAACCTGCTGACTCAAAACAATACAGCAAGGCTAGAGGGGCCCGGTGAGGCTGCTGCCTCCACTGGAGGTAGGAAGGTTGGAGCCATTTGACACTTGAGAAGGAGGCTGTGCTATTGAGCTGCTGCCAGGTCCTATACTGTGGTCCTTGTCAGATGGAGACTTGCTTCACTAGCCTTTCTGCCTCTTATTCTGCTGTCCTGAATACCAAGGGCTCAGCTAACAGCACTAGAGCAGGCTGCATTCTTGTGCTTTGATGGTGTCACAGGGATTTGTCTGTTAGCAGCACTTTCATGCTGACTTTTCCAAGAGACAGTCTTGAACAAGTGCTGTAAAGCTAGGAAAATGGAGCTAGCGTAGCCATAGCTTGGATGTGGAGGGTCAATGAGATGTGCTTCTGGAGCTGATCGTCTCCCTAAATACAATGGCAAGTCAGCTGCTGAGATGTGTTTGTGTGCCCACTTACTGGCTTCTGCTGTGCAGTGATTGGTGGCTACCAGTAGCTGTTAGAAGACTTCACGGGTGTATTTAGCAGAGAAATGGAGACACTTTGCAGATCTTCAAGTAGCTTCCTGTCCCATGGCTAGCTGTCCGGGAAAGGTGGGTACTGTGACCTTCAGGTACCTCATGCAGCTATCCCTCTGACAGCAAGCATCTGAAACACTGTGGAGAAAGCCCCTCTTCACCAGCACAGGACAGCTAGCAGGAGGCACAGGTCCCGCAACATCTAGCCACCCTGCAGCACGCCGCTCTGTGTACAGCAAAGCTGGTGTGTCCCACAGCAGCGCTGGGGTTCAGGTGCTGGGTCTTTCTGCCTGTTCTCAGAGTTGCCCACCCCAAATACTTGGGCTTCTTTCCTAGACAAATGTGTGTTCAATGTCAGGGGTGCCAAACTGCTGCAGAGTGGACGAGCTGGGTGGACATGTCTGTTGCAGCGTCTGATCGGGGTGTAGAAGCAGCAAGACGATTTTCTTAATGGTTGTTGGTTGGCCTTCTGGAGACTACTGCAGTAAGGCAGCGGGTGGGATAGCATCTCTCTGGACCACCGGTTTGAAGCTGACTGATAAGATCCTGAGAATGACACTCCTGTGCCTCGAGTCTTCCCTCCTCCCTGGTGACACAGGCCATGTAGCTCTGCTACTGCAGTGAACTTGCCACACAAGGAAGCTCTTAACCAGCTCTGAATATTTTAGCAATAACATACAAATGTTCTAGGGCGTTCCTGCCTGCACAGCTTCTCATGCATTTAAGCGGGGGGGAATTGCAGCTCTGTAGGAAGGTCCGTATTAAAACTTTTTTCTTCCTGTTCTAGGGAACATCTGTCTGCCAGGCTATTCTTGTGGGATCTGTAGTCGCTCTTCTGTATTCCTCAAGGGCTTGCTATAACCTGGTAGCTGTGGCCATATCTCCAGACAGTGTTCCTGGTCCTTTTAACTATGGCTGGGACAACCTTTCAGACAAGGTAAGTGTCTGTGACCCCCAGTCCAGGGCTAGTAAAGTGAAAGGCAGTTACTCTACTGTCCTGTGAGGGCCTGTGCAGGTGAAGAGGGTGAATCCCCAGATGAGTGCTGGCTTTCTGCCTTCAGAAGCCCTGCTTGCTCTCTCCACCAGAGCAAACCTGAATCTTCCTCTACCTGGCTATTTCTTCAGGAGGGATTCCCTGTTGTGCTCTTCAATTTCAGCCTGCCAGCTCTTCTTCTGGGGGAGAGGAGGAACAAGTAAACTAGAGCAGAAAAGCAGTGCTTAATCAGGTGTGGCTGTGTGCAAGGGAGAGTCATTGGTGTGGGGAGGGAGCTAACAGTACCCTGGTAGCACACTGAAGAGAACTATCTCACTAAAAACAGTAGCAGCAGTCAGGTAGGGGTCACTCTTCTGGTTTAGGGACTCCTGTCTTCATAAGGGTTTCTCTGTGTTCCTAGTTCTAAGCTGTGGGCTGTGTCCAGCTTTGGGAGCTGTGTAGCTCTGCTGATGGCTAGGATTATACAGAGACCTCTAACTTCTCTCCACAGGTGCATGTGGAAGTGAGCGGTGAAGAATACGTAGTGTTTGGAGTGGTCCTCTTCCTCTGGGAGCTGGTGCCAACGACTTTCGTGGTGCTGTTCTTCCGGGCTCAGAGACTGAGTCAGAACTTGGTAGGCCTGAGCAAGCCGCTGTAGCTCGAGTACCCCTGTGCAGGGAGGAGCTCCAAAATGCCTGGGGTGGGGTGGCAGGCCTTTAGGAAGACTGTCAAATATCTCGCTTCTGGCCTAAATCTTTTCTCTTTAACAGACTCCAGCGGGGATGGTCAATAGTCACAGTTACAGTTCCAGAGCCTACTTCTTTGACAATCCGAGGCGCTACGACAGCGATGACGACTTGTCACGGCTTGGGGCCAGAGAAGGAGGGTAAGCATTGCTGGGCAAGTGAAAGCACAGCTGCCATTCTGCTGCCCTGTGTGGAAGCGACAGAGCTCGTGGCTTCTGCTTGTAGGAAAAAGTTTTGGTGTAAGAGGCAGCTTGGGCAAGGTGGATGGGGCAAGGAGCCTTCTGACTGAGCTTGATTTTGTTCCCTTCTGCAGCTCACAAGGAGCTATTTTTATTAGACAGAAGTGACCAGCTCTGAGAGGTGGATATCGCACTGGGTGCTCACAGGTAGAAATATGCAGTGGCTACAGACAGGAGGCCTCATCCAGGAGGGCTGATCTTGCTAGGATCCTTCCACAGCTGTGGGGGCAGAGGGCTCTTAAGTGACCTCCAGAGGAGTTTCTCCAGTGGACAGTGAGAGGTGGTGAAGTCCTGGGAGGGAGGTGGTCTCTAGGAGCCAACTGGGACAAAGCCCTGCAGGAGCACCAGGCGTGTGGGAGGATGGTCAGGTATCCCCAGCAAAACTGTAAGGGGAAACGTGACAGCCCTGTCCTTCCCTTGCCGCTCAGGGGTCTGAACTCCACCTGCCCAGGGCTGTAGTGAGCGGTTCAGAGGTTCTGGCTCTTGTTGACCATTTTTGTAGAGCCTGGTGCTCTTCTTGCACCCGTTTCCTCAAAGGCAGGTTCCTTGGAGATATCGTGCCTGCATGTCGTAGCCTGCTTCTGCAGGCTTGGATACCCGGATCAGTGCTGGGAGCAGAAGTTTTTCGTAGCAGTGGAGACTAGCCGCAGCCAAATTACTCATCTCTAAGAGTCCATGTTTGGTTTTTCTGTCTCTCCTCCCAGCTTGGCCACCCCTCAGTGCTCTGGCTGCTATGGGTCCCTGGCTGGGAATGACAGCTACGCGGTGGGTCCCCGTCTCGGCGGAACCGCTACAGACAGTGCCCCCTTGCTCTTTGCCGCAGGCGGCTCGGAGGTGAATAATCACCATAGCTCATACCCTGCACCGCAGAACTGAAGAGGCTGCGAGGTCCCTTTCTTCCCAGAAGTGGCATTCATGTATAGGATTGTAACCTGGTTTTCTCTTTCCTTCTTCCCTGAAGCATCTAACTCATCGACACAAACATTCCACTACCTGCTGCAGCTGTAAGCAGGACTGAGCCTATGGCTGCAGGCAGTTAAGCAAGAGAACTGTGACTTTAAGGTACCATGTAGCAAAGTGAAGCTGAACTCTCGGGAAGCTTTTTTCTTGGTCTGGTCTTCAAGATGTTGGCAGCTAAATGCACCAGAGCTTCCTCACTAGAAAAGAAACATCAAATGCATATTTGCACTTTTATCTGCACACTTGGAAGGAACGAATCTTGCTCAGACTGTGCTTGGTCTGAGACTGTTCTAGTTACTCTTTTAATTGCACATCCATAGCTGGGAGAGGCACCGTCTTCCTGCAAAGACGTGTTCCGTGAAGTACTCTGCATCCTGACTCACTTGGGAGTGTGAAGCTCTGTTAACCGAGCGCGTTACGGGCAGGGCCTCCTGCAGCGCATGCTAAAGCGTACTGTGCCATATTCACACCCGGCAGGGCTGATGCCTCTGGGCTGAGTGTGGTCTTGCTCTGACTGCTGGTCCTTGTTTCACCTGATTGCTGAACTGTCCTACCTAGGACTGTGGGTTCAAAGCTGAGCTCAAAGCATATCCTAGCAGAGGCCTGTGAGGGTGAGATCAAGTGCTCCTACTGGCGTAAAGATCACTACCTTGTAACCAACCCACTAGCTTATGGCAAAGGAAGAGGGCTGGCTTGGACAGTAGCTGCTGTCAAGTGAGGACTCAAGGCTTTATGGGCTGCTGCCTTCTGGGGAAGCTTAGAGCTGGAGCTGGCTCAGCAAGAGTGTGCGTGCAGGAACATGTGTGGCCCAAAGCGCATGTAAAACTAGGGCTGCTTTAACCGGTGGGGAGCGAGAGCAGTCCTGCTCCCCCTCCTCTTAGCCCATGGTGGGGCTCCCCTTTTCCCCCCTCAGTATTAAATTGCATTGAGCAGATACCCAAGAGTTTTAACCTGAAGTGAATGTGAAGCGGTGGGGTCCCCACCGTGGTGCAGGAGGTGTCTGTCTGGTTGCGGAGGCAAGGCCTGCTGTCGCAGAGGGGAGCAGCAGACACTGCGGAGCTCTGGTCCCTGGGCTCCCTGCTCTCCCCTCCCCTGCTGTGGGGCAGGGCTGGGGTCCCGCAGCCCTCCCACGGCCACAGCAGCTGTGGCAGCAGGGCTTAGTGGTGTACACAGGGTTTGAGTGTGCCGGGTCAGTCTGGGGAGAGGTTTCTCTGTCTCTCTTTAACCAAAATAGCCAAGTTTGACCTGGCCTATAGCTCCATGGGGCTCTTGGGGATGAGGCTTGATGTTATTCCTGGCTTGTCCCTGAGCCTGATGTGGGGATGAGCGAAGCAGCTTTGGACACAGACTTGGATGGAGGCACTGGTCCAGGGAGGGCCGCTGCTCTGACCTCTAGTGACAACCTGAACTGGAACCGCTTTTAACCTGCCTAGAGCTGCTCCTGCTGGTCAAACCCAAGTCTGACACTGAAGGACCCACTTACCTGTGCATGGAGCGGTACGGTGCTGCCTGGTTCTGGGTGTGGGACACTGGGCTGGGCTCTGGAGGGATCCCGAGGCAGCCTCAGTGTCCACCGCTGCGTGTGAGAGACCCCGAGCACTGGGGCAGCCCCGGCCTCTCCTCACTTGTTGTGTGCTCACTAGTATGGCCTGCTCACCCGATCCCCCACCTCACTTGTACTGAGCTAGATGTCACTTCTCACGCTGAGAACACCCTGTCCCTGTGTGGTCTCCTGTGCTGGCTTGTGGGCCTCTCCCTGCTAACCTGCTTCACTCTGGCTGGCCCAAAAAAAAGGGCTGCTTTTTAGAGCAGGCTCCGAGATGACAGCTTGCAGCACTTCCCTCTCGCTCTAGTACTTGAACTAGGAGCCCTGCCCTGGCTGCTGTGGCTCTCCTGGCTGCTCCACCTTCCGTGGTGTGAGGGACCTGTCTCCTCGCCTCAGCTGGGGTGCCGAAACAGGTTGCTCCATCTCAATCACTGCTTGACTTATGGCAAAGCTAATGAAGGACCTGAGCTTGGCGCGTTGCCCTTCTTTCTTCTCCCATAAGTCACCAAAGACAGTAAGTGATGCTAGTGGCCCCTGTTCTTGCTTAAATTCCAAAGCACTAGGAGCACTTTAAGTTTTTCTCTGGAGGGAAAGGAGTGTAGTGCAAAAAAAAAAAATTAAAAAATAAAAAATTAAAGGGCTACAGGCTCATTGTTCATATTGCACTGAAGCACACGACAACAATACGATCTTCCTGGCGTTAGGATGGCAGGTCGGGGCAGTGAGTCTTGTTGCTAATGTACTCGGGAGTGACTGGCAAAGTGTTTTGGTTTTATTCATTTGTACAGATGGCCGTTAATTTCAAAACTCTGACCGCTCCTCCTGGGGCCAGTCCCGTGTTTTACTGAAGTAATTTATAGCTGAGAAGTACAATGACTTTTTTAATGCATAGTTGCCTTTCATTAAACTTTTTTTTTTTTGGTATGGTTTAACAGTGTTTTGGCTTTGCAGTCAGGCAGCAGCTGGCTGCAACAGGAAGCTGTGGCCAATGAATGTACCTATTTGTTCTTCACTAAACTGTAACCAAGCACTACTATGTTGAAATAAAAAAAAAAAAGTTTCTGTGCTAGGTTGCTGGAGGCCTGGCTCTGTTTCTCTCTTGGTGTCACCCAGCTCCAGATGTGGTCCTCCAGTCCCCCTCGTCCTGGCCGGGGGCTCGGTTGGCTGTGCCGAGAGAGGCAGAGCTGTGGCTGGTACCCTGGTAAAGCTGCTTTTTGACAGGCTCCCAGGGCTGAGCCTGACCAGGTGCAGCTCGGTCTTGGCCAGCCCGTGGCTGCCAGGGAGCAGCACGCTGCGCTTCGCTCCAGTGTGCCTGCAGCATCCCCGGGAGTCCCTCCCTGGGGTTAAATCTGGTTGGGTGCAGAGCACCCAGAGGGGGTTTTTGTGAGGGGTCCTCTGCAGCTGTGGTTTTCTGGGGCTGGGGAGGGCAGAGCAGCATTCCTTCCCCCTGCCCTCACAGTGTGCTTTATCCTCTGATGTTTTTCGGGGCTGGCTGCGGCCCGGAGGGATGCAGAGCTTCTCCTTGTCCCCAGCTCATGAGGTACAACATGCTCAGACCGTGTCCTCTGCATCTCACTGCCTTCTGCTTCCACACCCACAGCTCGCAGGGCAGGTGGGGAGACACTTCAGGGTGGGGGCTGTGCTTTGTCCCTTTCTCAGGCCCTGCCATCCTTCCAGTGCAGCACGGAGCTGAAAACCCCAGCTCAGTAACTCGGTGCTTCCCTTATTTCCTTGCACGGGTTTATCTGCGTGGCCTTGAGCTCACCGCAGATCGCAGCAGCTTAGCTGGAGCACACGCTGCATCTTCCTGCGCAGCAGCACCTGCCCCCAGAGCGCGTGCTGGGGGGCTCGGGGTGAAAAGCAGGGTGGCTGCTGGGGCCGCCGCACCCCCTCGCTGCACCCTCGCTGCACAGGGGTGTCTGTCTGTTCTCTGGCAGCGCTGCCCACGCGCGAGCCTGTCCTTTGCCCCTGTTGTGAAGGCGGATGGTGTAATCGGGGCTGGCGCTAGCCCTGCCGGACCCGGCTGGCAGCAGGACGGGGTGGCTCGCCCCTTACTTTGCTGAGACAGACGAGTGGCTGTGGCTGACCTCTGCTCTGCCGCAGCAGCTCTCTGTCCTACTTCCCCAGCTGCTTTGTCCTTGGAGCGGCAAAATTCAACTTGGCTTCAGCCACCGAGCGACTCCGCGCCGCCGCCGAGGAGCAGCAGCCCTGGAGCGGGTACATCCTTTCCCTTTTTAGCCCTGCCCGGCTACCAGCGTGAGACGAGCAGATCCCAAGAGAGGACAAACCCGCTTTAATGGGGCGGGAAGGCCAATGGGTCCCAGCACCTGCTGCAGGAGAGAGGCTGTAACTCGGGCCCTGGCAGCGCCTGCTGCCCCACGGACAGTCGGGTGGGGTACAGAGGTACAGCAGAACGCTGGCTCCCCTTGCCCAAAATGAGGAGGGGGGGTACCTCCAGGCGCTGGCTGCAAGCAGAGCGGCTTTGCAGCCCTGTTTTCTGCCACACCTCTGGTTCCCAACAGCAGAGCAGGTAGAAGAGGGCTGTGCTCGCCCTGCAGCAGCCTCAGCCTCATGGTGTACCCACCTTCTCCCTCCCACAAGAGACCAAGACGCAGAGCCACGTTTTCAAGCATGCTTTTACTCCTCACCAGGCAGCAGGGGACCAGCGCTGCTGCTCCCACAGGGTTCCAGCCAAGACGGAGGCAGAAGGTTGGCCAAACGGCGAGTAGCAGGGTTCTTCCAGCGTGCTGCCGCTTGGTTCATCTCCCCTTGCCTTCAACAAGGAAGCAATGACTGAAGCCTACAACAGCAGAGACCATCAGGAACAGCCCCTTGCCCTGAGGAAGTGTCACCAGGAAGAGGAAGGCACATTTGTAGGGCAGCAGTTCTGAAGCACAGGGGGCTTGTACAATCCCTTGCAGTCCTGTTTTGGCAGTAGAAGGTGAGTGTACAGACACTTAAGTGACAGGCTGGTGGGAATCATGGAGCGGACAAGGAATTTTCCCCAAATTTATTCAGTGTCACAGTTCTTGCCCTACCTCCAGCTTCTGAAGGCAAAGAGACAGGTCGAATCCATCAACATAGTACAGCAATATTTAACGAAGTTGTTCAGAATGATCTTCCAATATATAAAATAAACTTAACATACAGTCCCCACTTTTATACAAATAAAAAAAAAGGTTTGTTTTTTTTTCCTTGTACACAATATGTCATCAGCAGGTTACAGACAATCAGCTGGGAACAGGAGGTCCAGCAAGCGGTCTTCACCGTGTAGTGGTTGGGAGTGCGATGGAATGATGGTGTTTGCCCATTTTTAGAGAACCCAGAAGAGCCGAACAGTAAAACCTTTAAGTCTCTCTTTTTTCAATGAATTCACCGCATATTTTGTAAGATGTTCCTGAAGTTTTCCAGTTCTCGAACGCTTGTTGAAATCCTGTGTGCAAGGAAAGCAAAAGGGAAACATTAGAGCAACATATGCGTCAAGCCTTATTTAAAATTCAAGAGGAAGGGACCGCTATCAAGTAAAGCTTCGAGCAGCTCTTGAAGAGAGAATTTAGAATTTCAGCTAAATTAGGTTCTGGTTCCAACCAGGCCCTTCACTAATTTCAGAGACTCTTTTTAAAGCAAACACTGAGACACACAGTGGAACAGGATGTTACCGAGAGCTCAGCAGTGATCAGACAAACCCATTAACTAGAGGTCAAGAAACAGACCATAATATTACCAGCTGTGCAGGCAGGTTGCAGAGTCTCCTCGCAATATCAGCTTGTTTATTCTGAAGGGTTTTGGTGGTTTTTTTGTTTGTTTGTTTTTGAATCGCCTACCTCATTTTCTTGCTGAACGCATTTTGCCCCTGGAGCACCAGCACGAGGGAAGATGCCAGATGGGCCTCGGAGGATCCAGCCCATGAGCACCTCTTCCGTAGAGGAGAGCTCTGCCCTTCCCAGCCACGCCAAACCTCTGTTTTAAGGAGGTTCTGAATAACCCAAATGGCTTTGGAACAAAAAGCAAGAGACAGAGGTCTGTTTTAAAAGGCTCTTCTAATCCAGATAGGTGGGACAGGAGGTTGGAGTCTGAGAAAGAGCAGCCTGGCCCCAGTCTTTTCACGCAGCAGAGGACTGCCAGGGTGAAGTTGGAGCTGGGCAGCAGAGGGGGAAGGGGAAGAAAGAAGGCGGCTCTTTGCCTGCCAGCCCTCGACTTCCTCTGCAAACGGACATTCAGAGGGTCTGTGAGTCTCCTGCATGCTGCTTCCAAAGGCTGTGTCGACACGGCACTAGAAAGGCAGAAGGAAGCCCAGCTCCCCCGGCCTAAAGGAACCCAGCGGCCGTGCTCAGGAGGGGACCACCACAAACGGCCCTGGGGAAGAGTACTTTTGGGTTTTCCAAATGTGATGGATGCGCATGAGGGTCTGCCCATTGCTGGCCGTTCACGCTGCAGAAGGTACAATCAGTAGGTTCGAAGTGAGACACAGCAGGACAGGACCCCTGAGCTTTAGCATCGGCAGCAATGTCACCCAAAGAATCCTTTGAAAAACCTGTTTGCCAGAAACTCCAGGTCTGTCAACACCACTAAGCGGTACTGTATAACCCGAGTGTCTGGCAGTCTCCTCTTGCTCCTCAAGGCCTCGTTACCCTCCTTCACTGCCAAGAACTCCTCATCCAGCTCTCCGCAAGGGCTGGACTGATGGATTCCTGCTAAATGCAACCACTGCAAACAGATCTGGGAAGGAATTGGTGGAAGCAAGAAGCCTGAAGGAAAGCTCTAAAGTGAGCACAGAACAAGAACAGCCACCCTGGTCTGGGGACAATGTGCTCCAAGGACAGTGTCACACAGTGTCTTAAAAATCACCAAATTCTTTGTCTCTTAAAACAAATGCTTCCTTGAATTCCTTACAGAAATGTAGAGTGTAAAGAAGTTGTTTTAAATTGTTCCAACTGTAGCACTCCATATTAACATCATCGGATACTGGAGAGCTTCTGTATGAGACAGTACGATCAGAGCAGGAGTTAACACCAATATTGCTGATGAGAACTGACTGTTTAAGCTTAAATGGGACGTAACACAGCAGCTTAGGTAAAAGGAGAGGAAAAAGTCTCAAACTAACCTTCCAAAAGCATTAAATAAGGCAACGATTTCTTGTCTTGTCAGCTGGAATCCATAGGAAGGGCCGCTTTCAGGTATCTCTTCTATCAGGTTTTCAGAGAAGAGGATCTTCAGCGCTGTACCCAAGCCCTGCGTCTGTGCGTGACAAACAAGAGCATTTGATAGCAGGGAGACATCCAGGGCCTGACTCGCAAGTTTAACTCTACTCCCTCCTTCATCTTTGCAAGGATTCCTGTTGCCATCATCTGAGCAGAGCAAGACCTGGATTTCACTTAACCCAGCTCAGAGAAGGCAGCAGAACGGAGCTGGGATGCCTGCTCTATTTAGCGTTACTGTGACAGCAGAGCGACCCAACAGAGGCTTTCTGTCTACATTTGACCACGTGTAAAATTCAGCGCAGATCTCGCCGAACCCACAGTTTTATAGCACCCTCTGCCTCGCTTGCCACAGGCTCTGCACCCTCTCCCCTCTCTCGGGGAGCAGCTGTAGCAGGTTAACCCAGTTTTCAACTGCAAAGGCAACAGGCAGCTGCTGCCAGGCCCAGCAAGCTGGAATCAGCACACTGCTCCCTCCCGACTGGGCTCAATAATGGCTCGAGCAGCCCTGATCTGTGTCTAGGAGCTGACTGGTATGTAAGAACCGCATCTGCGCGCACGAGTCCCATCAGATGAGGTGCTTCCAGACACGTCCCCAGCTGCTGACAAAGCTTACCTGCAACTTCCCCCACAGGCGACATTTGAAGCAGCCAACACAGTCCATTATCTTGGAAATATTCTTAAAGTGTAGCCTAAATTCCTCCTAGGGGAAAAGACATTCAAGTTGATCATAGTTATGCACTAATTAGGATTTCTTCTGTGTATTAATCCAAATCCAAGAATGTATTAATTCTGGACTTCAGGCTAAATTCAGTGGGACTGAGTTAGGGAAATGCTTCCTCAAGCGGGGTCCTCAGCAGCAGTTCCCCACTCTCCTGAAGGCACACCCTCCCGTCTGCAGTTACCCACGAGTATCCAAACCATTCAGAAAGCAAAATGAATTGGAAATATCTGATCCGGTACCTTGAGCGTACTGGGGTCCCTTTCAGATCTAGCATTATCCCAGCCACACATCTGAAAATACCCTTTAGACAGCAAGTGCCCCAAAGGGAAGGGCTGGCCAATTACCTTTAGTTTAGCAGCTTCCTTTTTATTCCCAGCAAAGAATGAGTTTTCATCAAAATGCAGTGGGAAAGACCTGAAATAGAAGGAAAAGAGTTTTATCTCTCCACAGCTTGTTTGTACAGCTGAAGTCCAGATCCACAGAAGTGTCTGGTTAGGTGCGCGAATGAAATTGATAGGTGTTAGACACTGGACATCTCTAAATGTCTTTTAAGTCAAGCTGCTTGTTTCTTAAATCTCTTGGAGGCTTTCCATTTTAGCTTGCATCTCACCTTGGAGACATTTTCAGCAATTGCTCTATGGTTTCTAAGCAATTGTAGTCTGTTTTCTACCAGACGTAAGCACTGAAGGCACAGGAGTGTGACAAGATAAATTCAAACATTGATTGCATTAGGAGACATGCATTTCCCTCTGGTTCCGGTATCTTCCATTCCTCTTACTCCAAACTCTGTCCAACAGCCCAAACCTCTGTTACCAACATATTTCAAATTTTTTTCTAGTCAAAAACACAAAGCCAGGACTGGTATTCCACAGATGAGTCAAACAGGTAGCCAATTTCAGGGCTGACACATAGGCGGTTATTAAATTAAACTCTGATAAATCAAAAAGGCAGCCTAGACTAGTAAACTGCGGGCTTAATTACCCTCTTTTGCAATTTGAATACAGATACCAATGTACTCGCAGCAATATTACCCTACTGCACAAATCACACTATCCCACTACAAGAACAAACCCAGAACCTGCCTTTCTAGGCGCTTTAAGCGAAAGGTTAAGAGATGCCAGGGTTCAAAGAGCCATTCTCCCCAGGTACCGAATGTAATTACTTGGCCAGATGGAGAATTTCCAGCAATAGGTTTTTCATTTCCGCATCGTGACTTTTATTCCCCGTGTACAGCTGGAAACCTGGGCGCTCAAAGAACGGCAGCACTTTGGATAGGGCCCGCAGCTCTATCAGGTAGAGAAAATACAGGTTCTTGAGTCTTCTGGGACCTTCCCCTCTGGTGATGACTTCATCAAATCTCTGCTGGAACTCTGTAACGTTGGGGCCCCATTTCTTCTCTGACCACGTATCTGAGAGCAAAAAAACAAGACGGGAGGCGGATGGGTATAGTTCTGGTTCAACTCCTCCCACCAGCCCAAGCTAAATGGTGAAATGTAACTCCAACCAGGGAGATCCAAGCTTTACAGTAGTCACAGCCTTTTCACTAGGCACAAATTGTTCCAGGGTCAAGAGAGGCATGCTTTTAACCAAACTCAAACCCCAACAAATGCAGAACTCCTGCAGACCTTTGTCAGTTGGTTTAAAACATGACCCAGGCTTACAAGCAAAAGCTAAAAATGGAGGCTGCCCATTTTAAACAGAGTTAAATCAGTTGAAGAGTTTCTCATCAGGTGAGCTGATTCTTTCTGAGAGCAGTTCCATGTAAGCTGGTGATAGCTCAACATTTGTCTGCAAGTGAAGAGGGCTGGACGGAAGCATCAGACAGGCTGTGAAGGTCTCTTCGTGCCTTCACTCCTGCCCACAAAAGCCCCCGACTTACTGCAGAACTCAGAAGAGGTCTCTGCTTTGGTCTGAGCGTCTGCAGAGGCAGACTGTGCAGGCCTCCTGATCACATTGCACTGGGAAGCAGCGTCGGGGCCAGAGGTTGGGAGACTCCCTAATGAACAGGGAGATCTTAAGAGAATTCCTTCTATTGTGGAAATGCAAGAGAGCAAAAGCAGCCAAGGCTCAGAGGAGACTGGCCTCTTTTCCATCATCAAGCCCACAGGTTTCACAAATATTTCTGTTTGCTCATCCTATCATGTACTTAAGATTAGATAAAGTATGTAGTGGAAGATACAACACAGTCGTATCAAGCTGATGTATTTAAAAAAAAAAAAAGGGAGAAATTTTATCTTCTAAATCACCAATGGATAACCAGCCCAAGAGGAAAGGACTCCTTCCCAACTCCAAGCTGAAGCAGGCTCTCTACAAAGTGATGACAGCACGGGCAGATGGGAATCCCTGCGTGGACCCAAGCTGAGGCAAGGAACACCTCCTCAGAGCAGAGATCATCTTCTGTAGCCTTTCACCAAGAGAAGCTATCCCTTTCTACACAAGCCAAGCACAGACACATACTTGGCTGCCTGTAGCCAACCTTATTTTCCTAATCCTCTCCGCAGTCCCAACTTGTCGCTTGCCTTTGATGTTTCTCTTGTTATTCTACCTCCCAGCTCTAACATAGTCTAACTCACATCAAGGCGAGGCCTATGTGGGCTGCAGAGACTTAAGTATAATTACTTAGTTAAATCTAAATTACTTATCCAAATTCCAACAGCTATCTCTAAATCTGTACTTGATTTTTGTAAGCTTTAGCAGAATAAAGGTGGTAGGCTTGGTCCACAGGTACTGCTCTAAACTGCCATGACTAAATCCTTCAGGAAGTCAGTCAGAACCTGCACCCCACGCTGCATGAGCAGCGTGCCACAGCCCTTGGCCACGTGAGAGACACAAATCATGTTTTCCCATCACCCTAGACTTTCAACCCCAGGGTTGAAATTTAGATTCTTCAGATAGCTACTTATGGACAAAGGCATGCAAAGGAAATGGAAATGGCATATGGAAACGGATCAAGGCTCTTGGGAAAGCCCAGCCAAGCATTTCACAGTCTAGGTGAGATTATTGCTAAACTGACCGTCATAAAGACAGGCTAGAAAGGGCCAGCCTCGATACGCAGTTAGAAACCCACTCCAAAATAACCTTGGAGGAAGAATAGAAGGAATACGTGCTGGAAGTCTTGGTACATAGCACAGTCCAGCCATTTTCAGACCTGAAGGCACATGGTAACTGCATTCCTGATTCTGTTACACAACCTGTGTGCTGAGGGAGGGAAGAGAAGAGCACAGAAGTAGGTCTGAACCCTGCTGGAACGGGCTCCAGCTAGCATTTAGCAGAACCAGAGAAGCATCCATTTAGGACTGACGCAGGAGAGCTAAGGCAGAAAGTAGCATTTACCTTGTAAAAGGTACCTGGCGCTCAAATGGATGTTGATGCTTGCATGGAGACCAGAAATGAGTCTGTAGAAAGCTCGTTTCTCTACACAGACACCTGAAAAGAAATGGGCACTTTAAGATACTGAAAGCATACGTTGTATTTTCCTCTCCTGGCTGTCAGACAGAAATCTAATCCCACCTGAGCGTGGCCAGTAACTCCCACCCACTCCCTCGCCATTTTGCATTCATCCCAGGAGGAGCAACCGAGTTTAGAAAAAGGATTACCTTTCAGCCACTTGTAAAACGTATGCCCTGGAAAAAAAAAGGAAAACAAGCACATCAGTTTGAGACGCCCTACAGCAGCAGGAGGGCTTTAACACACTGTGTCATGTTTTAGGCCACTTCTTTGGCCACACCTTTCAGAGCACAACAGGTTGATACACAAATGAGGCAGGGCAGTACCCTCCTCTCTGCGGCACAGGAGAGCAACAGCCACAGAGGGGAGGGTACTGCCCAAGCCTGATGCCCTGAAACCACCTCTGAGGCGGTTTGAGGCAGTTTCAGGACCTCTGCCCGCTGCAGTTTGCGGAAGCAGGGAAAGGAGCATCAGAAGAGCATGAAAATAGTTTTCCTCCTCACCCTTCTGACCGATGCTTTTATAACACAGTGTGGCACCAGCTAAACATAGCACATGGTCTTTCCCACCCATCTCAGCACAGGCTGAGGGGGCAGAAATGCTACAGAACGGCACAGCGTAAGGGGAAATAAGGACCACGGATCACTTTTCTCTTCTGGCCAGGATGGGGAGACAGGTATTTTTATTAAAGATAAAATAAAATAAAACAGGGCAACCAAGCATGTACAATCACACAAGCCAGTGTTTCACACTACCCCCTACTACATGCTTGAAAGTGATCTGGAGGACATAAACACGGATTTGGAGATAATTTGGAGACAAAGCCATGCTGTATACACAGGCTCAGTGCCGCAGGGGGCACACAGCTCCAGGGCACAGCCCTTCGCAGATGCGAGCCCTGCAGGGCCTAAGGCAGCTGGGCACCCAGCTCCTACCAGCTGTCAGAGGCTGCTGGGACTATGAGTCTTGTCAAAGCTCCAGCCTGAGAGCTGCTTTCTCAGCAATAACAAGCGCTGAAAAAAAGCACAACGCAAGTCCTGTTCCTGAAGGCTTACGACACTTGAGTGACTACCTTCAAATGGGACTTGTACTCTTAAAAAACTGCTGGTGCTTTTTAAGGTTCTGCACAAGGATGGGCTGGTCTCAGGGACAGGGAGCTCAGGGGGATCTCTCCACAGGGTCCCGAACACAGAATTTCAAGACAACTTCTGATTTTGCCTGAATAATGAGAATAATAATAATTTTGCTAACCAGGTGCATTATGGAATGGGAGAGCTCATGACAGCATGATAAAGATGCCACATTTGTTTCTGTTATCAGTAAAAACAAACAGAGTGCCACTCACCTCCATCGTCTCCTGATGAAAAAAAAGCATGAGTGGTGCAGGGAGAGAAAAGAGAAGATAAAAATTACACATGACCAAAATTAAACTGCAAAGCACAAGCATTAAGATTGCTCTGTTAATCTGCTCTGACAAGAGAGCAAGCCTCTCCAAGGAGGTTTAGAAGTGTTCTGAACACAGAAAATGTCACCTCAAACTGCAGCAGTGAACACACCAGATGAGCAATGCTACTGAATAACCTGACCAATGCAGGAGGGATCAATATTTGCAAAGGAAGTAAAATCACCACATAGCTGAAGCAGAGACCAGCAAACAGGGGACACAGGTGTCTACCTCTGCCAGGGATCTCCTGTATTACCTCTGACAGGATACTCAAGGACCCCATCCCTGTTTCCTGCCGTTTATTAGTCGTTTGCAATAACTCTCGCAGGTATCAGGTCAGATCCTCTATTTTCATGTCTTCCTGCTTCCTTATCTGCAAAACAGCAGTCCTTTCCTCTCCCCTCAACGTACCTGCGTTATTTCATTCAGATCTTGTCCTAAACAGAGGTGGTCAAGGGAAGCACTGATATTTTAAAGGACATGGTACATTTCCTTCACCAGTGCTGCTCCTGAAGTGCCACTCCTTTGCACAAGGGTCAAGGGAAGGGGGGAAAGCACCTACACGGTTTAGGGAAAATCAAGAGATCACCCCAGAGGGTACTGCTGGAACTGTGTTCAGGTCAGACAAACAGGGAGTGAGGCTGATGACGTTCTAGATGTCAGGGCAGGATGGGGCATCTGGAGACATGGGGTCTCTTAGCAGCCTGGGGCAAGAAACTCTTATGTTTCCAAACCCCTTCCCTACTCTCATTTACACTGTCTAGCCTTAGCCTCTAGGGCAGAGTTTCTCTTACTGGATGGTTTCCACAGAGGATCCCAGCCAGGTTCTTATTTCAGTCCGTCACAGATGGTTTGGCATTGCCGAGTACAGAAACCAGGGACCCAGGAGGAGCTCAGGGTTCAGTCCTGCCAGTCCCTCCAAAGCTCACGCTTCTTCCAGGCGTGGAGGATCAGACTTCCTTTCTCCATGGTGGGTGCTAGAAAAGCACACTTCCAGGTGCCCTTGCGTTAGCCATAAAATTCTACACTTCATCAAGAGCTACAACATATTTCTCATTCAGTAAAAGTAGCTCAGAGAGCATTGACTGTTCCTGGAGCTAGGATCAGCATGCTACTAAACCACTTAGTGAGATAAATAAATGACTCACCTCTACCAGATGCCAAAGGTCTTTTTACATTCTGAGGCCTAAGCGTAAAAAAAAAAATTCATTTAAATAAGATATGTAAATAAGCGACTGTCTCCTTGCTGTGCAGAAACACAGCGCAGCAGAAGTAGTCACTTCTCTGCAGTCAAATAGCCTAAGGAGATCTAAGAACCCCTTCTGTGCTTTAGCTTTGCTCAGACAGGAAAGGGGTAGAGCAAAATGTGGCTTTTTTTTCCCCTCCTTTCTTTAGAAAGAAAGAACAGCTAGGAAAACTTGAGTGTCTAGGTGCTAGTGGACATTATCCCATGGCCTTGGTGCAACATGATACACTAGTACGAATGGGGAGGAAATCACTAGGGAGATCAGAGCAGGCAGGACTACAGACCAGCGCCCACCAGTACTGTGCCTCAGCCCCAGAGGTACCCACAGCAGAGTTCAAACCGGCACACAGACTGGGGAGAGAGCTCCCTGCAATGGCCAGGGAGGACAGGACTGTGTGCCCAGGACCACGTCACACAAGAGACGTGCACACCCTGCCAGGCTGCTGTCTCGCCACACTGCAGTGCTTGCGCCGGGAGCCTACACCAGGGCAAGCTGTGGTCCAAAGAACAGCCAAGGGGGGCTCACGGGACAGCCACATGGCCGTCCCCTCCTCTGACAGCCCGCACTGCACAAACACTGCTGCAAAGATAGGAGGATGGGGATTAATGGAGCAGTTAAAGCACATGCAGCCCCTCTGCAAAAATCAGTGCCTGCAGGCTTGTGGAACCTGTCTCCCAAAGCACCTACTTGAAGCAGTTTTCTTCATAAATACTGTTCCAAATTTTCCAGGCATCCGGTCCTTTGTAGCCAGTGTAGCGTTCGGGATTCAGGAGTAAATCCACGTACTCCGCGTCAGGAGAATAGATGTCTGCAAAGCAGAGTGCTAGGTCAGTGACAAAAACTTCTGAAGGAAAATGACATCTTCCAAGGCTGGTCTAGCCACCCCTTTGCATACTGAACAGTCTTGCCAGCAGAGAGACCAGCTCATCCCTCTCCAGAGAGGCAGGTGCATAATATTTGCTATGCATCAACCCATTGCAGCGGGGCAAAGCTCTCTGGCCTTCAGAGCTATTGGAGCGCAAGGCCACTGATGGCAAAGCAAACTCTGAGCATGCTCCATCCAAACTGCTAACTTCCTAAACACAGCAAGACCCTGACCAGCAATGAAGCTTTGTCAGAAATATTTGCACCATGTTATTTTCAAAATACTGAGGGCGGGGGGATGGAAAAGAGAAGAAATGCTATATACGTTCCAGGCTTGCTGAAATATTACACATTGGCCTGGAAGTTCTGCAGAGGTGCTTAAAATCCCATTACAAGACTTGTCAGATCAAACAGGTCCCTATACCATCAGCTTCGCAGAAGCTGTCTGAAGAGTCATCGTGCCGTGTCCACTGGAGCACTGCCTGCTGGGCTTCCTTGCTGCAAAGAAAGTGAAAAAAGACTATCAGAAAGAACACGGATACTAAGTTCTCTTCAAGACAAGTACGGATTGTGGAAAAAGAAGTCAAACCTCAAAGAGCCATCAACAGCTCCAAGTCTCTTGGCTTCTTCACATTCTTCAGCAAGGTTATTGGCTTCTTCCGAATACTGGGTTGAAAAGCAAAGGGGTGGAGAGAGAGGGGGATTTAAAAAGTGGTTTTTCTGCTGTTAAAATTCTGCCTTTAATGCACTAATCAGTTTAAGCATCAGAAACACTTTTATGATTCATCCCACCCTGTATTTCCACAGGATGTCTGTAGATATTCAGAGGCTTCTTATGCAATTGTGATGATTGTTGCAGGGACTCAGAGCAGCCTCTGGCACTGCCATAGGAGCGTTTTGTGCCTGACGATACCTGCTCTTGGAGAAGTCTCCTAAACTGCTCTGCATCGGTGGAGGGGAATACCTGACTCCAGGACAGCCACCTCAAAGGCTCTATAGCACGCCAAACACTTGAAGAGGGTAAAAATTTAGCCACGAAGCACATCCCGACAAATACTGCCCATCTGATTAAGGCAGCTTTTATCAGCTGCAGTGACACACAACTGGTCCTATAAGCTGCAACATTTTGCGCACACAGGCACACCTACCTTGTAACTTCCAGATCTGATTCCATCGGGGACTTCGTCCTGAAAGACAAAATTGAGCATGTGCTACATGTGGGGCTGATGAGGCCTTTCAGCCTAATCTTTGAGAAAGATTAGGAAGGTTAACACAGTTTCTAGAAGTTAGAAGGTAATCAAAGCATTCAGCTTAGCTTTCAACACATCCAATTTCTGGCTCCTCCACAGACTAAGGTTAAGCAATATTCCTGGTGTTTTATTTTGATTTTTCGCAAGACTCCTCTTCTCCAAAGGTCGAGCAGCGTTCCACGGCTGCTATGTCAGGTTATGTTTTGCTTACCCAAGCACAAGGTTGGGGAAGCCAATATAAACTTCAGAGGAGCTGAAGTTGCCTCTGGTCAGCTGATGTCTGGCATCCTGTCTCCCGGTGATGCCAGCGCTCCTGGCGGGAGCCCAGGCGTCTCCTTAGATATTGCAACTCCCAGCCCCTCATATGCGTCATTCAAAAACTTCCCTTTTACCACTCCATCACATAATGCCAGGCTTGCCAGCCCTACACAGCCTGAGCAGTACATACAAGACAATCAGGCCCTAAATTCTCTTCAACTTCCATTTCCTCCATCAGTAGGAAGGTAGTAAAACCACTTCTACACTGCAGGAGCAAGTACTATGATGGCAAACAGCATAGGAATAGAAAAATTAAGCAATTAGAGTTATTTTTGTTGCTTTCAGAATGAAATGGACCCAAATAAAAAAAAAAAGCCCACCACAAAAAACCAGCACTGACACAGTCAGTTCTTAAAATAAGAACAACTTCTAGCTAGTACTAGTGTAATTGTAACATTACTCTGTCACACTGGTCATCATCATTACCAAAACCATCCTTTTTAAGGAAAAAAAGTATTTAAACAAAATTCAGGGTTATTTTGAGAAAAAAAAAAATCATCATTCTATTTTGGGTTTATAGTAGGTGCTTTTTGAAGACCAGAGGACTTCAAAAGGAGAAGCAAAGGACACTCGTTTGAGGGGTAGGGCAGTTGCTGAGAAGACAAATGAATGTAACATACCTGAGAATTCATATAAAAATTGATGCCCACACACACACCTGTACCAGATTCTTTCAGTGTGTCATATAAGCTTAGGTATTTTTTCAGCCAACAGCTACACTACATCAGGTTACCACAGAGTTAGCAGGTAAGGGGAACAGACACCTGCTTCACTGCAGCATACTTTAAATCATACATGAAAATAAACCAGCGAGTTGGAAAAATGCATGCAAGTAGCATCAGGAGTCCTCTTTCAACGAGAGCACCCATCGCCCTATCAGCATGGCATACCCCTGCGCACCTTTAACATAGCCACTGACTGCTCTAGAGACCCAGGAATGAGAGCGTAGGATGGTCTGTGCTGGCTGCCAACCCACAAAGCCAGGCTGGGTGGCATTGTCGCCACCTCTGTCAACCCAGCAACCAAGTTCTGATTCACTCACTTTCTCAGCCCCTTCTTTTCAGGCAGACACCTGCAGTCAAGATGTCTTCTTTTAGCTCAGCTAACAAAACCATTCTGTCCGGGATACAGGGACAAGAGTGTTTGCTTTTGTACTGAGAAACAGAGGATTCAGAAAGAGCCATTTCATGCAAAGAGAGAGGGCTGGAAAGGGCCTAGTCAAATCTGTCAGCCAAAACTGCAAATCAGTGTAGCTCATGGGCCAACAGGGTGAACATCCTAGCAATTAACACAAGAGGCACTTCTTGTAACAACGGTGGATTTGCCCAAAACCCATCTCATGAATACCAAAATAAAAGAGGCACCAGGACAAGTTTTTGGCCATTCACAAAGGGTCAGCTATTAAAAGCCTAGCCTTTCTTTAAACTTTCAGAATTTAGCATTTTGGCCTTTCTTATGCATACCAGTACTACTGCACCTAAGAAAGCTCGATCAGAGCCACAGTTTTGCTATAGCTACAATAACGAGAAGAGTAAGTCATTTGTCTGCTTCTTCCTCTTGGTCTGCAAAAGCCAAATATAGAATAGAGGTAAAAGAATGGATTTGGTACTTACAGATGGGCAGGGCTTTACGGCACAGTCTCTTATTCCACAGTGACTGTTGTCATTCCAAAAAGGACAAGGTTTCTTTAGGTTTACCTACAAATAACATATTATCCTATTACACATTTCCTCCGTGCAAACAAGCCAACCTTCCACACCACAGTTTAACAACACACATCTTCAGCGCCTCAGCGCAAGACTTCAGAATAACAAAACTTAGTGCGAGGTTGAGTGCAGTGAGAGTGGAAACAGACGGCGTTATTTATCTTAAAGTTGATGACACTCATTCACTTGTGTCTCATAGGAGGTGTGTGTGCCCATGCAGCCTGGCCAGGACTGTTTGTGGTAACACAGAAGACAAGTCACAAAGGCCACCGATTCCTAATCTCATCCTGAGGCTCCTGTTAAGCAATGACAAACTGGGTTTTGGCCAGGTGGTTTGTATCCTTTAGGAGCCAACAGTTACTATGGGGCAATCTTTGGCCTTGGAATATTGCTCATGTCATTCTCCGTGAATCTTAGGGGAAGTTTGCTCCCCATTGATTTTGTTTTCTTGTTTTGGGCATCTCGGGACTACAGCCTGCCTCCCTGTCAGAGGAGCAGGAAGAGGATGTGCTGGAGCCTGGCTGCCATCCTCCTGTGGCCAGAGCGCAGGTCTTCTGCTGTCAAGTCATCTGTGTTCTGGACTTGTTGGTGTGCAAGCCTTCTGGGCTTGACGGGAACAAATAATTCCTTGGTGTTTACCAGATTGATTGCTATCACTTATGTCCTTGTTATCAGTACAGGTTATTCTTTTAATCCTTGCTTTGCCGTTTCTTCTGGTGCTTTCACACACAGCCATTCCCATTCCTGCTTCATTCAGACCAATCTTAGTATTTCTGTTACAAATCCCAACACTGGCAGGGGAAAGGAAGCTTCTTTAAGAAGTCCTAGTCTTTCTCTTCTGTGAGTTGGTACCAAGTACCATTCTTCCAAAACAATTAACATTTAACAAGATTTTGTGGGTTTGGTAGAGAGGGGGAGCAGGGAAAAACAGCTCTACCCCAGCAATTTTATATATAGGCCTGTTCTAGTTTGCAGTGCTGTGAAGTTGGGAACTTTTTAAACTGTTCTTACAGAAGAGTAAATACTCGTTTTGTCTGTGGAAACAATCAGGCAACAGTCACTGTTCAGTATCTGTATGCAGCAGAGAAAATACTGCCCCATAACCCAAACATGCTCAAACAAACCTCACATTTAGTCAAATACATGCAATCGCACTGAATGGGAGCAGAATCCATCTAATGACAATGGTCTGGCAGTAACAGTAACATCAATTCACCTGAATGTCTGGTAACTAAACCAGGCTTTCCATGCCAATGGGGTGACACTATGAATACTCTCATTATGCCACGTGGATCTCTGGTCATCAACATTTTTGAGCCACAGCTCAACAGAAGAAGTCATTTCGTGGGTCTACTGCTTAAGTTCTTAAGAGGGAAAAATGCATAAGAAAAATCTTTAAAATCGTGCATCTTCTAAGCACGTTGTACCACATTAAGATTCTCCTGATAACAGAGGAGTCCCACTTACTGACTGCATTCTTAAAAGATCAGGATTAAAATGCAGGTATCTGATTTTAAGAAGATCAGTGATAACTTCAAGGAAGATTAAAAAAAAAGCAGCAGCACACAAAATAAATACAATTCTTGTATGAGAAAATTACCTTGTAGTATCTAAAATAGTCACTTTCCAGAAGTTCGTTCAGTCTAGGAAAAAGCTTGTAGTTGTTGAAGGCATCAATGGTTTCTACATCACAGGTGCAGTCATCTAAATGACCAGTAACCTGCCGGATAAAAAAAAAATCCCAAACAACCAATATGAACAATTTGGCCAGTACTTTTTAATACTGCAGATAATAAAACAATTCACAATTTTCTTTCCTTTTACCAGTGAGTCAACTAGTTAAGTTTAACCAGAATTAAACAACATTAAACCAGACTGTGCTGAATTGGCAGAGAACTTCTGATGCATCCTTTAGGATGTGTCCTGTACTTGTTGCTTGGGGACAGGCAGTTTTATTTGGGAACACTTTTCCTCTAACACATATTGATATATTAGAATTCACTGATGTCCAAGTAATAGGCATCAGACAGACACTTCCATCTCTAAAAAGCAGATATGACAGACACATTCGACTAGATTGCATCATACATGTACAGAAAACACACAGCCCTTGTCCACACATCAAACGCAGTTGTACGGATCACAGATACTTCCGTCAGGGCCAAATCCAGCACGACACAGGATATCGGCTGCTGTAACAGCTGTGAGCCATACACACTGCCAGCTCAGGCTCCCGTTTGAGACTAGCCTTCTCAGTATGCCACTCCTGGCAGGATGGCATACAGGTGAGAGCTGGCATTTGCATAAGGGACCAGTCAGGCAACAATAAGGCCACCGAAGATTACAGCACTCAAAGAAAGTCCTTGTTGTTAACCAACTGCGCTGCAGCCATTTGTTTGATTTAATCAGAACCACAGCAACTGCAACAGTCTCTCCTCGCCTCAGAGAGCCATTTGGCAAGAAAACATTTGTTCTAAATCTGATGGAGAAAGCCAATACTTCTTGCATCATCCTGAACAACTCAACAAGCTGTGTGCAAGCCCTGAAGAAAAAATAAAAGAAAAGGAAAAAAAAAAAGGTAGCACAAATTCAGCTACGCCTTTCTGACACGTAGTTTACTGTCTGGATGACAAAGTTGCTGCACAACGCAGAAGTAGTTTTGCTTCCCCCACACCTCCGATGAGTACTTGGGGAAATCACCCTGGCCAAAATGAAGTATTACTACTCATTCACTCTCAACAGCACGCCAGGGATTTTTCCTGGATGTTGATGTAGCAATACAACACATGGCAAGGTGCCATTCCCCAATATCAGATAAATTCAGGATTTTCAGACCAGACAGTTGTTTTAAATCAATATTGTTGATTTATGAAGCAAAGAATGGGATGTTTGCCACAGTTTGTGGTAAGAAACCCTCTTGCCACTTCTGTCTCAGAAAGCCTACAAAATCCTGGTAGCAGCCAGCACAGAAATGACGTACCCCACACTATTGTTCTAGGGGGTCATGTCCAATCTCTGCTTTCTCTCTGCACACAAGAAAGCTCGAAGCAGAGACAAGCAGAAGAAGCCTGGAAACACCGGCATGGGCAGCTGCTGTGAAGTGTGACAGAGCACACTGCCCAGTGGTGGCATAAAAGCTCCCCAGGGGAGGCCAGGACAAACAGGTAGATGGGGGATGCACAAGACCTAAGAAGGTGCTGGACTGTATTTAAGGGGCTTCCCCTTTTGTTACTTCTAAAGCACTCAACCAGCCTAAGGGTTGCTGAACACTGTGGGACAGCGAACAGAAGCAGGTATCGCCCCTCTTGCAGGAAAGGCAGCAGATGACCCAAGTCATAGGCATCTTGGCAGTCAGAACCAGGAAAGGGAGTAAAAATCTGCAGGCCTCAAGGAAAAACCTCCCTGATTCCAAAGCAAAGGTGCTACTCCAACCTTCACAATAAGGGCAAAATATATTAGTATATACAGAGAGAAAAGAAAGAGCCACGTGAGAAACATGAGCCAACTGCCTTGACGCATTTCTGGAGAGCCATTATCTGAATTATTCAGATAGTTCAGTAAGACCTACGCATCAACTTAAATAAAACCATTATAATTACTACAGTGGAAATTAAGGTTCCTGCCCTCCTTCCGAGAAGGAAGGCAGAAATGGAGCACTTGCCCTCAGAGCACATAGTCACACAAAACGGGGAAGGGGGGAGAAGAATAGCCTGGATTACGCATAGAGCACCTTCAAGGCAAGTGCAAGCTTCCTCCTGCCACCCTGGACAGAGGGGGAAGGAATCCAGGCTCTAGATCCAGACTGCTGCATAGCAGGAATTAGAATTTTGGAAACAGCTTTTTTCAAAAGGGCTTTGATATTTTGGACTCAGCCACACTGATCTAAGGGGGAGTGAAGGGAAATCCATTAGAGAGTGTCAGAATGCCCCCTCCACTTGAGCAAATAGTTTTTGTTAAGACACCTTATTTGGAGGCTCACTTCTGTTTCTTGGGTTCACACTGAAGCCCACCGCCTCATCCTCACACAGGTACCATAATGTCTCATGCATTTTGCATGGTAATGAAGATTAACAGCATAGCAATTAAGCTTTCCACTAGCCTGAATCACCCCTGTAAAAAACAGCAGCGATTTGCTAATCCAGTTACACAATTTAAAGCTGTTTCAAAATTAAAAAAAAAAAAAACACCACCAACAACAAACCACAACAAAAAACCAACCAACCACATTTCTTATTTCTTGGAAACCTGGCATCCTTTGAGGCAGGCAGCTTATAGATTCGGTCTAAAAGTGGCCTACAAAAAGATTTGTGGATAATCTTCAGCTGCTCTCTGTACCCACGCTAGACAAACGTATCACTCCAAGGAATGACATCCCTGTAAGAGGTAACATCGGAGCACCCAGCCAGCCCTCAACTGAAACGGCACGCACCACTCGCACCAGGCCTGTCTTCGCCATGTCTAGTGACCAATTCAAGCCAGAACCAACCTGGCAAAACATCATCCTGAAAACAATCCAGGGTGAAGCACTGCAGATGCTCCCACAATACTCAGGAGTAGATGAGGGTCATGCTTTGGAGATCTCCAAATATCCGCTGTTTGGTTTAGAAAAACAGCGGTGGGGAGATCAGCCGCAATGCCACCAAGAACACGTCTGTGAGAGCAGCACAGGCAAAGGGGAAGCACTGGGGAAAACTTGAGCTCTGCTCAAGTCAGAGGGAAAACTCCTTCTTCCTCCAAGGATTTCAGTCAGACTGTGCAGAAATGGGCAATTTCCTTAGCCTGCACATGGCTAATAAGGTATCACTGGCCTGCTTACCTTCCTGCTCTGCCTCCTAAGCCACCGGGCCGCTGAGAAAAAAAAAGCTCAGCCAGGCCTGGTGACGCCACCTGTATGTGCCCAACCTACTACAGTTCACAACCAAAGGAGCACAGAAGACAGCATCAAGAGCCAAGTCTCCTCAGAGACCAAGATGAAAGCCCCAGTGATGCTACCACCAAACAGCACGGACTTGCTTTAAGACACAGGGAAGCGGGCATTATCAGACCACTTAGCAGGGCATGGTCTTCGTCCCAGAAGTTCCCTCTTGCTCCGTGACCACCTGCCACCCCAGAGCCTGTTTCTTTCAGCCCTGTATGCAGCCAGAGACTCACTTGTTTTGGACTTCAATTCCTGCTGTCAGAGCAGTTGAGCTACAGCATGTGTCAAACATGCCCTGCAATGGGTGGTGCCTTAAAACACTTTCCTCCCACCTCCCCAAAATATTTATCTACATCTTCAGCCTGTAGTAATTAGAACAGTTGTTTAAGATGAAACATAAATTGATCCAGTCCCAAACACGTGCTATGTGCTTGCTGGCATCTGTGAACCGCTGAGCGGCAGCGATGGGCTGTGCTCCACCCAGCAGGGGTGTGAGAGCCTGGCATGAGACCGATGGGCAGGGCTGGGTTGGCCCAGTGGGAAGAGATGCAACGGAGCCGACGGAACAGACGCGACACAAGTGGCTCCAGCTGCTGAGCAAGCACTGAAGAAGGCGTTCGGCTGGTCCTCCACAATAGCCGCTCTCAATCCCTTAACACTGATGTACCCGCCTCGTGCACGTAACACGCGTTGAAACACCACCACACGTGGACTCCGCATAATCCTTGGGTTTGGCCTTGGCTTCAACTTCCTTTACCTCCATCCCAGGCTCCCGTCAGTCTGCTCTGCCCTCCGCTGCTGGTCTATCTCCCCCCACCTCCTTCTGCTTCCCCCAGTGTCACAGAAACGCTCCCTGGGCAGTGGATTTAGGGCTTTCTTCTCTTGCTACGGGCTCTGTCCCAGACTCATACACCACCATCTACTGCACAGCTGGGCAGGAAAGAAGGCAAACTCTTCTCTGCATCTCCCACTTGCAGCTACAATAGGGCACAGGGAAGGGAATACTACAGTGGCAGAGGAGTTGCTTTTAGCCTGTACCAACTTCACTGGCAGCTGCCTGCTCTTGTAGACAAGCCACAGCAGTCCTAGGCTCATGGCAAGCCAATGCTTTCCCTGCCGCCCCAGCAGAAGCTTCCTTGCAGTTGCCCTGCACAAGTGATTTGTGGCTCTGCCTGCCTGTGGCACTCAGTCCAGCTAGGTCTCCCCTTCACCCTTGCCAGCGCACTTGGAGCAAGTAGCTGGCAGCCAGGTGAGGACAGTCGTGCCCACCATCTGCCCTGGAAGCAGTATATGCCAGCCCAGCTGCTTTCCCCCCTATCTTTTGCCCAGAAAACAAGGACTGGGGCTTTCAGAGCTCACACAGAAGCAAAGCTCACATGGAGAGCCTCAGGATGGGGTTAAACCACAGAGGCTGAAGTGCTGTCTGATGGCACCTCCAAGGATGTGCTAACCAAGAAGGATCTGCAGCTGCTCTGCACTTGGAAGCTACCTCCTGAGCCACCCCACAGAGATCAGGAACTGTGCTAGGTATGAATTCCTGCCCCGAAGGCTGTTGGGTGAACACCAATTCAACAAGAACACAAGAGTGGCTTGAAAGTCTGTTGAGGTAACAATGAAGTAACTCTCAGTGCCTGGACTCACCCCTAATGACAGCATACTGACCACAGAAATGCCCCCGCAGGAAACCAGCCCTCTGCCAGACCAGAAACCTAGCCAAAATCCCAGTCTGCCAAACACCTGCAGCACATCAGTTTAATGCAGCTACATCAGTCTGTAAACAGCAAACAAGCAATAATTACAAGGAACACAGAGAATTGATTCATGGCTGACTACAGCATTAATGCAAACAGGATCAGCTGGGTGGGGGACGAGCTGCCTGTAAAGTTCGAGGGAACTCCAATATCGAAATGTTATTCAGCGCTAATGAGACAGATTGGGAAGCAGAAACAGTACGTGAAACTTAAGTGTTTTTAGTAACAGATGGATGTATCTAATAAAAGTTTCAGGACTGGTTAGCAACCTCTCTAAGTAAATGAAAAGCTAAAATAACAGTCAAAAAAAGCAGGTGAGGCATTGCTCTCAGTAGTACAGACAAGAGCACAACTCCCATTCCAGAATTATGGCCTGCTTAAGTCAGTGTTTGAAATACTGCTACAGCAAGCGCTCTCAAGAGCGGCCCTTGTCAACTGACCCAACATGGGCTGATGGACAAGTCAAAGCTCCCTACGTCAGGGTTTCTTCATCTGACAAGCCCATGAGACAGCAAGAGATGGTTCACAGGAAGAAACCAAAAGCTATACCCAGGCCTTCAAGTATATAAACAAAGGAGGGTAAAACACACCATTTAAGGCTTGCCCTATATTTTATTTGGTGGTAAATAAAAACCACCAGACCAATTCTGCACAAGATGATCAGCAGACTATTTTTTACAAAAAGATGAGGCAGCCCTCGTGTGTGTTTTTAAAAGGTTAAGTGGTTAGTAAGGCTAAGAAACACTGCCCTACGTAACACAGGGCTTTCCCAAAGGCAATAAAGTCTGGAAAAATCTTGAACCTGAACACTTTTACTGAAAACTAAACCAAAGCATACGCTACTCCATAAACAAGAAGCACGTTGCAACAAACCAAGAGTGTACAAAGTACAATGCCAGTTCCGCCTACCCAAGGAAAAAAGCCTGCAAGCCATTACTATGCCAGAATGCCAGTTCCTTTAGTGGTCAGGGCTTCTTATCCCATACCACACTCCTGACTCAGACCTTGATCCTTAGGAGACAAATTTCACTGTTGAACAGGAAGCGTACAAGCAAAAACCCTATAGAGATAGAGAATCACAATGGGTGATTTTCAGTTCTTTATCAGCCTAGCTTGTATTTACCATTTCCACAGGAAACTGTCAAGAGCCACCCAGAAGGCAAAGCCAAAGCCAAGGGCACAATTGCACTTGTTTTCTTTCTCCACCTTCAATTTCTGACTCACAATTAAGCACTGGATTTTTAATACAGCAAGAGGGAGCTCTACAATAGCTTCCTTTTTTTAAAAGGCAACAAAAATAAAGCACTAAATACGTTCTACCATCTTCATTCCTTGATCTTGCAAGTGTGCTTGCGCAAAGCTAAGTCAAAAGGAATCTGCATAGCCACCATTCCCCAGACCCAGCTATGTGGTCTGATCTCTTGGTCGACTATACTCAGTTCTCTCATTGCTGTACATCAACAGAAGTTCCACACGGAGTGCACCGAGTTCCACACGGTAATACACCTGGCATATCAGCAAGGGGAATTAACCCTGGAAGAGCTGGAACGAGTGGGGCAGCCCAGCTCACCCCTGGGCATGGCAGGGTAGGATAGCAGGCACACCTGCTGCAGCCACGCTCCCTTCTGGAGAGCAGAGTCGGGAGGAACAGCAAGGCAGACCTGCAGGGGAGGGGATGAGGCAGCTCCCAGACATTATAGTAACACACATCCCTGAAACATCCGACGAGAGGCACCTAGGTGGTTAGGGAAGAACTGCTCCCCTAGCTGACACGCTCACCTTTCCTGCAAGGGGCAGGGAGAGAATACAGTTAAGAAGGCAAGGAAGAGGGCACGGGGCTGCTCAGCGGGCAGAAGTCACCCTCCGAGTCCTTTCCTCTAGGCTTTCCGATGCTCGGAGAGGAGCCGAGGCACTGAGGCACCTGCACCCAGCGATGCTCACGGGAGGGTCCGCACCCCCCGTGCCCGCCCCGAGGGCAGGAGCCCCAGTCCCACGCAGAGAGTGCCGCCGCCACCGCCCGCCCTGCCCTGTCCCGTCCCGTCCCCCCGGCAGAGCCCACCTGGCAGAAGCAGCGTCGCTCCGCCGCGCCGGGCGGCCCGCGGGGCACCACCGGTAGTAGGAGAACGGCGAGCCCCAGCGCCCGCAGCAGCAGCCCACTGTCCGCCGCCATCTCGCCGCGCCAGCACCGCCGCCGCCGGCTAAAGCAGCCGCGCCGCGCCGCGCACCGCCCCTCGCCGGGGGCGCGGCCGCCGGCGGCTACGCGCCGCGCCGCACGCAGCCTGGCCCGGCCCGGCCCGGCCCGCGGGGCTGCCCGCTGCGGAAGGGCGTCCGGGTCCTCGCCGGGCAGCGGGGAGGTGGCCCGGGAAAGTTGCCCAACTTCTCGGCCGCGGTGACTCACTCGTACCGGGATGGGGTGGCCCTGCCGGGAGACGGGCGAGAGCCAGCCCGCGGTGGGGGACCCACGTCCGCAAAGGCGGCCCTGATGTGGCCACCCAAAGGTGGCCCTCTCCAGCGGCCCGGCACTGCAGTTCTGCCTCCTGTACCAGCGCAGAAAACAGCCCGGCGTCCCGAAGGAGAGATGTGGCCCGGGCCGGTCTTCTCCCGGCAGTGCTCTGGGTGCTCCCCGGCCCGCACGGAGCGAGGGGTGGCAGCTGGCCCTGCTCCGGGGGACGTGCTGGTAATGGGGTACCTGCCCACCCTCCGAGCAGGAGGGCGAGGGTGTGTGGAGCGGGGGCACACACAGGGAATGGCCCGCAGCCTTCGCTCAGCCCCGTGTCCTCACAGACCCACGGGCCTTTTGTCCCGGCTCTGGCTGCTCAAGGGGCACGTCCGGGTTCTCCTGTGCCCACAGGCCGCGGTCGCTCCTTAATCCATAAACTCGTATCAGTCAGCACTGAAAACAAACCTTTGCCAATTCAGTTAATGGAATTTATAATTCGGCTGTAAATAATCTAATGATTTGTCTTTTTCCTTGACATCTTCAAAGCTCCCGAACGGCCTAAACCCGGGGGGAGCCGCCTCTGACAGGAAACCCTGGCATAATGGCTGAGGAGAGGAGTCGTGGGGGGCTGCTGAGGAGGCTCGGCCTGGCCATTACTCCTGCCAGGCACCGTGGGACGCCCGTATGCACACGTATACACACATATAGATAAATACTGGCACGTACTTTGTAGGCGGGGCGGGCGGCCCGCACGACGCCCAGGAGTCGGCCCCCTGTTCGCGCCTGTCGCAACGCGCATGCGCCTCGCCGCGCGCATGCCCCCTCCCGGCGGGTGCCCGGCGCCCCTCCGCGGCGGCAGGGGGCGCTGCGGCGCGCGGAAGGGCGGGCGGGCGCGGGCGGGCGCGCGCGGGGGGCGGGGCGGGGCGGGCGCGCGGCCCTGCCCCCGGCGGCCATGGCCCTTCCCGGCATTCCCTATGAGCGGCGGCTGCTCATCATGGCGGACCCGAGAGACAAGGCGCTGCAGGACTACCGCAAGAAGCTGCTGGAGCATAAGGAGATCGACGGCCGCCTCAAGGAGTGTGAGCGCCGCCCCGGGGGTCGCCGCTGTGGGGGATCGCCGCCGCTGAGCGCCCCGGGGAGCCCTGAGGGAGCCCGGCGGCCGCCGCGCCGCTTCCCGCGCTTCGTCATGGGCCTGGCCGGGCCCCGGCGGGCAGCGCCGGCGGCCGGGCTGAGGGGAGGGCGGGCGGGCGGGGGCCGGGCCTGAGCGCTGCCGGCCGCGGCGGCAGGGCCTTGTGTCGCGGCTCCCCTTGGCAGCGCCGTGGCCGGTTTCCTCTCCCCTTGGGAGAGCCCCGCGGGGCAGCCCGGGCCCTGCGGACCCCCCTTGCGTTGGGGTGGCCGGGGGTCAGGCCCTGCCGCCTCCAGATCGAGCCGGGTCATTGTCTTTCCTCAGCCTTTTCCCCCCGTGAGGTTTTTCTGTCAGCCTTTTATTTTCCTGTTGCAAACATCCTCTGTTATATCGTTCTGGCAGTAGCATGTCCCCCCGTGCAAGCATCAGTGCTGTACGGCGGCGCTGATACCTTTGGATTTGAGCTTTTTGAATTCGAGATTGCGTTTTTAGGTGCTGTCTGCAGAGTGTTTTCACTCATAAGAGATGCCACTGTGTTGAGGGTGTGCAGACCCTGGAGTTGCTGAGCAGGGGCTCCGCTGTGCTTGCAGGAGGATGACTTACAGGGTGTGCAGATCTCCCACAGTCTAGCTCTACCTGCTGCTTTTCTGCTGGTAAAGGGCCTGGTCCTGAGTTACTGTTGGAGTGAGCGTTAGCAAAATCCTATGTTTCCTTCCTTTTCTAGTAAGAGAACAGCTGAAAGAGCTCACCAAGCAATATGAAAAATCAGAAAATGATCTCAAGGCCTTGCAGAGTGTTGGGCAGGTACGTAAGAGAAATGAGGTCGTAGCAGCCTGTGGTGGTGGTTGGCAGTGAAGTTGCCTGGAAGTAGCATTTCAGTCCATTTTTGGTATAGAGAAAGAGTAAGCGGGAATGGTACAGCTAACAGAAACAGGGGCCTTGCCATCAGGAACAGACACACTAAGCATATGCGTGTGTTTCTCTTGGTTGACAGAGATGTGTTAAAGAAATAAAAGTGCTGGCAAACAGTGTGAAATAGGAGAAAGAATTTCAAAGGTGCCAGTCATCTTCCATGTCCTGAAACATGTTTTGCAATGGTAATTTATCCGTAGGCTAATACTGCACTTATTCTTCTGCAGATTGTTGGCGAGGTTCTGAAACAGCTAACAGAAGAGAAATGTAAGTACCCCGGACTGTTACATTCTTTGAAATCTTGAAAATAAGCTTTTGTAGTTAAAATCTGGCTAAAGATTTGGAGGAGTAAAGAATTAGAGTATCGGTGATTGAGTATTGGCAGAAAAACATCACGTACTCGGTAGTTCGGAAGCATAATTCAGAGCAGTGAATCAAGTAAATTTGATTTATTTTCTTTGATCTTCTCTCTCCAGTCATTGTGAAGGCTACAAATGGACCAAGATATGTGGTTGGCTGTCGTCGTCAGGTAGCTGATCTATGTGAATATTCATTAAAAGTCTGCTTTGGTCTTGAATATTAGCATTGCTTTTCATAAACTGGGTCCTCAGTGGGATTAAGTGTTTTCTTCTTTAAGGTGCGTATGGCTATTTTATACTGGTATCTGCTTGCCCTCTCCCTTCGTAGCTGGTAGTAGTGTAACCTCTCAGTAAAGACAAAGCAGTCCAAAACATTCCTGGAACCTTGCACGTGTTTTATTCTTTTCATTGAGTTAAAGCTCTGTCTTTCTGCCTGACATTGAACTCTTTGAAAATTAATCAGCACTATGAAAGTTAATCAACTGTGTAAGGTCTCCCTCGCTGTGTTGTGAACACGGCATATGACCGTTACTGTCATAGTGCTGAGCTTTAGATTTAATGTTATATAACTATATATCTTTATGTATTTTTTTCTAATGCTTTTACACTCCAGTAAATAATTATGGTAGGCAAGGTCCCTGTTCTAAACACTCTGAAGGATTTTTATTTGTCCTTAATGATCTTAAAAAAAGCCTTGTCACTTCTAGTCTACAAGACAACAGCTTTTTTACCTGCACCAAATTCTATAGAAGTTAGACACTTACAGAACATTCGTTACAGCATAATCCATCTTCTGCTGTAGTCAGCAAGAACCACTTAGAGGTACTCTTTGCTTTTTATTTTTATACAGAAGTATAAGGGATGTAGTGCAGACATGGTTTAAAAACTGCTTGTTGGTTAACTGAGCACTGAATGTGACCCACTTACAGTAATTAAAACCCGTAGATCGGCTATTCCTTACCAGAGCTGCCTGTGAAGTAGGAACCACAATACTTAGTGAACGTGTTCTGCAACTGCAGAGCCATTAGGGGAGCAAAAGTGAATCTGTAGTTAGATTTTATGATGCTCATCTCTGACTTTGAGAAGTGAAAGCAAAGAAGAATATGTATGAAATGCCAGACTGTAAGGTGTCTCTGAACAGAGAATAGCAACCCCAGGGAAGGATCACGTATCCTGAGAAGGCAGCAGCATTTTACTTCGTTATTTTAATGCACTAAGTGTAAGATCTTTTAACAGCTGTGACCTCTCAGTGCATCTTGACCTGATTCCTTTATGGTGGAGAAAGGTCACTACAGTTGAGCTTTTAACACATCACAATTGTAGCGTGTTCTCCTGGATTACGGAAATTGTGAAAAATAGAAATTCCTTCAGTAAAAGGAGCACAGGTGTAGTATTGATGTTAGAAGTGGCTTTTCTTTCTCTTTCTGAAGAGAAACTGATGTTCAGTACAGAATTTTGAAATCTTCCTGATCCTATTTAAAGAAAGAAAATGTGTTTGCAAGACTAACATGCAGATGTTTTGCAGTACCCAGAATCTCTAGATTAGCTTAAGTTTTGTATGTGGAAGTGAAATTGAAGAACAGTGTGATAGCGCTTCAACGTACTAAAGTTAACCAGCTCTATTTAGATGATTCATCCATAGTGGTGGTGTGGTGGCTGTAAGAGCCAAGAAGCAACAAGCAAGTGGCAGAGCGGGGAGCCTGCTGTACTTTGAAGAATTTAAAAAGAGGGGCAGAGGGGGATTTCTAGCTGTCAGGAGCTCCTGGTGAAGGCCTGCAATTAACAATACTTAGCAGTAAGCAGTGAACAAAACTCATGCAGTAAGTATTTTCCTATGGTGTTGACTCTGTCAGTGGATTGTATATTTTTCAGTAAGGACGGACCTTTTCTCCTCCTTTTAGAGAGAAACTATTTCAGAAATGTGGGTACCAGTAAGTGTGTCAGTTCATGTAGTATATACACAGATATCCTTGACTTTCCTCGATCATACCAGTGCGATATGTTTTTGCTTGCATAAAACATCTGCAAGAATTGCTAGTATTGAGATGCTCTTTGAATATGTGACTTTAAGCTTCATCCTTTTCAAGATGTTACGGTGTAAACTCACTATTTTCTTTCACCAGAATGAACAAAATATTTTTCTGGAACGTAAGTATACCTCATTCCACTTAGAGGCACGGGAGGTAGTCTTGAGGTTCTGTGTTGAAACAAGAGATAAATGCTAAGGAATAGGTTGTGTGTGTATGAGCCTGGCATTGCAGCACGTACTTTCAAGTTTATTCTTCAGTAAAAATGCTCTTTGATCTTAAAAGATCCTTGATTTGATACCAGAGACTAAAAAAACATATCCATTATTGTTTTCAAATTGTCAAAATATCAAGGCAAATAATTTCCCATGGAGTGTTTCACAGACTAGAAGAACTAGGTTTTGACCAAAGTCCTTGTGGCTGCACTTCCCTGCTGAGGAAGGGGAGCGACGCTGTTTAAATTGAAACAAAATTACTTCCCTATCTAAAGTGCATTTCCTGAGGAATTCAAGGTCAAGTGGTTTCTCTTTGTTTTCTTCCCACTGCAGAATAACTTAAATCTATTGGGCAATGTTGAATCTGATAGAATTTCAAGCTTTTACAGATTTCTTAAGATTAGGCAGCTGCAAAGTGGTCTTGTTAGTGACCCCAGTAAGGGAGGAGTGACAGCTTGATCCTGAACACTACTAGAGACTGAAGAGCCCATGTAGGCAAGGGACCTTATAAATCCCCTCAGCAGGGGTGATGAGAAGCTTCAGGCAGTGCTTGCAAGCAGTTGTCAAAATCTCTGTCGTTCAGATGCCATGTCAGTAAAGCTCAGAATAAATAGGTTTTGTATTCTTCAAATGTGGTTTGAGTACCTCCTATTTAAAAAAAAAAAAAAGATAAGAAACTAGAGTGGTGAGGTCTCTGATTGTTGTTCAAGGTTGTGTTGTGTGAGAGGTGAGACTGCTCTCCTAGACCAGGTTTCTTAAAAACAAGGTGAGAAACGCAAGTTAGTTGTTTTAATCCAGAAGAATTTAGCAGGGTGTACTGGAATAGGACTGGTAATGTGTTTAAAAATCTCATTAAAATGGAGTAAGCAGACAAAAACTGCTGAGGCAGATGAGTAGGGCATCTGAGGTAAATGATAGCAAAAGAATAACAACTGGAACAGCTGACTTTGAAGATGGGATATAACTGGATATGTGAAAATGTGCAAATGATGGAGATCTTGGAGAAAAGAGGTTAGGAACATTTATTCACCCTGTCAGTCCAGAAATGAGAAAGCCATTGAGTAGAAGGGTGGCAAGTTCAGACTCAAATGGGCAGGCTGTTTGTGTGTCCTTAAAGGATTGCTTACTTGTTCTGAAACAGCTGGTCCTGTCCTATGTCGAGCAGAGGGGAGGATTAGATCTCTCACTAATCCAGTCAGATTGACAGCAGTAACAACAACAACAAAATAATTACAGTCTAGAAAATAGTATTTCTTTTCAAAAGTGGCAGAGGTAAGTTAATGACTTGCTGTTCAAGGTCTATTGCAACGTTAACAAAAATTCTTCCGGTGGTCTGGTTTAGTTTTGCTGGTGTCCAGTTGTGACAACCAACAGGTTCATTGGTCTAGGCCAGCTCCTGGATTGCTTGTCCCAAAGATCACTTTCCCCTGAAACAGTGGGGCAGCTTTTTCCCAGTTTAAGCATTCCCAAAAATGGTGGTGACGGGGACACGGTGTTTACTAAATGAGCTGCTTGGTGTGTAGCTCGCTAGCCTTGTTTTCTTCTTGTGTGTGATTGAGCAAAGAGTGCAAGCTGCAGTAAACACCTTGGCTAAAACCAGACATTGTTTTGGAGTGTGGTTCTAGTAGAAATACTTTCTTTGTGCCTAGCTCGACAAAAGTAAGCTGAAGCCGGGGACAAGAGTTGCTCTGGATATGACCACTCTGACTATTATGAGGTAGGTTTCTGCTCTACAGCTGCTCTTCTGCTTATCATATAAAGGGGGAAAAATAGTGATCTGAGTAGGTTACACAAAGGTTTGAGTAATCAGTTCTGTGATATCTTGTAAATGTTTTCTGCAAAGCAGTGCTTAAGTAAGGACAGTTACTTTGAGGGAAGACTTATGTGTCTGTTATATATGGTTTAAAAAGAAATTGCTTGTTCTTTAAAAAAAAGAATTCAGTTACAACTCAGCATTTTGAGCAGTTTTTTAAGCTTTTGTTTGGTTTAAAACTGGAAAAAGTGCTAGGTTTGGGGTTTATTCTGTTTTTTCAACAAACATCTTGTTATCAAGGTGGGAAGAGAAGAAATCATTTTCATAGTCACTGTAAAATTTATTGCAGTAACTTTATAAATGTTGCCTGCACAATGAAAAATGTCTACTCTTAACTCTTGTTTCCAGATATTTGCCAAGGGAAGTGGATCCACTGGTTTATAATATGTCTCATGAAGATCCAGGGGATGTTTCGTATTCTGAGATTGGAGGGTTGTCAGAACAAATCAGAGAGCTGCGAGAGGTATCCAGTATCTCAAAACACTTATCAAATAGTGGTATATGTTCTGAGTGAAGTTTTTCAGTGCAAAAATGCCTTACTGACGTTTGTCCTAAACTATTGTGAGACAGGCTGTTAAAGGATCCTATCAGACGAGTGGTTTCCATGTTTCATTAACTTAGACTGCATTTTCCTGTACTAGAAGATAACTTCTGAAGTGCTGTTTAAATGTTTTCCAGCTTTGTAATTGTCTTTGTGGCAAACAGCAGTGTGATGGCATGGTGCTGGTGCGCTCATACTGAAGTAATACTGTTAGTTTGGGCATCAGTGGTGCAGGCTGTGCAAGCCTGCCCAGGAACGCGGATGTTTGAAGACAAGCTCATGCTGCTGTGAGCCAACTGACTGTAATGGAGGTCGTTTGTGTGTTGTGCACACACCTTACAGTAGCAGAGAAAGATTATTTTAAACACCAAAGCTCTATTCTCAAACTGGGTTATAACTTATCTCTACTGTTACAGAAGCTTGGATTAAGATTAAAATGAAGAAAATCCTCTGAAGAAGAGGGTTAGAAGGATCCAAGACCCTTTAGGCTAAGGGAGTGCCGTAAAGTCAAGTGGGAGGGCATAGTTCGGATTGACAGCCAACAAACAAAACTTGAATTTTGCACAAAAACTACTAAAATTGCTCTGGGTAGTTGTGTTGTAACAGTAGCGAAACACTGTTTGAGCAAAGGGCACCAAGAGAAACAAACCATTGCAGAGCTGAAGGCTGAACAAGGGCAGGATTGCGGATCGATCCGTTAGATCAACCTGACGTTTTCTTACTTGATTGTTTCTCATACAAAATATGCTGCACGGGTAAAAAAGAATACAGGTATCTGGAAAACAGACTGGCAAGTGTACCATTAGCTTCCTGGGATTGCTGATCTATTTTAAAACTCAGAGTCTCAGTTTGTTTTTCTGTCTTTTCACAGGTAATAGAATTGCCGCTTACAAACCCAGAATTATTCCAGCGTGTGGGAATTATACCTCCAAAAGGCTGCTTGCTCTATGGCCCCCCTGGTGAGTCTCGTGAAGGGGTAGTGAGTGCTTAGCTGTCACTCTCAAACTGTGGCAATAGCCTTGTTTGTTTCTTTTTTGGTTTTTTCCTTTCTTTTTTTTTTTTTTTAAGTCGCTAGCATGCAGTGCTGGGTTACTAGTTAAACAGCTTCAATCTCTTGTCTGTCCAGGTACAGGAAAAACACTTTTGGCCAGAGCTGTTGCTAGCCAGCTTGATTGCAACTTCCTAAAGGTAGCGTAACTTTACTCTTGCACTCAGACACGTGCACACACGCTTAATCTGTTTGCACTCCAATCTCTTCACTCATGTGTCTTTCAAAAGGTGGTGTCGAGTTCGATAGTGGACAAGTACATTGGTGAAAGTGCTCGACTGATCAGAGAGATGTTCAATTATGCCAGAGATCATCAGCCGTGTATCATTTTCATGGATGAGATAGATGCTATTGGTAAGGCTAATGGCCTGGAGGATGGCTAGAGTTTCCTTTTAATGCTGAAATTAGCTATAAAGCTGCAGTCTGTCCTCTCGAAAGAGAGTGTGCATGCACGTTTGTTCAGAAGAAACGTAACAAGACAAGTGCTTCAGCTTCCTCCTGGAGCTGTTACAGCTATCTTAGAACCATACCTGTTCACATCTGGCTCGGATATTTTTGACTATATGAAAAAGCATTTTAAAATGTGTGCGTTTAACTCTTTAAATACCACCCCTCCTTCCCCCCCAGTTTAAAAGGGATACCTAATTGTCTTCAGACTTAATATTATATGGAGGCAAAAATAAAGTACTGTAACTTAGGAGTTTGGTATGCTGCAGGTGGTCGTCGTTTTTCTGAAGGCACCTCAGCTGATAGAGAAATTCAGAGGACTCTGATGGAGGTGAGTGTCTAATCCCTGACTACGTACCGTACAGTCCGCAGTAAATAATAATACAGGTATGAATTGTTACACTATCATCCGGCTTGTTAGAACTTTTTCTGAGTTGTTAATCTAAAGCTAAAAGTGAACTAGATGCTGCTTTTACAGAAGACAGCTGCACGTCTGGATAACTCCACCATGAATACAACTTGGAGACTAACTGAAAGAATCTTTAAAACTGCTAAAAGTATTTGGGGTATTTTCTCTTCTTACTGTGACTTGACTTTGCTACTGCTTACCGCATCTTCTTTGAAGGTTTGGAGGGCTTCCTCCTTCTTAAAGAGGGGAAAGTGGAGCTTGTCTCTTTCAGTCCCAAAAACACTTACTCTCTAAAATTTTAGAACTGTTACAGTTCAATTTTCAAAACTGGGAGAAGTAGTTGTATTTCTTTGTTTCTGTACTAATTGCTCTGGTAAACTGGGTTGTGTGAGGAGAATTTTAAAACCACTGGTGACAATTAAGAATGCTGAAGCTAATGGGAAACTTCATTGGCCTATGTTTGCAAACAGTTTGCCTGGTTCAAAAGAATGTGTCTGCCTTGCATAAAGAATTAAATCACCGTGATCAAAGAGCAAGTACTTTGAATCTTCACAATGACGTGTCTTCGTATGTGTGTATTAGTATTCTAGAGGCTGTTCTCCAAGTCTAATTTGAATGCCCTAGACTGAGTGCAAGACACTCAAAATGTGTCGGCCAACCATTGGCTCCTTTAGTACTTGCGCTGTTTTCATTGCCTTGTTGTTTTAGCCAAGTCTTCCACATTTGAGCTCTGTTTCGCTCAATATCTTTTTCTCTGGGCAAAGCATTTTCAGTGTCTCTCTTAAGCTCTCCTTTATTGCTTAGAGAATATGCAGGGAGCTGTGGCCTTCCCTTAGAAGGCTTGTAGCATTATTTTTTCTAATTCATCCGTACCGCTTTTATATCTTCGTGAAAGTACTTATGTGGAAAATAAATATAATAGATCACACTAGGAAGGTTTTGAGTAGTTTAAAAACAAACTTCTGTTTTCTATTAGTTATTGAATCAGATGGATGGATTTGATACTCTGCACAGAGTTAAAATGATCATGGCTACTAACAGACCAGACACGCTGGATCCTGCGCTTCTGCGGCCTGGAAGACTGGATAGAAAAATCCGTGAGTTATTACTTCACAGTGGCTGGAAGGAGGATATTATCCATATGAATTGTGGTTTTCTGGTTTTCTTAAAGCTGTAATTCTTTCTAGATATTGATCTACCAAACGAACAAGCCAGATTAGACATTTTGAAGATTCACGCAGGTCCTATCACTAAACATGGTGAAATAGGTAAGTAGGAAGCTACCTGGATATCCTTCCTACTTCTGTTTGTAAACATGTGAAGAGGGTGAGTTGTTACGATGACTCTGCCCTTCCAATTCCTTCCCTCACACCAGCCACACAACTTCCCCTCTCTTGGAATTGTACTTCTTTTTTTTTAATTCAGGATATGCATATCCTGATTGAATTGTTGCTAAATCTTCCTTTGTAAAGGAGAACTGAATATAAACCCTTGGAGAACAGGTGTAAAGTGGAAAATTAACATGATTCTCATCAGGTAGTTTCCTGTTTCTAAAGGAGTAGCTTAATGCAAGTAAACAGCATTTTCATTAGCCCCCCCAAAGAAAGAGAAATTGTTACTGCAGAAGTCTGAAAACAACACATAATCTTTAAAAGTCATGGAGAAACTTACTTTGGAATTCAGAGATGGCGTAATGAAAACCTTGTTGTCTGAAACAAAGCTTGTCTTCGGTTAGTGGTGTAGAGAGCTCTCTCCAGAGCTAAGGGGGAGAAGTATCTATCAGATAGAATGGGGAAGGTTTATTTAACGGCTGTGTTACTCTAAACTGACCAGTCTTAGTTCCACAGTGACACTTCAGAGCTTTCCTCAACAAAACTGTAATTGTGATTTGCCTTTAAAACGACGTTGGCTGCCTTTTATTTCCGTAAGGCCCCGCAGACCCTGCCTGCTTGTTCCCAGCCCCGTGCGACTCGCCCCCGCCTCTTTGCTGACACGAGCTATTCATGCAGCCAGGCAGCGTGATCTGGGTAGTGTAACTGATCTTGTTCACCATCTGGCTGCATGAACAGCTGCAGCTCAATAGAGGGGGTGGCTCGGGAGCGGCAATGAGCTGGGGGAGGGCGAGAAGGGATGAGGATTGCCTTTCTTAGCAGCAGCGTTGGCTTAAACATGCATGCGACTGTAGTCTAAGATAGAGAAGAAGCTCCAAAGCAAATCATGAACCTGAGGTAAAGTACTTCATCCTTTTTCTCCTGTCTTCGGGCACTGGAGTGGAAGCAGGGTAAGATCATTCCTTTACACCATTTAGCAAGGTGAGCTGTCAGATGGGTACTAACTAAATTTCTGAACGTGATGTGGGAAGACTGTGATGCTCAGCTTTGAGATCCTGAAAGGAAGTCCAGAACTTATCGGCAAGGTGGGGTGTGAATTGCATTAAAATCCTAAGATAATGAGCTCTTCAGGTTCCAGCATGAGATTCTCCTGCTCTAGTACTGGAGTCTACTGAAGACTCTCAACTTACCCAAGCTCGCCACGTTCGACATTGCTTAGTCCCCTCGCGTAATTTTTTTGACTTTCCAATTATGGGGAGACTTGTTTATAGCACGTTGTGCCACATGGAATTAAAATAAAGTTGAGGAATTTCTAATCTCTAGGGTTTTTTGCATTCTTAAGATAAAAACTGTCAGTTCAAATGTTTTGAATTTCATACAGAAGGTAAACTGTTTTCAAAAGTTTTGCAGAAAGTTGATAATTTTTTTTAATAAGCAGCCTTGCAAAAATTGGAACTTGCTGGAGGCTCAACAGACACAGTGTTTTAGAAATTGATTCTAGAAACTATAACCATAGCCACTTCTTTAGTAAATAAATGTGCATAAAATATCAGGCTTAATATATCAAGACATTAAATGCCTTTAGTAGATGCAGTTGTTATAAGCGGAAAGGGACTGAGTTATGATCACTTGGAGATAAGTTTTCTGGTTTTTTACATAATTTAAATTACGATAAGAACATTGCCTTGATGCAGCTTTTCTTGCATCTTGTGTCGATGCTTGTAACCACAAGTTAGTAACTTTGGGATTTAATTATATAATACGAGCTTTTCGGCTGCAATACATTTTTGTCTTACTGAAAGGGGTAATAGAGCTGATTATCTCAGTTAATTTAATTTACCAGTCTAGTGGACAGCTATCTATTAGCACTGAAATCAAAGTAAAGTGTTTCTTTGTTAGCTGGATATGTATTTCGTTGGCATGCGTAAAGGGAAGTGTGAATTTATTTCTAATTGGCATTCATGTTCTATGAACAGATTATGAAGCAATTGTGAAGCTTTCGGATGGCTTTAATGGAGCAGACTTGAGAAATGTCTGTACTGAAGCAGGTATTTTCTTAACTCTTAATTTTGATGTGCTAAGTCTTGGTTAATGCTAAATGTTTGAGCTGTTTCTCTGATACTTCTGTCAATAGATTAAAATCGGGAGGTCAAAAATGTTCTGCCGGAACACAGCGCATGTTCACTGACTCTCACTTTTTGTATTCCTTTCTTAAGGGCTAGGTAGCTTTTACTCAACAAAAATGGTAGCACCTGGATAGTAGCAAAATGCCAAAACAGTTGCATATTTCACAGCGTGTCACGCGTGTCTGGACTGTTAAGCAGAAGCAGCAGCCATGGTGACATGCCCTGAAGCTTCCATAGAACAACTTGAACAAAATCTCTTCTCTTTCTTCCAAGTTTCCTTATGACCTTCAGTCACATAGAACTTGATTGTTTACATCTTCCCTCTAAAGTTACAGACGAGTCTCTTATCGGGTCTGCAGATAAACCAGCTAGGCGTACAAACAGTCCAGCTGATGTGTGCGGATCTGCTGCCAGTTAGGAGCAGTAGCACTGCATGCACGTGACACTGCGCCTGCTAATATCCCCTGCCACACACAAGCTGGATCCACACAGAGTTACATGGGTTTGGGCACTCTCCTGTGACATGCATGGTGTAAAAGGTCTCTGTAGTTCAGGTTCAGCACGATGGGAGGGAAAAAACCAGCCATACCATTTCTGAACAGGAGCTGGCCTCTAAGCACTTACGGGCTGAGTATCGTGACATCTGTCATGCTATCGCATAAGAACTAGATACGTTCCAGGCACAGCGATGGTACCCATTTTTCTTTCCAAGTCTCTTAGTACCTGGGTGACTGGAGACTTAATACTATTTTATGCTTTTTCTACATTATAAATTCATTGTATGCTTAGGGTTTTGCCTGCATGGGAAGGCTGAGCAACACAGTAAATACTCGTAGTTTAAAACAAGTTAATACATTTCTTCTTAGGGATCACTGAAGAAGGTGATCTCAGAAGTTTTCGCACTCAGAAAGGTGACCTCATTGAAGTTTACTCCTCTTCCCGACATCCAAGAGTTGCATGTAACAGTCTGCATGCAGACAGTGTAACTTGGATCCTTTTTCACTTTAATTTCAGTGACTCTTTATGTGCTGTCGTCTCTGTACTGTTGCTGTGAGGAGCACCAACTTACTCTTGCTGTTAAATTCTTCTTCACAGGTATGTTTGCGATCCGTGCCGATCATGACTTTGTAGTTCAGGAAGACTTCATGAAAGCTGTTAGAAAAGTGGCTGATTCTAAGAAGCTGGAGTCCAAGCTTGACTACAAACCTGTTTAAATCAACCATATAATTTGTGATTGATTGCAACGTCATACTGGATTAATGTATAAAAAGAGAGAAATAATGTACCTCGATTATCATTGTAAGGTGTTTGTGTAACATGTATCTAGTAATTTGATAACACTAGTTGCAAGTTGGCTACAGAAGAGTGTTTTCTGTACAATTCTGAAATACAATATTCATTACAGTGCAGGTTAAGTAAAATGGGTGGAGATGTGTGCTCTCAGCAATTATGGCGTGAATTTATAAATGTGCCTGAATGGGTTAGCGGACTTTAAGAAAGTCAGTTTGTTTCTTGACTTTTTTTTTATATCAGTAAATTTCCTTCCCCCAAACAGTTTATGAATAAAACTTGTTTAAATCTGCTTATCTCTGTGTACCTTCTCTGTAATTCTTGAAGAGAGTTGAATTATGTGTCTTCAGTATTTGAAGAGCAACTTTTCTCTGGCATAGGGATTGTATTGGAGTCCTATGCCTTACGTACCAAACGGAGGCAACCTTTCCCTCAGACAGAGGAGGGACAAGTGGTATTTCCTCCTTCGCTGCTGAACTCTGGGAAGAGGATTTAGCTGAGGTAGCATTTAATTATTGCAAGTAAACAAGTCTTTTAAAATGTTTTGCTGTCTTCCCTTACGCTAGGATAACTCCTATCCTGAATGCCACTTATAGACAAAAGCATCAAAACGGAGGTGGAGAAACTGATAGCAGTTTGATATCTGGAAGTTTTGATTACAGCTTTCGGGGTGGTGGGAGAGATGCGAGATGGATGTCCTTTCCAAGTTCCCATTTCAGCTGCTCTGTGTAGACAGGAACTGTCCAATATACTTTGAACCTGTGCTGCTTTAGGCATGTCAAGTGACGTACCTAATATTTCTGGAGCTCTGAACAGGGCTTTGCTGTGCACCTTACGAGGCTGGAATTTGGCCTGATGCCAGTTGCCTTTGTGCTCCCTGACAGTTGACTGCTGCAGCTGAGTAATCACTGAAACAGAAATAAAACCATAGAGGCTAAGGTGTTGGTGTTCTTAAGGGCATCTGTCACTATGTCTCATTTTTGTTTCCTAATCGGTTCCACCCTGAGGGGTGTGCCTGCAGATTGACTGACTGCACTGTGCAATTTACCTAAATATTGGACTGGAACAGTAGTGGACTAGACTGTACTTCTGGCTACTTCTGATTATCCTAATCGGATTACTCCAGCCATGCTCAGCCGACAGACAAGTACGTTAGATTAACTCTAGATTTGCCAGGAAACACACTGTTTAACAGCATTTCCCTGGCAGTTTTAATAGCCATGGTTGAATTTTTTTCCCCTATCCCTATGAGACAAAACAGGTAGCGTAAGGTGTAAACCAGTTACAACAGGACAGGCCACAATATTTTCACATTTATATGGCTAATGGTTGTTATGGCCCTTTTTTCTGGTTAGGATGAAAACTTCCTATCGTGATTGTGTCAGGAGTGTAAAAACGCAAATCTCAGTTGTAGTTTACTGTAACAGCCTTCTGAGTGCAGCTCGTACAGAGCTACAGTGCTACCCCCAGTGTGCTTGCAACAATTAGAAAATGAAATAAAAGTCACTTTCTGAGCACTACAGGGACATAAACAGTGAGCTGAGCTTCTGGCATTACCTTGGAGAAGGGTAAGACTGTTTCCTGAAGCCCTGGGAGTGGTTAGAGCTCATTTTTGGAGTTCGGGCCATAAGCTAAGGCTGCTGATAACCTGTCCCTGTTCCTGTTCCAGATGCCAGCTGGAGGTGGGAGCTGCAGTTTTACGGTTGCTTTCTCCTTTGCCGCTTCATTTTTCATCTTTCACTGAAAGGAAATTGCAGTGTTGAAGGAACGGTTGCTGAAATGTGATTGTGGAAAGTTTCTCAAGGGGGAAATGAGCAAAACATTTAAATAGTTTGGGGTGATATCTTACAGTCCAGCAGAGCATGGGACCAGGGAACCTCAAAAGGTGGAAAAATAGGTTCCTGCCCCAGGACCGGTGTGTCAGAAGGCGTCTCCCATGTGCAAAGAGGACCTGTTTGAAAATGACCCCGTTTGCGGCATCAGCTAAAATTTGAGGCAGGCAGCGTCTTTCTGATGGCGGATAAAACGAGCGCCTGCTCGCCAAAATGGAAGTGGTTTGATCCGCGTGCGAGGAGAAAGAGACCACAGGCAATGGCTGGGCGAGGGGAAGGCGACGAGAAGAACGTCTTCGGAAGCGTTAACGGCCGCGACATGGCGGGGAGCGCGCCCAAGGCGCTGCGGCGGCTGAGGCGTGAGGCGCTTCAGGCCTGAGCGTCGACCGGAGAAGCAGGGCCTTGATCGCCGGGAACCTGTGGTGGGGAAAGGGCCTGCTGGATACGTTCGAGCTGGGGCTGCCAGGAGTTAATTAACGAATTCGGGAGCTAACGGCGCTCCGCGGGCGCACCCCGCGCCCGGCCCGTGAGGAGAGGGCGCGCTCCGCGCCTCACGGCGGCGAGGGGCGGCCGTCGCGCGCCGGGCCCCGCCCCTCGGGCCGTTGGCGGCACCGCCCCCGCGCGCGGCGGCCGGTGGGGGCGGGGCGGGGGCGGGGCCGCCGCTGGAGCGGAGCCCGGGGGGGGCGGCGGCGGCGGCGGGAGGAGGAGGAGGAGGGAAGAGGCGGCAGCAGCGGCAGCAGCAGTAGCAGCAGCAGCAGCATGGCGGCTGGGCGCGAGCGGCTGAGCGCGCCGCCGCCTCCTCCGCCTCCTCCTGCTGCCGCTGCTCCCGAGCCGGAGCCCGCGGGCCCGCTGCCCAAATAGCCGCCCTGTCCGGTCCTGCCCCGCCCGGAGAGTGCCCGGCCATGGAGCTCGCCAAGCCGGCCTTCCCCGCGCTGCCGCAGGCCAAAGAGGACTCTGAGGTGAGCGGCGGAGGGAGCTTCGGCGGCCGCCGCTCGGCCCCGCCGCTCCGGCCCCGCCTGAGGAGAGCCGCCCGCCGCGGGGGCAGCTGTCGCGCCGGCCTCGTGCGCGCCCGGCCCCGCGTGGCGCGGATGGTCCTGGCCTCCCCGCCCTGGGCGGTGGGGCCCTGTCCCCCCCCCGCGGGTCCCTGCTGACAGCCCGTCCCCCCGGTGGAATGTCTCCCAGCCGCTTTCCCCCGCTTGCCCTGGGCCCAGGCCTCGCTGGCCGTCCCGCCGGTCCCCACCGAGGCGCAGGGCCGTCCTCTCCCCCCTGCACGGGTGACACCCCCGTCCGCAGGCCCCGCTGCCGGGCGCTGTGCCACCCCCCGGGACCGCCGGCCGCATCCTCCGGTCCTGCCTGTTGTCCCCCTGCTCCCTGCCGTCTCCGGTGCCCTCACAGAGCCCCTTCCCTCCTTCACCTCCCCTCCCGGCCGCCTCCGGCCTTCCCCCGCCTGCCCTGTTAGCGAGCCCTGCCTGCTGAAGAGAGGTGCCTGCTGTCAGGGACCCCCCCGGTTCATCTCGCCTGACCGCCGCTCCCCTGGCTTTTGCCCTCGGATGGCGGCCCCCGCTCAGCTTGCTGTCTCTGCTGTCCCCCCTTCTGTGCTTGAGTGTGTCACGGCCTGCCTGTTAGCCGCCCTTTTGCCTCCCGCTGCGTGTTCCCTCTCCCTTTGTACGGTCCCCAGTCCTGTCCTCCATCTGCTGCTGGCTGCCTGCTTGCCCCTTTTTGTACAGCAGAAAGGTAATGAGTTGCTAGCAGCGGGTACCTGCGTGTCCCCTTCCAAACAGTTGCTGTCTACTAACTCTTAGATACTCAAGAAACAATCTGGTGAGTCTGTTGGAGAGGCATTTTTATGGTGTGCGAGAGCCAAGACTTCTCTGCAAACTAAGACAGGTGGCAATATCTGCTAAGACTAAACTGCACCCTGCGTGGTGTCAGGGGAGTCGGGCCAGCGCGGTGTCTGATTTCTGAACTTGGCTTAGCTGCCCAGTTCTGACCCTGGATACTGCTGGTGTGTTTTCATGTGTCACAAACAGCCCGGAGCGGCCCGCTTTGATAGTGTCAGATATTTAATGCGAAATGTCACAGTGATCGTGTGGGAAGTTGATCGTATCTGAGCTCCGCAGAGGTCTGTAGATTGCCGCATATTTTGTAAACATCAGCATTTATTTCTGCTTTAATTGAGTTATTGTTGAATGCTCTTATAGTGGTAAGTTACCTGAAATATGGAAGTTACTAGGTGTTTTTCTTAAAAAAGAAAGGTGTTTTTCTTAAAAAAGAAATCTTGACGACAAAACCAAAAGGTTTTGTCGTCAGGATTTCATACCCTCTTCGCTTCAGAGCTATGGAGGTGTTTACAAGTAATCTTGGTTGTTTTCAGAAAGTTGTAATCAGTTTGTACCTGAACACAAATTATATACCATCTTAAGGCTTATAATTTGTTTGTTTTTAAATATCTTTTCTTTCTGGAGAAACCAATCATATTATTGACAATTACTTCTGAAAATGGTTAACTAAATTAGGCTGGATGGCTTTTCGAACTTGTTTATAACTAGAATGGCTAAAAAGGAGTGTGTGGTTAAAACAGTTTTAAAAACAGAGTTCTCTGCCAGTCTAACAAGTCTTAGCTGCTGAAAACTGAAGTTATAATACAGTATCCTTCAGAGTGGATTTTATTTTTTGCTTTTTTCATGCTCTATCTCTCAATAGTATAATGTACAGAATGTTAGAACTTCACATGCTACGAGACCATAGTGGAGAATTTCAGGGACTATTTTTAAAAACTGTAAGGTAATTTTTTTTTCACCACCTTACATTTGTGTCTGACTTGATCTAAACGCACTATAGTTGGAGTGTTTGGAGGAAACAGAGAAGTTAAAGCCGGTGTGAGAATGTCAAAGTTCTTGTGGAGCTAACTTCTTAAGCAAAGTGTAAGAGACTTCAGCCTTGGGCCTTCAGCCCAATCCTTAACAAGATGCTTCAGAAAAGCAAACTAAGAAAACTAAAATCATTCTGCCCACAAAATGTAGTTATTCATGGAAAGCTGAAGATCATCTCTCGTGCGTTGCAGTGAGGAGGTTCTTTAACGAGGAGTACTCTTTAATGTCATTTCAGGAAGTTGGTTATATATGGTTTAATGCTGTCCAGTGGACTTGATTTCAAGATATTGGGGGGGAAGGGGAGGAGAGAGAACTTGGGGAATGCCTGGTTTACTTCCTGATGTAGGCTGCTCAAGAGTAAGTGCAACTTTGTGGTCATTTTAAGGCAATCTAACTGCCACCCCCCAGCTCCCTTCTCATGTCTGACACTAGTAACCATGTGACAGCTTAAATAAGAATAATTTAAAAAAAAAAAGCCACATGGGTGAGCTGATCTGGTTGACTGCACAACTTCACACTCCATAGTGTTGCCAGAAGGAAAAGTCAGAGAGCGGGCAAGGCGATCTGATGAGGGGGTGAGAGCAGCCTGTAGTTGGATCGACTTAGGCAGGCTGCAGAAATGTACTCTAGATAAATGGGTCAGTTTTCTGGCCTGTAGATTGTTTGCGGTGTGACTAATCCATATGTAGTATTAAAAAAAGCTGGATTTTTAAACTACTGACCTTGGCTAATGGTACTTTTTGGAGCTTGTGAAACACCATGTTAAGAAATGCTGGTGATATTTTCCTGCTGGAGAGAGTTATGCCTTCTTTGCATTCCTAATCTGATACCATCTCAGGAATTGACAGACCAGAAGTTTGTTCTTCTGACTACTCTTAGTGACATCTGTCACTTTTTTTTTTTTCCGCCTGCAGTTTGTGTGTCCTTAAAGTTCATTCAGGTGGTGAAACCATGTTTGTTATAGGTCAAGCACAGACAAGTATTCGCAAGCGTCTGCCGCACTTTGGTACAAGCGTGTGTCAGTGCTGGCTTGTGGTGCTTCCTCTAGTCCGTTCTCGGGTGCTGGCTGCGCTCTGGGTGAATTGTCCAGTTCTGCAGGATGAGCTAATGAAGTCTGGGATAAGCCAGCTTCCGTCTTTCACTGGTGAGTCTATGGCAGTTAAAAGCTGAACTTTTCACAGGTCCTTGTGCCATCTGAGTGTTTTCTACTTTTAATTTTTGGGTATTCAACATATAACTCACCATTCTTGCAAAGCTTTTCTGGTATATGCCATGAATGTCTGCAAACTGTACGTGTTCATTTACAGATTGGTGATAGTGAATATGTCAAAGTCTTATGAGTAATAGTGATTGTACATGGTGTGGAAACCATTTCTAAACTTAGATTTATATGTCTTTTTCTAAAACTGGCACATTTTCCAAGATGAGGTCTCAAACTTTCTTAAATTTGAGAAGTGCTGTTGTTTGTTTTTTTTCCCCCAGTATAAACATGTATGGCTAAAGACCCGTTAAGGGTTAGTTAACTTTAACCCGTTAAAGGTTAGTAACAGTTAGTGCATGCTGGAGTATTAGTACAGAGACATCTTAGCACTTTTGGAAAGATGGTAAATAAGGACTGGAATAATTCAGGGAATTTAATGGAAATTATTTTCCCTTTAAAAAAAAAATAGTGGTAGGATATATGTAATAGGAACACAGCAATAATTATCAGTTCATTTCTTTGTTAAAACATTAGTGTATTTGCTTGCAAGCAGGCTGATTAAACTAGTATTCATGATGTATTTAGAATCGTTTTAGGACTCTCTGTGGTTCTTGTAATAGAATTATCAGCTTATCGACTAAGCAGTCATATTTGCCTTTTTATTATGTGTGTAAAAACTGAGTTTTCTTTAGCACATGATTTTTGAAGAAATGTACATTTCTTGACAGCTATATTTAGTCTGAAATGCTAATGTATTTTTGACTGCTTTTTAAACTATGCAGTAGTGCAGTCCATCTAAAGGTGGAACAAATTTCTTAAGCTTTTTTTTACTCTTACTTTTACTAGGAAACACAGATAACCCCCTTAACAAACATAAAGCGATTCCCCTCCTCTGCAGACTCTTTAAAATAAGTAGGAAGCCTGTATTATAATGTTTATTTTACCTGCCCACATGAGAGAGCAAAAGAAATTTAAAACAAATGCTCTGTCATGCTGGGAAATGTAAATCAGGTGACAGATTTTGATCCCAACTCTGCGGGATACTACCAGACTACTTTGCATATATCAGAAGAAGTGCACCGTGGCAGCTGAAGCGGAGCAGTCTCCTCGGTCGTGAGGAACTCGTGGCTGGCACCCGTGGGAAGCCCGCTGAAGTGCATAGGCACCCACACAGGCGTGAAGGTGGCTCACAACTGGAGCAGTTTGTAGAACTGAGGACTTAAAGCCTGAGGTTTTTATCTAAATGAAAGTTGTAGAGAGACCTGTATGGTCCTTGGCTGTCTCAATATAGCCCAACTCAATAGGCTGTAGTTAAAAAGGAGAAGAAAAAAAAAAAAGAAAAACAAGGTGTGAGAAAGGACATACTTGCACCATTATAATCAATTCTAATAATAATCTGAATAGAATTTTTCCTTTACCAGTTACTGTGAAAACTTGTTCATTAGTGCACGTGCTACAGATTCTTCATAGAAAGTGAATCATCAAGGGCTTTTATTGTACTGGGTAAAATTGCTGTGGGGTGAGCGCAGGAGAAATACTACTAGAAAAAAATTCAGATGACTCTCGGCTTCTGTGCAAGTCGATTTAAAAAGACAGTAATACAAAAAGGGTGGCAGTCCTGCCACTTGGCTACGTGCTTCATATAGAATGAAGCATTTTGCCTTTATTCCTTTATTGTGCGTTAATAAAAGCTAGTGCTGATGATCCTGTGTGCTAATCAGTATTTAACAAGCTAGTAGAGGTATCTTTTGGACCAATGTTACAGAATGGGACAAATAAGAAACATTTGTTTCTTATCTATATCATGTTTCTACTTTCCATTTAGTTGCCTTAGTCTACCTTTTAGCCTTTTCCCTGGCTTGTGTTTCTCTTTGCCAAAATAACCTTTCTTTTCCTATTGTACGCTTCTTCCTTCCTCTGTGTGCTCTGTCATTCCCACCTGCTATTGTTCTTTCTCTCCACCTTCCTGCTTTTGTATTCCTCTGTATTTTCAAAAGCAAAAATGTCTCTATGATGAGGACTTCCCACTGTCCGAGTACTCTTTACAAATACACAGAAAATGCTGTTAAACGCTGCTTCCCAGCCCCTGTTTACCGTTGATGAGACTGACCCAAGTGGGATCTGTGACCGAGGGGGAACTTGCCGTTACAGCAAAGCCTATCTAATAGCTGGCTTTGCTAAAAAGTGGCTTTACCCATCCTGCCAACCATCCAGCGTTGTCACCGTTTTTGTCCTGATGCTTGTCTGACCTGTGGTGACCTGGAGCAGGGAGCTGACTTGGTAGACAACCAGCTTTGCTAAAAAAGCTGTTGGTTTTGGGCCATTGTACTTTCCTGAGGGTGGTGCCCATAGGATTAAACAACTGGGTAAGGCTGGGAAGGTAACCTCATCCTTTAACCAGCCACTGCTTTGGGTTAGCAGTACTGTCAAAGCCTTCCTTAACCTTGTTAGTATAGCTCTGTTCTTGCTAGTGAACAAAAAGACTGGGTTTAATTTTTTATATTTTATATACTTGCACTAGGACTTCTACCTGAAAAAAAAAAAAATATATATTTAGCCCTGAAATGGTCAGGCAGTTGGACTAACTGATCATTGTGGGTCACTTCCAACTGAAATAATTATATATATATAAAAAATATAAATTATATATAAATATAAATTATATATTTATATAAATATATAATATTTATATATTTGCTAAGAAAATATTATATATAAATATTTATATAATATTTATATATATAATATATATATAAATTATATAAATATATTATATATATATAAAAATCCTTCTGACTGGAATACCTGTCCAAGAACATGAAGCGTGACTGAAACTGAAGACATAGCCTTTAATTTCATTCTTGTTTGTAGCTAATTTTGAGGCCCTTAAAGTAGCATGCTTCACTGTGATAGACATGGCAGGTTCCAGTAATATTCAAATATTTTTCTTGAATATGTTTTCAGTACTTCATTTAATTTGTCTGTTTTCTTATTAAAAGATGGCAAATGAGTATGCTCTATTACTACTTTAGTATTTCATGATCTCTTTGGACAATTGTTTGGTCTGTTTTACAAAGGCCATTGGTGTAACTAGCTTTATTTTTGTGCAGGTCTTTAATGATAATGTCCCCCCTCCCCCCATTTTGCTGGACTGTATCAGCTGGGAGGTTTTTTCAAAATATTGTCTAAAATACTTCCAAAACCAAGGTGTGATCTCATTTCATTGTGTAAATTAGACTTAAAACTGCCTCAGAATTAAGCGTAAAGCTTTTGTGTCAAGGTAGTTGTTAAGGGATCGGGACCCATCCACAATCCAAGCTGTAGCCTGCTAAGGGGGGGTGATGATAGTGCTGGCAGTTAATATAATCATGCCCTCTGACTGTTCTGATACAACACTGTAGCTGTAATTTTAATTTCCTATACAGAGCAGTACAAAGTTATAGCCAAGAGATCAGTTGGCCAGAGCAGATGAAGGAATTGAAGCAGGTCAGCAGAATGTGTGGCTGTCATTGCCATAACAGTTGTCTTCAACTTTGATTCCACAACTTGTGGAAGAATGTTGTACCGGGTTTGGAGGAGAGACTTTTGAGTGTTATAGCTTATATGAATATTCCACTAGGCAGGGAAACAAATTTAGGCAAGAGGATTCTGACAACCCTAGATCTTTGAGGTACATGAGGAACGATCAATCATGCAGAAGCCTTGCTGTGATGAACTGCAATGGGAAGAGAAATCTGTACAGAGAGGTAAGAGATGCTATCAACAACAAAAGAGCTGTCTGAGTGTTGGAAAAGGGTCAGAAACCTGGAGTGGTCAGGAAGGTTTTACTGGAAGTTGCGTGCAGCTTTTCAAAAGGACTTGAGCAATGCTCTTGAAAGCAGGGAGAGTCATTGCAGGAGGTGGCTGATGCCCAGCGATGCTGAGCAGGTAAGGGGCAGCAGCTAAAATCTAGAAAAGATACTTCCTGATGTTGGATTCTCCTTCTTTCAACTACTGATTTGATTTATTTTACTAGGGTTTTTCTCAGCACCTTTGAGAGCTTCTTCCTTCATCTAGGGCAGTGTGTGGTTTGCCAGCTTTACTAATTATAAGGTAGCAGGCATTTAACCGTAATAATGAAAGTGCAGTACTGAGGATTGCCTTTCAACCAAAGCTGAGCTTTGGCAAAGACCAACTAGGATAGACCTTTTATATGTGAAAATCAGATGGGTCTTCAGACTTAAACTGTCAGTTAGGGACCATTTAAGCGATGTCACGTATGTCCACTTCACTACATTCCTTCTGGTGAGGCATGCACGGATTGCATAAGGTACGCTGCGGTGCTGTGTTTAAAAACCACAGTCTTTGCTTTTGTGCAGATCTTGAGCATAGACAAGTCTCAATGTCAGGGCTGTTAAACTAATTAAAAAATTCATAATATGAATTTTATATTAAGTCCTAGCCAAGGTCACTCTTTCAGGAAAAAGTTCACGTGTATATGCATTTGCACACGTCAGTGTAAGGTGTCAGGTTTTTTTGCCATTAAACTCTTCTTCTAAAGAAGAACAGGTATAGCTATAGTAAAATACTGACAAAATAACCATAACTGTTGGCAGAGTAACTCTTGATGTAGTTTGGAAGCTCATCCAAACTCAAGCTCAAGAAGCTCTTTGTAGTATAGACAAGTCTCACCTATTCCTTCATATCTTCAATTTATTTCAGCTAGAGATTGGCTGTAGATGGGGAAGGGAGGGCTTTGAAACGTGCTTTATTCCCTTTTCTCTTGCTAGTCACTCCATTCTGGGACAGTAGTTCAAGTGCTTTAGATAGTGCCTGACATTTCATTTGTGCGAATACAAAATACAGCAGATACGTGCTGTGAACACCCTCTGCAAAACAGCTAAGGTATCTTTTAAACTTGTCCGTCAATGAATCACAGTCTAGTTTGGGAAGATCTGTCAGAGGTGAGTGGCTCCTCTTTAAAACTTTGGAGTTGTGGGGGTTATTTTTTGCATTCCTTCTCTTTGCTTTTTGTGTCTTGCGAGTATTGAGGATCATGTCTTCCAGTGAGTTGTCACTTTTTCTGTAGAACCTACCAAATACTTAGCAGCAAGGAGTGCTGTTACTCTATCCAGCTCTGGCGTCATCAGTTGTTTTCTTAGCAAAATTCTTATATTTGGTCTGATAAAAAGAGAAACTTCCAGTTGTTGTTTGTCTGCTGGGTGCTTCAGACAGTGTGGAAAACATGGTTGATGAATGAATTCCTTAAAATGAGACCTCTGCTTGGGTTCAGTCTACACTAATAGATTTTTTTTTACATAATTTTGCATAACATTTGAATAATCTTGCATTGTTAGTTTTAAAAGCCTTGGAGGGCTATCAGGAAATCAGCAGAATCACGCTTTCAGTAGTTTGTGTACTTGTCTCAGATTAAATGTTTTCTTTATACATAATCTTTCAGATATTTATTTTGCAGGCTGAATCCCATTGGAAACTGTATCTCTTTGGCTTCTTGAAGAACATTGAAGACTAATGTCTGGAGCCAATACTGACATTTTTTCTCTTGCTCAGAACATCTGTGGCATCTGTTGTCTCTTGGGTTTTGGTTTCCTTTGGACTGTATATTGCTAAATTCTTGCCTACTTATTTTGCACAGCTTACAGCTGTTGGGACTAACACAATTTCCTGCTTCTAATGCGTTTGAAAGGAAAATTTGTAATATATTGTTAAGTCCCCTTGGCCAAAGTAGTGATGAATTTGTGTTTTCATTATGCTACAGATTAAGACTTTTACATTCTACAAATAGAGTAATAAACCCACTTAAGTGTTTGTATGGTCCCAGGAGTATAGCTTGAGCTTTTCAGAGTTTATTACTCTCACTATTGTTTTTATACTTGGACAGAACTGGGGTTTTCTTGCTTTTGGATGAGTGAATTATGCTTTTGTATACGCAGTGAGACAACAGGGTTATGCTAAAACACTCTTGGGTCAACCTTCAAAGGATACAGTTCTGCAAATATCATCCTTTTGTCACAGGATTTCCGCTTTCTACTACCAGGAGCTTTTATTGTTACAGCTGGAACATGCAGAAATAATTTAGCTACCTCTCTGTGTCTTTAGCAAAGACCATTTCAGTGCATTTTATTTCCCTGTGTGTACTACCATTTTAGGTAGTATTCAAAGAATTGTTTTGAGTGGCTTAATGTTTGTTTGCTTTCTCAGAAATGCTGTACCAGATTCAATTCAAGTGGTTTCCAGAATAACTTTACTGATACTAAAATCCTTTCTAGTTCCACTACCGAGAGCTGGCAAAACCTCACTGTGTAACTGTGTGTGTGTCTGGGGGAAGCACTGGATTTTTCTTGTGTGTCTTAGTAAAAAGAGGATTAATGTGCAATTGATGCTACTGGTACAACTGCAGGTGCTAAGGTGGACAATGCTGCAGTTTAAGGGCCTGGATCTTTCTTGGTATAATCCTGACCTCACTTCAGAGGTGGAATATTTAGAATTTAACTTTCTCATAGTTTTGAGGAGATTAGAACATAACAAGAACAACATATGGCAAAGTTTTTTCTTAGCTGCCGGTGTGTGTGGAGCAAACAACAAAGTTATGTAAATAAATGTATGCAGTCTATTTGATTCGATATGTCTGACTATTTCCTTTTTTTTTCCCCTCCAGCTGGTAACTGTGATCTCAGATACAACTCCTTCGTGTGTGAGGGTCAAAGAATGAGTAAGAGCCTGTTAATAGAGGACGGTGGGAGTTGTAAAGAAGGAAAGACAGGAATAGAGTCTGCCTGAGCATTTTTCTGTTCGGCTTTGGCAGTTCTGTAAAATGGAGCAAAGGATGAAAATGTTGATCCTGGCGTTTGTTCTGGGCAGTTCTGATAGATTGAGTTGGATGATAGTAAATAGTCAGCTGGGAAGGGGTGATTCCTGAGGGGCGAACTCTCACAAACTCGAGGGTCTGAGATTCTGTGGAAGGGTGTGATGTGCTAGCTGTGAATTAACTGATGAGAAGTATCGTGTCCTTGTGGCTGAACACAAGTGTACCCGTTTACTGCGCAGGGATCCTTCCCAGCGGAACTGTCTAGGATGGAGAAAAGTGGAAGTTCACTTGAATGGCTTGCTGTCTTCATGGAGAACATAAGTTTCTAGAATTGTTAAAGCTAATCCTGGCTATTCAAAATAAAGTTAGTTTGAATGTATTGGGTGAGGCAGCGTGGATTTTAAGGGAGTTACCTGCTGTACTTGTTATCTTCTAACTGTTTTTTCAGTGGCTGTCGGAATGTACCAGTCAAAGGAATTTTTTTGGTTCTGTGGCTAGTACAGAACATTCTAAAGCTTTTTTCCTTTTTTTTTTTTCCCCCTCCCCACTCTAGAGGGAAGCTTATAAGCAGAAAGCTGAGGTGTAGATGTACAACACACGGGCTGTTCTGCACAGGTTGCATCACTGATGCTGTAGAGTACTTGAGGTTTCTTCACATCAGCTTTCCAAATAGTGTTCCTTGCACTTGCGTGTTACTGATATCCATGTGGAGAGTTAGCAGCAAGCGTAAGCAATGTGCCTGTTGCGTAGCAGGTAGCTTGTATGATCTGCAGAAAATAGATTTTGATTCTTTTACATAAGATCTCTGTCTGAATTTGTTTTTCCCTTTATGTGCCTCTATAATTATTTTTTGTTTTATTTTAAGGATTGGACCTATCCCATGAGGAGAGAGATGCAGGTATGTCACACTTTCATTTACCATTTGAGTCAAAACCCATGGCGCGTTCAGTAAGAAAAAGAAAGTGCCCTACAAAAGAGGTGGTATCAAAATCGGTCTTTAGGGGTGAAGTGTCAGGCAGCACCATGGGAGAGCTGTGTGAGGATTGCCAGCTTAGAGTGCAGGTGTGCTTGGATCTCAGTTGTGCAAGTGCCAAAAAAAACCAAAAAAAGGTAATCTTGTCCTCTTCTTCAGAATCCCCAAAATACTGTATTTTTGTTGTCACGAACATTTTTAGGAGATGGTTGCTAAAAATGTATTGGAGCTTTGCTTTTTAACTTCAATTTTGTTGGAAGTCAGTGTTCTCAAGTAGGAGCTCTGTACAATTAACATTTTCTTACCATGATGTCAGCCAAATCTTTGCACAAGATAAGATCTACAGACCTACATGTCTTTATTGGTGGGGAGACAAATGGTTAAAAATTTATATTTTCCTACTACTAGGACAAAGCTAGAAGAATTACCATGCATGTATCTTTCCATTAGATCGATTTGGAATTAATTACAAGACACGATTATATACAGAGATAGAGTTCCCTTCATTTGATCTGGGGCTGGGTAAGATGTAGTAATCAAACTGGAACTTAATCCAAATAAAGGACTTGATTCCTGTTCCAAAACAAGATCTCCTGCACAAAGGTCATGTTTCTTTTATTTTGCCAAACTGATGGTTTTTTTTCCCTTGTCCTGTTATAAATGACACTTGATAGCACATCTCTCACTAATATGTAAACTGCTTGTTTCCATGGCCATGGCTTGAGTTGAGTGCAATGTATTATTTCAAATAATTTTGAGTTGGTATTAAATGTCTGTTTTTCTGCCCCCCCTAGGAAATTTTACCTGGGTTATTTTTAGGCCCGTATTCTTCAGCTATGAAAAGCAAGGTATGATTTTCAGAATAGTGTCTCATAAGGAAACTTTGCTGTGGTGATTTGTTACTGTGGCAATATGTTCAAGTGTTATCTATATGAGTGTAAATTTGGTTGCAATCCTGAACTGGAACATGAAAGATGCCAGAGTAGAAGTAATACATGGTGTATTTAGGGGATGGTCCTTTTAGCCTGCAGGATTATCTGATTGGGGCCGGTGTTGTTGCCTCCCCTTTCCAGAGTGAATCTGAACTACCGCCTCAGGCACATGCCGGGACAGTTGACACTTACAAGACTGCGTTTTCCCTAACAATCTTGTGAGTTAAAGGGTTGCTTCAGGAGAAAAATGAAAAAGAGCCCTGATTGATTTTCATGTGGCTTGAAGTTCTGTGTGCGTTCGTACACACGCACGTGCGTGTTTTCTCAATTCAGCTAGTCAGCTTTACCTACTCCTTACAAACCAGAGAAAAATGCAAGTTTGAAGTGTCTTGCACATTAATTGCAGTGAGCATTCGTGTATGAGCTCTTTGTATTAAAATTGAGTCTTATAGTTAAGCTTGAATAGAATTTTTCTTAGAAAAAAGTAAAACACTTGAGACTTCACATTACTGATCAGGCAATCCTTTGCTAAAGCGTTGCAATACTTACCAGAACTGGGAACTCGTATGTATGCAGTAAAATAAGGTAAATTGCACCTACAATAAAGTCAAGCGCTGCTAAGTCAAAGCTTGTATCTGCAAGCTTACCTCATATTTTGAATGATCTTACTTTCAATGGTCTGATTCCAGCAAGAATCCAATGCTAGCTGAAAATTACTACATCATGTAGGGACTTGCAATTTCAGGCAAAGTGAAAGGTGGGCAGAGACAAACAAGTTCATTGAATGCTGCCTTTACTGCCTGTTCTTATTATCGTTGTTAGGAATACTTTTTCTTGCAGCTCCTAATGGTTGTGGTTTGTCTTTTTGAAAGAAAATATTTTTCACACTGTGCTTTGAATATTAGAAAACTAGCTCTGATTTTCCTTGAGGACATGATATAGCCCTATTGTGTATTTAAGTATAGCTTTTCTTTTTATTACTATGCAATAGATGGATTCAGTAATTTAAAACATCTGTGTTTTTTTTCTTTTTCCACAGCTACCTATACTTCAGAAACATGGCATAACCCATGTAATATGCATACGGCAAAACATTGAAGCAAATTTTATTAAACCAAACTTCCAACAGTTATTTAGGTGAGAAATGATCATAACATGCAGAACTGCAAATAATGAAAGATCTTAATCACCTTGTTCTGTATTAACGAGATTTTTTTGTTTAATGTTAGTGTTCTTTCCAAATATTTTCACATTGTCAAAAGTATTTGAAAAATGTGCTAAGGTGTAGGAAGACTCTTAAATCCAAACCATGAAGTTTATTCATCCATTCAACTCTAGACATAGACAACACCACAAATGAGAAGTATCCATTAGTTTACAGTGACTGTCTTCAGTTTTAAAGTTGTAAGTTCTGAGTACAGGTTATCCCGCTAATAAAACATTTGAGGTGACTTAATCAGAATGTGTGTACCTCTGAAAAAGTTGCATAGAGCCCTGGGAAAGAACACTGGCCCGTATTTACAAACCGATGGGGAGCATGTGGGTACGTAGTACACTGCTTTCAAACAAAGTTGAGTCACCTGTGGCATAGCACTTGTGAATCTCTTCCACTCTGAGAGGTGATTTTGTCCGGGGATGTTGGAGGAGGTTCCTCACTTCCTTCCTTGCAAGGACACCTCCAGAGGCTGCTTGTTTGTAGATGTCCTGGATATCAGACCAGAAAGTAAAGGCAGGAGGGAAGTGCTGGCTTCCGTCTGCAGGTTTGAGTATTGTAGCAGGGTTGAATCAGCTGTACATGTACAGGTGGCAGCAACTCGGTGTTATCGTGTACTCACAGCAACTGTTTTCATTGTAGGTATTTAGTCTTGGATATTGCAGATAATCCAGTTGAGAATATAATACGATTTTTCCCTATGGTAAGTATTTGTGTGTTAATGTGAATGGATCGGGAATGGAGTTGCCCAGGAAGAGTTTTCTGAACTAACAGATACCAGTTTCAAATTTGGGATACCCCGCCTGGGGCACCTGGAAGGGCTGAGAACTCTTAAGTGACCTTATTATTGCCACTTTAATAAGCGTGATTAACTCCTTTTTACAAGTATAGAAACTGAGGCAGAGTTTCTGTACATTCTGAGATGCATCTTATTTACGGTCTCAAAAAAAAAAGAAGACTGGTCTCAAAACAAAAAAAAAAACAGGTCATGGGAGAATGCAAGTTACTCTGGAAACCCTTGGCCTGTAGGAAAATTATTTTTGAGCCCAAGAGTATTTACATCTCTTGTATCAAATACTAAAACAAATTCAAGGGAAAATAGTAACTAGTTGGTGTAACTAAGTTTTACAGCATCTTGAAACATGTTTACTGTAAAGGAACTAAAAAGTAACTAAGTTAAACAGTATCCATTACATACTGACACTTGGAGATAGAATAAACCCTCAGTTTTGAGCTATGCTTTTGTGTCCTTATTTTAGGTTAGGTTGCAGCAGAGGAAAAGCATTTTGTTCCTTTCCCCACCAAAAACCACCAAAAAGCTCTTGTGGCTTCCCTGTATATGGCAGAGGTGGTCACGTTTTTGCAGAACAAGGTGGCAAATCAACTGATGGCTTGCAGCTTTTCTAAAGTATAATGCCATTTGATCAAACAACATCCTCTGCAGATTTCGCAGTTACTGACATCTTAGTAGCTCTGTGTTGGTATATTTTTAAGAGTCTAGTCTGAGTTTTCCCCACAAGAAATCATTTAGCTTTTGTTTTCATCTAATCGGCTGTTTCAACCTGGCAGTATTCCACAGACCTCACTACACCCCGTCTCACCTTATAGATTGATTAGACCTACTTGTATAACTGAAAATATCATGGGAGACCCCCACAGGTGTCAGGAGTGTGGTCCAGGCCGTGTTGGTGTTGATGCGTGGGGGTTTTTGTTTGGTTGTTTTTTTTCTCCCCACTGTTAAGCAAAGATGTTTGGAAGTTACTCTTTATTATAGCGGCATAACGTGTGACGTAATGATTGTTAAAGGCACGTATACTGGATTTTTATGCATTTTTGTTTCCGGCTTGGCACTAGTTTTTCACTGACAACTTTATGGATAGTTCAAAGTACAAAAGAAATATAAATTCAATTGAAGTGATGTCTGAGTCTGTATAAACAGAGTGCATTATTGTCACCGTATATAAAGACTGATACAAAAATTCTACCAAATTTAAATGCAAGTAGCAGTAACATCTAGAATGATCTGAAACTTTGAGTCTTGTAATTTTTTGTTTTTTAGACTAAAGAATTTATTGATGGAAGTTTACAAAGTGGAGGTAAAATCATATTAACTTTTTTCCTTCATTTACTAATACATTGTCGTTAAAGCTTTAAAATTAACTTTGTGATATGTATTAGAGGCTCTTAAGTATGAGGTTTTCTTAAATTTGGGGTTTTATTGTGCTTGACTTGAACTATATCATACAAGTTTAGAGCAAAGTGTTCTTTCCTTTTGCCTCTGACTGGAAAACAAACCTCTTTGTATATCTGTTTTGTTTTTTTTTTTTCACTTTCAACACAACTGTGTTCCGTGCATGAGTTTTTTTGTGTCCCCTCTCTAATGTAGGGTCTTAAATCTGCATTGTGGTCTTGGAATGCAGGTTCTGTTACTCGAAATCCTCAGAGGAGCAGGAATCCATGCTTCTGTATCCCAGGGCAGTAATGGACAGGCTGTAGTTAGTAATCTAGAGTGAAGTAAGACACACCTATTTCTTAGGTTGTACCTTGCTACTGTGTAGTTCTCCATAACAAGGAAAAACTACATTTCAAAGAATTTTATTCAGTCTGTACAAGTATGGTTGGTTGTTTGTTTTTTTTCTTTCTCAGGAAAAGTTCTTGTCCATGGAAATGCAGGGATTTCTAGAAGGTAGGAAACTGTCCATCCTGCTTATTTATTTTTTTTAAACAATGGAAATATACTTTACTAATTTTTTTGTTTCTTTTCAGTGCTGCCTTAGTTATTGCATACATAATGGAAACATTTGGGGTGAAGTACAGGTAAGAACAGAGCGCGGTCATGTAGTTAACCGTTTGTCTGAAAAGGCTGAAGCAGGAGTGTACTTTAGTACAGATAAGAAGTCCAATACGTCTGTAGGTATTCACTTTTAAAATTCAAGTGGTGTAAGTGAATAATAATTTTGGAGGGAACATAAACAGTTGTGTGTTGACGCACAAGCCAGTTGTTACCTACTGAGATTGAGTGAAGGCTTTACATGGGGCAGATTATTCTATTTTACTTCACTGCAGGTTTGTTTACATCCTTTGTTTAAGAAGAAGTAGGTACCTGCTGCTACTGGAAACAGGATGCTAGCCTACACAGACTGATGCCTTGCTGTAAAACTATAGGAGAGGCCCCAAGAGGCTGTTCTAAGTAGTGTGTTGAAAACAGGCCAGCAAGCTGAAGACTAGAGGTGGGGGTGGGCAAATAGTATTTTACAACTACTGCTTCCTTTTTTGCCCAAACAATATCAGTTACACAAACCAGTTCTGAGGAGCGTTTAGAGGTTGTATATCTCCTAAGAACTGATAATGGGAAGAAAGACTCCTGAAACCACAGAGGCTTTTGTCCTAGCCTGTTTTCCACTGAAGTATTTTCTCTCCCCTTCTCTTTTTAAGGGATGCATTTACTTATGTTCAAGAAAGAAGATTCTGTATTAATCCTAATGCTGGATTTGTCCATCAACTTCAGGTGACTTTTTTTTTTCCTGGTCGTAACTCAAAAGCCATTTGATGAATCATCTTCCTGCAAAACAGCTGTTTCTATTTAGGCTTAACATTGACTGTAAAAGTATGCTTCAAGTAAATGTCAGAAGCTATAGGAGAGCTTGGGAGGAAGATAAGTGGGTACCTTAGTTCATTAGGCTTAAGCTTTAGACAAAGCAAATCCCGGAGTGGAGGAGAAATAAAAATCCTGGTTTGTGCAGTGATTAAGAGGCTCTGAGGCAGCTTAGTTGGTGGCTAAGGAAACTGCGAAGTGAGTATTGTGGCACGCATCGGTGATGCATCTTGACGCTTGCATTCATAGGTGATGAAATCCACAAGTCTGACACAGCAAACAGCTGTATCATGAAGTTGCTTTAGCATATTCCAGGAGTCTGTTGGGTGAACCGTGGGCAAACATCAGGACAGTACATTGAAACAGATTTGCAGTGTCTCTGCTATTACTTAGGCGGCTGACAGCAAGATGGTTGAATATCTCCTGAGTTTGGTTTTGTTGTTTGTGGTTTTGTTTGGTTTTTTTTTTTTAAAAGCAACTCCTGCAAGGAGTTCTGTAGCACTGCAAGCGTGACAGGTCACTAGAACGCAACTTCAAGGCCGTGTGTGGTTTGTCCTTGTAACAAATCTCTGAAGCTACTGTATTCTAAGTTTGGTTTGTTCCTACTGTCTGAATTGCCTTCTGGAAACAGCGAGTTCTCTGAACATTCTCACAGAATATTTTTAATGAAAGTCTACTCTCTTCCTTCAAAGCTGTTTTTTGTTATCCTTTAAGTCGTCTTTCACTCTGCCTTCCTGACAGTTTTTGTTGTTCACGTCAAAGCAATGAAGAGCTCTCCTCCTTTAAAATCTCTGCCTTACTGTAAGATACTCTCTAGTGTGTCCTAGTGAACTCTCTGAATTAGTCCTTCTCAGCCTTACAAAGCCTTATGGCAAATTAATAGCAATATGTATTATTAAACTTTTTCAGGAATATGAAGCCATCTATCTAGCAAAATTAACCATCCAGATGATGTCACCACTGCAGTTGGAGAGATCCCTCTCAGTTCCACCTGGTACTACAGGTCAGAAGCCTCTCCTGTTGTGTGTGATGCCGCCTGTCTTACCTGGTGTTGTGAGGTGACTTTTGCACTCCCTAAGTAAACCTCCAGCGGCAGCGAATCTCAGACTTTTGGGAAGGGGATGGCTGCAGTTGGTGTGCAAGCTATGTTCAAACTTCAGTACGCAGTACTTAAATATTCTCTTCTCTTATGGTTGAACTTCCCTGTGGTGTTGGTCTGCACTTCCATACCGTACGGAAGAAGGGCCCTGCCTCTCCCTGTCCTTCAAAAACCCCGAGTTCCCTAGAGGAATCAAGAGTGACAGGTTCAAAGCAGCCAATGTTCATGACATAATTGCTGCCCTTAATTTTAAGGCAGTTGCTCTGAAAAAAAGTTTTGCTGTGCCTTTAAACAGATAACAGGAATGAGGGCATGTAAAAAATGTTACCTTAATCGTATAGAGGTGTGCCGGTAGTAACCCCTGCTAGAGGTCACTGAAAATGGAGTTTGGGGGGAGATGGAAAGGGAGTGCAAGAAATGGTGGATGCTAGGAAATTTCTCTATGTGGGGAAGTGCAAGGGAAGAAGAGCGCTGTCAGCAACTGGCTGTCCAAAAGCGGAATGTCTTCAAAGGGTAGAGTCCCTGCAAGAAGACAATAACAACTGCCCTGTAGTCCTACTGACAGCTGTGTATTGTTAGAGCTGACCTTTTCAGATGTATCCTCCTTCCTCTTGCCTTTTGCAGGAAGTTTAAAGCGAATGCATGAAGAGGATGAAGAACTTGGAACCATGCATGTGGCAGCAGCACAGAACGGATGATATCTGAGGACAAGCACTGTTTGTATTGTGAATTCTGCCAAGAAAGGTGAAGAAAACTAGGGGAAAAAAAAATGCAAAATGATGAACACACACATAGCTTCTTTTCAATTACATGTTGCTTTCAGATGTAAATCTGCCTCTGCAACACACTAAGCATCATTTTTAAGATGTTGGACTTCTTGAATGAATAGATGGCACTGATTGTTTTACTCCTTTTTTACACTTTACAGTTTTATTCTAAACCAAGATTTTTGGACTTGCAAAGAGGTATTATTGCAATAATGCACTTTTCATACTTGAAATTTCTTTATTTGTATGATATAAAGTTATTACTTTAAACAAAATGCAAGCTGGGGGGATTTGTTTATAAAGTTATTTGTGTAATTTATAACAAGAGACTTTAGTAAAGAAAAAGTTTGCTAAAACTCACCTTGTTCTCAGTATATATTATGGTCATGCTTGTAGAAATGTGCTTTATGAACTGCACTATGCACTACTACTGGCAATTGAGCAACAGCAGTGATCTAATCAGTATTTAACTCTTTACCTTGTTATAAAACCTCATTATATACTGAATTATTTTGAGACTGACACCCTGCAGCCAATTTAAGACAAAATACTGTTCTAAGAATCTCACCTTGTTTTATGCAAGTTAAACAGAATACTGATTAATTACTTAATAAATAGTCATGTGCTGAATTAATACAGAGGGCAGGTACCAATTTTACACACATCAAGACTGAATTCTTTTAGCTAGCATTAAAAAGCTGCTTGTTAAATTAGTTATAAGTTGAACAAGCCGGTATGGTCCGTCTGTCTACTAGAACAGGGCATCTTCAAACTGGTATTGAGGGAGTAGTTCCCTTTGTAAGACAGTAGTTGCATCATTTGAGGTAAAAATTGGGTTGGTGTTTGAAAACTGAGGCCCAAAGCACTGGCCATAATAGTATCAGGATCTAAAGGATTCACCTCAGCTCTTCTAAAGTATTAGAGTCAACTGAGGCCACACACTTAGCAGTGCTTTAAGGTTTTCAAGTTGGGAATTGCCAAGGCGGTTCGTGCAGCTTTAACTCTTCTCCCTTCTCAGAAGCGCTGTGATAACCACCGGTTGTGCAAGTACAGTCTCAGTTCTGCATCTCTGCTTTGTTTGCCAGTCAGTCTGTTGCATAAAAGACATGAATGAAATGATGGCTCTTTTAGCCATCTGTGGTGACTGAGCAGATCTGGCCATCTAGAGCACTGTGGTGACTGAGCGAATTACAAAGCTGTTAGAAGAACTTGTGTATTTGGGAAATCTGAGCTTGCAATTGGACTCTATTTTAACAGGCAACAGGGAGTTGAATCAATATAAAAGACATTTGGGGATTGAGCATCCAGCTATGTCCCTGCACGCTGAGATGGCTGCGTGCGAATGGCCAGTGTCCTCTGTCAGCCTCAGAATGAGCAACCTGTGCTGAGGGGAACTCTCTGAGGGCAGATATCTTTGAATTTGAAGGCATGAATCTAAACAGTGAAGCCATTTTGTACTGTGAGGATCTCTTCTGATGCTGCCTTTGGCTGGAGGATTGTCCAGCAACTTGTTTACTTTGTAGGAGCCTGTTTACTTTGTAGGAGTTCTGCCTTGCTTTGTGTATTCAAGGCAAGTTGACCACGCCTGTGACTTGCTGATCTTTGCTTAGTCACTGATCCTCTGCCTTGTCTTGCAGCTCCTCGGAAGGCTTGCTGACGGGCAGTCCCTCCAGAGCAAGTCTGAGCTCTTGGCCTGCGTCAAGGCTCTTACAAGTAGTTCGCAGATTCTGGTTTGAGGAACTACTGACTGGGTTAAAGCATGCTGCTAGAACAGATGTTGGTGACACCTGAGGAGGAAATCCTCCTGCAGGAAGTCAGGGCTTTTAGCTGAGCCAGGACACCTGCGTGAGGCTTTATAGCCTAATAACCTCCTCTCCTGTGGAATGTGAAGGCCCTGGAGTGCTGCATATGGGGAAGGTTCACAGCTTCAGTGGAGCTGAACCAGCGTTCAGCAGCACTTTCCCTTTGCTGCTGACTGTCCTCTGCCACTTATGTCAGTGATGGAGCCATGCAAATCCTTCAGAAAAAAAAAAAATCTTTAAGAAATGTATGATGCTTCAGTTAGGAAATTTTCAGCTTGAAAAAAGGAAGTGTTACTGTTATCTCCTTAAGAACCACAACTTGTCAGTGTTAAGCTGACCGGCTAAGCGTGCAGCGCTGGTTATGAAGTTGTAGGGTTCATTATGTGCTGTTAACTGACTCTCTTTAAAAGAATGCTTCTAGGGCTGTTGGGAAATACATTCTCAGACGTTTCACCACTTATCCCGTGAGGCTACCACATGGCTGCAGTGGGGTTTGTGGATGTCTGTCTCTGCGCTGCTCACCAAATGCTACCAGCTACAAGCTTCTGATGAAACAAGGATGGGAACCAGAATTTCTGCATAAATTTGCTTTCCATTTCAGCTCCCTTGGGAAGGGGTAGAGATGAAACACAGATGGAAGAACACTCTTGATTCCTCTAACTATCCCCTGCCAGAGAGGCTTGTTCATGTGTAGTCTGGTTCTGTTACCTCACTGGGGTCCTGGTGCTTCCCTGGGGAGACTGTTTCACAAACTAACAAGCTTCATGACTAAGGATTTTCCACCAATCTGGTTTTGGTTTGTGTTTTTTTCCATGCCATTCCCCCTTACTGGTGCCTTCTACAGTCGTTCTGGTCTGTCTGCCTGCTGCCCTGCAGATGACAGCCTCTCTGATCCTAAGGGATTCTAAGAGTGTATTTCAATTACTGTTTGCTTTCTGGGGTTAAACCAAAGGCGGTAATTGGCAGCAGGGGTCCCTCACTGTGGCCTGAGAGTACCAGTAGATGTAGAATTTTTCTTTTCCCCCTCTTCCCCAGGTTCAGACACAAAGCTGCAGTACCCAGATCTTTGGAGATCCACAGCTATATGTTAAGGTGCTAAAGTTCCCTCTTCCAGCTTAGGGGAAACAGAGTGAATGAGCTGGAGATCTCTTCCTCACAGGGGGAGAGCTGTTACCTCCTCCTCGGGATTTCGTTTTTTGGGTAACATTAAACCTCTGGAGAAGCTGGTAGTTACGTTATGGTTGATTTCTGACAAGATCCTTGGTTCCTTTGTTCCCTGGGGAGGGGAGGTCTTGCTCTTTCCTGTTGAGCCAATTATACTGTAGATAAATTAACAGGGCTTCTTCAGTTTAGGAGATGCATAATGTAGTTTAATACCACCTGTTGCTGTTAAATGCTGTTATTTGTGGCATTTTCCTGGTTCCTTCAAACTGACAGTTTAAAATACATATACCTGTGTACTAGGTGTTCCTCCAGCTGGCTGGGGCATGCCTGAAACCACAGCGATGTTTGTAGGGCCCCAGTCTGGGTAGTATCAGCTCCACAGCATCTGCCTGCACTTGGCAGAGACGTTCCCAGTTACCAGGGCTGGCAGCATGCTTCGTGCGTTTGCCAGCTGACACTTCCAGGGCCTCTGCTGGGAACAGGCCGGTTTCTGCCCTGAGCCCGGTCTCCCTGGCAGCCTAGCTGTGAACCAGGTGTGATGCAGCAGGTGACAGCACCTTTCCTCTCTCCAGAGAGCTGCTGTCAGTGCTGTTTCCATAGGCGTAGGAGTCCACCACGGTTGGGAATGTCACCTCTGGTACAGAACAAAGAGCTCTTCAAAGCTAAAGTGATGCTGATGAGCTGGACTCCTCCCAGCAGAGGCATTGTCATGCAGCCACAAAACCAAGCTTTCAACCTAATTCATTTGTTTTACAATGATCTAAGCTGGGTACACAATCGCCTGTTCCTCACTTGCACTAATCTTTTCATTAACTCTTAATGAGGGCCTGGAGCTATTTAGATGGTATAGATATCATGGAATTCAAATAATCCACTTTAAATTAGTGGAAATTCAGAATTAATTAAAACTGTGAGAGGCAAGAAAACCCACCTCAAGTCATTTGGACCCAGCATAAATCAGTAGCTGATTCTATACAATTAGTTCAGAGTTGGGGCTCAAGCCATTTAGATCTGTCAGCAGAGCACAGCTGGGAAAAGCCCAGTTCTCCCTCAGGGGAGAACACCCCGAAGAAAATGGGGTGCCTAGGCCTCTCACTGCAGCTCTGCATGAGCAGGTTAGGAACTTCAGCCTGGCTCTGAGACTGCAGGTCTGCAGGTCTCAGACTGTGCCTTGCTCTCGCTTTCCCAGGGGTCCTGCCATGTCTGTAAGGAATCTGGATGTGCACTTCTGGTTGCAGGGCTGGGGTTTGTGCCTGCAGGCAAAGGCTCCAACACCAGAACAAGCTGAGAATTTCCTTTGAAGGCCTGCTTCGTAGAAGTCCTACTTGCAAAGATGCAAATGTGCATCAGACACGTGCTTAAAATCAATATGGAGTCTCAAAAAGTGTTCTTTGCACTCTAGGGAAAACAAATGTCTTTCAGAACAGTACTGCCAGCTGCAAATACAATAGGCACACGCTTACTCTGGATACCTACTGCTATCAATATGAAAAACAGACCAGATATGTTTGGCAGTCTTAATTTATTCAGCTTAAACAAATATTTTTTTAAAAAATAATCAATAAATAAAACAGACATCACCAAGGAAACACTATATTGAGTGGAGTACCATCAGGAACATTAAATAGAACCCCCACCGCAGCTTAAAGTAGCTCTCCACACCACAATGAAAGAACATTTTGTAAGGCCTAACTGTTAACAAACAAGACTGGCTGTTCTGTATGAACCTTCATGTATTTATAATGCCCTATTCATAGATGTAGGATTTGTCACTTTCTTTGCACAAAACGCTACTGTTGGAACCGGGGCTTTGTACATTATTTGCTTGCCATCGCTGGCAAAAGTGCTAAAATCATTTATCCAATCTTAGAGCAAGAGGGATGCTCCAAAGCAGCAACGATCCCTCAGGATCGGGATCAGGGGATTTCTCTGCCGGTTTGCTATGCCGTAGGCATAAGCTGCTACCAGCAAAACCGCAGCCCACCTGGCCCTCGGGAGTTCAAGTACAGCGAGTTGGCCGGTGCACTCTGTGAAGGTGAATGCGTTACTGCCGATCCCAAATCACATTCCCATCGAGTACTAGCCAGAGCCCCACTAAAGACGGGGTGTATTCAGTCTGTCAGACATTCCAGTTTCCCAGTTACCTTTGCCCTGTGGCAAACCATCGGGTTATTATTTTTTGTCAGGAAAAAAACAGTAATTATCCTGAAAACAAAGTCATCAGCTAAAGTGCAGGACCCCTGCAGTTGAGAAGTACACGTTCATTTGTAGACTCGCAACGTCAGCTTTAGCATAGCCTGTCAGCTTTAGCATAGCCCGTAAGGATTCTCCCCTATCCGCACGAATAGTAACAAGTTCAGTTTTGGAAAATAGTGCCTATAAAACTTTAGGTACGCTAACATCAACAGCACTTCAGTGAGGTTTCATGGAAAGGACAGAACAAATGCCCATTCTGCATCACTAATCCTGCATGAGAGAAGCATCATCCCCACCCGAGCTACGCCATCCTTCCGTGAAGTACAGACAGGAGCACAATCCCGCGAGCTGTACTTTGGCTACCAAGAAAAGAAGCACAAACCTTTAGAAAAATACAATGCAAGAAAAAATTTGAGATAAAAATATATACCTTTGGTTAAAAACCATCCCTTTAACAAGAGTCCTTTGTAACTCTGCTAGAACAAAAAAGCTTTGCTTCGACTGAACAGTAGTAAAAATTAGTTCTAAGCGCTTATTTTCTAACCCAAAGGACCCTTCTAAAACATCAGTTAATTTTTTTTTTGCAGGATTTACACATTTGATGTTCATTATTTATAGGGATCGTTATATTTGCAGCAATAAACTATACAAATTTTCCATGAAGAGAATGTTTGTAGCACAAGCTCCTCCACCAACAGTCTTTACAAAAAAAAGACTAGAAGTTCTTAATTAAAGAACCGTTGAAACATGTAGTTTTCTTCAGATACCGAATAGCCAAACTTCTTATAGAAATCCACATTTTTTGGCAGACACTCAAGCGTAATTTTGTAACAGTTCAGTCTCTTACTTAGCAACGTCAGGGTGGACGTTAAGCTGAAAAAGACAGAAAACCGAGGGTTAAATGAAATGGCCCTGAACGCTAGATCAATTAACATTTAATTAGATAAAGTCATCAGACCTACAATCCTGAAGTTTTATAGCACTCTGCATTTCCCTTCACTACATAGGATAGTTGCCATCCCAAGAAAAAAAAAAAAAAAAAGAACAAAGTACCAGCGTCTTGCAGGCAATTTTTTGTTACTGTTTTCAGAACCTCAGCTTGCCCTCTGCCAGCTGGCGATACCTTCTGGCTAAACTCTTTTCGCACGTCTGGCTGGGGAGGCTCTGCCCTGCAGCTAACCCGCAGAGCGAGAATCCTGCTCTCGGAGGTCTGGCGAGCAGATCTTTGCCAGCTTGTTGGCTGGCACCCAGCACCGTGCTAAGGTGGGGGGACAGAAACCAACTGGGTGAGGGCTTGCTGCCCGGCCTGGTGTTGGATGGCAACGGCGACGAAATACTTACAGTTTACCAAGCTGCTTTCCTCTGCACTCCCTGCTTACTACTACATCTTCTATCCTTCCTCTCTGTGGAAATACAGACAAGCGTTAGTCAAACAGAACACCGTTGTGTTAGTTACCCTACTGCACTACACTTCACACTTGGATTTTCTGCTGTCTGTTTAGATACAACTCCTCCAGCGGTCGACACGCTCGTAATGCCCCTTCCAGCACCCAGCAGGAGCTGTAGTCCCACCACAGCCTTTCCCCGCTGAGGGACTGGTATCTCCCTAGCTCCCTGTTTTCACACGTCTAGCTGGGACTCCACAGCAGCGAGATCCTCAGCCATCTGCTCCGTCAGAACCAAGCCTGACTAGTTCAAAAGCTCACTGGGAGGGAGAACAGGGCAGACATCAAATTGCTCTTTTTCCTTAGTAAAAGGAAGCTTTGGCTTTTCTTATTTAGCTGAGCACCCAAGGATGGGAGAGATTTTTAAAGTGCCTTTGTCACTGACTCAGCAGAAGGTACTTCATCACACAGCAACACCATAAAAATAAAATGCACGGAGTCTGGGGACAGGATCTTTCCTTCACTTTCCAGCTGCAGCGAGAGAATATACCTTTGCACAGGAGTGAGTGAACTTATGTTCTATCACCAGCGTTGCTGTAGCAACAATCTGTCCAAGATTTGTGTCTTCTATGACAGTAACGTAGTAATCTCCAGATCTCTTCATGTGCTCAAAGGTTTCTGTGGGAGCAGGCAGACAGCGGAACAGTCACTGTTAATCTCAGATTAAATTACTGCGAAGTCTAACACTTGCAACAGATTCTGAATGCAGATCACCGCAGGGTTCAGGATCACAAGGAAGATGTATGTGCCCAAGACCCCAGAACCTGAAAGCCCCGGAGTCAGACTAACACAGAGACAGAACCAGGAAAAAGCAGAAATTAAACAAATGCCTTTTCCTTAGCTGCCAAGAGAACCCTGCTTCCCCAGCGTCTCTGCAGATGGGCACTACGATGAAGGTGGCAGTACTTCTATGTCTTCTTACATCTCAGTCCAATCAGTGAAGCAAGCTGGACACTGTTGAGCTATGATCAAAGGCAAGCCTCTGCCTCGCTACTGGTGCTGCAATAATTCAACCAAAACAAGCCATCTCCCACAGTCCCTTCTGCCAGGTATCTAAAGCTCAGTCTCAAAAGCAGGTATACAATTCAGGCCTGCCCCAGCCAAGAAGCCCTTTGGGATAGCTGCAACTGGATCCAACGCTGAGTGCCAAAGGCTCCCTCAGGGGACCCAAACGAATAAATCCCTCTGGCATCGGGCAGTTGGGAGCCTCACACCCAAGTAGCTTTGCTGTCAGCATCAGTATCCTCTGGTTCCCAGCAACCTCTATGGAAATGCCAAGAAATAATGATATACTCACTGATAAACTGCTCTGGGCTTGCAACTCCAGTTTCAGTCAGCTGACCCAGAACCTTAAAAAAGCCTGTTATAAAAGAAGGGGGTGGGGGAAAAAAAACCAACCCTCAGTGAGGGACAGAGACACACAGTTAGCCCCAAATAGCACAGAACGACCAGACACGGCTGTTTGGAGAGTTCACATCCCCATGGCACCATCCAATTTGTTGTACGTAAAAGCCTGTGCTCTGTGCATTATAGAACTAGACTGTAATCTTAAAATCAAACATCCCGCCTTGAGCAATGCTGAAGGAGCAGCTAATGCATCAGCAGCAAACTGCTGCTTGAGTGCAGAAGATGCATACGATGCATAAGAAAGGAAAGTATAAGCCTGAAATTACGCATTATTAAGCTGTATGTTCAGAACACCCTTTTTATCCAAATTACAGAACTGAGGAAGTCTCCACGCACCAAGAAGAATGTGCTGGTTCACATTACTTTTATATTAAAGGGAACAGTATGAACAACTGTACTCCCTCTCCAAAGCTGTGGTGAATAGGAAGCTGTGGATTATTTGAAAGATTTGACTTGAATTTTAAGATTGGTTTTGAGGTTATTAAAACAGTAAAACCAATTTTGAGGGTCACCCAACACAGTACCAATCCACGGTGCCAAGTGCACAAATTCCTTACTGATAAAAATAACCCAAATCAGATAAAATGAACCATCCCAATCTATTGAGAGATCATGCAGAAATACATATTATCTAGTTCAGCACCCAGCTTTCGTTGATGATGATCATTAAACAGGATTCTACCTCGATTTAAATCAGCTGTGCAAAGTGGTCTCAAAACTAGGCCATCTCCTGGATCTAAAGGAGAAATAGCAGGAGAAAACGTCGTCGTGTTCTCACTCCAGTCAAGTTCATGCAGAATATTTGGGTCAAACATCGGTGTGTCGTCAGGCATCACGGTTGCAACAGGCATCATGGCTGCAACAGGTATTCTGGAACAGAACGCACACGGGTAAGGAACACTTTGGTTTGCTCTTGTTTTAATCTCTAAATATGCCGTTTCCCCTGGTTCTATCATGCCATGTGACGTTCCTCAGGGACGGAAAGGAAGGTGAATGAAACCAGAACTGTTGTTCACTTCATCTGCAATTGAAGCTACTCAACCTTCACCGGACTAGGCTGCCAGGTTAAACAAAGAGCACACACACCAATACTGTGCACATTATCTAAAGTCAACATACGTGGCATTTTTGTGTTCATCTGGGAAGTTTTTTCTCTTGGGAAAAAAAACCAACGCAGATGATAAGACATTGACTAGGATATTTAACTATAGCCCTCTGAAAAGGAAAGCACCTCACACTCTCAAGAAACCTCCCTAACATACTGTTCACTGAGTACAGAAGAGATCATTTGCATTAATGTTCCATTTAAATAGCACGCTTTTTTCCAACCAGTCCCATCACATACATATTTAGTATCTCAGCCAAGAGGCACTACATCACACACAGGAAAACACAGATGATACAACAGCCTGCACGCACGCTTACAGCCCGTACTGCCTTTCTCATGCACTCAGGTTCGCTCGGTGTATTTACAAAATCTAATGCCATCTCAGCTGTAAAGCGCAGTGCCTCATTGTCCATTAACAGGCAAAACGCAGAACTGCCAAGATGACGGTGAGACACTTGTTAATGATTAAAGAGAGATTTGGGAATCGTGTATTATTCGGAATTAGGGATAAAAGGAAACAAAGGGATACATTCTCCCAATTGCTAGATACAGGAAAATAATTCTTCCTTTGTCACCTGTGGAATACCTGGTCAGGTTTCTGGTATGAACAAGGCATATCATGGGAACTTCTCCTCAGACTAAGTTCTTTATATATCTTCAAATTAACTTAGCTGCACCGTAAAAGATACAGTAGTCGCACACTGTTGGACAGGCCAAATAAACATCAGAAAGAAAAATGTATTTGGGATGAATACTTTTCAAAATAAGACATCTTACAGCCCTGTTAAGCTGCCCAGAAAAGTACAGAGGATGTTAGCTACGAAGCATCTCGGCCTAACTGCAGCATGCAAGCCTCAAAACTGAAGGTGGCTCTGGAAACCCAACTGAAAAAGCTTCTTTAAAAAAAAAACCCAACGACAATTTTTTTTTTTATGCCACCTGCTGGTATACACTGCCCTTTAAATCCCCATTCTCATCTCAATCTTGCATATAAAAGTAAAAAAAATGCTGTTATAGCAATTAAGCAGCAATACAAATTCTCATCCCACATGAATTTTCAAAATGAAACAGTGGGAAAAATGAAGTGCAAACAAAACCACTTCTATAGACGGGAGAGTGAGAAGTGAGAATCCAGGTCTTCCGAGTCCCAGTCCTGAGCTTTAGCGATCCGATCACGCTGACGTGTGCGGAGGAGTGCAAGCCCATCGCCAGCGTGTTCATTATGTCACTGCTAAGCAAAACTGAAGTCTCCCTGGTTCCAGCAACACATTTGGTATCTCTGTTCCTAGATCTCCATTATTCTAATGTTGCCGTTACCCTGTCCCCTTACAAAGCCTTCCTAGAATTCATGAGTGTTCATAACAGCATTCAAATAGCATCCTGTACAGAATAAAATCTAATTAAGTTCAGCTCAGGCTTACCAAACATCAAGCACACACAGCAGTAGAAAAATCACACGCAGGGAATAAAGTTTTTGATACTCTTTGAGCAGTTAGTGACAAACCAAGAGTTATTTTTCAAACTACATCCAGCACAGCTGGAGCAGGAAGAAGTTTGAAGCTTCACGCATCTTCTGGAGTCAGGAATATGACTTACTCCATTGAAACGCACTGGCCAATTAAAAAAAGGATCAATGTACGGCAAGGAAGAAGAGCTCTGGCCTGTTCCGATGGGTGCCCGGGTTTCCCTCCCGGCCTGCTGAGCTTACTCCGAGGCCAGGTGCTGGCCCTGGTGCACCCCTGAAGCCTCCCCCGGAGCACCCCGGGCTCCCCACCCGTGGCGGGAGCGGGACGGGGCCGTGCCAGCTCCCACGGGACACCTTCGGCCCCTCTCGCCCATCCCACCTCCCTCCGCTCCGCTCCGGGAAGCGGGCGGGCAGGCAGCACGGCACGCCTGGGGTCCCCCCGAGCTGAGCCGCCTGCCCCAGGGAGACCCCCCCGGGGGGTGCTCGGCCAGACCTCCGCCGGCTCCCCAGCTGCGGGGGACGGGCCGACAGAGCCCAGCCCTGCCCCGAAGGGCCAGAGACAGCCCCGCACGGCCCCGCGGCGGGCTCCCCACCCGAAGGAAGCAGCCGCCCGGGGAGGGCCCACACACGGCCACGCGCGGCCCCTCAGCGGGGTCCCCACAGCTCCCCTCAGCTGAGGCAGCCCCCGGGCGGGTCCCTCACCCCACACCCGGCCCCCGAGGGGGTCCCTCACCCCACACCCGGCCCCCGGGGGGTCCCCGCAGCCCCTCCCCTCACGGGAGCCCCCGCGGCCCCCTCAGGCGGCGCCCGCCGCGGCCGCACTCACCCGCGCACGAGGCCGCGGCGCCAACTGCCGCCCGCACCGGCTCCGGCTCCGCCGCAGGCGCCGCACGGACGTGGCAGGGGGGCGGGGCCCGGCACGCACGCACGCCAAGGCGCAGCCAATCACCGCCCGCCGGCCACTCCCCGGCTCCTCGCGCCCGGAAACTCCGGGCCGCCCCCGCACCGGCCTTGCGACCTTCGGGAACGGCCCCGCCCCCACGCGCGGATTGGGTGGTGGGCGGTGTGACCACGCCCTCTCTCTGACAGAGGCCCCGCCCCGCCCGTCGCGTCGCGCTGTACCCGCCGAGGCGGCGCAAGATGGCGGGCGATGCTCGGCGGTCGCTGCCGCTGCCCGGCCTCAGCCCTCCCGCGGAGCCCCCCCCTGCTACCCCCCGGCCGCAAGGACCGTTTCACCCTGGCGGCAGCTCCGGTGGGCTTCGGCAGGAGGAAGGGTGAGGGCAGCGAGGCCGGCCGGCCGGGCCTCAGGCTGGTGGGGAGCCAGGGTGCGGCCCTGCTCCTCCTCGGAGGCGCGAAGGCTGAGGCGTTTGCCGTTCCCTGACAGGGTTTTGGCGCCTGGAAGAAAATCCCTCGGTATCTCTGAAGTAGCGTCCCCCCAGGAGCGAGGCGAGTGGCAGGGGAGCGGGCAGTGTCCCTCAGCACAGGGAGCGATTTCCCCTTCAGTGGGGTGTGGGAGCCCCACTCCTCGCAGCACGGTTTGGGGGCCGTCTTTGCAGGATCATGCCTTCCTCTCATCCACGCCTGCTTTCTCTTTACAGCTTGGCGGGTTTTTTTTCAGCCAGCTGCCATTCCCATCAAGATTTTGGACTTTCTTCTGGGGCAAATGTAAAACTGAGGCCCAGACCATGTGAGGTCAGTGAAGATCCGTGTGACGCTTTTCAGAAGCAACAGATCACTAGGCAGCCTGCAGGGTGTAATTGCTGGCTGCTCTGTGTAGGTTTCCCTGCGTTTTCGCTGGGGTTTGGCCTCCGGAGTCCCTCCAGGAGGCTGTGTGATGGCTTTGGAGGGCTGCTCTCTTTAATCCAGATCTGGGCACAGCTCAGGAGGGGCTCACGGGTACCTGTGGAGGGACGGCTCAGAGGAGAGGGCTGTACAAAGCTTCTGCTTTCTCCTGAGGAATTGCAGGTGGCAGCAGCTTTTGTCATGAAAGCATCGCTCACATTGATGATTTTCATCTCTGGGGGATTGTTTTTGGAGGCTCCGTCACTCCCCTTGGACAAGACCTGCTGTCCTGTGCCGGGATGGGCCTTGTTCAGCCTCCAAGGCTGGCAGGGGGCATAAGTGAGGGTTTTTCTTCCTTTTCAATAAAAAAAAACAACTTGGAGATCTTCTTGAGAGGCTGTTTTATAAATAGCTGAGGTCAAGGCACGCACATAGCATGGAGCAGGAGGCCTGCTGAACAAGATAATTACACAACATGCTTCTGAAACATGATTTTAATTTTCCATGTTTCTTCCCCCTGTTACTTTACCCTCAGAATGAATCACTCACTGTTCCCATGGCAACAATCAACATTACTTAGTTTTTTACTTCTTCGGGCCCAGAGTGACCAGATGACACACGCCAACCTCCCTGGGCTCAGGCACACCCAAAGTCTGGGGGCGATGCTCGCCCCAAGCTTGTCCAGGGCTGGGGGCTGCGTGGGTGAATCACCGCGGCTATTAACCTCTTGTTGCAAGGGAAAGGCACAGTGGGTGTGAGCTTTCCCCTCCCCGTTCCTTCTCTATTTCCTTTGTTTTGAGGGATTAAGAGGAGTGGGAAGGTCCCATCCATGCTAAAAAATGAACACCATATCCTGCTTCCATGCGCGAAAATAAATGGGGAAGCACTGCTTTGGCTGGTTAGATGAGGAAACTGGGAGCGTGGACACATTTCCACTGCGTGAAAAATGACAGACCAGGATATAGCTTAACTCCCTCCACGGTGCCTTTTTCTTAATGGAAAGATTTTATGGATGTGAGGTAGATTTTGCATTTTACTGAAGTAACTGTGAAAAGTTGTGACTTTTTAAAAACAAAATCATGCCATAACAAGGCCGTGACCACATGGGGTCAGCCCAGTTCTCCCCACTGAGGCTTGGAGCAGAGGTCCTGGGCCTGCATGGGGAATATGGCAGTTTTGGACAAGCCTTATCCAGATACGTCCTCCCAGTTTCTGGCAGTCAGCTGTGTAGGGACATCCTGACCCAGAAGGTACATCTGGCCTGTGGTATTTAATAGCCAAACAGCACTATCCTCCGTGTGTGTATCTCAGCTTCTCACCTCCAGAGCTCCCACTCTGCCACAGCATAACGTTGCAGAATGAAGAAAAAAAATCCTTTGGTTTGGTTAAACCTCTTGCCCTGCCCCAGCAGAGCTGTTTTTGTTATTCCTGGAGATCAGTCCTGTCCTATTTACTACCACAGGTACTGACTTCAGCTTGGCTTGAGGACAGAAACCTTTCTGCACGTGGATTTTGTAGCAGCATGAGTCTAAACCAGAGCAGGGAAATGATCTGGACGGAAAAAAACCTTCCCGAGGAAAGGTGAATTTGCCAGGCTGCGGGTGGAAGTGGGAACAGACCTTCAACTGGGTTTGCAAGCTGAGAGCAAAGAAACCTGCCCCGACGGAGGGGCTTAAACTGAACAGTGCCTCTGTCAGCACCTCTGAGACCCTCTTCCATTTCAGGAACCCAGAGACATTTTGGAGAAGAGCTGCTGTCGTGAGGGCATTAACCTCTCACAAAGGTTTGCTCTTTACACCCTCCCAGAGCCCATCCAAAACCCTCCGGCAAAACCTGGGCCAACCGCACAGGCAGGGCAGAACGGGGCCAGCTGGTTTTCAGCTGCCCCCCCTCGCTGTGCAGTAAGTTTTAAGCTTTTTCTCTGATTTTAACCACATTGGAAGGAGGTGGTGGTGCTCTTGTGGGCTTTTAAAGAAGTGGCCTATGGGGAAGGACTGGATTAGTGTACCCAGCAAGGGGAAACTGGATCAGGGCTCAGCCACTTTGTGAAGGCTCCTGAGAGTCCACGCATGAAACAGGCTTTGCTTCTTACTGAAAGCTTGGTGAAAGGCACGTGGCTGCTGATGAGCTCTCACATCTCCTTGAGACATCTCCAAGTCCCACCCGGTGACTTTTTAAAGGTCAAGTGATTAGGGCCAGCAAGGATTCACAGCAGCCAACAGATAAATCTCCACGGTACCTCCGAGGCCAGGATTTGGTTGCTAAAGAGCAAGGGGAAAGTTGAAATAACACATTTCCACTTGTGTCACGGATGCGTTCATCTCCTCTCTGCTGGTTCCACTGCGGCGTATTTTGTTGCAGAGGAAAAAAAAAAAAAACCAGCAAAGTGATATCCTCTGGCTGCTCTGTATTTGCCAGCACTGGAACAAGGCGGTCACAAGGCAGGGAAATTGCAAATTCGTGACTGTGGGACAGTCAGAAAGATGGGAAAGGAGCCATGCACTTGTTTGATGTAAATGTCTGAGTCTGAAACACACCCTGCTTTACGAGGAGACAAAAAGCGCTCTCCTTTCCTTTGGCTGCATGACACAGGGCAGTAAGAACGAATAAATCCTTGCCACAATAAAATTGTTTACATTCTGTTTTGGAAACAGATGCTCGGGGCTTGGTATACCTAGGGACCAGCCTCTTTGATTCTTTTTAACCTCTCGTAGATCGGGCTATATCCAGCCACCAATAAATCCTGAGCGGTGAAAATGTCTGCAGAAGAGCTGCATAAACCAGCTCCAGGCACCTGGATTTCACAGAGGACCCAGCACCCGCTTAATCCCCATCTGTTTACCAGAGGAAAGAAAGATGCTGCTGTGTCTCCCCAAATGTTGCCCGTGGATGGATAACGAGAAACTAAATACCTGCTCAAACTTAATAAAGTCATAGGGGAAACCTGGCAGTCTTCGGCAAAGCTCTGCTGCCATCCAGATGGCCGCCTGGGACCTGGGAAATGGTATTTCTTTGGGGTTTATGATAGTGTTAGTGCAGTTATGAAAGAATTGCATCTGGACCGTGTCTGCCTCGCTGGAAATAATTATCCCATCTTTAGTCGAGAAGCCAAATGTAATTTAACCGCAGGGGAAGGGGAAGTGTTAGGATCCGCAGGTGTGTCGCAGCCCCCTGCCCCAGCCGTCGCTTTCAGAGGGAAGCAGAGGCTGCCCCTTGCGGAGGCAGCCCCAGCCCGCTGTCTGCGGAGGCTGGAATTAGTGCGTGTTTGTGTCTTCAGGTTTTCTTGTCTCTCCTGCCCACGGCCCAGGAACACTTTTTTTTTTTTATGGAGAAAATCCCCACCTGAGGTTAACAGCATTGCGCCTCGTTAATACTCAAATATCCTGGCTCGGAGTCCAAGTCAAGGCTTAAAAAACATGCAAAAGCAGCTCCAGCAAGAAACCGATTTATTGCCATCGCCTTCCTTTGGATGTGACTATTTTATGAGAAGTAAAATAGCATCAGCTCACCCCCAAAAACTGGAGCTGGGGTCAGATCAAGCACGGATCCATCCTCGAGCTGAGAAATAGGGAACACAGCCTAAATGGTACTTCTGATCCCAAAGTGTCCCGAGCCTGTGTGCAGCGGGTAGGAGGGTGCGTGCACTGCAGGTAACTCCAGAGATTTACGGTCTCTGCAGGTAAAAGGACATTTTCTCATCAGCTGCAGGCAGAGCACTCCGGATGACAGATCTCCCCAGCCTTCCAGTACAAAATGAGCGCACTGTGGATTCGATAAACTGTTTTCTCCAGATGGATTAGTGAGTACATAATAGCTTTTACCTTTTTCCCTTCCACCAAATACAAGCTGGTGGCACCAAGATGGCATTTATCTAGTGACTGTCTCTGCAAACGCGCTGTCTCACCCGACGTCCCATCAGTGGGCCAGTCAAGAAGGACCTTCCTGTATTTCCCAAAGGTTGTATTTCTATGAGCTCGATTAAATTCAGGATCAAAGTTGCCTCAAATGAAATACAGCTCTGATCTCTTGTCCTCCCCTTCCATGGATGCTGGGGGATACGTTTAAGGGACAAAACTGACCTCTCTGCAGCCGTGGGGCAGCCGGGGTTTGGGTAAGGGTGAGCGTCCAGCCTGCACCATCGGGTCATCTGAAACCTGAAGGCAAAATCACCGCCCTGGTGGGATGAGCAGCGGGAAGGGCTTTGGAGAGGAGCCGTACAGGAGGGACCTCTCGCACCCTGGTTGTACGTGAGTCCTGGCACGGCAGCTCTGCTCATGGCCGCCCTGGCCGAAGGCTCTGCAGCAGCCCCAGCAGAAAAGCCTTGGCACGTCCCTCGGCAGCCGGCTGCCGGGACAAAGCGTGCAACAGTTTGGAAGTAAGTGGTTAACAACCGGCTGAGCCAGGAGCAAGGGGAGGATTTACCTGCCTGGCTGGACCCTGCACTGTGCTGGGGAACATGGGGCCTGGGAAGAAGCACACCCTGAATCCGGGCAGCCGAGCAGGCAGAGGACGATATTGCCGGGCAAGCCGCTTGGTAGGCTTGATCTCTGTTTATCCATCGCGGTGGAAATGCTTTATCTTCCATCTGGGCTGCACTGTGCAAGCAGTGATAAGAGGTGGTTGTTAAACAGAAGCTGAAGCTAATGTTCCCTTGGCCTCCAATTTCCAAGGTTACAGAGAAGAAAAAAAAAACCCAGCAGCTGATTCCCATGCCCAGAGCCGGCACAGTGTGGGCAGGAGTCCCGCGGGAAGGGCAGCGGGGCTGAAGCGAGCAGGGCCTGAAAGAGGCTGAGCAGCCGGTTGGCAAAGATGGGGGCCTGGGAGGGACGGGAGGAGAAAACACGTCTGGTTTCTCAGAATTGCACGGTGGTGACTGCTGGCCGCCTGCTCACGCCTGGAGAGGATCAACAAGGCCGTGAAAACTTCAATAGTCTGCTAAGGTCTCTGGATGGGCTGTGCCGAGGGGGGCTGCTCCTGCGCGGTGCTCCCACCTCCCCTGCTCGGGGTGATGGTCCTCCTGGACACCAGCCAGAGCTGGTGGCAGCCGGTGAGCGCTGGGAAAAGGTACCACAGTTTGTGCCAGTGGCTTCACCCCATCCATCCATCCTTCCAGCCATCCTTCTCGCCATCCAGCCGTCCTTCCATCCATCCATGCCTGCCTGTATTCATGTCCTCCATCCCTGAACCCTCTGTGCTGAGGTTCAGCTAGATGCAGGCAGGAGCAGGGCGAACAGTCCCAGATTTCCCTCCGAAGGAACCCCCTCTCCCATTGCACAGGGTGGGGAGACTGTGGCCAACCCACCCCGAGCTCTGGTGGAGCTGGTCCTGGCTGGAGATGGGCAGAGGGTCTGGATGAGACAGGAAGCACTTTCCAGCTCTTACCATCTCTGACGAAATTGCAGATGGATCTGCTATTGAAAAAAAAAGAGAAAGAAAGCCAGAGCGTGTGGGTGTGGAGAACAAACTCTCAGATTTGGGGGGTATTTTAGCACTGGGTGTATTGCAGCACTGGGAGGGGGACCGTGACAAGATGTGTTTGCTCTGATTTCCCCACCAGTTTGGAACTTGTTGTGTGGCCCACCCACAGAGATGTCTGTGCCCTAGGAAGTGCTGGGGAGGAGTGAAACTCCAGGTGTCAGCAAGGAAATAACAACAGAGGGAAATGCCCTGAGTGAAGGACTCAGAGAATCGCCCGTGGGATGGCCACGAATCTCGTGTGTGAAACCAGAGAGTGGCAATTGGTCCTGGGGGTGGAAAGGGACAGCTAGGCTTTTGGATCCGAGCTGGCTGTAGGCTCACTGAGCACTGACGGTGGCTGATACACCCATGGAACCGAGCATCGTGCCACTGCCACAGCGAGCCATGGCCTCTCTGGTGTCCTGGGGCCACCTGCAGCAGGGCCATCTCCATGTCCAGGCAGCGATCCCTCCTCGGTCCCAGCCGGCAGGCGATGGGGAACGTGCTTGGCCGTGCCACAGTCGCCCGTGGCCCGTCTCTCCTGGCCGTTCCTTTTCCCTCTAGGTGGAGTTATTACACATCAGATTTCGTCTCACTCCACGTCCAGACCCGCTCCCGCAGAGCAGCTGGGCGGGCGGCGAGGTGCCTGCCACCCTGCCTGCACCCTCATCGCCTGGGCGCTTCCCAGGAGTTTAATGATGTGAATTTAACAAAGCCCAGTGTGTCTTCAGCTTACGCCTGCGTGTTGCACGCGTGGGATGGGAAGGATGAGCTGTGCTCTGGGTGTGCATGGGCAGGGGAAGGACGGAGGTCACTCCAAATGAAATGAGAGCGGTAATGCAGGGACGTACCGTGGGCTCTGCGGAGCATCTTTCCTTAATTCTGCTTTACGAGCTTCTCCTCCTTCCTCTTACATTGTGGTGCTGTTGGAGGGGAGGGAGGGGAGGCAGGAAATCCTGCAGAGCTATTTTTGTACTCTGGATTAATTAACGGCATCATTAAGGGGCCGGGATTGGCTTGGCCGCAGAAGGACAATTTGGGAGGTGTTGGTTCCAGATGTGCTTATTCCCAGGCCGTGTGGACCTCTGAGATAGCGCGGGGTTTGGCTGCGGGTGCTGGGGAGCAGTTGGGGCCGCACTCTGCACCGCGCTGTGCTCAGGGGCAGGTCCACCCTCGGGGCAGCGTGGCCCTTCGTCTCCGCCACGCGCTGCTGCTGCAGGGCTGGGAGGGTCGGTCTGCTCATCTTTTAGGTTATTGAAAATATTTTTCTTTTCTTTTTTCTGCAACTTCACATAAAAGAAAAAGATTAGAAGTGCTCGCCTGGTGCTCTCCCCGGTGCTCAGCTTCCCCCACCAGCGACGTTCCCTGCTTTCAGTGTCTCTTCCAGGATCCGGCACTTCAGTGCTTTTGAAGATTTAACACCCCTCTCCCCCCGCCCCGTCATTTCCCTGTTGGTCTCAGACAAGTTCCCATCCGCTCCTTCTGTTTATGGGAAGGGGAAAACATTCAGGAGATAAAACAGCCGCCCCCAGCCATCACCCGGACCCTGCGGCGGGGCGGCTTGCCATCGAGTTCAAGGGGAGCCCCTCAGCTATAAGGCCGTGTCCTTTGAAGCGCCTGACGCAGGATTTTCAGCTGTGAGACGATGTGAATCAGATGTGGTCCCTCCAGACATCCATCCAGATGGGGCACAGCGCAGTCGGGGGCTGGAACTGGCCTCGGGGCAGCTCTGTCCCTCTGGCAGGATGGGCAGAGATGGGGACACCTTGGGGTCTGGGCTGGCTGAGGGTGTTTTTACCGTGTGTTTGCTTTGGGGGGCATCTTGGGGTGTTTGTCATCGTGGGGAGAGCCAGGCAGAGGGGACGGGCTGGTCTGATCGCCAGGCCAGGACCCAAGCTCTAGGTAGGGACATCTATTTGGGTTGTGTTTGGTCTCAGACCTGTTGCGGTGTCCTCCCTCATCCTGCTTTGCTTGAGCCTGGCCACGTCCCAAGCGCCCAGCGTTACACCTAGAACCTTTCCAAGCCTTTCTGGGCTGCTTCTTTCCAGGTTTACCATTCCCGAGAGCCCTCCTCACCCTCGCTGCCTCGTCAGGGCAAAAGCAAAACACCCAAAACTCTTTCCTCAAGATCACCGATAGCGAACAGCAGCTCTTCGTTTGCCCTCCTGCCTAAATCTGCTGAGAGCCATTAGGGAAACGAGGAACGTGATTTTTCCCAAGTGTCCCAGGCGAGGTCTGGCCGTCTCTGCCACCTGGGAGAGACAATACACACAGTTACTGCGGGAAGGGGCAAGGGAAGGCTTCACCACCTCTAAACAACCAGAAAGTCCCCTGAATGCATTGCCTGACCCAGGTAGGACAGTTGGGGTGATGAGCCCCCCCTCCTGCTCCCGGGCTGGATGTGGGGAGCACGGCCGGGGCTTGCTCCAGCCTTGCCTGGCTGGGATAAGGTTCTGCGGCTTGCGTTCGGGATGCTGGACATCGTGAGTGCAAAAGCCCTAAGAGGAGCACGGAAGGAGAGGAGCCCTGTGGGGAGGTGGCTGGGGGCCGGTGTAGATGCCTGGGAGCTGGCTGCTGGCCTTGCCCCTCTGCTTTCCGCCCCGGGCGAGCAGGCGGCAGAGCCAGCTGGGAACGCGGCGGCGAAAGGTGCGAGCAGGACTTAGACGGGCTTATTCTGCGGGGACCAGCACCTCGTCTCCCGCCGGCGTGCCAGTGGGGCAAAGCTAACACCTGAGCTCAGCGGCAGTGCCCTGCCCGGGGATTAAGGAACTGCACGAGAGGAATAACAGAGCTGCCGTTGTCCCATCCTGCAAGGCCTGGCCAGCGCAAGCCCGGTTTGGAGGGCAGCGCGGAGACATGGGGTGCCTCTCCCCAGCCAGGCCAAGGGATTTCGCTTTCTCCAGGCACCACCGCAATTCCCCCGTGGCCCCTTATGCTTGCCCCCCGAGCTGATCCAGATCCTCCCTCTGGAACCTGTCCTCCCTCTGGGACAAGGGACAAAGGGGAGCAATTCCCAGCCGGGATCACTGGCGTGAGTCAAATTTCTAACCCAGATCCTCTCCCATTTCTTTTACGCCCCCTTTCCCAGGCAGGAAATCAAAGCCCAGCTTGCTCATTAGGGGCTGACCAGCTGCTGAGCAAAAGCCAAAAAAAAAAAACCAAACCAAAAAACCCAGAGCAAATGTTTTATTTGCACAAACTGCTGTTTTCTCAGAGGAGGGGGAGTGGGAGTTGTCCAGCCAGAGGCTTCCCACCAGCTGGGGATCTGCGGCTTCGCTGGGAGCCGACAGCGCAGGGGAGCTCCGTTTCCAGGTCTTTGTCTTAACTACGGATCAAAGGGAAAATTTTCCGAATGATTTCAGTATCTGACAGGTTCTTGCATATTTAAGTCACTTTAAAATATGGGGTTGGCCTTTCTGAGTCACTTGGGCTCTAGGAAAATATTTTGATGCTCCTGTATCAGGCTAAAAAAAGAAACCCCTCCAAAGTGCAAACGCTGCAGCCTCTTACAGGGATCAGATAAAATGCTGATCAAACCGATGTAAGGTCCCCACCAGCTTTTTCGGGGTGAATTTGGCACGTTGGGGTTTTTTTAAATTCTTCTTAAACTGGCGTTTCCTATCCTCTCCCTCCCCAGCCCACCGGCACGGTTCCTCCAGGCGAGTTTTCGGCTCCTGGTGTGGGGAAGGTCTGGGGTTGCATCCCCGGGGCATCGCAGACCCGTGGCCTCGATAACACCCTGGGAAAAGTCCCCGTTTGCGTTCTGCAGTTACGAAAACCAGACGGGGGAGCTTAAGAGAAACCAAAGGAGCAGTTTCTGGTGGGGGGGAGACTCAAGCCTGAAATATGTTGAACAGCTGGAGGGATGCAGGGGATTTCAAAGGGAAGGCTGGGATGGCAATCGAAACGGGAGCAGGCGCAGGGCTGGGCTGCCTGGACCGCATTGCACTGGTGCTTACGGGAAAAGATGCGAGCGGGGAGGCACTTTTTTTTTTTTAATCTATAACATCCAGCAGATATTTATAGATCTTTTATCTCTTTAGTGCCTCGGTGCCACAAATAAAAGCATACAGCACTTTTATGGTACTTAAAGCAAACAAATAAAAACCCCACTGGTTTCCAGAAAGGTTTTGAGCCATGCGAGCGCAGTTCACCGATCAGTCTGAATTTAATTAGACTGATGAAACCGCTCCTGCCGTCCAACTTGGTGCCGCTGCCGAGGGCTTTGGCTCTTCACCATCCTTTCCTACATCGCAGGCGAGGGTTAACACACCCCTGGTAATACACCCAGGAAGCGAGGGTTTCTCAGCAGCCTGAGCCAAGCAGGCACCTTGCATCCGCATGTGGTTTCGTCTCCGGGCCAGATCCTGGCTGGCAGTGGCGACGCCTGGTCTGGGTTTCCTGCATCCCCGGTCACCGCTGGATGAATCCCCAGTGGCCCTGAGTGCCCTCGGGGTTGCCCGGGGCCCCTCTCCTCCTGCTCACGCTGCACGTGGGGCAGGTCAGGGTGAAAGATGCTGCTGATCCCAGCCCAAGCTGGGCTCCCGGCCCCTGATGTTGACCAAGCGAGGGCCTTGGAGGGGCCGGACGAGGCAGGGGAAGGCACTCGCATCCCCCGGGGTGCGAGCACCGGCAGTTCGGGAGCTGCCTTTGCACCCAGCTGACCCCGGGAGCTGGCGCTGGCCACCTGGGAGCCCCTTCCTGGCCCAAAGGCTGGAAAGTCCCCAACGTGCTTCCTGCAGGGCTGAGAAGCTGCAATGACTCATCTGGCTTGGTTTTACTACCAAGGAAAAGCCCTGCTGCCCGGGGTGGCTGTCCCATGGGCGACAGCTTTCCCCCTGCACCCTTGGAAACCAGCCCTGTGCTCCTGCGTGTCCCGATCACGGGCAACGACCTTGTTTGGGGTCGGTTTGTCTTATTGCCCCCCAAAACCAACGGCTTCTCCAAATGTCCTCTTTCCATCGAAAATGTCCAAATGTCCGATTGTCCATCCAAATGTCCTCTTTCCATGGCAGCGGGATGTACGTCCATACCCAAGCCGTGCAGCTCTCACCCCCCGCCCTCCCTGCAGGCGACAGCCCTGTTTTGGACATATTTCTTTTTTGCTTTGGGTTTAAAATCCCCATGGATCTGCGAATCTCTCCCTGCTACAAAACTCTGCCGTTCCTGCTTTAAAACCGCTATGTGGCTTGCCCATCTGCACGGTATTAAATTACTTGGGGCTTAAAAAGCTGTATGAATCCTAGCCGACACCCCAGCCGATACCTTGCTCAGACAGGCATGCAAATCCCCTGCGTGCATGAAGTGAAGTGGTTTTTCACCCTGGCAGCCGGTTTGCATCAGTACCTTTCGGTGAAGTGATTTATTTTTTCCTTCCCTCCCCCTTAGAGCAGACTTTTTTTCCTTCCCCCCCTCCTTAGACCCCCTTAAGTCCTTAGAGCAGAGTCAGCAAGGCAGGAGCATCCATCCCCCGGCCCTGCCCGCTGTTGTAGGGCTGGAGTAATCCCGACTTCAGGCACCTCTGCCGCTTGTTTAGGTTAAACTGGGTTTTAAGCAGCCCTGTTGGCTCTGAACCTCCCTCCTCATCATGCGCTTACCAAAATAGTTGGAGATGGTAATTTTTTGTGTTTGCTTTTTTTTTCCCCAGGGCAGCCACCAGTTTGTGGGTGCCAGACAGTTACTGCTCTTCCTCCCCCAGGCTGAGTCACCCCACGGGGCTGCGGACACCCATGGGCTGGTTTCTCTTTGGTTTTGTTTTTGTTTTTAATTTGGTTTACTTTTTTTGTTTACCCAAAAGGGTCAACCACAGCCAGATTTCATTGTGTCAGCAGAACAAACCTCCACATCTCCCTTCAGCTGCGGGAACTGGGATTTGCATTGCCTTGGCTTGCCAAGACCCTCCTCATCCTCCCGTTGTTGGCTTCAATGCCCAAACACTCCCGAACCCACCCGGCCTCTGACACCTCTCCCCAGCACATCACTGGAAGCCCTCTGCACCCACCACATCCTGGTTGCCCTTTGACTCGGCGTCACCCACCAGCGATGTCTGAGGGCTACGGGAGGAGCAGCAGAGCAAACAGCTACGGTCCTTCTTGTCCTCACGCCGGCTTGCTGTCGCTGCTGCCCGTCCCTGGGGTGGGTCATCCACCCGCTCCCGTGGGCTCCAGCTCTTGCTGCCTCCCTCCCCGAGCCACCTTGCAACGTGCTCCTCCTGCTCCTTCCTCGCCCCCATGTCCGTCCTCGGCATGTGGCATTTCCCATCCGTGCCGGCCAGCCCGGCGCTTGCGATTAGCTTTGTGCTCTATTTTATCTGGTATTTCTCCAGACTTTAGGTAAACCACAGATTTTTTATTTTTTTTTTTTTAATCCCCCTGCCCCCTCCACTCCACCAGCTTATTTTCAGTTGCATCTTTTCATCCAAGGAGAAAGGAAAGACATCCTAGAAAACCCAGCAGCCTCCTTCGGATCACCTCGAAGCCCCCTGCGACCCCCTCGCTGCTTCCCAGCCTACTGCAAGCGCCTGCACCGCTCCCCGCTTCCCACCCAGCTTCTCCCGGCTCCTGTCCTCGGGGGGCCATGCGGGGAAGGGCTGTGGTTGAAAGCAGCCTCTGCCTTCCCATGCCCCTTCCCCGACCTCCTCTGCTTTTCTGCTCAGCGTTTCCTGCCTTTTTGCCTCCCCCAGCTGCAAAACCGGGCCCTGATTCAGCGTGGCAAGCAGAGCCTTGTAGAGGCGGTTGGGGGGTAGACGGACAGGACGACACATCTTCTCCCCCACCTTTCCTCTCCACGTTACACCTCCCCATCCCGCGTAACCTCAGGCTGTGAAATAGGAGGTAAATATTTTTCAGCGAGCCATCCCCATCACACACCCAGCTTCGGTGCTATTCCAGGCCAGGCACGTTTTTATTGCCGTGCCTCACCCGTTCCTGCAGCCAGCCAAAATCCCAGTGCCGCCTGCCAGGAGCGTGCACGCCGCTCCTCCGTTCGCGTGCATCCCGGCACCGCCTGGACTTGCCGGGCAGCCGGGAGCTGCCAGCACCCAAAAGAACAAGCCGCAGGCGTGGGGCAGGGCTGGGAGCATCCCTGGCACCTCCCGAGCACGCCTCTGCCCCGGCTGCCATTCCGTTTGCAGTGGGACCAAGGAGTGGGAGGAATGGCCCGGCACCATCAGGCCACCCCTTCCCCCTGCTTTTACGGAGCAAGGATGCAACCTGTCCAAGAGCAGGTGGTGCGAAAAACCAGAGGATCTGTTTGGGGAAGATGGGGAAATGCATGATTTCCTCCGAGCACCCGCCTGCGAGGGAGCACACTCAGCTCACGCCCGGGGAAGATGCTGCAGGCGTTGCTGTCGCCTGCCCCGCTCTGTCCCCCCGGACCCGCAGGCGCAGGCGACCAGCCGTCCTCGCCCGCCGCTGGCACCCCTTTCCCGTCCCTCCTCATCTCCCTCCGGCCCCGCTGCGGCTGTGCCGTGTCGGGGCAGGATCACCTGAAGCTGGGAGCTGGACCAGACGTGGCCAAGCAGCATCCCTGGCTCCTCTCTCGGGGTGTTTTTGGGCACGGAGCTCTCCCGTGGGCAGTGGGATGGTGCCAAGTGGGTGGGTGAATCCTGTGCAGGTGCCTCTGCCCGGGCAGCATCCCCATTGCCACGCAGCCGCAGCATCTCTGCTGCTTGCCGAGTCCCTGCTCCACGGGCAGCGGGGCGAGGGGCCTCCCTGGAGATGAACCCCATTTCATTGCACTGCGACTGAAAGGCTGCAATACAACCTTTTAAGCCCAACTTGCAAATAGATCCATTTTCCTTCTCACCAACATAACACGTCAGTAAGTTTGCAGCCTCAGTAAGTTTGCAGATGACACCAAGTTGTGCGGGAGTGTTGATCTGCTGGAGGGCAGGAAGGCTCTGCAGAGGGACCTGGACAGGCTGGATCGATGGGCTGGGGCCAGTTGTATGGGGTTCAACAAGGCTCAGTGCCGGGTCCTGCACTTGGGTCACAACAACCCCCTGCAACAGTACAGGCTTGGGGAAGAGTGGCTGGAAAGCTGCCTGGCAGAGAAGGACCTGGGGGTGTTGGCTGACAGCCGGCTGAATATGAGCCAGCAGTGTGCCCAGGTGGCCAAGAAAGCCAATGGCATCCTGGCTTGTGTCAAAAATAGTGTGGCCAGCAGGAGTAGGGCAGTGATCGTGCCCCTGTACCCGGCACTGGTGAGGCCGCACCTCGAATGCTGGGTTCAGTGTTGGGCCCCCCACTACAAGAGAGACATTGAGGGGCTGGAGCGTGTCCAGAGAAGGGCAACGGAGCTGGGGAAGGGTCTGGAGCACAAGGCTGATGGGGAGCGGCTGGGGGACCTGGGGCTGTTCAGCCTGGAGAAAAGGGGGCTGAGGGGAGACCTCATCGCTCTCTACAACTGCCTGAAAGGAGGCTGGAGAGAGGTGGGGTCGGTCTCTTCTCCCAGGTGACAAGTGATGGGACGAGAGGAAATGGCCTCAAGTTGTGCCGGGGAGGGTTAGACTGGATATTAGGAAAAATTTCTTCACCGAAAGGGTTGTCCAGCATTGGAACAGGCTGCCCAGGGAAGGGGTTGAGTCCCCATCCCTGGAGGTATTTAAGAGACGTTTGGCTGAGGTGCTTAGGGACATGGTGTAGTGGTGGGCTTGGCAGTGTCAGGTTTACAGTTGGACTCGATGATCTTAAAGGTCTTTTCCAACCTATACGATTCTGTGATTCTGTGATAACTGAGCCCAGTGTGCCGAGGCTGTTTTACACCCCAGCGCCTTCAAATCCGGTGACGGCAGGGTCCTGACTCCATGTGTCCCGGGCAGAGTCCTTCTCCGCACCCCCGGGGCTGCTTCCCCCCTACCTCCCTGGCCAGGGATGGGGGCCAAGGCTGCTGTCTCGGACTCTCCTGCCCCATCCCTGTATTTTGCTTTGTTTTTTTTGGTGGTATTGACTTTTGGCAAGCTCGGGATAAGGCAGCGGGACGGAGCACCGGGCTGGCACGGTGGCAGGGGGTGGCTGTATCATATGGGAGCTACTTATGGCCCTGCCGTAGCACAGTCCAACCACAAAAACCAGGAGCGGCAGCTGAATATTAAATAAAAGATTTTACTTTTATTTAAAATAAAATGCATTTGTACATAGTCTTGAAACCACAGACTACAGGAACGCAATATGGGTTATTCCTCGGCATTCGGTGGGGCGGGAGATGGCTCCCCGTTAGTGCCGTGCTGGCTTAACGAACGGGGGGGTCCTGGCCCCAGGTATCAGTTATCGAGGGTGTTGTGGCGCAGCTCTGAAATCCTATTTAACTTACATAAAAATTTACTGGACTGAAATTGGGTTTTTTTTGGGTTATTTTTTTGCTTCTGAGTTACTCCCCTTACCCCTTACAGGCATACTATAGTTAATGCTGATAACACCAGATCTATGCAATATTCTAGCTGGCTTGTGGCTTGTTAAAAAAACTGTACAATTTTATAAAATTTGTGTTTTTTACATTAGTTACACAAAACCTGTACTTCATAGACCTTTACTTCATATTGTAATGAAAAAGTTTGCGTATCATAGGCAGAACAGTGACTATGCTGGTGAATACTAAAAGTGTCATAATACAATATGGTGTAAAAATAAAATAAAATTTAAAAAAAAAAAAAAGACAATATAAATGATTATCAAAAGGCAAGTTAACAAATAAAACCAAGCTATAACAGACTAACAGAAGATCACCTTTCGAGGCCACACGCAACTGTCTTCAAAGTCATGTCAGGCACCTGTAGCAGTCCCGGTGCATGTAGTGTGAAAGGAGAGATGGCAATTCTACTTATGGGTAGGACGACTTCAAAACAGGTCAAATGTACAGAATAAAAAAAAAAAACACCACAAAAAAAAGAAAGAAAACACTCATGCATTAAACATGATAAATAGACTTCATATAGGTTAAGCCCTGGATGGCTTTGCAAGCAGATGGCTTAGAGTTCTCTTCGAAAATTGGCTATTTTTAAGTCAGTCAAATCTTATCCTGATCTGCCCATCAGATTCTGTATCTGAAGGCCAGTGGCACCATCACCTGGCCCAGATACGGTCTTGTGATAGCGAATTAACAGAAGTGCTCATTAGTGCACACAGATTAACTGGTCTGGTAATGCAAAAATTTTCATGATAAAAAAAAAAAAAGATACATTTCAAGCTTACTTTATTAAGCAGCATATTTCAAAGAACAGCTTTTTGAAGTTAAATATTAATATGGCCATGGGGTTTCCTCTCGGTGTACAGTACATGGGACTCACACCCAACCGCTGGTCAGTTTGTAGAACATCTCTTCATCTAAACTCTCATTCTGATCTTTCGCTCGCGTCGACAGGAAGATGTAGCCGCCGATGAACTCGTGAACCACTTTGCAATCCACCTCCGTGCAAATGAAGGACACCCGGACGTCATCTGCAAACTCCACCGTCACCTAGAGGGCAAAACCACAGGGGGGTTAGCCTCACCGGTGCCCTCCCACAGCAGTTACACTGACACACGCTCCTATTTTTCTTTTCTGTTAAACCAGATGCTTCTTTCGTTGCCCAAGCAAAAAACCGGCAATGTAAATGATGATTTTTGGACTCGATGATCCTTGTGGGTCCCCTCCAACGTGAGATATCTGATGAGTCAATGACGCAATGATTATTGTTAAAATGTTGAGACGCAGAAATACCTTTTATTGCTTTTTAAAGGTATTTTACTCTCCCGTGACTCAGAGATTTTGCACCTCTTGGCGGCGAGCACGTGGCGACATCCTCTTTGCTTCGAGTGAAGCAGAGACCGGGCACAGACCTGTCGAGGGCTGGAATTGCTTTCCAGTTTTCCCTGCGAGCATATTCTGGCTTTGTAAGTTGAAGTTTGACCACAGAAATGCTTTACGGGGGCTGGGGGAGCTCGTCTTGGAGTGACTGAACAGACTGTCCATTTACTGATGCCCGTTATTTTTTTGTCCCCCCATCACTGACAGCTCTGCGGGAGGGAGGGGGATTCCCAGCAGAGTATCCGAGCGGAATAATTGGGATATCGGGGCTTGCAACTGGGTCAAAACAAAAACTCTGAGGCAGAGGGGAAGCTGAATAATTTCTCCAGCAACTCTTAATGAGCCGCAAACCGCAGGACAACAGCCCTCGCATATCCCTGGCAATTTTCATCGGGTGCTGTGCTGAAAAGGACCACAGAAAGTCCGTGCATCCAAACGTAACGGTCAGGCGAAGGCCCATCTCGGAGCCTAGCGAAGGGTCTGCTGTTGCTTTTCATTACTTGCATGAAAGTCTGAGCTGTACTGCAAATAAAATGAATTTTAGTATGGGTAAGGCCCAGTCCATTTATGTTACTGGTTAGGATCAAGCCCGAGCACCAGTTCTGAAGTTTGATGTTATTTAGCTGCCTTTGAGTGGGTGTTCAGAGACCGGAGAAAATCGTTACGCATTAAGTATGTAACTGGCTGAGTTAAAGAAAGATTCATTTCTTTTTTCTTCTTTTTAAGGGTCGTACTCAACTCTACCAGCCACTAGGGCAAGCTCTGCTAGATCTCCAAGGAGGGTGGAAAAGGGAGGAGGAGAAACTATATTCCATTAACGCAGCCGGATGGGACATGCTTTAGAAAACAGTGATGTGAAAACCTGACTTTTTAAAAGCTGACTTACAAAGGCAATTTAAAAAAACCCGAGAGCAGCGTCCGTCTCACGGAACAGGAGCGGGGGAAGCGGCTGAGGTGTAAAAGACCGGCTCACCATTTTAATCTCCCAGTTCACGTTCCACTGCTTCATGTTGCTGAACCGCCAGGTTTTGACGGCATCGCCCGTGCTCGCGTCCATCCGTATCAGCCGGTTGTAGGCGATGCCGATCAGCTCCTCCTTCTTGCCCCCCTGGAACCTGCGACACAGCGAGGGATTAATAAATGCACGCCCGCGATACGTGGCTACACATGTTAAATTCAGCAGCTGAGTTAACTTATAAAATCGCTTTTCTAAGTCGATGCAATTAATGCTTTTACTTTCCGTTCCGGTGCAACTTCCACAGCTAAGGATGTGCTGCATATTTAACGTACTCCATGTATTTATTCCTGAAATTCCTCCTGTTCTGCCCAGCAGACCCACCGACCTTGCGATGAAATGCGTGATGCCGAACTCGGGCAGCGACTGCCAGGCTTGAATAAACCGCATCTTCGCCTCGATGAGACTCATCTGAGCAACGTTCTGGTGGGCTTCCAGGATGCGTGCCGTGATCTGCGGGCGGCGAGACACACCAGCTTTAGGCGAGGAGGCTCGTTAGCGGCATCGCGACCATCACGCCAACGGGTCACGACTCGGGAGGCATTTGGGAGCCAGCGCGGTTACGAACAACGCAGATAATCGATAATTTCTACCCTGAGGTCTTATTTCAGCTACGACTGCTCAAAGCCTGCGATCGCGGCCAATAAATGTGGAGCTGCTTTTGCTTCCTATCTCCAGACATATAAAAGCAAATATAGATCTGAGCTGTCTGGAGGCAAAGAGCTGCTCAGGCTCGTTTAGTTTAAGACGCAGGATGTGAGCAAACGGCGGGGCAAATTTCTGGTGTAGGGTTTCTCGTTTTGCAGCATAAATCACTGGGGACCATTATAAAACCCAAACAGGGCCTAAGTTTCTCTGGGGGGGGGTGTGGGTTTTGTTAGTTTTTTCATTGCTGCTCTCCAAACCAAAGGGGTTCTAGACTATTTTAAGTTTTATCTTAAATTTATCTTAATTTTATTGTTGCTGTCACTTACCAAGTCTCTTACATAGCCTGGCTGTAGATGGCAAGGCGAAAAAAAAAAGAAAAGGAGGCAGAAAGAAAAAAAAAAGGCAATCAGAAATATGGCAACAAAGCAAAGAAAAAGTGTAAATTAACTGCAAACCAAAGTTCAAGCGAAAAAAAACCACATGCACAATTTCTGAGGCAGAAAAGCAGCCAAAGTGAACGTAAGGACGGAGAGGGGACAAGCGAGCAGAGATTCTCCCCTCGCGCCGGCCCTGCCTGAGCACCGGTGCGGTCCTGGCTGGCCGGCATCGTGTAGAGATGGGTTTGGTCCCGCTGGTGGATGAAGGGGAGGGTGAAGCTGCCGGCTCAGAGGAGAATTCGTGTCCCGCGCTCCTCTCCGTGCCTCTGCACAAACTCAAACCCACTTCCTCACGGAGGAAGCTCAGTAGGAAGCTCAATAGTTCACTACGGGCCCTTAGCTCAATAGCTCCTCGTCGTTGAGATACGCAGAGAAATGACGGGGATGCTGCTCGGGGTAACGAGCGGCTGGAGGAGGACGTCAGCCGGAGCACGCGGGGCTGCGGAGCGAGGTGGCCCTGCCCTGCGGGCGGACAACCCCAGGGCCTTCCTGGGGACGCACCTGCAAGGGCTGAACACCGCTCCGACACCGAACCCCAGCAAGGCACCTGAGAGCCGTGAAGACGTTTATTTTGGGAGTTGGGGTTTTTTTTTTTTCTTTGCATTTAGGATTTGGCGCTCCCCAAACCCAACCTGCCAAGCCTACGCTGCTGCAAGGGCACGGGGAGGCAAACACCACCCCGGCGGGTCTGGGGCTGGCGTGGGACCAAGCGCTTCTATAAATCCTCCAGCAAGGCCCGCTGCCAGTTCCCATTTCGGCACGTCTGTGGGCTGCGCGACCTCCTCCTCCTCCTCCTCACCCTGTGCTGGGGCGCGGAGGGACCCTCGCGGCCGAATTCCTTACATTCCCGCAGCCTCCATCCCTCCGTCCCTCCCAGCCGTGCCGGCGCATGTGCCGCCAGCAAACATCCTCCGCTGCTGCAAGCTCTGCCTCTGGCCATAAAGGAAAAACCTAAATCTGCTCTTTAGCTGGTGTCTATAGGGGACCCGGCGTTCGCATCGCGGCCGCCGGCCCGGCTTGGAGCAGGGCGAGGGCTCGTGCCCGTCCCCACGGTTCGATGGAGGTTATTTTTATAACGGGGATACCTGCACGGTAAGCAAGTTCTGCGAGCTAATATTTTTCCAGGTGCCTCCATTTTACTGAGTTCAAGCCTAGAAGGTATTATGTATGTTAAAATGGTATATTTATGCAGCCTCTCCTCCATCCAAGTGGATATAAAGGCTTATTCAGAAGAATAATAAGGGCTATATAAAATATAACTCCACTGCCAGGAAATCATCGTGCTGTGCCAATAAAAAGTTATATTTTTCCTGCTTCTCTGACTTGCAGCCTTCTTCTGGGTTTGGAGAAATTGTATCTAGCCACAGCCAGCCTGAAGCACACAGGCTGCGAAGCTACAGCTGAACGACTAAGTCACCGAAAGGCCACGGAGCAATGCCTTACTTATTTTTGCCGCTGTCCTGACATATAATGTCTTTCAGAAAGTCATGCATTTATTTCCAGCGCAGAACAGTTCGGCCCTGTCATGCACGGACCGAATGCAGCGTGGAGTTCAAGCCCAAGTCACAGCAACTCAAAATGAAGCAATGTTTCAAGGACTGGCATTTGGAAGTAGTGGAAAAGCAAAGAGAGAAATATGCAAACCGCATTACAGCCAAGTCTGGATAAAGCACTGCAAGCAACTGCAGCTCCACTGATCCTGAGGATTTCTGCACGGACTCTGTGCAAGGGAAGGGGTTTTAATCCCAGCACCGGGGACCGATTTAATCTCACCGCTGCTACGTCTGCGCGGGGAGAGACGGGGGCAGCTGACCCACGCTTTGCTGCACCGTCGCTCGGTATCAGCAGGGGAAAAAACCATCCCCCTGTTTGAAACCATTCCCCGTGGTTTTAAAAGAAACGTAAATAAATTTAAAAGAAATGTAAATAAATTTAAAACGTGTTTAAAATAAATGGTTCCCCGCTGCTGAGGCTGTGAACGTGCACCGTTGCATAATATACGGCAGAATTAAGGTTGTGGGTGCCATCCCCGGGTGCTGGATCGAAACCACGTATTTCAGTCAGCATCTCATTTTAGTAACCGCGTGCATCCGATTAAGTGACAACATCCGAAACACGTAGCGTTAAACACTGGCTACTGCCAAAACGGGTGCACGGTCAGCCCGGTCCACACCAACACCGCGCTGGGAGAGCGGGCGAGCACGCACCTGCTTGTTCTTGTACTTTTTCAGGTAGCGAGGAGAAACCAGACACTCGGGGTTAATGTCGGTGGTGATTTGTTCCGGGATCAGCTGCGGGTCTGGGTTCAAATGCTGCATTTTCAGGAAGGAGAGGATGTTCTGTACTTCCATGCCGTAGGAGCTGTCGGCCATCGTCTTGCCCTTGGAGGCCAGGCGGCAGGCGGCCATCCAGCTGGCGTACTGCGTCTCCTGCTCCCCGAAACAGAGACCCGCGCCCGTCAGAGCGGTGGGGGTGCCACCTGCTCCCCCCCCAATACAACGCCGGGGAGCCTTTATTTTCCTTCCAGCCCCAGGAGACTCAAGCACACACAGAAACGGGCAGAAACCCAGCCAATGTCCAGACTACCACCATGAGACAAAGCCAAGGAAGAGCAGGGGCTGATCTGCTACTCCAAATTCACACGCGTGCTCACGCGCAACGCTGAACGTTGAGATCAAGACACGTGAAGTGCATTTTGTATTTTTTTTTTAATTTTCACTAGCTACACGGCATATCCGAGCGTGAGCTGGTGGTGGGCAAAGGGCGAAGAGAGGGCCGGTCCAAGCAATCAACTTACATTATCACAGCGAAGCCAGATTTCATTCATTCCCTCCGCCACCGGAATCAGAAGTTTGATGTTAAACTTCTGACCAGAGATGTTCACGTCAGGTGTAACTTCACATCCTGCAATGAGGGAGCCAGTGTTTAACAGGGGTGTGAAGAACTACGCTTTAAAAAGGGGGGGAAAAAAAAAAAGGGAAAGAAAAAGCAAAGCACTCCAACTAAAGGGTGTCCAACGGCATCCCAGTGCTGCAAAGGTCTTACACCGCATCTCCGATGGGATGAACGCCCTACATAGCAGGGACAAAAAACTGTGTCAGATGTCTCTTTTTCCAAGTGACAGGAAAAAAGGGGGAAAAAAGCAAGACCTGATCTGAAAGCAATGAAGCCGAAGCTAACGCGTGCCCGCAGGATTCATCTCATAGATCCTGCCTGGCCTTGTGAATGGACCTGATGGCTGGCAAATACTCCATGACACTGAAATTTTCATAAAAGGGTAGGAAAAGGTGGCTGGAAGGGTGCTGACTCTCACCCTGAAACCCCTATCCGTTATTTCGGCTGGGCACATCGCTGCTATAGTGAGCGGCGAGGTGTGAGCATCCCGCTTTCGGTGTCTGGAGAGAACTACAAGTGGTTGTATAAACACCGGGGGGTGATGAACTCAACCAGCCAAGTTAGCCGGGGCACCGCTTCAACGCCGCCTCCGAGATTTTTTAAAAGTGCCGTCACAGCAGATATGTCAAAAGCTCCCAAAAAGGTCCTGCGGGCCGGGCTTCGCTCTGACTGCAGCCTGAGGTCGCTTGGCATCGCGTCTGCTCCTGCCTCCGCGGGGAAAAAAACAAGCTCTCCGCAGTTTGGTGGCTGCCGGAGCAGGAATGTTTAACTTGACATAAGAAAAGCCAGCAACCATAGGAATTTAAAAACTCATGTGCAAGGCTCGCAGGGAGCGCTTGAGCGAGGCTGCTCATGGCCAGCACCAGGGAAAGGAGGAAAAAAACGTAAAGGAAGCGGAGGAAGAGAATGGTCTGTTCTCTCCAGCACAGCGTGCTCAAGCTTCTTCTCTGCCGTGGGAATTAGTTCAATTCTTTTGGATAGCCACCAGAAAAAGGAGAAGGGCAAGCTGTCTCCCCATGGGGTTGGGGAGCTTGGGGTCACCTGTACCACGTGCTGACTTTCTAGAAGTCTAAGTATATGCCATGCTATCAAACCCAGTCACCCTCAGTCCTGTAAACATATTTAAACATGCCCTAGGATGGCATGCCAAGAGGATAAATCAGTGGGAAAACAAGCTGCAAGAGGAGCAGCCTATTTCTGGAGTAAAATGCGTCGGCGCTTACGCTTCTCTTACCTCGCAGGTTCATCTGGTGTGCAGGAGTCCCGTTGGATTCCTCTTTGCTTTTATAGCAGGAGATAGAGGTATCTTTGAAGGTGCACCAATACGGCTTGTAGCCTTTCAACGTCAGCTTCTTGGGCCTGCCGGACAGGTTGAGGGACATTACATTTGGGTTAAGCTCCTAAACCAAGCTGCTGCAGCGGGAAACTCATTTCACCCTTGAAAACCTGGTGTCAGCAGCCGGGGGCATGCCCACCCCCGGGACAGTCCCTGCCTGGGAGCTCAGCCACCGCTCACCATCCCTTCACTACAACGCAGGGTCAAGAAATGGAGCTGCAATCGCAAATTGGGACTCTTCAATCCCATGGAGGTCCCACTGATGTGGGGCAGGGGAGCTGGAGAACCGTATTATAAAAATAGACATGTCCATGAACTGCTGCAAAATATTCCTCTTCACCTGCCACATTAAACTGGAACCCCTTTGCTCAAGCTCTGGAAGGAAGCGGTACTTCTAAAAGACTTGTCAGTCAAGCACATGCATGAGTACGCTTGTTGTTTTCTTTTTAAATACTCCACATCAGAAAAGGTTCAGTTCCTTCCTACGGAAAACAGGGATTTCTGCCCGACTCTGCAGAAGCAGCCTGCTCATCCCACCACGAGCCCAGGACCTTTGTAGAGCTGCGAGTTTCTGATTTTCTTAAACCCCCTTAATTTCTAAGCCTTACTCAAAGGCTGTATCTGCAGCCTCTCACTGCAATGCATTTCTCACGTCTCCATCCCAGAAACAGCTGCTCAGCCCTCATCTGTAGGGATCAGCTATGCGATGGCCCCAGGTGCTTGTCCTCGGGGCTCTGCACTTTCATTTCCAAGCAAAAGCGTGCTGGGGGCCACTCAGGGAAATTAGGCAGGTGGGGAAGAAACACGGCGTCTGCCTGAACCCCGCTGCTCCCGCACCTCTGACGGACGTCTGAGCTCGGGGGATCCGCTGCCTCCTCCTGCCCTTGCTGGTTTTCCTCCTCCTAAAGCCCTGGCAGGCACAGCCCTGCCCCTGCAAACTTTTCCTTGGAAAGCTGCCTCCCGCTACAGAAGAAGTCACCACCCTCCAGCCAAGCCATCCTACACGTGCAGGTTTTTCCATCCTTTGCTTTGCATCCTTCACTAAAGATGCTTTCATACATCTTCACTGGCTTGAGCTTTTTTTGGGGACTCCTTTAAATTGCAGGCAGGGCAATTTGGCTGGCACGGGCAGTAACCCGGCTGGCAGGGGAGAGAGAACCATCCCGAGTCTCCGCAGCAACACCAGGCACGTATAAGGACATATATATAGGACTTATATATAAGGCATACTAGGGACATATATTGCAGCTCCTCCCCAGTGAAGTGTGACAAGAGGCACATCCAAAGCTGGGCCAGCTCCTAACGTTGCATCATTTATGTTGGGTTTCTGGCAGTAAAATGCCGCCTGGTCCTCATTTTTAGGAGCAAACGGCAATTCTGTGCTTCCCCGCCGTGGCAGGACAGCCTCAAATCCCAAAATCAGGGTTCGGGCTTGGACCGGGCGAGGAACCGGCAGCTTCTTGCTGCTCCATCTCCTGCCCCACCAACTGGCACTCCAATTTGCAAGCAATTAGCTCCCCGAGTCGTGCCTCATTTTATTGGCAAATAAGCACATCAAAGGAAAGAGCAAGGTTTTTGTTTGCTTGTTTGTTCAAGGGGGGGGAAAAACACCCACTCAGACGCCGGGCACAGGCTGGAGCTCTGAAACTTTGTCCCAGTTAAGACAGACCGCAAGCCCAGACGGACGCGGAGACCTTATTAATTCGCCTTCGGAGAGGGAGAAAGAGTTTTTCAGAACAGAAGTGGTGGGTTCTGGCTCCAGAACCAAACAATTCATAAAATAAAGGCTTGTTCCAGAGCTATTTCGCTGCCTACTGCTTTTCTTCTATATCCTATAGCTATGCTGTGAAATCTCATCGCTATTTCCAGTTTCCAGAACTTTCACCGTAACCCTCGCCGCAGCAGGCAGTAAATTGCAAAAAGACGGTGGCGGCTGCCAAAATGTTACTCAAAGTCCAGACGCTGCCGTTCCCGGTTTCCACGTACCACCATCCAAGTCAAAGCAAAACAAAAATACCCCTAAATCCTGAGTGGGCTGGAAGAGGAGCACGGTCAGCTTAACCTGCTCCTTTTGGCAAGCAGAGGGCAGACAGACCGGGATCCCGGCTGTTTAGCATTCATCCAGCCTCTTGCAAACCAGGAGAAGTATCTGAGCAAATTTTCTAGGTTTCACTCCTAATTTTAGGATGGTTTGATTACTTCACGGGCATTAACTGTGTTACAGAATTATCCCGGCACGCGCTGCTGGCTACGAGAAGCAGCAAGCTCTCGCGGAGGGATGCGTACCCGCCGGGGCGGTGATAGTGGGAAAACGCTCTGGGTTTTATATTTAAGAACTGATCAACTTCAGCATCAAATATTTCAAATAGCGTGAAATACTTAGTGACTGTGCTACGGGATAAAGAAGTAAAACGTTTGAATATCAAGAGAGTGCAGATGCTCTGAGCTGCGGTATTACACAGGGATCGCTCGGTGGCTTTTCACACGAGATAACATAGCGGTGTGCAGCAAGATCTTAAGGTCGGGAGATTAAAAAAAAGGATATTAGGCAGTAGGACCGTTAATTATTCATAGACATTACCAGTTTCACAAGCACCTCTTCCCATCAGCACTTACTTGAAGACTTTAATGTAGTCGGCGAGCTCCGGGATGGAAGTGATGTCACCCTGAAAAGCAAGGATTATCCCATTCACCCGCCTGCCCGAGCGGAGCCGGGGTGGTGGGTGCGGGAGGGAAGGGATGCCGCGCAGGGCAGGAAGCCAGCGGCAGCCAACGTCGGGGCTCAGGGGTCATGGAAATGCTCCTGAGAAAGCCTCATCCCCTTCATGGGAGAAGCAAGCGGAGAAAAATCTATCGCGCAGAAGTGCTGTTTGGAAAGCAGAGGACAAGGTTTTATTTTTCTTTGAGGAATTCCTGCTGCCGCTGGAGCCAATTCCCACCCGCGAGGTCACCGGCGGTCACACCGGCTCGTGTTCGCACAGGGATTTTTCTCCTCCCTTAGTTATTTCGTTACGCTCCAAATAAAAGGAAAAGATGCTGCTCTGCACCTCCACGGAGGACTGGGGAAGGGCTTTCTGACAGTCTAGAAAGGTTTTTCCCCCCAGCTTTTTTAATATTGAGTTTATCTTCACATTTTGCAAAACATACAGGGTGGCAACTTGCAATTCCCACGAGCTCGAACTAAAGAGGAGGGGGAAGTTTCGAAGGACAGAAAAAGCAAAGACTGCTCCAACAGCTTCCAGCAGTAAGTCTACTTTCTGTCTGCGATGAGCAATGCTGTTTAGAGATACCACAGGGAAAAAAATGCAGAATCTAAACAAACAATCCAGTAATTGCCCATTATCTGTATTCAATTACTCGAATGCATCTGGAAATGGCTACTGCGAGCAACCCCTACGGAAAGGGATGGAGTTTTTTGATGAATCATTGTCGTCTTCGCTCCTATCTGGCAGGGACTGTTCCTCAGTACTGTGCTTCAAATCTGGTTTTGCAAAGAAATTATAAATGATCTCTCGGTGATAAAAACTTGTCATTATTTCTGTCGCGCCAAAGCAGCGCTGCTCTCCCTGCGGCGACTGCTTAATATTGTAAACCTCTGCCATTATTGCTAGGAAAGCAGGCTAAGTATGGAGGTTAACTTCAAAAAGACCCTTCATAAACACTTAAAAAAATTATATGAAGTGTAAGACTGGAAAATTTCAGGGGTTTTAGGGCTTGAAAGAAACTCAAACGAAACTCAGAGATGGTATAAATGTGGAAAGTGCCTGGAAAAGCTGTGCTGTGCCAAGTCTGACCGGACCTACTCCTTTTTTGGCAGTTTAGTTTTTGGGGTTTACATTTTTAAAGGTGGAAAACCAGTGTTAAAACAGCATGTCAGAAAAAAAACGAAATCCTCTGAAACACAGTCATAGCACACTCCAGGCTAAAATCCAGTCTAATAAAAATAAGGTTTCACAAGCGTAAGTTACTTCTGAAAAATCACGGCAGCTGGTTTAGGTACTGTAAAACTTTGCCATGAATTAGAAACGGTGGACGAGAAACCTCAGCGTGAAGAATTCAGTATTTTGGAAAGTCGGTAGCAGGAACAGAAACCAAATTAATTTTAATTTAGTTTTTCATTATTTCGCCAGGAAGGTGGTTTGGTGCAGGGAGGGGTTTCAGTAAGATCCCGGCTCCTCCGGGACTTCTCCAACACCATTTGGTCTTACGGTCCCAGCAGGAAAAATGCAATATTGCACTTGACTTCTGCAGCAACGCAGAGCTGGGCACACGGGACGGGCTGAGCTCTCCCTGCTAAATTAACTACAAACACCCAAAAAATCGAAGGCGGTCTTACAGCTTAAATGAAGCCTTTGGCTCAATACGTGCATGTGCTCAAAGAGGTTTTTATGCTGCGCTGGGCTCAGAGCAGAGCTTGGCGCTGGCCCCACGCCACACACTGCCCGGGGTCCCCTCCCACCAGAACTACCCCTCGGTATTTTAAAAAAATCTTATTTTTAAGAAAATATTATTGGGGTCTCTGTTCTGCGTTGCTCCACTGGGCTGCGGGCAACTTTCTCAGGCTGTAAGAGAAATAGAAAAAAAGGGAGAGGAAGGAAAGAGAAAAGGTTGGATGCCTGGAACAATTCCCGGCTCGGGATGATTATTCCTGGCCTCGCGCGAGGTGAGGAGGGGATGCGCAAGCCACCCTGCCACCGCGTGCCTGCAGCCCTTACCAGGATCGTCGACGTCTTGCCACCCTCCAAAGTAATTTCCAGATCCGAGAGCGCAGCGTCCACCTCATCCACCTCCTTGTCGCTGTTGTTCAGGTGGTTTTCCGAGGACATGATGGACAGCTTATTGATGTGGTACTGAAAGGCAAGGCACAGCGTTTCACCGGGACGCTCCTGCGAGCTGCCGGATGCCGCGGGCTCGTCACGACACGGGGAAGCGGAGTGGAAAACCGGACCCGCACCCTCCGCGGGAGCAGAGCCCGGCGAGCGCCGAGACCTGAGAGCAGTCGAGTCAGGAATGACCGGCTCGGCTGTTTTCAGTCCAAGGAGTCGGTGGTACGAACCCTGAAGGACCGCTCTGGACCCTGCAGGGCAGAGCTACTCTTTTCACAGCATCGCAGACTGGTTGAGGTTGGAGGGGACCTCTGAAGGTCATCTGGTCCTACCCCCTGCTCAAGCAGGGCCACCTACTGCCGTTGCCCAGGACCATGTCCAGGTGGCTTCTGAGTATCTCCAAGGATGGAGACTCCACAACCTCCCTGGGCAACCTGGGCCAGCGCTCGCTCACCCTCACAGCAAAAAAGTGTTTCCTAACGTTGAGAAGGACCCTCCCGTGTTTCAGTCTGTGCCAATGACCTCTGGTCCTGGCACTGGGCACCACTGAGAAGATCCTGGCTCCATCTCCTTTACGGCCTCCCAACAGGTATTTATACACATTAATAAGATCCCTCTGAGCCTCCTCTTCTCCAGGCTGAAGCCCCAGCTCCCTCAGCCTTTCCTCAAAGAAGAGATGCTCCAGGACCTTCATCATCCTCGTGGCCCTTCACTGGACTCTCTCCAGTCTGTCCGTGTCTCTCTTGCACTGAGGAGCCCAGAACTGGACCCAGCACCCCAGGTGTGGCCACACCAGTGCTGAGCAGAGGGGAAGGATCCCCTCCCTCCACCTGCTGGCAAAGCTTTGCCCGATGCAGCCCAGGACACCATTCACCTTCTTTGCCCCAAGGGCACATTGCTGGCTCATGGTCAACCTGGTGTCCACCAGCATCCCCAGGTCCTTCTCTGCCCAGCTGCTTCCCAGCTGGGTGGCCCCCAGCACATACTGGTGCCTGGGGCTGTTCCTCCCCCGGGGCAGGACTTTGCACTTCTCCTTGTTGAACTTCATGAGGTTCACGTTGGCCTGTTTCTCCAGCCTGCCGAGGTCCCTCTGGACGGCAGCATGACCCTCTGGCGTATCAGCCACTCCTCCCAGTCTGGGAGGATGCACTGCATCTGTTCTTACCCCAGAAAACCAAACCATCCATAAAATCTCACACAAAGGACCATGCCCAACCCACTCTGGACTGCTCGGAGAGGTAAACTGAGTCTTTATATTTCTCTTTTCACTCTTTTTTTCCTAGGAGGGGCCCTAGGAGCAGACAGCTCTGCTCTTGCCGGGAATGCTCTTTCTGCACCCTACTAATGGCGAGGCACGCCAGACCACACGTAGTAAATGGCCTGCCATCCGTCTTACAGAAGTCAATAGCAGGTGTAGTATTTATGCCAAATCACGCCGAGTATTTCATAAAACAGATAAATAAATAGTTCTGGGAAACCCACAGATTACCACCAGCTGTCTGGGGGGCAGTGTGCCAGAAAGACACAGTTCAGTAACCTAGTGTACTTACTGGGGTTTTTTAAAAAGGGCAAAACTAAAAGTTAAGATAGACATAAACATGCTTGTTTGGTAAAAGAAGGCCAAGTTCCTTTTCATGAGAAGTAATCAGCAGCAAATATTTAAATTGCCTAATAAGCTCAAGTGAGGATTAGGAGACGGGAAACAATCTGACTTCTACCAGCACAAGAAGTCCAAGCTGCCACCAAAGACAAGGTGAGGCTTAAAACACCAGGTACAGCGGACTGCACTTACCCTGTTAATCAATATTCATCCATAGAGAAGTCCGCAAAGCTACAAAATCAAGTTTAACGACCAACGTAAGCGTATTGGGCCATCTCCTACCTGCAGCGCCGCAAACATCATCATTTCTTCCTCCGTGCACTCGATCTCCTCCAGCAGAATAGCCCATTTGGACTGCTCGTACAGCTGGTTGATCCTGATCGCGTCGTACTGCGGCACAGCGCAAAAACATGGACCGGTTGTAAAACGTACGAGCGCAGTTCAAGACAAACCACTTCATCTTTCCTTTCAACGCAACGCTTCAATCCGAGACTGAAAAGCCTCTGCCACCGAAGCAGAGTGGCTCTAAGCAACACTTAGAGCATCTCTAGCAATACCTACGCGTTAGCAAACCGGTACGTGGGAGCACGCAAAGCCAGGTTTGATGCTTGCGAGACCGATTTCCAAAGCGGTGGAGGATTTACCAACACAAAAGCACCTTAGAGACAGAGGCATCCTTTGCTCAAAGCCTTTGCCTGCAAGATGCAAGTAAAATAAATAGCTCTGTACCTTTGGATTCAGGTCAAAAAAGCTGTAGTACTTGAACCGGAGCAGCAAAGCTTCGTTTTCTTTCACCTCCTGCTCCATAAGAGATCGGGACGAATCCAGCCATCTGTAAATTGTCAACATGGGATAACACACACAAAAAGCTCCGGCAAAGTCACGATGACGCTTTCAAGAATGCGATTTAAAACCGCATATTGGAAAATAAAAAAAAAAAAAAAACAGAAGAAGAAGAGAAGAGCAGAAAACCAAATCCTTAACTCACCCTTGGTTGATTTTGGCTTTATCGAGCAGTGCCTGTGGCTTGTACATTTTTGCTAAGGACTCCGGGGAGGTGACGGGCTGGCTCACGGCCAGGATGCCCGGGTTGCCCTCCGACAAGGCGCTGTCACCGAACCAGGCTGAAGTGGGTGACAGGGGACTGCCGTCGTGAGCATCATAGGTCGGTGTCATTGTTTTGCTATACAGTCCTGGGCTCGAATATATGTTTCCTACCAGTAAGAGGAATAAAAGCTGGGAGTTAGCTGAGGGCCAAGCCCTGCCTGCTCCCAACCAAGCCAACTCAGACACAAACCCGAAGCCAGCGGATGAAAAACCTTCCCTTTTTTTACCATTTTTTTTTCCGCAATGGGAAAACACTGCGCTGCTTGTTTTCCCATGAAAAGCTGCCCCTCTCTCTCAGCTCTTCTCCTAGAGCAAAACTGATGGAAAACTCATTCCAGCCCAAATCCATGGGAAAAGGCGCAGGTCTCCCACGCCGGGAAACTCCTGCCCCCTGCATTTCTATGGCACCTGGGACACGAACGGCCCCCGACTTACCGGTATTACCTGTTGCTTAAAGATTTTGGAAGTCAAAAGTTTTAGAGGAGCAGGAAAATAAACTAAGGGCGCGGCCAAAGAGACCAGAGGCAGAGCGCAAAAGTCCTACTGAGGTGGAGCTCACCTTTGACGGGGCCGATGTAAAGAATATCGGTGCCTATGGAGAGGGAAAGAAAGGAGGGAAGTGAGAAGGCGAGAGAAAGTCACCGGGAGAGTAGGAAAGGACAGAAGCCGAAAATGGGTATTTTCGGAAGAGGCCAGAATAGCACAGGTGAGGTTTAACCACCCAAACGGAGTGTTTGCAGCAGCGCCGGTGGACTCGGCAGGCAAAGCGACCGAAGTGACTCCACGGTTATTTTATTCATGTTACAACAAACAGCCGGGCACGGAAACGCGGCATTTCGCGGATGGAAAAGCTTGCTGAGACGGCCAAACAGATTTGGTACTAATATGCTGAGCAAGTGGTGCGATTTGGTGCAAAACTGATCCCGAAGCACACATTACTCCCCAGCCTTTTAAAGCTTTACAGCTCATACAGACTCAAAGCAGACAAAAAAACCCCCTTTTAAAATTACAAATCTGAAGAGAAGAAAGCGGACCCAGCTCAGTATCTCATACCCCAAAATAGCTGAGAGCTAAATAGTCCCTATTCATTTCACGGAAGCATTGATTTTTATGTTAAGAATGTAAAATACGGATTTTCGAAATAAGGGAGGTTCAACGACCGTATCCTAATGTCAGTAATTCCACTGCGTACATACACCGGGCAATGAGCTCAGTATCATTTGCTGGGCATGAATCTGTGCACCAGTACCTAGAAGAAGGACCAATAACCGGCTTTTTGGGAAAGAGTTGTGTTCTTTTTAAACCACGAGCCTGTTCAGACGTGCAATTCGATGCACCCAAACTCGACCTCCAAGAGCACTGTTAAGGGTGTTGAAGGGGCATGGGGCAGGACTGAGATGCCACAAGCAAGGTCTTCTGTGCCACCTCCTGCTGCTGCCCTGAACCCCCACCTCGGGCCACCCTCCAGCTCCTCGCTCCAAACAATTCCTCCTCCCCGAGTGCGCAAGAAATGACGGAAAGCTGAGCTAAACACCTGGAAAAGGAGCAAAACAACAGAAAAACCTTTCCAAACTCTCATTTTTTTTGCGATGGCTACCTCAAGGAGCAGTACGAATGGTTTGAATCGGCAACATCATACCAATGACAGCCAACATCTTGGTTAGGAAACTTAAATAATACAGACATGTGATTCTAAACTGCCTGACAGGATGGAAAATATAAGTGAAAACTGGATGCTTTTAATGCTCCTCCTAGCTTTGCCAGCATCCCAGCCTGGATTAATGTTTTGACAAAAAGCCTGGGGACCGGTAAGCACCATGTGAACCTGCCACCGAGACCGACCCAGCAAATGGGGTAGGAGCAAAAAAGCAGCAGAAATGGTGAAGGGATGGAGATATCCACCTTCAAGCTTCACACTTGCGTGGAGAAGGCCGGGAGCGACTTGCCAGGTACTTATAGCACGTACTTATACTTTGGGAGTTGGACTCAACGATCCTTATGGTCCCTTCAACTTGAGATATTCTAGGATTCTATGATTATAAAAGCAGCAGAAACGTGCTCTGCCCACAGACCGTTATAACGCTGGAGCAGAGCAGTCCGACAAGCACCGGCAATAAACCACCATCGCCATCCACAAACCGCATCCCGAAAGATGCTCTTGCCTCCTCCCCATCCACCCTCGCAGTGTGCCAGCCTCAGCCTTCCCGTGGCTCAAGCAGACAGGGCTGAGCTTTAACTGGACCAACAACAGAAAATCCCACTTCTTGCCCCGAATCGGGCAGGTTTTCCCATGGACATCCCCCCACATCCCTCCGTTTGAGTGCCCGCTCCAGGGGAGCGAAGCTTCCCCTTGGATGTTCTCCTCATCACCTTCTCCAAACATCTGAAACATCTCAGGAGAAGCTTCCCTTAAAAAATTTCCCCGAGGCAGGAAAGTTCCAGTTGAAATAGCTATAAGTTTGGCTAACTTTTAAACAAGTGAATACAGGTCTTCTAATGGAAAGTGTTGGGCAACGTGTACTGCGGGTGTATTGACAGCTCTGCCTACAGTGATTTAAACGGTTTCATTGCCAGGCACAGGGTGCTCAGTGACAAAACATGCCCGTTACATCTACATACACTGAAATAAGCAGATCCCGAAATATTAACTCGTTTTACAGAAGCATTCAGCACGCAGACTAATGTTGGAACAATGCTAGAAACCGTTTATTCAGATTAAAAACATGACTTTTAACTAATGGCACCTAAACATGGCAGGTAGCTGCGGTAATTAAACCTGCAGCGAAAGTAATTTCATTCACAAGGAAAGAAAAACCAGCACGCCATTGCAAAGTGACTTGCTGAAAGACCGATTAATAAAAAAATTAATAATTTTTCTTTTGCACATTTCCCCCAAAGCAAGCCAAGTATTTCCTATTAATCTAACGGAGATGCTCTCTGTCAACACTGACTTTTGGAAAGGCTAATTACTGCTTTTCAAGATGAAAATACCAAAGGAAAATGAAAATTGACTGGAGCCTTGCCCGACGCAGGGAAAACTCCCTGAGCCAGGAGTGAGAGAGGACTACCCCAGAAGTATTTCTGAGAGGAGAAAGAGCGAGACCGGAGCAAAAGAAGGATTATCTTCCCCTTGCTACAGACCCGTGCTGATGGTTTGCTGCGGAGCCCGTGGTGCACATCACTTCGGCACAGCAGCTCCAGGGCATCATCGCCCTCGCCCGTGCCCTGTGCAGCCAAAACCTTTCTGCTTGCGAGCCCAGAGCCACCGGTGGCATTAACCACACTGCATGACCTTCACTGGTCCTTCAGTTAATTTAAGACCAATTAATACAAATTTACTGAGTTCCACGGTATTTTTTTTAATTAAAGCTGCCCTGCTTCCCTCTCATCGCTGGATTTGAAACCAAGAGCTTTGGCAGCCAGACACGTCTCGCCCGCCCAGCAGCGCGTATCGCTGCAGCTTTCTCCGTGAGTCCACTTGGGCTAAAGTGCTCCCACTTGGCCGACTTTATGGTTTAAGCTCCTGCCATTTGCCTTCAAACACCAGACCTCCAGCAGCCGTGGAGCAGAGCCGAGAAACCCCTCTGCTTGCAAACACCTCCCTGCATCAATCTGCTGCCTGAGGCAAGGGACGTTACACCAGCAGCGATGTTACTCCCTTAGCAATTCTCTTCGTAGCTCTGCTCGGGTTCTGTAAGCCAGACCGGCAAACTAACCCCCCAGCAATAACAGAGGGGTTTTTTAGCATTACGATCTATAGCTACGCCCTTAACGTAGAGGAACACTAATGCAATTAATAAAATACTGGTTTTGCTGGGCTATAAATAAGGAATAGAACAGTGGCACTGTCTAAAACACACCTGGAATTTGACATTAGGAACGATTTTCCATTTAACTCCTTTCTTAATAGGGTAAGAAAACCTTTCAGTAACACAATCTGAGCGTTAAAGTGGTCACACTTGGTTTCTGTTTTATTTTATAAAGCCTGGTGTTGTTCTGCTCCCCTGTATGCGTGACAGCTTCAGGCATGCATCTGTGTGACCGCGACCGAGTGCTGCAGCCCTGGATCATTTGTGGAATTTATTTGGGGTCCGTTTCTTGCACAGACCTTAAGGAATTAGGTCAGACCGATACCGCTATGTCATTTTCCCCCCCATTTTATTATCTGCTTGCCTCCTGCCGACCCCTTCCCCGCAAGCCCGTCCTCACAAAGCAAGCCCCGGCTCACCGGACCCCGGCGTGATCAGCGGACCCTCCAGCTCGAAGGCATCGTCTTCACATTGATCGTCCAACTTCTTCTTTTTTTTCTTGGACGGATCTCTGGGTTTTCTCAAAAGGGAGAGCTCTTCTGGATGCCTGATGTCTGGGGAGAAAAGGGACCACTTTTACAAAGGCAGGATGGAAAAAAAGGGGAAAAAAAGAATATCTTTCTTTTAGGAACAACATCCAACAACGTGCAATGTCTCCCTTGTCAGATTTTCCTGCTTTGGAATGGTTAAAAATCAAGTTGAGAACATTTTTCCTGCAAGCCTGTCGGAAGCAAGCGGCGTCCTTGGCTGGAGAGGTAACCTAGCATTGGGGTAAAATGCAGAATTTCCCAGGCACGGCCCCTCAAATGCAAATACAAGCACTGCTACACCCTGCGACAGAGCCTAGTACCATTCCCACCCCTTATCTTAAATATAAATAATATAAATAAATATAAATAGAAACAATTTATTTCTATTAATCAGCATGTAACCCCCTATTTAGGCACCTAGGTAACAGGCCAGGTACTCTCACTTCCATAGGAGCAATTCAAGAGTTAAGCCATTTATTTCTATATCAGACTGGAAATTTTAGAGCCCATATTTAAGGCACCCACTTTTTAAAGAGATCTTGGCCAAACTGTTTCCTTTTCACAGCAAATCTCTCCCATTTCCCTGCCCAGAACCAGCCTGAATAACTTAAAAACCATGTTATTTAAAAAGAAGAGCATCACAGCGTGTTTGTGTTTTAAGCCATGGGAGCACGGGGGGCTAATGAAAAAGAGAAATTTAAGGCTATTTCCCACTAAGGTGGTATTTTGGGTTTGCTTCCACCTGCTGCAGTTGCTTCCAAGAGGGAAGGAGCTTTCCGGAAAAGCAGAGCCCACCATCCATCGTACCCCCAAAACCACCGAGGGACCAGAGGGGAGCCCAGAGTCCCTCGCCGGCACTGCAAAAACCAAGAGGGGAGAAAAAAACCTCCATCTACTCTAAACTGTCCTCGGTCGATGTGTGGGAACTGACCTGGAAAAGCATTCACCTGGGCACGAGGCCATCCTCTGGCAACGCTGAAAGGCTGCAAAAAGGTTGGAGAGCTCTGAAATACAGCTTGAATTGGAAAAAAGGAGATTATGGGTCATGCTTGAGCCTGGAAGGAAGAGTTGCAGAGCTCTCCTCTGCAGCTGGTTGTCCACGGTCAAGCCCCTGTGTTGTTTCTAGCTCTGTTTTTTGCATATATCGCCCAAAAATGCTCAGCTGCACGGAGCTGCGCAAAGCTTTGCCTTCGGGATGCCCTAAGGAAAACAGCCCCGGGTCCCATCCCCGCTGCACGGGGAAGCCTGCAGCTGTAGCTGCAGGGGAGGGCAGGAGACAGAGGAGAGGGAGCCGGCTGCACTGCAGCCAGGCTGTATTTTCCCACCAAGAGGAATGCTGAACGAGGCAATAAGTCATTATCCTAACGAGGAGAGGTTACAGGGTTCGTATCTCAACCTGGCCCCATGCAGCCGCCACCGCGCTGGCAGCAGTGGGACTTTGCTGGACGCTCCCAGCCGCGAGAATATCATTAATAAATATAATTAAAACCTGGAATCTGGTCCCCAGCACGTGACCCAAGCGGGACACATCCCCACGGCAGATGTGTCTGCCCCGACTCACTTTTTTTTTTTTAAATTTATTAAAGCACGGCTTCCCTGACAGGTCACATCCCTGGGCTTCGTCTCCCTCTCTGCAGGCACGGCTGTCCCCTCCCGTCCCCACCGTGACAGCCTCCCTGCGATGCTATTTGAAATAACAACCTGGGCTTTTCCCTTTTTATTTCTGCTATTTTAAACCACAGCCTGTGCACCATCACCGCCGTGGCCTGTCACATTTGAGGGACTGGATTTTAGGTGACTTCCAGGGATGGACCCTGCTAGCCCCGGCGTTCCCGAATCCAGAGGTTGGGCACCTCTGGATTTAACCATCTCTCATGTCGCAGGTCTCCCATCCCAAACCATCATCTGGAACAGCTTTAATTTAAGCTTTATTTTTATATATATATATATATGTAGTATTTATATATTTTATTTATTTATAGATATAAAAGCTTTATTTAAGCTTTAACTTAACACTGATTTATTATTACTACGTACACACTATCATGCTAAACTCCATCCCTGCACCCACTAACCCACAGTTAGTTTCACTGCACAACTTTTTGACCATTTCTAGCAATAAATACCTAGCGTACAAACGCAGACAGCTATTCGCCTTCCCATTTATCACAGCCAGCTTACCTCATGAAGAAAAAATCTGCTGGGACAACCAGGGTCATGCGTAAGGGACAACACGCAGCGCAGCCGAAAATGAGGAGTTCCCTTGCTATTTTGCTAGCAAGGTTTATACTCTGATGTTTATTTATGGTGCATTAGCAACTGATACAGCCTCTCAGCTGAAACCATTCAGAGAGGCCAAGAGAAGGGCTCCGGGCCAAGCTCGGCTCCTGCAAGCAATCTGTTGGAGACGGCCCAAAGCTTGACCATCTGATTTCAAAGTGACTTTTTTAGTCCCTCAGTTGTTCGTGACGCTATCGTCGGATTACAAAGGATACGGGCAAGTTTTCAGCAGCTGCTTCGAAACGGCACGTGGCCGCGGGGCACGGCAAAGGCGGCGGCATCCTTGCGATGCCAGAGCATCCCTGCTCCCCTGCAGCCCAGCACGCTTCCCATTGATAAGCTGCAAACGTCTCCCGAACAGCGGTCCGCTGGCCATACCATCGTTCTCCGAGCCTTTACAAACTCACTGAAGCCCACTGAGGGTTGCAGGGGAAACTAAAAATGAAGCCCACCATGCTAAAAAGCAGAAAAGCAGCAAAAGAGCGACGTTGTTTTTATTTCCCACCCCAGGATTAGAGAAAAAGCGAGAAGCAACTTTGCACGTTTTCTGGCTGCATGTTTCAATCTTTCAGTAAACTGCTGGTGAAAAAAATGTTTGCTGCTGCTTATGATTAATAAGCGTACACAGGGTCTTAAAGCGTGTTTTGAACAGAGCCGGGCTTGGCAAACATGGTGTTTAGTTACTGTAGCTAAAGCAGAGCCTATCCCAGGGTATAAGGGCTTGCAGATGGTAGGACTCCAGTTAACTGGAAACTGGGACAAGGAACCGCTCCAGAGCAGCAGCCCCTGTTTTCTGGCCATAAGAGCAAGAGAAAGATCCTTAAAATATCCAAGTGGCACAAAAAATTAAAGTCCTTTATATAGGCTTGGGCTTTTGACTAAGTCCCGCTGCACCTGGAGGAGCCCATTTGCTGGAGCTGTTCACCTGGGGTAAAACATCTCCCCAGGGTTTGACTTCAGCCCCAAACTCCCACTCAAAACCCTTCGTTAACTATTTCATCCATGTTCTCCAGCTGAAGCCATACGGCTCCTGCCAGAGGTCACTCTGAAGGAAAAAGGGTCAGTGAAATGTGGGTGGACGAGGAGAAGTGACCTTCCGAACAAGGCTGATGGGTTGGCTCTTCAACTGATGCGTTGGTGGGGGCTGTGTTTGCTTTAGAAGAGACTCCTTGTCTGTACACACGAGACAGATGGCACTGGCAACGTCTACTAGAATTTACTGTAAATGATCCTTTTAGCATTTTATTTCTGTTTATTGCATAAGCGTGTGAAAACCCAGCTATCCAGCCTCTTACCGAGCATCCCCGGCATTGCTGGTGGCAGCTGCCAGCAGAAACCATCTGTGACGATATGCGGCGTGCTCCGTATGGAGGGGACAGCGCCAACCAAAATCTGGTCCAAAACCATTTTTCAGCTGGATCCCACCAGGAACCGTTTGTATTTTGACATCTCCTCCAGCCCACGCTGGACCAGCTGCAGCCACGGCTGAGCCCTAACATTGCTGCAGCTCCACGTCCACGTCCCAGCAGAAGGGCTTCATCAAACTTAGGGGATTTGTTGCCCAGCGAGGTGGGAGATGCCCCATCCCTGGAAACGTTCCAGGTCCGGCTGGACGGGGCTCTGAGCGACCTGATCTGGTTGAAGATGTCCCTGCTCATGGCAGGGGCTTGGACTCGGTGACCTGTAAAGGTCCCTTCCGACCCCAACCATTCTGTGATTCTATGATTTTACCAAGTGAGGGAAATGCCCTTTGGCGAGAGGAGCAGACGTATATGCATTTCATAGGCAGCATTTCAAAAATGCGACCGGGAAGGCGGCTTTCAACCTCCAAGAAAAATTTTTCCAACTGTTGCATGAAGCCATTTCACTCCCTACAGCATCTTCTTTTCCATCTGCCTGCAACAGCCTACTTGCGCCTGTGCTGTGTCCCGCTGAAGACAAATCCATGGCCTTTTTTTCCCCGTGTAACCCCTCCTTTCTCGCCCACCCCTGCACAGCTCAGCTGTGCCCATTTATCTCCCACCCAGAGACGAAAAGCAGAGCTGGGCTGAAACCTTCCTTCTTCACAGGACACCGCACCCACTGCACCCAGAAAACTGGCTTTAAAGAAAAATATCCACCTTGCAGGGTGTAAAATTCACGATTTATGCTCTTTTGCATTGAATCCACCAAGTAAATCTTGCAGCTGCCGCACCTTTAACCACCAAGGTGTATCGCGATGGGAAAGCCGCTGTGGTCAGAGACGGGACCGAAATCCACGTGTCTTGCCATGGAAGAAGGGGTGGCAGAGAAGGACCTGGGGGTGTTGGCTGACAGCCGGCTGAATATGAGCCAGCAGTGTGCCCAGGTGGCCAAGAAGGCCAATGGCATCCTGGCTTGTATCAGGAACAGCGTGGCCAGCAGGACTGGGGCAGTGATCGTCCCCTGTACTGGGCACTGGTGAGGCCGCACCTCGAATGCTGTGTTCAGTGTTGGGCCCCTCACTCCAAGAGAGACATTGGGGGGCTGGAGTGTGTCCAGAGAAGGGCAACGGAGCTGGGGAAGGGTCTGGAGCACAAGGCTGATGGGGAGCGGCTGGGGGACCTGGGGCTGTTCAGCCTGGAGAAAAGGAGGCTGAGGGGAGACCTCATCGCTCTCTACAACTGCCTGAAAGGAGGCTGGAGAGAGGTGGGGTCGGTCTCTTCTCCCAGGTCACAAGTGATGGGACGAGAGGAAATGGCCTCAAGTTGCGCCAGGGGAGGTTTAGACTGGATATTAGGAAATTTTACTTCACTGAAAGCGTTGTCAAGCACTGGAACAGGCTGCCCAGGGAAGGGGTTGAGTCGCCATCCCTGGAGGTATTTAAAAGCCGTTTGGCTGAGGTGCTTAGGGACATGGTGTAGTGGTGGGCTTGGCAGTGTCAGGTTTACGGTTGGACTCGATGATCTTAAAGGTCTTTTCCAACCTATACGATTCTGTGATTCTGTGGTTTTGCTGCTCTGTCCCCATCCAAGACGCAGGGTCCCCAGAGCCTACAGGCAGCACGCCAAGGGGTCGGGGGACACACAGCAACGATTTGGGTGCTCCGAGGGATGGGCCCGCGCTCCCACGAGAAATCAGATTTGCACTTTCTCGCAACATGGCATCATCAACTGGAAGCGCTGTCTGAGGATGTACTGACTTCCCCAAAATTTAAAATTATGGGAAATCACACTACTTTCAATATTCAGTTTTGATAAATGAGAAAAACTAACTCTCCAAAGAAGCTCTTAGCATCCATTTTTCCACCCAATTTCTGACTCCCTTAAAAGGCCAGAGAGCTGGTTCGCTTGGTGAGCTCTCGAAGCATAAAAACTCCATAATTTTACTTGTAGCACAGACAGCATTTAGGGGTAATCCTCTCTTTAATGCTGATCCAGTCACTCTCCGTAAGGAAATGTGTTTTGAAGTGGGATATTTCTGCACTGGGTCACCGCTGTCTCGAAGCAATGACTCATAAAAATTACAGCCTTTGCGCATCGACATGACGATTCGTAGAAAAATGAGACCCCAAACCCCATTTCTCTCCCATTTCAGACTTAAAAAAGAAAAATAAGTATTTTTCTTTGGAATGAGTGAATTCTATGGATCGTGTTTCAGGGTGTAAGTTTACAGAATTAAGTATCCGACTTATCTTCAACATAAGTTAACTTGAGATAAAGTTTTGCAAAACAGACCAGAGGGAAAAAAAAAGAAAAAAGACACATATAACTTTTGAAGTGTCTGGAGATAAGACTGGGGTTGTACCGGACGCCGGGCAGTATCTGATGGCGGAGCAGGTCCTCACCCCCTTAGCACAGTTTACCAGGTTTGTACACCCGCCTACATTCAGAACATTTTATTATGGGTTCTTCAGCTGCCTGGTTGCTTAAATATGTATTTGGGTAAAAGCCAAGTTCTCCACTTGCTGCCCCAGGCCATGACGCTATGTCAGGACACCCCGCAAAGCCTCCTGAGATGCCCAACGAGTGCCACGGGTGCAGACCGAACTGGGGCTGACCCTGGCAGGGGCTTTGCCAGAGCCTTCCCAAATTCAGCGGGGAAAACCCAAGTGCCTGTTGACTTATTGACTTGCCGTCGGAGCAATGATCTCCAAAACCAGCCAAAAAATGAGGTCAGTGGGGTTTGCAGGAGCGCGACCGCTGCTCGCAAATGCCGTCTGCACGAGTGGTACCCAGAGCCGAAATCAGGCACCATCGGCTGGGAGGGACCCAGGAGGAAGAGGAGGAGGAGGCAGCCAGCGGCAATGGAGCCAAGCTGAGAGACAGAGTCAACAAATGCTCAATGTTTGGATGGTTTTTTCCGCAAGTGGGATGAAATCCCCGGACTCCAGTTATCCGGATGCCTCTCAGAGCACAGACAGCACTTCGAGCCTTGCCCCCGAAGTGTCTGAACTGCAGCTAAAGTCAAATTACACTCAATTAAATTAAGAACCACAAAGAAGAGAAAAAATCCACTTACGCCCTCTGCATCGGACTACAAAGAGCAATCGGAATAATCTTAAGGAAGGTGGTGGCATTGGGTTTGCCAGCATGTCCGAATGTCTTCAGGATGAAAGTCTATTTAAAGGGTTTCTGTCAACAGCGGAGTAAGGATTAAAAAATTCACTGACTCACGCGGTGACATACAACCTGATGCTACTCAACAGGCAGAACAGGGACTGGGGTGGGGAGAGGGGAGAAAGGGGAATATTTTTTTCCATTTCAGTCACTTTGCAATTAAATCTCGTTATTTCCCTTACAGTCCAGTTTCTGGTGTTCGTCTGGATCCTATGCAGCAGCTGCAGCTCAATACAGGCGACCAATAAAAGAGGAAAATAGCGAAATGAAGAAGTTGGCAGCGGTACACTTGGGCCTCGCAATTTAAAAAGCTGAGTACATTGCAATTTGGCCGACTCTCTAAATGGTAAGATTTCCTTCCACACCCATCCCCTAGACATATTTAGAAATAGCTGCGCTACTGCCAAACCTCTCTGCTCGTGGCAGCGAAAGGCAGCAAACTCTTCCTCGGTATTTCACCGTGTCTGTCTCCGCGCCGGTACACGAACGCCGTCTCCAAGCATCTTCACGGTGGTACTGAGCATCCGGAGACTGTATCATGAGATGCTGGTGTCACCCCCTGAATATCCCCCGAGATGCTCACGTGCATCTGCCAGGACTCTGTTTTGGCCCCACTATTTTAGGAAAAATGCTACTTTATTTTCCAGCGGGGCATGAAGGAAGAAAAAAAGGTTTAAAGAGCTTTGCAATGGGGGTTTGCAATGGCGAGGAGTAACTCCAGACAGCTTTGCCTCCTGGAAAGCAGCCGTGCCGGGGCTGCGGCTCTGCGGGCTAACGGGCACAGGCAGAGCCCTGGGAACTCTGTGCATCTTGGAGTACCAAAGGGTTTCAGTTTTGCAAAAAAAAAAAAAAACCCAAAACAAAAAACAACACAGCAGCTTTTTATAGCATTTTTTTTGGCAACTGAGGGCGTGGAAATATTACAAATACTTCAGAAGTCAGAGGACGTTCTGTACTGGTGCGGAGACCATTTATAAAGAAAAAAAAAAAAAAGGTAGGGTCATATTCGGCGTCTAGACTGCTGGACAGTGTTGCCTTGCTCGGGCTGGGCTTGCATCACGCCGCTCCCAAATGCCACTGTCACCTCGTCTCGGGTTGCATTCGGTGGCTGGAGGCCGAAGCACGGAAGACTGGCTATCGCCTTCCCATCAGTCACACAGCCTCGGGCACCTTGTCATTTTGGGGCAGGGAGAGGCGAAGGGAAGCAGCCCATCACCCTCACGGGACTCTCCGCACCCCATCCCTCCTCCCCTGGCCCCGCAAGCTCCCCGGGATGGGACCAGCCTCACCCGATGCAAGAGGGGTCCCAATTTCCCGGCGTCCCTCGCCCCCGGGGAGCTGGGGACCGGAGTGAGACGGGATGTGGGCATGGAAACTGCCGCTGCTCGACACAGGATGCTCCGCAGACTTCGTTTTCCACAACAGGTGATTAATTCACACAAAGCTCTTTGAGGATTACGAGGCAGGAGCTGGGTGTGATGCCCTACCAGCCTCTGGGGGGAAAAAAAAAAGACCTGAAGGGAATTTCTTCATCTTGCACAGCCTCAGGGCGGGTAAGGGAAGGAGTAGTAATGAATTCTGGAGCACTTCCTCCCAGAGTTGCCTCCTCCCTGCTCCGGCACCATGTCCTCCTCCCAGTGCTCCCAGTTCCCACCAGCACCAACTGCAATGATCTCTGCTCCTCTGCTCAGGCTGGAAGCTTCTACCCCATCACAGCATCTCCCCTCGCCCCGTGCCTCATCAACATACGCTGTTTCCCCCCTGAGAAGCAGCATCGCCGGGGCAGGAAACGCCGAGGCATGGGAAAAAACCTTCACGCTTGCATCTCGCCGTTTGCTTTTCCTCTCCCACGTGCCCGCGCAGCAGCAGCGGATCCTGCCTGGAGTCCCTCGCTGCTCCCAGGACGCGTGGAAAAAAAATACAGGCAGCAGCAGGAGAAAGGGGATGCTGTAAAGAAGCAGCTCAAGGGCGTGAGCAAATGCAAGGCGTTCGCTGTCCTGGAATCAAATGAAGCCGTTGTGGAGGAAAAGAGGATTTTTCTGCTCGTTGTTACGTAGGATGATGGGTTAGCGGGAGCTTTGCAATGCAGCCACATCTCCTAGCTCCCCAAACCCCACTTCCCAAGGAGGATACTCCCACCCACCCCAATAAAGTGTTGATTGCAGCCACATCAAATTGCATTTGTGTATTTGATGGGCTGTCTGCTGGGCAGAAATATCTCCCTGGTGGGACGACGAGAGGAGGGGGGCACGTGGGAGCCCCGCAGGCAGCACCCCACCCCAACCTCCGCACCCCGCTGCCGCTCAGGCAGGCAGCACAAACCCCTGCTGCTCCAAAAAAAAAAAAAAAAAAGTGAAGTTTTACTTTCTCTTTCTCTGGTCTTTAATTGCAGATCAAAGCTGGCCCTTCAGGCCGGTGCCGCCTGCCAGCAGCTGCTCCCGGGCAGGCTTCCAGGCCACCCTTCGGTGAGGGCTGCCCATCCCATCCACCGCCCTGCTCCTCTCCTCCTGCCTGCTCCTGCCTGCTCCTACTGCAGGCAGGGTCAATCCGTGCCGTTAACCCTCCCGACCGGTTGCTGTGGGAATTGAGAGGCTGCAACCCAGCGACTGGGAATGAGATTGGGTTTTTTTCCGGCTTCGCACGACCTCCAAGAAAGCTGAGGGATGTGTGAGTGGCTCCAGCGTCTTCCCACAGCCACCTCCGGGCTGCCCCCGGGGAGCCCCAGCCCCTTTGCAATAACTTCACTCTGCACAAGAACAGAGATTTTTCTTTAAAAAGCAACCACATACTGCAACGGTGACACCTCTGGGTACCGTTTAAAGGGAATAGAAGAAAAGGCACAACCCCAAATAATTCACCCAAGTGTGGTCCTGCTTTGCGTATAGAGGATTTTATAAATGCAACCAGCCAGAGTCCCGGCAACGTGAGGAATTACTTAAATTACTCATTAATCATGCCATATGCTAAAATTACTGAAGTGTGTAATTAAATGGTCCGGGGGCAAAGACAGCAAACAGTTATAGCTAAAATATGAGCAACTCACAAGCACAGTTCTGTCAGCTGGACAATGGTCCAGGCCACGCCGGACCCTAACTTTATAAATCAAGGGATTTGCAGAGACAAGAGCTATGCTGCTAGAGCAGGGACTACTTCCTTCCCTTTCTGCCTTGAAATATCTACTCAGTTTTCCTTGGGGAGACAATTAGCGTGATTAATATGGGGTACGAGTGCTCTCTGCAGCCAACCTGTGCAGAGATGCTGCAGAGGGCAGGAAAAGGTAACGGAGAAAAATGGAGCAGCATAAACACTAACGTAGGGGGAAAAAAAAAAGGGGGGGGGAAACAGGCGGGTTGGGAAAGTGTTATAGCATGGTCTGCAACCCCAAGAGAGGGTTGTGTTGGAGGAAAAGGAAAATGCAAGGTCCCCGGGCTGCCGCAGGGAGCCAGGACGACCCCACCACCCTACAGCCCCTCTAATTTTTGGCAAGCCGCCGCGGGCACCGAGGTGCGGGCAGATATTCCCCATGCCTTCCAGGAACGAAACACCCTGTGCAAATTCAGCATGACACCCCTGGGATGATTTTGCACGCCAGAAAGCAGCAGGCCCTCTCGCCCGGCAAGCGCGTGACCTCCCGGCCGAGATTAGCTGCTGCCTCCGTCAGTGCTCGACGCCGGGACCCCGCGCTTGAGGACATGTCTGACCCACGGCACAGCACCAAGGTCACACACAGAGGAAGAAAGGACAGGCCGTGACCGGGATTTGCATGGAGCCATTTGGTGTTTGCCCCAGGGAGCTCTTGGTTCCTATATATTAGATATATATATAAAAAAATAAATAAATACGAATATATATATATATGTCATGCCACTGGGAAGCTCTTCCCTGGACTGCAGAGGTATTTGGACACCTATATAATATAGCTATAATAGCTGTATTTGGGCACCTATTATATTTATGATATAAATCTATGTATAATAGGTGTCCAAATACACCTATTCTATATACACCTATGTATAACAGGTGCCCAAATACACCTGTTATATATACACCTATGTATAATAGGTGTCCAAACACACCTGTTATATATACACCTATGTATAATAGGTACCCAAATACACCTGTTATATATCCACCTATGTATTACACGTGCCCAAATACACCTATTAGATCTATATCTAATACACCTATTATATCTATATAAATACACCTATTATATCTGTATCATATAGGTGTCCAAATACCTCTGCGATCCAGGGAAGAGCTTCCCAGCCCCTCCAGCTCCAGCATCGCACCTCTCCGCATCCCAGTCCCCCCTTCCCTCGAGCTGATGTTGAGCCGATGTGGCCGTCTTCTCCGTAGCTCTGCCGAACATCTGGCTCCCGGTAAACACAAAGACCAGGGCTAAACGAGATTTAATCGCTGTATTCAGCCATGAGGTTTCCATCCATCCTCAAACAGCTCAGGCTGGTAAGAGGCACTAAAAGGAGAGTGAAGTTTCCAGCAAAAAGCCCGCTTTCCCCAAAATCAGGAACCTTTATTTCAGCACGCCAGATGCCATGGAAGGAAAGTCAGAACCACCCTCGACAGATGTGTCCCCTCTGCTTGCTGCAGAGAGCTCCTACCACAGCTGGGCTGCAGCTATCCGAGCGGCTTTTTCCCCTTCCACATCTTTAAATATTAGCATTATTCTGCTGATTTGTTCATAAATACGCTGAGAGCCCTCGAGTTGAATAAATAGCTGCTTCAGGCCCATGTAAGGTTCTGACTGCTCTGTGGCGTCAGTGAAAGATCTCTTGTTACGTGATTAACTGTATCAGAATTTCCTGATGTGACTCACTGCTAGAAAGATTCATCAGCAACCAAGCGGATGCCTGTGACCTCTCTGTCTAGCACGGCACTAAAAACGGCAATCGGAGACAGGGGAGAAGCAAAATCGACTGGGAAATAATGCTGGCTAAGCCTTTTCTATTTTAAGGAGAAATTGCCCAATATTTATATTTAAAAAAAAAAAAGAAACCAGGAAAAAATAGCAAAGATTTGTAATTGGCTATATATACCAACCTAACCGCAGATGCGCTGGAGGCCATGCTGTAACACCGCACGTACGGCTGAGCTCTTCCTGCCGCACGAAACAACTGGGTCAGCCAAGAGTAACCCTAGCTGCTTTTTGAGAGTAGAAATAGATTTACTACGGCCGAGGTCAGGTTGCAGGCTCCTTTTGGAGGGGAGCAACTGGGAAGGACATCGGTATGGAGCCCACGCCGAGCACTTTGAGTTCCTCGGAGCGGAGTTACCATCTCTTGGGGTTTTTTTTTGGGGGGGGGGGAAAGAAGCACCAGCTTCTGGGATGAGAAATTTGTGAAGATGGGTAAAAAGTGATGCATAAAAGCAGCAGCCTGAGACATGCCCTGTGTACCTGGTAGGAAATGATCCACCCTTTCTTCCCAGGCTTCTTCTCAACAAGGGAAAGGAGCGTGAAGAGAAGTTGGGGAAGAAAGAGGGAGACTCGGTTCTTTCCCTTCACCAGACAGTTTTAGAGCGAAGCATCATCACTTAATCTCTAATATGATTTTCCACTGGAAGAGAACCCTCGGAGCTGGCAGGTTTCCTATTTCAGGGTTTGTTTTTCATCTAGCACATAAATTTGCAGAAAAAATGATGACCCAACACCAGCAGCTTTAACATAAAGCAGGGCTGCTACTGCCTCGCCTAAGACAAAACCGAGAACAGCCTTGCTATGAAACAGAATTCAGCACAGAAAACGTGTTTCTTCTTACACTTGTGGTACGATCGGTCCCCTTATTTAAGTATTTGCACGTAAAAGATTAGATTTGCAAGGGAAAAAGAGCGGATGTCTGGGCTGCTCGATGCCCAGGTGACTGTTGGGTGTTTGAAGCTGGAAAATACCATCAATTCAGTAAATTTATGAGATGAGCACACGCGCCGAAGGAGAGGCAGGAGCTAAACCAAACGACAACCTCCCCACTGGCAGCTTTCGGCACTCGCTACTTACTGAACGTTTTGCAGATGTCAGAAACCGCCTTGAAGACCCTGTCCGAGAAGTTGACTTTCACCTTGACGTACTTCATGTTGGGCAGCTGAAGGCGAAGCAGCTTGTGCTGAGGTGTGAACTGGAGCTTGGCATCAGCCTGTATCCCGTATTTGTCCAACGTCCAGTGCGTTTTAAGGAGCCAAGTTTTCTTCTTTTCCCACCACAGCGCGTGATCCGACCAGTCTTTCTTGACATCTAGAACAAGGAAATTATTTTACCAGTTAAAACCGCGACCAGAATTAGCCTTCAAAAGACAAAAGCAGAAGTTTAAATGCATTTAACCGAGAAGCGGCTATCGATCCAAAAATGCCGGCAGCCCTTTTCAGATACAAATAAGTGCTTGTACCCCATAGCATCCAGAAGCCACCTTGGAGATAAAAGTAGGAAAGAACCCAAGAGGAATAAAGGTGAGACACGACGTGTCCGTGGATCACTCAGCCTGCCAGCAATGAGGCTGGAGCATGAAGCCAAGGGGCTCATGAACAACCTGACACCTTCCCTGGGAGGGGTTTTGCACAGCTTTTTAGGTTAACTATCAATTCTTGGGTTTCCCCATCCCCACCACGTAGGACACCTGCGCTACCCGAAGGGGAGTCCAGCCACCTGGGCACACACAGAACGCAGAACTAGAAGGAGGCCTGCAAGAAGAATTCAACACCGCGTCTTCTCCAGGCCTTTCAGTTTCTACAAACGAAACTGGAAAATTCCTAAATTAAACTAAAAGTTACTTCCCAAAGGAACAACAGAGCAAAACCCAACAGCCACGTCTCCTTCCAGCAGGGATGTAACCATGGGGTCTTTGAAGGTCACGTCCAGGTTGGAAAGCATTTGGGGAAGCAAAGCATGGTGATAACTCCCAAAGACAGCCACTATGCAATATTTTCCCTAACACCCACAATATTTTTTGCTAACACCTGCTCTGCTCTCCTCACAGCCCCCTGCCATTCCTGCAGAGCATCTTCCAGTCCGACAACCACCGACCGGCCTTAACGGTGCAATGTCCCCCCACCACGCAGGAGAAAGGGAAGGAGATGGGGAGGGAATGATCCAGACACTGCAGCTGCATTTTGTAAAGCTCTGCTTAGCCTAAACCCTCCATCTCCAAAAATACTGACCGGGGGGTGTGTCAGCATCGACGGCGACAGCCAAAGCTCTCATTTCAAAGGAAAAACCAAACGTTTCCGCAGGATGTCATCTGGGCAAGCACACGAGAACCTCAAGAGGCTGCAGGACAAGTTACAGGGTGACTTCTGCACTCGCTATTGCAAATGATAGAGTTACCAGTAAGTTTTGAGCTTATGGGCTTTGTATGAGGATTGTTTTAATTTTCATAATAAAAAAAGAAGCTTGAAAGCAAGGCACTTTTCCAGGTTAAGGCACTGGTAATAAAATAATCCATTTTCAGCTCCAGATCCTCCTCAGATCCCGGATTCCCAACACGAAGCATCAGTTTAAGCCAAATTAAAACTGCCAGCTGACTTTTACGGCAACAGCTCCTTCCTCCGTCCTTCGGCATCGATGCTCGTGCGTGGCGGGGCACCAGCCGGAAAGCAGGGGCGAACCCAGCAGAGTCCAGGGGCGAAGCCCCAGCAGACACACCACCAAACGGGCTGAAGGCACCGAGGAACACGCTCCAGGACAGACATCACGAAGACTATCCCCGTGAGCCACGTCTGAACTTAATCAAGATGAGAACAGTGTGACAAACAAAGTTTTTGCTGTCCCTATCTGAAAATGGGATCTCGATCTCAGAGTTACTGAGAAAAGCCAGCAGAAGCTTTTTTTTCTTTGAACTCCTGGTATAATGGCATAATCATGCAGCCAGAAAGTCAAAATGTTCAGCTAGACTTTTCAACAGCTTTGTACAATCAAATTAAACAAAACCAAATATAGAAAAGCATGCAAACTTGCACAAGCCTTGGCTACTCTCAAAAAAATCTGAGAAATCATTACAATGGACTTTGGTAATGAAGTCCAACTTCTGCCCTACTGAAAGCTGAACCAATTGGCACTGAAAGTCTGGGGGGAGAAAAAATAAAAGGCATTTTGAATCACTAACATTTATGCCTAACAGAAGGGGATTTGGGTTTACGCTGCAGATTAACCTTTCAGGCCATGGCACAAATATGCACAGCATCGTCTTTCGGCCGGAGAGCAATTAACACTTTGAATTAACAGTGAGATGTTGGCTATGGCCAGAAAGGTAAAGGTCTGTGGCTGCCCCACGGGGTAGTTATATATAAAAGAGCTTGGCAAACGTTTAGCAGCTGACTCGTGGTGTTGAGTTTAACATGTTGACAAGAAACCTTCGGTGCTTTGCAAGGCAGCTGGTGTGACCCAGGGCTTGGAGCAATCCCTGCACGCTGGGGAATGCCAACCGCCTGGTTAAATCTGATCAAAGGTTTATAAATCTTCACCAGGGTCCCAATTCATGAGTTACTGATTCGTCAGGGTTACGGCTTTATGACAAGGCTTATTATTTCAGCTCAGTCTTTTCCCATTTACTACTCTCAGTCGCAGGACTGGGCCCTTTGTATTTATGGAAAGCAAGCTGAGAGCCCGGGTAAGTCTCCGAGTGCTGCAAACTCATTTTAGAGATCCCAGACCTCGAATTCAAAAGGTTACTACAGGTCCAAAGCCACGCTGCAAATCTCACCGGAGCTGTTTGCAGATCCAGAAGCCCCTCTGAGCTGCTAAATGCTACTTGCACATCCCTGAGCTGCTATTTCCAGCCACGAATCTACCAGCCTTACGGCAACGCTGTCACGCAGAGAAGCAGAAATGGTCAGAGCCAGCAAGCGTTCATCAGCGTCTCAATCAAAGCAAATAGGAAAAGAAACAGGCTGGTACAGTGGGATGGGAAAATCCACCCATGTGAGTCTAAATCAGGCTGATTCCTGCTTATGGCATGGCAGGGGGAGAGGAACACCAGAGCCACCAGGACTTAGGTGTCCTCAAGTGCAATAAAAAAGCATCTTCCCATCATGGTCATCTTGGGCAAAGGAGAGCAGAGAGGGATTCCTGGAAATGAGCTGTACACATTTGCTAGGGTCACACCAAATCGTTGCCATCAGTGCTCCCCTTCCAGGCAAGGAACCGGCCAGGCGAAGGCTGCGGGGCAGCCCGGCGGGCTGCGGAGATGTGGAGGCTGGAGCCGTCGGCATCAGCTGGAGCACGGGTCGGGGACAGGGAGCTCCGGGAACCCAGCCCCAGCAGCAGCGCCTGCGGGAAAGGGAAGCACGGCGCTTCCTTCCCGGCATCAAAAATAATCCCTGCTCCCCGCTTCCTCCACCTCCCCGCGGAGCCTGAACCGAAACCTCAGCTGCCAGGAGCCCGGGAGGCAAATACAAAACCAGGTTCTTCCTAAAAAAAAAAAAAAAAAAAAAATCACACCCAGCTGTGATTTTTTTTGGAGGAAGAACCTGGTTTTGCATTTGCTTCCCAAAACTGTGCCAAGAGGCAGAGACGCAGCACGGGTGATGCTGAGGACATTTTGTACAGCAAAACCCACGGAGCAAACTTGCTGTCCACCTTGAAAAGCTGTTCAGACAGTCCTGCAAATGCAAGAGGCATCTTAAATCACCCAGATGGCTGCAGAGACCTCTGCGAGGACAGAACATTACGAGAAAAGATGAAGAGCTGCTCAATAAAGTGTTTTACATCTTAAACACCCTTAGCTTTCAATTCATGCCGGTACCTCGCCGCAGTCACATCGCACCCGCTTGTCCAGCATAATTACAATTGCAGATTTTTATTCCCGCAGCTACCACTAAATACACATCTAGAATTCAAGTAGCAGAAAATAAGTCTTCACTGAGATGCACCCAAAGTGAATTTTAATTCTGGGCTTGCTCCTGCACGGATACACACGTACACAGCTACCATTTAAGCAACAAAGCCAACTTTTGGTGAAGTGCAGAGAAGATCGGGGCAGCCCCATCCGCTCTGCCTGATGGCCCATTTAACCCAGGAGCCGGCTGCTCCAAACTCTTTCCCTCTGCCCATCCGTGGATTTTAAAAGGCCCTTTTCTGCTCCGCTTCTGCAGCGGCTATTGAACCTCCCTTCTTCAGAAGCGTTACCGTCACTTGGCAGGCTCTCTGTGCGAGCTTATGACTTACTAGCAATAGTATACAAGTCTCCGGCGTTACATAAACACTGTATTTGCCTTGTTATTTCAGGATATCCCCTATTGCAGATGGGCCCTCCTTCCATGCACCGCTCAGAACAAAAGAGCCCCGATATGACCGACTAAACCTCTTTCCCTCCCCCCCGCCTCCCTGGCACACGGTTAAACCCCATTAGATTGATATTTGGAGAGCAGGAATCTCCAGCAGCGGTGGGTTCCACCTCTGGGAAAGGCTCCCGCGGGGCAGCACCAGATCCCCTTTCGCACCCACAGCCCCGATTAAATCCGTCGGACAGCAGAGAGCCTACGAACACCTCCATCACCTTAACATCGGAGGCAGATTATTAGAAAGCTCCTGCATAAGCTTGAGGAGGTACGTAGGGAGCTTCGGCAAGCCTGTCGGGTTTGCGTCACGTTTTTTGTTTGATTTTTGGAAACAGAGATTTGCAGCTGAAGCTGGTTTCCCTGCAATGCTCTTCACCTTAGGAGGGGCGGCGGATGCAGCCAAAGCAGTTTCAGTTCATTTCTTAATTATAAGCGATGGCTTTTAGAGCAACGGATTCAAGTCTTCAGCCTTCCCGGGGGAGCAATATGGAAGGATCATCCTCCTGCGGTACAAAACACGGCACAACCAAAGCCCATCCATCCCCCTGGTTGTTTTTCCACAGGAGCAGAATTAGCACAGCAGCCCTCCCCGGTCCTGGCTCTTCCCCAGCGGTGAGCGTGCACCAGGGGTGCCTTCAACGATGATTATTCCTGCTGGGGTCTAGTCACGCTCGGGAAATTGGGGTAGCAAAACACCTTTCCATTACCCACACAATACCTCAAACTGATCTATATATACACACACACAAAAGTATTACGTATATAAATGTACATATATACACATTTACATCATATATATACACATATATAAAATCTATGCGTATATAATATATATACACACAAAATCTATGCGTATATAATATACACACACACATAAAATCTATGCATATATAATATATACACACACAAAATCTATATTAAATAAAATATATATGCACGTGTGTCATCTATACACACACATATGTTTATACAGACACACATATATATATAAATGCTATATATATAAAAGATACGGTGCAAGGACTGAAACCAACTCACAAGCCAAGCATTTCCTCTCGCAAAAAGTGATTTTTGTACTTGGTAATTGACTGAGGGAAAAAAAAAAAACAAACCAACAACTTTCCAGCTTTTCTATGAGTTTGGTGCAGATGGGCTGAAATTGGTCGAGGGTTTTTATAAGCACAGAATAAAAAAAAAAAACCCACAGTGGGTTGCATTTCTTTTTTTTTTTTTAATTAATATGCAACACACATTTTATTGAAAAAAATACAGATGTGGACAGCACATTTAAAACTCTGACTGCAGGCAGCTCGAGAGGCAGCTGGGAGATTAAAGTACCTTTCAGCTCAAATACCTGCTGATAACGCATTAATCCAGCGCTCGCAAGCCCCGAGGAGCGGCCAGGGGCTCTCCAAGCCAGAGGCTGGGTGTTGGCTGGTTACACACCCCTCTTGGAAAACCGGCGGGGAAGAAAAACTCCTTCAAAGGCAAAGAGACCTCCAGCAATAAATAGGTGGGGAGTGCCCCGTGTGTCCTGGGCGAGCTCGATGGGAGAGGATGCACCCTCCCCGGTCGCCCTCCTGTCCCCTCGGGATGCCCCGCATGGCCACCGTGCGTGGAAAGCAAGGCAGAAGTATCTGACGACTTGAAAAGGAGAGAGATTTCAGACTAAAAGTTAAAAAGAGGGGAGGGAAAAAAAACCCCTGAACGACACCAAAAATCGTTGCACCTCATGTGGTTGCTTTGGTAGGTTTTCCTTTTCCACGTAATATCGAGCAGCGTGTGCCACTGCCGTCTGAAGGCATTATCTTCGCGTCACGCAAAAAATCAGGGGCTATTGCAAATGTTCCCGAAACATTCAGAAATACCAAAAAAAAAGGCTAATTGGGTGCATGGAGCAGGACAGAGGCACCGGGGTAGGGCAAGAATAAAGACGCGTTTTACAGCCGAGAGCGCTGCTGAAGGTCCTGCTCCAGCCAGCGCCTGCTCTCATGGTCATTAATATTATTTACTTTTCAGAAACTACCGATACAACCATTAAATACCGCTGCGTTTCCTTCCCCCACCTGCGGACGCTGGTGCAGGGATTGGCTTCTGCATCTGCGGCTCGGATCCAGACCCCCGCGGTTTGCTGGGGAGAGCTGCAAGATCATCGCTTGCTTTGAAAAGTCCTCCCAACCTCTGCAGGGATTGGGATTTCATGAGATAGAGGTGCCCAGGCTGCAACGCTGGCCCGTGGACCCGCTGCGACCCTACAATGCCATTTTAGGCTAACATCGTCGCAGTCAACAATATGGCAAAAAAAGCCAAGCCAGCATTTTAAAAAATATATGCAAAAATATATTTTTCTATGTATTCATCTATGTATTTATTTTTATATATAAAATACAAATTTATATTTATATATATAAATTTATATATATAAAAAAATACGGGTACAGCTATGTGCGTGTACACATACACACACAAAGCTGTGCCCATATTTTACGGGTGTATATATATATACACACACACTTATCTATATATCTGAACCCATTGCTCCCTACGGGGAGGGACGGGACATCGCCGCCTCGCTGCTTGCGCTGACCTCTTTAAACCCAGATTCCTTCAAACAGGCCAAAGCCACTCCTTCCAGGACAATTACGGAAAAAAAAAAATTAAAAACAGAGCTGTTTTTCATTTATCTTGAGTCCAACAGAAATGCTGATGTGTATTGCTGGCTGACACGGTCGCCGTCTTGGGGCAGAATCTACTTTTTTCGTGTGGATTTGAGTCTTTTGGGGTATGGTGTGTGTTGGAGTAGACCCCCCTCCACCCCCCAAAGGGGATTTAATTGCAGAGCAAAGTTCAAAATGGAACAAAAATCCTTCCAGCCTCTGGGCACGACACTTGAAAAATTATACTTTGAAACACAGAGATAAACATCCCATTAAATGTTTATCAGACTGCTGTAATAAAGCTGTAGCCACGACAATCTGATGCTCTTGGTACTAATAAGACTTAATAAGGGGTTTTAATCACCTGCCCCATAATGAAAAATGCTATGAAAAATGCTAGAAATGAAGAATAGCTATGAAATTCATGCTATGAAAAATACAGTGTACAGCAGCCACTCTGCAGCAACTACCTGCAGAAGGGCTTTTACCCATGGGTAAATACAAAGTGGTACCTCAAATTCTCCTGTACCTACCACCACGGGCAGCTATCACCACTATTTTATCCTACTTTGTCTTCAGGAGAACAAATGTTCAGGAGAACATCTAAACACACCTACGGAGGTGTCCAAAACAGGGCGGATCTGTGCTGGAATTTAAATTTAAATGACCATTTCTTGCATGAAAAATAGTTTGACATATTGTTAAAAAAAAAAAAAAAAAAAAAAAAAAAAAGAAGGACAAAAGCAGCCTTGTTCCCAACTCTGTGATTCCCGTGAGCGTGACCCAGCGCAGGAGACCTCCCTCTTGTCCCGGCGTGCCGGGGCCACGCGTGGTTCACCGCTGCGAAATCCTGACGTCAAAGCACGCCGTGTAGTCGCAGAGAGCTATTCAAGAACAATGAAAAAAAGACGGAGGAGAAAAAAAAAAACCCAAACCTGTGGAGGACACTGAGCACATCAGGACACAACGCTGAATGCAGATGTTCAATGCGTTCTTGCTCAGGAAAATTATGGAGTGTCTTCCGCTGATGAGGGAACGTGCTGCTGCACTGCTGGAAAAAGCAGCATCCTTTTATTGGGTTTATAAGTGAGGTTTACAAGGGCAAGCCCACATCTTGCCGGGGCAGGGACGGTAACTGAAGCGCCGAAGAGGTGACAAAAAAATGCAGCGGTCAATCTTTTTGTCGCTCAAAACCAAACCCTCCTCCTGACGAGCCCACCATGCCACCAGCCCAGCAACGAGGCAAAAGCCCCCATGAAATGTCACTGCTTGGTTTCTAAATCATCGGTGGTGTTTTAGAATCCACGTGCGGGCGCCGTACAAGCCCACGCCATTGATAAGCATCTCTGCAGAAGCACCAGGCTGATACGTCGAACCCAAATGGCCCCGAAACGCTGCTCCTGGCAGCTCAGGGTTTTGCTCCTCCGCACTCGCCTGCCTTCAAGCATCTCTGCCGGAGCCAGGTCCGCACACAGGCTTTGGGGAGAAGAGCTAATCCTGACGAGCCTGAAAGTTACTTTATTATTATTATTATTATTATTATTAAAGTAAACTCTAGGAAGGAAGCTCTTTTCAGTGTTAATAGGATTACTCAACTAGCACTTGGAAATTTAATTCATTAAGATGCCACGGCAGTATCTACTACTTGCACTGCTAGTACTGAAACACAAATACTCCCTCCTCCTAGGGCTGAAATGATTTATCTCATGCCGACCACACCGACAAGCACCTTTGCCCTGAATGGATGCCACTGACCTGCGGAAAGAACAGCAAAACCCCCTTTAAATTTGCTTTACACCTCTGATGCTATCCCCCAAACGCAAAAGGCACAGGCGATCTGTACCACAAGCTGTGAACCCAGCATACGGTGTTTGCCCTAGAGGTTCCTACACACTTTTATGACGTTTTTACACATAAATTCAGCAGACATACATATATATATATATACAATCTATTTTATTTCTCAGCATCTATTGCAGCAGGAGGTCTATGGGTTTCTCCGAGCTGCTCCCCTGCTCTGTGCACCCATACCCAGCCCTGTTTGAAGCCCCGAGCAGGGAGAGCAGTCTTGCAGGGATGCTGAACCCAGCTGAAATGTCAGGACACCTTCCGGAGGAGCCGAAAGCCGGGGCCACCTCGGCTCCCCAACACCCCCCGCTAACCAGCACCGATCAGCTCAGCAAGGTCTTTGCAAGCGCCGAGCCGGCTGGCTTTACATCCTCGCACCAGCACCCCACAGCCATTTGGCTTGCTCACTTTTCTATGGGAGGGAATAAAGGAAAGCAAGGGTGGATTTTTTTTTTTTTAATGTTTTTTTTTTAAAAACGGGATCTTCACAGCCTGATTTTGCCGAGTGTTTCCCCCCACTTATCAAGCCCCCCTCCAGAGGAGGCTTTCACTGCCCGCTCCCTGCCTCCGACGGAATCACGACAAATGGCAGAAAACTCAATTAAGGAGCACGGTTTCCATGATTCATCCAGCACAAAATAGGAAGCATCAGACAGAAACACAGCAGCAGAGGAAGGAAGGAAGGAAAACCACTTCTCCGGGGAGCACTCAACTGCCTTGACTACCAGCCCTGGTGCTCCCTCACCCTCCAGCCGTGTATCACACTTCCCCTTCCCTCACCAAAAAGGAAAAGTGCCCCAGGGTGACGGTGCCAGCAGTCTGCAATCCTGACTCATCCCCAATGAACGTGCAAGGCATAACTGAGCCGGTCTCTGCCAAAAAGACATCATACCCGACAACGGAGCCAGAGGACGTTTGGCGGGACGGATGCATACGGCGGATAAAAGAGGACCGAAGGGCCAACCTGAATTCCCAACTTCTCATCTGAAGCTGCAGTCTTGCCAGGCAATTGCCCAAGTGCGCCTTAACGATGGTTATTCTCTGATAAAAGCTTAGTCCCCCGGAAAGTGAGGTTTGCAACCGTCGCGATGCCTCGGGCAGCCTCACCCCACACCAAACCGGCAAGCCAGCGCTGGTCCCTCTCCTGCAGACCAGGTGGGATCCTGGTCTGCAAGAGAGGGACACCAAACCTTCTGCGTTTCACCCACAGCGCATCCCCCCGGGCAGAGCACAAGCCATGGGGAAGGAGCCTCATCCCTCCCTGGCAGGGACAGCAGCCAAAAGCGCTTCGCGTGCCACCAGCCCTCCCTTGCACGTCTTGCGGAATGAGCTCCTGGGGCAAAGCAAGATTTGGGGTGAAGCTGGTCTCTCCCCTCGGTCCTTTGCAGAGCTATGGGGAGATGCCACAGGGAAAGGATGAAACCCTGCCATTTTTCTTATTTATTTCTGTATAAGTTAGCCCAAGCTCATTGATGCACGCAACACGCTTTTAAAGGGCTTTAAGACCTCTAACCTTGAGCTTGGGTCCACCTCACCCATCACACGACCAAGCTCAGGCACAAAAGCCGTAGGGTGGCGGAGAAGACAATTTCTGCCGCAGACGGCTCTCGAGCCGGACGTCGTGTGGAGCAAAGCTCTGTGTATCATCAGCGAGGAAGGGAAGCTCAGCAAGACAGCAATATAGCTCTTTCCAGGCAATTTCATAAAACGCAGACTTTCTAATTGAATTTGGAGTTTCGGCAATTAACCCTTCCCAAAGTACATACGCCTGCAGGGAGGAGGGGGAAAAGAAAGAAAACAACCACCAAACAAACAACGTATAATCGGCTGGTAAGAGATTTAAAATGTAATAATTGGCAAGATGAATTTTTGGTTGCTGTCTAGTTGTTCTGCAAGCTAAAAACCACCCGAGGTTATAAAGGGGAGGGTTTATGCAACTGCTGGTGTGCCTGTTTGCCTCCACGCACCCCCTCCCAACACTGTTCTCAACCTGTTGTCCAAATTCAGCCACGTTTTACTGAAAATTGGAGGTCTCCCAAGATCCCACCCGGTCTGCAGGAGAGGGACCATGCCGTGCACCCAGCTCCCGACTGAGGTTTACATTGGAATGGCCACCGAGTGCGAGCTGCACCCAGAGCTGCTGCAAACTTGCTGGAGAATGGGTGAGCGCAAGAAAAGCCGAGCAGCACAGTTCTCCAAAAATACAAAAGAAAATAAAAAAGCTTTCCTCTGGTTTGCTGGGCATTTCTCTTCCCCTGTCCCACCAGTTCTATGCAGCGGAAGCTCCAGCCTGGACAACCGAAACCGGAGCAATGTGCAAAAAGCAAACCTGGCCAAGAAAATTAAGTTACTGCAACTCTGCTCAAACTCGTTATTTCTCCATCCGGCAGGAATTTGGGGTTCTCAGTATTTTTCCGAATTATAACACCTGAAAAACCCTGAAAGCCACCGAGAACATTCAGAACCGAATCCCACCAGCTGAGAAGTTTTGCTCGGTTTTGTTTCTCTGCCCCTTTCTAAACTATCGGTTAATTCACATTTCAGAACAAGAACAAAGAAATGCATCTTCTTTAGGAGGTTTTAACAATACGAGACTTTTCCCCCCCAAGCATGCCCAGGGCTGGACGCTGGGCTGAAGTCGGTGTGCCACGAGCTCCGTAGATCTCCTTCCTTCCCCTTGCCTGTAAGAAAAACCACCACCATAAAAAAAAATAACCCCCCAAACACCCAAAATAGGAGCTCGCAGTGGCAGTGTCACCGGTGATGTTGAAAGGACTGAAGTTTGCAGTGCAAACACTCCCTCTTCTCTTTCCCAACTCAGCAAACACTCCCTACATCCACAATTTCGTGCGGTTATTCACACTCCTTCCCTCCCCGCAACAAGAATCAGAGACCAAGGGTTAAAACTCAGGTTCCTGGTTTGCGTTTTATAATGTCCCATAGCGGGGTTGCAAGAAGTTGCTCACACACCCACAGCGGTCTGCAAGCTGCAAACTGACGACTACCAAATGCCATGTTTCTAAACCAAAAATCAGAGGTGAGGCACGATTTTACGCTGCTACCCAGAGGAGGATGGTGCCTGCTACGAATGCAACCATCGCACGTGTAACAGCACAGAAAGAGGGATCAGAAATCTCTGCCAGGGAACACCTGGAGACATTTGCCTTCTATCTGGAAATATTAAACGATTTTGAGTACAATTTGTTTGGGTTTTTATATGGTTGAGAGAGACTCGGACAGATGCCTGGGTAAAATGCAAGCCCTGATGGAGAAGGGTGGGGAAAAGGAAAGGATGGCTACGGGGGGAAAAAAAGATAGGGGGAAAAAAAAAAGGGGGAAGTGTGTGAATGTGATGATTTCTATTTTAGCTCGCTCGGAGTGACACGAGCGTGGCGAGTGCAGCTCCCCACGCCGGCTTCCCCGCACGCCTTACGTCAAATCGAAACCTGAGGGAGCTGGGAGAGGAAACTACTGATTTGGGCTGGGTGGGAGCAGCAAACCCAACAATTTCCTGTCTGTGGTACGACAAACCCAGGCTCTGGTATTCGCGGGAACGCCGCCGCCGCCTCCCACCCCGCTCGCTTCCCCCTCCGACTGGGATCTGTGTCATCGGCCGGGCTCTTTCAAGCCAAAGTGGATGGCTTGTAGTGAAAAAATTACAATTTTGCTTCTAAAGAGTCGTCGCCGCTCTGGGTAGAAATATTAATTGCCGTGACCGCAGCTTGGAGCTGCCTGCGTACGGCTTTTACGTACCCCCACCCCGAATTCCTCTAGTCATTGGCAGTTCAGATGAATATTCCACTTAGGCTAACAAAGAGGACGTTATTTGAGCCACGATCCTGCAATTTGGTGTGGGCCTACGTAGAAGCTTCCTGGAGTCAAAAGTTGGATGTAAAGTGAAGAGCCAGCCCCGCACGGATCAACGTGCATGGCCGGAGAGTGTCTGTGGTAATAGGCACTTGCATATTCTCACTTAAATGTCATTAAAAATGTGTTATTTGGAGGACGAGGATTCTGCACAGGTCACTAGCAAAGATATTAATCAAGTGGCAATATGTAAATGCAGGGCACGTTAGCAGCTCCGTGGGTCTCCTTGAAGATGCTGCTGAAGCGGGAGCATCTCTGCTGGGAGCATCCCTGCTGGGCAGCGTCGGGCAGCTTCCAGGGTACCACTTCCACCGCAAAATGGCCCAAAAACCCCGCACGTTTCTGGAGCAGGAGGACTTTTGTGCTCCGCAGCATGCCAGCTCCCCCCAGATCCCCCCTGCCTCTGTGCTCACCGCCCCACCTCCCACTGGCTGTGCAAGTTTTGCTGTTTAAAAGCCTGGGATGAGGTTTACCGGGGAAATCTGGAGCGGGGTCAGCGTGGAACGCCGGAGGAGTCCCGCCTGCCCAAACCACAGCAGCCCGAGCTGCCCTCAGCAGCAAACACCGTCACCATTTATCACGTTACTTGAGACAACCACTCACCACCCCGCCTCAAAGGGAATACAAACAGCTTCTCGCAAGCCTCCCGGCCATATTAAATGGCACTCAGAGTCCTCTCGTGAACGCCATGTACTTGAAAAGCAATATTGAGGAGTGACCGAGCGCTGATTTTGAAGCAAAACATCCGTCTCGTCTCGCTCGACAACTGACGGCCAGACGAGCATCTGCAGGTCTTGCAAATGAAGATGCTCAGCTGTCATCCTGGTGGCACGGACCGGAGAAATGCCCCGACCATACTCCAGACACCAAGCACTGATGCTCAAATAAGTATTTTTGGAAAGCGTGGCTACAATAAAACCCCTTCCTTTATTTTATTTTAGCCTCCAATCATTTCTCTTGCCTCCTCTAACAGCAAAGCACACGCGGTCACCCAGTGAGCCCCTACCCAAGTGTCCTTGGAGAAGTCCAAAGCAAAAGGAGCAAGTCACCTTCAAGACAGCACTGCAGACTCATCCTGCCTTGTGCTTGCAATAGAAATGGGCTGGGGCAAGGACCCTGCATTTCTCTTACACAGCCTTAAGCTGCTTCAAAGAGTTCATTCCAGTTTCAAGGCAAAGAATTTCCCCAGCAAGTCTCAGGATGGCTCGAAGCATTTATAAGCACTGCAAAACCTCAAACACAAACCTGGGGAAATCAATGACGCTGCGCTTTTCTTGGTGTTTTATTCATAACCCTTTACGGGGTCCATTAAGAAAAAGACTTTACAGGCAGAACACTAATATTGTCAATCGATCTTGTAAAGAGTACAGCTGAAGTCACTGGCAAAATAACACGGGCAGAGTCCATTCGATGGTGAACAGAGCCCCTCGGGTGAACCCCAGACACATTTGCAGGCTAAAACCAGCAAAAGAAAGAGCTCGACGTGCTCTGTCACCTAAAACAAAACACTCTGCATGTGACAACTGCTGTGCCGGTCCTCAGGTGACATCCCGCCCTCTCCCAAGCGATGGAAAGGAGATAGCGGAGGAGCTGCCAAGGGGAACAATGGAGTTTAAACCAGTTGCCCAAACCCTTATTGAAGACGTGAGTCACAAAAAACCCCAAGGCCTTAGAAGATGTCATCACTGCCCACCGTTATCAGCCGCCCTCTATCAAGGGCAGGGGGTTGCTTTGATATTTATCCCCGGTGCAGCCCGTGCGCCCACCCTGGCTCGATAAAACGGAGGTGCCGCCACGCCACGAGCCGTCCTCCCGCCTTGGCCGGGCGATGCAGCAAGCGTTAACGCCTTTCGGTCCAGAAGGACTATCGTAATTCCAAACCCAGCTGCCTTTTTTTTTTTCCATTCACTCAACTATTTTCTTCAGGTACAAACCCCTAAAGGTGCTCAGTCCTCCCCCAGCGCTCCCAGCGAGCCCCCGCAGCTGGAGCCGGCTGCCACGCACATACTGCCTGCAAAAGAAACCTCGACAGAAATCTGCATTTCCACGGCAAAACTTCTATCCACGGACTTTCTGAATCTGCTCAGTGCACATTTAGGTCATCTGTCTTAAGCCATTCCTCTGCCAGCCACCATTTGTCCCCCCTTCCCTGTTTCTGTCAGCTATTCTGTTATTCCCAGTACCGTACACGGCATCCCCCAAAGGCAATCCTGCCTTTAACGTATATCCCACAAAGCTCCTCCCAACTGTATTTCAAAAAAGCAGGGTTCTTTTTCTTGCATGTGTTTAAAACAGCCTTAAGTTGACAACAACAATAACCTGCGTTCACTTCCTTCCTTCCTCTGCTCCCTGTGATTTTAAGCCTCATTTTTTTGTTTGTAAGTCAATAGTGGCAAAATTCCTAAAAAACCCCCGGGTGAGCACCAGGAGTTTCCAGTACAGACCCCAACCCGCACAGACCAACTAAATACTACTGCTCTTAAAACCTCAGCAGGTTTTTTTGCCTGTTTTTCAGAGATGACTCTGCCAAGCACACGGCACGGCTCAATTAACGAAGTGGCTTAATCCAGCGGAGTGATAAATAACAGGGGAGCGAACAGGTCACTGCAATTCACTTGAGTAACCAGAATCCCTGTCTGCCGCTTGGGTTTCTTCCAATCCCTGCCTGCTTTAGTGACAGATTTTAATTGCCTATTCCCAAACAGCCCGACCGCAGCCGCTCTGCGCAGGCAAGGACCGACTCAACAAGATTTACTGATACCTGCAGCCTTGCGATTAGGGAGCAGAGACTTCCCTGCGTTCCTGCTCCGAGCATGGCATCCCAGCACGCATCCCCGTGCACCCCAGCCCTCTCCAAGGCAAAGGGCTGTTTACTGCGATCGTTTTCTCCTACAAACATCAGAAAATACTAGTGTAAATCTAGATTTTTTTTCCCCTTTTCCAAGCTCCCCTCACTGCGGGGAGGAGGGAAGGCATTTTTCCCCTCCGCTCGCTAATGGTTGAAGAGCTTCTACCAGCATCCTACAACCAGAGCGGGGCTGGTCTGCTGCAAATTCACGGCGATGCCCTAAGCTTCAGTGAAACTCTGGGCAGGCCACAAAAATCTGCTTTCCCTGCCCTTTGGCAGCACGAAGCCTACGGGAGGTTTGTCCCAATGGAGCCGGCAAACCCCTGCCCAAGGCACGGCCCCCCCTTCCTTCCTCCCCCCACGACGAGCAAGGGGAGCAGTCCATAGGGGATCCCAGAGCTGCAAGGAAACTTTAGTTTTAAGACATTTCCTTAAAACTCACAGCAAAAAATCTGCTTTGCAAAAGATGAATTTTTTTTTTTAACGCTGCGAGTTGTTAAAAAAGGGAAACAAACACCGGCAGGGACAGTAGGACGACGGGGAGGGACAGGTTAAAAATGCAGGGAAAGGGTTTCAACACGGAAAAATTGCAAAATTAATATATCTAGAGACGAAGCAGCGGCAGAGGCTGGATGAAGGAGGGCATTGAGGAGGCACACGAGGGCGAGAAGCGAGTCCCGTCCCACCCCGCTCTGCTAAACCCGACCCTGACAAGCTGGCAAGAGCTCAAAGAAGAGCCATAAAAATAATGAGAGGGCTGGAAGAGCTGACACGCAGGAAGATTAAAAGGAACTAAATACGTATAGCTTGGCTCGGTGACAAAAGCCAAGGGGAAAGGGAAGGCAACAGCCGGAGATATCCGTGGGTCCCGGCCGTCCCGGGGAGGGGGGCATTGGGGCTGAGCCCCCAGGGGAGCACCATCCCCGCTCCCCCCCGCCGGGGCCAGCGCTGCGGCCGCTGCATTCCTTCCCTCTAATACAATCCCTAATTTAACAAGTGGAGAGGATCCGGGCAAACACATTTGGGGGGGAATGCATTACGTCAGGTGCTAATTTAGGTCTTTGCTGGGCTTCGTCCCCACGCACGCGCCCGGCTTTCGGCACACGGGTCGGCCCCGACTTTGCTTCGGCATCTCCCAGCCCAGCTCAAAACCGAGGGGAGCATCGCTTATTCATTCGTGATCAAGGGGGTGACTTTTTAGCATTTCTAGAAAGCTGTTATTTTTTCTCCCTAGCCACTGAGTGCTCAACTTCAGCAAATCTTTCTGCAGCTCCAGCAGAAAAATCACAAAACAAATAAACAACAAAAAAAATCAAGTTTTCGGAGAGTCAAGGCTATCTCCAGCACGAGACCCTTTGATGCGAGCGCTTGCTTCCTTTTGAAACAAGCGTATTTATATCCGTCTCTTCCTTCCTTTAACTTCAGATAATTAATAAATCAAAACCTAAGCGTGGTGGAAGATGGTATTTTTAAAGCCGCACGAGGGCTTTGCGTTGAACCGGGACCTGCAAGGCGCAGCTGACAGCTCCGCTACTCCCACAGCCGCAGGCACGTGCGGGGACCTCGCAATTAATATTTTATTTGCACAATTACAGTCATCAGCCCGGACTATACCGTCGAGCAAACCCGGCCGAGCCATAAAGAGCTGATAAAAAGACCAGAGGGAGGTTTGGCGGGGCAGAGCTCCCCATGGCCGGCGGGTCGGGGCGCTCGCTTTCGGCAGGGAGCGCGCCCAAGCTGGCTCCTCCATCACAAAGCCATCCCGGCGGCTTCGGCCGCGCGTTCCCATGCGTCCCAGACAAACGGGCTCTTTGTCCAGGTACGCACCCAAAGCCACTGGACACCGTGGTGTCCCCGCTCCCAAGCCCCACTCCCCCCTCGCCCATGCCACCCCGTTAAGCACCCCGTGCTCGCAAAAGGGCCCTCGGAGGCGCTTTCCTCATCCAAAGCAGCGCAGAGCCAGCGACAACTTGCGAATTAAATTTTTCTGTGAACTGGAGAGCACCCATAAAAATCCCCCCACCCCTCCCACCCCGTAAGTGAAGACGTTTCCAGGCTCTGCGCAAAATCCGGGGTGCAAAGCAGCCGGCGACGGGGGCTGAGGCCCCGCCAGAGGCAAAGCGGCCCCGGGGTGTCCAAGCTGGGCTGGGTCGGGCCCGAGGCGGTTAGGAGGCGGCAGCGCGGGGTGCTGGCTGGGCGCATGGGGGTGCCGGGGCTGGGGGGGCCCTGCTGGGCCGGCGGAGTGGGAGCTGCTAGGGAAGAGCACGGAAGGGTGCATGGGGGAGAGGGGCAGCCCGGGGCTGGGGTGCTGGGGTAGGGTCCTAGGGCAGGCAGGGTGCTGAGGGGCAGGGTGCTGGGAGTGAAAGCACAGTACCGGGGCAGGGTGCTGGGTGCTGGTGCAGGGTGCTGAAGCACAGCACTGGGGCAGGGTGCTGGGGCAGGGTGCTGAGTGCTGAAACACAGCACTGAGGCAGGGTCCTGGGTGCTGGGGCTGGGTGCTGGAGCACAGCACTAGGGCAGGGTCCTGAGTACCGGGGCAGGGTGCTGGAGCACAGCACTAGGGCAGGGTCCTGAGTACCGGGGCAGGGTGCTGGAGCACAGCACTGGGGCAGGGTGCTGGGGCAGGGTGCTGGGTGCTGAAGCACAGCACTGGGGCAGGGTCCTGGGTGCTGGGGCTGGGTGCTGGAGCACAGCACTAGGGCAGGGTCCTGAGTACCGGGACAGGGTGCTGGAGCACAGCACTGGGGCAGGGTCCTGAGTACCGGGGCAGGGTGCTGGAGCACAGCACTGGGGCAGGGTCCTGAGTACCGGGGCAGGGTGCTGGAGCACAGCCCTGGGGCAGGATGCTGGGCGCTGGGGCACAGCAACGCGGCAGGGTGCTGGGTGCTGGGCGCTGAAGCACTGCACTGGGGCAGGGTGCCGGGAGGATGGCGGGGCAGGGTGCTGGCTGGGTGGGGGGTGCCGGGGGACTCACCGAGCTTCTCGACGAGGCGCAGCATGACGCCGCCGATGTGGATCTCGCCGGTGACCCGCAGGGTGACGTCGCGGCCCAGGTCGGTGACATGGACGCTCAGCTCCCACGTCCCGTCGGCGTAGCAGCCGTCCGGCATGCGGATCCCGTCCAGCGCCATGGCCCCGGCCTCCTGCGCCGCCAGCCGCGCCTCACCGCCCGCCCGCCCGCCCGCCGGCACGGCTCGGCTGGGCTCGGCTGGGCTCGGCACAGCCCGCCTCCGCGCCCGGGGGGTGGGATGGGGGCGCGGTGGGGCGGGATCGGGGGGTGCAGCGCTGCCCCGCCGCCCCCCAGCCGCTGCCTGCGGGGCCGCCGCGGGAGGAGAAGGGGCGGGCGGGGAGAGGGGGGAGGAGGAGGAGGAGGAGGAGGAGGAGGAGAGGGAGGAGGAGGAGAGGGAGGAGGAGGAGAGGGAGGAGGAGGAGAGGGAGGAGGGGGAGGAGGAGGAGGGGGATAATAATTAAAGGAAAAACGCGCCCCGCGCCGCCGGGCCCCTTGGCCTTTTATGGAAGCGAAGGACGGAGCAAGCGGGGGCCGCTCCAACATCCGGGACTCGCCGGGGGGCGGCCCGGCTCGGCTCGGCTCGGCTTTGCCCGGCCCGGCTCGGCTCGGCTCGGCTCGGCCTGGCTCGGCTCGGCCTGGCTCGGCTCGGCTCGGCTCGGCCCGGCCCGGCCCGGCTCGGCCCGGCCCGGCGCGGTGGTCGGCGGTCCCGGGGCGGGCGGAGAGGGGAGCTCCAGAGCCGGCCCGGAGAGCGTCCTCTAGGGCCGGTGGAAGCTCCGTGTCCCAAACACGCGTGGATGCTGTGGGCGCCTTTCCGCGGCAGCCTTCCCCCCCTGCTGCGTCAGGGTTTGGTTTTTTTTTTTTAAGAGTGCCCATTGAAAAGCCCCTAATTCATAAGCAAAACGTCTCCCGTCAGGCAAACCCCTTACCTTAGCGTCGCAGCCCACGGCCCGCGCCGTGCCCGCGCTGAGGCTGGGCGATGTGCTGACCCCCTCCATCCTTATCATCTGTGAATCTAGGAAATAGGAACTGTCTCTAAATAAGAGTCTGAGCCGGCACAAATGGAGAGAAAAAAAAAAAAATATTATCCGCTTCCTGTAGCCCTCCACCCAATGATACATACATCCCGCCAAGGCAACCGGGCTTCCTGAAAACCCGTCACACGGGAGGAGCTGCGCTGCGAGGTCCAGCGCGGTGGTCGGTGGCGGCGGGCAGGATGTATCCCGCACCGTGCCGGGCGATGGGAAGCCGTGTCCCGTGAAAGCCGTGTCCTTCCCGGCAGCCTCGGGGATGGCTCTGCCAGCGCGGAGCTTTCTCCACGAGCACCGTTCTCATGTCCTTTGCTGGCGTGAAGGCAACAAAAACCTCTTAATGGGGATGATACCTTGCCACCTTTTCACTTTTGCTGTTACAATGGAGATATTTATACAGGGCTGTTCCTCTGTTTTCCCATAGACATGAATAAAAGCTTTCCCAAAGTTGGTCTGGGCAGAGTAAGCCAGGTTTTACACATAAACAGCGCGGAGGATTTGGGCTAACGTGGCCGATGCTGCCAGAGGGAAATTGGGTAACGCTGCCCCAAACGGCGGGCGGACGGGCAGCAGATTGACCTCCCCCACCAAATCCCCCTGGGGCCTTAATCCCGGTCAATGTAACCCCCGCCTCATCCCCCCAAACTTAGAAGCTGGAGCATAATTTACAGGGTGACGGCTTGGGAGGGCAGGGGAAAGCTGGTCTGTAACAATAAAGCTTTCACAGATTGTATCTCGGTGTTCTTCCAGCGTAAAACAATAGGGCGATAAATAGAAAGGGTTACTCTCGACCCAAAGGGTTTGGACAAGCTTCCCAGCTGATGCAATTCAATACGGCTCCGCCGAAGCTGGTAACCTTTTAGTACAGCTGATTGCACGCCGTGGGGTAGAGGCTGCTGGTTCCTTGCGCTCTTAAAACCATTTGTGGAGTTTCTCTTTCCCTGAGGACGGGGCAAGCCGCTCTCTCTGCCCTCTCCGTCCCGGCCGGGGCCAGGCACTGCCGTCCCCGGGGCTCTCCTTTCCTCCCAGCGCCGCTGCTCGGCGGTGGGTGTGCGGAGAGGCGGGCAGCGGGATCTCCAATGCTCGGCCGAGACGCAAAGCAAGGTCAAAAAGGCACCGGCGAGGCTCTCGCGCCAGAGGCAGCCAAGCAACCCCGGGGCTCTTCCCACTGTTTGCAAGAAGTCCTCGCTCCGTACAAGCAGCAATAGCCAAATAAGGTGCCGAAACGCACGGCTGCTTCCATCAGGACAGGGATGATACCTACCAGATCTGCCGGCAGCACAGCTCCCAGCCCGCCGCTCCTTCTGCCTCTGCTCCGCAGAAACCGGGATGCTTTTCCGATGAAATGACTCAACGGGCATCTTTGGGAACGATGTAGCTGAGCAGCTCCTTCCCTGTCGCGGGTTTATACGACTCGTTTTGCCCTTTTTTTATTCATGATCTTTTTTTTTTTTTTTTTTGGTTTTTAAACTGTTACGTGCAGTTGTTGAAACCGGCGGGTTTTCCTGCCTGGCTCAGCCGGGGCTGCGGGCAAGCCAGTCAGACTGGCTCTTTTCAGGGTGACCAGCCACAGAAATCTGCCCTGTGCTTTTGGGTGACTGGAGCAGGAAAAGCAGCACGACTGAGCGCCCGGCCCGTCTCCATATAGAGAGGCAGAGAAATTCCCCAAACCTCCATGCAAACAAAAGCTCCGTTTCCTCAAACGCTCCAGCGCGGCCGCGTGCAATGTGCTCTGACCTGGTGGTGGGCAGCCCCTGCTCGGCCCCCGCCACCCCTCCCGTTCACCCGGGTCTCGATATTCCCCATCTGCAGCTTCTTCCTTCACAGGGGCGATGTTTAAAAAGAAAACCCAAAAAAGGAGAAATGCAGACGCCTGTTTTTCCCCCGGCACTTTCCGTGTCTCGCGTACTCCTTTACAACCCGCTGCCACCGGTACCGCTCCTCGTCACACGGGGTTTGCAAGCTCTTTACTTCTCCCTGAGTTCTACTCTGAGCTCTTTACAGTCAGCCCTGAAGCGACGGGGGACTTGGAGCATTACTTGAGTCCCTTCGAAAAAAATGCACTACTAGAAATAAACTTGGGCAGTGACTGCACAGCAGCACAAGCCACTTATTGCACAAACCGCTTATTGCCTGCTCCCGCATCTCCGGCACCACGTAACAGCAGGTGAGAGAGCTTCCAACCACCTGGGTGGTTTTCTCCATGTGTCTCTTCATCCCCTTCCACCTCTAAGGGTCTTTCGGACGTAGCCAAGGTTCGCTTTTCACAAATGACCATTTCCCAGCAGAGAGAAGGTCGCGCTGCTGGCAAAGGAAACATGCTAGGTAACTCCGCTTCCTTGTTTATTCCCGGCCACATTCGTTCTTCCCTCATTTTGTCATTTTGGAAATGGCCACGTGACTTGGCTTTTTTTATTTTTCTGAATGTATATGCGGAGTAATGCAGCTGTCACAGATACGTATTGTACAAATGTGCAATCCCCAGGTATACGCCTAGAGTTATTCAGCATCCTTGTAATGAAAGGACGGATAATATTTGGGATTAAGGTCTTGAAGAAGCACTTGAGATGAGGAGGTTTATTCTTTCTAGATTGTAGTAACTCCCTCTTGTGATCTTGCAAAGATTATTCAGCATCTCCATACCTCACTGCCCAGCAGTAAAATAATATTTGCTCATGTCCCTCAGGACACAACTCCAGCGATGCAGTCCCACTGCTTTGCTCACGCGTAGCCTTCCTCCAGGCTCATCATCTCAGCTGGATGTAATGTTTGCTTCTGATGAACGAGGTCAGAAGAATTCCCAGGAGTTTGTCTCATCTTTGGGCCTGTCCGTAACAGAGCCTCAGCACCCTTTTCTGGGCGGGTTTGTGGCTGGTGTGGTGTCTTTGGGTTTTTCCCACCGGCTGTGGGGGAGAACGGAGACGACAGCAGGTATCGGAGCTGGAGGGGGGTGTGGGGCCCAGGGCTGAACACACAAGGCAACACTGCGTATCTTCATGGAGTTTGAGGGCCAGGAATAGGTCTGTAGACTCAAGTCCTCGCGTCTTCAGGATGGGACGTTTGTCCTAGTTACTCCAAGGAAAGTTCAGGCAACCTGATGTGGAAATGCAGCTGGGTGCTCTGGGCAAGGAGTACTGATGCCAAGATACCCCTACCTAAAACAAGAGCCATCGACCTTAGGAGGGCCACATGTGGCCAAGGACACATGGGATGTGTCCTCTCCTCCTGATGGCCAAGGACACATGGGATGAAGCCAGGCACCAAGATTTGAGACTGTCACAACCCCCCAGCTTGGTCCTTCATGCCCAAAAGTTACAAAATACATCCCTGCAGCTAGAATAAATCCTAGCTTGCAAGAGATAGCTACGCTCAGATCAGAGACACGGAGCCAGAGCGAGCTATCTGCTCCCTTGATAAGTCAAGCCAAGGTTTCATTGCCTTACAGCTACAAAATCACATCTCATTTCCATTCTGCATGTGCCTAACATCAGCCGCGGCGCGCTGGAGCCTGCTGGGCTTGTGTCGCAGGGCCAACCCCGCCGCAGGGCTCTTCTCTATTCCTTCTTCACCTTCTTTCCAGGATCTGGGGTCAATTAAGCTCTTGAAGCCTCAGGCTGGGAGGTTTGTTTCCCAGCCTCTTCCTCTGCAATCAGCTCTTCATAACAAATAACTCTGCTGGCTCTCCTGACTCGGCTTGTGTCAGGCATTAGTTTCCTGTTGACATTAATCCCTGTGCCGTCGTTTATCTTTTATCCTTTTTCTATCATGCGGCCGTGTCCTTCTGATATTTCCAGCTGCCAGGAGTGACCTCCACCGAGTGTGACTCTTGCTTTGGCCCCAAAAGGAGGCAACGTGCCCCAAATCATTCTCTAGTTGTCCCCTGGGTCAGAAGGGTCCTTGAACTTTGTGTCTGAAAGGGCCGGTGGGTCCTGGAGCACCTCTTGACATCTGTTTTAGCCAGAGGGAGTTGTTAACAGAACACTTGAATCCATGTGATGGAGAATTTGGATAAATCCCAGGTAAATTCTCCTAAAAGTTGATTTATCCCAGGGCTGAAAATGTCCTTCCGGCTCCCTGCCCAGTGCCTGACTGTCTTACAACAGCCATGCCCAGGACCCCGCTCCCGTTGCTGATCTTCCTCTGCATCGCCTGTGCCTGGCTCATGGGTTTGGTACCGCTCATCATCCTCACCTTGGACTCTTCATGTCACCTCGTGACTTGCGGCAGCAAATCACGCTGCTCTGCATAGCCCGTGTTTTAGTAAAGGCTGGGCAGAAGTGCGGCACAGGGATGCAGGAACGTGTCCCTCTCAGCTGCTGCCATCCCCATCGGTCCTTCAACCAGCCCCAGGACCCCCAGCAATGTTGGAACATTGCTTCCATCCAGCCCACCTCCAAGGTTTGCAAATTCTTTTGGCAAAACCTATCCCAAATGGAGCTTTCCCTGGCCTCTTGCACTGGCTCTCGGAGGGTGCTCTCCTGCAGACGCTGTGGATGCTTTGCATGGTGCTGTCAGCAAGCGGTCGGTGTAACTCATTCTCTAGAAACCCAGGATGGAAAATGCTGTGTTTTGATGAGGTAATCCCAGAATGCGATCAGTCTGTAGAGTTTTTTGGCTAAAAGTGACTTTGAAGGGTACTTTACCACACTGCTGATTTGGTCTTGCCCAAGAGAAAAGGGGTAACTCCAGCCCAAAGGTTCAAATATCTCACACCCCGCCTCTTCTCCTGTAATATACAACATATTAAACCACTTTCTATTGTCCATCAGATTTTTTGAGCCTTTGCCACTCCCATTCTGGCTTTTCTCCACCTCCAGAAGGCCTCCTATTCATTTGCCTTTACAAATACAAAGTACAGGCTGGAAGGCTGAATTTCTCCCAAGGAGCTGGGGCTCGAAGAAAACCCAAATGTCACGCAATGCTCAATCACCATCCCTGGAGCTGGTGACTCTGGGCTGTTAGAAGAAACACCCGGCATCATTTATCCACTGCTAGTCAGCAAGAAGAAAAAACAAAAAATCCCAAATAATTCATCTGATGGCTCCGACACCATCATCTGCAGAGCCGGCCAGATAGTAGAAAGCATCTATTTGGAAGTGATTTACTGGGAAGCAGTGGGGGAAAAAAACCCCAACAAATCACACCATCAATTATTCATAGCTGCTGTTCAGGCCCTTTTGGGGCAGCCGCTTGATGGGAAGCGGAGCTGCAGGAAAGCACCCTGCGCTGGCACCCAGTACCCTATAGATCTGCCCAGGTTGTGAAGGAGGGGAGGAAAACTGCCCCCAGCACCCTGCGTAGCCCCATCCCAGGTATTTGCAAAGCGGCAGCCCCGCGGCCGGCATCACCAAGTGCTACAGCATCAAACCCCCACCCAACCCCAAGCCCTGGCACCGATGCTTCCCGTTATCTCTCCAGCCCCAGCTCTCCCCTCCCCAACGGTCTGGCAAAACTGGCTCCCAGCCCGCGGGTTTTCCCTCTATCAGCGCAGGGAGCAGCGAGACGAAGCTCGCCCGTCACGCTTTGTTAGGGGGCCCAAGGGCTGCGGAGGTGTAGGGCATCCCTTGAGACATGCCGGACCATTCCCACCCGTACGGATGCGCTCTGGGGTGGGGTCGAAATTAATTCAAGGCGTGTGGGGGTCAAAGACAAAGCTCAGTGAGAGCAGATCCGTGTCCTGCCCAGGCCTGGGGTCTCACCACACCAGTTTTTCTTTGCAAGCATTGCTTGAATCCCTCCACCCCGTGAAAAATTTTGCTCAGCATAAGATGAGCTCCCCAGGGCACTGTTTGACCCCATGGCATTGTAAAACTCACCAAATTGTGAAATAGAGTAGCAAATCCAGCCCTGGGGACTGACTGTCCAGTGCTGCTCAAGGGACATGAGGATGGGGAGGGATTGGGATGATTTTCCCACTGTGGAAGCGCCAGAAAGCCCAGCCTGGGCCGCCCATCCCCTCTGGGCAGTGCTGGGATGTTCCCCACTGGCCGGTGTCCTGGTCCCCACCCCGCAGCCCCAGAAGGATGCTCTGGAGATGGGTTTATTCTTCATCTCCCATGACCAGTGGTATAACAGCAGCAGCTTGGGGGGCGAATGGGGAAACCCAGACACCTCCCCACGATGTAGAGAGCAAACACCAGCAGGCAGCTGGGACACCCTCATGGAACAATTAGCCCCCTAAACCTCCCCTTCATGTGGCATCCGGAGACAGAGCCACATGGCCCCAAGCTCCCCGGGGAGGAGGTGCCCAATCCCCCCAAGCCCCGCCAGAAGGAAGGAGAAGCCAGCAGCAACAGACCCCTGGCAAAGCTGCCACTTCATTCCCATCGCCCAATCCCGAAAGCATCCAAAGCCTCGGGAATAAGGGACTCGGAGCAAGCCATGCCGACGCAGGGAGCAGGGAGCTCCCCAAGGCTGCAAAACCCCAAAGGCCAAACAAGAATAGCAGCAGCCCCATGAATCACACTCGTCCTATAAATCACACCCTCCTGATAAACCTCACCCCTGCTGCGGGAAGCTGCGAAGGCTGGAGGATGAGGAGGAGGAGGAGGAGGTCACCAAGGACGGAGACGCTAGGGTTTGGCCGCCTTTGCTTATGCGCTGCTGGAGAACAAAAAGCTCCGAACGAGAGTTTTTATCGAAATGCACGTCAGAGCTCTGCGAAAGCCGGGCTGATAACAGGCACCTGAGCAAAGGAACCGATGTGACGTGGGCACCGGGGGCACATCTGCCTTGGGGGGCATTTGGCCGCGCAGCCCTGATGGAACCGTCATGCAGGGCACTTTCGCCCTGTGTAAATCACCCAAATTTGCCCTAGACCCCACGTTGCGGGTGCAGGGGGAGCAACCCAGCATCGTACCCTACAACCACTTCACTTGGGCATCCGTGGGGCTCCCCACAGCCCCCCCAGACTGCGCTTCTGTCTTGTTTTTAACCAAACACAAGCATATCCTGGCTCCTCTCGCTGGGTTTGGGGTGTTTGTGAGCAGCCTCCCTGGGCACAGGTCACCCAACTTCCCCGGTCAAATCTGGGTACGAACGGCTGCAGCCAAGGAAACTGCAGCAAATTTCTCCCCATTTTACAGATGGAGATGCTGAGACCAGGCGCACGGCAGTGACTTACAACCACTGAGGATGCAGCTCCCCGCTGGAGCCGGGATCATGCCACCCAGGATGGCTGGTGTGGTTTGGGACGGTGGAAAAGCCCAACAGCCCCTATGTGCGGGTTTGGGTCAAAAATAACCCCAACCCCCTTCCTTTTGCAGGGAAAAGAACAGCGGGAGGCTGCAGAGAACAGGAGGGTTAGTGCACCGGCAGATGCTGGGCTCAGATTTCCTGGCCACATCCTCGTCTCTCTGCTGCAGATCGCTTCGGCTCTCAGTGCTGTGCTGAAGTTTTCCGAGCTGAAGAAAGGCATTTGGGGAACACCAAGCAGAAAACAAATGCATCTATTAAAGGGAAAGGGGAGTTGATGCCTTTGGACACCTGAGATGCCCCATGTAGCTGCGGCAGCCGAGCACATTTGGGAGCCTGTTGTGCTGGCGTAAGCTGGAGATGGATGATGCCCAGACAGCTGGATGTGCTTTTTCGGCTTCGGTCTTCATTGGAAAGGTCAGATGCAAGCAGGATGGTAATGCAGTTAGTGCTGGAAAAACAGAGACAGAGCAGAGCGGAGCGGTTTAATAAGGCAAATGTTATTGAATCAGCCGGATGGGATGAACTTCGCCTCCGAGCAGAGTGGTCTGAAGCCATGGGGAGCTCCCGTAGGAAGGAGAGGTGGGCTCTCAGCCGGCCAGGAGTAGTCAACGTGGGGAGAAATTAGGAATCCCCAAAACCCCACTATAGCATGAAATTGCAGTGACTTGCGGGCTCCTAGGAGACACACAGGGGTCTGCAGCCAAGGGTGCTGCCGTGTACCTACGGTTTCTGGTGCAGCCCTGTGTCCCCTGCAAACTGTGCACAGGCGGGCTCGATGAGGTCCCCTCTGGGGACCCCTGCTCCCGGTTCATCAGTGGTTTGTGGCGAGATGGGACGGTGATCGATGAGGAAATGTTATAAGAATTCAGGTTGTTTACCCTAGCGAAAGAAAGACGGCCGATAACATCTTCAGGTAGATAAAAGAGGGTTTATCTGAAGAGGGAGGGATGGAAGAGGGAGCAAATGCTCTGATCCCTCTTCCCACAATGGATGGGCAAAAAGCAATGGGCAAATCACCTGGAGAAAGGTTCAGGTTAGCTCTTCAGGGAGCCTGTGTAGGTGTAAGGGAGTGAAGGACTACAGAGGGAGGGGAATCACCATCGTCAGAGGTTTTTAAAGCTGAGCCAGAAAACACGCATCCCGGATGGTCCACGTGCCTGCTCTGTGCCAGTGGGGTTCTCCCATCTTCTCTGATCAGTAAAAGCTTTCGGTGGCTCATTGCTTAAACAGGAGGATGCTGGGGCTGCTGCCTGATCTAAAGAGCAACAGCTTCATTCTCTTCAAAGATGGGCCTGAAATTAGTGCCATGCACAAACTTGGTCCAGTCCCCACTTGCAGGTAAATCTCTGCGCTCCACTGCATGCTGAATCCAGCACTGAGGATGCCCCAACCCCACCACGCGCCAGAAGGATGGCTGTCCGCTCATGTCCTTGCAGCCGCGTGCGACTAAGACCTCAGGATGGAGAACACATCGCTGCTAGACCATCCCATGGGCCAACCAAAATACCAGCAACACAGCCCAGGTGGGAGCAGAGAGGTGGCAAGTGCTGGGGGGCCAGGACCCTTCATCCCTGCTGCCGGCTGGCACCGTAGGAAGCTGGTCTGGGACTGCTCCCAGAGCAGGATGATCTTAGAATTACAGAATAGTTGGGGTCGGAAGGGACCTTTACAGGTCACCGAGCCCAACACTCCCTGCCATGAGCAGGGACATCTTCAACCCGATCAGGTCGCTCAGAGCCCCGTCCAGCCGGACCTGGAATGTTTCCAGGGATGGGGCATCTCCCACCTCGCTGGGCAACCGGGGCCAGCGCCTCACCACCCTCAGCGTAAACAATGTCCTCCTTAAATCTAGTCTGAATCTACCTTCTTTTAGTTCAAAACTATTACTCCTTGTCCTATCGCTACAGGCCCTGCTAAAAAGTCCACCCCCACCTTTCCTGTAGCCCCCCTTTAAGTCCTGGCAGGCTGCTGTAAGGTCTCCCCGCAGCCTTCTCTTCTCCAGGCTGAACAACCCCAACTCTCAGCCTGGCCTCACAGCAGAGGTGCTCCAGCCCTCGGATCACCTGCGTGGCCTCCTCTGGACCCGCTCCAGCAGGTCCACGTCTTTGCTGTGCTGAGGACCCCAGAGCTGGACGCAGCACTGCAGGGGGGGTCTCACCAGAGCGGAGCCCAGGGGCAGAACCCCCTCCCTCGCCCTGCTGGCCACGCTGCTTTGGATGCAGCCCAGGACACGGCTGGCTTTCTGGGCTGCGAGCGCACATTGCTGGGTCATGTCCAGCTTTTCATCCACCGGTACCCCCAAGTCCTTCTCCGCAGGGCTGCTCTCCATCCCTTCATCCCCCAGCCTGCATTGACACCGATGGCATTGGCAACGATGGCAGAAGATCGGTCACATCTCGGACCTGCTGCTCCCCGGGGAACAGAGAAGCCAGGACGAGGTTGTGTTGCATGTTTTTCAGACCAGTTAAAGCTGCAGCTCTCGTGCAGCAGGCACAGCACAGGCACTCAGTGCAAAGAGTCAAGCCCAGTTACTAGGGCAAGAAACTACAGAAATCAGATGGGGCTTGGAAAAGAATAAAAAAAACCAGCCAGAAAATAACCTGCCGCATGGAGAGCTGACTGTAAGTGACGATTGTTTAAACATGGCAGAGAATCAGAGCGCTCAAGGAGCTGGATGTGTGTACAAGAGGAAGGTAGCTGGAGGTGGGTGCCAGTATTTTCTGGCAGCGTTGGGTTGGAAATATCCTTCAACTCCTTAGACAGCAAGCCGGAGATTACGATGCGAAGGAATGCACTGCGAGCCGCTGCTGTGTACAGCCGTGGGAGGGTGGGAGGAGAAGCCAAGCCCCATGGCAGCGTGATAGGAAACAGCCTGGAGACACACGGGGAAGAGGACAAAATCAGGTCAATGCTCTGAAGTGGCTTAACAGGCCATTGGGAAGCTCTTGGGAAGGAGGCCGGTGCAGGGGGAGATGTGTTGGGTGAGAGGAGGTCTCCATGGCAGAGGGATCATAGAATCAAAGAATGGTTGGGGTCGGAAGGGACCTTTACAGGTCACCGAGTCCAAGCCCCTGCCATGAGCAGGGACATCTTCAACCAGATCAGGTCGCTCAGAGCCCCGTCCAGCCGGACCTGGAATGTTTCCAGGGATGGGGCATCTCCCACCTCGCTGGGCAACCTGGGCCAGCACCTCACCACCCTCAGCATAAACAATGTCTTCCTTAAATCTAGTCTGAATCGCCCCTCTTTTAGTTTAAAACCATTACCCCTTGTCCTATCAAGATGGGGTGATGGTTATTCCCCATGATGGATCTCATGGTTTCAGCTGGAACTGCTGCTCCATGGGCAGCACAAACGCAGCAGGAGCCCCGAGGAGCGTGAACCGAACCGACGCGTGGGAGAGAGGTGTAGTGCCACCTTCTAGGGGATGGACAGGGGCACTGGGCAGGTCTGGGATCCCATCCCAGGCCCCCTCTGCCCTCCCATGGCCTATGGAGTGATCAAGAGGGCCAGAGCATGCAGACCTGGGGTTTGCCATGAGCCCCTCTATGGAGAGGTGCCACGCTCACGTGGCATGGAGGAGCACAGGAAAGCATTTATCGCCTCGTTTGGCTCCCCAAAGCTCTCTGCACCAAGCACCGGCTGCTTTTGGGAAACCCCATCTCCATCCGACAGCCCAAATCCTGACACGTCTGCCCGACACTGGCCGGGCCCTCAGAGGTCCATGGCAGCCTGCACCCAGCACTGTCCTCCACGCTGGCGGTCGTGCAGATGGGGAAGAGCAAGTCCTGAACGCTTCTCCTTGGCAGGGGGCCGGAGGGAGGGGAGGTGATACAGGAAAGTATCTCAACTGCGTGTTTGAATGCACAGCTGGCAAAAAGATATTCCCAAGACCTCACTCGTTTTCCCAACTACACGGAAACATGGCAATGGAGAGGAGGAGAGACCTATTTTGGCCATCTGATATGCTTTTCCTCCCCAGGGGGCTTTAACTAAGGTCCTGAGAAGCCACTGCAGTTTATATTGAGCTTGCAGCCTCCAGCTCTTTATTTTGCTCAGTTTTAAAAAACACGAATGTTGGGCTCCATCGGTTCCTTTGGGAGATTTCTTTTTTTTAAAGGCAGAATCCAGGAGATTGTGCTGCCAGAGTATTTTTTCTAAGCATCAAGTCCCCGTCTCTCCCTACAGGGCTGTGGTGTGGCCAGGCTTTGCTTACATCTCTCCAGTGTATTTTGGGCACTGGAGATGCTGCCAGCTGAGCAAAGATGTGTTATTCCAACACTTGTTCCTTGCGAGGAAACACCTCTGCCTCCCCCTCCGTCTCCCGAGTGATGACACCGGACAATGACAGCGCCGGGCCAGGAAAAAACAGCGATAGCAGCGCTGGAAAGAATAAGGAAAAAAAAAAACCCACAGCAAAAAACCCCAAAGTTCCATCAAATCGCATGGAAATTAGGCACCATCTTGCAGGAGTCACTCCTGGATGTCGAAGGAGAGGTAACCAGGGCCATGCGGATAACCAGCCTGCGGAGGTTGGTTATAAATGACGTGTCCTTCCTGGAAGGGACCCCAGCACGAAGATGGTACCTGCTGCCTAACAGAGCAAGCCCCTTCTTACGAGAGCCTGAGTCCTGGGAGCAGGGCTGGCATCTCAGGTGGCTTTGGGACGTGACACCACCATTGCCATCTTCTGTACCCAAATGGCTTGGGGTCACCGCGAGTTGTCTCAGTGTGACATCCCAAGCGGCAGAGGGAAGAGCAGCCCTCGGCTTTGAGGAGGGACAGGGAGGATCTGTCTCCCACTTGCCTTTCCCTGGGAGAGGTGCCGGGATCAGGCAGGGCCACCCTGCGGTGCCGACTCACGGTGCCCTTGCGTGCCTTCTGCCATCAACCCAACACCCAGGGACGCACTGCTGGAGAGCCACTCAACTGGAATAACTTCCTCTGTAGCATCACGCCAGTGGAGCGGCCGCTGGGAAAATTCCCAGCGTCGGTAAGCCCGGAGTTAACTTTCCAGGCAAAGCTGTAGGAAATGAGAAGCGCTACAAGGGAGAGCACAAAAGCTGGCATGTTTCTGCTCTCCTGCATCCCAGAAGATCAAACGGATGGGGATTATCCTGTGAGGCAGAGCAGTTTGGGGACAAAAAAAAAAAAAAAAAAGAAGGAGATGCTTCTTTGCAGAATAGCTGCTCCAGAGATCATGGGTGACATTTCCAGCAGGGCAAGGCATGCTACACGGTCATGTCCCAGCTAATACAAGGAATACACGGGCTCGTTTCCAAGCGCTCTGGCTTTGGGCCAGTCACTTAACTCTCGGCATCTCAGTTCCTTTAGCTGGAAAAGAGGCGAGCTGTTCTTCCTGGCCTCTCTGGCATCTCCCGGGATCTTAGGACTTTGGGAGGTGAGGATGGGGTGTACACCCACAGCCCTACCGCAGCAAGCTGCCAGTAGTAGGGTGCGATGGACACTGGTTTTCAGGAACCCAGGCCCATGCTCGCAGGTGCAAGCCTGTTTTCTGCAAGGTCAGGTTCAGGAAGCATCATCTGAATGACTGATGGTCTGCTTTTTTGGGGGAGCTGTTTCCTTCTGTTGGCCAAGCGCTGGAAGCTACCCGCCGCTAAGGACAGGGTGCTGGGAGCACTGGGTTGGCTCTGACAAAAGCCCTGCACTTCTCACTCGCCCTCTCCGAGGAAATTTGGCATCAGCGGTGATGGTCACCGCACCGAGAGCTCTGGGGGACAGGAAGAGGAGGCCTGACTGCAATGCCTTAAAAGAAGTCAGGAAGGGACGTGTCTGTCTGTCTGTCTGTCCCTCTAAGCTGTTTTGCAGCCAGCATCAACCTTCCTTAACTTACAGCGATTCTAAAAGCACCGCGTTGCAAACGGACGAAACGCCAAGTTCACCTCATCCAGAAGGGACATCTCTTTGAGACTTCCTTGGGCTTTTTCCGGAACGCCCGGGCACAACAATCCGCGTGCAGGGTGCGAAGGGCACCGGCGGGCGTCGGAGCAGGAAAACCATTTCTGGGGCAGGAGAGCTACCAAACACACAAAGCGGCCAAGAACCAGGTGAGCAACTTGCTGCTCCCTCTGCTCTCCGGGACACCCGTCCTCTCCTCCCCGGGGCTGGGATGTTTTAGAGCTCGCAGAGGCGATTCACGAAGCTAACTGCAAACTAGAAAACCTTATGTCAGGAAGAAGTCACAAGGCATCCTAACCAGAAACATATTTGGGGAGTGAGTCAGTGGAGGGGGAAGTAAAAAGAAAGTTGCACCCTTTTACTTGATGAAAAAACCATATGGCAACGGCCAATATTGTGAACAATATTCCCCACTCCAGCAACCGAGCCAGAAAGAAAACTCATGACTCAACCGTTGCATTTCATCCAAATCTAAAGGAAAAATCTCATTCAGGAGGGGTATCTTCAGGGAGAGTCAGCAAGAACTGATATAGCCGGTTAATTAACTAAATTGTTTGGAGAGGGTAAAATTATTTTGCAGAAGCTTTTAGGCTCGTTTTAAAGCCCTGACTTAAACACAGCCTAGGCTGTGGAGAAACAAGTGCAGTCTGCAGACATATAATGCACAGAATATATCCATCCACGCTCGCATACACACACGGTTTCTCCTGATACCACAGAATGAATTCAGGAGGACCTTAATGCTTAGACAGAAACAGCTTGCATCCAGAGCTCTCCCTTCCCCCAGAAGGCTGCGAATATGTCACCATAAATCATAAAGCCAAGGAGGCCAAGAATGCCATCACGATTATGAAATATAACTAGAAATTGGCAAAACATTTACTGCAAAATCCATACAACTCTGATTTTCTTTGGGTACCTAGCATAAAAGAATAGGACGCATTGCAGAATGCAGGGCCGACACGGTGTGCGGACGTTTTCAGGCGCTGTCACTTGCTAAGGCTATTCAGAAGCAAAATTCAGGGCAGAGAGAGGCAGTCTGAAGCAGCCAGTACTTAACATTTTTTTCCCAAGACTTTGTGGTTGCAGATGTCAAAGCTGTCAGGCTCGGTCAGCCCAGCGACTTGGGAAAGAAAGTGCCTAATCCCTAGAAAGCAGCCCGGCGATGCTGGGGGGGAAGCTATCGCCTGCAGGAGGTCAGACAAGACACACCGGTCCCTCCTGCCTTCAGCCGTCCATCAGTGTCCCGGTTTCGGCAGCTCTGGGCAGGGAAGCGAAGGCATGGAACCGCAGCCCAGCTGCTCCTCAGGGGCTGCCCACTGAAAATGGGCTGCAGCCCGCGTACCAGATAACCCCCAGCACCGAGACAGGCTCAGAAAGGAGTTTCAGTTCCCCTGGAGACACAGGTGGACATGGCTCCAGTTCCGGGAGAGCCCACCGAAGCGGACAGGGCACAGGCTGCCTTGCAGGACTGTCCCCGGGCTGAGCGTGGCCACCGGAGCAATTAAACACCACCCGGAGAAGCTTTGCTATAGCGATAGCTTGGGTGAGCAGCAGTCCCGTAGCCGAGGTGTGCTCGCTGTGAGCAGGAAGGGATCGCTCGGCCCCGAAGAATAAGAGGGTGCTGGGGGCAGGCACGGGACTGAGCCCCTCGTGGGAGGAAAGGGCCGTAGCTCCCGTCCCGCTCGCTGCCGTCTGCCTCGTGCACGCGTCTCCGGACGGGAGCATCAAGCTACCACATGTGTTTAACACGTGCTGGCTGATACCTATCAGGCTGTTCCACAACGCTGCCAGGCTTTGCCTTGATTTAATCAGCGCTTCTCCTGCCTGTTTCTTCTTCCCCCTCCTTCCCCCGCCACCCGATGCAGATGTGGTCTCTCCAACACGAAGGAGAGCGCAGGTTTCTTTCGTGACAGCGCAGCACGCGTTGTTGGAAGGAACCTTTCTACCCTCTTCCCTTTTCTGCAATCACCACAAAGCGACCTCACCTCCCTCCCTTCCCCCTGCTGATTTTTAATACTCTAGTTTATATGAAAATTAAAAAACCCCACGCTCAGTTGCATGCAAGGGGCAGTCTGGGAAACATAAAGGAGAAAACCTGAGGAGTGTGCCAGGAGATGCAACTGCCCCATCCGAACACCGTGCTTTGTAAACACAGAACATTCAGTCGTTTCAGTATCAGCCCTTCCTGCAAAGCACACAAGGCTAAACGCCCCTGCCACATCCGAGCTGCTTAAAGATTCCTTTCCCAACAGTATCTCACCTTATACAAAGCACAGAGACAAACTGAAGGACCCTTCACGGTCCCGTAGCATTAAAACTTGTGGAAATACTGGTGAAGCGTAGTGGTGGCATCCCTGGAACACGCTGCCGTGAGACGGCAGCTGGGAGACAAACCGTGTTTGCTTTGGAAGCGGTCTGTCCTTCTTTGCAAATAGGTCTAACCATTTCCTTACCGAAAGCATGCCTAGCAATGCTGAAAGTACATTCATTTATTTTTAAACTGAAGTATTGGTTACTTAAAAGTAATTATGAATGTGAAAATAATTTCTGACAAATCCTGCAGCATTAAACATTCTGGAAAGTTATCGGAGCAGAATATTGGCATTTTCAGACTGGAAACTGCATGCTCCTCATTTGGCCTTTCAGCACGACAGAATGGGAGCGGGATGAAAAGGTGGAAAGATAAAACGGCTGTGCACATTTCGGAGGGCTCTTATCCTGCAGAGATTTTTGCCATTTTGCATTTCCACGCCGATTCACAACGGGAAACACCAACCCCGGGAGCCGGCGGGGGAGCCTGCTCCTGCCCAGCCAGGCTCCCGGCGACCAAGCGCAGGGCTTGTGGCAGCCCCACGGCAAACCGCGGCGACGGGGAAGCCCCACGGCCCCGGCGTGGGCTGGGCTCGGCAGCGCCGGCCAACTCAGCACCCAGGTTTCATCAGCACCACCGCCCTGGGACCGCGTCCATTTACGCCAGCTCAGCCTTTGCCCGCCCCCATCATTCACGATTGCCTTTTCCACTGGTGAGGGTTAATCGAAATTGTCTCTGTCCCCAGCCTGCTGGGTCCTTACCCTGCAAAACCTGAATATTTGGAGTTCAGAAACCTCAGTGCACGTTAGTGACTCAGTTCTGAAAACCCAGGCTGTGAAAATACACCAGAGACAATGTGGTCTGTCAGCCTCTTCCCAGTGGTAGCACAAACTCGTTTCCAGTTTTGGGTAGGGGTGAGAGACAGCAGTAGACGCAAAAATATCACAAATTCAAAATCAGCAGAGCTGCTCTCCTTTCCTTTTTCCCGTGGCTTCGGGTTCCAACCAGTCTGGGCTTTGCAGGCAGAAGGGTATGAACACCACCACAGAAAACCAGAATTCAACCCCAGTGTGATTTCTCTGTTCGAGAGATTCAAGGGTTCAGTGCTGGCAAACCGGCAACCTAAATGCCAAAGCCTTTTATTCCCCCACATAATCCATACTATACATATTCACCTAAGAAAAGGTAGGAAGAGCAACAAGCACTGAAGGCACTCAGAATATGATCCCAAACTTGCTGAAGACCTTTCCTTCAGCGGGGTTGGGATCTGGCTGTTAGAGGAGTAGCATAAGCAGGACCACATTGGTAGCTTGAGGTGGTCTGACACATTACCAGTGATACTGTACCAGAGAGAAAAAAATCTGGATTCATAAGGCACTGGGTACGATTAATTTCTACTTGACACAGCTATTATGAGTTCAAAACCCAAGCTAAAGGAGCCTTCTTATAAACTGAAGTAGTAAAACCCAAAAACCTGAGATGCTTTGGCACAAACACGCTTGAAAATCGTGTTTTAAAGTGGAAGTCACGGATCTTCTTTATCAAGGGGTGCGGTGAAATGGTAAGACCCTTTAAGTAGCTGCTCTTTAAGTATGGGACCACTCTGAGGTGAGATACTGACTTTCCAGCAGATATTGAAAGAGCCATAGAAGCAGCAAGAACAACAAATTAGACGTGGGGTCCTTGGAGCTCGAGCCCCTGGTCAGGGCTGCAGTCTGCAGAGAAGTTTGCACTTCACCTCTCCCATGCCCATGCTTACAATCAACGAGGCACCAGGGAGCGGCAGAGTAGCTGCAAGAAATGGTATTTTATTTAAGAAACAAAGAGAGAAGTTAATCTGTGGCAGATGCCCGCAGAATTGTCAAATGAAACCCCTTCTCTTTGGATAAATCAGCGAGGATTTCGAAACCACAAGGGATTGCTTCTGGGACATCTCATGTTTGCAGGGGACTCGTTGACTTGTCACTCTTGAAGGGGAAGGATTGGCCAAGGCCTGCTAGTCCAGAGCTGCTGCAACCGCAGCTGGGGAGACGGGGCCTTTTGGGGGGAAAAAGCTGATGTTGGAATTTGCTTTCTGATGGGACCAGAGAGCACTAACCTCCAGGGCGATCTGGAACTTGCACAGCCAGGCATTTCTCTCCATGTATTAGGACTTCTCCTCTTATTCCTTGGAAGAGGAGACGACGTCAACCCACTGTCAGCATCAGGAGCTGTGCATGCAGTTTTAAGTGCTTCTGCAATGGCATGCAGAGAAACACAAAACATCGTGACAGCTATAGCGAAGTGTGGGTCAAATGGGCCTCAAGGGATGCAGGAGGATCCCAACGAGCAAGGATCCAGTGTTGGGAGAGGCCAGCCCAGATCCACTGCTCACTAACGTGCCAAAATTCATTGACAACGACAGGAAACGCTCAGTCCCAGCGTTAAGCTGACTGATGGAAGACACAAACGCAGTGAAGAGACAACATGCAAACCCATCCTGAAAGCTGAACACATCCATCTGGGCTTTGCTGGCATTGAGCTTTCAGGAGAAGTCTCCGGGATCACGGCGGGAATATGTGCCCGGTTTCAAATGGGTTTCAAAGTTTCCACTTTAAGTCTTGCGGATGCACAGGCCGTGCTCAGACAAGCAGTCTTGAAGCAAGCTTCAATTCCAGTGGACAGAAATCAAAGCAGAAACGGAAGCCAAAGGCTTCAGAAGAGCCTTGAGTGCAACAGGTAAGAGAGAAGCTGTACTAAGAAATACCTATGGAAGAGGGAGGGAAAAGCTAAACCAAGAGAAAGTTTGATTTTGTGGAAAATGGTTATTAAATGCAGATCAAACATGGAATGCAAGCAAAATGTCAGGCTGAAGTCCATCCGATAAACCAGAAAATGGGATTGTCACACGGGTGACATTTTAAAACAAGATTTTAAAGCTTTTTGCAAGATCAGCCAAGACAATAGGCACGGACTCTGGGGAAGCAATGAAAAGCGGTTGCTACAATTGCAGATGGAGAGCAACCAGTAAGAGAATGCTTGGAAAACTGAAAATAACTCAGTATGTGTCGCAGTCTATTACTGGGTCTTGGTGTGTAAAAGCTTACTGAACCCCTGACGCTCACTGAAGATGTATGGCAGAGACTGAGGAGGTGACCCTGTAAAACACCATGGGTCAATCACCTGCAGTCCCACTTCAGCAGAAAAAAATGATGTGCGGAGGCAGAAACCTAATCTCCAAGCTAGTAACGGAAAACCGGGAAACAACGACTTTCAAATAAACTTGCTGGGCAGAGGGCACACAAATATACATTAACTATCTAACTGCAAACAGCTGACGTAGTGATTCATGAACTCAACTTGGGGAAAAAAAAAAAATCAATCCCCAGCAATGTAGCCATGGGCAGAGTCAGCTCGACTGACAAGCGGCATGGGAAACGAGCACCAGGACAACAGAAAACCATGACGGAGGAAGAGGTGGCAACCAGGCGTAATATATATATGAGAATGTGAAACATGCTTCAGTTCAGCCTAATAATACTAATTAGGAAAGGAGATAAAATAATTGACGTTGGCCAGCTAGACTATCACAGTAAAATAAAGCAAAGGGCCTCTAACTCCAGAAAGATGGGCAATAAAAGCAGAGAGAGCGCATATACAGGGGAAGGGAGGTTGTGCTAAACCATGACGGAATAATTAGGAGCACAGGAATGGAATTCAGTAAAAAGAGGGGGGGGGGGGGGAAAGCTGATTATCTGCAAAAATGACCTCGCAGCAAAAAAACTGTAAGCGTCAAATTTGGACAAAGTACTCAAGGACAAGTTTCAGAAAACAGCTCAGTATCAGTCAGAAAACTGACAACAGCGCAGTACATTCCCTTATCTCGGTTTCTCAAGAAAAACCACCAGTCAACATGGCTTATAAAGCTAAACATCATTCCTGCAGAAGAAAACAAGTCAGTAATTGGAAGCCAGGTCGTTCCAGCTCTATATTGTGCCACAGACCATCTGACCAGAAAGTTTTAAGCGTGAAATTTAGACTCTAGCATGCAGAGACGTGACCCTACTTGAATCTTTGCTACACTGCAGAATAGAAAGGGGGCAACCCTTTTTCTAACAACTTCAAAATTCAATTATCAAATAGTATTTCATCTTTGCAGGAGGAGAAGAGATCTTTTTGGAGGATTAAAAAGATGAAAGTCTGCCCACAGCATGCTGAACATCTTTGCATACACGTTAGAATAAATCTCCATTTATTCTTTCGAGGTGTGTTTTATCTTTGTAATTACACTTGGAGATTAGGAGATGCTCCATGAGGTTACAAATTAGAACAGAACCATCTATCCATCCATTAACTCAGGAAAAATGCGAAGCGATGAACAGGTCTTGGTCCGTATTATCCCTTCTCCTACCAGCGATATGGTTTACTTCTCAGCTCTGTCTTCCCCCTGATTTACCAAGGGGTACGTACATAAAAGTGGGATCTCCTCCGTTGTGTAGAGCAGTCTGCAAGCGCCAGCATGTTCCGATGCGAGGGGAACAGCTATTCCATAAATCTGAAACATGTTCTGGACAACAGCGGAGTTTACACAGACCACAAGAATTATAGGAATTAACCCCCTTTTGTTTACAGAGTTTAAAAAGAGATCTAGTGTAGATCCAGTCGTGTAAGGGGATATCACAGCAGTGACACGATCCAACTCGAGAGTACTGAAACACAAACCACGCACATTTGGAAATGTTTTGCGTGTTCTAAGTATAAAAGGAGATTCTCCTTTTATGTTTAAGTTCTCCTAATTAGGAAGAGCTGATTAAACAACTTATCTGGAAAGCCGGCAATGCAAACAAAAGCCTGTTTTCTGGAGCAGAAGTGTCAAGCTTCCTTCTCTTAGAGGGTTGATTTTAATTTTTTCGGATTGTTCATCAACCAAGGTAAACACATCAGGCAGGAGAGTTACAATTCACCAAGGCTAGATGGATTTTTTCAGAGATCCACACTGAAGCATGGTCTTTTATATCGCCTGAACATCTTTCTTTGTGACTGCTTCATTGCATTGACAGCAGTGCTCTTTCTGGCATCGTCTTCCCTTCCCATTCCCCTCCACTCCTCTTCCCTTTTTCTTTGCATTGTTTTTTCCCCTTCATAATTATTCCTAAATCTATAACCCCAACATACAGGCCTAGCTCCCAGTTCCTTCCCCATTGCACCATGGACTGGGGAAAAAAGCAACAGCCCGAGTAATATTATTTGGGAGAATAATATTCTCTCTCCCCCCAGAATTTCAGAAAGGGACGTCTGGGTGGTTTCCACATCTCCGAGCCACCGGCTGAGGCTGTCTGCTGGTGTGAGCTGATGTTGTCACATCTGTTTACACTGAGAACACCGCTATTCACCAACACCACAGCCTGATTTTTTTTTTTATAAACAAAAGTTTACATTCTGCAGCTTCTACATATACCATACAGATCATAAATACCTCAGCCAGTGGCAGCTCAGAGGCCATGTATCTGACACTTCTACTCCAGAGTTTTAAAATCTCAGCAATGACCTTTTAGTGTTTCATTTGGAGATTACTCCCTTTCATCACAACACTTCTCTCTTGACTTCTCCTGAATTAGTTTCAGATACAAATCTAATCTAAGCTCTGGCATTCTTAGGCCTCACCAAGTTTATTTTATGCTGCTCTCTTTCCTCTTGATAGGTTCCTTGCGCATAAATATACATACGTTTGTATACAAACGCGCACACACAGATATACATTTAATAACAGTAAGCAAAAGAGAGCTGGAGCCTCTGCAAACCAAGTCTAATGTGAAGTCAAAACCTTCCTGTGCCTGAGAAACACTTGGGACCTAAAAAGCAAAGGCAGTTACTTACCTTTGAGAAGAACGTGACCGATGTCATTTGTGTGAAACCACAAATATTTATTTTTAATGAAAAAATACTTAAAGTGTGCCACAGTGTCCATATATTCATTTGAATAGTAGTACAAAGATATGTATTTCTGAGAAAAAGTCTTAACACTGTAGAAAATAAACGTGGTTCTTAAATTATGTCAAAAGAAACCAGTAAAAAAGTAATGTTTTATACACTGGAATAAAATGAAACGATTAGAGATAATAATAAATTATAATTACAGTATTTCAAATATTTGCTTCATGCTTTTTTCAGCATTAGTTTCTAAATGTGTCACGTATAATACGCCCTCGGAAGCCAGCAGTCAGAATGGTCTTTCAATGGTACTGTGGATAATAGGATGTGGAGCTGAATAAAGTCCTAGAAAAATGACACCACCGTTTGTTATTTACTGATACATAAAACATCAGAACATGGCAGTTTTAGGTTTGTATCTAACATATACTTTTCGTTAATGGAAATTAATTTTGTGTGGTTTTTTTTGTTTTTTTTTTTAATCAACTAATCTTTTATACTTTAATGAACTAAACAGCAATTATGGTCATTAACAAGTATGTCGCCCAAGCACACCGCACAACCGTGCTTACGGGATGCTACACGTCGTATTGGCTTTTTGTACAGTCAAAGTTAACAAGAATTTGGAATCATTTCAGGTCTAATTAAGCACTGCAAAATGTTTAAAACTATAAAGTGCCTTTAAATACAAATCATTTTTGCTCTTTAGAAATAGGAAAAAATCCAAACATGCACTTAAAACCTGAAACCTCCATGCCATACATACTGCAGTTCAACGGTAAAACATCAGTTTTGTGCCATTTGTTTTAAAATTTCCTTTCCCATCCCGCCCCATCCCTAGTCAAAAATTCAAATGGTGTCTAAATTGGATTTGTCGGTATCTTCTTGGTCGTGTTTGTACATGAAGGTTAGAAGGAAAAGAGCAATATCCAGAGATGACCAGTAGGCAGTGTGCGATGTGACTGCGGACCAGTATCTGCTCTCCACGAGACCTTCCCTGAGCTCGAAATCAATCCTGTGCTCCAGTTCCACTAGAAATGGCACAAGAAACAAAAACGTTGTTAGAATTGTATGTCAGCAGAAGAAAAAACACTGGCATGTTCTTCCAGCAGCTTTGGATTCTACTTGCTGTATGTAAAATGCACGTAATAGCTCGGTGTTTACATTGAACAGTACGCTCACCTAAGTCAACTGTGATTTTTAATAATATGTACATACATTTTTATGCACATGCATTTAGCATAAACCTGACCTAAGAGCGGTGCTTGGTTCAGGGGGAAAAAAAACCCCAAACCCTAAAGCTTGGAAAAAGCTGGCATTTTTTAAGCAGCTGTTTTCCTTACAGTAACTATATAAATAAATTTATTTATGCTTCCTTACGATGACTACACAGAAGCACCCAGCAAATGTTGAGGCCCCATTAGGAAACATTGACTTTCAGAAGGTGGATGCTCAGAACTTTCTGAAATAAATGGACTTCTCACATCTTTAGCAGCTATACAAGGAGACTACACCCAATATTATAAGCCCTTTCTGAAAACCAGCCGTCCCTACACAGCACTAGCCCTTTTCATTTCCAGATTATTCCAAATATATTTCAGCAGCTCTCCTTTCATTTGAATGGCTGCTTTGATTAATACCACATTCAAAGCAATTTTCACTGCATGTTTAACTGGGCCAATGGCTAACCTATTGTTAAGGCCCTTTAGCGGTTAGAAAAATCTCTACAAGGAGCAATAGAATAAAAAGGACAAAACTAAAAGCCTGCCTAGCTACAAAAGCCAAAACCCCATATTGAGTAAAAAATGCAGCCATTTATCAAAGCCAGTTTCAAGGAATTTTAATTCTTGGCTCAAAGAGCGCATAAAGGGAGCATCGCACAAGCGCCGCCTCGGCAGTCGCGGCACAGCAGCGCTCGGGGAACGACGCGGCTTCGTCCTTTCACAGGAGCATCGCGCCCCTTTGCCAAGGCAGCAAGGAGAGGGAGTCAGAGCCTTCGAACACCAGGAGACGACCGCAGTCATTTCCACTAAGACGCGTATATGCAAAACCCAGTCGCCCCGCAGGAAGGACGCCCCAAACGACTCCCTCGCCCTCTGACGAGAGGCCGTTACAGGAGCTTGGGAGGCAGCCAAACCCCACCGCAAGCCGTGCGGTGCGGCCGCCCTCTCAGAAGCAAATACTTTGGCGGTGGATTGCATCATTCAGCTTGCAGCCTCGCTGGCCTCCGCTCTGCGTTCTCCTTCTATGGAGCAGGGACGGGCTTTCAGCAAGAGAAGGATGCAGGAACCGTGCAGAAGGCTCTCGACGTGCCAACCCCCCCCCCCCCCGAAAGGACCTCATCGGCAGCTCCGCAGTGTTCACTGTTGTGCCGCTCTATTTTCCTCAAGTTTAAAACAAAGTCTCTGTCCTCAAATACTGACTCAGACAGGTTTATCTGTTGAAATTAGCAGTGATGAACAGGCAGCAATGCATCATGTGAACACTATCACAAGATACAACATACTTGTGACTCCTTAGATTGCAAAAACCCCCGCCTTGCAACACTGCCAATGAGAAGTTTAAAAATAAAATCAAGTATGCATTTCTGTAAAGGAAGTACCTATACTTTTCCAAAAAAACGGCTGCTAAAATGGCACTTTCTGTTCTGAGTTGTTCAAATCAGGACAAGGGCAGCTTCTGTTTCCAGTCATACCTACCTTTAAATCCAGATTTGCTTCAGAATTGCAAATGTATGGGGAAATGGAAATAAATCCATTTTATGATAAATGGTGAGTGGGATTCTCTGCAGCAAGTACATTGCTTTTCCTGGTGGGAGTCTACAAACTACTGATATGCAGACCTCATTAGCCAAAACTCATACATGCATATATATGTGCAAGTGGTGTACGTGTATGTACAAACACATACACAGATAAACCTCCTTTAAAAGAAAAAAAGCATAAAAGGGAGAACAAAGAGCCAGTCCTTGGACAGTCTTAAGAGATTCAAAAAGCAGGCATGGATTCGATATTTATCGCTTTAGAGCAAACCAACAAAATCACACAGTGGCCTACGTTGTTATGGTACTTCCAGCCACCCACAACACACGGATGCAGCCCACGGAAGGTCTGGTTTCCGTGGGGTTTGTGAGGTGGACTCGTCACTAACCGGTGGGTTCGAGAAAGCCCGAGCTGCTGTGCGGCAAAGGCGGCGTCCCAACGGTTGTGGCCTTCTTGTCGTCCCCCTCGGCTCCATCTTTTCCGGTCTCGAGCGTCTGCGGGGTGGTTGTACTAGATCGACCAAATCTCGAAAAAAGCATCCCGCCGAGGCCCTTTCCAATACTCGCAGCTCCTGCGTTCAGCACGGAGAGAAAAAAAGCAGCACGGGCAGCTAAATCAAACTGCAAATTAAAGTCGCTGTAGCACGCATCAATTAGAGTTGAGTGACAGACGAAGGAAAACACTATTCATGCTTTTCTAGGGTGGGAACAGCTTATCTGACTTCAGTGTACACTGTTTATCGTGAGACTAATCTAGCGTACAAGCAAAGGTTATAAGTTGGAAACTGTAGTTACGGGAACAGAAACACATGAGAACACTTCTGCAGCAAGAAATCTGGTACTTTTACGGATATGTTGTAATCCCTCTTTCATAAAAATTTTAAGATGAAGACAAAAAGGCTTTGTAACAATGTTAGTACCTTCTGCACTTGAGAATGCCATCAGGACATTTAAGACACCCCTCCATTAAGGGTCCTTATGTTGGCATAACCCTTACAGATGTTTAGAAATGCTATATCATCCTTGAAAAGGACTATTTTGGTTGCTCAGGAGGAGGGATGTAAAAGTTAAGAACAGATCTGTGATGTTTTCTCCCGACTTTGCTGCCACCTTATGGATGTGACATTACAGCTACTATAGTAACATGGCAAAAAGCAACCCCGCTTTGAAATACCGCCTATTTCCACTTAAGGACTAAACTGTTTTTATATACTTTACTTATTTGATTGGGAAGATTCCTGGCACTAGATCACATTAGCCTTCTTCCAAATTCCACAGAGAGAGCTAAAGAAAAGCCTTGAGTCAACAAAAACTGCAAGTGCATGCTCAAATATAAGCTCCAAGTGAAAATGAATTTAAGCTCAGTTAAACCAGGGCTTATTTTGAATCAGAAAGCCAGAAGGGGACAGACTTCTTATTAAAACAGCCTGAATTTCCTATTGTAAAATCATGAGTTAAATGGAACTGTAATAGCTTACATAGAGTGATTTTTCTCCTATTTGTCAATACCAGAAAATGTAGTCACCAAACAAGCTTTAATTTTTTTTTTTTTTTTCCCATGAAGTAGAATGGAAACTATTAAATCACCAGGATGTTACTTCAATAAGGCAGACAACAATAAAGCAGCAACAGCATAAACTCCGTGACCCGCATCCTCTCCCTGCAAGCCTTGACTCCGGTGTACGTAAACCATCTTTTCTTCAAAGTAAATGTCAGCTGGGATTGAAACAAGCCATATACCTATACAGAACAAACTGAAACAGCTAGGGATAGCTGGCTTACGGTTGCACCTCAAACAGCAAAGCTCTACAAGAAGGTCCTATTAAAAAAAAAAAAAAGACATAAAGAACAATTACCTAATATACTCGCTTTGCCTATGTTTGTTATAGACTCCCCGTAGTGGCGTCGAACCATGACTGGTGAAGTAGTTGGGCTCGGTACAGTTGAAACACTTTCGCTATCGGTAACTGAGGTAGGTTCTTTTGTTGGGTTGAGAAAACTTGGCTTCATATGCTCATAAGGTAGAGGGTTTGCGGTGTTGTACCAGTGGATCTGGACAGGCGAAATGTTGCTGTAGTGTTTCAGAATTAAAGGTTCTAATCTATAGGCCTGCAAGAGTAATTCAGAAAAGAAAATCCTGACTGTCGAGACTGAAAAAAAATCACATTCCCTTCCCATACAGAGTCCTCTTCAACCTCAAATCCAAAATATCTGTAACGAGTGAAGCCTAGAAAGTGAGAGAATGGCGGCGTTATGTTCTGGCTCACTTTTATTTTCACAGCCTAGAAGATATATTAGCTGCCTAGTTGCTCGTGCACTCAGGTTTGCACATTTCCCTGCAAGACTTCTACTACACGTTGTTACGAACACACCAGTTACGGTTAACCGATGTCTGCTGTTACGCATGGACAGAGCAAACTTTATATACAGTTAAACTGATTCTGCACAACACAACAGAGAGGGAGGAGCTGGCTATGTAAACATTTTATTTGATGACTCTTCATTGATCCCTGTGCAAACCCTGAATTGGTGTGCTTATTAAAAAAATCATTTTTCTATTGATTCTTTATTTGTCTTTGTTTACTTAGACGTAGAAAAGCTTTCTGCTCTTCTTTATCTTAAAACTAGGTAAAGTTACTGTTTGCAGAGTGGGACCACAGACTGCAGCCTGACCGATCATCCTAGATGTCCCAGGAAAATTCTGGTTTTGGAGTAGCTGGAGCTGAACAAGATCTTGAGATGAGCAGAACCAGCGTGTTTGGATTGAAGTCTGAACATACTCAGTTTCAGGTAGAGTTTAAACACAAAAGTATCCCCAAATTACTCTTCTACAGCAAGCATGAAATCCCAAATCACGCTTGCATCAAAGAAGTTGCGAAGGTGATGCAGACCAAAGGTCCAGCATCCTGCCTTTGATAACAGCGAACGCTGGCTGCCTGTGGAAGAGTAGAAGGACGGGGCAAAGCTATACCAAACCCGCCCTCCAAGTACTATCCCACTAACAATCTGTTACTCTGGACCCCTTGGGAAAAAAACACTGTCTTTGTTTTTCTACAGTATCTTGTAAACTGCTCGTGAAGCCTTTTTTAACAGCAGCAGTATCTTTGGACAGATGATGTTTAATGCAAGTCAGCAAGTTAAACACAAGTTGGAACTTGACTGAGAAGGATTATTTCTTATCTCTTTGCAAAAAACAACAAAAAAGGCAGAGTAATCATGAATCTTATGCTTATTAATATGAAAAGAGAAGCAAAGTATATGGTATTTAAGGCAATTATTTGTAGAAACTGTTATTCTACAGTTACAAACCCCAAGACATTGTAGAATAATCAACAAACAAATAGTCCTGTGCTGGAACACACTTGCGTTGATTCACACGCTTTGAAGATCGCACATTATCACACAGCTGATGCTTAAAAATAGACAAGGTAAAAGCTTGCAACTGCAATTAAAACTCACCACTGGATCTGTTGGATGAAAAATATTTAGTAAGCGGTTACAAATTGTTCTGGGCAGAATATGATCTTGACTACCGCTGTTTCCTGGACGGATGCCACGCAATGCCAAAAACACTGCTAATGGAGATCCCATACAGAAGAAATTCTCAACCTAAGGAGAGATTTCATCCACGTTAATAAGGACGGAAATAATGTTTTGTAACATGGCTGGATTTGGTTTCTCTCTTTCAACTCATTTCTCAGTTTCAACTGAGGGACTACATGTATTAGTAAGTTAAAAGGGGGAAGACCACTATAACATACATACTATAGCATGAAGGTTACGTTTCCCATTTCCCTTCGCTGTGAGAAGAGAGTTGCATGTTGTGGTGCTACATAGTTGGAAAACTGAAAAATAAGTTGGATATTTGAACTGAAAGAGGTCTACCAACACTGGAAAGGCTGGAGTGAGAAGAATTTGGAAGACACTAAAGAAATGTGATGAGTTTCACAAGATTAAGTCTGATTTCTCATAAAACTTCCCAAAGCTTACCACAGCTCCTTAATCTTACCCTAACCAAGTACTCCATGATTTGTTTTGCTACACGCACCCATTGATGAAGTAGAAACGCAAGCCACACTGAGTGTTAAAGACAACCTAGAGAATACTGACAGCGGTCACACACACATACAGGCTGGTGTTATGCACAACCTCTTAAAAACACCTAGTGTTAAGTGAACAGAATGTTGCTCATCAAAAGTGCCACCACGTCACACGTCAGGAACCACTACCCAGGACAGGTACGGCACGCCGAGCGACTCTGCGGGCTACTCTCACGCCGACCAAAGCTACCGTGACTTTGCTCTGAAAGCACAGCCTCTAACACCGAGAGGCGATTGAGTAAACCTGAACTGCAACTGCTAACCCATCTGACAAAGGTCACTGAACATGCGGCAGTGGTAACGACTTTTGGTCACTACCAACCTGGGCCGGGATGCAACAGTGACCTAGAGGTGAATGGCTTCGTATCCCATTACCAATCCTCAGACATCGTCTCCTAGAAACATCAAACGTAAAACTCTGTAGTCAAAAAGATTTTCATAAGTGAAAATTACTTTTTAGCCTTCAGAATGTTTTCTTGTAAGAAAAATTAATTTTACCATTATCAGACCTTCACTGCGACTTTCCCAATAGTAGTGCCCAGTTTGCAGGGCACTACAACTGAGGAACTCCCAGTGTGCTGCTACTTAACCAGCAAGAGAAATTGCTGCATTCTTGCTAAGCGCATGTGGAGGACGCTTGGATTCCCATGTGCCTTCGCTATATGTCAGCGCATGGAGCGAGGGTGTAGAAATAATGGTCCATTTCATCTGTCAGATTCCAGCACTGCACAAGACATTCCTCCTCCTCTGACTTGGCACTGGTAGCCCACGTCTTCCATCCAGAAGAATGCGCAAGTCCCAGATCAATGGAAAAAAAAAAATAATCCAGGTCTTCAGCAAAGCTATTCAATGTCATATGCTGCAAAGCACTGCTCTGTCATCTATATCGTTACTCTAGTCTAGATTATAAGAAAGCTGCTCTCCTTTCTTAAAATCGAGCTTTACAGAGCCCCTTACATTTTTGCGGCTCGGTCAAAAAGCTTTCTCATCTTCAAATACAACAGAAACAGATATTCACAGTGCAATCCTTTAAACTGAATAAGTAACCTTTAACCGTGTCCATCTGACATTCCGGTGTGGAGCGCCTGGAGTACACAGTTGCAGTCCTCCTGCTTTAGAAAGAAATCAGAAAGGGACTGCCAGCTTACACTGGCTAGCAGATGCTTAAAAGACGTTTTCATGAATTCACCTTAGGCCACTACAGACTAGGCAAAAATCTCAAAAGGTAAATCATTCCAGTGCTTACATGGTGCATGGCTTTTGTTCCATTGTTTCTATTGATAAACACAGGATTAACAGTGTCCACAGAGAGATGCTTTCTTCTTGGAGGCCACTGTTCTTTGCTATGTCTTTTCTTACAAGCTCAAGCCTTTCAACGTGGTCTTCCAGCTCTGGAAATGTTTACAAAGGCAAAGTACCAATTGGTGGGTACCTTAACGGGTGGCACCAGACCAATACCAAAGCAGTGAACACTAAAAATCAAAAGTAAGTCTTCCAAAAAGAAAGTCCTTTAAATTGCAGCCATTAGACTCTCAGTGCTGTTGCAAAGTGGCTGAAGAGAAGACTGACGTGCCATGAAACCTACTGGGAATAGAGGACTAAAATCTTTCTAAGAAACATTTATTAATTTTGGTGTTTCTCCTAGAAGCAGGAGTGGGGTACTTCACATATATTCCTGTAAATGTTTAACAACAGAGAAGAAATGTTTAAGAACATGATCTTTCAGGATAGCACTTTTCTCCTGGGTATGATTCATAAACGGAAGACTTAATGAATTTATTTGTATTTTAAGCAGAAGCTGAGCCAAAGAGTCATCCATTCAACTTAAGACTGCACTATTTTCAGAATTTAAAAAAAAAAGCTGAATAAGCCAACAGAAGTGAGGCAGCATAGCTCTTTTGTGCATAGGTAAGTGTGGGGGACAAATGAACGTGTTTAGTGGTGATGTTAGAACAGAAGACACAGAAGGTGATTACAGTTTATGTTTCTGTGCTGCTTTTCAGCCTGGAGGATCCCAAACATCTTCCCAGAGCGAGGAAATACAGACCTCTGCAGCAGCCTCTACCCGTTCCTGCCCCCAGGAACGTTCTGCAGCCTTAGCGGACAACGGGAACAGAGACTCGTCCCAGTACTACACAGGGAATTTAACTGGGCGGTTGTGTGTTGAACTACTACGGCACATTTCTGCATTCAGTTAAAAGGCTTCCTCCTCTCAGATAAGGCTGCACGTCAGCATCCCATTAAGCTCTCATAGTTCTTGTACACGTGGTAAATCACTAGTATCTTAGAAATAATTTGTGATGGTTGTTATCAACATTGACATCACTGTCAGATGATGCTACATAGAAACCACAAGGTCAAGTACAATCTGGAGCTTCTTCCAGAAGAGTTTCTGTAACCTTGGGTGAATGAGGAGTGCTAAGGAATCCTAAAGCACTTTGGGCCAGCACAGTGTCAGGTCTAGATTTAAATGAATTTCCTTTTCAGTACTAGGCAGCAACTGCGGTATATCCTGCCCTCCTCTTCCCCACCATGATTGAAAATCATCCTACAACACGGTTATTTTCACGCACCACAGAGTCATAAAGAGGTAGGTATCGCACCATTCCCCATGTTTTCATGTTCTTCAGCCCCTTTAGCCTTTAACTCCAATTCCTCCTATGCAGCTGGCAGGGAGAAGGCTGCCCTTCTAAGCTTTACATTTACAATGGGGTGTTGGCTTTGCTTTTAACCCACGCAGGTCCTAATGATTTAGCAGTTCATTCAATTGTGCCATCTAAGGAGAAGTAGAGAAAAGCACGCCATAAAGATACCTCATCCTCAAGTTCTCATTCTGATGGCTTGTTTGATACATTATTAGAGTACAAGACACTCCATATCTTCAAGGGTTTTTTTTTACGTCCCCAAAGGGTCAGTCAAACACAGATCATTTCCTCTAATATTAGATAACAGCCAAGTTAGCTGCTGTATTTATTCTTGCCTTGCCAAAAGCTACCTTTGTGCTTGCTCAACATCAAGCAAGCGTAACTCTTCTTAATGTAGGAGAAGTGACTTTCTCCCATCCTGGGAAGCTTAATCTGTTTCAGTCCATAAAAGAGGCAACACATTGACAGTGGCTAGCCTTTTTCATTACAGCTGTACATGCCCATTCCGTGGTGTAATAACAGCTTAAGGAAACCAGTGACCAAAGACTCCAGTGTCCTGCATCGCACAGACCAAAGTAATTTCTGGATCAAGCACGTATGGTGAATAGCAACTCATGATCAAACCAGAGCTCTGGCCTGCCATGAAGAGCCAAGGTGCAGGTAGTCGGTACCTACAAAGCGGTTACTTCTCTTTCAACAAGCTAGTCACCCTCAGTAAGCTGGACTGGCTTGCTGATGAGCAATCGCGTTTCAATCATCCTGTTGAAATCCTGCCTTGGCAGAAGCGCTTTGCCATCACGTTCATGGAAAGCCTGTCTCAGGCATGGTACTCAAACGATGGGAGTCACTAGTGTAAAGCTTCACAGAAACAAAACACCTTCCTTTCAGTAAGGGTAAGAAAAAGGATGTAGTGCAATGGAAAATTACAAATTACCTAGCAGTAATTTGGATTGATACAGTCCTCTTTGCTTCCCCCTTTCTTTTCCCCTCCTTTCCTGCTCCCTCTAAAAAGCATCTGTTCAAAAAAATCTTCAGTTTAAACACAACTGAGTGAAGAATAATCTTTCACAGAGCTGGAGGAGTATCAGCCTGACTCCAGCTTCCTTGATGGGAGAGATAATAGCACGATACATGCTTTTAAGCAGTGATGAAAAGGAGAAGGCTATGACAAATTGAATTATGGTTAGTTTCCTCTTTTTTTATGGCTCAAGATTGACCTTGGCTTCTAGGAGTCCTTCTGAACTCAGAAGGAAAGAAAAATGCCAAGCTAAGAAACAATAATCTATTTTCTTCTCATCTATCACGTCACATTTTTACGGTTTAATATTTCAGGATATAGTCAAGCAAGTAGAAAGTAGTGTTGCACATCCCACCGAGAAGCTAGAAAAAGCCTTTTCCCAATGATATGAAATCGTAGCAATTTATACAGCTGAATAGCAAGCAATCTATTTCATGAGACAAAGTAACTTGTGCTAACTGTCAAACCAGTGTAATTTGGAAGGAAAATCCACTGCTGGAGGAAATTCAATCAGATTTGCTCAGAGATGTGACATGTTAGAAGTAGTCCCCAAGGAAAATGGATTAGCCAACAAAGTAGAAGTGAAATTGTTTAAGATACGTGATTAATGTAATTTGCCAAACGGCTTTCACCTTCCCACAGAGTTGTACGTGTGTGTGTAATATATTAATAATCTATATACAGGTTTCTATATTTACATATAAACATATATATTTGTAATAAATAGTAATATATGAACACAGTAACATGTTTACACACACGTACACACACTTCAACTAATACATTAAAATTACTCTACCAACATCATGTCTAGGGACATGATTAAAAAAAAGTAAGTAGAATAACTCATATTGCAGATATATTTTTATAGCAAGTAGAACATTCAGTAAAACCCCCTCGAACATACATACCTTAAATTTTAAGACAGGTGGTTTTGATATGGTGGATGCCTTTAACTCGTGTAACCTCTCTTCTATCTCTCTCAACCTAGAAAATAGAGATCTTTCTGAGATCCAATAAAAAATGTAGCTTTAACCTCTCTGATCCAAACAGGCATTCCTGTGGGGTCCAACAGTTTTGTCTGCTGGGAAGAGAGAGTGATGGCGTCAGTATTTCTTGGAGGCAGCCCAATTGATTAAGAATGAAGGTAGGTGAAATCCTGTTTCTCTGACCACAGAAGGAATCAATCAAGACATGACAGTCTCCTTGTTCACCACCCCAAGCATCTGCCCACCCTCCCTCCTTAGGAGTAAGTGACTCACCTCCTGTTTCCTCGGTGTTTTAGCAACCAAATCACCTTTTTTTTAAAAAAAAAAACAAAAAAACAAAAAACCAGAGCCACAGGAAACTCCACGGCCCAAGCATTATGGAGTTCTGTATGGTGGTGGAATATCTGGAGGACAGTGTCCCACCCTTTCAACTATCATTAAAAAAGGTTGTTCACCTGTTCTTCTAGTTAGCCTGAATTAAAAAAGAAGCTACAATATACAGCACCTCATATGGACTGGTAAAACTGTCCAGCCCCAGCACTAGAGCATGATGCCCTCTTCAGAGCAGGAAAACACCATCTCCTCAAGTTCCACAAAAGCATTATGGAAACAAATATGCTAAGCTTAACCTCTGCTACCCTGGTTAGAAAGAAGCAAGTCTGGAGCTGAAACTTCCCAAAGAGCAGTACTTTCAAAAAGTTTGTATGCTTTAATGAGCATGATTCAGTCTTAAAAAAGAAGGCATGCAGAATTATTGACTCTTGTGAACCCTTGTCGAAGGGTTTTGATACACAACCTCACATGCTGTACGTATGTTATTTTACAATGTAGAATATTTATACATGCTACGACACACCCTACTCAGGCATAAGCATTTCTGGAAATCCACTACGTGTTTGCCATCTTTAAAACACTAGAAATCCAGAAGTTATAGCATGTCAGTAGTATATTTTCTATTATTTCAGACTGAATTGGACTAAGATGGCTCACGAAATGGAGAGCCACTCCAGCTACACAGAAGTGCCGGTGTCAAATGATACTTGGCTGACTGTGGATGCAACCCGAAGCACTTCAGAGCATGCTTAAGGAGCTGGAGCATGAGTGTGAAGATGGTAATTTTTCCCTGATCATATGCTAGTGATATGCCTGAAGGGTCATCTTACCACTGGGCAACTTCATTAGGTTTCTTACTTCCCTTCTCTCAGACAGATTGCACTTTATCCAGCCTTGCAGCTGATAGAGATGCCCTGTACCAATCCCTGACTACCCACTGTCCTGGTTTCAGCTGGGGTAGAGTTAATTTTCTTCCTAGTAGCTGGTATAGTGCTGTGTTTTGGGTTTAGCATGAGAATAATGTTGATAACACACTGATGGTTTAGGTGTTGCTGAGCAGTGCTTACACTAGCCAAGGACTTTCCAGCTTCCCATGCTGTGCCAGCGAGGAGGCGCACAAGAAGCCGGGAGGGGGCACAGCCAGGACAGCTGACCCCAACTGCCCGGAGGGCTATTCCATACCATACGGCGTCATGCTCAGTATAGAAACGGGGGAGTTGGCCGGGGCACAGCAATCGCTGCTCGGGGGCGGGCTGGGCATCGGTCAGCGGGTGGTGAGCGGTTGCATCACTTGTTTTTCCTGGGTTTTGTTCCTCTCTCTCTCTCTTGTTGTTTTTCTTTTCGTTACAATTTATTATTATTATTATTTTATTTCAACTATTAAGCTGTCCTTATCTCAACCCACGAGTTTTCTTACTTTTGCTCTTCAGATTCTCTCCCCCATCCCACCGACGGGGGGCTGGGGGGGTGAGCGAGCGGCTGCACGGTCCTTGGTTGCCGACTGGGTTTAAACCGCGACACACACATACTGATTTCAAGCACTGCAGGAGATCTGATGCTATATTAATGCTTCCAAAGTACCGCCAATACTAAGATAGGTTTCAAAAAGGAATCGAAAAGAACTGTGATCATGATTTATCCTCACCTCCCACTGGAAAGATCGAAGCTGAAACTACTATGATTAGATTCTCTATCTACGGGTGTCTCATAGCACCTCAATATTCAGGTTAGAACAGGAAAGTCACCGTAACACTGTGGAGACATCACGATGATCTGCAAGGTCCCCTAACACTGAGAACCTCTACCAACGCTTGCAAGGTGCTGAAACTGAGATCCAGTTTGTCACAGTGGGCAGTGCTGCTTCACGCTCCCAACAGCATGAACGCTTCTAGATGGCAGCAGGAAGAAGCTGGGAAATGATCCGCGGCAGAGTAGTAACCCCACAAACCCAATCACAGCAATTACAACAGCTGTATCCAGCTGGTGGAGCTCAATTTCCAAGCTGAGCCTAGGAAAAAACTTCTCATTTTCCTCTAGAAACTTAGGAATTCCACTGCTCAGGTTCTGCTCAGTATTACAGCTCACTGCCCACCTGCAAGCTACTTAGTTGTGCTTCTCCTCAAGTATCTGGAAGGCTAATGGCCTGACCTTCTCCTTTCTTCCTGGCTATGATCTGCTCCCAGTGCATCGCGTCAGTGAGCAGTAGCTAGTTGCTTGGTTCTGGTACAGCCCGTAAGATGTGGGTTCAGAGCTCCTATTAGCAGTGCCAGCTCCCTGTGCCTGCTCAGTCCAGCGTTTAGCATTTACCGCTGCCATTCATCACCAGCAGAACAACATCAGCCACAAAAGATAGCAGCCATGGTGGGTTCTGGAAACACTCAAACTCAAAGGGCGTCATCTAGGGATGTAGTTTTCTCCTTTAACAATCAGAAGTGGATGCATTACCTTTGTTTAGTTATGTAAAGTTCTTCAAGTAAACGTTGCTCCTCATAGCTCATCCAACGGTCTTCAAGCTCTTCCTCCTCCTTCTGCAGCAACTGTTCGTAAAGCCTGACGGGGTTCCAGCCAGTCATGATGTCGTAGGTGATGACGCAGCCCAGCGAGTGGGACACAATCGAGACTTTCCCTCCTTTCTCCTCAAACTCTGGATTTCGGGAGCAGAAAAGTGTGTATAGCCGGTTCAACTCTTGCTGCAGCCCTTTGACCAGCTGTTTCAAGAAGGTAAGGAAAGAAGTTTTAATATCAACATTTTATCACTCCTGTTCATGTGCTACACTGACCAGCTTCTCGAGCATGCACCTAGGACGAGCATGATGGTCTGTTTACTTGGGCTGAGAAAATGAGCAAAATCTTATGGTCAACAGCAACAGTTTGGTTGACATTGTCTGAGTCCAGTGGTCCATCTCTCCCCTCCAGACCCAGTAGCAACCACCACACAGGACACGTGGTGACCCTACAACTGCTACACTACACCGTCCAACGCATTAAATTGAAATAAACCCTTAAACAAATGACAGCTGTGCTTAAAGTACTTAGCAGCATCCTCTGAGGTGAGCGATAGCAAGGTACTTGGTTTTCACTAGCAATCCATTAGCCCAACAGCAAATATTAATACTATGGTACCTCCCTTATTGCTTGTTTCTCCCCCAGTTTCTCTACCTTTTCACAGCACTGCGTGTTTCTCCTGTGTCAGAGGTTCAGCTCCTTTTTTAACCTAAGGAGGCTGGAAGGAGCCACACATGATCTAGAATCAACTCACATCTCTGCCACAAGCTTGGCACATAACCCTAGACAAGTCATACTCTCTCTTCTCCATTTATCAAAGCAAGCAACAACATTCCTACCTTATTGCAGGGGACTGGGAAGATAAATCCACTAAAATGGATATGCTCAGATACTACGGTGACAGCCTAAATGGGTTCTGGGAAAACATCCTCAAATTGCTTTTGGATCTTCTTAAAGCGTACTTGAACTCACCAAATCTTTCATTATTCTGCCCACTGCTTGGCTACAAGGAGGTGCAGCTTTCTGTCCCTCCTACCACACCGCACCTATTGTAATTTCGTCCAAAGGAATCGGAATGAAATGATGCTGCTGAAGAATAAAAAGCCTCCTCTCGGGCAAAAGGAAGATATGCGAGGAGACAAAAGCACAAATGAGACAGGCAAGAGCCAGAATTTGAACTTTTGATATAAACAATGCTAAGAAAAACAGTTTACTGGTTATAAGTTTCTAGGAGGGTTTTTAGGGGAAAACCAGGAATGCAACGTGATTCTCAAACATCATAGGCTAATCCTATAGTACTGCTGCAATAAATATATATTGGTCCTATGTTAATTGAGTCTCTGAGAGGCTTATCTGCTTCAAATCCTACACCAGGGGACATACGCATAAAAATGTTCAGGTTCACAGAAAGCATTTTTTAGAGAGAAACGGTGAAAGCCATGAGATTTAGGAACTAGACAATACAAGAAAGGCAGCTTTGCTTGTGAAACTCAGCATGGTAACTGAGCAATGCTTCCAGGCTATGGTGTAGAGGAGGACAAACAAGAAATTGCAAATCATTCCCTTGTTAGCAACAGGAAATTAAAGCTATAGAACATGTAATTTGAACATGATTTTTCAAGAGCCTGAATCATTACTGACTATAAATATGAATGGCACTAGGACTGTCAGTGTTTGATACACATTTTACCGAGCGAGAATCCACACATCAAACCCTGTGCCTGAAGCACTGTGAAATGATTAACAAAGCCTTGCAACAGCTTAGAGAAATAAGTATCATAATACCTATTTTCAAGTATTTTTGACTGTGACACTGCTTATTATTGCGTTTGGCTCCATACAGACTTTGGGCACTACTTTCACACATGAACAAACAGGCAGAGGTTTTAGCAAGAGTTGGAGCCGAAAATAGAAATCAGGACTAGCTTTGGCTGGCTGGCATTTTCTCCATTGAAAAAGGTTTTGATGAAAACCCAGAACAAAACAGCAGAGATCTGTTGAAATCCAAGTGTTTTGGGATTCCTGCCAGGAGCTCAGGGAAATGAGGGAACGCTGATTTCCAGCAGTTTGGGTGGCTGGCTGCCGTGGTACCCTCCAAGGGAGCCAACATACAACGTCCTGCCATCGGGGACCTCAGCAGGGACCTCCAGCCATACAGCAGACACTCTGGATGGAGCGCTGGCTTCAGGTTTCAGAGTCGGCAGTGTAAAAAATGCCAAGCAAACTAGTGCTGGACTCATCACACCTTCCAGTATCCCTGTCAGTACAGCAGGGAGATGAATAATGCCATCTTGTTTTAAAAAATCCTAAGCAAGCTGTATTAAGATAGCTCAGTGTCCCCAGATTTTTCCTCCGGTGGGAAAAGTAAGACGCACATCAACTCAGCTGCTTCCCTTGGTTTCTTGTTGCATAAAAGCTATCACTCCCAACGTCCTGCCCAACTTGCTCAACAACCCTGTTCCCTGCTCAGCCTATTTCCCTGGAAAAGCAGATATCTTCCAGGAAGAACGATATTATGTCAGTCTCCCGCACAACCCATAGGCACACAGCGGGTAAGTAATCCCCTGGCATCACGGCATTTCATTACAAAGGTCTTGTTCTCTTGCAATCTGGGGGCATAAGACAGAATATTCTTGGAAAGTTCTGGTTGGCCACCGAGTCCAACCCTGTTGCTAACTGTCCTGCTCCTTAAAAACATGCCGTTACGGAGAAGTTAGGCAAAAACGTGGACAGCAACTAAGAAACTGCATGGATTTCCAAATAGCTGCATATTTGGAAGCTTGCAGACCAGAGTCCAAGCATTTAATTCAACTAAATCATCTGATGAAGATTGTTTCTAAACTCCAAATCACTGGTTACCTAACTTAATCGTGGAGTAGAAGCTCTGCTGTAGTAAAGCCTCCAGGTTTTCAGGCACTATGAATGGTCTGGTTTGCTGCTGCGACAAAACCAGAAGCCCTCCACCTGCAGTGAGTGCTTATGGATGTTTGTATCTTGCCAACAGTTCTGTATCAGTACTAAGATTAGAAACGGAACCTTTTGGTATATAGTAAGAAGAAAAAAAAAACCAAACAGAAAGGAAAAGAAAAAGCATATTCATTTTAAGTCCCAGCTAAAAAATTATTTGGTTAAGCAGTGTATGAAGTTAAGATAATATTTAATCCTGATTTCCTTTCTTAGTCTTAAAAAGCATACAATATTCTAACTTGTAAAAGAAAAGCTTGGTTTGAAAAGGGCTTTAGTCCAGCAAGTGTAACATGAAGTGCTTTCAAATCTCTTTTGTAGTTACAGCTTGATATATATCCTAACACTCCATATAAAAATGCCTTCTATAAACACCAATTGGCTTTACATTTGTTAAAATCAGTGACTTTTTTTATTGAAATTAAACATGAAAAATATAACTCCCTATGAAATTTTCTCTCCTAAACGGCATCACTGTCATTAAAACCAATTTTTTAAGAGCTGATTTTTTTTTTTAATCCACAGCTTGCCTTTCCACTCCCTCTAGAGGGTCTGTGGGAGTCAGTTTAATTAAAAAAGAAAAAAAAAAACCCAACAAAATAACACCTCGCTCCTCAGCCTCCCCAGAAGACACCACCCGAGAGGCTGCTCCATGTCTGTACCTCCTTGTCGGGTGGGAAGGATCGGGTGCCTCACCCAGGGCTTGCCGACAGCTTCTCCTGCTCTCGCTGCACCTACACCCACTGACTTCCCCACTAAGGGAGCCCTTTCCCCGCTGGTTTCCCCGGTGCTTCTGCCAACCCCAAGCCTCACCGCCTGCCAGTCCGTGGGATCTATTATGTGCTTAGGAAGCACTTGTTTCTGCCTGAAAACAGGAAAGCAAGAATCATCCAGGGGGAAAAAAAAAAAAATTAATAGTGGAAGGCAACATGACCTGAGCCCTCTCGCTCCTTCCATCTCCCCTCTTGCCTCCTCCCTCCCAGTTCCCACCTTATTTTGGGGACCAGTGGGACTGGGCATTCACAACCAGCCGCTTCTCCACCCCGCGGCAGTGCTGTTCTTTGGCAGCCCCCCCAGCAGGGCTTTCAGGAGGGCTTTCCCCACAAAAAGGCTAGAGTTTCCTCGAGTTTCTGCCCAACCCACTTTACCATCTCCTAAGGCTTCTCCCACAGACTGAACAAGCTCAGATATCTCACAAAAGAATAAATGTGGCAGCAGTTGATTGAGTGGATTTTTTTCCCCCCATGCAGCTGCTCCCACAAACGCTTTTTGCTGCTCTGACTGCTAATCTGCTGGCTGCTCTGCTCCGTTACCCTCAGCTCTTCCAGGAGGACCAGTGAAATGCAGCATGCTTCCATGGCTGTCACTGAACAGATCAAACCACCGTAACAAAGGGAACACTTCCTTTTTCTTCAAAAAATAGCCATATCAAATCCCTTCCTCCCAGCTGACCTTTCTACCACAGCATTAGTTTAGCATCAGGCTGAGGAGACTGCAATATTTGAAAGAAAGGTGCAGAAAATCTTCCAGTGTTCCTATTTTCTTCCCCAGAAAAGTCCTTTCTCCCTGTTCTGATTTTTAGGGAAAAATTTCCTTTTGCAGCCAATTGGTTCAGTGCAAAAGTTTAGTGCAGGATTAAAATGCTACAAGCCTTGTAGACGTACCACTGCAAAGACTCACAGATACCCTGAGAAAATGAGATACAAATAAAGCAGGACTTTGCAATGCCTGAAGCCTTTAATGCAATCAAAATTCCAAGACTGATTTTATGGCAAGTCATAATCAAGCACATGAAGCACCCCACAATTCGCAGGCTGGGGAGAGAGCTCTTATGTACCATTAAATTTTCAGACGTGCTCAATACCAGCAGAAGCACAGACGCTCGAGACGCAGCCTTTGGTACGGTTTGACAGAGCAGGATCCAAGAAATGGATGCATTTCCTACATGTTCTAGGCTGGTCCCAAAGGGCAAAGGAGAGACTTGATCTCCAGCAGTCAAAGATCTCAGCAAAACGGGGTGAATGGAGAAAAAACGCCGGAGGACGACCGAGCAGATGTGGTACGGTGCTGTTCCCCCGTGAAGCTCTTCTGGGAATGTGTTTCATTTTTGCTTAGTGAAAAGGAGATTGATTACCAGTTGCCTGAAGCTCCCTTTATCAGCTGAAGTTTTGCTAATAAATCTTCCATGCAGGAAACTCAAGCCCGCAGGATCAAGTTGCTCATCGAGTTGCTCAAGTCATCAGCTTATATTCTGACAAACTGAGGTTAAATGCTCTATGCCCTTCACAAACCAAATTAAAGGCGGAGTAAGGAATGGTCTTTCTGCACATTCACGGAGAGCCAGCGTGACAGCTGTGCAATTCCAGGGGAAGCCAAAAACCAGACTGTCGACCAAGGAACAGGCTGCTGGACCTGATCAGGCCAAAAATCCCCTCTGCTTTCCAGTTACAGGCCTGCTTGGCATATGGCTTCCAAGAAGTCAAAAAATAGCAGCCCGTTCCACCCATTCAGGAATCCTGGTGGCAAGGGCACATGTTTTATAAAGACAAGACGGGAGTCTGAGTCGGATGAGAGACAGCACTGTCATCTCAGGCAGAAGAAGGAGCTGTGGCAAGGCTCCAATAAGGGCAGAAGGATCACGTCTCTAATCACCTCTTGGGTCCTGGGTAGCCTGAACTGCTGGATCATGATGGGGAGCAAGTAACCACGTAAGCACTGAAACATCCAGAGCTGCTGTCTGCCTCGGCCGAAGCCCTTCTGTGCTGAACATTAACAGCATCCTGTGCTGAGCTGGGAAAAACCAAACCTCTAAATCCCCGGCACCAGCATCCGAAACAGCTGTTCATTCCTCCTCTGATGCAAAAGAAGCCTTGCGAGACAGCAGCGTAAATAAGCATGCCTGTTTCTTGCAAAGCGGAACGAAGTCGGCTGTGTGCACGGTGGACAAACACCTCCTGGACCTACACCGGGGAGATGCAGGCAGGAGGAAGAACTTCACCCCCTGCCCATTCTAGCAGGCAGATCGCTGGGGTCAAAGGGGCTTTTCAGTGCATGCCAAAAGTACCAGGGTAGAAAATGACCTTTTCCCTTCAATATCCAGGAAATGAGTTTTTTCAAGACAACAAGGAGTACAAAACCCCTGCTGGCACTCTGAGCACAGAAGTAATGCCGAGCTTGCACTGCTCTTGCTCAAATCCTCAGTGACCCGCTTGCTGCCAAAACTTGGATATAGCACTCCAATCCCAAGCTCTTTGATCTGTCAAAGCCAACAAAAACACTTCCTCTCCTCTTGGGCTCTGGTGATTGTCCTCTCCTGAGACTGCTCTCAGCTCTGACCACCCCCTTGCTGTAACTTTCAGAGGTCCTTTCTCTCCGCCATCTCCACAGGACCCTCATCCACTGGACAATCTTCTCACATGAACAGCTTGAAGCCCAAGAGAAAAAAAAACCAAAACAGACAGCTACATATGAAAAGGGAGTGCAGGAAACCTGACCTCTGCACCCCCTCCAGCTTGAATAGCATGGCTGTTTTAGTAGGCTTCGTGGGAAAGGAATTTTAAGGAGATCTGAGGAACAGTGAGTTTTGCAAGCAGCTCCCTTCAAATGTCAAGAGCATTTCAGGAGAAAGTGCAAACTCGTTTGAAACTCAGCAAGCAGGCAATAAGGTGTGTGAGCCAACTGGAGGTAAAAGAAGGTCCTTAAAAGCCAGTGAAAGATGTGCAGCTCAAGGATGGATTGTAAAGGACCACGAAAGCAGACAAGGAGTGTTTGCTTCACGTGAACCAGGAGAACGTGCCAGCACACAACGCAGGGATGGGGAGACTGCTGACCCTCCAGAATACGACGGTTGTCACGCTCCCTGATGGCATCACTGATGGATGCCAGAGGAGTGTCACAACAACAGATGAGAGGCCAGAACGAGACTTAGCGGTGTGAACAGACAGGAATGGCTGCGTGCCTTAGTGACGTGACAGAAGAAGGATCTGCGGATCTGCCCAGACCTGAGTCTCTCTCAGTACCCCTCTTTCTGTTGAAAAGCTGAGTCTAACCCATTTCTAACCAAGTCACTGTGTTCAAGACTAAGTTTAGGTTCAGGCAGATCTAGTAACCTATCACTTTATAAAGTTGAGAATACATTCAAGAACAATCAAACGAATTAAGCAAGCCATGAAAGTGCTGCCAAGCAGCTCCTTGACTATTAGGTTCAACAGAATAAGCAAAACCAGTGTTGAAATAGTCTCAGTTAAATATTTCCTGCTTCACATCCCTCTCGTTTTCAAACACACATAAAACAATTGCCTTTTACTGCTGAAAGAAGTGCATAAAAGAAGGACACTTCCATTGCAAAACCTCGTGTCAAAGAGGGATGAAAGCTCTAGTAAAAGTTAATACTTGCCCCAAATTTCAAGAGTATAGTCATTAACTCCCCTTTTTAATGTGTGTATAATAGCGAACCATGAAGCCGTTTCAAGGTGGACAGTGCAGTCTGCCCAAGGGAGCAAGGCTAGGCTGGCTGCGTTCCTCCTGGCCTCCTAAAGCCTGTACCGCACCTCCGGCAACCAAGCCCACAGCCACCACGTCCCAGAGCCTGGCTTCTTCGTTTCCTGACCTCAGCTGGTGAGAAATGTTCAATACCCACCATGTTTCTCTGCTCTTCAGCTGTGGCGGAAGTAATCCATAAATATCTCCTACTAATCTTCTGAGGCTACTGCAATATTTGCACTAAAATATTGCAGTGGTAAATATTGTAGTAGTAATCAGAAGATTAGTAGGAGATATTTACGGATTAAAATATTGCTACTGCAATATTTGCACCAAATCTTTTGAGATCTTGGGGTGACGGATGTAAATAATATTTATCCTGTACTAAAGGCATTTTCTGCCAAGACATGTATCAATAATTTACAGAATTACAATTAGCCTGCAAGTAAGTACAGTGAAGATGAGTAAAATAAGCACTTAACAATATAATGAAGGTGACAACACTAAATCTCCTATGCATCAATTAGTCTTTTTAATCTCAGTTATAGCCATTTATTATTAAAGAAATATGAAGCTACAGTGACACAGATGTGAAACGAAGACGCCCACTGAAGACACTAAAATCCAAGGTTACGTTACCACAGATGGCACTAGCAAGGTCAGAATTAAAAGGGTGAAATGATTGTTTGGAAATAGGCAGGTGTGCATCAAAACATCCGTTTATTGCTTTTCCTTGTTATCTGTGTAACGTTTAAGGAGGGATTCTGTTTTACTCATCGTGGACCGCTGTACGGATGAGGACCTGCACAGCACAATTCATTTGCAGCCACACAGAAATGCCCCAGCTGAATCTGCTGGCTGCAGACATCCTCCAGACTGAACCCTGAGACCTGTCTGAGATGTTCATAGGGCTGTGCTGAATTATGAATACCTGTCTGGTCTCACATTACATGTCAGAAGTCACAGGCACCTTTTGGATATTCTCCTACCACGCTGCCGAAGAAACGACACTTGAAATCAGAGTGCGGGTTACCCACCGTGCCCCCGTAATGCTTAGCAGAGCAATCCAGCTACACCTGAAACAGCTCTCTGCTATCTCATATGAAAGCTGATATGGCAAGACTTCTTCCCCCCAAAAGAAGATAGTGGCTACCCACTTGCAAATCCCACAACGAGTTGTTTAAAGACTGGTCAAAACCTTTAAGGAAGCAGATACATTACTTCTAGATGTGGGAAAAATCCTTGGAAGCAGAAAGAAAATTCCTATCATATCTTGGAATGATATAGGAATCATAGGACATGATTCCTATCTTGGAAGCAGAAAGAAAATTCCAACAATACTCAAGTATTGTTGAGTGTTGCCAGGTGAAGAGCAGCTTTACTCTTCTCTAGGCTGAGCTCGCTGCACTGCTCAATTTATTTCACAGGGACACAGTGAAGTTTAATTAGCTCCTTTGGAGATACTTTTAGGATTTCTGGATGGAAAGCGTTAGGCGTGCCCACAGTATTCAAAGAACCGGGTCGGCGTTAGAAGTGGCGAGCAGGAATACTAATTCTGAGCGACGCGTGACCACGTGAATACTTGAAGACAAGGCTCATTTCTGAGCTGGAATGAGTGCTCACAGCAAAGTGCCGCAAAACGGCTCCACATGGAACATGGGAAAAAAAACAACTGTTTTTCCAGAAGAATGCTCAACTTGATACTATTGTGGTTAAACTCTGCAAAGTTAGGTCACAGAAAATAAAATGGGATAAGGAAGAGTAACCAAAAAAACCCAAACCAACCCCAAGCCAAAATGAGTCTCCTTTCTGTAGGTAAAGGCAAAATAAAAGGTGAACAAATATGCAAAAACTATTTAATGACTATGAGCTTTACACAGCTCCTAACCAAACGAGCAGAATCAAACAAGAAGTCACATCCCTGAAAACTCACTGGCCGAACACAAGCTCTGTAGCTGAACGAACAACCAGAAAACCTGCATCCCAAACATTTTGGCTGCAACACCAAAGACGCATTTCAGAAACCTGTTCTTCAAGGTTTTAACATTTCACTTCCAACAGCGCTTTCTTTTTTGGACAAATACTTGCAATTCAAATTGTACAACTTTGCTTTGAGAAAGCGATAAGATTTATCAATGCAGTCTGAATATGGGAAGGTCGTGATCAACTTGTTGCAAATATTTCAAGAAAATTCACTTGATTCAGTGATGAAAACAACTTCAGTCTTTTGTAATCAGATCTAAGCACAGCCACAGCACACTCATTTTATTTGTCAATTCTTGTACTTGAGGGACGGTGATATACCTGCAAAACTACACTTCTACTGAGCAATGAATTAAATTTTTCATGCATTGTTGGCCAGCATACCTGAACTTTACTCGCTAATCCATTTCCCGTAAGATGCCCACAGACATGCCAAGCCTTTATAATAGAGTTTAAAAATCTATTTTAGAGCTGCCAGAGAAGTTTTCATCGCTCGCCACAAAAGTTCATGCTGGCCTCAGTTCCACAACAGACACAGAAACCCGATACACAGCAGGGAAGCCAGGAACCCTGAAAAATGAACTTTGCATTACTGAGCACCAGGAGACGTACAGCTTTTGGTACACCTATCGCTAGTGCTGGAAGCTTAAAAGGCTCATAGCGATCTCACCACCACTGCTGCCACCAGGAAAAAAAGTATTATTAGGTTGTTCAGGGTTTAAAATTATGTTGCCAGTCTAAAGGACTTAAACATACCTAATTTTAATGAAAGGTAGCATCAAATCCCCATGTAAGCTTTGCAAGTCTCTCTCCCCTCACCCCGCCCCAGTCGAACTATGCACAGAGCACCAACGCTGCAAAAAGATTACCATTACCCCATACATAATGTAGTCAATACAGAAAAAACCTACAATTCCTATAGAAACTAATCCTAGCCATCCCCACAGGGGTTTTCCAGTGTGATACACAAAGGATGCGACTGGGGTGATGCGCTGTACATGTTTTACAGGCTATTTTATCATTTATTCAAGGCTTTTCCCCTCTGATTAATGGGGTCCCTCTACAGCTACACAGACTAAAGCACACGTGCCTACGCAGATGTGGCAGGGTAAGACGGGAGCGTCCAGTACAGGAACAGTCTCCTAACAAACAGGTAACTGAGGGTCGTCTTGCTTTTCCTGCAAGGCAAGTGTACACAAAGGCATTAAAACTGGCTTGGGCATGTTTGCACGTGCTGCCATCCCATCTGACTTCAGAACTGACAAAAATGAAATGACAAAAGTCCACGGATTTTGCAACAGGTAAGAAGAATCTCAGCTCTATGGAGTCCCGTTGCTCCGAATACGCAGATGCATGAGAACACCATAAAAACCCTTCCCATTTCTAAGCTGCTGATACAGACCCATTTTAGACAGCCATTTGGCTCTAAATAAATTACATTGATTGTACTTTTTGCTGTTTCTCTACTCCTCTCACTCCTAAAACTCTGTATTTTGATTACTATGGATGACCATTACATACTTGCAAAGAGTTAGTATTCTTTATGCAGGGTCTCTCAGAAGGAAACTTTGCTTACATTCCTAAGTCCAGTTTGTTTCAGCCTCTATGCCCTGCTCCAGTAAAGCTTACATAAAAAAGTAAAACTTACATAAAAACACACTTACTTCATCTCTGTAAAGAGGACTTGTATAATACATGATATCCATCGCGCTGCTGTTCAGCATATCCCTTAAACCTCGTACTTTATCTGGAGTAATGGAGTCCACAGTGTCTGAAAAGAAGGAAAAAAAAAAAAAAAAGAAACTTGAGTTACATGCAGGAGAATGATAAAAGCCAAACAAGGCACGTGCAGAGAACATGGCATGAAACTTCTAGGGACAATTTTGCAGACTGCAGCTACTGGACCAGCAAAAGAACCACGTAACGTACCTCCATCGAGGGTAAGTTTTGATCTCCATTCAACCGGAAGAAATTCAACATGCGTTGCAAGATTGGAAAAATACTTTTCTTCTATTTTTCTTGCAGTATCTCGCATCCTATAAAAAAGAACAAAAGAACATGTTACTGTAAAGACTACTATTGGTGCTCTTACCAAATAAAGCCAATGCATCCAGCAACAACACATTTCTTGCATTACTACTTTTCAAGTGTGCAATGCATGCTTACTAACACAGGGAATTACCTCACCTCATGCTTTTGTTATAAAGTACTTACTTATATTCTCATATAATGAAAAATTCTGCACATTATATGCTCCAAAAAAAAAAAAAAGAGTTTAAAAAATTTTAAATGTATTATACTATGGGCTTAACAGAAAGCACCTAAATTCAATTGAAAGATATCTGTTACCTATAGTGGGTTTGGAGTGGAATATGATCTGAAAATTAAGAATTTTACCACTGCCTTGAAATCCTGAATCCCCTGAAATCAACCACTTAGACCCATGTGTAAGGCAGACAAGTCAGTGCTTTTAAACACAAAGAAAACTATTTAAAACATTGCTTGAAAAGTCAGAATTGTATTTTAATTTCGTATATCAAATTGGAAGGCTTGAGAGCTCTCAGAGTGAGAAATAGGATCATTTGTTAGCATTTCAACTTGCAGTAGCAGATGGACAGGATAACTGTCCTTTTAAATTAAAAGACTTTTCATTTTAAAAGCATATCTGAACATGAACATTGATGCACCTCTCTCAAGGGATGCGAGAAACTTAAAATACCTAAACCTCAAAGTATATCTGACCCTCTCTGTTGTTTGGGGGAAAAGGGGAATAATGGTATGTTATATTCTTTTAAGAATGCTACTTTATTTGTGTTGCGTGAAAGACCCATCAGTAAAAAATGAAAACCAGCACGAAATTATACAAGACAGTAAAATATCCATGCGTTCTATCAAAAACGTTCAGCAACCACACTGAGAAAGCGTTATATTTCCCTTTCTTTCCTTTACATGAATCTGGGCTCCCAACAGTATTAGCATTTTTGAGATGAGCATCACAACCTAAATCCGACCAAGGGGCAGCAGTGCTGGGTTTCCAGCAGCTGGTTCCCAGTTCCAAGCGTCAGAGGGTTTTTTTTATTTCTGAGGCAAAGCCCAGAGTTTCAACACGGGTTTTTTTTTTTCCTATTTTCAAAGCAAACCCCTTTTAATGATTGCTACAACCACAGGCATGATGACATTAATCTCCCATCTGTACTTCTACCAGTCCAAATGCGGTTTAGGAAGTTTAACCCTCTAGCTGAGACATTTCCTTGAATATATTAACGCTACTCTGTCTCCTTCAATAGAAATGAGACAGTTTAGCTTAAATCACTGCCAACACCTGAGACAGTAATCGCTTAAGCTGCTCCATTTGATGAGCAAAACACTGTCTGCACCGACACGGCGATCCCCTATAGACAACTCTGCCAAACTCCTGTCTTGAGTTTCAGCCCCCTTTAAACCAAAGGCAGCAGTGCACGGCAGGCAGCTGCAAGACAAAGTCAGGAGCTGCCCAAATCTCCTCCACGAGGTTGCCACCACAGGCGACAATACAGATAAAAAGGAAGAAGTATTGACAGAATTGGTTCTTATCTCCCAGGGAAGCTGTCACAGAATCACAGAATCGCATAGGTTGGAAAAGACCTTTAAGATCATCGAGTCCAACCGTAAACCTGACACTGCCAAGCCCACCACTACACCATGTCCCTAAGCACCTCAGCCAAACGGCTTTTAAATACCTCCAGGGATGGCGACTCAACCCCTTCCCTGGGCAGCCTGTTCCAATGCTGGACAACCCTTTCCGTGAAGTAAAATTTCCTGATATCCAGTCTAAACCTCCCCTGGCACAACTTGAGGCCATTTCCTCTCGTCCCATCACTTGTGACCTGGGAGAAGAGACCGACCCCACCTCTCTCCAGCCTCCTTTCAGGCAGTTGTAGAGAGCGATGAGGTCTCCCCTCAGCCTCCTTTTCTCCAGGCTGAACAGCCCCAGGTCCCTAATGTCGTGCCCTTAGGACGCAGCTCACTAGCGGGATTTAGGCTGAAGGCAGAGGTATCTGGTGGAAGAAACACAGCGATGAATTTCAACCATCACCTTCGGCTCCTGAGGGCCGCAGAGGGATGTCATGGTGGCTTTGGGCAAAATGCCTTCTACGTTTTTACTTCAGCCTTATCAGCTGCACAGCGAGAAACACACTTCACTGAGGAAGGGGTATGAAAGCCAATGCCTTGCAAAAACGTTTTCTACAAAGATAATTAATTCTTCTTTATCGTGTTTTTCCCCGGGAAAGGAAAAGCACATTATGCTACGAAAAAAGCAGATCAACGATGTACCAAATTTCTGAAGCAGGCAGTCAAAACACTTCTCCATAAGTGACACCTACTTTCTGATGAAGGAAAGGAAAGGAAGAAAGGGGAGCATCCTCTACACGCTTTCTTCCAAAGCAGTTACTGATGGCCTGACCAAACAGCCAAGAAACGCAACTAATCAGCACCTCTATTTTTAAAGCCTGCTTCGATTGCACTCCTAGTTTCCAGGCCAACAAGATGGTAAAGGTTCTCATGATGAGAAAAAAAACCCCAAAACCCAGCAAGATCTTCTTAAATCAGGTTTTAAGGCCCAAACTGACCTAGCCTTGCAAAGCACAGAATAACCCACCCCCCCACCTCACGCAACATGCCTCTAAGGACACTTACTTGAGAGCCCAAATCCAGCCACACAGAATTTCTAGATTATCAAGAAGATAAAAGTTCAGTAAATACATTAACATTCCTGGAGTCCCTGAGTAAGCAAACCAAAAGAGAAACACACCCGCCTGAACAAAATCCGATGATTACTAGCACGAGGAAATGTAGGGACCTAAAATCTAAAATCTAAATGAATATTCTTTGGAAATGCTAACAATTCTTTGGTAGGTCCAAGTCAGCTTAACTTGCTCTGCATGAAGGAGGCTGGTGGCCAGCTGAGATGAATTCAGAAACAGTAAGTTTAGCAGGAAACCGGCCAAGCAGCAATCTAAAGCTGCTAGGCTTAAAAGCAGTAAAAGCATAGAAACAGCGTATGAATAGAGCAAAGAATTCTACACAGCAACAATTACTTTAAGTGAAAGAACCAGGAAATAACCTGGTCCTAATAGTGCAGGGAAAAAAAAAATCCAAACTATTTACACATCAGTAGCAGCTGAAACATTATGAAGAAATAGCTATTAGAGCTGCTGTCATCCCCATCGTCAAATATGACGGCTACAGGGTTTCTTCCCGTTCGAAAGGGTCCAGGTCTTACTAAAGCTATTCGCAGGCAAACTGACACAGAGGATTTTTTTACCTAAAAGTCTCCTTTCTAAAGCTAGATATATGAGTTTGGAAAAAACAGTGCAGCCTAGCAATCCTGCCAAAGCTTTTGGGAAAAGCTTCAAGTCTCCCCTCCTAAAAGCTGTGCCAGCTTTGTATCCTTATCCAAAATCTTGTGAAACGCAAAACCTATTTTTACTTGGATCTGGAGGGTTCCCCCCACGTCAGCTGAGGTTGCCCAGACATGGTCCAGCCTCCGGCAGAACGGTCCCAAACTTCTGCTAGAACGGATTATGGACAAACATTCCAAAGCACTCGGGTACATTAGAAAACCAAGCTCCAACTCTGCGTGCATCTTCCTTTATGCCTGGCAAAATACATTCTGGTAGAAGTGCACAAAAGGTCTGTTTCAACAAATTTGTGTTAACCGTCACTTCACCGATGTCAAGCCAAGTAAGCATAAATTGTATTTCCCAGCGCTTCCGTCTGCTCCTCGGCTACGATACGCTGCCTTGCACGCTCACCTTCTGAAACTGGTTAATACTACAAACTACTGACTGCAGCTTTGCAGATTATGAACTATGTAGCGACAAAAACATTTAATTTTTATGCCTTCCACTAAACTTTCTGAGGCCATCCAGTTCAGCGTTACTAGCCAAATACTGTCAGAGGTGCAATTATTCTCTCTCTCATTATTTGCCAGCAGCAATGTCACAGCAATCTCCTGCTCACAAGGATCGGGCATTAAAACACACCAGCAGAACAATTCCCAATGCAACGCATCTCATTTACAGCGAATGGCACTATATGACATCTCCCACTGATTTTGGTCAACAATTTTATATTATAAATTCTAATCAAAATTGTGCTGTAATTGCCAAGCAAAGTGGCTATGCTCACATGCGTGTATACCTGCTATATACATGCTTATCTGTTCTGCTAGAAAGTCTTTTTTTTTCCTTCTTCTGGCTTTTTTAAAATAAATATTTTGAGCTATTTTATTAGATGGCAAGTCCCTCTACTCACTTGCTAAATTAACACCAACTGAAGTAATATATCCTCATTTAAACAGGCAGAGAGTTCTTCTCCTTTCCAGTACAAATGGATGTTGAAATATTGACCCCAAAGCAACAATTACTTAAATCTATACATCAAAACACATGGTAAGAACTAAAATTTATTATTTTTCTAAGAAAAAAAAATCACTCGGGTGCAGATGCACCGCATGCCTTAGAAAACATTTTGACATATTGCTATTTTCCATGCAAGAAGTAATGGCCTGAAAATAGATACTTGAGACTCACCATAAATAAAAAGGCTTGGCTGCCTTTCTCTGATTAAAATAATAAATAATAAAACCATATTTTCACAGGTATATGTCCTTGCTTAAGCAAGTATATTCCAGAGATATATTAACATATCTACAATTATTGCTGTCTTATGCTACTAATTTTACTCTTGTGGGGCATTCACAACTACTACATTAAAAACCAGAGAGCTACAAACAAGTTAGCTTCAGCTAGTTCACAAATGTTATAAAATGACCTTGAGAGCTGGTAACAGAGCAAAATGCCTGAAGGCTTGAAGATGTTACTCATTTTATTCCCAAGTCATCTTTGCAGACTGTCTTCAGTCAGATGATCCATAGCCAAGAAAAAGGGAATGGTCTTTAATTTAAAAAGCATTATACCAGCCAACTTCTTACTCCAAACTTGTGATTTTAAGAGACAGGGCAATGGGATGTCCCCACAAAAAAACCTACACTCTCGCTACTGCCTGCAAAACCGTGTGGATCCATTCCTGGATTTTGGTCACACAGTGGTCACAATTTGGTAAATTATGCTCTAAAGCATTCCCCAACTGCTTTCACCACCCTGGAGTTCCCTCGAATGGAGGGCAGCACTCATGGCCTCTTTGAGGAAATAATACCACGAGTTCTTGAGGAAGCTCAGGGCTGGCTTGAGCTAAATTTGGTAAGGCAAAGTGAGAGTAGTGGGCATGACTAATAAAAACGGAGATCTGCTCAAGCCAGAGGAAATGAAAAGAAGGCTGTTTTCAAAAGCTTAGCTGCACTGCAGAAATGCAAACTCAAGCCTTACTCTAGGCAGATTTCAAAGAGCAACTGCAAGACACGAGCCATCTTCTGCCACTGTTCTTCAGGGATTCATCTGCTCTCAGACCAGAACACATTAAGACCGCTGCTGAAGGACATACGCAGACTCATTTTACTTCTAAAGACAGCAATTCTAGGATGCAACCAAAGTAAGCACCATCGTGACTCACACTTCATCCTTTTCAAGAATAATGGGACCCTGCATGATCAAAGGAACTCAAACTGCTCCGTTAGTTGATTACGGGATCCCTGAGAGAAGCCTGCGGAGATCCAGGTGCTCCAAGTGTGAGTGCCTCCCTCCCCAGCACTGCTTTCCAAACGGCGGCAAGGTCGCCCTTCAGGGAGATGCTGCCTTTGGCGTACAGCAGATGAGGCATTCCCTGTTGCCCTTGTCGGCCCCTGCCTCCTTGCCACTCACTCCCATCGTCCGGATGGGGTTCCAGTTTTTTGGACCAACTGCAGCGATCCAGTTTAGAACGGGACCATACAGACGGTCGTGCTGGTATGGGCAGGAGAAGGGCAGCACCGGGCAGAAATGAGGTTGGGGGAGGACGGGAACGAGAACAGATCTTGAGATACATCTAAGTCCTAAACAGGCTATTACAGCTTCCATCCAATATGCAGTCATGTGTTAGATAATTAATAAATGTACACAAAACAAGCTCTTACGAGAGTATTTACTGCCGTTTTACCTCTTGGGCTGAATTTCTCATTTAGCTTGCAAGACAAGCTCAAGTTGAAACCTGCAAGACAATTTTTACCATTTGGATACTTAATTTCCGAATTATTACCAGTGCCGAAGAATGGAAAACAAGCATGTAATATGTATTTCATGCAATGCAAGCATTTCAATGGAAAATAACCCAAACTACCAAATATCTGAAAAGCTAAAAATTATAGGAAAAATTTTACAGGAAATCTTGATTTAAGATTCCAGCAGCGCATATTTAATGCACTGAAAGGTCTCTGAGAGGCTCTGCACTCTGTAAGGGCTTGCACACCACTGGAAATTTACCAAAATAGCTATTCTGAAGTAATTATTATAATGATAATCCACAATTAAAATGCTTTCTAATGGGACTTGCAATAAACATGTAATTGGTGATTATGGAACGCCAAGATGATGTTGCTTGTGCAGACAGCAATTTTTGTGCTACGAGCAGCAGCACAGGCAAATATAATTTTTGAATCAAAAGAGGAGATTCAGACAGAGGCAGACGGATACCAGCTTCAGGGTAAGAGCAGCCAAGAGGTGTCACAACATTACAGCTATTATGGAAATACACAGAAAAGTTACTTCATTTTCAAGCACAGGAGCTGATGAAATTTGGAGGGCCAGCCTAAAGGTCTGACCTTTACCTAAGTCAAGTAAAACAACAAGATTTTTTGAAATGAGGTTGCAAACATGGATAGTAACATTCCTAAATTCTATCTCATATATGTAAGAAACCCCATCCCACCCACCGCCATAACCTAGAAGCAGAAGGTCAGCAAAATCAGAGATTAGGGTTCAGTGAAAAAAAATATTCCAGTTCACAGTATGAAAGTGTATAGAGTAAAATTAAAAGGATATCCCACTACGATTTTTTTAAAAGCTAACATTGTACCTTATCAGAAACCTAGTAATGGCAGAATACTGCATCTGACAGCAAATAAAAACCCCTCCAATTATGCTATAATATCTTAGTTTATATTACACAGGACTACAGAATATAGTATCTTCTGCCTTAAGCAATCATCCCTCTGCTACCGAAGCAGCTCACAGCACGTTATTCTGTTCACGTTAGGTCAGCTGAATCACTGTTCCAGCCTGGAGGAGGTCCCGTCTCTTCCCAGACGAGTTCTGCAGTTAATATCGGCACTGACAGGAGCAGCTTGTTGTACCAGCTGCCGTGCTACATTTAGATAATAAATGTGCTTAACCACACTGTGAAGGAACAAAATCATGTCACATCTACCAAAGACCTGTTCATTCAAGCATCAATAAAATGCACCTTTTCCATTTACCTACTTACAGGACGCCCTGCAACCGTAGCATCTAACCATGTTAATGATTAGAATGAACACCATTCCTTAATGAAATTAGCGCATATAATTTGAAATTACCCTGGCAGCAGAGTTCTGTTTTAACCTCTGTAACCAACAGGATCTGCCTAATGATGCAGATGCGTCACGTGAGCTGCACCAATTTCTTCTCGAGGTGGTAACCTGAGGACAGAGCTCTAGCAGGGTCTCTCACCAGCCTGGGTTACAGAAAGAGTATTCCATGTCAGGGTTATAAGCTGTATTTTTGCACTTTTCTTTCTTTTTCTTCTTTTAGGACCACTTGTTCAAGCGAGGCTTCGGTTTTGTGCTATGAACTGAAGTGTTGCTCTCACACAGGTTGAAATAAATACAAAAGTTTTATCCCAGGGTAGATTGAACCCCCAAAGAAGCAAGAATAACTGTACGTGGCAAAGACAAAACGCACAAGACAGTTTTTTGTGGATGGTAGAAAGGGAAGGCACCTGAACAACTATTCCCTTCTGGAGGTCCCAGAGTCCCCCCAAGCACCGTACCAAAAAAATGCAAGGTGTCATGGAGATTGCCTCGTCCAACCTGCCTCATCTCTGCTCTCTCCCCAGTGTCCACGGGGAGGACTGGTGGCTCTCGGCAGAGGAACGTGTCCTGCCAGACGTCCTAGGGTCTAAACCAAAAGCAACTTTCTGTTTCGAAAGGAAACACACAACACCTACCCCAGGGTCCCACACCAGCACGTGTATACCGCAAGCAACATCCAAGTCACAGAATCACAGAATCGTATAGGTTGGAAAAGACCTTTAAGATCATCGAGTCCAACCGTAAAGTCCTTCCGTAAGGAAGGAAGGAAGTTCAAACCGTAGAGTCCAACCGTAAGTCCTTCGAAGCTGCACGCAGCCCAAGGTAACGATGAATTTGGAAGGCTGATAGTGCCTTTACATCTGCTGGTGGTACCCAGATGTTGACGAGGGAAGAAGAAAAGAGTGGTGACACTGACGGGCAGACCTATGCCTTAAGTTACAGATTTCGCATGGCTGCTACTACAGGTTTCCTACTAAAGAACATGCATTTAAAGGGAAAAAACCACTGAGGTCTCATCTCCTTAGCTTCTACTTTAAAGTGGGAAGGGTCAAAAAATATTTCTCTTTATCTGTTTTCTCCTTTTTCAAAAGGCAACATGTGACTTCCTGTGTCCCTAATGCAAAAGAATGTAAAAAAAAAAAAAATTAAAAAAACACACACACATATCATGGATGAAAGTGCTAACAGAAAGTGCTAGTACGGCTTGTGAGAGCTGCCATTGTGCTGGCCTGGCAGACATTTCTTCTAAAATCTCTTCCTAGAACATATGGGATCTTCCTCACTGATAAGTTGTAAGCTATAAAAAAAAAAAAAAGAAAAAAAGAGAGACTTCAATCTAAAATGATGCTTTCATTTGCAGATTTTGTACAGAATACACAATTTATGCCAATAATTAGCATTTTAAAAGGCTATGCAATACTGCCTGATATTTCTTGAGGATATGAGCGAGATTTACTGAAGCACAAAAAGTCTTCTTTCTCTTTTAGATAAAAGATTTCACATAATGGGCTGCCAATTAAAGCAGGACTTCTTACAGACGGAACGCCTATGCACTGTGTCCTGAGCTGAAGTTAATCCACCCATCCAACCCCTGTATGTATGTTCAATGCAAAATGGGATAGGGAGAAAGAAAAAGCAGAAAACCTTAATGATTCCGAGGTGGAAGTTTTATTTCTCATCGCTGTTAAAACAGCAACTTATATTTAGGGTGTTTGCATTTCCAGTGTAATTGCCTCCTACAAAAATTTTAAGTTTTATATTTATTTTGGTGACTAATTTCACCTTTTTACCACGGGCTGTGGATCCTTTTCTCTTTGGTTTTGACTGCGTGCTCTTAAACGACACGAATAAAAGAGCAGTGAAGCGCCAGAAGGAGAGGAGCAGGGAGTAGCAGGTTGTTGCTTTGAGGTGACAAATGACACAGCAGTGAAATCAAGAGGTCTGCTCTACCACACCGGAGGACACCAGAGTGGAACAAGGAGCTGAACAAACGCAAGAGCCTGCTGACACGATGGTACACGCCACAGCGACGGCACGTAAGCACTGACCTACATTGCCATTCTGGATTTAAAGGCAGGTTCATAAAGCTCTTCCCACGAAATCAGCAATCCCAGCCCTACGCACACTTTCACAGGAGTCCCTGGGTATGTCGCTATTCCTGTCGACTTCGATGGAAAGTGGGACTTATTTGGGACAGACGTACTAAACCATCTGCGCGATACAGAGCTGCAATTCACACTTTTTTAGCCTCTTCTTTCAGCTAATGAAGTATTCCTTAACACCACCTTGTCCCACACAATGCTGTCATCACGACTTGATGATTTCTTCTAATATTCAAAAATCTTTTCAGGTACAGCATTCTCAACAGCTCAGGAGTTTCTCTTCCCATTCCCCAGCACCCTACTTGGCCTTCTGAGTTAGCTCAGGTGTCAAATCAAAAGCCATTTGCAAACCAGTCTTCACAAAAGACATTCAATGAAAAGATCCGGTAAGCTTTCAATCATGTTTTACTTTTTATCAGGTACCTATGCACTGATGAGCAGACTGACAGCAATAGCTTCCAACTGTATGAAGTAACTCTGTCCTGTTAGGAATGCCACCATCCCCGCTAGCTCCCTGTTTCTCCTCTCTTCCCAGTCTGCACTTCACTCTTCCACTATTCCGACAACCCGCAGGAACAACGGCAATTCCCCTTGATTTTGACCAAATGAAAAATCTCTCCCCGCTCAGCAAAGTCACTGAGCACAGGTGCTAGAATTTCACAGGCTGATCCCCTAAAAGTTGCAAGTGTTGGTCATGAAAACAGAATATATCTTTGCTCTTCTTGCTCTTTTGGCTCGCAGCTGCTCTCCCTAAGTCCATACATCTGAATTAACAGAGAAAGTAGTGTCCCCACAATATAAAGACTAATGACTCAGGGGAAGAGGAGGAGAAGGAAACAGGAAAAGATACGGCTTAAACCCAAGGGTCTGCTGTCATTTATAACGTCAGCCTTATATTCAGGCTAGAGGTTGGTACTGCAAATATTACGAAGCACTCACATAGCTGTATTTTTGATGATCCTTCCTTGGTCCATTTTCTGCCCAATACCATGCACAACAAACACAATGTGACTAGTTTGTGGTGGCTTGTCTTCTAACGTAGCTTCTTCTACATAGCCTCTATGTAGCCTTGTCCCACTACTTGAAGCTGTAGAAAAAACATTATCCTGGATCAGTTACATTCTACCAAGTGCAACGGTCTTCTATGTTGACAGAAGCTTGACTTGTCTCAGACCAATACATTAAAGTATTTTGAAAATAAGATTATACATAAAGGAATAGCATGTATTTTTAAATATCTACAATTCTAAACACCTGAAAGATTTGAGCAACGAGGTGATATTAATTGTAACACTCAGTGTATTACTAGGCCATTTCCACTGTAAAGACAACTAATTTCAGAGAGGTTTGGAAAAACAACTTTTTAAAAACCAGTTGTATAATTGCCCATCCGCTTTTACAACACAATACCCTTCTTCTGTGCGTCTCAATCGTTAAACTTCCTTACATCTCCACCTTACTTCCACAGCATGGAAGGACCACGGAAATGATCTGGCCACAAAACTGATGAGCGTTGTCATTCCTTCTCTGACCCGATTAAGAGAGCTGGTTGAAAATTTTACATTTTGACTAAAACCTATGTTTTATTTCAAGCTGATCCAACCTCAAATTTCCCCACTTGTTCTCCAGTTCAGTGGCCAAAGCAAAAAAAATAATTTACCCAGGGCAAATCTGGGTATCTCTCAGCGCTGTGGCGATGGCTTGAGAAACCCACTGGCACAGCGCGTCTCCGTCCCCCTCTAGTGATAGACCCACACAGGGGACCACAGCCTTGTGAAGAGGGCTAGCTGCGCATTAATCCAGCAGCCCCTTCGGACGGCCAACGGAGAGGAAGGCAGCATCATGCCCCACCACAAAAACTGAAACAAACAACTTGTTTTGTTTTTAAGGAGGAGGAAAAAACTACAAAAAGGCTAAGGGCAGTTTTTACACAGGACAGGTTTTGTTTCCCAAGTGGGCTTCTATTTGGTATTTCTCCCCCCAAATTATTTAGGACAGATCTTATTATTTACTACACATTATCCAAATTGTGTTCTGGATACAGAATACTTCATTTCTTCTGGAACTGAAGCACTGACTTATATTAATTCTTGGCAAACATTAATTAAGTATCCACCCAAGAGCCCTGTGGGGCAAGAGGGCATTAATTACAGAGCAGAGGCATGGAGATTAAAGCCAAACCTGTTACCTGACCTTGTCTCTTCAGAAACCAAGGAACAAAACAGATGTGTATGATCTTGTTTTTCTACTTGTCCATCAGCGCATAGAAGCACCACAACAGACAGGACAAGTTCCAATTTTCTAGGTTGGCAATAATCTGCCTTTCACTTGAGCGAGACCATCCTCTCTTCCAACCACCCCAGCCTTGCTGGCTTTATAACTGGTAGTTTTGAGCTTAAATGAGCCTGGATTCCTACTGGAAACAATTTCTAAATGCTTCAGGCCCTCCTCTCAGTTCATGTATTTGTTTAATGGACTGAAAAAAAGCAGGAGCTGGCGAAGGGGGAAGGTATGATTGTGTATTTAATAGGAATGCATCCCAGTACGCAAGTACACAGCGGTGAAGGTTGCAAAGGGAACTGTAATTCTTCTATCGTAGCTGCTAGACGCTGCCGCTGTAATATTTTAATATATTTATTACGTAATGCTAACTGCTGCATCCAAAATAAAAATATATAATAAGTCATAGCCTATTCACATCTAGTTACAATTATGTACAATAACCTAAGTACCCTACTATACTCTTCTGTAAAAACTGAAATGGCCAAAGCGGGCTAGTCACATATTAAAACTTCAAACTTGAAATCTCCTTCTAGCGTTAAAGTAACAAATTTAAAATACTGGTATTTACAATATTCTTTACAAACTCTGAGAAATATTACCTTTGGAAAACCCCAACTTTTGTGTAACAGTTCTTGCAATTTTAGATGTTGTTGCATCACTGTAAAGATACACTTCATCCACACTGTGCCAGTCCACATGGTTGCGACTCAACTTTAGACTATGAATAGCTGCAGCAAAAAGGAACAACATTTAATTTAGATGGGTAAGAGGAAAAAAAAGCCTCTTCAAACACAGAGAGAGAAGAGTAATTTACACATAGCTTAAAATCTAGAGCTCCGTTATACCTAAACCCGTACTACTTCTTACCTTGAAAAGGTTTTTTACATTTGGGATTAACCTGACCAGGACAAGCAGCAGTTTGGAGACCACCTCTGAGGACATTTCACATCGTTCTCCTCCCACCCTCATTTTGGGATGGTAGGTTTCCAAAATATTCCCTTAGCTGAAAACAAAAACCAGGGGGGCAGGGCAATGCATCCTGAAATATGGCAGGTTGGTGTGATGACCAGGGGGCTGCCCCATGCACTCTCATCACTAGAAAAAGAGCCATTTCACTCCTGTCTTCTCTCTCCTGTGTCCGTACCGCGAGATCCCTGGTTTTGACCGTACACTGCAGTAACACAGAGGCTTTCAAGGCTCCGTTACTAGAAGGCTCCATTGCATTTCTATCCTTTCAGAAATATCTAGGAGCTGGAAATGCAGTTCAATGAGAAAGCCTCTGAATGAGTAATTTCTGGCACAGAATAGGAGCTAGCTCTTTCAAAAGCCACGAAGAGCTCTAATGGTTTTTGTCCAGTTATTGTGTTTTCCAGATTCAGAACTGACTGAGCTCTGGCACCAACTCATGACACACAGCCTGACTGTTGGGATTAAGCACAGCAGGCACGTTATAACGCAAGTCAGAATCTCTCACCTAAGGCTTAGAGCTTGCTTGGGCAAAGCGGTACCACAGCTGTATTACTACGAATTTGGATTTCACCTAAGTTTGGAAATCCGCTGCTTAGGTCTCACCTAACGTGGGATACACAACATTCGGAGAGCTGACAACAGTAATAGCCCTGTGACAAAAAAAGTGTTATTTAACTGTCATTGGTCTTGCTAAAAAGTCCAAAATCATGGAAAACACCCAGAGGGATTGTTCTGGGTTTGGTTTTTTTCCCATAACGAGAGGAGCTCTAACCTGTCCCCTACTTGAAGCCACTCAAATGAATTTTTTATACTCTTCTAAAAACAATCTGAGAAAGCCTGAGCCATCAGGATTTCATATTTTAACTCTGCTACAGCACAAACCAGCCACGTTAAGCTAGATGTTGTGACCTTTCTCCTGTAGTATTTTTTGTTTCTTTGCCAAGGCAGATAGACCTAACATAGTCTGATGAAAAACTAAATGAAGTCTGTAAGAAACAAGGGGATTAGAAAAGGATTACCCCTTCTGTTATAGTAAACAACTGATTCACAAAAAATAACTAGAACTATATTGCTGTTTTACACTGACAGAGCAAGAAGAGGAAAGGAAGTAAACCTGACTTTGAAGAGCAGACATGTCAGCTTAGGCTAACGACAGGCCAGAGCAAGGAGCAATCTAGCGAGAAGTCAATGAACGTGCAAACTGATTTTTCATAAACGTCCCTGCAGGTGCAGAGACGAGTCCATGTCCAGAAATCTCAATTTAGAACTGGAGAAGGAGAGGAAATTCCCAGCAAAGCTTCCTCTTTCAGACTTGGAGACTGTGATGTCCTGAGACAGGCACGTAGTCTACTGGCAAAGGTAAGGGACCTCCTTGCAGGTGTCTCTGCAATCTCCTCCATCCTCAAATCCATGACCAATGTAGACTTTTTTATGCGTTGTCTAGCAGGTCTTTAAGAGCTGTTCCACCTGCATTCTGTAAAATCCCTCTCAGAGTATGTTCCTGGGAAAGAGGAGGGCTGGAAGCTCTCTCTTTGGAGAGCATGGTACTCAAGGTCCAAAGCATGCAGAGGAAGAGACGGAGAGGTCCATGGCTGAGTCACTTATTACCACTGGAAGAACAGAGTTTGGTGAGGAGCGATCCTCATACTCTTTCTGGAATCAGGTCCAGCCTCTCTATTGGAAAAAAAACTATACAGAAAGAGGTTTCCCCATGCTGCATGAATTATTCTCACTTGGGAAGAACAAATGCCTAACTTTTACGGTGTTCTTCAAAAACACATATGTTGAAGGACACATCAAAATCAACTACCACGCATGCATACACTAAGGAACTGCAAATGAAATACCCAATGCTATTTCTCTGCATATTTAGCAAGACCTTCAAAAGGGAACCTGAAAAATTTGGTCTACTGTTAACATAAGCACCACATGACACTACCAGTAACCCTCCGTAGGACCGTGCTTCCTTGTCTCTTGACAACAGAGTGAATTAACCCTCTGAGATGTGTTGTTAACATATGCATTGCGTTCAAGCTCAGATATATTTTTTACAGCACTTGGACTATACACCCTGCCTTTCTACTCAGCACCCAGAATAAAAATTTAAAAAGGGAAAAAAAGAAAAAAAAGTGTTTGTTTGTTCTTGCTTCTCAGTTTTCCTGCAACCACAAAATATCATGAGTTTTTAGGGAACGGGCAGGATCCAGAACATGGATATGGAAAATGCTTTTCAGAGAATCTACCGATTTGCCAGTAAGATGATAAATAAAATGTAAATATATCAATTAATTTTGCACCTCTTAGTGAATTTTGTTTACCAACACATTCACTGCTTTGCTTTTGAGTGCCTGTCCATGTGCACACTCCAGAGCAAAGCCCAAACCAGCAGCAGAGAGACTCAATCACTGAAAAACAGTGGCTGCAGGACATTTCAAAGGCACCACGCGCTCCAGTGCAGTATTTTGCAGAAGTTTGGATAACACTTACAGGGTGTTTATCTTACCAACCAGGACGAGACACATTCCTTTAAAAGTTAACAAGAGTCACCTGGGTCAAAACAAACGCTGCTGGGTGCTCTACTTTGGCAGTCTGTTTTGAAATCCCATGGGATGCATTGTTTAAAAAGTCTACCTGAGGATCAATGCACCCATTCCACAGACCAACCCACCCTCTTACTGAGGGAGGTCTCCCCTTTTTAAATTTATATAAACATTGGGATGTCTGTTCATCCTCAGACCCTGAATGTGATGTCCACCAGTGGAAAAAAAATCGCCTAATAAGGGCAAAATCTATCATCCTGAGCTCCAGGCCCTCTCGGTGTGCAAGAATACCCCTTCAAAATAGGAGTGACAACTCCACTCGATGACTATGGTTGTGTGTTCTCTGTCCTTACATAAGCATCTGTCCCAGTGATGACAATGTCTGGGGAGAGAAAAATGGTACACCCTTGCAGATCTGCATGGCAGAAACCCAACTGAGAGAGGAGCTGCCTAGCTGAGATCAGTCACAGGGATAAACGATCCACAAGCCATGTGTGCATGTATCTAGGCAGAGACAGGGGTTCTCTGTCATTATGCACAGGAGATACTCTTTAGGTAAAAAAAACCAACCCTGCAATAAGGTACCTCTTCATGAGGGCCAACGCTGCACCGAGGACTGGGAAGAGATTCTCAAGACTGTCAAGAGCCCAACCAAAAGGAGCTTCTGCTGCTGACAGCCCCAGGGTGTGTTAATAGTGAGGCAGGGAACAAAAAAAGTGTCTTTGGAGAGGATTTGATAGCAGTCTGAAAATAAGCATCCTAAAAAAAAATCAAAATATACAAACCGTGCTTTCCAGGTATGGGATAACAAGGGCTGCCATTGCTGTTTTGAAACTGGACACAAGGAAGAGAAAGTTATGTTTTCCTGAAGATGATGAAATAACATGATTTACATTCTCTTTTCGGAACAAACTGTGTCCTATAAACCTCTTGCACGCTGCAGAGGTGGTCAAACTGACAACTCGGGAACTGTTCACACCGAGGGATGTCACAGAGTGTCAAGAAGTCACCAAGGCATGTCGTAGCGTGGCTCAGGAAGCCAGTCGCAGAATTCAGATTAGCCAGTGGGTATGGCATAGGGGAATGCTCTTTGTGTTCATTCCTCTGCCTCTGGGTCCTTCAGGGGCACGCTTTCTATGTTTGCAGATTCTCTCCAGGGCGCCAGGCTAGGATGTTGCTGAGCTTCATGGAGATCTGACCGCAGCTACGGCATCTCTGAACGGCAGGCACAGAAGATGAAGGGTCTCCCGTAAAACCACGGGACAGGAATGTCCCTGTGGATCAGACTTCTTGCAGCTTTGTTTTCACATGAAGTAATTCTCTGACACTGACGACATGCACAGCTTGCTTAGCAGGCGTCTCCGTAGGTGCATCTTCCCCAGTTGCAGAAAACCCTAGGTATTCTGCACACTGCTTAGTTTTCTAGTTTGGGATTAAAGGCCAAGCCCATAGAAATAAGACCAAGTTTCGGTTTCCTTTGTAGCCAGAAACTAGAAATGAAACATTTTTCAGGAATACCAACCATGACAGACACGTAGAGTATGAGTACGTGGAAGGCACAACCCCACTGTAGATGGAAGACAGCCTGACACTAGACAGTAGCAAGCAAGCCATGCAAAAACATGGGGAGAAGCATAAGGGAAGAGAGAAGAATCAAGAAAGGACTTCTTTCAGCTGAAGAAATCAACGGTGACTATCACACAAACCTCCAGTTTCACCAAGACAGATGAACACAGCGGGAAAAGTCCCTCTAAAAAGTTTCAATATGAAAAATGAAGAGGTAAACATAAAATAGAGAATACATATTCATAAAGCCTTGAAGAACCTGATCTCAATTAGACTGCAGAAACTCATCTCGAGTCAAAATAACCAGAGAATAACTGAGGAGCAGAAAGCCTGCGCTATTTTTTATGCTTATAGCACAAAACCCGTGGAGAAGCTGGGGATGCTAGTGCAAACATCCTCCCAGCTCCAGCGCCTGAGGAGCTGAACCCCGCCAGCAGAAAGCACAGACACACAGGCACTTCACTTGAACATGGCATTTCACAGGGCCAACAGTTTAAAATTAAATACCTTTTAAGGTAACCGCCTGTTTTTTACTTGATACCTTCATCCACCTGCCAAGCCCAAAGCATGGGGTGATTCTCTTCTACCAGAGTTTGACTCTGCTCAAGGCAAAATCAATCTAGAGGAAAGCATCTCTGAAGTGCTAAGAGCTGATATTATCTCCACCTCCTCCGCAAAGGCACTGTCATTCCAGTCAGGGCTGAAGACCAGGGACACATACTGTCTGAAAACCTTCTCTGCCTTCTTTTTTTTCAGGGATTTTAAAATAAATCAGTAAGCATTAGTTTCTGCAGAAACCCCTGCCACATCATACCCAGAGCTGAAAGCATAATTTGGCCACTACTGTTCTTTCTTAAACAACTCTGAAGTTCTGGTATGTAAACCTGAGGTACAGCTGTGGATTTTAAAACCTTTTTTAATTTATTTAGAAAAGGAATGGAATGCCATTAAAAAGCCTATTGCTCTTAATTAAATTGGGCTGTTTCACATTGCTGTCATTTTTATATTGCACTTCACCACCTCGCAATTCATCAATGTCACTATTTGTTATATAAGCACCTACTTTTAATTTTTTTAATTCAAGCACATTCATTAGCACAACTGAACATGATTTGGAGAAAAAAATATACAAAATAATTTCAAAATTGCAGTCACAAAATAAAAGGCAGAAGTCAAAAGGCAAACATTTATGCATGTCACAATAAATTCTCATACTTTACAATATCCTCAGGAGCTAAAAGAATATATGGTATGACAAGAATAACTCTAAACCTACCATGTGCATTTACATTTTAAATCGAGGGTGCAGTTTTCAGAAGTCTAGTTCCACAGTCACTGAAGTCAGTAAAAGTTTAATCACTACTGGCTTTAACGGTGGCAGAGAAAGACCAGTGACAAGTGCTTTTGAGCCTTCTGCAATCATTAATGGCTCCTGTAAGATCTACTCCCACTTTCTGAAACAAATTTGCACAATATCAGCTGCTGCGAAGTTCAAAGTTGTTTTCTGCAACACAGCAGCCTTTATCACGCATTCTATACAGCTTCCCCTTTTTATATTGTGTGTCCAAAGTCTCATTTCACTCCTGTACTCATACAAAAGCTGCAGTAAAAATAATTTACAACGTAAAATTAAAGATGCATGCATTATCCATTAAAAAGTGGCAAAAACCCCTCCTTCTCTGACATAATTTATCTTGTACCAGGCCTGCTGTGATTCTAAAAAAGTTGCTTTTAGTTTATTGAAAAAGCCAAACCACATATAAAGAGTGTAAGAAACAAATGTTTACAGTTTTCATAACAGTTGCAAATAATTATAATAAGGACTACCGCATGATGCCGTTAGCATCTACTTTTCTCTAAGATTCACAACACTTCCACTTTTCTTCTAAGATCCATGACACTTTTTCCTTCCCTTTTGAAGGAAATGGCATGGATACAGCTCAAGAAATTGAAGCATGTAAATCTAACACATTTAGCTGATATAAGCAAACTAGAATTTAAAGCTTCCTAAGCCAGGAGTACTACAAAAAAGAAATCTACGATTACTGTACCTTGGGAACGCTTTCGCTTAAGACATGCAGCATCTGAATTCTCCTTATATCCTCTCCATTTGAACAAAGAAGGGAGGGAGAAGGGAGGGAGGTAGTAGAGAACTAAAAGTAAAAAAACTGAGCTTCAAAGTAAAATTTTTAAAAGGGGTGTCATTTTTTTCATTAGTATTACCATTTTTAGAAAAAAAAGTTGGCACATTTTCTGAGAAAGTATATACACTTCAAAAACTGGTTTTGTAGCAAAAGCGTCAGGTCACGTTAGCCAAATTCCATTTCTTCACTCTTCATGAACAGTTTGACATCACGGCAAAGCTAAAGGCATTAGTACGAGACAGCTGGAACACTGCGTAATCAGAGTCACCGAGTGTCTTTGCATTTGCACGTACAAAAGCATAAACACTCTATTTGTGTAGGGTAGAACACAGTAACCCTTCTTAAGTATACACTAAACATTTGGAAAAAAAACCCCAAAACAACTCAGTTTTAAGCACAGCTCTATTATTTCCCCCAAAGAGCGTAAGAGGATCATCAGAAGTTAGATTAGATAAAATATCCTACTGTTACCCTGTTCTGTAAGTCCTCAAGAAGCCGCTTTCCATGGTGCAATGCAACAGCACGCACGCTTTGCCTCTGAGCTTCCCCTTGATGGTAAGGCCAGTTCGTAACTTCTATTAGAATTTCAATGGCGTTATTTCACTCCTTGTGAGAAGATTGAAATATTGCACAGAGGTCCAAAAGATTATTTTTCAGGGACTTGGTGCTGTGTGATTATGGAAGAAATACTTTAAGGGAAGTGAAAGCGGCTGCTAAGAAGCAGGTAAAGTTATGGGAGCAGGAAGAAGCTGCCCTTGGCACGTACACAACAGGAGACTTTGTATTCACTGTTATCTCAGTTATGACCGATACTTTTTATGCTTCTTCAGGGGGTCCCGAGCAAGGCTCAAAGCAAAGTCCTACAAATCTACGTCTTCTGCATTAGTGCTCTGTGCGCCCTCACTCATACAAATAGTCTGAATTTCAAAATGTTTTCGCCTCAAAAACCTGATATAGTCAAGAGAGTGTGGTTAAATCCAACGAGAAATCAAGAGGCTCCAGCCTGGCTTCTGAATCCACAAAGTCATTAAGCTGGGATTACCTGAAATCAGTTAGCCTGCTGGAGAGTGGGGAGAAAGGCAACTGAATGACATCTTCCCTTACAAACACCAGGAACAGTTAATAATCCAGTAACTTATGCCAGTACAAGCGATATTCCACGCTTGTGTCAAGGGCTTTGGCTGCCACGGTTATGCTGGTCCAGGATCACACCTCAGCTAACAGCTCTGTCAGCAGATGCCTTAATACAGACGCAAGTGAAGTGTATTACTGTTGCACGTGAGTTTTCTGGAGGAGAGGAAAATTAGGCTCATAGCTACTGCACTTGGAACTTGATGGAATAATTTAGTCTACAGAATAGTTTACTGGCTGTGGTGACTCAAGAAGAATATACCCAGGAAATTCAAGTAAAATATAAGAAAAAAAAAAATCTTTTTTATGGTGAGGGTGATAAAACACTGGTATGGATTGCCCAGAGAGGTTGTGAAGTCTCCGTTGTTGGAGATATTCAAAACCCCATTGGAAACACCCTGAGCAACCTGCTCTCCTTGACTCCGCAGCTTTGCGCAGGGAGGTTGGACTAGATCATCTCCAGCGTCCCTTCTGATCTGCATGACTCTGATTCTATGCATATGACTTTCCCATCTAAAGGTTAACTTTGCCAGCTGTGACAAAAGTTCATTGTTGATATAAATTTTTTATGAACAGAGAAAATTTTATTTGAAATCGAAGGCAAAACAAATCAGCTTTTCCAAACGCAACTTTTATAGGTTTTGTGGCATCTAACCACATGCTGAAAATCCATAAGAAAAAGCAATAAACTTACGCAGTTTCAAAATCAATGCATTTCAAAAATTCCTTCTGATTCTGACTCACTGGGCTTTTTTCTACTTTTTTTTATCATCTATCACAGAATCAGAGACTTGATCACAGAACAATTTCTGTTGAAGGGACTGCTGGGGTTCGTCTGGTCCAATCCCTCACACAGAGCAGGATCAACTTTTAAGTTGGATCCAATTTCAAATTTGGATCAGGTTGCCCAGGCAATTTCCAGCTGAATTTTGAGCACCTCTCTGTGCAAATACAATGAACGATGTCTATTCCTATCTTACTACCACATTTATTAAGCTTTCAGCTTCACTTCATCTTCATTAAATGAATACACCTAAAAAAGATGATGGAGCAACAGATGATAGGTACTCAACTGTATTTATGGCAGTAACAGCTAACCAAGTATTCTTAAAGCAGAGATAGCAAAGCTTAAAGCTGTTATAGGATATTGTTTATACTGGGGACCAGTTTATCATGTTCCCATTGAACCGCTGGTCTCAAATGGTCTCTCAGTGGTCTCAAATAGAAGAATCAGAATTAGCCCTCATGCCAGCCTCGAGCAGTGGGAAGCATCCCCTGCCGCTACCTCCCCAGGGCACGCCGAGCACTTGCTGTTCCCGCTCTGCTGTTTGGCACCATTGCCGCTATACAGAAGGCAAGAGATGGCAGTTTTACCATGTACCAGGCAGCTGCGGGGTCCCACGGGTTGAACCTCCAGCTGCAAGTTGGGACTGTGTGACAGAAGCCGCTCCTCCATCCTTGGCCACCTCCCTGCACCTGAAGCGGTGGGCACCTGCCTGCTAACAGCTCCTCTGCGCTCCAGGAACCCACAGCAAAGGATATGTGGGCTTTGGCCCCAGCGCAAGAGAGAAAAATCAACACTGAAGTAGCGACATTGACCCTCCATCAAGAAGCTCTTGGTCTGAACATCACTACCTTTATTATAGTTAAGTACTCTTAGCAAAATATCTAGTCTGAGGACCCTTAAGAACCTGCTATGGTCTGAGTTCAGGGTCTTGTTTGATCTTACAATGGCCTTCGTATTACTGAGATCACTCGAGAACGATGCTCCTTTGGTAGACTACTTTAGATAGGTCCTGAATTCACTGTCTGCCTAAGTATGCTCAAAAAGCAGTTTCTAAATCTTATGTTATTCTGTACGTTTTAAACTTATTGACTGCTAAAAAGATATTATGATACCCTTTTTGTATCCCTTTCAGAATGGTTTCAGCTGAAATATTGCTTCAAAGAACAAGTGTTATAACCTAGGTCTTTCTCAGAAATATTTATAGAATTATTTTACAGTAGTAATATATTTAAGTGTAATCACTGGGTATATGCAGTACAAGGAAGGTCAGTATTTCTGCACAAAGGCAGTTATAAACCATTCTCAGTGTGATCAAATAAACAACCCAGATATTTCCGTATTTTAAGGGTTGAAGTTTGTATCATTCAAAATTTTGAATCTAAGAATTTAGATCAAAATGCCACCTTACATCTTGTGTTGATACTAATTTACATACGTTAAGTTTGAAGAATGAATATTCCATAAGAAGGACAAGCAAAGCCAATATACAAAAAAGCTTAGTTTACCTGGATGAAAAAAACCCAAAGTACTGAACAAATGAATTTGAGGGCCCCAAAAAACCCCGACATTGTCTAGCTATCAACAGAGTGGCAGAACAACAAATCACTCCTGGAAGCCCACATATACTGTTACAGCAGAGCAGCATCTCATTTAGGGGGCTAAGGTGTCGTCAGACTCGACTGTTTTTAGCAGAGACTTGAGTGGCAAACGTCAAGCTCTACTCCTCAATACAACTATAAAATGACAGTGGGATGACCCTCATTTTGCTCCAAAAAAATTATGTAAAATTACTTCATGTGATGACAAGACAGAAGATGCTTTCCTGAACCTGCTGATATGCAGATTTGCATTTGTGCAAATTTGTGATTTGCATTAACTCAAATCCAGGCTGCGGACGTTCAGTTTCACAACAAAGCGGTCGAAATGCAGCCAAATCTCGAATTCCTCATCCTAAGTGTGGTTTCCTCTTGTAGCTGTGTCGGTTACTCTGTCTTAAAAGACAGAATAGCGATGTCTTTTCCTGTATTCTGTGATTCTGTATCTATCAACTATAAAATGAACTATTTAAACTGAAAAATGTATGTGGGATTTGGCCGGGATCAAAGCAGACTCCGGGGTGATGAGATGTGACACAGAGTGCGGTCAAGCTATGGAGGAGGTGGGTGATGCCCTTGCAGGGTTTCCAGCAGCATTCGTCTGGCCTGGTTTTAGGCACCTCGAGAGGCAGAGCTCCCTGCAGAGTCGATAAAGAGAGAGGTTCATGCCCTCAGCATCCCCCCGCGACATGCACACCTTCTGCCTGGTCTGTGGTGGTCTGGGCATTCGGCCGTCACATGCCAACACCTCCTATGGATGCTGCGCTTCAGAGATCGCCAGCCAGGGTAGCCGGGCTTTTACAAGTGTTACAGATGCCAACGCATTCAGAACCAAACATCCCTCCCGACATCTCAGAAATATGACTAATTTCTACAAGCAGCAGATAGAGCTCTGGAACCTGGGAATCATGTCTATGAACTCCTACGGGACATAACCTTCTTGGAGACAAATCCAGGGCAACTGGGTATTGCAAAACTAAAGGTCACATTAATCTGCTTGGACAGTCCTAAGAACTAAAGTGCCTCATTTTTGCATTCTGCCGCAACAAATAATTTACCTGAGAAAGTCATGCCACTGCTGAGACCAACAGCTCAGCAGATCACTGAAGAGGATCAGACACCAAGGGGAGTCAGCGACATTAGGCAGCATAAACGCAGTTTATTTTGCAAGGCATGAAATTAAATACTTTAAAGGGTAAAAATCAAAATGCCACTACAGGCAGTTTGCTCAGAGGGATCTCCCACGGAAGCAGCGGTCTCCAGGCTGCCCCACGGAAAACAGAACTTGAGAAATCATTCACCTAAATGCCGTCATATGCTGTTCTGTTACCTTCAGCATTTACGTCTTCCTGCGGTCCCAAACAACACTGGAAGGCAGCATGGGCGTTATGTTACTTACAGGCCACAGGTTGGAGATCCCTATTCTGAAACATTTTGCACTTTTGGAGGAAGGTTTGCTTGGATTAACATTTTAATAACGGGGCATGTATAGATCAACCGCCTATCATCAACAAAAGCCCTGGATAAAGCTTAGTTATTTCCTTGTTAACATGCTACAATGCAGGAGCAGAATAAATAAATCAAATCACTGGAGTGGGACATCATTTTTCTAGATGTAAGTGTACTCTCCTAACGCGTATCCCACAACTAAAGACACGAGGAAAGAAGAGGGGCACTGCATGCTGAGCAGCTACCCTGCACAGGTAATGTACATAGTGCTCACTGTCAGCGTTCGCAAAGATGAACTCATCTGTACGGATGACTCCACACGCAGACGGGAAGCAGCACCACTTGCCCTGTGCTTAAAGAGGGTAATTCCATTGCCGGCAATGCACTGGGCAGGCTGCTCAAAAGCCGAGGGTGCTAAACACCTAGCAAACTTGCTAGCAATTCTGTTTTCTTCACGAAAAGATTTCAGAGGACAAAAATAAACAAACAAATAAATATGATTAAATTGCAAATAAATTGTCAACTGAGTCTTGGATACTAAGTTCCAGGATATCATACGTTGCCCTGAGTTAGCAGGCTGAATAAGAGAAAATTATCCAGAACAGGAGCAGCAAAGTGGAACCTGCTCCTAACTTTTCAGCCTACCGCCACCGTTCAGAGCACGGCTGGGGTCAAATCAAGAGCTGACGGGTTTGTCTGCTGCATATCAACAAGATGCTTGTTGACAAGCTAGTTTTTTGTTATTTATGATGCAAACTGGTATGTTCATATAAAAAAGTAATTATGTCTAACTACTAAGAGACTGGTACAGCAGATCCTCTTAATTTTGCTGAGGACTTAGATGAGATTGCTAGTTTTTCATCATTTACAATGCTTTATCATAGCATTGCGAACAGTCACTTTGCCTCTCCATGATATTTACGGAGCTATTCTAACTTTCACTAGTCTTAAATAACAGCTACCTGTAAACCTCGATGGGACCAAAATATGTTTCATACAGGATGTAGTTATAACAAAGTGTAGCAACAAATTGTAGCATTTAAGAAATTTATAAATGAATTCAGCACTTCTCCAACTAATTACGTTTACTTCATCAGCGATAATGCAAGTTGTAAAGCTTCTCCCAGTGCCACGTGCAGATGGCAATCATGGATGCCAGCTGTCAGAGATGTATTGAGAGGCATATTATAATGACAAAACCACTTATCACACTTACTGGTAGCTATAATTTTCCTGCAACTCTCCTATTACTACAAAAAAAATCTGCTGAAAGTTATTGGTGACTTTACATGTATTCCATTTTGAAGTGACTGCATACTTTTTTTTTAACTTTAGTTTTAGAAAAGGCACTGGTATCTGAATTTGGAGTTTCTTTTTCTGATCTTTTATGTTTTCATAAATAGCAGGCATTATGTCTTTCTCACCACTCTCCCCAATCTCTCTGTCCTGGTTTCAGCTGGAGTTAAACCACGACACTCTCCTACCTTAAATCTGAAAATTTCTGCTCCACAGACCAGGCTTTTTCTGGAAAAAAAAAAAAGAAATGAAATCCCTTCCTTACTTGATAAGGAGAATCCAAGTACAACTGAAGCCATCCTTCCTTCCTTCCTTCCGAAGTTAAGCTACCAAAGGCTGGCAGCACTCAGCAGCATTAAGACGTGCTTTCCACGTAAAAGCATACTACCCTACCGCAAACAGCACTGCGCTCACAGTGGGTACAGCTGTACTAACAAAGCTGAGCTTTGTACCAGTCCACTGGAACAATAAATCAGTACAAGCACACAGAAATACAGGTAAAATTGTACTGGCACAGTGCTGTGGCTCAGGGGTCACACCATTTTATGCACCTATCTGACAGAGCTGTTAAAGCAGAGGACTGTACTGCAGGCTTGGCCAGAGAAAAAGATATTTTAAAGTGGTATAAATAGAAAAAAAATATTCACAGAGTCCTCGTTAGCCTTGAGGGGAGTTAAAAACTTAACTACTCTCTGGACTGTTGAAAAATCTCCCTAAGTCAACAAATGATATTCTGGTTTTCCTTATAGTAATTGCAGAAGTACCCTGAATACTGCCTTGCTTCCAATTTATTAACAAGCTTTTTACTTGTGTGGTCATGTAGTTCACACATAAGAACTCCTCCATGCTCATGGCCAAAACCATAGGCAGTCCTACATTCTGCAACTGTTTTGTACAAAGTTGTAGTTTGAAGAGTTTAAAAATCAAGTTGCATTACAAAGAAAAACACAACCAAGACCCTACTAGAATATATCGTGAGGCCTCTGCACGTGCAGCTCTTGGTTTGTAGATTGTTCATCAACTGACAACCAACAACCAAAAGTGAAGTGTGAAAGCCAAAACCGCTGAACTTTCGCTGTGCTATACTTACCCTGAGCAACCAATTCAACTGCGTACATTAAATAACAGACCAGTAATTTCAGAAGGCTATTCTTAAAAACGTTACACGCATTTGACTGAGGTTCCCAGGAACACTAACTGAATGTCCTCAGCCTGGTCATTAAAATATAAGGACTTCCATTACAGAATGAATGCCCAAGATTTACTATAGCTGAAAACTACTCCAATAAAGTCACAGACTGAAGTAGAATGGAAAATGAAACGTGACCTGTAAAACTGATACTCCCCTGAGGCCGATTTAGGAATGCTGGCCAGAGAACTAATAGCCAGTTTGCATTCAGACACTGACTCTTCTTGTCCCATCAAGAGATTTCAGTTTGAAGGGAGATTTCAAACACAATTAAAAGATATAAAGCACGAAGCAAAATGGGAACAAGAAGTTTATCCATGAATATAATTTTACAGTGTTCATCAAACGTGCTGCAGCAGGAAATCCTACAACATCAAGATGCACTGAAAAATGGGAGAGCAAACTGATGCCTATAATAATGTTCCCTGCTAAGCAGGATGGAAAACCATCACAGATCACATTCTTAAACTTAAGAAAAATAGATCCCAACTGTCCAGAGAACGTACTATAAAAATAGTGACTGAAACAATCTTACCCTCCTTCCCGTCAACAGGTTTTGATACTTCCATATCAAAGCTCTCTTGCAGCTGCTGGCCTTTGAAGCGGTTGAGATGCTCCTGTTCTATTAGGTTACTTTCCTCCTCTTCCAGAGGTTGCCACGTACCATCAATGAACCACTGTCCACGCATTACAGGGATCTTTTCTGTTTCTGAAAATCAAACAAGAGATTTTTTTTTTTTTTTAATGCAACAAATCACAAACTGACAGCGGGTCAGAGGGAAAGGGAATTCCGTTTGGCATTTTGATGAGAGTTACACTCCTGCTGCTGGGACCCCTAACCAGGTAATCACAAACGCCTCAAGAAACACCACCGCCTTTTCCCCTGGGGCTGAAATGAGTAGTGAAAGTTGTGTTAATCTGCAAACAGCTGAGCTAATGAGGCCAAGTTTTCAGAATGTGTGTGAGGATGTGAGAGAGATGGCCAGAAAGATGCAGATTCTTCAAAATTTATTAGGGGTTAAGTTCAAACAACTGGCCAACCTTAATGGGGTATACTCTTCTCTACCCAGTTACCCTGAATTTTCCAAAAATTAGGAACTTCGTGAGACTCCCGCTCCTCGATAAAATCTGACTGATAACAACCCGTGGTTTCAAAGCTGTTGAGAGGATGCAGAATGAGAAAGAGACACCAAACCACTCATTTTTACCCTGACTGCACATAGCCTTGTTTCCTTTGGGAACTGCCCTTACAATAACCCAAATTACACATCAATTAGCATAAAGGGTGATTTTGAAGAGGAAAGGTGGGGTTTTTTTTAATTAAAATCGGTCCTTCCCTGAGGGCTGTTTTTGGGCACTGTCATTCTAGTTCCAGTTTCAGCACTCCAAAGAGATAGCTGGGTGCCCAGTAATTGCTGTCCACATGACAAAAGAGAAATCTCTATGAAAAATGTCTTCTGGTGCTTATTCTTCATCAAACTCTGCTTGATGCCCAAACTAACTACCAGGGCTGTAAGGAGCAAGAATTCTCCTCTTATACCCATCCCTGCAAGCAAGCTGAGACAATAATATCCATTGTAGCTCAGCTCAAAATTTCTCCTCCTATATCTGGAAAATCAAGAAGGAGAAATACTGTGTGTGCCCGTGCTCCACAAGCCTGTAAGACCCCAACCTCCAGCCTCATGGGACCAGCACAGACACAGCTCTGCTGAGACCCCAGAGCAATCAGACCACTGACCTCCAGCGCACGCTAACGTGCCCTGCTGTATACCGCAAACATATAGAGAGACTTGGCCAAATGCACACATCTCATGTGCACGCACGCTATCCGCCCAAGTTTAGCTCTCCAAAGCAGCGAAGAACTCAACCACAAAAGGAGAGACTCAAAAAAAGGAGATGGGGGAAAAAATAGGTTTTACTACTCAAAGATCTGTTCCTACCCGGAAGGTGGGAATAAAGCTAGTAAGGAGAGCTTGGAAAAGAAACAATAGATGCAAAGAAACAGAAAGGGAAAATTAGGTAAAAACCAAACAAGAAACAATAGAGAGCATGGAGATTTCAGAGTTACTAAGCAAAGGAAATTGTATGCTGTATCAGCAATAGCATGGCCAGCAGGACTGGGGCAGTGATCGTCCCCTGTACTGGGCACTGGTGAGGCCGCACCTCGAATGCTGTGTTCAGTGTTGGGCCCCTCACTACAAGAGAGACATTGAGGGGCTGGAGCGTGTCCAGAGAAGGGCAACGGAGCTGGGGAAGGGTCTGGAGCACAAGGCTGATGGGGAGCGGCTGAGGGACCTGGGGCTGTTCAGCCTGGAGAAAAGGAGGCTGAGGGGAGACCTCATCGCTCTCTACAACTGCCTGAAAGGAGGCTGGAGAGAGGTGGGGTCGGTCTCTTCTCCCAGGTAACAAGTGATGGGACAGAGGAAATGGCCTCAAGTTGCGCCAGGGGAGGTTTAGACTGGATATTAGGAAATTTTACTTCACCGAAAGGGTTGTCCAGCATTGGAACAGGCTGCCCAGGGAAGGGGTTGAGTCGCCATCCCTGGAGGTATTTAAAAGACGTTTGGCTGAGGTGCTTAGGGACATGGTGTAGTGGTGGGCTTGGTAGTGTCAGGTTTACGGTTGGGCTTGATGATCCTAAAGGTCTTTTCCAACCTATACGATTCTGTGATTCTGTGAAAGGAAGGGATCTATCTGATCTATCACCAGACCAGTACAAACGCAGCTGGGTGAGGTGACCCAGCCAAGAGCAGTGATTTTTAGCCCAGCGACACCGCCGTGTTAGCGCAGCCATTAGCTCACGCCACGCAAGCATCTGCTTCCCAGAGCAAGCACCACACCGGGACTGGGCACGTCCCACTAAGCTCGACGGCAGTTCAGAAGTCTCTGCACTGCTCCCCATTACAGATACGCTGCTAGTGCTTGTTGTGCCCGTGGACACAAGAAGTATTATACACCAGAAGTATTTTTTCATACTAACTGCTTGCAGGTGAGAATGTAATAGAGAATTGCAAGCACCTCCATAATTTACTTGGAACCTCTAAACTATTCTGAATTCTTCATCCCTCAGACCACTGCACCTACAAGCTATGAAAGTAAAAGGAAAATCTCCTTGCAATAATCTCCCCACAGGGCAAGTAACACTCAAAATGTTCCAAAGCCAATTTTGAAACCTTACCCATAACAGATTTACAGGAAAACACTGTTTCTACAGTACCAGAAATGATGATAATCTCTTAACGCCCCACCTTCGTAACAGAAGGAGGGCACACTTGCAGGTGACGGCATCCTTAAGTTGGTCCTGCAGCAATCAGCAAGGGAAAGCGAACAGCAGGAAAGCTCGAGGCGGGGAGGGAAGCGGGCGCTGGATGCAGACGATGTGGAGCAAGGATGCCAGATTACCACTGAACTTCCCTCACTTGGTGCTGGCACACGTGTTCCCCGGTCACCCAAGCGTTCTCGTGACTGGGAAACCTGCAGGCAACCCTGTAAAACAGCCCCTCTGTGCACACACGGCACAGCTCGGAGCGTGAACTTCCCAAAACAACAGCTCCAAGCGCTGCCAGCCTCTCCCATCCCAACTTCCCACAGATCCCAGTTTTCTTCGGCAGGCATCGGGCATGCTGGTTCATCCCTCCCAAGTCCCCCAAAGCCCCATTCAAACTCACCGGTCCCCCTGCATCCTCAGCTCTGCCTATATATAGCACAAACGACTCGGGTCTCGTTGGCCTGACCAAAATGCAGACAGAAGTAGCACAAGACCTGGTTCTGCCATTCAACTTCTGTTTGCACAGCTAAAATAGTTATTCCAGATAGGAGCCAATTGCTATGTGCTGAATTTCTAATGTTTCGGATGCTGATGAGCTGCCAGATGAATAAAGAGGTTGGGGTGTTCGAAGGGCATGGTTATTTAAGGAAAATGAATCCCAACATATCAGAAGACCAAAAGGTCTGAGTGGCTTTAAACGGCCGAAGTTAATAGTCACTACAAATGACACAGAAAATTCAACTGCCTATGAAAATTTAAGCTAATTTTGGAGTCTACATCCCATCAATGAAGTGTGAAACACGAGTATTTAGTTTTCATGAAATGAAAATTAACCACAGCAATGTTAGTTGTCACCATAGGCAGTAGCTTCTCATCACGCCCTTGTCTTAACCCTTGCTGTATTCCCCTACATTTTACACCTGTCAGATATCCGCATTTTTCAGTCGAGCCAATGCACACAGATCCAGTTGGGCTGCCCTCACAAACAAGGCACTGTCTGCAGGAAAAAATGAAACGCACATAATATGTGAGCGTAGATAAAGGATCCCATTGTTGCTGAAGCAATGACACAACTACGTCAGATGTTAATCCTTACTGGGAAAATCTGTAAGCAATTCCTTAATTATTGACTAAGTATTCTGATGAGGCGCCATTCATCAAATCCATAAAAAGATCTTATTTTTTTTAAATAATAAATCGTATGAATACTACTTTGTACTCCAAACCAAATGAATACAAGACACCTCTTTTTCAGTCTTGAAGGGCTTTAAGTTTTTCACATGGGAATTTCCACCAACAGATTTCTAAAATTCTAAACATAAAGCATTAAAATAAACATTTTCAGGCTCTTTTTGCCTGAGAGAAAATTTCCCATAGTGGTTCTTTACAAGAGTAGACTGTAGCACTCAACAGCAGCTCTCAAATAGAAGATGGGCAGTGCCTTTTCCAGAAAGGCTCAGCCAGGAAAAATTGGCATGTTTGAAACAAGAACATTTTTGTTGTAAAATCTTTACAGGATAGTTTAGTTTGGGAATAAACTAATATATCTGGCTCTGGGTCTGGAAAGGGCATTTATATGGAAATATAAATCACTTTCAGATCCAAAGAGAGCTTATTATAGAGCTTTATTTTCAGATAGGGCTTTAAAACCTGAGTGAGGCAATTGTTTTCCAAAGTTCAGTGGGATTTTAGGGGGACCCAGGAGTTGCTTTTTTTTTCCCCCTCCTTTAAACTGTTGCACACTATGCGTGCAGCCACAGCACCCCAAACTTGTCTTATTCCACATCTCCAGCTGGATGGCAGGTTTGACCACCGGGCTACGGGGAAACCTCGAGAGAAAACCGCCTGGTAGAGGAAGCGAGGAAATGACATTGCCTTCCATCAGAGCCACGGTTTGGTTGTAAGAAAACTAAACGCTGTCTTTCGGAACTGAAACAATCAAATTTGTGATCACGGCCGACAACAAACCATTTCATCTTACTTCTCATTAGGGAGGAGGCCTGGTAAAGTGGGAAAGACCAACTGCCCATTAACATCTGTGTTTTCAAAGTTGAACAACGATGGCATGGTATTAAAGCGTCTAATGGATTTCAGTCCAGGTCAAAGTCTAACTCCAATCACGATGATGGCGACAACCTACCGATGCTCCAAAAGCAAGTGACATTTCAGTTATGAAGGAAGAGAGGTATATTAACAGTAATTACCCTGAATACTCTGGACTGGGTGGGGAAACGAGGCGACCGCAACACGATAGGAGATTTTTCAGCATAATCTGTTGACTGTGGGAAAGAGTAAAGGCATGCCTTGCTAAACACAATTCCTCTGTTTAATCTTGGACAGGTGCTGTTATTTAAAGATTTCTCTATGATTCATCCAGAGAACTTGATGCAAGCTATTACAGTAATCCTCATGAAAAAGTGATGAACCAAAATTGCTGGTTTAGCACCCAATTTCACTCACTCCTATCCACCTTCAATAAATTCATTCATGTCTTGGATATTCTGATGATTTTAGAAAGCTTAAACTACATTCTTCCAGTTATTTTTGTTTTATGGGACAATTAAATACATGGATATTTACATCATGTTGTAATTTAACTTTTTTTTTTGCAAATACAGAATTCCAGATCTATAATATGAAGTGTTATTTATCTTTGTCCCGACAATCTTGATCCCTAGGAAAGGATTTGCCTTGATTTCTTTACTGCCTTAAGTCTTACACCATATAATCTGCAGTTGGCAGTGCTTCAAACCAAAAGATACCAATATATTTGGCCAGTTATACACTTGCATGGTTTATTTATACAAGAATTTCTAAATAAATTTGAATGGCAGAGATTACGAGCTGATGAAAGGCACTTTATTCTAATTAGTCATACATATTTTACCACTTTTAGAGGAAAATAGTGAGATCTAGACTGCAACAAAGGATTTATTTATTTTTACTAAAAAGGTCTTTTTTTCCTGAAAATTCAGAGAATAAAAGAATACAAGTGCTGATGTGAAGGACCAAGAAAATGAGTGATTTGCATTACGATAATCACCTAAATCCTCCGAAGAACAAAAATTATGTTAAAAAATTGTATGCAACATATAGTACACATATGCAGTGATTTATATATGTATACCCCAGCTACTCCTTTTTTGGTGAAGATCTTTAAACTGTGTGATCACACCCATGGAGGTCTCAAGAAACCTCAGTGAATATAAATTGCATGAAAAAGCTACGTAATCCATCAGAACACAGTAGGAAAAGCCATAACTGAGCAGAATTTGCCTCCGTTTTTCTTCTTGTACTATGACATGAACACTATAACTGGTTTCCTGCCACGGCATTGTATACCTTAAATTAAACAGTGTATACCTTAAATTTAAATATTGCACAGCTCAAACTGTGGCTCACGTAAGCCTCTTTCACCTTACTTGATTCGGAACCAAGAAACTGTTGCAAAACTAAGACGATACAGAGATAATAACTAAAGGTTAACAAACAGAGCTTAAACAAGAAGCCAAAAGGAGGTCTGTTTTGGAAATACCAACACAAGCAAGCATGCGACCTGAAGGATAAGACAGAATAAAACTGTAAGAGAGCAAGATTCAGTAAACTTCTGTTTCATTGCGTCAAAGCCAAGGTCTGGTTCAGATGGCTTGATTGCAAAGTTAAGGCACTTCTGGCACTATTCACTCATCGGTCTCAAGACAGCCGTAACTATTTACCCACGAATGAGATCTAAAAGGTTAATATAATATTCAAAGGCTCAGAAATTTAAATTAAAGCTTGTGTTTTGCTGAATTGACAATCCCAATTTCCCAGCTCTCCAAGCCCAAAGCCAAGAGGTTGGACAAGAAACACAAGCTCATAAAACGCAGTCAGCTCGAGACACTTTTCAGTGTAGTAATTTCAGATTCCTGCTTTTCAGTGTAGTAACTTCTGTTCCTTAAATTGGCCTTCCTTACTACTACAGTTGCAAACAATTTGCAGTGCGTGAGGATAACATCTGCACAAGCTGAAGGTAACTGTGAGGCTACCATATGTGACATCTAGAGCTGAAAGCTACTTAAATAATGAAGAAAAGTGCCCACGCATTTCCCAAGGAGGGAAAGAAAAAAAAAAATCCTGGGCAAAAATGGTCTTTTTTTTTTCCAAAGGCCTGCTAAAAGTGCTGAACATCATATATCTTGGAGCACAGCACTCCCAGCAATTGTAATACACACAAGAACCTGAATGTTGACCTGAGCCACTGAAATGTATTCCAGAACAATATCAAGAGTACTGTTGGAGACTTTTTAAAATTTGCTACCCATTCCTGTTGTATCAGACCTAAAATTATATTTTGGGTATATTAACTATTGCCCGGCCCGTAAGACTTTTTTTTAGTGCAAACACTTAAGCATAAGGACAGGTATTCCCCGACCTCTGCATCATCTACCCACCCAGCAGCCACGGCCACCACTGCCTCTGCAGCAATAATGATTTGCAGAGTCTATTTTTGCCAATGCACAGAGTGCAGTTTGGGGAACAAGATCGGCTCCTCTTGCTTAGTTCCCACACGGCTGAGTTTGTAGAGTCTCGTGAAAGAAAAAAGTATAAAAATTCACAAGGATAGGAAACTTTATTATGAGAAGAGCTGGTTACAGAAACCGATTGTGAGATTGAAGATTCTTACATTTTACTGTCAGTGACGTGATCACGCATACCGGGTGAGCAAACAGATGTTACAATAAAATAGCCCAAACCTAAAATTTCATTATTTCATGTTTGCTAGGAAACATAACAGACTTTTTTTTTTTATAACTACAGCTTTCTAGCTATTCCCCAACGTATTATTTCAGAATAGAGCAGGTTACTGACATTTGAATAAATGGAGCCACTCGTTTAATCACAGCCCGGGTGACCTTCCTTTGTTTAACCACAAACCCATGCAATCTGTTCTGCTCTTTCAGAAGTAACAACGTAACCTGGAGAGGAGTTCAAGGGTGAAATCCTGGCCTCAGAAAACTTCACAGAACTATGTGAAGTTACAGAGCCAGACTTTTAATTTTTTTATTCAGTGTCTGAGATGAGATTTAATTCACAAAGTCTGCCAAATAATTCTAAATTGCTTTACTGAAGCAATTTCAAAATTACAAGTTAAAGTTACTTTTGAGTTTCACAGAGGCTAAGCACGTGAAGAGCAATCCGATTGGCATAAAGGGGATTTTCTTTTGTGCTGGTTTTGGCTGGGGTAGAGTTAGTTTGGGAAGCAGAAGGAAGGGGGGAACATTCAGAGTGATGGCGTTTGTCTTCCCAAGTCACCGTTAGGCGTGACGGAGCCCTGCTTTCCTGGAGATGGCTGAACACCTGCCTGCCCATGGGAAGGAGTGAAGGAATTCCTTGTTTTGCTTTGCTTGCGTGCATGGCTTTTGCTTTCCCTATTAAACTGTCTTTATCTCAACCCACAAGTTTTCTCACTTTTACCCTTCTGATTCTCTCCCCCATCCCATCGGGGAGGAGTGAGCGAGCGGCTGCATGGGGCTGAGCTGCCGGCTGGGGTCAAACCATGACACTTTCCAGACTCAGATCTACAGAGCAGCTACACGTGCAAGCCTCCACGTTTGCTTCAAAGTTAGATGCAGCAAGGGAGGAACACGTGCTTTGCTCCACTGCAAATGTGAAATTGTCTGTTCTACCAAGACTGCCTGAAGTATTCAAGCAACAGCTTGTAACTGTTTTTCCCCCTGAACCATTTTTAATTGGATTACACTACGAACTGCGCAATCCAAAACAATAGCGAAAGGCTGATTTTGGGGGGTTGGCTCAAATGTCAAACACAGAAGGAACTCCCCAAAAAGAGATGAATGCCCTCGAAGTCATCTCTCATATCAATTGCTGTATATCACCCCAAAATATAGTGTGTATCATGTTTTCAAGAAGGATTTTTTTGTGGTTTAAGATAGTAGTTTAATCAACATCTCTACAATTGCTCTTTACACAGACCTGAACCCTATGGTCCAAGTCAAAATCCTAAAGCTCACCTTACTAGCCGTGTCAATGATGAGCAGGAAAAGCTCATCAAAAAACCTTGGACTACTGAAACATGAAGTGGGGCTGCAGTTTTAAGTTTAGAGCTTTATTTTTATTGGATTCTTATAAATTAAAATAGTTTACCAAATTTCAGTACTAGTACTCTGAAGCGAAGCACGTCCACCACCAGCGTTTGCTGCTGGAGTCCGTAAGCCGTAGGAGCTAGTCCCTTATCAGCTCTTTTCTCACCCAGAGAAGCTTGCGTTTTTTGAAATAGCACTAGGTGAAAGGTAAATCAATCCACAAAAGAATGACTGTGCCACATGACAAACATGTGAATACCTCCTAAAATGTAAGCATGTGCTCAAATCCCACTGAAAGTCACGGGACTTTTGCACAATCACACCCTCAGCTCTGAGTGCGTGTGCTCTCCTGGCAGGCACTCCTCCATCCATCTTTTGTTCGCGAGCTCTCGCCAGCACCAAGCAGCAACGATCACGCGTGTGCAGCTTGAGCAAGTAGGTTCCTGTACAGGAATATCTTTTAAAAGAAGAGCAGTAAGATTTTTCCTGTGCATACCTCAGACCTACCAGTAATGAACAAGATGAAGATATTCAAGGGCACACTAATCTTTGCTCTCAACTCCTCCTCTCTTCTCCTCTGCTGGGATTTTTTTTTGCACTCTCCTAACTTCACTTCCTTTTTCTGTCTACTCCACCCCAACTCCAGATTCCCCTACACTTTCATCCCCAGACTTCACTTTTTCCTTCCATTTTTTTACCCTATCGGTTTTTTTTCCCCCCTTGAAAACCAGCACGATTTTAGTTTCTTTCACCTTAAATATCACTGCCTAGGACCCCTTGCCCCTTCATCCCAGCGCTCACCAGCCATGCTATTTACAACCTCTGGGTCTTCTCCTCTCCAGTTCCACATCAGGCATGCTCTAGCGTAGCTTCAGCTACTTGCAACCCACTCAAAGAGATCATACCACACTACTCACCTTTCCTCTGGCCAACACTCAAAACCACTACTTCATCTTCACTTTCTTCAACTTTACAGATACCACCGACAGAACTGCTCATCCTTCTTATTTTAATTTCTTGCTCTTTTGCAAATTTTTCTTCCATCTAGTCCTTCTGCTTACTAACTTACAGAGTGTCAGCTCTTCCAGATTCTTCTCGTGCTCCTCTCAGGGCAAAGACGAGCTCTGCCCAAGGTCTCTCTTCGCCTTCAGTATCATTTTTTCCCCTAGACAGCATCTCCCTCTCACACACATACACACAGAAATTCACCTGTCATCTACCTTTAATCTAGCCCTGTCACCTCCAATTTAAATCCCATTTCTTTGACATCGCCACAGTCAAATCAGTATTCAAGCCTGAATTAAGTCAGAAGAGAACTCCTGATCCTTCTCATCCCACAAACATTTTCTGCTTTCTCAGCCACAGCAGATAACACCCTTCTACCCTTCTGCTTGTCACCCACAACTTGTAACCCAAGTATTCCCTGCATCTCTGCCTCCTTCCTTCTTGACCACATCCAGCAGGAAAAGTGCTGGACCACATCGAAGGGCAAGCGCAACTCGCTTTCTAAGCTGAGTCCATCCTTAGCTGCTCTGCTGTAGCTGACACCATCGGCTGGAGAGCAACTCTGCGATTCTGCCTTCGTTTACAGGAGTAAGAGAACAGATTCATCTTGCTTAAATAATGCTTGTAAATCACAAAAATAAAAGCTGAGGACACGGAAGAAACTTGCCCTCAAAGACACATCCAAGCAAAGTGCTGACATCTCCCACATGTTCTAGTAAAAGCATCCTAAACGTCACAAGTTCTCTCTACCAAAAGAAGGAAAGGTGCCAGAGACCATAAACAGAACATACATACAAACAAATGTAATTTATGATTTAATACACGGAGCACTGCAAATCTAAAAATTGTTCCATCTATGTGTGTTAGGCCTTCTGGTCGGGAAAGAGCTGACCAAAACTAAGCTACAAGATACTTTTGGAAGGATGACATGGTAAGAACAGAAGCAAAAAAATAAAATCCAGGAAAGATTTTGATTAGCAAAAGTAACACTTTACCTTGCCATGTAAACTATCACTATTTTATTTGCAAAAGAAAAACATACCTGGAGAGAAAAGCAAGAAAATAGTATTCAGGAATTCAGCCTTTGATCAAAAGGTCCTTTACATAAAGGAAATTGTATCAACCAAGTTCAAAGGCTGTCCAACACACCAAAAGCAATGTTCTAGGCATGCTGGAAAGCAACTGAAAATGTGTTTCGCTGCTAAGAACAGACTAAAACAAATGCAAGCCACAAACATACTGATAAACTCTTGATTCCAAACCCTTAATTTTCCTCTTGCCTCATGAAATCTGTTTTAATACTATTTCTGTTTCAGAATACAAAACAAACCCCATAAACTAAACACGCCAGCCTCAGAAGAAATATCAGACATTGATTAAAGCAGCCAGGCAAGAGGTGTAGTGGGGCCTCAAGATGGGTTTAGGGTTGCCAGTCTGTAAAGCGTCAACAGATAAATTTATGCTGCCAGCTCTAGGGAAGGGACAAGCACCCAATGCTCCTGCACAAAGCAGAGAGCAGAGAAGCACCTTACAGCTCTGAAATGTTGATTTTTAGTCTTGACAGTGCAGCCCAAAGAACTACCAGTGGGGCTGAGGTACAAAAGGCTTCGTATCTTACTGCTGACCTCTACCTCCTACATCAAAACAAGCACGTGATAAAAAAAAATCCACTAAGAAAATAGCCTTTTGTAATCATCTGGTGCCAAGCATCAACCACTATACCCCAAGACTTCTCAGTAGTCTTGACCGACTCGAAGTTCAGAGGGCAGATAACACTGCCCTGGCATTCGTGTCTCATTTTGCAATAGCTCAACCGGCAGAAGCTTTTCACAAGGTGCTTATGACTACTACTTCTTCCACTTTACAAAGCAGCTCACAGAGAGCTTCCAAAAGAAAATATAGGATATTTCTTTCAGTCCAAGCTTAAAGACAGCTGATATAGCTTTTAAAAAGCTGCCCAATTCCAGCCTGAGCATACAAATTTTAAAATTAAGACCCAGTGGTCCACTCTGTATTCACAGGTATTTCCAGGCTAAGGTCAATAAAGTATCTGTTATATCAGTACAGCAGAAGTTACTCTTACAGCTTCATTCAGAGATGGTCCTAGTAAACAGGTGGTTTTTTTAAATGCAAGAGGTATTTTACTTCATAGACTTCTGCAACTATTAGGTACAAAAACATACATGTTAAAAAAAAACCCAAACAAAAAATCCCTTACCAAACCTGTGTGCGGGAGTGGAGTATTTTATCCTTCCCTAAAAGACAATGCTCCACAGACTCCCCAAATGGCTGTAGAAATACACATTTTTGTGGTTGCTGCTCTCCACATACCACCCAATTTTACAAAAGTCCTGCTTCAATTTTTAAAACTACCATTGCAAGACAGACGTCAGCCGCGGTGATGAGCGTCCCCAACACACAATCAGAATTCAAGCTGGAGAACATGCTGGGATGAAGATGACTACCTGGAAAGTGAAAGCGGACTGATTTATTAGAAAACACTGCAAGAACTAAATTCAGGGAACTTGACAATGTAACCATCAAAAAGTAAGGGAAAAGCAAGTACAGGACAGTGCAATAGTTGCATGGGACAAACTCACAAGCCAAGGAACAGGAGAGAGTCACCCAGAAGTCCACAGGCTGTGGATTTAACAGACTCACCCAGGACTTTGAAAACTAGACTGAGTAACTCTATAGAAAAATGGTTGTAAAGCAGCCCTCTTCAACTGAGAGGGCAGAAAAGGGCTGGATAATTTAATAAGATTCAAACAGAAGACCGTTGTATAAAATATCACTCATTGTTATGTCCACAGATGACAAGAAGCCGCCGAACTCCAAGTTATTCACTTATCTGGAAGCCTACACTAATAATTTTAGTCCTCTTGTGCTGTCTTTGCTAGTTCTACAGAACTAATTAAATAAATCCCAGAGGTCACAAGGTAAGGTATAAAATTCTCAGTAATTAATCTGCTCAAATTGTAACTCAGTCTGATATTCCTGATGTTACAAACGAATCCTGTGATGAGCTTAAGATTTCTGAAGACGTGGAGTGAAGAAATATTTCAGCACATGCCAAGCTATAATCAACATTTCCCTGTCATTAAGATGCCACAATAGCTGAAGAACTGTCAGCACGTTCAGTATTGTAGCTGTGAGACAGCAGCCTTCCCTGAAGTACAAGCACATACATGACACAGAGCAACAAAACGGGCAAGAACAAAGATAAAAGCTTTTGACTTTTGCTCCGAACTGAAAACATGAATCAGCAAAACCCGATAGCAGTTTCTGTACTCTTTAACGTGCACATCAGCATATTTTAAGTCGGTTGTACTCATTATACTTCATGCTCGTGGGATCAGAGGGCAAGATTCTCCTCCCTTACTCATGGGCTTCGCTAGTGTGAGAACAGGTTTGCCATCACCGGCTCTCTCCCACACCACGGTGACCCAACGTAGTAGCTACCCTTTGGATCCAAAATTACATGCACGCTATCAAATGGGAATAATTTGGGCATAAAGGCTACAACAAGGCCTTCAAAAGCACAGGTGAGACTGAATCCTTGGGATCCGACCTTGCTGTCTTCTCAGGTCTGGATGCAGCAGCTGGGAGGAAAGAATGGGAGAAAGGCAAAAGTGCTCATGTACACAGGGAAGAGAAGCAAGGAAATGTGTACGTGAAGGAGTTAGACCTGAAGACACTGACAGACCCTTGAAACACCAAAAGTTTATCTTATCTTGCGAAGGAGTGGACTTGCTAATAAGAACTTGAGCACTCTCTTTAATCAGCTTTCTGAAGACTAAAACACATCCCCGTTGTTAGCCTTCTCAGGACCATGAGTTTATTTCTCCCCTGCCTAGCACCGCTTCTGGTGCTAACCTCTGGGAATCTCTCCTTCCAAGCACTAGAAATCATCTCTGCACAGCGTATGTTGTCATTTGAAACATCTGCTCTTCAGGCTTAATGAGACTGAATCAGCTTCCAAAATGGACAAGGCACAGGGTCAAGAAATTAAACCTTTAAGCTGCTGATTAATACAGCCTCTTGCTCCCATTACCAGGAGCAATCCTGCCTCACCTGACAGCTCTGCTCACTCGCTCCCCTCTCTGCCCATGGCACATTTGCAAGAGGGATGGCAGCAGTTTCCTCACCACTCGGATGACCTGCATCTTCTCTTTCCACTAACCACACGACAGATGCATCAAGTACCAAGAGCAGGGGCTTCAGGGTGGTGACAGGGAGAACCACCTCCACTTTCTGCTCAAGGAGCTGTGCCCAGGCTCCTCTAACTCAAAACATGTGTGGACAGAGATCTCTGCTCGCTCCTCAAGCTCAGCATCTGCCTGCTGGGGCAACAATTTGAAAGACAAATTTTCACACCACAAGTAAATTGTACCACTTGGTATTGTCATTTATGGATCTCCCTCCCATAAAGATGCTGATAAAGAAGAGGGGAAACAGCCAAAAGCCCTAGTTTTCATATCTGAAACAATTCTGCTGTTCCTCTGCGACTCCCACCTGAGTCTCAAAAATATGCAGAGGAGACGAGAGAAACCTGCCTGCCCCTCTCCCAAGTCCACGCCAGGACAGCGTCTATTGCTTGGCTACTCTGCATCTCTCTCTGCTCCATACCATCTCCCTTGTCCTTGAAGGAATGCAGTTGGAAAGCAAGTCCTCAGGGACAGAGGGCGAGCAGTGGCACGGCTTGTCTGCTCCAGGAGAGCAGATGCCCGCTTGTCCAGTGAGACCCTGGGAGACATTCCCTCCAAAGGAAGGGCTAGAAGAGCTGAGGTGCCTGCTCTTCTTCCGTCTCTGTTCCCCAAGGTCCCCCCTCCTCCAGCAAAGCACAAACAAATGCAAAGGGAAGGGTGGGAGAGGGAGTGCATCAGCACCTCGTTTTGAAGTTGAGGGAGTGAAGCAAATTCCCCTCTATTGGAAGGGCAGGAAGTAAGGACAGCGTGTGTATCTGAGATGCCTGTTGCATCCTCTTCAATAGAAAGGAGAAGTCCCATTTCATGCCCCCTCCCAGCGGGCAGGTGATGGGGAAGGGAAGATGGAGCACAAAATCACCATTTTCCTAAGGGCGAGGACGAGGGTAGCAGAGGGGAAGCCAGGTATCAGCCCTCTCTTCCATCGTTCCTCACTAAAGAAGAGGGATCAGAAGCGTGCGTGTGGCAGGGAGGCAGTGGACAAACAATTGCTGTTTCTACCCTGCCCCTTCTGAAGGAAGGGCGTGCATATTGAGGGGAGGGGGGAGAGTCGAAGGCAAACGTCCACCCTCCCTCACCCTTTGTTTAGGAAACGGAAAGCATAAGCAAGAAGGTTCTTGGACACCTTCCCTCCCACTTTCACGTGCTGAGAAATGAAAGGATGGACAGACCTCCCCTTCCCGCGTCTCTGCATGCCAGGGTGCGAATGCCCAGATCCCCCTTTCCTCCAGGTGCATGTGCACAGGGGGGCGAGAGGGAAAGCTGCCCAGTTCCCTTTGGAGCTGGAAGCGGGTGAAGATGTGCCCAAGTACACCCTTCCCCCATGACCCTGTAGGGCAAGTGAGGGGTACCCAGCGCCTCTTATCCTCGGGGGGTGGGTGTGTGTGTGTCCCCAGTGCCCCCTCTCCCAAGTGCACGCTGAGGGATGCCCACACCGCTTCCCTTATGAGTGTGCCTGGGAGGGGGGGATGCCCAGTGCCACGTTCCCCACGTATCCGAGACTTGGAAGGGGAATTGCTGGTCCCTTCTCGCTCAGGTGTGTGTTAGAGATGGGCACCCAGCGTCTCCTCTCCCTGGAGAATGTTTTCTCCTGTATCCCTCATGCCCAAGCGCACATAGGCAGCAAGCGGTTCCCAGTCCCCTCGGCCGGGCTGGTGTGCTGGGAAGTGCTCAGACCCCCATTTCCCTATGGGGGTGCGCTGGAGGGGCAGGAAGGGCTACCGGCTGTCCCCACGGCGGGGGGGGGGAACCCAGTGCAGGGTCTCTGTGCACACCGGGGATGCCCGGCGTCCCTTGCTGGGGACAGCGGGAGGCGAGAGGCTGCCCGGCCACTCCCAGGTGCCCCCCACGGTCTCGGTGCGAGGACACCGGGACCCCCCGCGGGAGGGGAAGGGGAGCCCCCCCGGTCCCCGCGGGAGGGGACGGCGGCACTCACGGTTCCAGTAGACGGGGTAGCTCTCCGCGCTGGCCACGTCCACCTCGTAGAGCCCGCTCCGCACGCACACCGGCTCCACCGCCGCCGCCTCGCCTTCCCGCGGCTCGGCCGGCCCGCCGGCTCCGAGGGCGCGGTAGGCCAGCTCGATCCGCAGCGAGTCGTAGCCGATGAAGGGCTTCCAGGTTTTCCGGTCCTCCCGGTAGAACCAGCGCACCTCCTCGGCGCCCAGCTCCCGCACCACCTCATAGCGGGGCCGGCCGCCGCCCGGCCGCCTCCTCTCGGGCAGCTCCGCCGCCGCCAGGGAGAAGCCGCTGCCGCCGCTCTCGCTGCTCGCCAGCCCCGCGCCCTCGCCCTCGCTGCCCTCGCCGCCCGTGCCCGTGGAGTAGCGCAGCGAGGCGCCGGACTCGGCCGAGTCGAAATCGCGGCCGCCGGCCTCGTCGCTCAGGCTGGGCTCCCGCGGCAGCGCGGCCGCCGCCTCCGGCTCCCCCTCGGAGGAGGAGGTGGAGAGCGCGGCGCGGAGCAGCGGCGCGGAGCGCTGCTGGAGGCGGCGGGGCGGGCGGCCGAGGGGATGCTGCACGCCGCGGCTCACCGCCTCCTCTGCCGCCGCTTCCTCCTCGCCGCGGGCGGGCCGCTCGTAGCAGCCGCCGCCGTAGCCGCTGGCTTCGCCCGGCAGGTCCCAGGCGCCCTGCGGCGAGCCGGGCTCGGGGTAATCCATGCCGCAGCCCGCCGGTGCCGGTGCCGCCCGACCTCGCCCCCGCACCGCCCCGCTCACGCCCGGCCAGGGGCTGCCGCAACCGCCGCCGGCTCCGTCCGGGCGGGGGCGGCGCCGCATCGTCACGCGCGCCGCGCCGCGACGCGGCCGGGGGCGGGGCGGGGGCGGGGCGGCGGCACGCGGCCTGCGGGCCCGCGGGGGGGGCGTGAGGGGCGTCCTCGGGCACGGCGGGAGGAGCGGGCGGCGGGGGCGCGAGGCGGCGGCGGGGAGCGCGCGGCCCCGTCTGCGTGTGTGAGGCACCGCCGGGCACGGCCTGCAGCCGCGTCGGCCTGTGTGAGGCACCCTCAGACACAGCCTACAGCCCCAGCTCTGTGTGTGAGACACCCTCCGACACAGCCTACAGCCCCGTCTGCGTGTGAGGCACCCTCAGACACAGCCTACAGCCCCCGCTCTGTGTGTGAGGCACCCTCAGACACAGCCTACAGCCCCAGCTCTGTGTGTGAGACACCCTCCGACACAGCCTACAGCCCCGTCTGCGTGTGAGGCACCCTCAGACACAGCCTACAGCCCCAGCTCTGTGTGTGAGGCACCCTCAGACACAGCCTACAGCCCTGGCTGCGTGTGAGGCACCCTCAGACACAGCCTACAGCCCCATCTGCGTGTGTGAGGCACCCTCAGGCACAGCCTACAGCCCCGTCTGCCTGTGAGGCACGCTCAGACACAGCCTACAGCCCCCGCTCTGTGTGTGAGGCACCCTCAGACACAGCCTACAGCCCCGTCTGCCTGTGAGGCACCCTCAGACACAGCCTACAGCCCCAGCTCTGTGTGTGAGGCACCCTCAGACACAGCGTACAGCCCCGTCTGCCTGTGTGAGGCACCCTCAGGCATGGCCTGCAGACACGTCTTCCATGAGGCACCCTCAAACACAGCCTACAGCCCCAGCTCTGTGTGTGACACCCTCAAACACAGCCTGCAGCCACATCTTGTGTGAGGCACCTTCAAACACAGCCTATGGCCCTGTGTGTGTGTGCGAGACACCCTCAAACACAGCCGACAGCCCCGTCTATGTGTGTGAGGCACCCTGCAACACAGCCGACAGCCCTGTCTATGTGTGTGAGACGCCCTCCAACACAGCCTACAGCCCCAGCTCTGTGTGTGAGACACCCTGCAACACAGCCTACAGCCCTGGCTGCGTGTGAGGCACCCTCAGACACAGCCTGCAACCCCATCTGCGTGTGTGAGGCACCCTCAGGCATGGCCTGCAGACACGTCTTCTGTGAGGCACCCTCAAACACAGCCTACAGCCCTGTCTGCGTGTGTGAGACACCCTCAAACACAGCCTACAGCCCTGTCTGCGTGTGAGGCACCCTCAGACACAGCCTACAGCCCCAGCTCTGTGTGTGAGACACCCTCCGACACAGCCTACAGCCCCGTCTGCCTGTGTGAGGCACCCTCAGGCATGGCCTGCAGACACGTCTTCCATGAGGCACCCTCAAACACAGCCTACAGCCCCAGCTCTGTGTGTGACACCCTCAAACACAGCCTGCAGCCACATCTTGTGTGAGGCACCTTCAAACACAGCCTATGGCCCTGTGTGTGTGTGCGAGACACCCTCAAACACAGCCGACAGCCCTGTCTATGTGTGTGAGGCACCCTCAAACACAGCCGACAGCCCTGTCTATGTGTGTGAGACGCCCTCCAACACAGCCTACAGCCCCAGCTCTGTGTGTGAGACACCCTGCAACACAGCCTACAGCCCCGTCTGCGTGTGAGGCACCCTCAGACACAGCCTACAGCCCCATCTGCGTGTGTGAGGCACCCTCAGGCATGGCCTGCAGACACGTCTTCTGTGAGGCACCCTCAAACACAGCCTACAGCCCCGTCTGCGTGTGAGGCACCCTCAGACACAGCCTACAGCCCCAGCTCTGTGTGTGAGGCACCCTCAGACACAGCGTACAGCCCCGTCTGCCTGTGTGAGGCACCCTCAGGCATGGCCTGCAGACACGTCTTCCATGAGGCACCCTCAGACACAGCCTACAGCCCCAGCTCTGTGTGTGACACCCTCAAACACAGCCTGCAGCCACATCTTGTGTGAGGCACCTTCAAACACAGCCTATGGCCCTGTGTGTGTGTGCGAGACACCCTCAAACACAGCCGACAGCCCTGTCTATGTGTGTGAGGCACCCTGCAACACAGCCGACAGCCCTGTCTATGTGTGTGAGACGCCCTCCAACACAGCCTACAGCCCCAGCTCTGTGTGTGAGACACCCTGCAACACAGCCTACAGCCCTGGCTGCGTGTGAGGCACCCTCAGACACAGCCTGCAACCCCATCTGCGTGTGTGAGGCACCCTCAGGCATGGCCTGCAGACACGTCTTCTGTGAGGCACCCTCAAACACAGCCTACAGCCCCGTCTGCGTGTGTGAGACACCCTCAAACACAGCCTACAGCCCTGTCTGCGTGTGAGGCACCCTCAGACACAGCCTACAGCCCCAGCTCTGTGTGTGAGGCACCCTCAGACACAGCGTACAGCCCCGTCTGCCTGTGTGAGGCACCCTCAGGCATGGCCTGCAGACACGTCTTCCATGAGGCACCCTCAAACACAGCCTACAGCCCCAGCTCTGTGTGTGACACCCTCAAACACAGCCTGCAGCCACATCTTGTGTGAGGCACCTTCAAACACAGCCTATGGCCCTGTGTGTGTGTGCGAGACACCCTCAAACACAGCCGACAGCCCTGTCCTGTGTGAGACGCCCTCAAACACAGCCTACAGCCCCAGCTCTGTGTGTGAGGCACCCTCCAACGCAGCCTGCAGTCCTGTGTGCATGTGTGAGGTGCCCTTGAGCGCAGCCCTGGCTCCGTGTGTGCGTGGGAGGCACCCTCAAACGCAGCCCTGGCTCTGTGTGTGACAGGCGCCTTGGACTACAACCTCTGTACATGAGACCCCTAAAACCCAGCCTGCTGCCTCGTGGACATGAGTGACGCCTGCCAATGCAGCCTGCAGCCCCCCGTGTGGGTGAGGCACCCTGACACGCAGACAGGCACACTAAAGCCCAATCTGAGGCCCAGCTTGCGTGAGACACCCTAAAGCACAACCTGCGGCCTCGCAGGTGGGCGAGACACCCTGACACACGTCCTGGGGCCCAGCGTGTGGGTGATGGGCACCCCTGAAACGCCAGCTACAGCTTGGTGTGCTTATGGCTGGCACTCTTAAAACTACCCTCTGTGAGTGTGGCCAACACCCCCAGACACAAACTGCGGCCCCACGTGGGTGACAGACGCTCTTAAAGCACATCTTGCACCCTCGTGTATGCGTGTCTGTGAGAAAACACACGTCCTGCAGCCCCGCGGGGGATTGGTGTCTGTGCACGAGGCACCACCAGCACTCATTCTCCTGCCTGATGGGATTGTTGGCGTTGGTCTGTGTGTGCGTGTGTGTCATTCCCTACAGCCTGCTGGGGGGTCACTGAGGTTTGGCCTGTGAGGGTGGGTGTCAGGCCCAATGCATACCTGATAACTTAACAGGGCAAGGGGGGTACACACGTATGCAAGAGAGACAACCCTAGCCAACACCCTGCAGTGTGCCAAAAAGTACTGGGGTTCATGTGTGGGGAGAAAGTGGACCCTTCATCACACCCCCCAACACCTAACAGGGGGGTAACCTGTCCACCTCCATGAGCACCAGGGATGTCACACCCTGCAACTACCAGAGGGGAACAGGGATCCCTCCTGTGTGTGTGAAACCCTACCCGCTACGCCAAGGAAACGCTACAGGCTAATGGTTGACAATCATGCAGAGGCTGACGCTGTGCGCGAAATGTCGTCCCCCAGCTAAACACCCCGACAGCCTGGTAGGTGGTCAGGTTTGACCTCTGCTTGTGGGTGTGACACCCCTTTTCCCTTCAGCCAGGCATTTCTCGGTTGTATAGGGTGGGGTGTGAGACAGGCGTACCCCAAACACACACTCTGCAAACTAACAGGGCGGGCAACAACTTGGGGTCACCTTTGTGTGAGAGAGACCCCACTCCTCCAAACACTAGCTATGCCCCCCAAAATTGAAGGGGCTGGGGTTCACCTGTGCTTGTTTGAGCTTGTTACGAGATTACACCTCGTAATCAACATGAGGGGGTGTTGAGATGCGTTATCTGTGTGATAAAACACCTGGCAGCCTGTAGCAGGAAAAAGGATGAGGGAGGGTGCCCGGGTTTTACATATGTGTGAGACAACTCTACAGCCGAGTAAGGGGCAGTGACAGATCAACTCTGCGCTGCCAGTTCCCCCCCATCCTTTCTCATGGGTTGAGGGTTGTTGTGTGTGTGGGCAAGAGAGAGACTCCCAGAAACACACCCCGGCTTACTGGGGTGGGGTCATCTGTTTATGAGACACCCCCATTTTTTGCAACATGGCCAGGAGGAAGGAGGCGGTGAGAGGGTATGTGAGCGATACTCCTATCTCAGTTACACCTTGAAGGGCGAGGGAGCCGATACTTGTGCCTTTGTCACATCTGTGTGTACAACGTCTCCGCTGCCTTACCCATGCACATATCACACGCGGCAGGTCAGGGTGCTGGTCTGTGACCTCTAGCCATATACACCCTGCAGCCTGGTGGGGTGTCATCCCACATTGTACCCCCAGCCCAACCTTCATACACACACACACGCGTTCGCACACTTTTTCCTAAGGTAAGAAGAGGGGAAGGGAGGGATGACTGGATGTCACCTCTGGATGTGAATTACCCCAAACACCCAACTGCCTGTGCTGGCCTGCGGTGGATGGTGTGGTTTTACCCCACCTAAAAGAGGCAGCTAGTGTGTGCGTGTACAGTCAGAACGCAGGAAGGAAAGTAGTTGGTTGAGCGTCGTATACATTTGTGTGCCCCCACCCCTGAATGTCTGTGTGTGTCATTCTCCTTGATTTACAGCAAAACCCCTCTCACAGCCCTGTATATCAGTTGTGGGGAAAAAAAACAGGGTACAGTGCATACGTTCCCTGATTCCCTTGTCTCCTACACGTTCTGCTTGTCTCCATCCTACAGTCTCCTGTGACAAGGGGACTTCTGTGTATTGCATGGCATTGTATATCCAAAAATAGGTTTGTGCCCTACCACCTTCTCCGCTTTCAGCTGGGGAATCCTGTTAATGGAGTGTGTTAAAACACAGAGAGAGGCCAGATGAAGTTCAGGCTGGAAGGGTAGGTGAAGCTTTTAAAAATGTTCACTGCTGGTGTGCTGTTTCCCTGAGTCATTAAAATCATGCTGAAAGACTGCACACGGATCCTCGAATGCGTTGGCAACACTTTTCAATCCTAAAAGCTCCGAGAACTTTGTTAGCACTCACGAGTCCCCACCACAGGAGCTTTGTGCATGCTTGTTCTACCTTTCCAATTGGAGAAAGAGAGGAAGAAGAGAGGAGATAAACAAGGTACAAGCAAGAAGTCAGGGGAGGAGGCTGCACTAGGGTGTTTGACCACGTTGCTCCAGCAACAGGGACATGATCTGTTTGTTTAACTTACCTTTTGCATTTCTAATGAACTCCACAAGGTAATCTCTCCATGAAGCCTGTCCCGGATTTTTTCTCCACAGTGGGGAAGAAAAAGAGAATGTTATTTACCTTGTAGATTGCTTTGAAGACACAGATTGTAGGATTCTCACTTTTTATCCTCATTTCCATCAAAGCCAGGGGGATTTCACCATCTTTTCTCATTCAACAAGTGTTTCACCCTTCTTCATGTCGTCCTACTCAAATTCTCCCTCCTTTTGCTCTTCTTAATATATTCTTTCAGATGATTTGATTTATTTCTTCATGTGCGTTTCTGGAGGTATACGTCTGCTCTCCATATGCAGACGCTACATTCTTGTGCGCAATCTCTCTGTAGACAATAGGCAGGAAGAGTGAGCACTAGTGGTTCACATCATCAAGCTGAACCACAGCATGGAGAGTTGCAATGTGACTGTTCTTTATTACAGCTGTCTTGGAGACCTACGGAGACACATGGCCTGAAAACTGCTTTATTAAAGGCAAAGTGAAGGGAAGTCCAGAGCCTGGAGCTCCTCCCGAAACAGTCCCAATGGCTTTCACTTTGATTTTGTGAGGAAGATCTTTGCTGAGGTGGGCTGGTATGAATGGAGTTGAGAGCCCAGATCTCTCTCATTTGAGCTCAAAAAAGGAGTATTTTCCCCTTTTTACTGTTAGCAGCTCTGAGCTCACAGGTGTGGAGTAGCTTGAAAGTTTCTGGCGTGACACAGGACTCAAGTTCCATCACCATGGAGTTACATGAAATGAAAAATAAGACTGAATGTATAAACTTCATTTACCATCAGAGGAGGAAAGTTTCTTTACAGTGGAATAAATATGGAAGAATGTAAGTGTCTATATGGAAGTTTTAAAGCAACGTTGCCTTTATTTTGAAATGTCATTTATATAGCACTGTGAATTTCCGTGCAGACTAAGAGCAGCAGATGCTGTGATCCTTCTGCCATAAGACCTTCACAGAAGAGTTCCATAGCCATATATGTATACATGTTTCCTTTCTGCAGTTGGGAATTTCCTGGAAAAGAGGTAGGGAGGTACCATGAGGAGCTCCAAAGGACCTCCCGTTGTCCAAGAGAAAAAGAGGTACCGTGAAGGTAGGGAGTAATTGAGGGTATGTGCGTAATTGAAAGTATAATGCACTGCAAATCATCTCTGAATATCCTCCAGTTTTTAACATTACTTAAAAAAAATGTGCGCACAAGAAACAGACTCTGAATTTCTGTAGCAACTTCACCAAAAATGAAACCCAGCAATGCCTCCTTTTTATCCTGTTTGTTTGCCCAAGGTTGCTGTTAGCTCCAGTGGCCACAGCATTGCGCTGGAGTTAGCTCGCTGTTAATGTCCCTGAAGTACAGTTTCCCACAGTGCACTCTGCTGCTTTCCAGGGTATGGACTAACCAGAGGCACTTCTGCATTTAGAGATTATGTCTATATCACCCTGCCCTGTGCTGGATATTTGTTTCTAAGTGTAGGACTTCGCACTTGCCTGTCCTAAGAATTCCTTTAACTAAGCTCATTTTACCCAGTTCTCCTAATTATCCTCATCCCAGCAGTCTTTGTTTGCAAGACAAGCTACTGCCATTAGTGCGTTTTTAAATAGTGTAGTCAGTTTTGAAACTCTCTCTCGCAGTTCACGAATGATGCAATCATCTTGTATTTTCTTGCAGATCCTAAATAAAATACAATGAATAGCAAGAGTCCATTAGAAACAGGCTTTATTCATTGATGAATCCTTTATAACAAAGCCATTTTAAGATCTTTCCATTAGCTCTTTTTAAACTATTATGCACTCATATTGATTTTGTATATTTTTTTTCTCAAATCTGGATGCTGTGCAGCACTGAGTCAACGCAGTTACTGCTATCAACCGTACCCGTGATTTTATTAAAGAACAAGATGACATTTGTTCTTTGACAGGAACCATTTCCCATGAAAAGTGCCGATTGCTGTTTCATTACATCCCCACTCTCCACCTCCTTATCTATTGGTACAAACCACTTCATTATAGTGGTCAGGAGCGATGTTGGACCAGCCAGCCTGAAATTACATGGGCTTATCTCAGTCACACTTTTCAAATATTGACAGAACACTGTTTTTCTTCTTAGAAATGGTCTCCTGGACCATTTCTAAACTCTCACATTCCCACCTTATGTGAGAATGGTCATCTGAAGAACCAGCTCTCAAAATGCCGACATGCAAGTTCTCTAGACCCGCTGCTTTTAAAATGTTTAATGTTCTTTTTTAAGTTGCTTGAATAGGAAGCGTTTCATCATCATTATATAATGTGGAAATGGCACTCAACTTCGTCCCAAATACGGGCAGGAAATATTTATCAAACACTTCTGCTTTTTCAGTTTCACAGCTATCCAAATATATTTGGATACACTGAGAGTATTAGTAATTGGACTCCACTAAAATATTGTTCATCAAATTAAGCAGGGTTCCAAAAAATCTTTGCTTACAACATGATATTTTCTGCACAGGGAACATTAACTCTCTGGCTCTTTTAGAAGGGATGTTGGTCAACTGGGTTAAAAATCCCCCTTGCCGGTGTTGTACCCTACTGTCAGACTTGGGAGGCTTGTCTGTTTGTTTACGTTTTTCTTTTCCTTGAACACCAACAATATTGGTACAGCTCTTACGCCAAGGTCAAAAGTGCCTTTCACTAGATCTGAAATATTCTTCCAAAACCACGGCTCCAAGTTTCTTTACCCCTGCTGCAAGCAGCAGCAGAATATCCCCCTAGCTCTAAAAGACAAGAGTTAGGGGGCAAGGAGAGGGCCATTTCTGTGGTATCAGATACTGCCTCTCTCAATGCAGCATTGTTAAATTGTACAGGCTTTTCCCCCCCTTTTTTTTTCTTTTCCCATTGTTCCAGGGCAAACAAAGGAAGAAAGCAAAGTAACGATCCCTGGCAGAAATATTTACCCTTTCAGACTTTGATCTGGTGAAGTCCTAGTGTTAAGTGTTCACCTACGCATCGGTGAGACTCGCAGAAAGCCATGCACAGGCAGATTGCTGGCAGCGCTTGCAAAGAAAAGGCTGAACTGGAGCCGTGCTGCTGGTGTGGGCTCAGCCACCGCACCTCCTCCTGGCTCCTTCTTATCTCTTTCTGCATCTCCAGGGGTACAGATTTTGCCCTTCTTGCAGGAATGAATGAGAAGGGGGTAAGTTGTTCAACAAGTCAAAGTGGGGTTGATGGGACTAAGGAAGGCGTTTCTGATGGTGAGTCTGTCTGTTATCGTGCAAACTAATATTGTCATAGAGATGCTGGACATGAATTATTGCTCACTCTTTCTCTAAAAAATAATCCTGGCCCTGCACTTGTCCCCCTGCTAAAGAAGGGGGCAGAGATGTGAAAGATATAAAAGCATCAAATGGAGGGGCCACACTCAGTCTTCTAGCCAAGACTCCTACAGCCGCCTTCTGAGGAGTGTTAAAAAAAAATTAGTTGCAAGGTAGGCTCACTTACTAAAATAATGTTCTGTGTGTGTGTGCACACGTGCGTGCGCTCGTAGAGGTGGATAAAATGCCTGTCCCATAAATGCAATTGCAATCCAGATGCATGTCCGCACCAGAGATAGTCCTTCAAACCCAGGTGCTTCCCACAGAGCATTGACATAGCCCAGCTCCAAGGATGCCAACAGCTGCTCTGCGTCACACTGTCCCGTAAATGATGCCATCTCATTTCTAGGATATTTCCCTTCCTTCCAGAATACTCTTCCAAGAGAGTTTTGTCACATGTCCCTTGGGTCTGGGATTGGGGCAGTTCCCAGTATTAGAGGTGTCACTATCATTGATTTTTTTTTTTCTTTGCTAGAGAGGTGAGCACATGGAAGAAAATAATGTAGAAAAGGTAGTTCTTGTGGTGTTTTCCCCCCCGAGTTGTAACAGGATGCAGAAGGTGCCTGAAGTTCCACTTTCTCCAGGTCTTTCATTTAGCCAAAGCCATTAAAATATAATCTGAGAGTAAACATATTTCTTCCCATGGTTGTTTTGGTTTTTTTTTTCTTCCTGATGAGATACTGTGAGTGTGGGCATATGGGAGGCAAATGAGTTTTGTAGATCCAAAACCAATAAAGTTGACACAGATAACTTTTGGGGGGGGGGAGAGGGGCAGGGAGAGGGGTGTTGTGTAACATTCTGGTAAGTGTTTAATGTGGTCTTCACCAGATCAAGGTTGAAAACAAGGGCTCTGTATTCATACTGTGCCAACTGCTATGCCAAGAGATGAAGCACAAAGACCTTCCAGAGGAAACCATCCCAGAACTTTGGGAAAATGGAAACCTGGTTCCTTTCTGTAGACACTGAAGTAAAGAGTAGGAGGCCACTGTCTCTCCCACACACCTTGCAGTTGGCCATCTGAAAGGATACGATACACATAGCACAAGCTGGAAGCAACACAAAGAGAAGAAAAAAACCCCCTTTACCCTGCACAAAAAGCCCTGTCTGGTGAGTGGCTGAAAAGCCAAGAACGAGAGGTGGTTACAAGTTGTGAAAAACTCCTGCACATAGGGATTATAAGGGAACAAACCCAAAATACTCCCTCATTCACTTGGCAGAGGGTTGGGTACACAGGGCCAGGGTAAGGAGGGGTTTGTAGCAGCGTGGGGCTGTGCTAGAGTTCACAGGGAGCTGGGTCAGATGGGGAATGAAGACATTTTAAAGGCCTCTGTACCTGAGTTACAAGGTCTGCAGGGTTACACACAAATGTTTTGTCTCACAATAACGCCCGAAAGCATTTGTTGGAGTTGCAGGACCTTGGGAACACTTGGCACTAAAAGTAACTTTGAGGGCACTGTCAGTGTGATGGCGTGTGAAATCCTGGCTTTACTGAGACCGACGTGAGTATTGCCATTGATTTCAGCAGGGTTAAAAATTCACCCGCTCTCTGTGGTTCATCCCTTCCCCTCCCAAGTATTTATTATGGTCAATTGATCACAATCCACTGGATGTATTTCTGGCTCAAACTTGAGATAACTGTTACGCATGATGATTCATAAGAGATACAAAATATATTACCTAGTCCTCACAGTACATGCTGTTCTGGGAAAGCAGGGTAGCAACGCTCGTCATTGCATCCTTGATGGAAGTACTAAGGGACGTACTTAACTTCAAGCATGAGAGCAGTAATGGAAATACTCACGTAAAGTCAGGTCCTGTCTTAAATATCTTACTGAAATAGGGTCTGATTGAGAAGACCTTTAAGGCTGCCCATATCTGCAGAGATGCAGATGTTACCTCTTGGTGAGATGGTAGTAGGTGAGGGACCTTGGATCATCTGACTGCGTCATACTGCCCGCAGGGAACATCCTTATGACTTGCGTTGTAGTAGGTAAAATGGGATCTGTGCTGCCTGTGGCTGTAGCGTGTGTGAAAATGTGTGGGGAGGGTTGTGGAAAGCTGCTATGGTAGTGTGCGGTCAAAGACACTGCGCTGTCATCTGGCTGGAGCTGACTGTTGGTCAGGTGACAGCTAGGACCAGATTCCAGCTATAAATATATCACATTTTATTCATCACGTGGAAGCGCTTTCATCAAAAGCCTCCAATTCCTATGGGCCTCAGGACACTTTGGTTTTGCTCTTTGCTGCATATTCCAGCTACTTTGTTCTGCCTCCGTTGCCAGATTTATTCACTTCTCCTCTAATGTACCGTTAAAAGGTCTCCTCTTTTATGGCATGTCTGGCAGATGGATTGAACTGTAGTTTTGCAAGCCTGAGAGGGACTGAAGGCCAACTGTTCCTACAGCCCAGGCCAGTGGTGCAGGCAGGAGATCTCCTCTCTATTTATGGTGGAAGTACTGTTATAGTAAGTAGTAAAGGGCCTGGAAAGGAAAATCAGGAGAGGGGCCTCGGAGAGTGAGAACTTTCCAGTTAAACTTATTTAGCCTTCACATTATCCAAGATCGCTGCTGTCTTACGGGCAGAAATGAGACAGTCTGTGCTCATATGGTACAGGGGGATCAAAAAAAAAAAAAGAAAGAACAAGCATCTGATGTGGAAAATCTTCCTGTGGTAGAAAATCTGACTGTGGTAGGAAATCTGACTGTGGTGGAAATCTTCCAAGGACTCAGATTACTTAAAAGGCCACATGACGGAATTTCTTCCCTGTTTCTTTGCAGATGTAGACAACCGTCTAACTGTGAAATATACCTTTTGCTTCCCAGTGATTCACATTCTTTTACATGAACCTACCATCCCAAAATTTCCCATTTATATAATGCATAGAGCATATACATATAAGAGCATTTCCAGCACCTCCTGCCTGGGCGGCGTGGATGGGGACCCTGTGGCTGCGTGGGGGACTGGATTCCTCCTGCTTCTGACCTGTGGATGTGTCCCTGGTCTGGCATGAATGCAGTAACTGGAACCTTTCAGAATATTTTCCCTTCTTCAGTAGGTTGAATCATAGCCCTTTCCAGAGTATCCCGGCTTTCCAAAGCCTTCCTAGGAAAAGGCTTGTTGGCTATTTAAGTCCCAGGTCACTGTAGCCCTCTTACCCCAGGTGAACTATGTGAGTTAGAAGCTTACAGTCATGTACACCATGTTTATAAAGCAAGCTGTAATGGGTGGATCTACAAAACAGCGGTGTCTTTAATGATCCTTGCCCTGTTCCCCAAACAGGTACTTGCACTGGCAAACAGGTGCCTGCCCTGTCACATTGGGCAGTACAGGGATGGCATTTTAGGTGGGTGAGGGATGAGCAAATGTTTTGTGTCGCTCTCACTGCATCTGATTTTACGCCCTGATCTGAGGGTTTGTTCTTCCTACATGACTTTATCGCTTGGATATTACACAGGATTTGTACTTCATACGGGAGATTCTGGTAATAGAGTCACATATCCAAAGCTGGCGTCAGCACTGCAATTGGCTTGCTGAGCAGCACGAGTAAGGACAGGTTTAATGACGTGAACATCCGTATTCAGACAGTAGTGTCCCGTGCCCCATTCTCTTTTTACAGTGATTTTAAGTCAGCAGTTCCTGATGGAGGGGGAGTAATATCAGAACCACATTCTGTATTCTCACCCCTCCTGGCCTGAGTGGGTGGCCAGCATTGCAGATCATGACTTGGGAAGGTAAAGCACAATCGGCCAAAGTGGATATGCTGCAATTAGACCTCTCCAGGCAGATAAAACTCCGAGCAGAGCTTCTATTTGTCCATTGCTTTCTGTTCAGGTCCTTAAGAAAATGGAGAGAAGAACATTGCTGGGGGGGAGGTATCTGGATGGCATTGCGTAGGCTTTATCATCGTGGCTTCCACATCCATGAAGTTCTGGGCCCCTAGCAAGTGTCAAGATGCTAGTATTGGACCTTTCATTGCCTTGTATCTGAGACAGACCCCAGTAAGAGTAGCCCAGCAGAAGTGACTGTCCTTTCTGCTGCCTTTTACTATGCCCTGAACGTTGCTCAAAATGACACGACTTCCCCTCTTGCTGCTATTCTTGTGAGGTTTTTTTTTCTTCCCCATCAGTTGCATATCCTTTCTTCTCTCCTTTCCTAAGGCGTAGAAGAGCCAGCCAAGAATCCACATTTTGCAAGTGTTGTAACTGTTGTAACTGTTTCTGATGCTGACAAAGCAATATCCCAGGAAAGAGGCCAAAGCTAGCAATTATGTGTCAGGTTTCAGGGCTGCTGATAAGATGGGGAAAGTGTCTGTTTCCCCAGCAGCCAAATCACAAATGACAGTTGAAATCAAGCAGCGATTTCTGTTTTTATTCATCTTTTCTCTCTACTTTACCTTGCATTCATCATATCTTTTTGTAAAAAGAAAGCAAGAGCCTGTTGCTTGTCCTGCCTGGGGAAAGCCAGGGATCTGGGCTTTTTTTGTGGACCCTCTGTCCCTTTGTGGGACCAAGAACAGAAGCAAGGACATCAGCCTCCCCTATGGATTACATGGCAGACTAAATGCCTACAACATAGGCTAACTCTGACAATCTGATTTTTGTAGGGTTTGGTTAAGTCTCATATGATCACTTCACCTGGATCAAAATATTAGATTGCTTTTTTCCCTTGTGGCTCTGATCGTTAAACATCCAGGCTTTGATAAGAGTCTGAGCACCTTCACCAGGTGCTTTTAGGCCAAGGATTGCAAAAACCTCTGAGCAGTGGGCTCATGGCCACAGTTTTGGGTACAGCTACACAACCAATTACAGGTACCACAAACATGCTATCCCTCCTCCTTTATTGGTCACTTCATGGCAATCACTGGTGCAAAAAGCCTTCGCCAAGTCGTTTTCCCTCATTTTTGTGGTCTGCTCCAGCTCATTTATTCCATCTAAATTAACAGCAATGCTATGCTTAGAAAAAACAACCCTCTGCCTTGTGACTTTCTCTTAGGGCCGTGCTGCCTCCCTTTCTCTTCCATCCAGCTTTTTCTCTTTATGTGGCTTGTGGATGCTTCGGCTCATGGACGTGCCGGTGAACAATACCCAGCTCTGTGTCTGTGCTCAGCATGAACAAAACACTCCCCGCACACAGCTCAGCTCCCACTGGCGTAGGCTGGTGCTCGCGTTTTTGGTGGTGACCTCTTCCTCTGATGAGAAGCTTGCCCCCTTCGTGGGTTCACTCCGTCAGGTCAGCTTGAAATTGCTTTGCTAGAGCAGCCAGGAGAAGCTCCTTGCTTTCACCTCCAGATGCTGGTGCCTGTCATAAATCAGTGGATAGTGCTGGAATGGAAGGATTCTTTGACTTGATGTGAATTCATTAGTGAGCTTCTTAAGGGTTTGATTCAGTCAAGGCAGCAGGAGCCTTTCCAGGAGCTTCTTTGTGCTTCGGCACCAGCCCCTCTTGGTTTATTTATTTTACTCAAGTGTTGGTACCTGAGGCACCTCTAGCTGCTGCCCTCTCCACCCTGAAGATGACACAGGGTCTTTTCTCCCTCCTTCACCCGACCTTGCTGTGGATTTTCCTCCAGCCATGCTGCAAAAGTCAGAGCAGGCCCTTTGCAGCCATCCCCCATCCAGCGCCCTGGAGGCATGAAACTGGTGGAGGAAGGGTTGCCCCACACCAAGCACCCAGCCCTCCCACCGCCTCTGCTCCTGCGAGATGAGACAGGGGAGCCCAGGAGCAGGGAGGGCTCCCCTGGAGCTGGCAGGCACCAAGCTGGTCCGCAGTGCCAGGGGATGGCGGGACGGGGCAATGCAAAGAGCAAATACAGGCACCATGAAAACAAACCTCTTCATGCCATGGATCAGCACAGATCATGAAAAGCATCTCCACACAGACTGCTCCTTCCTTAACCCCACAGCAACCCATCAGAGATGACCTTAGTGTATGTAGAAAGATGACTCTAGGCAGCAAATTTGGGGAATTCAAGCTTCCTTCAGGGTTGATTTCAGCCTGGCAGGTGAAGCGCTGCTTGGTTAATTGTTCTTTAGGAGCTGAAATGGCTTTTGTATCACAATTTGAGTTGCACATGAAGATGCTCATCTATTTTGGATCATGCTTTCCCCCCTTTTAGCAACGACACAGCTGACGATCCAGAAATGCCTGGTCAAGTTGGAACATATCTAGCTTGTCCAGGAGGCTTTAATAGCTCTTAATAAAAATGATTATGAATGATTTAAAGGCCTTAACCAAAACAGAGCACCACTGTGCTGGGTGTGGTGCCAAAGAGAGAGGTGCAACCATGTTTGCCCCCCAAAATGTGCAAGCTCTAAGGAGAAACTGAAAAATCAAGAAAAAGGAAGAATTTTAACATGATGTTGGCAGAGAGTAAAGTGAGGCTTTGCATGACTGAATGGTTTGTGGGAGGGCACATGGGGCTCTTGCAGAGTCTGGACATGACTCCAGATCAGAAGTTATCTAGCTGCTCTCCAAGCCTCCTGGCCGTGCGAACTTTGCACAAATAACAGCTGTTCCCTCTCTCGCATCTGCCTTTAGGGCCCCTCTTAAAGAAGGAGTGGGGAAAAATCTCCATGATGAAAACACCGCTACGAGAAAAGGCTGAGGGAAAGGACTCATGTCCCCTGCAGCCCCACTTCTGGCCCATCCTTATCCTCTCTTGGCAGAAGGAGGACATTAATGCTGGGGAGAGAGGAGATTAAGGCACAGACCTTTCAACCAGCTCAGGGAAGGCACAACTGTGTCCATGCTCTGCAAAAGGCAAGTTCAGACACATGTAAGTACAGCTCAGCTGGCTGCATTTCTGAGTTAGATAAATACTGATTGATAAAAAGCTGCCAAGTGTTTAAATAACTGGCTTAGGAGTCTTTTTTTTTCCTGGAGTTTGCTACTTTTTCTGCAGCAAGACCATCCCAAGCATTTGGGACCCAGCTGGAGCGACCATGCATCCAACGTTGTCCAAAAGGACGTGATGGAGGAATCAGAGATTTAAACTTCCTGTCCCCTGTGGCTCCTTACAAGCATCATTAAAAGCAGTCTTTTCAAACTTACGCTGCGATGATGAGCCACTGCTTTTTTCCCATCCCGTCTCCATATTTTCATTTCCAGATTCGCCCACTGGTGGAGAGAACTGCTCATGGAAACACAGCCCTTCATCACTCGTGGTAAAATGCCAGTTTTTTCATGTCATGTAGCTTCTGTGAAACACCACCAGGAAATAATACAGTGAGTGCCTTTAGAAATCCATATAGAAATTTTAGTAATAGGTCCAATTACAAAAAATCAGTACTTATCTGAGCCTCACACACAAAATCTGTGCTTTTCAGATGTACGTTTGGTCTCTGCAGGAATCTGACTGTTTAAATGAAAGAAAAGATATATATAAGTAATTAGAACCATTCTTTTTGTGAGATGTTTTCTTCCTAAGACAAGTAATGTCCTAAAGACATCCTCTGCAGTGTATAATAATGAGAAATACATAGTAGTCCTGATGAATCGCAACCGCACCCGAACCCTTGCTCTGCACACAGCATCTAGCTTACTTTCAGTGCAAAAATTCTATCATATGGAATTTCTTGAAGATCAATGACCGTAGATTGAAATTTTCTTATTAAGCAATGTTAATCAGATTGAGGCTGATCTAATCAAAGATTTGAGGAGTTGGCTTTGGCTTTGCTTGGCAGCACGAAGCCTGCTAATCCAAGCGCCACAGATGCTGAGACATTCCTTCACATGGTATGAGCCAAGTTCTGCAAACTGCCAAGTGCTTCCTCTGAAATTCATGGGAACCAGGCATGTGTGGCACCTGGCAAGACCAAGCTTGCTACAAAAACCCTTTGGAGAGGACGGAGTTTGCATACCAGAACCTGGTGTAGTAAACTGACTGTGGCCCCAGTCTTGCCGTTTGCCAGCACGAGCCGAGAACAGGATCATGGTGTAGGGAAGCTTGTAAATCAGGGTGGGTAGTCTGCAGCCCGAGCATTTGCAGACTGGAATTTCATTCATACAGCTCTGATCACATGGCTCATTCTTCCATGGTTTTACAATAAAATCTTGGCTAATGTGTTAGTAAAGCCTATTTTGCCCTGAGAAAGGAAGAGGTTCCCCAGCATTGTTGCTGAAAAACATCAGATCCATTGCACAACTCTGTTGGGAAACATGCAGAGGCGCTCAGCAACTACTTAGCCAGCCTATGCCTAGACTTGGCATTGACTTTGTAAGCACCGCAAGAGGCCTGAACTTGATTAAACCTTCACACCAAATCCAGACAGTGAATGGAAAAAAGGCAGATTTTCCCTCTTCCACCTGTGAGTGCAAACTTTTTAAGCTCCACAGTCCAGATGCACAAAGCCAAACATGTGCTGATGAGCTGTGCACCCACATCTTAAGAGAAGGTCCTCACAGCTCACCAGCACCTCAGGTCTGCAGAAGGGTAGCTCATGTATTGCTGGAGTTGTGGTAGTGGCTAGGAGTCACCAGGAGAGAATGAGATCTCATGGACAAGACCAACGGCAGAACAAAAGAACCAAAGGACAGAACTGCCCTGCCAAACTTTTTTGCTGATATTTTGTGTTTTGAAGGTTTGGGTATTGCCCTGAAGCCAAGTTCACTGGTGTGGTCATGAGTGGTTTTTTAATCATTCCTGCAGCACAATGCTGCTACAAACCTAGCTTACCTGGCAGCTGACATCCTTTCTAACTGGTGATTCTCATCTCCGAGTTGAGCAAAGTACATGAAATATGCTTTCATCTGATCTGGAAGCAGGTTGAGCTAAGAAGGAACTGGTTGGCCACTGTGAGATGCAAAGGAGATTACAGAAACCTTGCATCGGCCCTGCACAAAAAGTGAGCTGGCTGATTGAGCCTGCAAGAAGCAATAGTCAGGGCTCACCCCAAAATGTTTGGTGCACCTGGTTTGCTGGGGATGTGACTAAACCTCTGGCACAGAGGTGTTTATAAGCTTTGGCACAGATCCCTGGCTATTCTTCCTCCAGTGCGCACCTGGGTCCTGGCGTGGGCAGCCGTGCTCATACGGCTCAGCCTGGGATTGTCTGCTCTGGGCGTTTGGTTGGGGGGACCCTGCTCCTGCAGCAGAAAGCAGATATTTTTGGGTGGTTCTTCATGGAGTCAGTGTGGATCCACACAGTGGACCCTATGTTACTTGGATTTTTCCATTATCTCACCTACTCCAGCCCCCATGAGCTGGACAATGAAATTTGACCTAACACTGAAGACAAGTAACAGAGCCTAGCTCTCTGGGGCATTAGAAGTCAGTTTAAACGACCTCTTCTCTCCTTACATATTTACTGCCCTATTTCAGCCTCTAGGTCCCATTAATCTTGCTGTTTGCAGATCCCACAGAATCACAGAATCACAGAATCATATAGGTTGGAAAAGACCTTTAAGATCATCGAGTCCAACCGTAAACCATCCCAGTTTTTCAGGGAAAAACTTTTGGATTTTATTGTTATCATGATGTGACGGTTTGATCCAAAATCTACTCCAAATGAGAAAAGTGTATAAAAGGAAAGCGGCCTCTTCTGATATATAAGGACCTTACACAACACAGCCATGAACATTGTGTAGTAATGGCTGGTCCAAGGGTCCTACTGGGACGTGATCTTTGCTTTGCTTTTGAGACACTCAAAAGAAAAGTGCTCTTTTGAGGATTTTTTGTAGGCCTGGATTGACTGACAGGAGATGCAGGTCTAGAACTTAAATTTGGTGCCAGCCTTTAGCCCTTGGCATCAGAGATGAGTCTTGTCCCAGGAATTAAGTGGCACTTGGGCAGGTGTTACATGACTGGCCATGCACCATCATTTAGTTGTACGTAAGGAAGCAATGGTTGAAAATGGCAAATGCTTGCTGGACATTGCCTGACAGCTAGAGATGCGGTGAGCCACATCAAACATAGAGTGTACCAGTGGAAAAGCTCTTCCTCATTGCCTTACCTCTCTAAGACGAGACACAAACACCCCATCTTGGACTATTTCTTGAGTTACTAGTGTGCTGCATTTATATCAGTGTAGTCAGCTAAGGCAAGCCCTTCTCTAGACATCCATAAAGTAGTATTGCAAGCAGGCTTCCCTTCCTCTGCACTCAAGAAAGTTAATGGAGTAGATTTTAAGTTCAAAAAGAAATATTTTGACAGTTTAATCTGATGGTACCCAAGCTTCTTGCTGGACTTCAGATTTTGTCAGTGCTGGGGAAGGACCTACTGCTCAAGTTTAATTTCTCTATAGAAAACCCAGCATGTCCAGTAACTCTGGATCATCTCGGCATGCTCTGCACTACACAATGCTGCCACAGAGAAGACATGATTTAGGGCAACCTGCTGCCTCTAGGACTACTCAGGTAGCTGGCATTGGACGCCAGCTTTGCCACTGCTCTGGTACAGATCTATAGCTGACAGACCAGAGATAGCCAAGAGATGATGGTGGGAAGCAGGATACATGAACTTTTGTAGGAGTGATGGACCATGCGCAGGACTTGTGTTCCCTTTGCAGTTGCCTCCAGAAAGTACCAGCTGAAGGAAGCGTCTTGGTGGGCCATCAGCTATTTTTTAGATTGTACCAAACACATCTCACATCAATGGACAGGCATCATGGACTTATTTGGTGTACACAGTGTCTGAGGAAGCCAGGGCTTTACAGTGGTGACCACACAGATGTCATTAAGCACGAGGAGATTGAATTGAACCGGCCTTTTAGTCAGGTGGTTGCTGGCCACGATGACACGCAGCAGGACAAGGGAGCAGGGTACGACACGGTGGTTATACACATCAGCTAATAGCTAGACCAGAGCAGCTTTGGGAGTGTATCTTACTTTATGCACAGAGTAACCCCATGAGCATCTGTAAGTCCCACTGACCCTCTGAATCACATTGAATGAGTCTGGAAAAGAGAACAGGGACAAAAGCTTGGTCCTGCTGAGAAAAGCAGCCAAACTCCCATCAGCTTCGCTGGAGCCAGGACATTACCCTGGGACTCTCTGTACCGCAAGCTGTTCTGTGCAGATGGACCTCTGATTTTGTTCAAAGCTTCGCTGGTTTTCTCGGGGCTGCAGATGGCTCTGAGATCTGCTGCATGGAGCAGGGCTGGAGCAAGCACTCAAAGGAAGGAGCCAACAAACAGTGTTTCCAACTTGGAGGGGCTGCAGCGTGCTGTAGCTTGGCCCGCTGGCTTTGCAGACCCTACAGCCTTCTGAAGCCGCCCTGCCTGGGCTGGGCCAGAGGGTATTAACCAGGAGTCAGGGGAAGACAGCAGCAAAGTTCAAACCCGAGTGTATCGCTGAACACTGCTTGAAATTCCCTGGAGCTTTCAAGGATGACAAGTAATGTTAAACACCCCCCTCCTCCCTTAGAGTCCTCCATTTTCAAATGTCACTTGGTGGAAAATGAAGTATCCTCTCCAATGCATGGTGAAAAGGTCAAAAACACTGCAATTCGGGAATATGATGCTTCCAACCAGGGCTTTCCTGGGGAAAACATTTCCCAGAAGTTTTTGACATTACCAATCCTGGAAAAGTACTGCTGGAACCACGGGTGGTGGTAGATCAGAAGGAAAAAATAGGACGATGTCTCATTCGACCACGAGATGGCAGCTGGAGTCTGGGAAGTTTTTTGCAAACACAGTAGCTCCCGTGGAAAACTGAGTCATTTGCCAACCCAGTTTTAAATCGCACAAGACAAGAATCTGCGTTTGGGAATATGCACCTGCGCCGCTTTGGCTTTGAACATTTCGCGTGCGTGCTCAGAGCGGGCGAGCTCTGGAATATCTGATTACCCCGTCCATTTCCCAGCTCCTCTGAGCCTTCCTCGATTAGTCAGTATCAAATAAATGGTTTAACCCATGTAATCCCTGTTGATAGGAAAACAGCGGTGCATCTGGTTTAACACTGCTGTTATGATCTAGTCTGCTCCAACACCTAATTCAACAGAGATCTGTAGCCAGATGCTCTGACCCTCGTGCCACGACCACTTCTGTCTGCAATTTCTCCTGAAGCTCTACTCTTTCACTCGCCGCTTTAAATGGCCGATTGTGTGTGTTGTTAATCGGTGATTGTGTTTCATTCCAGAAGAGACCACATTTCAGCAGCAGTTTAAGCAAGCCCTAGGATGCCCTTCGCCTCTGCGATTCGATTCAGTTGGGCTCTGGCTCTACAAAGGTCTGTCATGTGGAGCTGCTCTCACGAGTGCTGCCCTCACCAGGGGCTGGGAGATGATCCACACGCAGAGTTAAACACCCCCCAATGCAGACAGTGTGAGGCCTGAGATTTCTCAGCCTTGTTAAGATCCTCATGGAGACCAGAGAAATGGGAACTGGAGAGTGGAGTTTTAAGGCAGAAATTAATTATCCTGGTAGAAGAAAGGAATGAGCATTTACAGAGATGGATTTTAAGACCACAGAAGAAGCACATGCCGTGGTTAAGGTAGTAATTTGGAAGTCCTGCTATAAAGCCACTTGGTCTAGAGCCAGCGTACTTGAAAAGTGTCAATGCATTTGGCTGCTTTCCCCAGAAGTGACAGCATGGTACGCTTGATCCCCGCCTTTCGCAGCTGCTCAGCATATGCCAATGCCGCACGGGAATCCTGTCCTTTGCATAACGGAAAATATGCTAGTATTTCCGTATTTCTGCCTGTGGAAGATCTCCACATGATGTGCAGCTATCTTCACTCTGTTGCAGCTCTCTATTTCCCTGTCGAGCCGTTGTTTTCCCAGTTGGGTCAGTGATAATCATGACACAGACTGCTGCAGCACCAAACAATTTCTCAGCTGAGCCAGGCAACAGCGCCTGCCACTTCAGAACCTCCTTAAAAAACAAAATAAAAAGGTATTTGGTTTATGATTTGTGTTATTGTGGCACTCTGAGATGCTGGTTGACACAACTAGAGCTAGAGGAAGGTGGAATGATTCACCCACACCCCAAGCTAGGACAGACCTGCCCCCCGAAAGCCTGGTACCCCCCCAAGATGGCCACGTTGCCCATGATATCTCCTGCCAGAAGAAAACGTACCTGCTCCTCCTCCCCGTACCATCTTGCTTTTACATGCCACGAGCAGATAGTTCCTAGGAGCTGCCACGCTTCTCGCAGGAGCGGGAGGGATTTCTTGGCAATCGGGAGATGGTAGGAAACAGTCGCAGTGGGAACGCTGAACAGAACAAGGAGGAAATTGTTATCGGCCGCGGAAAAAGGTGAAGAATCATCGCAGCAATTTCTGCGCTTCTTGAATGGTTTGGTTTGTGGAATGGAAACTACCACCGCTCTGGGCGAATTTGTTTAGTGAGCTTTCCTCTTTCTTAAGAGTGTGAGCTTATTTTATAGGACAGGGGAACACAGCCAGATATGAGCTGTTAGCTTCTTTTTTCCCTGACCTATCGTGAGTTATTTACAAAGGTTTAGACCGAGTTAAAGCAAAGATGAATTTCTGAGCCTGCTGGTTAATATCTTGCAGCTGCTCTTCTGAGGCCTGATCCAAAGACCAGTAACGTTACCAAGCACCTTCCCTCTGACATCAGGGGGCATTAGGATGGGATTTATGCGTTTGGCAGAGGTTTTCTAATAATTTATTTAAACACTGAAGAGAGCAGCAGTGATTCAAGTCAGGTTGAGAGTTCAAGATTAGAGCTCTCTTGAGGGCCAAGTCTTGTGGACTTGCATGTTGTTGGTAAATGGGGCACTAACCTTGTGAATGATATGGTCCTCATGAGAAAGGGACAATTCCTGCCCCACTACCCCCTCATCTTCAAAGCTGTTGTATCCCGATGATGTCCCCTTGCTGTCCCTGGGGCTCTGTGGGCTCTGAGGAGCCAGGTAGTAGAGCTCATATGCTGATGGGTTCACACCGCTCCTGTCCCCTTGCTTTCTGAGCATTATCTGTAACCAGCAAGCTAACTGTCCATGCATGCAGGCAAACATCAGCTTCTCGAGATGATTCATCTGTGCAATCTGATGCACTGGGTCTGTGCGTCTCGATGTGAAACTGGTTCTGCAACCAGGAGCTAGAATACCAATTGATGTACCATGCAGAAGAAAGAGGGAATTAAGAGAACAGGAAAGTGATCTGGTAGATAGCATTAGGGGTGGTGAACAGCAAAACTTGAAAGCCAGGAGGTGGTTAAAGAAGGTACAGAAGCAAAGGATTCAATGGATAGGAGATAATGGAGGTTTGGGTTATGTGAAGATTGAAGGAGACATTGAGAAAAGTTAACCAACATCACCTCTTGGTCATTGCAGAGGGCAGTATCTCCCTGCAGTACAGCTGTTTGCAGGCTGCAGTGATGTCCCTGGGAAGGCAGCTCTGCAGCTTGCTGGGCAGTGCCTGCTGTGAGATGGGACACTGGAGAAGGAGCGGGCCTTTGCTCTGCTAAAACATACAGATCTTCTGAGGCTTTTGGGTCCCCCTCAGCGTCCTCTAAGCCCCCATCCCCTGCTGCCCAGTACAAGGCAGACACGCATGGTGACTCGTGCATGTGTTCCATCACAGCGGTGCACGTAGGTGTGAACTCACAGATGCAGAGGGAGCTTTGAGTGCAGCAAAACTGGCCCGGCTCTGCTCCCACAGTGCAGATGCAGTGAGCAGATCAGTGGGAAGAGGCGTTGGCTGTAATGTCCCAATTATACCCACTGCTGGAGAGGACCCAGCGTGAGGCTGTTGGAGTTCTTTTTGCCTGGTAGAACCTGAGCTGAGGGTCCCTGAGCAAGCATGAACCTGGCGCAGAAGTGGTTGCATCCTTCACAGAGACAGCGTATGCACATGAACCCTTTTCCCCCTTGCAAAACTGCAACAACTGTGTGTGACTTTGTGAATTGAGCATGGATTTGGCAAACCAGTGGGTGAAAGACTGGAGGACCTCCTGGTTTTAAGACTCTTGAGCATGCAAAGAACAGCTCCTTCATGCAACATGCTCTCTTGAAGTTGTTGGGGCAGCCGGGTGCTTTTCAGCCACTAGCGTCTGTCTCTTGTTGGGATGTCGCTTCTGCAGCCTGGCTAAGGGAATTGCTTGCACAACTGCCAGCGCATCCTTTGGCCTGGCACGCAGAAGCTGGGCTGCTATGGGTCCTGCCTAACCAGAGGCGGACTCACAGCTGTGCCCCAGTTGTGTGGAGGCCTCGGGATTGTAAACAGAGCTGAAAATTGGGACATCCCTGAGGGTTTGTTTCCATAGTCACCCCCAGCCATAAATGGCAGCGCTGTGATTTCTAAATCACAGCCTCCAGATTTCTTTCTGGCGAATATCCGGGTCCTTTTCTCATTGCACTCTTTCAGTTTCTCAGTGCCCGTTCGCAAATTCCTGTGCACAGCATGGGATAAGCGTGTAGACCCAGGGTCTGCAGGGAGCAGGGCTGTGTCACCCAAAGCAGTTTAGAGGGGCTGAAAGCAAGAGGAGCAAATGGAGCCATTCCCAGCCTCTCTGGGAAACTGGTATCAGTCGATTTCTTCTCTGAAGACGTGCCCTTTGGTGCCACTCGCTCATCTCTTTCCAGCAACAATAAATAGAAAGATAAATCAGTGTTTTCTCAGCAGCGCTCATAGCCAGAGCGAGGTTCCCGGTGTGGAAATGGCACCCGTGTCATGATCCCTTCGGCCATCGGAGGAGAGTGCACTCCTGCCATCTCATGGACGTCTCGGAGAACAAGGAGGAATTTCTCAACAGGAAGAGGGGATTATGATGAATTTTTCTTCAAATCTATTTCAACAGTTGAGAATTTAGCTAAGTATTAAATAGATTAATTTTTTTTTTTTGCCTTTATGCAGGCTTTTGATTATGCAGTTGTCGTAATGAACTCAATGTGGTTGTTTCCGATTTGGCCCTGTAGCATCTGGCAGGGAGCCTCCGTCTGAATGCGAGTCTTGCTGCATCCAGATTTGATTCCTTTTCCTTGGCACAGCTTTCCCTCCTGCTGATGGAAGCTTTAAAGAAAAAAAAATACCATGACATCTGAAACACTGCCAAAAAACATCAACATGCTTTCTGGCTGCCATCTATTGTGCAATGCAAACCTCTTAAGATTTAATATTTCTAAAACTGCAGTGCACCTGCTTGCAAGAAAAACTACCTTGTCACATGATGACATGTTTTGTTAAATCACTTTTTTATTTATTAGCTTCAGAATGTGGGCTTCTCCCCTTTCTGCCCTTTTTTTCCTCCTCCACCCCAAGATTTCTCCATGAAATAATACTTCCTCCTAGAATCGCAGTCTGTAATTATATGATGCATTTCCCACCCTCTGGTTTTGATAGATCCTTGTCTTCTATCTATGGTGAGAGCTTCAATGACTGGGTGCGTTTGGTTGTGTCCCGAAGGCACTGCTGCCTGCTATACCCAAGCACCAGATAAACCCCAGCTTGGCCCAGCTGGGAGATCGCCAGTGCTTGCAAGGTCACGTTGGTTCAACCATCTCTTCACTACCCGCCGCTGGACTGAAGAGGGCTCTGCTGTCTGGCCAAAGCAAGCTCTTCTGGCTGCCACAAAAGAAAGTTTCTTCTTCCATTTGATTTTTTTCCAGTTGTTTTTCAAGGTAGATTTCAGCTCCACAGGTGCTTTGCTGGGGTGGGAATCTGAGACGGAGCTGGATGTCGCAGGTGGGCTCCGGTGGGCCAGGGAGAGCTCGGAGTGGAGAAGTCTCCTGAGAAACATGTGGGATCCCTTCATTTTGCTCCCACCTGGTAGATCAAAGTATAGCTCAGCGATAGTGTCTAGCAAGTCGCCTTCCAGGTGTCACAGAGATAAGGTGCTTTGCTCAGGTTACACTTACCTGTTGCTAGCGCTTGCTGTCACTAGAGCAAGCACAAACAACGTGTGCTCGCTTCAGGAATTCTTCCTGGAAGACCCTTTCCTAGTTTTCAGAGGGGTGGCAGCATGGTCTCACCTCACCTCCCTTTGTCCAATTATTTGTCAAGCCCCTTCGTGCTTCTTCTGCCCTCAGAAGGTGATACAGAGGCATGAGTTCTCCATAAATAACCAAAAAGCCATGTTGTTTTGCTTACCCAATATCTGGCAACCTGGCCCATGAGAGAGTTGGGACTGTGGGGTCTATTGAGTTACAGCACCTAGGGATCCCCATCACCTTTATGGTCACTGGGTTTTTTCATTGCATTTGCCTGTTGCACAATGGCAACGAGCAGAAACCCCCTGGGAGACACACACAGCCTCTTTTCTTGCATGTTTGGGCCCTTTCTGGGGTGTTTAAACAGTCGAGGCCATGTTGGGAGGCTCTCAGGGGAGTGTAGAACCTCTGGGCATCTGGCCCATGGCCGCCGAGCTCCTGGCTTACTCTGGCCTGTCAGCTCCTTCCTCCCACAACCCACAAACTGCTTTTGATTCTCCACAACTAGAAAGGCAAAAGTGCTTGTTCAGGTTTCTTCCCCTCTCTGGCTCCCTGGCCTTTGGGAGAAAGATTATGGGGAGTTTTTGGGTTGGATGCCTGTAGCTGCTCCATCTGAGAAAAAACCAAAAGTTCCCCATTGCTCTGAGGTGCTCCAGAGAGAGGATCTCAGCAGCTAAACGTGGCGACTGCAGGTTCATTTGGATGGGTCAGAAATAGCAGTCTTTCCTCCATTCATTTTACAGGTGAGGAGCTGAGACACAGAAGGCCAAGAAGACCTGCTCAAAGTCCTGCAAGAACCCAGCAGCAAAATTCGGTGTTCCAGTCCCCTCTGTATAGGTGTTAGCAGCTTCCAGTGTCTGATCTGTAGCAGCAAACTGAGGCAAGGAGGAGTTCATACTGCTGCTCTGAGCCTTGTGCCTGTGTTACCGGCCCCTGTGATATTTAATTAGAAGAGGAGGACACGGGCAACCTCTTCGTTGCTCTTGGCTGTGAGCTGTCGTAGGGGTGGGTGACAGCTTGCGGTGACAGACAGATGCACCGGGCTACCAAACCACCTGGTGCCTTCAGCAGCTGCCGAATAAATGGACACCCTTGCAAAGTTTGTCAATATTTATCCTTTCTGCATATAGCAGATGAGTGTTAGCTAATTACAGGCTGCACCACCATAGACAGGCAGGCTCTGGTTGCACAGAGCCAGGCTTGCCAAGTGTCCTCATTGATGTCGCCTTCATCAGCTGTGCTTGCTAGTAAATCAGCCACTTCAGCTCACTGTTTGCCTCTGCGGAGGGGCTGAGAATTATCTCGAATTGCTGCAGACATTCTCATGCAATCCAGAACGGTGTGGAGATACAGCGGTCATTGTAGGAAGATGTAACTTGCTTTGCAGTGGTCTGAAAAACACACTGGACCTCTGGAGAAATGCAGCCTACCCTTCTTCATGAGGCCATTTCTTTGAGTTGGCCAAATTCTCTTCCACAGGCTGAACCTGACCATTTTTGTCCCAAGCCAGTCCTCCTGGTCTCTCCTCCATAAAAGTGGAAAGGCTCTGCCTAGGTCCATGCTCAAAGCATGGCTGTTTGGTGTATATAAGGGGTCTGGAGATAACGTATGCATGTTATCTGGAGATAACATGACTAAAGTACCTACTTTCCCCATGACCAACTTTGGTCCCCCCAAAAGACCTCCCAGCTTCTCCCTTCCCCCTACTTGTGGAGAGCCCGTTCTGCTGCTGCTGGTGTTGGGACAGGTTGGCGGATGCTCTCTCTTGCCATTCCACGGGCATAAGCCTGACTCCTCTCTGAGCGCTCGTTGTCCCTGAATCAGCGCCTTCAAATGACAGTGAGCAAAAGGGAAGATCTCCCCTCCTGCCTTTTCCATCCTGCCCTCGAGCAGACACAACATTTCTCTTCATTTGCCACAGAACAGCACAGGTCCCGGTTCCCATATTTTGAAGCCCTCTGCCATAAATCAGGCTGATAGGTTTATTCTCTACGTAATGGGAAATTATGACAAATGCAGCTGTATAATCTAGTTAGTAACTCACCATAATGACTACTTCTGGGGTGATTTATGGGTTTTGTCATATGTGAGCTTTCAGAACATTAGAGATTACATTTTTCACACTTTTTGTTGGAATCTCAGTTTATTAGACTTTACTGCAGCATTAATCACTTGCAGTACAAGCCCGGACTTCACAAATGTATCAGATCAGCATGAAAAAGGCAGAGAAAACAAGAACTGTTGTGAATTAATGAGCCGGGTAACACATGTCTCACAACCCGTGATGAAACAACCTGTGTTCTTCCTCAAGCCGCCACAGAAAGCCCTGAAGTCTGGGATTTTTTCACGTGACGCCAGCAGCAGCAAAGAACCAAAACACCGCAGCCAGGCTTGAAACCTGAAAGATCTGCCAGGCTGAGTCTATTCTAATTAATGGTAAAATGATGTGTGAATCTGTCCTAAACATTCAAATAAAGAAGATTGATTCCCAGTTATAATATGGCTTATAAGCAAAACACTAGGATTATATAGGAGAAATGCATGTGTTGTGAAACAACCGATAAATCAGGCAGTTCCAAGGTCTACTGTGAAGGTCTGGGAAACTTTCCGAGTTGCCATCTAGGGAGTTTGGTGCAGGATAAACCTGACCAAAAGGCCATCGTTACCCAAGTTACTTTGGTTTATGCTGTTTTTTTGCAAGAGGCCCATTCAGACAACGCCTTATAATACTCCAGGAAATATCTTGAAAAGGTCACCACAATCCATCAGAAACAAGCAGAGGGGAAGGCTGGGGATGATGCAACACGTTCCCTGCACTGGGAGGGTGGACAGAGGGAAGGCCTGTTTTGGGGTAAATCAGCGTGGTTCGGGGAGGCGGCTCACACCCCAGCTCAAACCTTAGCTGGCAAAAGCCTTGACATGCACTGATGGGCAGCAGCACCCGGCTGAGTCTGGTTTTCGGTGGATGGATAAGATGATCCGCAGGTGGTGAGGAGTATCTCTGTTCCTCGAGCACCTGGAGAGCTGCAGACACTGATAACTGATAAGGGCACCGGCCAGGGGGGTGACCTGGGGTTGGTGAACTAGTCCTGGTGTCTCCTTTCTACTGCTGCTTTCTGCTAAAGATAACAGCCTGTTACCAAGCTCTTCTTGCTGAGGTGGTAAATGACTGGTGAGATCGGGTGCTGCGTGTCCCTGTTTATGCCTGCACTTCTTCTATGCTCAGCACCAGGAAGGATTGGGACAGAATGGAGGGGATTGGGGTCTCAGAGCTGGAGCGGAGATGAACAGCCAAGCAGAGCAGCTGGAGCTGTCACAACCCCTCTGCCAAAATACAGCCCTGCTCTGTTAATGTGAGAAGGGGATACTGAGCCGCACTGTGAATGTACTGATATCAATGGGATGCCACAGTGCTCAGGGCAGCGTATCTTCAGAGGAGAGGTCCTGCCCTGGGTTGAGCTTCTTTGGATGCTCAGGGAGCAGCTCAGGCACAAACCTTTGCACCTTCTGTGAACCAGAGCTGCTTTCTTAGCCCCTTTACTACAGGGGTACCAGAGGCACGGGGCTACACAGTCCTTCATCCCTCCGTAAGACTGCTAGTCCCATCGTAGGTCATGGTAACCCTCCATGGCTGCTGATACCATGGATGTTGTGGTGTTGGGACTTTGCGGGGAGAAGAGAAAGGCGTAAAATGAAGCTCCTGCGACTGGTAGGTGTCCTGGAAGCTGGCCAGGCCCCACCTCACTGCGGGGTGCTTGTTTGGCCAGCTGAGCTCATGACGATTTATTGGGCTGTGCATGGACAGTCATCTGTGGAAATGTGGACATGTGAACACCCATCGATGGGCATGAAATGCAGCCTTGTACTAGAAATAGCTGGGCTGAGCCTTCTTTAAAACAAGCCCCAGGTATGAGTCTTTGCTGTCAGGAGCTATAGACTCCATCCTTCATTAAACCAGAGCCTTTTTTTTTTTTTTTATTTTGAGGAACACCGAGGACCATTCTTGTTTATTTTATTAGCATTTTTAATTTGTATTGTTTTGGTAGCACATAACACCCGTTGCATGAGAAGCATGAAACATTGGATATTGCCAGAGTGTAGCATCTGCAATTAGATGTAAATGCTGTTGAATGTCTCTTTGGAGATTTGGAGATATGGGAGTCAGAGGCTCAGGTCCTCCAGTGACTGGCAGCAGACCAGCACCGCAGAGCCACAGAAGGTGACATATACCACGGCCAGATGTTCTCCAGCAGGTAAAAGCAACTTTGCTTGTACGTGTTGTTTCAATTTTAAAATCCACGAAAGGAGACAAAAATGTGCTCCTGTGTTTCCATCTTCAGCTTCAGGCTGGGAGAGACTTTTTCCATGAGTTTGATGCACCCGTTTCAGGCTTCAGGCACCGATGCTGGTCCTGAGCAGATATAACTCTGCCTCGCAGGAGGCCTCACCGGCTCGGGTGCAATTCAGTGCTGCCTGTGCAGAAGGGCATGGTTTTGAGCTGCCTGCAGAGGGGCTGGGCAGAGGCAGCCCTGCAGGGCAGGCAGGCAGGCAGCCAAGGGCATGTAGGCAGGGCTGGGAGCACTGCTTGTGTCCTGCTGGGAAAATGTAGTGGCAAGAGGGTGAAGGCAAGTAAGGAAACAAATTCAGTTTTTGGCAGCTCTTCAGCCATCCAGATTGAAGTGGTCAGTGCAGTGAGTGTGAAAAAGTGGAGACTTCAATGGATAAACTCCAGCAAGTCCCATTCTCTGTAGGTCTAAGACGATGTCAGCAGGGTCTCCATGGAAACCCAGGGATGATGCAAGCAAGAAGAGCATCCCAGTGACTGCACAGTTGCAGGTGCTCACTCCAGGACCACCTTGAACCCAGGGGACCAGACTGCCTGCCCCTCAACAGTGCCTGCCCCTCTGCACAGTACTCCGCACGGCCAGAGGAAGGACAGAGTCCTGCACCAGCTCTACCAGGCCATCAATATGGTCAAATCCCAGGCTACAAGATGTGGGAGAGATTTTAACCTTGATCAACACAGGCACATGATGGCCAGCTGGCTCTGGGGTTACTCATCCTCTGAGAGGCTGTAGGCTTTGCATCCAGAAGTGAGCTACAGAGGGAGGATGCAGGACATGGACAGAGGAGAAAACCCAAAAAAGCACCTTGCAACCTCAGACCTTTAAGTCTAAGCAGCGTGGTGGGGGCTAAATCTAGCTCAGAGCTTTTCAGCCTTTGCCCCTTGGTCCTCAGGAGGAGAGTTGGGCCAAAGATGGGGAGTGGGAGAAGTTCTCAATGTGCTGCTCTGGTTGCTGCTGGTGCAGGCAGCCGTGCATGTACCTCCCCAGCTCTCCCTTGGTGGCAGGAGCCCACCGGTCTTGCAGTACTCTGGCACAGGCAGGGAGGCCTGGGATGCTTTGGGCAGCTGCCTGATTTGCCTGTGCCTCAAGCTGGCCCAGCTGGATGCTCTCAGCTCCGACGCGGTCTGGAGGAGAGAAAACAAGAGGCATTCCTGCCGTGTGAGGGGGAGCACAGGGAGCAGAGCCGTCACACAGCACCGTACGTCATGTCCCGCTGACAGATACTGGCTGCAGCAAAGAGGCTATAAACCAAAAATAGCCCCTTCCCGCACACATGAAATAAATAGATGGTAAGGCGTACGTGCGCCCAAATCTCCACGTCTTCTGCTATGCGGTGCCCTGGCAGAGAAGCTCAGCATCGGGAAGGGGGGAGCACCCGCCTGCCCCCAGGAGCGGGGTGGATGTGGCATGGCTGGTGCAAAGGTGCCAGCCTGGCCTGATCCTACATCTCCATACCTTGTGTCCCAGCTTGGTGTAGGCCAGCACTTGGTCTGCAGCACCATGTGCATCTCCCATCTTCCACCACCTGGGGCTTGTCCCCATCATCTCAGACAGCTTCTCCTCCTGGAAGGTGTTGCTAATAAGTCCCATGCAATGTTTTACTGCTATTTTCTATGCAGCACAGAGCAAAATGTCCCCATTAGGCTTGCTGGCATCTTGCTATTGCTCTGCTGAAAGCCTGTTTCACCCCTGCTTCTTCCTCTCATCTTTCTTGGGGGAAAACTGTCTTTTATTTCCAGCTAGGGAAAATGGAGACCACTCCTCATCCCCAGCCCTGAACACTGGGGAGTACAACATAGGTGGTGGCCAGATGCCATTAAAATTGCTTTCTCCCCATGCCCGTGGCTCCACGTCTCTGCCCGCTCCCAGCACAGGGGTGCGGGGTTGCCTCCTGGGTAGCATTGCACAAAGAGTGGAAAATTAGGGGAGAACTGATGAAAAGGCTGCATTGGAGCTCGATGGATCTGCTCCGAGGTCAAGGAACTGCCGCTTTTGCCAGCAGAAAGAGCCCAGATGTTTTCCAATTTACACAGGCAAGCTCGCCGAATGCAGGTTAGCGCTATCGAACTGCACGTTCGCAATGGTAAAGACCCCCTCTTTGCAAAGTCCCTGGCATAAAACATAGTCTGTGAAACGGGAGGTTGGAGTGCTGAAGTGATTTAAGAGCCTTTGCTCCGACTCAAGGATTTTGAAGGGGTCTTCGTGTTTGTTGTGTTTCTGGGTTCTAATATCAATGAGAGAATTAAATCATTATATTAAAACATCAAAACACTAATGCTTTGTTTTCATTGGCATGAACCAAAATGATCTAACTCAAAAGCCATGAAATATCAGCCTTTTTTTTTTTTTTTTTTGCCGATGAATAATAAGATCTCTGGCTGCTTGTGATAGTAAATTTAATAATGTCAGTGATTTGAAAGGTTTGAATCCTAAACGTGAAGAAATGTGTTCTACCCACTCCACCGTCTCCCTTTTTCTCCCCCCCCCCTACTGTCAGGAAGTTTTGTGGCAAATAAGCCCAAATGCCTAGATTAGAGCCCATCGGTCTCACATACCAGGTGAGTGCCAAACTCTACATACCCGGTGCAAACCTCCATCTCCCAGGTGGTCTGAATTTGCTTATAGCTGGGTCCTGTAAGCAGATTTAATATTTCATAAGCACTGCTCCATCTCATGCCTATATTATTGACACCACATGGAAGTCAGGAAATTGGTTCTTTCTGGGAACAGTTTGCAGAAATATGCAGCCTGTCAGCTCCTTTCTCATGGGGTGCATTAACAGAGGGGCTCGCAATTACAAGTAATGAACCTTCTCCAGATGTCTGCAGTGACTCAGCTCCAACTTTATCTTCGATGTACGAGATGGACTTGACAAGATGGATTATTTGTGGATATAATATAATAACTTTGCAAAACGTGGAATTCCCAATTATTGCAAGGCAGGCGAAGTATTCGGTAGGAGAGGGAACGCCAAGGTTTATCCACTGGATAAACAACAACAACCAAAAAGGAAATAAGCTGTGCCATTTCCCCCTCTTGAAACTACAAATGTTCCCATGCTGTTTTAATTCTTCCTCTTTACGATACCGTTTATGTTACACACATTAAAGTTAAGTCATGTCTTTAATAAGATGGAAACTGGAAGTGAGATTTTGAAGGAAAAGGAGCTTGGCGTCCTAAATTTACTCTGTGCTTGGAGAGCACAGAAAAACAACAGAAAGGATGGGATATACCAAAGAAAGCAATTTTAATTGTCATCTTCCATGGAAAATTGAATCCAGTCATTCCCCACCGCTGTGAGTGCCAACGTACTGTGCTATATATGGCTGGGTGCTTATTTTAGCAATTCAGCTGTACAGAAAAAGTGTAACCAAAGTGAAATTTCTTGAGTAAAGTTCTGGCTGCAAATGATGCATAGGGTTTCTTGGGTTATAAATTTTAAAATGGGTTTTTCAAGGCCTGCATCAAATAATTGGGACAAATCTGTTTTACTTTGGGTTTGATTAAGAGCGATAATTTCATACTAATGCCCTCCGAAGGCATACTTGTCAGGCGTGGATAAAGAGATGCTGAATTATCTTTCTTTTAAATTACAAGTCTCCTGGTACCCAAGTTGTGAGACTGGGGTCTCCTTGGGGAAGTATTTGTATATCTTCTTGGGCTGAGCTGCAGGTTTGTTTGATGTGGATCTTCAAGATAAAATTACTGCGCTCCAGATGTTACAGTTTAAATGTTTGTACATAGGGATTTCCTTGGTTGTTGAAGAGAGGAGACTCAAAACAGACTCGATCATTCATGCATCTATTTCTAGCCCATGCTTTGCTATGTTTGAGGAGGCGAATGTCAAGAGGAGCTTTTATAAACAGGCCTTTCTTTCTCAGAGCACGGTTTGTTTACTGGGTAACGTGCAGAGCAGGCTTCTTCAGTGCTAACAGCAAACTGTTGATTTAAACTATCACGCCTCTCCCACCAGCTCCAAAAATCTTCCTTTCTGGGCAGAATGAGAAAATAAAGGGGGAAACTCTGCTCCCTACCTGTTGCCTGCCAAGGGTGAGATGTGCTCTGCCTTCATCCCCGCCGGCTGCTGTTGCAGCTTCTGCAGTGGCTTTTTCCAGGCGTGGGAAAGGCTGAGCTCTGGGGATGCTGGACCCTGCCCAGCCCGGGTTGTGTTGATCCAAGAAACCCTGCTCCCACCCCTGCTGCAGTCAGGCTTTTTGCTCCCCTCGGGGTCTCCTTGTGCTCCCCCGTGCCCTGCTGCTCTGCCAGCCCCATGCCATGTGCTGTGTGTCACCGGCGTGGTGTGGGGACCTGGATGGGAACGAGCGAAGCTGCGTATGCGTTTGCTGGCTGCATCCTCTGCATTGCGTCAGTCTTAGCATTGCGAAGCGAAACACAGACGGGACATCAAATTTAAAAATGCCAAACACCATGCCACCAGCCAGCTGATAGGAGGGAAAGACAGATGTTAGGAGTTTCTCTTGTACAAGAAGGGCTCGCTCAATTCATACCTGCAGGAGACAAGCACTGTTGGCACTTGTTGGGAAGCTAGTACCTATTTGGGAAGGAGCAGAGGCCTTCCGCATGCGGTTTCGTGCCAGGGAGCACGCAGCGGGGCCGCTTCACTACCGTGACTCTTCATGGGTGTCCTCAGCAATTTGGGACAAAAACGTGTCTCAAAGCAGCAGCAAGCATGTGTGGAGACACAAATGACTTCAAAGGGACCAAAAGCACATCAGCGTGGTTGATAATTATCAAAAGGAAAAGCCAGCCCTTTGTAAATAAGAAAAAAAAAAAAGCCCACTGCAGGAGGGGGTCCATCCTGACGCCAGTTTTGGTGGCATTGCATGCAGCAGTGGGGGAGCAGGGCTGGGTCCCCTCTCCTGGATGTCTGTAAGAGTCAACGTAAGGGGTTGTGCTGCTTACACGGGGACCGAAGGAGCCTGGGGCCAGCTCGGCAGTCGTTACTCTCATCTGGTCATTTGGGGTGGCCTTGGTGTCCCAAGTGATGGCTTTGTCAGCATGGAGATGCAGAGGAGGGGTTTAATTCTTCAATCCCATATGTCTACAAACCCTGCTTTTGACAATAATTCAGAAATTTGGGGAAGAACAGACAACCCTATTAAACAGTGGGACAGAGAAGAGGCAGAGGCAGGGGATGAGGAGCAAGGTGGTGGAAAGGAGACCTGCCCTGAAGTCTGTCCCAATCCTCTGCCCCACAGCAAGGTGGGGAAGAGTCTGTAAAGCCTCGTTTGAGGTGAAAGCACAAAGCAACCGCACTTCTCCCCGTCTTCCCAGGAAAGAGGGAAGGCATCCGGGTGTGAGCACCACATGGAGCTGCAAAACACATCCCCGCAGCAACAAGCTCCCCTCTCCCTCCTTTTCCATGCACGCAGCCAAGCAGCTCTAAGCCAGCACCGGCGGCCGCAGACGAGGTGAGCCTGCTGCGTGCAGCCACCTGCGCCCGGCGCATGCGGCGATTTCCAGCCAGAGCATCTGGGGCTCAGGCTGCCTCTTTCCGGGCACCTCATCCCTCTCCGTCTATGGTGGTGGTCTCGGATGAGCCTGCGGCTCCGTGGCGCAGCATCTGTCGGCGAGCAGGACCCGCGCTGCCGGCCCCAGGGTGCAAGCGGGCGGCCTCGTCGGATGTTTCCCAAGCGGCTCAAGGCGTTTGTAGTGAGAAAGGAATGTTCTTCCTGTCCCGCCCCATCCCCTTTCAAAGCCCTGCGTTTCCCAGCCAGCCATATGACCGCCTTCCCAATATATTCTTCCCTTCAGCTGTATTTTACTTTTTTAGGGTTTTCACTAGCCCGTAGTAATATAGGCAGCCTTTATGCTGCGCTCAGGGCAAATATTTGCCTGCAAAGCCCTGCGGAGGACAGCTCACCTCCTGCCACCTTGCCCAGGAGAGGGATTCACCTGCAAAGCTCACGCAGGCACCTCCACGGCCTGTTCGGATACAGCCCTCAGTTCATCCCGCTCAGGCAGGTCCAGGTGGGCATCTGAGACTTGGACTTTCATACCGCCATTTCCCACTGGAGTGGCAAGAAATCTGGTGGTTTGATGGTCTTTTAAATGGTGCTGCAAAACAGACACAGCAGTCTTCCTCCTGAGGAGGAAGGAAAGTCGAGACTGTTTGGTTTTGTTGTTACTACTGCAAAAGTTTGCATCCTCCTTCTTTGCAACGAGAAGACACATGTCCCCAGTCGAGGGGACAGCAGGGAGGGCAAGGAGAAGAGCTGCATGCTTGTGACCGTCCTCTGCAAGGTGACCTGGCGCGTGTGGTGACTGTGTTCCAATCCCAGCAAGCCGGTGCCTGGAGAGCTGGTCTGGCCATTGCTACGAGCTCCTGGGGTTTGGTCCAAGGTTTTTAGCAGTGCTATGGATGTCAAGCCCCGGCTGGCCAGAGGATATGCTTGGTAAACTGAAGGCCTGCGGAGAGTCATAGGCCAACAAAGAAGAACGAAGAAGAACAAGGAGGGCCGTAGCCCAGGGACATGAGCTTTCCATAGCTGGGCAAGGAAATCCTGTTGGTGCTGCAGGATCTTAAACTTACCTGCGGATGACAACAAGAGGCATTTTTGTTTGGTCTAATTCTGCCTTTTGCTTTCAGCTTGTGATGATTTTTAAAGCAAAAATATACAAGAATCTGAGCTGCACTTTTGCTATTCTGCACAGGGTCCCCAAAAATCCTCTATACAACATCACCCTGCGGTTCTTGGTATTACTGTTTTGGGTACGGAAATGTTTGGTGCATGCAGGTGCTGACAAAAACAGAGGGGAAGTCACAGCTTGTACTCCAAAACCTTGAAAGCTCCATTTTACAGTGATTATGGCGACCTTACGTGTGTGAGAGAGAGGAGGTTTGAACCCCTTCACAATACCCGCTCTCATGTGACTGCGGTTCCCCAAAGAGCAAGCTCTTCCCTGACAGACTCCCACAGGGTGAAATATTCCCAGCCTGCAGCCAAGGGCAGGGGTTGTATTTAAACAGGAGGGTAAGGAGCAGATTCACTCAGCTGTCCTGGGTGCACGAAAAGCAGCTTCGCTACAGATCTCCTTGACTGATTTTTCAGCAGCTGCACGTGGCCATGCAGTTGCTGGATGTGTTTTTGTGACCACCCCACCCAGAGCACTCATCTCGAACAATCCTCTTGAGGCAGTTTGCACAAGGGCTGCGAGCTCTTTGCTCACTGGCAGGAAGAGTGAATGACCAAAATAATCTGGAGGATGTTCAGGGTGAGCTTTGAGAGTGAAGCCCTCATGCATGCACACAAAATTGGTGCCTGCCAGCAAAAACCTTGGGATTTTTTGGATGGGAAGACGTATCTCAGGAATGCCTCATTCCCACAACCTGAGCGCTGCAGCCAGGTCAGAGCCAGCATGCACCAGAGCAATACAGGTGAGTACTTTGAAGAGAATGGACTTTGCAGCATTTTCTACACCTCCCACAGCATATATAGAGAACTGCCTGGGGTATATACCCCTCCTGGTTCCATCCATACCGACTGCTCAGTCACACCAGGCATTGCCATGTCTTACCTTGTCCAAGAATGGCTGTCTGCGGCTTGTTGGTCCCGAAGAGGACAGTCCTTGACTCCATAGCTGGGTTTTCTCTGCTGAGTGGATTATTTGGTTCACTCCTGAGGTGAAAACTGGCATATATGCAAAATGGGCAGCAAGGAGGCAAAATTGGTTTTGGGTAAAATCGGCCAGGGAAAGATGGGGTGGAAAATGGGAAAAAATAGGGGGAAAAGCAGCCTGGAAGTACAAATGTAATTCTAAGGGCTAAAAACGAGCATGGGACAAACAGGTAGATTTTTTCTGGGATAAAAAGAGCTGTGCCACTTCACATAGGGTAAACAAATTGCCCACAGTTGTGTGGGCTCCCTTGCAGTGCAGCACTGTGCAGGTCTCTCTTTAAGCCATCGGCGTGGGAGACCAACACCGCAGTGCAGCATGAAGGATGGTCCCAGGTGGCCGTGTGGCTTGTGTCGCTGTCCTTGGCCGGCTGGCGGTCCCCTTTGTTCCCCGGCACGTGGCACCAGAGGAGCAGACCTCGACACGGCCGCACAGCCGGAGCAGCAGGACTCCCACCGTCCCGTCCCAGAACACTTTGTCCTTGGATGCTGCTCGCGGTGCGGCTGCGAGGACAAAGACCTATGAGCCAACATAAATCATCGTTTGAAGTCTGCAATGACAACATGGAGAAACATTAATGGGATCGTTTAATAAAATCCACATTGTTTCCATTGGGAAGCTGTATAAACAGCACTATCAGGGGCTGCCTAAGCCAGCCCTTGAAGGCTGTGAGTGCGTGCTGTTCGGCTCATGCTCGTTGCATGCGGAGGGAGGCAGGGAGCTGGATCGAACGATTGATTAGTCAAACGGTAGTTTGGCTCCGGGGCGGCTCACGTGGGAGCTGGGATGCTGCACTAACACACCCTTCCCTTCAGCGGCAAGCTGGCCACCTCCTCCTTGAGCCCAGCTGTAGGTGAGGGATGCACAGAAGAATGCGTGACGTCTCTTGCTTGCGTTTACCCTCTCATCCAGCCAGCACCCATGGGTCTCCCCTGCAGCTGGTCCTGGCTGGGAGATCCCCCTCGCTGCTCTTTGTGGGAAAATCAGCTCAGTTAATCAACGCCAGCTTCATCCCTTCCTGCCCGCTGTTGTTTAGGGACTATGACCCTCCTGTCCCAACATGCCATGCTTGAAGTAAGGCCGGGTGTGGATATGTTCATGCATTTTGGGCTTGAGCCGGCACCCAAATTCATTGCAGCTTAATTAATCTGACCATGAGATGTATAACAATCCAGGGGGATCAAGAAGGTCTCAAAGCTTACCCGTGTCAGATATCGCCCAGGACAATGGACTCACCTCTCTGCCAAAATTCCCTTTAGGATCATTTTCTCAGCGCAAGGTGCACAAGCTGGCACAAGGTCCTTGCTGGAGGTTTTTCTGATGCCGATGTGCCGACTAATGCCTTGGCAGAGAGTGTTTTCCCGCAGAGGAGTGCAGGCTGGAGGAAGCATGGGCTGTCTTGTCCATATTTTGTGGAGGGATGAAGCGGTTTCCTGCATTGGCTCACGGCACTTGAGGAGTGCTTTGATTTTTCTGGTATTTTTAGGAACTGCAGATCTGAACTTGATTGCTCTGAGCGAAGCCTAAAGATGGGCAGAGCTGCCAACTCACAGGATTTTATTGCAAGCTCTGTGGTATTTCTTAAGTCCCAGTTCTTGGAGTCATGCGACTAAGTGAGACTTTCGGTGTTTGTTTAAAAAGTTTTCTCAAATAAGGTGTGAAACCTGAGATCACTTTCAAGACTCAGAAAACATAAGGAACAGAAAATGGGCTTTTAAAAAATATTGGGGTTTGAGTGAGTGTCGCGGTTTCAGGGAGCTGGACTTGATTTTAAATATGGTAGGTTATGCTGAGAAAGTGTAATTTTAGTAGCAAGGTAACATCTGTGGGGAGAGGGCAACACGGGGCATGGTGGAGCAAGAGCCCGAAAAGCCGTCCCTGGGGAGAGAGGCCCTGCTGGGTTTCTCCTGCCCTGAACTTGTCTCCTACCACTCGACATAAGTCCCTCTTACCTGTAAGAGAGGAACAGCCCTGGAAAGGGCGATATGGGCCACCCCCAAACCCGTGGCACTGCACCAAGCCTGGGTGCCCTCTGCAACACACCTCTCCTCTGCTCCTGGACATGGACCAGCATCCATGAAGGTCTGGCTGCATCTCATCACACTTTAGGTGCCTCCAGATGATTCAGTCCTCTCAGGATCCCTATGGAGTTGGTGGGCAGAAATAGCTGCTCCCAGGGCCCCATCCACCCAACATCTGCTGCTGCAAAAGGGGAAAGGGCACCTTTGATTTGCTCATTTCTCTCCGATGGTTATAAAGGGAGCCTGGGAGGACCACCACAGATGCAGGTCAGAGATACTGGCACTGGATCAGAGGAGTGGGAAAGGTGGCTGTCCTGGCCTGACAGAGGTGACAGCATGGTCCCCCTTGCTGGCAGGACACTGCTTACAAGTTCCCAGGGTACCCTGTAACTGTTTGCAGGTGACTGCAAAGCTATGTCACAAGTGTGGCTAGCAGGAGATAAAAAGATAGCCAAGTTTCCTGGTTTCAGCTGAGATCGAGTTAATTTTCTTTATAGTGGCTGGTATGGGGCTATGTTTGGGATTTGTGCTGAAAACAGTGTTGATAATACAGGGATGTTTTAGGTGTTGCTGCACTGGTCAAGGACTTTTCAGCTTCCTGTGCTCTGCCAGGTGCAGAAGAAGTTGGGAGGGGACACAGCCAGGATAGTTGATCCAAACTGGCCAAAGGGCTATTCCGTACCATATGGCGTCATGCTCAGTATATAAAGCTGGGGAAGAAGAAGGAAGGGGAGGACGTTCGGAGTGATGGCATTTGTCTTCTCAAGTCACCATTACCCGTGATGGAGCCCTGCTTTCCTGGAGATGGCTGAACACCTGCCTGCCCACGGGAAGGAGTGAAGGAATTCCTTGCTTTGCTTTGCTTGCGTGCGCAGCTTTTGCTTTACCTATTAAACTGTTTTTATCTCAACCCTCGAGTTTTCTTACTTTTGCTCTTCCTGTTCTCTCCCCCATCCCACCGGGGGGGAGTGAGCGAGCGGCTGTGTGGTGCTTAGTTCCCGGCTGGGGCTAAACCACGACACCAAGTCATTTCATATCTGCAAGAAGTGCAAGTCCGAGAGGTGGGACAGACCTCAGCCTCGTATCCACCTACGAAGAATCCTCAGACATTATCAGGCCAAGTTTCTAGACCCCCATTGCTACACCTGCTGCCATAAAACCTGGGGAGTCCATAGCCTCATCAGTGCCTACCCTTCACTTCTTCTGAGGACATCTTCCCTCCCTTTTCCTATTTTCCCATCTTAAAGCAGTAGCTGAGGGAGCCAGAGCCATCGCCGCTCCTGGAATTTCCTTGGCAAGGCTGGTTTCTCTCCCCTTTCTGCTCCCTGCTGGCTGCACCCTTTCAGCCCCTCTCCTACCTCTGGAGGTCTTGGTGGACTCCATTCCCCAAAACCTCAACTGGCCTTTCAGCAACTCTAGCGTTTCTTCCTGTGAGTCCTCAGGTGAAACCCTGTGGCCATCGCACCTTTCAGCGAGACCAAGAAGCTCGATTTATGTAGCTTCAACTTGTTCCTGCCTCCCGTAATTAGTTTATCGAATGTTGATGACCACCATCCATGCTGAATTACAGATCTAGCACGGATAGCTATTGCTATGACGTTCAGCGTATAAAGCAACCCACCAGTTCCTGACGGGCTTCTTGACTTTTGTTAGCATTTAGCTTCGGGCTCTGTGCTGGTGTGGTTTGCAATCAGATTTGTGGCTTTGTTGGAGTCAGTCACGGGTACGGACACCCCAGGGTGGATCCCTTCTCTGCTCTTTGGTCTTCTGTAGTTTCCTGGCCATCTCCAAGCCCATTTGTGTGGCAGCAACTTGCTGGGTTTTCTTCTAAAGCTGTGCATTGCGCTCCCAGGTGTCTTTGATTAGCCAAGACAAAACACTTAGGTGTTTTTATTTTCTTCTGAACTTGGCTTTTCTCCTGGATACAGAGTGCAGCCATGCTTGCTTAAGAGGCTTTCTTGTGACAGTACCACTTTTCTTCCTATCTTATGGACAACATTTTGTCTGTTAATTTCCACCGGGGTGAAACCTTGGTCTGGCAGGGCCAGGTAATTTCTGCATTTGGATCCAGCGGGAGTGGGATTTCCAGCTCCACCCTTCTTGGACTCTGGCACAAAAAATGGATCACAACATAACATAGAAGTGTGTTACTGAAGAAAAACCCCAAGCCATTCACCAACTCTCCTGCACTGTCATAGCCGCAGTTTTCCTAGGTCCATCGTTAAGCCCAGATATAGTCCTGGGCAACTGGTCAATACCGACAGCTAGCTGAAGGCTGCTTCTGCCCCTGCTACACCTCCCCGGTGCATTGGGAACAACACATGGCAGAATAAGATGATCTTTCTGAGAATTTGCTGGCTAGTTTGTTAACTGTTTGGCAGCCTTCACCCACCCAAAATGACACAGTAACTTTAAAGAGCATAAAGGAAAACAGAAGAGAGAAAGAAAAATCTTTGCTGAATCTAATTAGTTGAATCTAATCAAGGGCTACAAACATAACCATGCTTGAATTATAACTGCGTCATTATTTCTTGACTGTAGGGCAGAGTTAAAGAAAGAATATCCTGAATGAACACACCCTGGACTGGTTTCGATTTCTTTCCTGTTTCAATTTAATTCTGATTTTTCTGACCTTAGCTCCTGGGGCTTGGGATGAGTCCAACATCTCTGTAATGGTGTTACTCCACCTGCAGCCTCCACTTCAGCCTGAGTGCCTGTTTGAGACTGCATATTTTTTGAAATTGCAGCAATACCTGATGACCCTCTCCAGGACCAGACCCCATCGTGCAAGAACTTGCACCAACACCTACCAACGAGGTGGCTTCAGCTCAAAAGGCATGTGGTTGCCTTTGAGGGGGAGGTCCCATGCTTTAGCTGAGATTCACCTGCTGCCTTCAGTGTGCTCTCTTTGCTTCATCCTCCCACTAACACAGTGACTTGGATACTACCGCACCATTTCCTTTCCAGTTTGTCAGTAAATCCCACTTTGTGATTATGCTCTGGACAAAAGGGGCAGCAGAAGGGTCAGTAAAGCTGTAACTAACATCCTAGGATTGGTTTAGGTCTGTGTCTAGGTTTTAGGATTGGGACAAATGCACACAGAGAAAATACCAAGTGTGATCTGTGAGTATAATTTCTGGATATAAAGAAAAACATTTTCATGATGAGGACAGACAACCATTGGAGCAGGTGACCCAAAGCAGCTGTGCAGTCTCCATCTTGTCTCCTAGTCCCAGCCCAGCCATGTGCTGGGAACTTGCATGGTATCTGGGCCTGGAGATCAGAGTGCCCACCCACTGGTGGCCATCCCATCGCTTCTTCTTTCTCTGTTCTTCTACCCTTCGCTGTTGTCTAAGGCAAGGACAGGCCTCCAAGGAAGGACAAGGCAGGGTCTAAGGGGTCTTCACATCCCAGGGCAGAAGGTAGCTCTTAAAATGTGTTGGCGTGGTATGGAAACCTTGGGCTGGATGAGCACGACCTCAGAAATCAAGTCAGCATAGCATCCATAGCATGTCTCTGGGATCAGGGTACAGCTGCACCAGAGAAGGAAACAAGTCCTAGGAGACATCCTACCTTCTTGGGACAAACCTTTCAGGCTCTGAAGCAAAGCGAGGGCGTGAGTGTGAATTCATGACAGTATGTTTAAAGAGCTATAGGCTGTCTTCCTTCCCTCAGCAGGAACATGGCCCTGGGCACTCAAACCTCAAGGGGTTGCTTCTACCTTGCTAAAATTGCCAAAACTCAGCATGAGCAGCAAAAAGAGTTGTAAAGCAAAGCCAAATAACCTTCAATCAGAGAGGACTCTGCTGATAAGAAGAGACCCTGTCTGGGGCTCTGGTGCATTTGCAGAGGGCATACTGTATCAAAGGCTGAAGAGGAGTCAGCAGTGCTCTGCCTTTTGCAAGCAAAACAGATATCAAACTTGCAGCACTATGCGGAAGACATGCAAAGTTATCCATCTGCTCCCCACAGCCCCAGGAAGACCTCGGCTAGATATTGAATCCAGCTTTTGGCACTACACTTGAGAAAAGATGCGGACTCCTTGGAGAGGGTCCAGAGAAGAACAAAGAGGAACAGAGCTCTAGAAAACACGACCTGCAAGGAGACACTGAAAAAAATGGGGTTGTTTAGTCTAGAGAGGAGAAAACGGAGGGAAAACATGGTAACAGCCTTCAAGTATTTTGAATTTCCCCACTGGATAGGAGATAGGAAGCAGTTGTCCGTGTCTGCTGGGGCTAGCATATAAAGGGATTAGGCTAAGGGCAAGGGTGACTGAGGTCAGACTTTAGGAAACATTTTCCAAGGGCGAGAACTGGGATTCCTTGTGTGGGAGGTGGTGGAAACTCCATCACCGGAGGCTTTCAAGAACAAGTTATTTAGCTACATGTCAGGACAGACTAGGTGGATGAGAAGACCTGCAGGGATTAGGAGACCTCTTGAGGTCTCTCCAATCACCCCTGTCCCATGTGAATTCACAAGCTGACCTAGTCTAGCTTTATCCATGTGGACTTTTAAAAGTGCTAGGGGATCATCCTGTCTGCTGGAAATCACATCTACTGCTTCTTCCACTTCTCACACAAGTGCTACCCCAGCACCTCTGAAGAAGGAGCGAGGACAGGGCTTCCCAAAGCCCCAATCCTTTGGCTGCCTGCAGTCTATGGCTCCACGTGGGAACACTGAGACATGCAGAGAAGTTGGACATTGCTGCTGTGGAGCCGGGTGTTGGAGGAAAACAGTCGTGTCGGGGGCGGGAGGTACTGTGGGTGGTTTCATTGTAGTTGTTTTTGTAATTTATGGCTGGTGAGCCTGGAGTCTGGGAGGAGTGTTCCTTTTTATGCTCTTTTGTATAAATCCAAATAAATAAATTCAGGGAGAATCTCTTAGGCAACCAGGGCCCGGCCAGCATATAGCTGTTAAGATTAATATCTGCCTCTTGAACCGTGCCAGAAGACCAGAGAGGGAGCTGGCAGGGATCTCAAAGCACTTTGTAGGTTCTGAGTGTGTTGGAAAGTCTGGCGAGTTATATGGTGCTCCGGCGGGAACTGAGTCGTTGGGCAAAACCGATCCCAGTGGAGGGTGAAATACGGGACGTTCCAGCCCAAAGAGTTTACCTTGAGCAAAAGCTATGAGCATTTCTAGAAGGAGGGGACATCCCAGCTCTGGAAACCACACTGTTTTGCTCCGCCCTGAAAATGCTGCTGGTATGTGGGATGGGGGGCCATCACCCTTCTCTGTCCCCTCAGATGTGCTGGGAAGGGGAGTGAAAGCAAAGCCCACCCCAGAAGATAAGCCAGGGAGCCCCAGGATCACTACATCCCTGCCATGGTTTCAGCAGACGGAGGAGGACAGCAAGGGACCGGTGCGTTGGTTGATTAGCAGGACAGCCAGAAGGCCAACTTCTTTCGGAGGGGAACAGGGTGCCGCCAGTAAAATGTCACCGCCCAGTTGAAGCAGTGACAGAATAATGGATAGGGGTGAGCCCCGAGGAAATTTTGGATCCTGAATGCTCTCAGATGCTGCGTTCAATAATTTTATGACACGGGTGTTCAGGGGAGTTTCTCCCGGAAACATTTGTTTTATAAATGGCTCATTTTCTAATTACATTCTGCAGGGCTGAGCAGCAACAAGAAAAAGGAAGGGAAAAATAAAAAGAAAAAAAAAAAAGGGAGGGCCACGAGACTTGCCAAAGCTGACTTGATGCACACTTGCTGCAGCTTCCGCTTTGATGTGAATCAGAAACATCCACTGAACACAAGTGATAGCCCTTGCAGGAGATCTCCCACATGGGGAACCCTGCACCTGTGGGACCAGGAGCGATGGGGTGGCCAAGATGACTTTAACAGGGAGTGCCCAGGGCAGGGGGTCCTCTGCTGCCGGCCGTTGTGGCCGTTCTCTGCAGGCTTCCCACAGAGCCCTGTTTCCCTCCCACGCAAGCCAGATCTGCAGCTTTGCTTGCTCTTGATTGAAGAGTGCATTTGCAAATGAATCCCACCGTGGGGCGGTGAAGGAAGAGTTAACCACTTCCTTCCAAAAAAATAAAGGAAAAGGCCACTGTTTCCTGACATTGGGCTAGATGAGCTGAGCAGCGGGGGCTCACGGGGTGACCCTCGCCCATCCCCTTCAAAGAGGGGCAGGGAGAGGTTAGAGCATTGCTGGCTGGAGCGAGGGCCCCAACTGCCTCCTTTCGGCATGTGCCCTTATTTACAGGACTTTTTTGGCTTGGCGCTGCGAGGCCAGGTATCCCGTGAAGCCGGGCAAGAGCGACTTTAAAGCATCGCCCATAACAGGGGAAAAAGGGGAGTTAAAGGATGCGGCCCGTCTTCACGCTGGAAGGGAATCTGGTGGCCACATGTATCTACGTCCTCCGACTTGATGATGATGATGAAAGATGTCATGCTAGGAAACTCTGGAGATCAGAGACACGCGGACCACATACCGGCATTTCAACACGAGAACACAGCTTCCAGCGTCTGCCGAACCTCGGAATTTGCACCTTGTAACACTAGAAATGGACATCTGTAGACGAAAGAAAAACCCTTGTGTACACACGGATTTTATGAAGCAAGGGGGGGGGCTCTTTCATCCCTCCAGCACCGCGAGGGCAGCCCTGCTGCCAACTCTTCCCTTTTGGACATGAAATGCAAGTTTAGCAGCACTCGTGTGTGTGTGTGCGTGCCTACGTGCATGGGTGCATGTGTGCGTTATTCTGGGATTAGAAATCTTTTCCAGGCTCAACAACAAAGGGTGGCACATGGCAGCTATTGTCCCCGCTCAGCCAGGGTGAAGTTGGGGGAGGTCACAGATGTCCTGACCATATTTAGCTCTCAGAACAAGATTAATTTAGTTTAGCTTAATTTTGTTTTCTCTTCTTTTCTTTTTTTTTTTTCCTCTCTAAGGAAGAAATTGCTGGCTGGCAGGAATGCAAGTCACAAGTTTCAGGACCAGTAAAGTTGGTACTCATCCTGCGGAAGGTCTCAGAAAAAGGCTGTTTTTCAGAGGAAGGGCAAGACCCTGGTGCCCTCCAGAGCCAGAGTCCTGGCAGTCCGGCTCACCAGCCACCTTTGATAATCAGGGAGCTGTTTCATACAAAATCAGGAATTTTGGCTGGACCCTTTCTGAGCAAGCATGGCTATCTTCTCCTGACCCTCTCCCCTGCAGCCGTTGATGTGGGGGGACAACGTTCCCCCGAGCAATTCCTTCTACCAGCTGTTTGTAAGTCTGTCCCCTTAATGAAAATAAGAGGGAGAAAAAAAAGCCCCAACCCAGTGACCCTCCTTCTTCTTGCCAGATGAGCTGTTCCTCAAAAACACCTGTCTGGTAAATTAGAGTGGGAATTGTAAACGCCAAGCACAGCATATTTTCCTTCGCCACTAATATATTGAAGTTGCATATGGTGCCCTAGGGGAAAGACGATTGTTTCAAGTCAGATTTTCAAATCGTGAGCAAATCCTAGGGAGAGAGATTCGCTGATTTACAGTGGATCTTGAGAACATATCACCAACCCATGCCTCAGGTAAGGAAAACACAGAGCAGGAGCTGGGCGTATTTACCAGGACCAGGACCACCTTTCTGGCCAGGCTGATGCAGAGGAGGACGGTATCATAAGCACAGAGGCTGGAAGCAGAACCCGGGTGATTTCCAACTAAAACACAGACGTGACTTTTAGCCATTACAAATTAAAAACCATGAGGGGGTCCCCTCTGCATTCAGATGTTCAGGCTAAGGCTGGCGAAACACTTTAGCCACATGCAAATTGCCAGGCCCCGTGCAAAGGACAGAGAAGTAGCAGAGAGAAACCGAGGGGCTCATGGGGTGGTTTTATGTCCCCTTCTGTGTCCCCTTTTATGTCCCCTTTTTCATGTCCCCATTAGCGATGAGTCTGATTAACCCCACCACCTCAGAGACGGGAATTCCCACGCAAGAGCCGTGCACAAACCCTCAGCGTACATACGCGTAAAGGCAAAGCGTCCAAGGCTTCCAGATCATTTCTGAATAAATGTTAATACAAATAAAAAGCATTTAGGTAAGTGTTTTGTCATTTGGTCCCTTCATAGCTGGAATAAGTGATTGTTTCAGATTTATGCCCTACGTGTTGTTTTTCTTGGCCGTTTGTGGAGTGCCGTGGTCTCCAAAGGCTTGCAATTTTAGGGATACTTTTTGATATTTAAAGAGAGCATTTTGGCTGAAGTCCACAAACTGGCTATAGTCACAGATACTAAAACTTCTTCCCAGTGACTGCCACTAATCATGCAACACTTTTGTGCTTAACATCTTGCCCTCGGGTTGACCCAGGGGCTAACGGATCCCCATTCCTGCCTGCTGAGGTTGCAGCTTCCCCAAAAATCGGTGCGCGGATAAGTCCAGCGAGGCCGGAGCAGCCTGGAAAGCTGCTGCCTCTAACAGGTACTGGCTGCAGGAGTTCAATTAAAAAAAAAAAAAAAAAAAAAAAAAGATATAGGTGGTTCAGTGAAAAAAAGAGGAAAAAAAAAAATGCTGGCTGTTCCCGGCACTGTGCAAATGTTGACACACAGCAGAGGCACGAGCTAGTGAAGAGCCAGTGATGAGAAAAAGAGTTTTTTTCTGAGCAGGGGACATTGGTGGGGTTCAGCTACTAGTGGAAGGGAATAAATGAAAGGCAACGTGGAAATAATAATAATAAAATAAAGGTAGAGAGGAATTGAGGGAAGGACAGGTGTTTTTCAATGTTATTACCAAAAATGGTCCAACAGATGATTTTTTAAATTTTAGTTTATTAAAAAAAGGACTAACACTTTGTATGCCAAGTTCAGAGATTTATATCCCAGTTAAAGCCACCAAAGAGAAGGAGAAAACGCGGATGCTGCTCCCACCTGTCCCCTGCCCTGGGGAAGCGGGGCCATGCCACGCTGCTTCATACGCTCGTTACCAATCCTGCTAATTTTATTTCTGATTATTTATGTTTTTTCATGAGCGGCCATTAAATGTTCATTTGTTAAAGGCTTAACACATTCCATTACACCACAAAATTTATATTTGTAACCAAACGATGTCTCAGAGTGATTCAGAATTAAATTAATGTGACACGGACTATTTATCAATATGGCAGCTTGGCTGCTCAGGAACAAGGGATGATTTAGTGGCGTGTATGTGTGCAAACCTATAGGCTCTGCCCTGGTATTTCTCTCATACTGCAGAGGAACTGATAAAATAATCCTCCAAAGTACCTCAACATATGGTTTAGATCATCAAAGAGAAAAATACTTGTAAAAGCACAAAGAAGGAAACCAATAAACATGTACATCTTACCGGTTAACTCCCTTTGTAGGAAATGTAAACCATGAAGGATGGTGGGTTTTGAGTCAAATTCTGTCATTTGTGTATTTTTTTAATTACAGTAACATGCTGGCTTAAATTACAGCGTGTCCATTCAAACAATGGCAGTGCAGGAAGGAGGCAGAAGCTGGTGCAGATCAGCAGCGCTACGCTGATTTACACCAGTGAAAGACTGAGCCCGTTTCATTGCTGCCCCTCTGAACCTGCGTGGGTTTGTCAGTATTCCAGGCCTCGATGGGTTGTTTTTACTGGAAGAAGAAATTTATGATATAGTGCTAAGTATTGCACCTTTTTTTTTTATTTTAAAATAAGCATGGCTTCCTTGTATGTAAGATTTAATGTTTCTTTTTAGAGAGGAGCACGGCTAAATTCAACATATGTTTTGGCATATTCACATCAACACTTATCACAAATTTTATCAGTTTCATATTTTTTAAGGAAGTCTCCATTGCAAATCTTCGTATATTTGGGATTTGCTCTACTATATACCAGAGTTTATGCAGTGATATGGTACTCAGACTAAACATATTGAGATTATTTTTAAAAAATACATACACTTTTGCTACATGGCATTTAGACAGCAACCTATTTTCAAGCATGCAATTAAGTAAAAATAAAACTCTCCTTGCATTTGCTTGCAATACTAGCATTAAAATAAAGCAGTCAGTGTCTGAAGTGAAGCACATCCAGACATCTGAGGCACTACTATCAGAGCACTGGAATTAATAATTTCCTGAATTTTCCAAAATAAATTGGATGATTCTTGAACACTTACTGAATTTAAAGTGTAAGATAATGCTCACAATAGCAGACGAGTTCAGGAAAGGATGAATCTTTCCTTTGGTGGAGTTCTCTTTATTTTCCTATATCTTTTTAGCCACGTGGAAACTAATCTCACCTTTTGAATTTCCAGTAATGTATTGGAAGATCTGCTCTCACATTGTGTTTCAAATACTTTCAAGATCTACTCTTTTGCAAGAATATCTAGCGTTCTTCATGGGTAAATCAGCCATTTCCCAACAAATTTCTCTGGATTCTTTTATATTTTGTCGTGTCAAACTTTGTGGTTATAGCAGTGCAGGAATTATTTATTGCTTCCTTGAACATCCTCCATTTCCTAGAAGACATTGTCTGTCACCTGCAGTAACGTCAGGGAAATTTATGAAGTGCATCGATAGCTCCATTTGTGATGATGTCACTCTCTTTAAAGGGAATGACTCCTCCACTTATTGTCAATATTTCAAATGGAAAGTACCAAACTTAACCTTAAATGGATTCCAGTTGGATTTCTTTCTCATCGATCACATAGATAAGCTCCATAATTTTGTTATCCCACAGTCTCCGTCTTCTGAAATAATGAAATCGGCTTTCCTCCAGGTCTATTTTGCACAGCTCACCCTGAGCTCAGCCAAGAAACCCCTCCTGTGTACCCCTCCACTGCACCCCAAAGCCCAGCACGGATCGAGGATGCGAGCCCAGTCCTCACATGGACCCCACAACACATCTTGTCTGCTCGCTTTGCAACAGGTTTCATTGCATCTGGTAGCTAAACACGCTATTTTCAGATCATCCTCATCTTAGGTCTTTAATGTGAAACCTGCTGGTCCCTGGAGATGGGAAATTCTTGGGCAATGAAAGGAAATATAACTGAAAAAGCTTTTTAGCAGGAATTTACATATTTTCCATCAAATCTACTGAAAAACACACAGCTGTCCTAGGACAGCTTTTATTTACCCAGAATAACACTTACTAAAAGACCCCAAACTGAGGTATATACAGGTCTCAGAGTTTAGAAGCACAGTTTCTGCATTTACTGATTCCACACCGAAATGAGGAAAATACATTAGCAGCTGGAAATCCTCCTGACCAGGGAGTTTCACCTACAATTAGAGAAGACCGACAACTGTGTTAACCATCTGCTATTTCTTTTCTGAAGACGATCAAACACTTGAGAAAAATGCTCCTTTGTAAGGTGTTGTCGGGGGAACAAGTGCATGACGTGGGTCCGAATTTATCTAGGAAAGCAAATAAACCACTTGTCTCACAAAGGGAATTAAATGGAAACTCCCGAGGACACAGATCATGTGTGAAGTCAGCCACAAGACCTGTTTTGGGATATGCATGGCCTCAGTGTGTTTCTGTTGTGTTTTTCTTCACCGCACACCTAATGTGACTAACGTGCTTCAAATGCTCTGCAGTTGCTTGCTCTCCAGCCAGGCCACCACATCAATACGTGCACCTTGAAGTCTTTAAGTCCTCGCTCCCTTTTCATGTTTTTACTTTTGCTTTGTGCAATAATCTTGAGACAACTTCTTTTTGTAGCCTATCTTTTTGATAAAAATTCACACTCTCCGGCGCCATTCAGTGACTGCCAACTCTTAACATGCACCTGATCAGCTGAAGACCGTGATGCTGTAAGAAAACTGATTAAAGTTTGCTGGAACAAAAAGGGTAGCATGTATTTTTGCACCCAAACACCAGATTTTTCATAAATTCTTTCTTTTTCTTTTTTTAATTGAAGATATTTATTTATTCTTTGGAGGCTTGCTCTCCTTCCTCCAGGACCATGCCCAGTGCTTTGCCTTCTCCTCCCAGCTGCCCTCACCTGCCTGATGCTCCAGACAACCCCAGCTCCAAATGACGCAGTTGTTCAGCTTTTGCATTTTCAATCTGCTGTGGAGGAAACCCATGTGATGGTGTATGAGGTCATTCTGGCTCATGCTTTCCATTAGATGAGGGCTTTGGGCTGGGGTTTCTATTGTTTCAGCTCCTTTCTTCTGCCAAGGAGCTGAGCACCTTCCCTGGGGTCAAGGATGGAGAATGGTTGCTCTGCCCTTAGCTTTGGAAAGGGGCTGATTTCCTGCAAATGTGAGCCTTCAGCAAGGAGGTCTTGCCACGCAGGCTGGTGATTTGCAGCTACACTGTAGGTAACAAGGGCAAGGGATCGTTTCTCCAGCCATCTGAAAATGCTTGAGCTGTGGGTACCTGTCTATCTCCCAGCTGCTCAAGCTCTGGCTGTCTTCATGGGACATCACACCTCCTCGAAGAAGGACCCTAGAGCCCAGGCATGTCCCACCTTGGCTGTATGGGCAAACATGAGAGCAGCTGGGGTTCAGGGCAGTGCTGGACTGGGGGATGCCATGGGCATGTGGCCGAGGGGCACCCCATGGCACCCCAGCTGTGTCCACACCACGTGGAGGTGAGTCTGGGTGTGTGTCTGGCCAAGCCAGAGGAGCGCAGATGAAACCTCTTTCCAATACATAATAAAAGGAGAGTGAAGCCAGCTGGAATATCCTGTACATTAAGTGTGATGACTAACTATAGCAGATGTTGGTGCATTTGTTAAAGTTTCCACCAGAGAAGGAGGGACTGGAATATGAGCATTTGAAAATCAAAGGTAGCCCATGAGTTAGGGAGGAGATACAGGAGATGAAAGGGAATGGAGCTGCGGGGAGGGAAGGCGGCTGCTGGGTTGGCGAGAAGGGTGATGGGGGAAATTGTGGTCTGGGGTAAGGGGCCAGGGGAAGTTTGCAAGGCCTGGGCAGGGGGTGTGCGTAGGGCTCCTTCATCAGGAGGGAAGGGCTGTGGAGCCTTCTGCAGCAAAAGGTTAAGTGGCTGCGTTCCCAAGGGTGAAAGAGATGGAAAATCACACACACGGCTTTGGGCAGACACGGAAACCAGTGCTGGGAGCCATGCATGCATCTCCCACCCCAAGCCACCACCAGAGAAAATTTTGAGGTCCCTTATCACAGCTCGACCCCAGCTGTGCACTAGAAACCAAGAACCTCTCTGCCAAGGCATCTCCTTTGCCTGTTGTGGAAATATTAGGTCTTCCTCCTTATCAGGTATATTCATCTTGGTGTAGTTATGGTATACCCAGGTGTGAGCCCCAAAGTCACCACATCTTATATAGAGAAGAAAGGATAAACGCATTTAATTAATGTTATCGATATGTAAATGTAATTGATGTACTTTCTTGTCAGTACTGTTTTCTGAGGAGTGCCTATCCAGTAAGCTGAGCTAATTTCTAAAAAATGCAACGTGAGCATTCCTGACTGATCTCTCTTCCTAACAAAAAAGAAAAGAAGTGGATTGTAGAGTTGCTCAAAAAAAGTAAAATGTATTTTAAAAAAGGGTCAGAAAACATTTTTTTGTGGCTTAAAAGAGACCTACATTACACTGTTTTATCTGTTTTGGTTTTTCCCCAACACTGTCAAGATTAGGTTGGAATATTTTGTGTACAGAAAAAATTATATATTCCAGAAAACATAGCTTCCAGTGAGCAAAATTAGCCGTACAAAGAAAATCACAGTTTTATGGAGAGGTTAGCAAACTCTTTATTTCTTCAAATTCTCTAAATAACTGGCTGCATTTTTAAAAATGCAAACTAAAGAGCATAACCATCATTTGACTTTTACCTTCTCTTTCACCGGTCAAATATTTTGCAAGCATAGGTCTGTTGGCCAATACTTCAGCAAAATTCAAAGAGAAATCTTATCCCCTGAAAAAAGGCTAATGCAAATGCAGTAAGAAGCACACAAAAATAATTTATTCATATGGCCACACACCTATCTGAATTGATTTTTCTCCCTTTAATGTTAAAATAATTATAACATGATGTATCAGGTGATGTATGAAGCAATTTCCCTCAATATTTAGTAATTGCCTGCTGCGGGTCTGATGTAACAGTTTCTCAGATTTATTCAGCCAAGTGTTCCTCTCCACACAGGGCAACACAACTCAAAGTTTAAATTCCTTATACACAAAATTATAAATGGTAATGACCAGAGAATACATGTAACTGAACTAAGTGTTCCTGAAAAAAATACCTTCTAGTTACTCTACACAAAATAGTAATTTGTCTGTGTTACATGACACTGCTGGTGCTTATATATGAGTAGTTTCAGCCATACCAAAAAACCCCAAAGTCTCAATTTAATTCTTTTTTTTTCCCAGAAATTAGACGGTGCCAGGAGTTTAAGTTAGTGACTTAGGTTTCTTTCACTGTCACAGTTATCAAAGTTAAAAGACAATTTCACTGTCACTGTTATATCAAAAGTATAAAAGTATCAAAAGGCAAAGTGGATGATCAGCTCCGGTTAAGACAAGTTCTTCTTTTAGCCCAGTTGGCTACTCTAATAAAATAATTTTCACTTTGGATATAATGCAATATTGCCTTAGCCTTTCCTTGGCAAATGAGATGAACATCAGGGGGAAAAAAAAGGCACCAAGATTCAGCTTGGAAAAATGGAAGTTCTGGAAGAAAGATTAAAATAAATGAAATATCACTGGCTTGGCTAGCAGCAACTGGGGGAGAATGAAACAAATATTGGAATGACATAAATCCTGAGGAATTACAGAGTTATAAGGAAGGGCTGAAAGTGAAGAAGGTAAAATTTTGGCTGTCTAGCCACAAAAGTTTCCTGGTGCAGATATCCATTAGCGAAGTGGTCTTACGAGGAAATGGTGAAGGATATATAAAGTATGACATTTATAACTAGACTAAACAAAAACTACACAGTCCTTCCTTCACAGACAAGTGCCCCAAAAATCCACTCCTACATCCCATGCGATCCCGTGCACTTCATGAGCAGCCACGTCCCACAGGAGGCACAACCCGTTGGAGCAGTGACTTTTTTTCTTGAACCACAGCCCAGCCAGACCTGGGGCTTTGAATGATGCTGAACTCTGACTGGAATGGCTTGAGCTAGAGCTTCAGTCACAACCAGCCCTGAACCAAAATGTCCCCTGGCTCAACTCCGTGATACCAAGGCAGACTTTGGCAAGCGGTAAAAACCTGCCGATAATGGAGCAAGGGTGTTTCCACCCTTCTTGCTACTCTGTGCCAAAGGTCTTTGATGAGATGTTGGGATGACCTTGGGTTTGGGCCATGCTGGAAAGCACTGAAAGTCTCGGTATCTGCTAATCGGTTGGCCTTTCACAACAGCAAACATGACTTCAAACCTGCCTTTACATCTCTATATTTAACCACCTGCCTCCTCTCTCTTGCTATGATATAGGTTCTGCTTGGTTTAGGGTCTCATTACACCCCACCACTACCAGACCTGAGCACGCTCACCAGTACCACATCTCTTGTGTGACCTTCCTTTCTCCTCTTCCTAGTGGGGTGAGTAGGTGTATTTGCTGGTGTGACACCATTTTCTCTGTGAGGGTAAAGATGGGACCTTTCCCCTGCAGCAGAAGGTTAGAAATTTCCTTAATTCAGATACATCATTGTTTTTTCCACTGTTGAAGGCCTGGAGGAGGATTTATCCAAGGTGACCAATTGAATTGTGATGTCCTCCTCATTGAACACTGTAGGTGGTGTAACAATGAGATCAGCTGGAAGAGGTTTCTGTAAAGATAAGCCCAACTCTCAGTCCTACAGCCCTGGTGCTGGTGCTCTTCCACAAGCCTGCTCACTGTTAAAGATACTGCAACAGCTTTTATTGTAGCTCAAGGCCTAAAGTTTCTTTTTGTCCGGACTTCGGAAGTAACTCTCTCCTCATTTTGTCCTTCTTGGAGGTTTTTTTGACATGAGAAACCAGAGACAACACTTTCTGAGGAGGATCAGGCTCTTTGGAGTTATTTTTCTCTGCAGTTTTTCTGGCCTGTATTAAGAAAACTTGGCAAAAGACCGAAGGGCAACATGCATGGTGTGGCCATTTGGGAGTGGGATGTAAGCGCGCACCCAGCTGAAATGGCTCATGTGAGACTGTATCTGAATGCCAGGACAGTTTCATCTTCCCAGTCGTTGTGCAAGGTCAATGATCAAGACTGAAACAGTGGGAAGCAGAGACATGCAAAGCACTTCATTGGTCAACTGAAGCTTCATTTTCTTCCTGTTTTGTCAATGAGTTTTCCATGACAGATAGAGAAAATATGTCACTCCGATAACCAAAACAGATAAGCACACATATCTCCATTAACCCAGCGGTACAGCAAGCTGGCCATCACAACTTGTTTTTGTTCATGGCTAAAGTGAGATTTCAGCTTCCAAAAACATCTTTGGACACAAAGCAGAGGATAAATCAGCTCTCTGTGACACTGCCAGTTCAGTGTGCAGCAAGAAAAGCCTCACATATCCACCACACATGTCTCCTGAAAGCGGGGAGAGACAATGAGGCCCGTCTGTCTATTGTCTTGCAGTTGCTCAGGATTTTTTTCCAGCCAGAAAAGAATTGCATTTAGTATGGTGACTCCTCTGTATCCCAAGGGGCAGCAGTGGGAGAAATGTTCTCATTCCTTGAATACTATTGTACTGAGGTTCCCTCTGTAGCATGTACTCATAAGCTGGTGGGACATCTCTCCATGATGCTGGCAATTACACCCCATTCAAGAATGGATGGGAAAAGATCTGTGCTACTCATCTCCACAGGAGTACTGTTAAATAAGAGTTAAATACAGACCCAGGCTTACTGGCATCTAGAGGAAACTCTGATGACAGCTTTCAGACATCAGATGGGTTTCGCATTCTTTCTGTGTGATGGGGTCCTCAAACAACATCTCTTAATGGGGACAGCTAAGTGGTGTTATTTGGTTGAATCCAGTTTCCATGCTCAGGAAAGCTCTCCGTGAACAGACTATGACAAATTCAGTAAGTGTTCATGTAGAGAAAAGGTGTTTCTATTAAGGTAAGAGATATCTCAAGTAAAATGCCAGTGGAAATTCTCCTGCTCTCCTTAGTCAGCCATGCAAGCTGGAACTGGTGAGTTTGTCTTGCCTCTTGCTCCTACCCCAAAATGTCCTTCTTTGGGATCTCTTGCCACCACTTTAGCAGTGGTCACCAGTACTGGGGCTGGTAGTACCAACATAATCCCCCAGCTGGGCTGCTAGCCACCTCCCTCAAAAGCCAGTCTACTGGAGACCCTGGTTGTGGTCACTGAGTCCCAGTCATTCCAGGATGGAAAGTCCTAGGAAGAAAACCATATCCCCCTGTGGACATTGCCCAAGAGGGATTTAATCTGGGGCCATGGTGTTCTCATAAACATGAAAAACAGATCATCCTAAAATTTATGGCTTTCTGACAATTTGAGTTGGCTCTTTGAGCCAAGTGGCCACCAGCCTAAAGGTAAATATTGGGATAAGAGTTAATGCCTGTCCCAGGCAGAAGCCTCTGCTGTCAGCGTTTCCTGGTGATTTGTTTGATGGGTAACTGTTTTGTTTCTTAAAGCTTTCCTTCAGCGTGACAAAGAATTGCAAAGAACTAATGCCAGTGTTTGTCATAGACGAGTCAAAGCAAATTGTTATCATCTCCGTTACCACTGTTGTTAGTGTTAGTATTATGGCATGATCCCAAAAGCCTGTCCTGCTCATCTGCGGAGTCCAGGGCAGAATGGGTCCTACTGGTCAAATCCTCCAAAACCACCTTTTAACACCAAGTCTTTTGTCCATATCTACAAGTTAGCCTTTGCTATGTGGCTGGTGTCACTATTGCCCTCCACCACAGGGAGAGGGCAGCATCCTGCACCGTGGCATTGGCCGGGGTGCAGAGGGACAGGGCATTTAGCTATTAGCATGGTTAGAGTGACAAGCCCTTCCCGGCTTTCATTAAGCATCCGAATTGCTGACATTTCTGTCAAATGCTAAGTGGGGACCTTTTCAAGAGCAGCAGCTGGGTCAAGATGTGCAGGCTTAATGAGTTAATGCAATTTGGTCTGCGGCAAGGAACTTACTTTTCAGTGGGGAGGTCTCCAGTGTGAGGAATGCTTTGGGTTGTTCCTTCAGCAAGGGGAGCATGGACCTGGGTCTGTGGGTCAAGCACGGGAAGAGCATGAGGGAGCTGAAACACAATCTCCTATGGCTATAGTGTGTCACCTTCTCGAAAGGAGGTGGCTGGGCAGAGGGGGAAAAAACCCAGTGATCCTTTGATGGCAGACATGGGGGTCTCTGTGGTCCTCGTGCAGTGGATGGAAGAGTTTGGTGAAAAAAGAAGTGGTTAGAAACAGGTGTGGGAGGCAGTTCTCAGGTGGACTTTTGTAGTTGCAGCTAAAAAGCAGAGTCACAGCTTGGACCCCTGTGTTACGGCAGGGTGGCTCTGGGGCACGGTGATGCCGCAGATGGCACACAGGCCAGGTGAGAGCCCCTGATGATTTTCATCACTGTTTCAACAGCCAGAACATTTGCTTTGGGGTTTTTGCTTTTTTTTCTGTCTTGACAATATAAATACCTCCTAAGAGCAAAGCACTCTTTCCCTCCCTGCTTACCTCTCCTTGTAGGAATAGATTCAGCAAGGGCTAGAGAGGCAGAGGGAAGCAGCTCCCAGCTGACTTTCAGGGATGCAAAAGGTGACAGCAACTCGGGTGTTGGTGGCAGAGGGATCTTAGATGTGGCTCCGGGTGTCCTGGTAGACAACATAAAAGCATTGCACTGAGTATCTGCATAGCTGTAGCAAGAATAGAAAAGAAGGAATATCATACTGAATCCCTTGGTTGTCATTGCTTTCCTATGGGAAATACAGGAGAATAGCTCCGATGTCTCCAAAGCCTCAGCTAACCCCCACGTCAACTGAGAGATGGGGTAAGGGTGAGGGGGTTTGGGTTTTTTCTACCATTCTCTGGATTGGGACCTGGAAGGGTAGAGCTTAACAGGAGAGTTTTAAAAGGCTCTAAACCCCAGGATTTATGCTGCAATAGCAATAAAACCCACTGGGGTATATGTTATAGAGGCAGCTAATACACACCTCGGGTGGTGAGATGCATTAAGGCCGTTGCTGTGCGGATTAATGTCCCCATAAAACACGTCCCGTTGTGCGACATTGTTGTGAGGAGAATGAAGCAATAACTCCGAGACGGCCGGGCGAGTGCCCGCCCCAGCTCTGTGCTTGCACATGGATCCCCAGCCCGGGGCTGGAGCCTTTCAGGGCTAATACAAAACATTTGTTATAAAGCTGCCCCTTTCCTCCCACCCAACACCAAACAGCACAGCCCAGGGCCCCTTCCCTGCCGGCTCCCCCTCCTTCCATGCCTGCCACGCCACCCGCATCGCCTGCTCCCTGGTGCCCATCTGGGGCTGCATGCGTGGCCAGCTCAAGGCAATCCTTCGGCAGCCGGGTATGTCTCTGGGCAAGCCCAGGCAATGGCAAACAACAGGTTTGGCAGGGCTGAGGGTGTAAATAAAAAAGCAGCCAGGGCTGCTGAGCGGACGCCACAGAGAGCCTTGAAAACTGGAAAGTATTATATCATTTATTAATAGGCATTTCTGTTACACTCCCCACCAGAGTGTGCGTGTCCCTGATGACAGAAGTGCTTACTAGTGCTAATGAGGCAGAACGGAGAGGAAAAAATGGCCCTGTGGGTCGGGGACTGGCCGGGGAGCTGGGAGATGTGAGCTCAGCTTCTGGCTCTGCTGCCGCCTCCGCCGCCGACCTTCAATGGGCTGCTAAGTCTCGGCCAGTGCCTCGCGTCCCTCCCTGCCAGCTGTGGCGGACGGGGCTGCTCTGCCTTCACCTGTGGGTTTCGGGCAGGTAATGACTCCATAATTAACAAGGGGGAATGGTCACTGGGGATTTGCCCACAAGCTACGTTTTCTTTCCCCTCGCTCCTCCTGCAAGTATTTCCAGGACCGATGTCCTCTCCGTCTCCCTCCTGTGCTTTGCACCATCACAGAAAGGGTTTTTCTGTAAAGGTGCAAATGCAAAATGCAAAGGGGAGATACATGAACGGGAGCTGCAACAAGGCATACACCATCCCTTGGCCGTCCAGGGCTAAAGACACCGTCTCAAGTGTCCCCAGCTAACACATTTCAACGGCTCACCTGAGGAAGGGTGTGCCCCAGGGGTTTGCCTTTGTCTTCCGGGTATGGTTTTGACAGATGAGACACCAAAATATCCCCTAGAAATATCCGTCACCACTTCAGGGCTACAGACCTGAACTGTGCCTAGGATGTGTCTGAAACACGCCAAGGAGCACTGACTCACGCATACAGAGAGCCAGGAGGGAGTAATTGTTTTTCGGAATGGATCACAGATGCTTACAGGGTATTTGTGGGTACTATTTTAAGGCCTAATCCCAAGGCAACTTTAGAGTCAACAGAGAGCCCCTCTGTTGACTCGGGTGGCCATTAGCAGGCTGGGATGAGATATGGCACGTTGTTTGGAAAAGCAATGGGCTGGGCTGTGTTTATCTTACAACCGCTGCTTGAACAGGCTCCAGCAGCATGGGGACACACGCCGCCTCAGAGAGGGATGGTCCGGGGACCTGCTGCAGTCCACCCCAGGGCCCTGTGCACTCTTTCCTCTCTATCCCTCTGCACAGAAGCTTCCTGGCTGTGGGTGCCGAGTGTTTGAGGTTAGGACAGAGGACCTGGTGCAAGGTGCAAGGTCCTTTCCAAGGACAAAATTCAGGTGCAGTGCCCTGGGGGAAGGTTGCAAGTGATGCTTAGCTGGTGAAGGCTCCTAAAGGACCACAACACAGCTGCTTTGTGCTGACCCACCTTGGTGTGAGCACCAGAACCACACGACAAGAGGTGAGGGCTTGTGTTATAACCCCTGGAGACATCCAGAAGCCAGGCTGGCACAGGCATGCATGAAACTCATGTACTACATGCTGGGAAAGGCAAATAATGAGCAGGCTGCAGTGAATTTCTACACCTTTCATTTCCTCCTCTTCCTCAGAGTGGCAATGTCTGCTCAGCACACCTTGTGAGCAAAAAGCAGCTGAAGTAGAGCAAAAATAAACTGGAGAGCTGAAACAGGAGAAGAGAGCACAGCTACAGCACAGTTTTGTGTAAAACCTCATTCCTTACTGGTAGTAAATAAAAATAGTTTTGTTTTTTTTTTCTCAGTGACTCACAGCACAGACATTGCATGGAAAGGGCACTAGAATCAACAGCCAGGGGAAAAAAAAATACAGAAATGGAAAAATGATCATCACAGTGCATTTTTCCCATTCCCCTTTCATCTCTTACACCTGTGTTTGACTTCAGCCAACCTTACATAAATCCTTTAAACATCTGTCTAAGTCACTTATGAAATAAGCTGAAATGGTCTCAGCCAGGCTAACAGTTCATTCTGCTGGATATCTGTATGTTTAAACCCAAACAGGTTTGCGGAGTTTGCCAAGCCAGACGGGCAGCGGGCTTGCCATCAAACCCCGCTCATTCAAAATGTTAAAAACTGTTTGTGCCAGAACTTCTTCTGCAGGCGCCACCTTATGAAAGACCCTATTTATAGCCGTGAACTTAAGACAGAGGCAACGAAAGTTTGCTTGAATGTAGCGGCTGACTCTTATAAAATCACACTCTGCAGAACACCGTTTTGCAGTCTGAATGTCCCTAGCAGGGGACGAGCGCCGTGGGGTGGGAAAACAGGAGTTTGGGATAATCTTGGAAAGATGCAATCCTGCCTAAGGGGTAGAGCATTAGTATCGACGGTCACACCCTCCGAACGGCAGAGGGTTGGATGGATGTGGCCCTCGCCTACATGAGGTCAGGGCACATGGTTCTGACCACGGTCATGACTTTGTGCTAATACAAGGCAAGATTGTGCTGTTACTCTTCCCCTTCTGCGTTTCGTTGGTGCTTATTTCAGGTGATTACATCTGAAAACCTCTTTGCAGCCACCAGCTCTGCTGCCTGGAGAAATTCATTACATCTGCAAAGATGATTCCCTTCCATTCCACCTTCCCTGTAATCCACTGAGTGAGTCTCCCCTGAAGAAGACAAGAAGTAACAGGGTGGTTTGGGTCCGGGTTTTGTGTCTTGACTGATCTTTTGGGATCCTTGAACTGAGAGAACTTCTGTTCTGGCATGGAGCTAGCTCTGCAACTGGCCTGGCCCTTGCCAGCTCCATGCCAGGGTCTGAGGGTGTCACAGTCTATTGTGAGACTGATTTTATATCAAAATACTTTGAAGTGTGCTGCTGAGCAAGGTAAGTCCTTGGCTCGTGGGTGCTGGTGCTGCCCTGCTGGAGTCAGTGGGACCATAGGCAGCAATGGCTGTGGGATGCACGCAGTGCTGTGATGAGCATCCTGCATGGGGAGAGAGGCTCCTGGGCATGCCACCCATTTCGGGACCTCGGTAAGCAGCCTGCCTCCTCAAAGTGCCCTTGCATTGCATGGCCCCCCTTCAGCGCTGGTCCCGCTGCTCTGCGCAAGCACAGGCCCCCAGAAATCTTAGACCTCCTTTCAGCTTAGCAGAGAGAATGAAGGCTAGTGGCCACAAAGCTAAGGTCTCTGGCTCTTCTTGATTTACTGGTGAGTTTAGAAGACAACTTAAGATTTTTCTTTTGGGGGCAAAATATATTTTTCCCTTGACACAAGTCAGAAATAGCAAAAGGGATTTGTTTAAACACGTTTGATAAAAGTCTTCCTTGGGTTGTGATCAAGGCAGGTCAACTTCTGCATTGGGTTTATCTTGGCTCGTGAATTTAGGCTGTCTGCTTGCCTATGAATTGGTTTCTGTTTCTACGAAAGTACCTGCTGTTCATCAATATTTATTGGATGTTTGTCATGTGGGTTTTGTTGACCTCTTTGCTTTGTTGTGTGTGTTCACAGTAACGATTCTTCAAAATCTAAGGGTGTTTCTCTTCCCCTGAGCCAAGATGCTTTCTTGACCCGCAATCCTAACATGTGAGTACCTCACACACGTTAACTATCTCACAACAGCTCCATAAAATTTTAGGACTCTTATTCTAGAAATCAGAAATTAGGAAGAATTCAAATTGCTTGCTTGATGTCATGGAGGAAAAGCTTCCAGACAGCCATGGAAGGTCAATGTATTGCTATATTCAAAAGACCTTCAGCAAACAAGGAGAGCTGCAACAAGAGCCACTGGTGGAAGAAGATACTTTTCAGCACATGATAAAGTGGTAAGCCCTAGCTCTTCCCACCATGACTGACTGACGGATACCCTGTTCTTCTGGACACTGCTGTGTGAGATTGCCCCTCTGAGCAAAGAGAATCAATAGCAATAGCTATTGTGTTTGAAATCCATGTCCCAGTGCTTCAGCCTACTTGATATTTCATGAAGTTCAAACAAAAGGGATTTTTCTTTTGTGGAATAAGAGGATGCTTCCTAGGGAACCTGCAGTATAAGGTACACCTGCAAATAATACATATATCTCCATTTCTTTTGCAAGTGGGACATATTCCATCTTCTCTCTTCATTGATTTGAGCGCATAATAACCTTCCTGTTTATTGGGAGGCAATATACACACTCTTTTCATGTTGATCTTCTGCAGTCATTCCTTCCATGTCCCCAGGTAGTCATACAGTATCTCCTCTTGTTTCAGGCTTTGCTAGCCCGTGGCACACTCTCCAGTGATACGGTATCACCTCCTGAAGGTTTGAGTATTCTTATGTCTCTTCTTCAGGACTGGGTTTTCCTAAGCTTTGCATGTGAAATGCTACAGCAGAAGGTGAGGTGGAGATCAGAGTCTGTAGGCAGGGGGTTTGCTTATTGATAAGGTCAGCCTGAGCTCAGGCTTTGCTGATATACCTAATAAATCTGCGTGTACTCCCTCTTAAGACAACAGTATCTGTTCTCTTTCTTCTTGTGTAGGAGATGATTTACCATTCCATGTTTTCTCTTGGGAGAGAAGGCTCCACTCAGGTCTTCTGTGCTCCCAGACAAGTGGGAAGGCTGGGTTGCACCAACAATGGAGTCAACTGCCAGACTTTTACTGGCAGGATGTTTCACTTTGCAGAAGACTGTCATGTAAAGCATACCTTCCCTGGGTGGGCAGAGATGTTAGGATTCTGACCATTATAAAACCACAGAAAGTCTCGGTGTCCTGATTCCTTGCACACAGTGAAAAACAAAAGCACTTTTGCCCAAAGCTGCCCAAAATCACTTGAACTGAGGAGCCTACATTAGTTGAATTAAGCTCTGTCTCTGATGAAATGCAAGCAAGAGTGCTTTCTCCAGGGGCAGTTCAGATCTTCACTCCTGGCAGGTCCTACCATCTCTGCTTTGATGAAAGTGGGTGCTCGAGGCAATTCAGCTGTTGCTCCAGATCTCAGTTCAGTGCCTACATGGAGGGAACCCAGGTCTCGGTGACTATGGGCATGTAAAGAAATGAAAATCAACTACAATTATTTTTTTTTCTATGACAGTCAGAGGAGTCAGTAACTACTTTTCAGTCTTGTGTGTCTAAATGATACATGCCTATACTCACTGTCACAGTCACCTGAGATGCAATAAGTGTTACTTAGTGGGGTTCAAAGAAGGATCAAAAATGTATCTAATGAAGTCAGACATCAACCGATCTGGCATACTACACAGATGAAAAGAAGGCAAGAAGCATCTATGATATTGCATTCAGGCACCTACACAACACTAAACGGGAGTCAGAATGGCCAAAATACCAGACAGACTAGTTATTCCTCAGGTATTTTATCATATTTTCCTTGGGAGCACTACGATTACATGTCACTACTAGAGATGTGACAGTGCAGGTGAAGGACTAGTGCACAGTCCCACGTGGCTGTTCCTGCAGGAGCATGTGGAGATGACTGGATGATCAGAAAGAGCACAAAGCTGAAAACCTGCAGTGTTGGATAAGAAGCGGCAAGACCAGGATAAAAAATAGACATTTTTTTTGAGAAATCGGTAAATAGCCTAACATTGCTGTGAAACACTGGCTGTTCTGGCTTTGCTGAGAACTCCCTGGTCTCCTTGTTCTCCCAAGCAGCGTGTTCCTGGTGGCTTATCCATATTGTGCTTCTAAGAAGGATGTTGCGTTCCTGGGAGATGAGATTGCTCCAGGGCTGGTCCAAGGGAAAGGGCTTTGTAGATGAAGGATGCAGAAGTTCAGAGATGCTTTGCTCTCAAGCCCTGGAGCAACCCAAGGTGAGTCACCACTTCCTTCTGGACCTTGCCTTTCCTTGGTAGAGCAGAAAGGCCCTTTCTTCGGTTTCTCTAAGGTTGTTTTTTCTTCTGCATTTTGCACAATGGAAAGCTTGATTATAGCTGGGAGCATAGTAAATAAAAGAGTGAAACAAGGAGCTTGTAGGGGAAAGAAAGGGAAATTTAGCAAGTACGACTTTGGGCACTTATAGTTAACATACTGGACTAAAGATTTTCAAACTGGCATCACTATCAAAAGCAATAACAGTAGCAAAAGCTCAGATTTGTAATGAATTCTTTTAGTCTTGAATGAGATGGGACTGCTGGAATGTGCCATAAAATTAGACAGGATGGAAACCTGCAGTGCCACCAAGTGTAAACTATAGTTTTGCACTGCATTGACAGGTCGGTTTAACATGTCTGTGCTGGATGGGTGTGTGAAAAAAATCAACCCCCTAGCCAAAAAATAATGGGCAAAACCCCTGTTGTATAATCACTTTCTCTGTCAAAACGTCCCATCCCTATGAGGCGACACCGTGGTTAGGGCAGCTACCCCCTCTGTGCCACCTTCTGCTGGGGTGCAGGAGAGGACTGGAGCATTTTGTGACAGGCACGTAAGCTTTGCAGGGGACGTGCACATTAGGAACAGGGAGGCAGACTCGTTTGCCCCATGCAGTCAGCTGGGCCCCAGACAAGACAGCCCTCTGGAAAAACTCCGTGAATCAACATCCTACACCTTGCTTTAAAAATATGCTTCTTTTCTCAGCCCATCTATATCACAAAGTGATTTTTCAGCCCATCTGTTTAGTGATTCGGCATTGCTGCTGATACAAAGGGCGCTGCCAAAAACATGGAGTTCTGTGGTGTGGACAGACTCTTTCTGTATTCCACCACAATTTCCTTCTGTCCTGATGCTTTCTTGATTTAATTAGTTTCGTGGTTTCAGTCCTGCAGCTCGTGAAGGTGCAGCCTGCATTGCAGCATCACCAGGCACAAGTCTTCTCAGTGTTGAACAGCTAGGCAGGCTCTGGGGAGACCAAAACCATTCATCTCCCAGTATGCTCAGGTGCCTGCCTGTGAGCACAGTGCTGTTTGCTGTTCTCATTCGCAGCGGAGAACACCACCGAGGTACTGCAGGGGTGACTGGGAGAGGGTAGTGTTCAGTTGTGACGGTGTGCTTCCCCCGCCCCCGACCTTTATCTCCTGCAACCCTGCTCAGGTGATAACCACCAGTGGTGGTTGTAATGGATGCATCTGGTCACGATGGCTGCATCGGCTCAGAGTGGATTCGGGAGACAGATAACACAATAGCCTAGGGCTGCTGTGCAATGCGCCCACCGAAGAAACTAAAACCTGTGGTCGGCATGCAAATATGACTGTGGGTCAATCATCTTATCCCCATAAACAGTGAGCAGCCCCAGAGCCCTTGGAGCTCTCCTGCACGGCAGCGGGCTGCATCCAGGATCTCCCCTCGAGCAGGGACGCCTCGCAAGGTTACTCCTCGAGGTTGAGAGATTCCTTGCCACAACAGATCCTCGGTAAGTGACTAATAGCATGCTAAACTTTGAAATCTTAGCTAAGTGATATAAAGTGATAGATGATTGCACATATATAATCCTTTAGATATAAACCGTTGACCAAGTCTGGGACTAGGACTGGATCCAGCCGCACCTCGACTCCTCTCTGAGAAGGAGTTTAGAAAGCAAGGGGATCTTTTCCAAACCTCGTGACTCAACGGGAGGGTCTCCCTGACAGCTTTGTCTGACCCTGTGCTCTATGCAGTAAATAATCAAGTGTCCCTCGCCATCGAATCTTGTTAAAACACTGTCGCATTGAACTTTGTTAACTCCCTATTCTGTATCAATAAACTATATTTTTACTTCTCTCTTGCGAGCGAAGTGCACGCTCACTCCATCCACGACATCAGTCTAAGGACAGGTGGCAGGGATGATGCTGCAGTGTGCGGGCATTTACAGAGGAGCTTTTATTTAGATGGCAGGTCTTAAATTCTGTTTATGCCCAAAAATCCATATACACAGAACTCTTTGGTATGTGGTTGCTTCTGAGGCACTTTGATGGCTGAAGATGTTCAGGGCTGCCTGCAGCTGAGATGTGGTTAAAGGGATCCCTTCCCAGGCCAAAGCTGGGTGCTGTACTGAGCTGTGCTGATGCAGGAGGCGAGGTAGGACACCCTGCTCGGTGTCCCCAGTTTGATCTGGCTCTTGCTGAAGTTGGTGGGGGAATGATCTCCCTTAGACATCAGCCAGGCACCAGGTTGCCTTCACTGTGTCCTGCTGCGCAGGCGAATGGACCATACTGCTCTCCTGTCCTTGGCGTTGTGCTTGTTTTCAGGGAGGAAAGAGAACGGAGCATCTCCTGAGGGAGGACCAGCAGATCGCCCAGAGATGGTCCCTACATGGGTTCAGCTGACAACTCAATGTGTTCCACTCAGCATGGCCTCTCCCCATAGGAAAAGTTTTTCCTGTGTTGTGAGGATACTTGTTTAGGTGCAAACAGTTAATAACAAAGTGGCAGCAGCTTACATCCACAGATCCTGGGTTTTGTAGCATGAAGAGCACTTCATTCCCTTTACGCTGATCTTTTCCATCTGGTCTTTACTGCCTGCAGGGTATTCCCATGTGAAAAGTAGCTCGAGCCTGCCGTTTTCAAGCCTCATCCAAAAATTATGTCAAGCATGAACATTTTATCATTAAGGGCACTAATACTTTGCACATACACAAAATTTGTCTTCCGATTATCCCCAGCTTGTATTACAATGCATTTTGTAGGCACTTAGCCAAACATTTTACCTTTAGTCAGATATATGACCTGCTGTTTTGGAGAGATTGGAGGCTGGTCCAAAGCCTATTAGATCAAGGGGAGCCTTTATGCTGGTTTAGCAGAATTTGGATCAGTCCCTAAAGGCATCACAGATGATCTGAATTATCAGAAGTGATCCTAGGCAGTTGCAAGTAGGTAAAGATCAGTTTGCAACTGCCAAGGTATCTGAAGAAGTTGGATCAGATTGTTTCAAACCATCTGATGAGAATTAGCTCAACTTAATCAAATCACAAAGCAGTTGAAAATTCAATCTAGACTAGATGGAATAGGTTTATGGACTAGATGGAAAGCTAAATATACTAGAAGAAAAACAAACAAGCAAGCAAGCAAGCAAACAAACTAAAAAGCTCTATTAGCTGGAAAATGCAGCTAAACAAATTCTGACCAGAAACTAGGTGTGCATTTTTTCCATTTGTCTAGAGTGAAATATTTTCAGCTATGCAGAGTCTTTAAATGAAAATGAATGTCTTTCCAAAGGAGATGCTCTACACTTCCATGTTGACCTTACTGGCTTTACAGCCTCTGGTTTGCAAAATCTTATTTAGCTGATCATAGTGATTCCTTCTTAGCCTAAAATGATGAACTTACAGAAGGCTGAAGACAGTGAGTACCATTTTAGAAATAGGTAAAGCTCCTGTTTCTAATAGACCAAAGTTTTACTGGCAGTGACCAAGTGCATACAGAAGACTCTGAATGTACCTTGACATGGCCCATGAGTTGAGCCAGTTACTTTGTCAGATGAACACATTGATGGGTCTCACTCCAGCTACAGCTCGTAAGAGCCCCCATCCAATTAATACCTCTATTAGAAATTTAGCCCAGCTACAGAGCAGGTGATGGGCTAGATGACCTCATCATATCCAAATCATCCTAACTCAGAATAATTTTATTTTCATCCAGAGAACTGGCATTGCTTCCATGTCTTTCAATATGCGAGTCCCGTCATCCTGCCTGCTCCAAATTTGCTCTTTCTGTCACCAGATAGCTCTTGGAAAAGGGTGACTTGCCATGTATTCCCGCCCTTTTTATATAGAATCTTGAAACCCAAGAAGCATTACAGCAAGGTCATCTCTACCCTGAAGCAATATTTTAATGGTATCAGGTTTTAATTCCTTCATCTTCCCACCTTCCTCAACCTTGAAAGCTAGACCCAAATTTCCTGTGTAATTTGTGGCCCATTGATTTATACTGCCCAACCACATCTCTGCTATACCAGTTAAATCATCTCACCTCTTGCCAAGTTAAATACTATAGCTTTCCCATGTTTAGTGGTAAACTTCTGCAATTAGCACGGAGGCATGTGGCATTTGACTGCTGGTAGACGCTTTGCTCGTTGTCCCACTCTGGTGAAGCCCTACGTCTACTTGGAGAGGTGCCTCTCGCTTATTATTCTTTATTGTTCTGGCCACTGGAAATTCAATACTTTCCCACAAATCCTTCTCATCTGCATCCTCCCAAACCTTAGAGCCACCTACAGTGTTTGTGGTCTGAAATAAATACTCAGGAGTTTTCCCAGGCAACCGGTGGTTTCTTCTTTTCACTTCAGCTGCATTCCCTCAAAATGGAGGCTGAGATGACCAAGGCAGAGCAAATGACAGGGAGCAGGAGTGTAAGAGCAATCCAGTGGGTCAGACCATAGGTCTCACTGGTCCAATATCCTGTCTCTGGAAGTGACCAAAACCTCAACGGGCCTGGGGAAGAGTATGAGATTTATGCGACCTCCCCTAAGAACCTAATCAGCTCCCAAATATTTGCGGAACAGGGACTTTCTGAGCCAGACGTGACTGCCTGTAGCTCTCCTCAGTGGATTTCTGCTCCATGGACATGTCTGTGTGGTCTCCCAGTACTCTCTCTGCAATCCACCCTCTGGTCTTGAGACATGAGTCCTACACTCCATGTTGGTGATGGTGAAAGGTGAAAAAGCCCTTTACTATTGCATTATTCATTTACAGATTGGCCGAAATTCATACCCTTTCCATCAATCCTCCTTTCTACAGCAAATTCCCAAGTGTCTAATAAAGTTAAATCACATCCATTCTTCACCACCAGGCATCGACACGTGGTGGCATCCCCCCTGCATTTCAGAGGAAGCTGCCATAAATGGACTTCCTTCCTTCTCTCCTCTCTTCCCTCCTCCACCTCTTCCCATCACTTGCAATAACGAGCCCTACAGCCATGGCCACATAATCACCCCACCCCTGTGGGCTGTTTGCAGGAAATCTGAGCCCCCCTTTTTTACGCAACGACTGAGGCACTTATCTCTCCCCTTGCATTTTGACCATCTGTCTGCATCCAGCAGCAAAAGTGCCACGCACTCACTCGCTCTCCCACCAACTCAACCTAAGCCCCTACCATCTGGAGATGATCTGTTTGTCTATTTAGATTCCAAGCTCTCCAGGGCAGGAACTGTCTCTAATTGCGTGTTTGTACCGTACCTACAGCTGTGTTGGACTGAATACACCCACTGTCATCTTCTCTTGGAAACTAAGTTCCTCCTGGGAGTGTCCAGCACTGAAAAGTAAGACCACTTGCAAATCCAAGTTGCTGGAGGCACATGCCAGAGCTTCTTGGTTGCACTTATATTAGACCACAGAAAATTCTTCCAGTGACTGCAATAATCATCCAGACCAATTTTTACTGCCGAGCTGACAAGAAGGACTTAAAAGCAGTGAAACCATTGCCTAGCATGGTGGAGCTCACATCTGGCTGAGGCTCCAAATGTGCCCAAATAATACTGCATCCCACTGGGGAAATGCCTGAGGACCCCAAATTTGCTAGTCCCTTGTTCGGTGACCTCCAGCCGATGCCACCAGGGAGCCAGGTTGAGAGTCGGGAGCCTCCAAGTCAGATTTTGCAGGCTGAATTTCATCTTCAGTTCAGCACAGCAGGATAGCCTCATGTGTATATACCTACTGTTCACAGCTAGCATATAACCTGCCTCCCTATTGCAGGATGATGAAGTCCTTAGGTGCTTTTGTTCAGAAAAAGTGCAAAAATTAATTGCTTTCCCCCCTGCTATTTAACAGCTTTAATTAAAAAAAACCCTGTAATTGTATTAAGGCCTCTTCTCTGAGCTATAGTCTTTTCATACCACCCCTTGTTTATAACATTTTTCAAGCTCTATAATTTCAGTGGCACAGGGCAGGTGGTAGAAAATGGAGGTGTTATCACAAAAATAACTGTAAAAAAAAGAAAATAAAAAAGCTTAATAAAGTTTCTAGTCTAATCCAAGAAAGAGCATGAATGTATGACCACAGAAAGTCTCCTACAGATGGTTAAAAGTATTCTGATTGAATAATACAATAAAATAAAAAAGTGCATCTATATATTTTCCCATTTGGTTAACTCCGGAACACCATTTCTGCTTGTTTTGGCTGATTTTTATTCCTGCCTTTGAGTGTAAAGGAATGGTAAGGAAGTTTATGAATGAGGTCCCGCTCGCATTCCAGACTCAGCTATGTACGCGGGCTGTTTTCTGCCGAGATCCTTGGATGAGGTCATTTTAAAACCACCTAGTTTGCCCAGTGTGCTAACTCAAAAAAGATTGAAATGGACAGATTTGCAGTTACTGCAATGCAAACACACATACAGTAGTTTTCCCACATACCAGCGTTTGCCAAACTTCAGCCTAAAAGTCTCGTGGAAAGAAAATAAAAAAAACCCCAACCCTTTTTCCACTATGAAACGCTGTTTATAAAATCGGTTTGATCAGCTCAGGAATGAGCCGAGATAATGTTTATCCACACAAACACAGAAGAACATGCAACTATCTTAACATACCAAGCTAAGATAACTACTCAGCTGAGAAAAAAAAGGTTAGAACAACAGGAAATGGCTCATTTACTACCAGTTGCTCAGGTATTTTAAAGAGCTTCCAGAACACTTGCTTTTGTGTACCTAAGAGAAAAAGGTTGCTGATGGTGGGGGAAGGCCTGATGGGTAACATAAAAGTGACTTTCCTTGCTGAAAGAGTAAAGGCAGAAGAACGGTTTTGTGACAGGAGGATATAAAATACCCTGCAATTCATCAGCAAGGAGAATCAAACTCTGCCGGAGCGATCGGCATTCCTGGGGATTATGAAGAAGATTACGGTGAGTTGTTAGCAGGGCGAGGGAGCCACTGAAAGATGGGCTTTTCTACTGCCTTGAAATAAATGGGACAATTAAGGCTTTGGGAAAGTTAATGATATTTTTTTCTTGAATTTTCAGAGCAGCTGGCCAGCCCGTATGTAGGAAAAGCCATTTATTTATGGACAAAAGAAAAATAGGTAGTGAAAATAAAAACGTTTGCATTCCGTCAAAAATATACTTCAAGCCTTGCGAGGGGGAAATCAATTATCCACAAGGCCATCCTTCTGTCGGGTAGAAAAATCTAAGGCATTTTCTAGCTCGGGCTGCCCTCCGCTCCACAGCGGTTAGCTGATCTCTCTGTCAGATGGGTCTCATCACGGCAGCATTCGGTGCCTCCGAGTCTTTCATGTGTTTAATCTCACAACCCACCTGCGAGAGGAGGAATTACAGTGAGGGAACTGAGGAAAAGGGCCAGATTTTTAAAGGGATTTAGCTGCCCAATTACCTGGCTCAGGGTTAGACTGGAAATCCCCAGGAGAGAAGGGTGTTGCACCTGGGTCTGCCAAGCCTTGAGTTAGTGCAGTTCTCGGGAGCAATGCCCATTTGGACCTCCGACAAAGAAGAGCTGAACGTACCCGTGAATGGGCCATTGTTTCTCCCTTGATTATTATTAAGAAATATTTTGAGCCTGAAGGAAAAAAAAAAATAATCAGAGTCTGAATTCAGAGCCTGAAGATCAGTTCTTTCTCCCAAGGCTGAGCGTGGTCTTGCAGCATTGGTGCTTGTGTTTATTCCCAGGGAAACAATTTACAAATAACCTCCAAGTGCCATGAAGAAGTATTGCTCCTTTCTGGATCACAGTTTTGCTGCCTCCCCGTGCACCAACACCACTCACTGCTCACCCACCCCAGATCTCTCAGGCATGCTCTGATCTGGATAGAGTCCTGCTAAGAGGGTCAGCACAGAAGATGTGCAGGAAAGAAAGCAGCCTATTTTTTCTCTAATTAAGAGCAACAAGACATTTTCCCCAGGTGAGGCTTCCTCTCTTATTCCTCCTTGCTTTCTCTCATGCCTCTCTTCCCATGGGCACTCAGCTCAGGCTTGGCAGGTCGTGATGCATCCCAGCAAGGACACGGCACCCTGGGCAACTGGCTGAGTTTGGGCACAGCTCCCCCTGTACCCCCTGAAGACGTAGCTTAGGCTGGGTTGTAATCCTAATGTTGGAGGCTGTGAGTGCAACAGGTGATGCCGCACCACCCCAGCTCCGTGGTCCCACACACCATGTGCTGCAGGAATGGGTCAGGGACATGTAGGAGTCTGGCCAGGAAGACCAGCGCATTCATAAGGTGACGTTTCCCAGGGGTATTTGTTCATCCTCCATGGATAAGTCTCTGTTTGGCACATGAAAACAACCACCAAGCACGATCACCTCTGGCTTCAGCAGGGGATTATCAGCCCTGTGAGTGCCCAAGGTTGCACCATATCTCTGCAGGTCTCTGAACCCCCAGCAGGAGGTGGGACAGGCAACCACATGTCCTGTAATCCCTTCTTCTGTAGACTGATTATGGTAAAAGATACAAACAGAAAAGGAGAGATGACAAATAACAGAGAGCTATTGGCATGGTATGTGTACCTGCTTGGCTATGAAGATGTACTTTTGTTTTTAATTGTTATAAGCCAATGTTCATTCATCACGGAGTCTCTACATAATTTTTTCTCTGTCACAGTTTGACCCAGGAAACATATTTAACTCTGAAGGAATTCCAAGGCAAAATCACAAATTTCTCGAGATCCTAATTTATAAGGCAGTTTTCCCTATGAAGGGCGGCCATGGGTGTTGCATTTGATTTTTTGCCATGGCTTTGCTATCAGCTTCTGGTAAACCATAAACCCCCCCAGTTTCCTCAATCTGCAAAACGGCATGACAAAGTGCAATCAGTGTCTTATAAATCCACACTGGCATCGAGGCAGTTCCCTTCCCATGCACTGTTTCTTATTAAATAGATATCTATCGGCCGGTCACACATGCTGTGTTACATAGCTAGGTATCCAGGCAACTTATTCAAAACTTGCTGAAGTCAATGGAAAGAGTCTGCTGTCCCTACAACACCACTGGCTTTAAAATTATTTCGAGCTCTTCGTTAGGAACCAGCAGGCTTCTCCCTGGTATGTCAGCTCCTTGCACGTGGATGGAGCAGGGACTAAAGAGGAAAAGTATCAAGAAAGGATAGGACAAGGGGTAATGGTTTTAAACTAAGAGGGGAGATTCAGACTAGATATAAGGAAGACATTTTTTATGCTGAGGGTGGTGAGGCGCTGGCCCAGGTTGCCCAGCGAGGTGGGAGATGCCCCATCCCTGGAAACATTCCAGGTCTGGCTGGACGGGGCTCTGAGCGACCTGATCGGGTTGAAGATGTCCCTGCTCATGGCAGGGGGCTTGGACCAGATGACCTTTAAAGGTCCCTTCCAACCCACACCATTCTGTGATTCTATGATTCTAAAGTTGCACCAGGCCAGAGGCGTCAATACAACTGAATCCACGTGGTTGCTGTTGCTGGTTGGATGTGTCCCATTTTGTCCCATTGTGAGCAGAATGGATCAGCAGCGCAGCCGGGCGCACTGACGTGCTCAGCATCCATCGGCTCCCCGAGGCAAGCTGCGCAGAGGGGTGGAGTTTTAGACAATCGGCACCCGCCTGCCAGCTGAAGTACAAAGCCTAATTGAAGAAAGCTGTTCTTTCATCCACACAAAGTATAAACAGCCAGTGTTATGGTGACAAACTTTCCAGCAGCTTCGTAGCTGCTACTCCAAGCGCTCACATACATCGATGCTGAAAGCAGAAAAAAGAAGGCAACGTCCTTATTTTGCAAAACTTCTCTGGCTGATTCCAGAATGGCTTTGGAGCTCACGCCCAAAATTTACACATCTGCAATGTACCAGAATCATGTACCAGATAATTCTTGTTTGGGTCCGAACTGTGGGAAAATTAATCTTCATTTCAAGAGCTTTTACATAAGCTCTTTATTTCCCCCCCTTATTAGATAAGGTTATTTTTTTAAAACTTCTGCTGCTTTCTCCTCTTTACTGATGGCTCCATGGACATGTTCTGTGCCTTGGCCAAAGCAATTCTCTATTGCAGACCGTCCCCTCGACAGGAGGAAGTTCCCCAAACACCATGCCAAGCTCTCACAATGGGATGAGGGTACCATTTGCCCATTAAATGGTCCTCATCCAGTGAGCGTCTGCTTTGACGCTGGGATGCAGGAACCACGTCGAAGGGCTTCGTGGGACACGTGATGATCTAAGACTCTATTTTTGGTTTTGGTGAGTGCTGGGAGGAGTGGCAGAAGGTTAGCCTTTTCCCATCACCTTCCTGCCAGAGATACGCACAGCCCCGACACAGTACGCTGTTGGCTACTCATCACAAGGCCCCCTGTCAAAACCAGGATGGCTGATGAGCTACGAACAAGCTCACAGTTAGATAATAGATGAAAGAGCCTCAAGATAAATTAGGTGCCTCCAGAAAACCTGGCCAAATGTGTTTAAAACAGGAGATCCAACACCATTAATTCTCATCAAGCAGCTTTAAAAAAGGCAACCCAGCACTTGACTTATGCTTAGAAAACGTTATCTTTCCTTTTAACAGGGGTTTTATAGTGTATTTTGAGAAGATGACAAACAATAGGGTTATTTTGAAGTCATGCCAAACACTACATTCGCTGGAGGAGAAGAACAATGTTACCTCCTATCTGTCAACTGACCCTGCAGCCATTAAGCCATTTCACCAACAAACAATATTAATAAGAAAAGGGAAAGCGCTGTTCTTAAGTTCCTTACAACCAGAGCTTGGGAAATGTCTTTGAATGAGATATTTGTCCCTTCAGGAAAGATCACTTTTTCAAAAGTGAAACTTTCTGCAAGAAAGCATTCGTTTCATCGCTTCTCAGGTAAGAAACTAAATCAAAAAGAAGCATTTCAATCATTCCCATGGTCCATGCTGCAAAGGTGAAGGCTTCATTTGGTTTTGCTTCCCAACAATTTTCAGTTTCAAACTATGCCATATAAAATTCAAACAAAATGGATGACCTCTGAGCCATTGTTCAGAGGATGGGGAGTTGTGGTAGTTTAAAGCTTCTGAAGCGGGGACCATATTTTTTGCTTTGTGCCTGTTGAGAGCCTCTGATGTGCTACTGTAAAACAAATAAGTTTACAGCAAATGATAATAAATACATAACATCTTTTCACCAGTGGGAATCTTTCCCAAGTTGTCCCCAACCACAAATAGAGACAAAGATTTAAGGAGGACAGACGGGAACAGCTATTTTATCTGAATGACTTTGTCGGCAAAATGAGCACCTGCTCACAAAGCGCCCAACCAGCAGGACTGGGAGGTGTGTTATCACTAAAAATGCCATATCATCCCATTCAAAAAATATCAACAAATTTATCTGAACATTTTCAAGGAACAAATTCCTTGCTCTCTCTCATAGTTGGAATAAGCTTGTTCTCATGTGATGCCTTGCCTCTGTGTGTATTTGGGCTGCACGCACCAAAATGGCAAATAACATGGTCTTGAAATCAAAAGAGCTGTTTGCATAGGTAAATCTAGAGGCCTCTGCGCCAGTGGGGTTAGGAGCTAATAATAGCCACCACTTACAAAAGCAGACCAAATTGCACTTTCAATGCAAATATGAGTAATAACAATGCTATTTTCAGCTTTATTGGCACATGTCACCCCGGGTGCTCAGATTGCAAATTCAAACACATGGTGAACATGGGACAAACCCAGCTTCTTCTGGCCCTGATCCGCCCAGCTGTCTTTGCTCCATGCCGAGCCCTGTTAAATTCCCCGCAGCTCCGGGCAGGTGCAGGGCTCCACTGGGGAGAGCTCGGTGCAAGTGCGGGGCCTTTGCAACCCGATATGCCATGGGCAAAAGCCGCTTTCATGTGCTGCGTGTTTAGGCAAGTTTATGTCTTGTGGCCGACACAAAAAAATCCACCATAAGAAAATAATTGGATGTTAATTTCCTCCAGCTTTCCCTTAATTAAGCGCAATTCGAGAAAATAATACAGTGACAAGGGAGAACAGTCATCTTTTAAAGGTGTACTTTGCTTAGGTACTTGCAGTGTTTGCATTGCTGAGAAAAGGCTCTGCTTGTAGCAGGAAGGTCTCAGCCTGAGGGCTGTATATATGTGTAAAGACCACAGCATGGCCCTGAAAACAGAGAGCTCGTGGGCCAGGGTGGCAGCACCGGGACTGCAACGCCCCATGGGAGCAAGGGTGCACCCTGGGTGCTCAAATCCCTTGGCTGCTTGGAGAACCTGAGCGAGAGACATCGCAGCCCTCCAGACCCCCAGGGAGATGCTTGCTGGGGGTCTGTCCTTGCCCCTGAGGCTCCCATTTGAGCCAAAGTCACGCAGCCCCCACCCTTGCTTGGCACCCGGTGCCTCCGCTCCCTCGGGTGCCCTGGCTGGGAGAACTTCTGCTGATGGCAGCTCCTGTGCTGCTCCTGCTTGGGCTGAGAGCGGATTACTCAACTAATGATCCCGGAGTGCCAGGTGAAAGCCTATCTATCTGGAGCGAACGTGCCCCGGTTCCTAGGCGTGTACACATGTGGTATCGTTTTTCCATTATTTGGAACATACAGAACTAAATTAATAACAGTTCCTACAAGGCCCTGGGGCTCTCTGTGGAAGAATTTTGATCTCCTTAGGAAAGGCTCACCATTTCTCATAGGAGAGATGCACTTGACTCCTGACCTCTTTTCAAAGGCACCTGTGTGAGCTTTTAAAATCCACTACCACCAATTATCCACTTTCAACCTGAAGTGTTTAAACCTCGGACCACATTAACTGAGCTTAGCACATAGCCATGTCATTGCAGACTTCCTGATGTGAGGAGATGCCTTGACACGGCTGAAAGAGAGTTTAGGGATGAGGCATGAGATTATCAGCTTCTCCTCCTGACAGCTTCAAACAAAGGAGCCTTTCAGCCACCTGGTTTGTGTCTCCCACACCTGCATTAAGATTGGGAGACAAACCTTTGTACTGCTGCCTTGATCCTATTATTTGCATGTACCTGTCCACAGTCACCCTGCATCACTTAATAGCCTTCAGAGAGACCAAAGGGAAGAAGATGCACATCTACTATTTCTCTTTCAGGTTTAATACCTTTTCTTTTCTTTTCTTTTTTTTTTCTCCAAGGCTGCAAGACTTTTAGGACACTACGGCATTTATTTAAACTCTAAGAAGATTTATTTGGCATGGGGGATGGAGGAGGGGAGACTGTGAGAAGGCTGAAGATGTGGATGAGGGATGAAAAGGGAGACGAGGCCATTTTAAGGGTTTCTGGCTGGGTTGCAGAGAGCAAAGCCCACCGCCTGCTCCCAGGACCGGGCAGATGTTTGGCTGTCGGACTCCTCTGCTCCCTGCTTAGGTCTGACCCTGAGACCGCGTCCATCCCCTGGTCCCTGTGAAGAGACACTGGCAGCTCTCCCCACCGCTGCCTCCACGTCCAGACAGCGCGGGATGCCTGCACGCCAGGGGCTCGACCCGCACCCCAGGAACCTGCTCCCCTTCTCAGACCCTGTGCCAGGGGGGAACCTCATTCCTCTCCAAGAAACAGCACTGCTCTCTTACAGCCATGGGCTCAAATGCCCCAAGGAGTCAGCTCTAGGGCCAGATTTAGCCTGGATGCAGAGTTCAGGATGTGCCTGCCTTCCATCTCCCTCTGCCCACTGGTGAAATCAGCTTTGTCTTCTCTGTCCCAGAGCTGAAGGAATGTCTAGATTTTAAATTAAATTCGTATTCTTTTTTCCATGCTGACAGAATTACCCAAAAGGAGAGAACATTATTAACCTTCCGGATCCAGCCCTAGCTGACAAGGTGTCTATGCAAGGGAAGATTTCAGCTGTAGCCTGTGTATATACATTGCTGCATTTCAGCCTCAGCCAGCTCCTTGACTCATCAATGTAACTGAGTAAGGTAGAAATATTAGAGTTGCATTCATATTCCAGGCCTGGTTTAAATCACTAGCATTGTGGAAAGCTCTGGATAGGTCCAAAAAAAGGAGGGAAGAAAAGAGTTTTCTGGTTCTAGTTTTTCATATTTTATTTTCCCCTCTGAAAAGTGAAACCCTCCAGCTGCCCAGCATTGCACAATGGCCCAAATGCTGCGAGTTCCAGCCCTAATCCCAGCCCGCTCCGCACGCCAGCCCCAGCAGAGCTCGGCAACGTGCCCCGCCGCCACCGCGCTCCCCAAAGCCCTGCCCTTCCCAAAGCGTCAACAGCTCCTGGGGTCAGCAGCAAGTGGCTTGTCCCCATCACTGGACCACGTATTTGGCCTGTGAAAGTTGTCCATCGGCTGCAAGAAACATAGGATGGGGACAAAGAACAGTGTCAGCTCCCTTGGCCAATCTGTGATTTGTGCTGTCACAGGAAGAAAAGTGGGTGTAAATCTCCAGATTTCGGTCATGTGTTGTACATGCTTTCCATTATGGTCAAAGGAGTGCTGCCAGGCATCCACCAATGTGCCAGGTGGGATGAAACCAAGCCCTAAGCATCTTCCCCGCTTCCCAGATGATGGATAAACCCCTTGTTCTCCTGCTGTCCCCACAGAGGGGACACTGCCATGGGTGCTCTGCTCACCTTGCAGGATCCCTTCAATCATGGCTGCAGGTGCCAGGCAGCCAGGGAAAGCCACTGAGATCCAGGTCTGGTTTTGTTGTTGTTGTTATTATTATTAATATTATTATTATTATTGCCAAAGCAGTGGCAAAGCCTAAGATCTCCAATGTCAACATTGCCTGCACTCAACACCATAGGGCAAAGCTTCGCCAGTGCTCTGGGTCTCTCCAGGAGGGACTGATGGGAGCAAGCAGGCATTGTGCATTATGCCCACGTGCCGGGCGATGAACTTGATGGCTCAGCCAAGAAACACCCGAATAAGGGGGCTGATCCTCAGCAAATAGTGCTGTACCAAATGTCATCCCCTACTGAAGAGCAAAGGCTCGACCAAAAGTGAACAGCACCAGAGGGAAAGGATGGGCTGTGGTTAAAGATATGTGCTGAGCCTTCCAAGAGGGATGGATTTAGTTCTTCTTTTTGGCTTAGCTTTCCTATGATCATGACGTCAAATGAATCACTTCATCTTCTGCCACCTCAGCGTCCCATCTGTTAAAGGGTATTTATAGTATTTTTCTCTTTTCTCTCGCCCTTTGTCTTTTTTATTCTGATAATGAAGTCCTCAGAGCAAGGTTGTCTCTTAGTACACAAGGTCCATCAGAAGAGGGCTCTGAACTGAGTTCCTGCTGCTGGAATACAAATATTATCTAGATGGTAGTGCAGTGCCTACCATGTTTATGACACAGGTTGAGAAATATGCATTATTATCCATGGAAAATTTTGATTCGAATGAAAATGTTGAGTGGTTTGTTTGGAAAAGGAGAACCCTGAACACGGTTTCCATTTTTCCCAGAAAAATCTCTGAAGGAAGTTTACAAAACCCAGAAATTCTTGTGAAATCAAAAAGCATTCAACAATCAGTGCTACAAAGTAAAACAAAAGACAATATCGTCTGTCCCACAGGCGGATTTCCTTCCTCCCCGCAATTCGCTGGAAACCCTTTTCTGTTGCCCAGCCCTTGGTCAGGGCCCTCATTCCAGAGGAATCGCTTCTGCGCTTGTGTGTCAAGAAAAAATCTGTTTCCAATAGGCGGTAAAAGGTCTGCTCATCATACTCCTGTTTCACAAAAAGCACTCCCGGCTCCTCGCGGCGGCACACTGGCAGTGTCTCACAGGGCGTTTCGCATTCGTCCGACCATCTGCAGAGCTGTGCTGGGTCTGGGAGGCTCAGAGTTGGCCCAAGACCGGCTTGTGGAAAGGGTCTGTGCTTCAACACGATGCTCTGCCCCTCTCGACCCAGCCGGCCGTGGCTCTACCCACAGCTTCCCCTTTCCTGCTGCTGCAGGGAGCTGCCGGGGATGAAGGCAGACAAATCAAGTTGCTTTCACCTTGCTTTGCCTCTCCTTGGAGTTTCCCACCAGAGCAGCCAGCAGCTCCTCAGGCAGGGCTAAAGCTGCCTGTGTACAGTTTTTTCTTCTTGCATGTTTTAAACTGAAATTCAAAAGAAAACCCGCAGTGTGCAAATTAATAACTTGGTACCTGTAGGTGGCAAAATAGCTTAGGGAGCACCAGCAGATCTGTCTTAAATTTAGCTATAGGACAGGATTCCACCTTTCTCCAAGCAGAGGAGGTGGTTTTGTGCAGAAAATAATATGTCCGTAGGTTTTTCCCCATCACAGACAAGGCTGTGGTCTTACCTGCAAACCACGTTGCCCCCGAGTCAAGGAGCACACCAAAGACTTGTGCTGGAGACGGTGTCCTGCTGTCACCAAGAGGTAGCCCTTTAGGAGTGATGGGGGAGATCCAGAGCTCTCTCCTCCCGCTTCCTGCCCCATTGCCCCCAAGGTGTGCTGCCCACACCATCACCTTGTTCTCACCATACCTCCAGGAGGTCTGTCCATCAGGCAAGGCCCCGTTTGCAAGTATTCAGGAGCTTGTTAATCACCCGGAGTCATAAAGTACCTCAAGTGGAACCGAAGCCTGGGCAAGAAGCATCTATTTGTTCCATCTCTCCATCCTCAGGAAGCCAGAGCATCACCAGAGGAGGTCAGGGCGGATTCCCAGAAATGTGACCCATCCTCTCAGCAATGCGAATATAATTCAGAGCGTGCCGCGGGCTTGCCGGCACCTCTGGAGTTTGCTGTCATGACTTCACGAAGGGCTGCACTCCCCCAGGAAGAGCAATCCAAAGAGGAGGAGTCCGGTGGTGCCTCCGCTGCCCTCAGACAGCGGGGGCTCGTGATTGTGTAATGTTTACATGACCACAGAGCTCACCATGGCTACATAGACCTCGGGAACAACAGCTCCAGCCCGTGTGCTCGGAGGAGAGCAGACCTCTTCCCCGTGAGCCAGAGGAGTCTGCGCTTGCCTGGGCAAGTAGCTGAGTGCTGCCTGTGTCACAGGGAGAGCCAGCAAAGCCCCGCACACCCTTGTGTCGGTGTTCTCCGTCTCAGAGCCACAATACACTTCCAAAAAGGCCGTTTGCACAACTGGGATTTCTGTGATGCCCTTGTCCTTCCTGCAGTGCATGCCGTGTAGCCCCCAGATCCCTTGCTCGCACCTCAGATGTGTTTTGGGAGGGTGCTGGGCTGTGCACGTTCTCTGAGCTGCCTGCTTCACAACATTGCCAACAGTGAACAGAGGAGGAGGGATGGGACCTGCTAATCTGCCCACCTGCAAATGACAGGTGCAAAAGGTGCAAATGCTCTGCACAGCGTTGCAAAGACACAGTGAAATCACACAGTGTGTGGGTGGGTTCTGTTTAAGGAACCACTGTATGGGGTCCTTGCTCAGCTCCAGAGTCCGGCTTCATCTTGGCACAGTCATGTCACTCCTCCATATTGCAACAGAGCACAGATCCGTTAGTGGACTTCCGTCATCTACTTATTAAGCTTCCTTTGCTCCCTCCCTGTCCTCTGAGTTCATCTCCTTGCAGTCAGCCTTGTCCGGTTTCTCTCACTAAGGTAGCACAACTGTGATCTAGGAATGCTCCAGGATGCATCCTACCATCCTGCCTACAGTCTACAGCGGACAAGCTTTGAGACAGGTCAGATGGACTCCCAGCTGAGGATTTGAATGGAAAAGACGGATAGATGTAGGCTTCGCGAAGGATGAGCGGGTGCTGAAGCATTTGTGGTGCAGAGGACTGGAGGAAGCCTGAAGAGGCTCGGTCCCTCGCAGGGTGGAAACCTAAACAGCAACTTCTTAGGCCTGTTCTTGAATTTTTCATGCATTTCATGATCACATCCCCATTGCCTGGTGCCATATTCCCAATATTGCAATTGGAATTCTGAATTCCCATTGGAAATGTGGAAATGAATATGAATATGTATATGAATACAGTGGCATGAAGAAATAGGTAGAAGGTATTGAACCTGACAAGTAAATGCTGAGGGCGGATTTCCTGATTGCCCAAGCAGACCAAGCTCTACATCCTGCTGTGTTGGGCAGGTTTGGGCTGGCAGCCTGCTCTGGTGCCCGGGCAAACTCCAGCTCTCCAGCCAGAACATCACTGGTGATGTTCCTGACTGATTTTGTTCCAATGGAGATTATGGGCTTGACTTGACGCAGAACAACTTCTGATGGGAAACATGGGGGTGCAATGTGTTGGCTAGTTGGAGGCTGTTTTCTTTGGTCTGTTTGTTGTTGTTTTCTATGGAGATTTTTCCCAAAGTGTTTAGTGCTGGTACCTTTTTGAGTTCCAAATTTGGATGAATAAATGTCCTGGTGAACAAAACCCAAATCTTTCCCAAACCACATCTTCTGGGAAAGAAGGGGGTTGGCCCCTGAGACAATCCTTTGGGAGCCTTATGGGTCAAGTCGTACACACTGCCATTCAGAGGCCCTTTTTTCTAATTTCCCTAAACTCAAAAACTCACAGAACCTTCCTTTGTGTCATGGGGACTCTTTTTTATCATGTTGGGTGAGGATTTTTCATCTGAAGGCTGTTTGGCCTTTTCAGGCTCTCCCAACCCCTCAGACCTGAAGGCCCAGTGGTCTTCCTGATGGACCACACTGCGGGCATCCTTGACAGCCTTCCCCTTCACTCCCAGGTGGCTTTTCCCCTGCCTCCTCACAGATGGCTCTCTAGCAGCAGGCATTCATCTACTTCCACCGCATGGCCAATCTTCTATGGATCCTTATAGCAGAGGTGCAATACACTAGTTTGGCTGGTTTTTGCAAAGCTCTGCCAGACCTGGAGGGCTCTTCCAATCTTTGTGAGCCGCAGCCCACCAAAGGTGGTATTTAACTCTGGTGCATGACCCAGCCAAGGCCCTTGGTGGTGATGGAGATGTGTGGCCATTTCCCGTTCTCCAGGTAAACCCATGGCATAGTTTGGGGAGAAAAGCAGCGGTGCAAAGGATTTGGAGGTGTTTTCAATGACTGAAGACTGTGCAGGTGAAGACCTTCTCAGGGTAAGGGCCAGAAGTGGAGTTCAGGGAAAATAAAGGCTTGTCTACATGGCTTTGCCATGAGGGTGGGGATCATCCAGTACAGCTGTTTCTGCGACAGGGTTGAGAAGCTTGCTAGCTGAGACAGCTTAAATCAGTGCCTCCAGTGAAATAGGGTCTCCCTAGAAGAGGACTCCTTGGAATGAATCTGTTCAAAGGCTGTGTTTTTTGCACACTTTAAAGGCCCAAACTAGGGGATAAAGACTCACACACCAGGATTCACAGTCTAGGAGATCCCTGAGTACCAGTACATGATAGCCCTTCAGGTTAAACTCTTTGCCTGGCATTTAGGGCAGGAAAACAAGGAGGGAAAATATACAAGGAAAAAAAAAAAGCCATGGGGACCATGCACCACCCACGTGGAGAACTCCAGATGTTCCCATCACCAGCCCAGCAGCCACCAGTCTATTAGACACTCATTAGCAAGTGTAGACACAGGCAGCAGCAAATCTGGGGGCCTACAGTCTGCAAAACTGCCCCTCTTTTCCCTCCCCAGCCCTTTCTTTGAAGATCCCCCAGCCTCCTGCTGACACACATTTTGTGGAGATGCCTCTAGTGAGAAGTTCCTCAGCACCACCCGGTGCAGTGAGGGTATAGCCTCTGAGGATGGATGGTATCCAAATGTTTGGCAGAAATTCCAACTTTCCTTACTTTTAGGCGTATCTGTGGCTTTTTGATACTGTAAACAACTGACATAGGCATGGAAGAATAGTGTATCTGAAACAGTTTATACAAAAGAATTCCATCTGTCAGTCTGTTTACAGTTCACATGTGAAAAGGCAAAAATCTTTAAAAGGAAAACCCTGGGGGGAAAAACACTTATATATATACCCTGTACATTTATATGGGATATGCTACAAATAATTGTTGAAGTGGAACAGTATCAGTGTAGACTTTTTTTTTCTCTTGAATAGCAGTATTATTTTTTTTCCCCTGGTGTAAATTAAATTTTCCCAGTTTGCTTTCTAACTTATTCAAAACAGCACAAAGAAAGCAGACTGGAATTAACAGGGTGGTTTGGTTTTTTTTTTTTTCTTTTTTTTTTGCAAAACACTTTCCAGTTTTAAAGTTGTCCTAAAGCTTCTTGAAACTGTGCATTAGATCATGGTATTGCAGTGAAGAAGAAATACTGCTATTACACCCTTGAGAATAACCTTGAAACCCAGCCGCTGTGTTATCTAGAAGGGGATTTTAGAAATTGCTGTGAGAGCTTTAACTTCTGCTTGGACAGCCACCAAGGAAAGCCAGAAATGATCCAGGTTTCATGTCTTTTCCCAGGGGAAGAAAAAATCCTGTCTAATTATCCAACTCACTCCTAAACGCCAAAGGGCAGAACCCTGGAGACAAGCGTGGTAAAGACCTGATTTTGTAATGTTTGTGCTGAGCTGAAACAAACCCAGATAATATACAAGCTCATATGTAGGTGTCACATAGGTTAGAGGCACAAGCAGCCAGGGATGTTTTTAGCCCTGCTGTTCCTCTCTCTGGACCCAATCCTGTCGGTGCAACCGGCATGGACGATCATTAAAACTCTTTGGTGCTCAGGAGGGATGAGGGATTTGTCCTCGTCTGAGAGGACCCCTGTACTGGTAGTGGTAGACATGTTGAGGACCAGGGCTCTGGACACATCGCTGGGGAGGATGGTTCAGATGTGGTTCAGAGATCAGACATGGGTTTTCCACCTCTGGAGCATGAGTTTTTACACAGACATGCGTGACGTTCCCCCGACCGCACACTCAGTGACACCCCAAGCAAGCTGGGGAGGCTGCAAGAAGAAGGTTGTCTTCTCACAGAGCCACCACAGAGGGCAGACAGGATCAGCACCGCTCCACAAGCATTGTGTTGATCCAAAGACTAGCAAGTGTCCCATCTCAGGCTCCCCTTGCCCTCCTGGCCCTGCTGGTTTGGCTGCTGCTGAAGGCACCAGGGAAACTCAGAGTGGAGCACATCTCAGGTCCTACTCTAATGGCCAGGGTTGCATTTTGCTGTTTGTTTTTAGGAGCCCTACGGATGAAGCGAGATGGCTAACACCACAAATATTTACATGTGGCAACCGTTTGTTTTAATTGCATGGGCTGAAATCAAGGTTTTCTGTTGTCCCCACAGCAACAGGAGGAAGCAGGGGTGTTTTTATGGGCATACCAGAGCCCAGCCAGCCTTGAGAGGTGAAGGAACAACGTTGCCCACCAGCTTGACCAAACATGTGCACCTCATATTCCTCCACCATGAAACAGCTCTTTTTTGTTGTGTCTTGGCAGAGTTATGAGCCTGCAATCCTGGTACGATAACATCCCACTTCTGTGAAACTCCACGGGGCCAGATTCGGCCCGTATGTCTCACATGGAGCAGCAACAAGTGTGAAGCAGTAACACACCTGTGCCCACGCTTCTGCAGATGTTACGAGCTCTTGGAGACCCTCTTTCTGCTCCATATTTGCACAGTGCATAGCAGAGGGCAGTCCCAAAGAGCAGGAGAAATAATAAATACATTGAGGTTTCTAATGGAAGGTTGTTGCCTGCATGTTGTAGCACTAGGGGACAGTTTGTTTGGGGCTGGTGTTGGCTGTAATTTTTCCCAAGAGATTTGCCCAAACTGAAAACTCTGAGCAGAAAAAGGTCACCTTTTTGGAATGTTGTGTTTTCCAAATCACTTCCTATCTCCTTACCCAAAGCTGTGTGTGACCAAAACTGTTCTAAGAGACAATGAAACTGTGCTAAGAGACAATGAAAAATTGAAGAAAAGATGCTGATTGTTTAACATAAAAAAAAAGAAAAAAAAAAGAGCCAGAAGCAAATATTTTTAGAAAAGTGTTGATAATAATTGTGTTCCCATTGTTTGCCAGCCTTTGCCCTATTTTACATCCTATTAAGAGCTATGTTGAAATGATATTGCAGAATCTCCACGACCAGGGATATTTCTTAAAGGGAAAAGGTACATCTCAGAAATACTGATATTGTGTATTTTTCTCTTTCTGTTTTGGGAGGTGCTGTCACAGTCTTACAGTCTCTGAGACCAGCATCGCTATGATGGGAGCAGCCAAAGGTAGGAACTGGAATTTAAGCTCTCTAAACTGGTATTTTCTGGAGAGGTGAGAAAGTGGTTTTCACCAGAGAGCTTTCCTGGGTAGAGCTACTAGAACACAGAATCACAGAATCACAGAATCGTATAGGTTGGAAAAGACCTTTAAGATCATCGAGTCCAACCGTAAAACAACACGTTCAGCTTAATTTAGGGTGAGGAGAAACCTAGCCTTGGACTACCCTGTGCTGCCAGATGTGGACCCCAAATAACCTCTCTGTTGAGAGGCAGCTGTGCTGCCATGCCCAGGGAGGACTGACCTGTGCCACCACCATGTCTGGACATTTGCTGGGTCAAACGGGTGCCTTTGTGCTCAAAAGATCTTCAGTTCATTAGTACACAGAACTTTGCCAAGCCAACTTGGCTTCAGCTGAGACCAGCTGGGAGTCAGTCTTGCAGCTCGTTAGAGTGGCAGTTTTATTTGTCTTTTTAATTTATTTGGCACGTGAAGACTTATTTCCCTTTGTTTTGCCATGTAACCCCTGTTTAAGAGTGTCTTCTGTGCAACTATCACTATTTTTTTTAGGATGGGGCTAGGACCTGTGATTTATGGGTCATTTATTTTTGCTTTTGTATTCCTGCTATCTTTTAAGTACCCTCCATCTTGGCTGCATTGCTTTTCTTGCTTTGCTTGTGCAGACTGGAAGGAGGTAGTGGGCTCCTGCCCAGGCCCGTGGAGCTTGAGGCAATGCAAGAGGTGACCACAAACAAGGTTGTTTCTCTTGCTATCAGCTTCTTCTGACACCAAGGGAAATCATCACAAAGCTCTTCTCAGCCAGGAAATCTGCAAGAAGTTTCTGAGGTCATCATCAGGACTATTCTTGGATCATTTTGCCATTTTTTCATACCAACGTGTTTCCCTTGTTTCACTCAGCTTGAGGTTGGTTTTCTTGGGTATTGACTTCAGCTTGGTTTGATCTTCATGTCTCCACCAACCTCTATGCCAGGCCAGATGTCAGATCCTGCATGAGTGGAGATGGGGACACACAACCCTAAATGCACCATTGCTTACTTAGCTGACTTTGGACCTCAGAGTGTGGGGCACTGCATGAGAATGAAAACCTCCCCTTGGGTTGTCTTTAGCAGGCAGAAGGAATTGTGTGTATGGCCTGACACAAAGGGTGCTGCATTGCAAGTGGGTGCTTGGAAATGTAACACACTCAGTCTTTGTGCAGTGCATCTCTCTAGCAGAGCTTTTGTCACCAACAGGAGCACCAATCTCTCAAAGACTTCTTGGTACCTATATTTTGGGGAAAAGCGTCCAAGGAGGTGGTGGTGGGGTTGCCTCAATTAGTATTGCAGGTCAAGAGAGAGGGATGCTCCACCAATGTACATATCCAGGTATGGATACTCAGACGGATGTTGATGTCAGCCTGTGAAGTCTTTGGGTTTTTTATGACTGCTTTTTTATGACTCCACTGCTGGGGCTACTGGAGAGCTTTGAAACACGATTTGGCATGAAGCAAAAACAATGGATAGAGGTGGGTGTTTGGCTAGACAGAACCCCTAGATTTCCCACTAAAATGGGGGACAAAATGCCCAGAGCAAAAGAAGGCACAGAACCCCTCAGCTTTGCCACGCTGGGATGTCACACTGTTGGTGGGTATCTGTCAGATAAAGCTATGGAGCAGGCCAGGCAAAGCAGATATAGGGAGATTGTTTATTTTCCTTGTGAATGAGAAATGTATTATTTTACAGCATGGAGCAGCCTTGATCAAAGGTGGATAAAAATGCAGGCAAATCCAAATTGCCTTATTTGCTAGCATCCTGGTATGGAATCACCCCATAAAGCTGTAGGTATTTAAGTGGGACACAGGAGTCAGGAGTGTGGGATCCCTTATGAATCAACACTGACACCTCGGTGGGCAACTCAGGTCTGAAATAGTCACCTGTGCTGTGCTGGTTAGGAAGGGAAAAATTAATATGACCAACCTGGCTGAGCTGATGCATCCCGCACCTTCTCATCAGTGAAGGCACAAGCCACCTGGCCGGTAGACTTGACGCCAGCAGTCTTCACAGCTTTCCAGCAGTGACACCATTTCTGGTTTCCCTTCCAGGTCCCTCATTCCACTCCTGGTTGCAAGCCAGGTGACAGCAGTTGAAGGTCTCCCAACCCCAGGTCTCCAGGTCTCCCAACCCCAGCTGGGGGCAACCCTTGGTTAGTCCTTGGACATGGGACAGGTTGTACACTGAGGTGGCCCTACAAGGATGGAGAGCATGGAGGGCAAGGACAGGGTGGGAGTGCTGAAGATATACAGCATGCAAGCAGGAGCTCAGAGCCTTCAAATTTCCCTGCATCGTCGGCGTCCCCTCCCTCCTCATCGTGGAGCAGCTTTGCTGTCCTGGCTTGGGATGGCCGGACACACGCACGCCTTAGCGATCTCGACAAACACAGCCGGCCGGGGTGCATTACATCAGCGCTGGGTGGGGTGGCCCGGCCGAAACGGCCTCCAGACAGCGCAGGATGTGAACCGCTCCGCCGCCGCGCTCCAGTCAGGGCTTTGCATCCAGAGATCTCACACAGACAACCCTCACGCTGAAATCCCCCTCCCTCCCTCTTTTCTTTTAACCTCTTGTTTCTAAAGTGGTTTCTAAAATAAGCCCAAGTTAGCAGCAGCTGCGAAAGCCGTTTGCTGTCAGAATTGGCCCCTGTGCAGACGGCCTGGATACTGCAGGCGCTTGTTTTGCATTTTAAGCCTAAACATTTCCCCCCCCCCCCCGCTTTTGCAGTTCAACTCTTAGTTTTTAATAGTCCTTGTCATGATGGAAAGTGCCAGACTCCAGCTGTTCTTCCCAAACCTCTGGGAGAGGCCTGGTTACATCTAGTTCTCATAAATCTTGAATCCAGTTCTAGCAAGTCTTTAAGCCTGACCACTACGCTGCCCGGGCAGTCCGTGATTGAAAACAGGAGCAGAGGAAGAAAAGAGGAAGAAAAGACTGTGCACACTTGTAGGCTGTTTCAGGAAAAGTCTCCAAGAGGCACAGCGTGTAAGTCACACCGAGATGAGAGTCAAGGTGTTCTGTACAGTCCCCGTCTCACTTTATAAACAGCTTGTGGCATCAGAGAGAGGGTTAGTGGAGAGGGATTGCTTGGGAAAACAAGGAGGGAATTCACCTGGCTTGCACAAGAAAGGGCTGGGAAAATGTTTTTGTGTCAGGAACTTTGGGGACCTGCATAACCGAGATACAGAGATCCTAGATCCCTCAAGGATCTTCAGCTAGGACAAAATGGTCTGAGCTCCACACGTCTGATTTATATCTGTTGTGGATTTGGCCTTCATGGTTACAAAAGAGCAAAAGAGAAAAAGGAAAGAAAGGAAATGCAAAAATACACACTGCTTTAGGAAATACGTACCCATTAGTGCAAGTACATGTCTGCCCCAGTGCTTGGTAAGGAGTGAGAGTGTTTAACCACCGCAGAGCATTAGCATCTCTGAGCTGGGTTATGCCTTGAGGGACAGCCCTAAGCTGTGCAATGCTGGGCTAGCCCATGGGGCCCAGGCACCTGGCATGCTCAGCGATGGGTTGGAGTCACCAGCACTGGTAAGGACCTGCTGCACTCAACGCTTCAAAGCCCATGGTGTTGTACAAGGTGGACCATCTACATAGCCACTAGCTGCTCCTGGGGCCAGACTTTTATGTACCTGAGTGGCCACAAAGGCTGGGAGAATACCCAAAACACTAGGGGTTCAATGGTAGGGGAAAATGAAACATGTTTCCATACAGATGAGAAGCCAAGCCATGCCTTGGCCCAGAAATCACAGTTGGCTTGGCTGCAAGGTGTCTGGGTGTATCTTGGGGAGGATGGCTGCCTGAGCCGGGCAGAGGCTTTGGCTCACCTGAGCACATGGGGAACGATGGATGGAACCCTTCCACAGACAATGGCTTTCAGTTATGGGTGTTAACCTCTAGCCTTTCCAACAATAGCACCAGGAACACCAGGGCCACCTTGAGTGCCAAAGACCTTCTGTCCTCTGCATGTGAATGAAGTCTTCAAAAGTTTGGTCCTGCTACCACCAGCCAAACTCCCACAGGAGAGTGGGAAACCCCTCTCTCTCTTCCTGTAAAGATACAATGCTGGAATGACTTTCTTGTGGGTTACCAACGGCAAAAGGCTCCTCTTCAGTTTGAAGAAGGAGCTTGTTAAATTTCTGAGTGGGATTATGTTTTACAATCACTACGTAGCGCTCCGGGAAGCTATTCCCAGACCTCTGCAGTCTTTGCTACAGACATGTCAAGAGGCAAAAGACGATAAAGACATTGCTATGTGTCCTACCCTCCCCATGACTTGGAAGAGGAAACAGAAGCTTTACGTTTCCTAATTGGGAATAAGATAGAAAATAGCAAATGACCACTCCAGCAGATTTAATGTCCAGGGCAGCACTACACTTGCTTTCATACAGTGGGAAGGATTGAAACCTTGGCCAAATTCATCATCATCATCATCATTCATGCAAACTTTTGTTGTTTGCATCCATGTGGGAGGCTTTGGGAACCAACACAAGGAGAATCACAAGAAAAAAAGGTATAATAAGCTGAACACCCCCCCACACACCCCTTGACCTTCACTTAGTTACTAGACAGAAACTGCTTCCAGCAAATAACAGTGAGATTAGCCAGTAGCATTGAAACAGGCACGTGTTTGGAGCATGGAAACCAATAACTCGGGGGAAATGTGGAGGTCAAGGGCCATGTGATGGATGGATGGGCTATGGCTTTTTAAGTATACGCATTTCAAGGGAGCATAAACGTTTGTTTCTCCAAGTGCAGCTTAACCTCATCTGACTCTAGGGGTGTCTTTTCATTGACTTCAGTGACTATTGGATGGGGTCTATCAGAAGCACAAGCTTCCATTGGTAAGCCATACACTTAAGCAGCTACATATTTAAATACTTAGATGAGCCTCCTTCCTGGATTTCCCAACATCTGTGCTTCCTCGCCTTGGAAGCCATTCCCCTCTTGGATCTGGACACTCACAGTGTGCGGAAATGAACGGGAGCAGCTAAGGACAAAATTTCTGCTGTAAAGCAGCGCTCTCCGTAGTGATACGAGAGTGCCGTAGCCGGCGGGTGCTCTACAAGAGCTGCAACCAGCCGTAGCTGTATTATTGCTGTTCCTGCATTAATTTGGGCATCCCTCTGCAGACCATGGTGAAAATGGCAGGAGGGATGGTGGAAGCCCACAGGATGAGAGACGATGCTCTTCTTCTTTTCTTCCTTTTGTCCACAGCCTGTCCCAGGACCATCTTGCCCCCAGAGCCCTTGCGGGAGAGCGGGGCAGCCAGACTCATGCCAACGTAGGCTGAGCAGTAAGGACAGTTTTGCTGCGTGTCTCATTTATTACCACAGACACATTTCCAGTGCTGTTATAAAGCTTATCTCCTCCTGTTATTTCCCAATATCAAATCGCAGTAAGAAAACAGATTTCCCTTTGCTTAACACAGGTAGTATTACGCTAGGGAGTGTTAATGGCTTAAGCAAAGATTTTTCCACCTACAGGCAAGTGACTGATAGTTTATCCATCTGCTGCATAAAAACAATGCTTAAATCCCAGTTTTAATGGGTCATATCACCTGTGGTTTTAAAATAACTCTGAATTTTCCCCCGAAGTAAGATGCAAAATAATGAAAATTAGTACTTGGAAGTGAAACAGATTTTCTTCAGTTCAACAAACAACCAGGAGCCCATCACTTTTTCAAGTTAAATTGTCTTGAGTGATTTTGTCGTAGGTCAGGAGGAGGTCAGACAAGTTAGGCTTGGTCTTTTTCCTGCGTTGTCGTCTCTCAGCAGGAGGAGGAAGTGTACCTCAGCAGGTGTCATAAACACCAATTTCCCAAAATTTCATAATAATTTAGGTCTAATTACAAGACACACATGGTTTTTGACTTTCCCCAGGAAGACTTTGGGGACCGTCCACCACTAAACCAAATAAAAAGGAGTTTGCATTGATTTTGCTGCATTGGGTGGGTTTCCGTTCTTAATCCAGGAAATTCAGTTTAATTCCAGAAACTTATTTTAACAGGCTGTGTTATAAACTCCAGGTCAAGTCACTTACTGCAGCATCACAGAGACCGGGAGGGGAATGACTCGTGCACTTTGCTGCAGTGTGTCCATCAGGAAAAGAGACACCAATAAACTCAGTTTGGGACACAGAGTAGCCACTTGTGCTGCTGCCTCCATCTCTGTCTCCTACGATAGAAATTCCCCTCCTCAGTAGCAATTTGGCCCAAAGCTAAAAGGCCGAGAGAAACCCCAAAGGTGCCAAATTTGTGTTCTCAGTTCATTTTAAGAAGGTAAAGCGTGTCACAAAGCAAAGAAACCTGTTTGCTCTGGAGGTCACCAAAAGCGGCGTGAGTGATGGTGGCATTTTTAGTAGTAGGTATCTCATAGGAGACTCCTCATGACCTTGTCTGAGCTGTTTATGGCTTTCAGGGGTGACTAAGATTAGGTCACTTCCTTAAAAGTCCCATTTTAGGTATTGACTGGCAGTGTTTGTCTCTCTTCACTCCACCCTGCAGAGCTGCAGCACCATGCTGGTGGCATCTCTACTTCTGAAGGCCACACTGAGGTGCTTGTCCAAGTGGACCTCCATGGTCCCCCTCTGCCCTTCAGCCTAAGGGGACACTTGACTGCTTGCAGCCCTCAGGTGGGTGAGGGTATCTAAGACTTTTCTCACTACTAAATAGCAATTTGCCTTAATGGAGGTGCACAGGACAGGGACACCCAAGGTAAGGCTAACAATGATTTACTTTATCTCTGGCTGGCCCTTCAGAGGGAGCTAAGCCACCACAGAGAGGAAACATTGCTAATATGGATGCTACAGTTATCCTTATCTCAGCTTTCTGTCCTTGCTGGTCATTAAATTATCCCACAGCCCTTTATAAAGACAGGGCTGCTATATCCACAGCTCTATTAATAAACCTTCTGCAGCAGTAAATCCCCGTGCCTGACTGCAGACTGTCAGTACCTCCTCTGATTTATTCTCCATTTACCTGCCATTTGCTTCATGGATAAAATGAAGCGGCCACTAGTTTTACTCCCTTCATGACCCCTCAGTGACAGCAGTGACAGCCTCTGAGAGAAGGTGCTGAGGCCCCCCATGGTTTGCGGATGTGACTGTTTGCCAAAAAAACAAAAAAAAATCCTGATATGGAGATGCCCAAATGCAGGATACCCAGAGAAAGGCATAATGAGAGAGACAGGGCCATTGTCTGCTGTTGGTGGGGTACTCCAGCAGGTCCCCATGAAAATGTCCATCTCCCCTCACTCTCAGAAAGGGGTCACAGCTCTTTGCTGCATCCCATGCTGTGGCCATCAGCCTCACAGCCAGAGGAGCCATGGGACTGCCGGGGCTTTGGCTCACAGACCCGCTCTGGAGGCAGTTGCCCTGCTCAGCGGTACTCCCATGGTGGGAAAGTGCTGGGGGAGCAGGCAGGTCTGGAGGCAGTGGGGTAGGTGAGGATCCACAGTTGATGGATTAACCCCACAAATTGGGTGCCAGGGAGCAGGACCAATATGCCAAGGAGAGTGGGTTTAGTTGCCCTACCGAAGCCCTTGGCTCCCATGGGCTGTGCAGCACGTGCTGGAGGAGAAGCTGCAGAGCATGAGAAGCTGGAGTCAACATCTCGTTCCCCACCAGTATCCATGGGCCCAGACCCACATGGCAGCCTAGAATGGTGGAAGCAGCTTATTTCTGCTCCTCTTTCAAGACTGCAGTTCACAAATCAACTTTGCCACAAACATGGCCAACACCACCATAAATGTGGGCAAGACTGCTGCAAGTATGACCAACAGTGCTGAAAACATGGCCAGCACTGCCATGAACATGGTCAACAGTGCCACAGGCATGACCTGCCATAAGCAGACAGATGCCAGGACAACTCTTGGCCCCAGGCATCTGGAGCTGGCCCTCGAGGGCAATGCTGGAAGATGGCAGAGAAGCTCATTAAAGGACTGTGGAAAGTTAAAGAGAATTTACGGAAGGAGGGTCCTGGCCAGGAGGTGACTCTAGCCCAAAGCACCAGCCATGCATCCTGGGGCACCATGCTTCAGAAGGGGAACTGGACGAGCCGGAGGCTGCTGATACGTGTTTTAGGGTCCTGCCCTTATTAAGGCAGAATGGACCCACTTTCTTCAGTTCACAGCTGACTTGTTCTGTGGTGGGGGAAAGTTTAACAGCCTGTCTTGGCCCCGACAACACTTAAATTCATTTTCTGGACTCCAGAGAGATTGTGGTTGGCCTGTATCAGCCCCAAATACACTTTGATTCATTTTATTTCCTGCACTCCTGAGGGATCCTTTTTTGGCCTGTTTTGGCCCCAAGCCCTCTTTGATTCACTTATTTCCTAGACTCCCAAGGGAGTGTGGTTGGCCTGTTTTGGCCCTGTCTTGCTGTCACTTTTCCATGCTGGTATGCAATGCATCTGCACGCTTTAGATTTCTTCACTGCTTGTGCTCTCACTGTAGGCCAAGCCAGGATGTATTTTGCAATATTTCAGGAAAGATAAATACATTTGGTCTGTCTTCACTCATTCACCTTGCTAAGATTTTTCTGCAGCCTTTCACTCCCTTGTCTTTCCCACCATCGCTGCATGGCAAGAAGCAGTATGGCTGCAGTATGGACAGCCCCTTGCTGGAGAGGGGATGTTCACTGTGGGATTTGCAGTGGGAAGCACCCCAAGAGAGGAAGGAAAGGACCCAAAGAGGGGCAAGGAGGGGAAGATTTACCATCCACGTGGCTACTGTCCCTATCAAAGGTGATTTCATGCTCTGGCATGCTGTGAGGTTGTGCACCTTGCCACTGAGCCTGTCAGCCTGCCCTCCCACCATGAGAGCAGGGCACCGAGGCTGTGAGGAGATGATCCTGGTCATGCCAGTCCTGGTGGCATGGCTGTCTGATGCATTGGGCAAGCCCCAGGGCAGGCTTGGGACTGGCTGTCATCATCTCTTGGGTGACCTGGTATTGCACAGCCATCCCTCCAGACTCATGGGCTGAGGAGCTGCCATGGCTTTTGGCCCCTGCTCAGCACATGCAGAGCGAGAGCATAAAGCATTACCCACTACTCCTACTCTGGCACCACTGATGTTCCAGCCCTGTGTTACCTTATACAGTCTATATATGAATGACCATGAACAAGTCCCTGCCTGGTTTCTGTTATGATGGAGCAGCAGCCCTTCCTCTTCATAAAATTACAACCCCAATGTAGTGGGCAGGAAGCTGATATGCAGATGGCCTCCACTCCATGGAGGAGCTGTGCAAAGAAAAACTCCTCAATGCTGTCTTAAAAGAAATGGGATTTGTATGGTGGTGTCATCTACCTCTACCCCAACAAGTTCAATGGTGACTTCCCAGTCCCAAACCAGTCTGTCACTGGAAATCAGGGCAGAACAAGCCCAAGAGATGATGGCTATTACTATCCTCCTACCCCTCCTACCTCTCCTTGGACACCCCTTGAACTTCTTCAACCACCTCTCAGTGCTCCCACTGAGCCTCAGCTTGTTCCAGTTTCCCTTGTCCTGGCAGAGCATGCTGCCAGCATACAGGACTGCGTTTACTGGGAGAAAAACCAGCTGGGGGTCTGGCTTCCCTGTTAAAAGTCCAGCTCTCCCTCAGAGAGCCCGTGATGGTGTCCAATGCTGACATCTATAACTCTACAGTAACAATTTGCTCCTGAAATTTCAAAGGAATTTGTCAGAATATGGATAGGCTTGTCCCCCATTAAAGTCCTGAAGTGCAAAGCTGCCTGGGGCAGAGTCCCAGAGCACACATAAGAATAAAGTCTCACTTTCAGTAACAAGAATATTGCACCAGAGCTGCAACAACACACCTATTTTATTTCTTTTATAATTTACAAATATCACCATAGAGCAAACTCATTACATATCCCAACAGAACCACATTGCTTTCCATATAGACTGTCTGGAGATAAACGTTTCAGCACAGAATTTATTGTTTACAGAGCTTACTCATTTACTGCACAACTCTTTTTTATCAAGATCTAGTTTCAGAGCCTAAGCAAGAAAGAAATTTAATAAATTCAAGAGCCTGTTAACAGTGTGAGGAGAAGGCAGCTCTTCACTGCGTGAGCAAGTTTCATTGTCCAATTGTCCCAGGAAATTTAAAGCAGAATGTGTTTTTGACAGCTTCGTTAATGTGACTTTTTTTTTCCCTTGTCAGAAATTCAAGCATAATTGAGACATAGTGTTGAACTTCAAATGTTTCCCTGAGACTTGAATAGAAAACTTGATGAAGCATGTAATATGGCATAACCTCCCAATTATTCACACGTTTAGATAACTATAATCACACAACTCCTATCACAGCAAGAAGGTTATTCTAGGCAGATATTGGCAGGGGCTAATGGACAGCATATTGCAAGGGCAAGGAGGGTTTGGACGGAAACATTAATCAGAATTTGGTAGCAAAGTCATCAATCATAGCTTAACAAAGCTGTCACTCACTGCTGCAGTCCCAGGACCTCTATCAGCTTGGAGTTCAACTCGGCAATCTCCAAGAACAGAATGCCTCAGAGAAGAAATGCGTTGCTTTAGTGTGACTGTCCCCAGGATACCCAGCCTTTCGCAGCATGGTTTCTCTAGCAAGAGAATTCATCACCAGAATTTGTAGTAATTGAGGCATGTATTTTGCAGTCAAATACCATCACTTTTTGTTACTAGTGTTCGATGCTTTCTTGCTCTGGGTTTGAGAAATGCAATTGCATTCTGCTATTGGAAATTGTTCTAGCTTGGAGCTTTTCTAACTGCTTGCTGAGGCACCCGTAGCAAATTGTGACAAGTGAAGAGAGAAGAAATGTACAACAGAAGCACAGCAAGCAGATGAGAGGTTCTGATTATTCCCATTTAGTGGACACTCATTACACCTCAGCTGGGATGCAGTGTGTAGGTTTGGGTCCCTGCTACAAGTGAAATGCTGATAAACTGGACTGAGTTTAGCAGATGTCCACCAAGATGGGCTGGAGCATGTCCTACAGGGGGATGCAGAGGGATCAGGTCTTGTTCAGCCTGGGAAGAGAAAGTTCGTAAGGGGATTTAATACCAGCCAGGAATTTGGAGAGTGAAACCCTGGAGGTTTTCTAGATGTGACTGGAAAAGCCCTGAGCAAACTGGTCTGACTTCAGTGCTGACCCTGTTTAAGCTACAGACCTGCCAGCTTGAACAGTTCTGCAGTTCTGCGGCTGAAGGAAAAATATATAAAAGGCTGCTGCAAAGAGGAAGGAAACACTCTGTTCTCCATGCTTTCAGGGGATGGAACACAGGGCAGGTGTTCAAATGGCAGCAAAGAAGACTGAAGTTTGGGATCAGGACACCCAAGGCCCTTGCCCAAGGGCTGGCTGGGAGGTTGCACCACATCCTATGTTCACGGGCTCCAGAGCATCTGGGAGTACTGTTGCTTTTGTCCAGGTAGCTTTCTCAGTTTCTTCAGAAAAGTGTCTCATCCCAGCGTAAAGCTAGTCAGCACGAGTCCTGACATTGCTCTGGGACAAGGGCAGTTCTCCTCAGAGAGGATGTTTGCATTTTATCCTTTGACACAAAACATGTTGTGCAGAGTCTACATACCTTCTTACCTAACCGGGCTCTCTAATCACCTCCTCTTCTGCTTTTAGATCCTACCTCTTGCACTGTTTTACCTAGGTCAACTCTCTGTTTTGTCACGTGTGCCAAGTTTTGTACCCATCATACTCTCAATTTCAGTTGGAAGAGGGTACCTCTGTCAAGGTTCTCTTCCAGGGCACAGCTGCAAAGCAGTACAGGAGTGGGGTTATTCTTTCATTCTCCAGAGCTGGCTTGAATCTGCAGCTCTTCTGTGTACAAAAGGGCAGGAGGTGAGAGGTCTCTGAGTGTCTGAGGAACAGGAGAGCCTCTGCAAATGAGTTCCTGAAGACTCAAACTTTCTGTACCCTCCTTGTATTGTCCTGTGTTGGCTAAAACACCGTTTTTTGACAGCACTGGAGCACATGGAAACCTTGATCCACCCAATGTATTATGCTGAAAAACTTTATGCTTTGGGTGCATAAAGTTTTCCACATAAACAGGTGGGAGTCTGGCATGGCCAACATGATTTGAGGCCAGTGTGTGGTGTTTTTTAACACTGCGTGGAAAACTTTGGGTGCTGGCTGTCTTGTGAGGAGTCAAGTGAGTCATTATTTTCATTGGCTTTCCTCTGGCGAGGGTGTCCCTAAGAGGTTTGTACCTCCTGAGCCACCTACCTCCCTCTTGTTCCTCTGGCAGAGCTGCAAGCCACCAAAAGTCCCTCCTGATGCTGCTGTGCAAAGGCGACAAGGGACAGTTCCTGGGGGTGGGGTGTCACTCCAGCAATTCCCCTGTCCTCTGTATGCACTCGCAGGGGCAGAAAATTTGCCATCATGGTTGGTTTGCTCTGTCGTCAAATTGCCGAGGTATGGTGTCACCTATTTCTTAGAAACTGGGGCCCTCAGTGATACCTGAGTCACCCTAAAAAGAGAAAACCATGAGCATGGTGGGTTTGTATCTGCCCTGGTTGGGCTGAAGGGTGGCTTTGTAGAAGGGAGATATTGTTGCTGACACGTGGTGTGAAGCAAAGAACCCCATGGGGTTTAGTCATATCCTGGCCCAAACATAGCTCTTGTATGCTTCAGAGTCCCCCCCTGAAGGGAAAGTAAAAGAAAGGGAAAGTAAAAGAAAAATCTCCATAGAGGAAACTGAACATGTACCGCTTGCTTTCAAGATGAACCTGCACACCATCTTTACCCTCATCCTCTCTATGGGGTGGAGGACTGTAAAGACCATACTGCTGGGGCTACAGGGACCAGAGCGTTGCTCTGGCCCAGGCACACCTGTAATTGGGCTACCCCAGTTCCTACAAAATCAGTGGACGGGAAAAAGTGAACCATAGGTGTTGGGCTGTCTGCCTCTGCCCTTCCACATTGTGGGAGCTTGGTCAGGTGGACCTACACAACAGACTCACTTGTCCTCCCCTTGCAGTTCATGGAGCAGCAGGCATCCCAGAATGTCTCAGGCACCAACTGGCCTTCTATCTTTCCTAACACAAGCATAATCTTTTTATTCGTTGTGGGCAACAAGAGCCTTGAAAACTGAACATAATTCAATACAAGACAAGCAGATGGTTCTGCACATAATCTGCAACTGTGCAAACACAGGGAACAACCACAGGCTGAGCAAAGTCACCATTGTACACATCCTACCATGACATGTAATTAAGAACGAGGTCTGTAAGCCAGGCAGGCCCCCCCGGCTCCCCCCAGCACTGCAGTACTATCTGGGCTTTGTGTCCAGGAAAGATGGGGACACTCAGAAATGCTCCAGAGAGGAGCAACAAAGGTATGGGACACATCACCCGTAGGGAAAGGTGGAAGGATCTTTTGAGTCCAAGTGCCTAAATCTCTCATTGCGGCTGCAGTGAGTGGTTCAAACATGGCCCAAAGCCTACTCTCTGCTGTGGTTGGACAGGTGCTGGCGGGATGCTGGCTGGACGTGGAGCTGCCCTGGTGGCATGAAGCCAAGAGGCACTCAGCATGCCCGGAGGGGGACACGGTGAAAGCTTTCCAGCTTGGGGCTTGCCAGCTTGCGTGGCCAGCAGCATCCAAGGGAGGGACCTGAGCATGATCGCATTCGATCTCCTTGAACCTCCCCAGGCCAAAGGGCCAGATACTGCCGACAGCCAGGTCAAGCGGGGACAGCTTTTACCATGAGCCAAAGCTCCTCCTTACACCTTCTTGAGTGGAAATGAGAGGTTTTGACTGCTCTCCCACCACACCCACAAGAGGAAGGGAGGGGACAGGGTGGGGAATCGTTATTTTAGTCATTAGCTGATGGGGAATTTAGCAAGGAAGACTGAGCTCAAAATCCCACGGCTTTCTCGTTGTAGAAGTAGCCAGTGTGAGGAAAATGGCACGTACTCCAGGACTATGACAGAGAGGAGGAAACCCTGTGCTTTGGTGATTCTGCCAGGATGAGCTCCCATGTCCCATACACAGACTGCGTTCTCACTTCACTACACCTCCAGCCCCCATGGACTTTTTTTGGTTTTTTTCATCACCTATAGGCTGCAAGAAATGAGCCATGGTTGCAGCCTTTCACTACAGGTAATGGACCAAAACCAGCTTCCCCATGGAAAGAAACCAAACCTGGGCGGGAAGCTGCATCACAAGCTCAGCAGTGCAAAAGGAGATTGCTTGCAAAGGCATTTTGGGGATGACCCTCTCCATTTCCACACACAAATATTAGACCCTTTTGCCTAACTTCTATGCTTGGAAACCATGTTCACATGTACTTTTTCTTAGAACTTACTTTGGGCCAAAAAAATCTTCCATCCCAAGCTTTTTTATTTTGTGCTTTATAGGTGGTGGCTCTGGAAAGCTGTTTTGCTCATCTGGTGGCAGACTGAGAACATGTCCCATCCAAACCGCAGCACGAGCCACCAATGCTCACCGCTCCTTCTGTTTGTTGATATATCCCAGAAAAGTCACGTGAATGGTTCCCGCACTGTTATTGTTCCAGGGCTCGTGATGGAGTATAACATTACATGAAACCCGGACTGTTTATTTAAACAGAGAGGGTCCCATCACGGTCACAATCTGATGTCTCGTTTCCCACCCGCTTGACAGGGCTGTGGGGAGACCAGAGGCTTGTGTTTGGGATGCTTTTGCATCCAACACAGTAGGCAGAGAGGGAAAGCTGATTTGGGGAAACTTATTTAGAAAGAACAAAGTCAAGCCATGCTTCTTGCACCAGGCCCATCTTGAGAAAATGGCTTCTGATAGGATAAGTTGCAGACCAAGGTGTTTAGAAGGAGAAAGTGAATGTGAAAAGCTTTTAAAACCCTTTCAAAAGCTGTCACAAAAAACCCTTGGCCAGCTTTCTAGCAAGTGCAGACTGATCTAGCATCTTGGAGGTGACATATACAAGATGATTTACCCCAAAGGAAGGTCTGCTCCATCTCCTGGCCCCAGCATTAAATGATGACTTCTTATTTCCAAAGCAACCTCAGAGGTGGCCTTGACCCATGCAAGACACAAAAAAGGGCATTGGACGTCTTGCATGGCAAGCTGTGACTCCAAAGCAGAGCATTCGCCCTCGGAAACAGACTGGGGAGATTCATCGGGGTGGACCCCCCCATTGCAGCACAGGACTCTGTGTCCCAATGAGAGGGATACTCCAGCTCCTCCTTGGGTGACCCTACCGCTGCATCCAACCCCATACCTGTGCACTGCCACACTCCATGCACATGGAAGACCTCCCAAGAGACACCGCAATGGAGGGCATGGGGTGTCCAAGAGAAGGAAATGCTCATTGGCAGGTGGCCAAGGGTCTGACCTTATAAGCAGGCTCCTATTTGGGGCTCTGCCCTGGATGTGCTTGGTAACCTTGAGCATGACTCCTCCGCCCTGTCTCTGCCTTCGCCCCTTGGCCTGCCGTGGATGTTTTTGGAGCAGATTTTCTCTTGCTGGGTGTTTGTACAGTGACTTGCATAACTGGAGGATGGTTTTAGCTCAGGGCTTTCTGTCCCATGATAAAGCCCGTAGTAATTGGATGCAGCAAGCAATGTGACAGAAACCAAACAGGAGTGTAAAAAAGAGAGACGTCTGTTCAAGAAGAGGAAGGAAAAGCCTACTGATATTCTTGTCATAATGAAGTTCGTCCTGCATTTGCTTTAACGTGGAGGAAAGGCAGGGAACGGTGACCTGTTAGCAGAGGTTGCTTTACAGGCTCACGTAACAAGGGGGGAAGGTGCTGCTTTGTGTGTATCTGTGTTTAACAAGCAAATAAGGCAAAGATTTCTTTAAAGATACCAAGCCCAAGTACACCACAGCTGGGAAGCACACATGAGCAATAGCTTTCACATGCTAACAAATAAAAGATCCTTGCAAAACAGATGCTGAGGTTTGTGGGGCTGGCACAGGCTCGCTGCTGGCAGGGAGTTAACTCACAGAAAACTGAAAGGTTCAGAGATGGAAGAGTATCTAGAGACCATTTGTTCATAAACACAGCTGAGGGCCAGCAACCTGCTTTATACCCTGCCCGAGCTGCACTGCCGGAGTCATTCCTTGCAGGGTTTCTACAAGAGAGAAGGCAGATATACAATTCTTCTGCAGCCCACGCTCTAGAGAAATAATTAAACAGTTTTTCTTAACCTCTTGAACTTTTCATTTATTATCGCCATCCATTATGTCTACCTTCTCAAATAGCAGGATCCTGAAAGCCAGCTCCAGGGGTCAAGGGTTTATTGTTTAATGGAGATAGAACATTCTGTAAATTGCACAAAGTCACAATGTTTAGAAGAGAAGCTTCTGGTGTACTGAATCTTTTCAATTTAACAAACAGTGAGCTTTGACATATGTTCTTCCTCCATAGCAGGAAATTTGGGATAAGTGCAGTACTGGCGTGGACATGTTACCAAATCCTTCCTGTAAACCAAATGACATCTGCATTCAAATAAAAACATTCCTTGCACCAAATACCAGGAAATACTAAAAGTATCACTATTCTTCTAAGGTCATGCTAAAATGAAGTTTTTGGCTTTTAGAACACAAAGTAAGTTTGTACAGGGCCAAGACGTTTTGTTCAACACACATTTGCTGTTACAAATCCCAAGAGATGTCCTTCTGGGTCAAATATGTGCATGTGTCTGTAGAATTTTGCAAGCATTTAATCTTCTTCATATGAAAAAAGAATAAATATTTTAGGAGCGTGGACTTACATTAACAAATATTGCTGTTGCCTTTGTTTTTACTAGTGCTCTGCTTTTCAAAGGCAGAAAAAGGATTTGCTTAAAACAAAGCAAACATCCTCAAAATGCCCCATGCCAAAATAATCAAGGGAATAAATACCTGGGATTTACAAAATATGAATATTCTTCAGTAAATAAACTGAAGCAAGAGCAGGCAGGGAGAGAACGCTGCTGTAGTGATGGGGAGGGAGTGCTGAGTGTAAACACTTTCATCCCATAGATGGCAAATCAAGAACATTTAAAGAAAATAAATGTATGCAGAACAGATTCTTCCTTCTCATGTTACTTTTGGGGGATTTTACTGCTGATAGTTAACGCCACATAAAACCTTTCGAATATTATGCCAGCAGATGAAAAACTACAATGGCAGAAACAGCTTCCCATGGATAATTAGCATAAATATCTGCTTAAAGCTGAGTAATTTGTTCACTGTACAGGATGTACTTCAGCAGTTTTATGAGCTAAAAAACACAGGGAATGTTTTGAATGACTTACATTTGAAACAGCACAGGCAGATACCAGGCACTTTTTAGCGACTGCCACACAAAAAAGTCTGCTCTGAGTGAATGAGCGTTCGTTCCCACCGAGCTCAGGGCCAGACGTCCCTGGGAGGCTTCACCCAGACACATCCCTGCAGCTTCCCACTCCAAGGAACATTTTCATTTACTGGGAGAACTGGAGGATCCAGACACTGAAGAGTGGAAATGAAAAATTGAACTTTTTCAATTTCCAGAAAATGGAAAAGAAAGAAGAGAATGAGGGGAAAAATGAAAATGGAGGGAAAAATATAAAAAAAATCAGTGTTTTCCAATGTCCTTTGAAAAAAACGCACAGTTTCCAAAATTGTGACCTTTTCCAAAAGGTCGTTTGAAAAAAAGGTCATTTCTTTCAACAGACACCATGTTTGACAAGCGTGGCTTGAGGAAGCACCCAGGAGGGTGGCACTGGCTCAGGGGCAGGTCCAGCGGGGCTCCCCACGTGTACGCCACTCCCACCTCCAGCACCTGAGAAGGCTTCCTTTAGGCTTCCTTGGTGCATCCCTCTCCTCCAGGGCTAGAAGCTAGGGTTTCTATGGTCTGTGTTTCCAGAGCCATGGCATCTCCAACCTCCCCAGCTCCTTCTAAGGCAAAGGGGTTGGGAGGAGAAAAGAACCAAATGGGAACAACGTGAAGGAGAGGTGGTGGATGAGCCTGTAAACCTAATGCAATCCAAGCCCTGGAAAAGAGCCTGAAAAGGACCTCATGAAACTGTGGGTAGAAGACAACCCAGCCTTGCAGTCCACAGGAGGATAGTACAGCTGAAAACACACGGATATTCAGGTTTTAATGGAGACTGCCAACCCACTAAGAAGGTTGCTCATTTCAGTCAGATTGTCTGCCTGGCCTTGAACTTGTCTGTGATGCTCCCAGGTTCAGCCGTACCTCCCGTGAGTGATACCCCTGCCCCGGAGTGCCCCAGGCAGGGCGCAAGCAATTCAATAGCATCTAAAGAGAGCTGAAGCAATCAGAAATGGATATAACTTGGTCTTCTACAGCACACATTGACTTGCACTGGCCCCAAATGCTGCCGAACTCATCAGGAGCTTTATATGCTCATGATACCTGTGCACATCTGGGCTGTAATCCCTATGGTCTCCATCCTGGACCCTACAACAAGACCTGAGGGGGATGAACTGCATGTGCACAAATGGAAAAAAATTACTTCTGTTCTCAAGGTTATATTTTTCTTAAATTATATAAAATAATTCTAAAATGATCTTGAATTAATTTATTTCTTAAAACTTTTTGTTGCAAGCCAAGCAGTGGGAAGGAAAACTAGAAAGAGTCTCTATTACCTGCTAGAAATGCCTAATGTAGGGGTATGACTGCTCCGCTCCACTGCGTGAATTGGAATTGCCCATTGCTCTTCTGAAGACAATTCATAAGGATGCAGGTAGGCACCTTTGGGATGTGAACAAAATATAACCAGGCAGGGAACCCCCAAGGAGGGAGCTGCGATCAGCAGTGGCTGCTCACCTGGTTGCAAGTCCCCTTGGTGCCCCAGTCTACCCAGACACCTCAAGGATCCCAACACCTTGCCGGTGTTGCTCCATTTGTTATCCCAACAAAAGTCTCCCACTAGCTTGGATGCAGCAAAACACGCTACTGCCGGCCTGGGCTGGCCCCATGCAGCTGCCCACATGCTTCAGCCTCTATGGAGCAGCTCGGCCGGTGGCAACTTGTAAGGGAAACCCCCCCGTGCAGGTTGCAATCTTGAGGTACCGCTGGAGGCAATCTCCCTGCTGAGTTAAACCCCAGCACTGGGCTGCAGCTTTTTTTCCAAGTGAGAGCTTGGAGCTGCTATTCAGACCTTATATTTAGAAAAATGTGGGAAAAGAGCTAGATCCATTTCAGGATTTGTATTTTTGTTGGCAGGATATCTGGTATCATTATGGAGAGCAAACCGAGGGTTTTTCTTTTTTTTTTTTTTTAATTTTTTTTCAAAGTATGCATTTTCTTGCCAGAAATGTATAGAAGAAGTGGGATCTGATGGGGGGAATTTGTGGGTGAGAAGCCTCAGGGAGCAGCAAAATGATTTCATCGTCATATCCTTCCTGTGCACAGATGTGTGGGTCCCAGGGTTGGGAGGACTCCAGAGGTCTTCTCCATCCTTCTGCCCTGTGGCAGAACCAGCTTGACCTGGTGATGGAGACACCGCATCCTCCCCAGATGCTCCCATCCTGATGTCGTTATCATCTCTGTTAGAAAGTTCCTTGAGTTTGCTGCAAGATACGTCCAAGATTGCTTTTCCTGCCAATGATGGAGGTAGGGGACAGATTATTACCTCCCTTTGCTGCCATGTGCAACCCCAGGCAGCTAAATAGCATGACTGAGAACTCCTGAATATCTGCAGAGCAAGCCAGGTTTGCCTGGCCACTTTGAACACCAGTACAGGACAGTGAGGTGTGATCATTTTGAGAGCTAATTTTTGCAGCAATTTAGTATTTAATACATTTGCAGCAGACCAGGGGGTGTCACCCAACAGCACATTTAAGGACAAAACCATGGCGAGTGATTTGACATATGTACTCTGGCAAACATACTTGCGTGTCACTATTTAAAAGCCTGCAAGACATCTGCTCTGCCAGACATCATGGCAAGGCTTTTGCAGATGGGTCAGTGGACGGCAGGGATGGAAAAACACAATGATCATGAGAAAATGACACCCACCCTTTTCCACTCCTTAAGAATTAGCAAAATCACCATCAAAATACTGGACCATGGGCTTAAAAAGCAGACAGAGAACCTTTGGGAAAAGCCAGCTGGCCTCCAGCAACAGGGACTTGTCATGTGTTGCCCACTAAGCTGTCAAGTTAAGGACTTGTCCTGCTATCGCTCAGTCCTCAGAAGGTCAACGACTGGATTTGCTTATCGCCCAGAGGCACTTTACTCTGGTTAATTGGCACCCCTGGTGACAGAGGGGATTGATGGCCTCCCATCAGAGCCGAGCCCAAGAAGGACACAAAGCTTGCCCGCTCCCTCGTCTACCCATCTTTTACAGTGTTTCCCATGGAAAAAGGAAACATGAGGAAGGACTCACTCATGGGGAATGGATGCATGTAATGTCACTAATGTCAAGGCAGACAGCAGCGAGAGGAGGGTGGGAGAGCAGCCTTGGACTTGTCTGTTCATGTGTCCATCCCTGGAGGACGCTGTGCTACCTGGACATGGGGTATGTTGCCTTGTCCTGGCCCTGTAATGCTGTGACAGGGGTGAGGCAACACCAGGATGGTATTTGTTCCCTTTAGCCAGCTCTTTCCTTGCTTCAAGGCAGCTCAAGTGCCTCCACATAGCACTTCCCTGTGGAGCACAGATGAGTTAAGGTGGCCTCTAAAGTGATCAAGACCATGGCTCCAGGCCTGGTGCCTTTCTAATGCAGCATGGAGAGATGCTGGGACCAGAAGAAGACACCAAAGCAACATCTCCGAGCCCAACTTTCCCACTTGCACCCCCTGTTGTGCTGAAGGACAGGCTCCTCTGGACACTTTGCTTCTCCAGAGAAAGCCACTTTCTATTGGTGATCACTGAAAAGGACCAGATGTTACCTTTTAGCTGCCTATTGGCTCTAATATGCTTTCTTCTTTGATCCCAACCCCACTTAAAAGAAACCCCGTATTTAGCTCCTCTTGGGTGGTCCTCAGGGAAGGCTCAGCTATTGCTAACCTCTTTTTGCTTTCTCGAGGCTCATGCCCGATGGCATATTCCTGCTTCCTTGCATGGTAAGAGGAAAAGAAGCCATGACCCCTCCCAGGGCTGGGAGCAGGTTTCTGCGATGATGTCGTGGTTTAACCCCAGCCGGCAACTCAGCCCCACACAGCCGCTCGCTCACTCCTCCCCGGTGGGATGGGGGAGAGAATAGGAAGGGTAAAAGTGAGAAAACTCGTGGGTTGAGATAAAGACAGTTTAATAGGGAAAGCAAAAGCCATGCACGCAAGCAAAGCAAGGAATTCCTTCACTCCTTCCCACGGGCAGGCAGGTGTTCAGCCATCTCCAGGAAAGCAGGGCTCCATCATGCCTAACAGTGACTTGGGAAGACAAACGCCATCGCTCCGAACATCCCCCCTTCCTTCTTCTTCCCCCATCTTTATATGCTGAGCATGACGCCATATGGTATGGAATAGCCCTTTGGGCAGTTGGGGTCAGCTGTCCCAGCCATGTCCCCTCCCAGCTCCTTGTGCCCCCCCAGCCTCCTCGCTGGTGGGGTGGGGTGAGGAGCAGAAAAGGCCTTGAGTCTGTGTAAGCACGGTTCAGCAGTAACGAAAACATCCCTGTATCAATACTGTTTCCACCAGAAATCTAAAACATAGCCCCATCCTAGCTACTATGAAGAAAATTAACTCTACCCCAGCCAAAACCAGTACAGGTGGGGATTTGGGAAGAGCTCTGCTATACTGTGACCCCATCGGGGTAGGCAATTCAAATGGCCTAAAGTGTTCTTCTCTGCCCTCAAGGAGACAAACTTGTCATTTCTGCCTGAAGCTCTTCCTTGCTTTTACAAACATCTTCACTTTTGCATTCTCAAAACCAGTTGTTTTGGGGTGGGGCTGTAACTTCTACCCATTTGCCAAAAGCCCCCCAGACCTGGGGGGACCCATGGAGAAACCCCTCATGCATTCACCTCTTGTGTGTCCACCCTTGCTTGCACAGCCACCGCTTCATGCATGAACCCTGATGGCCCAAGCTCACAGCACACACATGGTGTTAGTGACCACGATCCACCATCTGTGTCGGCAAACTGCTGCAAAGCCAAAGACAAAGTCTTGCTGTAAGCAAATAGAAATGCTCGGGACATACCAGGCTTCATGTTGGAAATCAGAGCCATATTCTTAAAAACTCTGGCCCTTTGTTCAGACGCCCTTTGGAGACCTCCCGCAAATACTTCACTTGGACTTCCAGATGCTAGAAATTAATTTTATTTTTTAATTCTGTGCCACAAATCCTTAATTTTGGAATGTGCATATTTCCTGTGCAGTCCCTGGCTCCTAGAGACTACAAATACATGTGAAATTGCGACAGACATTGATAACAAAAGTTTGAGGGTAAACCAACAGCTTTTCAAAGCCTTCTCTGGATAATTTATCCTAGACTGGCAAGTAGCCACAAACTCAATGGTGGGGAAGGAGGCTGCTTTTGATTTAGCTGATGTTTAGGTGTGAATGAGAAGGAGAGATATGCGATTAATCATTGGAAGCAGGGAGATGGTATTATTTTGATTCATACTTGACAAGTTTTCTAGGAATGCTGAACTCGAGTAGAAATGCATGGCGGACCCAGCTGTTCAAACAGTGTGATTAATTAAACTGATTCCATGTGAAAAACAACACTGACTCTCACTCTCAAATTGCAAATCATTTTCAATATATTGGGGAAGGGCCAGCCGAGTTTTATTAATTGCTTTGGAGGTGATGAATCAGGGTTGTCTACAGAGACCCACACAAGCGCACATTCCTGAGAACATACGTGATGATGGACTAGTTTCATGGCTGCTCGGATCAGCAAGGGTTGCTTTCCCGGAGATGCTGCCATTTACACACAAGGTGGGGACGAAACCCTGGCGTACACGTGCTCTGATGAGCGCTCTCCTCCCAACCCTGCGCTGAGATGCTCGCAAAATTGCAATATGCGCAGACGGAGCCGGCGCTTGTGTTTCGACCAGGGCTAATAATAAAACCTCCTCTCCCCACGTACGTATGCAGCTCGTTCACCTGCCAAACCACGGCTCTCTCAAAATATCAGCAAACTGAGAGCGGGCCTTGCAGTGTATGATTTGCCCAAGACCACACAGGAAGCCTGTGGCCAAGCTGGAAATCGAGCCCAAGGCTCCCGGCTCCAGGGTCAGGCCTCGGATGCGGGCTTGGGGCCATCCTGGGACCCTTCCCCGTGCCGTGCTGGGCCAATGCAGGCAGGGAGATGTGGGTTTGACAAAAGCACTTTGCTTGCACATATTTAAACCCATCCTGGTGGTGGGATGCCCTTGCAGCAGGTGCTCAGGGGGACTCGTGCTCTCCCAGGTGAGTTTGCCAGGGACTTGGCCCCATGAAAAGGTCCGGCAAAATCCTGCCCTGCAGTGGAGGCTTTTGATTTACATTTTCTCCGCCAGCTTGTCTGTTTTCCTCATGCTGCTGACAAGGAGAGGGATATTTGATACGTGCCGAGGGGCAGATGTTGAGCACCGTGGAGCAGCACTTGCAGGAGGAAAGGCTGCTTCTCAGGTGTAAACCGTCTGATGGTCATAAAATGGCTTACGGGGTGGGGTGGGAGGGAAAGAAATAGATTACACTGCCTGGTGCTCACAGATGTGGAAAAATACCCTTGAAACAGCTCAACTGGATGTTTTTCACCACAGCTGCCAATGGAGGGAGAGTGACAGCCCAGCAGCAAGTGCGCAGACACCTTTCGACTCGACCAAATCCCGCAGAGCACCTCGCAATACCAGGCAGTGACCCTGTGCTAACCGGTTTCAAATGTAACGTTTGAAATACCTTGCAAACAGACATCTGAGCCAAGATTTCCATCCTGAGCCTGGTGGGGAGGCTCTGAAAGCTTATTGCAAGCACCTGTCTGGTCTTCAGAAGCATTGATCTCCTACTGAGGTCAACAAGAGGAATTAGAGAGGCTGGTGGTTGCTGCTCTTTCTGCAAAACCATGATCATGATCCCAAAATTTGCTACCCAGGCAGCCGTGTTCTGACCCCTCGTGTTTGATCCCAGCAGGAGAAGTCATGTGCATTGAGATGTGTCCCAGACACCTCACGTTGGTGGAGCCCATGTGGCTCCAACCAGCCTTCCTCAGGGGCACAGCAGCAGGCTGGCTCGGGGAAAATATGGCTTTGTCCACCTTCTTCAGCCCTTACAGGCTGCCGTTTCTCCAAAACAGCTGAGCGATAGTTAAAAAATGTTTGCCCTCTTTCCCCTCTCTCTGAAAGGAATGGGAGTCTCTACAGGCCCATTTATATTGCTGGCTCAACTGAAGTTAATAGGAATATTCCCCTGCTTCTCCACAGGTGCCACGTTTTTCCCTTGGGAGGTCTGTAGGGCCATTTATTAATTTCACAGACATCTCAGCAATTCCCCCTTGTCAACCTGAGCTTCTTAGAAATGGAGAATGCAATCTCCACTCTGTCTCCGGGTGATGTGACGCCCTTGCGTTCATGCTCGTGCTGCTCCAAACAACACATTTTCTGAGCACACTGTGTTTGTCTGAAAATACACCAGGAGGGCTGCCCAATTTGGAAATGACTTGAATTACAAAAAAAGCACAGCTGTCTTTAACAGCTCTCGAAGCTCATGCAACTAGTCTGCAATTTATTGACTAGGATTAGATGCTTATTGTCTATGACACTTTAAATACCATTACATTGAAGTTTATACAAGAAAGTCCAAGTTTTCAAACTGGAATCTTAGCAATAACAGCTGGACCATTTGTTTATGTGATAGACAGAAAAGAATGACTTCTGTAATCTGTATATTTGGCTTCAGGATTTTCTACGACATGGGGAGACAGAAACCTACCCCATCCCTAATTGAGGATTGTTAGACAGGGCTGAACACCACTGTCTAATTTGTCCCTGATGTTAAGACTGCTGCCAAAGCTGGGGTTGAGTCCTTCCCTCGTCCCCTCACACCTGACGGAGAAGCACTTGAAACCCTCTAGCCCACCTCTGACAGTCAGGGCTAAGTCTCCTGTCTCTCTCCCCCAGGCTGCTCACATTCCGCATTTTGTTTCTAGCATGAAAGACTTTGTTTTAAATCATAATAGTAACCAGGCTGTAATCACATTATAGCACACATGGAGAACTCGCAAAAAGTCATGTGCTTTGGATTTGACATTCTGATTTATGGTTGTGTGCTCCAGTTACACAGCTGCAATCTCATTTTCGACAAAGATGTTTTCTATTTTTCTATTACTTTGCTTCACCCTGTCTTTATGTCGAAGAAAATGAAAGCCACCAGGTGAAGCCAGCACACGAGGACAAATGTTTGCATGTTCTGGATCAAAACCATGATCAAATATTTTATGCTCTACTTTCATAAACAGCTTGCTACGGGCACATGTGGAGGGGGCGTAGATTCTTCATTTTGAGCCATTTGAAGTTCAAAAAAAATTCCAGACTTTTATTTATTCAGAAACTAGATCAGCCTATGAAATTCACATCCCAGCCACTTGATCACGGTGATTTCACCGAAGAGGCAAGAGGCGTGCAGAATTACTCCTTAGACATTTGAACAGGCTCTCTGCTTGCTGGGACCCAACGCTGCTTGCTGCCTGCTCTGTCGAGCAAACATTGCTCCTGAGCAAAGCCCAGTGGAGGTGGCAAAGTCTTACTCTGCTCAGTTAAGAGCAGACTGCAGTCATTAGCCCTTTCCTCTGTCAGTAACCCGTTCGTTTTGCATTCCTATGAAGAGTAGCAGCATTCCAGCTTAATTAAAAAAGTGAGCACTTTTGCAGCAAATTGCATTAATGTTGGAAAGGGGCCAGAGCTTATGTTTTACATGAACCTCTCTTGTCTTTAGTGCAGTAAAGAAAAGAAAATGCCATCAACATTCTTTTCACAATTTAAACACTGATGATCTATCTTTAGGGCTGGTGTTGGCTGAGCATTACACAGAGCACGAAACCACCACTGCGTCCCTTACCAGGGGTAAATTACGCGTTACAGGCTCATAAACCTTAAAGTGCAGCGTAAAATTTTACTAAGACCATCATTTTCAGTATGGGTTAGGAAGGGCCTAGATGGAAAACGTATTTATAGTGGTTCTAGAACATGTGTTAAGGAGCTGAAAACACATGTGAATGGAGGCTGTGTGGGTCAGACCCTGACCGTGAGTCCTCACTGCAGCAAGGCTTTGACTGTAGACTCTTTGGGGCAAGTAGCCCCTTTGTCTCAACGATGAGTAATTTTACCTCCTGTATAAATTCTGTAGGCTCCAAATGAGGGAAGTTTCCATCTTCAGGGCAGTGCTAGTCCAAGTTAACAACTAAACGTAAAGGTAGAGCTGGGACTTAGTAGATCTGATCACTGAATTGACATGTCAGGGTGTTGAAAATTCTCCATGGACACAGCTGGGCACCTCTGCGGCAATGCCCACATGTCTCTGTGTCATGAAGGGAAACTCCAGAAATGCTGTGTGCATTAAGGGGACCAGGAGACAAAATTCACATTTCTTTCCTAGACCAGAAGTTCCCAACCTGCAGGGACTCAATTTAACCACAGCCCTGGAGCTATTTCTGCAGGGACGTGTATTCGTGGGAGCTGGGAGGAGACACTGCCCTGAGCCACAGTCTAAAAGGGTCCTCAGTGACAATTTCTGCTGCTTACAGGTTACCATCAGCAGCAGATCAGCAGTAACTTGTCTCTGGGAGGGATGAGGCTGCTCAGTGTTTGACCTACTGGGTAGCAAGAAAATTACTACATCAAAAACCTTGCATTTTTCAGGTGAAAACTGCAGAGTGGAAACCTCCCTTCTGCTCCACAGAACTTTGATTAAAAAATCCAAAATTTGAGAAAGGGAGAGTCATTTGTTTCTCACTGTTGGCTAAATCCCAATATTCTGGCTGTGGTACTAACATTAAGGCCAGGCCTTTTGATCCTAAATATCTCTCCTATACAGTGCCTGAAATGGGCAGGTACACACTAATGTGCAAGATCAGCTGCCCCCAAGCCAAGCAGAGCAGGAGACCATGAGGACTTCTTTTTCCATGACAGTACCTACAGGTGGGATAATTTCAAAAGATGTCCGGGTTATCATGAGGGTTGGTCTCTCAGCAGAGTAAGAGCAGGGCAGGTCACTGGGACTCCATAGCTTTTGCCTAAAGCAAGAAAGGATGTGCCTGGCTGTGTGCAGCTGTACGTGTCCCAGGACCAGCTCCACTTCTGGACCATAGACCCCCAGACGGACAGAGTAAGACTGAGCAGAATGACTCAGGTGGAAAAGCCATAGCATTTATTTCTCTTGCAGTCACCCTCCATTTCTATCCCTAGCAGAGCCAGGCAAAATATTTTTGACCAAGAGGTTTTCCACTGGAAAATGCTATTATTTCTGAAATCAAGCGGGAACTTGTTCAAATGTCAATGACAGTTTCTGGTCAAGAAGAAGTCAAAACATTGCATTTTGATAGCATAGTTTCAATTTGTGACATTTTGACTTTTATAATATAATACAACCCTGTTCTATTAGAGTAGATTATGTAGTTCTACATAATCAGTTATACTTAAAAGTTGATATAATGTAAAAGTCAAAACAAATTATGTCCTGCAACACAGTCTAACAAAACATCCCAATACACCCTCTTTCAGTACTTTTATCCTGAAGGCAATAGCAACTTTTAGCTTTTAATTCTAAATGGGAATGATTCTCATTTTATAAAACACTGGAGACTCCTGGCCAGTGTTGAATATCTGCCCGGTGCTTGGTACTCCAGGATCATCTTTAAAAACTCATTAACTGATGGAAGTAATTAAGGAGTGTCACCACAGTGCTCACAGCCACCTATCCATCTGCCCTGGAGACACTTGGTAAACTTAAGTTATGTTCTCTTCTAATTTTGTTGTCAATGGCATGGGTGTCTTCACCTGAGCAATTCATTCCAGGATTTTCTCTATATTGAATGGGGAAAAAAAGGCCATATTTCACATGTGATTTGCATGACCAAATGTATGCATCTGCTTTAGTTTGGGGAGGATGGCACCTGGACGTCTTCCTCATGGCCATCCATATGGCCTATATCCCATATTGATGGGACCTCTGTTGCCTATAGAGGGATGTAAGGTGGGTAGCTGAGATGTAGACCTTGATGTACCATCAGATGAAGTCTGCCCCTGGTCCCTTCAGTTAATACATGTCTTATTTTCTCTCCATGATATGTCTGGTTAGTGCCTTTGGGAAATCTCTCACCATGTGCTCCTTGGGACCGGTCTAAATTGGAGTCTCTTGGAGTAACAGTCCTACAGCTGCGGATTAACTGGAAAGGGAAATTTGGAAGCAATTTCAAAACAATTCCCCTTCCATGTTTTTTTTGCGATAAACCTTTTGAGAAATTCTGTTCATTTGTTTTACAGTAAAACTCAGAGCACTAGTGAAGATCAAAGTCGCCTGTGTTTGGTGTGGTGCACATAAAGATATGCCTTTACCAGAAAGGCCTCCTTTCTAAAACAAAGCTCCTGAGAAAAAATTTCTGACATCACTGAAGTTCTACCATTTTTCCACAAACTATGTAAACAAAATCATGAGCTGAAATGATGTTTGTAATTCTTTGTTTCACAGACATCTGTTCAGCCATGCACTTGCTAAAGACAGGATTCCAAGCACATGATAATTTAAAAAAACCCTAAAAACTTCCATGTATTTTCGAGGGGAAAAATGTTTGTGGAAAAATGGCTAAAAATATTTGCCAGGAAAATGGGCCCATCCAGCCCTTGCAAAGTGGAAACATTTGGGGTATTTTGCACAAAACCATCTTCCCACTTCCTTTGCCAAGGGTTGTTGCAGATGCAGAGGGATTTGCCCAGGAAGGGGTGACTCATGGTTCCCTCGGGGAAATGAGGACATTCAGCCCCTTGCCCTGCAGGTGGGTGGGACGTGAAGGTCAGACCTTGTGCAGATGGTGGAACATGGGCCCATGAGCCCATGCCAGGCAGATCTGTTCACCACTTGCCACAGATGGATGGCTCCAGCCTACTTGGTGAAGGCTGAGATTTGCCACGTGCCCCACGTTGTGGAGAGTGCCGAGATTTCCCTAAGCATCTTTACCTGCTCCAGTATTATTTTAATAGGACTTTCCCATTAGTTGGTACAAACCCTTGGAGAAAAGACGCATCTACAACTATCACAGCAGTGCAAGGCCAGGCTGGGAGCCAGAGATGATATTGCACAACTAGGATAAACATTTCTTCCTGAGGCTTCATGGAGGCTGTCTGCCATGGGCAAAGGGTTTGCAGAGCTGCTAAACTCCATACCTTGCAAAAAGACCCTGGAAGAGAGATTATGTTTTCACATTGTTTCCCAAATTACTTTAAATGTCAACTTAAAAGGCTTTTAAGGTTTTTATTTCAAACGGAAGTATTAACTGGAACTGCCAGGGGCAGTTAGCTTGAGAAAAGCAATACCGTGCATCTTAAACAGGGTAGAAATTTTTATGACCCAAATTCTTCATTTATTATACACAGATGGTGGAAGAAGGCTGCTGTCCCCAGTGCCCAGCAATGAAACAGGCCTGGCCACACTCTTCTGCAGATAAATGGTGCCTGCTCAGAGCTTTCTTAATGTAAAATGATGTTTCCCTCCTCCTCCCTTCTATGTAGAGTGACATGAAGCATTCGCAAGGCTGAGCCTGATTTGTAGGGCTGGTGAAACCTATCACATTCCTGCCATATTTTAGACTGAAGGTGTAGCAGGATGGGGCACAACACTTCTCATTGGCAAGCGTTGGCTCTGGCTGACACATCCCTAGAGGGTGACCACACTCACGGGTGATGGTCATGTTGCACCGTCTGGTTCTCCAGGTGCTCAGAGACAACCATCTGCATGTACACTCACATCAGTTGTGTCTGAAAGGCAGAAATCTGTGTAAGCGCCCATTGAAACCTGTGATGAAAGTACAGCTCCCTGTGCCCATGTTAGCTCATCCTTCCACCATTTGCACTCATGTATATCATATCTGCCCCACTTACTGGCAATCAATGATTTATGCAGGAGATGCCAAATAGCTGTGCAGGATGTGCTGATCTTGCTCCCACAGCAAGCAGCAGGAGAGATAGCCCCCTGCATCAGTCACTAAACCAGCCAACGCAAAGTCCACGTCTTATTCCTCGCTCTGGTACTGACCCATTATGTAGCCTTTCGCAAGTCCATCCTCCATAGCCCTACATTATCTCCCAAGCTGTGAGCTTCTGCAGGGTCCATCTCTCACCACATACAGCACCAACAGGGTGTCAGCTGGAGCCCTCAGCCCCGGTAGAAAAGGCAATAACATGGGAAGAAGGAGGTGGCCATGGAGAGAAATATACGAAACACTTTTATTCCTCTATTGTGTTGTCCTGAGGAAGAATCTTTGCCTCTGATGAGGAGCCAAAATGGAAAAGAACAATCAAAGCCAGCTCCTGGGAGGGAGGAACAGTGTGTTTATGGGGCTTATTCTTCTCCTCATGTTCTCACTGACGCCACCTCATCAAAAATAGCATCCCATACATGAACACTGTTAGAACTTTGATTTACTCACAGTTGCTACAGTGAAAAGAGGTGAACAAAGCCTGCTACATAATGTATCTGATGTGTTGACACAGCAAGTGCAGCAAGAATTACCCAATTTAAGAGCAAAAGCCATGGTTGATCTATGGACAGGTAAGCAATTTTTTATCGACTGAGTCAATAGTGTGATGCCACACATGCTACTTCCTCCCTGCCCAGGGGAAGGGGAAAAACCTCACAGATGAGGTCTCTAGACAGAAGTTCAAAAAGCTGCAAAAACTGCAGTGTAGCACAGGAAGAGATCAGGAGAGATCAAGCATGCTTCCAGAGGCTTCCAGAGTAGAATAAAGTATGCCTGGTGAAAGTGATATTTGGAAGTGGCCCATGACCCATCCTGTAGCAGAAGTAGGAGTTCCAACTGTAATTGCCTATTTAAGCTGAGAGAAAATTTCTGCTTGAGCACAGACCTACTGATGTTTTTATGACAGAGGCAGTGAGCAAGGCCCACCTGAGAAGCATCTTGGTGTTTTAGTCATCAGCTCTGGCTGGAACCAGTCACCAAAGCTTTAGAGAAAGGCAAAAAAACGAATCCAGGACTGAGATTGCACAAGGAGAAGGAGAAGAGCTGTGGTGAGGAAATAATGCTCATCCCCTGCAAGAGCCAGGAAGTTCCAAAGCCTGTGATTAATTTAATGTGCTGTAATGTGCATGACAAACATGAGCATCAGCTGTCCTTCCAGTCCCTCTTGGAAATTCCAGACAGTCCGACACCCAACACATCATCCCACAAGCTTTCATTTCTACTTCCAGGATTGTGTCTACCGGTGCGACACAAGCAGCTCTGGGCTCTTCATGCCCTGAGTTTGGTGAGGGGTCCAGAGTCCCATGTCTCTAAGGGTCAAACTTATTCTGAATTCCAGCCTAAACATGTTCGTGACCAACATATTAGCTATTTTCATGCTGGTGGTCCATAGCCAGTCCACAATGAAGAAATATATCCATCTCTCCTATCCTCTATGTTTCCAAACCACTGGTGTCCAATTCAGGGAATGGTTCTAGCTTGCACTTGACCTTGCATTTGTGTGGCCAGCTGTCTGCCACTCCACAAAATTACTTTGGCTACCTCTTTGGTAGTGCTCAGAATTGGCAATATCACCCAACGTTGTTACCTGCATTTTTCACTAGTGCTCCATGTTCTTCAGGTGTCATGTCCTACAGCCAGCCCCCAGAAACACAGGAAATTTTTCTTTGACCTGTTACTCCATTGAAGGTATAAGGGGTTTCTAGTGTAACCAGATCCCCATTCCTTTTTTATTCAAACCCAATATTAAATTGTTTGGGGTCAGATTTGGACCATTAGTTCTCCTTCTCGGAGAAGTCAGTTATCTTATTGAATATCTATGATTATATATTGCATTAGAGCAACACGATCTGTCCTTAACAAAACTACATGGGATTTTCTCCATCTCCCATGCTCCCGCTCCCTCCTTGCATCAAACTCTCCTCTCAGACCCTCCATAAAAATAAGGTCAGCTAATAGGCATGCAGTAGCCATAAGCATCCTGCCTTCCTTGCCTCACTTGTGTGAATTTAGGCACTAGATTTTCCTTCTCCAGTTCCAGGACAGTGGCCCCCAGCTGACAGATTCATTTTCCTACTGGAGCTGCAGTTTTGTGTGCTGGTGCTTTTAATACCTTCAGTGTTACCCGTGCACTTAAACACCAGTTATTACTGGGTTCAGTGCAGGGGTAAGCAGGCAAAATTCTCTAGCCTGCATTATACAGGTCACAGTAGATGATCTAATGATCCCTTTGGCCTTAAGGACTGCAAATGTTAAAAGCATCATATTGCACATCCTTTAAAAAGCTCAATTTTTTTGGCACTGTCCCCTTTCTCACTGTGATCTTATCAGCCCTCACAAGCTGAATGCTGTTGAAATTTATTGGCTATTTAACATGAATGGAGGGCATCAAGAAATGCTCTGGGGAGCGTTGTGGATGATTCATATGTGGGAAACCTTCCTCCCCAAGCAGTACTGAACCATATCTGCGCAGGATATGGGAGAGGAGAAGCACCATGCAAAGACACCAGGATCCAAACTGAAAATAAACAGAAGGAGGTATTTCCCCCACGGCGGGTAATGGACCGGTGCAAATCTTTGCCAAGGGGAATTACGGGTGCGAAAAGTTTACCTGGGGTCCCGGGGAGATTGGACAAGTACTTGGAAGAGCAATCCAGTGGGATCATTAAATAGATGGGTCACATCAGGCTAAGGAAATTCTCCAAGCTGGAGGTAGTGTGAGTTTTGGGAGAAACACCATATGCACTTCTCCTGTTGTGTCTTTTTCTTGTTGGAGACAGAACCTGGACTGGAAGGACCCTGTTCAGAAGTTATGTAGGCTGCTTGAAATGCTGCTTTGCAGCTGGGATGGAAACCCAAGGCCTCCTCAACTGCATTACCACTGAAGGTCCTACACCTTTGTCCAGAAGATGAGGGTCTGTTCATCAACCAACACATAAATGTGCAGGAATTCTTCTGAAACTGTTGGACTTACCTTCCCAGGGCACGCACTGTTGGGCAGAGAAGCTGCCCATTGTATAAATTCATTGTTAACACCGGTGCGGGGAGTCAGAAAATAGGAGGTATTTTCCACGGAGAAAGTCAATAAACAATTTTTATAGTTATATTTTTATTTTGCCAAGTTTAAATTGGAGGAGGAGGGCAGAAAACAGTATAGTTTTCATCAAAAGAGGTCTTTTCCAGTGTTTGATGTTCAAGCGAGTACATTTCAATTTAAACAAATTTTGAAAATAGCTTTTCATTTAGGGAAACAGAAAAGCAAAAAATTAATAAAAATAGTTTTAACTGTTTTTTTTTTTTTCACTAGCTCTACTGATCTAATTCCAGGATGGATAATTGTATTCTGACTGATTATTGTAGGACTGGAGTTCCAGTCGGGTAGAACATTCTTTTTATTGGAAAGCATTATATGATGCTGGTTTCGATTAAGGAGGCAACCCCGAGAAGACTGCATTGTAGTCTCCACTTTTCTTGCCTTGCTCTACAAGAGAAACATTTTCCAAAATCCAGTATCTGAGAGACATACAGGAGAATGTTTTGGTGTTGGTTTTAAAATTGATAAAAGATTCTGTGAAAAAAAAATGTTTTCTATGCTGGTCACATTGCTATTTTATCTTGCACAGAGATTTTCCTAAGGACCAAATTTTGAAATCCTTATCACTTCTTACCTGGGCAAAATTTTCACAGGCCTACTTAGTCAAAAGTGACTTCTTTTTTTCATTCTTTACTTACACAACTTTCCATTAATGGAAAAACAAAGTGAAGACTTAGAGATTTGGCTCTATAATTTTAAGAATATTGGAAATCAATAGCTATGTAAACATACAAACACAGGCTCTTTGTTAAGGGTATGCTTATGAATTGTTTTTTAAAGTCAATCTGGCCAAAAAGGATAAGTATATTATGAAAAGGTCATAGGTTTTATTTTGTTTGTAGTTTTCCATATTGGAAAAGGAAAAAGAGAGGGAACAAGTAAAACTGATTTTTTTTCTCATAAAAACAAAATATATGTTTAAAAGTTTACTTTTTTCCTTAAAGAGCAAACCATTTCAAACATTTTGTTTGTGTATTGCAAAGAACTGTGTTTTTGTTAAAATCTCATCAGAAAAAACGAAACCAAATTATTTGTAATCACAAACAGAGTAGAGGTCTGAATACTCTGCATTATAGATTGATCTTAATGAGCAAATGATGGCTGTGAAGGACCACATTAGGCACCAAAGCAAGTAACCATTTGCAAAACTGCCTGTTAATTTTTTATTAACCCTTTATAAACTTCAAATATGATGTGTGACCAATGTAACCCAGCTTTTCCTTTTGTAAACCTCAGTGGCACTTTATAGGTTGTGATTAGTGCCCTGAGGGAAGCTCAGTGATTAGCTTTTTCTACTGGGAAATGAAAACCCTGCAGGTGAAAGGAACTTAATGGTAAATGGGATTATCTTCATGGCAGGTCTTCTAGAGCTATTCAAAGACAAGGGACCTTGAAATCACTGCAGATATCACCTCTAGATCCAGGCTTTTGCTGCTTTCCATTAAGTGTGTGTTGCTCTGCCAGCAAAAAGCAGCACAATCCCATTACAGTGAATCCCTTAGGTCTCAGTTGAAGAAACAAATGCATCGCTACATATCATTAGACAGCTGGGGGTATGGGGGTTATTAGGCACTCAGGACTTAAACGATGCCTCCAGCGCTTAGAAGGTACAAATTAAAATGGTCCTCTCCTCCTCTGATCCCCTAGGGTGGGCTTTCCCCCATAGGTGTGTTCCCACAGTGCCCTTTTGGGTCATGACCAAGAGTCAGGCTTGCTTTGCAAGAGCTGCCTCCCTGGACCTCCAAGGAGAGATGGTTTGTTTAATACTCACACTTAAACTAGTGTTTGCTGAGAGGGTGTTTTTCATCGGGACTGTCTGAAGGACTCTGGAGGTCCCCCATGGCAGAGGCACAGCGAGCAGATGGGTACAGTGGCTTCCCCTATGCTCTCTAAATCCCATAGTGGATCTGCTTCAAAGGACAAGCTTATTTTCCTGTGCAAGTACCCACTTTTCCATATGCCAAAACCCACTACCCAGAAAAAGGTGAATTAACACAAAAATATAAGAGACCACAAGTTCTCCGTTGGCTTCCAGGAACCCCTGTGATAAAGGCTGCTTGCTTGCCTTCACACTGCTCTCAGAGGCCTTTTAGATGGGGTCCCAAGCCTGGCTCCCGCCTGGCAAGAGCTCACCATCATTCCCCAAATAGCAGCAAGCTTTCTTGGAAAGCTCCATGCGCCTCTTTCCTCCTGCCCTCCCTCCTCCTGCCCTACGGTCCCTCCTTTCACCCGCCCCGGCTGCTGCACCACGAGCCATTCTCCTCCCTCCATGCCCAGCCAGGTGATGCCATGAGTTTAACGGCATTCACACTGGCAGCAGGAGCTTTTAGAGCAGCTTCCCTACCGGCCGTGCTCTCCCGGCTCCAGTACATGTCTGCAAGTGCCGGAGCATCCTGCATCCCTCGTCAGAATCAGGGCCCCTTGGCACGAGGCACAGCACGGAGGCATGTGAAGACATGGTTTCCTGCCTCAGAGAAATTCCCTCCCCAGAAATGAGAGCCTGCAGAGCAAAACACAGCTGCAAACGGCACTCAGAGCCTTGGGAGGCCAGGCTTTAAGAATAAGCAGGCACCTTGGGCTGGGAAGGTCCTAGTACATTTTTGCAGCTATGTAAACAACAGTAAACTGCTCCTTTTGGCCGGGCTGGAGACTGATGGCATAACAGGAAATTCTGGTGGATGATTTTCTTTTTTGGAAACCACATGAAAGTTAACCAAACTTTCCCAAAACAGATGAAAGATTCTGACCAGGAGCAATCGGAGGATGAAGCAGAAGTTTTACGGGCGGTTGTAATCCGGTCTAACCCCAGGCATGGCCGTGCCAGCAGGTTACTGCCGGGGAAAACAAGCTACTGCTCATCAGCTGCTCTGGGCGAACCCTTCTCCACCAGCTCATGTCCCCAGGGGGTGACACAACCCAAAGTGGGATACTAGCAAGGAAAGGTGGATGCCCGGAGGGTTACCAGGGTGAAGATAGCAGAGCAGCAGTGCCTGCCCTGCCCTGGCTCTATCCAGCCGCAGTGGTCTATTTCCAAAGAAGCTGTGGACCTGAGGAGCAGAGAAAGGTTGGGGCTTCAGGGACTGCATGTGGCTCTTCTTTTATAAGCCAAGGGCTTTTTATGGGGACTCAGACCAGGCCCCCAAAACAGCCACTTTGGCAAGCCAAGGAGGTTCAGTCATTAACTCCATTAATTTTTACCCTGCACAAAAGCCATCAATATCTGCTCATCCTTGAGTGTGCTGTTGGGTCCGCTGGTGGCTCCCAGGGTTCCTCTTGGCCTGGTTACAGAATTGGTGAGGGAAAAAAATAAAAAATAAAAATTAAAAAAGGTCTTTCTGCAAAGCCAGTAGTGCCCAGCCAAGAGGCTTCCACACACAAGTGGCTTCTGAAACACGAAACAACCACAGAGGTCTCAGCTCTTCCCACAGCGCAAGTGCGTTGGCTCGGCTGGAAACCCTGCTCCAGTGGAGGCTCTGCCTGCTGAACGCTGGCCAGCAAGCGGAGGAGCCCGGCACTAGACCCTGGGAAGGAGGCACACCAGGTCTCCCAGGCCACTTCCCAGAGCCCTGTGGCTTCATATGGGGTCAGGGTGGGCAGGGAAAGGGAAGGGCTGCCTCTGGGAAGGGAGCAGCCACCGCAGCTGTGAGCGAGGACATCCTCTCCAGCTGCAGAGACCCTTGGACCCAGGAAGTTTCCATGGGTCAGGACTTTGCAGGCTGCTCTGCAGCGTTTGTTTAGGTTGGCTCGCAAGCTTCCCGGTGCGTATGTTTACTGGGGCGGACACATCACTGCAGGGCTGGAGATGTGCCCTGGATGTCTCTATCCCAGAGGTAGCTCACCATTAGGAAGTAGGGGTCCCCATGATGCATTCACATTTAATCAACGTTGATTGCAGTCTTAAATGAATGCAGCCACAACCCTGGAAACTTTCTTTTGAGGAGCAGATACCGTCTCCAAAGTGAAGCATTCAGCAAGCTAAAGTGAATGGTCTAGGCTGGGTTGTAAGACATGAGCTAACTGCCAGCTTCTATTTCCATCTGTGAAGGTAATGGAGCCAAAATCAATAAATCATCATCATTGCCACCAAGAATTTGGTTTTATTGGATGATAATATATTTCCTACTGGTGAGACCATGTACCAGCATCTGGAAGAGGAACAAATGACTATTTACATTGCAGAGCAGGGAAGACAGAGGAAAGAAATAAGTAAACATATCACATATGTTATATGGAGATTACTGCGGGGTTAGTCTCCGTTATGACATCTATCTCGGAGGGGAGGGGAAGAGGAAGGTGACTCATAAATGTCCCAATACTAAGTGAATTATTCCATCCCTTCACTCCCCTGTATCTCACATGTACATGTATCCCTTCTTCTCCCCTCCTATGCAAACACAGCACATGGGCCAAACGTGTAATTGCCTGATCTTCAGATGTCAGCAGGGGCTTTGCTGAAGCACAACACTTGGGACCCCCATGATAGTGGGGCTAAGGGCATTATATTCTCCCTTTAAGGAGCAAGGTGTTGTTAAGCAGGGAGGATCATAGCTCTTGCCTTCAGTAGTCCCTCATTCTCACCCCACAGAGATGGGGTACCCATAGCAATATTGCGGGGTAGGAGGGGTAGGAGGGGTGCCATGGGAATGGCTTCGAAGCCACTGAGTCTGCAGGGAGCAGCTGTGCTCAGCCCTGTGCTCACCACGTGCTCCAGGTCTCCAGACTTTCCTTCTCATGTGCCAGGCTGAGGTTTCTCTTGTTCATCTGCTGTCTGCAGGGTCCATGTTGCCTTCTACCCCCAGGCAGGACATGTCGGGGGGCCAGTCAGCAATGCATCTATGCAGAAACCGAGCACTTTCCTGCTGGAATTGAAGATTTGTCTATACTGAAGCCTTCCCTGGAACAGGGAATTTTTACTTGATGAAAACTGTCATTCCAATCAGCTCTTTTTTTTCCCTTTTTTTTTTTCTAGAAAGCCTAATATGAATGTAATACAATGTACAGCCAACACATTTCGATGCTCAGAATGAACTATCCACCCCCCTTTAATGCAAAGGCCTTCCCAGGAGACACCCCCATCCTCCCCAAGCGCAGCCCCGAGCTTCCCAAGCCTCATCTCTCTCCCCTGTGCTGCGAGGAGGACCGAGATCGTCACGGAGGGGAGAGCTGGTGCTTGCCGCTCGGTCCTTGCTGCATCGGGAATCAGTGCCATTTCAGTTCCTGCCTCCCCTGCTTCTGACCATTCGGTCTTGGCCTCCTAAACGGGCTTTCATCACCCAATTAGAAACAGAGCAACCTCCCGCTACTTAGTTATATTTGGCAAGGGGAGCACACACAGAGAAATAATCTATAGTGCTCTCCCCGGATCAGCACGTGCTTCAGAGGAGAGGTTTGGCAGCCCGGCCCTCCAGCCATGTTCCCCTCCTGCGTTTAACCGCCTCCACTGGTCACTGCCGATCAGCAGCTCATCGGCTCGTTAAAAGCAGGAGCAACGCCCGCGCTTGTTCTTGCAGCGTGGCCGCCGGTCGCTCCCGCCTGTTCAGAGCTGCAGGAGAGCTGATGTCACCCGCGTCCCGCTGTGCCGTGGGAGAGCTCGGCTCGGGGATCCCCTCCTGGTCCCTTGCCTGGTAAAAGAGGGGCTGGGAAACAATGCACCTCCCACCACACGAGGTGCTGGGTTGGGGAATCTGCAAGGAAGAAAAGCAGCAAAGGTGATTTTTTTCTGAAGGTCTGAGATGCCCCCCACAAAAGACATCCCAAAGGTTGCTGTCCCAGCATTCAGACATCTAAGGTTTCTGCAGAGCTCCTCCAGCTCCAGCTGATGCCACAGGACCGGTATGGTTCCCAGGACACCTACTTACACCTTGATGGGGACCTGAGTGGCTGGACCTGACCAATGCACAGCCAGGCTTGCCTTTTCACTGGTAAAACCAGGATGTGGTGGTATCTGCCACCCTTCCCCAGAAAGGAGATGTGCATGTGGAGGGTCAAGCAGAGCTGTCTGATGGGGCAGTCCTACTTTGCACTGTACCGTGGCTGTGGAGCATGTCTGGGTCTGTCTGTGGTGTGAGCGCAGGGCTTGCTTCTCCCCAGATCCCTGATTTTATGTGAGTTAGTCTGGCCTGACTCTGGGATGAAGACCCAGGCAAATCAACACAGACTGAGAGAAGCCAACTGCGCTCTGCTCCTGCTCCCTCCAGGCCTTGGAGTGTCAGGGCTGAGCCATATCCATCCCCAGAGATGTAGAGCCCGAGGGCCAGTAGCCACCTGGACCCTGGAGAGATGCCACTTGCATCTCCTGTGTCCCAGGACCAGAGGAAGGCTACAGCCATGCAGTGACAAGGAGAGCGATGCCACCGGCAGGGTACTGCTCCAAGTCATGCACCGTCACAGGGCTGCCATGTCCCATCACACGACCCAGTGCTCAGAGGCTCACATGTTGCATTTTGAAAATCTTTTTGAGCCCTGGTCATTAGGGAAGCAAAGTTATTCCCTGGTTCAGAGAGGGGACACAAGCTGCACAAGTTTATAAGGTGACACACGAGGTGTCCTTGCCACAGAGGGGCCATCGCAGGCTCAGCAAGAACAGACTGCCAGAGGTTCACACAGGGGCCCTAGTTTATTTTAATTTGTGAGGTTACAGCTTCGGCACAAACAACCCTTTAATCAGAGAGGCACAAGGAGAGCCCTGAAAGCTGCCTGCCACTAGGCTGGAGGTTCCCCCAGTGTCATACCCACCTGATGGTTTAAAGCCGAAATACAATACAAAGCAGTGGGGGTGGGCACAGGCTCCATCTTCACATCAGGTGCGAGGCTGAGCACGCTGATTTGTGTTGCATTGCTCTGGTTATTGGGGAAAAAGAAAGTCCCGCGGCAGCAGCAATTATAACATTTTCTGGAAAAGGGAGAACACAAGGCTCCAGGGACCCTTTTTGCCTGAGGAGCTATAAAAAGGCAGGCAGTAAAAAAGCAGACCTGGGAATAACCCTTATTGAGTTGAAGCAGGTCATGGGGAACGGACCAGCTGCAACACCTGATGGGCACACAAGCATCCAGCACCTTGGGAGCATCCAAGAGCCCCTCTAGGAGGAATTTTTGAAACTCTGGTACCAAACTCCGCCTAAATCTGGTTTTAGGCACCTATGTCCATTTCTGGGCCTCATTCCTCCCAAAAACCCAGAATTTATAGTTCCTGTGCACAGGTGTATATACACAAAGTCTATCTATTGCAAGTAGTTTTTAACCTGTTGATGATTTCAGCCCAATTTGGCAGATGAGTAAAACTCTCAAAAAGAATTTGGCTTCTGTAAGTTTTGTGGAAGTGGTTGGAGGAGAGAGATCTTATTTCTGGCCTGGCTGAGGGAAAGGCTCAGCCCTTAGGAGACACCAGAGAGTCCACACTGCCACTGCTCAGGGCAGTTGGGCTCTGCCAACTATTCTCCCTTCCAGACCCACCTGATAGAGACAGTAGTGAGGGAGCAGGACAGAAGGAGGGAACAGCAGCGTTGCATGTTAATGAAGTTGGATAATAATAATTGTTTTATTTATAAGCACCCCCACCCCTGTTGAATCGCTCGGGGCGCTGCACAACAACCACAAAAACAATTGCTCATTAATTAAAACCACACCAACCTCCCCAAGATTGCAAACAGATGGATAAACACATCATATGATACAATATCTCAGGAACTGAGAATGGGAAGGGACCACCTGTACCAGCCGGCTCAGGCAGGCAGAGGTTTAGCCTGTGCCTCCCTGGACCCCCAGCTTCACAGCACTCGCCACTACCCCAGCAAACATCAGGACCTCTGTACTACAAGCTATAACGTGTTCCCAGAAAAAAACCAGGAGAGCATTACTCATGTCCTAAAGCCCCATAGTAGCCTGGAAATGCCCAGATGATCTTGGAGGTACAGTACCAATTCCCCCCATATATGCATGTTAAAGAGTGAATCGAAACCCTCTTCTTTCTGCCTATCCTTCCAGTCTGAGCTGGGGTGGAATGAAATACCCCTGCTTCATGTCTGGGGAGCAACACCATCCTCATCCTTGGTGGATTCCATCAGCCTGGCACTGTTCTCTCCACCCCAGAGCCTCTCTGGGGCTGCAGAGTCTCTTGTGCTTCAGAGGAAAACCCAGATGAAGTCTACAGGTGAACGGTGCGTCGGGGAGTCTATCTGGCCCTGTAAGTGCCTGCAGCTTGGGACTGATAGAGAGAAAATACAATGCAACACATGGACTTAACAAGTCCCTTCCCACCCCTTCAGCGCTGCACGTGTTTTTCATCTGAACATCTCTAGCCAGTCGCAAGCACAAGTTTACCTCCAGATCACCTCCACTAAATAAGAAAAGTGCCATTCAATCCGTCCACCCCAATAAACCCAGGAGTCACTGAGCCAGGCTTGGTTGTTCATGATTTAATCAACGAGGCAACAGTGGCGTAAGAAAAGTGACTTTAACAAATCCATCATCCCCAATACCCCTGGGCTCGACCTCTCCCCCTCGAGCCCGGCGCCGCGTGGCAGCCGGGACTGAGCTTTCCTCCTGCCTTTCTTCACCGCACCTTTTACACATTGCAGACCTTATTTGAGAAAATGTTCCTGCAGCCGTGTCCCGGGGGGCCTGCGAGCGGCTGCCAATGTTTTCGGAAAGGTGAGGACGGGCTGAGCCGGCGCTCCTGACTCACGGAGGCAGCTGGCGGCTCTCCCCGGCCAGCTGGAGGGTGGGAACAGCTCGCCGAAGGACGGGGATGCAGGGTGTGGGCTGAGCATCGCCCAGGGAGCAGCCACATCTGGGGAGGAGGCTGCAGGGGCTGCCAGCTCACGCACGGCTGTCCTCGCAGCACCAGGCGTGGAGAGGTGGCGGGTGCTGACCACACGTCTCTGGGAAGGCACCTCTTTGGAAGAGGGTGAGGAAAGCCCTCTGGCTTCATGTCTCCCACAGGGCTGCAGCCCGGCTGGGGTTTTGTAGGAGGACAATTTCTCAGGTGCGTCCAGCCCAGCCTGGCCAGCTGTGAGATTTCTCACCCCGAGGTGCCCAAGGAGCTGGTAGTGGGTGAGCCAAGCAAAGACCCCATCCTCACACAGACCACAAACGCAGCCCTTTGAGCACGGGCTGGGGATGCTTTAGCCCTGACTTATACTGCATAAATTTAGACCTTTGCTTCTCTGCAGTGCCTTCGGCCCTTCCCACTCTCACGTTAGTGTGTGTTATTGAGCAAAGGAACTTAATGAGTTGTTGAGAGAAATACTGAGTATGCCACCTTGGGCGTCTGTGTGTCTACGTCTGGGAGAAAAAACCTGAAAGAGCACTGGGGATTAGTTTGCAAGGGAAAGACTGTTTGCCCATTCTCCCAGGATGGTTTGGCAATGGAAAGGGCAGGTGTTCCTGCTCTGCACCATTGCACAGGGCCACCTTGTCCCCATCACTTGTCACTCAGGCTCTGCATGTCCCAACAGCCCACGGACAGAGCTCACAGCAGTGGGGCCATTTCAGGATGCTCCATGCTGACCAACACCTTTCACCTGCAGCAGGGACACCTGGGAAATTCTTCATCTGGAAAAGCTCCTGTTAATGTGATTGACATTAGTTTCACCCGGATCCTTGTGGGAATACACCACATGCTTTGCCTGGGACCAGGGATTTTTTGTCTATCAAGTATATATACCACTGTTTACGAATTCTGACCCATTATGCAACATTCTCACCCAATCTAAGCGGTCCCCCTTGGACTGACACAGAGCGTTGCATCCCAGGCCGGGTAGTTCTTACAGCACATCTCTCTATTTCAGATGCCAGGAGAAAGAGTGCTCCATGCTCTGCAGGGGAGCTCAGCCCTTGGCATTCATCTTGCTCCTCAGCGCTACATCCTTCTCTCTATGGGTCTTCCTTGGAGAGGGACCAGATATCCCCAACCCCGGCTAGAGTCCATGGGAGATGAGGAGACCTGGGCTGTGGGAGGGCTGAGACAAGTTACACAAGCCGATGCGCAGCCCAACAGAGAGGCGGATGGAGCTGCCAGGGATATATGCCTAAATAGCAGAGGTCAGAGTCTGGCCCAGGGTTATTAATTCTCGTTACTCCGATGACATACGCAGCACTGTGTGGCCACAGCACAGCTGGGGAGCTGCTGTCTTATCAGCTCTCACTCCTGGAAGGCTTCTCCAGCTCTTCTCCTCAAAGGCTGACTTTCTGACCCAATGCAAAGCTCCATGCAACCACTGAGGAGCCAGTGGCCTATCTCAGGGCCGGATTTGTCCCCTCAGGAAATTACTGTGGGCCCTGACTGATCTCCAGTGGACCCATCCAAAAAAAGAATAATACAGCTTTTCTGCAGACAACTCTATCTTTGCTACATACCAATCCCATGACAAACCAGCTGGCACGTGAACGCAAGCACGAAAGCAATTTGGCTTCCCTCCTTCTTATGTTGACAGCTTTAAAGCCGCTCTCTTTAAACTCACCTCCCGTAGGTGGTTCGGCAGCAGAGCCAAAGGCTGTGATTACACTTCCAGAATGTTTGTTAGCTGCAGGTCCCCAGGCACTGAGTTCTGGAAAATATTTTTCAAGCAATGTCCTCAGGGTCAGAGGCAGGTTCTCTGGCTTGTTCCTGGCTGACTTCACACTGGGGTATGCATGCCGCAGCCAATGTGTTTTTTAGGACTCATAGGCAGACAGACAGATCTGATAGTCTCTCTGGGTTCCCATCCACTTAGATCCCATCCTGCACCTAGGAGTATTCGCCCCTGTGGGCAGCAGCGTGGTGGGATTTGCTCCCCGCATGGATGTCTGAGAACAAAGCAATTGGCAAGGCTCTCCAGGCCAATCAGATAAGGCAGACACGTCTTTCTGAACTTCATTACTAAGAAAGCACTGGTCTGACCCTGCTTGGCTGGCGATTGCACCGCACAGCGCGGGAGTGGCTGAGCAGGAGAGTCACAGCATCACTAGCAAAGAGAAAAGGTTTTGCGAAGTGTAGGGGGGCTAGTGGAGGGGAATTTTAATTGCAGCAAGTGAGAAACAGGATGAAACACCCTTCTGGTAGCCCACCAGCACTGAGCCTGTGTAACTGGCCCAGATCATCCATCTCCTCACACAGGAAAATCTCCACCAAAACAGCCTCCAGCCATGCCCCTCGTCCTGCAGCACACAGATTTGCTCCAGTTAGATGCAAACAACCATTAAAGCAATTAAGACCCCAGTCTCGTGCCATTTTTGTTCTAATCATCACCACGTTGATCACTGCTTCCCCTGCAGGACACCTCTGCTCTTGGGCGAGACATGGGTTTACAACATGGGAACCCAGCTCAGGCTCAAAACAAGACTGCCCTGGGTTAGCTCATCCTCTTGTGAAAGTTGGGTGTTTGCATACCTTTAGGGCATCATTATATTCCTGTCAAGCTCAGTCACTGCAGTTAAACCTGTGCTTTAGAGCTGCAACCTTGTATTCCCACTAAAAAATAATTTAAAAAAAACCCCAGGGATTGTTTACCTTAGAAAGGAGGAAAAGAGGTGAGGACATGGCAGAGTAGGAAGCAGCCAAGCAGAGGCAGAAGTCCATGGCTCCTGTTCCTGCAGGGACAAGGGGTTGCTCTGTGACATTTAAAGGTGGCACACTCAAAACCAATAAAAAGAAACACTTTTCTACCCAGTGTGTGCAGCTAAACTGTTGAATTCCCAGCCTTGAAACTAAACAGTGTCTCATTTTACATACACCACCCAACGAGCCTCAGTGCTACCTCCCAAGTCTTAAGTCATATCACTGGTGACGCTGGAGAAGGGAATGAGAAAAAGGAAACAGGCTGACATATCCGACCCGCTGAAATCACAGTCAAAAATGGCTTAGCTAAGAAGCCAATTTAAAGGAGAACAGCTCTGCACGAGCTGCACGTCGTTTTGGCTGTGCTGCCACAAGACATCTGCATCTTTATTAAATGCGGCTAACAGAGGTCCACCTATTCCTTGCAATAGGTACAGAGCCAAACACGAGCCAAAGAAGCATCCATGCCATCTGAGTCATTTCAATTAAAAAATTAGTGCGTGGAGTCTAACGTAAAAGGTACTATCCAGTGGGATACAATGAAGGTCACGCAGTTGTGGTTATTTGGGACCAGCCTCTTGGCTTCTCCTTTGCAGCACTGAGGCCCACGTATGGAAAAACGCAGCGTCCCATTTCTCTCCTCTTCCAGTTCTTACACAAATGAAATATAGCTTTTTTTTTTTTTACTCTTTTACTCTGTCAATTCTGTTCACATTGTTATGCAAAGAGGAGCAGAAACTTCTCAGCAAAACCAGAATTTCCTCAGGCCAGAATGGCATAACAAAATCTATATTCTGCATTTTACAGTCTGGTCTTACCAAAACCAGGTCTCTGGCCATATATATTAAAGTTCTGGCATTGCTTTCTCTACAAAATTAGCTCGGAGTAGAACCTGTGCACCAACATCATGTCACACATGGTGCCGGAGCACAAGGGAAATAGTTGGAAACGGAAAAGTTATTGAGACTATAATTAGAATGCCCAAAGCTAACGGCAGAGGCAAACTCTGCGAGGAAAGGTAGCTTTCCTGCCCTGGAGGCACTCTGACCCTAACCCCACAAGTTACACGCTACTGGTTCGCCTCCTCCAGTTATCCAGTAATTGGGTGGGAGGGAGAAAGAAGGGGGAATCTCCCAAGAGCCTTGGGCACCTGGGGCTGATGCATGCCTCATCTGTGTGATTGACACATGCACACACACACAGAAGACTTTTTATAGACAACCTGTGGTCTTCCGAAGATGCTAAGTTGCATCAGCATGCAGTATACCATACCCTCTTTATTCCCTCCTCACTTATTTTCCACCTGTGTGTTTATTGAACAAAGCAGCTCCGTAAAGAGCTTGGGCTTTTATCTTCCACATTAGGGGATCCAGCAATCTGGTAGCTTGTAGCAGCCTGGACTACTCCATCTCCATCCTTCAGTCCACCAGCGCATGAAAAATACATTCGGGCTCTCCAGGAGCCACGTGAGCGCTTCCTCGTTACTGTAACTTACATTCAGAAGTTTTTCGTTCACAAACTTTCCTCTGGAGTCCTTTTCTTAAACACGGATTGCTTGTAATATTCCTGACGTTTATTCATTGCATCTCTAATAACTATTAGTATTCAAGAGGTCACATTAAGAGCCTGGTGGGTTTCCAACCACAATTACCCTGCTTTGTTTTACTTACTTGTCAAAGAGCTGGTCTAGAGGGTTATGTTTGTTCTGCTGAAAGAAAGCTTTATGGCATGTTTCAGGGCTGACATTATGACACTAGTAGACCAGACAATCTGTCGTTGGAAAGAATTTCTGCAAATCCCCAAAGTTTTTCTGCATTTCTATGCTGTCATCTAAAAAGCAGCATCTGCTCTGTAAGGCTGCCAAAAGAAGGTCATATTTTTATTTTTACCAATAAAAGGAAAGGACGAGCCTGTGGTTCAGGCACTGGACGAGCCTTCAGGCGGCCCGGGGTTTGCTTCCCGATTCGGCCACGAGCTCCCTGTGTGACTTCGGGCAGTGGGCCCAGCTGGGGACGGGTACCTTTCCCCATCTGGAAAGCAAGGAGGTGCCTTCCTTACACCCTTCGGAGTAATGTCATTTCCTAGCGTGACTTCTGGGCAGGAGCCGTCTTACTCAATGTATATGTCAACAAAGAGGGTGATGCTCCAGCATCGCAAACAACATTGCTGGTGCCTGCATCTCTCCCACCCCTCATCTTGCGCTGCACCCTCTGGCTCTTCTGCATCTACCATTACCTGTTCCCAAGCTGCAGCATCTTTTTTTTTTTTTTTTTTGCAATATATGCCTTCCATCTAAATGAGGTTTTTCCTCTTGGCCTGGCCTTGCCACAGCTCTGAAGACAAACAGCTCACATTAGAAACGTTTCTAAGGGAGGGTTATTTTCATGCCATCTTTGCTAATGGCATCTCTGTTGGAAACTGTCAGTTGAATGCTGTTTGACACATCCCTGGCTGTCACACACAGAGGAGAGCCAGAAAATGGGAACCTTCTTTCCAAAGGAGATGAGATTTCAATGGAAGTGTCAGTTTTTAACTTAAGTCTTCTCAAATATTACATTCACAAAAAAGAATTCACCAACAGCTGCACTTCTAAGAGACCAAGGGACTGATTACATCTGTCGTGTGGATAATATATTGCCCTTTGAATGATAGGTGTGTACCCAAAATTGCAGCGCCTCTATGACCAATGAAGTGACATCAAAGGTGGTGGTGGGTGGTAGTGGTGGTGATGGGCTGGGCTGGAGGCAGAGGAGAGGCTGGGGTGTATGCTATCTCAGGTGTTTTCAATAAATCTCGTGAACTTCACACAAAGATGCTTTAAAGCCCTTTGACAGCTTCAGCATTTTAACACCTATTTTCGATTATGCAATAGCCACTATTTGTAAACAAGTTAAGAAAATGGTATAAGTGAGTTGCATTCATATTTTAAACAGAAAGTGCAGCACTTCAAATGCAAATAGGAGACATCCTGTCTACAAGGACGTTTAGCCAATTGCTTGATGCATGTGGTTTCAAAGATGGTTGACTTCTATCCAAAAGACACAGATGGGATGACTTAGACACAAACAGCTTTTAATTTACCACTTATGTTGCGTCTTTGCTTTACCTGCTGCTATGAGAGCAATAAGGGTGCAAACACGGACCTAGAAAGAGCATTCCTGGTTGCAGCCCCTGGTTAGACACGTGAAGAAACTGTCCTTGAAATGGCCCTTCTGCACTGAAACGCTGCAGTTTCCAGAGTCAAAAAAACCCACAGAAATCAAACAGAGTAGACCAGGTCCCCTGTGTAATGGGCAATTCCTCATCTAATTTAAAACACAGTTCAAAGGTTCAGTATTTTAACATCTAGGGACAGAGCTGTAGCCGAAATACTCTGCAGGATTCAGTGGGATATCCTTCTTCTGTTTTATTCCCTCAAAACAGTGGCACAGCTTTCTTGCAAAACGTATTAAGAAATACGGTGGAGTTTCACACCATTTAAGTATTAAGGCAGATGGATAATTCATACTCAAGATATCCAGATACTTTGAGGAGTGATCCAAAGTCTGCTCAGCTCCACAGAAAGGAGACTCACAGAAACCTCCATGAGCTCTGGATTAAGCCCAGCAGGCTCCTATCAGAAAGGGCAAAGAGAAAGCCAGTTTATTCAGTTGCACTAAAACAGACAAAATAGATAAAAATAAAACGTATGAGTGATCAGTCCACGTGTCTACAAGGGGCATAAGTTTCCATCGACCTCTGTGCCTCAGGGACATGAAATAATTGTGATTCTTATGTGCCAAAAAAGCCCTCTGTAAATATTGCTCATTGCTAAACAAAACAAAAGGTTGTTTGACCAAATCAGATGTGACAAAACGAAAAGAACACCACAAGGAAGTAAACATGTGAAGTCCACATTTTCTGAGGGACTCTGAATAATGCTCTAAATGAATATTTTGGAGCTTGGTTTTGTGCAGGTGCTAGGAAGTTTTATACTCAGAATGCCTGGAATATTTTCTCCACTATGGGGAAATTAATAAATACTAGTACGGTTGAGTCTTTTGTGCCAATACTAACCATTAACTTCTGGCTTCAAGCCACGACTGTCTACTTTGCAGTGGATTCTGCCACCAAGGGAAAGGTCATTACGGGCCTGTACTTTCTTCTCGTTAGTGTGTTCCAAAATAATTAACAGAAGTTGTTCAGCAGATGGTTCCCTTTCTGTCAGCAAGTACCTACAGTTTAATGGGTTATGCTGGATTCCTCACCGTGAGTGGGTGAGGCTGGAAGGAAAATTAAAATATATGAACTTTGATCCACCCACTTGTAATTAGTTCTTAGGGTTTTACATAATAGAAAATATAAAGGAGGTGGGAGAGGGGAAATGAAATCATTATAAACCAAGAGAACAGCAGCAGCCATGTAAAGCTGTGATTACATTACCCAATGACATCTCATTGCTGCACAGGCATGGAGTTGTAATTGTTTCAGCTGGGGATTTGAAGATTTACTAATTGTATGTGTTTCAGTGTCCTAGTCTGGAGATTCAGCAGGAAACCACAAAAAAAATAGAAGATGCCTGTGTTTGTAAATCGAAAATGATGATCCCTTTGTGCCCTTGCAGCAGTCAGAGGCCCAAGCAAGAGAGGATGAGCAAGCAGCCAACCTCTTTGCTGCAATCGGAAAGAAAAAGTACCCTTGCCCCAGAAGTTTACATTGACAGCAAACAAAGACTGGTCAGGAATTGGGATTGCTAACTTCATTTACAAAAGGAAAACCAAAACTCACATCAAGAATTTAAGGGCTGCCTCTTCAAAAAGCCTGAAATGGTTTCCATCCCATTAAAAGCACTGGGGCTTAGGCAGCTGCAAACTTCCACCTCCCTCCAGCCCCAATGGATCCGTCTCACCTGAGCTCAGCGGTGTGGTCCAGATCCCCTCTGCTTCAGCAGGAAGAGGATCCGAGTCACCCCGCAGAGACAGTGCCTCTCTATCTGACTGTAGAAGGAAGCCTCTGTGCAAGACATCACACTGATAGAAATACTCTGGTTTCCATGGAAAAATAATAAAAATTAGCCCATCCTAATTATTATTGTTGGCATTTCTTCTATTCTTAGCTCCACTGTCACAGGGCATAGGAGCGTTCAATGTGACAGGTCGTCACCCAACTTCTGTGCATTTTTTCCTAGCACTGTGGCAAAAGACACTTTAAAGGAGGTTTGTCAGGAGGTCTATGAGGTATCTATGTGTGGGGGTTTTGGTTGCTTCCTGCAAGCATGGGAGAGAGCACAAAATCCAGCACACATGCAGTGAAGGCAAACATCAGGCACCTGTGCAAAGCCTCTTGATACCCAATGGGAAGTGACAAGTGGCATGAGAATAGGACAAGCAACAAAAAGGACTGGTACAAATGAGATGGGGAACCACCTAGGAACGGCACTGGTGGCGTGACATGGTGAAAGCCACATGCTAGGACAGTTGCCTTTGCAGGAGCTTTCTAAATGGGCAACACTGGCTGCGAAAGGCAGAGACAACATTGCAGTAATGTTGAGACAGGAAGAGCTTGAACAAAGTCATAGCTCCACGGATGGACACAAGAAAACACATCTTGCAGATGTCCTGCAGAAACCACCAGTAAGTGTTAGCTGTAGGTATGAGAAGGGCTTGTAGGTACAGATGCTCCGGAGCAGCAACGTGAGGAGCAAGCCCTGCGTGAAGTGAAGAGCGGAGGTGAGAAGCACTGCTCCAAGGGAAGGGGTGAGACACAGAGCCGGGAGAGGACAGGGTCACAAGACACCACCATGGGCAATGTTGCAAGAGACTACGCATGGACTGTGCTGATGGATCAAGGGACTGGTGGGCTCAGAGTGGGGTTTTTGGAGGATTTGACAAGCCCAATCCGTGGCCAAGCCTCAGGCTTGGCTCCCAGTGATGGCCGGTGAATAAGGCCAGCAGCAAGCCATGCTGAAAAAGCTATGTTCTTAAAGAAGGTGTGAGTCTGTTCACACTGACTGCAGTGTGAACACGCAAAGACTTCATAGCTGCCCAAATGCCGGTAATGGGACTGGGAATGCAGGGAACCAACCAAATCTACATCTGACATTTGGGATCTTTGCACTGAGGACCTAGTTAGCTAATGAGCGTGTCTTTGGCATTGTCCTCTGTGTCTACAATTTGAAGAAAATTCTCTTTTTTTGTTTCTGGGAGAAAAAAAATATCCCTTAGGGAGCTGTGGTATTGGTAAAAAAAATACAAAAATTAAAAAGGCTTTTTACTGAAAAAGTAAAACTAATTTAACTCTTTCAGTCATGCATTCAGAAAAGGGGATATTGGGAATTATGCTGGGGGTGCTGAGCTTACTGAAGTTGCAGAAATAACCACAGCATTTCAGTATAAAAGGAAGAAGCAGTCACACATACGTATGGTTTCACGGAGCTAAGAAATGAGAGTCCTGAACAAAATAATCAGCATAGGGTTGATACAACAGGCACATCAAAGAGGTTCTGGTAACAGGGCTTTGAAAAATCTGAATAAAAGTCCTTTTTGGGCCAAGTGCTGTCTACAAGAGGCACCACAAGCAAGAGGTTGCCATGTACTTGATCCTGAGCAGGTCCTGGGCTCTCCATATTCACAAGGAGCTCTTGCCTCCATTGCTTTCTCTTCCTAATGCACATGAGCTGTTTCTTCTCAAAATCAGCTCACTCTTCAGGCAAAAGGGTCTAATAGGACGACAGGTCTTCCAGCAGTCTCCCTTGTCATGCATGAACCCAGACCCTCTGATTCTCAGGCCACAAACCTCTGTGGCTGGAGATGAAGGAATGAGCCATTAGCTTCTATATGGAGTCAAAGCCACTAGAGGGAGTCGTGTGTTTGCATGGTTCACACATCCATTCATCTTCCCTTTCTTACTCTCCTCCTTGGAAGAGAACAGGAACAGAAAGGGAGGAAAACACACGGGGAAATTGCTCAGGACATTGCTCAACTCCCACTGGTGTAACACTGCAGTAGCTCCACTGACTTCAGTGTTTCCAGTGAGTGGGATTGCTCTGGGTTTCCAGCAGTGTAAGTCAGCAGAAAATGGTCTGTTGGAGTCCCCAGAAACATTTATGTATGTCTCAAGATCCCTCAGGAGAAGCAAGGGAAAAATGAGTCCAAAAAAAGTTGGATGGTGGAGGTGATGGAAGCAGTATGCATAACCTCCAGGGAAAGGCTGGAGGAATTCTGTTGGTTTGGTTTGGTGAGGAGAAGGCTGCAGTAAGGGACAGAGCAATGGACTTGTTGTAAAGAAAAGGCTGTTTTAAAAGCATCAGGCCTCACTTGTTCTCCATGGCCAATGTGGGAGGATGGGCTGATGGTTCACACCCTCCATCTCAGGGTCCAGAAACACTCGCCCTTGCATCACTGCAGCAAGCTGAGGTAAGAAAACTCTTGAGGTCCCCCAGCCCTGCACTTCCATGAGTTGTTGCCCTGTGCACCACAACCCAAAGGCAAGGAAGTGTGTACCAAGGGTGGGGGCATGTAGTTGTCTGTGATTGTCCAGCCAGCCAGCCCTTTGGTATTCCCTTTTGGAATGAGCACTGTGATTAGCAAAGAGGCAAGAATGTCCTTTGGCACATGGAGTTCACTGAAAGCCACAGGGCCAGTTAACCATTCTTTCCTCCATGCTTCATGACAGCCCAGCCTTATGCTGCCCAGTGTTCATTGCACACTTAGCCAAACTCAGTCCTCTCCCAAGGGGGAGCATGCACCACTTTATCCAACATTGCTGCCCAAACCCACACAGCAACCTTCACAGCAGGGAGGAGTTGCTCTGCCTCTTCATTGCCACCTTTGGGACTGACATGTCCTCCAGAAGGGAAACTTGGCTGCTAGCCTTTGAACTAAGCAGCCACGACTCTGTAAATGGGTTTTAAAAAGTTTAAGTTTCACAGGCTCAAGCAAGACTAGTGAGACTCTGAGACAGAGGGAACCCTTCTTGGGGTCCAGTCTGGACTATCAGCATATCCTGTGTTCTCTGCAGGTTGTCTACAATAGATGATGACAAAAAGATGGTGTCTGGAGGTTACGTTTAAGAGCACCCAAAAAAGGGTCTGGAAGCAGGACTGTGCCTTTCCTTACTGTAAAGAGTAAGTAAGTAATCTAATTGCTCTGTTTTTACGAAGGGAATCCAAGCCATTCAGGGAAGAGATGTCAGGAATGTCCTTGTGACGAATGGGGTTTTCATCAGAAAATGGTGAGACCAAACCGAATTTCCTGGAGGAATGTACCAGTTTCAACCAAATTTTTTCTTGAGAAAAGTTGCTTGGGTCTAGCTCAATATTTCTCATGAGTTAAAGGCTGTCCTGAAAAGCCCTTCAGAGGGACTCAAGGAAATACTCTTTGCCTGACATCTGGGGGAACATCTACTGCTCCCCTTGTCAAGGTTCAGCTGATGTGCAGCGATTCACAGTAATCTAAATGTGCATCTAAGCTCCTCCAAAAAAACACAGAAGTCCCCTTGCAAGTCAGACCTTAAGCCCCTTTTTCAGACACGCAATAATCAAGATGACCAAAATACAACCAGTAAAAGCAGAGTTAGTAAAAAATAGGAAATGAAATTGTAATAAACTTCTTTTTTCTTTTTTTTCATTCAAATTAAACATTCTGTCAAAGCTAAGTGTCACGAATACTTCAATACCATGGTAGCATCATCTCTCTGTTCCCACCAACGGCCTTGCTCTGTAAGCATGCTGTAGTTGGAGTAACATTTGATTGGAAGTGATACAGGACCTACCACACTGAGCTCTTCACCCATGAATGGTCATTCTAGTTTTAATACAAATAAGTAAACCTGAAATGCAAATTCACCAATCTTCCCCAGTGGGATCTGTGTTTCCAGTTTGCTTAAGGAGATTTTCTTTCGAGAGACCTTTCTACAGCTTTATCTTTCTATCTGAAAGCTTCCGTGTTTGCCTGGATGCTGGCACGACAGAGTGACTGCACTCAAGTTCCCCAAATAAAGTACTGACAAATTTATTGTCTGCAATAATATTTTCCTACCTCTGTGAGGTGGGTTGAACCTATTCCACTTTCCCCTTAGTAAAAAACAACACTGATGGCAGTAATTTATGTTTTGGTCAAGGCCAAGAGGACTAATTAGAGCATATTAAGCTGAACCATGCAGGCAGTTCTTGCTCTTCTCCCTGGTACAGATCCCATATGCCGTACGCATCCTCCTGTTGATGTTCATGAATGGCTGTTCACGGGCTGGAAAGAGCATTTTGTTAACAGACATTTGTGCAGTTCCTTAGTAGGAACTTCCACTGTTTCCGGGATTCCTTAATCATTTCCCTAACAACCACGGATAACAAACGTGACCTTCTCATGAAAAATGAGGCTAGGTCTATAAACATGTTATTAAGAATAAATGAAGCTTTTAGTAGAAGGGGTTAGTTGGGGGTCTTTGCTAGGCAGTTAGCCCCTGGAAACTTGAATGTAAATAGAAAACAATTAAAACCAGAGCCCCAAAGGATACTGCACTCAGCCGGGGAGGCTGTAATTAGGTTTTTGCTGCCGTTAATCGCTTCTAAAGTGAGTGATCATAAATTACAAACGTGTTCAGAATCCTCCCAGAGCACAGTCTGAAAAGCCTTCTTCTCTGAGCTGGCTTGGGAAAGGAAGAGAGGGAGAAAGGGGGAAAGGAATAAGAGGAGAAGAGAAAGGAAAGGAAAGGAAAGGAAAGGAAAGGAAAGGAGGAAAGGAAAGGAAAGGAAAGGAAAGGAAAGGAAAGGAAAGGAAAGGAAAGGAAAGGAAAGGAAAGGAAAGGAAAGGAAAGGAAAGGAAAGGAAAGGAAAGGAAAGGAAAGGAAAGGAAAGGAAAGGAAAGGAAAGGAAAGGAAAGGAAAGGAAAGGAAAGGAAAGGAAAGGAAAGGAAAGGAAAGGAAAGGAAAGGAAAGGAAAGGAAAGGAAAAGGAGGGGAGGGGAGGGAGGGGAGGGAGGGGAGGGAGGGAGAGGGGGGAGGGGAGGGGAGGGAAGGGAAAGGAAAGGAAAGGAAAGGAAAGGAAAGGAAAGGAAAGGAAAGGAAAGGAAAGGAAAGGAAAGGAAAGGAAAGGAAAGGAAAGGAAAGGAAAGGAAAGGAAAAGGAAAGGAAAGGAAAAGGAAAGGAAAGGAAAGGAAAGGAAAGGAAAGGAAAGGAAAGGAAAGGAAAGGAAAGGAAAGGAAAGGAAAGGAAAGGAAAGGAAAGGAAAGGAAAGGAAAGGAAAGGAAAGGAAAGGAAAGGAAAGGAAAGGAAAGGAAAGGAAAGGAAAGGAAAAGGAGGGGAGGGGAGGGGAGGGGAGGGAGGAGGGAGGGAGGGAGGGAGGGAGGGGAGGGAAGGGAAGGGAAAGGAAAGGAAAGGAAAGGAAAGGAAAGGAAAGGAAAGGAAAGGAAAGGAAAGGAAAGGAAAGGAAAGGAAAGGAAAGGAAAGGAAAGGAAAGGAAAGGAAAGGAAAGGAAAGGAAAGGAAAGGAAAGGAAAGGAAAGGAAAGGAAAGGAAAGGAAAGGAAAGGAAAGGAAAGGAAAGGAAAGGAAAGGAAAGGAAAGGAAAGGAAAGGAAAGGAAAGGAAAGGAAAGGAAAGGAAAGGAAAGGAAAGGAAAGGAAAGGAAAGGAAAGGAAAAGAAAAGGAGGGGAGGGGAGGGGAGGGAGGGGAGGGAAGGGAAGGGAAGGGAAAGGAAGGGAAGGGAAGGGAAGGGAAGGGAAGGGAAGGGAAGGGAAGGAAGGGAAGGGAAGGGAAGGGAAGGGGAGAGGGAAGGGAGGAGAGGAGAGGAGAGGGAGAGAGAGGAGAGGAGAGGAGAGGGAGAGGAGAGGAGAGGAGAGGAGAGGAGGAGAGAGGAGAGGAGAGGAGAGGAGAGGAGAGGAGAGAAGAGAAGAGAAGAGAAGAGAAGAGAAGAGAAGAGAAGAGAAGAGAAGAGAAGAGAAGAGAAGAGAAGAGAAGAGAAGAGAAGAGAAGAGAAGAGAAGAGAAGAGAAGAGAAGAGAAGAGAAGAGAAGAGAAGAGAAGAGGAGGTTTTTTTTTCTCTTTCCTGCACTTCCACGTGTATCAGTCAGGATTCTAAATTAATGCTGGAATGGAAAGCTTAAGCTAAACCAAACCCCAGTGTTGCTTGTATTTCTTTAAATACACACACACACTCACGCACACACACATGCATAGTTAGTTAAATGAAGAAAATGTATCTCCAAACATCATATTTAATTTCATTAGCTACTGTTGCTTTCTTGGAATCCGCTTATAGCACATGAAGATAAACATTCTCCGAGTGATAAGGGTGTGTTTATAAACTTTGTTTGGGATGAAAGAAGCCCTAGCTGATGTGTTTTTATAGTAGGGTTAATGGTGCTTTACTAATCCTTTGCCTGTGACCAAGAAACACAGACATCTTGACTTTCCTGTGAGATGCGCATGCATTTTCCTTCTTCCTCAGCCTTTACTGTGCAGCTGGAAGACAATGCACCACCCCCAGGCTCCGCAAGGGTGAATCACGAAGCAGCAGCATCGCATTCCTGGGACTTCACCACTAGACACTCAATGTTCCCGGATAGCAGAATTAATTCAACACATTGTTATTTTACAGTTTGGCTTTGGTTTTGGGGGCCATTTTTTGTTTTTTGGGGTTTTTTGTTTTGTTTTGTTTTGTTTTGTTTTTAAGAAAACCGCCACAGCAAATGCTCTGCAGCCTCCGAACTCTCAGGCAGCTACTGCCTAAGCACCCAGCACGTCCACCCAGGACCCCCAGTGCAGTGTCTGTTGGAGGATTTCAGCCAAATGTGAGACCCATTGGACAGGGAAGGCTCCAGCCTTATTTTCATTGAATCCGCCACTTCACCTACATCCCTCTCCCCGGCTCCCCGCCATGCACACAAGTCATCGCCCATGGTCATGCTGCCCTCAGCTTCCTTAGCCACATCCTTTTGGCTGCTCTGTTTCAGCTTCTCGCTGGTAAACTGAATTGGAGGCTTCCTCCCCCCGCCAGCCCCTCCACGTGGTGTAAAACCCAACCTTCCCAAAAGGTCAGGGCTCTCTGTTTTTCCAACCTTCTGTTTCGAATTTAAGAGACAATGGTTCACAGGGAGCTAAGGGGGGGTAATATGCCGCAGTGCTGAGTCACAGGAGTCCAAGCTGAATTTTCTGTTAACGCTGAAAGACGGCCCTAATTATGATATATACAGAATTATTCTCCGACCAAAGAATGCTACAATGCTGAGAGAAACGGAGCACTTATGCCCTTGCACATCCACCACCAGACTATCTAAACACCGTGGGCTAAGAAAGAAAACATGTGCTGCCATAAGTAATGTACTGGTGATAGTGCTTTTCTTAACAGTTGATGTTGCATGTCTCCACGACACCTACCAGCAGTGCTTTCAGTCCCCCTTGCTGCTCATGCATGTGGGGACCCTCCTACATCCTCTCCCTGGCTTGAAGACATAGTTACTTTGGTTGGGCTGCTAGCAGGACTGGTCCAGGAGGAGATACTGGCCCTCACTGGGTCCTTGTCTCTTCTACCAGCTCTTCAGCTGAACATAATGATTGAGTTCAGAAATTTTTTTTCCGGAGAAGGCTAAGGAAGGAGCCAAGGATTCATGTGGATGCCAGAAAGGAGAATAACAAAGATAAAAAGCAATCCAAAGGCCTAGCTTTGTCCCTCATTCACTGATGGTGATGGGAGGACATTTCTGTATGTGTAGGTTAGTGTAGATTTGCCTCATGCAAGGTGTCCTGCTTCCCCCTCAAGCTCCTCTCAGCATCAGGATCCTATGAAAGCACATAGCTGTTGTAGCCCACGGTTCTTACTTGCCTCTCCCTGCTACGAAAAATAGTAGCCCAGACTGTCCCCCCTTTACAAAATAAGCCCCAGTCTAGCTATGGGCTGCAGTGGAGTAACCATCACTCTCTGCAGATATCCTCCTCCGCCAGACTCGTCTCAGCACACAGCTGTTTCTCGGATCAGTGATGGATGGATGGATATACCAGGAGGTGTGATTCTCCCTCCATGATCTGTCAAAAGCTACTACTGAAATATGTCTAATGGGAAACCCTCAGGAAAAAAGCCAAATAAACATGAGCTGGAAGAAAGCAATGTGCCATCCTTTACTTTCATCAGACCTAGCCCCAACCCTCCTTCTTCCAGCCAGCACCCATACCTGCAAAGGTAACTCACTCCCTCTAGGTAGGGATTAGGCAGGACTGTTTCAGTACAGTGACATTTCTCAGAGGGGTTGTCCCAGGCCACCTCAGTTGCTAAAGCATCTGGCCTTGCCTAAGAAATGGCTGCCTGGTTATATGCTGCTCTGGTTTGCTTTCCAATACTCATCTCACTGTACCCATTTCTCCAGGCTCGTTAAGACTTGTGCTGCAATGACAGAGCATCACGGTTCTAGCAGGGTGCTGTAACATTGCCAGCAGCAAACTCCAGACGAAGACAGAGGTCCACCTAGCCATGGGGAAGAGCAGCCACAGGTACCTCTGGCAAATCCTAGTGCTTTGCAGAAATGAAAAGGTTTTCAGCCATGTTACTTTATTTTAATGAGTTTCCTGAGAAAGGTTTGAAGCAAAGCATGGGATACTGCCCATGGCATCATTTCATAATGAATATCAGCACACTTTTTAATGTGCCACTTGTTGCTGTGCAGTCAGAGTTTCTCTCTCTCTGGAGGCCTCATCCTCTCTGTGAAACGTAATAACCTTCAACTTTCTCACCAGCTGGAGGCAATGCGTGTTTGTATCGCCATAGGCCCCAGAGCATCTAAACCTTTTGCTTTGGAGCAATGTCCTGCAGGAACACGGCCAGCCCAGAGGAGACTGTGAGAAATTCTGTCCTCTGGAGAGTCCTGTTTATTTTAAGCAAAACAGCTAGTTTACATGTTGGCCTTTTAAGCAAAATACTCTGGTTCATTCTGCCCTGGATTTAGTTATGTAACCAAATCGCTATGTTTTTTAAATAATCTAAATGGAATTTGTAATGTCGCCTCCCAGGGGAAAGGGCCTGATTCTGGTTTTACAGCTAATGCCTTCACACAGGTGAGACTTCACCAACTTCAATGCACTTCTGCTTGAAGACTGCATTATTTATCTCTGCCTTGCACCCAGGACAACTGAGGCACAGAAAAATGGAAGTGAATAGACCAAAGCTACTGAGCAAAAGAACATCAGAGCCAGGACCTGATGCAACACTACTGAGCCCTGGGCTGTCTGCTCACTGGCATCACCTCCTGCCATGGCAAGGCCTTGGGAACAATCCAAGGTGACTTGAATGCTTCCAGCCTCTGGCAGCGTGACAGTCCCAGGAGATGGTAGACTCAGCCTTTGACAGAGCCAAGTTGCCCTGAGTCCTGGCCCATGCCTTCTCGCCTTCCACATCAGTGCTATACCTTGCCCCTAGGCTGTGCCACCTGGCAGAAGGTGGCCTGTGGCTTAAAAATGTGTCGTGTCTGGTTTAAAGCCCCAGTATTGGAAGGAGTGTATCTTGGGGCTGAGAAATCCTGGGGAGTGGGGGTTGGACATGAGTGTCAGGAGAGGTAACATCAAACCCAATAGCTGGGGTCAAAAGTTGCACAATGTGATACAGTGAGGTACAAGTTTCTGACTTTGCCCTTCCAAGTTTTCTTTCAAGCTGCACCAAACATTTCTCGCCGCTCACATAAGCTCCCTCAGAGCTGGCCGGGTCTTGGTGTGCAGGGATGAGTTTCTTCATAGCTTTCCCATGCGGTGCTCTGTGTCTAGCATCTTCCCACAGGTCTGATCTTCCTCCTGAAGGCCATCAATCTTAAGAGGACAAACCAACCTTTTTTCTCAAAGCCAAAATCAAGAGTTTGGAAGGCTGAAATATATTTTTGGTAACCTATTCTACAGGCATGTGGGTTGTGGGCATATGTATTATAATCTTCTGCATTTGTGTTAATTCACCCTGGTAACTCAGTATGGGTGGATGGTACCCGTGTACCCATTTGGGGGCCTGTGTCCTTCGCTCCTACCGTGGGGCTGATACACAGAAGTGGTTACGAGTTGTCTTCAGGTGCTATCTACTGAAGTCACTCTTTTGATCAAAGGTCATTATTTTTGCTTACTACAGAAGACCAATATCATATTTGTCTGCCTCTGTACTTTTTTCCAGCCCAGACCAAGGTCTACTGTCACTTGCAATTGCCACTGTCTGGGTAAACCAGAACACAGAATTTCTGGAAAACTTGCTTTTGTGAGATTTCCAGCCCAAATTAATGAGTTGTGGAGAAGCACAGCCTTTGATGTATGTACAAACGGCATCAAGCTCTCAGCCTTCTTGAACTCAAAGAACTCCTAATCCTCAATCCCTTCCCTGCAATTAGAGCAAGGGCAGTTGGTGCACTCCACACACCATATGACCAGTAATGCCGTGTTTTGGCTTGGAAGCATCTACGCTAGCAAGGAGCTGCCATGTAAGTTAGAAGTCCAGCCTAAGCCATGTGTGGTTAGCAGCAGCTCTGAATTTTTGCAGTGCCTATTTATACAATTTGCATTGCATTAACTTTGAATTCTACAGCTCAATTTCTTTTTTGTCACAGTATTGTGCAAAGGAGTGAAGCCCCAATCTTGTAATTGATCCTTACACTGTCAGTGCAAGATCCAAGGCTAAATTTCTTATAGATATGTATGAGTCCTGACATGGCAGATGGCTCTATCCTGTGTTGAATTATGGAGCATATTGTGACATACATAGTTGCTTGATAGACCTTAATTATACCACAGGAGGGAGCCTGAATGGTTTGGCCTGAAAATGTGCTCCTAACCAACTTCCAGTCTCCAAAATTTATCAAACATCTATTAATATCACCATAGAAGTTTATCATTTTAGGTGACTTGCATATAAAAAGGGAATAAATATAAAATCTTGGGGTGGAAAAATTGCCAAGCTGGTTTTGAAGCCCTGCATTCTTCTTCAGCGTGTAATTCTTTATTTATAATAACACTGAACATGAATGCAGTGGTTCAGTTCCTCTTGGACGACAGAGTGGGGTTCTTCCATCTCTTCCCCCAGAGGCCAGGATGGCATTGACCTCAGCACGATGAACCCTGCTGCAAGCCTTTCCTCCCCTCCCTCTGCTCCCTTCCCTCTCAACCCTCTCTCTTCACCCTCCCTCTCATGCAGGGACACAAGGTGGTTGGCAGGTAAAAGTAGGGTGTCCTCACCAGTGGTTACCTTGGTCTGCCTCTTTCCAGGCCCTGTGTGCAAGCCTAAAGCATGCTGCAAGCAGCTCGATACCTCTGCCCTTGCTTCCACCCCCGTCACTGTGGCCGAGGACTTGGGGAACGGAGGATTTGGGGTGGCCCGTACTGAGCCTGGCCCTGTAAGACACCTGGCATCTCCTGTCCTACTCATGGGTAAGCTCGCCACCCGGGCCCGTGCTTCCCTTGCCTTGCTTGGCCGTGTTCCTCAAGGCTAGTGTGCTTTGGCTGCCGCTCTCTGAGCTCTCTGGTTCTCAACCCCGGAGTTATTTCAGGCAGCGCTGCACAGTTTCCCTTCCAAGGGCTTATGAAACGCTCTTCTGGGACTCTTCACCTGACTCATTGTTTCCTCTGCCACCCCATGCTGGGAAGCACCGCCGTGCCGATGACTTCTTTGGGAAGCTCCTGAGGAGAAGAGAGAAAGAGTAGCCAGGCAGAGCCTTTAACCCACCGGTTTATCTCCATGGGCTCGGAAGAGTGGGGTTTTTTGTTTTTTCTTTTCTTTTCAGCAGTCCCTTTGCTTCAGCTCCTTCTCGCTTTGAAGAATTTGCTTTCACTTAGCTGACACCCAAACTCACACTTTGGACATCTCACAGGCCAAGCTAAAGTACTACAATACGGACCGCTCCATACTTAGCAGGACACACCAAATTGCTAAATGCCGTATAACCACACCCATAATCAAAGGCCCATACGCTCCCATTTCATCCGCTCAATTACTAACCACAGAATGACTTTGTTTTAGTCAATGGCAAACAGTCTGACATGGAAGCCACCCACCTTCAAAGCACTTTTGTTTGTTTGCTATCTTACTCAGACTAGCTTTTCCCGCCACCTTCTCGCTCCTTGTGTCAGAGCAGCCACTTGTAAATGCGGACATGCTTTTTTCATTTCTTGTATTTTTCCTGAAATTGCAATTTCTGCCTCATGGTTTTCAGCTGAAAGTGAGGAAATGGCTGTTTTGGTGCAGACAGAATTAACCCTTTTTCTTCTTTGCTGATGGTCTGCATTTTTTCCCCTAACCACTATTCTTATATTAAGAAACTTCTTTTCCCTGAAACTCTCAAACAAATTATTTCTCAGCCTTGAGGCCACTGATTTCAGAGTATGAAAAAGTATGGTCCCAAATCTATAAACTCTTTCCTGTCTAACATATTCTTCTTCCTTCTCAATTGCTCCTCTCCTTGTAAACCATAGTACCTCTGATAAAAAGAACAACAAATTCTTCTGCTGAGAGGCAGACAGGGACCCATCTATATGTTAATAAACACAGGCTTCACATAGACTTCTTATGACCTCTATCTGCTCTCTTTTAGCCCAGCTTCTTACAGAAACAAGGCCCTGTTTGATCAGATTATGTGTCCATCTGCCTGTCACTCCTCACCAATTACTGTGGAATTCCCTGGCTGTTTTTGGTTGGGTTTGATGAGGTCTTCAAGATGTTAAGTTCCTACAAGGTCAGTGAAAAAATAAAAGGGTGGTCAGAGAGAAAAGTTGAAGCAGGAGATCAACTCTTATGAAACATCATCAAATCCACATGGGCACTCACATTCAAATCACAATCCCATAAGAAACCAAGATTTATTAATTCCATCGCTGGTGGAACAGCTCAGACTTTCTTTCCGTTTCTGTTTTTGTTTGTTTGCTTGCTTGTTTGTACATTTGCTAGAACAAATAACTCGCTCCGGTGGAGCACTACAAACTTCACAGACCCAACCCAAACACAGTTCTGGCTACAAACGCTCAGGAATTTGGGAGTATTCCATCCAGACCCACATCCAAACCGTCCCAGCTGAGACCCATAAGGAGCAACATGGGCAAGGAACAACTTTTCTGAGTCTGCTCTGACTTTTGGTGTCCCTCCTCTGTGGAGAGCCTGGATACACCCCAGTCCTGCTTTTCTGGTAGATGCCGCAGATCCGACAGTACAGCACAGATGAGGCCATACCTGGGATACCATGTCCAGCTTTGGGCATCCCCTCAGTTCATGAGGGATATTGAGAAACTGGGAGGGCTACCAGCATGGCAGGGCTTCTTCTCAGTCAGGGCAGACATATAACAAGAGGCAGTGGCCTTGAAGCTCAAGGGGTTCGGATTCGACATTAAGAGAAATGTCTTCGTTAGAAGGTGGTGCAGCACTGAGACAGCTCACTTGGGATGTGGTGGCAATCATCTCCATCTTTGGAGGTTTTCAAGGCTCAGCTAAAGTCATGGATGATCTGATCCCGTTACACGCAGAACCGACAGTCCTCCAGAGATCCCTTCCCACCAATATTTCTGTGATTCTGGGAACATACTTAATTTGTTTTCTTTCTTTTTTTGTTTTTCTTTTTTATCCCACTTTGCCTTCAAAGAGAGGGGAAAAAGTTTGGCTGGATTGGCTCAGTAAAAGCCTCTCCTCTATCTGCAAACGCTCTTATTCTGTGACTGGATTTTTCAGGTTATAAAATACCTGTTCCTTGGATAAAGAACACACCAGAGGCCAATCTTCTGCCTGCCCTTTCTTGGCACAATAGCCAAGAATATCGCTGGTTTTCTTCTGTTCTTCATCCTATCCTCCTTGTGTGTTTTCACAGCTTCATTTATAAGTGTGCGCTCAGAGATCACAGTGTCCCAAATTGCAGCAATCAAGAGCTGGGTGCATCACCCATGTTAACTCTCAAGATTTATTAGTTCAAGAGAAAGGACAGGACTGATGAGGCTCCTGCTACTTGCCCTGTCACAGGCTGGTCTTTAGCACTGAATTTAAAGTGGAGGGAGAGGGCCAAAATAATCTCTCAGCTCAGAAGAACATTTTCAGCTCATTAATCTAACTTTTCACAAACCAACTCCTGTCCCATCTCCAAGGCATGAGACCGTGTTTAACAGAAATCTTTATGCATAATAGCATTGAAACTTTGAGAAACACAAACAGTCATAGGCAAAATACCCCAAAGTTCCCATGAAGACTGAGCTTCCCTTTCTTTTTAGTATGACACCAAAACTATCTAGGAGTGTGGAAACTGTGGCTACCCCAATGAGCACATCTATGTCCATCAGTGCCTAATCTTGGACAGCCTGTCCCTAGCTCCATTTTGGAAAAGTCTTTGCACATCGACAGGTCAAGGCAATAGTATAGCTGTTGCCGATTCAAGGAGCTATCTCAGAGATAACAGAAACAGCTAACGTAAACCCAGATCTCTGCTCGCTACGTGGGCACAGAGGCCTTCAGTTCTGATGAATAATCACCATATTTTACTCTTTTACCTAACAAAATAAGCAAATAGCCCCAGGGTCATCTGTGGGCACTTACTCTGCATATACTTCTGATTTGTGAGGCAGACAGACAAAAAATTTCAAGTTAGAAAGGACTAAATATTCTCAGATTCAGAATATAAATTTCATTTAAAGTCAGTTTGCGATTGCTAAAGACTCAGATTCATTAACTAGTTTGTCTGAATATTGTCATGAAAATCTAAGCTTTATTGAGTGCTAAAAGCCTTAAAAAAGATGGAAACATATGAAAATAAAAGGATAAATTCTCTGCCACCACCACCGCTCCAAGTGCAAAAGAGAACCAAACCATAACAATGGGTTCATTACAAATGCTCCATCATTTTGTAATAACCAAGCACTTAAAATGTTCTTAGTAGCTGCTCTGAGGATGCCATTTTTTTCATTATGAGTTGTATTTAGCACATAATTTATAGCTGGCAGGACAGGGATAATCCTGCAGTGTGAACGCACTGCGAGACTGCTATAATTACACCAGTGCTGTGGTTATGGGCTTTGTGGAACTGATACTTCTTTTTAATTGTGGAGATGATAAGATCAAATCCAACACTGTATCTCAGTGGCAGGTTTGTGGCTGTAACCGTAGCTGCCAGCTGCCTTCCTGGTCATCTGCTCTCCCTCCAGGAGGCTACAGATGATGAGATGTTTGCAGAAATGAGGACTGCAGGCTCAAAGCCGACCTCTTAGGGCAGTTTGTTGGAAATGCAGACACCCATAGGACGTGTCTCTCAATATCAGGAACTACTATGCAAGATAACCAGTTTTGTGGGGGAGATGGGCCGAGAGCAGAGGACCCATGGATGCAATGCCACGGCCCCTCTGTGGGACCCACCAAGTCCATCTGCCACCCACCCACCTACCACATCCCATGTCCATGGTCACAGAGCATCTCCCAGGGCACAGCAGACTGACTCACCACAAATCCCCTTTTTCCCCAGTCTTGTGTCCCCAAAACCATCAACCAGTTAGAGCCTGGCCTCCTTGGAAACAATAATACAGCATGAGCAATTTAAATGAACGGGCAGATGGGATAAAACCAAGCAAAACATCCAGATGTTTCTTTTCCGTCACTTTTGGTTTGTGCTCCATTTTCTCCAGTAAGTCACTAAAATACTTTGATGTGAGAATTTTATATTGGTGATGGCTTTGTATCAGCCAAGTCACCAGACAATAATCCCTTGGTGTCAATGCTAATTGGCTTTGTCATGTTCTTAGGACAAAGGGAAAAAACCTAAAACAGTTCTCTACCAAAAATAACTTTAGAAAATAAATATTTTGGCCCCATCTTGCAAAAAGTCAGTGTGACATTTAGAGGGAGCTAAGAAAAGGAGTCTTTCCTGCCTTAGGAAGAAACTCAGCTTAACTTGGGTCCTGTTAACTTCGTCATACTATTACTTGGGCACTGTTTGGTATTAGTCACTAGCTGCTCCCTCTCGGCTTTATCCAATTTAATTTCAAATATAGTGCAAACAGATGCCTTTATGTTTCATTTTTAAATCATTTATTGTTCTACATGTAGCAAAGAAGCTTAAAAAAGAATGCGAAAGAATTGCCAGAAAGGTTTTTGGGGTTTTTTTTAAGATATATATATATAATTGCAGTTGTGGTTACTGTGGTTTCTTTTGGGTGGATCAGAAAAAAATCAAGTCTTCCTTCCTCGGGGATATAAGAGGAAAAAAAAAAGGATGGAGAGGAAAACTCATTCCCATGTCTAGTGCTTTTTATCAGTAATGGAATGAAGCAATCAGGTTTAAGGGCTTGTCTAGACGGAGGACTCTGGCACTGATGTAGCTCCCGCAGTGTAGTGAAGTCTGTGCAAGTCCCAAATGCTGCTCACAGCAGCAAAAGCCGCAGGGATGCAAAGCCACCATGCAAAGTCAGGGGGCTCCATGCCCTGCAAAATCCCAGCTTCAGCAAGGCGATGCAGCTTGTTTGTACAGGGGACAGCCAAACAAAATTTGAGAAATTGCTTTTTTTTAATTTATCGAAGTGCCCCAAAGCACCATTACCAGCACAACAGAGCTTTTGATCAATTAAAGTATTTTAACAACAGCTTCTTTTGGAGGGGACACGGTTGCAAATGAAGAAGCACGAAAAATTGCTGAGCGCAGTCAATAAATCCAGTTTTTAAAAGAGGCTTATTTTAATTAAAAACATAACAAGCAAACAAATGAGCAAAATTTTCTTTGAAAAGTTTTCTGAGACCCATAATAATAGAGTAATACCTTGGTTTTACACCACTCTGTTTGTCAACAGAACTTAAAGCACATGGTGAGCCGCTCCGTGTCATTATCCCCATTTTATTGGCAGGGACACCGTGTGACTTCCCAAGGGCCTCACGACAATTCATGGCAGCACCAGAGAGAGCGAGCACATCTCTTGAACCTGGTCCCACACTCAGCCCGTTCGGCGGTGCTACCTGCCATGTGCATGTCTGTGGGGGGGTCTCGCATGTCTCGCATGTGGGGGTTCTGCATGTCTGTTAGGGACATGGTGTAGTGGTGGTCTTGGTAGTGTTAGGTTTACGGTTGGACTCAATGATCTTAAAGGTCTTTTCCAACCTATACGATTCTGTGATTCTGTGATTCTGTGACAGGGTAAGCCTGGCTGGGTTAATTTTGCCATCCATTTTATGCAGAATCGGAGGGAGGCTTCATTCATGTATCTCCAGCGTGATGTCCCCTTTGGTGGTTGTGGTGGGATAGCTGGGAACATCCAAAGTCCTGGAGAGCCCTAAATCCGATCCCATTTATATAAATAATCCAGGAGATGGGAGAGCCTGGTTTGCCCATAAACCTGACAGGCCAGGGGCCAAATCCTGCTCTCAGCATCTCTTGCATGACTCTGAGAGAGCTTCCCAGACAGCAAGCAACTGAGACTGGAGCAAGCGGGGTCCCAAGGCAAAGTGCTAAGAAAGATGCTGGCACAACTGGGATGCCAGGCTCCCAGGTCCTGCGCTGGGTTAGGGGAGCTGCCATGAGCCTCCAGCCCTCTCCTGTGAGGCTGCAGGCTTCTTCTCACCAGGATGGGGATTTCAAGTGGGTACGTTCACACCGCATGAATGATCCGTGTCCCCGCAATGGGACACTTGGGAAAGAGCTGCATCACACCAGGACCTTCCCAAAGCCCCCTGTGAGACTGTCCCAGTGGGGTATTAAATTAGAGCAGGTAAAGTCCAGTAGCCCCAAAACACACTAAACCCCATCAAAAGATTTCAAAGTTTATCAGCCAGGCCTGGTGGAATTCAGGGGAGAAACCAGACGCAGCTCAGATCAGCTCTCTATTTTGCCACCTTTAACAGGAGAAAGAACATCCCTCTTCAAAAAAAACCCACAGAAACCCCCACATAGAGTCAGAGGGGACATCATGCAAGTACAGACAGCAAAATATAAGACCATAGGAAATAGCCAGCGAGCCAGCATCGTCCTGGAAAGGCTAATATTTGCGTAATACTAAAAAGCTTTTTGCCTTTCGGATCCTTCCATGAGAAAAGGCTAAAATATTTGGTGTACACATTTTTCAAAATGAGAACATACCATACATAGTTAAAGTAATGACTAGTGCTCTTAATCCCAGACACAAACTTTTCACTGAAGCTTTTTTTGGGCTGGGTCATGTGATTTATTCGGTTTTCAGTATCTATATATAAAACTACTTTTTTTTTTTCTTCCTGGTTCATCCTTACCCATATTCCAAAACCTGCACACTTCATAAGCTATTTTGGTTTACCACATGGCTTGGCACTTGGTAGTTTTCCTATGAAGTGAAAACAAAACTTCAACTTGGCTGTTGGTGGCCATTATCTGAGATGCAAATCTTCTCGCTCAATTGCCAGGGCTCTAACGAGTGGCTTATTACCCTTTCTGGCTGCCAGATGGCCCTGTTACTCAGAGACCTTAAATAGGGGTATCCCAAACCCCCAAAGTGGGAGTTGTTAGTCCCTAGGGACCTCCACCTCCTGCATGGACAGTCCTTTGGATTTTGGTGCCAAATGCCTTGGTTTTGGGCAAAAAGCCTCGGGGCCAGCCAGAGGAGAGCAGGCCTGAGCCCTGTTGGCTTTTGATCTGCTCTGCAGGGCTGCCCATCTTCTGGCCCCAAAGCTTTTATTTGCTGTGAATAAATTAATACTAAATACATCCCCAAGCCTTACTTGCCCCATCGGAAAACTACTCTGCTCAGCCACACGCATGACATCATCATAAATTTTAGTTGCAGGAAAATAAAACCAGGATTACCTGCATTTTTAGCACCAGGAGAGGGGAGAGGGGGGGGAAGGATGGGGCCTCCTTTGGGGCTTGGTTGTTGGGTTTGGCTTTTTTTTTTCTTAACTCCAACCTTCCTTCATGTTTGTTTACAATTAGAGACACTGCTCAAGGTGAGGGGAGACTTTGAATGGAGAACAGAAAGACCTTTCAGATGGGAGCACATTAACTGGGGCCTCTCCAAGCTGCCTCTGACAGATTGCGTGTGGTTTTCTCCCACGCGCAGACATACGTGGAGAACTTGGCAAAACCTTCGCCTGCTCGTGACCTCCACCACCTATGCTCAGAGTTGGGCTTAGCCCCAGGAGCACGTCTGGGATTGCTCTCCATGGGTCCCGCCTCTGCTTTCCCTCCTGCAGCACTGGCCAACTGGGGGACCCCTCAGAAGCATCCCCCAAGGTCCCCCAGCTCCATGCAGGGGGCTGAGGATGCATTTGCTGGGACATAATTTGGTGCCCTTTGGTAGGACAGCACTTTCTGCCTGCAGAAAATCACCCCGATATCTGCCTGACTCAGTTAAAATGCAGTTTCTCAGGCTCCAGAGAGGTATGTGCACCCGGCCGCCGGCTCCCAGAGCTCGCATGTACTTTCCTGAGCTCAGCGCCTGCTGCCAGCCCCGTTGTTCTGCCCCCCGCCAAGTCCCTATTGTTCGTGTCCTTTGTTGGTGGCATCGCGTCTGGCTCAGCCAAACTCCTCCTGAGCGGGGGCCCAGGCTGCAGGATTTGGTGTCTTGGTTTTTTTCCAGGGATGATTCTAAATGATCATTTTTAAGGGGCTAGCTACAGGCACCGCAGATGGAGTTGATTTGCAAAAAGAGGGTGTTGGGGTGGAGGGTCAGTAAACCAGGCGCTTTGGTGGCATGGCAAAATGGGAGCCCAAAGACCGAGAATTCACGTTGACATATTGGTACTGAAAACCTGCAGAAAAAACCTTTTTTTTTTTTCTTTCTCATCTCTAGCAGGTGCTGCCCCACTGATCACAAGGTGAGGAGAAGTAGTAAAGGGAAAGGGGAGCCATCAGCCCCAGGGCAGACACGCTACTGCTCAGCAAAGCTCTTGCATTGGCAAGATGTGAACGCCTTAGGTGCTGGGCTGTATCGTGGCCTCATTTTAGGGCAATGTCGTTCCCAGAGTAGAGGGAAACGAGCTGTCGCTCAGGACTGTCATCCTGCTGACAAGTATTACAGCTTGCGGTGCATCAGAACAGCATGGGAGCACGCCCATTTCCACCGGGAACTGCACTGGATCAGCGTTCGGCATCCTGTTTATGTTAAAACATTGGTGTCCTTTTTTTATAGGGAAGCTGGGAGAACCGTGCAGCTGGGGTTTCTATGAAGTGTCACCAATTAAGTCACTTTTCAGCAGGATGATCAGTGCTTCAGCAGATCCAGAGGTTCCCAAGTGAAGTATCTCGTTTCCAAGCTGATCTCCTGGCTAGCAGATGTTGGCCAAAGCAGATGCTAGCCAAAGCATGGCACCTCTCCAACCATCCTGAGATACCTGCCTTCTGCTCACATGCCTTTCCCAGGTCCTCGCTGGCATGGCCAAGAAATAGCATGCACTTTCTTCCTCCCCAGTGTGTTTTAGGGAGAAAAGGACGAAGTGAGGCACAGCCTGTTATAATTACAGCAGCACCACTTGGACCCCATGGTAACATGACTGTTTGTTTCCCTGCTGCATAAATCAGAAGGGCAGGATCCTGACCCTGAAAAGCTCTTGGGGAATTGTGTTGCTCAGGCCATGGTATAGGAAAGGGTCATATGATGGGGGCTTGGCTGTAGGTCCGGAGGAGAGATTGAGTAGCCCCACATGCGGGTCAAATGCGTGCCCTTGGCATAGCCACCTCCTGGACCACTCCAGCACACAAAGGCTGAGTCTGTGGGACAGCTTTCTGCGACTGATTCCCCTTGGGGAGTGGTTTCCGCAGCCGTGCAGGACTGATGTGGCTATCTCCAGCCCTGGGCCCCTGCAGAAGGAGATCTCCAGGGCTGTACCAGGAGCACTTTGCCCACTCCAGGCAGAGGAAAGCAAAGCAATATGGGTCTTACCCACCAACATCAGCCCCAAGGGTGATTTATTGACCTGGGGCTCCCTCCCCGCCTGCAAGCACAGCACAAAGGAGGAGCAGAGAGTGACTCTACACTCAATATCCCAGATACGGCGCAGAACATTGCCATGCAACAAAATACAAAGAGCTGCAGGGCTTATCACTGCAACGGCAGTCCAAGGTCAGCCTTCATCCACAGGGTCTGATGCGGTCAGAACTGGTCCCTTAGATCTGGAGGTCTGAACCAGCAGAGTCTATTTTTAAGGCTGTCTTTCAGAAAAGCACCTATTCTCCCATGGCTGGACAGACCTCTTAAATAACAGCCCTGCTAAACGCTGCAGACCCATCCTAGCAGAGGAGAAGTTTTACCTTTTTACTAATGTTTGCCTACAGCCACAGAGCTCCAAAACCCCAGCCAGCTCAGTAATACTGGCTTGGCTCCTTAATCGTACATAAACCATTTAAATACACAACAAATAAATAGACACGTTTTGTGTTCCTCCAGCAGGGCTTAGCACCTTTACAAAGGGATTTCTTTGATACTTAAGCAATAATAGATTGGCTTTCGTTTTGTTAAGACCTTACTTATATCAACATATCTGTTCAAGTACTACACTTCCTTTTATGAAATGCTGGAATTCTTTCATGTTGAAAACGCTTTTACAGCCAAGTCCTCAGTTGTGCTGGCATTTCTCGTGTCTTGAACTCCAAACTGGCTAACCGCAGTCTCAGAATTCCCAAAGGAAATAATGAAAATTCCTAAAATCCTTGGCAAGGAAACAGTTGAAATTTTAAATTGAGTTAATCGTTTTAGCGAAAATGCTTGTAATAAAATAAATATGGGGAGCTGGGGTGAGGAGGGGGAGAAATCTGCTTCAGAAATGAGCGTCAAAGGAAAAAAGAGAAAGGGAGAGAAAATCTTCAAAAATGAAGCCTTCTCTGCTCTCTTACAGTATTTTGTGCTGGGGATAGCTGCAAACTCCTGCTGAAAGGAGGGCTTTGTCAGGTCTCCTGGTGCTGTGGTGAAAGCAATGCGCTTGAGAGCCCACTTAATGCTTCAGGATCACTCTGGTCCTAAAGGTTTGGCGTGAGTGATGCCAGGTGTCTTCAGTGGCTGCTAATAGGTTTCTGAGGGCAGAAACCTGGTCTCTGGGATTGCACTTCTGTGACACCAGGATGATCTCATTAAACTTCTAACTCAACTAAGCAACATAGGTCCTTGACAGACTTTTTTTTTCTTTTTTAATTAACGCTTAAGGGCTCTAATTATAGCTGTTCAAATGTGCAGGAGAACCAAAACCACCATGATTTTTACCTCTTCCTTTCTTTTTAGCAAATGCAATAAGTGGCTACAAGAACACTCAGTTACTAGATCTCAGCAAATAATTTCCAGGTGACAGGTTGTTTGTGGAGACCCTTCACCATATCTTTTCTCCTGACCCTTTTGAGGTGAACCAGCCCTGTGCAAATGTGAAAGAACAGCAGCAACAGCAACATCCAGGTGATACACCGCCAAGAGATGTACACAGTGACCAAGCTCTTCTGCTCCACACCCTGCGTAGTTGCTGTTTCACAGCTTTCCCCAAGCATGAGCTGAAAGCTTTGCAAGGCACTGCTTTATTATTTGGTCTTTTGTAGTCACCAGATTGCTGACCAACCCATGCTATATGGGAAGAGTCTTTATTTCTGGATGCATCATTTGCTCCTTCCCCAAGCCCAGTCATCCACCTGTTAGAAAATCTCCTCTGGCATCCAGATATTCCCACTGTTGTGCCATGTGCTGCAGTTGATGCTCATTGCCATCTGTGGCTTGGAAAAACACAACGGCAGGGTTCAGAGTAGCACACAAATGTCCACAACCTCCAAGGGGTTTGTCAGCCTCTACTGCACACCTACCACCATCTTCTATTTGCAAGGAGGCCTGGGAGGTTGGCAAATTACAGGATAGTCATCTCCAAGTAGAAATGACACCATAGGGGAAGGTTACAGCTGCCTCCCACTTGTGCAGTGCTGTCTTGTCCTGCAGGAGTGATCATAAAAGACCATGCCACAGGAATACAATATTGGCAGCACTTGGTCGAACCAAAGGCTCCTCTGGACTGCAGTGGTGCCTCCAACCATGACCAGTGCTAGAGATGGGGTATAGGAAAGGACTGCAATAATTACACATGGAAATAGCAACAGAGCAACTACTCTGGAGTTCTGCTCTGTGATGGATCTCAACACTTTCTCCAGAGAAGCATCCTCGTCCTTTTCCAATCAGGCTGCAAAACATGTTGGTATCAATTTTAGGTTTTCTCTCCAGGCCATTGTGAGCAATCGGCATGATAGAAGCCTATGAGCATCCCTGATGGTGATAGCTGCACACAGCTGGCTTTGGCACAGGGCTCACTGCCCTGGGGGGCAGAAATACAATCTGGTGTGATATTGCAGATACCAGGTGCCCACTTCACCCACTTGTTTGCTCTTCCCCATCTTGCATAGGAGGAGACAGCATTTCTCTACCTGCCTGAACCATGTTCCTGCCAGCCCTTAATACACCAGGCCAATACGTTAACTTCCTTCAGGCCTCCATCATCAGAGATCAGGCTCTAGAAACAAAATGTATCTCTGCTCTTTGGTCAAAATATGTATTTCGAGGGTTTTATGTCTCCAGAACACAACAGGTTCGAGGTATTTTTCGAGGAGATCCTGCCCAGCACAAACAGACCCTACAGAGATCAAAAGGCTGCTAACCGAAAGGCACATGTCACAAATGGCAGCATTAAGGATTTGCCTGGTGATATCAAGTTTCTGTTTCCCACCAAGAACACAGAGCAAGAAGAGGACACTAAAAATGAAGGGTTCCTTGCTGGCCCATCTATTCATTTCCAGTGCAAAGCAATGTATCTTCCTTGGGGATCTTGAAGGTGCGTTCCCAAACTTTCCATCTGTCTCACCTCCTCTGGAGATACTGGCCTCAAGAGCTGGGAGGCCATGGTCTCCCCAAGGCAGCAGGTCCGAGCAGTGCAAGGCTGACACCTCACTGTGGAGGGCTTGCCTCTTAGCTGCAGAAAGACTTGTTTGTACTGAGATCTCTTCACATGGCCATGCCAGTTTGGTGCAAACTCAGCTGGGGACACTAGTCTCAAACCCCTGACTTCCTTCCACAAAAGTGAGACTTCTGTCGGGGTGCTTGGCCCAGGTCCTGCTGCAGGTGCACTTGCCTCCTCTTGTAAGGTCTGTCTTGCATCCACCAAGAGGCATGGAGCAGGAGAGAGGCTGTTGCACTGCACTGATCATAGGATCCCAAAAATATTTATTTAGGAAAATACCCTTATTTCCCTCAGAGATGGAGCTCACCAATTATCCATAGGAAAGAATTAATAGCTGGAGAAAGAGTTTGGATGTTTTCAACAATAAACAACCCTTTTTAAATTAAAAAAAAGAAGAGAGAGAACAGAAAGAAATGGCTCTAAAACATGTGCTGCAAAGGGGAGTTCAGGAAAACAGAGCCAGCAGGGGTAACAAGTCAGATAAGATCATGCCATCAGTGAAAGTGCTTGCAAAAGGAAATGGATATTGTTCTAAACCTCAATTAATTTAATCTAGTGCATCACTGAAAACAAATTATGATCTCAGATAAAACAAAACTCTGGTGAAACAAAGAACAAAGCTATTGCAGTCATGATTTACAGTTCAAAGATATTTTGTTTATTTCCTCTTCATCAGAGATCTTCATTTCCCCTAGAGAGCATATGAATAATTAAAGGTGGTTTCTTATGATGTGTTTGCTATTGCTCAGTGTTGCCAACACAAGGACTGATACGGGAACAATGGTGAGCTATTAGACTTGCTGGTTGCATGTTGCCTTCTGTAAATAAACCACAAGAATAAATGACTTCCCTGCAGTAACAGCAATCATACTGCTTTGTTTAACTCGGGAATCTAAATAATGGGCATATGAAGACTTGTGTGGTTTGTAAACTTGGGTTGTGTTTGAGGAGCACATGATGAGGGCCAAGCTGTTTGTGAGGAAACACCTGCAAGGTTGGGGGACCTGGTCCCTTCCCACCCGAAAGGTCTGGCTAAGTGCTGTAGGCAAAGCTTGGACAAGGGCAATAAGGCAGAGCTGTCCTGCCCCAAAGAGGAGCATAACTCATTGGTTACACACAGAGCCAAACCTACACAAAGCACAGAGAGCATGCAAGCCCAGCTCCCTCATCCATGCCACCTGGTCCCAAGGGCAAGCATGGGCTTTGCAAGCCATGCAGGCGTCTTCTGTGAGCAGTGGAAAGGGAGGGAGCAAGTCTGAGAACAAGTCGTCAAGCTTAAACATGATTGAAGACTGAGATGAGTTGGATTTCAGAGGTGCCAATCTCTCCCCTCTAGCTCTAAGGCTTGCTACCTGCCTTGTGGCCTTCAGTGAAGGGAGATGAGTCCAGCCAAGGTCAGGGTACACCTGGCAGTGTGGACAGAAGGCACGGTCAAGCCATGTTGAAGATTTTGAGATCCCTTTGACATGCAGACTACAGAGCCAGGAGGTACCTGGCCAAGCAAACACCATCCTGGAGATGACCTGCTCTGCGTGGCCGGGGGAAGGGCAGCTGTATGCTGAAGTATACTTATTTTTTTGATATGTGAGGACAGAGGGAACAAGAGAAATCCCCAATTGCAATTCATCCCTCTGCACAAAACAGGCTGCCCTTGTGAACAGTTTAACCATGGGAATGAAGGAAAGCAGGAAGATTGACTCTTTGTCTGTGCATGGAGACAAAATGCCGTATCCAAGGAGGCAAACTGGATCGCAGAGGAGCACTGGCTGGTGCTGGATGCTGTCAGGGACTCTGTGTCAGGCTGACTGCATGCAGGGACTGCAGTAAGCACATAGCAGAGACGATCCAGAAGCAACATCCCCAGGGATCAGGGAAGGAAAGTGTCTTCATTGTACCATTCCTAAGACATGCTGGGCACCTCACAAAACATGTGGTCAACATCCTGGATGCAGCAAATCCCAAGCGCTGGTGAGGTCCAGCTGAGAAGCACGTGGACTGCTGCTGACAGGACAGGACAGCCGTTGCTGGAGGCCAGAGCAGGACAATGGCAGGACACCGAGCATCTCGGGGGCTGCCAGCCCGCAGGGGGAGGGCCTGCCTTTGGGTTATTGGTTTGCAGTGTGCCTGGTGTAAGAGGGTTTGGGCCCTGCTCCTGGAACGGGGTCCCCAAGGAACGACCACAATTGAAGGAAGAATAATGAAAACTCTGGTCTTAATGCAAGTCATCCACTCTTCCAATGAGGCTCTGTTCCAGGACCTCTGGTTTAACCCAAATTGACACCAACTTGGCAAAAGCCCCCAGCTGCACATTCCTTCCATACAGTTTTACAAGCTGCAAATGCAAAACCACAAACCAAACTGGGAAGAAAAAAAAAAAAGGAGCCTGAACCATACAGGGTCCCCCCATCTTCCCTCCTGCCTCGGTTTCTGATCATCATACCCCTGTTGCCTAAACCTTTTCCTCAGTAGCTTCTTACCTTTTAAAACTCTCAGTCTCCCAGTAACATTGACTTAGCTCCTTGCTGAGTGCTAATATGTCCAGTCTCTGCATCAAAGGCAGAAATCAGCTCCCAAGCTCCAGACCGCTCCTGGTCAGGTTAGACCATCGTCCTGGGGACAGGCTTGAGGTGAGGAGCTGGGATGCTTCTGAGCCTCCTGGCAACAGTGATAACTGCTTAAAAAATCCCCATAACTACTAATAAAATCCCAGCAACAAAGGCAAAGCTCTTCTTGGACAAGGAAAACACTTGCCAGTTGGTCAGGGCTGCTGGAACTCAATCTGTGGGACCATGTGCTCATGAAACACCTCCTCACTGAAGGCTCTGTTCCTTGGCAAAATGGCTCACTCGGCTTTGAAGGCAGAAGGGACAGGGATGAACTGCCTTCCTGGGTCAAGCCAACTGCTAAAGCACCATCCAGATGTTAAGCAGGTTGATTCTCACCCTGGAGGTTCCTAAACCGATGATGTGACTACAAATGCCTGCTCCTCCACAGCCTGTGAGATATGTGCTAACCTTTGCTAGAATCAACAGAGATTGTGTCAGCAGCCTTTGTCAATGGGAGCTGGATCAAACTTTTGTGCCTTTCTGCTTCTCTCCATCCCCATTTCAGTGGTGCTTGCTCATCCTCCAGTCTCACAAGGCTGAGTGATGTCCAAACCAGCCCATGTCGCAGCAAAGCTCCTGATCCCCTTCCCCAGGCAAAGAAGTATAAAAGGGGCAGGTTTGCTCAGAGAAAAGGTGAACATCACATTATAACAGATCACATCCTGGGCTGATGAGCTATCGATGTTACCAAGGTGATTCATGAAGAACACTTTCCAAGACCCGTGCCATGTGTGCATTTTATTCCAAGAGGCAACTTCCATGTCATCTAGGTCACGTTGGAAAGGGGAAGTTCCCTCTGCACTGAACTGAGCAACAAACCTGATTAATCCTCCTCTGTCCTACTTCTCTGTCCAGACCTGATCTCCATGGGAAGATCTCCAGGGCTGTTTCCAACAGCTCTACTCCTTGCTCAGCTGGGAGCTGGCTGGAGGGCTGCCCACATTTACCGGTATCTCCCAGTCACCGTGAGGTCTGTGTCATACAACCAGGGCTGTCATAATGAAATGAACCATACAAACAGGCACGTGCTCATCTGCGGTTCCTGGACTGATCTGAGTCACTCCGTCACGTTCCCACTCGACATCCGCTGCCCTGCCTCTAAATTTAGCCCTAGGGATGAAGGTGATTCCTCCTCTCCCTTTTTAGGTGAAAGTCACAAGAGCAGCCAAGAAATCACAGGGAAGAGGGAGTCAGCGCTGGTGTCAAGGGCTGAGAGCAGGTTGTTTTGGTTTGTTTTTATTTCCCTTCTTCTCCTCCTGCTTCCAAAGCAGCTTGCTTTTTTTTTGGTGTCTTCTGCTGCCAGGTCTATTTGTATACTGCCCCATCATACACCAAACTCTGTAAATATCTGAGACAGCTCTGGTACATTCAGCAGTAGCTAAAAGAGAGCAGAAAGCTAACCAAGTAGAAGAACTGGGCTAACCCTTGCCCAGGAAAGTGGTCCAGTTTATTAATACCAGGGAGTTCACAATGGAAAGTGTAGTGCACCTACTGGTTCTTGTCATGCTACTTCTGGAAGGATTAAAGCGCAGTAGGACAACAGCTGCTCTCTGAAGATGTGTTTGCATGCCAGCAGTGCTAATGCATAGAATAAACTGGATTTTTCCAATTGCTAATGATTTTAATCTTTTCCTTCTGTCTCTGAAGTCAAGGGGCCGACAGAAAATAGAGCTGGCTCATGGTGTTTCCTTCCCCTTTTCAGTGCATTTTATGTAATGTTAATCACACGCAAACTCGGAGATCACCTTCCGCCTAAGGATGGCCATGGGGTTATTGCACTTCCATGGATGTTGCTTCCCACAAGCTGTGACCCATTGCCACACTGAAGGAAAGATATTCTTAGCACCTTGCTCTTCAGTTTTCCTGCATGCATCACACCATCCCTTGGCATTAGTTTCCTTCACCAACTTTTGCTTGGGGGTTGTTCCCAGCATTTGTCAGCTGAAGCATGGGACAAGCCTTGCTCTTCAAATCGGCTGCTCCACAAAGGCCAAGCCACAGAGCTGTCTCTCTTCCCTTTGGCAGAGCCCACCTTGAAAGCCACAGTACAGCCCATGCACTGGACAGCCTTCCATAATTACCTGCGTTCAGCAGCTGGAGTTCATCTCCTCCTAAAGGCCAAACCTGAAGACTTTGCAACTGAGGCAAAGCACTTATATGATATGAATTATTATCATTACAGGCACCTCCCACCAGGTTGGCTGGATGTCTCTTACTGATCTGAACAGTCCTGGAACAAGGACCCTTCTGCTTTTCAAGGGACGCTATTTCATCCTGAGTTTTGCAAATAGGATACAGGATTTTCTCTGTCTTCACCACACAAGTGACAAACCTGATCACCTTCCCACCGTGGGAGTGAGGGAGCAGAAGGCAAGAACCCAACACAAGAGCCCCAAAGGATGGATACAGCTCAACCAGTCACCCAGGGCACCAGCAACTAGGGCATGGGCAGATCCTTCTGAAAGAAGAGCACCACTTTCCTCATTGCAGCTCCTGGGAGCCTGTGCACGGGCAGGCAATTACAGAGCCTGGTCCAGGATGGATTCATGGGTGTAATGGGACAAAAGATGTTCAGGACCCTTCCCCTGTTAGCTTTGCTCACTGCAGCAGGTAGCCCCCAATCTTCTTTCGCATCCTGGAAACATCTGGGCCTGGCTGTACCCCCAGCAACATTTGTATGCTGAGTTCACATGTGCTCAACAGAAGTGACTCAAATCAAAAGGCTATAGCTCAACCCACTCTTCTTTCTCCCCTTTCCTGCTCCCGCCCCCACCCCTGGTCAGTATTCAGAGCACAAATCCTCCTTTTTTTTTTTCAAAGTGAAACATTCTGTACCTTATTTATTTTGAAAACAATTTATAAGGGCAATAATAACATCCTTTGGCTTCTTGCCTCCATAGCCCCAGACGTTATATATGCCTCATTATGGGAACAGTACACACCCTGCCATGTACTACTTACACAGGCAACTCACTATACGCTCATTAAAATTCTGTAGGTATTGGCTGATATAAACAAAGCGGAAAGCACACAGTACTAGCAAGTCTTCGTATTACTGCCGAGCACAGAAAATGACTGCATAATAGGTCGTGTGGTTCAGCAACGCGGCTCAGCATCCTGGACATCTGAAAACCTTTTGTGGTTCCGGCATCCCACACAACCGCGTGCCATTTCTGGACACAGGAGGTGGCAGTACGAATGGTTACACAAGGAGGCAGTCGTTTTACACGGATCCATGCTAGATCCGATGCAAAAAAAAAATGTTTGACTTTTGTGGAAGGAGATAAATAACATAAAATCAAAGTGGCTGTGACAGAAAACTTTGGAGAAAAGAGCTGAGTCTTGGAAACCCCAGGCTCTTAGCAGAAGAGAAATGCACCTCAAAATGGCCAAGAAGAAAAATGTGCAGAATGTCCTTGCATTGTGTAAAGAGTAATTGCACTGGAAAGGAGTTATAAAGTAAGCAAACATGACTTTCAATTTGATCCATATTAAGATTTATTGACCCTGAAAGTCAATATTCTCTGCATCGTGGCCAAGGGTAACATTGACTTTGAGGCCAATGGGAAAGCTGTAATGAAGTGCCGGTTAAGAGGCTCTTACAAAACTATCTGGTTTTGCAAAAGGATTTGGAAGTCTCTACACATGATCAGCCCCATCTTCCTCTACATTTCAAAGGCATCCAAATTTGCTAGGCTTTCTGCAAAACTCCAGCCACATTAATACTGTGCCAAATCGATAAACCTTTGGATAACTTTTCCAGCAGAAGTATACACCACCTCTGTGCTACAGTCACCCTAATGCTCTGATCGTGGTCAGGACCTGTTTGTCTCAATCCAGTATAAACACAGATGGAAGGAAAACTTGACCTCAGCTGATGACAAGTGAAGAACACATTTGACAACACTAGAAAAAAGTAGTATTAGTGAACTTCTGTCCTTTGACAACTCTTGCTTTAGGGAAGAGCAAGCATACATCGTCAAAATAGAGGTTTGCAAGGTTGTCCAAGTAGAAAGTACTTCGTTGGAGTTAGTAAAGACATGACAGCTCACTTAGAGGGAAGGAACCCATTCTATACTGTCACACCCCAGCCTTGCCATTGCAAGTTTACAATGTCCTTTGAAATTCACTGAGACATGTTGGACAGAGAACGGATGATCTCTGTAGATTAAAAATAAATAGTTGTTGCGCAGTCTGCTCTGAGGCATAACACTATACTTTCAGAATATCTCTGCCTGCAAAAACCCAGATTTCCAAGGTTGGTTTGGGCACTTGCCCAAAGCCTTGCTGCACCTCCAGAAAGGCTTGTGTCCCAAACATGATCTGTTTTCCCCAGTTTTACCAATCAGGCCAGTAAATGATACTACCTGCAAATTTTGACTTCCTTAATACTGATCTGCCAAACCTTCACTAGCAAGAGGTGGGGGGCAGAGCTGGAGAGGAGTCCATGGGTGTTATGATCCTGGTGACAGTACAATCCAGAACAGCACACCATGAACTGTAGGAATGGTTTTGGAGACTATACGAGACCGCAGCATTAACAGGGAACATGGATTGCTTTAGAGCTCAGAGGGAAAGCAGCACAGCACTTACTTCAGCCCAATTCCAGAGGCACAACTTACTTTTAAAACTATTTTGAATAAAGTTGCAATGATTTCCCTGGAACTTTGCTGGGTTTGTACACTTTTATGTCTTTCTCCAGCTGCTTGCTTTCTCCTTGTGTTTATTAAGACATTTGGTTTTGTTACAAGGTCTGGGCAAAAGAAAAATAGCTGTATGTATATATAAACAGACTATTCAAATAAAGAGCACCATGTACTGGCACAGAAGAATTCGTAGTGTTATTCATATGTTTCTAGGTTCAGCAAGCCTGTTGTTATGCACAGCAAACGGCATCTCGAGCCCAGCTCTTACCAGTGTTCTCATCACAGCCTTGTTCATCTGTGCTTCATTTTTCCTTTGCTGAGAAGCACCCACTTTGGGTCAGACCCTGCAAAACACAATTGTCTTCTGTAGGAGGGAGGTTCACTCAGCTCTCATGGATCTTGAGAAAATTGGTCCCTGCTGACCTCTTTTGGCACTCTGTCATGGACTGACTGTTAAACACCTCCCTCTGACCCTCTGCAGTTGTGCTTTGCTCTGTGGCAGCATCTCCTTTATTATCGTAAAACAGGAAGCACCTCAGCAGGCTCTACAGGGTGTATCCAGGCTGCTTCGTTATGTCAGAATTAGGCATAAAACTGGGGAGAAAGACAGACAGACATATGGGCAGCACGTCGTCAAATGGGAAACTAACCCTTTCCCAGTAATACAAGTGTGCAAACAACACTCCCAGACCACCAGACAAGCGAGGTCTCAGGGAAAGGAGAGGACTTGCTGCCCGCAACTCAACAACAAATCCAAATAAATCCCAAGACCCACGTTGTAGCCTCTCCTCAAAACACAATCAGTAAAAAGTCAGTTCTCAACCTAAACCTTTATTTAGCTGCTTTTTACAATTACGGCATAACTTGGCATCGTGGGCATGGCCCTACATGGACTAGGAAAGCACGCAGCGAACAGGGAGGCAAGCTGGCAATGCAATTTTCCCATACTTTCTTAGAGAATCAATTTTCTTCTCCCAAATGACAAACAGAAAAAAAGAAGAAGAAAAAGAAGAGGAAGAAAGCTGTTGCCATTCACCAGCTCTAGGAGCGTATGAAAGATGACATGGCCGCAGCACCTTTGTTCTGGCAATGCAAGATCCAGCCTTTTGCATTTCCGCACAAAACCGTATTTTGTCCCTAAAAGATGTCACTATTAATTTTGTGCAAAATACTCACACAATCCCACCCAAACCTTTCCTTAGAGCTCAGGAATTTGAGCCACCTAAACAGTGCAAAGAAAAAAACTGCAAAAAGAAAAGATTTTGGGGTCCATCGTCAGTGAATATCACCGCCTTTGGAGCAGGGAAATGGCACAGGCAGCAGCAATGAGGTTTGAGGTGAGGCTCCAGCTTTCCCCACAGAGAGTTTATACCTTTAAGAGGCAGAAAACAAAAAAGAAACCCAATTCTTGAGGTGAGTCTGTCTAAAATGTGCCCGCTTTTTTCCTCGCAGGCCTGAGCAGCCTCACACAATGCCCCCAGGGCACAGGCTCCTCATTTGGCAGGGCTCAGCGCAGAAGCAGGCGGGGGAATACCTTTACGCTGGAGAATTTGGCTTGTAACAAGGCTTTTCAGGAACATGGCAATTGCCCACGTGAACGCATGGCTTCCTGCATTAATATGCTAAAGAGACAAGACAAGCATCTTTAGCTACAGCTGAGGACTAATTAAGACTGCTCTTTTACAAATATTGCATGGTTCATTCCATTCTTCCCCGATTAAGAACAAAAGAAGAAAGAAGTCATTTATTGTCATGAGTCACTTCAGATACAATGGAAGGAATTCCAACAGATGACTGAGACAAAACAAAAGCTGACATTATGAAAGCCATGTCTAAACACTAATTTAAACTGTCAACTTGCTAGTGAGGAAGGTTCATGACAGAGGGAGAATTAAAACTTAAAAGAGCACATAAATCATTGAAGAGATTAGCAGCGTGTGATGGGGCCAAAGTACGCCGCGTTGGAAACTCGCTGAATGGTAGCAAGCTCCCTTGCAATTTGGGGGTGAATGCCGTGTTTTGCCAACAGTCGTGTACTAAAATGAGTAATTCGGGCCGCGTTCCCAGAAGTGGGAGCTGTGTGAGTCAGTGGCTTTACTCCCATTTCCAGCAGGTGAGGATCAGACCCTTCATGTCCTGTGCAGCATCTGAACATTAGATAAAATCTAGCCCAAGCTTTCTTCCAACTTATCGGAAGTGCTTAATTTCGGAGAGGAGCCAAAATGGCTTTGGGTCACATCCGGAGCTGCTGTAAATGGTCATGACTGACTCCTACAATCTGGCTACACTGCTCAGGGAACCAACCCTTCCCTTTTGATAGCACCACGGTATCTCCCTCTCTTCTGATTTACAGGGGACATATCTTGAGGTAGTGCCTCTTAATTCTCTGCAGACCTGCCTTCTACCAGCAGAAAACTAGCTCATCTGCACTGTAATAAAGAAACACGGCAAGTAAAAATGTACTGTGTGCTACAGCTTTTCACCTGTGGATTTTTTTCCTACACAGTAGAACAATTTCTTATAAAGAAAGATTTTCAAGCAAGCACGTACTTTTCAGCCCAGATGGCTTTTCAAACTGGTACACAGCCTCCAGCTGTCACACATCAGCTCTACAACCCATGTTATTTTGTGTAAGTCTTGCAGGGGCCATGGGCCACAGTTCTGCAAAGTGAATGAATGTTGGGGCGCCAGATCATCTAAAATCTGTGTCTTTATCCATTTGCTCCCATTGTTGCTAAAATTCCCAAAACAGAGAAACCATTATAGATTACTAAGGCAGAACGATTCATATTGATGGATTTATGAAGATTTAGCACCTATCTTAGCTATTTTAAAATCCAGGTGGCCCTGAAATCCACATAAGTAAAAGCTCCATCTTTTCTTCACCTCAACATGCAGACTGCTCCCCTGCTTCCCTCCTAGACCAGAAAGCCAGCAGTGAAATCTCCAGCCACAAACCTGTCCTCCCCAAGTTTACCTTAGTCAAAAGTAAAAGGCCAAGAAAGTATTTGATTAGCTGCTGAATAAGAAGACTTTTGAAAATGCAGTTATTTACCCATCTTAGGGCAAACATTTTATCCATTGCCATGGGACCTGGTGGGCAATGCTACTTCTCTTGGACACCAGCAATGAAGAAGTTCCCTGTCCAGATGTACCACTCTCCCAAGGACAGGGATATTAGTCTGGGCAGATCACAGGCTCCCTTTAACTGTCTGAACATCATATCTGAAGTTGATGGAGAGACTCTGCACTGGGAAGGTCCAGGCCTTCGCATCCTAGAAGTGCTGCTGGAATTAGGTCACTCTCAGCTTTGGCTCCAATTCAGGCAGAAGTTCAATAAGTCAATTACAAAATAAATAAAAGAGGAAAGTAAATGAGATGCAGAGCCCTTTAACATAGAGGGATGAAATCAGTGTGGAAGCTGGAGAGAGATTTGCTATGACTTTAGGAGCAATCAGGATCCCTTCCAGCATCCTCGCATTTGGCTAAGCTTGTTGCAGATCAACAGATTTTTTTCTTCCCATCCTTTCCATGGAAATCAATACAGTTTTTACTTTATTACTGTTGCCTGCTTGTCTTATGACACTGCTTGGGAGGTGCAGTCATTGGGCCTGTTGTGTTAGGCACTGTAGAAAGGCTGAACAAGAGGGCTGACCTTGGTCAGTCAAGAGGCAACAGAAGAAGACAGGTAAACAGTAGGACAATACTGGTGACAACCATAAAAGGAGAGGTTTAAAGAGAATTAGAAAAGAACTTTTTAAAGCTATGGAGAGCTCTTCACAAGTGTGAAAAAGAAGAGCAATTGGGCTGCACCAGGGGGCTCATTATCTCTTCAGCTGACCTCCAGTACTGAAAAAGGGTTAGACCAAAAGTGGCTGTGTTAGGTCCTGGTCTTTACTTCTTCTTTTTGCTGGGATGAAGAAAGAGGAGCTATGGGAAAGCTGCTAAGAGAGGGGTCATAGTCAAGACAGGGTCAAGCAAAGGGCTTGGGAGAATTACTTTTGCAGCAGTATACCAGATGATTTCATTGAAGCAAGGCTGCGTGTGAAGACCAGAGGAAAGGGTATTGCAGAAACCAAGACAAGAAATGAGATCCTGAATGGCAGACTTAACTGTGTGAATGGGGGAATCCCACTATGGCTGTTAGAGATGTTCTGCAGAAAGTCTACAAGAATTGACCATGTCCTGGATGAGAGGGCACAGAGATGACCAAGATAAAGATGATACACATTATGGACAAGAGTGGAGGCAGTATTGGCTAGGCTATCCTTGGCATTCATCAAAGAAAGAAGCAAAGGAACATGAAAAGAAAATTGAAGACACATTGCTTTAGCCATGTTGGTCAGCCAAGGAGAGAGAATTCTGAGCCATTCTTGGAGTAGAAAACAAGGCTGGAAAGTTAGCAGCAGAGAGATGCCAGGTGAATTTTTGTGGAGTGGTAGAACTAAGTGGGAAAGGAGAAGGTCCCATGTGAAAGTTGGAGCAGGACAAACTGAGGGTAGGCTTGCAGGATTAAGAGAATAAGGAGGAGCAGAAACATGAAATTTCAGGGTGGACAAGATTTCATGATGAAGAACGTCACTTCCTCTCAAAAAGGTGCCGGTGTGGTCAAGGTAGAGGAGGACAGGAGCACTGGGCTTGCTCAAAAAATGCCCCCTCTAGATATAAGGGTCATATTCAGGTCCACCAAGTACTGGGTCTGGCTAGTGCTCTCAAGGCAATGGGCTGCTCTGCCTGTCCAGACACAGCCCAGGCAAAGGTAAACCACCCCACAAGGGTCATGCTTTGTGCACTTCGGTTACCGTTCCTCAGAGCCTCCAGTGGAAAAGATGAAGCTCGATGTGAGTCCGCTGACATCAGTGGAGTCATGCACCGGGCTGACATCTCATGCTGAACCGAGCTTTAATGTCACTGTGCCTTTACCAGAAGGCTCAGCTTAAAATTGCTGCAATGAAGGGGTGAATCAGGCCTTTTAACATTGACGTCAGTAAAGTTACACCCAGGGTAAAATTAGCCCCAGGACAGTTGTTCTGACACTTTCACAATAGCACTTTTTGGGGTTTTGGCTTTGTTGTACTTTCTTCCCCCCCCCCTTCCCTTTTTTTAGTGATTCTCCACTAAACCCACTTCTACAGCATGGAGATGGAGGGAGACGGCCCTGGCCATTTCGTGTGAGAGGATCATGAGGCAAGAAGCAATGTAACCATGCTGACAAACAGATCATGCTTTGGAGATCCAAGCCTGAACGTTACCTTATGTTTTAGCAGCTTGATTGGCTCCCACGCCTGGGACTGTTTGAATTTCCCACCAGCTCAGTGCAGCTCTTTTCCACATATTTTAAATGTCGAATTAATTGTGAGCTCAAAAGAACAACAGTTCCAGGCTCTTGATGAAGAGCATGTCTATCAGTTGAGAGCAAGAAAAGTAGCCAAGCTTTTCGAAGGTTGTTTGCCTGCATCTGAAACGTGGATGAGCAGCTTGGCCCTACGGGGTTATTTAAGGACCCACTGGTATGTGCTGTGATATGAAGTCGACGTAAGTACCCTTATGTGTGTGTGTGTTGATCAAATAGAGGTCCATAAATACATGTGCAGTTGGCTGCATTTTTTGCTCAGCTCCCATCCGTGTTTGTAAACACTGGAGAAAGAGACCCAAATCTGTGTCCAACACCAAGCAGTTACAGAACATACTGTAATTCTGTAATGTGAAACAGAGTGGCTTGCTAACCGTGCAGATCTGGAGAGAATTCCTGACATGATCCTTTTACGTATTTTATGTTAATCACTTCCATCTCAGGAACACACGCAAACAATACCCTATTAGACGTTCCCTTTGGCACTTGGACAGCAGTGCAAGCTGCCGCATGTACCAGAGCGGCGGCCGGAGCAGCCGCAGTAGGGATGGGAGGCCATCGGTGGATGCTGCAAATGGGAAGCGACCGAAGGGCAACGTGTAAAGAGCAGATCCACAACTGCTAACTCTTGGTTTGGTTTTTTTCGCGGGCTTTGCTGGCTTTCCTGTGGGCTTTTCGAGCAGAGCAAGTCTCCGTCTGCTCACCCAAGAGGGCTCATGGATGTCAGAGCATTGCCATGATCCCAGAGACCCTAAAGCTCTTCTGCATGGGGTAGGAAGGAAATTTTCTCAGCACAGGACTCCACATCACTGTGCCTTGAGCAGGTTTCCCCTTGGGTAGCACAGAAAGGATAGGGCTTGGGATAAATTGGTACCTGCCTGGTCACGTTTCCCTGTCCCTTATCCTTGCCTGTTTGAAGAGTGGTACTAGGGGTATGTGAAGATTTAACTCTTTAAATAAGCCTTGAGACTGCCTGGAAAATATTTTCCCAGTGGAAAGAAAGAGGATGGATTACCCAAGAGCAGGGATGTGCATGGAGCTACAGCAGGGCTTTGCTGCAGCCTGTGACACCAATGTCCCTTACAGAGGGGAGGTGGGACACCCCTGAGCATTAAGGGTACAAATCCTGCTGTTGTGGGAAATGGGCAGAAGCCCATGGGGACCTCAGCACTGGTCTGCAAAGAGCCTGTGGAGCAGGCAGAGGGAGAAGAGAGGAGGCATCCACTGCATTTGCAGAAGCAACTGCTAGAAGAGGACACGTAAAACAAGCCCGCTGCTGCGACAAGGGTGATTCCTCATCATTAATAAAATACCCTCCCGTGGTGAAGGCAGATGGCTTTGTGCGTGGGCAAGTCAGCTCACCACGGGGTCAATTATGGCAGGCACGGCGCCCCATTGCCAGTGGGGTGGGATCCACAGGGAGGCCTCCATCTCCAGATGTACCCGGCACGCTTCAGCAGACAGGCATCAGCCAGCATCGCCCCGCACCAGGCCAGTGGGCAACTCCCAGGAAAAGCAGAAAGGAGAAGATCTCTTCAAATGCACAGCAGTTACACAAGGTTTTGAAAGGATCTGAGCCCTCGCATACTGTGTTTTCCTTCTACAGCAGATTTTTTTTATTTCTCACTAAAATGAAAATCTCAGGGGCTTACATCACGCAGCCCTTTGGTTGCAGTATAGCAAGACATATTTGCACTGGTGCGACTGAGAAGCAGCGCCTGGGTTGGGATATTTCTGCTCAGGGTGTACTTTTAAAGCAATTAAAAAGCAGCCCTGACTTTGAATACTAATGCTGAAATGGAATTCACTCCAACATTCACTAGCCCAAATGTCTTCCCTGAAATCATGCTGTTTCCCTATTGTTACTTAACAATAAATCCTGCCCCTGGGGAAATGCGTATAAATATGAATTTAAGAGTTCCCAGATACAAAGAATCTCCCTTTTTTTACCCTTCTGGGAGAAAAATAGCTTAGAAATCTTCCTACAAAAATGTGCTTTTCTCGATGCTTTCCCCTTTAGTGTTGTAAAATGCTTCTGTATGAGAAGGAGAGCACCTGGACACTGCAAGAATGCAGCATGACAAAGAAAAGCATCTTAATAAATAAATTAAGATAATTCCTTTATTCCAGTGCTGAGGGGTTAAAAACCTCCACGTGCATGCGCATTTGCTGCTCTGGAGCCCAGCTGAGGTTTTTGTGCTAGAGCTGACTGGGAAGGGTAACGTGGATTGTTGCAGTTATTGCACTAACTGCTTCCTCTCTCAATTTTGTGGAGTCCGAGAGGCAGTTTGGAAGCTGCCTGTGGGGCTCCTGCTGGCTTCTCCATCTGGGGGTGCACTATGCAGAGATGCTTTTTTTAGCAGCTTCATTTTATGGCCGATGGGAGGGAAATACCACACCTCCAAAGCTGGAGTCCTTGTCCTTCATGCTCCCATGGGTCTCAAGGCAGCAGCAGCCTCTGCTCTGTGGGTCATGGGGATCAAAGGACCAGAGAAGGAGCTTAAGGGACAACTCAGAACAGCTGAATTAGGTCCCGGCTCTGCATCACAACCAGGGAGACTCCTTGGTCCCCACTGAGTGCAGAGGGATACATGGAGAGCAGTCTTCTGTGATTCAAAAAATTTTGGTGAATAGCTTCCCAGCCCTCCACTATCAGTGGAGGGTATCAGTCAGATCTTACGATCTAGCCCATTCATATTTGTGAGTAGGATAGGATAGGATAGGATAGGATAGGAGAGGAGAGGAGAGGATAGGATAGGATAGGATAGGATAGGATAGGATAGGATAGGATAGGATAGGATAGGATAGGAGTTGCTCAGGTATACATGATATCCACAGCCACATATGTATAGAAATGCTGCAAACAATGGAGCAGACTCACCAAGCATGGCAGAGTGCAGAATGTATCTCCTTACTTTTTTTTTTTTAACACCTCATTCCTAACAATAATGTCTTCTAAAAGAAACCCTAAAGGGGATTTATCCAGAGTGGAGTGGGGAGAAACACTTGGCAGGTCAGCAAATATAAAGGCACATGTGTGCACCTCGGCAAGGTATGAGATGTGTGGTGCAATGGGTGCTGAGCACACCCAGAGCATCCGACCTCCCCGTCTGCTGGTGGAAAGACACTGCACATTTTCCTTGAAGGCTGGACACGGTCCCTGGGAGTAACTTGGTAATGCCCCAGGCACTCAGAGATATGTTGAAAGTAATCCAGCTAAAGCTCCACCTGGAAAGCAGTGGGTGGGAAATTTAAGAGCTTGGTGATTGGCATGCCAAAAAAGCAGAGGTGAGATAGCTGTAAGGAAGGATCCCGTAAGAGCTGGTGCTGCAGAGGAAAACACCTGTTTTTTCATCACCTCATTTGTCTGTCCATCCTGAGTTTTAATCAATCCTCTACTATAATAACCTAACGAAGAACTTCTACCCTGCACAATATCCACAGTTACTCATTTCTTCTGACTCCCTCTTCCTCTGTTAACTTTTCTTTAACTCTGGTTTGGCCCTGAGATTTTTCATCGATGCATTGAACTTTTGGGGGAGAACAGCTCAGCTTCTGTGATTTTTTTCAAGGCGCTGGCGGTACCAAGGGAGAGCTAGCCATCTTTGTGATTTGTGCTCTGAAACACTCACTCTGCTCCCCTCCCTTCCCCATAAAAAGCCAGAAATACCACTTAAATCACTATTGTTCCCTATGATTTAATTTCATACCACTGCTCAACAGCTACAGCTATTTACAGCAATCCACTGTTAAGTGATCATGGCTTACTCTGGATATTTATGAATTTTTAATGCAGCAAGCTCATCCCCAAATTCAGCATCTCTCCTTGCAGCTGGGGTGTAGATAGGACGTGTTTACTTAATGTGCTGGAAGCTCAAATATTTAGCTTGTGGTTTCCACAACTGAACGATCTGTACTATGCTTGAGGGCTACGTATGCATCTCGGAGACTGCAGAGGGAGAACAGGTCTGCAACTGAAGGTGCAAACGTGTTTGTCAATATGCCGGAGCCTCCCGTCGCTGCTTCTCGCCTCCCGTAACACAATGTTTAAGAGGGCATGAATTAATATAAACAGCCTGCTGATGTCCGTTTGACAGAATATGTGGGAAACTGAGTTTACCTTGAATTTATGAACTGGGAAGGCTATTTCTCATCCTGATTAATGGTGAGTCACAGAGCAAACCCGAGGCCATTCGCAAACCTGTGTGCTATACGTCAGGTGTCATGGGAGTGAGAACAGTGGGAGAGCAAAGAAAGGTCTCATGACAGTCTGTTAACTAATTTTCATGTGCCAAGTGAAGACGTGTCCTGGAATTTTGCAAAACTATATTTAGCAATGCCAAGCGTCTCCAAAGAGAGCTTTGTAAGATGCTGGAACAGGAAGAAAAATACACACAGGTATAAAAGCATTCTAAGAAAGCAATTACTTACACAACTTTAGAGGGATATCCGACAATACATTTACTGCCAGCTGGGGACTGAGATGAATATCCAGAAGGCTGACGAACAGCAGGCTGCCCAGCCCTGTGCTTCTGCTTGAATACAAGTGCAATAACAGCTCTTGCATGGCCTTTTTCTCCATGGATTTCCAGGGTTTTTACCCTGGGGAGCTGGTGTTTCTCTGGGACATTCCCACATGGCAGATCTCCTTCCAGCACAGCCTTATCCTCATGCTGAGAAACCTCAGCAGAATCCCAGAGATAGATACATTTTTTTTCGGTTGTGCTATACACTTTTCAGCATACCATTTTGTGATGATGGTAACACTGATGTTGGAGGAAGAGGGCAAATCCTCAGCTGCGTACAGAGGAGGGCAAGGAAAGGCACCAGCGTGCTGCATGATGGGGCAGCGAACTGACTCAAGACACGATGGAGCTTGGGATGATGCTTGACTGGCTGCCAAAACCAGCTCTTTAAGTGCAGCCATTCATAGCTCAAGGCCCAGGTAGCATAGCCCACAGGTACATTAAATCCACTGTGATCATAGGAGACAAAGCTTCAAGCTGCAAAAAGAGCCACTGAAGGCTACTCAGCCTTTGTGCACAAAGGAATATGATATTTCATTTAAAGGGACTTACTTTCCCTGCCAACATAAGCTTTTTAGGAGAGGACTCACGCTTTTATGTGTATGAGCAATCTACAATGCCATGGGCCTCCTGCCCTTTAGGAGCTCAATACAGGCTTTAAATTCAATATTCAGTATTCGATAGTATGGCAATACAGGACCAACATTATTTCACTCCATGGTCCTACAGTTGAGTAGCATGGGGAAGATTTCCAGCATCTTCGTGGTGCATTTCACCATCCCATGTTTGTTCCTTTGGACACCGCATAAAAGGAAGGGGACATTCACCCCAAATGACCCTTCAAAATACTCTCCTGTTGAACAGTGGTACAATAAAACCCACCATCGCCAAGCAGCGTTATTATCAAATATCTGCAGGGAAAACAACCAGGGATTAACCTGCTGCAATACACACAGGTTTCTTTCATTAAGGAGAAAAAAAAAAGGAGAAAAAGAGGAAAAAAAAAAGGAAAAAGAATAATGCTACAGGGTCTCCCCAATAGCACATGGGGCACAATCTAGTACTGTATATACGGCCATGCAGCGGAGGCCCAGAGGACATGCTGTCCCAGCGTAAGGGTTGCCAGCATCCTGACAGAATTAGGAAGTCTCTCTTGCAGTTGCCCTGTAGATGTGGAATTACACAAAGAAAGACTTCATTAGGATCCCGAACTAAATATAGTCAAGTGGGGAGAGTGGAACATTCAATTTTCACTCTTGGCAAGCAGCACAGCTTCGCAACCTTTAGGATATTGTTTTAACTAAGCTGGAATTCTGCACGGCTGCGATTCTGACAGCTCAGCACCTACCGGGGGAAAGAATTATGAAAATAAAACATTTACCTGAGAAAACCCTGAAAAACATACGTGCCCTCATGGCAAAGTTCTTGCCCAGACAAAACTGCTGAAGTCACTGGGAATGAAGGGCTGGAAAATTATGGGTGTCAATGAGAGTTTTGTACGAGCAAACGTCATGGGGTCAGAGCCAAACAGATTGTTTGCAGCTCCAAAAGTCTTAGGAGATTGTGGATAAGATAAAAAAACATCGCTGAGTCTGTAACAAGCCTTTCTGAACGGTCAAGGTCCACCAGCATCTTCACTGGGGCTCATCCCTGGTGCGAGAGCCCTGTCCTGCCTAACAGGCTGCTCCTCATCCAGCAGTGTCTCAGCATCTCTGGTCCCTCAGCATAGGGGTGGGAATTACCTCCCTGCTGAGCCTTTAAATGCAATCCCAGCACCTTCAGGAGCTCAGCAAAAATACAGACACTTGAGGACAAGGATCTCTTTCGCAAAAGAGCGTGGGCACTTAGATGTTCCTGAGGGAGGTAGGACCACCAGTGTCCAAGCTGGCATCACTTGGGGGCCTGGGGCCTGCCTTGTCTTCGTGAGAGCAAGCCCTGGCATCAGATGAGACACAGTTTGATGACAGGACAACTACTCATGTCAGGCAGTCCCAGACCCTTCCCCTGGCAGGAACTGGAGCACCAAGCACCCAGCTCTGCAATCCAGCCCTGAGCATATTTTTGGGGTGCCAGAAACAGAGGCCAGATTCTGGTCCTGGCTTTCATCGCTGCTCAGGTGTTTTATTCAAAGTTCTGATGGTCTCAGATGTATACCAGTCCCTGGAGCAGAGGCAGACCTGGGGCTACCCAGTTCATCTGCTGTTCATGGTCAGCTTCAAGCATGGTATGCCTCTCACAAGAAAAATCCCGCTGTTCCCCAGCACGTGTAGATACCATCAAGTCAAAGTCAGGTTTAGGGTCAAGCAGCTTGGGCAATGGGAAGGGAAGGGAAGGGAAGGGAAGGGAAGGGAAGGGAAGGGAAGGGAAGGGAAGGGAAGGGAAGGGAAGGGAAGGGAAGGGAAGGGAAGGGAAGGGAAGGGAAGGGAAAGGAAGGAAGGAATGAAGGAAGGAAAGGAAAGGAAAGGAAAGGAAAGGAAAAAGGAAAGGAAAAAGGAAAGGAAAGGAAAGGAAAGGAAAGGAAAGGAAAGGAAAGGAAAGGAAAGGAAAGGAAAGGAAAGGAAAGGAAAGGAAAGGAAAGGAAAGGAAAGGAAAGGAAAGGAAAGGAAAGGAAAGGAAAGGAAAGGAAAGGAAAGGAAAGGAAAGGAAAGGAAAGGAAAGGAAAGGAAAGGAAAGGAAAGGAAAGGAAAGGAAAGGAAAGGAAAGGAAAGGAAAGCTGGTGGGTTGGAGGGAGACAAGCAAGGCTGAAGACAAAGCTCAGGGGGGATGAAAAGCCTTGGGCTTTAGATCAGCAGTTTCCAAAGTTGATTTGGAGGCCTTTGCCTAGGTCTTGCACAAGTCCAAAGCTCACGCTGCCAGTGACCATTCCTGTAATTGGGACATCTTCCTAGGGCTGTCACACTCTGTCTCTGCCTGCTCTGCACAGGGGAATAGCACAAACACCCGTGAGACAGCAGAGGATCAGCCTTCCTTGCAAGAAAGCCAAAGGCACGAGGGTGTTCATTTCAAGCACATAAGCTCCCAACAACTCGCATGGTGTTACTAGTTAGGCACATAGAGGCTTTCATGAATCTAGCCTTTGGACTAGTCCTTCTGTTTGTCCTGGATCCCTAATAATATCAACAGTTCCTAATAAAGGGTCAGAAATCCCACACTCATCTGTTATCCTAACAGCATCCGTTAAAGCGAATAAAACACTCATTAATCCAGCTCATGATGCTAAGAGATGGAGGGGGACACAGAAGGAAAAACATCCAACCTGCAAATGATACCTCCTATTTCCCCACAGCTACATCAGTAAGGGTGAGGTCTTTGATGGAAATAACTCCTCTGTGGGAACACTGCGCGATGCAAAACCTTCACAGGGACATCTCACCTCACATGCTGTACGTCTCTCCTGTCACGGAAGACTTGAAATAGCTTTTTGAAGACATCTCCCATTAAGTGTGCTGCCTCCAACAGATGGTGAGGGGATAGGGGGATGGGGGGAATGACCAAGCACAGCTGAACTAGGGGAGTTTCCAATCCAATGGGAATATCCACAGATAGGAGAGGAAAAGGTGTATGACCCTGGGAGAGCATTCGTGGCAGGTCAGTTAAATGAGCCAGGTGGAATAAAGGCAGGTCAATTTATTCGGATTAACTTTTAGCTTCAGGCATGTATCTGCACTGCGGCAAACTTACAGAGCCCCCTGCCAAAATGCAGAGCACGAGCATAGCACGGATCTGCCCTTCCCCTCTCCCAGCTCGGGCTGCACCACTAGACCTCAGCCCCAGGACTGGGGGCTCCCCCGACAGAGCAGCTGGCAGCCAAGACCAGCAAGGGCTGCAGCTTTTGAGAGACGCTTCACAAACATCACTGTTTTAGGAAAAACATCAGCAAAGAGCGGTCACGTGTTTCACTCCAGGAGCTGAAGGCGTGAGAAGGGCTTCTAAAAAAAAAAAAAACCAAGTTCTATTCATTGAAGAAAAGCAATCCAGAAAAGAAACCAAAAAAGGAAGCAGCCCTAGTGCAGACCCCCCCAGAGAGCTGCGGGGCATCCTGAACAGAGGAGCGGTTTTGGACAACAGCATCAGCCTGGGCCAAGCTACCCTGGCCCATGCACGCACCAGTGCCCACCCCTCCAGATGGGCTGACCTGTCCCTTGAGAGCAGGGGCTCCCAGGATGGCTTTCCTGCAGCTATTCTTGGCCCTGTGCTGGGGCTGTGTCCTACTTTGCCAGCTCAGATATTCCTGCTGGGGAACCCCTGCCTTCAGCTGTTACCAGTGCAATTATTTCCTAAGATGCCACGGGCTTTCCTGCTGCCAGAATGGAGCATACCTGCAGCACATCCGATCCCCTTCGCTGCAGTGCTGCCTAGGGCAGTTCCTTGTTGTCTCTAGTCTCCTGCATTTTTATTTTTCTACCTTAAAACTGACCCTAGCCTTCCCTAGCTCTGCAAAAAGGAGCCTCCCCAGCAGGGCAGCAATGTGTGGCTCTGCGTTTTACAGCAGGGGTTCATGCTCAGAGCAAATGCAGGGACGTGGAAACACCGGTGTCTGGGACCAGGGATGCCCAGCCTGGGACCAGGGGCAGCATCATGCACCCACGTCCCCAGCCAGCCATGGTATTTGCCCCTCTGGTGACAGGCAGGGTGGCACAGGCTGGGACAGAGCAGGGGGCTTCCAGGCCACCTCCATTCCCACCTTTTGCTGCTTCTGGCTCCCATTAGAGAGGGATGGGTGGCAGCAGGACCACCCGACAATGCTCTGCTGCAAACACAGTACCAGAAGGGACAAAATGATGCCTGGCTTCTACATCTTCCATCTGTGCCAGCTATCCAAGCCCAGCATTTATCACCCCCTTCAAATGCACAGCCCATCGTGCCTTCCCCCTATGCCCAGAGCTGCTTCTCATGAGCAGAAGCCCACGCCAAGGTCTTTACCAGCAAAGTCCTCTGGAGCTGAGAAAAGAGGTAGAAGGGTCCAAAAGAAACACCAGACCTACCAAGCAGTGAAAATGAACTCTGCCACTGTGCAAGAAGGCACAGGCGTGTATAGTATAATATATACTGTACATACCGAGAGAAATAATATACTTTTCACTGTAAAGTGTTTTATATGCTAACCGTCAGGCATACACCAAGTCAATGGATGCTGGCACTTTACATAAATATATGATGATGCAGTGCTATATGTAATAAAAATCTGGAGCACAAAATATGGAAGCAATTCAAGAAAACAGATCTCACATTTTTGCCTTTGTTACAGTTAGATTCTGACATGCTCTGATTAAAATTCAACATCTGCATGCATTTAAAATTAAAATATATAGGTATTCATGTTTTCCTCCTTCCACAATGTTTTACTGCTGCCTTTTTCTTCTTAAATATTAAAAACATTACATTATTTTATTTCAGATGTCTCAATATATTACACATCACCCTTTCACCTCAGAGCTTTGGTTCAAATCCAGCTCTTTGCTGAGGAAATAGAAAACATCTGAAAATATTTAGTAGTCTCATCTCAGTTTCTAATCACAGTCTGCTCTGACATGACAAAACACAACAAACAAACTGGCTTGCCACAGATGAAAAATGTTTACACAAAAATACTCAGGAGTGTAAGAATGAATAAAGGCATCTCTAACTGCATTAAAGCCCATGTTGTTAAGTAATAAAATAGTTTGCAGATAATGTGAGCTGCACCTGCCCCTCTGGAAAAAAAAACAGGTGATTTAAAGTCCTCGCAGCCTAGCAGGTCCCGGCTGCATGTTTTTCTGTTATTCTAAAGCAGAAAGATGTGTCAAGCTACAGTGCAAATATTGTCCATGGGCATCATGGTCTGGAGAGTCTAAGTACCTCGTGATTTAGGAATCTCAGAAGAAAACTTTATTGCCAGAAAATCCTCCAGGACTAAAATATATGTACTTTAAGAGAGACGAGCATAAATAAGTCTTTGTCTTTGCTGGGGAATTCAGCCATTTGGTGGGTGGTTGGGAGAACAGCTGTCCCAATAGACTTCATGTTGGTCACTGGTATGGGGCACAGCACGGTTCCTCCACCAAAGCTGTGACCATTTTAACAGGCAAGAGAAAGCGTAGGAGGGAATTAGCCACAGGGAGGTGTGAGATCTTCCCTAAAGGCAGTGGCAGAATCAGCTGTGATAGTCCTGCACCCCCATTCATTTTGCTGCAAGTCCGCAGTGTTCCCTGGCCCACAAGCATCAAGCATGAGCAAGTAATGGGTGTGGGCAGCACCATCCTTTGCTCTTCAGTAGGCTCAGCTTGACTTCCTACCTCCATTTTGGCAGCAGCAAGACTGGAGAGCGCTGCAACGGGTGCGGTGCTCATGGGTTGGGTTGGGGTCACCATGGACTTGCCACCCCCTTACCCTGCTTGGGTTCAATCCAATGTCTACTGAAGTAAGTCGATGGAGGAGGCCTCACCAGGGCAAGACATGTTCTCCCCTACTCTGGATGCCTGCCATCAGGGCCATGTCCCTCTCTCTGGGGTTTTAGCAAACCCCCACCAGCATGGTTGACACATGGCATGAACCAATGGGGTTCCCACCTGGCTCATTAATCCCCAGGCTGGGAAGCAGGATCAGGCAAATTATACCTTACATTAAGGGTTTTCAAAACTCCAATGTAAGAAAAAAGAGTGAGCGTAAAGATGGAGCAATGCTTCCTCTCTATTTCTGTCCTGCGTCTACAGACAGTTCCCACCTATCCTGCCTGCAGCATTTACCTCCTTCTTAGACCTGACCACACACTGGCTGTGATCAAGTTATGCTCCACAGACCTTTGGGGCAAGTGGCTCCAGAAACTATTTCTGAGCCAAAGTTTTCCAACCTGCAGGAGCAGACAGGGACCTACACGGGAAAAAAAGATTTAAACCCCTTGCCCTGTCCATGAAAGTCTTACAATACCTCTTTTTCAGGAAGATATTGTAGTATTTCCTGCTGCAACGGCCAAATTAAATATGAATAAATTAACATGCTAACATTTCACTATACCCTCCTTTAATGCAAAATAATATGTATCCCCTAATTCAATAAATTAGAAAGTATATTTTTTTAAGGGAAAAAATACCAGTGCAGCTAAGTCTTTGCAGATCTTGGCATGTCTACAATACACAAAGGACAAGCCAAGGAGACATCCAAACGATGACCGTGCTGCCTCTAGAAGTGAGGGCTCAGCTAACAAACCTCGCTGGGAGGAAGGCTCGCTCAGCCTGGGCACAGCTGTGAGCGAGGGCAGGCACAGGGGTCCTGGCCACCATGGCTCTGCACTGCTGTGTCCAGTCTTACCCCGCTCCCGCTGGTGCACTGAGCTGGTTGCCATTGCACACACCAGCACTGGGTTTCTTGCCTGGATAATAATCTCCTTTGCACGTGACTTAAACAACACCCAGACCGTTTTCCATTATGGCTTTCTCCACAGCACCCCTTGGTCTGGGTTTACATTTTATTGTCTGTGCTTCATTTTCTTGTGCTTTCCTTCTGCTTTCGTGTTTTCCTTGAGCCTCTTGATGAAATCTCTCTCTTTGCTAACCGTATTTAAATTCAGCAACAACATGCAAGCTTGTTCACACAGGCTTTACATCTTCACACTTCTTCGCCCTGGTAAAAACCTACTCCAAATTAATTCCTGTTTCAAGATGTGAACATCGTTCCAGTCAGCCATGTTGTCCTGCTAGGCAGTATATTAGTAAATTATTTCTCCAGGCTCTTGACTGACATTGTTGAAAAGATACTTTTCATGCGTGTCAGTCTTTGTGGGGTGAAAATGCCTTTAACATGCTTCTAGGATTTACATGGGCTTCCCTGGTCTGCTGCTGCCAAGTTTAGATGCGGTTGGAGCACGTGGCATTCTTTGTCCTACTCTTATTACATTTTCCTTTTTATCCAGCCCTGCTACATATTTCATATTTTTCATATTTCTGCCCTGTGATGTAAAGAACAGCCAGTTGCTAAATGTGCCCTTGTCATGCCTGTCCACTCCAGCATGAGCCTCTCAGATCCTGCTGCAATCACTGTGCTTTCTTCTTCCTTTCCTCTTCCTTTCTTTTTTTTTGTTTTGTTTTCTTTTGATTATTTATCTCCTTTTCTAATATTTTAGGACTCAGACCTTCAAACAGCTGAGCAAGATGCCGTGTTGAGCCATGGTAAGAGACCACGCGCGCGCTCATCGGCAGGGACAAACCCAAAGCATCATATGCTTGCTTCCATCTTGGCGAGCAGAGATCAGGTCTCACTTCTGGCTCTGCATGCGGCAGTCCAGCCCCAGAGCCAGAGCTGAGCTGTTTCCAGGCTGTTTTCCCTCCTTTGCAGACACAGCCCTTGCTGCTCAAGCTCTTCCAGAGCTCCACACCACCCAAGCCATCGCCGTACCAGCGACATCTCTGCAACCTCATTAAAGAATCCCGCAGAAGTGTGGCTGAGAGCTGGGAGCCTCAGACCCAAGCATGGGCAGGGGGAGCAGAGAAGGAAAACATCATTTCACTTATAAAATTAGTGCATTCAGAACAGAAAATACTGGAAAAAATGCCGTGTTTCTCAGAAAAGCTGTTGCATGCCCAAATGCTGGTTTTACAAGCCCAAACTCCATTTAAAATCAGCAAACACAGGACTGGTTCCCTAAAAGCCATGTCCAGGAATGATGTTTTATGAATCAAATGTATCATCCAGCATTTGCTGTTTATCCTCTTCACTTGAGAACTTTCTTCTTAAATGAAAATCTGATCTTCACCCTGGATGAACATCTGTCTTTAAAGCACAGCACTGTTTCTTCATTCCTAAGAAAGGGTTGATCAACAGTGCAGCACCTCAACACCCATGCTCAACGCCTTCCCCAATGACTGGTCTGCCATGATCTCACCTATTTTCCTGGAGCACACCAGGAAGCCACAAATATTAGTACAGACAGAGACCGTAGTTCAAGTCCCAGAGCACTTAAAAATAATCAACAAATCATAGACCAGGAAGGAAAGTCATATTAACAGAAGTATTGACACAAGCATTTGAGTTGCAGTTGATTACCATCATCACTTGCCAATCTCAAAAAAAAAAAAAAAAAATCACCTGTTTCTTTGGCAAGCAGCGAATAGAGAGCTTTCTTAAATTTGTAGCAGTAGAGTCCACACTCAGATTGTTCTGCTGATGGAAAGCCAGCAATGTTCTCCGTCACTGTTGCGGGTAGAGGACAGGCCACCAATGGGAATAGTTTCACAATTCTTTTATTGGAAGCATCTGTAGAAACCATAAAACAACAACTACAACAACAGCAACACAAAGCCATGTTTTCTCACTTCTTTCCGAGCAAGGAGGGTGCCAGAGCGATTCCCCACCCTACCCCCCCACCGCATGGTGGTTTCCTTTGTTCACATTTCACTGCCTGGATCCAGCAGAGAGATTTATGGGCTGGTGCTGAGCTCGGGATGCACACAGCACTGGTCTCCTGGGGCCTGGGCTTGACCATGCAGAATGGGGGTGCAGAAAGGCTCCTGCAGCTTCAGGGAGGAAGAAATTGGAGGGAGGAAAGTTATTCCGGGCCAGATTCCAGCACCTTCTACTGAGTAGCAGCTCACCGAAAATCGAGCCCTGGTAGCTGATGAGACTCTTCATGGAGAAATGTTGTCGTTCCATGTCTGCGGGGTATCGCACCCAAGGACACAATGCCTGGATCCAAACCGATGTCCCCTACACTCCCTTCCGATCTTGGTCACCATCCCAGTAATGAGTCCATTTATTTCAACGTCAGATGACTTCCCTACAACAAAGGGTGCCAAGAGCACTTGCCAGCCTGGCGGAGAGCAGCATTTTAGTGCCTCGAGCTCTGCTGGGACCTGAAGTGGGACTGGGCAGAGCTGAGCCCAGTGAGGAGGGGGCTCAGCACGTCAGGGGGATGGTTGTGCAAGAGCAGGACGTGAGATCCCGGGTGCACATCTTGGCTTAGATGCACCTTCCCAGTGTGATTTTTGGTAAGTTACTACATCGGTCCTGAGTCACCCTACCCCAGAAAGGGAGGACATTGTGTTTCCTGACTCTTCAGGCTCTCATAAGGAAGAAAGCCTCCTGATTTGTGAAGGGTGGGAGGAGGAGGCCAGGAAAACAAAGCAGAGAAGAAGACAACGAGCCAGCAGTAGAGCCGCTTAGCTCAGCAAAAGCAGCAATGTTGCGAGCACACAAGGTTGTGCACATAAATATCCAGGGTCTCTCCAACACCCACCTATGCCCAAACTCTCAGTGATGGCCAAAAGCGTATCAGAGCAGAGCTCCAACATTTCTGAGCAATGGTAAAACTGGGTCCTGTGTGTGCAAAACAAGAGATTTTTTTTGCAGTCCTGTGCATGTGTGTGCTTTTTTGGTGCATGTGCTCATGATAAACCAATAAAACAAACCCAAGTGAAATACAGACTGGGAAAAACGTAACCTATTAAAGCCACACAGAAACTTTTTTTTTCCATATTCTTGCTCTTTTTCAGTTTGTCTAAATATACCTCCGGGCTTTTTCTCTTGGTTTAAGTGTGCTCTTTCATGGATAGTTTTCAATGTATGTTAAAGTCACTGGCTGCTGCCAGCTCAGATTTTTGCGCTGTGCGTCTCGGCTTTCTCTTCTGTTAAGACAAAGTGCTGGCACTGCTCTTTGACCAAGTACATTGTTCATGGTACTGAGCAGCAATTTTCCATATCTGACTGTCTTTGGGTTCACCCCAGGAGGAAGGGTGAGCCTGGTTTATTAAGCTCTCATTTCTCAGAGAGCAGCAACATCTGGAGTGCGGGGTGGGCTGCTGGCACGCCTCAGCGGAAAGGAATTCGGCATGGGGTGAGGTCTGCCCAGCTCCAGAGGTGTCACTGCAATCGGTTCTGGTGACGGAGAAATAACGAAGCCCTACATAAAACAGCATGAGGAGCACATTTCGATCTATGCTGGACTGCTCGGGGATTTTGTTTCTTCTGACAGGGAGTCAGGAGGCCCAGGAACCATGTTGGTCTTCGTTTTCATCATCCAAAGCTACATTTTCCTCTCCTGCTACGCAACATTTTTCCACCCGGCGAAAGCTTGTGTTTCCCTCGGTGCCTAACTCGATGGGTTAGCAAAAATCAAGGCAGGTGTAGAGGACGAACACTGGTACTTGATTTCAGTTCCGCATTTATAGCTCCCTCTGAGGCACTCCTGAAAACCCATTCCACATGCAGCTGTCCCCTGCAAGTCATGGTACGGAAACCACCCTTGGCTGAAGATGGGTAGCCTGCGCCACGGCCAGCAATGTGGGCATCCTCCATGCCTCTGTTGGGTATCATTTTGGTCAAGCTGAGATGAGATGTCCTGAAACAAGCTGCTCTATTGCTTTGGGACACAACCCCCCAGATCTATACATGAGACTCTTGTATGTCACTCCTCCACAGCTTCTCCACAAATATCATCCTTTTCATCACTCTTACACACCCCAGCTCTCAACTTTTCCTCGAGCTGACTCCTTTTCCCTCTCAATATTACTGGAGAGTCATGTGTAAAAGAAACCTCACTGGACGGGGCTTTCCAATGCGATGCTGAGAGATGGTAACTGAACACCACCCCACTAAAATGCTTATGCCTTTGGTCTCCATGTGCATTTGTAATTGTACTTGCTGGAAAGCCAGCTCACCACCACAGTGGAGATAAAAGCTATCCAGCATGCAACTCCCAGAAGTTTATTTGGCCAAGCCAAATGTGGAGATAGTCTTTAATTAGAAGTGTTGCATCTGCAACAGTGCGAAGCAATAACAACAACAGTGGAATTTGTCTGAAGCATGTGCTCCCCTCACATGGCTATGGTGAATTAAGCAAAAATGTCAAACTCAGTCTGCAACCAGCAGACATATTCCATCACGTTAAATGTTTACACCCTACGGTAGCCTGACTACAGAGCGTTGGCAAGAACACACTTCTTGACAAGCGTTGGTGATGTTCATGCTAATTTGGGTTTAGACCCAGAAGAGCCTGAGATGTTCCCCTCTCCACCTTTTCAGATTACTGTGATGATGATTAAGAAAATATAGTTTGTATTTAATGCCTGACATTGCTTGGTTTTGGGAAGATCTGTAAGACGTTTCATCCAGCGAACCCCAACTGCTGGAGTACACCCAGTCAGGGTATTCCTCGTTTCCTGCAACATTTATTTATTTAGAGCTGACTTTTTCAGAGACGTTTATCCTTACAGAAATATTTGCAAACATCAGCATACCAATGTAAAAGCTTTCTGCTAAAATAATACCTCTGCCTGATTTTATTTTAAAAGTTTTAGACCGTCCTGTAATGTATACAGAAATGGTACTTACCTATGGATGTCCAGGATTTACAAAGACCATGCAATTGAATGCACGGTAGCACATTGCCCCATCACAAATATGCTGCATTTCTTATAGGAAGAATAATATTTTAATGATTTATGAAGTTCTTATTGGGTCTATTATTATACATGGATGTAAGCCTCACCTGAAAAGCCTTCTTTCTGACTTTTGGGTTTTTTCTGTAGCAGAAGTCTAGCATACCCCAACATCAAAAGAGTAAAAAAAAAATTAAACAAAACCTTCCAGGAACTCTTTAAAAAAACCTTTTTCTTATATGATGACAATGTGACTTTAAGATAAAACGTTCTCAAGACCTACCAAACCTAGAAATGATTCCTCCATCAAATGCAGGTCTCTGGTTTGAAGCCTGGGGAACCAGACCTGCTCTCAAGAAGTGTAAAGCTATCAGTTTCCTCCTCTGTGCCAAACACTGTCAGTACCCCCAGCTCCTTGCCAGAGCACATCGCTACACACCAGGCAGAAAAGAAAACTAAGAGTGAAAACAAAATGGTTAAACCCCTCCAGGCCCTTGGCTGGAGCTCCCCAGGGTCAACAGAGGCCAAGACATAACTGTGAGATTCATTTCCCTCCACCTGCAAGAATTAGTCTGATTATTTAAATCAGATCAAAAAAACCTTCAGTATTCACTTATCGTAATAGGCTTATACCTTTTAAAAACTAGAGCAAGCCTGGTGCCCCCCAGGTGACCACATCCAGTTGCAAACCAAGTTTATCTCAGCTGGGTAACAGCTATGGAAATGTTGAAGCATGGTGTCTTCTCCAGGAATTGCCCCCGTGGTAGTCTGCTCTTAGCTAATTTGAGCTAAAAGCTGCGTCTGAAACACCTAACTGTGAATAATTCTTCCCAGCAAAATCTTGTGCAAGCAGAACAAACAATTTTCTTCCTAATAAAAGCAAGACCTTCAAGACCGACAGAGCCAACAAGTTAATCAGGTTTCCTACTAAACAGGAAGTTGTGGGACTGTGGCAGGAGGCGCAAATCTGTGTTTTGGCTAGAGAAAGATCAGAGAGGAATAATACAAATTAACCACTGGGGGAGGTTTTTTTTTATTTGACAGGAAAATATCCTGCAAATGTACCAGTTCGGGTAATACCCAGTTTGATAAGACTGGCAATAAAATGAAAGCAAGCTGCAAGAGCTTCAGAAAAGGGAAGGGTAAAGCCACCACATGCATGAGGACCTTCATAATTAAACCAGAGTCCCACTATTAATATTTCTTACGATTGCTACCACAATAGTTGTTATTACCACTAATTACAACTGCAGCAATATTTGCACTGCAGCAGTGTTTGGCTTTTCTGCCCTGGAGCAGGATCCCACTGTGTTGCTCAAATGTGGAACAAAATAAATAGCCCCAGCCCCAAAGGAAGGTTTGTAGTATAGCATGTTCTTTTGCAGGAACTTACAAAGGAGAATAAACTCACTGCTTGCTCCATTCTCATATGTATAAGCCAGCTTCCGCTTTCAAGGACTTGCACGTTTTCCTGTCATCTGATGGGCAATTAGTCCAGTGCATCTCACAATGGTGGCGATAGACCAAATCAAGAAGAGCAAAAAAATACAGACAAAAATGCAATCATGTCATTACTGCAGAACATATGACCACATTTTGCTTCTAGCTACCAAGCTGTACTATGGGATGTGTGTATTCATGTGAAAATAAGCCCAACCAGTCATTGAGATATATACAAAATGGATGATTCATGATAATTGTTACACTGGAATTGCTTGACAAAGAGACGGAAGAAAGCTGTTGATTACCAGGCATCTCAAGAAAGACCACAGATACAGAGAAATTTAATGGTCACTGTGGACGTGCAAATTTCCATCTGCAGACTAACAGGCAGGCCTGTGAAAAGAAATGAAGAAAAGCATACTCATTAGATTCAAAATAGCTGGAAAAAGTTGCGTATCCACCAATTCAAAAAGGGTGGAAGTCACTGAGTCACACCGGCTGAGACCATTGAATAGGGCAATGACCAGCACTCAAAGGTGCTAATGGGCAATGCACCCTTTATAGCCTTAATCCTTTGAAATAGTAAAGTCCCAAAGGCAGAAGAGGCCATAGAGAAAACACATAGATCATACGCTAGTTATGGTCCTTCAGTTCTTTGGGACTTATCTTTACTCAAAGAAAGCAGTCTTATTGAACCCTCAGTACACTGGGCGACTTAAAAGTGTAAGTATTTGTTGGATCAAAGTGTGCATTACTTCAAAAGCATAAAATGCCTAGATATTGAAGGCAATAAATCTTTCTCTGTAAAATACATGCATATATAATTCATATGATAAGCTTAATACTGAGATTTTTAGCTTGGCTTCCAACAGACATGAGATGTAGGCAATTATGTTCCCTAAGAGTGAGTCTGTCTGTCCCCTCTCAGTCCCAAAGAAAATAATTTTTGAGCCCATTAGCCAATTTCAACCAATTTTGGCAGAGGGATAGAGGTCTTGAGGGTATTAAGTTCCCATATGCTTTGCGATAGTAGGTGGCCAGGTAGGAGTGGCAGACTCATTAGTGCATGCCTTGAAGGAATGGCATCATCATAGACACAACCCTTTCATAGACCTCAGAGAATCCAGAAGGACCTCATGAGTGCCCAAGTAGGCATGCACAAAGCAACAGCTTCAGCTGAAATTCACATCTCATTAGACATCAGCAAATGAAAGCACAAGAGCTGTTGATCTCCCACTTGTGATACCACCCATTTCTCCTTCTCTTTTGGTCCTGACAGCAGCTATGGTGCCTTCAGAGCACCTTCACATCACAATTCTCCACTTACTGCTTTTGTTTCTTTCCATTTAATGGGAGCCCCATCGCATTTTTATGCCTTAACTCTCTGCTCATAACTGTCAGGCTATCTCCTAACATATGGAAACAATTCATTTTCTTTGTCATCGTTTGGATCTGAAACTAGGGTACTCTGAAATGTAACTATACATGAATTTCCCTGAACTAATTACATAATATTTATCCTATTTTCTTTAAAGTAATACTCGCTAGCAAAGAAATGAAGAACTGCATTGCTTATAATAAACTCTGCATGCTACATTGTAATCTAAACTGTACAGTTATATATGGTGAAGAACTAAAAGGTTTGAGTTATTCCCCTTGGCAAACATTTTTTTAAGGATTGCTTAAATAAGCAGTACAGAAACCAGATGTCATTTGGTAAGAGTATCTGAATGACCAAAAATTTGCTGTCTGGGTATTTTTTTTACTTTATAAAAACATGAGAAATTCTTTGGATTTATATCATATTTAGCAGCTGTGAAACAGTGCAAACATCTGTTTGTACCTATAGGGAGCTGACCTACGGGGTCCTCATCTCTTAATCACCAAGCAACAATCTAGTCTCATATACATAGTTTATTGTTTTCTTTTCAGCTGCCTCCTGCACTTCAAAGTTTTTATACTCTCATGTTCTATTATCACGGCGAGAGGGACAGTCCATTCATTATAAGCCCAGATCAGTGCAACAACTGATCAAAATTGCCATAAAGCACCATGGACGCAGAAGTGCCCTCAAACACAGCCATAAGCAACTTTCAGTATGTCATAAAAAATTGTTGCTTCCCTTTTTTTTCCCAGCATTATTGGTTGTTGGTTTGTTGTTGTGGTTTTTTTTTTTTTAACTTAAAGGCTGGAAGAACAGAAGATGAAAAGGAACAGAAGTCTCTTTTTATAGCCAATCCTACTGTGGGAAGAGGGGTTGACAAGACAGCTCCATGAGGTCCCATCTACCCTATTTTTCTAGGTTTCCGCAATTGTCAGTTATTATAGGAAAAGACTGCTATCTTCTACATCCATATAGCATCCCATTGACTGGAAAAGAAGGAAAATAAAGTAACTTTAGTGGATATCCCCTTCCAAAGAGGTTCTCCTGCTGTACCTATGCACTAAACAAAGCCTAATTAAGATCCCATCGTCTGTCAGGACTTCTAAAATAATGCAGGGCATGGAGGGGAAAAGAAATTTACTCAAGAAGCATTTTGCCCTGCTCTTTACCACATTACTTACAACACACACACACGTGCACCATCCTTTAGTGATTTAGCCAGGAGCAAAACTTTTCAGCCTCTGTGATAATCTCTCCCCTTTTTTCCCTAATGTAATATTGACCTTGGGACCTCGATTTTTATGCAGTGAGAGAAAGGTGCAAACAGCGTGAAAGAAAAGATTTGTGGGCCTTGGACATGAGAATGGAATCAGCACTCCCAGATATACTATGAGAGCTTAAACTATACTCTGAACTAAGTCTGAAAACAAATGGGAAACACTGTACGATTCCATCCCATTACAGTGCAAATAAATCATTTCTGGAAATCTAAAACAAATGGCCCAATCTCAGCTCTGTGGATGATCCAAATGCAAAAAAGCTGCTAATTCTAAAAGGCAGATGCAAGTAACGAATTAAGTAAGAATGCAGGAAAAAAATAAGGAGTGTAACTTGTTTAGCAGGAAGATGTTAAGGCCATAGAAGTGGGTCTTCCAATCACCTTTTTTGGTATTCCTGAGCAAACATTCTTTTTTGCTTACGTTAATATGGAATGTATTATGACAACGTTCTTATGGATATCCATGCCTTTTGTCTATCAGTACTTGCAGATACATTCAAAACAGCTGCAAATATTTTTTAAATTATGTAAAAGTCCCAAACACTTTGAAAAGTATATTAATACCCCTTTAAAACAGCAGTGTATTATATTAAATTAAGGATAGGAATTTAGAGAACAAAAAAATATGTTGTTAGCATTAACGTTTTCACTGCTTTCATATGCAGTCGTCTTAGATAAGGCTTAGAATTATTTTGGTTAAATTTAAAAGCGTTATGGTGTTTGCACATTTAGACGACAAAGCAGATAATCACACATACAGATTACAAGGAAAGGTTTGTGTTCACAAAGCTCAGCTGTTTTTTCCTATTTCATTATATATATGTTTATAGATATATATATCTATCACCTCTTCCTACAACTCTTGCCTCTTTTCTACCTGCAGATCATCATAGCTACAACACCATTCCTAGTGCAGATGGAGAGGTTATTTCTCTAAATGCTGCTTCCTCAGTCTTTGTCTGTGCAGCTGTAAAAAAAAAAAATTACCTTGGAGGGATTTTCAGAAGTGATCTGGCAAGGGGAGGTATCAGTTCTTGGAACAAACCTCTCAGTCGTCTTCCTGTGATGGCCTTTTCACATCCGTAGCAAGGAGGCTGGTAGCAGGCAGGGAAGCTATGGGGCATGAGCAGCTCTATCTGTCCCCTCTACCAGACTCTTGGAGGAAGGAAAAATACTAATTAGTGCTTTTCCCTGGCACATGAGAGCAGTGCCATAGCAACAGGAGCATTGGCACTACCAAAAGATCACTGCAAAAATACCACGGGAAAGTGCTGAAGATCAATGGGCCTCCAAGCGCAGGCACGATTTCTTGCAGGTCCTGTCCAAGGAACAGAATGGGAAACCTCTGCAGTCATCACATCCTTCCACACAACATTCTGGGGAACATCTGCTCTGCAAAGCCAGGAGGACTGGTGTCTTGACTCAGAGTCCAGCAGAAAAGAGAAAGGGACAGCAAGAAGGAATCCAGGACAGCTGAAACATCATGCTCCAAAATGGTCATACAAAAACATGCATATGCAAAAGTGATTGCAACTTGGAAATGCGTTTCCTGGCTCTCGGGTCAACCATTGTTTTTAGTTTTAAGAGACGCCCAACATGTAACTTGGACTTAACGTAGGCTCCTTGAGCGAGTGCTTTCCTATATTTCTTCTGGCTGTTTCTTTTGTCGTGGACTGCAATGTCATTTCTTTTGGTTGGGTGTATGCAGCTCCACTTTCTCCCTCCTAGCATGGGCTAACAACAGACAAATAACAGGGAGGATAGGCAAAGGAGGAAAGAATAAAGCTGATTCCACGTGCTAACTCCATTGCTGGGGACTTGTGGACTGTTATTACTTTTCATTTTTTGCTGGGATTAAACAGCTAATAAATACAGATTTCACGTCCCATAAATAACATTGTGTTTGTCGGCTCACTCAAATAATAATCGATAGTTAGTGAACGAGACTTTCCAGTACAATAAAATAAGCTCTGCATTTACTTTTCCCAGAGATACCTATGAATTCTCCACTTCATTTTGTTCCTACCTAAAATATCAAAATACTCTCCCAAAAACCAACCAGTGACTTAGCTGCAGGCAGCTGGGTGCCTTCAAAACTTTTAGAAATAAGACCTAGACCTAAATAATTCCCACATCTGTGGAGGCTCCCTTACCGCTTGGTCAGTCAGGATACAAGCCCCGGTCAGAAACCGCCTGCAGTCCTTGGCTGTCTCCTAGTGCTAAGTCCTTGCTAGGACTTCATCTTGTTGGAGCAGCTTTTGGATGTAACTGTCTTGGCGCTGTCAGCCCTTCCTGACATGGTCATTACTTCTCTGCCAGGCCCATGGGGTTACAAATATTGGAGGTCTGAAACCGCTCTCACACTGCTGTGTGAGCTGCAAAATGCATAGCCCAGTGTCCATGCAAAGGATAAAACATTGCACTAACCCTCACTGAGAGTCGGTTCATGTTATAGTCGTCCTTGTTAAAAACACGGGAGCTTTTCAGTTTACCCATGTTGCAGTATTAGCTCCTGAAATTAATCTCTGATTTATCTGAGATTTGAAAAATGTTAACTCAGACCAAATTACCATTATCAAACTGTCAGATAATTCTTCGGTGGTCAGAGTGAGCAAATATCAATGTGCATGGGCTTTACTCCATGAAAGGCTGCTGAGAAGGGGTTTGTTACTGCCCGTGTCTCACCCTGAGAGCACAGAGCCTCTTGGTTACTGGTCAAGTGTCTCAGGTTTGCCTGCCATCTCTGAACACCCCATTACACCCCATTTTGGAGTGGCCCAGGGTGTCTCCATGCACCACACGCATTTTGGCTCGCCTCTCCTCACCATTTTGCTTCATCCGACACCTTGCAGGAACCCACTCAGGTTGAACAGTCCCTCTCATCCCCATAAGGCCTTTACTTGGCTCAAGTCTCTCTCCTGATTGATCCGTCAGTGGATCTGCCTTATCTCTCTGCCGCTCAGTGGTGGAAGGGTATCTGCAGGCAACGGTCTTCACGTAGCTCAGCCTTCAGCCCTCACAGCAGCATCTTCACCACCGGGCACGGAGTCTCCTCTTTGGCCCTACAAACCAACCAAGGAAGATTTATTTTAATCTGTAACTTTTTAAGTACCCAAGTGTTTCACTACTTCTGTTCTGCTTGTTTGGACAGAGGCAAAGCAACATATTCAATGCATTAGTATTTCGCTTTTCACCTCTACCTTCCACCTCATGGGTGGCACTTATCAAACCTGCTTTTTGCACCTGAACCTAATTTAGAGGTTATAGTCCATCCATTAACCCTGCTAACACCACCCAAGAGGCAGAGCAGCAATATTGATTTAGTGGTATCTGGAACTCCATTCTAAAACTTCAATTAAAAAAAAAAAAAGCATATAAACAGTGCAGCTCATTATATATCTCAGCACAGGGGCACAGTTTTTGACACCACAACTCCTGTCCTGTGTTTCCCTTGAGCCAGCCTCCTTCATGTGTACAAAAACACTCTGCAATTCAGCATTAGGATGCTTTTTGTGTGGTGTTCCCAGAAACCTCAGTAGTCACCACCCTGGTCTTCCTCATGCAACTGAATTATTTGCTCTTCTCTGGGCATATAGTTTAGGGCCTCTCCCCTCTCTTCTCCACACCAGCCCTACGCTCTGCCCTCTCCATCCCTTGCATGCTGCAAAGACACCTTCCCACTGCAGAGGGAAAGCTCACCCTGCCCCATGGTTCCCCCTCCAAGGCTCTTGAGGAGCAGCAGAAAGCTCTGCACAGGAGGCACCCAGCTCCTTCCCAAATTCCCCCAGGCTTTAGCAGAGCCTCTGCTGCCCCTCAGCTCGGTGCACAGCTCCTGTGCTCACCGTGCGATGCTGAGCTCCCCTTCCTCGCTCACCCATTGCAACCAGTCTACGGGCTCTCACACCCCACAAGAAGCAACAGAGGAAACCACCACCTGCACCCAACCCATGACCCACCAGAGCAAGGGGTGGGTCTCACAGGAGGAGCTGAAATTTGCTGCGTCTGCATGTGGAAACAGCCCTGCTATCTGCGCATGTGGGTAGCTGGCAATTCCAACGGCAATTTTTGGATTATAATTCCATTACCCGCTCAGCTACCAATTCTTGCAACCTGCCCTTGCCAAGAAAACTCCAAGAGAAATAAAATCCCTTGAAACCCCTGCTCACAATGCTCCAGCTCAGAGCTTGGCAGTTTCCTTCCAAAATTGACTGATTAAAGCAGTGCTAATGAGACATTCATCACCTGCACCTTTTTCCTTAAAATAAATATGTGGGGCTCTGCATTACAGGTGCATGCAAAATTGCTTAACTAGATATCTTTGAAGCACAGGAAAAAAAAATAAAGGACACTCTGGCAAAAAGTTCCCCAAATACTTGAAAATATAACTGAATAAATAACGTTTTTTTAACTGAAATCTGCAGACCTTAGCAGATGTGTCCAAGCTAAACGAAATATCCAGGGAACTGGATCTCCTTTCTGATGAGAAATAATGAAGAGCACTGCACTGGCAAGGAGACAGGCTGGAGGAACCTACTGGTCTTTTCCAGCTCCGACTTCCGTGATAGCTCAGAGTTATCCTTAGGCATTGGCTTGATCCATCAATGAAGTTATTTATTGCGAACCTGGGCCCCAGGGCTGCCAAGCCTACATCCATACTGAACTAGAAGCATTCAAACATTCACCGAGTGAATAGGATTATTGGGTACTTACGGTCAAGCACGTGCCTGTGTCTTTGCAGGAGTGGAAGCACTGTAAAGGTGACTGTATATAGGGGGGTAAAAATCCTCTTAGGAAGAGGTGGCTTTGGAAAAATATGGGGGTCATTTTTTTAAAGTTTATTCTAATGTTTTAGAAATGCCACCATGGAGGTGTCAGCTTAAATTATTAGGGAAAATACTAAGGTAAATAAAGAAATCACATTCCAAAGACCTGCATGGAGGTGTAAAGGGGATATTTTCAGTGGGGCTTTTTTTTTAGGCCATGTTATAACAGTACCTGCCATTGTATTTGCAGGGCAGGGTGTAAAATCTGCTTAGGGGATTTTTAGCTGCACTGCTATACTTTGCAATCCTTTCTGTTGCAGGGCTCTGCTCCTCTGAAGGTGAAGCCCATGGCAAAGCCCTTTCCCTCAACGGCAATGGAAGCAGGAGCAGGCCCTGAGTTTGTAAATATTAACTTATTTCAAACGTCAGATTATTTACTCTCCGCTCTTATAACCACCCAGGCCAAATGGATGGGATCCAAGTTTGTTAACAATAGCTTTTGGCTAGGACAAGCTGTAGCAAAGGTTAAATCCTGTTTGCCTTACTTGAGCGTGGAGCCCCATTGACTTGAGCGGTACCGACAGCTTTGGGAGGGCAATAGGCTTCGACGCTGGGACCTGTCCTCAGTTTTGCAGGATGCAGAGAGCCCTGCACGACCCGCAGGCACCGCGCTGGGGTCTGGACGGTGCCTCCAGGAGCAGCAGCAAGACCCACCACAACGAGGGGCTGAACCCCTGCCAGCCCAGGTTTGTCACCATCAAGGACAGCTTTTGCTGGCACAGCCTTGTGCAGGCAGCCGGTCATGGCTCGTCCTCTGCTGTGCAGGGACTGCAGCTGATTGCACGGGGCTGGCACAGCTCCCTCCCTGCCACACCACCCGGGCACATCCATCTGATGCTTCGCTATGGGGCTGCATCTCACTTGCTGGGAGCAGCGGTGGCCACGTTGGGGATCTCGGCAGGGAAGGCGGAGATGTGTGCCTTCATGTGCACATCGATGGGTAATGCAATGGAGATGACAAAGGACAATATCCTTTGTAACAAGTCTCTTCATTTTCAAGATAATGCAAGTAGATTTATTTGTCATGCACTGGAAAAAGTGTCCGTTATCTGGTACAGGACCTCTCTGCATGACATCCCCTTTTGCTCTCTGCCCCAGCTGCTACATGCCTGTCTCTGCAGGCTGGGGATGGCCCACAGCATCCCCACAAAGGGTGATTGCACTCACACACAAATGCACAAGGGCTCTGTCACAAGTTTAAGCGTGAATAAAACATATATATATATATACGTGTTTTATTTTATATATTTCATTTATATATATATATATAAATACATGTAAAATATATATATACACACACACACAAGGAATTTTGTTCTGTGCTTTTGCCTTGTTCCACATTGTCTCCCTGCTCCATGCTACCTCCATTGCATTATCCTGCCATTGCATGGCCCTGTGAAGACAGAAAGCCGAAGAAAGATGTTTAGGGACCCGTAAAGCTCTGGGAGGGATGGACCCCACTGTCCCCAAGGTACGAGACACCCCTGTTTGCAAGATCTGGTCTTCCCTCCTTATTGATCAATCTTCCAACAGCAAGCAGAGGAGAGCAGCTGCCATTTGACCACAAATCTCCAAATTCACCTCAAGAAACAAGCAACAAGCACTGGGTGGCAAGGATGCGGTGGACCATCCCAAAACACCCATGGTATGGAAGAGGGAGTTGCCTGCGCCAGGAGAAGAGGCGCATCTCCACGCAGCAACGTAGGAACAATGGTGGTACTGAGTCACCCTGCAGACCTTCCTCAGTCTGTGCATCATCCTCCTCTTCCAGCCCTCTTCCTCCTCGCCAGTGCCGCTGCAACAAAACATGCTGATCTATCAGGGCACGTGGCGTGCTTCGCCCGGCGTGACCCACACAGATGGCTTGCAAAGGAAATGCTCGCAGAAGAAAGCCAAGTGGCCCACAATGCAGTTTAGCCGGGAGCACTCAGGTCCAGAGATATTCCTCCCTTGATTAGGAAGGTTGAGTGGGAGCCAGGGGTGGGTTAGCAATCTCCTTCCTCCGGCTGCAGCCATTCCTGCCACAACTTGAATCACACCTCTCGGAGACACTCTCGGGTCGGGCACGGGAAGTTCTTGGCTGCAAACGCGGCAGCCGGGAAGGGGGAAGAGCACGGGGATGCAGGAGAAGTTCACCGGGGTTCAGCCAGAGCCAGGTCCGGAAGAACAGAGGTCTGATAAAAGGAGAGAGGAATTGCAATGGACATGACCCCCAGGGACTCCTTATCTCTTCTCCAGCCAGTGCAAGGTGCTGGGCACATTGAGAATGAAGAGACAGGCTCACAGCTTACAGTGAATTGATTAAAAAAAAGGTACAGACCTACTGCTACACCTCACCTTGAAGAAAAGCAAAGTCTCCAGGTCAGAGCATGATATTTCTCATCTCTTCAGGTACCTCATTGCAAACCGCCCTGTTGAACTTGGACAGGTTTGCTGCGATGCATGCACTGTGCACTCTGCAATACAGGAAAGACTAAACAAATCTCTCCAGGCAGCCAGGGTCAAGCCATACCATTTTTATCCCCGAAGCCAAGAAGAAGAAGATTGCACTTCCTAGCAGGGAGAAAAACCAAGGCAGCAGAACGAAAAAAACAAGGGAAGCATTACTCAAATTATCTCCACAGCGAGTGGAGGGATCAGAGTCCAGCGAACAAAGAGATCGGATGACCAGATGGGACAGATCAAGCCGACCACAAAGCCTCTGTCCAACATTTTTTGACAACTGCCAGAGCCATATGTTCTTGAGGATTGTGGAATAACAAGGAAGGGTGTGTGGACTCGGAGACAGCCTGACTGCACTTGGAACTGCGTGGCTGCAGGGTGTGGGCACCTTTGGTGTGCGACCCAGATGGCAACCCCGCACTCTGCAAAGGGACAGAAGCTGGTAGATCATTTAGCTCACCTCCTTGCCAGGCTCCGACCAGCCCTTCTCATGCTTTTCCTGGTGTTTGGTCCGACACTAATGAGCCATGTTCTGGGGGGAATTCTTAGGTCATTTATTTTGCATCATGTCTGCTAGGAGAGGTAGCAGGACTATGGCTAATTAGGAAAGCAGACAGATAGCACCAAACAAAGACAAGGACTGAGGGACCGTGTCTGTGCGCACGAAGGATGGGAGCGACCCTTTCTGCCAGCTGCCCCGTGAACAGGAACATTCATGAAGGGCAGAAGTGGCACATCCCAAATGGCCTGTCGTGCCCTTTGTGCAACGTCTCCATAAAAAAACACACTTTCCTCATTTATTTTGTCAGCTGGTCTTTTGATTATTTAGTGCATTCCAAGGAGTGCGAGGAAATACAACGGATGACGTCCTGCAGAAGTAAAGGTGACAGTTTTCAGGAGTGACAACTACTGGCGATTACCCCACTAGAGATGTGCAGGGATGCTCAGCCCTGCCCTGGAAATGTGCAGTTTGTCACCCACTAATGAGTGGTCCCTTTTGGGGTGTCTACTACACATGGCAAATTCAAGACCTCCCTCAGCAGGACACGGGACCAACAGCCACAACTGCAGACAGTAGTTTTCACCCCTTAAAAATGGAGTGGAGAGAATCTAGTCCCATAATATTATTTCATTTTTGCCCTGACATGAGTTATTTGACCAAGGGACCATTTCACACCATGAGTTTCCAAACTGGCCTTGGGCTTTGACAGAGCTTTGGAGTCCTTCTGCAACCAGAATAACGTGTTTCTAAAAGCATAGCTCCTTCCCATGTAGGTTTGCTTTCTCTTTGCTCTCTCACACACATACATGGAGCATGGGATGGAAAAACTCTGTTTTCCATATGGAGACAGGCTAAAAAGCAGTTGAACACCACTGCCCTTGTTTTACCAGCTGTAACCAGACACAAAGGGTCACTCAAGGAAGCCAGGACTAAAGCACATATTCCCTTTGCAGCAGGGAGAAAACAGAGAGCAGCAAGTCAACTACATGAGTGCCATCTTCTCCAAGGCCAAAACACTGCACTAACAGCAGCGAGGATCACAGTCTCACTGCCCCCACATGTCTCTTCCCCATGAAAAACTGTTGCTGTCACCAAAGACAAGCTCTGCGATGGGGTCGGTGGTGCCCACAGCATTGCCTGGGCAGGGCACATGTCACAGCAGGACCTCTTTGTCTGGAGGAGCACCACACTCATGGTAATGGAATGTCCACAAGGTGTCCATCAGCACCACGATGGGCCAGTTCCTGCCCATGTTGACAGCTGGAAACCACCTGTATGTTGTTAAACCCTCCTTGACAGCAGGGTGCAGGTCTCTCCTCTGATTTTGGGTTATTGGACACATCACCCTTGCATAGGGAACCATAGATACAGCTTCTGACAAGCAAACCTGAATCAGAGCTGCTCACACTCCCAGCTGGCACAGAGTTAGGAAGCTGCACGAGTGGAGCACAAAACCCAGATCAGCATCCACTGTATCCTGGCAGAGTTTGCTCCCCTGGGTTCAGACCCACTGTTACTTCCAGCAAAAGAAGTAACAGAGGTACCAAGAAGCACCTACCGTGGGCAGAGGTGTGCTCCTGTCTGCCTGCAAAACACCCAGTGGACACCCTCAAGCTGCACCACAGCAGCTCCCAAGACCCCTCTCGCACCTCTTCCCCCACCACCTCAGAGCCCCACAAAAATCCCACACTATTTTTCCCACCCAAATTTTTCTTTCACCTCCAAGAGACCAGATTCCACCTCCATCAGCAGATCCAGCCTATGCTCTGCGCCTTGTTGTAACTCCCCAAAACTCTTGCCCAGAGCAGAAAACACAGCAGATTATTTCTCATCCTAAGGGCTTGTGGGTTTTATGGGGTAGTGCTGCCTGAATTTATATCCCACAGGCTGCTGTTAGCCTGTGGTGGCCCAAGAGCTCAGCAAATGCACATGGACTGAGCCCCCAGTGCTCAGCAGCCTCCCGGTGCCACAATCACTCAAACCTCTTGTACTTGGTGCAGAAGAAAAGGGGAAAAACCCATTTCCCTGTGAACAGGAGCGTTCGTGTTGTGACTCCACCACCCAAATGCTCCGAGGGAGTCAGGGGCAGCAAACCAGCAAAAACCCAGCAGGGGGGGAGTTTCCCATCACCATGATGGGAGCATTCCCCTTCACGGGGGCAGCACATCTGCTCCGTGCGGTGGCCATCACGCCGCAGGGCCAGGCAGCTGAAATGGCCCCACGTAGGGACCCCGACCCTCTGCTCCGGCTGGCGGTGCAGGGAAAGGGCTGTCTGCTCTTCCCTGTCCTCCCCCGGCTCGCAAGAGGCAGCGATACTTCCCGGGCAGATGGGACCAGCAACCAGGTTAGCGAACGCCATGTGAGCCCGCTCCCCGCCGGCTAATGTAAACAGGGCTGTCGGGCGCAGCGAGTGCTGCCAGGCTTTGATCAAAGCCAGCTGTGCCGCCGGCCTCGCTGCACGGCCATCGTCCCGCTCCCCCTGCCCCGTCCCATCGCAGGGGCCCAAAGCGGGCTCATCCTTCTGCTGGGAGGGGAAGGAAGCTCACACAGCTTTGCACCTTGTACCAGCAAGTTTTGGGACGTGGAAGAAATCGTTCGGGTTATGCCAGGAGCTGCCTAGCAGTAGCTGGGGAAAAATTGCTCCCTGCTTTTGCTCCTGAGACAGTTCCCAAGGAAAAAAAGGTGCCTGGGGGTTTAGGGACTTTGCAGGGGGGTTTGAGCACAAATGTAGCTCGCTAATGGTTTTTCTCCACCAGCAAAGCTAGGGAGCTGGGGTAGGATGTTCCCATCCGCCGAGCTGCTCACAGCTGACCCCCTTCCCCCGGTGAAATGATCCAGGTTAACAAAATAGTAATTGGGGGAGTGAAGAGATTTTCGCAGGTCTGGATCACCCCGGGGATGTGGTTCACAAGCCAGCCCGCAGACAGTTTCGTTGCCCAGGGAGGGTCGGGGGGGGGACACACAACGCATCTCACCTTACATCCCACCCAGTTGCTTCTCACCCGCGAGTGCAGCCACGGCTGGGGACCGCGTTGCTCAGCCGTCCCCCAGAGCCTGCACGGGTGGGACCGATCCTGGTACAACACCCAGCCCCTGGGACATCAGTCCTGCGGGAAGGAAGGGAATGCAGTTACAGCTGTTGGGACATCCCCTGCCTACGTGTTAACAAGAAACCTTACAAATAGTCATTTTTCACAGTACGTTTTCCAGGATTCTCATTTTTTCCTCCCTACTACCTTATTAAGACCTTTTTTTACCCTGTTGTTTTTTTTTTTTCATTCGTTACTTAAACTATTTGTCTTTCACCTGTTATAAGCCTTGGGAGAGACAGAGTGAATAATTTGGCTTTTTTTGGTACAGATTTTATCTACGCTGTGCGATTGCTGCATGCTGGTAGGGAAAAAATTGTCCAAGGTTGGAAAACACCAGCATTTTCTGCAGCAGCCTTTTTGAAAGTAGCAATAACTCAATGAAGTGGTTAGGATTTTACAAGGGCTCGGAAAAAATTACCTCCTTTTAGTAAGTGTTAATTATATGACTAATTAAATAGAGAGGAGGTTGAAACACTCTCCTAGTCATAACCTGTGTGCTCCCAGCCTGGTCCTTGCGTGACAGAGAAAACAGGGAATGAATCCTGTTTGGCCTTCATGGCAGGAAGTGGCTACTAAACCAGCTCTAACTTCTAATTTATTTATCTGGGAAGCTGTAAGGAACTGTTTTAAAATTGACCAACATTTCTGCTACTTAAAGAAAAAAAAAAAAAAAACAGCAGCCATTCAGTAAAAACACATTTGGAACTGCCCGAGTTTTAAGAAAGAGATATAAAAGGCCACTTTGTTTATGTTTTTCAGCAATGGTATGTTGGCTTCTTTTTTTCTAAATGACGGCGAAGAAAAAAACATTATGTTAAATCTCTTATCTTCACGCAAAGTGGTTGCAGCTATCGTAAAACACACACATTGTGTCATTTCAAAACACAAATGGGCTCGCGGTCAAACATTCTCCAGACTATCTCCTCTTTTTTTTTTTTCATTTATAATTTTGTAGGCATTAATAAGGTTTAACATATTCAAGTGAGGTGCTTTGTTCCTCCGGTCAGGTCTTAATCACATCCTTCTGGAGAAGCACAAAGAAACCACGGGGTCGAGACTGGGCTGCAATGCCTGCAAAGCCCTCTCTGATGCCCACTGCTGCGGCACCAACCTGTCACTGCTCCCATGGACTTTTACCAGGGCAAAAACGATGCCCAAAAGTGATGGGAATGAGGCTGCAATACAGAAATCTGGGGTCAACAGCAAGATGCCTGGTCCAGAGCCTCTTCTTGACTGAGGGCAGCTCATTTAACCTCCCCGTGCCTTGGGTCAAGAAAATAAGCTACCAAATCTCCTTCCATGGGAGATTTCTTTTCCATCCAACGCAACTACATCCCAAATACTTCAGGCCAGATGTTCAGGGTGAAACAGGTTTTTGTACGGTACTGGGATGATCTGAGCTCGCCGGGCTTCTGCAGGGGAGCTGGCATGAAGGACAGGCACTTTCATCCACCGCCCTCTCCCTCCCTGCTGCCAAAATCCAGGCTCACACGGCTGGCTGGTTTCCATCCACCTGGGCAGGACCTGCCGTTCAAGGGCAGGGCGTAAAACCCTGAGCCAACTCCAACTAGAGAGCATTAGCCAGCCCCAACACTGGGGAAGCCCAGCCAAAAATAAGCTCTAACTATAACAAAAACATGGGGGGGTGGAAAGCAAACAGTGACTGTTAAGGTGTGCCGTGCCTCAGTAGGTTACTTGGGAGAGGTGGCAGCACAGCTGTAGGCTGCCTTGATCCATCGCTTATGTTGCGAGTCAAGAATAAAGCACTGCGGGCACAGCCGAAAGGATGTTTTGGCAAAGCTCACGTCTTCTGATGCTGCTGGGGCCATTGGATACCTGCTGGCCACCCGAGCAAAGGGAGGGGTGCCCCATTTCCCCAGAGCATCCATCGCCCTGCCAGCACATTTCAAAGAGGTTATGCACCCCAGAGTCCTCCTCTGTCCCAAACTCCCTCCCAGTGCTGCCAGAGACCTGTTTGACTCAGAGGTTTCTGCGGTCTCTGCTGGTTTTTCTTCCCACATCCTGCCCCATTGCAGGATGACTCAAACAGTGATGTCTGAGTCATGTTTAAAGGTGTTCAGCCCAAAGGATCATGCCATGATGGCCCAAAACTACAGGTGGATTTCCCAGCCCTCCCTCGTGGAGATTTCCACCTCCTCCCCTTTCCCTCTCCTTTTTGTTGCTTTTAAAGGCTTGGTGGTTGCAGACAACCGAGAAGAGGCCATGGTGCAGGGACATGACAGTGGGTATTGCTGGGAGGGGAAGTGTCAGAGGGGAAAGTGGCAATGCCAACAGACAAGCCCTGGCACTCTCCCTGGGCAAATGCAGGTCATTTTTATTTGGCTGGGTGAAGCAGCCATAAGATGGTCCAGCCTGTGAGGAGGCAAGGGAGAGCCTTCCCCTCCCGTACATTTACACTTCAGCCTCAGTCATCTCCAAACAATGCAGTTAATGATGCTTCCAAACAAGCAATAAATGAGGGAACAAGCAGGAGGATTGACAGAAAAGTAGACATGGAGGAGGTACAAGATTTGTGAAAATGAGGAACTGGAGGAACAGAGATGCTCAGAGTATGTCCTGAGCGGTGGTGCCTGGCCAGCACATATGGCCAGCCACCCCACCAGCACACGCACGGCCAGCCAACCAATACCTCCACAGCCTCTGCTGCCTCGACACCCTGGTGGAGTGCCACGGCAGAAGCCTGGGGTTGTTGTGATCTTGGGTATCGAGGACCCAAATGAAAGCAGGATTTGCTTTTGCAGTTGGTTTGAAACACACCGGTCCCTTGCATCCTCAGGGCCGTGCTTTGCTTTGATAGCTGTGGTGAGCTTGGAGGTGTGTTACCACCACGGGGACACCTTACAGAGTCAAACAGAAGCTACCAAACCACAATTTACTTGGGGAGACGTTTCCTCTTCCTGCAGCAATGGGAACTTAGAGGAGCTGAACCCCTCAGGTCTCTGCCCACCGGCAGCCAGTTGGGATGCTGCCAGACCCCATCAGCAGCAACCAGGAGGGAGGTGCCAGAGGCTGGAGAGCGGGTGTCCTCACCAGGCGGTTCACATGTACCTGCCCTAAATCCACAGTGGTGGGAATGTCGGACATGGCAGCACCCAGGAGGCACACGCTGAAGCCACCATTGCTTTGCAAAAGCCATGCCCCTTCCGTCCACCCTTCCACCATGTGGCACAACACCCACCCTGCCACAAACCCTGCGAGCCACTCACCCGGGGCCAGCTACCCTGGAGAAATAGCCGGGCAGTGAAGGAGGTAAATGAACAATAGACACTTGAATATTCAAAATACAAAAGGTTAAAAGTAGCACACACTCTAAAAACAAGGGCTTAAACTTCAAAACAGCCTGAACGCACAATTTCAGGGAAATTTCTGAAAGCATTTATGACCGCTAGTGCCGTGAAAGCGATGGATTTAATGAGCTTGTATCAACCAACGTGCTGAAAACAGCCTTTGCCGGAGCAAGCCGGCCGTGAGTCACCCGCTCCGAGCGGGCACCAGCCCACAGCCGCCGGCAAACAAACACCCAAAGCACAACACAAACACTGATAACACTTGCGCAAGGCAACAACCGAAGGACCTTTCAGCAGCTATAACTAATCTATTTCCACTGCTACGCTGCATTACTTCACAGACAAAGTGGGAAATTTTTTTTTCCTGCTAATTAACATTTGTTCGCACACAAAATGCAGAAGTTGGTGCCAACCGGACATACCTAGATAGAGCCTAATATTAGATTTCACAAAAGCATTCATCCTGTCTAAACAAACATCCTCCATACAATATTAACCTTAAAATCTTTGCCCAAACAGATGTTTGCACTGCGGGCATGGCTCAGCATCGTTTCCCAGGACGAAACGAACCCTCCACATCCATGACTGTCCCCACACTCCAATTAACCCAGGCATCGACAGGAAAACATGCTGTTATTTTAGGAAGCTTTGCATAAAACTCGGTTTCAAATTTAAAACCGTATCAGTCATTATTTGTCTCTAGCAGAGCCTTCGTATAAGGTTTCTTCCTCTGGCTTTATTGCAGTGCAAAGTTACTCATTTTTTGTTACAGCCAGAGACAAAGTCCTGCTTTTAACAGCTGAGAAAATTTGCTGGCAAATGATATACGATGTTGATTAACCAATAATATGGTTCAGGTCTGGTCGAACAGGCAAGCGGCTGAAATGGGAAAGCAAGTTTTTTAACAATTTGTTATACACAGTAGCAAGAAAAACAGGAAGTAGGTGTTTATTAGCAGTTTCCAAATATACCAGCCAAAATAAAACTCCCCATGCAGTCTGAGGTATTCAAAATACAGCAACGACCAGAATTCCTCAGATTATAAGAGGGTAATTAATCACAAACAGTGTTCACAGACCAGTGATTTGGAAACTTCCTTTTTATTGAAGATCTGGATCAAGAGCAAACTTCAAAGCAAAACTAATTGATCTGAGATTCATTGCGTCTGGTCGATAAAGCAAAAAAATAAAATATCATTCTGACGAAGCCAGGTTTACAGTTTACATTCATTATGCCTTGACAGCCCATAAAGCACATTAAAAAGCCATTTTTCAACGAATGCTATAGCGCTGACCTATTTCAACATAAAAGCCATTCATACACAGGAGACTGTTGCTTCCTCATAACCAGTGTATTGCACCCAAAAGCCAGCCGTGTTATTCCAGGCTTGTTTCTCAGGAATGTGAGCATATCTTGGAGAGTGATTCATAAAAGGAAGAGAGCAACCTACTTCTGGGCCAGGCTCACATGCTTTATTCAGAAGCAAAATTTCTGAATTTTGTTTGGATTCAGCCAACCTTTTAACTCTGCTAGAGCTGGGCAAGCAACTTGCAATGAACAGCTCAGTCACTAAATTAATTCTTTTTTTCTCCTCCTTCTTTTTCTGAAATTGCCTGAAAATAGTGGGTTTTACCAATTCTTTTTCATAAAGGTTGTATGCACATCCCAGCCAGGGGACTGCCATTCACCGGCAGCCAGCATTCATTGCAAGATTTGTGATTTAACCGATATAATTTGTCACCTAAGGCTTTTTTTTCCTTGTTCTCCACTGGAGGATTCAACATGCCCCAACGATACGCTCATGAAAACACAATTCACAGCCCCACTCTGAATCCATAAGCCCTTTACTTTCAAAGATATTTTCCCCACATCTGTTCTCATGGCACGTCCCATGGATGCTCCTCAGTGCTGGGTGGGATCCTGCTATCTGATATCAGGGCTGATACCGGGGGTGGTTGAGACAGGGTAGAAGGCACAGCCCATGGGGCAAGGAAAGCAGCTGGCTTTTTGCAGGGTTAATTTTCATGGCAGACTGGAATGGCATGGATGGATAGGGAGTTTGGAAGAAGCAGAGAATGGAATTTTTTGACTGTCACAAATTCCCAGGCTGAATGCAAACAGGTCACTCGCACTAAGCAGAGCTTTTCAATCGGTGCCTCTGCTTTATTTTTCTGGGTAGCCTGAGAGGTCACTGGCAAAAAGGTACTAAAGCGATACCCCCTCCAGCCCTAGACCCTCTGGAGACTTTTGCATCACGAGAGGTGCAAATTGCCAATTACTCAGAGAAGAAACTCTCATTTCACCTGCCCCTGTGCAGGAGGTAAGCCCCGACTCTTCCTTCCCAGAAGAGCTCTCCGGGGACAAAATCTGGGGCAAGGTCTCCATCCTGCTACGAAGGCAGAAGTCCGAGCTCGACCGTGGGACAGGGAGCGCTTGGGTCACACACCAAACCCTTCCAAAGCCAAGACTTCCCACTTCAAACCCTGTCAAAACACAGACAGTGCGGACACATCCAATTTATTCTCAATAGGTTTTGCAGACTTTCGTTTTTGTGCTGCTTTCCTGGAATCAAAGCCAGAATTCTCTAAGCTGCCAGATTGCCGAAACCTCTGATAAAGATTTGATCCTAAATGCAGGCTGTGATTATTTTTTTTTTCTTTGCTTATTGTCCACTGATGTCTTCACCTGTGTCATCCGCTCTCAGCCAGGCAGCCCGTTGCTGCAAACAGGAAAGATCACCACGAACAAAACCTTTTACAAGGGATTAAATTTCATCTAAAAGCATGTAATTCTACATAGCCAGAAGCAGTTCCTAATCTTCATATATAGGAACTTACAAGGCAAGGAATTCAAAGCCACCGGATTAAATGAAAAATGTGAATGAAAAGCTACATGCTGATACTCAGCTGACCTAGGCAAGTTACTGTACATTTTTCAAAGTTTTAAATTACCACTAATGGAAAACGTGGGGAGTAAGTCTGAAGTGTCTCTCTACATCACTACTTTAAAAAAAGAGGTCCAAAACAATGAATGAATATTTGCAGAGAAGCCGCCGATGCTTTCCAACACGGTTGGCCTCACTTTGCTCTTACTGTATAGATCAGCAGGTATCATCGGATCAGATTAAGACCAGCTGTTCATTTCTAGTAAAGGAATTTCCCAAAAAGGTAAAATATATTTCAAGCTTAGCAACCTAGATACTTCGGAAGAATAAAACCTCTGCTCGTGACTGTAAAAAGCAGAGAAAAAGACATTATAAAGCATTTAAGAGCTTTGGTTTCAATTATTTTATATTAAAGGATAGGTAAGCTTAAATTGCTCAGACTCTTTAAAAAAATAAAAGGGATTGTAAATAAAATTGGAAACAGATATACAACAACCGAGTTCCCACAGGTGCATTTTCTTACTGTGGAAATACCCGTGTGAATTTCCAGTTTCCCATCATGTAAGGGGAGACAATAAATTCTGAAGTTACCCCGTTTGCCTTCGGACTTTGCCGCAGAAGAAGTAACCTCTTGTCTGTTTAGACTGTCTGAGTATCCCAAGGTCCCTCTGTGTGTCTCGCACCAAAGCAAAGGTTTGTGCTGCCCGCCGGGGCTCACTGCGAGATCAAAGCTTTGGGCCACTCACAATAAAACAAGAGGGTAAAGCCCAAAGAATCAAAGAAACAAAGGAAAGGTTTAAGAGATAAGAATCAGCCTCAGATATGATATTTCATCCAGATCAGATCCGGTGCAGAAGTTCAATTCAAAGTTCATAAGACAAAAATACAAAGAGATCAGCTTTAAGGTTTTGTTGCTCTATATCTCTCCATGTTCTCAGCGATATTCCCATCTTCCAGGCAACACAGATTTCATCTGTATTATGCAGAACCATGTAACTGATCTCATCTTCTCCTCCAGGCTATGCATCCACTCAAATATGTATTTCAAGCATTTCTAATATCCTCACCCAGCCCTAAACCAAACACCTCCAGCCGCATCTTGCAAACAAGGTGTGAAGCCGTGGCATAACCACCAAAACCAAAAACCCTCTCCCTTCCTTGGAGAAAGACGCTTCTCCACTTGCTGAAGCTCATTATGAACAGAGAGTAAAGACAAAACCCAAGCCAACATGCCAAAATGTCTGTAGCCAAATCCTTTAAAGCCCAGAAAAAAGAAAGGGAAAAAAAATCTGCACCTCTAGATTTCTCAGAGGTGCCAAACCTGGTGCATACTATGTTAGTATTTACAGATATACTTGTCTTGGCTCACAGGGGAGTGCTTGGGAATTACTTGGTTGAAAGAGACTGTTTATCAAGAATTTGGGAAGGGGAGGGTGATGGCTGCGGAGGTCTGTGGGTGTTTGGAGGCAGAGAAGGCAACCGGGAACTGAAATGTCATTGCCCTCTGGCAAGACACACGCTTGGCACTGCCTCCCCTGGGAACAGCTCATCTAAACGATGCGAAAATAGCATCACTGATTCTCAGTTAGCTGCAAGGAAGATTATGGAGGCTGCAAAGCACCGTGCTTCAAAAAATCCTATAGCCGTTTTTCATATTTATAAAAATACATCAAAGGCAGCATATTCTTCACAGTGTTACAGCCCCTTAGCTTTGTTCAGCTTTGCTTTTGCTTCATCCAAATCCTTATTACAGTGTCAGATTCACCAAACCGCAGCCAGAACCACCCTACATCCCACGGATGGATGGATGGATGGATGGATGGATGGATGGATGGATGGATGGATGCTTCAGGGGTGCAACTCCCTCCAGCAGGTCCCCAGGGCAGACCTGGCTGCTGCCAGCCCAACACAAACCTGCGTAGCCCTTTGGGGTGAGCAGGTTGCAACGCACCTGACAAAGGCTGGGCAATGGTCATCCACAGCCACGCAGGAGAACAGCAACGAGAGATGGAGGGATGCCTCATGCCTGCAAACAGAGAGCTCTTAGAGACGTAAAGCCTTTGGAAAGGGTTCAGTGTGAGTATTTACCATGGGTTTTTGATATTTGATATTGCCTGAACATGCATGTGAATATGTAACCTGCCAGTCTCTTGCAATGGTCTCCAGACACGCAGGTTATTTCAGGCGGGGGTGAGCAGAGCGCTGAGCTGCCTTACCGGAGGTGAGGTTTCTACCTGAACTCACATCTAGCAGAGCCTGCTCTGGCAGCTTCACACCCTTTTGCTCACTTTCCTCACCCCACTGCTCAAAAAGAGTCACCCTCTGTTTCACAAATATTTACTAGAATACCTACAAGCCCTTGTTGTCAGCTCATTGCAAAAGAGAAGAACTCTCTAACCTTGTGAAGTACAAAATCCAAGACAGCAGTCAGATGCAGTAGAAGAGGACACAGAAGAATCAAGGAAAGGTTTGCAAGGAGTGATGAGCACCTCTCTCTGTGCTCAGCGTGGGGCGGATGTCGTTGCCTCTGTTGGCTCGTAGGTAGAGACGCACAAAGCTGCGGCGAAGAAAAGCTTGGAAAAAAGTTTTAGAAAAGTGCAAAAGAAAAAATAATTAGAAGGTACAGTTCTTAAATCTGGTGAGTGCTGTAGGCTTGTGATCAGGTCAAGCTGGTTAAATATGTGCTGCATTTAGAGCACATGGGTCAGGGCACAAAACAGCATCCATTCTCTTACAGGGAAGCTTTTGCATTAGAATGTTAAAGTACATCATCGGGCCTGGATGGGTGGTAGGGTAAATGCATCCAATGATAATGTGATTGCAGCTGAGCTATGGGATTCGTGCAAAGCGGGCTGCAGCCTTGCAGTGAAGTCACCCTGATGGCACGAGGGCAAAGATGCATTTTCCAAATGAGCTGGATCCCGTGATGCTTTCCCGGGCACTAGTGTGGCTCTGGATTATCTCACTGCGTTTCCATCGGAGAGGAATCTGGAACCCAAACGCCAGCCCCTCCCAAAGGAGCCAGGTTGTGCTCCTGGGGAGAATATGTTGAATGAAGAAAACCACGTGGCTGTTGCAATACTTTCTGCTTTGAAAAAGGCTTGTGAATAACTCACACGCAGTCCCCCGGCACGCAAAAGCCCTGGAGAACTAGAGGCAGCCTGAAACACGAACACTAACCCTACCGCTGTTTATCTGATGCAGCACAAGTATGTCAGCTCCAGAGGTTTTATTTTGGCCATGGGGGACGATGGCTCCCTGTCAACACCACATACAAATCAACCTACTGCGGGGGTGTGTTGTTTTTTTTTTTATTTTGCCTCCAGAGATCACACACCTTCTGAAGTTTCCTTACATGTTGTCTCATATGGGGCTTTCACAACATCCACACCACGTATACACTAGCCAGCAACAGCCGAGCGTAATTCCAGTCTCTTAAATCTTCCGGCAATTACAAGGCCTCATTCAACCTCCCTGTGAGATAAAACAACCGCTGCATCGTGGCATCATGATGGGATTTTTTTTTCTCCTTTTTCTTTCCAACAAATCAAGCCTGTGAAATGACAACTATGATGTGGTGGTCAACAGTGCTTCTCCCACGAAGCTGTGCCCGGAGCACTCCAGGATTTCAGTCCTTGCTAGTGACAAGGTGGTCCTTGAATGTGTTAAATGGGGAGATGCTGGGTATGGGGTGCAGAGGGGGTCAGTACCTGGCACTTGTATGACGAATTTTCTCATCATTTGCTCAGAGCCAGAAGGAGACCTGTGCAAGTCGGGGGAGAGGCTCTCCCTGAGCTCAGTGGGTTCGGACGCAGCACCAAGCTCTGGCTCAAGGTGTGAACGCTTCCCAGCAGAAATTGCCCGTCGTGTTGCTGGTTGCACAACTGCTGGGTCCTCATCACGGGCGGCTCCGTGGGCACAAGCAAGCTGCAGGAAAGGGAAAGCCACTGAATCACAGAATCATTTAGGTTGGAAAAGACCCTTAAGATCATCAAGTCCAAAATTGCACGTGCAATTTAGGCTTTCTAGTACCCAGGTCCAGCTTGCCAGGAGCATGGCATCAGCTCTGCCAGCCGTCCCCACCATGGGGACAAACAGGGCTGGTGTAAGGCCATGCTTGGCACAAGAAGGGGGTGCATGGCATCTCACCTCTGCTGTCCAAAGCACCCTGTACCTGGGCAGACAATGCTGAGCCTGAGAGAGCTTCATCCCATCAGGAAAGAGGGAGGTGAGGTGATCCAGCGTGACCCTCCAGCAGAGCCCGACCACCCCATGGTGGTTCCCTGCAGAGGAACCGTTGGGACTGGGTGCACCATGCTCAGATTTCTGCAATTAGGTAAAACACCTCACCATTGCAGAACAGAATAAATTACTTTAGATGAGACCTAGGCCAGAAATAAAAATAACTGGTTCTTCAATGTACCAGGTTTTTTTATTGTTATTGTCATTGTCATTGTTATTTACTATAATTAATCAGGTCAATTCTTATGAGGTAGATCCTATTGCAAGACAAAGGAGAGAAAAAAGAAGATGAAAAAAAAGTGTGCTTGCATTTGCTTGTGTATTAAGTAGTCTTGAAGCTTTGATCTGAAGAAAATGCCAACAGGAGCAACTGATATGTCTGTTTTTACCTGCAGTCTTGTCACAGCAGTATCACACTTGCTGAGTTTTTTAAAAGGATGAAAGCATCAGGTGGGGTTGAACAGAAGCCAGAATTGCAGTCCGCTGGACAACTCCAATATCATGCCACTTGTTTAGATATTTGCTTAAAAATTTAAAAATTTAGATATCACCAAAAAATGTAGAATGAAAAGGTTGGGGAAACTTCTATATGAGAATCCACACTTTTAAAGGAAACTACAATTTTTAATTTTGCAGTGAAACAACTCAGGCTTTCTAGAATTTCAGAAGACAAAGCAATATTTTTTTTACCCTTTTTCTTTGACCAAATCCCATCTTTTGCCAGAGAAAATGCCAGTTACAAAAGCTGCAAGTGAATCTGTTAAACTGTGATTTGGTCCCCACATGAGCAAAGGTGAAACAATATCCTTGTCCACAGTCCCATGGAGTTCACAGCAATTACATGCGACTGAAGCAGCATTTGTAGTTACATATTTTTAGATCCTAAAGGATTTCACTCTTCCTAGCCCCAGGATACTGAACTAGCCCATCTATTCCTTATTTTCTCAAACAAACCATAGAATCATAGAATCACAGAATGGTTGGGGTCGGAAGGGACCTTTACAGGTCACCGAGTCCAAGCCCCTGCCATGAGCAGGGACATCTTCAACCAGATCAGGTCGCTCAGAGCCCCGTCCAGCCGGACCTGGAACGTTTCCAGGGATGGGGCATCTCCCACCTCTCTGGGCAACCTGGGCCAGCGCCTCACCACCCTCAGCATAAACAATGTCCTCCTTAAATCTAGTCTGAATCTACCTTCTTTTAGATAAAAAACAGTTACCCCTTCTCCTATCAAGCATCACTATTTGTGATCTACCAGAGAGAGACGGGGGAATCCAGTTAGTCCTGAGAAAGGGATGAAACCCCATAGATTGGGAGCCCAGCCCCGCTGGCATTGCTGGCTGGCAGCCAGGTAAGCGCAGCCACGCAGCAGGCTCTTCGCAAGCCATCTTACTGCAAGTGCATCTTGACTCACTGCAGATTCCCACCGCTGTTTGCCCCATAGATAGGGAATGTGGGGAAGAGCCAAATTACCGGATTTCGCTGCCTGATGTGAGCTTCCCTTGCCAAGCACTATAGGAATGAAGTCACGGGTACCTTGCACTCACTGCGTGAGGCGCTCAGACTTTCCTCTCTCTCCATCAGCAATGGAAAGTTGTTTGAGTTAGATGGGCAAACAGCTTCCTTTTGAAAGCTCTTCCTTCTCCAAACACATTACTGCGCTACTGGAAACCGTTCAATTTAGCTAAGTCATTAAGTTAAGTCATCTGAGCACATTTTTGCAGTAAGAGGAGGCTGCGTGGTGGGCTGGTTTGGGAGAACAGTTGGATGGAAACCTCCCCAGGGGGAACAGATGCTGATGACCCATTGCTATCTAGCTGGTTTTCATGCAGCACCGTCCACTCCAGCTCCCAAGCTTTACTACAGCCATTTCACACCAGTGAAACACAGCCCACAGGGTGGTTTAAAGCCATTTCTACATCTGCCTTCTGCCACGGCTCATCATCGGCTGCCCAGAGCCCAGCATAGGGGCCTCTCTGCTGCCTGGCCCAGAGCAGAGCAGAGCAGCTTTGGGGCTGCTCTATGTTATACCAGAGCAACATTATTATTATCAGTGCTGTTCAGCATAGCTGAGGCATCTTCCTAGCCAGATGTTCGCAGGATGTCTTTGTGCTCACTTCACTGATGCGTGAAAATACTCACAAGACAAGATGCTCAGCACAGCCAATATGCAACAGCCTAAACAGCAGCCTTTATTTCCACCTCACCTGTCCTCAAAACAAGATTTTTTTTCTTTATTTCCTATGTGTGTAATACAGCAGTGATGGCTGAATAAATAAACAGGAAACTCTTAGGTCTGATGATGTTGCTCAAGAAAGGCACAAACGCAAAAATTCCACTTATCTGAGCATCCTTCCCAAATTTGCTTCCCACACAACCTTTTGGGAGATCACGTTTGCATCAGTTTCCTCAATTACTGCTTCTATCACTGGTGCAATTCTTCAAGTCACCTCCCAAGGGTACCCCAGAGATGAGCTGGGGGTGGGAGGAAAGGGGGTGTAGTGACTTAGCTCTTGTTTTCCTGAGCTTGCCCAAGGCTGCAAGCCATGAGTCTTCAGCTCGTTATTTAACCGTGTTTCCTGGAAAGACAATTCCCTGGATTTTCATCCTACACCTTCCTCCCGGCTGTGCTCACACTGGGCACACCAACCCACTGCACGACAAACCCATGCAAGCAGTTGGACTAGATAATCATTGTAGGTCCCTTCCAACTGAAATATTCTATTCTATTCTATTCTATTCTATTCTATTCTATTCTATTCTATTCTATTCTATTCTATTCTATTCATGTGCTGCATGTGCAGCCAGATGCTCACAGAAACCCTGGCTAGGAGGGTTTCTTTCCCCTGGCCCTCTCACAGGCTTCCGAGCCCCAGGGCTTGCCGCAGTGCTGGACGCAGCCGAGACAGGCAGGGACAGAGCACGGGGGGCTGAGACGGAGCAGAGACCTGGTGTCTGGAAAGGGACCCGCTCTCTCGCATGGGGACCAAGAGATCCGAAATCCTCGAGTGCACCGTGCAGCCGAAGGAAATCAGAGCATGGGGTTGAAAGACCACTTGGAAAACATTAACAGCTCATTACTGATGGTCTGTTTAAAAACCCCCATTAATGTATACACATACGTCCCTGGACGGCACATTTACCCCCAGCTAATGGCACTGAGTGGAAGCTGGAACGATCTGTGCGTAACGACTTCAGCAAACTCCCAGCCCTCCCTCTTTTACAGTTTTCCTGCCCAGGCTCCTTCTGACCTCTTCAAATCCCATCCCAATTACAGCCTCCCACTTACCCTTCAATGTAAATAAATCCTGCATGGTGGGGATCGCTGCTACCAGCGCAGATAAAAGCAACGATGTTGATGGAGGAAAAGCACAACCTGCAGCCGGTTCTTAGAAGGGCAAGAAAACAAAGCACAAGCGGGCCGGTGGGGCTGAGGCATGGGATGGGAGGTGACACCCTTGGGGATGCTCAGAGCTTGAGCATGGCTCTGCCCTCCAGGGAGATCCAGAGATCTTGCGAGGAGAAGCTCCAAAGTAGCGTAAAGCTTGTCCATGCTGAATAGATGGATAGCCGTGAAATCTCTGTGGGACATCCACCCACCTGGACTTCCTCTGTGGATGCATGGGAAATTTGCGTAGGAAACTGCCTAATTTCTCTGATAAGATGTCCCCATCCACTGCATGTTGGAGAATGGAAACCCCAGGAGGATATGCATGAGGTACAGAATTTTCTTCTATATATTAACAAGGTCTTGGTTCAAAGGAAGGATTTTGAACTATTTCCTCAGCAGGCATAAATCTCTGCAGTGCCATTGGCTTCAGCAGTGTTACGCTGGTTTTACACCACTAAAGTGCTGGATCATTTTCCCTTGGGAAAAAAATGCCATCTCCCCAAATGTATTCAAGAGGGTTCAGAGAGAGAAAAAGCTGGATCTCTGCTGGCTTCCTGGGGCATCCTTAGGCTGGTGCTATGTTAACAATTTTTTCCCTGGATTTGTGGACATTTAAGAGCACTTTTGGACACAGGGACAGGGTAAATGCCATATGGATATTCGTCCCAGCACAGAGCGAATGGAGGGAATGAGCCAGCTAAACCCATGCAGGCTCTTTACTCCTCCTAAATCTCATCTCTAAATGCATCTCCCTCAACTTGCACCCAACCTTACCGCAGGCTGGGCAACCTTGGCCCTGCACTCATCCTGAGTTGGGATGCTGGGACCTCACGCTGAAGTTTCCCCACAAACCATCACTGCCTTTGCCATTTCAAGCCACTGGGTGCAATAGCAGGTGAGGCGGGTCTTGGGTTTTAAGTTGCTGGAGAATGGTGATGGAGGAGAAGGGTGTTGTGTGTTGGTTTTTGGATTTTTTTCTTAACTGTGGACTTAATGCAGAGCTCGTCTACTGATCGTTAAACAATTACCCTGTGGTTTGAAACTGTTTTTAGTGAGCAAGGACTAAATGATCTTATAATGTTCTGGAACTGTCAGCATAATCTATGGGGCTGTATTCAGCATAAATTATAGGCAGTTTCCATGCCACAAAAGCCGCACAAGTTCACGGATCCAGCCAAAATATTCAGCAGAAAGTTCTGCCAGGCCGCAGGGACCACTTTGCCAAGACGTGCAGGTGTACACCATAGAGAGCAGCCCCACCACCGGCCCGGGTGACTCCACGTCTCCTCCCACCCAGCAGCACTCTCCTTGGGTCACCTGAGCCAAAGTGTTATGTGATCCCAGAAGCCACAGGAGTGATTTTCAAAGCCATTCCAGCTCTGAGATGCCATGTCCTTTCATCTGCAGGTGCAGGAGCAGTGGATGGAGATCCTTGCAGATGCTTTTGGAGAGGTGTCCTCACCCAGGATACGAATGGGGCAGCTTGGCTCAGTGCCTTGGACATCACTGCAGCTTTGTGCAATTGCAGTGATGCAAGGCCATCCATTTCTTTCATGCTCCTGTGCTCTTGCTCATTAGGCAACATCTCCTTTGTCAGGTGGGCAGGGAGGCTGAAACATCAAGGCACACATTTCACACAGGCAGTCCTGGAGACAGGACACCCAGCTCACATGCATGGACACACAACGTCTGAGTTGGACACTTCCTCAACAAAGGCCAAGGCCACCGCTCTGCCATCATAGATCCCAGATTTGGGGTAGCTGCAAATGAAGTTCCTCCTTTGAAGGAGATGTGTGAAGACCAGGATGGCAGTGCCTGCGAAACAGGCATCTCCATGAATAACGCACCTTTGAGAAAGCAGCTAAGCCATCTGCTGTTGGGACGCTGGGGCTTTGCATGAGTTCAGTGCAAGGGAAAGGTTTTTCATGCAAGTTTTTCATGGATTTTACTGTCGTGTTTTCCCGTGTTTCAGAAGAGCATGGGAGATACTAGACAGCACACCACGCACACACGTGTCCCATTCACTCCATGGGATGGTGCTTCGAGCCCTAACTGTGATCCCCAAAACACCACCACAGGCTGAGGAAATCCCATCTATGCTCTGACCACCAACTTTCCCAAGAGTTTAGGGGTTGCAAAGAGCCTGCTCTGCTCCTCCCAGAGATGGGGAGACACCCCACATGAGCAGCAACGGGGAACCACCAGCAGGTAACACTGCCCCACCTTGGCGTAAATGTTGGCTTCATACCAACTTGGACAAATAATGATCAAATAATCTTCCTTTTGGTTGCACAAAGGGCACTTGGTTCTCTGCTCAGCCCAGGCCCCTGGGCACAGAGTATGGTCCAGCTGAGTGCTGCGGGGAGCCGTCAGCCTCCCTGGACCCCCACGCACCTGCAGGTCTGTGGGACATCCTCTCCTTGTCCTCCCTCTTCTGCACACACCACAGAGATGGTGGACTCCAAAGCTGGGCAGAAGCCACATCATTTGGAGATGCTTCTCACCATGAGTCCCCAGCAGACGGGGAAAGTGGTCCTGCCACCACCCAGCCTCAGGGAACACGGGGCACGATGGAGTCCCACCAGTCTTTCGTGGCCAACTTGTCCACCAAGTGGTGGCTCCTCCAGGTGGGAATAGAAGATTTGGGAGTGTTTTTGTGGGCGATTCCTGTACCGCTTTGCCTGGTTGTGCCTTTTGCAGGGGGCAAGGGGAAGAGTCCTGTGTCATCATGTATGAACGAGGTCAGGAAATACTTACTCCATCCCTGCTCCTGGTTTTGCTGAGTCTGAAACAAGTTGTGCAGAACAAGATAAGAAACCAACAGCAGCGGATGTGTGCAGGAGGCCATGGGCTCCGTGCAAAACATCCTGTTGGCCTCTGCATTGTAAAGCAACAGGGACAAACACAGCTCATCAGAGCGGACGCTGGGCAAACTGTCCCATCTCTGCATCCACTGCATCAGGGACGTCTTTTAGGATGTAAAAACTCTCTGTCCTGCAAAATCATTTGGGTAGCCTTCATTGGTGGATGGGCTGAGCTTGGTATCAAGGGTCCTTTGGAAAAATGAACTCTGTGGTAGAGACAACCCTCCTGCTGCAGCGTCAGAGTGGGGCTGCGAGAGCAGGGAGGGGAGGAACTGGTCCCCAAAGCACAGGTACACAGTTGGATCTTCTAGATGTCACATTTTGCTCCACAAATGACAGTTTCCTACAGGAAATGCTTCCTGGCCCTTCTCTTCAGCAGTGCTAATCATCACTCTCCCAGCCTCTGGATCAGGCCCAAACCAATCACATCTGCGCCCAAAAAAAGAAAACGTCCGCTTGTGTTTCATTTACTTTTATGGGAGCGTTAACACATTTCAGTCACATAAAACCTTCACCTTCAAAAGGGAAAGGGGAAAGACAGAAAGGAAAGACTGCCACATAAAGTAAGAGGCTTAGCCCCAATTACACGCTGAACGACACCGACCCGAGAGGAGCTGACCCGGTGCAGAAGGGTTTCTCTGCACAGGGCTTCGGATCAAGCAAGGGTCTGGGGATGCCAAGCGGCAAAACGATGGGATGCGGGAACAATGCCAGGGCCATTGCACCCCAGTTGTCACCAGGATGCTGGGATCCTGCCACCGCCCCAGCCCCAGCCCTCACGGCCAGGCTGCAGCTGCAGACAGCCCTCACCGCCCATCTGTGGGGTCTTTCGTTGGTGGTTTGGGATTTTTTTCGCAGAAGATGCCCCTAACTAAAACCAGATTTGATTCCCAAATAGCCCCAATCTCCTTTAAAGCTTACAAATCTTCCACACCTGTGTTTGCTCATTCCTGCTGCTCGGCCCAGCCCTGGGAAGGACGATGTTTATTCCACTCCTCCACAGTTATTTACAATGGGGTTTTCGGATGGAGATGGAGCACATATTTGTCTAATGGCAACAGGGCAGTGAATTTAATTCTCCTTAACAGTCATCAACTTAATGGAAAGCAATAAAAGATTTTTTAAATAGCGGGTGCTTGTGAGATATTATTTATCGCCATTCCTGTCAGCAGGATGAGTGCGCTCCTGGCCTGAAAGCGGGGAAACTGAGGCATGAGGCCATTCACTGACCCACTCTGGACCACACAGACAGAGGTGGAAAGAAAATCCAGCCCTCCTCTTCCTCATCCAGCAGCCATGCTGCCCCAAGGCCACACAAGCCATGTTGTTATTATAAGCCATTATTCGAGCTACAGCAAAAGCAATTTGTGAAGCGTGCCATATAATGCTAGCTATTTCCAGCATCCGAGGGAGTCACACAGGGCCTCCCACCCTCTTCCTCCCTCCATCATCCACCTCCAAATCTTTGTCTGGTTGGGGACAGCAACTGCCCCCCCTACTACCCATCGATCCAGGAAAGGGCATTTCTATCCCCGTTCTGATGATAAGAAATAATTTAGTCTGAGGTCATTCCTCCTCTCTTGCTCTGGCAGCAAGAGCATGGCTGTTCTTTTGACCACCGCTGGTGACATCCGCAGTGACACCTGGGAACGTAGGTCCTCCCTTAGTGACTTCAGGTCCTTGCAAGATGTTCACCTGACATCTTGCGCCCAAAGCTGCCGGGACCCCCAGGAGCGGAGAGCTGTTCTCTGCTGTCCTGAGGACCACATTTTACTTTGCCATTGGTAAAGAGGAGTCACCTCCAAACAAGGACAGATTTTTGTCCTTGATAGACCTGTTGAAATGGCCCATCTGGGATCTCTCTTCTGAAATTTTTTCCCAGTTCCCCAAGTGTCCCTACTCAGAGACAAGCAGCCCTTCCCTCTTGTTGGGATTTACCCAGACACACACATACAATTCCTTTCCAGTCTCCAATGTTCCTGGCAGAACAAGACCTGGCTCTTCTCTAAGATCATTTGATCCTCATAGCAGTCCAGTAAGGCCTGAAACAATTTATCATTAATGCAGGGATCAGAAACCCACTCAGGGCCTTTGGCAGCTCTAGGGGAAAATCCTCACTTTGTCCATCCCAGGTTCTGTCACTTGGGCTCTCTGAGTTGTTTTCTGATCAGCAAAGACCCCGGGTCTTTGTTTTATGTCATGTCCAAGAGAAGAGCTGCTCGGCTCACCATGCAACCCTTCTCACTATGCTTTGTTGCTCGTACCATTAAATTTTGCTCCCAAATTGCATCCTGCTACTGAGGCACACGTTGGTCCCTCTCAATGCTACCATTGGTTAATAAAATTAAAAATATTATCTTTGCAAACGATCCTTGGGGACTGCCTCTTACTGGGAAACTGTCCAACTCTACAAACTGTCTTTCAAGAAACACTGCAGTGATTATTTTTAATACTTTTAAACACCAAAATAAATAGCAACTACTCAACTACTCAACTACTACAGCAACTACTCAGCAACTACATACTGTATATGTTAAGTCTCTTCAAATGATACCTAGAAATACCTGTTCCTGGTCCCCCAAGTCCAGAAGCGGGAAGGATCCATGTGTTTCACAGGATGTCTTGCTCAGTGCCTCTTCCAGACCCGTTCATGACCTGAAGGCCCTTGCGTAAGGCTTTCTGTGATGAAGCACAGGAGCACCGTGCCATGCTGGGTTGGAGCTCTTTTACTCAGATGCCCAAGCAGAGACCAACCCTCATCTCACCACTGCATCTCACCACTGCAGGCAAGTGATGCTCAGGTTGGCTGTTGGGTCCATGAGAACTGAAGCAGGAATAAGGGCATGTCCTAGAGCCCCGGTTTTCCTTTTCGATGTAAACCAACAGCAAGAAACTCTCCTCCCAGCAGCATGGGTTCCCCCCGTAGCAGCTCCAGGGCATAGCCCCCCAGAGCCCAACCACATGAGCAGCCAGTGCAGCATCGATGGGGCTGTGATGCCTCCATCAGCCCCACACCCAACCCACAGCTTCAGCCATTCACCCCCTACTCCCCAAAGAGCTTTCGCCAGCTCTGGGAAGCATTTTACCTTTGCTTACCCCTTACCCCATCACGACGGCTGCAGACTCTCTTCACAGGTCCCTCAGCCTGAAAGCAATAGGTCCACCAGTGCGGTCAAGCTCAAAGCTGTGGCGGGCGATGGCATTGTGGCTGGTGGGTGCTGCACGGCCACCTCGGCTGTGCTGCGCAGGACCCAGCAGCTGCGAGGACACCCCCAGCAAAGGGACAAGCTTCTGCCCAGCTCCAGCTCCATCACCTCGTTGGCCAGCAGGAAGAGCTCTCTGCACCACGCAGAAGCACTTGATGCTTAAGCAGCGTATTATAAGCACATAGAGCATTGCACCCACATGCCCGTACGTACTCAGGATGGAAGGGGGTTTAAGACATAAACTCCAAAAGACAGGAAAGAAAGTACATGGGTGGCTCTTCACGGAGCTCCCCAGGCCTTCTCCCTTGGAGATAACTGCTTTGTGGGGCATTCAAGTGGAGCGTTTGCTTCTGTGTAGTTAATTCACTATTAAAAGCGATGCACCCAGCGTGTCCCTGGATGGCAGCTGGCCCCAGCCCAGCGAGCAGGAGGCAGCCCCTCGCAAGCCCTCTTGTACGCACCCGTCCTGTCCCGGGCTCCCCCAGTGAGGTGTATAATCAATTTAGCATGTCTTAGCTAATCTTGGCATGAAGGATTTCACTGATTTCAGTATTAAATAGCAGGTGTGCATTACAGTGCAGACAAAACGAGCAAAGCCAATAAAAGCAATGCAAAATGCCCACCGTCTTCCATATAATCTAATATGTAAAACAGTGCAGCCTGTTTCAGACAATTACTTCATAACATGCAAGCTCATGTTACTGGAAGGAAAGGTGAGGGACAGGTGGATTACTTGGAAAAGCACTTGCTCTTTGCCTGTGGGACTCCAGAGCGAGCTGAGCCTTCAGTTTTCAGCGACAAGAAGTCTGTGGTCTCCATTCAAGCGTGAGGGGAGTAATTCATGTTACCGAACGCATTCACGAGGTGTGAGATTAGATAATCAGGAAAGGGCAGAGCTAAAACACGCAGGAGCTCAGAAGGGCTTTAAATCCCCGCCATAAAAGCAACACAAAGGCAATTATCTGAGGGCGGTGCGGAAAGTCCTGCTCCAGCCAGAACCCACCCAACAGCATCACCTCTGTGTGTGACCGGCTCGAACATCAAGCCTGGCTGGAGAGGAGAATGCGTGGGCCCCCTGCCCAGCTCTAAAGCGGCTGGGGACAGAGCTGGGAGGCAGCTGCCCACCCTGCTCGGGGGCCTGGAGGAGCAGAGGTCCAAGCAGCACCTCTCCTTGAAGAGGAAAAGGGGTGCAAAGCCCTTTACAATGCTGCAAAGGAGCCCCGAGTTGTACGTGCACGCAGTTGTATGCAATGGAGCTGCCATCAGTCAGCCAGGCCCTTCCCAAACTTGAAGATGTAAAGTGATGCATTATTTTTTGTAGGCCCAGATGCATGCTTTACAAATACATTTTTACAATTTCAGCAAGTTGATGAACTTGCTAAGCGATCGTATCAGTGATCTCCATCCTCCACCACTATTGCCCAAACCCTGTTGACCTCCTGGAGGTGGCACTGATGGAAATAGCACCAAGAAGGGTGAGCAACAGCAAGGAGTGCCTTCCACCGAAGCGAATAAAACTAAGGGCCTCTTCAGCCTGGTGAGGGCACAGCAGAGGACAAGGATGATAGATTTGGCAGAGCAGAGGAGATGCGATCTCTGGTGCGGAAAAGGGAAATAGGAAGCAGGGGCTCACTGCGTCCAAACCCACAAGAACTATGGGGCATAACTATGAACTTCTAGGTGATGGTTTCAACACAAATAAAAGGAAACGGTTCAAAAGGAATGGAGAGGCAAACCGTGGAAATCACTGGCACAGGGTAATGCTGATCTGAAAAAAATATAAGGCTTATAAAGTAATTCTATAAATTTCTGGATGTAAAATTCATGCTGACCTATTAAATGCAATGACCCTAATTTTGGCTCAGGAAGCTCTGACCTGTAAATGGCTGGAGGGTGGTGGGTCCTCCGGAAAAACATCGTTATAGGCTTGCTGTGTTCCTGCCTTCTCCTAGAGCACTAGGTGGACCTTTGGAGAGAATTAGCACAGACTTTCTTTTTTTTTTTTTTGTGAATGTAGAGTAACATCGACACTTTCCATCCATAGTCTGCTAGAACTGGGAGCCAACTTCTCCTCTGGGAACCGTGTGGTCTCCCTGGATCTGCACATCTGTGATCTCCAGAAAAGGGGGAGACCAAGAGTGGAAAGGAAATTCTGCATTTCTAAACATATCATGTGCCAGCACCTGAATGAAGAGAAGACTGGAAGAAATGCTGACGATGTAAATACAACCAGCCAGCTACAGAGTACCAAAGGCAGGTGAGCATGTTGAGATGCAGCCACATCTGTAGCACATGAACAGATCCAAAATGTCAGGCTGGGTTTGGATAAAGCTTTCCTTGGCTCCCTGATGTTATGGAAGAGGCAGCTCATCAGAGGTCCTTTCTAGGGTGAAATCCTACTGGTGATGGCTTTCAGTTGTGCAAAAGGTCCAGGCAGCCCTTGTGGTCTGCCCTCCAAGCACACCTCCGGGGCTGGGGATGATGCCTCTGGTGGACCCAGATGCCAGGGGCTCTCCCCTTGACTCTGCTGCCATTGCTCAGCGAACAGGCTCAGAGCAGCTCTTCAGAAAGCCAAGCCACAGTCCTGGGAGGACAGGAGGGATCGATGGGGCCATGCCCTCCGCAAAGCTGTTCTCATGTAAAACACAGCATCAAGGCACGGGCAGGAGGCAGTGCACAAAAAATGCTGACAGTGTGAAAAACAGCACGGGGCTCCAAGTCAGGGCAAGTTTTGGACAAACCATGCAGAACCAAAGTCCCAGCACATGTGTTCATCTGCTGGGTGGAATAAATGACTCACGGCTGATCCAACAGAGCCCGAGTTCCCCACGGCCTGATCCCTCCTTGGGCTCTGCTAAGGTGCAAGCACTGATTGATGGATTTTTCCCTTCACTGCTTGTGTCTAGGTGGATGCTCTGCTGTCAAATAAGGAGCAAGTTTGAGGTGATTCTTTAAGAAGCCAGGTGAAAATAACGTATTAAAAAATCCTATTTTACACTTCCAAACTCGAATGCCGGATCCATGAAGGGAAGGACATATCCAGTGTCTGGGTCATTTCTGATACTCCCTGTCATTATCATGCCTGCCTAGAGAACGACATGGACTTTGTAGCCTCCTCTTTCATTATATTATGCAGGAATCCACCACTGGTTTGAGGTTAAATGATGGATCTTCAGAAGGACAGACTCAAGACCAGAGAAGGGTTTTGTGTCTAGATCACAGGACAGGGACTGAGGTGGTCAGATACCTCTTCTGTCTCTGCCCGCTCTCCATACGTGACTGTGCCCAAGTCTCTTCATCTCTCTGTGCCCAAGATCCTTGTCTATAGGGGGGCAGTAATATCTCCTCATACGTGTTCAGGTCCTGTGATTTCAGATAGGGACTATGCACAGCGGAGGACCTTCAGACCTGCTATCGTGCTATGAAACCCCAGAATAAAGAGAACAAAGCATCTGTCGATGCCAAGATTCAACAGTTTTTCAAGCCATCACAGCTAGACTGTGCTAATCATTATTGTAACAGGCGAGAAGTTTGCCAGAGGTGTCCAAGCACTGCAGTCAAAACGAGAAGGGCCTCTGTCTCCCTTTGCTGGCTGCATAGCAAAGCCTCTGTGTTCATCCCAGAATAGCAATGTGCAAACCTCGGTGCTTCTCTTCCAAACCAATCTGCGTTTTTAGAAACTAATTTGCAAAGCCTCGGACCCTGTGGCTACAAGCAAAGCCTGGCTGTCTGAGCAGCACTCCTCAATTACGGCATCTCCAGGACAGCAGCTTTTCTCAAAATGATGCTGTAAGCTTTGACTTGGGGGCAAATTTTCGCCTGGGAGAAGAAAGTCCCGCCAGAAGACTCTTGGGATCCTACGAGCCAAGAGGGGAGGGGTTGGGGATGGGATCAGGGTAACCACAGGTCTCCGGGGGGAGCTCCTGACACATGGCAGAGCCTGGAACCCCGTTTTTCTAGCGCACCTCACCCTGTGCCCTCACGGGTGCTCCAGCAATAATGTTATTGCACAACGCCCAGCGGCCTTCACCAACAACTGCTGTGAACAACTCAGTCGGAGCCACAGGAGGTTAGCAAACCCTGCTGAGATATGCTCCTCATTTCCTATATCCATAAGCCACACAGACTTCAGCATGACAGTACTTTTCAGGTATCAAAAGTCTTTTCAAACAGCCTTCCTGCAGTAGGCACAAAGATGAAGGCGCATCACGGTGAGCCGCAGAGCATCTACCATCCAGCTCACGCTTCTTGGGATGCTGGACTGTGGGCCACAGCTGCCAAGAGGACACACAGATGGTGGGGAAGTGGCTGCACACTCACCTTCAACCCGTTCCCCTTTCGTTCACAGCTTGGACAGGATAAGAGGGGGATTAAACTGATATGCCTTATCTCAGACCTTCCAGGGATTTCTGTGCCAGCCACCACAAACAAAGCGCTCGTTCGCTCTGAAATAAGTAACATTTGCACATAATACGTTCCATGGTCAGGGGAATTATTGCACTTATAAAGCAGATATATTTGTCATACTTTTAAGCAAAGCTAAACACTGGCTATCTGAGACTAAACCAACACACCAGCTCTTCTCTGCTGCGTGAGCAAGGTAGTTTCTCGTACAGATAAGCCAGCAAGAAACCAAATCGGCATGTCTGTGGCAAGCAGCACTCAGCAAACAGACGGGACCGGTCATCACGCTAATTCCACAGCAAAGAAAGGGACCCAGTTCTGGTTTCCCTGACAATTTTGTTGTATTTTCCTATTTTTAAACAATTTATCGGATTGAGAATTTTGCTAAATGCCTCTCTGATCGCACGAGGCCATAGAGCAGTCTGGCACCCGTGTGGGACAGAGGGATGTAAACACACGGGGAGGGAAACCCTCAGCCCCTGCACTCAGTTTGTGTTAAACACACAAGTTTAGATGTGCTCCACTGAGTAAGCTGCTTAATGCATCCACGAATATTTTGTTCTATACATCACTTTTACTGTCAGCTGGTTTATATACACAGTTTAGATTCTTATAAAATTTACAAAATTGAAATACTATTATTTTTTTAAAAAAAACAGTTGTTTTTCCTACAGTTTCTGAGCAGAACACCCACGTAGGATCTCACCAACCCACAGCCAACACCAGGGCAGGAAAACCAAAGCAAAGGAAAATCTCCCAAAGGCCGCATACACGTCAGGACAACCTCTCCACTCGCAGCACCTACGGAAAAGCAGGTGCCTCTGCTTCCACGGGGCTGAAGCTTTGATTTCATCATTTAAACCCAATGCAAAAAATAAGCACCAAAATAAAGAGATCCAGAAAGCAGCAGGAACGCAGCAAAGCAGCTGGAGACTTCTACGACGAGAATGATCTAAATCCAAGAGCCGTTTGCGCACATGCCGCTTAGCTTTGTAACACCCTCCTGGCCTTCAGCCTCCAGGACAACCCGGGATGCACCAACGAGCAGGGAAGCAAACCTGGGAGAAGCCTCTTTTCTTTAACTTTTTTTTTTTCTGTTAAAAAGCACAGTGATTTTTTCCCAAGGCACCCTCCCACAGTGCCTGCCCCACGGCCCCGAGACCCCCTTTCCCCGGCCAGCCGGGGTTATCGGCGGCGGGGCAGATCGGCAGAGATGTGTGTAATTGCCCTGTCAGGCAGCTGAAAGGCGCTCGCCTTTAGCTGATGCCACTTCAAAATGAAATTCTTTCTTTGGCATGGCTATGTCTGATATGCAGGCATCAAAGGGGAGGCAGCAGGTCGCCGATGCCCCGGGCCACACATTTCCCTTCTAAAGGCAGGAATGAAGTGTCAGCTCGGGGCCGAGGGGGCCCCGGAGACACGGCAGCAATAACCCCGGCCCCCTACATGCGCTCCGGGGCTCCCCGAGAGTGCGGCGATCCCCCCGGTCTGCTTGCACCCCTGCAAGCACCCACGCAGAGCCCTGCCATGCCAGGGACGCTCGGTCCCCGTAGCCAGCACCCATCCCTGGCTCGTGGGGTGCCGGGAGGCTGTGGGGACCCCGCAGCACCCCGCTGGGGAGGCACAGAGCCACCCGAAGGCTCTCCGGCAGCGGAGGGGACCCTGCGGCCTGCCCCTGTGCGCAGGCACCCGGTGGGATGGAGGGGTGGAAAAGCCTCGCTGGCACAGAAGAGGTTGAGGGCTGTTTCTTTTTGTTTCCGAGAGAAAGGCAGGGCCGTGCTCGCCTCCCCCCGCAGCTCCCATCTCCTCTCTCCACCTGCACTCTTCAGGGAGCCAAGGCTTTTGGCAAGCTTTCCACTCCAGTTTTTATTGGTTTCAACTAAGCTGCCCCTTTCGGAGGGTTGGAAAGCTTCAATCATTAAAGAAAAAGAAAAAAAAAAAACCAAAAAAACAAGCATCACACACCCTCGCCCTGCTCCCCTCCCTTCCCACTCCTGCGATGGCTGAGGACACGAGCCCCACGCATACACCCCACGGCACAGCTCCCTATTTTCCAAGCCAAACACAGTCCGTCCAATGCGTTTAAGCTAGGGGTTTCAGGCCCTAGATACCTCCGACGGTACCTGCTCAGCTCTGATCACCTTCCTGCTCGGAAGCAATTTGGAAAGGACACAGCACAGGTAGCTATTAGCTAACACATATTTAACTGCTCCAGATATCTTTTTTTTTTTGGCATTGTAATGGGGCGATTTGATCTTCAAAGGACCTGTGCAAACCTTTGAAGCTTCCCAAAGAAGCCAATCTCCAGTGGGGAGGGAAAGAGGGGGGGGGGGAAATGTTAATAGTTTTGAAACCTGGGGAATCCTGAAGATGGACGAAGGGTATAAAACCCAGTGGGTTTAGCATAAAGCCCTCAGGTAAATCTTCACCTTCTTTTCAAATGCATTTTTGGTGGGTTGCTTTGCAAACGCTTGGGCCAGGTTAGCAAGGTCGGCTCTATTCCCAGCGGCCGGGAGAAGCAGCTCTTAATCTCCAGGGACCCTCATCTCCCACGTGGCGCAGCCCCAGCACAGGGGGATCCGCGGTACCTCGGCGAGAAATAGAAAGACTAAAATTTGCAAAGCCTGTAAGGGGAAAAGGGGTGGGGGGAAAGTGGGGGGAAAGGAGGGGGGAGAAGATAAGGAGAGAAGATACATTCCCTGCTGCACTCCCAGCCAGCACAGCCTCAGCAGCACCCTGAGAGGCGAGACACAAAATGCATTTACCTTTAAAATAATGACTCATTTTATTTTTTTCTTTTAATATGTAGTTATAAATATATTTTGTCAAAATATATGATCATTATTGTCAAAAACATTTGCACATAAAGTCATAAATAAGGTCAAGGTGAACGTTTAGTTTAGAGAAGAGTCCAGCTATAGCAAGCAGTTCTGGGGTGGGACGGGAGGGAGAGAGAAGGGGAGGAGAGGGCGGCGGGGAAGGGGGTCAGCGGCACCCGCACCCCTCCACCACCATCTCCTGGTAGTTTTTCAGGACCACCTTGTCATACTCATCCAGGTAGAGCATGGAGATGGCGCTCAGCTCCGTGGGCACGCAGCAGGCCTTGGGGATGCTGGAGTTCACGGAGTTCACCAGCGTCTGCACGATGGCGTGGTTCGTGGAGTTGAGGTGGTCGGCCAGAGGGAAGGGGCAGTCCCCGTGGCAGTAAAATGCCTGGTACCCCGGGGGTGCCACGATCCAGTCGTTCCAGCCCACATCGCTGAAATCCACATAGAGGGCATGGCGACGGCAGTTTTTTTTGTTCTTGCGGGAACGCTGGTGCTTGGGGCTCCGGCGGGCTCTGCGGGTCAGCGCGTGGCCTCGCCCGTCGTGCCCAAAAGTGACCAGGAGCGGCCTGAGCTGAGCCCAGTCCCCGTGCCCTTGAGGTAAAGATCGGCTAATCCTGACGTGTTTGCCCTGATGAGTCTGTGCATGGTGGAGGTGGGTCACCTCGATCACCAGCCCGTGGTTCGGTTGCTTGTCCTTGGTCCACCGGATCACAGCCGGGCTCACATCAAAGGTCTCCCAGCGCGTCACGTTGTGGTGCACCAGACGCGTGTCCAACAGGCGCGTAATGGCCTGAGCGTGCTCCGACAGCGGCTTCATCACTTCGTAAATGTTTATCCGGTGGAAGCCCCTCTCCCATGCCGCGCTCGGCTCCTCCACCTGCTCCCGGTACAGCCGCAGCTCCGCCGAGGAGATCACCTCGTTTTCCGGCACGCTGCTGAGGTTGAAGACGAAGCGGATCCGGGGCGCCTCGCTGGGACCCGGGACGCTCTCCAGGTGCTCTGGAGAGGAGCAGGGCGGGAGGGGGGGAAGCGGTACGAAAAGCAAACAAGAGCACGTCAGCCTCGGGGCACCCAGCCACAGCCCCCGGAGCAGCCACAGCAGCAGCCACAGCACGCACCCACGCTTCACCTGCCCGGCAGCCGCCGGCACCGCTCCGCTCCCCTGCACATCCCTCCCAAGCTGGACCTGGAGCGGCTCCTGCCCCGGCACCGCTCGCTCGCCCTCCGCATGCCTGTGCCCGGACTGGGTCACCCCTTCCCATCTCGCTTCCCCTTTTGGGGAGGCTTTTCCCCCTTTGCTTTCCCCCCCCAGTCTCTCCAAAATCATCTCCCCGGCGAGGTGCGGCGCCACGGAGCACAGAGGTGCCTTGTTATGGGGCGCAGGGGGCAGGGGGAGAAAGAGAAGCAAATTCCAACGCAGTAATGATGCGGCTGGATTAATAATTCAGATTTACTTTGGAAAAGAAACATCCGCTAGGAAACATTTGGATCAGATTACAAGGGCCTATTGAATAAACCTTATAAACACACAGCTGTAAGTATTAAATTCGAGTAGGGTTTTTTTTTTGGATTTTTCTTTTTTTTTTTCTTAAGAGCAAAACCAGGCAGCAATCGCTTTGATAGTTCAAAAGAAACACACCAGGGGCGAGATCCCGCCCTCACTTTACTCCCGCATCCGATCCAGAGTCATTAAATCCACGCGAGCCCAGGGAGCGACCCCGAGGCAGAGGCACCGAAGGAAACTCGCTGTTGTCAACAGAAGCGAAAGCACCTCAAAATATGGTCAAGCTCGGGTTAAGCACAGGATGCTGGAAAAAATACAGAGCAGCACGCCTGTCACCCACACACGGCAGGCTTGGGGGGCGGTTTTCCTCCCATAAATTTAGGGCCGGGCACGTCCTGCTTCTAAATGCATTTGTGAGCTTCCAAACGCAAGGAAATCCCGATCGCTACTGGGGCTGGGAATTTACCTCCTCCCATCACTGACCTTCATGGTGGAAACTCCTCACGGTGTTTGCCCGGCTGGTCGATCGCTCAGGGTACTGCAGGCTAATTTCCTGGAGGCTTTCCTCCTCTTCTCCAGACTGGAGTCGATAGAGATCCAGCATGTAACTAGGAATGACGGCTGACTTGCTGGGCTGAGGCCGCCTTCGCAGCCCAAACATCTGCAGCAGAGTTGTTTCGAAACCCCGCAAGAGTTCATGGCTTTGGGCAGAGCGGCGTCCGGATCCGGCTTGTCCCTGAAGCTCTGCGACTTTCTTCCTGCCGGTCTCGGGTATCAGGCTAGCATGGTTAGTACCTCCTAGCAGGACTTGGCATAGTAGGATGACCATCAGCATTCGGTTACCAGGAATCATGGTGTCTCTGGGGTGTAAAAAACGCAACAACAAACAACAAGGAAAGTCAGGATGAGAAGCAACCCCCCCCCTCCTCCTCCTCCTCCTCTTCCGAATAAACTTAAAAATAATAATGATAAATGGCAAAACGACATCAGAAGCCCCCGAGCGGCAGCAGGCGCGCCCCGGCGGGCAGGGATTAGCCGCTCGCCCCAGGTCGCTCGCCGCCCGGCAGCCCCCACGGGCAGGCGGGTCTCCGGCGCATCCCGGCCCCGCTCGCCCCGCCGGGCCGGGCCGGGGCGAAGCCGCGGCGGGGCCCCGGCGCCCGGCGGGGAAGGAAGGGGCGCCCGGCTCGGCGGGACGGGACGGGGGGCCGGGGGTCCGCGCCCCGCCGCCGGGAGGAGCGGGGCGGGGGCGGCGGGGGTGGGGACGGGGACAAGACCAAAGTAAAGTTTAAAAAACTAAACTAAAGACCCGTGACGAAAGCCAGAAGTAAAGAGCGAAGCCGAGGAAGAAGAGGGCTGTACTCACTGACAGCAAGCAAGGCATATCAGCACAGTCCATGATTCTGGAGAGCCAGCCCGGACCCAGCGCGCCGAAAGCCTCGGGGCAGCGGCTGCCGAGCGCCTCCCGCGATCGCCGCCCGGGCGCAGTGCGGCCGCCGCCGCCGCCGGCCCCGGTTTTCTCCCGGCCCCGCAGTCACGTGGAGCCGCGCACCCCGCCAGCCCGGCCCGGCCCGGCCCGCCGCCCCCGGCCCGCCCCCGCCCGGCCCGGCCCCGCGGGGGACGGCCCGGCCCGCCCCGCCGCCCGCGCCAGGCTCCCGGCCCGCGGCGCCCGCCGCCCCGGGGGGGGGGGGTGTGGAGGGGCGGCCGGCGGAGGGGCTGCGCCCGGGGGTCGGGACCCCGCCGGGGCTGGGGCTGAGCTGCGGCGGGGCGGCGGGCGCGGGGCCGGGCCTGGCGCGGTCCCCCGGGGGGTTCCCCCGCTGCGCTCAGGTGCATCCCCGGGGGACTGGCACGACCCGAGGCGCGGGGCCCCGCGGCCCCCTCCTGCCCCTCTCCCTCCGCGCACGGCCGGCGGGACCGGCGGCGTGGGTGCCCCCGGGGCGTCCGTGTCGGCGCACGGCCCCCGCCGAGCACGCCGGGCCAGGGCGGCGGGCGCGGGGCGGCTGCCGGGCGGGCACCGCGGGGCCGGCGGACCCGCCGAGAGGCCGGTTTGGGAAGGGAAGCTCGGGAAGCGCCGGAGGGAGGAGGGAGGGAGCGCTTGGGAACGAGAAGCAGCTGCAGGGAGAAAGGGACGGCGGCGGAGACCCGGTTCCTGCCGTGCTCTCAGCACCCACCGCCCGCCGGGCCCCGAGGGGCCGCGCTGCTGGAGACCCCTTGCACCTCCCGGGGGCTGGGAGCCCGCTGCCAGGCCCGAGGATTACCCCTGCTCCCTGCCCTGGGTTCCCACCCGCCCTCCGGGTTTTCTCATCCTTCTCCTCCCCCTTCCCTCCCTGGCTGCCAGAAGAACTCTCTCGCCCCTTCCCGCCAGGCCAGGTTCCCAGACCCCCACCTGGATGTGAAGCAGGCGCCTTCCCAAGCCAGCACGGGCTGTGTACGGCCACAACGGGCTGCTCCAGCGTGGTGCGAACAGCGGTCTCCTGGAGGAAGGATGCTCCCTGCCCCGCAGTTCAGCCCCAGCATTGCCCTGGGCCATCTTTGGGGTTGAGACTAAAAGCCAGGCTTCCCAAGGCTTGAGGCTGTTCCCAGGTGGGGTTTGGGGACAGACTGGTCTGCCACTAGCACACGTCAACTGGACATACTGGGGGTGATGTACGAACAAGGTGTGGAGAAGGCAGCGCCTGGGAAAGACCCCCTAATGAAGAGCGATGGATGCCACATACTTTGGAGAGACAGAGTAGACTGAATGACCCCATGATAAATACAGAGAACTCCACCAGGGTGTTAAAATATTGTCCTTTTGCCCTGCTGGGGTGTCTCTTTGTGTTGGGCAAACTGTCATCCACGGAGAGAAAAGTTAGTTAATTTAGGAGACCAAAAGATGTGGTCATGGAGTGGCCATGGGAACTCCTAAGTTCATCAATTAACCACAACCAAAAGCCAGCTCAGAAACGATGACTGTAAACCAGCACGTTCCCACAAACCACCAGGCCGCTGTGCCCAAGCGTACAGCAAGCCCGCGGCAGCGCGTGTCGGCTTCCCTACAGCACTGCCCCAAAACGCACACATGATCAGATAGGACTTCTTTTCATATTTCACTTTTTCTTAGCTCAGACCTGACCCATGCATTAGAAAAGCCCAGGGATGTCACTGAAAGGACACGCACAGATAAAAGGCAGTGCTGACACTGTAATACCTCTGAGTTATTCCTATACCACTCTGAGTTTAAAAGAAACATCTGTTAGCAAGGTATTTGGACTATGAATCCATCAAAATTTGTGAAATATTGCTATCGCCATTTCAAATGTATCATACTGTGTGTTATTCTTAACAAGGAAAAACAATTTTTGGACTAGCTGCTGTGCAACTTTTTAAAGTTAAATAACATTTTCATTGAAAATACTCCAGTCTATAAACAAAGTTTACGCAAGGGCCTGCATAGCACTGCTCTTAAAACAGACCTCTGGATTTGGAAAAGCAACTCGTTCCCTCTTTGTGGGAGCAGCAGCGATACGTCACGCTCTTTGTCTAAAGACCTCACTCGGATTTTGTTAGGATCAGAGAGTGGCCGTGTTTGAAATGTTTGTCACTGAGGAATTCAGTCCCACGGCATCCAGTGCCTGCTCTCGTAAGCCGTCCCGTTAAACCGAGATCCAAAAAGTTGCTTATGTAATGCTGGTTAACCATGCCTCTGTGCAAGGAGGTGGCCAGCTGGGGACAGAAAGCCAGTGGAGAGCAGTGTGGTTTAGGCTCTTGTAGGAGGCAATAGTGTATTTGAGTAGCTTATTGGTTACTAAGAAGTGTTAGTCATGGGGAAAGCTGTAGTATTTATTCCGTAAAATGTAAATACATAACCCAAACCACAAAGGAATAACCATGGATGGAAATAGTGTAGCATTTACTGAGGGAGCTGAAATGCATGTCTACAGAAGCTGTATTTCCTTAGCCCCATAGAGAGTAATTCACCTTGAACGTAGCTTCTGCTCAAGCCCGTGGAGTTACACATAGGCTGAATTCGGTCCAGGCACGCTAAACAACCAAGTGTGTTATATATTCCAACCAAAAAAGTGAATGCCAAAATGGAGCTAAAAATACAAACGTGGAAGGTTTGAAAAGCAAACACTGCTTAATTCAGCGGTAGATACAACATTGTGCGTTTTAAAGGTCCAGCACATCAAAAATAGAGAACATTATGTCTATGCTCAACGCAAGACACACCTCCCCCTGCATCACATCTCGCGTGGGTGAGAGGGGGGATTGGTGTGGTTCTTGCCCGTGATCCAGTCCCAGCCGTATTCGGGGTTCTGCTGCCACGTTTTTTCCTCTCTCACTTCTGTGATAAACCTTCTGGGGATCTCTGCACCTGGACAGCAAGACCATTGGCCTCCTCTGGAAGCTAAGCACCAGGTCACTGGGGACATCACCCTGCAAAGAATGGCGAGACAAAGAGGTGATTCATGCGTGTGCAGACCTTGACTGTGACAGAAGACTTGTTTTGTCGGTGGCAGCGAGAAGCCCAGGAGCTGGCAGGCCTCCTAGAGTCCGGGTACCCAGCTCTGCTTGCAGAGGTCACTAGCTGAGGGGCAATTATTTGCTTTCTTTCGTTTCAACCCGGTAATCGTGGGTTTGCCCAGATGTGTTCCTGATAAAACCCCAGCTACTAACATTTGACCCGTTTCCAGGTTTCGTGTGCTCAGGACCTACCAGCAAGCACTGCAGGTCGATGTTCAGCACCTCTAGAAATTAGGCCAGCTCTGTTTACAAGGCAAACTTTTCCCCTAATGGCAGTGTTTCAGGAGATGCCTCTGGACTCGGGCAGAGAGGGACCTTCCCAAACCAGTTCTTGCATCCTATGTTATTTTTAGAGCAGCTGCACCTTTTGGGCTCCAAAGTTTGCAAACAACCTGCCTTGGGAAAAAAACTCATCTCACCAGATTTGTGCTTGAGCAGAAACAAGCCTAAAACCATAAATAAATAAATAAAGTCATATGTCCGAGACGTTTTAATTACATTAATTACAGGAGGAGATGCCCATAAGTGTGCTAAGATCAATTCCCTCCTACCCTTTCCTTTCAACCGCCTAAGCTTGTCAATTAAAACAAAGAGAACTGAGCAAACAACTCCGAGGGATTACATTTTCCAAAGTAGCTCTTCACTAAAGAGCTGGACTACACCCGGTGAAAACAAGTGCAGCTGCTTGAATGGCAAAAGGAACATTCTTTACAACCACTCTGAGATTTTCATGATTTCTCTGAATGCTTCAGAGCTGGCCTGTTCTACCAGAATTTTCTACCTTCTCTTGAATAAAGAAATTCATATTTCTCCTGACACACAGGACTAGGCCCAGCTTGGACTTTATTTCTGCTTCACATTAAAGTGTCTCTGCTGAGGTGTCAGGACCACGTCTAGAACCACTCCTGAGCTAAGAAGAGAATCAGGTTCAGGATTGCTGTTTTATTCCAAACAGGTTTTTTTACAAATACATACAAAAACACTGTGTGGGAACATTAAAAAAATGGCAGTTATAAAAAAGCAGTCTTTGGTAATCAGATACACAGCAGTTGAAACAGTAGGATTGCCTGCTCTTCTCTATTTTTAAGTTTTTAAGGATGATTTTTATTGTTTTGCAAATGCTGTTAAAAGGTTGACTGTCCCACGCAGAGAGAATCTTTAGTTGCTTTTACTTGATTCGTTCACTTTGTTACTTTTCAAAGATCCCCAAGACTGAGCAAGCCTAGAAATGTCACCCCTTGCTTTTCATACATACATTGTCCGTCTTCTGCTGCGAGAGCCTAAGGTCTCTGCTGCTAAATATTGCTCCTTTAAGAGACGCTGGTGCAGTGCATCCAAACTAGGAGGCCTGGGTCTTAGGGAAGTGCTTCAGCAACACAACTCATAAAATAAAGGTAGAGCCATTTTAATGGCCTGTTATTAAAATTCTCCTGAACTGTGTTAGAAACACCTCTTTAAGCCATCTGTTGTAAAATCATCTACACATCGATTGGTTTCCTTGATCAATGTTACAAGAAGAACATGCACTGATCTCATGTAGCTTTTAGAAAGAAATGTTGCCTTTAGCACACGTCTGCTTCCACGCTGTATTAGTCCCCATTCAATCAAAGCCTCATCCCTGAGAAGCAAGAAGGACCTCCAGAAGATGAAGAACGCATTCCTCCTGCTCTGAAGTTGTAGCTGGTACTAATAAAGATCATCATTCTGCTAATGAACGCCATACGGCCATATGGCTATCTAAGATAAGCAGATTCATTTTGGATCTGTTGAGTCATGAATACTTTTTGAGAATACCACAAGCGTTGGCAGCTCCCTTAGCGTACATACCACTTCAGTGTGTCTCTAGCACTGATATGTGGCTTTGTCTGAGTTCGGCTGCGACTCTGATATTTCAAATGCTTTGCTCTTCCTCACTGTCTAGCAACGCTGCCAAATCTACCATTCCACACAACCACGTGGCACCTCCGGGGTGCCAACATTTGTCTTTGTCCTTTAATTGTATCTTGAGATCTGCTATCATCAGAAGCTTTAATGATTTCAAACACTAGTACAAGGAGTAAATAAGCAGAGCAGGACAACTGCTGCAAAAATAGTTCACACCAGCTCTATTTGATTTTCAGCAATAGCAAAGGACTTTATTGGTAGGCGTTATCACAAGTGCTGGGAAATGTCGGCACGTCGCTGAATTTCAAGTTCGTTAATGTGAACATCCTCACCTGAAAGCAGAGAGGAAGGATCCTGCTAGGGATTCCCAGTTGGGAAACACGGATATGCCCTGTGGCCTCCATCTCCAGCAATAATAAACTGGTGGGGCTCGTTTGTACCAGTTGTCTGGTGACAAATAATCATCAGACCAAGAATTGTTCTTAGAAAGTGCTTACTGAATAACCTTAACACAGTGAACGTGTATGAACAGCGCATGAGCTTCCCACAGACACGTGACGAGAAAGAGATCGCTTCTGAGGGAAAGGCTCCTTCTCCACACATATATATGAGGCTGCAGGTTGTGTGGGCTTTGTAGGTATTCCTTGTCAAGCTACTGTCCTACTTTTCACTCAGTGTCATGTGTACTTTTATAAACACGTATGTGTATATAAATGCGTGTACACACAAACACACACAGACACGCATGTATCCATCACATTCGGCTAAAACATACTAAGAGCAGCAGGATCCTAACCAAGGCGGGACCTTGATAGCTTATTCTAGTACAAAACAATCCATATTAATGCAGCAGCTTTGTCAGGACAACCCAGTTCACTGCAAATGTCCTACAGGTGTAATCCTTATGAAAGGGGTAATGCCCTGTAGAGCAGAAGGAAGGAGCTAAAAGAACCTGCAGTCCTTCCTGACAAACCTTTTAGCAGGACCTACTTCACTACAGTGCAGCAGGGCGCTCTGTTTTATTATTGATAAAGCAAGCTAACGAGTGAGGTGTTAGCTGGATTTATTTTCAAGGTAGAGACATTCTTACTTACTGTTACCTGCTGTGCTCTGTTCTGGGGCAACAAAAAATGCTTGTAAGCAGAATCAAAGCCCACCTCCTCTCCCAAACAACTACTGCCCAAAAGCACCTGAGCAGGGGCACTGCTTGTGTCAACAGCAGTGAAACCTGATTTCATTTTTGGCTCTTTTCTACATAAGCAATTATCTATTTTCCCCTTCACTGCTTCCATCATACACAGACACTGACTCAGCAGCCTGAAGGAGGCCTTTAGCTACCTGGGAAGTTCAAAGGCAATAGGTTTGGTGCAGTGCTGCAAGTACTGGGATGCCTAAAGGAAGGTTGGCCTAATGATGAAGGAGTTGATTTGGACTTCAGAAGGTCTAGGTTCAGCTTTGTGCTTCTGTGACACTGGCTGAATCACCAGGAACCTCCTTTATCCAAGTGGCTAAGCATATGCTTAACAGTGAAGAGTAATTTAAAAAAATGGGGAAAGGAGGCAGTTAGAATTAAAGGCATGTCAGAGCCTCCATTCTGGAAGAACAAGAGCGTTTTGCACCATTCTCAGAAATAAAGCAAAAATAAATATTAGTTCCAAACAGGTCCTCAAATTCCAACCCAGCAAACAAAAGGCTTTCAAACCATTTCAGTGGGGCTCCAGCCCCTGGGAACATATTGGAAGAGTAACGTGACACAGAGACTCTGTATGATCTCTCATTTACAGCACATGAAGCGAAAGCTGTACTGCCCCATACATCGTGGAGAGACACCCAGTGATTCACATCTCATCTACAGCAGAAAGACCTGGGCTGACTCTCTCTCCTGTCGCACCCGCTTGAGAAAAAGAGCGGAAGGGAGTCATTGCTGTGGGACATTTCAAAAACTACAGAAGCAAAATCTCCTCCATAAGGAAGAAGCAAAACTGAATACGCCTGGAAACTAGGAATTAAATGCATTGTAGTCAGAGGTGGGTTTCCAGCATTTTCCAGAAATAGTCATCAGGGCTTTAGATTACTGGCTGGCAGCCACACGGCCCGTGAACTGAAGGGAGGCCAATTTCTTGACCCGCAGGCTTCAATGCAAAGACAGTCTGTACTCTCTGATACCTTATCCAAACGATGTGGGCAAACCAGCGTTGTACGTGTGTACCGTGCGTGTCTAATCCCACAGGCAAACTAGGCTTTTTATTAAAGGCCATTTGCAGGATCTACTTATTTTAATTTTTAAAATACCAGTCACCAAACAGCTTACAGAGTAATAAAACTGACGAACTGGCTCATAAAAAAGGGAGAAGAGGGACTTTTAGGAGAGGAATATCTAAAAATCGGTTTGAAGAAGAAAAAAAAAGAAATGGCAAAAAGGGAGCGAGTCTGAAGACATCCCATATCTCACTCGCTCTTACATATGAAGGGACCTTGGAAGTGAGGGGTTGCTCACCCACACAGAGGTCCACCTGGGCAGAAGGGTTTACAGAGCCCGGCCCCAGAGGATAAGCAGGAAGACAGAACAGGAGAGAAAACCGATATGGGAAAGAAGTGAAAACCAAGAAGGCAAATTCAGTCTGGGCAAAGGGCCAAGGCAAGGCCAAGTGCAACTCTAGAAAACGGCACCAAAGCCAAAGGCACCAAGGTGTCACGACAGGCTAGCACTGGTCTGCAAAGACAACCCAGAATGATGCAACTGGCAGGTGCACAGCATCACCCAGACATGAAAAGAAATAGGCTTAAAACTAGATTTTTGAACAAAAGGCTCAGGATGAAGGGTCTGAACCAGCAGTTTCTACTCATGCATGATCTGGGGTTAGCATAACACTGGTATCTCCTGGTACCAGCCCCCTGGGCACACTGGTGTTACACTTTGAGTCACAGAAAGCAGAACTAAGTTGCAGCAATTTCCCCGAGGACCTCTTTGTTCCCCTGGTCGCACCCTGCATTCCTGCTTCTTCCATCTCCATCCTGCTGACTCTGCTGCCTTTTCCCACCCTCTGTAGACATCCCTGATAAGGCAACAAGACTCAAAACCAGGTATTGTATGCAAATGACACCACACCCCAATTCGAAGAAATATTGCAAAGAGCAAATGTGCAATGTAATTTATAAAAGTGGCATCAGCTTATAAACATTCCCCACAAAGACCCAACATTGACCTAACTCCATGGCTGCCAAACACCCAGAGTCATCTGTCCTGCCTCCAGAGGCCCTCAGCACGTCACTTCATCTCCCATCACTCTTTCCCCACATAACAGTTAGGTGCAGAGGCAAAGCGGGGCAGGAAATCCTGCTGCCTGTCCACTTCGGACCAGGCTGAGCATGGGAAGGACAGAGGAGAGGCTGAGTGGGGTTGGGTCTTGAGGGACTGCAAGATGAAAATGAAGTGGATTAAGCAGATGTTTGAAGAGCGGAGGATAAAATGAGAAGGCCAAAGAGGACTTAGAATCAATGAGTATTGACTTGAGTCAAGGATAGTGGAGACAAACCCCAGATCCAAAGCACAAATTAGCAGCCATCCAAGGTGAGCCTGACAGAATCTCTCTCAGTGTGGTGCCATGAGGACAGCTTGGACTTGCAAACCTGTCGTGTGGTTCATTTCCCTCTCTTGGGGCCACTGGCAGCCACCAGCACAGTCACCATTCCTTTTTCAGAGGTTCCCCAGCTGGTAAGACACCAAGAGCCCAAGATGAGACCACCACAGAGGAGGTGCCTTGAAATGGATGACACAACTGGATCGCTTCCATCACGTTTTCTGCTAGGTAGAGGTATGGGAAGCAGGTGCCTGAATGCATCTACAGGGTTGAGAATGGCTACGGCCTGGCGGCTAAGCAATAGTCACCAGAAAATTGGAGACCTAACTAGTCTGCCTATGCTTGCAGGAGGTGCACAGCTGTGCTGTCTCAGAGGTAGCTCCCAATCCACTCTCAACCCTTTTCAGGATACAGAGAATTTATCTCACCTAGCATCATCCGTTCCCTGCCCACACAGAATCACCCTTGCCCTGCTGGGCAAAAACTCCTTTCACCCAAACCAGCAAAACTGAAAGTCCAGTCTGAAAAAAAAAAAACCCAACCCCAAACAAAACCAAAAAATGCAGCCAGTGGATGAAAGGCATTTTTAAAACAAAAAATAAATAAAGGCTGGGCTCTGTTCTGTTGCTTGAGGCACGTACATGCTGTGTTCACACATTTCAGAGTCTTCCCAGTAACAGAGCTCCCAAAGCACTTTGTCTCTCCAGGGTGAGCAGCTCCATGGCAGAGGGCACACATAGTGATCTGGCTCGCGTTACTGAGCAGGATCGGATGATAGGTGAAGATCCATGATGCTGAGCAGCAGGCGCAGCTGGTCAGCAGCTCACAGGTCAAAGTCTTTTCCTTCTGTCTGAAAATCCTCCTGCACCTTTCTTTTCCAAAGTAAGTAGAGGCCCTTCATTCTCCAAAGACTTCTCTTGCTACCAAGCTTTATGTACTTACACATCTCTGCATGAGCAAGATTTTAGCATGAGGGCATTGGCACAGTATGTTTCAGCTCACATAATTTTTTTTATAATCATTTTGTAAAACTGTTCATTTTACTGCCTCATGAGAGATGAATAGTAAATCCAGCCAAAAAAACCTGCCCCACATCCCCCGGTCTTAGGAAATGTAGATTTGTCACCCTTCACTCTCTTTGTATGCTGTTAGAATTTCTCCTTGTAATTTTATGCTGCTCAGACAACTAATGACCTAAGTGGTCCCAGGAAAGGGGAACTGGCTTCCTCTGCAAAAAGCCTGGTGTTTATTTGCAATTTAGCTTACCTGACTTGTTTAAAGTGTTATCAGGATGCATACACCTACTTTCTTTTCTTCATTTTCACTTGATATCCAAGATTTGCTTGAACTGAGAATGTCTAAAGCCTCAGGCATGATCCTGGGTGTTCTCAAGACTTAAATGCCACTGCTTAAAGAGTTAAAGATCTAGATGGCTGCACTAAGAGGATGATAAACTAATCACTCAGTCACTGCTGGTGAGCCTGGTGTCATTTACTGAAACATGGAATGCGTTTAACAATGTAAAAGAAACTCCATGCAGTGCAAAAGCCAAAGATGATTGTTAGATTGTCAAGGTTTACTTTGGAGAAAGTCCTCAGTCTAATTACCTACGTTTAAGCAACAGAAGTATTTTTCCACTCGTTGAAGAAGTTAACATTTTCCTTTCAAGCCAATGGGGTTTTTTTAATGTGACTAAGGACGGCAGATTCTAATTTAGAGGACTACAAAAATTTAAGACAGGGACTAGGTAGAAGAAATAACTCTTCTAGGGAACAAGTAAGAAATGTTTCCTATCATCATAATCATAAGAAAAGTAGAAATAATAATTACAGTACTAGTACTGCACATTTACCCATTGATTTGTGTCTTCCAGTTCTGTGAAATGGCTCAAAAGAAAAGGACAGCTCTTGGCACTCGACAGAAATACTTATTTAAAAGCCAGGCTCTGTTTTGGTGTTACTGGAAGAAAACGCTTCAAATAATTTTCCCTGCAGTTTCTGAACCATGAAGGAACAGAAAGACCAGGTCCAAGATTTTGGTTTTGCATTTTAGAATTTGGGGAATATTGGCATTTTTTCTCTAGCCTTAAAATGAGAACTCAGTTAAAGATCAAGATACCAAAAATGAATAAAACATCAAAGGGATTTTGTGGGGCTCACCCAGTGAGCATCCAAGTTGCAAATAATATCACTTTATTATCTTTTATTCTATCAGAAGGGTTCAACTCCATTGTGCTAAGCAGTTGGTGCAGGACCCTTTCCCAGCATACCAAATCCCAGAGCTACTGTCAGTGGATACCACCAGAAGTTTTTCATTGATAGGGAAGTAAGGCCCGGAGTGACAGAGGATATTTCTCCAGAGCAAAATGAAGGTGTGACCATAGCTCATCTTTGTAGATCAGTGTCACTTTGACCTAGCAAACATAGGCAATAATAGACAATGCAGCGACATGGGTTTAGCACGTACTAACAGCTTAACAATTCTCCAGAGACTCTGGATGGGTACTCTGATGTGGCCATAGCACATCCTTGCAGACCAATGTCAATTTGACCTAGTAAACACAAGTAATAACAGAAGAGGAAGCAATATCAGCTTAGCAAGCGTTAACTGCTTACCAGTTCTCCGGAGACTCTAGACAGGCACTCTGCTTGCTAGCTTGGACAAAGCTTGTGCCATGGCTCTGGTACTGCGACCCAAATGACTTCCGAGGAGGAGGCAGAAACACATACATTCCAGTGTCACCTACCTTCATGACAAACCTGACAAGATGGTGCACAGTCATTTTCCCTGCTGGGTGATGGCTGATGGCTCAGGTGGTTCTGCTGATGTTGGTTAGGGCAGTCTCTGCAGAAGGAAGGAAAGCTTCAGCCTGAACCATAGGATCAAAATACAGCTCTATGGGTGGAAATTCAGCTGATCAAATGGAGAAATCTCCAGCATTGTCTCGTCCTGAAATGAACATCAAAAATAGATCAAATTGCTCTCAAACGGTGGCTGTTTCCCTGCACGCCTAGAAAGAGAATCTAAATTAGTAACTCGGGTGTTGCTTTATACACTGTAGAGATCTAAAGGCAGAAAAGATGAACGCTTTTCAAAGGAACCTGCTATTCCTGTTGTGTACACCTTTCCCTTTACAAAGAGGCAACATTTACCCAAGGAACTGTCTCACACTTGCCTTACTGCGCTTCATGAAAGAAAGCAAGCAAACACTTTAAGATCAGTGGGACCAAGAAATGGTTCTACTGGTAAGAACCAGGAAACTTTTGAAATCCACTCACAGCTCCACAGACCATAGTTGCTACTGCAGAGCAAACTATTTCTACGTCATCTATATGTGCATGTATTTTAAGAGTTGAAAAACTGCCGCTCTCGTACTTCTCAGCAGCTAATAAAAATCCTTGTTAGCAACATCTGGATACAAGATAAGGGAACCTTGCAAAGAAACATGAGGTATTCAACAACTTTCTGCAGTGGGTTCATCATCAGTCCTCTGAGGACTTTGCTCCAAAGTCCACTGAGGTGTTGGGGTGTTTTTCCATTGACTTCACTGGGCTCTGAACCAAGACGTAAAGCCTCCCTGCTGTGCTTTGGACATTTATTTGTGTTTGATCTGTAATAAGATCTTTCATTTCTCTTATTCCTGTAAAAACAAATAAAGCCAGAGTACAAGAAAGCAACTAAACACATGCTTATCTTTAAGCATATCCCTAAACCCATTCACTTGAAGTCCTTAAGTCCTATGGAGTCCTGGGAGAGAAAAGCACATGCTTAAAATTAAACACGTGCTCAGGGTCTTTGCTAATTAGTGATGGCCGTGTGTCTTACAGGGCCCTAAACACATCTTAGAGCATCTGGGGCTTTAGGGTCCATATGGGAGAAATTACATTATGACCATCTCAGAAGTGTAACTTTTAGTATTGTATCTAATGTTGGAAGCCTGTCTTTAATGGCTATAAGACTGATTCTGTTACAATACCATTTACAACTAGTTAAGGGAAGTAGCGTTTCTTAGATATTTGTAAATATAGGAATATCTAAAACCAGAGCCTTTTCTTGGCTATTACTACCACACAGTCGCATCATGATAACCAAACTCATCAAAGCAAAACTGCTTTTTGGAATGCATGTGTTTGCTGGCATCTCAAGAGCAAATGTGTCTCACGTCAGCCAAAATATTGTCCCTGGCCTCCTTCACTTTGCTTAGAGGAAGCACTCGTGCATCCTCTGGAGTCTGGCTCTTGGAAGATAAGCAAGCCTTTACCATTGGGTCAGACAGCAAAAGGAAGACCATTCCCAGTAATCTGCACAGAGCAAAAAGCATATTTCTTCACCACACCTTGTTTATTTTGGACCTCTGCTAAAGAGTGTTAGAACTCTCAGCTATCTTGATCACAGACAAGGCCTGAAATTTAACGTGTCTGACAGGTCAAATCAGTGTTGTCTCTGGTGAGAGAACATTTGGGAAGTTTCTTTGCCAAACAGTCCTTTCAATAGGGTTTTGCCCATCTGAGAACTACTTGCACTTTCTACTGATTACTTCACATTCACATAGGTACCACACCAGCTAACCTGACACCTCTTGCCTTTTCAGCATGTCCTGTGCAAGGACCGAAACTTGTCCTTCTGTGGCTTCTACATTCCATCTCTTTTTCTTTTAATGTATCTTCCTGAACTCCTTTTTCAAGGTGCATCAGTGCACTCTACCTCAAGATGCTCTTGGCCCTTCAGCTCTCTCTATAAAATTTTATGCTGTCCCATGTTTATAGGTTCATTGTTCTGCAGGCTGAACAATGAGGCCATGTTTCCGTGTCCATTAATGAGGAATCTCGATCCGATGTTAGCACACAACATTTCTCTCAACTTAGCCAAAGCACGCAGTCTGGTGGTCCTGCTGGCTTTACTATTTATACAGGCTGTGGAAAGACAGGTGATATCTGAACCCAGCATAAAGCCTTCAGAAGAATATTTTTTAAAAGAAAAGCAATTGTTTGAATGATCTGCGTCATGTGGCTGCAGTGTCTTTGATCTGAAACTAGATTTACCACAGCTTCACACTTACCTTTGAGTAACAGGGAAGTTGCGAGTCAATGCATCACCCATCTGAACGACCAAGAACAAAAGGATGCTGCAGGCTTCGCTTGCCTAGAAGCATTAGCAGCATAGTCCTCCACAATCCAGGATCTAGAAAAATAGCTTCAGCCCAGCCCATGCTGTTTTGAGGATGGAAAGGATGATAAACACAGGAAACTTCTCTTGGACCCTTCTGCAGCCCCCAGATTTTAAGTTGACAGTGGTAATCTCCTTAACTCCTTGATTCTTCAGTGTCAAAGACCCAGCTCATAGCGACTTTACAGAAGAGATGAAACTTTTGTAAGAAGCATTAGATCCACCTTCTCTGAATCCCAAAATAGTAGATCCAAAGCAAAAAAGCCCTGGATGTCCATCTAACAATAATCCCTTTTCAGCCATTGGCTCTAAACTATGAGGCACTCTCCTAAATCAGCTGTTGCACAAATATAATGTCCTGATTACAGAATCACATAATTACTGAGTTTGGAGGGGACCTCTGGAGGTCACCTAGTCCAACCCCTTCCTCAAAGCAGGGTCAGCTAGAGCAGGTTGCTCAGGACCTGCTGGATCAATATCTTGATCCAGCACTTCCATGCATGCTTAGTCTGGCATAGCTATTATCTCTTCTCTCAGGTTCATGATCCAATCAGTGGTCAAGATGATGTAGAGAACTAAGATTTTAAGAGGAACCTGGTCTGAGCCATTTGGTAATGAGTGGGGTATTATACAGAGGCTGATACTCTGTGGAGCTGATGAAGCAGACCAAGGTTAGACTTCTGGGCTCTGGTAGGTGGCTGTGCTGACAGATGGCTGAACACAGGAGCAGCAAGAGTTGTCTTCTCGTCCTTCTTGTCAAAGAAACCACCCTTACAGGGAGAAATGGTGGCAATCCTTAGAGCATTCCTTTCTACAACACAGATTTTCAGATAGACTACAGCATTGGATGGTATATGTTCTTGTGGCTGAAACAGTTGTACTGGTATTTCCAATGCTCTGTGAGGAGCTCATGTAAGAAAGGAGAAGATTACAACAAAACAGAAGGTAAATACTCATCAGCATCTTCTCTGTTGAGTCTCTGCTTGCATTAAATGTCCAGGAGTTATGATCCACTTTTAAACTATCTTTTGAGGAGGACCTACATCACTTGTTGGAGAACAAGGGTTGATATCAGTGCAGACGAGTGGATTTTAGAAAGTCTGCATGATGGACATGCAATAAGATTAAAAATTACCTCTCTCTGATACCCTTCCCAAAGCTTTTCCAGACACCACTTTGCATACAACCTGTGGAAATTAAATACTGGGTAGCAGATATGTAAGAGTTTCCCGAGGAAATTTAGGGAAAGAAAATTTTCTTCAATATACTTCCTAAACCCAAAGAAGAATGGAAGGCTGTACTCTCAATAGACCTCAGAAAATTCACTTCTTTCACCACCAGATTCCTGTTCCCAATGCTAACTCTAACCTCTCTGTTTCTCTTCCTTTCTACACAAGATTGATTCACAGAACTTGATTTAAAGGATGTTTATTTCCATAACAAAAATGATCAGGGGTCTAGAAAACATGACCTATGAGGAAAGATTGAAAGAATTGGGTTTGTTTAGTCTAGAGAAGAAAAGAATGAGGGGGAGACATGATAACAGCCTTCAACTATGTAAAAGGTTGCTGCAGATAGGAAGGTAATAAATTGTTCTCCATGTCCACTGGGTATAAGACAAGAAATAATGGGTTTAAATTGCAGCAAGGAGGATTTAGGTCAAACATTAGACACATCTCCTACGAGGAAGGACAGGTGAGCACTGGAGTAAATTAGTCAAGGAGCTACAGATTCTCTGTCATTGCTGAGGCAAAGATTTGCCAGGAATGGCTCAGACCAGGCAAATCTTGCCTTGTGGTAGAGGGACAGATGATCTCTCAAGACCCTCTCTGCCCCTTTTCCTACTAGTATATATTTATACCAGTCAAAATTATCACAAGTATCTTTGTTCCACAGCAGGGAAATAGAAAATCTATTTTGAACACTCTCAGAGATTTTTACTGCTGGTTTTGTTTATAGGGGCAGTGCATTTGAAGGCATACACATTTATTTCTACTTAGACAATTAATTAAAGGACGATTCTTACAGACCTATCCCCCTGCACGTTTTCTCTTATGGTTCATGCTGTAAAATGACATGTCTGCACCCCATTCAAAAGCTTTCCTCCAGATAAGACATGCAGGACTCCCAGACAAGTAGATCCTGTCCTATCTGGAAGTGATGCCTGCAGACCCAGCCAGCGTGAACATCATCTGACAGAGGGGGCTTCCTCCACCTCAGATCCTTGGGTCTCATAGGCACAACTATGCAAATCACGCCCCCATGCACTGCTCAAAATGAGAGTTTTGCAGGAAACATATGGAACTACAACGTTCACAGAGCATGCACTGATGGCTAACCTTGGCCGACAGGGTCCCCCTCCTCCTGAGATGGACAACTTAATCCCACAGCATGTGTAGGGTTTGGATTTTGAACCCCGTCTCTGCTAGTACGGGTTGTGTCAACCCATCCAGCTCACCTCCAGTGCAAAGGACAATGGAATTGCTTTTTAAAAAATGCATGACAACTTCCTGCCATTGCAAGCAATCCTTTGTCGTAAAAGCCTTTTGCCCCCTCACCAGCACAAGCAATATTCAGTATACACAAACAAGGGGATGCTTCTCCATATATTCATTGGTTCAAGACAATCATCCTCTTAGACACACAGCTAGAGGAGTAAAAAACCAACCTCTCTGACCAGTGAAGAAAATACAAATTCAACAGAATATTCAACAAAATAATTGTTCAATGGTGAAAGAAATCTCCATCTTATGGCCTCAAGCAAAGCAAGATTGCTTCGCAACCTAACAGAACATGAAAAGGTTAAAAATTATACTACAAAGCAGAAGACACTCATTCATTTTCAGATCTTTCTTCCCGTCTTTCCTCCATTTCCACTCTTTCAGAGACAGGGGCTGAGGCTAGGCACAGCAAACGAAACATTTTCTTTTGGCACCGAACTTTATGGAAGAAAAATGGTTCTGGTTCCACTTGTGACTTTTTTGTGTCATCTGGAGAGCAAAATTAGCCACCCTGAGGCAATATCTTCTGCCATTTACACCCTAAGAAAGCTTTTGTGATTCAGTTTCTTCATTGTTTTAATTTCTTTTCAAATGGCATTAAAATTAACTTACCTGTGGAAGTCTGGGTTGCTTTCTTACTTGAGGACAACCATCACAATTTGGTCTGATTAAAATGTTTCAAATAGCTATCCCATTCACCAGAAAACACCGTTTTAGAGTGGTCAAGCCTAAAGGTATACTTGCAACAAGTCCAGTAACAGTATACCCTCCATAAAAAGGAAAAAAAATCAGAAAAAGGCAAGAATATTTGGGTGAATCTTTTTAAAATGTTCTGATTTTTCATCTGAAATGAATTTTTTAAACTATTAGCATAACTGCATTTTTAATGTCTTTTATGCATACACACATGCACATACATATGCAACCCACTAAAAATAAAGGCAACATTTTATTTCAGGCCAATGAAACATTTAGTATGGTACCAAGAGATTTTTTTTTTAAGAGAAATTCCTTTATCCCTAAGTTCATGCTATTAAACATGTGCAGACATTAATGGCACACAACATTTCACAAAAGATGTTCTTCCTTCAGGTTTCCAGTTCAGGTTCCTATAAAAAAGCAGTGAATCCTACAGGTCTTGCTAGACTGGTCTGGTCTGATAACAGGGTTTGTCTCCCCCTGCTGGTGTTGGTTTAGCTTTTAGTGTCTTGAATGGCTGGAAAATACTAATATTTTCTAAAAGATTTGAGAAATCCAGGAGATACTCCTCACTCGGTTCTCTAATTCCTAATTATTATGACTGAGACCAAGTACTGGCTGTAGGGCTGGGTGCAATTAAAAAAAATCATGTTGATACATTGATGCTGCTTAGGAATTGATTTTTCTCTACTCGCACTGGTTTAAGATTTTTTTTCTGTTAACCTCCTTGTTGACTCAAACCTACCAGGGAGGCTAACAGATTTATACCTAGAGTATAACCTCTACATCATGACCACCCAAGTCACATAATAACCAAACAGCTATGCCACAGTGTGCATGTGCACAGGCCTGTTTAAACCAGAGCCCACTGAATGAGGGCCCTAACTCAAGTTCATCTTCAAGTTTTCTCACTCTATAACTGGCAGAGCTGAACTCTGCTCTCCATTTATGCATGAATGGATAATGCTCTGCCTGTGGAGCCTGCAGTCACGGCTTGTAGCTCAAATGGCAAAGACCAGAGAGGAAATGCTCATCAGTTTAGGAAAGGATATTCACAGTCCTGAAGTTGGACAGCTACTGTAGGTGATCCTAGCAAACATGGAGGAATCAAGTCTCATAGCCATGAAGCAGGGGCATTCAAGTTCAAGACTTGCTCCCTTGACTTTGGACTGATAACACTGTCAGGAATAATCCCATTAGACAGGACTACTTCCCTCCACTGATGACAAAGTCTGACAAGTGCAGGGATGGATACCTCTCATTCTGCCATCTAAAGCTATGAAAGGCAAACCTCATCCCATATTCCTGAGATATTAATTGCACCCCATGGGCTTATACCCTCAGATTACCATGAAATTCTTGTCTTCCAGCTGTATTTAGCTGGTGAGGGACGTATCCCAGAGTCTCTCACATCAAGGCACAAACATTTACAGTGATCTAGCAGCACATCTAGAAGTCGGGAAGCTGATACCCAATACTGTGTATACATCACATGGTAGGATTCATCTTACCTAACTCTATCTACCTGAAAGATAAGGATCAGGTCTAAGCTAGTCATATTAGCTCCCTGAATAGCCAACAGAGATATGCGTTTCCAGAGGGCAACTTATTCCATGACTTTAAGACACCTGTCTTTGGCAAGATAAATCCGACCCTAAGAAAACATTATCACCTACATTTTTCACTTCAAAATAAAAGATCACTGTCAGCCTTCCCACCTGGCAAACAGCAGACCAGATCTGTACTCCTCATTCATCTGGTGGACAAGTGAGGCTCTGGAGAAGGCAATGGAAATGCCCTGAATTACTTCAGCTGGAAAACTATAGTTATTTGCCTATGTCAGAACAGCCACCAGTGGTCCCCTGGCCTGATCCTACAAAAGTTTTGCATTAATTTAAATACCTTTGCCAAAGATATTTAGGGAAAACTAACCTGAACAAAACCTTGATGGATCAAATCTGTTGCTTTCAGTGTGAAAACAGAATCCTCCTTGGAGCAGCTCCAGCTAAATCTCCTTTCTGGGAAATGAAACGTTACAGTTGCACATTAAAGAAAGTGATCGCTAGGATGTTCATTTCCTGGGTACAGGAAATAGGTTTTTATGTACAGTATTCTTGTTTAAAAGAAGTCCCCTTGTAACTTGTTTCACCAGTGATTCTAAAGATGATGACCATTTAAAGTCATGTGTCAGATCCTAACGTAGGCTGCATTTACTTCTACATTTAAATGCACACATGCACATAAAAGCAGCCATCAGAGTACCATTACATCAAGAATATACTATTACATCAAGATTTATTTAACTGAATCCCCCATAATTAGGTCATAACATATGATTAAGCAGTTGTTAAATGTGTCGTAAGGAAATCTACAAAGGGAATGAAATATTTAAAACAGTAATAACATACCTATCCTGCTTTGCTATTTATGCACAGTTAAACACATAAAAACAAAGGAGCAACTCTTAATTACAAGGACAATTTATTTTGCTGACCTTCTTATTGGGACACATGCCAAACCCACTGGGGGTTGGTTTGGTGGTTGATTTGGTTGATTTTGCAGCAAAAATGTTCTGGCCCATTGTTGGAGATGCTGCAGTTGTCTGGCCGGAGAAAGCAGAGCTTTTCGCAGTGCTAATTTACAGCCTTCTTGACTGGTCAAGGGCAGCAATGAAGTATACAAATTACAGTTAAAAATAGAGATGGCTTTATGGAATCTCATTCTGGTGGCTTCTAAAGGTGCGGGGCCAGGAACACATACATCTCATTCCACGCTGCCTCTAGGTCCATTTTTATCTTTTTACTTTTCCCCTTGGATCCCGAGCTCCACTTCAGTTTTGAACTTACATAGGAAGGCAGGAGGTTAAACCAAACTGCTAACTGTGTCTCTTCAAAACTGACATTTAATACAGGGTATAAATCACTGTGGGAGCCTGTTATTCCTTCAGGAATGCAATTACATAGGGTCAAATAAAACATGAAAGAACCCAACAAGTTTTAAAATGTAGTATGTTCTCAAAAGCAGGCAAGAAGGAATGCAAAGCAGTCCAAATATGCTAACATCCACATGTTGTCCTGTATGAGGGGGATTAGAAGGAAAGGTTTCTGTTCTTTAATGATTATGTTGTTAAGCATAGGTATGTATGCAGGTTCAGGGCTCTCACTGAATACCAGTCCATTCAGGGAGCTTTGGGCAGATTACTGTATTTATTTAAAGCAGGTGTCTTTTATGTATCTCATTATTTTAATTGCCACTGTAGCCCCATTTAAGATACCACGGCCATTTAGCACACAAATGGGATATGCAAAATGGACATTCACCTTTTCCTTCAAGGCTCTGCGCCCAGAACACAACCCCCATTCATCTGGGGCGTAGTGAGGGACGTTGTTGGCAGAGATAGCATAGTATTGCAAAATCATCTCTTTGATAAGCAAACATCTGCCTCAGCCCATTTAGGCCACCTCAGTCTCTCTCAGTCTCATTGGTTTGCCTTTGAAACAATGATGGAGAACAACAGGCAAATACGTAAATAAAACTTCACGAAGCCTGTTAAAATCTGAACAAAAGACAGATTAAGCAGGTTCAGCACCTCCTAGAAAATCACCCACTGTCACCATTCACATTTCACATTTCTCTGAGCACAGAAAAACCCTTCTGCTTTCATATTTTAGTTATGTGTTTAAATAGCCTAGAAGGAAAAGTCGTGTGGTTAGAGATTCTAGCAAAATTTTAAGGTCAACTTTTGCCACCCTCAATTTCACTACACTGTATTTTACTCCTTGAATAGTTAAACTAAGCAGACTTTGAAGTTTCTTCACTGAAAATCTGGGATTTGCTGAAGGCAACTATTTTATCTGAAAGTCATTTTTTTCAGCCAAATGGGATTTTTTAATTAAAAATGAAAGACTTTCTGGAAAAATAAAATTTTGAGTACCTTAATTTGAGAATTGTTGGAAATATTTCCTTTTCTCTTTTTAAAAAAGTTACTCCTCCCCAAGAGCGAGTAATGTTTAAAAAATGTGTATGAGAGAATACTTTGCTTTTTAAAAATCTTAAAAGTTTAAGATTAAACTTGAAGTTTAAGATTTAACTTGCTTTAATCTTGCTTTTAAAATTTTTGCTTTTCACATTTAGAAATAAAACTTTCACTTGTTAACCCTCTCCCTCTCTAAGAAAGTAACACAAATAAGACCTTATTTACTACATTTTTTCAGAAAAAAAAAGGAATAAAAAAAGAAATCCATTAAATAATTAATTTTTCTTTTTTCTCTTTTTTAATCAAGCAGAAAAAGTGGAAAAACCTTAACAAATTGGGGAAAAAATGTAGAGGTTTCCTCCAGATCTTTTAAAAATTACTTTTCTACAGCAAATTTACTAATGGGAAAATTACAAGTGGGGATTTTTTCCTACAAAAACCCCATAGCTCCAGCTAGCAGACTCACTGATTTCACTTCCACTAAGGCTGCCAGAATAAAACCTTAGATTTCTCTCATTTGTTTTATAGCAACCCACTGCATTACAGTTACATGGGTCACTGGTCCTGCCAACACTTACATATATTCTCAGAATGAAGCCTGTGAATAAGCTTTAGCAGAACCAAAGCTTTGTTAAAGGTAGCAATAGCACTACTGTCTCTTACAAAGATGATTAAATACTTCCTATTTGAAGAATATGGCTTTAATGGCTTAAAATGTTGCCCTACTCCAGCCATACGGGTGAAATAACTCATGCTAATCATGGGCCTCAGGGTTGGTTTGTGTGCGGGGAGGATTTTTTTTTTATTTTTTAATATCACCCAGAATGAGTCACCTGTTTCAGAGAAGGAGGCCTGGGGAACAAACACTGCTCAAGGGTTTTCTCAAACAATCCCTGAGCCCTTCGGTTTGAAATGTTCTAGTGTCCTAATTCTTTGCAACAAGGGCTTGAAAATTGCTAGCAAGGGAGTCTCTGGATAAAGGATAGACCTTTCGCTTGTCACGTGAAAATGTCCCCAAATGCAACCAAATTATAAGAGTTTGTAAAACTGCTGTTTGCACCTGTGTAAAAATTGAATAGTGTGGCTGCACAGAGCCAGGGGTCTACAGCAGCACTTCCCAGGCTGGGAGAGGATTTGCAAAGAGTAACTCTAGAAGAGAAAGAGAGAGGTTAAAAAGTGGATAGCAAAATTCAAATTTCACTTCCAATCTGAGGCTATCTTCCATGCTTAGATGACTCCCCTTTTTAGTATTGTTTGGAAAAAAAATTACAGTGAGGAAAACCACATCCTCACAGAAAGCACCCACAAAAGCTGAGGATACACTGGTTTTGTTAGTTCAGGGCCACTGCTGGCAGAGGTGCAGGGTTTGTGTGATGCTGATGACCTGAAAGCATCATGTGAGACTCCAGTCCTGGTGCCTGTGACACGCTCGGAGCCTGCCACTCTGCCACACTTCCACGTGAAATTAGCTTGGAAGATGCTAATAACCTGGCAAAAGTTCAGACATATTTCATCCTTTCTAGAAACTCATCATTCCTTCAGCTGAGAAGGTTGTCTCCTTCAGACCTAGTTTCTTGAGCTTTCCTCTGCTGAAAAAAACCAAACCAACATACAAAGTTACAACAATTAGGGATAACATCTCTGCGCTTCTGTGATAACTCCAGCATACTCATACTGGGTACAGACTCCTCTGTGTGCCTACAGAAGGGCTGCCCTGGATGTCAGCCATTCTGTCTGCCAGTTCATGACAAAGAGTCCCTCCTTTCACAGCAAATCCCACCTTATCATCTAGAGAGGTCTGATGAGGATGTAGGCTTATTTCAGCCGCACTTTCAAATTAATATCAGGTTGTCTTCCTTATGCACTGTATCCTGGAAAGGTAACAGACTCTTCATATACTTGACTTGAAATATATGAAAACCCCAAATCTTAAAACCCCTCTTTTGCAGGAAAGTGAAAGGCTTCCTTCTCTTAAACATGGAGCAAACAGAACAAAGTTATGTCCATTTTCTGTATATCTGAGCCTGTTCCAGCAAAAACTCCACGCACAAGCTTAGTGACAGTGGACACACTGAGGAGGTGTTACCTGACTGCAAAAAACCCCATATCTAAGGCGTGCCTGCACAGTCAAGATGGAAGTCGAATGCTGCGTGTGTACAAAATTAAAATTCCATCTTTTTAGCTGCATTTGGTACATCCCAGAACACAAAGAGTATGCAGTGGTCCCTCAAGGATAAATATAGAAGTCACTCACCCAAGTAAAACTTAAATGCTGAATGTGCTTGAGTTGGGAGGAAGCGATGTCAATCCAGCTCTGAATACGGAAAGAAGTAGCATATGGAATTGCAAATCTGGTGGTAAGATTTATTGTATTGAAACTGATACCTTAGAGAAAAGAAAATGCAGTGCCTTTATTTAAGGAGAAAAAATCAACTTGATCACTCATAACACCAGTATCAATATTAATACATGCTTCAGAAGAAACATTGGGTAAAGGATAAAGAAAGATGTGGCAAAATGTGAGACATAGGGGACAAACTTCAGTCTGGGTATAACAATGGCAGGCTTTTGTACCCAAATATTAGGTAAATCCTTGATATGTTGCCACACAAAATTACTAGTTAAACTGGAGAAGGTAGGGATAAGACAAGTGTTGTAAGGAGGATAATAAATTGGCTAAAATGGAGATGATAGCAAGTTGTACTGACAGAACAACTGAACTGAAGGGAGGTTACTGGAGGAATTCTCAATATCAGCCGCGGGATGATTGCATTTAACACTGCATCTACCAGTGCTGCTGCAAAATATGGAAGTATTTCTAACAAAATTTGCTGAGGCACAGAGTTAAAAGACATCATCAATACCAGGAAGATCAGAATATCATACCTAAGGAAATGATATACAAACCACAAGATCACTCAGGGACTAATACAACATCCTACTACAGTCATTGACGTTGTATAGAGCACTGGTGATTCTTCCTCAAGACTTCTCTGCTCATTCATATTCGAATGAGATTAATTCAAACTGGGATAAGAGTGGAAAACAGGTGAAAAGGCTGGTCAGGATACAGGAGGACTAACTAGGCAAAGATCAGCTACAGCAGCCTAGCTTGGTGAAATCAGGTGGATCAAAGACTTGGAGGAGTCACCTCAGGGGACAACATCATGATAGCAGAGGGATGGAGTAAATGAAATGTCAATGCTGGCAAGTGTGGCCAGGAAGGGGAAGATTTCTAAGGATCATAGTAGCAGGGTTCACAAACAGGACCCCAAGAGGAGCACCAAAAGCCTGAAGCACACCCTGACTGGGTTACAAACAGTTATAAAATGAGGCTGCTTGCTCTCGTTTATGAGGAGTTCAGCTAGCAAAAGGGAGAGAGACTTAATCTCAAAAACCTGATAAAAACAACACTAAATATGGGTTATTCAGCAGGAGGAGGAGAGTGCTGAAAGAAGGAACACGACTTAGCAAGCACTTAGAGCTGAATATCTGCGCTCTCTGCTGATAAAGTTGTGTCTCAAACTCTACTGCCCATTTCTTAAACACCTTGAGTGAGCACACATTTCAGAGTAACAATCAGATGCAAAAGGCACTACATGTTAGATAGAAGCCAGCATTGAACTAGAATTGCCCCAGAGATCAGCAAATACATGAATTACTAGGTGCTGTTATCTTAAGAATTAAAACAAGGTTCTGATTTGGAAAATCCACGTCAGATTCAGGGTTTCAGCGTAAATCATATACCATGTGCATTGGCAGTTACTGTGTATGCCATAAACACAATGTCTAAGCTGTAGGGGCAGACCCTGAGGATCATATTCAGTTGGTGCTTGATCTGTCTTATCCCATTGGTGAAACTGGATTTTGACTAAGTATTGTGCTAGAGATCCTCGTTCCACTACGCACGTGCACACACACACATGCATTCAGGCAGGCAGTCTCATAAACTTTAACTACAGGCAGAAATTCCCATATTGCCTCTTGGATGTGATCCAACACATGAAGAGGTGCACTGGTGGATGATCAGTACCCGCCAGGTACAAAGCCTTCTCTTTTCTTCCTGGGTTGAGTGCTGTCATGAGCTGCCCTATTGTCTTTGCAATAAAACTCATCAAATTCCACCAGTATAAAGTAATGAGCTGCAGCCCTTCTACCAACCTACATCTGCTATTTAAAGCAGGCCAAGAAAACAACCAACGATGTCAACTCTTCATTCTGTTCCTCAGATCATCAACTCTCTGAAAATAACAAAATCTGAAAGGCATATGGACCTTCTCATAAAAACAACAAACACACAAACAAACCCTCAGATGAGTTTCCTGAGTCAGGAGGATCTGTCTGCTAATTATTACCGTGCAGAGGGCCCAACTATCCTGTAGCCAGAAATTACCCAAGAAGAGGGCTGAGTTCTTGCCCCCAGGCTGGGCTGTTTGGGCAGGCTGAACTCCTTCAGCTCTGGGAAAAACATGGAGGATTTAGCTCCCCAAACCAGGACAGCCACAAGACCTAGAAGGATAGCAGGGGACTTCTGGTGGCCGGTAAGGGCTGCTTTTACCCTTACCTTCCTGCCTGTGCCTCTCACGTGTAGAGATCATGGGCTCTGCAGAGGCAGAGAACCCCTCTGTGGCTCAGGAGCCCTTGAGGAGAGGTTTTGACCTGCATGGAGAGAAATATGGATAGATGAATAGTACCAGGTCTGGAATAATGCACCCTGGAAAAAAAAGAGGGGGAAAAGTCTGTAGGCACAGATGGTTTTGGCCCTGAAGTGCTCTCTCCCTCACCAACCCCCTCTGCTAACCTCAGAGCCTCCAAGGAAATGTGTCCATGGGGCATGGGAGAAAGGAGACAGGAACAGCACAAGGCTACAGCATCCTACACAAACATGACCTTCCCCGCAGACCCGCCAGGAACTGGTCTCTCCTCTTTGCAAAGGGCAGAGGGGAATGATGTGAACCAACAGGGCAATTACCCTCAGCAGATGGGCCCCCCGTGCAGCCCCCACGTCTCAGCTCAAAACTGCTGCCAGCCCTCTCTTCCAGGGAGAGGATAGAGCTCACCTCCCCATCCAGAAAAAAAGTAGCATCTGTGGGAGAAAGACATATGTCTGGCCTCCACCGTGAACCCTGCGCCTGGCAGGAGAAAGCAATGCCGATTCCAGCCCCAGCTTTTCATTCCTGTTGTAACAGTCATAAACGCCTGCTGAAACCTAAGAAGAACAAGACTGTAATCCTAATAAAACAACATTCTGGAACCCTGAAAACTAGATGGAGGCTTCTCAGGCCAACTTTAAAATTATATTCGCTTTTCCAAAAGCTGCACTTTCTGTGTGCCGGCTGGATGGACGCTGTCGGGCTGACCCCAGGAAGCACTGTGATGTGGTGTTTCAGCAGGGAAAGCACAGAAGGCAGTCCCTGCAGCACAGCAGCCATCCTTCCCCAAAATATAGAAAGAATCCCGATGCCCAGGCTCTCAAGGTCGACTCCTAAAAGCAAGACGGGATCTTTGTCTCCAAAGCCAGCCTTCTTTTCCAGGTGCCCTGAAAGCCTGACTCAATAGAGCAGGCACAGACTGCGCTTGTTTGGATGCAAAAGCTGGTGCAAAGGCACAAGCTTTCCATGCTGAAATCTTTCCCTCCCTATTTGGCCTGTTGTGTTGAACAGAAGCCCTAGGACTTCCCTTTGTGCACCAGCAGTGCAGTGAAGAGCAGGAAGAAAGGGGGTTCAGCTTTCCCTCCTCTCCATCACGCAGAGGGCAGCTCTCTGGGGAGATGATAAATGGCTGTGCTCACTAACTGGCACGTGTCTCTAGCAAGGCACCACATCAGCTAGTGCTTCTCTGTGGTCCTTAAAACGCAGAAGAGACCGACCAGCAATGAGCCTGAGGGTGGCAGATCCTCAGGTCCTTAAAACGCAGAAGAGACCGACCAGCAATGAGCCTGAGGGTGGCAGATCCTCAGCGACTGTAAATTTGCATCCTTCCCCTGGCATCGGTAGAGCTGGAGCTGCACCAGCGAAGGAGCTGCTCTCTGGAACGTCTGCATGTCGAGTAGTGCCGGCCCTTTCAGAAAGAAAACCCCTCTGTTGCCAACTCTTGTGATTTTACTGCAAATCTTCCCTGATGTTACGTGAAACCCAAGCTCCTGATGTGCCGCTCTATCCAGCACTTTCACTTTAAGAAAAAAATCTGTGGTCCTTATGGTCTTAAAGAAAACACTTTTCAGGAGATGGCCTGAACACATGCTAAAGGCTAAAAGTAGCTTTCACAGAATAAAACCATCTCATGGTTTTTAGAAGACTCTTGCAATTCTGGAGTCCTGACTTGTGATCTAGGGAGCAACCACCTATAGAGAACCCAACAACTTATTGGGAAAGTGCATTGTCTGATGACAAGTATTGGTTTCTTTGTGGTGGAAAGCATTTGACAGCCATCTAATCAGCTCTACAGTAATGACACTGTAGCAATGACACGAGTCAGTCCCTGCAGGGAATAGCACATTTGAATTGCAAATGCCCACAGGGCGCTAGTAATATTTATCTGGTAAACAGCATTTTCTATCATCACCTTGTCTTAGAAGCATCAAGTAATTAACTCTACTAACTCGGCAGTGAACTAGGAAACACTTTTTCAGGCGGTGGCTGGGGAAGTTTTGAAGGTGCGTAGAGGCTCCACGTCCCAATCCCAGGCCAGTGAGGCTATCAGGGTCAGGGCTGGCTTCTTAAGAGCTCAGCACTTAGGCAGAGGGCGAGCTTCCCCGAGTAACCCCATTCCCACTGAGACACCACAAAAAGCAGCTCGGCATGCACATGTGCACCATGCTCTGAAAATCGTATCACAACTGTCCCAGTGGAAAATGAGGGACTGAAAAGCTGTTCCCAGGCCAGAGTGCTGAGCTCTTAAAACCATACTCTGAAAGATTAATCTGGGTGCTGACACTGAGGGCCTCTTTGGCCTTGGATGAATCATTTAACACCCACGTAAACATACACAGATACACAGCTCCTCCCCATGCCACAAGCCGTTACCTACTCATTACATTAAGATCACTCTTGACTTCCTTACTTGGCCCTGCCTGTGGGTGCTGAATTCTTAGAAATCTGGCCCTGAGCTATTTTGAATTGGCCCTGCAGAGCACAGCAGAGAAGACAAACCTCAGCTCATGTGTGCACTTAGCACTGCACAAAAGGGGGCAGATCCCGACCAATTCACAGGAGCCTCAAGCATGGAAGAAGAGAGAAAAGATCTGCCTGCATTAATGCACTGTTTCTGGTTTATTTTGAGTCTTTGCTGAGTGGAGCCTTTAATCTCTGCTGAGTGGAGCTTTTGTGAAGGGGGTCTTAAAGATTTGGAAAGAAATCAACAGACATAGGCAACATCACAGATCAAAATAACAGCATGTATTATTGCTGGCCATAAAAGAGTGAGGATTTCTGAGTGCGATACTCAGATGGAGGAGATTCAGCTATCAGTGCCTTTCACACACTACATTTTTCCCACTTTAGCCTATGTAGGCATCTCCCCTGTGCTTCTTTCTCAGAATCTCTTCTCCAATGAAATATAAGCTGTATAAGTCACATTTCGCTTACTGATTCAAATCGGCTAAGTAGAACATTGCATGATACTTCAGTCCACAGAGAAGGACGAGAGAGCGAGCACTTTACACTTAAAGAACTAAAAGCTTCTAGTGTGACACAAAGGCAAACTTCACTAACCTTTAATTTTCTCCACTTCTTAACTGCACACAGATCCAATGAAATCAAATGAGATAATCCCAGCCTGGTGCAGCCTGGAAGCAGAGGTGAAAACCTCCCAGAGCTCACGCAATCAGAATAGAGCTCGGACATTGTCGACTTCCCCCTCAACTATTTCCAAATAAAACACTTTTGTTGCTTGGCTGCTCCTGCCAAATGAGCTAACAATAAAAGAAGGAACTTGCAAAGCTTCTATCCACAGGAAAAAAAAAAAAAAAAAGGAAAGAAAAGTTAAGGATCTTTAGGAAAAAACAAAAGGAAAAAAACCCCGAGAAACTATAGGCCAGATCCTCTGGCTGGAGTAAATCAGCACAGGCCCAGCTCTGTTGCTTTACCCCAGGCAAATTGTGGGCCTGGTGCTATTCTGTGTTTCTCAGGGGTAGGGGGTGGTCTCCACTGGAAGATTGCAACACTGCAGGATACTTTTCCATATTAAAAAGGCGCTTTTTAGCGTTTTGTCTATTGCCAGGTTTTGGGTTTATTGAGGACTCATTTGGCAGAGCCATCCTGGAAGAACAATACAGATGTTTTATGGAGAAATAAACTGGGACTTGGGCTGGATTCTTTCAGTGCTGGATTCTACCTAATTTGGAGGGAGGAATGGCTCTTTTAATGAAGGGTGCAATCAAAACCTGTACGAAAAGCCAATATGCCCTGGGCAAAGGGAGCAGTAGATACACTGCCCCTCTCTGCTTCAGCAGCCCAGTAAATTCTGGTCTCTTTAGCACAGCAAAAGTCCCCCTTCTCACATACCTCTTCAGCCAGGGAATCAGAGTGCCATGGCTTCGTCACGGCTTCCCCTCCATACCCTCAGCCGAGACTCTTGGAGGGAGGTGGTGGCCTCTCAGCAGTGAAGGGTCTTTACAGATTAGATCTGCCACATCTTTATAAGGAGCTGATCCTGTGGAGACAACAGGTCTTTGTGAGCTCTCCCTCAGCAGGGACACACAGTCATCTTCTTAATTAGCAGCATTTTTCAAATGGCAGCTCCTGGAGCACCTAGAGATGATGTTGATTTCTTTCATGACCTTCACTCATGAAAGACTGTAAGGGAAGGGTTGAAAAACATTGACTCTCCACTCACTGACGGCTATGGCTAGGCAGGTTGGGCTCACTTCCCTGCAAGGAAGGCAATGCCAGATGACTGAAAAATCCAGGTTTATTGTTTATTGTCAGCTACTTCTTTTCACCCAGTCTTTCTGCCATGAATTGTGCCTAATGAAAACATCCAACACGATTCACTACCTAATCCACTTTGTTTACTCTCCACTCCATAACCACTGAAAGAACATAGTGTGAGTACCCACTGAACCATGGCAATTGTCATCTACAGAAGACAGTGTTTGCCCACCTCCACAGTAATTCCAAGTACTCACTGTACTTTAGGTCAGATCAAGCGAGAGGAAAGCTAAAAAGCCTCCTTTATCTTTTCTTTGGCTTCTTCCTTACTTCACATTATGCAAATTGTGCTCTTTGCATCAACCGTCCCTTCAGATCTTTTTGTGGAGCTCAACACTTTGGTTAGCAAAGCAGAGGAAGAGAGACTTGAGTGTTAAACTGACATGCTTTCCCTAGGGTTACTAAAAGTGGCCAGATGTGCTGGGCTATGCTATAGAAATGTCCACAGTAGGACTCCAAAAGTGAAATATTGGAACAGAATTTACACAAGTTCCTAATCACAACGTTGCAGGAAGGCAAGGTACCAGAAAATAAAATACAGCCTAAGCAGCTCCAAGCAGTTGACAGTTTGCAAGTCAAGGGGTTGGCTGATGGAAAGAAAAGAGTTTTCAGCTTTGGGCCAGCATCTAGCAAGGTAGATTAGGCTGGCTCTGATCCAGCAATGCCCTTAAGCACACGCTTAACTTTACCCCTGAAAGAGCCACTGAAATCAATGGAACAATCAGCACCCTCATGTCCCACAGACATTCAAGTGCCTCCTGATTCAAGACAAGCTTGTGTGGCACTTTGTAAGACTGAGTCACAGCAGTGAAATGAGCCCACCTTTCCTCTTGGAGGTTTCTGTTTCCAGCACGGGCTCAGGATTCGTGAGGTCAGTGCCTCAGGCTACGTGCAGGGACAGAAATCTCCTATTCTGAAACCATTCCTAACTTCTTCTAATTTATTTTCCTCTCTTTTGAAGTCAACAGCCAACTTTTCAAAAGCACCTGCGAAATTTACCTCTGTAGGAGTGGCTGGAGACATTCCTGCTAGCTCTTCCAGAGCCTGGATTTCACTGACATCTCTCTCAGTTTCTCTTTCAGTTTGTTTTTTTAACAGTCCATGGGTTTCTTTGACCTGTCTTGGGAAATTCCGTTTAGAGGATAGATAGGTTTGTTTAAGCTGGAGTTTCTCAGCTCTGGACTAGAAATGGCTGCATTTAAGGCAAGGATGGAAGGTCCCTTTGAGACCCATGGAAAGCTTGTTCAGGGGGTACAACAAGGGATACAACAAAGACAAGGAGTTGTTTTTGCTTAGCAGTTGAAAATAACAATACTGATATTTATCTGTTACTGCTACTCCAGACCTAAACACTTAATTTTTAGTCACCAATGACAAGACTAACAACTGTACTCCCTGATCATTGCTGGGTTAATACATTTCATTTCCTATTTATCTGACGAGCGCAGTGATAGCCAGTTATATGCTGTGCAATATGCAATTTTTGGCCAGGCCTTCCTTTGTGGTCTCTGTTTGCATTTGCATTAACCTGGGAGTATTAATCAGGTCATGTAGACACCCAGGAACATAAACCAACTCAAACACCCAAAAGATACACACCACACTCAGAATCAACACACAGAAACCACAGGATCGAGTGCAGTGTCCATTAACTGAACCAGATTAATCACATACACACTAAGGGAGTCCAAACATAAAACATCTGATTCCCACCAACCTCTAACTATACAAACCTGAGTAAATACTAAAGCACCCCGAGACATGACCGGCTTACTGCCCCTACCAAACATGATGTTAGTCCCTTGAAAACAAGGTCCTGTCCAGGTAAGGAAATTACTAGCCACGAAAGGACTTCTGATATGACCAGTGGTCTAAATCACACTGAAAGTTAAGTCATTCAAGGCTCAGCACTCCCCAGGAAACAACCTCCAAAGTCCATATCCTCTAAGCCCAGGTGTTATAATCCTTTCCACAAACATGCCAAGCTCGCTCTTATAACAAGGTGTTATTTGTCCCCAGCTCCTACTGGGAGGCTGTTTCAGAGCCTCCCTGCTCTGCATAGTCACAAACCTTCCTCTGATTTGAGCCAATTTGTACCCATTTAGCCTTGTGTTCTTTAACTTACATAGCTTATTTTCCTCTCTGATGTTTACCAACCCAATGTATAGAAGTATAGCCATCACCCTTCTTCTCAGCTTTCATTTGTCTAGGTTAAAAACTTAGCTCTTTCATTCTTTTCTCAAAGGACAAGCTCTCCATCCTCCCAGCATCTTCACCATCCTTTTCTGTGTGCAGCCCAGGTTAAACTTCACACTTCAAAAAGACGGGGACCAGAATTGTCCATAGGATGCCACATGAGGCTTCGCCAGTTCCTGGGAAATGGCATACCTACCTTCTCCAGGAAGAAACACCTCCTGGGATATATTTGAGGTTGTGCATACCTTTTTCAGAGCCCATCCTGTGACTGAGCTATCCACACGTGTTTCTTCTTCTTTGTCATCTACAGCTGACGAGTCTCCAGTTTATAGTGGAAATTCTTATTACTCCCTAAACTCATGACTTTGCATTTTGCACTACTGGATTTCATCTTATTTCTATTACTCCAGTCTTCAAGGTCATCCAGTTCTTTCTGTATGGCACGCCTCCCAAGTTTGTGTCATCAGCAGACTTCAGCCACATGCTATGTTTTGTGCCAAGGTCATTCATGAAAATATTAAATGAGATCCATCCTCAAGACGAATCCTTGAAGAACTCCGCTCATATACCCAGCCAGATACTTTCCCTTTAAACGCTACTTCTTGTTGTCACTCAGTCAGTTCTTCAAGCGTTTTAACAGTACTCATTCTAATCTCCAGTTTATGTGATAAACATGCAAACGGCACAACATCAAATGATTTACCGATGTCCAGACAGGTAAGACCCATTGCATTCCTCTTGCCTAGAAAGCCCAGCTATCTAATCCAAGAAATCTGCCAGGTTTGGCATAACTTCTCCCTGGACTCACACAAATCATTCAGGATGCCACCTCACTCTTTCTGACTGTGACTTCTCTTGACATCTACTTCCCTCGGGAACCACAGGTCTGCTGGCCTCAGTGGAGACCCCCCCACGTAAGTGCCCTCTTGCCAGCCAGCCCGTGGCTGTGGAGCTTGTTTCCCATAGGAGCAGAATAACCATGAACCTCAGTGCTACCAGCATGAAAGGAAAATAAGACCCGAATAAAGCCTCGCCCTTACAGAGGAAGACTGAACTCTCCCAGACCAACGCTCCCAAGTAAACCCGTTCTTAGTGAGCCAGTTTTCATATGGCAACTAAGTTATGATGAGGATGGTTCAGCTTGCTGGTAGGCAAGATCTTACACCTGCCCGACCTATTGTGTAGTGCCGGGTTCCTAGGAATCATTATGCCATTCTGCATTAAAATTAACACTGTTAAATTAATGTTGTTAAAGCATGAAGCAAGTACCACTAATTAAAGAGGTGTTGGCTGAGTTACTGTAATTTTGCCTAATGTAATAACACTGTTACAAAGAGGCATGTGGTTTGATGCTTACACACATAGATGGCTTTATGCGCTAGCACTTTATTATTGATAAAATCCACTGACTGCAGTACAAACTTGCACCTATTTTTGTCTCGTCTTAAGCAGGGAGGAAAAGAAAATGACATCAATCCAAAGGGAATAAAGGTTATGTTACTTTCCTTTGATAACACTGGGAAATAAGCAGCTTGCCAGTCAGGATTCATTGGTATTCACTGTAATAAACACACTTCCTGATGTATGTATGTGATTATAACGAGCACTGTACAGAAATGACACTGTAATTTAGGAATAAGACAAACACAAGTGATGTAGTTCAAAGCTCCGCTGCACTCACTGGATTTTTGTTTGGTTTTCTGTTTTGTTTTTAACCGACTCTCCATGCCCACAAAAGCTAGGATAGCCTCAAGGGTTGCCCTAGCTGAAAAGCATCTGCAGTGATCCCCGCTGACCTTTCTTTCTGATAGCACCCCGCCTGCCTTTTAATGGAGGCCTGAACCGAGTCAGAGGTGAAACAGATAAATGACTGAAGATCCAAATGTTTTCTCAACAGGCAAGTTCCCACATGCTCAATTTTCTTTTCCTCCATGAAGGACAAGAGGGGAAAAAATTGCAAGTGATTAGCTAATGAACATCTGTTTTGCTTTATTTGTGCTTCCTTGCAGCCAGGGGTTGCATTTACTAATTTTTATTTCCTACTAAAAACAAAAAAGAAGCATTTTTTTTCCAAAGCCTGTAGTGGAGTAGGCTCTCACAAGTGTGGCCGTTCTTTCCACCACTGTGATTACCTGGCCCACATGCCACGTCCTGAACTTTTCATGTGGTTTGACATGTCTTTAATTTAGACAATCAGACCACGTCTAACCTGAAACAAAAACACTCTTTGGAGATCCTGAGCCCTTTTTGAATTCTACAGATGTCAACCCAGCAGGATGCAATGTCAAACTGTTAATTAGATGTGTAAATAGGGTGGATGGTAATTACATACTAAACACAAATATTATCTGATGTAAATATAGACTGATTGTGCTCTTGCACTACTGACTGCTAAAAATAGCTGATTTAAGGCCCAGCTCCGCACTGACTTCAGATTTGGGCAATGCCATTGATTCACGTTGACTTGTGCGTGCACACTTCAGCTCCTGAATTCAACGCTCTACTTCTTTATTTTCAGGGGTTTTCACAGAACTGAACATTTGACCTTGCATGGGAATAATCAGAGCTGGTATTTATGAACAAGCACCTCAGAAGAAAACAATGATTTGGAAATCTGCTCTCCCTCCACCTCATAGAAATCCAGTTTTCCAAGAGAGCTTAAGCACTCACCTGAATGTCCCCAGGCCTTTCAGAGCGTTTCAAGCAGGTTCCCAAAATCTTTTGCCGCTTTGGGGAATTACAGCCTTTCTTTGCATGGTCAATTCATTTCAGGGGTAACTATGGCTCCTTCATCATTTACTGTTGCCCAGCATTGAAGCAGGGGTTAAGGAAATAAATTGCTAGCCATAAACCCTCTAAAAACATGTTTTAGTTTCTTCCTGCCACTCCCACAGATTTACCTTCCACTTACTTTGCCAACGAGTTGCTCACTCCAGTCTGTCTTCACTGCAGTCACAAAGGCCCCCAACCCTTGATGGTACATTTTTATTCAACAGACTAAACTCCAAAATTATTGAAATGGCCATTTATGGCAAATCTTGGAGCCAGATCCAGAGCAAAGTTGCAGCAGCGTAAATCTGGAGGGACACTCATGTGACACTCGTAACTGATATCATACTCTGCCCCATTTTATCACCCCCATTTCTCTTTATCGTCAGACTGTCCAACCAACTTGTTCTCTAGAGAAGGATCATAAACCCACAGGTAATTGCAGGATGGCCACACAGACAGTAAAAAGAAAAAGCCTGCAGATGGGTAGTTCAAAGAGAGATTTCTCAAAAAACACCAAACCACTGAAAGAGCCAAGCTGTGTCTCATTTGCGGATGTACTGAGCATCTATAAGTTTATTTAAAATCAGCAATAGCTGCAATATGCAACGCCTATCAAAATCAGACATTTACCCACAACTGTGGCTTTTGAAAGACGTGATTTACTTCAGAACTGAAGAAGAAATAACAGGGCTTTTAGACAGACTAATAAACGTATGGTCCAGATACTTTTCCAGTAGCATATTTATTGTCCAAGGCCTCCAGTCAGCAGCACACTTAATTTTAAGCACATGCTTAAGTGCTTTACTGAACAAAGCCGAAACGTGGACCTACCAGGCAGCTCAAGAAAAGTACTTTCACATTAGTCATCCTTCATGAGCAATGATAGCAATGGAGCTTTTTACCGTTATATGCACAATCCAAACTTAGAAGCAGCTTTTCTCTTTGCAGCTGTAATCTAGCAGAGAAGACAGCAACCTTGGAGAGTAAGAGGGGCTTTCCTCGCTTCTTAGGCTGCCCCATATGACCACTAGATGATCCAGCATGGAGGCCTGGAAACGCTTCATCCAGTGTTGCAGGGGACAAGCAGCTGGTGCACAGCTTTCAGAGCAGACGGTGGTACTGACTTAGAGAAAGGTAAAGGAAGCAGGATTAGGCAAAGCTACAACAACCACACCGTTACGCCAAATAATTTTATGCACCTGACAGTGTTAATACACATCTGACAAGGTTAGAGGCTCACCAAAGTCTGAATATTGCTTAGCATCCCACCTACCCCAGCTATTTATTTTGGGAGACAAGGAAAAGATCCAGGGTGACCACATACATTACAGATGTGTAAAATCCTCCTTGCTTAGTGGATGCACTGAGTTAATATTCTACTCCAAGGATTGTGTCCAGAAAAGGGACTGTTGGTACCTCTGCCATCTTTAAAAGAGAATGGAAAGGTAATAACCATATACTGTTCTATAAGGTGTGTGGTATCAAATGAAACCTGTGTCAGCCAGAAGACTGCGGGGCTTATTTTGACGTAAGAGACAATTTCAGAGAACTAAATGTTGACAGCAGATATCAATTTCCTGCAAGATTCAGCAATTGCGATGAGTCACAGATAGGACAAGACAGGTAGGAGCATTCATTTGCTGAGGACAAGAGTTTGCACAATGGTGAGCAACTACTGGCACGAGCAGTCTCACGGACTTGTCATTAGCCTGACCTTGCCGAGGTCACTTACACAAGAAATTGCTTGACCTGATGTGTCCAGAGATCCCCAGAATGACCCTCAGAGTCTGTAAGCTGCCTCTCTTCCCTGAGGTGCGCACATAAGAGAAAGAGAAGCTACACAAGCTCTGGGCCTCATGAAGCTCGGGTCCTTTTAGATTTATGCTTGGTGGATGACTAACTGAATTGTGCTTCCAGTGTGAGCTTCCCCTGTATAAGATGCCAGAGAGAGGCATCATCTCATGGGAGAGAGAGGGGTGCTCCAGCTGAAAGAAAATCATCATCCACTGTGCATCATACTAAACACTAGAGAATCCACATAAAATTAACTCTTTAATTGAAGGGTGGATTCTCTGGTACTCACTTACATTGCACCGTGTTCTAACCTTTTCCTGCTTTCCTGCCCTCTTCCATCTTCTGATGTCTAATAAGGGTTGAGCTTAGCTTTCCCTGTGCTAGGAGGAGTAATTAGGTCTCTCTCCAACACCTGGCCATATATTTGCATAAAGCTTGTTAAAAGTGAATATTCTTGAGACTCTCTCAGATTTGGGTGAAATTGGTAGAGAGTGATGGGGGCAAAAAGCAGGGACAGGGACCCACACACCCAAGCAGTAACACAGAGCATGACTGCATAAATATTTCTGTCCTCTTAGGAAATCAGGCTAAAAACAATGACCAAAAATGCAGGTGTAACACTTGCCACATTGCAGACTCTTGCTCATTTAACACAAGACTCTGTGACATATCTGACGTGGTAGCGCTTGGAGCACTTGGCTGCAAAAAAGTTCATGCCAGGCTCCATTCATATGCACCAAGAAAACAGTTCTTATGTCCACAAATGTTTAGTCTAAATAAACTAGACAGGCAGAAAGTTGATGAAATTTTTATTTCAGAATAGGTAAGGGTTCAGATCCACAAAGATGTTCCTACACTTCATTCCTATTTATTTCAACAGGAATCAAGCTACAAAGTATTCTTTGCAGATTTGGGCTTAAGTAACTTGTCCAGTGTTGTTCTGGAAATCTGAGAGAACCCAGCTCTTGCACATGTCGGTTCAGAGCCTTAACTGCAAGAGCAGATCTTTTTTCTGAGCAAGTCACGTCCAGCATACCAGAACTGCAGAAATCCTGTGAACACTCGAGTGCTAGCGTGGACTCCTGCAGAGCAAATCTGAGCCTTCTGACAATTTTCTCTGTTAACTTTTAGAGACCCCGCAGGAGCAGTCTGCGAGTCCCAAAAGAGCCACCAGTTATAAAGCACTGTTCTCTATGCTCCAGAGCCCATTTACAGCTGCCTCTGGTCTGCCCCAGTGTTGAAAGCTGCACAAGACATGCAGGCTGCTCAACGTGCCTGGCAGGCACCAGGCCCAAACACTTCTGCCTGAACTGATTTTCAAGCCTTCCTCCCACAGGTGAGCAGCAATCACAGGAAATAAATTCCCCAGGACCAGCGATGTGTGTAACTATGGGATGGGGAAGTCAGGCCTTTCCAGTCTAACTGGGAGCTCCAAAGCAAGAGGCTTGCATGCTGTCCTGGTCCTCCCTTTCTCTGCGGTGCTAAGCCAAAGGGATTGTAGTCCCCTATAGCTGCCATAAGGGGCAAGGAGAAAGTTGGTAGTTTTAGTAGCCATTTAAAATGTCATCCACCAATACCTGCATCCAGTTTAAATCCATGCAGAACAAGGACAGCCCAAGCAGAGGTATATGCACAGGTTTAATAAGGTGATTGACTACGTAAATGCAGGGAAGGATGAATTATTATGAAAGGTAACAGGAGACCTGGATTTTCATTTGTTGTATAGTTGAAGCTCCTCTTCCTCCTCCCCAGTGTGCATAGACCAGGACTCCACTGCACTGGTGCTGTAAAACATGGGACTAAATAACAGTTATTCCCCTCAAAAATTCAGAGCCTAAGTAGTTTTTCCCTAGCAAAGAACAAACATCACAGTCCATAGAAGCCTCTGTTTTCCTCAGCTGCACTGAGGAAACCCTGAGCCTGTCTGGTTTTCCAGGTCACTTTTCTGCGTTGCCCTGAAGCAGATGGAGAAGGGGCTGAGACTCACAGAGCTTTACAGACATCACTTCACAGCACCAAGGAGATGGGTGCTGTCCCTGGGGAGTCAATGGAACCCCAGACGCCCAGTAGTTTTCAAGACAAAGTATGTAAAAATCTTCCTGCTGGTTCAGATGGCCTGTGGATCAGAGCCTTACGGCCCTACCCCACGCCTCAGCTCCCAGACGGCAGGGCCGAGGAGCAATCCCAGAACTCCCAGCGCCCATTAATGCCTGTGAAACTTAAAGATTTGCAGAGTTTACTTGCAAAGCCTTTTAGAAGCAGAGACGAGTAAACAAGAGTGAAAAGTTAAACAAAGGAAATACATTTATGCTTGTACTGTTTTCAAGTTTATGCAAACAATCCATTTCTAAAGCTGTCACTGACACTCCTGGCACGTTCTCATTCCTCAGCTCAGAGTCATGTTGGAAACTGAAATCACAAGCATTTCTGAGATGCTTTGGGCAAAATACCTCCCTCAGCTCCACCAGGCGAAAATCAGTGAAGTCCACTGCAGCCACGGAGCCACGGCAACATCCTTGTGCACTGATTGATTCTGGAAGAAGAGGGAGAAAAGTTTGAACTTCTCTGGCCACAGTGGCTATGGAAGAAGTTGGTGTAGAGTTAGCCAAATGAATTATGAAGATCAGTTGAAGAAATAACAGCAGGAAACCATCAAGCAGAGCAGGAATTAGAAAATATTACTTTCTAGCTGGTCAGGCAGTAAGTGGATCTGCCATAAATGTAACCTTTTGCTCATGACTTGACTCAGGAGAAGGAGACATGGACAGCCTGCTCTCCACCAGCACAGCTCACCAAGCTCCACGTAGGGAGGGAGGGCACTCTGCTAGACCCAAGCACCACCGTGAGAGTCAGTGCCGTGTGTTGATTTCTCTGGTAGCTGCTCAGGGACATTTTCCTGCCCATGTTAATTCACCTCTGGAAGTTGGATTCTGCAAACTGCACAGCATCCAGTACAGGGGGGTATGGAGGGATGGGATTCCCATTTGGAAAGATAGGGTCCTCCTCCCAGCAACCCTGAGTGCCGCAGAAGAGCTTTGCTTCTGCCTTTTAACGGTAGGATTGGCGGGGAGTGGGGCCAGGGAAGCAGACAGGGCCTGACTCCTCCCCAGCCTCCCCATGCAGCCTTACACAGTAAAGGGGAAGCAGTCCCTCTGCCAGTTTTCACAGCAAAAATAAAGGGCCACTTTCTGCACTGGCTTCCAGGGTTAGAGTCCGCTGAGGTCAGCAAAGCCACAGTTTCCCAAACTATGTCTCAAAAAGTGGCATGGGTTTATTTCAAAGTGAAAGCATGCACATTCATGACAGGCAGCACAAGCTGTCTTCAGCTAGAAGATGGCACAGTTGCTATTCAGATGCCTCCTCACCCTTTTTCCTCCCCTCCATTCAGCTGCACGAGACAGCACGTTTAACAGCTGATCCATCTGGAGGAGAGCCTACAAAGTTAATTTCTAGCTTTGAGATGGTTACTGGTAATTGTAGGTAATTTCAAATATAATTGCAATCGAGTTGAAAAAGCTCTGTTTGCAATGTTTATGCTCATCACTCTAATTTAAGACCTAGAATGCTGGATACGCTGCTCTTCACTACACACCCATTTTTCATCTTCCTGATTTTACCACTAGTGATCATAAAAACAGCCCCAGCAAACCACAGCCTGCAATGCAAGACAAATGTTTGAAAAGTTGCATATAAAGTTTCAAGCAAAGCTGCTTGAAGGTTAACGACAGAACATGTTAATGATTATCAAATAGACAAGGAAAGCCACAAAACGCTTCGAACACAGAAATGCAAGAGCCCCTCAAAATAAATGGTGGCTAACCTTGTTTAGAATAATACTTCTCTTCAAAGAAATGGAACTGTTGCATGTCGCAAATATGTCCACATGTCGTTTTAATACAGGAATAATTACCCATGGCATGTTTGTTAGTGGAAAAAGCAAAGGTCTCCTATTACTTACACATAATAAAACCTGCATTGTTTACCATGAATGAGTTATATGAGAATGGTAATAAATAAGTGTTGTAACAAACTTTGGTGCCCAGGCCTACAAACTGTTCTTAATATCTGCAGTTTGGTAGCACCTAGAGGCCCCTGGTAAGATCTGCGATGCTGAGCCTGCTGCAGAGTAAGAAATTGCCCCTCTTCTGAAACACATAAAAGATGGAATAGGTAGAGTAAAAAGATTCAAACCACTGAGCAGGGTGACTCAAAACACGCAAGTATTTCCAGAAAGCACATCAGAGAGGGACACACTGCAGGTGGCCCTTCTGCTCCCTCCATGATGTGCCTTGTGTGCAGCCATGTGGGTGGAAAGCAGGGAGGGGACAGAGCAAAACCAAAAGTTGCGCTTTCGGCACTGGATAGATATTACCAAAGAGACTGCAGTATGCAAAGCTACTCGTATGTGCAACTGCTCACAGACTGGGGACTCTTACATGACCATTTTAAAAGCTAGGCTACACCCTTGAAGTTAAAATCAACAACTGTGTGCTGGCTTATATACACTTAAAATATCTCATTTTTAAAAAATACATTTGGCTTTCTATCGTTGACAAAACTGCTTTGTAGTTTAAGCTCTTTAGTGGCTAAAGTCGTATCTGCCAAATCTGTGCATGTATCAGATATGGATCTCTATCCATATCTCTATCCATAGCTAATCTCTGTGAACATGTGCCTGCTTGAAAAAAAAACCAAACCAAAAACCTTAGCTTGCTATATTCTCGACTCAACAAACCAAGACAGTTAAAGGAACTATTTAAAGCTGGAACTACTCAGGAAATGATTTGGTTTCCTATGAAAAATTTAGAGGAAAATGAAAAAAAAAATCCTTTTCCTCAACATTTTCCTACTTTTTGTTTTAAAATGAAAAAGTGTCTTTTCTTAAACTGTTTTTGTTGGGTTTTGGCAGCCATTGAACCATTTGAAAACTGTTGCAACAGAAAATTATCCAGCCAGCTCTACTGAGAGCATCAATTCTGTGAAGATTTGAGTACTTGCTTATTTTAATGCAACCCACAAAGGTAAGCCTCTTTGCAGAACTAGGTTTGAAATGCTGTACTTAAAAAAACTATATGTAACATATCTGAAGCAAACTTAAAAACCTTGCTTTAGTAATGAAATGGACTTATTTTAACTTCACAGTAAGTTGCTTTATATAGAGAAGGATGCAGCTGTGGGATTACTGGTAGATGCTACACACAGTTTGTAGCTGTGCACCACTTGACCCAAGACAGATGTCGCTCCAGGAAGTGTTAGCTGCTCCTTCATTCACCCCAAGAAATGCAGGCCCATTTTCCTACTTATTTCTGTTTCTTCACTTGAAGAATAAGGAGTTTAGGACAATTTAAGACCATCACCTTAGGCTCTAGTAAAGTCCCAGTTACTCCTTGTTGGGTGGAAGGGTTTACTAAAGATAAGGGGCTTTAAGGAAAAACAAATGAACAAACCAAAAGAGAAAAATTCAAGCAAATGAGTTTCATGGCAACCTTGCAAATCAGCAAGGCTCCTCCAGACTTATACAGGAGAAAACCCAAATGCTTGCTCCAAAGTAATGCCCTGCTCATCACAGGCACCAGTGAGCTCTGCCCTTCCCCAGCCACTTGGCTTGACATGTTAGACCCACAACCCCACCCAACAATCTGGTAAATGTGGAAAAAGGAAAAGCTGAATGATTTACACTCAGGAGTAATGTTGGTGGCCACCAGGACATGGGCCGAGGTCAATTGTATGAGGTTCAACAAGGCTCAGTGCAAGGTCCTGCACTTCGGCCACAGCAACCCCATGCAACGCTACAGGCTTGGGGAAGAGTGGCTGGAAAGCTGCCTGGCAGAGAAGGACCTGGGGGTGTTGGCTGACAGCCGCCTGAATATGAGCCAGCAGTGTGCCCAGGTGGCCAAGAAAGCCAATGGCATCCTGGCTTGTATCAAAAATAGTGTGGCCAGCAGGAGTAGGGCAGTGATCGTGCCCCTGTACTCGGCACTGGTGAGGCCGCACCTCGAATGCTGTGTTCAGTGTTGGGCCCCCCACTACAAGAGAGACATTGAGGGGCTGGAGCGTGTCCAGAGAAGGGCAACGGAGCTGGGGAAGGGTCTGGAGCACAAGGCTGATGGGGAGCGGCTGAGGGACCTGGGGCTGTTCAGCCTGGAGAAAAGGAGGCTGAGGGGAGACCTCATCGCTCTCTACAACTGCCTGAAAGGAGGCTGGAGAGAGGTGGGGTCGGTCTCTTCTCCCAGGTGACAAGTGATGGGACGAGAGGAAATGGCCTCAAGTTGCACCAGGGGAGGTTTAGACTGGATATTAGGAAATTTTACTTCACTGAAAGGGTTATCAAGCATTGGAACAAGCTGCCCAGGGAAGGGGTTGAGTTGCCATCCCTGGAGGTATTTAAAAGACGTTTGGCTGAGGTGCTTAGGGACATGGTGTAGTGGTGGGCTTGGTAGTGTTAGGTTTACGGTTGGACTCGATGATCTTAAAGGTCTTTTCCAACCTATACGATTCTGTGATTCTGTGATTCTGTGATTCTGTGACTCCAGATTCATCAGCAGAAAGTCCCTCACCACTTCACTGTCACTGAACTCCAGTTCCTGCTCTGCAGGAGTCAGGGGCCAGCAGGCAGCAACCATGCAACAGGACAGAAGCCTCCAGCTCCTGACGACTATTTCCACTCTGTTCTTTCAGACTTGCAAAGTTTTTGCTGTGCTATCTGTGACTATAACATCATATAAGGCTTTACTGAGGAGGCAAAATAATAGGGGGGCCTCAGAAACATGATAATCAAAGGCAGCTGCATGCAAGACATTACACTCTAGCTCTAAGAATAAGCATTAATTGTTTGCATGGGTCAAAAAAATTAGCTCCCATGAAAAATTAATATCAATTGAAGCCTAATGAGAGGCTGGTTAAACATAGCAGAGAAATAACAGTAAGGGAGAAAAATTCAAGACCCTGATTCTGAGTGCCTGGAGTAACCAAAATGGATGGTGAAACTGAGACAATGAAGTCTGATCCTAAGGAGCTCGACTGGTTATGTTTATTAGTTCAGTTCATGGGTCACCTTCATGTTATTTAAGGGTGTCTAGAAATGCCTGCAGTGTTATTCAAGTTGAAAGGGCACAAGGACCACTGAGGTAAACCAGAGTCTTTCCCTGGGATGACTGTGGAACAGGTTAGCAAGAAAAAATATGGAAAAGGGATTTTTCTTGCCAATATTGTGCATACTGAATGCCCCAGAAATATCCCTCTGAGAACACAGAAAGCAGTGCTTTGAACGGACTCTCTTCAGCTTACCGATTTGTTTTCCCCCTTTATAGTACATGCTGTCTTCCCATCCAGGCTGAAGGCACTCCTGCATAACCTGTGATCCAAAGAATAATCTCAATCCATCCACAGGGGTCTAAGTAAAACACAGAAAAAACAGCTAGAGCTAACCCACCACCTCGGTTCACATCTTTGCCCAGGCTGGCATTGTGTTTAGCCCACAGTGATAAACTTGGTTGCAAAATTGTCAAGACAAATTTGAAGCTCCCAGCCCGCCAAGCACTCATAAGCACAAAAGAAAGGCAGAAGGGATCAAAGTCAGAAGGATAAAATGAACCCAGTGTAAGGGGTATACCTCTTCCCCTTCTAAGCTACAACAGCACACTAAAATGCAGGGCAAAAGTATCCCACCCCAGAAACTGCTGCTACTTCTGCCAAAGGCTGGTACACCAGCAAATATAAGACTGCACTCCTTGTTCTCTGGGTAGCAATTAGACCTGAAAGATGGTCTCATGTTAAGCCCTTTAGCATCCCAGCATGGTTGAGAGAGCAGCAGCTCAGGAGTCCCAATGTGCCTTGCTAAGCAGCATCTTGCTTTGGTCGGAGGGGGCTGACGGCACCGCAGTACCACGAGATGGAAAAGTCTCCTCTTCATGTGTGCGTAAGTTAGGATCTGTTAGCCATGTGCCTGGGAGGCAGCTGGCAGAGGACAATCTGATATCATGCACCATTTCAGTGAGATGTTACTCTTCCTCGATGGAGAAGTATGAAACCAGCCAGGGAACTCATTCTTCTCATGAAACCTTCCCATTTCAGTTCTGCCATTTGGTCTGTAAAAGAGGGAATGGGTAATGGATGGGTAATCCCCAAGGAGCACCAGCCAAGTTCCCAGACTTATTTTTCAAATGCTTTGCATTTCACTGTGCAAGTTGGAATACCAGAAAAAAGACCTTTCTTGGTAGCTGTTCTTCTATTCCTGGAACTTGGCAAAGAGACACTCAGTGATGCTAGAGATGCTCTAGTGTTCCACAGGCTAACAGGCAACACAAAATACTTGGAAAAAATGCAGCAAATGCAGGGCCAAGGAAAAATATTTCTGGCGACGAAAATCAACCCTAACCTTTTTAAAATGCATGTCAACAACAGTTTTGTTTATTATTACCAACTATAGTCCTGCTGATACTTTTGAGCTAAGAACTGTTTCTGATTCATATTTCATCTGTGTTGTTCTGCATCACAAACCTCCATCCTTTTGCCTACTGCTCCAGTGAGGAAACTTAACTCTAGTATTTAACAATTCATCCATTGTATTTAGGATCCTCTATTCATCTTGAATCACTTGGAAAAAAATATAACCTTAATCTCAATAACTTGCACTCAGATTTTGCTGTTTATTGAAATTTTCCAGTGTATTGCATAAATACACTTGAATTATAGATTTGATTTTAGCTGATCCCTGTACCTATTAATCCGGATATTTGTGTTTGCTGTGTACTTTGAGTCACCTGTTGTAGTTACTGTTTCTGATTCAGTGACTGAAGCTATATAAATAGAAGGCCCTTTCCAAAACTCCTACAATTTGATTCTTTCTCTGAAGTCGCATTAGTACCTGTATTGGCAAGTATTTCATTTCTGGGCACTGTCTTCTAAAAATTAATTCATTTGAAAGACTGAAAAGCAAAAAGCGATGCAATTCCTGGCTAATCAAATTAAAGACCTGTGTTTGAACATAAGCTTTCTGTCCTGAGGAACCATATTTAAAATGACATTTTAAAAAAATCTGCATTTAAGCTTCAAAATCGAGCACTGCCAATTAAGGAAAGCAGGTATCTCACTACAGCTCTCTTGTGCTTAGGTCTCACAATGGGGTCTTTAATTACGGCATAATTTCAGACCATTTTTACATATCTTATTCACACAGAGCAAACAGTGCTGAATGAATGAGTGGCTATTCAATATTTTGCCCCCCCCTCACTATGCACTATGTCTCTCTATGCCTTCTTTTGCAACCCAAACCCTGCTCCGAAGGCAGGACTAATAATTTCTCTCTAGGTTTTCCTAAAGAGAATTTCAGTGTAATATATGAGTCCTTGCCCAATATTAATCAATTACTGTTCACCCTGCAAAATGGGAAAGTGGTACACTTCCCCTTTTATAGGCAAGGAGCCGAGGCACAGAAAGGAGGTCAAAAGTGCCCATTAATTTTCAGAGCCCAATTCGATATGCCTTGGACATGATTATTCACGGTACTTAGCATTATATACTACTTTATGCATTCAACATACTGCTCTTGTTGAATAAAGTGGCTGCTGGTGGTCCTTTGCACTTCTGCCTATCAAATTTGTAGGATCGTAAGTCAGGGACGCAGGAGGTGAGCAGCATACAAACAGTGACCCCCAGGAAACATCCCGTTAGGGGATGGCCCCACCTAGGAACACAGAAGCCCCATTTTCCCAGGCAGCATTACAACACCTTAATTTTGGGACCATCCAGTTTGTCATTCATCACACAATTCCCAGTTGCTGCACCAGCAGAGAAAGGAATCTCGCAGACAATAATCACATTATTCGGAGAATGGGAATTGTTCATACAGACAGTTCTCCTATTTACAAAACAAGGCAGTGGTCCAATGGCAAAATAGCTTGTGGAGATGCAATTAAAGGTCTCCATCCCATTGCAGATGTACAGGGGGGTTGCATCAAGGGCAGCTTTATGCTGCTATTTCCTTCACAGTCTGGAGAGTTGATACAAGGAAAGTTTTGGGTTGGCCCTTCAGACTTGCAGTAAAATGTGCTCAGTTTTCCTGAGGGGATGGGTTTGTGTGTAGGTTATGAGGCTGTTAAGAGAGACACAGTGCTGAGGCCGTTGAGCAACTGTGTACCTGGGCTTGTGCCAGTGCCTATTGAGGAAAAGTCATGTGAGATGATGTATTTCTAGCTGAGTCTTAAAAACTTCCAGGGATGAAGATTCCCTCCTTTCCCCTCCACTAGCAGCCTGTTCCAGTGCTGCACTGCCTCCCGGGAAAAAAGTCTTCCCTGATGTCCAACGTGAACCTCCCATACGGCAATCTGTGGCCATTGCCCCTTATTGTACCACCTGTCACTGCCAAGAAAGTTTGATCCCGTCATCTTCGTAGCTGCCCTTCAAACAGTTGTATTAAATCTCCTCCTACTATCCTCTTTGCTTGGCCTCAACCCTGAAAGAAGCCAGGACTTTCTGTACCTTCTCTAGGGTCCAGATATACTCTTGGCCCAGAACAGAAGGCTCTACTTTCAGGGTTAAGGCCAAGCACCTGTACAACCATCCCAGAGCTCCCATCTGAGCTGCAAGCTGAAGTTTCCCTTCCATGTAGGCAGCTGGGGAGGGTTATTGACCTCTTTGATATGGACTGGGGACACAGCCAGAGTCGGCATCAACAGAGGAAAATTCACATCAATGTTTTCTCTGAGAGCAGAAAAGGCAAACATAGTCTCTGATGTGTAACTTAAGTGCACTTCTGTGCTGTAAGATCTTTCAGGCTCTAGCATACAGGCAGAGTGATGAAGGAACACAGAGTGCGTTCCCAAGACCACGAGCAGGCAGAGACACCATCCTCACCATCCTGTTAACCACTGAAAAACTAAAAAGGACCAAAAAAGCTGCTTTCTCCAGGTACAGTTACATTCTGGGAAACAAAACGAGAGGCATCCAGGCAGGGAGGGAGTTTAGCCCAGGTACAATAAGAGAAAAGGCTGAGCTGGCTGTGGCAGTTAACCTCTGACAGACAGTCTGTAATATACCTGACACAGAAAACAAACCAGGTGGTGCCACTGCTCGGAAAATACAGACGCGCAGTGGGGGGCACTGGGAGTGGAGGAGGGGGAGAGAGGGAAAACATGAGCAGGGGAAAACGGAGAGGGCAGGAGTCGTTAACCCCTGATAGCAAGTATAAAGTATTTTACTCCCCATCTCATTCATTAGACCGCGTCAACTCCAGAAGGACTACATCCATTCCCGCACATAAATCTAGCAAGTTTCTCTTTTAAAAAGGCCAGACACTGTCTTTGCCATGGCAATCCAGCTGTCTGGCCGGCTGCCTGCCCTGCAAACAGAACCACGAAAGCTCAGCTTTCTAAGATGGGGGCAGCTCTCTCCCAGGGGCTCCCTGAGCCCTCTGCTCAGCACTGCCACTCGCCCGCTGCCTCCCTGCAGCCCAGGGAAGCGGGACGTCCCCAGGGGACAGCGCGGTCCTGTCCCTCTGGTTGGGGATGCCAGCCCACAGGCAGGAGCAGCTCTCATCCCTACCCAGCAGAGACCTGAGGGAGGCAAAGGCATTCAGCAAGCTCCGCAGCATAAGCAAAGCGCTAATTTGCAGGTCAGAAGAGCTCCAGAGCACCTTTTGGATGACTAATTTCATCGATCGTTCAGCATCAGGGCTCCAGCATGGTCCTCTCGGGCATCTGACCATAGGAGAGATATGATGCAGGACAAAATGGAGATCCTCTCTGCAGAGCCACATCTTTAACAACCCTAAGGACCAAATCTCATTTATAACCCATGCTTAAATCAGGGTACAATGTTGAGAGAAAGGAATTATGCTGAATAGCTTGCATCTGCTGCTGGTTTCAAGCATTGGAACAGGCTGCCCAGGGAAGGGGTTGAGTCGCCATCCCTGGAGGTATTTAAAAGACGTTTGGATGAGGTGCTTAGGGACATGGTGTAGTGGTGGGCTTGGCAGTGTTAGGTTTATGGTTGGACTCGATAATCTTAAAGGTCTTTTCCAACCTATACGATTCTGTGATTCTGTGATTTGGAGCCTATCTCCGGGCTTCCAGCTCGAGGGGCTCATAATCTCGGACACAGAGGACCCCATCCTGTCCCATTTTTAAAAGTTGCTCAAATCAGTAACCGCCTGAGCAAAGCTTTAGGAAATGTAGGAAACAGTTCTGTCCTCGAAATCTAACCTGAATTTAGATTAAAAAGTTAACGATTCAAATAAAAGAACAAGGGCACAAAACTGACCTATTTTTAACACATCTGCCTATGGTTAAACAACATTGTATTTCTTTGTGAGAACTTAGTAACATCAGGAAAGTTGGAGAGCCTTCCTTGAGCTGAGGTATTACAGGGCATCTTGTATACCTTGGCATTGTGTGGCTTTCCAGGACATCATTTTAACACTTCACAAATCAGACTTTACGGGCATTCTCCTACCATAAATCCATTGCAAAGCAAACACAAAAATTACTACATGTAGCCAGGTAAACTGCACAGAAGATCACCCGCGAGCAGAGCGTAGTATGGACCATAAAACATTTGTGGTGGTTTATGATGGCAAAATTTCTTTTAGGGCCTGATCCAGTCCTCTTTGAAGTCAAATGGAGTCTTTCCATTGACATCAGAGGGTGTGGGATTTGTCTCACGGCAACTTATACCAATGAGAACAATATTTTGCTCTGAAGTCATTCCTTTCTGCCATGGATGTTTTGAAAACAGCCCGTCACCTGACAATACACCCTGAAGGTACTGACAGTCCATGTGTTTTCATTATTTAAAAATGAGACTTGGTAATGGGCTCAGCTGTTTAGGGAAGGTAATATTTTTCTTAAGTACGCCTACTATAAAGTAAATTAGCAAAATCTTCTTCGAGCTGTAACTGAAACATAAGGGCACAGCTGCCCTGGAGGAGTACAAGGGCTCCCAATGTAAACTCCACTGATATCATCACCATCAGAAGGTCATAAAATTGATTGATTATAAATACAGTCCTCATTTGTTTACAGCTTGCATTTTTGGGTCCTGGGTAATTAGCACATTAGCAATCTCTCAAAGTGAGCGCTTACAGGTGCCGCTCCGGGATAGCCAAAGTGGAAAACTGCACAAGAGGAGCCTAATTTTCCTTAAACAATTGCAGGATGGATGCATTAGGATGGAGGGTAGAAATGTCAGTTATGTAAGTGTTTAGCTACTTGATCACACCTACCCAGGAGCCAAGGGCGTAAGAGGGCATTAAAATGACCTGTTAATTTCCTTCAAGTAAGGTAAGGTAGCACCCAAAAAATGAGAGACATGTCAGCAATGTGAGGGAGATATCCTCTTTGTGAAGCCTGCGGCTGCGCAAGTCTTTTAAGATTCTTTTCCCTCCACACAAGCCAATAAAGGAAGATAAAGATCACCCTATTTGTGGTAACTGGTACTTAGTTCCTTTTAGTTACACTTAAAATAAACTCTCTTTTAGTTCTCCAAAGGTTTCAGCCTTCAGACACACCACTACCGAGCCGTAAGCCAGCCACCTTCCTCTCAGCCCGTCTTGGCTCCAAGTTCACGACTACTCTGTGCGCGCAGGACATTAAACTTTAAAGTCATGTTTTATTTGTACAGCTGGATGCATCAGGTTTATGCTTATTGTCTAATTAGCCAGCTAAACCACTTTTGAAAGGGTTTTAATGCTTTACCCCCAGTGAGATCTCTGTAGTGAGTGTGTGTTGAAATGCTAATGGAGACAAAGAATTCCTTTTTGTAGGAATTTGCAGTATTTTGGATACACCTCGTGGGCCAAGTCTTCAGCTGCTATGGCTTTGGTGGAGTGAGTCAGGCTATTCCCCATTACAGACATTGAAGGACTCCTGAAATTTGATGGGATAGTAGAGAAGCTATTCACTAATGTTCTTGTTTTAAGATGGTTTAAAACTCTACAGCTGATTTCCAGATTTTTGCTCTCTTCCACAAAAGTTTGTTAGAAATGCCTCCTATAGTTGGAACAAGATAACAGCTATGGGATTCGCCAACCCGTTAACTATTAAAGTATGCAATATATGCCGTGGCATTTACACGATTTTACAGATTAATTCTTTCAAAACATTTCTGCTGGCATTACTTGCTGCAGAAGTAATTTAGAAATCTCATACCAACATTTTTTTCATCCATGAAACATGAGTGGCAAGTGAGCAAAAAGTTAAGTCACTGGCATATCCTGAGTAGCTGCTAATATCTGTTCATTAGAAAAGAGATCTTGCTTTACATTTTGGGGGTTATTTCTGTTAATGCTAACAGTGTTCTTCAGTGGAAATATTTTGGAGAAGAACTGCCTCTTCTTATATATTTGTATAAGCTACAGCAAAAAGCAACCTGAGAAGTGCCTCTAAACATTACAACAACACTGGTAGTAAATAATGCTAATAACCCTTAATTATGTGCCTTACTTAATTCCTGTTTCCAGGTGCCATGAATATAACAATCTAAATGATAGCAAATTAGCTTTAAAAATGTTAATAGAAAGTTGCTTAGTGCTGAAGGATGTTTTTTGCCATTCTGACAGGAGGGGAACTTCTCCATTAAGATTCTTCTCCAGACCAATTGAATCCATAGGTCACCCATTCACTTTTTAGACCCTCACACCTCCACACACCCAGAGACCCATTTTCAATGTAAGGCAATAACATTCCAGTTGCTTTACTCCTCAGGTTTGTTTCATTTGGATGACTGAATCTTCCTTATACATTTGCTTGACTCAGCACTAACTCTATACCCATCGGTATAGACAGCAGCCAACCCCTGAGCTTGGCTCATTTCAAATCTCCTTTGAGTTCAAGGAGGCACAATTTCCCCGTAAGGTTTATCTGAAGACAAACATGACAACTTAAAAAGCAACAACAACAACTGTACAGGTGCAGAATACTACACAATACTCACTTGGTCTGAAGAATTTACTGTTTCACAGTGTTCCCATTTTGGGCGTGATGCCTCCTTATACAACTCTCTCATGACCAAACCAGAGAAGACAAGATCAAGCAAATTATTCAATTGCAAACATTTGAAATTGCTAGGATTTTTATACTCAAGGCAGTTGCACTGCTAAGCTCATAAACACAACTTCAGTGGAAAATCGGATGCATTTGATCAGATGGTGTTCCTGTAATGGTGATGACCCAGCAACATGAGCACAGCAGTTTTTCTAGCTGGAAGTGATATCCTTTATTGAACCAACTGATACAAGGAAGGGCAAAAATTGCCAAGAGGAAGAGCTTTTGCTCCTAGAGTTGTTCATTCCCTCCAGCTGCATCACTTGTGCTAACATTATCCCTCCTTTAAAGTTTGTTTCACATATGATCTTTGCAAGCACTAAGTGAAATAGGAGATAAGAGATGAAAAAAACTTATCTTTGCAAAAAAACAGACCATATCTGCAATTTATCCCAGAAATCCCTCTGGCTATTCCAAAATGTTTTGCTACCATTCCCCATCATTTGTTTTCTTCACACTGCTGTCTTGCTGCACTTTTGAGGCTGGATGATCACTTAATGTAAATTGTCACCTCCACACTGAAGTCAATGAGTTGAGTTGGTTTATAGCAGTTAAGGATCTAGTTCCTGACAGCTCAACTTTGGCAAAGAAAGGGCTGAACTGGGTTTTGCAAACAAGCAATCCAGTGAACTTCTTTCTTTTTCTCTGTTCATGAACCAACATTGGTTTGGTAAGAGATATTTGTTATTCAAGTACTTGTTGGACAGCTTGGATCAACAACAGCTCATTCCAGAAACAGTTCATTTCAATTTCGTGCTGCTCATAGGGTGAGAACTGTCACCTAAATCAGATGGAGCTGATTCTAATCTTTGAGGGGATGAGTAAGCCTTTTAAAAATAGGAGAACAAAGGCTGATGAAGTACAAATATTCTTGTTCACATGTAAATACAAGTACACATACAAAGAACAACCAATTCCCAAACTAGCATGCAAGTAAAAATCTGTCCAGGCATACACAGACAAAGGGTTACCAAGGACCTCAACAGACTCAGTCTGGCAAGCCCAGCTGGACTAAAAAGTATCAAGGGTTGAAGGGATTGTTACAGCCACTCTAATTCAACTTCTGTCCCAATGGCAATGGGATTTCAACCTCTAATTCCTGCACTGACCCCACTCAACTGTGGCTGAATTAGAGTATCCTCCCTGCAAGGCAATTAAGGCTTTCAGTGACGAAGCATTCAAGGCATCCCTTAGTAAAACGCAGCAATGTTTAACTACTCAGTGTTGCTATTTGCTTACATTTTCCTCTTCAGAAATGTTCATCCTCAGCTTCCCACCTATCAGTTCATGTTATTTCTTTCGCTGCTACGTTAAAAATCACTGCTGATATCTTTTTGTGATGGACAGACTGCAATCAAGCACACGCTTCACTTCCTCTTTCAACATTTACAGTGACTGTCTCACAATACTTGACTGGCATCTTTTTCTAAACTTTGGATAGTTGAGGTGAGCTTCAGAAAAAATAGCAAATAAAAGTTGAACTTCCTATCAATTTCTTAGGGAGCGTCAGGATGAAAACACTGTCCCTACACTGTACAGTGGTGTCTGCAGGGTTTTCTTACATCTTTTCAAGTCTGTAGGCACAGGCAGAAAACCAAGGGATTTTACAAAGCTCTGCCACTTTAACTGCCTTATTAAAATGGCACTTCAGATCCTGCAGCCTCACTTACTACTCTGTATTGCTTCTCTGCTTACACCACTCTCAGGACAGTCTCTTTGGCTTGAGTATGTGAATGGCGAGCCAAACCAAACTGATTTCAGAACATTTTATGAAAATGTTAATATCGCTTTGTTACATTACCGGGCAGATGTGAAGTCTTTCCCACTTGAATTTCGACATCGTGGTGTTGGTGCGTCAGTGTATATGGCCGCATGGAGCCTTATGGTGCTTCTCATAAGACTGCATTGTTAGAGTGATTTTATTGCAAACAAGAGTTTCTACATGCCATCACTGCAACTCTCACCTCATCAAGAGCCAAATGAAGCAACAAGGAAAAATACTGAAAGGAGAAACTAGAAGTGAGCTGGAATTAATTTCACTGAAATAAATATTTTTGTAAAATCAGCTGTACAAGCTAAACTGTTACTACATCATCCAGGAATGAAGATATACTTCTCCAAGTTGCAGATCTTTTCTGTGGATTTTTCTGAACTGATCATGACGCTACATCTTCACCACACTTTCTCTTTGAAAGTAAGGTGTAACATAAAGAACTTATTCTATAGCTTGGGCCATATATAAAAGCTCCTGAGCACTAGGTTAACTCAAAAGTGGAAACCAAAGTTTCATAAATGGATTATCAGGTACAAAGACTAAATTTTATCTCCAGATAACCACAGGATGCTCGAAGTCCCCTTTGAATTTCATGGCAGGTACCTCCCTTAAACTACCAGAAATGACCAAAATACCCGAAATGACCAAGTCAGCTTCTCGCTAGCAACTGAAACTAGGGACTAGTCCTAAAGAGGACCTTTCAGCTGGTACAAATCAGATTATCTGCACAGACACCAAAGGGCCACATAAATTTCTAGCACTGGAGAATCTGTCCTGCACAGATGCAGAGAGCTCCTGCAGAGCTCTCACGCAGAACAGCAGTGGTGTATAATATACAGATTTCAGAAAGCCATCTGGGAATTCCCCACTGTGCCCCTCAACCACGAGGGTTACCCTGTGTTGGCTTAATTTAGCCAATTGTGGTCTCCTCCATGCAGGGAGAGGACATCCTTCTAAATACATTAGTGACTCACGCCCAGTTATAACGTACCATTGTTGAGAAAATTTGTTGTTTATGTCTGGGGAAGCTGAAAAAGTTTTGCCAAGTGCTTCCTTTGGTAACGTCTTACACATTTTAATGTCACAGCTGCTGCCAAGCCACGGGCCCTAATGTCTCCGTAATGATGTATGGCTAGCTAAGTGCATCCAAATCACAAGTGTGCCCTTGAACTATCCGAAGGAGCTGCTGCCTCACTATCCCTCCTGCAGGCATACCAGTCCTCTGCATGTGCCCCCACAACCGATCCATATGCATCTAGCATTTGATAAACACAGGACCAAGCTCTTCTGAGGAGAAAACTCAGAAAAACCTAGGGGCTCTGGCAGTTGTAATTCTCAGACATGTTTTTCCTACACTTTGTTTTTTTAATACAACTGAAAATAATTAATGGCTTCAAGACAAAAAGGAAAGAAACTCTATTTTCCTGGACGTACACTATCACAGCCTCGCAGGAGAATTAAGTAAACAAAATCTACTGTGCATTGCTGTAGAAGGGAGAGCACCCAGTCCTGCTTGTGGGAGAGGAAAACGTCACGGAGGTCTGCTCCCTTAGTGCTACTGTTCTGCACTTCACCATGGCCACCATAAGCCATCTTAATCATCTCAAAGTGAACCATCCTGTGTAAGGTTCAAAACGCAAAGAAAACATCACTTTATTTCTCAAATTGCCCACTAGATCTGCATCAGCACCGGGACCCTTTCCCTGTGTCAGGGCCCTGAGGGCACTAATAGACCTTAATGGCCCTGACTAGGCTCCCCTCCACACCCCTGCCCATGGGCCCAGGAGCTCAGCCCAAGGCCATCAGTCCCAGCCTGAGCTAAGTCTGCAGGGTTCAAGCCATCCTAACCAGGAAATAGCCTACGTTGTTCCTCATGCCACCGACCTGAGCACCAGAGCAAGCGTGACACTTGTAGCAGGCAGCTGGAAGAAGGTGACCAGAAGATAGTGCTCAGATGGCAACTCAGTTCATCCCACCTTCGTAGAGCGCTAGATCTCAGGGAGGAGAAAATCACATCTAGAGCTTTTAGACCATGGCATTTTCCACACAGGTAGAAAAACCGTTCTAGAAAACTTACTCTAGGTTAAAACACTTAACTTAAAACACAGATTAGTTTGGGGGACATATCTCGCAGAAATGCCTTCTATCACTACTCCAACTTTCCTCAGAAAGCTCTCTGCTCATAGAAAATCATACATGCAAAACTGCTTCTTGCAACAATCTCACTTTGATAACTTTAGTAAGGCAATCAAAATTATAGAAAAATAAGCACAGACAGCATTTCCCAGACTTGCACATGCACCATTCACAATTTGCTTTCACATTAGGCTCGAGTTTCTCAGAAGTAATCATCCATGTTTCAGGTTTCTATTTTTCATTGCCCAGTTTGGGGCCTGACTTTCAAAGAACAAAGAACTTCCTGAAAATCAGTTCCTGACATTATCGGCTAGTTGTTAATTAGGGATGCAGGTGCCTACATGAGGCATCTAATTTGAACATTTTTGCCTACACACTCTGAGCTATCGACTTCCTCCTTGCTAATCAGCTGCATAACGCAGAGAGCTACCATGTTAATCACCCAGCAGTTAAAGGTACTTTCCAAAATGAAAATAAAACCTAGGAAATTATTTTCTGGCAAGTGCAATGAAAGTATGCCTGCTACTGATGCGGACAAGATTTATTTTATCTTTTTGGTGGGCAAGATGAGTTCTGAAAGAGCAATTCCTATTAAGATTGCACTGGCATTTAAGTGACATTTTGGCAAAACACCATGGAAACATTTGGTCATATCCTCTCAACCCTTAATTTCTTCCTTAAATGTGCTTTTTAATATGTCACAGTTGTTAAATTTGTAACAATAATTCCCTTGAGACTAAACAACAGTGCTTGGTATGTGAAAAATGAACAATACATTTACATCAGTAAACCAAGAGGAAATTTTAAATAAATGTATAATTGAGTACAAATTGTCTGAATGTTACTTTTATGAAATTTGACCATTCTGTAGGCTGATTTTAGCAGCAGGATGTCCTAAATAAACTCAACTAAAACATATGCTGTCATACTCTTTTTCAGTTGTGACATAACTATCCAGATTCGCTTCTTCTGATGGCTTTATTGCTGTTAGTCGAACATCACTGTATGGAAAGGCAACTAAGCACTTAAATTAATTTGAAAACTTTAATTTTTTAAAATGGCCAGCAAAATCCTAGAAACAAATCTTGTAACCTATTGGCACTTTCAGGTTTTTTTGATGGGACGGAAGGGGAGTTGAGATTTGTATACAAAATATGCTCATATAAATTCCTGCTAAATCTAGTATGGAATTTGACTGCACAAACATTGGGTAAATCAATGCCCTGGGAGCAAGGGGCTGCTCTGGGTAGGGAGAACACAAAGCTGGTGTGTTCCCTGGTATAACTGCCTTCATGTGCTCTGCAATCAAAGCTTCTGTTCTTGCTGCCCTAACTTTGCATGTGCAGGACTAACATGGCATTATATAAATCTTCAGGACAAGTAATTAACAACTTATTTTATTTGTTGTGCAAAGCGTTGAGGACATTTCTAGGTCCTGTGCAAATGCTAAAACTACTGTTAACCTGTGTATTTCCCAGCCAATATAAACAGCTTTCAGTATGTCTGCATCTCCCACCAGGGCTCAGGGCTGTAGTCCTACTCATTTTAATGGGATTTCTCCTCTCGTAACAGAGCACTCACTGTGTGCTATAGTGGCAGCAGGACCGTTCAGAATAGGAACCGATCCATTTGCTTTTTCCTTTAAAAATAAAATCAACCCATTTTGGATTCTGGTTTCTAGGGCAGAAATCCCATAGTGCTTTCAGCCTTGAGCATTTACTCAGACCTCCTTTTGGCTTCAGTATGAGCACAAACAGCAGTACAATTTAACAGACGCATCAGTGCACTGGGATTCAGAAGTTCAGCAATCAGCTCTGCTGCTAACCATTGCCACCTGCTTTACCTCTCAGTGCTCTTGCTCCTCTCCCACTCTGTCTCTGCCTTGTCTATTTGAACTGTAGGCTCCTTAATGCAAATACCATCTTCCTGTAACAGTGTTGCGTGTCCAGCACTGGAGCCTTGACCTCTTCCGGGACTATCAAACATTTGTATTATAGAAAATAAGAACACAGAGACAGTCCTTCCCTCTTGGCTTTACTAATGAATGTGGGTATTTCAGCCATGATGTATCAGCCCTGTGCTCTCCACCTTTCTTATCTCTAATTAGTTATCTGCTAAAGTTGTTCCCTTCTGAACAGCGCAAACCTTCCCTGTCTCCTTAACCCATTGCTCTGTATTATTCACCGAGACTACATTCAGAGGATGTTACTACAGTTGCAAATTCAATCATTGCACACTTAGAAAATGCGCAGATCAAGACTGCCCGTGCCTGAAGTCCTTGGAGTGCAGGCAATGATGTACATGCCTTTTTTCAATGCTGAACCCATTATTTTTCTTCACTGGCCTTGGGCATGCTCTCCTATGGATAGCAGAGGTGGAGAGGAATTCAGATATGGTGGGATGGTGTGCCCCTGGCTCCAGGTCTTATTCCAGCCTGGAAACAAATGGACATGGATCTGTTCACTGTTGTCCCAAAGTCTGACTCCTTTCAAACTGATCTTGTTTGCGATCCACCTGTAGCTTTCGTGCCAGCACTGGTCTCCTCTCAAGAGCCAACTCACTTGAGTTCCCACCTTCACACCCAGTCTCACTTCTCCTCCTTACAACACTTTGTCTCCTTTTGCCTGGTCAGCTAGTCCCCACTCTCTGTCCTATTTTTGTATCTCCTCCACACATTGCTTCTCCGTCCCTGCTTTCTCCTCCCCTTCTCTATCACAGACCACTGTTTCTGTCCCACGCATTCCTGATTTTATTATCCCCATGCAATTCCTTGTCTCCAGTTCTTTGTGTCCCTTCCCAGCCAACTGTCTCTATCCTGTTACTCATACCCACTCTCGGTTTCCCTTGGCTTATTAGCATCCATCTCTTTGCAAGTCTTGTTCAGTTTCCTCACGCCACTTCTTCAGACATAACCTTGGAAGACTCCTTGCTCCCTTCTTCCCCTTCTCCCATCTTTGCGGTAGTCCTGGTCCCCTCTGAATTTAAGTCATAGATTCCTCCTCTACATTTTACGGCATTTGATGACCCAGGAAGAAAGAGCACAGGCGGAACAAGCTCTAAAGCCAATCTGCATCTCCCTCCCAGAGCAGCCACCTCCACAGTCATGTTCAGACCCCTTCCAGCACCATGTGGGGAGGCTGTCTCAGCTGCCTGGGCGGCAGTAACATTTAGGGCAGGCAAACCCCTTAAGGATTTCAGCTACATCTCCACTGAGCACATACAAACTGAGATTTTTCAGTCTTGTGATTTGCCAAGGTAGGCACAGGCAGATTTTTATTGGTAGAGCAAAAATATAACGTCCCTGGAAGCAGCAGGACAAATACACTGTGAAGAAATGATGTAAGAAAAGCTTTTTCCATGCCATTCTTCTGAATGAAATTCTTGTACTCAGTCACCAAAAGAGTACCTGCTGCTTCTGGGCAGATATTTTTAAGGCACTTGATTCATTAATTGCACTTCACCTGATAAGTTTCTGGGCCAGTACCAAAAATAACTGTATTCTCCGCTCAGACATATTTTGAATGGTGTCATGTGATGATTGGGGGGAAGGGAGAACATGCAATCTTGTAACCTTCAAAGCTCACAGTTCTCATTAACCTACACTAAATGTCAAAGTCTTTCTAGCTGAACCTGGCAAAGTTATCAAGAGAGTTTCATACTAGGACTCCTACAGGAGCAAACCCCCTTAATGTTCGCCCACATCACCTCTGCTGGCCACATATATCGTGAACGTGTCTTTGATCTATTTCTGTGAACGCGATAAAAGGCAGTATGTCCTCAACCAAAGCAATGTCTTTCATGACTAGATGGATTTCCGATATTGCAGAAACAAATGTCAGCTAATAGCCTAATCACATTGCACCTAGCTTCCCCTGACAGAAAGACAGCAGCACCTTTCCTCTCTACCTGTTCTCAAGACCATGGATCACATCTCTAGAAAACAAAGCATCAAAAGAAATCCAGCTGCAACAGCCCAGCCCAACAGCTATGCAGGTAGCAAATTCCCCCAGGAGTCAGTCAGACAATGCTACTGCTCATTAGGGCTGGGTGGGACAGCAGAAATGGGAATAGACATTTCCCTTCATTCATCAAACTGGAACAAGACTGAGAGTTCAGAAAAAAACAAGCACTTGGCAGAGTCAATGACTGGGGACAAATCAGGAGAAAGAGAAACTTTGATCATTAAAACTGCAAAGAATGAAGGTTAAAAAGAAGTTGTTACATAAAGGGGATTCTTTAGTTACGGGAATGTTTGATCCGATTCACAGCTAAGGATGTGCACCCATTTTAAACGGAAAATCCTTTAGCTTTGGTATGAATTTATCTATCCTGCCAGACAAATTGCTCATATCAAACTGTCATTTGGATGTTCAGCCATTGAAAACACAGTTAAAGCATGTCCCTTAATTAGAAATCCCGTGGAAATGAAAACAATCCTCTCTGGCATCTAGTTACCCTGGATGGTAAATTGGACTTATCATCTGGCACGGCCCCTTTCCTGTTTGCGTGGGTGGACCGAGGCAGACAAGGAATTCTGCTCCCCTTCCAACAGCCCTCGGAGACAAGCAACCTCCCATGCCAAGGTTTCGTCTCCCGCAAGCGTCGTGCTGCAAATAGGTCTGGTAGACGCAATGAGCTTCTCAGATTAGAGCTGAATGCGATAGGCGTCTTCTGCTCAGTAGGGACCAAGAGAAGCTTAGCACTACATTTTAATGGATATATATATTTAAAATCTGTTTCATTTCACTAGATAGGAGTCTCTTTGATCAGGCTGCATTTGTTTTCCAGAAAAATGTCTTCAGTCATCTGCTAGTAAAACCAATACAACTCAGTAATTACCTTCTGCTACTGGAAAGACTAGGTAATTTGGCAGTATCAGTCCTTCCAACTCTATCCATTTTATTGCTTGTATTATTACATATTTTGTTCAAAGCCCCATGTCCCAGCAGCTTGTTATTAAATAAGAATTTCAGGCTCATTAAAAATTAAAACAGGTCTCAAATCTTCACCGTTGTGAAGAAAATCTTAAAAGATTAATCCCAAAGGTTAAAAAGCAAAAGGTGTATTTTAGCAATGAGGACAGTTAACCATTGGAGCAATTAACTTTGGGATATAAGTTCATTCTCATTTGAAGTCTTTCAGTCAAGATGGCATAACACTTCCTCTCGTAGGCAGCAGACAGTCTGACACATGAGCTTTTGAACTCTACCCAGGAATCACACAGTGAAATTCTCTGGCTCGTATTTCGCTGATCAGATTAGAGAAGCACAACCACTCCCGGGGACCTCAGACTATTAACTGATGGGAAGAGAACCCAAAGTGCTCCGGTTTTGTGCTCGTGGTGACAAATTCACGAGCTTTGAATGTTATACACTGGCAATGTTGATACACTGCATTCAATTTCTTTGAAAACTTGCTTTGTTTATGGCCCCTTTTTATGGGACATTTCTCACTTTATAGGAAATAGATCCTCAGTTGTCAGCCAACGTAGCCAGTTGACTTGAGATGAACTACATCAGGATTTTACCAAAAGTAGATCTAGCAATTTCTCCTCTCCTTCAGGAAGAGCTCCTGAAGTGGTTACCAGATCCAAGCAAGTTTGCAAGAAAGCCTTATCCCTCAGATTTCCCAGGTTTTACAGAGGTTACAGACCAGCTCCACAGAGGCTTAGTAGGAATTTCCTCTTATCCCACAAAAGGACCTGAGGAGGCTGAAGAAGTGGAATAATCTTGTCCCACATGGACTCCACATAGGCGGGTTCAGAGGTGGGAAGTCAGAAACAGAAGGAGGGGAATCTGCCTTGTGCCAATCTTTCTCTGGGAAAGCTAATCCTGCTGTGGGACTAGTATAACAAATTTGGTGTGGTTCTATTCCTTTTCCATCATTTTTCCCCACCAAGAAGTTCCCCATTGCTTGGCTAAGCTTCCCAGGACAGAGGCTGAGGAGAGGAGATTGACTGCAAGAAGCAATAAAACTAAAAGTAGGGTATTAAATAAGGCACTGCTGCAGAGTAATAGGAAGGGTGGAAAGGAATGGGCTCATGCATATAACGGTCCTATAAAAGAGAAAGAATTCTTAAATGAGTATTAAAGAGGGCTGAGTTGCAGCATGAGAAAACTAGTTTAATCACCCATTGTGCAGCTGTAGTTAATTTTGTAGATTTTACAGACATCCCAGCTATCATGCAATGCTCCATACAACCACTGTGGGTGACACTCCACTTTTATCACAGGTGCTGTTAATGATGCCATTACTTGGGCAAATCTTCCATCAGCCTCAGTTAGATGTTTCCTTAAGTAGGACCTGAGGCCAGATAACACCTGATGAGTATCCATGGCAGGAGGATGAATCTGCTTCCTGACTACACAGAAGAAAAACACATGGTATGTGGGCATACATAAATACACACACACACGCTTTCCACCCAGCAACCTCAGTCGGATTAGCTCCAACCATCTTTGTAACAAACCTTTAAAGTCCCTCTGGTGAGGGGTGTCTCCTTGGGAAAGTCATATAATAGTCTAAAATCCAGTAGAGTCCTAGTCCTTGTTTGGGAACGTAAACTACTTTCTATAGGTTTGGGTCTGAAAATATGCTACTAACAGGTGATTCATCTCACTGTACATCCAAGTCATGACTGAGTGATCAGAAGACTGATTGCTTCTGATGGCCACCTGAAAATCTAACAAAGAGGTAACTGGATGGTCAAATAAGCAATTAGCAGCCAAATAGATGATTAGTTACCAACCAGCTCAGCTGTGGGTGTTCATTAGACACCTAAAAGAGTAGCAGCAAGCTAACTGGAAAATTATCCTTAACCACTTAGCAGTTTGCTAAATCATGGATAGTCAAATGACCTCAACAAGTTGTTTCTTAAATCCTAAACAAGCCCAATCTCTTTTCACAGTGTTTTTAAACCTCCAGGAGCCGTGTGAAGTGTGTATTAAAGCATTTCACCATGTGTCCTGAGAGGGCCATCCCCAGCATATGCAGGAATGCAAAAAAAAGGAGAAAACTCATATTTGGTTTAACTGAGTTAAAAGCCTATTTTTCACTTGCCAGACAGTTTACCCCCTTAGAAATAAAACTACAGACAACCCACATCCCCAGACCACCTGTAGTAGGCTCATCAGCATGGGAAGTTATACAGGAGTAGGAGGAATATGCAGAACTTCCAGCATGGCAAACACATGCAGATCCTCTTGGGACAACATGGATTCCCCCCATCTCCTGCCTCAAGGGAGAGTAGGGAGTGGATTAGACCTTCTCCTGGGGCTGCAGAGACCAAAGTCTAGGAGGGGGATAATCTAATGCTCTGGCTCAGGCAGCCTTAGCTTGCCCCCAGAACCTGAAGAGAAAGAAGGAGCAGCAGCAAATGAGGGATGAGCTAATTTGCACCCTACCCAGTGAATCCACACTTGTCTGCTCTTCACATTACCCACATCTGGAGATAATCCACACAAATAAACCGCAGGCTGCATACTTAAAAATACCTTCATTCCTACTTAGATTGGAACCAAACATCAAGATTCCTTCTATTACAATGGCTACTGCAACACAGCCGCTGCTTTCTGTCACTGCTGGGCAACAACATGTTAATTGTCACTGACCTCCATGAAATAAAGAGCAATCAGACCCTGATATAGCTACGCATTGTGGTAACTCCTGCAACTTTCACTGGCTTTAATGCCTGGTGAGAGCACGAGCACTTCGGTGTATTGCAGCACCTGCTGTCCTCAGATCTCAGCGCGGGCTACCAAAGGAAGGCCAGCCCTGTCCCTGGGGTACTGGTGGGAAATTGCAAGAGGAATCACTGATGTCACCACTTCTGATGTGGGAATCTATCGTAAACACACTCCCTTGCAAAATGCAAAGTTCTCCAGAAGAAGAAAGGAAATTCTGCTATTTGGGAAAAAATGTCAGATGACTTAGGATACAATAGTTAACTTTCCTCATGGCCATAGAAAAAACAGTTCCTGGCTTGACTGGAATTGTCCATATGTGTTGATGCGTGTGTTAATCTTAAATCACTGGTTGGTTGAGCCTCCCCTGGTGACCTGGAGTAACAGTGGAAGCCATTTTGACTCTTCCTTTGATTTTCATTGGCGTTCTTCTATGGCGTGCTCTAATTGCTTCAAACATAGAGCCAGGCTTTTGCTAACCTGCGGACACATCGTTGTAGCTACTACTTTTCACTGGTCTCTTATGTATTAGGAAGAAAACAGCTAAGATTTAGAAGCAGTTACAGTTGCAATATTTTTGTGTACTATAGGCCCAGGGCTCCTGGTTACTGATGCCTTCTGTTTTTGTGACCTTTGATCTGCTGAGCAAGTATTTGTCAAATGAGTGGTATTTCAGCCCCTGTGTGTTTGAAGTGCCACAATCTTGACAGTTGTGCAGCAGATGGGTTCAGTGACACAGCAGTGTGCTGCAACCACTGAAGAAATGAAAATACCAACTTTATTTTACATCAAAATGAGAAAAATTGATTTTGTAAATAATGAAATGCAAGCTTGCACAGCTATTTTGATGTAATTCTGGAAGCGATGTGCTTTTCATGACTCAAGGCCTCATCTGTGTCCCTGGGTAGAAAGCTCTCCTTACTAGACAAGTGCTTTTGATGTCAGATTTTGTGTTCTTCTGCCACCGTTCCAAGGTGATCCCCTTCACCCCTTGTGGTGAGGTTCCCAAACATGTATAAATGATGAAGGATCACAAGTCTGTCAACATAGGACATATTTCTAATCTGATAGGAATTTTTGAAAATGCCAATCTGTGTAGCCAATGTTTACTCACTCTTCCAATTGCTGCTTCCTCTCCCATTCTCTTCCCATGACTACACGTGATATTTTTTATCAAAGAATTACAGTGATCACAGTTTCTGAGGTTAGTACCTACAGACTCCTTTGCTGTTCTTTCAAAACGTCTTCTTCAGCCTGTTCACTGACAGAGTAGAAAAGCAGTAAGGTAAGGTTTGCTTGGCTTTAGCTATCTTCTAGTCTTTGGGAGCTATCTAGGTGTTGACAGTACAGCCTATCATAGAGCTGAAAACACAGAGAGGAAGCAGTTGCACAATTTTATAAGTACAATTTGGACAATGAAGCAAAAATACCTGGTGAGCACTTAAAAACAAGACTCATGAGATCAGCTTATTCCCCTGTGTCTTTGGGAAGCATGGAGGCATAAGCCTCCTAAATTTTATCATTGCCATTATACTGAGGCATTCACATAAACACAAATTAACGGTCAATCATAACAATCATGGGATATCTCCTTAGTAATTAGAGCAATTTCCTTAAAAGGAAATTAATTTTATTATCTTAACAACAAAAGAGTCAGAAAATTTTAAATAAAGTCAACTTTCATGTATCCAGTGAGCACGCTACAAAAAAATCACAGACTTTTTTAGTCCGCTGGAAAAATTACCTGGATAAAATTTATTCACATTCCCTAAGTATGAAAACACCAATAGCATCATAACTAAACCTTCCTGCTCCCAGGTTCAGTGTCTTGAAATTCTCACCTGCCTACTTGTGTTATTGCTTACTTATCTGTGTATTATTGCTTACTATCACTGCATGGAGAATTTCCCATCAAATTTCTCATTAAAAGTCACAATGCTCTAATCACAATACCAACACAGAACAAACCAAACAGCATCTAGGATCTAGCGTAACAGTATCTATTTATCTATCTGGCCAAAGGATCCATAGCAAGGGCTCTCAAGTGTCAAAATAATATACATAAAGAAGATGAGAGCTCCTGCCCCCCACCAACCCTCTGAAAGCATATGACCTACAGGCATATTTCGGTGAGCAGCCCAGAAGCCATACAGATTTATTTGTTCAGTATTACACATGCGAAGTCATGAGTACCTCTCATCTTTCCTTCTCACTCCTGACGGCAGTTTCTAGGATGAATGCTCACAGGACTGTAATAGACATAACACATGTTTAAATGCTTTGCTGAATCAGGATGGGCAGCACCATCAGACAAGCTCTGACACCTCTGTGACAATCTAACAGTGGGAGACGGAAGAAGCCTTAAAGTTTAATAAAAGGTTGTCATCTCAACTTTCCTTTTTCAAGTCAGAACCCAACAACAACAAAGGCAGTGAGAAGGAAAACACTGATACGCCTGGACAAGGCACTTGGCAAACAGACAGCCAGAGACAGAAGAGACGAGAAGTGAAGTGGTTTACGTGGGGACATGGACCACGTTACTCACAGCCCTGCATATCCCTCTCCCATGCTACCACCATCCTATACAGAATTAACCTGAGTTAATGCAGCTCCCCAGGCAAGCAAGACCCTGCCCACCTGCATCACCTGATAGGATCAGGCTGTAGCTAGCTGGGAAGCCCATTACATGTGTGTGGTCAGGCTTGCAAATATAACATTGCAGTAAGACTATAAAAGACATATTGAACTAAATTTTTCCAAGGATGATGTAACTGGGTGGGGGCACTACCAGGCTCACGATAAGCTAAGTATAACGATAGCTGAAATAAAACATTTGCATATAAATTTTCACTCCTAAAATTTATTAGCAGCAGAGAGATAATGGTGTAACAAGTTGATGAAGAGTTGCTATGAGATCATATTTGACTTAATGTGAAGCTTGTAGGCATTGTTTCTTGGAGGAAGTACTCATTGTGTGTAGTACAGTAAAAACTGTGTTTTAAAACAAAGAGATAAAATAGTTGCCTTAACACAGCAGCAGCATTGTCATTGTAAATCTGCCGTGCCACATATTTTATTACATTTTCATAGCAGAAGAGGGAATTTACGATGTGATACTACAAGCTCCGCCAGCCTTCTTCTGTCAGTGGGGTACCTCTCTTAACTCATATCTAAAATATTTGCTGATACTGAAACGTGACTGTGAGATACAAAAACAGTCTTTTACAACTCAAGAGAACATTATATTCATCTAGCTTAGAGCAAGAAGAAGAAAAACAAATAGCTTGAGCATCTGTTTCTGCAAAGAGTGGATGCTGTTCTGCAAATACTTCTTCTGTTCTATGGAAAGAACAAAGAGAGGGAACCACTGCTGGGCCTAGGTTGCTTTTGTGGATGAAGCAGTAACACAAAGATGTTATTACTGTTATTACCACATACAAAATTGATGCCAAGGCTGTATATGAGAGCCTCACCTTTATCGTTACCTTTTGGGGTAAGGTTTACGCAATGTAGACAGTCTTTGGGTTTGAATCTCCTGTAGCCAAATATCAACAGCAATGGGGTCAGGGCATTCTATTCATTTCTTCTGGCTTATACTAAGCCACAATATGCTCCCCACAACCAAGGACTGATCATTTACTTTCTTTCTGGGGACCAGTTACAGTATATTTCAAATATGCTGGCCGAGATACAAGTGTTACTTAAGCGTAACAGGACCAGGTCCATTCTAAACACAAGCAAAGGCTTTTGATACTAAGGATTCAGTATTGAGAACTCCTACTGATGAATTAGAAGAAGGTACAGGTGACACTGTAAATTTAATTTGGTCAAAGTATTAGGCAGGTTTCTGTTCACCTTAGTAGATAAAGAACTTGGTGTCAAGAAAATCTTCTTTGGGCAAAAGAACTAAGAAAAAGAGCAACTTGGTGCATAGCCTATGAATAAGACAACAGCAACAAAAATCTAGTAGGTTGGTTTAAATCAAGAGGGAAATAATAAGAAAAAGAACTTCAAAAGCATCCGCAGGGAGGAACATTCCACCAAGACAAAGTCATCTGTCCTTACTTTCCCAAAAGCAGCATGATCAAAGCTGATTATGGGATTTCAAGCCCTGAATGTTTCTTTGTATTGCCCAAGCAGAGAGTGAAAATGCTTTATGATACTGAAAGGACAAAAGGAAGATCCTCAGATATTACAAAGCAGGGACCAGGATTTAATGTCTTTAAAAAACATCAGTGCCTCCATCCCACCCGTATGATGACGTGAGACACAGTCCATCAGAGTTATGATTGGCTGTGTAGTTTTAGGTAATGCACTGATATAATACTAAACAACAACATATGCACGGCATTTGTAATGAGATTGGACTTTTAACCTTCTGAAGCAGTGGGAAACAATGGGGCTTTTAAAAATACCAGCTCAGAGGTAAGGAGAGGGTCAGCCCAATACAATTTATAAGTATAAAACCAGTTGCATAGCTGAGTTTCACTTTAAAACATAAATTATTTGAAAGAATAAGAGGAAGCCAGAGGAGGAGTGAGAAAAAGAAAGCTGGCATAGGGGAAAGAACTAGGAGACAACACAAGAGATGGGAGAGGAGGAGTGTATAGCCTCCCACAAACTACCCCACTACCTAGGAGCTCCCCACACTCCTCTAGGGCTCAAACTCACACGCTGACATGAGTGACTGCTTGTCCATTGGCCTGAGCAGCAAACTCTGAACACCAAAATCTGCGGGGCGACTTGTCCTCCATACACACTGAAATGCAACCAAATGTTCATTCCTTTAAAAGGCCTGAGCTCCGAATACCAGGCAATGACCACTCTGTCTGGATTGACAAACCAGATGAGACTGAAGCCAGACCCTCAGCTGCTATAAATGGAACTAGAGGGGATCCAACTGCTTTACACTAACTTAATGAACTTGGTGAACTTGAAGACTATCATGAAATTAAAGCTCTGAGTGCTCATAGTGCCACTCAAAAAAATAAAAAATCACTGTTGTCTTTTGCCAATGCAGGCTGCCTGAGTGCCCTGCGGACACACTTTGTAGCTGCATGGCCCCACCTCTCCCATGTTCATGGCCACCATGACATGCTCCTGCCATGTCACCAACAGAAAGATGTTTTCTATCAGGCAATGAATGAATTGCAGGATAGGATGAGCATGCAGCTGCCATCCTGTGACTCAGAGCGTGCACAATCCTCTTCTGCAATTGGTCATGCTCTCTTTAAATTTGTTACATGATGGTTTTGGTTACATGATGGGCCATATTTTGTGCCTGATACATGCAAAGGGAGAGACTTTGGGGACTACACAGAAAATACCAGCAAGCAATGAACCACTATAATGACAGATAAGAGTCTGAAACCCACTGTCTGCCCCAAACTAACCTTGGAAAAAGGAGAGGAGGGAGCGAGCCCCATACCAGAAGATTAGTGGATTGGGTCTGGGCTGTGGGCCATGCTTCAGCACCAGTGTGTACCAAAACAAGAGCTCCCCTGGGTACAAGGGGACAGCAGTCAGTTCTTCCCTTCCAATTCTTCCCTTCCCTTGTGCTCTCACTCCTCCCGCCTCCCCTGAGCCCCTCTCTCCAATTCAATCCAGTACAATCCTGAGATCAGCGGGTTTAAGTGAGAGCCATTGCCTTTGACCATGTTTTCACTTGCCACGCTAGAGGCCTTTTTACCATGCTTCTCTCACACCAAACAGGTTCAAACAGTGGCAAAGTCAAGGAGGGCTAAAGCAAAGAACTACTGCTGGACACGAGCATTCCAGATTGTCAAATTCTGGCACTGTTTTTGGTAGAAATATTGGACTAGACAGGATCACATTGAACTCACATCTCTGCAGTCTCAGCCAACCACACAGCACCATCTACTTCAGGAGAGCATTTTCTTCACACACTATCAAACATTACAGGCTACTCAACATCATTACTCGGTACCCTGCTGAACAAACTTCAGTCCTCTAGGAAAAGAGCAATAGCTACAACTCTGACCTGCCTCAGGAAGAGCAGAAGAGATCACCAGTGGCTCACCAATGCAGTCATGGGAATTTGTTACACCAAGGAACCGAGGAAATAGATAATCTCCCACAAAAAAAGAAACCCCAAGTCTCCTCTCTGGGAAATGGAAGGGGACTTAGGGGAGGCCAGCTTCCCCAGCCTGTATTCAAGAGCTCCCTTATATCCTCACTGCCATGACTCGTATGGCCCTACTGTTCTCCTACCATGCCACGTTGCCCTGTCAGTTACAGACTTGCAGATAGATCTAGCACCTCTGCTACACGGCTATTAGACATGGGGGAAAGGACTGTTGGTTTGTAGTAACAACCTGGAATCCACCATGTCTCCTAGCTGTCAGCCTTGCCACATCAAACATATCTCCATCTTGGTGCCATCTCAGATGGTGGTGGTTTTACCCAGGAAAACTCCAGTTCTCCATGACTTACACACTCATTTTGGGATATATGCCCAGAAACCTCTTCCATTAGGCTCAGTTCAGGATTTTACTCCATTCAGGCCCTCCACTTCCCTTTCTTGGGCCTGATTTTTAAGGGCACTTTTTTGCTTTCAAATCATGGCACCTGCAACAGCCCTATGAAAGGCAGTCTGCCTCCAGCTCTCCACCAAGAAATTACTCACGTCACTGCTACGGCACTCAGAAGATGGCACCTCCTGTTCACAAGGCTGAGCAGCACTGGAAGTAGCCCGGCACTGTAGTCCCTCATCAAGCAAAATGACTCAAGGAGGATTTGGCAGGAGAAAGAGCAGCAAAATCAGACCTGAGTCAAATGCAGCTCTCCAAGAAATTCCTTTTCACTTGCAAGCGACATGCAGACTGGAACTGCTTTCCTGTGACTTACCACCACCCTCCTGCAAGGCAGCATTAGAAAGGAGCCTGTCACCCAGGGATGTTTTTCAACAATACTTCATGTCCTCTTTTAAAGCCACTTCCAAACTCGGTTCCTTTTGCTCCCTACTCAGATCAGACTAATAAGAACATCACCTCAGGGAAAAGACTTGTACACAGACAGACTTCCTCTTCAGAGGATCAAACAGACCAGACTGTTCCTTTTCAAGTTTTATTAATCCTGGTTCATAATTTCCACCACATCATTAGTCATTTCCTATTATTGAATAGCTGGTAGCAGCATCATCGCACAGTAAATAGCAAGATAACCATGCCACCTGCAATTTCTTGGCTGATACCTACCCACAACCACATCTGGGTGAAAGACGAAGAGGTAAAATTAAAAGCCAAACCATGTAGACTTTTTTGATCTGTGCCTCATTTCTTTTATTCACATCATCTGCTCAGCTGGCTACATAAGCTGCTGCAGACCTTGTTTAAAAACAGCTCCAGAAGATTAACACTAAAACCAGCAGTTTGGAAATGTGGTGCTTTTCACTGGAATTCCCCTTCCTGAGGCATGCAGCGTCTTTGGGGAGCTTGCTGGTTATCAGGGTTTATTATTTGTTTGGTTTCCTAAGCTTTTCCTAGTTTGTCAACATCCTTTAGGTAATTTTGACACCAAAAATGGGCAGAGAATTCAAGTGCCTTGAAGCAAGCTGTTTTCTATTCAGTTTTTCTTGCCCCTCCAGTAAAGCGTATTTTTCTAATAATATCCTTCTTCTTTCTACCGTCTGGGTCAGGCCACTAATTGGGAGAGAGTACCCTGGTCTTTTCAGTGTAATATCTATATACCTGAATTTCTGGAGTGTTCTCTTGGACACTCTTTTTCCAATGCCAAAAGGGTCTCCATGCACAAGTTCTGGGTCAGGGTTTCTATATGGTTCACTTTGTTCTGCAGAGCAGGACAGAGCCCTGCGTCAGAAGTGTGTAGCTGTGATGCCCCAGAGGCAGCTGTTAGAAGAAGAGAAAAGGCTGTTCTCGACCCAGGCAGTGGTGCTTCTCCTCTCACCTTCTTCCCATTATCTCAGGAAATTTTCCAGCCATGGGCCTTCCCTCTGGCCTGCAGTTTCGCCACATACTCTGCAGGAGAGCCTCATGACAGCTCCATGCCAGGTTCAGAGAAGAGAATGAGTCTTTCCACCATCTCCAGGGGCAGGGGATGGAGTCCCCAGTTCCCAGGACTGTGAAAGGATTTTCTCCTTTTCACTTGTCCTCATGAATGCAGCCTGGTACACGGAGCACAATCACTCGGGCTGAAGTGTGACTCCAGCAGCCAGGAATGGCTTTGGGTTTATGGCAGAGGAAGTTTCTGCCACAGACATCCTGCATGACCTTAGGCAAGAAGTCACTTGCCATTAGACTTTCTCAGTGCTTGTTTCAATTCATCCCTGTTCTTCTGAACACAAATATTGGTCATTAGTGGTCAGCTGAGTCCTAGGTGAAAAGAGGTAATTAAATGCCTAATGATTAATGCATTTAACAGCCTTTTGGGGAGTACAGCACTGTGCCTGCAGCATGGCTGCTTTTATCAGGGCTGTCTAAAAGGGTGATGTGCCAACCTGTGCAGGACAGCACTCAGTCAGGCCTGCAGACACCTTCCTCTCTGATCACTGTGGCACTTTCAGGAGGAGCCTGGTAAATCTAGGAGCAGGATTATGTGACTTGGCTGCACAAAGCTGTGGTAACACTTACCACAAGGGACACCCTCTCTGAGTATCTTCTGGCACTCTCTTGGCAGCTTACAGGTCCTTGACTGTGACCTGCCACCACTTGGTGCCTACAAGAGGTGGCAGGAGCTGGCAATGCCTGGGGACGTTTGCCCCTGTTTGCACTCCCTCCACAGGGTGCCCAGGCAGCTGCCTCTGTGACCCAGACCTTGTAGTGACTGTCTGTCTACAGGATGAGAGAACTAGATCTCATAATCTAAGAGGCATACACCACCAGGCATATGTTTCTTTATACATATATATGTTTTTACCTCTTTTCTTTTCCTAAATAAGCATAAATATATACTGTTAATATACACACATTTATATATGTATTATATAAAATACATCTATGTTGTAAAAAAGACTAAAAACTAACTTCCCACAACCAGCTTTCAACTCCCCTGTCTGTGTGAACAGTCCAGAACTACCCGTTCTGTCTTCTCCTGTAATGCACAGAGCACAAGAATTGCTTAGGTTGTGTACTTCCTTATATGTCCCTCAAACACCCACCTGTCAAACTGTCATGGACGTCTTTTTCTCTGACGCATCACCCTAATTCCACATGAGCTTTTTGTGGCTCTGTCTTCTCTGCGGCGTAAGCAGATAGAATTATTCCCCTCTTGAGCAGGGAAAGGAGAGGACAACATCACCACAGGTCAAAAACACTGCATGTCCAGAGCATGATATTTCAAAGTACTTTGTATTTTACAGCATTTTTCATGTACACAGTTTGGAGCACTAAGCTCACCTGCAATTCAGATGGAGCTCAGATGAGTACCCAGAAACAGAAAAACATGCCTTTAGGGCTTCCAGCCAAAAGGGCGATAAAAGCATCTCACCTCATACAAGACCACTGTGGTGGCATGAGATGCATCTCCCTACCTAAATCCCAGGATCACGTTTTCCTTTCCCACTGCTCCATGTCTCACTCAAACTCCCATGCCCACCCTCGGTTTGGCTAGTGCATACCTTCCCCAGAGTTACTCCTCCTCTCAGCTCTCCTGGCTCCTCACAGCTAGGGAAGCAGAATTAAGGTGAGGTGGCCTCAGCTCAGCTTCACCTCATCTAACTTTAGTAACTTGCCAGCAGCACCTCGGTTGAAGGGTGCTTGAAAATTGATTTTAGTGAGTGGAAGTGTGGGTGTTCAGTAGGTTGAGTTGCCACCTGGAGGTGCCTTTTGCTCTGCTCTTCCAAGGGAGCCTAGAGACTGGCTGCTTGATAAGCCAAGCGAGACGAATCAGGCAACAAAGCCAAGGGGGAGTCCCCTAACTCGTTAGCTGGCAGGACAGACTTCTCTCACTGTCATACAGGCAAGCGACTTAACTCCCTACTCCCCTCCTAGTGAATGTGAGCTGATCCTGCACAATAAAACCTTCCTCCCTTCCAGGAGTGCTGAAAAGCTCTAATTAGTGTTCCTAAAGACCTCAGACTATAAAAGTGTAAATGGCTTGTCTTCTTAATAATAGTAATGAAATCCTTGAATCAGTAACTTGACAATAATTGCTATATGGGTATAATAAATTGCTTTTGCCACCTCAAAATGAATTTTCATGAATTGGGGCCTTTGTTCTCACGGTCACCAAGTTATTTTTTGCCCTCCTGATGAAATTCCTGCAATAATGATGGGGGATGTAATAGAGAATGTTGAGCATCTTTATAAACAAAGTTGGTCACACGAGCCATAGATCAGAGAAGTGGGATTTCTGGTACAGTAACATCTCAATATCTCAACTAAGACAGGCAAAAGCCTGTTGATCTTGATATTCTGTACAGATGACAGAGTCTTTATCTTAAGGTCCTATAATCCTAAGAGTTGACCAAAAGGAGAAATCATTTCCATTCACATTTAACAAATGGGAAACAAGGGCAGTGAGCGACTGATCACAATCAAGGACTCTGAGGGAAGACTGGAAACTGAGCCAGGTCTCCTGAGACCCAGATCAGGGCTTGACCTACAAGCCCCCCTTTTTTTTCAGTCCCCAAGGCAACGTCTGCCTTTGTCAGGATCCCAGTCACAAAGCTGCTGCGTAACTCCTCTGTGATACTGAGCACCACTGAACTCCGGTGCACAGCACCAGGATCCAAGGATTCGGCCCCTACTGTGGTCATTCAGCCCCTTGCAGGATCAAACCCTGACATCCCCATTCTGAACACTCAGCATTTCATGTTCCCTTGCAGATATGAACAACATGTCTGAATTCAAGGGAAGATCAGGCTCTGTAAAACGAACAGGGGGAAGGGAAAGGTTTATAATGGAACATAATTATTTAGCAGTGCATTGAAAAGTTGCCTGGCACAGTCTGCCCTTGCAGACAGCACCTCCTCCTCTAATAGTGATCCTAATAGCGGGAGCTGTCTTGACTTTTATCAGCAGGGCAGCCTTGCACTCTGCTCGGACCATATGATCAAGTGGCCTTCACAGCTGCCACCACTTCCTATTAAAAGACTACAAGAGGCCTGCGAGATTAAGAAAGGATAAAAAACAAGTACTTATCATTTGGGAAGTAACGTTGCTGGTTATCTAAAGCAATGTAATTATATCACAAGCTTTATCTGTGAGGGGCTTTTTCCTTCCAGGGGGTAGGAATAGAAAAACTTTTCACTTCATAATGAGTCCTATTGAAACTCCATTTTGCCCTTGGCAAAAGGCCATTATCCAGCAGAAACATGTAATCATCCTAAAAATGCATAATGGCATGGAAAATGGACAAGTAGTTTCTTGAAATATTGTTTGTAAAAGGCCTAATTTATAATGGGGATTGTTTGTGTTAGGGCCTTTCGGCATGTATGGTTAACAAGAACTTGCTGTTCTGCTGCCAGTTCGTTTAATCAAGAGGGCCTTGTGTAGGCCTCGGTCGATATGGCCGTGGAAACAATGGGAGCTTTTTCCCCATAACTGCCCCATCATGATAGAGCAAGCACCCTGCTATTTAATCTGTCGTTGTTGTTCTTCTTCATAGACACTGCTGCTGTCAATGCACCACATCAAAACATACACACTATCAGATTCATTGCACTGCTATCTGAAAAAAAAAAATCTAAAAAAAATTATCTGGCAGCACCACTAATTGAGGACAATCATGCAACTATAGCCTCTTTGTAACAATGCAATTGTATGAACAGCGCCTTCCCTCCAGAAATGTAGCGGTTCACACACACACTAGGAATGAAACCTCTTGGTCTGGCACTCATCTATGCTAAGAGTTGGATCATGTGCAGGAGAAAACATTCCCCAAAAGGAAATGAGAAAGGCTGCAGTAAATACTCTTCACCTGCTTGGTTATCAGAGTCAGAGTACACTTTGATCACATTTTGTATCCATAAAATGGGGGGAGAAATGGCCCCATTATACCTGGTTATATTTTTGTCACATATATTAACAAATAGGTAGACACACCAGGCATCCTGGTCCGCAGTGCACAGAAAGGTCTCTCTGGTTTGTAACCTCTGCAGATGCACAATATACCTTTGTAATCCCTCCAAGCATCTTTCTTTTCCATTAGGAGAAGCTTGCGTTCAAGTTCTACAAACTGTTTACGGCAGATCCAGCACTCGGCCCAGCTAGTAGGTCATGGGAGCCTTATTCCGAAGCAGAACTAAAGCTATACAGAATAGGCCAAAATGTTCCTGCCCTGAGCCTCGTGTGTAGTCGTTCACACTAAGCAAACTCCACAAGTTAGAGGAATCACAACATGTTAGATTATCAGTGAGCCATGTGGTGGGGATGGCTGGCTGCTCGCTAGCACGATGTACGTGATCCTGTGCTGAGGCCTCAGAGCAGGCTGCGTCCCAGCACTGTGTGATACAAGGCCACCCACCCAATGGAGAAATGCTGAAGAATCAGGCTGCTGCTGGTGGGGAATTCCCTTGGCGGCAGGGCAGCACCGCAGCCTTGGTCCTGCCTGCTGCTCAGCATTTCTGGTCAGAGCAACACACAACATCCAGGGGCTGCCTGGATGTGGAAAGCAGAGTGCTATGCAGGGCAAGCGGCATCGCCACCGCGGGGGAAATATGTGCTGGGGAGCAAGTGGGGGAGGCTGCTTGACAGCAGAGTGCAATCTGATACAGCTTACGCCCGTGTGCCAAGGAGCACGCTGCGGAGGGAAAGGAGGAATCATGGATTTCAAGATTCATAGTGCCAAGATCTAGACCTGAAAAGTTGCATCTTGTTACACAAACCAGCTATTTACTGTATATAAGGCAGTTGTGCCTCAAGGTCTTGGGCACAGATGAGGCCTATTGTGCCTGGCACTGTACATACATTTATTTTAAGACAGTTCTTGCTACCGAGAGCTTAGAATTGACACAGAATGGTATTTTTAACAAAAGCACAATAATTGCCACAACTAAAATGAAAACAAAGCTATAATTTGGACAGCTTGACAGTGTGTGAAGGCCTTCTGTAGAGAAATGTAATTCAAAGAATTTTTGTCTTTTGGGGGGTTCTGCTGAATCCATGGGTATCTCCCTAACATATAAAAAAAGAACGCTTCTTTATTTGCTCCAAAGCTGTGTTTGTACAGTAACTGCTGAAGAAAGACCTTCTTCCTTCCATAACCAAATAAAATGATCCCTTTGGTTATTTATAGTTCTCATGGCCCAAAGACATCACTTGGCGCTCTACCACAAGCCCAGCCATGTGTTACTATATTAAAAAATGCAAAAATGTAATTACGGGGTACTCAAGCCAGTGTCTGCAGACAAAACCTGCCAGGAGCAAAGAGACAGGAAACGTGTGCCCTTCAGAGCTGCACATGGCCTTCCCCGCCTTAGGACTCCACCAGGACTGAAAGAGGAGGGATGGGGGCTGGCTTCGCAGGACAGCGAAGTCACATCCGCCTTTCAGCAGAAACCAGCTGGCTGTAAACTGCAAGTGCAATCCTGACCAAAAAAAAAAAAAAAATTCCCTCCCTGCCAATTCAGAGAGCCGCACCATTTACGCTTGGTCACACTGCGAGCCACCCTGTCTGCCCACAGAGGGGAAAAGGGAGTAGGGTAGGATGCAGCAGACCTTACCTCCCCTGCACAAGCCTCTTGCATCTGTCTGGGAGCTTTTCTCTCTGTGGTGAAGCAATTTCTTATGCATTCATATGAAGAGCAGAGCACAGAGACTGAGTTATTTCCCCCTTGCAGCACAGCACTCTTCCAGGTAAAGGGTTGATGTTCCTGGGCCAAAACACTGATCTTCATGTCTTTGCTCAGCTTTTGTCTATCTTCCCTTCCCAGTTTGCAAGTCTCCTTCTCTCCAACTGCTTCTTACTGTCCCTGAGCTGGCAGCTACTACCCACAGCAGGACAGCAGAAGGAAAACCTGCCACCCTTCATGATTTAATCCAGCTGGTCCCTATAGGCTGCAAGCTCCAAGCATCCCCATGTAGGCTCTGCTCTGCTCCTGAGCTGGGCACCATACCCAGGCACAAATCCTGGCCAGCCCTGAACCTGACCCAAGGTGCCTGTTCACAAGGGTTAGCGAGTTTAGGACACAGAGATCCTAATTCTCCTGTTACCTGTATGAGTGTCTCCACGTGGCAGTGGAGGGGGAGCAGCTGAGAGATGCTCTGGAGAAGGCTAAAGGCCCACCCGACTGATGTGCCCGGTAAGTCTGTCCATGAGTGGATCGCTATAAACTTTAATATGTGACTCTAGATTCACACTGGGGTGGATGGAAACAGAGTGGAGTTAAGCTGAGACAAATCCAGGCACTGGACCACTTTCTCTGAGACCCCAGGACACCCACACAAGTAGCTAGTGAAGAGTGAAGGAATGAAAAAAGAAAAAGCACTTTTCCTCAGGGCACATGAGCTCTGACAGGAAACTTTAGAGAAACTCTGGGGGAGGGATAAGTCATTTGGGTGATGAATCGCCCACTGGCCTTCCAGAGTCATTTCCAATCAAACTGTCTTTAGGAGAGTTCCCTTGGAGCAGAGCAGAAAATCCTCTTCAAAATATACAGAGTCTCAGGGTGAAGAAGCTGGGTGTATAACCCCAGAGGTGGGCTCTGTATTAACAAAGAGCTCACAGCCAGTTGTTCACCTGCTCCTTCCTTCCGATATCAGTCTCCTGTTTTAGCAAAACCGAAGTCCATCAGTTTTGTCCCTCACTACTGAACATTCATTGACAAAAAGGTGATTATTTGCTGACAGAAAGAAATGCAAGAGGTAGGAGTGGTTCTCCCAACCCAGCACTTACAGGTCAGCCACAGAAGAGCTGAAAGGCAAAGTTTTGCCCATTTTCAGCTCAAAACAACCAAGCCTTCCATACTGGCCAGCCAAAGCCAAGAACCCCTCTGCACTGCTCACTCCGTAAACCTCCCGCCAAGCTCATTCACTTTGGGAGTTTGCAATAAAACTGCAAGTTTCAACATTTTGCACAGTCTGATTCTGCAATTAGTAAGATCAAAATCTTACAAGTGGAAGATTAAGCACCAAGATGTTCCCTGTACCCTCACACCATTCACATCCAAACTGCTGCCTTGTCCATTCATGTTGCTTGCTTAAGCCCTCTCTACCCCTGCTACCCTTCCATGTAACCCGGTTTACAGTGTCTAATTACTGCAGTATTTCCCCCACTTTTCTTCTCTGGCCGGGAGCAGAAGGGACCTCTCCAACGCAGTATCCGCAGTGCCACCTTCTGGCCTGCGACACGAATCCCAGCCACCCAGCAAGGCCCTGCTGCAGAAAGGCTTGCCAATCCGCCTGTCCCCTCTGTGGCTACCAGCTCGCATGGCCACAAGCAAAATCACATTTTAAGATGGTCCCCAAGGAACGCCAGCAGCACCGTTTTAGTTCACCAGACTGAAGAGCTCGCAGCGCTTGGGTCCTTACATTGTGCCCAACACAAGCAATGCGACGTGAGCTGCTTCTGCTCTTAACACGCTCCCCTCCTCCCTGCAGCGTAACCTAGTGCCACCCTTGTCTCCAGCTCCGGACAGACCAGGTTGGGAATCCTCACGCTGTTTTCCTCTGAAGGAAGATATATAAGCGAAGGAGTAACTGCCAATTCCCTGCACTATTTTCTTGGCCTGCTGTCCCAGGATCTAGAAATAGGCTGCTTCTGTTGCTGCAAGTAGCAGCGTGTGAGCTATGCTCTAGTACCAGTTCACTGTGTCCTGAAAGGAGCAGCCACCCTGCGAACAGCAGCTTTGCAGTCATGTGAAATGCTTAAGGCTATTACCTGGCTTGCAGAAGCTCCTCAGCTACTTCACACCCTCTGCGTATCAACCCGCACTTCTATCGAGGGGAATCTCAGATCTGTACCCTGCAGTGCAGCACCATCAGCTACAAAGGAAGGTGAAAGCACATTGTCAGGAGCACATCTATAAGTTGTTCGCTAGACTTCAGTATTGATTCTCTACAACATTATTTACAGCCATACTAAAAAATTAAGTGCTTCATGGAGCTTCTCTGTGGGTTTTGGCCTCATGGAACAAATGCGATTTCCTGATGCTTGTATCACATTGGCAGCATTTCAGCAATTTCAGTGCATCTCTCTAAATAAGAACTTAATTCTCATTTATTATAGGCCCCATTACACCACTGGCAGTGGCTAAAGGGGCCTTGATTTTTGGCAGAAATGTCATTTACACCCACCTTATGTACTTTTTATGGCATTCTGATCTGGTATAAAAGAAAGAGAGGTAGTGTACTGTACAGCTTCAGCTTGCATCCTGGAAGCCAGAAGTTTTCCACTGACCCTGGCTTTGGTGAACTGGGAAGACGTGTCAAATGAAGAGCCTTACCTCCACTAATACACTTATTTTTCACTTCCTTGCATCTATCAAGCCCTTTATAAACCTGTATCAGAATAGAGCAGAAGCAGAACTTGCGCTGGAAAGGATGGCATTCACTCTCTGCACGGGGGATATGTAGCTACAGCGCCCAGAAGAGGTCTTGGAGGATTGCAGCCTTTCGGCCCTGCGCAGCCTGTGCAGTACAGCTGGGGCATGGCGCTGGGAAACCCTGCCTGGAGAAGGCCTGGTCAAAGACAAGCACTTCTCTGTCTGTGGAACTACAGCACGAAGGTAAAGTGTGCAAACCCTCTGTTTGCAATTCAAACCCGAAGGTATAACGTTCCTCCTGGTGCTGTTGCAAGGAGGCCACGGATCCACCATGTGGCCTTGGGCGTTTTATCCCTGCTCTATAGAACAGAGACAGGAATGCTTCATTCCTCTCCATTTGCCTCTTAAGGCTGGAAGCTCTCCGAGGCAGGGGTTGCCTCCTACACGCATGGACCATGCCTGGCACAGTGGACTCTGCTCTTGGCTGGCCACTACTGTAACACACAATAATATTTGGATGAGGAGAGTTTACACATATGGGAAGTCCCACTGGCTTCTAGAATAAGTCTCCCGACTTGGCCTGGGAACTGCGATTGGGAGATGTAATCATAACAAAACACAGCCTTTTATCTCCCAGCAGGAAATCTTCCAACTTCCATTTTTCTTCAACCTTATCCATCCCTTTGTAAAATACATATATTTAAAAAATGAAGAACTTTCCAACTGACCTCACATTTCTAAATACGATTTTAAAATTCATGTACAATTTTGGGGGTAAATTGGCAAAATTCCAATCAAGCTATCACCACTGCAATTAAAGTGATTTTTCCATCTGAATATATCCCTGACATGCAAAGAAATTACATTATCACTGTAAAAAGCTGTTTTGATAGATCAGTTCCCTCACTGAGCATATTTTATACTCATCAAAACTATTTATACATCCTCACAAAACAGAGCTATTCTAGGAATTTCAAATCTGAATAATAATATTAGTCATTCCTGAAAGAACAAACACATGCAGTATCCTTATTAATGTAAAGTACAAATACCTAAGAAGAAACCGATTCCCTCTTTTTGCCTGCTCTTGTGTACACATGCACATACATGCATGCACGCATGGATCACACATCCCAGTGGAACCAAAGATTCCACTAAGCTTAACTGAAGAGCCACAAAAGGAAGCCGTTTCAGTCTATTTTTAAACATGCATGCTCTAAACATGCACCAAATCAAAACTGCTTAACATACGCTCCTAAGAGCTTTTGTAAAATCCAGCTTAAGGGAATTAGGCACTCAGATCTAATTGAATTTCAGTGCGATATGGACACCTAAGTCCTTGAAGCTCCTTTGGAAAGCGCCTGTCTTATCCAATATAGGGTTCATTTTCCAGCTGAGAAATACCTTAGTAATGGTACACTTAACACTCAACAGTCATTTGACCTATTTTACTAATGTGTTTGGGAAGGAGGTTAATTAACAGTGGATAGCTATATCCTTAAGCTTAATTTTTCCAACAACCCTGCTCATAAAAGGAAAAATTGAGTACATATTAAAGGAAGCAAGCAATTAAGTTGCACAAATAGTGAGCTCATTGAACTGCAGCTGACTTCTATCATGTCAAAGAACAACTAAACACAGAAGCAATGAAAAGATTGTTGCCACGACCACCACTGAGAACTGCCTGGCAATAAAGATGAATAACTTCCTACTTGAAGATTACTGATTAAAGCTCTTAGAAACCAAAAGGTTAGACATAGGCATATCTGGAGCAAAATATTTTAATGCATGTTTGGCAGATTCTGTAACGTATTTACAGTGGATTTAAAGCAAAGATTTATACAACTCCAGTAAACTCTGCTTTAAGCAGCCTTTAAAATCACAGCAGTTCCAAACATCACAAGTACAGGGGTAACTGGTTCATTTGGATGCCTCAGAGAAGGAGCTATCCCTACCGTTTCCTAAAGACAGAGGTGGGGAAATGGAAGGCCGAGTACTCATAGGCCTAAGCACACTGTGGGAGGGAACTGGGCTTAGCAAGATGAATGGTGTACAGAAAACGCCAGGCCAGCACTGGCTGGACCATTTCCATAGAGCTCCATGGCAGAATTTATTAAGCAAAGATGTATAGCCCTAGAGCCTCACTGTGACTAAAGAAATCATATCTTGGTCCTTGATCCAGCATGACCTAAGGATAAGGAATTAATAATAGCCCTGTGCCTGGCACAGTTTAGTGCACTAGCTGAGGCATTGCTGGGGGAGAGGAGAAACACTAGCTCTGGGTTCCTGTGGGGCTGCACCCCTCCGTGTGCACAGCCTCCCAGAGGGGAGGGCAGCCAGCCAGCCTGCCTTACACCCGAACATCCACATCTGGGACCACAGGGCAGCTTCAGCTGGTTGATTTGGTTGTCTTGCAACAGATCTCACCAGTCTGTATGTCGAAAAATATTCATCACTGAATGGGGGACACTCTGGGCAGTGCAGAAGCATTACGAAGCTTTTGGGCTAATTCTCTGCTGATAGCACCGAGTAGGAGTAGGGAAAGAACTGTAACTGTGGAACTGTAACAGACACTGGAGTTTTCATTAGCCAGAAAGGCCCTTTTTGACAGCCAGTACAACATGATGTTTGTTACAGTGACTGGGCATACAAATGAAAGCCAAATAATCAGGTGTAGTGGATGCAGCAAGCTAGTACTTTTGCATTGTGTATTTGCAAAGCAGCAGCGGAGCCCAAAGCCAAAAGATAAGGAGACTCCTGCAGAGATGTAGCTCTTAGCAGATGAAAATTCTGCTCCACAATACATATAAATACAGTTAACCAAGAGCAGGAGGGGGTGTCCTCATTTCTCCATTATCTATACCAACAAGATCACCAACTTGGGGAGCAAAATTCCCCTGAGCAGTGTTTCAGAGACTTTTTTTTCCCATTTTTTGCTATGCTTCCTTGGAGCGTTTCCCCAGAAAGAAATGCTGGTTGCTTGAAAATGAATTTTGGTTTTAATGCTGATGTTGCACAGTGTGTCCCTGAGGTAAATGCTTAGCTGTGTGTTTCTGCTTCACCTTCACGTTCTAGCCCACAAAGGCTATAATAGCCAAAATCCAGTGCCCCGCAACAACCACTGTGATAGTTGCTCCGTTAGTACATCAGCAAACCTACCATCTTGATAGCTTCTAAATGAAAAAGACACATAGCAGCCACTTCAGGAGAGAGTCTGACACAGTACTGGTTGGGAAGAGTGTATCTCTGCCCCAGAGGAGCTCTTCTAGGACATGCCCACGAGGCAGGAGCTGTGCAGCACGGAGATATGTTCCTCCTCCTCCACAACACAACTTGCAGCAATGCTTTTTGGATTTCCAGCCCTTTTAAAGTTTTCACATGGGAGTGCAGGCCATGCATGAGCAAATATAAACTTAATGACAATAACTGTGCTTTTCCTAGTGACATCTCATAGAACTCTATGGAGGCAAACTGTGCCGACCTCCTCTTCCCGCACACCGAGACTCCCTGCATCACAGTCTGAAAGCCACTGGCCTAAACAGATGTGTATAGACAAGAGAGAGACATCAAACAAAACTGTCAGGCCCCAGTGGTGGAATGAGGGCAATGAACTATGCAGAAATGTAAGGAAAAGAACTGGAAAGGCAGTTTGGCTGGGAACAGACAGTGAGAACATTCAGGCAGAAGACTCAGGAAAATTTTATTCAGATAAGTTCTGATTATTTGCCGTCTGTGACTAACTATGAGGCACCTGCAAATGCAATAGAGCAAAAATCTACAAAGCAGAAAGCTACTTCATCCAGTGTCCAGGGAATGACTGGCTTTGTCTAGCAAAGACACTTCATTTTAGGTAGACTAGGTAGAGAATCTATATGCAGTTCCATGACAAATGACATTAAATATGATTATTACTCTCTTAGCTCTCACTGTCAAATACTTCTGTGCATTAGTGACATGAATTTTGAGCTCACATTTTTAAACATCAGATCCAAAAAACAGAAAGAAATCTGTGGCCTCAAACAACAATTAGCCCGTTGGCTTCTAAGTGCTTGACCTTTATTTGTCTCACACACACGTCCCCCTGTTTGCAGTCAACTGGCATCTTCTCCGGAGTTAGGGGGCTTTTGATAATGCCCCAAGAGCAAATATCTTATTGTTTCCAATCACTGCTTGCTGACTGAAGCAAGACTTGCTCTTACAGTTCTTTTTAATCTGACTTGGATAAAAATAACTTGGAAAAAGACCTCCATTTCCACCTACTTGCTCCTCTGACTTGTGTCTTTTTGCCCTTGAAAATTTTCTGAATCCACTTTCCCTGCAGTGAATCACATGAGGAAGTAAAAATCTTAATAGTAACATGAAAGTTAAACAGCAAGACATGACTTCATTACAGTGGAGATAAAAGGGCAAGGGATTGCTGGCATTTTCACCTCATCTTAATTCACTGGGCTTCTTGGGATTGACACAATAAAAGCACATGTGAGTGCAGGGAAGAATTTTTTTAAAATGTTTTTATCTTGGTGCCTTTCCCTGCCTAGCCCCCTTAGCTGCAACCCTGAGCTTTGGGAACACATGGCTACACTCACACCAAGTTACTAACACAAAGCACAGAAATAAAATGTCATCTTGATTCAGAACAGGTAAGACTTGCATATCCAATGTGCCCACTCACCTATACTAAGGTAAGAACAAGTGTTTAACTAGCCAAGGAGTGCTTCATTAGCATGAAGGTGATAGCGAGACTTGGAAACGTGAAAGAGCGGCAAGATAAAAGGACAGTAGTGGGAAATATATGAACTCTAATTGCATTAGCAGCAGGAAAAAGAAACCCAAGTGGTTTGCGGTGGCTGTGTAACTCACTGATGAGCACGTGTTATATGTTCCATCTCTGTCCAATGCAGACAGTTGATTACAGTCATGCCACTGCCTACCCTGGCTCAAGCTATAGGTTTTCCTGTATCTAATTTCAGAAATACCCAATATTGGCCAACATGCTACATGTTAGAAACAGCACGCCCCCTGATTGTCCCTTCTAGCCTTATGATCTATGAATCCTCCCTATGTTTAAGGGGAGGAAGCAGTTTTTCAATAGTCAAGACTTTTTCTGATAAGGCTAATTTACAGTCCCCCCTCACTAAACGCATTCAATTGTTTTAAAAAAATTCAGCTTTGCATTTAGCATTCACTGGCCAGTGGGTATTTTGGACAAAATAGACTGACATAAGGCATCTATGGATATTTTAAAAAGTAAATAGCTGTGGTATTTTGCACAGCTTTTGCATTTTCTTTTTCATAAATAGTTTAGCCTAGAAACTTCAAATATACCTTATATTTGTGGGGGGTTTTCTGTATATTTAAGCTCATGTCTTCATATGATGCATATCTGCAATTTTAAATTCTATTCCTATTTGTCAATACATTAAGCTGTATTTGTCTATGCAGCGCTCAGCTTTATTGCAGCAATTCTCTCAGTATGTTCTTGCAAAAATATTGGGGCAAACCGATTCCCTGGGATATACCTACTGTGACAAGAAGAGCTGGGAGGAAACAAAAGGCATTCATGCACATCGCATGCGCAAGCACATGCCCAGGTCTTCTAGGAAAATTCACAACATCTCAGACCTATGGATACTTTTCATTTCGAGTGTCGTAAGTGCATGAATAGCTGCTTTTGTGCAGAACCTTCTGATTAAAAAATGTCAGACTGGTATAGGACTGAAGGCAGGAAAGCCAATAAGACTAAATGAAACATACTTCTAAAGGAGGTTTTCATGCTCCTTAAATCACATAGGCTTTCAAGTCTGCACCCGTAGGCTCAGCTTTTCATATCTTACTAGTTTGACAATGTTGTGAAATCTACTTGGAACAGATAAAAATTCAAGAGAGAACCATAAAAACTGACATTAAAATAAATGAAAGGAAAAACACGACGTACTACCTTGACCAATTGTATTGACATGAACAGCGTTTCTGGAGACCCTGCATGATGATGGAAGCTCTGCAAAGTCAGACAAGGACAGATCTCAGCCACTTTTAACTTAGTAACAGGTTATTATTTGTGCTGAAGTTTCAGCTAAAGCTTCCAGCCAAGGATCAGGGGTTTAGGGCTAAGGTGCAAACTATTTCATCCATCACAACACTACAACAATTTGATGAAAGAAAGAAAGATGAAGAGAGGTCTCTTAGGTGTTCAGTATCCAGCTGATGACAAAGCCTGTCCATAGGAGTGGCAGTGCTACTTTTGTGGTTATTCCTTAGGAGGTTTTAATCAATGGCATCTGCAGAAGTAACACAAGTAAATGAAAATTATTTTATCGCTGAAAAGACTAATTCCATGCTGAGATAACATGGCATGACTGGCTTCCCAGCAGACGAGACTTCAACAAGGACAGGAGGGTATTTTGCAGAACCAGAAGACCTTCTGCTGCTGTTTGTTTTGCCTAAAATAAAGCTTCAGTTTAAAGATTTGGATTTCTGCTGGAGACCTAAACTCGATCTTGTTGTTTTCCATGTAACAGCCCTCTTATCACAGAAAAGAGTGAACCAATACAGCTTAGCATATGGAAAGAAAATCACAACCTCCTGAGAACTGTATCTGACTCTCTGGCACTGGAAAACTCAGTGGCAAAAGTTCTGCTTACTGAACAAGCCCGTTACCCAGCTAATTCAGGTAGAATCTGGAACAGCAGATGCAATTTTTTAAGACGGAATTTAAACCATTTTTATATAATCATCCACCATCAACATTCCTGACAAATAAAGGCCATCAATACCACCTTCCTCGCCAACTCTCTCTTGGAGAGGCATGAGAGAAGAGAAGACTATGTGCTGGTCCTTCTCACCTCCACAAAAACAGAATGGAAAGAAATATTCAGTATCTGCTTGTCACACTGGAAATTGTGGGGGGTGGGTAAAAGTAAAATTAATGTGATTACTGAAAAGTAACTCTTTTTGGTATAGGCATTAGTCCTGGGCTCATTATGAGGAACTATGAACTTAGTTTGACCACTGTGTTGGCGGGAGTTGCTGCAGAAGTGGGGGGAACTGAAGGGGAAAAAGGATATTAAATATACAGGATTATGATAATAAACAATAAGGTTATTTTAATGCTCTTCTAGGATGTTTTTTCAAGCAATTTTAAAATTCATATGAAAAATACATGCACATAAGGAATTTAGGATTAGATTACTTCTTTCTCCACCCTCCGTCTGCAGCTACTCAGTTTCTCCTGGCCTGAAGTGTTTGCCGAGCAATGTTAGTTGTGAGCAGTTTATCTTCATAGCTGTTTTGCTGGTTTGTTTGTGTTTAGCTGAAGTTTTGATCCTTTCTGGTTAGCGTCTTTCACTGGTAATTATAGGCAGTGTACCGTGAAAAGGTTAGTTTGGTCAGCGGAGCAGAGGGTTGGGCGGGGGGAGAGGGTTAGGAGAGTTTATCAAATGATCAGAGATGCCTTGTTGGCGCTCATCCTTTGTAAACAATAAGAAATGTCAGCGTTGCTGGTTGCTGTCACTGCTGACAGTATAAAGAGCAGAGAGTGTAGCATTCTTTTGGAAAGCTGGTTTACTGGGAGAGGAAACAAGGCTATGGGATGAAGGCACTTCGTGGATATCCGAGTACCTTGGGAAAAGAGAGGAGTTTGGGCTTCTCACTCAGCAACCTAATGAAAACTAGACAAATAGTCTTGCATTTAATATATAGTTTCCACCAATTCATGCTTCTTTTGTTAGGAACAATTCTAGTCTGTATTGGAAAGAGACAGTTAAATATAAAGAAATCATTTCACATTGACAAGCAAGTTTCAGATTAAGAAGCCAAAGGAAGTTTATGAAAGAAAAGAGAGCTGCATTCGGATAGGTAAATTTCCATTGCCTGACCTTGCATTCCTTCAACTTTGCAACAAAAAGAGAAAAAAATCTGATGCCTGAACAAATAATCAAATGGTAATCAAGAAAACTAAATAAGCGGTCTGCGTTATGAAATGCTGGGATACAAACAGCTACAAGTAAAACATAAACTTTTAAACGTCTGTGAAAGGGGAACTGCAGCAGAAATAGGACCAACATGAAACAATTTACAAACACAAAGCTATACCTGCAGGCAAACATTTATGTTCAGAACAGAATGTTCTGCTATTTAGGATCTCATAGGAGTATGTGTCCTGTAAAAACACAGATACATTTCCAGGATTCAACTGGATCAGTTACCCCAACCCACCGTATTATGCAGCATTTCTAATACGTGGCTGATGTTCTTAAACTAAAAAAAAACAATGTAAAATAAAGGCAGATTTTCTCCAAGAAAACAAATTACACATGTTGAATTGTAATAAACAACACACTGTCAAAATAGCATTATTTAAAACAAAACAACTGACAACACTCCATATTCACTGCTGATTTGACACACAAAGTACTGAGTGGATTTTGAGAGTTATCAGTCTATCAGTCACTCTGGGAGATTTATTGCACTCGAGTCAAATAAAACTCACAGAACTGTTTAACTCTTGATCTTCTAGACTCCATAGAAGGAAAAGGAGAATGAAATTAGTCTGGGAAAACAGGTAGGCTCTCTGAAGCAGAACTTTAGCTGGTGTTAACTGTCAGAACTCCATTGCACTCCACTCATAGATCCATAGAGATAGTCCATACCGATCTATAGTCCATAGAGATGGCACTGCCACATACATGTGCACATAAAGCCACATAGTAAATATATACCCAAAACACAGACATTTAGAGACACAGAGGTGGTAACATTCTCAAAAGTTTAGTGATACTTAACTCCAGACTTGGGAAACCTAGTGCCAGAGACACCTTCCTCTGAAAATCACAACCCTGTCAAGGTGCCCTAACCTGGGCATCAATGTTGCTGTGTTTCACATTTCACAGATTCCACTGTGAAAATGTGTTTCACATTTTTCACTGTGAAAATAATGTTTGATACCTGTAAGGGACACTGGAACAGAGCCCCGGTGACCCTGGCAGCCTGGAATTTTCCCCTTTATTCAGAAACGCTGCTCTGAGTCACAACAGTAAGAGTGCACTTAAATACAGACACAGATGAGGCCTCTAAGCTTCCACTTACACTGGTTTAGACCACTGAAGTCAGCGAGTATGCCATGAACTTCACTGGGCACAGGATCAGGCCCATACCTCTCATACCTAAAAACTGCTTGCTTTCCTATGAAACCCTACAGCCACTGAAATCAACAGAAGTTTCACCTAAAAACTTAACTCATTTTAGATCTTTTATTGCTCAATGATAATCTTGAAACAAAGCGAGCATTATCAGTGACCTAGTACTGCATAGGGGTAAATGGAACTCTAAAATATTTCTTTTCCCTTTTTTTTCTTTTTCTTTTTTAATTGCAAAGTAACAAAAGGGACTCGCTGTTTGGATCACTTTTCATGAAGTAAATCTACAGACCCAGTCTTAAGAAACAATTGTTCTCAAACTGCTTTCTGAACTAACAAATAGTAAAAATAAAATAAAATAAAAAAGATTTGCCTGTCATGGGAGTTGGTCAATAAAACGCAACAGTGTTTATTACAACATTTAAAGTCTGTGATTAAGAACACCAAAAGGCCTAAACTAGAAAGGAGTTTAGCCTGTAATTTCCCTACAGTCCTGGCCTGTACTTCCTTATGAGCTAGCTCAGCAGGGCTTTTCTTCCATGTCCATCATCAGCTTGTAATTATTGCCATTCTCAAAGCTATGCCAGATGGGCTCTTTAGAAGCCGGCATGCAGCTTGTTTATGAGAGAGCGAGCTGTAATATTACTCTACACAGAGACCTATCTGGTCCTAGTCAAAGAGCCATCGTGTTCCCCCCTCCCCATCCCTCCTCACTCTCCCTGCTTCCCTAGACAAGCCTCTCAGTTTCAGCTTGCTTCCCCCACCGAATGGGGACAGCATGGGGGATACTGTAACCCAGAACAGGGAGGCTGATCTCCGTCTCTCACTCTATTCATTCCTCAAAAAAGGTATATCAAAATGGTGCAAACCAGACACCCAGGCAAGACACTGACTGTGGGGATATTTCCTTCTTTCTCCCACTTCTTCCTCCTCTCTGAGCTTATGTTTCTTCCCTTGAGCGAGCACTGAAGTTTGGGGACTGAATGTCCCATTGCTGCGCCTAGCGGAGAGGATAAACATTTGTGGCGAGGTTGAGGTTAAGCAGTTGTGCACGGCAACACAGGGAACGGCAAGAGGGAATAACCCAGAGTTCATCTTGTTATAGGCGGTCAGTGTTAGATATCTTGGAAGGCCAAGACAGTGCTTCTATCAGTAGTTAATGAGGCAGGACTTGCAACAGATAGCCACTTTTAACTTACAAAAGCTTTTAGATGTCTCTGTTTACTTTGATCCATTTCAGTTCATTTGAGCCTTTTTTCTTTTCCTTTTTTTAAACCTTCCCCCTCCCCACAGCCACCCCAGATAAACTGCCTTCCCCCTTTCTCCCCCCACCCTTAACTCAAACAATAGTATCATTTACCAACTTTTATACTTAACAAGTTTGAAGATCTTTAGTCAAGTTCTGCTACAATGGCATAAAGAAAAAACATGGCTCTTGAGAACACCATCATAAAGAGAGAGGGAGGGGAATCTGGCTGCAGAAACGTAATTAAAAAATCCGACTGCCGAAAGATAAATGAAAGGAAGGGGGGGTGGGAATAACAGGAAAGGCTGCATTTTCAGGAGAGATTTAAAGTTATTTGTTCCTGATTGGGGGAACTGCTCATTCTTTTATCCCTTGTTATTTTATCCATGTGATGCCAAAAGAACTTTCTTTGTTAAAATGTTCTCAGAACGGATAAAACTAATTTGCTGGAATGTGAAATAATCCAGAAAGTAAGAGGACTGTGCCTAATGTTCACAGACTGAGAATGGCAAATTAACCGGTCCCGGGTTTCCAGTCCCTGGGGCACAGGACTGGAATTTAAAGCTTCCGAAGAGAGCCCTGGTGCTAATGGATTTGCATGAAACTTGGCATGCTAATGGAGATTGTCTCTTGTAATGAGCTTTTAATTAGGTCTGCTTGGTGCTTGACCTTCTTGTAATATGGGGCCACTCCTCAGATGACAGCATTTCTAACCCACAGGTGTGGATAAACAGAGCTTGTAAACAGACAGGACTTCCCCAGCATTCTCCAAATCTAGCCACTTCTTTCCTTCAGATTGCTTGCCTCTTCATCAGTTATTATTCCTTCCCTCCTGCGAACATCCTTGCTTCCTTGATTGTTATTTTGAAAGAGATTTTAAGTCAGTTGTTTTCATTTTCTTGTCTGTTTAAAGATAATATTCCCACCCAATTGGAAAACAAAACAAAACCAGCAACAGGAACTTGATGTTGTAAGTATACATGGGCAGCCCCAGCATGGCACAAGGATGGGTCACAGGCTTTAAGGGTTCTTCTGATTCCCACTGTCCTTCCAGAAAATAGGTGTGGGGAAAAGCCTTACTTTGCTAAACAGGTGGCCAAAACAGCCATCTCAACGCACACACTGAGCCCAATTACTAAGGGCTGTACCTCCCTTGATATTCTGAATAGCCCTGAACACAAGAAGTATACGTATTTTCATGTTTTCATATTCTACCATAAAGGGTTTCTTACCACTCACTGTGGCTCTCTGAATCACCACTTCTGCCTTTCATGCTTGCAGGGTGCCCTTCAAATGCTGCCAAGATGTGGTAACATGCTGGAAGGCAGCGCCTTTTGGGAACTGTGTGAATCACTTCTCACAGCACCAAATTCTCACAGTGGAGGCTATCAGCGACCGTGCTTTCCCAAATGCTCCAGCTCCTCTCACAGACCTTAAAAAAAAAGAAAATTTAAGAAAGGAAAGAAGCTGGGTGTGAACCATCTGAATATGTAGGTAAAGAACAATGGATACCAGTAAATAAATTTAAATCCTGCTTTTGAAGCAGCCTCTGCCTATTCCCCTGTTTAGGAATATAATTAGCAGTCAACCTCAGAGGATACATATTCATAGATTCATAGAGTGTGAGGCCAGAAGAAACCATTAGATCATCTAGTGTGATTTCCTATATATCACAGGTCATTAACTTTCACTGGGTTACCCCTGTGCTGAACCCAATAATTTGTGTTTGACGGAGTGTCACTTGTAGCTGGCTGACACATACCTTTCACAAAGGCAGCCAGTCCTGATGTGACGACATCAAAAGATGGAGAATCTATCAGTCCTTTTGCTACAATCTTTGGGTTGCTTTAATGACGAAGTATCCCTTTCATTAAAAACGGTCTCATTTCCAGTTCAAATATATCTAGCTTCTAGCTAGCAGGTTTCAGCATGCATTTCTCCAATAGATTAAAAAACACTACTTTACTAAGTATTTTATATCTGTGAAGGTATTTATACTTTGAGACAATTTCCTATCAATCTTATTTTGACAAGCTAATCTAATTGAAATTAGGAAGTCCTTGCTTAATTTATACCTACTGGGAAAGACTGCAGAGCTACCTCCCAGCAATGAACGTGAAAAGGCTCTGAGGAACAAAATCTACCGAACTCCATAGTGGAGGAAGGTTACTAAAGTCACTTCAGATACCTACACTGGAGATATCTACCTCTGAGCTTGTCAGGAAAACAAATGAAATAGACAATTTAGGGAACACATAGTCCGAGTTGGTTTAGGCAACTGTTATGGGAAGAGACTGATACACCTTAATTCCCTTCATTCATTATTTTGGAAGCTAGACAAGTAGCTGAGGTGTAGACAACTTGCTGTTAACATCTGCATGTGGCCCCATTGTAACCAATAACATCCAAGTAAAAATTACATGAATTAGCTTCATGCAGAAGCTAATTCATATCAACCTGAAATTGAATAAAAACAGCTTTCCTCTTTAAACCTTATACACAAAGGTAGAAAAGCCTGAAATGCCTTCCTAAATACCCTGGCTCTATCCAAAATAACGCTACAAACCTTATTACTGCCACAATATGAAGCTTCCTTTCTCTTTCTGGAGCAAAGGCTTCAGATGGAAAATCTGAAATTGAATATTATAATTTAAGCAAAATTCAGACACTCCTCTTGGCAAACGCTTTGGATGAAGATAAAGGACAAGTATAAGACAAGTTTGTCTTTGTGGAATGAGTCATGGGAAGATCAGCTGTCAAGGCCTACAACTCATTCAGTTCTTCTTACAGATGTTTTTACAATTAAGAAAAGTCACTTGAGTGTCAAGTGGGAAAAAGAGTATTCCCCCAAGATTCATCCATAAACTGTCAGCAATACCCCAAGCCTCCACATCAGAGCAGGTTCCTTGACTGTTGACAATACAATAAAGAATGACTATTTACCATATGGTAATTATAGTTCAAGATGTGTTGTCCGTATGGATTCTACTTTTGCTTCTCATGTATCCATACAGGCAGTTGAGGTCTCTTGGATAGCAGTGCCTATAGAAACATCTTTACGGCTGAATCTGTATTTCTTGTCTCTTCACATGAGCTACCATGACCACAAAATACTTGGTGAATGCCCCAGGGCTGTGAAAAGGTCAGAGAGAAAAACCCATACTAGAATCCTAGTGAGATATCCTTACAGAGAACTTGAGGTACTTTCTGTAAAGTGAATGAATGAGCAGATGAAAGACAGTATCTTGCCACCAACTCTGTAATGAGGTATTAGGGAGGAGTGTTGAAAAGACATGGAAAGTTGTTGAGACATTCAAAAGCCAGATGGGGATGGTAAATCTTCTTTTGTGGGGGTGAAAGAACAGCAGGAATGAAAAAAAAGTGTCCTGATTGTAAATTCCAAGGGCATCTCCTCTGGATCTGTAAGTTATAGTAGAATCTACAGTGGAGAGAACCGAGAGCAAGCTATGGAGAGATTTTGTGTCTAGCACATTGCTAAGAGTAACAGTTACTGTCCAAGTAAGGAACTGTTTCTTCTTTTTCCAGTGATTATAAATCACAAATATATTCCTCCGCATACTCCCAAGCGTTACAATGGCTGTAAAACTTTCTTCTCAAGTCTGTAGCAGCTTGGATGCTTTGATGATATGACATATATGAATGCATTAAAATTGACAAATGATCAAAATTAGAATTTTCTTCCAGAATTTTTCTCCCCAGATAGCCTAAGCCCTCCTGGTGAAACAAGCAGCAATGTTCCCTGGATGTCTGGAAGTCTGACAGGTAACATCCACTCTAGATACATATGGAAGCCAAAATCAAGATTCTCAGTACTGAAAAGGCTTGATCTCTCTTATTTTCCAATAGGCAACATGGACAGGATCTAAACTGCATAATCCAGTTAATTAAAGTGATGATGTCTCATATATATCCAGTTTATTAAACTTGCTCCTGTCCCTGGTGTTTCATAGCTCCAGCAAAAATAAATAACGCACTTACTATTTGAATACTTAAGGCGGAAATCTGTTAATTCATTGGACAGGAATTCAGGATGAGTCTTAATAAAATGTCTTCCTTGTAAAAAAAAACAGTATGAAAGAGATCTGCCATTAGTGATTTTCCTTCCACCCTTCCTTGTTATTGCTTAGAAGAAATCAGAATTGCTGGACAATTGAAAAAGAGAACAGAAGGGTAACAAGTAAAAAAAGGTCTCATGAGTATTGTCAGAATTCAAGTAAAGCTCAGAAGAGAACAATTCCTTTGCAGGTAAGTAAGTCCTCTTTAAGCCTTTTATTGACCTTTTTAACAGAGGTGTGAAAATATTGAGCATTTCTCAAGGAGCTGCCAGCTGAAACTGTACTGAATTCACCAAAGGCTCATTACAATTTCAGCAGGTATTCTCAAATGTTTTGAATCTGCCTTCTAGATGGAAACGGCAGATGACAACAGGCCTGGATAGAAGATTTCTTTTATTTATCTTCAAGGTACACTGTTCTAATCTTTCCAGCTAAGGTGGATATTTTATGCACTTCAAGAACAGGCTCACTTTGCCTCAGTGGAATTAGCACTGGCTAATTTCTGGCTAAACTGTGGAGTAGAAACAGTGCAAATGGGAATACAAAGGCCAGCTATGTTATGGTGATATCACATCCTCAATGAGAAGAACCAGCATTAGATGGGTCATTGCTTTTTGCAGATCAGAAAACCAATACTGTTTTGGCTAACAAAGACTCTCCAAATCTTCTTAGCATCTTCTTGAGCCAGCTTTATGAATTACGAGGAATTGGAGGGAACGTGGATAGCACTTCCAGTCTCCACAGGGAGAAGTCTCCACTCTCCACTGGTGAAAGAGACCAGGATACAATCAGCTAAAAGTTTAGTCCTGAAACAAAAGCAGTGATATTTTCTGTTACCTCCAATTGCAAATAAGGGTGCATGAAGAAACTGTTATTTCAATAAAATGGACCATACTGTCTAGTTTCTCAGGGACGACATGCTTTGAACTTCTTTATGAGGTGATCTGTAGAAAGGCCTTCTAGAAAGGTGAAAAACTTAAGAGACTATGCTGTTTTGAATTTAGGATCCAGAGCTGAACTGCCTCCTCACCACAGAGATTAGACCTTGCTCTACTAAAGTACAACACTATATGTGAATCCGAATGTCCAGTGGATGTTTGCCCATAAAGCACATATAGGTGAGAACATGAGAATTGTCATACTCATGCATCAGAGCAAACATCAATATCCTTTTCCCAGTAATGATACTAAGGAGACATCCAGGAAAGAGTAAGAACAGGGCAATCATCTATGATACTTGCCTGAATACTGTTCCAGCTTCCAACTCTGCTCAGCCTAGTGGATTTCATGGTTCTTCTGTTTAGAAACACTTACAGATCTCTCTTCCAACTATTTGTACAATCTCCCTTAAAACTATTTTTGCATCCACCTACACGTCCTCTGACAAGGAGCTCCAGAGATGAACTACCCATCTCTTTTGTCTGGTTTGAACAGGACTCCCATTAGCTGAATGAATCAGCTCCCATTGCTCTCTAGCTCTCGTACTGATACATGAACAGCTGATCCCTATCGATACTCTCCACATCAGTTAGTCTTCATAGCTTTTCCAGGCTAACAAATCCTGACTGCCATCCCAGACATTTATCAGCCCTGTTGTTCTTCTCTGAAGGTTTTCTAGTTCTGGTATATTTGTTTCACAATGAGGGTCCAGAATTGTATACCACACCGAATTACTATGCAATAAATTGATTTATATAAAAGTGTAAGGATCTTCTCTTTTCACCTCCACTCCCTTCCTAGTAATTCCTAACATATGATTTGGGGTTTTTTTAGTGCTATTGAGCATTGAGCTGACATTTTCACAGAAGTATCCAAGAAAAATAGTGATCATTGCATCTTTCTCCTGAGTGGTAGTGGTCAGCTTAAAGATCCTCACCTTAAATGTGAAGCCTAGATCACTTCTCCCAGTGTGCACCTCTTCACAGTTATGTCTGTTGAATTTCACCTTCCATTTTGTTGACCAGTCACTCAGTCTTGCAAGCTCTTTTACATTCTTTCACTATCTGTCAACAACCTTATTCCCCTGACTAAATCCTGCCTCACCACCACATTTTCTCACTGTTTGTTCTCTCCTCCCCTGACCACTTATGAATATGTTGAACAGCACAGACCCCAGCTCAGGACCCCACTGGTGAACTTCCCTCTCTGCAAGAATTGACCATTTATTTCAACTCTCTGTATCCTGTTGTTTTAAGCTGGTTATTTATCCATCCAAAGAGCTTCTCTCCTATCCCATGGCTGCTAAGTTTCATTAAAAGTTTTTGGTGGAAGATTTTGTGTAAAGACTTTTGGAATTCCCAAGCAGATTATATCTATCAGATCACTCTTATTCATTTGTTCATTGATCCCACCAAAGAACTCCAAGACATTTGTAAGACAGGACTTCCCTTCACAGGAACCACGTTGACTCTTCCCAAGTAAGTCATATTTATGCATGTGTCCATTATTTTTTACTAATTTGTCCATACAAATGTCTGTATTACAGTTCTGTAGTTCCCTGGATCCTGGCTAGAGCCTTTTGAAAGACCGGTGTTACATTTGACCCTCCCTGTGTTGGAAAAGCCTGGTAAAGCTGGAAGCTATAAGGCTCACACAAGTGACCCATGGAGCAGTTGTTAAGAGACTGTCTTGTCTTTACAGCCCACAGAGATGGTCAAAGCGCAGCCAAACTGCGCAGTTCAGGCACCAGAGGTCTTAATTGTCATGATTGCTATTGCTATCTGCACTGTAACTTTATTTACAAACACTGCACAACATCCAAAACTGTAAACCCACTGCTCTACCCAGACACTGCCAGTTTACACCCGAAAATATTTAGATTTTGTAAAAGCAGACAATGTGGACTTTGTTCAAGAAAAATGCAAGTAAACCAACAAATAAGTCAAAGATAGACCCCGGGGACAAACAGTTCAGCTTGGGACATTTACAGCTTCATTTCAGTTAACAAGCCCAAGCGATCCTGGTGAGCAGGGCAGGAAATCTTCCTGCAGCCACCTCAGCGTGCATATGGAGGGCAGCCACCAAGCCCACAACACCCTACTGTTCTTCATCGGTTTCTAGCCCAGGTGCTCAAAACAGTGTTCTAGCATGATGCAGTTTCTCTTAAAAAATGAGGTTTTTTTCTAGGGGGTTTTTACACCTCCTGCTCTCCCATTCACTCCCCTCCTTATGACTCTAGTTCCAACACCCTCATGTTCCTTCCACGTCTGCCAAATATTTTCCAGCAATCACATCTCCCTGCCCCACCTTGTCCATACCTATACCCCTTTCATCCCCAAACCTAAACTACCTCATCCATTTACTTTAGTCCTTCCCAATTAGTTCATCTCCTCAGGGTAGATACTCCTTTCCCTTGGGCTCTCAACATAATGATGGCTGACTCTTCACATTTCTTTAATTAATTTTCTTTTACGTGCATTAGCGATGAAAGGTCAGGCTATTACCACTATTTTACACCCGACACTGAATCACAGAGAGTCTAAGTTACTTTCTGAGGTTCACAGAGAAAATCTGTAACAGAGCAGAAAACTGAATCCATGTCTCCCAGGTGCAAAGGAAATGCTCTTATCATGGACGAGCTCTCCTCTCTTAGGTGGTGATCCCATTGTGGAAGTGGTGGTGGCATATGACAGAAAGAAATTAATTATTCTAAATTCACATAATTCACCCTGCTCCACGTACAGTCACATACAACACCCTGGTCCATGCTCAGAGCTCTGTCGTGGTCATATCCCAGATCTCTTCAAGCATGCACAAAGGTAGGAAAAATGGAGCGGTTGCAGCCCCATCCTGAGATAAACCGCTACCAGTACTCTGTAGCTCAGCTAAATGAAGGCATCCAAAAGAAATACATTTGCCAGCAGAGCAGGGCAGTGATTTTGGATAAAATGAGTCTCAGCAGCGGGTAGCCGAGCAGCTCTGGCAGCACCAGCCTGTTTGTGCTAATGATGACAGCTGCACAGAAGAACTGGGAAAGTTTTTCACTTTGCATGTTTCCAACTCATCTAGTTGCCCTTTTCAGGAGTGCTGTCCAACTGGAATGGCCCGAGGCCTTGTCTCACCCCTCCCTGAAAATGGAAAGGCAGCTGGTATATTCCACACTGTGTACCAATGGCCTGTAAAAATTAATGTTATCCAGCTGGCCGTGAACAGGATGACTTTCTAGAGCTAGAGTCGCACTCCGAGACTGGTGCATTTGCCCAGTGCCTATGCAATGAAAGGAAGATGGGTCTCAGCCTCAGAACTCCACTCCTGCTCATAGGTCCCATGCCTGGGGACGACTTGTCGTGCAAGCATTCCCAGACAGATCAGGGAACAAAGTGTCAGACTTCCTTAGATTACTCACATGAGCCAAACAAGCAGGATTTGGCCTGAATACAGGAATCAGTCAGTTATCCACTGCTAAAATATAGTGGATAATTGAAGATGAAAGGCAGCTGTAAACAAACAGCAGACCAGAATATTACAGTATTCAACAACACTAGGACTGAGCAGCACATGGAAAAGTACATTCCTATCCATATGAAATGGCAGGATAAACTTTGATAAACAGAACGTCATTATCAAATTATGAGTCAGATAAAGTGTCCTCTGCCACACAGATGAGAGTGAATGTTGTCACCCATAGAGGAGGCTATGCCAGGAACTGGCTCCTCTTGCCTGGAAATGGAGGTAGAGCTGAAAGCCAGGGAGGAAGGGAAAGGGAAAAGGGCTGAGCAAGGTTTGCTGCTCCTGCTGCTGGGGGAGAAGGAGAGGACAGCGAGATTGCTGCTGCTGCTGCTGGGAAAGGCCAACTCCTCCACACACCCCAACCTCTCCACCGAAGCAGCAGCAGAAGTGCCGGCTCTCCAGAGATCTGGCATGCACCGAGCAGGCGGCACGGCCAAGGAATCTGCCAGCTCCAAGGCAACTGCTTTGCCTAGAACTAGAATCTGCCCTGGTCCAATTCAGTATTCAGACAAGATGCCTGGGTATGCTGAGGAAGATATCCTGCCCTTGGTTTTTTGTCTCACCAACAGAGAGCCAGAGCCAGCATTAGATGCTGGGGAATCCCCACCGCTCCATTTGCCCGCTCACACACTGGATGTCTCACCCCATTTTCGAACACCGTGGGCCTCAGGCAGTCATGGTGGCTGCTTGTCTTTCCGGCATGTCCAGGAGCACAGAAATACCTCCTGACATCCTGCGATGACATCCCCATGCTGACCCATGGCACAGAGCGTCTGCTAAAAACCACCATCCTGCCACACGTGCATCTCCCAGCTGGGCAGCTCTAAAGACCAGCCCTGTCAGGTTCTCCACAGCCCTGGCTACAGACCAGCTGATCTGAACAGGAAAAGAGAAGTGTCGGTCTCATTTACTACGAATGACACAGCCAGTAGGGTGAGACTGAGTTTTGGCTCAAAGCCTTGAGTGTGGTCATTCCTGCACCACCCCCAAGGAGCTGAGAGAATAAAGTATGACCCCTTCCCTGCTCACCACTTCTTGCAGAGTGGGGGGAAACACGGCAGTCCTGTGGCCTGAACAGCTTGCTTTTCTCTCATTCCAGCTGAGCTCCGCTGGCTGGTACACTGTAGGAGAAATGAAATAGCCTGAGGTTCTTCATGACCTTCTCCACCACTTGCCTGCTCATCTCTGTGCACCATCTCTCCTGTCCCCTCATCTCTGGGTAAAGTGGGGAACCAGGGGCTCACATGCTGGGTGGGAACATTTCACATCCTCATGCAGCTGTGCTATGGCTGGTCCAGTTAGGCACATACTACAGAGATGATTCAGTCGCAATAGACTCACCACAATCTGTGTCTTTTCCTTTTTTAAACATTATCATTCAGTTTCCAAGAACAGACCAATAGCTCTTATAAGCCCTACAAATATTCACCTTTAAAAATATGCTCCTTCTTTCTGGAGAAATTACTTTTATGTCTATTTTTAAAGTACAAAGGAGTTGTGGTTCTCTATGCGGTTTTACAGTTTATGGTCCCACACATTTTGCAAACTGCAAAATATGGATGTTTCCCTAGTGGAAAAATTTCACTATAAAAAATTCATGGAGTTTCCTGTTTTCACGTGGGGCTTCAGTATTTTCTCTTTAAAAAAGTATCACCCCGATGAAAGAATCTGGTAGAGCTTAATAGTAAAGCAGCAGCATTCTACAAATGTGGTAAGTGTCCGACAAAATGCAATGGAAAATTATAACCTCTGTTAAGAAAGCCATAGAGTCATTCAGAAGTCCCTATTACTGTTTTCATTTACTGATCTGAACATTTCTATAGGAGGTTATTTTTCACTACAAATTGACTAGTTTCAACCTTGTTACATCTCATTTTCCGCTGAGGTAGAACAGGGTAACATAGTACAGAAGAGAGTATGCAGTCCAGAAGGAGTGCTCTGGGACGCCAGCACGCAGAGGCCACGGGGGCCGAGAGATCACCCCGAAGGCTGCTCTGCACCGGGACCCTGGTGTGTGCAGTACATATGACAGTGCCTTCACAGAGTGGGGTTGACAAGAGGGACCAGGACAGTCCCTAGGAAAGGAATCAGCAGGACACTAAGTGTACAGGGGCATTTGACCCACAGCACATGCTGCATAGGGTCATGTTAGCAGAGGGACTGAAACATCTTACCACTACCTCAGGAAATCTTCCCTTGTTAGTACTGGCTGGAGGAGCCTCTGAGGGGCAAAGGAAGAAAATGTGCCACAGGAGAGTAATCAAGGACCTGAGGTCTCCTAGGATGTCTGGGTGGCTGATGTGACTTAGATATCACTCCTTAGTCAGGGCTTAAAGGCAAACCCTCTCTCTCCTCAACTGCTATTTTCTATCCTTCACGCTTCACTTGCATACGAGAGTGGTACTGGCACTTGTGGCAGCAGCAGGATGGCTCTCCAAAGCCACTCTATAAGACCGCATTTTGTGCAAGATGAGGACTGCCCCAATAGCCCAGAGAGAGATAGGAACAGTCTGCCTACAGTCTGGGATGAGAACTGGCTTCCTCTCTTCCTCCTGGAAAGCAAGATCCTAGATTACGGTAATGACAGCAACAACAGTAATACCTAGACTGCGCGTTCAAATGCCTGCCCATTTTTGTTCTAGCGGTACAAATGGGCCTGTTGACAAATATTACTGCTTCGCGCAGAGTATGCTTCCCTTGTATCGGTAAATCACCATGGCTGCAGCAAAGCTATGAGTATTTGTCTCACAGTCCTTTACATACGGTCATGATCTGAGCTCTCACAGCAGCCTTTTTCACTCTATTTATTTTGATTTCAGCAATGCAGGGATACCTGTACAAAGTTATGGCCTTGCTTATCACATACTTACCACATAATGCTTATCACATAACACTGTTGGCATTTTCAGTGTAACTCATAGGGGAAGACCACCAGCTGGGTAAGAAATCTTTTCTGTAACTTTTTGCACCTGGAAGAATATCTTCAAACCTCTACAAAACCTTGTGAAAGGGATTCTTTTGTCACAGAAAGAATGACTTTTGGCCTGTCATCTCTATCATCCCAGATGAATTTGCCAAATCAGAAAATCCAGTACTGTCAATGGAGATCTTCCCAGTTCATTCCAAGACTTTCAATCTAGGATCAGCTGTTCAAATCTGCAAATACCATGAAGCTGCCTGCAGTACCTCAAGGGACCCAGGAGCCACACTGGAATATCTTCCTTCACTATACAAAAGCCCTGGGAATTTAGGTAAGGGGAGACAGAAGTTCAGAGGCTTACTACAGCCACACAGCCAGGCAGTGCAGAGCCATCAACTGAGCAATTCTTTTTTCTTTTTTCTTTCTCTTAATTTTTTTAAGTATTCTCTGCATTCCCTCTGCAATTCTCTGCTTTTCCATACTGGTTCAAAGGCTGACCAGAGCTGGGGACAGGCATTTCTTTGTAGGTTCTTCTGTATATACACAGGCTGCCACGGCCAGGCTGAGCAGGACTGTGGCGCGTGGTAACAGGTTTCTCCATACTCAAGGCCTCTACAAGCTTTTCTCCTCAGGCTGTGAAACAGCACAGCTTCACATCCCAGAACTCAAACTCAATTCACTTCCTACTCCCCCTCTATATTCCTCCTTCTTTTTTTCTTTTAACTGAATGGCCATAAACTTCACCAACAGATTCCATAGGGGTTATGTTACACCACCACCTGACTCCAGATCAATTACAGTCCAAAGGGATAGAATTGCAGAGAGTCTGCAAAGACCAGCCCTGGGGTTTCCATAAGGGACAGAGAAACTACAGTGCTAACAACACAGCCTGGAGATCCAGCTGAAAGAACGGAGTGATTTCACGATGAAAGCATGGGACTGGGAGGCAGAAGACCCAGGTTTGTGTGCTCGAAATAAAGAGATCGATCTCTTTATTTCATGTCTCAGTATATGGCTCCTTGCACAGCGGAGTCCCCATCCTCAGGGCTTCTCAGTGCTATCATAACACTGATGTGTCATTATAAAGATGCAGAAATGTTTTCTGGAAGACTAAGGCACTGTGAGGGTCTGAGATTCTGTTTCAACACAACACCAGAAATTTCCACTGTAGTTCTAAGAAATATGAGCATGCTGATCGGTAAGAACTACCAAAATAAACCATATGCTTCTCTGACATCCATCATTAGGAGGGAAATCATGGGAAGATGAGGCTGGAAGAGACTTCATTCACTAAGTTCTGCTTCCTGCTATTACAAGCAACCATGTCATATAATACTTCTCATAAGTCACACGTTTGTTTGTCAGGTGTACCTTACTAGGCTGAACTTAAGGTGTAACATGAGAAAGCAAACAATACTTTCTCTGCAAGCAATGGCTGTGAAGGATACAGCCACAGAGACAAGAGATTAGGCAGGTTGCAGCTGCCATAGATCTCATGAATGAGGCCCTCCACCATCTACACAGGATGGCAAGCTGTGCTCCATACCAGTGAAAAGACACAGACAGAGCACAGAGGGCACGCAGCTTTGTCGCTTACGTGCAGGAAAGGCTGAGCACAAGGACTGTTCATCTCTCCTTCCTCATGTCTTCTCAAGAGAGACCGGAAAAGGGATAGAAAAGATTGTATTTCTTACAACCCTGGTACACATGATGTACAGTACAGCACCACGCGATACCACGTTGAGATATGAGAGACATCTCTGAAAGAGAAGCAGGATCTATTTAGCCAAGGCAGAGCCCTACTGCATTCAAACCACCTCACTGGAAGTGCTCTGGGCACTGCACTCTGCAGCGAAGAGAAAATATTTTGAAGGCTGCTGCCCAACAGGGAGAAATAAATAGCTGCTTTGCAGTGTCTGAAGACATGTGCATGTCCTAGACCTGTTGTTTGGGCAAAGATACTTCTAGTACAGAAACTGCAGCTTTTAAAAAGTGGTATAGAGAAGTCACACTGTGCAGCAGCTGTGAACAACCTGAATCACTGCTGAAGAGTGCTGCCTGTCAGCTCAGGTCTGAAACCTTTGGGGCTCACTTGTTTTCTGCCAATCCCAGCAGAAGCTGGAACATTTCTAATGGAATGAAGTTCACCTCCTTACCATTGAAGTCCTCTTCAGCTGCTTTGGCTTAAAATTGAACTCACCAAGTCCAGAAAAATCTCTGAGACTCACAGCTCTTTATCCTTTGTTTATCTCACTGAATTGAGAAAAACAGCAATTACCAGGCACTGTTGTAAGAAAGAAATGGATACAGGGCCTGGTGAAACGTGCTGCGTACCTGTGTGTCCCAGTGGGGCACGGCCTGAAGTCTTGGCTGAGTTTTTAACTCAGCACAGCTTGGAAGGATATTAAAGAACGGATAATGAAAGAAAGAAGTGAAGATTTCTGGATAAACCAGTGGAAGATGCTGTTGCTAGGCACCTGTTCGATAAGTTAAATAAAGAAACATGACACATCACCCAAAAGCCTGAAGCCAAATTTCTCTCTGGCATAACTCTACTAAATCAATCAAATTACACAAGGAATGAACTTAGTTCAACACACCTCTGCCTAGCAGCCACTCAGGATTTGCCCTTCCCAGTTTTAGCACTGTTTCTCCAAAGGAATTGCGATGTAGAGCAGGGAGTTCACCGGGAAGTCAGCCTTTGTAGATTTGAAATTATGGGGAGGGGAGAGGGGTTACTGTTTCTCTCATGCCTAACCTGCCTTGAACTTCTCTGCTACAGGAACTCAGAGATCAGCACATATGTTAGCGCCTTTCAGTGCATTTATACTAACATAAGCTCAGAAAGAAAAAATCTTCACTCGCCAGCTTTTGATACAACCTGGAAAACAAACAGCTTGGAAGAGTTCTTTTCCTCAGCAGTGAAAATCGTGGTAAAGCACCATCTTGATAGTTCCCAAAGAGATTCATTTACAAAGATCAGTATAGGGGAGGCTTGTTTGGTCTCCCGAGATGTATCTCATCCTCTGACAATTCACTGAGACCTTTGCTGTATCTAGCTATATGTGTATAATTATCTGCTCTGATACCTGAGCTTCTATGCAACAGTCTTACTCCAAGTAATCCAAACTATCCCCAAGGCATGGCACACACAGAATGGTCAGGGGAGAGAGGGGAGGAGGGGCAGCGGACTTCCCTCGTTTGCCGCTGGAAATCGGCATTTTAGGGCCTTGTAGTCATTTCCTTGCTAGTGTGAGGAAACTTTTTGTACATTTATATAAAATAGGAGGCCAGAAGTGCACACCCCCATCTTACTTCCTAATATATTATGTCCTCCCCTGCCGAGTCCTGGGACTTAGTCTGGATTTGGTAACTGAAGTAATATAAATGTTAGCTAAGAAGTATTCCAGCAATATGGTTCCAATTTAAGCTTGTTTTGAAGTCTAAAGGACTAATATGTCTCAGAGATTCTTCACTGGACGTTTAGCTCTAATGTAATTTGTGCAGGAGTGCACACTGCTCTCTAGAAGCTCTTCTGCGACACTCCAGAAAACAGGTTCCTTCCCAAGCAGGATGCAGAGCAACCACGAGCCCCAGCCCTTGCTGATAGCTTGCTTGCCTCTTCTGAGTTTTGGGGCTTTGCTTAGGAAATGGTGTCGTATTTGCCAGGCCTTGCGGATAAATGAAGGCGCACAGGCACTGCGTATCGCCACCGGTTTCACTCCACTTTTCCTCTTGCTTTTCAGAGGTGAAGCAAGCCACCTCTGAAGGAAGCCATGCTCTGCGAGCTGTTTGCACTTTACTTCAATAACATGCTTCTTGCAATGCTGGCTTTATTTGTGTAGACATGCATTCTCAAGGTTTGCCTGCCCCCTTTTCCTCCCTCACACCCTTACGGAGCCCCTGCCTGAATCCAAGTAATGAGCTAACCCATGGAACTCATTGCCCTTTATCTTGCTGGGGAACGTGCACCTTTTGAACTGCCATCTGCAGATTGTGTTGATGCACTGACTTGTTAACTGTGCCATACTGTGAAGGAAATGGCATGATTTAGATCAAGTGCTCTGGACGGCTGTTCATAAGAAACACTTGAGCCAAGCTGTTACTGCTCAGGATGTGCCCTGGGGAGAGGGGTTTCGTTTCGGGTCATGCTCTTGCCTTGTATGAGGGCAGGCGCAAAGTACTGAAATCACAGTCCTTCCCTGAAGCTGAGGGGAGGGGGGAGGAGAAACATTATGAAACCATAGAAGCGAAGCTGCCAAATTAACTTCTCACCCTTTCAATCACACTCCAGAGGATAAAAGCCTAACATTTCTGCCTCAGAAACAGGCTCAGTTTACACCAAACAAGTTATTTCTCTAATTTATCAGACTTGCCAGCTATCATTCTAATTATTGGAAACCTCAGACTTTTTATGAAGTCAGATGTACAGCGTTATTTGCATGGTTGCAACATATCACTAGATAAATAGGTCTTGGGGAAAGAAAGGCTTTTTAGAAAGGAATCTGCAGGTTTCTTTATACAGTTAGGGGTTTAAGAACACTGTCACCGAAAAAAAAAAAAGGTTCTGGATTTAATTTTCTTTAAAAAAAATGCAACTTCCAACATAATGTAACATGGCTCAAGTCAACATGAGAGGAGGAGACTATGATGGAAAGCTCATGAAAAGACTCCCATTGACTTTCACTGGCTTTGGATCAGCCCTTAATTCTTTATCTTCACTTGCATAGTAGCATAATCACGGAAACAACCTAACACTCAGCAGTCAGGCCAGGCTGGAGGAGTAGTCGGAAAGAGCCATCTAGACTGCTCACCCAGCCTTTCAAAACGCAAACACTGATTTGTCCATTATATGTAAATGGATGATTAGAGTCATTCTCTAAGACAAATTTACTTTTCTGCACACTCTAAATCTGTTTAGTCACTTTAAAGGTGTCAATTATTGGAGCATGCTAAGACTATGAATTTCTTAGTAATAGCTTTAATAACATTTTGAAATGAAAAGCAGATACCTTGAAGTTGGCTTACTTTGAAAAGACATATGAGTAGATCTGGTTTTAATTTATGTCCTATTCTACATCTGGAATCCCTTATAATTAAAACTAAAAGCTGGACTACTACTTCCACCTGTCAAATGATGAAAAGATGAATGCACTAATAGCTTACTAAATAGCCCAACATGATAGAGTTTACTTTCCCATTCTATACAGTAAAAAAGGATTTTGGACAGGAGGCTAAAGGTCTTTGGTCATTACTAATAACACGCTTTCAGTATTAACCTACGTACCCCACTACCACCACCACTGGTGCCTTTTAGCACTGAGATCTCTAAACTGCACTTTGCATTGATTACATGTGTGTATTCATCTCTGCTGCTGCAGCCTTTCAAGCTTCCCCAATCAACAGGTTGTCTGCCAGGTGGATTCTCTCTCCTATAACTATTTTGAACCACCCCACATTTTTCTTCCTCTCATTTTATTCTCTCATCAACTACTTTAATCCATCAAGTTTTCCATCTATATCTCTGAAGCACTCTTATCCCAAATGACAGCTTTCCCATTGATGTGAGCAGTCCAGGGCATGCAACAACTTGGACTCTATTTTTGCATCTTCTTGTGCCATTCCTTTATGATCCCATCCCCTCCTGTTCCTGTCGATCCACCTGTCTCATCTTACTACACTGCCTGACTCAAGAGAATTTCAGTGTGTGCATTTGTACAGAATTGAACAAAACTAGACCCTCAAGAGATAAGTAGGGCCTTGAGATACAGACACAATATAAATAAAATGACAGCTGTTGAATTAACAGGTTAAAACACAATAAAAATATTCTCCTACAGAAATACCTTATAATTTGTACCTAATGTGTTGATACATCACCCATGAGTCTTTATAGATGCACAGTCAGGTTATGAACCTTTCATGGGAATCCATGAGATTCCAGCTCTCCAGTGTGAGCCTATAGCCTCCTTTGGCCCTTCAGAGCTATTCTTTCCAACACAAGCTTGCCCATTTATCTTTAAAGCTGTTGGGGAAAAAAACCAACCAAACAAACAAACAAAAAAACCCAAAAACTATCAGCGGGGTGAATCCATTTGCAACGCTATACATTCATTTGAAAAATAAATGAAGAGCAAAGGAGTTAGTTTCAAAGGGAAAACTTTGGTTCCGTCCTTGCACAGTCCTTGCAGGAGACAGCCAGCTGTGTGGGCAGCCTCTGAAGATTAATTGTCTCATCGCCTGCTCTTGTTTCCTCTGTTCATAGAAATACAAAAATATCCGATCTGGAAAACAGGATTTTACTCTGCTTGAAAAATAGTTTGGAATACTCCAAAATGTGAAGGTGTCTACTCTAGATAAAGCAGTCTTATTAACACTGCTGTTGGTATTATTGCTGTCCTCACAGCTATTGCTATTTCCAGTGAACAAAAATCTCCAGTGGTTCTTACGGTTCTGAATATTGCTGAATAAAGTATTTTCGTATTACTCTGTTCCTCAAAGGAAAATAAAAGTCTTGTCTCCTGAGTTGCTAGACAGCTGCCCGAATGCCTCCTTGGCATATTGATGCCAAGAGAAATGAATATTCCAGCAAAATGTTTTAGCTCAGACAGGGAGTTATGGAAAAAGCTGTCCCAAATATTACAAATGCGCAGCACTCAACTTCTTACGTCAAGGCAAAGAGTAATGTTTCGACTGCCCCAGCAAGTAGGAAATGATGCAGGTATTAAACATTATTACGAGAACAGAGACACATTAGTTACTGCTTATCCAGTAGGACTGTGAATGGAGCTTTTTGTTGTGAAGGATTTTCATGGGGAAAGTTAATACACTTTGTCCAGACCATGAGATGGTACAAATCAGTGTAGTTCCATCTAAATCAATGGATCAGTGTTGATTTACAGCAGCTGAGGATCAACTGCCTCTTTTTTGGCCTGCTGAGGATTGTATAACATATACTGCCTAGAAACACTGATGACAAATTTGAAACTGTGTAGGGATATGCTGAACCAAAAGCCTGATTCAAACCCAAACTGGCTGCTCTCCTTTTAAATCACTAAGAGCTGCTGTCTTAAATGTTACTGTCAAACGAGCATTTTTAAACATGTATCAAAATCTAGTGGCTGCACCCTCCGGTCTGTGCCACGCATGCTGCATTCCATACAAACGCAAACCCGCCTAGTGCCGATTCATAAATGATGTGTTGGTTTAATCTATTTTTCACAGGGGGTGTTTCAGAGCGGGAAAATTAGAAACAGGTAGAAGGGACTATTATTACTGTCTCATAGTGTGCTCTTGTACATGAGGATTGGATTAAGATAACATCTGGTCTATATTTCTTGAACTATTTCCCTTTTATCACAAGAAAATCGGCAACCCATCTCACAACTGCTCCTAATTTAGATCTAAATATCACTGATGAAACATTGTACAACATGCTGTTATCTATTAAAATGATTTCCCTGAAGGAACAGTGGATACTTTTATATTTTCCAGCAAAGCCAACCATATTCCCCCTCAGCACTAACTAGTTACCTTATAATCATATACTCAAATGGTAAAAGCAAAATCACTTTGGAAGAAACAAATGAGTCCCCACCAAATCTTCAGCTGGTGTAAATTAATGCATGTTCACTGACTTCAGTGAAGCGAGCTCCATTTATACCATCCTCCTTATGATAACGGCTTTGATTCACATACGGTCCAAACCTGCAAGGTGCTAAGGATCTTCTGCACTCATTGGTTTTAAGAGGAACTGTTTAAAGCTAAGTCCGGGCTCAAATGCATAATTTAGCAAAGTTTTTAAGCATGTGCTTCGGGGCCTGACTTTTCCGCACACAGCAGAGGAACAATGAACAGTCCTGAGGTTTTCTTTGGGAAGCAGAAAGGCAGAGCACAGCATACTGTCATCCCTCCCATTTGGTTCAAACAGAAAAATTGTCAGTGGAATGCAGTAATCTTTTTTTCAGCACTTTGCAGAGTTCAAGTCCCCAGAAAGCAGCCTATTGAGTTCAGCAAATAAAAACTTCTGTTTTCTTCACAAGTCTATAATTCATTTTCATGGACAGTAAATCAGAAAAGGGGGGAAAAAAGCATTTTACAATCTCAAACTATTTTGCATACCTTCACTGCACATCAGTTTTACCCATTTCCATCGTATCGTTACCACTTAAAACAGGGGAATTAGATAAGCATACATTCCCTGTATTAACTGGTTTAATTTAAAAGTAATTTCTACCATCTGGAATTACTATTTACTGTTGTTTGGAGGAGAGAAAAAAAAAATCTGAAACTGTAGAAAAGATCATCACAATTTCTTTCAAAGAATAACCAGTCTGAAGGAGGGAGAAGCATACAAGGAATGTAATTGATTGTCCACCAGTCAACTTGTATATTTTGGAGGGAATTCTGAGAATAAAAAGTCTGTAGCAGTTATCAGCGGTCAGACTGGAGCCATTCAGTTTTCACCTGCTTGTGTTTGTTGTCTGGCAACCAGTCAAGGGTGCTATTAGCAGAATTAAGCTCCAGAAGAAAAGATTACCCTGTAGGAGGTAAGATAAAGACTGGAAAGTGTGGCTTGTTATCAGTATCACAATAAGGATCAGGTCAGAAAGGATTCAGTGTGGGTTTCATTTCAAACAGGTAATCTCTGCTGAAATAATAGAGTAATTGTTGCTTTGAAACCTTTATGTGCTGCAGCATACTACAGCTCATTTGATACAGATTCTGGATTTAATGAAGAACTCCAACAAGCCTGAAACAGACACACAGAGAAAGCAAGAAAAGAACAGTGCACGAGTGGAAAATGTCTTTATCCTGTAATTCCAGGTCAATATAGTGAAACATAAAATATTATTCAGGGCAGTTTTATACCTTGATTTATGTCTCCCCTCCTTCTCAGGCTGCTTTCTATCTGTCTATAAAGTTTTGGTCTATAAACATGCAGTAACGTAATACAAAATATTGCAAGAGTAATAACATATGCAATTATAGTACATCTCACAAATCCTGAACACAAGCAATGAATCAAAGCTTTCCAGGGCTATTCCTTGAAATACAACTTTTTCTAGGTTTTATTCAAAGGCTTGAAAGCAGTCACTGGGACAAGCTGCAAGATGCACATTGCAGATGATGGACAGCATTTTACATTTTTCTGGCAAATTGCCTAAATGTTTGTCTTGAAAAGTAATTGTTGAGTGGGCTTTTCCTTTTTTTCTTTATAAAGATAGTGCACCTTTCTCTCAGTTGTCTCCTCTAGAAATGTACATTAACTGTTTGGAGATTAAGCTGCAGTTTGGTTTCTCAATGTCTGCAGAAAGCACTAACCAGCAAAATAGTAGAACTTCTCTTCTAAGTTTCAAAATACAAAGGATGAGCTGGTAAACACTGCCAAAGTACAAAGAAAATATGGGAAAGAATTCTCTCATCTATAGCTTCCTACCTTACAGCAATCTTCAGTTTCCAAGCCTTGGAGGCATTTAAAGAAAGCTCCACTTTGGTGAGGACGTAGTCAGTCTTATGCGTAGTGCTTTTCAAGCCATGACACAAGGAGGGAAGCCTGGTAGAAGCAGGTCAAGGCGATAATATCTTCTGCTGGAGCCATTCCGGGTTCTGGATGTGGAGCAGAAAACAGTAGATTACGCAGAGTTGTTAGACATGGAGGCAGTTCCCTGATCCTCCTTCAATTACCGCAGGGCTTGTCACAGCCCTCAAAACAACCCTAGAGAGGACATAGCCCAGAATCTCAGTGCTGAATCCACAAACACGTTCTATGGGTATAACGCCCACTGTTATGTCATGTATTTATGAATGTGCGTGTGCTCGCTCCCTCCCTGGGTTCCTGATAGCACTTACTATCATACTGTCTTATGCCTGGATTCAGATATGAGATAATTTACACTTAGGAGTCTTGAAGAGTTGTCCAAGGAGCTCTGAGCTTGTACGTTTTTTATTTAAGAAAGCTTGCAAAAGCAGGGGATTTGCAGAAAATAATTTATGTACCAACATTTCTATAAAACTAGGGAACTGTGGGTAAAGAGTCAACACAGCATCAAATCCAGATAAGGCTATTATAAGGTTGTGATGAGATGCAATCAGTTGTAAAGCCAAAGGCTCACAACCCGGATAGTATAAATCCTCTTGATGAAATGGATACAAGTTTTAAATGCTTAAAATGTTTTAATAACTATAAATTTGCTTGGTTAAAAGTAGTGGAGCTGACAGAATAAATAAAAAAAATCTGCAAGGTACACTTCACAAAACGTCAATTTAAAAATAGTACTGTATAAAAACTGATTCAGCACCCAGTCTATGGCTTGAACATGGCCAAGAAACCACTCCATATGGAAAATCGAGTCCAAAGGTGCAGAGAACATAGTCTGGGAGTTCCAAGAGGCATAGCACAGATAGTAGCACAGGGATCTCACTGTGGACAGTGCCGTTCAATAATATTCCAGAGTTCCGAGGAAGACACAGTATTGCTGCTGATAAAGTTTGCAGATGACACAAAGCTGGGTGAAGGAAAGAATAACAACAAGGATATGTCAACTCTTCTGTTTCATCTGGACTATTTGGTAGAGCTCATTTGTCTATTTACACATCTTGTAATACAACCAGATGCAAGGTCATGGCTTGGCAAGGTCAATGCAAGGCTAGCTTGGCGTTAAGAGCTATTTGGTTCCACCTTGGGATATATTAGCTACAATTTTGCCTCCTGAGCACGGCCAGTCACTCCAGTCACTCCAAACCTGTTCCAGAGGAAATGTTTACACTGTCCTAACACTGTCTGCGCTGCCTACAGAGAACACTAACTGGTTCTAAATCCAGGGAGGAGAAAGGAACCAGTCTTGAAGGAAACTCAGTGTCCCAGCCTTTAAAGTTGATTACTGAAACAATTACTTGCTTGTGTCTTGCATTTTGCTAACCTATTCCAATGACTTTTTTTGCTTCTGTGATACTTTAGAGGCAAAGAAATCACCACACAGACCAAAGAAAAGATGGAAAGCTCCTCATTCATAATAAAACTTAGACTCAGATTCTAAAATGAGCTCCACAGCAGCAGCCTCCAGGCTCTCCTGACTCCACTGAAGTCACTGGGGAGTACATGGGCTTGCCTACAGAAGGATCATGGCAGATTTGAGCATATGAGCTGAGGGGGCTGATCCTGCTAACACTTCATACCAGGCATAGAGCCAGGTGCACAGAGATATTCAAACTAAATCCTAATTAAGTGTCTGAATTCCCAGTGAAATCCATGGATAGTTAGATGCCTAAATATCAATGTGGATATTGATCCAGCTGCTTATCACTGTGAGTACACCACTGATTTCTAGAGCAGATGATGGCACTTGCCATTTTATTCTAATTTATCTTCTTTTCTGGAATGTGAGAGAAGTAAACTCTGAGGATGATTGCACTATCATTAACTGTACATACACTAGCATTTTCTCAAAGGAAAAGAATGACTCTTCTACCTAAGTATGAACCTGAGCTTGGGCAACACAGGGAGAAAATTAGCACGTCACTAGAAAGCAGAAGACTTGAAAGTTTTGGAGAATATATACTATAAAGCCTTATAAAAGAGCTAGAAGATCTTAAAGAGATGTATATAGTCTGAAACATAACAACCTATATGCTTTTTGCCACATTACCATTGAAATTAGCTGATAAAAATATTTGGTGAATAAACCAAAATAAAAACATTCTGATTTCACACAAAAGGTATGCTCAGCTTCTAACAGGAAATAAGAATCCTGCACCTATTAGATCATATCTTTGCTTCCCACTCAGAGTAAATGATTGATATAACAGACATGTTGAATCAAGATGCTAGTTCATTCTTTTCTTTTTCTACAGTCACTTTCAGCCAACAGATTTTTTTCCCCCAGAATATCTGCGATTCCTTAGATTCTTTGAGGCTATTCCCTTAATAATTGAAGGAGCTGCCTGGGCAAAAAGCTGCAGCACAATGCTTTCTCTCTGCTGTAAGAGCTCCCTGGGCCAGAGGCATACACAGTCTGTCTGTGCTGCTGCAATCAAACCAGCCCAGCTTGAGAAAGTATAAACACTGTGGTGGGCAGAACAGCCAAAAGTAGGGGGCCAGGAGGGAAAACAGTCATGTCACTGTTATTTCTTTAACAGATTAGGGCCTGATCCAGGTCCCACTGAAATCAGTGACACAGTTCCTATCAAGTTCAACAGAAGTGATCTTTAAGAGCATGTTTTCTTGCCAGCTATCTGAGTAATATGGCTGGGCCCTACAGATTTCCGTGGCAAAGAAAGTAATCCTTCCCCACCTCCACAGTTCTTCAGAGAAGCAGACCTTCTTTAAAAGAGCAGCATCTTCAGGAGGTGGGATTCCATTAGCATAAACATTCCTCCTGTCCCCAGTCACCTTCCTCCTCTTTGCATATCAGGACTACAGAGGGGATTTTCAGTTTTTTTCAGAGGTGGGACATACCTTTAAAGAAAGCAGCTACTCTTCTCCACTTTGCATTGACATGAGCTTTTGCTCTTCCTACTCATACCCGGAGACAGGGATAGGGAATATGCAGAATAATGACTAGAAAGTTATTTATCTCTGCAGTTTAGCAGGTGAAAACAGCTACACCACACAGACTTCTGCAAACCATGAGTAGATGCTCACAAGCCACAGTTTTTTCAACCTTTGCTTAGTGCATCCTCTAACTTCTGGCATCCTGGCTCTCTCCCACACTGTGCCCAGACATGGGAGGCAGTTCCAAGCTCTTTGCACTTGACTGTACTAGTGCACGTGTGTCAGCCGAAGACAGGTGAGAAGTGACTTAGAGCCATTGCTGACGTATAGCTCAGAGCACATGGATGTTTTGAGTTTTGAGCTCATGTTGGTAGCACAGCTGTTAAATGGACATTTTACATCAAGAAACTTGTCAAAAGTCAGAGATAAAACCATACTTACTATTTTATTAAATTACTTGGGATACAACAAAATGGAGTTCCAAGTCTTTCAAAATACAGAACTGTTTCTTGTTGTGTTCCTTTGCAACTTAAGGGGAGAAATGAGGTTTTATTGAATAGTAAGTGTAATGGGAATGACACACTTGAGGAAAAAACTAACCACATCATTAGTATCAGGAAATGTGGTGCATTAAGAATGTAGGAAGAAATTTCTTAATAGTGTCAAAGAGAGGGTTTATTAATTTGGATTATCCCAAGGGGTGATTGTTTCTCACAAGACTCCAGCAAATTCTTTTCCTCTTTCAACTCCCAAATCAGCATACCTTCGGGAAACACCTACTTTTCCCCCAGTTACTTTCTCCTACCTCTAATATGTTCTTACCCTAAGACTGAGGAGCTTGCTCTTCCCCTAAAAGGAAAGAACTCTGTAGGGATTTCTTCAGAATAAATCCTATATTTGTTAGGACTTAGTATGGATGAAAATGAGTGAAATAAACAGAACAGCAGAAACAAAGGCAATGCTGTTTTCTATTGCATATATGCTGGCTGCATATTCAGCATTTATTATCAATAACATTTATTCTTGACAGATTCCTGAAATCAGTCCATGTACTGCATTCGCATTGCACCTTACTGCACCAGGTGTTAAATAAATGTCACTCACCTGAGTGTATGCTTAAATTTACAATTTATGCTGGATTTGCGTGGATGAAGAGATGGATGGATACGTGAATTGTGGGCAAAGCTGTGAGAATTCACTGTAGTTTTGAAAAACTGGATGCTGAAGATACTCAGTTTTTTAAGTTAGAAAAATAATATTTGATTCACAGATTATTTTTGTACACAGACTCATGTTCTAACTAAAAATACTTTGCTCCAAGGATGCTGTTTGTTTTCTACCACTGTCAGTGTGAAAAGCCTAGATCTACAGAATCTGGACAGATCTTACAACCAAACTATTCTGAGAAAACAATTCTTAAAAACAATATATGCAATACAGCTGTTTAGTAGTTCCCCAGGGCTTACTGGTGCTTACTGCCAGCTCTCAGCTCTTTTCGCTTTAAGCAGGGAGGGCCAATTTCTTTAGATTACCTTATAGAGTATGTACGTCTCTCTCCCCTCCATGCTGTCACCCTAGATGGCTCTAACAAGTCTCCCGCTGCCACATTCTTGTTCTTGGGAAGATCTGTTAACATTTTTGTCTCCTTTTGATCTCTGGACCCTTCTCCTGACACTTTTCACAGCCTCCTGAAAATGGGATTATTGAAGTCAATAATTTGCTTATTGTCTCTCTAGTGTAAACTTAAATGTTTTTCATCTCGGAAGCTATTTCCTTGTTTGTTCTTTTCACATTTCCTATCGGATTCAAGTGATCTGGGATTTAATAATCATTCTACCACCTGAAATGAACACTAGCACCTGCCTCCTGCTCAGTAACTAAGTTGCCTGTCAGTATTCTGGGATTTATATCTGATAGCTCCTTTCTTTTATACTGTTTGATCAGTTTAAGTATATGAAGGTGCTACAGCTGATAGTGGATTTTACATGTGAAGCCACACTTAAGGATGGACAAGACCTCTTCTATTCACAGGGAGTCCCACCGGGCCTGTAAGGGTCCATGCCTTCAGACCCTGTTGCAGGATGGAAGCCTAAACAAACCATCTAGCACAGTAAGAAAATACTTCTCAGCCTATTATATTCCCCCCAACACCACCACCCCTCCAATTGGCTAAAATAGCACAGTATTCTGTACCACAAAAGACTGTAATTTGTAAGGAATGCTAAGCACTTGGAAAGCGCAAGGGGACACTGAGAGTGGGGAGGTCCTACCCCATAGACACTCTGTCCCTTTCAAACCATGGGAATACAGGCTGCCTCCCTCGATGTGAAATGCAGCCTTAAGAGATGAATGCTGTTCTTAGCCTGAACAAAAATAAAAAAGATGTCTCCAAAACTGCACAGCTGTCCCTTAGCCCAGAATCTTTCTTTTAAAACAATTAAGACTTTTATAAGTTGCATACAAAGGAGGAACATGAAAGATAAGTTTACTCTTGCTCCACAAATGAAATCTGATTATATACCAGTGTTCAGCCACATGGAACAGAGAATGTCTCAACTCCAGGGACATTAGACCCCAAGTGGTACCTACCACCACCTCCAACCTTATGTGGCATTGAAGGAAGACTAAAGAAATAAGATGGACTCAATCTCCAGTTGATAAGAACAGGAACAATCAACACGAGGACCTCTGGACATTCAAGCATTGTCCTCACCACTACCTGCAGGAGAACTAGCATGCACGTTAATTCACAGTTTTCTGATGGTTTCCACTTGTCTCACACTATTTTAATGGTTGAACTGGTTTTAAAACAAGCACAACCAGTTTTATTCAAGACAAAATTCGGGTTCAGAAGACAGGTACTGTGTTTGTTTTCTGTTCTTCTGACTGTGGTGACACTGGGAAAGAGAACTTTCCACGGTTCTGTGTGGATTTTCTGTGCCTTCTGCTGATTTTTTTTTGTGGAAACCCTCCTACACCCTCACTGTTTCACATCAGTTGTTTCCCCCACTCATACTCTCTTCTTCCTATACTGGACTGCCGATGGCGATAGCTAAGCCACATCACCCATGCTACTGCTTCTGCTGTGGAGCCATGACTGCAGCTGAGTGGCTGGGTGGACAGCGGGGAATTGGCAGCCTTTTCAGTTGCTGAAGGCTAAATGCCATAAGGACCACAAGTCAGAAGCCAGAAGCCTAAGATAGCTACAAGCAATGACCAGGAGTTAAAACCTGGATATAGCTTTTACATAGGTGGCATGACCATAGTAGAAGTGTATCTTCCTGCTTCTACCATTCACTCTTCTTGCTGGCCTACAAGAAAGTCTACTGCTGAATTGTTTTTTCTTTGCAGAAAGACTGAAGAAGGAAAAAATCTCCGTCTCAAAGACTCTCAAAAATTGAACCATGATTAGAAAAGCAAAAGTACCAACAGAATCGGTATTAGTGCTATTACTCCTTGTACCTCTCCCTCATAAGGAAAGAAAAATGGTACAGTTACCATGGACACAGGTGAAATCAGTTAGTGATAGTACCTTTGAGAAATTCCATCAGATTTCATGAGCTATGCCAGTCAGGTGGGATCAGGTCAGTCTTTCAGAAGAACACCTAAACTGCTGCCAGTGATGCTGCTGAGCTGGTAGCTGCATCCTGCTCTCTAAATCACTGCAGAACAGATGACCCAAGATGGTATTAATGGCAGTTGCTGACAGAGATGCTATCTTTCACATGACATGTAAAATTCAGGCACTTAACACTTTTGGTCATTAAAATCAGAAGGTACCTTCTGCAGGAAAAAGAATACTAGTTGCAGTGTTTCAGCCAAATTCCGACACATTCAGGTTATGCTATCCTGGCAGCAGGGAGGCAGGTGGGACTTGCACAGTTCTGGGAGCTTCACCTTCAGTTGTTTTGAGGTTCATGGAAAAACACCGCTGCCAGAAGAACTCCAAAGAAGCTGAATGTCCACAATGCTTCCATTTCCAAATCCAAAGCCAGGAATAACATGAGGTGAGACTCGCAGGCTATGGAGTATTGTGCTGTGATCCTTGGCCTTTTGGGAAACAGGAAGTCAGACAACCTTCTGAGGCAAGCTCCGCTGGAAGGAAAGAATCCTTCATGTCGCGGTATTCTTTATGTGTTCCCTGGCACTCCCCTGACCCCTGATGCAATTCACTCAGCCTGTAGGAAAGTTTTAGCTCCACCTGACCAAAGAAAAAGGGTAATTTTCTTCCAGATTGGTGAGTTGGTTCAGCTTTTACTATGCAGTCAGGCAAGCACGAGAGCTGCTTCAACAGAGGAAATCAATCCACATAGTTGGGAAGAAGGGCAAGGAAGAGGAGTGAGACTGCCCCTTCCACCTGAAGAGACCTGTTGGACGAGTTCAGTCTTATAATGCAAATTCCCTGTTGGTCTCTCTAAAGAGAGAGAAGATGGCTTAGTGCATAGACGACCTGAAGGACCATCTAGAGCAACCTCTCTTCCTCAGAGGAGAGAGTAAGCCTAGTACAACGTTCCTGACTTAAGACTGTGCTTAAATCTTTTGCCTAATAAGGACAGAATTAAAGCATCTCCGTTAGATGAGGTAAATATGGGCCATGGTATCTATGCCTTAATTCATTCTTGCCAAAAGGTCAGTTTAGATGGACCCAGAGGGAGGACTGCGTTATACATCTCATTTGAAACAAAAATCCTGCTTTTCCCTTGAATGCATGCCTTTAGCTCTTCTGACCAGACACACCTGTTTTCTCTACTAACTCAAATCCTTGCAGCCACGTGTGCCCAGGGGATGGGGGGAGTGTAATAAATAGCAGAAGCAAATAATTTACCCAGTAAAGAGCATTCCATGCTTTCCGTATGCAAATTCTGCATAAAAATTCTACATATATGGTGCAGAACTGCTCTGAACTGAACTCTAAAAATGTTTAATGCAAACACAGCTGTTATCAAGTGTTGTTCTTTCCAAGACTCCATTCAGTTTGATAGTTATCACTATGCCAACGGCATTCCCAGTACAAATCTCTCTTTCTGAGACTTTAACAACTGCTTTACACACAAGAGAAGTTCGCTTCACCCTGAAACTTGGTGCTCTGGATCTCTACCAAATGCATGTTTCTCCCTTCTAATGGTACCAACTGAGTCCAAATCAACTCTAACAGATACTGACCAAAGACATTTAGCTAATTTAGGTTTTTAAGAATTACAAGTATTTTTAATTTAAGGACACATTTTATAACATCCCTGTTCAGCAAAATATTGTAGTGCCTTTGACTACATACTCAAATCTCACTGGTGTCAGAAGAGATATGATATATATGTTTAAACCACAGTATCTGGTAAAATTCGCTAAAGCAGTTTGAATTGTAATAACACCTTATTCAAGTATCAGCTTTTGAGGGCTGAGGTAGATCAGAGAATTGCGACAAAATGTTAGTGTAGTATTTTAGTTGACTGGTTAGATTGTTATTTATATTAGCTTTTAGAAAGGGGTATTTTTCATCCAGCTACAGAGGAGTTTTTTTAACAATCAAAAGTCTTTTGAATTTATAATTCTAGAAAACTAAAGGGGACAGCACTTCACTTCCTTCAGGGGGCTCATCATAGGATCTAGCTGTGCATTGTGTTCTTGAGAAAACACCTAAAATAGCTCAGCAGCTGGCATTTTCAAATATCATAGGGACAGTAAGGTCAGCTCCCCAGCCGAGGTCTATTTAACTCAAATCAGAACCTGAACTGTTGATTACAGAATATGGTTTAATATTATATGCATGTATGTGATTTTAAAAATCTGAGCTGGAACATTCTTATTCATTTCACTGAATGCCTGCATGGGAGATGGGAGCTTATTGCTCCTTTGCATCCTGGCATGTTCCTCCATGCTCATCGAATCGATTCCCACGTAGGAAGCAGAGATGGCAGCCTTGTCAGGGCTGCTGCTCTGCATCCCTTTCAGATGGGTGGATCTTTCAGGATCGTCCTTCCCAGCACACCAACCAGCACTGCAGAGCTAATGAGGTGGAGCAGGTCATCTGCACACAAAAAGAGAATGGGAACAGACCTCCTTTGGCTCTGAAGCAAAGAGAAGCATGTGCTGCAACATGTATTAGTTAAATGTAGCAGGAGTAGCATATCTAATATCAAGTCGCAAGAAAAGGTAATTCACAGAGTGTCCTAAGAGCACATGTCAGTATTATTGTTGTAAACCCCAAGCTTACAGTTCAAACTCCATTTTTAGAGTGAAGCAAACGCTCCCCTACACAACTTCAAATCATTCAGGATAGCCTCTTACTACAGCTCGTCCTCTCTCCCTCATTAGCTCACCAAGCAGCAGCATCAGAGGCAAGTGGGGGGTTACTGATGCATTGTAATTACCAACTGATAGTCTGTCACTGGGAAAAGCCGAAGTCTCTAATTAACATAGGCCAGTTACTTTCCTCTCTTAATGCTTCCTTTGCTGAAGCACAAGGTGGAGCTACGGCAAGGAAGTCCAATAAAAAGCCTGATGGCTAATTGCATCTCTATGACTGTCAGTAATTTAAACAGGTTTGACTCCATCTGGGCATAAATATAGCTTTGAGAAAAGCAGAAAACAAAGGCATACGGGCCTGTCCACTAGAAATGAAGTTATCAACCCCGGGCTCCTAATGGTGAACATGCAAACAGTCACAATTAAGGAGTCCTGGTCTGACCTGGCAGCGGGCTGAGTTCCATGATGCCTCTGCCCTCGGTATCACATATGGAGACTGTGTAAAGCTGACCCTCAGGGTCTTTTGGGGTTTGTGTGATTGCTTTTAGGATTCTTGAGTAGTTTGCAGCAGGTACAAGGACGTGCTGTAGCTTCTGACTTTGATTTCCTAAGCTTATTTGTAACCCTTTACAAGGGGATGGTACTGAGGGAATACAAACAGTGAAAAGCAAGTGGCTGGCAGTGGAATTTCTGAGAGTATTCCCAGAGTTGCGCTTGAGGCTTTGCTTTGTAATGCAGCTTCCCATCAGCAACACAGATGGACAGAGGGTCATCAGCCATATGCCACTACACTGGATGCACCAAATTTCAGTTCCTCCCTCAAAAGAGATGTATTTTTGCCTTTATGAAGTACAAGGTAATAGTTCAGGCGGAGGAGAAAGTTTGTAGCTGAGAGAAACATCTTTCCTCAATAGACAGGTCCAAATCACTCCACAGGGACTCCCACACACTCTCCCAGAGGAATCACATAAAAAGCATAGACAAGGAAACAAAAGATGACTGAAAACATGTCACAGCAAGGAGGAAGCCCGAAATCTTTACCCCTGTGTTTATTTAATTGTACCTGACATTGTAGACATATGAAGAGACTGCCTTGCAAGAATAAGCTGGAGGAACCAATTGAGAATTGCCACTGGCTCAAACCAGACAGACTTCAGAGGTCAAAGACACAACCCTCAACTTGCCAAAGTCGATAGATAGTCCTGTCTGAGAACTCCATGAAGGAAACTGATTAAGACGATCTGCAAGAGACAAGAGACAGACAATAGAAAAGCTAGTAGTTTTCCAGGAATGAAGGCAACATATTACAACAATGAACATGGAAGATTCCAAGTTCAGGAAGGACTTCTTTGGTTACAATCCACATTGACATCCATGACATTACACCAGGCACCGTCCCAGCGCTCTTGACAGACTGCAGAAAAGGGTTTTTAAATGATCTTCTCAGAAAACTTTCCAAGCAAGGAAAAGAAGAGTAAGTGAAAGTTTAGCTCATTAAGTAAGCAGTGAAGGAGGGGAAATCTGGTTTTGTTGAGCAGTGGAACGACTTTTACAGAGAACAGGGTTTTAGTCTCACACAGAGGGTTAACAGCCTCCTGGAAGACAGGCTGAGAATCTCTTATCAAACTGTGTAAATGGAGGTTGAAAATGGGATAATCATGACAGAAATGCCTCAATGTGTATGTAATTGGACAAGGGTTCAATCAGCAAATAGCACTGCGATTCAAGGCATTATCTAGCCTAACAATATGTCACTGCTCCTTTGCTGCAGGTTACAAAACCACAGCTCAGCCAGCAAGAGTTCAGCCATTTCCTAATGCAGACATCAGTCTGAACCAGTCAGATTAGCAGTTCAGACAAGCAATTTCAGGACATGGCCAAATGGTACCTCTAAGCCAATCTAACAGTAAACTGTCACTAAAAAGGCTGATTCGATTCACCCTTCTGCCTTCTCTCTCTTGTGCCACATCTGGTGCTCATCTACCTGTACAGTGAGCTGGTTTAGCTACCGAGACAGCTATTTAGCTGCTGAAAAAGGGTGGCAGGACTGTATAGCGGGAATAGGGAGGAGCAGAACTACCTCTTTCAACAGAAGGGCAAGATGATATACCAGCTCAACTGTATCATATAACTTTATCCTCAGATTTCCTAAAAGTAGAGGAGGAAAATCAGAATTTAGGTGGTCTGAATTACTCTCTAGAGATTTCTCCCTAAATTATAAAAGGAACCTAATGTGATTGCATCTTAACCCTAAGAAAAAGTGAGTAATTATCAATGGTTTTGCCTTCTCCAAGCTGCCTCACTACAGTCTGATGACTACTAAAGTTTGTGGGAAGAAGAGATTAAGAAAAGCAGAGGTGAGTGTGATGCTGAGGCAGTTCTGGTTTAGAGAGACTAAAAATGTTGTGGACACACACTCATTTCTGAAGAGCTGGGGAAGAAGGAATCTTTACATTCTAGTGGTGAAGAATAGCTAAGGATAATAATATCTTAAACTGGCACAGCTAGACCTGGAAGATGATGTCTAAAGGCACTTCAAGATGTTGTGGTTTGAGAGACACTAAGCTTAAAAACCTCTGTGTTATAATAGGAGAAGTAGTAAAAAGGAGGTGTCAGAGACCTCCTTTTCTTTCCTTCTCTCCCTGAAGAAGAAATAATTATATAGTTGAAACCTGGGGATAAGTCACTTACCCTGAATGTTAAAATCAGTGGTTATATCTCCTTCTGTAAAGAAAGGAGAAAACCAAGCACTTGATTTTTTGCAAAGACACTTACCTGTTACATTGTCAGAGATCGTACAGAAACACACAAGCCTGAATGCTTCCAAACATCTAAGTGAGCAGTAACGCCCATCTATTCAATTGTCATTAGTGTGTGAGATAACCTGCTTTTAAGCCTGTCTGTAATGGATAGAAAGAAAAACTATATTATCATGGATGGATCACTTGGCCATTTTAATACATATTGAAACATAACACGTAGGTTTTGCCAGCAGGATCGGAGGTTGACTCGGAAAGCAGTAAGGATTCAAGGGGCAATGGGCAGACACAAACCTCTGAGATGCTGTGGCAAAAAAATAGGTCATTTGATCATAAGATGTCTATGAAGTGGAAGCAGAGATGCAACCCTGCCTCTGTACACAGATGAGACATCTGTTAGAGTAGCTGGTTAGTTCTGATGCCCATGCTTTGAAGGAGGTTGGAATATTCCTCAAGTGTTCAAAGAAGGGCTACAAAAAGTATTCAGATATGGAAGAGGAAAGCTTACAGCATGATGCTTAAGGAGTTCAGTCTACTGAGCTTAATACATGGAGAAGAGACCTGACATCCAGGAACTTCTTGATTTGACAAAAGTATAGCAAAATCCTGTGACTGGATGGAGTGGAGACAGATGAATTCAACTCTAAAATAAAAAGTAATTTCCTTATAATAAGTTTTATTAAATATTGGAGCATCTTAGTACAGGATTTGGCTGACACTGTTCTTCTTAGCCTTTAAGCAAGACCAGATACAGTTCTAATTTAATGCTTTAATCCAGCTTCCAGAAAATACCATATGGCCTACAGAAACAGGGGGTTGGAAATAGATGATCGGTGGGGTGGTCCCTTCTGCCCTGAGAGCCTATGTACAGGTAGCAGGTACTTCTTTAAGAAAATAAACAAAGACCCACTTTAAAAGCCAGCGTGTAAACTGACCTGACTGACGTGGTCTGATGCAACAGACTTAAGTTTATTGGATCAACTAGCAAACTTTATCGGCTCCCCAAGAGTCCCATGAAAACATTCTAGTGCTCACCCTTTCAAGACTGTTGCTTAAAAAGGACTTGAATATGAGCAACTGCAAAAAGGTAGATCAAGAGACCAGAGTTGCTAACCTTTGCGCACAATAGTTAAAACACATGGTTTGTGGATGTACATTCACATGTATGAAGCCAATATGAATCTGTTTATAAAACTCTGCTGTTCCTGTGTAAAAGAACAACCCTTTGAGTAAATAAGCAGCAAGGAGCAGCCTCTCTTAAGTAAAACTTGACTTTGCTACAATAACCAATCATTTACATCACTGACTTTCAACCTGTGATCTACAGACAATTTTTAAGGAGTCAGCAGCATAACAATAAAAGACAGCCTATTTGCCACAGTCTTAAACTCACTGTGCAAGAGGCTACACCTCCTCTGGGAGACTTTTCAGAGTCTGCAAGCCGAAATGTTTGGAAACCTCTAGCTTCAATTTTCAGAAGCCAACAAATGCATTTTGATGCCTTCATTCTTAATAGTATTCTTGTGATTTTTTTTCTTTCAGGAGACAGATCAGTAGAAATTTTCAAAGTTTCCTGAAAACTACACTCCTCTGAAGAATCTTAAACACAAAAATTAAAAAATGAAAAAAAAAACAGTTACTTTTTTTGTCCCAGCTAATTGTTCTTCTGTTTGTTTTTCTTTTCCTTTTCTTCCTTCGTTTTTTCTAAGACCTGTGAATAAATCAGAAAAGCTGTCATATCTTATTTGACAAACAAGTTCTCTAAGAATGAGGGCATATGACCCCAAAAATCAAGGTGCAAAATCCCTAACAACTGGCTCTTCTCAGGGCTGGCACATCTGCATTGTCAGCTATTCTCCAAACAGGCAGGTTTGAAGATTTCCGCATGCACAACACACCATGTGGGCTCCTAGCCTACAGTACAGCTCCTGAAAGTAGATTTGGATGGGTCAAAGCCATTTTATTGAATTAGCCCTTTATTGTTTACATTAAATCCAAGTGAGCTCACAAATACTGACTTATCCTTCTGAAAGGCTGGATTATACCACGTGGCTCGGATGCAAAAAAAGATTAGGGTTTTTATACTAATTACTTCCAGCATGAGGAGTGTGTGGACCAGAAGAGCACTGACTTTGGAGACACTCTGCTGGGCGTTTCAGTGCAGAAATGTTTGCCATCTTTTCTTGCCACAAGTAAAATGACTGCTGCTCCATAAAGCAATTTGGAGTGCCACATTGTCATTAAACCCTGCATATAAGAATGGCCGCGTCTGGGACAGAGGGTAGTAACAGCCCTTCCCACGTGTTTCCGGCTGTTTTATCCACTCTCCCACCACCACTGTTGCTGTGAAGTACGGTGTAGCATCACTTCCTCCTACTCTACATCACTCTTTCAGAAAGTAAGAGACTAGAAAAAGATTCTCTCGTTATTACTAAGTGGGTTTTCATTCATTTATACTTAATCAGCTAAGTAATCCATCAATAAGCAAAGTTTCCCAGACTACAAAACCCAAGGTATTTTCAGCAGTCTGAAAAATCAGAGTTGAATACAGATGTGAATATGCTGGAAACATGATATGCCAGATCACTGTCATTACTGTAAATCACAAGTGCTGCAGTAAGACAAGGTGGACAGACACACAACATGCATAAGACTCTTTCACATGATGTGTGTTCTTCCCTAAACGAACCCTCATATTTCTCATAATCAAAGGGGCACCTGCCTATGCAGAACAGACATTCAGCTTCTGGGCAGCTTTTGTGGCCAGCGATGGAAATCTTTCATAGGAAAATCAAAACTATCAAGGAGTTTAATAATTTGTATGGGCAAAACAGATGTCCCAGAAGCACACACAGCTTTCACTGAATAACTTTGCACACAGTGACATCAGATCTTCTCACTACACAAATTACTACTTGGGGCCTGGGGTCTGTTGGTATTTGTTTGAGTGATGATACTCTGTGTAGCTTGTGAAACAGAACAAACAGAAGGCTTAAATGAGCCTAAAGATTTGTGAACTGCTGATCCTACAGAAAGGACACCCTTTATTGCTTTTACATACAGCAGTATCCAATATAACATTTTTTTTTATGATTGTTCTTATATATTAAGCAAAATGTTTGTACTCACACTCTAAGTTACAGAAAGGAAATATACAGATCTTTACACTCACACAAGCTGTGATGTGGAAGATAAGGCTCACAAAAGGGTCTTGTTTTAAATCTTGCATTCAATAAACTGCTAGAAGAACAAAATGAAAACAAGCTATTGTGTTAATCTCCAGATTAGCCCTCATAGTCTGTCAATTTAATACTGATTAGTAAACAATGTCCATAATTAAGCTGTTGTTGGAGACACAAATGCCCCACGAGCCCGAACTAATGCGTAGTATTCAATCCTTTTACAAAGGATGGCAGATACAATTCCAGGAATGTTAATGCTGTCAAGTATCCATGATGTACATAACAAAAGAGAAGGCAGAGAGTTGAGGTAATTAAGCTCACACTAGACCCTCTCTCCAACCTGTACCTGTTTATTGACTAAATGTTATTAGGTGTAGTAAATAAACTGCCACTGTATCGTGGGAGTTGGGACCAAAAATGGTATGAAGTTTATGGGGCCGTCAAACTCTAGATTCCCCTGGCATCAAAGCACACACATACCCTTTGCTAAGGCTAGTGACATTAATGTGCATGACAGGGGTCCATGGGGCCGTGGTCCCCTAATTGTTTAGGAGACCTTTTAGTCTGGTTGCAGACTGCATGTCTTGGTATTTGTGGAGCTAATTGCACTAAAATCCGCCAGCACAGTGTTTGCAGTGATGGGTTAACTCATTTATCCTCAGGATAATACTCAGCTCTTTGTCAGCCTGGTCTCCCGCATTCACTCCTAGACTGTCACCCCAGATGCAGGAGGAGGAAGCAGGCTTCCGACAGTGCTGCCGATGGAAACTCACTGACAGCACATGTGCAAGAACATAAACATTTAAATATGAAACAATACCATTTTTCTGAGTGTTTTCATTCCAGGTAACCTTTTCTACTTTTCTCACGAGGCTCACAGAGCCAAGTCTGCAGTTTAGTCCCTGACAAACTCCAACAGCTGGGACGAGCAGAGGTGCTTGGCCTGGGCTCCTCTTATCAGTTTATTTTTCTATTCTGAATCTCATGGCTCTTCAGTTTTGAACTAGCTCTGTGCAGCAGAGCCCAGACAGGCTAATGCGCTGGGTTCCCTCTGACATCCTTTTTTTCCCCTTGCTTAAGAAAAGAATAGGTAAAGGTGGACATAATTATAAGCAAGCTTTTATTTTTATCTCAATATTGTTTACACGGGGACAGAAGTGGCACTAGCCATAGTCTGAAAAGTGACATAATGCAGAAAAATATTTTGTCCTAATATGGACTCTAAGATTTACAAACTTCAGAGCAAGAGGAATTAAATATTCTTTTTGACATTTTTCCAGAGTTCTTGATTTATGGTATTTTCTCGGACTTCTTGCCCCATATTTACAAACATACAAGCAACTAACAAAATCATAATTATAGCAATTCAGTTAGGTGGAGCAATTTCTGTCCAAGGATCTTAAATGTCTTGGCCCACACAGAGTGGCACCGTGCAAGTTTCCTATGGGATCAAATGTATTGATAGCCCCATTGTACAGTTTGGACATCGGCAAATTAAATTGTTTTGCCAAAGGTCAGAAAGAGTGTAAACTAGTGGTAGAACTAGGAAAAATACTCCATAGTATCTTCCCCACTCTCCATCCTAGACTACCCGTGTAAACGCAGAACAGCACCGAGCATTCCTCTCTGGATGTGTGGATTTGATTAAGGCAGGTCACAAGTTCCCAGGATTTTTGGCCAGGTGGTGACTTAGCTTCTCGGGTGCTACAGAAACACAGCACCTCTGCCATTCCTTCCTGCCACACTGCAAACCCCACTGCGTGCAAGGAGCAGCCCTGCCTCATCCACAGCTACAGGCTTGCTAGAGCCAGCACAGAAAGGAGAGGGGAGGAGATGGGAGTGGGAATGTGCAAGTAGGGGTGAGGGGTAGCACTAGACCACAGCACACCAATTTATTTGGGCTTAAACTGCTATGGAAGCACAGGCTCAGTGGAAAATGCTCCTTCTAGAAATAGTGCCAACCAGCCAGTATCCCAATCCCTTGAACAGACTCATAACTAACGTTATTGAGATGCAGTGTTTTATCCCATGTATCAAACTCCCCTCCAACACCCAAAAAGCCTTTTTTCCTTATATAAGGAGTAAGACTTGCTCTGTCTTCACAAAACCTACAAAAAAAGCTACAGGTTTCTGCAGCAGCTTGTTTGGGGTGGTCTTGCAGATCAAGGAGAGATGGCATGAAGCATGCTGGAGGCAGAAAGTGTCACTGCCACAGCGGGCCTGTTGGACAGACAAACAGGATGCTGTAGTGCTCTCAGCATAGCTTCAGAGTGCCTGGCAGTCACTTCGACCCTGGAGAAATGCGGCCTTGCCAAGGAGCTCAGCAGTCCCTGTACTACTGCTGAGCAGCACTGCAGGTTTCCAAAGTTTGAGCCTTTCCAGAAAGCTGCTTGTCTGCCTCATTTGCCCATTTCGAGCTGCCAAAATGAGAGCAGGTGAGACAACAAAGCACAAATATGCAGCTCAAATCTCGCTGGATCACGCAATGGTACATCAAAGGGAACAAAGGTGGCAGCTGACATAGAAGGAAATTTGGGGTCAGGACTGAAGTACAGAAGTGAGAATTAGAAGGTATAAAAGTTTTTCCCATTTGACACAGGACAGTCACACAAGAGACTGCCAGACCTTTTACTAGGCCATGCAGGAGATTAATAGAGGAATAGCCTCCTTCTCCACTTACTATCCTGCTTAGATGGGGAAAGGCTGTTTAGCTGAAGACTCCAGTTCTGCTGAAGAAAGCATATTTGCCAAATAAATCCCATTTTGAGCACATTAGCAGAAAAACAGGAATATGGATAAACTGTAGTTCCACTTCACATTTCAAGTGCATCAGAATAAAACAGGAACTTCTCATTGCTCAGCAGGAAAGGAATATGTGCTTGTCTCTGGATTCATAAAAGAAATAGAAGCTGATCTCACATTTCCCCTTATTCTTTTGATTGTCTCATCATGCAACATACAACAATTTGCAGGGAACTTGGAGGTACTTAGATGAGAGATGCAACAGAAGCACTCACACAGTATATTTTAGAAAATTATTACCCCCTTTCTATGTAAGAATATGGATAGGCATATGAAAATTGCTGTCTCTTTTTCCTACTGACCACAGCCAATAGCTAACGATTCATATGCAAAAGCAAAAATGTCATAATGCACTTAACCAGATGTGAAAAGTGAAGGTGTTGGTGGATAGCTGTCCTTAGCTCCTTACTGTTGCAGTAATCTCTTTCCTTAAGACCTGGAGTGGAAGAGTTTGAAACTTCTCCAAACAAAGTGAAAGAGTTTGAAACTTCAACCAAACAAAGATAGCCCCTCTTGGTGAGAGAATCAGTACTTTTCAAAAATAAATTGTCAGCTGGAATATTCTCTAGACTAGCTGTATGCTGTTTGAAAACCTGCTCTTTAATGTTCACATAGAACAGAGGAGCTTTCGTACCGTCAAGTGCACCAAGAGGCAAATAATTACCTGAAGCACAGTTCACCAATACGTACCCACTGAGTTCCTCAAGCAAAGTCTCAGCACAAGAGCAAATTCTGCTAACAGCAGCTTTTTCTTGACTCTTCAACCACAGAGTGCTGAAGGGAGGCTCGGGCAGAATGGAAATGTGCAAAGTTACTTACTCTACAAACATTGTCTCCTGGATCCAGCAATACCTGTGGAAAATGGGACAGCCTTCAGCCCTGTCAGTTTCCTGGGAAAACTGTTCATGGAAGCACTGTATTGCATACAAAATTAGCGAAGGCCTACTATTTACATCATTTAAACTAGCCCTGCTCCTTTAGCCTGAAACAGGACCCACATGAGCACCCTTGTTGGTATAGCTGGGGTGGCTGTGGCAGGCAGCAGGGCAGTGGCGAGCAGCTGTAGCAGGCAGGTTGGCACTAACCTCCTTCTCCTGCTCAGCCTGCTGTGTAGTGCAGTATCTGTCTCCATCCAGAGGAAGGCACCCTGTTGACCAGAGCACATCCAGGTGTAGGGAAGTCAAGCCTCATTGCTCTGCCACACAATTTCAGCTCTATCTTGGGCAAACTGCTTGGATTCAGATCCTTCAGAGGACTATTTTTATGGAGCCTTAAGTTACTACTACGAATTATACACTTAAATAGTTTTGTCATGTCAGTCAAAATTTCTCTGTGTTCCAGTTGTTCAAGTGAAAAATAAGACAGCAACCCTTCCTTGCTGTCCAGGAATGTTATAGGTATGAAGACAAGTCTCTGAGGTGCTAGGGTAAGTATCTACAGAAAAAGCCACTTAATAAAGTTAACAGAGCTTGCATTAAAATATCATTTGAAAAACAGAGGGTTTAGCCCGGTTTTCTGATCATAAAGTTTCTGGTTTTCTGTCCCCTCCACAAACATTCCCACTTGCCAATTTCAGTCATACATGACTGGGCTGAGAGGTAGAGGCTTCAGAGAAATTAGTGACTTTTAATTTTTTAAAAGCAGGTACCTCTCCTCCATTACAGGAGAGAGAGCTTAGCGGTGTATCCCACCACTGAGGAAAACCCTGTGTGACAAGCTCAGCCCTCACCAGGCATCAAGAACCCACAGAGCAAAGAGCCTTTACCTCTGCCCCAGACACAGAGAAAGCTTTAATCAGAAAACCCAGCTATGAGACACATCAATACAGAGACCACGGTTAATTGTTCCACTCTTTGCTGAACTTCTTGTTCAAAAAGCCTTTATCACTTTGCCTGGTGCTGGCCTCTCTTTTGTGAGCATCTACCAATTCATCTACATTTCATACAGGTTTACCAGACTGCAGAGGTAAATCTCCCCTTTTTCTTGATCCATCAGTTCAGCAGTAACAATGAGGCTGAACTGTTTGGTGTCTACAGTCTCACGTTCACTGTGCACTTGCCCTGACTCCTTGCCCGGTACCACCCATACCTGAAATCCCCAGGTGCTCTCCCATCCCGGCTGACAGAGGTTCCTACCCTGGGATCTTTAATCTGTAAAGAGTCTCTACAGCCCTTCCTGGTGGGCTGTAGAGGCCATCTGGCTATGCAATGCTGCTGAGGCTTCTTTCTCCAGCTGGATTGGAACAATCCTGCTGAATTGTTATTTTTAAAAAATTAAAGTACATTTGGCACCTTCTAGTATTGCTTTGTTTGATGAGCCAAGGACACAGGTGCTACAGTTACTATTTCAATAATCTGTTGCAAAACAGAGAGGAAATGGTTTCTGTAGTTGTCCAATGGAGAGGATATGGTCTATGTGACCATGAATGGAAGAGTGTTTTGACACACATGCTTCCAAAAACTAAAACAGCATGACAGCCATCGATCAAGATTAAGGATAAGCAGCTCAGCATTTAAGCACACAAGAAAGAGCGTAGAAACTGCCTCCTAAGTCAGACCTAAAATCTACCTAGTTCAGCCTTGTCCCTGGGAGAGGAAGAAGGAGAGAGTGGCAGATATTGAAGGAGGAGCACAAAACACAGGGCAAATATGGTACAATTCTTCTGACTGAACTCCACCAGCTTCCAGCAATCAAAGGGACGTGGAGTTTCTGAGCCAGGGTTGCACCAAACAATCACGTGTAAAAACCAACAAAGAACTCTATGAATCTCTCTAATCTCTTCTTCAGCTCTATTTTCACTTTTTGCCTTCTTAAGTTGTTGGAAGGTCCACAGTGATAAAATATTCTGGAGCAATTCACAATTTTGTTATTTGCTAAAGTTACTTAGAAAAAGGTAAATTGCCTTATTTCACATCATTCAGTAGTTTCCAAACAGCATGTTATCTACTTAGTGATTAGCTGCATTGAATCATTGGTTTTCACACAGTTAAACCCATTTGAATAATTTTTAAATAATTTAGTTCTCCCTTTGCAAATTAAGATCCAGCCTTACTCCATCTCCCATTCTATAAGTTTCCAAGAACCGACTGTTGCGGTTTGCTGTAGGTCTGATCCCCTGATAAATCTCAGTTACCCATTTCTCCTGCAATTGCAGAGGCAGAACTCCCAGCCTGCTCAGGAGAAGAGTCTGCTAGACTGCCTGCTTGTCCTTCAAATCTGACTGTTCCTCATTCCCCAAACACATTCCCCAAATACATGGGAGATGCCCTGGAGCAGAAAGAAAGAAACACATTACCCATAACTTTAGGCAGGTTAGTTAGAATTAAGAAATTGTAGGATATCCTCCTGTAAGCAGGTGCCCAAAGTTTCCCTTATGCCAGAGAGTTTTTATGACAACTTCAAGGTACTTTGGATCACTTCACAAGAGAAATGAGATGAAGCTTTTGTGTCAGTTCTCATTTACCAGGCAACAATCATAACAGAGGCACCAGTTATACCCTGAAAGGGTGGAGGATAAGGGTTACAGAGCAGAGGATTCACAGCAAGTGTCACCAAGCCCATCACCTCTGCTGGCGGTTCCAACTATCAGGAACCAAGAATGCCATGGAAAATCATAGTGCATTTGCTCCTGAAGGCATTCACTAAGGCAGAAGGAAAGTAAGTTATAATTTGCTGCAGGAAAACTGGGCATTACTCTATCGAGACAGAAAAAAATTGGTATTTTAAAAGAAGATTATGAAATCAGATGCCATCTTGTGGCCAAAACCCATGAAATTGCTATGGTAGATATAATACAGTACACAAAACACACAATAAATACACAGACAAAAGAGAAGAAATAAGGGCTTAAAAGATTGGTGACCTACTATGGAGACTTTTAATCTCCAGGTCTGTAGTTCTCTGTTTAGTGTGTTTCTGTCCACAGGTGTAGAACCAACTCCTCCACACTTCTGACAGTTAAACTCCATTAAAAGATAGCTGTAATTATTGACATTTTCCCCCACATAAGTTTTCTGTGCAAAAAATTGCTATACATCCTCTACAAGTTTGCCCAAGTTCTGACTGAACTGAAGCGGGAGGAAATGCAGGAGACCGTAAACAACGAGGCCACTGAATGTTGTTATTGCCTGACATAAAATAAGTGCCTTTCCCATAAGACAAATGCTCCAATTAGGACATACCTGTGGACTCTGAGACCTAAATGCTTATTTGTTCATAAACACGAGAGCTGGGAAAATGGGTGCACAGAGGAAATGAGGATAGTGATGACAGCAAAAGATGTGAAGGAGAATGAGAAGGCATATGTAAAGAGACTATCTAAAAGCATGCTGCATAGGGTATGGAGGGAACAGAAAACACTCTGCCCGTCATAGATGGGAAGCAGGAATTTCTTCAAGCACCCTCTTACTTGTGTTACACTATCAAGAGCATGGAGTCAGTAGCACTACCCTAGACCTTCTCCTGTTGAACAAACTTTTTTTTCAGACCCATCCTCCATGTTTTCTTTCCCCTTTCCCAGCTGCCAACCTGCCCAAGTCTCTGGATGAAGATCATTCACTCCCACAGCAGCGAGAGCTTTACGATCTGCTATCTCACACCTTACACAACAAGCAATGAGAGGTTTACACCATTGCTAGGGAACACCACAAAAATTTGATGTTAGCTTCTCCAGAACTTGAAAATTATCACATATCTATGCATAGAAAAGCTACTTTTGGCCTTTTAGATTATTTCAGATCACCTTCCATGTCCCAAATGGCTGGCTCTAACTAATTTACCTGCGTCGTCTATGCAGAATATAAAACCACCACACGCTCAGGTAAAGCCTTTACTGGCACACGTTTTGAACGACTCTCATTCCTGTTTCATGGTTTTGCTAACCCTCTCATTTCACTGTGGGAGGACCCCGATTCCTGACTGTGCTCATCACAAATATAGAAATGAGTTTCTAATGTAAACATAGGCATCTAGTGACACTGAAAACACCTTACAGTATCAGAGACATCTGCACAGCACTGGCAGATTCTACAGAGGACCTACAGGAGACCCACGCCTTCTCCAGAGCGACAGCTGGAGACCAGGTGGGACACCTTGCGATGTGTAAAATGGTGCTAGATGCCTATGTGTAGGCAAATGAACTGTTCCCACCCTATGAGAACATACAGGACTATACAATTGAACATATACAGAAATGCATTTGAGCTAGTAACAGCAGCAGTTGTGAGTAAGGGGTTAACTAGCAGCCATTATTATATAGAGGAAATAGCCCCAACAGAAGTATAATCCACATGGTAGAAGACAAGTGTTATTCACAAGTTATTAATAAAAGAGACCAAAAAGAAGGCAATGGTATACTGTTCTGTTAATCTCATAAGCCCAGATGTTCGTGAAATGAAAAACAGCCCAAGTACATGACCTTTCATACTGATGTAAAGGAATGTTTAAGATACGATGGGATGTTATATATCACGGGATGTTAAAAACATCATGGAAAAAATTCAATAAGGATAGCAAAAATTTAAAGAATCGAATACTTACAAAAAGATATATCTGATAAGATGCAAAAAAATCAAATCAGATTACACTTTTCCACAATCATAATTTTACACACTTTCATAGACACCAGCGCTTATACAACACCAAAGGACAATAATGGCCGGGATCACTATGGCATAGGATTGTTACAGCTTCTTGCACACTTTCTCTTAGTGTGAAAGAAACTCTTCATTCCTGGGAAGACATGCGATGTTCTGTTCTTATGCACAATAAAATGTTATGCAGAAAGCACCCTACGTGAGAAAAAAAAATCTATGGACTTTATTGCAGCCTGCTCTTGGAGTCAGTTCTTGAGGTAATCAATTCATTTGGAAGCAAATTAATCTGGGGAAGTGAGATTCTGAAATACAATTTTATCTGAATGCTGGTCACCCTTTTCTGTTCTAGCACTGGTGAATGAGCATAAATGGAGAACCACAGGTATCATGGGGAGATTAGGAGGAAAAGTCTGCGTGTGCAGACAGCAAAGAATTCAGACATAATCTCTTGGTCTTCCCCCTTGTTTCTTTTCCTTTCAGATGCTTCAGTGTAAAACATGTGGTTTACACTCATCTTTGTGTAAACTTCTCTGGAGTGAGTTTCAGACAGAGGGCAGTCCCTCTGTAAACAAGATGGACAAAGCTGAGACTCAGTATGTGTGGGAACATGTGTCTATTCTAGCTTTTTATTAATAACACCACCTGGTTGATGTGGATTCTGTGACTGCAGACCAGCACAGGCCTATTGGAAGCAATGGAACAAAGAAAAAGAAACTAACCAAAAAAATGTTGTCCCCCACTCTCCACTCCCTGCATCCCTACCCTTGCTGACATTGAAACAATCTGGCCTAGACGAGGGGAGCGTGGGGCAAGTTTGGGAGGTCAGTTTACACTCGGGTCAGCTTATACGTGAGTGTATACAGTATCGGGGTCTGTTTTCTATTTGCTTGTCAAATACCAACACCATAAACAAAGGAATAGTACTAAATCCACCGTTTTAACCTTACACATACCCACAATTACAGCTGAAATAACTCAGCAATTTTTGAGTTATACGAGTGCAAAGAAAGCATCTGTAACCAATCACCTATTTTTGTTGGCTTTTTTTTTTTTTTTTGGCAATTCTATATCTTAAAAATTGTGAATGCAGTTCTATTTTTTAAAAAAAAAAAACTTGTTAAAAAAAAACAACACATGTGCTCTCAGGCTGAAAACACATATGCCAAATTCAGCCTGGAGAGAATTTTTACGGCTGAGTTATAAAACCCTGAAAATAGGGATTTATAATGGAAATGCTGACAGACCATTAACTACAATAATAACATAAACGGAGCAATAGAATTTCCAAGTTATCTCCTTTTTGTTTGTGTCAGCATTCCTGCACCAAGAGCCTGCGCAACACACACACAGCATTAGCAGCACATCACTTAGGGTTCTCTCCTATGGCATTCGCAGAACACAGAGGAGGACACAGCGGAGGAAGCAGCGAGGCATAATGTATGCAATGTACGTCTCCGGGTGCATCACATCCCTTCAATCAACTCTGTGGGCTTTTGGGATACATGTTTTGTGAGGAATCCTGCCACCAAGCAAAGGCAAGTAGCAGGATACCAGTTCACTAGTTTGCTCTGCGCCCTGTCAGCAGGAGAGCAAGCCACTGCTTGCTGATCCCACAAAAAACCTTTCACTGCCCAACATGAGGTTTGCTTTGAGCTTTCTGCGTGACTCACAAAAGAAAGGGGGAGATAATAACTACTTCGCTGGTGTGTGAAAACGGGGCACACGAGGACTATTAAAGAGTATAACTACACGTTGTATGCTCTTGCTTTAAAACCTCAAGCTATGTCTTCTCTGGAAAGATGAATATACTGAAAATATGTAAACTGTCATGCTGCTCAAGATAATTTGTTCCCTATTACAGACAGGGACAAGTTGTTTAAAAATAAAATAAGTGACAGCTAATGCTACAGAATCTACATTCTTCACCTGTACAAGAAAAAAGCTCTTACTGGTGAAGATGTGCTTAGCCCATTGCTAGTATGTTGCTAGTTTATAACAAAGCATGTATTCCTAATGAAAACAGAATTTCAAATTATTCTGTATGGGGTTGACACTGGGAATGAAAGAGGATGACAGATCCTCGTACAGTTAGGATTTTGTTAGATTCAGGGTTTTGAAAGATACTCCAATACAATCGGCTTCTGACTCGTTCCCTGGTTCGTTTGTCCTATACATCCTAAAACACCTGACATAACATAGCCAGTATCATTATTCCCATTTTACAGACGGTTAAAGAAAGGCGCAGCGGTGATATAAATTCCTAAATATTACATATCAGATTTCTTCCAAAACCCAGGAAAAGAACCAAGTTTTCTCCTTGTTTTAGTAACGTCTGCTGTACAAAACACAGATTTGAATCTTTTTCATTTTAAGGGTAAAAAGGCTAAATATGACCCACGAGCGTTGACATAACTCATCTGCTTCAGAAAAGCCTTGGTTCACTCCAGAAGTGGATAGCAAGTTCCAACATCACAAAATTTTTTTTTTTTTTTCCACAAAAATCCAGAGTTTTATACAAAAAGAGCAAGTTTAAACAAAAGAACAGCACAAAGCAGCAAGTCTTTTTCTGCTAACGTCGTCAACGACTCCTGACAGTCCCTCCCTGCTACCAGCCTCTTCTGACATTCACAGGCTCCCTCAAAGAGGAACCATTCTCTTAAAAAACTTTACTCTCTTTACTTATCTGTATCAAAGAAAGAAAACTACTAGTGGCCCAAATGACTTGAGCTGCTTTACTAAGTACTTCTGACACTATTGCTCTGCTTTTGTCCAACACACGTGTCTAAGGCTTGTCTATGCTAGAGATATTTGGCACGCTGACCATCCTTTGTCCCCCCTAGCATGCCTAACACACTACAAAAATGCTCCCAACGGTGCACAGGCGCTCATGCCACTGTTTGGATTAGAGTGCTTGTAGATGACACATAACTTTGTCTGTTGTTTACAACCCAGGATAATACAACAGACATTCAGTTGTCCCAGTGTCTCGCCAAGATTAGCACGTGGAAGAGCAGGAGCTGGCTAAAGCTAAGACTCAGCAGGACAGAGGTTAGGCTTGTGGGCAGAGGGAAATGCTCCAAGGAGCACTGCGGTTCCCTCAGAGCAAGGACACATGCTCACAGATTACCAAGAGAATCCGTGTTCTGGAAGCTTTCTTGACTCCTTATTGATACTGTGCTCTCACACAGCAACATCTGTGAGAAATGCTTTCTACCATCTCTGACAAGCCAAAAGTCTGCATTACATCCATGGGATGACCCGGCCTCAGGGGTAAATGCCTTCCTCACTTCCCATCTGGCTATGGCACTACAGTCCATTTGGACTCAGAGTGTCGGCACCAAGAAACCTCCAGCTGGTACCAAAGGCTGCAGCACACCTTCCTACCCACAGTAACTGCAGGCAGATTGCTTCCTTGCTATTACACTGGCTAACCATAAAATACTCTCTTAAGTCCTCACCCTTCTTTTGAAGGAACCAAATGGCCCAAAGAGAAATAGTCTAAAAGACCACGACCCTCTCCAGAGTTCCCTTCTCAAGGATACTGCAGTGGCTGACATTAAAATGAAGATTATTGCTCTGGAAATAGAGCTGCCAGGCGGTAGAACATTTTCTGCTGTAGCCAAGGCTGCCACAAGCATTTCCACCTTCCTGTCCAAGCCCATCCTAAACCTTTCTTTCCATAGGAACAATGCACAAGTCAACCCACACAATAAACAACAAACCAAAGGGAGCCGTCCCTCCATCAACTCATCTCTGCTCATTTACATAATCAATGCACTACCATGCATGAAATTGGAAAGAAGTGTTGTTATTTTTTTCACAGATAAGCACCAGAAGTGATGCAGTTAAGCAGACAACAGAGCGCTGACCTGGCAAGCTGGCTGCACTGGGGAATGGCAATAGGGTGGCTATTCCCAGAGGCAAAACTTACCTCAGCAGTCCCCAGCCTGGCTGGCACTGCACGGAAAAGGTTGGCATCTTGGAGCTTGATAACATGGTATTAATCATGTTCTTGTCCTGTACACTCATCATCAAAATCAAACAGCAAAAACTAGAGAAACAGCAAATGCTGAATGAAGGTAACACTTCCCCCACACAAATCACCACACAGTCCTAATTCTCTCCCTGCAGCAATGCCAACCCTTGTAAATGAGATGACTTCTCAAGCTGTTTGAAGTCCTGAGCAGCCAGTTCCAAAGTGAGGAGTAAGTACATGGCTTCAAGCCACATCTGCAATACCTCCCTGCCAATTTCTGGCTTGTACTTCATACTCCCCAGATGCAGGTTCATGAGCCATGACAAAATCTGGGGGCAAAGTGGAACAGATGCACAGAATCATTTCTCCTGGTTTGAGGTTTCAACAGGAATGCTCCAGACAGCTTTGGTCAGGGTTGAAGAGAACAGGCAGTGCTGGGTGGTGATCAGAGCTCAGCACCTGCCCTCACCCCGCTATGCACTCCATGGTGTACTGGGTCATGTTGAGAAGAACAAACATTCACTATATGCAGGCCTGGCTTTTAAAGTTACAGAACTCTTTCAAAGTGACTTATAAGGTGCTATAATAAAGTTGTTTGAATTTCTGAAAAATAGAGGGACTAGAATTTTTTTTAATTTAGTGCTTAAATTGGTTTGGTTATTTGTTTCATTACAGGAGATCAAAAATAATCCTGGTATTCACAATGAGCAGTAAAAGCCATTCAAATAGGTTGGAATAACTTTAAAAGCAGGTGGCTACCTTATTAAGTGTTAAATATTCAGAGTTGAAATATGAGCCTGTTTCCATCTAGGGCATGCAGTAAATGGCTCTCACATATGCATAACAGCCCATTAGCACAATAAAAAAATATTAGTTATCCAGTTGAAATTAGAACAAACATGTACTAAATGCAAGAATTTCAAAGGATCAGTTTTATTTTATGAGCCATTGTTCCAGCTGGATAGCCATGGTTCCCCTAATCTAAAAAAATACCACAAAATAGAAATTATTCTTTTGAATTCTTTTACCCACAGTACAGTATTTGTGGGAGGGGAGGTGGAGGGACAGAGAGGTTTGGACTCATCAGGTACATGACACAGAACCTTCAAATTTTCATTTCCTAAAGAGTTCAGAGATTCCACGGGCAGAAAAGCAGCTTTCCAGGACAAGGTACTTGCTTGAGTCTGCAACATCAATATAATTCACTCCTGAAACACAGTTTAGTGAGGCGAACTAAGATTGCTCTCAACCTTTTGATGGCATACTAGCAGGTCTCATCTCTGCATGAGCAACCCACTGCAAGATTAATTTGTTGAACTTTAACTGATTCTTTTGGAGTGAAATATTCATTGGCAGGTGGGCTCTAAAGGGCCGAGTATCCAAGCTTAATAAACAGGCAGTGTATCAGCTTGTGTGTGTATTAATAACCATAACAATTTTGTAGGTATTCAAAAAACCCAAAATAATTTTATTTTTATAACAACCTGTGGCAAGTTAAATAGGGAATAGGGCAGTCTAACGCTAAAGTAAATGTCCATAAACTTTTAGCCATATATGCAAAAAATAAAATTGTAACAATAAAAGCAGTTTAGTAGTCCCCATGCATACATTTCAGCTGAAGGTAACTGTTTCAGTCACGTGTTCTTTTTCTCTTGAGAGTTATGTTTGGTATTTTACACTAAATTCTGGCACTGTTTTTCACTTGTTAATTGGAAACCACAGACACTTCTGCAGCGTTTTGCTCTGCTTTCTGTATTTGTGATTTGCACTCAACTGTCAAATCGTTAATGGTGGAGAAAAACCATCTATAAAGTCAAGGCACATAATGCTGTTCAGAAAACCCAACAGCTGTCCTGACAAGTGAAATCACTTAGATGACAGCATATCTGTCCCAGCTCTCCCCAAAGCTGACCTTCCAGAAGGTGAGTCCTGGCTTCCATATGTAGCAAACGGGTAGTTACTAGAAAGACAAAACCCAATTCTACAACCTGCATGAGAACAAGACTCCAGTGATGGCAACAGCATTGTGTCTATTCACACCAGGATAGAATTTAGCAGTCAGATTTATCAAAATGTGTACGTTTTGTACGCAAAGGGAAAAATTTTAGAAATAGATGCAAGTCCTCTACATGACAGGTCAACATTAAGTTTCTGGTTAATAAGGTACTACACCCAGCCTTGACACATAATATAAAACCAGTTGTATAATATAAAACTTTACTGTCAAGATTGTTATCATGGACATTGTTAAAACCAACATTAGTTACAACAACTGCAGGACTGTGGGATCTGTCTCATATATATACATATACACACACGTGCATGTGTGTGTGTGTATATATGTATATATGTTGCAGTTATCCTCATGTCTCAGCAATGATACTCCAATTTTAAATACCACCTCTATATACTTGTAATATTTATCACTGGGGAGGACACCAAGTCACCAGTGCTTTGCCAAACCATGTTTGACTGCTTCAACCATCCCAGTAAGTATCTCCTCAAAAGTTTCCATGAACAAATCTACTTTTCATTCTGAAGCTATGGTAAAAGTTCAGTACATTCCAGCACTACCTCCCCCACCATTTAAGTGCACACAAAGATCACAAAATGTCCTTAAACGGGACAGCTTCCTACATACCCTCAAGGAATCTGCACAGCTTTAGTTTTAGCCTTACCTTTTTTGTTTACCAGGAACCACACCCTGCCAGTTACTCCAACAGCATGCGGGGACATCTAGTGACCAAATAAGATATTGCAAAGAAATATATCATTACATTACTCACTACACCATTTTGTTAAAATCAAAGGAGTAAAATTAAGTGCTTGAAGATTAGGAAAAACACGCTCTCTTGTTGTTGTTGTTGAGATACTTTCTACCCAGTAAAACAGCCAAGGCCACGGCCATTCATCCACTATCTTCACTTGGCTTAATCCTCATCAGGGAAAAAGAGAAGGCAAATTATTTATTTTTTAATTTCACCCTAGAAAACAATTTTCTTTCCCTCAAAGTAAGATCTCAACAGAAAAAAGTTGTCTACCAAAAAGAGTTTTCTTCTTTGCACTGAACAACCAGAATTCTGAACTCATTAAGAGGACATTCACAAGTTTTGTTTCATTACACATTTCTTATGCTTCAAATAAGACAAAAAGCAACATTCTACACCACTATCGTTTTTCTTTTTCCTCCAGATCTATAAATGCTCTCATGGAAATGGCACTAGTAAGTAAACCCATATTTCTGACCTGCTGCATGTCTAACATTTCTTCTTTAATAACTCCATGAGCATGGCAGGCTCTTCCTATTAACTACATTACATCATCATTATCAAAGACGAAAGGAAATTAATTTTGTTTTCCAAAGACTTGGCAATAAGTCGGTTCTTTACTTCATCAGACATCTGCTGTTTTTCTACGTATGTCATTTGTGAAGCAGAGTTTTCCTTATGACTTTATTCTCCTAACAGTTTATCATGCGACACTGTTTACCAGTGAAATAAAGTGGAGCAGGATTTCTCATTTGCCCTGTAAAAGTGTAAAGCTAACTTAAAGCCAATATTATAATCTTTATTTCAGTTTCAAATACTGTTTCTGGTTTCAAATAAAGCTCAGCAAAGACTGTCATGCAAAAATAACCTCTCATGGTCTTTGCCTGAAATTTATTACTAGTGCTGCAGTACTTTGTTTTAACAGATGGGACTTTATCAGCAAATTATATGGGCAGGCCACCAACTTCCCTCAGGAATGGAGGAGTGCTAGTATTTACTTGGGCTCTTATCTATGCACTTAAAGCCATATTCTAACCACAAAATTCTATTTTCATTTATTGATATAAAAGACAAAACACAGAGAATCTTCTGTTCTAAAGCACGCTGCATTCCTAACCTTTGCCTTCCTCATGTACGTGATAGGTAGCTGCTGTCAGATATTTCACACGAGCAAAACTTGTTCTCTTTTCCTTTTTAAAGTTGAATGGACTTCATAATTTGTTTTCATGTTCACCATATAATTCCATTAATGCTGCACAAAAGGAGACAATTTAGATCACTTTTCAAAATATTTATTTTGCTAAATAATTTGTTGTGGTTTTGTTTGGCATTTTTCCCTACTTAACTACACTGTAATTTACCCTGTAAATAGTATTCTAAAATTCTGATTTTGCTCATGGCAAGTAAACTTCAGTGTACTTCTAAACTAGAGCCACTGGCACATCAGAAACTGGAAGGGCTAGCGAAGGTATCCAGAGAGGAGTGGCCCCCATTCCACCCCTTATGCTAGCCCCTTTGTGCTACTCCAGCAGTACAGAAGGGCTCAAAAAAAAAAAAAATCTGTCTATTCTGAGCAGACAGGAGAGGGTGCAGGACCACCACAGCATTAAATACACCACTCACCAGTCAGTCAGACGGGAGGGAATACAAGTGTGGTGCAAAGCCACTCACCCCACCGCCAGTTCTGCAGTGTAACCTGTATGCTGTGAGCTCCCGCTGATGATCTGCCTAAGAAGCAGGTGAGGGAGAAAAACTAAATAAGTAATAACTCCAGGGAAAGAAAGGAAGAGTGATAAGCACAGAGTGTCACATTAGCTGCCAGCTGCTATGTCCCATTACAGAACCTGATATTTATTCTTACTTCTAATCAAGATCTAAGTACATCAGAATTTCTTTCCAAAGTGCAAACATCATCCTAAAATAAACTCTTTTTGAAGGAATTTTGAAAATGTGCATCCTTTATCTAACAAGACTCCATTCAGCAGTGCACTCTGAAAGAGATGGTATTCTGAAAAATATGGCATATAGCTTATTTTAAGACTTTCCTAATGAAACACTGCTTAACAACAGTTTGAATTAATAGGAAGGATGCTAAGTAACTTATTTCAAATGGGAAGGAAAATTTTAATAGAAAACCACATAAAAACTGGCAAAAAATCCACTGAAACGTTTTAAGTGCTTTGTTCCAAATTATTGAAAATATCATTAAAACTAAACTATGCTTTGCTGTTCAATGTAATTCTTTCAATATAGTTTTATTTCTACGTCTGTTATAGAATCTATACTGCAGGACCCCATCCTGTAATGACTCCCATGTAAGTAGCTGTTGCTTATTACTTAACATGGTGTTCTGCACTCCATCCACTTCTGGCATTTTATTTTGCTTACTGTTTCCACAAAGATGCTTTTACTGCCTTTTTTTTTTTAGCTATAAACAAAATATCCTTTATATGTACCTATTAATAAAAGCTATAAAATGACTCTGAAAATATATTGGAGTATTGGTCTATATTGGACTACTGGAATTTTTTCATGAAACCCACCTATGAATATTAGAGCAATGCATTTAAGACTCATCATTCAGCCAGATGAGGCTCTTTGTTAGTAGAAAGATTCTAAGTTAATTGTGAACTATAAAATTCAGAATCCAGCACAGAAACAATCTACATCATTCTGAGATGCAGTTAAACAAACTGTTTAACTACAGATAAATGCAATTTGTCTTAGATCTTACTCCTGATGACTTGATCGTCCTATTCTTCAACCACGTACAAAGCCCTGCTAAGCACTGAGAGACCTCCACTGTAGTCAGTGGGTATTGGATCAGATCTCGATGGCCAAAGTCTGCTGCTTTTGTCCCCAGAATGAATAGCTCCTGTTCCATGGGGAACTCCCCACAAAACGTGGTGTTACTTACTGCAAGAAAACGTATCAGAAACTGGACCTCAGAGAATAACTTAATAATACACTCCTAGCAGAGAAAGTTTGAAAATAGGCTCACTACAAAAGGAAGAGGATTTGTAAAGCAACATTGTGAAAATCTGGTAATGGTTCTGGCCCAAAAATCCATATCTGAGTTCAAATACTCCAGAGTTTGCAGACAGAGATATAAACCAAATGGTGTGGTATGGGCCACCATAAGGATAAGGGTTATTTGCTAAACAATAGCTAATATAATGCTTAGAGGCAATAAATAATTGCCAGAGCTGTAACTCGTGTGAAAGCAGTTAAGTAAAGGCAAATTCCAAGGCATTTTAGCTGAATATTGCATTCAAATTCTGACATACAAGGATAGGAACTCATGTGAAATGTGGACCTGGATTTAAATTTTAAACTTCTTGCCATTAAAGTTCAGGGTATGTTTGGGTCACACAGCTCAAAGTGGGTTTAGATCTCTACAGAATATCAGGTTTTTAAAGATACTTTTCATTTTCAGATGTGACAGTTAAAAAATTCTGGGTACAATAAACCATTTGACTTGGGGAAAAAAGTTGAGCTATAAACTGAAACCAAAGTAGCTCAACTTGGGAGTGTCCCAGCTGCAGAAAACTCTTAATTTTAAAACACTTTGATTGATCCCCAATCTCTTCGAATTACACTGGAGTAAGGCCTGTGCGCCCTTCTGAAATCAGGCTATGCTTCAATTACTTCATCTGTGTATAAATTTCATTGTTATTTGAAACATATGCAAAATGCAGATACCAGTATACCCTAAAATTGATTAAATATCTACCTCATTAAAGTACAAAACCTACAGTATAAGAGGCCCTACTATGAGGGTTCACTTTGCATTAAGAATGCTAAACCTTGCCAGTGAAATACCATTCTGGATCAATCCAGTTTAGCTGTACAACATCTGTATTTTAGCAGCTGGACACTTATACTACCAACACCCTCACTAAGGTTTTCACCGAGTTTCTGCTGACAGAGTCAGTACAAACTGACTCCTGCAACAAAAGTCTGCTCACCTGATTCACTCAGGCTATCCAAATGAGAAAGGCAAACAGAAGGTGGCCTCAGGTTAAAACCCTTGGAGTGAAAAGCTTCATCCCATGAGCTGACATTTTTGAGAACCAAATTTGGATCGGAGTATTTCAGAACATTTTATCAATTCAAAAGTGACTTAAGGAAACATGAAACCTGACGGGCTATTAGTCCATTCTGGGGGACTATTACCTTCCAGACAATTATTTTCAGTATATAATTCTGAGGTTTGGAAAACGCTTGTGCCACTTCCCATGAGGATTCACGGTCTGTTGGCCAAATGTGCCTCTGCATTGTGATACTTAGAACATACACAGTAATCCTGTGTTTGCTGCCCTTGACACAATACACCAGCAAGCATTGATAGTCAGGAGGAAAATTTCATACCTTTGTTCTGAGACACTATTAAAAAAAAGCAATAATTATTTTAAAATGCCAGGAAAAAACTATATAAACACAAAACTGTCAGGAAAAATGTAGGTCTAGTCGGTCTCATCTTGGCAAGGAAACAAACTAGGTGAGTAGTATTCAGACATTCTGGCTGGATGGACCATTTTTTCCTGTCCTTCCCCTAAGACCTGACAAGACCTGGGGTGCCCAAACAGTAGGAACAGCACTTCCTGGGGTCTCTCAGTTTTCCGTGCATGCACATGCATGCAGGAAAGCCTCTAAGCATCCCAGCTTACCCTTGGAAAAAACAGAGTCACGGGTGCGCTGCTTGACCAGTTTGAACAGCCTGTTCCCAGTTGCCTCCTTTTCAGAGGGAGAATCAGGAGAATGCAGACTGCAAGCCAGATGAACTGCTCCAGAGGTGGCAGCCTACACTTCGCTGATATTCTTCACAGGAGCTATGCACTTCTGGCCCCATGCACCTCATGAAATGCAAGTCCAGGAACCCCACAAGGGAAACAGGAGTCATGATCATAGAGTTTCTACCACTCAAACAACTCCTAAAGCCAACAGTCCACCCTTAATATGCTCCTGAGTTGCTACCTGAAAAGAAGGAGCAGATTGCAAACTGGTTTAATTCTTTGAGTGAGCAATATGCAGACTATGGATCACAGGCTGAGCACCCTTGCAATCAAGAACCCCTCCTGGTGTCTTTCAGCCCTATTTTGCTACTAGGATTCTGTGAGAAGCAGTACAGCTCCACATTGCTGCTGCTCAAAGCAATGTCTAGAAGGTGTAAACCAGCCCTTTAGTTAAGCAAGGAATTTGAATGAGTACTTGGTCAACAGGATGAGTTACAGAGTTGTATCAGGTTTAAATCAATCCCTTTTCAACAGAGCACTTAAATATGTGATTACCTTTAAAGATGTATGTTCCTCATTAAGTTGGTGGGGTTAAGTATGCCCTTAATGATATAAGAACAATAAGAATATGCTTAACTACTTTACAGATGGCAAGCTTCTCTGGACAAGGACCCTCATTAGTGTTCCCACTGAACTGACAAAGGGACTGGTCACTTTTACGACAAGGGAAATGGGATGTGGTCTTTCATAATATTTCAAGTATTAAATGCAAATGCAGCCTCCAGAAGAAAGCCACTCACATCCACATGGACATCCCAGCTATGTTACCGTACATCTTACTTGCTGAGCTCTGCAGGCAAATGTCTTCTGAGTGTGCAAGTGGCTTTCCACATAGCTGCAGGGGCAAGATGCAAAATGTGCATTCTTGGAAGATCATTTGTAAACTTGGCATGAGGTTTGTTTTCTAAAATGCTGCTGTGAACAATTTGTCACTGACTCTAAGTCTGACAAACAAGCCCCTTTAGGCTCATTCGGATAAAGATTAGGAATGCTTCACTGGAGCTAAGGATGAACTAAAGGCTTTGAAGGCATCCCTTTTACTTATGACATCCAAAAAACTATCTTAACTTAACATTGCCAATGCAGTGCCAAGAATTCAAAAGTTAGGGAACGCCAAAATTAAGGTTTGCACAAACTTCGTTCAGGCCTTTTCTGAGTGCACTTCATGATACAGGTTTTCATTACGGGATCATGCACAATTTTTTTCCACCAAACCACTGCCTCATTCATTGTGAGGTAAGGGATGGCTTGAGGAAAGAATTAGGGTTGTCAAGGAGATAGCTGTAGAAACGCTTGCTCCTTCGGAAAACAAGCAGTTATTCAATACTTCTTTCTATTCTTCCATTCAACATGCAGCCCCAGGCTTTATCTTATACATGGCCTTTAAAGTCTGCATTTAAAACAGAATTATTCATTTCCTCATAGGCATTCATATGGTCCTATTGGCATAGCATCCAAGTCCTTCACACAGGGTAAGAAGTTTGTCTTCACAACAGATATGTGAGAACAGAATTAGTACCCTCCACTCAGATCATTTTCTATTTCCTGCTACCTCTACATTCTACTGCCTTCCCATTTTCTCCACTGAAATTCCCATCAGGCGCTTCTTCCTTTTATTTGTCCTGCCTATATACTTCAGAGAAAGCACTAGCAGCAAAGAAAGGAATTATGCGAAAACTTAATTTGTTCAGTTCAGATGGAAACTTCAAAGAATTTAGCTGTCAAAATCTAACAAGCCTATACTGAACATCTGTGAACTTAAATCTTTTGAGAGCCGTACAGCTTGGCCAGATTTGGGAAAAAATTTATAGGGATGCCAAGAGATCTCCCTGTGATATCAGAACAACTTCCACTTCCACGTCAGATTTCAAGTGTTTGTCCAAAGCACAATTTCAGAAATATTCTTAGTTTTAGCAACAACAAAAATGTATCTTTCTCTAATCTCATAAACAATGCAGCTGGGTTTAGCTATTCCTTCCAAATAGCTGAAAAGTGACAATGAGAAAACCAACTGGTAACACAGTGTGATAATGTAAAGCTCCAGATAACACCATAGATAGTGTTACTTTGCAGGTAATTAACATAATGTAATGCTAGAATCACTGACAAGTACAACATAGATCTCTTCCGGGTATTTTTAACAATACCAGAATTAAAAGATGAGAAGAAGAATTGATTGCCTACTGATAGAGAGTAACTACGAACAGAGAGAAATCTTGTTGCCACTAACAGCAAAGCTCAGTATAGCACATACTGGCAGCTCTTCTGTGCCGCTATGCAAAGGCTGAGCTTCATGGAAAGCCCATAACATGCCACGTGAAGCATCTCGGGTATCAGGTTAAATTGTAGAGAATACGCAACTGCGCTACTTTGCAGCTGAGGAACACGCTTTACTTCTAGGAGAGTCTCTTTCAGCACAGCACCCTGCATGACCCTAGGGCCAAGTCCTACAGTTTCCCAAAGCACACAATGGGAAACAACGCCAGCTAGACATGCCTTCTTACTTTAAATGGGAACGCTACATTAATATAGTAGAAGAGCAGCGGGCGCTTTCTGAAGTTAACAGAGTTACATTGGCACAAAATTAATACATTGGAAAAGACAAGCAAGACCTTCAGTCTTCCTCATCTAGAGCATAATCCTGAAAATCATACCATGTTACATGTCTTTCTCAAATTAGCATCTTTGGGCAGACCCTCGGCTGAGATCAATTGGCATAACTCCACAGAATGCATGTCGGATTATACTTAGTAAGGTTATGACCACAGAATGCTTGAGCTAAGTTTTCCTCCAAATAAATAGGGAGGGACCCACCAGCCTATTCTTTATGGGTGTCCTCAGTTTTTCAATTCATTTCCCTGCACTTTGGCCCACCAGAATCCAAATCTGTTTGCCTCCTCTGCATCCTATTAAGTTCATCTTTTCTCAGTCTGTTGAGAAAAGACTGGCCTGCCTGGGCTGATGATGAGAATGGACAAACCTTTGGTTTGTTGGGGGGGGGGGGGGGGTGTTTGTTTGATTTAAACATCTTTTTTCATGAATGCTTTTCTATTAGAGTGATGGAGTGCTACTAATCAAAAACAGTTAAAAAGTTAGAACAGATCTCAGTGCAATATGTACTTAAGGCATTTGGGTTCCTCTGGGGATATCAATCCAGATTTAAACCAATAAAAGTTTAGGAGTAAGGTTCCTTGAACTTAAGGGTAAATACTACGGACAAGTAGGCTAAGGTACATTAGACCTTGCAGTGACTCCTGGAGCTGAGGCTTGAAGAGCCATATTAAATAATATACGGCTTGTGATACCAACAGTCTGTCTCCTCTCGTTTTCACAGAGAAAACTGAGAAAATTCACTGATAGTTTTCACCATCAGCCTTTTGTCTCTGCAGAACTTTTATTAAAAAATAAAGGCAGCAAAATAGTCTAATCACAGGGTGGTGATTCCAAGACCTGAGCGGTCTTTGTTTCCTTTCACGTTCAATTTTTTTGGCCCATATAAATTTCCTTTCCCATTTTAGCACCCTAATCAAAACATTGCTGGAGATAAACTTAGGTCTGATATTTTGGCAGGACTCATTACACACTTGAGAAATGGCTATCAAGCAAATAAAAGGACACAAGTACGAGATGGTTTGGACTGATGGGACAATGTTTGGTTTAACTTAAGATTATCGTATATGGTTAACAAAAACTGGGCTCCATTGCCTCCTATGAGGTTAAGTCCCTAACAGTGGCTAGTTGACCTGGAAAAAGAGAGGGAAGTACCAGTGTACAACACTGTCACCCATCAGACAAGGGTGCTGTTAACAGGTTGGCCCGATGATCGTATTAACTGCAGGCAGTGCCCATAAGGGAGGCAGGCTACTTGGTACTCTCCTTTGGGCACCTTCCAGGTGTACTGTTTGTGCGGAGCACCAATGAGATCTGACAACCACTTCCTGGCAGCTGGGATTCAACTCCATTGAGCTAGGAAGCTTCACAAAGGAAACCTCATGATAGTGCTTTTTTTTTTTTTTTGACCTCTTCCAGCTCTTTTTGAGTACCTAGTTCTTCCCTCCCACCCCAAATTTCTGGGTTGCAATGAAAATATAAGAGTCAAAAAGTATTGAATAGGCCAGGAAAATATTAGAAGCTTATTAAAGCTACTGGCAAAATGGTTAGTGTTTTTCCCCTTCCTGAAAATGTCAAGGAAAGGTAGGCAAATTTCCCGTAGAAAATAATGACTTTCGATCAATAACCCCCCCTAATGATATAAAAAATGGATTTTCAGCATAAAATGTCTTTTGGGATTTAGTCAAAAATTTCCATGAAAGTAGATATTTTCTACATACAAAACAAAAAGTCTACATGTTTTATCAAAAAAGAGAGTCAACAGCAAATTTATGACCAGTGGCTACTCTTTGATGCACCTTTTTATTTTAACAGACAGGTTTCCTTATTGTTGCTTTTCTGAGTAAATCCTTGCAGGCCACAAAGAACAGCACCTTTGTGACTCCTTCCACAGCGATGCAGAGAGTGATCCCGGAGGGCAGCCAGCAGGCCAGGAGGATAGATGAAGGTTGTTATAATTCCTTAAGGCTCTGTGGCTTTATTAGTGGGGATTTCTGTCCACTGGCCTCCAAAGGCTACTCTTGAGTATGACTCCTCCACCCAGGATGTGTGCCATGTGAAGGCTTAATCCTTTAGGACAGATGCATGCAAAGGAAAACAGGAAGACTATTTTAAATGCAAAGCAAGATGAAGCAGAAAGCAGTGATTTTAAGTACTCTTCTCATGAGCTTAACAATTCATTTTTAAAATTAATATATTTATTTCTTATGCTTTCTTAGAAATGAGCATTTGTGGGGAGGACTACAGCTGAGAGACACACTGATAGTGAAGGCAGATGCTGCTACCTAAACATAGAAATCATTAAGTGGTACAAAGTACCTTCCCCCCGCCCCTTTTAAATTGACTGTGTCGTGGTTTAAACCCAGTTGGCAATCAAGCACCACACAGCCACTTGCTCACCCTCCCCCCTCGGTGGGATGGGGGAGAGAATTGGAAGAGCAAAAGTAAAAACTTGTGGGTTGAGATAAGAACAGTCTAATAATTGAAATAAAATAATAATAATAAATTGTAATTAAAAGGAAAACAACAAGACAGAGAGAGAGAAAAAACCCAACAAAAAACAAGTGATACAACTGCTCACCACCCGCTGACCAACGCCCAGCCCATCCCCAAGCAGCAATTGCTGCCCCTCAGCCAACTCCCCCCATTTTCTATACTGAGCATGACATCATATGGTATGGAATAGCCCTTTGGCCAGTTTGGGTCAGCTGTCCTGGCTGTACCCCCTCCCAGCTTCTTGTGCACCCGGCAGAGCATGGAAATCTGAAAAGTCCTTGGCTAGTGTAAGCACTACTTAGCAACAACTAAGACATCAGTGTGTTATCAACATTATTCTCATACTAAATCCAAAACACAGCACTATATCAGCTACTGGAAAGAAAATTAACTTTATCCCAGCCGAAACCTGGACACTACGCAATCCAATTTGCTATTAGTTTATAAATCAGCCCAAGTAAGCACAAGATTCCTCCCTTTCTTCTGCATTCACTAGTTTAGCCAGGAATAAGGTCCCACACCCATGGCCACACATGGGGCAGGGATTTATATTGCAAGGCCCCAACACTGAACTGTGGAAAATAGCCTTTCAGCAGCAGGAACAGCATCTGGCTTCTTGGCTTGCTCCACACACAGTTGTGCTGACAGATCTGGAGTTGCCTTTTACAGTGTCATACGGTCAGGCTGCTAATGCGATGTCCCTCCCCACTTGTCCTCCTCCATGTCATTTTTCTTTTTTGACTCATATTTAGCTCTAACAAAGCTGCATGCACTCATCCCTACAGACTGGTGGGCCCATCCCCTCTTTACGCTTTACAGCAGACTCAGCCAAACATGCATACTGAGGCAGCCTCCTAGGCATCCCTATATGGGATTTCCTTAAGAGGGTTCTGGTACTCATCCAAAACCCAACCCAACAAAGCAATGGGCTTTCCCCCACACCTTCATATCAGAGGACCTTAATTCCAGCCCAGCGTCACTGCCACCTCATTAAGCAGACAACGGAGGTGCCAAGAAAGTGGTGTCCCACCCCAGAACTCCAGTTTGTCACCACCTCAGTGTGAGCCAGTGCCATTTCGTGTTATTTCCACAGATCTCTAGTGTGTGAATCTGGGATACGGGCCGTAAACATAATTCACAAAGCAAGCCGAAGCTGCACTGATAAAGTATTTTTCTTACTCATTTAAACAGTCAACACACCAAATACATAAAACATCTTGTATATGAACCTCTTCCTGTGTGGACAGACCCACTCTAGAGAATAAGCCCATTTTCTTTATGTCACATGAATGAAAATCAACACTGGATGACAATCTACTGCGGATCCATTTAGAGTGATTTATTGAAGTATAGGACAATACTTTCTAAACTTATTTGGTGAAACCCACCTGAGAGTCTGACCATCTGGTGAAATACGATTTTTCTAATAGATTTCATAATGTTGCACTTGGTCTGCAGATACTAATGCTAAATACTTCAAAGAGGAAAAAAGTCCAATTGCAAAATGACGTAAAGATTTCCTGATCAAAACTCTGCAGCATATCCTCTAATGTTGCAAATTGGCATGAAGCAACTTACATGGGGGAAGAACCTGGTGAGCTATTTAGAAATGAATAAGCATAATTCCACAGCATCTGAAATCATTTTTCTAGAAGAACTCAAGTAATCAGAGTTCGACAGATTGAAAGGAGTATCTTAGAGGCATGATGCTGCAAGATAAAAAGTATGCTGGCCTTTTTCCAACAAGGAACTTGAGCATGTGCTTATCTTTAAGCTTATGAGCAGTCACACTGAAGTCCCATGCTTCATGCCTGAAATGAAATGTTAACTCAAGTATTTTGCTGGATGAGGGCCAATGCAATTTTAAAAGCGTCACCTCCAAAAGCAGGGATTGTTTTGGGAACAGTTCCTCAGGTGCACCTAGTATGAGCTCAGCTGACAGTTGCAGGAAGGGATGAAAGCACTGTTACCTTTCTGCTTTCCAGTCATCTCAGGGCCTGACAGTCTCTCATTTAACCCATGGTATAATTAGACCAGATTCAGGACTATGTGAGTTTATGCTGGTTAAAATTCCAGCTGGTCTGCCACTTGCTGTTACGAACAACCCTGGTATGGCAGCTGATTGCCTCCATCCCACACACACCTAAATGGGAGGGAATCCTCAACTGCAGAGATTTTTGCAGAGCAGGACAGAGTTCTTGGTCTTGATGAGTACACAGCAAACACTAGTCAGTCACTAGTTATTCTGGATCCATAGAGGAGCCTTAACGTCCAAGATGCTAATCACCCACCAGAAAATAGGGAGAACCCCAGCTTCCTACAAATCAGGGAAAAGGAGCTTAAAGTATTATTTTTGTTATTTTCAGGTTTTTCACTTCATATTCTAATAAAGGGAATGTTTTCAAGTTACTAAATGCCTATTAAGATTAATAAGAGAATGTAAAATGAGCCTTATACAACGCCTTGCAAAATGTAGCATATGTATATCTTTATCTCAGTCATCCAAAATCAAAATAAAGTTTTAAAAATCTGGCATGAAGCTTTAAATTAATTGTTTTGTCAATAACTGAGTGTTTTGTAGCATTAACCTGCAGCTTCAGCTATTAAAGTAAATCAAAGAGACAGGAAGTAGAGATGGAAATCAGAAAGAAGAATAAGAGCTGCAAAATTAAACTGTTCTCTTTCACATGTGAAATTCAGTATAAAATACTTCCCTATAAATAGTTGTCAATAAACACAACTGCTGCAAATGTATTTGGTAAATGTTGAGGTCAAAGGCCTCAACTGTTTATTGCCTTGTAAACTCAAAGGCAAGTAAATTTATTGCCTGAACGAGTTTCAGAGTATTGGCCATCATAAAAACTCTGCATCCAGGGTACAAAATAGCCCATCAGCTAGCACCACAGCTATTCTACACGTAACTCAGGGGCCACCGTGTGCATCATAATTCAAAGTATCAGAAAGTATATTGTTGCCATGCTGAATATACACTGCCACGGGTTAGTGCTGAACTGTCTGTCATTACTATTAGAACTACCACTTTGTGAAATTATAAATTCTTGTGCTTTTAAAAGCAATTTGCTTACTGCACTACTGTAGCAGAATGTAGCAGTACATATGCCTGGCATCCTCGTCCAGTATTAGATTTTCAGAAGTCCCTCATTGAAACTAGAGCAGCAGTGTACTAAGCGCTGTGCAAACACAGTAAGCAGCAGCATTTACCCCAAATGTTTGCAATCCAAGTGAAAGCTTACAGACAGATCATGGGAGAAAGGAAATATTCTCCTCTGTGCTTTACAGCTGGAAGAATGGATCTCAGAACTTACGTGATTTAGGTCTTGCAGACAGAAGAATATTAATTTAAGGTACCTCTTTTCCCTAATTTTAAAAATGTCGAATTGGTTCTATAGCATTCTATAAAATCATTAGAACCATGGTTAGTGTTCAGTGCCAAATCCTATCCTCAGATCCATTATTCATGACTACACCTCCAAGATTAATGTGTTGAGAAGCTTACCCTCTTCCAGCTCCAAAACTTAAAAGGGCCAGTTCAGGAAACAAAGTGGATATATATATTTTCTTGAACAGGGTTCTGTTTAGGAAACATTATGTTTCTGTCCTCCAGAGTTAGAGCTCAAGAACTGAATGTGTTCAGTGTCCTTCCTCACGTGTTCTTTTCTCAGGTACTGTGTGACCATTAATGTAAATTAACAGACAACAGGTATGAATCGGTACCAACTGGATCAAGAGAAAATTCCGGGCTCAAGCTAATATGGCATATAGTATAAAATATTACACAATCAGATTTTGTAATCTTTGTAATCAGCAAGCACTGATGTTTTTCTCTCTGTATCAGGAAGCATGCAGGCAGTGCCAGTAATGTTGGGGGTAATTCAAATTTTTTATCCTCTTCAGTTTGTGATCAAAAGGGAGCTGTCCGGCTGTCCAACAAACTCTACTGGCAGATTTAAATGGAACTACATCCTGCCTTTGCTCTTTAAGTCCATTCTTGAGTAGCTGATAGTATCTGCAGATAACATTTTGCAGAGTGTTATTTGAGAATGAAACTGCTGTCAGAGAATGAAGCACCTGACTGCACCTGCCAGTCAGCAACCTAACTATCTACACACTTCAACTGAGAACATATACATGTAGATAGGCACATATCAATACATGCACACATACAGTAGCCCACACAGACAAGAAACCCATCAAACAATAAAACACAAACAGCAGCCACACTTTAAAAAGAAAAAAAAAATATCTACTTCCACAGCTCTGCAAGCTTGAGTAAATCAGAGATCTAAATATAAAACATTCAGGAATATGCATCTCATTGCCTAGAGAACTATGGCAGCAGTAAAGTAAGGCACGTAGATTTTTGTTTTTACTCCAGACAGATCTAACTGTTTTCCAGTATTGTTCCCATCAAAGAAAACTGTCTCAACTCTCCTCTAGCAATTCCTCTGAAATGTTATATGACAAAAAACACTGCTCCATCTGAGAAATCTACCCCAGTAAATTCCATTTGCTGCAAAATCTAAGTCAAAGGCATGAACACCTTGTCAAATTCAAGAAACCAACATTTAAAATGAAAGGTACTGTGCAAGGTACTGTCATGCTGATCCTCCTTTTTCTATTTGCGTTTGTAGCTTTTATAAATACACGATTAATCCAAACCACACATAGCATATGACAAGCATAATACTGTGATGTCATTATGTATGAGTGGGCAAATCAGAAAATTTAACACTTTTTTCCATGTTCCCAGAACAGCTTTATCTTGTGATACTGATACACAGGAGGCCAAATGCAGAAGACTTATGACTGAAGCCTTCATTGGAGCAAACTATTTCCACCTCCAAGAAATTCAGTGGGAACCCTGTGCCTCTGTTGTCAAAAGGAAATGGAAGAGCCATCTCAGAGTTAGCTAGCAGCATCTCATTGCCTGTTGCTAAGGAAGGCAAAACACAAAGATGCACAGGTATAGCTTAGAGTCCTCCAGACTCAGTGCAGGAAACCCAAGCAGAGCGAAATGTTTTTTCTACTACTTGCAGCTGAGCAGGTAGTTGCCCTCAATTCTAGCACAGAGGCCCATCAGCTTACATTTGCATGGGGGTATACAATACAAATATCAGCCTTGATTTAGAGAATCCATCACATCTATGGGATGTGATGTAAGCAGTTCCATAGGTTTGCTGTTCTTGCTTATAACATACGTGGCTCCTTTCCATACCAGGACCATCTAACACCCCCACTGCTGACAATGTATCACTTATAGGCATTGACTTCTTGGGGGAAAGGCTAAGAAAGCAGTACCTCCCTCCTTCGTTAGTATTACTTAACAGAAGTATTACCCAACACAGAGCATATTCTTTGGGTTATGCAGCAAAGGCATAGCCACAGGGCTGCATATTGCCCCAGTCCACAACGCAGTTGGATCCAGCCTTGAACTGTAACTCCTTATTAGACCCCACTGTCCCACCACCCTCAGTTACAAGCGTATAACCCATCTCTCTGCCTTCACCTTCCCTCAAGAAGAGTAACAATCCCACACCCACACAAAACAGTCTTTTAGTTTGTTACGAAAAGAGGTCTTTTTGAAAAGACACACCTATTTTTTTTATTCTGAATGAAATTCCCCATTAATTTGTGCTGTATTGTCCAGCAAATACCAAGCTACTCTACAAACAAATTTATTCTCATGCCTGTGCTTGGTATTTGATGCCAAATGGAGAATTAGTGCCTCAGCATCAATCTCTTCATTCCAAATCACGAGCTGAAAATAGCAGATGATGGGAATAAAATCAGAACAAAGATAATAGTTATAGCAGTTCCGCTGAAGTTAATGGGACTATTCAGTAGAATGGCTGAGGTGAAGGAGAAAGAGAGTCCAAATTACCACAGGGAGAAAACAAGCCAAACAATAATGATGCACAACTATTAAACATTAAACACTTCCAGGTACTTCTGTCCTGTAAGTCTGTTTAGTAACAGTTAATGGAATAACAAATAAGTGATATTACATTACCCACCTGCACACTCAAGAAACAATGCAGCCATGAACTTTTCTCAGCATAACATGGGATATGAATGGGGTACTGTTGCTTAATCATTCTCCTGAATGTTTATAGGATGGAAATAAGATCTTAATATAACTAGAGGGGCCACAGGAGGGACACTTTAAAGGCTGCACTACCATGTGTGTCAATACCAAGAGCTCAGCAACATCTGGTTTAATTCATTTTTTGAGCTGTTTACTAACTGGAGACTAGGTGTTATTTCCTCTTTGACATGGGAAATGCCTTTAATTGATGCCAGTGCATCTCCCTCATGCCAAATGGGCACTCATGAGACACTATGAAAACCAGTCAAGCAGTTGTGGTAGAAACAGGGGCTGGGATTTGCCTATGGTGTCTCCTTAGATTGCAGGCCCTCGGAACAAAGGCTGTCTCTTACTGTGCATGTCAGCATAGCAGTTAGTCCTACAGAGCTTGAATTCGGGCAAGGCTTCTCAGTGCTTCTGGAACACAAACGTATGAGAAGACTGCTATTTCCAAAACCTATACCCTCCTTTGAACAAAGGAAATGTATCACTTTAGCATCATATTTTCCAAAATATCTGCCAGGACATGGTACAGCCTTTAAGGAACCCTACCCACCAATCCTTCTTAGAGAGGCAATTTTTAAAAACAATCACCTGTTAGCTATACTGTTTTGGGGAGACCTTTCCATCTGTTGGACTCAGTTTGTCTTCCAAAAATTAGTTAAACATAGCAAAGCGGCTCATGAATAATTTTTCAGAAGAAACTGGGTTTTTTCACATCCATGTTTGGCTTTGTGATCACAAAAAGAGAAAGCAGAAACAATTCGAGGCTGTTAGAGAAAAATCAAACTTTCCTCAGCTCATCTGTATCAGCAAACAAGTTTAAAGCGCAGCTGCAGACAGGTTATGTAGAGAGGGTCTTTGTGCATTCGCACAAAACATCAAACCACATTAATAGCCATACAAACATGCCAGAAAAGGTCATTTGAAAATCATTATGCATTCATCTCTAAGAGTAACACCTTGAGGCCCCCACTGTGAATGTAGCTGTACTGCAGCTATTTCCTTTCATGTCAGAAATGTTTTTTGGAAGTTTGGCATAAGAATCACACTAATATTTTTGTTAAGAAAAATTTCAGATTCCACAGCAGGTCCTTGAAAACAGCAGCGTAATGCAAGTCTTTGGATTTTTATCATTTGCAACCCAATTTCAACTTTGCCTTACATCACAATAAAATTGCTTCAAAGCTAATTTCAGTCTGGTCCCAAGAGAGCATTTGTCCATATCATGAAAACCAGTATTTAATTTAACACGATTACATACACATGCTAGTGCAGTCGGATGCCCGGCTGGAATAGCAGAGTTAAGACAGGTCAGGATGAAGGTGCACTGGTGGGGCTTGGCAGGGAACCTGCTTTTAGTGCTTTTGGCTCTAGTTGAGAACATCAGTTTCTCGTTGGTGAGTTCTGAAAACAAAATCCTTTCCAAAGAAAAAAAGAAAAGAAATAAAAGAAATCCCTTCACAAATTCTACCTTGGGCAATTGTGTATCGGTGTCATAACTTATAATCAACAAACCATACAAAGGAGGTGAATCAAAGTTAAACGCATCTGTGGACATTACATTCTTTGATTCTATTTCTTACACCTACTTTTCAAAACAGACTTCTGATGCATCAGACTCAGCTGGCAGAAGCATTTTATTCAAGTTCTCCCAGCCAGTGCTCCTCCACAGGTATTAAGTCCCCCTGGGGAATGCAAGCACAGAGGTAATAAACATATTCGTTTCATTACAACATCTTAAAAAATGTAAAAATTCTAAAAAACCAACTGTAAGCTGACCTCCAGCCAAAGTACACATTAATTATACAGCTTAAGTCAGGCGGATGCTCAAGGAAAAGAGATATAATGTTACACCCAGCTGGATACTTTGTAGTTAGCACAAATGTAATATAAAGCGTACCAGAGTTTGTCAAGTGTCTGTCTGGATTTTCAGTTTTCATTAGTACTATAATTAAAACCACATTTTCAGCTATATTACCTATAACAAGAAAGGAATGAGAAATGAGGTTGTCAAGGTCAGTCTCTTTCTGCTCTTTATACTGAGTATCTGCAGGCCACAAGTTGTTGAATTTGGTGTAAACCAGAGTAATAGGATGGAATGTCACGTTACAACCAAACCTTTGTGGTTGAAAAGACAAACTTATGAGGTCACTTCCTTTTAATCACCAACGGAGCATATTTATCAGTCATATAAGTCAGGAAGGCAGGCAGGCAGATGACAGACAGACTGACAGATATATGGAAACACAAACACCCTAAACACAGATACGACAGAGCTGATGCACAGAAACATTCCTTCTCAGAAAGCTGTGCTTGATCTCATGCTGTCATAGTCCTTCCCATTTATAAACGACACCACTGTAAACGCTTTTTATCCCCTTTCTACAGCTTGTCACAGAGGACACAAAGATTAGGAAAATATGAACTACGGGTAACTTGGACGAGAAAAAGTTAAGAAGATTTAGACCCAGATTCATTTTTTTAACACTTTCAGAGAGTTCACAATTTTGCTTAAGACCTATATGACAAAGTGACCAGGTAGCAGACAGTAGACTTCCTAGCAGAGGGACATATTTTTCCAATCACTATAGTGGATGCCTTAGATACTGGTGGTGAAAAGCAGCATAGCTTCATTGAACTTAGCAGAGGTCAACACCTTCCTAAGGATCTGGACCATAAATTTCAGTATTAAAAATGCAATTTTTTCATATTCAAGTGCAAATAAGTACTTGAGACAACCAAGGCACCAGTGAACGTAAATGGGATTCCCTAGATGAGCATGCGGTCTAGAAAGCAACTATGGTTTTAGCTTTCAGGAGAACCCAGGGAAAAAAAAAAAAACAAAACAAAACAAACAAAAACCAAAGCAGCTGATCACTCATGTTAAAAATAAATGACAGTTTATTTGTGATACTAAAAAGGGATTTTAGCTTCATTTAAAAAAACCTGCTATGAAGGAGATGAGTGAACTGTTACGACACTGAAAGACTTAAAAACGATACCCCGAGAGATAACGTTCTGAGAATAAAGTGAAAGACCTCATATAAAATACAAAAGGTGTGTTGTAAAGAAGGATCAGAAGGGCAGACTTTGAGCTTCGTCTCGTCATAAATCAAAAGCTTGTTCTCCATCATTCTTGTCTATGAGGTCAGCTTTGATTCCCAAGCTACAATTCCCAAAGGATGAAGGTATTTCTATTGGCAAGTATGTGTCTTTTTTCCCCCAGGCTGGCTCTGCCAGCCCTGCTGTCACCATGGACTGTCATTATCTCAATCTCTTTACTGCCCAGGATTGTTCCATCCTGGAGCCACAGGGAACTATCACAGGGCTGAGAGAGGAAAACCTAGCTGGAAGACTAAGGGCATTTGCAACAGATTAATTGACAAAGAAGTTTATCAAGACAGGCCATCTACAATAGTTCGGTCATTCTCCTTCATAGTGGCCAAATGCTTTAGCACACTAGTCTCCAGGTGGCACATTAGGAATACAAAATGCTATACAGAATAACAATAAATGTGTTAAAAAACACAGTTTAAAAACCCTACCACCAAAAAAATATTCAGCACAACTACTCTCTACCCCAGGCACATGCTTCATATTCTTTTTGTGTCTGATAACATAAGCATTAATCTTTTAGCTTTTACTCATGCAGACTGTCCATACTCATAAGAATAGTCTGTGTAAACAGAACTACCCACTTGAATACTAGCGGGTGGCTTAGTGCTTCAATTTGCAGTCAGCCATCTCCATGTACATAGATAAAGGGCAGACACCTTCCATACAGAAACGTTCACAAAATACATTTAGAATGTTGTTTCCCTGATTTTCATGTAGCGTACTAAATCAAATAACAATTACCAGTTTTACCTACATTTCGTGAATTGTGATGTTGCAGTATTTTTTTTTACCCTAAGTAAAAAAAAAAAGTTAATTTCGGAATACTTCTGGGGTGTTACTCGATTACAGCAGTCTTTTACAGTGTTCTTGCACAGTGGATTCTATTATTTGCTCCATTGGTATTATAATGGTTTTACTTCAGTAATTCTCACTTAATATAAAGAAATGTTGCTGTGTGGCATAAAACCTGATAGCTACTGCAAGTATCTTTAACAAAGATAACATTTACAGAGAATAAGACAGACATCTGATCCTATATGTTTCTAGATAAAATCCTTCATTCTTTCGGCAACGATTTGAAAAGGAAAGGCATCGATAGGTGTAAAGTCTAAATTTTTAAGACAAGATCGCCCTCTACTGCTTAGGAGAGAGTAAAACTAGGGAGGATCATCCTTACCTGGATGAAGTCTTCACATACCCGATAGTTGAAGCTCCTGGCCCAGAGATGCTTTGCAAACCTCGGTTGGTTTACAGCCTGGGAGTTGTTCCCTCCTTCACAAGCACACTGCTGAGTGAACTCAGCGACTGCAGAGCAATAACTCCACGGCAAGATGCTGCCAAGAACGGGAGGAAGATTATTTACACACCCTCTCCTCTCTCTGAAATTGATACACAAGTCCCTCGAGTGCAGGGAAGTTGATGTAGGCTCATTTGCATGGCATGCTTGCCCTTTGCTTGGCCTTCTTTTTCCCCGAGATGGTATTCAGTGCCTTCCAGGCTCATATGAAAATATATGGATTGCTCAATAGGATAATATCCTTAAACAAGTGTTATCATACATTGCAAAGAGTCTTTACCTTCAGTGTTCTAAGCTTGCTTACAAACAATAAGCCCATACATCCAAAATCATATGGTGGAATGAGAAGACACATTAAGGCAACAATGGGACCAGGTCAAAATAATTCTTGTAACCCCTAGAACTGCGCAAAAGAGTGCAATTTCTTGATTCCTTCCAAAAAACTATTAACAAATCTTCGAGGCCTGAATTCCCTCTACAAAAGCAGTGTTTACTCTTTGCCATTATAGCTCACTTACCCAAGTGCCTATTACTTCTATTTTTACTATAGCTTCGACCAATTTAATATGGCAGTCAGGCCCACATAGGTCTCAGATCCTTGTCAGTACTCTTCCAAAAGCAGGCTTAGTGTTTGTCACGGGCCATCCCAGTGATCTCAATTCCATTTCAAGAGAGAAAGTAGCAGCATACCAGAGTAGTTTGGTGAACTCATTAGTAGACACCTTTGAAATTTGTGAGAGAACACCTTCTGCTTCTAGCCATTTATTCTTCATTTTCATTGTGTTTTGTGTTGTGTGGTTGGTTGGTTTTTTTTTTAAACTCTTCTACTGACACTATAATTTGAGGCAGTTCCTTAGAGACATCTTGAATAAAGAAAGACTCTAGTCTTGGAAGATCCCTAAGCTACTCTGCAAAGAACATTGATTCAAATAATTCATTTAGTCTTCAACTTCAACCTTATCTTCATGAAGGATTCCTCTTACACCACTGTCAATAGGCCATAAAAATTCCCTGGCAAGTTCTGCTTCCAAGATGACTGGAAAAAGCATATCAGTAGTTTTGTATCTCCAGGGAGTTAGCTCCTCAAAATATTTTTAGCTGTGTTACTATCACCTTTCATTTAACTTGGGGGTTTTATTCCTTTAATCTAAATATGACATCACCTTTGATGGATGTCTATTAACCTCCAATAGTGTTCTCTGCTCTACTGCTTAAGTAATACGTCTTTTTTTCTTTTGTTGTTTAGGTTCTTCAAATATTTCCTTACTATCACAGACTCCGTGAAGCCTGCACCATGAGACCTAGAAGATGACACTTCCAGCTAAACTTTGCTGAGTTTTCCTACAGTCTTTTCTATCTAACTGCTCATCAAACCTAAACCTACTTAAAAAACACAAGTTGCACTGAAACCCAACTTCATGCTGAGGGGAAAGACATTCCAAGTGAATCACGAATTACTATGTGCAGGATTTGGGTTTAAAAAAAAAGCAACTAGAAGATTGCAGAACTTGTCTCCCCAGAAGTTTACTATTGAGCTAATATCGATGCTTTTGTAAAGCACTGGACATAGCTGGAGATGGAACTTCAGACAGGCTGGACTAAGCGCTTGGGCGATACGTTTTGCTTACGGATATTATGATCACCACATTTTGAGCCAGGATGATTTTCTCTGAAGTGAAATGAGTAGACACCCAGCAAAATAAATGACATACCTGCTGGCAGTGTGTAGGTATAATTCATCCAGTCGTTTTCCTTCCATTGCACAAGCTTCTGGCACGTATGGCACTTTGACCTCTCTGTCATCACCACCCAACTTCAGCTCCTGATCGCTGCCATCCTTTTGTCTATTTACAGTCTTCAACAATACTATGGAGATGGCTCAGTGAAATTCATTAGCTTGTGTTATACAGGAGATTTAATGAGATAATTTGATAATCCTATTGCTCCTAGATTCCCAAATATAAAAGTAAGATTTAGGAGCCAAAAAGGACTCCCTACTTCTGACATATCTTACTAGGCCAGCTGGGCAACCTAACTTCTTTTTGATCAAACTCCAAGATTTAATTAACTGAAGAAATTTCCCGAACCATTTGGGGAACACTTCTGCCTATTTTTTTCACTAACTACTTAAGATGAGTGAATGGAAAAACCAGATGCATTGCAAAATCTTCAAAATAAAATTCCTTTCTAATTTATTTTTCCAAAAACTGTGTTTTTATTTTTGGACCCATGCCAGTAACTTCTATCCACTAACATTCTCAGGGCAAACCCTTCTTTCCAACATACAGTTTAAGGGAACAGGCTAAGATGAATGACTACAGAACTAAGAAAAGACAGAATTATCTGACTTCGCATCCAGTGCTTTAACCTCTGTTTCTTACAGTCACCACACGTATCCACAGACACAAGCAGCAAGAGACAGCAATATATTTTAGTCACTGAAGATACAGATACTAATCCCTGGCACTGACTTCAACCACATCCCCCCTTCATTCCTCTGCCCTCCCAGAGCGAGTCCCTTGAAATCAGATTTTACACTTTGCAGGAAGTAACTATTGTTAGTATCACACTTTTCCTCTCCAAGTTGCATTTTGATAGCTTAGAATCCTTTCTTGGGCTGAAAAATCTGGACTAAGAACATTTAAGTATCTCATAAGTCACCCCAATTGATGAGACCGTAGCTAATTTTCACTACACCGCTCTGAAAAAAACAGGAAAAATTGACGAAAACAACATGTAAATTTATTCGGTCTTGTGCTCTGATAATATTTCCATTGACTAGCATGTAAAAATAAAACAAAGATTCACTACGCCAGAACCTTTAAAAACTTTCCTGGACTATCGAGCTTTAAACATAATTTAAACATATGTCCATTTATTAAATATTTGGTTTGGTTCCTCTACCTTCATTATGGTTCATGAAATTATTTCACAGGCACTCACTCAAAACTTCACCTCCTGCTGTTTTCACAATGACTGAAGTAATAATTCAGCTGTCTGTTTGGGACTTTATATCCTCTCTACTGCAAAAACCTGTGCTGTCATAGACCAAATATTTAATATCATTGGAAAGACAATGTCTGGAAGAGCAAGCCAGAAACACACAAAAGCCCTAGCCCCACTGCAGCCTTCTTACGAGCAACTTGATAAGTGCAATGAAAAAGAACAAATTCATCTGTATACAATATTTCCACTTCATCTTTGTTACCATAAAGGAAGTATACCTTTTAAAGGTCCAATTTTATACTAGCTGGATTGATGTTAAATAGGAAAGAATTATCTACAAAGCTGATAAAAGAAAACAAATAATATTTCCAAGGGAGAATATGATCTCTAGGTAGTGTAAACCAGGATAGCCAAACGTGGCAACCTTATCAGTTGAAGACTTGGCCTTGAAAGCTCTTTTTGCTGTTTCACACTTTCCTTCTTTCCTACTGAACCTGCCATGTCCTGTTTTGATCATTGCTTTGAAACTTCACATTCATCGAAAACCACAAATACAGAAAAAAATTAATAAGAATTCAAATCATTTTGCTTCCAAACAGGATCTCCACCCTCCAAAAGTTTTACAGTATTTATTGTTGGACATTAAGGGATATTTGAATGATAATAAAGAACAAGTAGGTCCCATGATGAAGAGAACAAGATCTACATGGCCACATATAACTTGGAATAAAAAAATACTCATATTGTTTGTCAAGCCAATGACCAACTTCTGATGCTGGGCTCCACAGGCAACATTGTATTTGTTGCAAATATGACTTTATCCCTTGTAAACCAAGTAACTGCACAGGCAAGTATGGTGCTGCATACACAGTGCAATGTAAATATCCACAAATGGCCTGCTTTGGAGCAGTAAGACAACTGTTGCAGACCTATCTGCTGTATTGTTGCCATTACCGTGGTTATTACTTGTATTCTGGTAGGGCTCATACAGTCAAGTTATAATCAAAGCACACTGTGCTACAAACTTAGTCAAAAATAGTTTTAGTTTGTACTCCATCTAACAGGCAATTTCAGTCTGAAATACAAAAGGAATCATACAGTAGGGAAAATCTTGCTTTTAAATAATCATTTCCATCAAAATAGATTCTTCAAGGTCATGAACAGACCACTGTAGAAAGAACAAGTCACAGAAACAAAACAAAACATACCATTACAGAGACTTTCTTTACTGTATTGGGTACAACTTTTGTGTATTTAACACAAACAGAAAAAAAATTATATATATATATATATATAAAAAAATTAGAGAACTGTGATAACAAAGAAGGGCAGACAAGAAACATGCACCATCTCATGTCAACTGCACAGGATGGCACAATTCTCAACTCCAAATAGCACTAGACCTTCTTTGTAGCTATAAAAGGCTTCACATTTCAATCCAGAATAAACAGGGATTTGTTGAAGACTGCAAGTCAAAATATCCTGATCCCAGTGACACTTACGTCATTAGTCCCAATAAAAGCAGGGCTGCACCCTGCCTAGAAATTTAGAAATTCATCTCCACTAACAATTGCCAGTAACCATTATAAAACTGCACGGAATACTCCTTTATTTACCTGTGTCCTCAGCAGTTACTTTACAACACTGTTTTTCATCACCAGCTTTAGGGCCAAATCTCAGTTCTGGTTTTAATTCAATAGACAAGTTGGATTTATAGAGCTAGACAGAGCTTAAGCCCCTCTGTCTTTCTTTCAACTCTTAACTCCATGGTACTGTCCTGGCAAAACAATCCATAAATCCAGTTCTATGGCAGCAGCAGCAGCGTATAACACCATATTCACAAGTAAGTCGCTCCGCAAGCCAACAGCTGTTCTCAGCAGGCAGGGTGTTTTTGTTCAGAGCTACAGAGAAATTACAGTTTCGAAGCTTCTTTGACAGAAAAGACAGCCAATCCACGAGCTTTATGTTTCCAGCCAGCTGCCTGCCACAAATGTATTCGGGTTGTGATGGAAAGCGATGAAAAACCACATGCACGTGAAGAAAAAAAAAGTTCCCTCAAGAAATTGGGAGTAGGAGGGTAGTTGCTTGTTATTCTGAAATAACGTCTCTTGCAAAGAATCTGCCTTCAGCAAACACTTTGGCTTGGAGCAATCACCATTCACAAATATTTCTGTCCATGTTTTATTGGCACAGTTTTAGAATAAAACCCAAACAAAAACTCAAGAGTAGCTGAAGAACTAAGTAATGACGTGGAAAACATACAGAATCTCCCAAAATTGTGCTTGCAATTCTAAAATTTTCTTTTGTGTCTCAAGTTAGAACTGTTTCTCCAAACTTTTCACAATTTTATCTCACGTAACAATAATTTTCCTTCCATATCCTCATTGTGAGGTGCAATGTAAAGCTTATTAATGTAGCGGTTCAGTTTTCTACAAACATACAATTTAAAGTCAAAATTTTCAATGCTTGAAAATTTTGATTGCTTGCTATTATTTTTTTCTCCTCCAAAAACAACAATCTGAAAAATTGAAATGATGCCCCGTGGGATCTTCTGGTGATGTCACCGGTGGAGTGCTCCCAAAGACATTACAGTGCATCTCTTGGAACACTACATATATTAATTAGTCTTCCTAAAACGCAACTTCCAGAAACTGAGATATGAAATGAGAGGTGACTAACAAGTCTTTGGCATTACATGTTTGTTTGGAATAATCAGTTACCAATGATCTTAAAATTATTTTGATGGTTTGGACATTTCAGATCTCATTTTGGCTCCTTGCAGGAAAAGGACATAGCTTGTTTGTTAACAGTTTATCTTTGAATAAGATACGTGCTAAGACAATATACCATCAAATCTGTTCACTCCTTGTTTCACACTAGTGCCTGGCTGTCTCCACTGCATACATACTAGTTCACTCCCAGGCTTTGACCTGTAAATCCATTATTTATTTTGTCTGGGAAACCTGAGTGCAGAATAGCAGACAGGAGATACTACATATATATGAACCACTCCACCGTCCCCAGGGATGAGAGCTGACCCAAGGACAGCACAACCAGGTTAGGTTTAACTGTATTTGTCTGGCAATCAGAATTTTAACACTTCACTGGTATGACAAGCTATGAACTCGGGGTACAAAGATCTTCACTTTGTCTTTGGTTTGGTGCCCACAGACATGAGAGCCAGGTATAACCAGAGTAACATTTGAAAGCCAGCTGGCTCTCAGGAGCTTGACTGTTTATTGAGAAATGAGAAATAAAAGCGACCTGAAACCCAGATAGGTTTGAATAGGATTGCTTTCACAGGAGTCACCATCGGGTCCATGAGAAAATTCTTAGCTAACCCACCAGACCTGCCTGGATTTTCATACACCATTTTCTTACATTACAAATTTTGTATGCAGATTTCGCTGCCAGACCACAAACCCATTCTACATACATGTATTTAAAGTCTGGGACATAGGGCCCCTTGGCAAATCTTGCTGTTTGACCCACCTCACTGCAAATTATTTTTAATATCTCTGGGAGAGTATTTATTCCTGCATTAGAGGCATAAGTGTCTTATGTCATGTAACATAAGCGTTATTATCTCTCTCAAAGCAAAAAGCCAACCAAAAAAACACAACCCCAAGCTGCTACCATGTAAGCACAAACTTACCAGTCAAATTCTTATTGATTGTTGTTGTCAAGGTTATTTTTCCTCAAAACTTGAAGAATATTATGAACAAATAAGGCAATAGTTACCTGCGTTAGGATATGAAACCCTGGGATAATGCAATTAATGTAGACTAAAGAAAGTCTTAAACATATTTTCAGAAACAATTGGTATCAATCTTACCTCTGGATAAGATGCAAAGATATTACAATACCTGGCAGAAAAGACTGATAAATGAATGATGGCAAATGGAACCACTAAGATATCAGCCTTTCCCAACAACTACCATTCTTTGATATTCCCTGTGCTTGTAAAGAAAAAATATTCTTTATTTAGAGTACCATAACAATCCCCACTGTATATCAAGCATTTAACACAGAGAAGGTAATGTCCCTGCTTGAAAGTGATCAAAGCTAAGTGGGCCCAGAGGGTATCTGCACCAGGAAAGAGGGTTTACCCACACAGAGCCAAGCACATGACAAGAAGGAAAAGGAAAAAATTCAAGCAAAGCAATCAAGGTAATGCTTTAGAGTACAAAAATGCCCATCAAGCATTTCCCAACTACAATTACATCCAGGTTTTACAGAATCACAGATTATGTAGGTTGGAAGGGACCCCAAAGGTGCAACCTCCTGCTGAAGGCAGGCCCAGGCAGGACTGGCTGCTCAGGCCTTGTGCAGCCACGGCTGGAGTACCCCCAAGGATGGGGATCCCACAGCCTCTCCGCTCCCCTGCTCGAGCACACTCGCGGTAAGCAATCCGTTTCTTATAATGAGTACTGACTTCCCACGTTCCAACTTTTGTCCATTGTCTCTTCTCTTCCTGCTACGCACCTCTAAGAAGAGTCTGGCTTCATCTTTTCTATGCCCTCCCCTTAGGTATTTGTAGACAGTTCCTGGCCCAACCACTTATCTAGAAGCCCAATTAAAATTCGGGTTAAATCATACCTTCTTCATCTTCCAAACTATGTATTTCAGCCCATGCCTGTGACTATTTTTCTTCACTTTGCACAGGCTTCCAATCTATAAACTGACAAAAATTTCCAGAAGGTAAAGCCTTGATGTTAATGTGTTCCTTTTTATATGCCAAAAGGATGCTTCCTTGCAGACCAACTCCTGTTAGTCTTTCCTATAATCTCAAACAAGCTGATCTAGATGCTTCAGCACATGACAATTTGATGTGCTGGGCAACAGCTCAGTTTAAGACATAAACAGACAACCCTAACATGGAGTCAGCTAATAAATATAATATTTGTCATTTAATGCTGCAAGATGTCTAGGGTAACGAGGAATCTCACAGGTTTGGGGGTTTTTTCCCAACCTTTTTCCTACATTTACTTCAGATTTCCCACTTACATACTATGCCTATTCATTTCTGCCACAACAGACCCCAAGCTCTAGCCTCACATTTTGCAGACTCCTTGGCATTACCAGCTGTTATTACCATTTTAGATTCCATGCAATACTATACTGATTCCTACCACGTGAAGGCACCCAAACTCCAGAAAATTCCTTTGATCTTTCCAAAGAACAACCAGGAGCATTATCATCATTGCTATTTTTTTTTTTATTTAATCAGTCTCATGTCACTGCTTCCATAAAGATATAATTGTCAGAGTTAAAGTCTGCAATACCTTTCATGTGAACAGGCAAAATCAATCACGGGGAAAAAAATATGGCAAATTTCACATCTATATCAAACATGACAAGTGTTGCACATAATCTCTACGGGGACCAGAGCTAAAAACACACCGAACAGAAGCAAACAACTTACCTGTTCTTTCATGCAGTGGCTGTAGGAGTTGTTAAAATGATGTTTGCAGCTACAGTGGCTGGCTGTCCTCATGTTGCCTCAATTTTTAGGACGTTTCTTCCCATTTCTCACCTTAGTCCGCAACATCTCCATAGTTTTAATTCCCCGTTATGCTCAGTAATGTGATTTTTGTACATCTGCTATCATATTCTGGTTTTAATAATCTGATCTTCTCCTTGATCCTCTCATCATCTGTTTCTTCATTCCCTGAACCTACCCTAAATCCTGTGATACCAAGCAATTTGCTTCCACAATTCTTCTCAGGCAGGTTTCATGAAAACCTCCAGCTGTGGAACCAATGTTACTAATGTAGAACTAAAATCTAAAATCTGCCCACCTGGAGATCTTGCACTGGCCCTACCAGGAATCCCACCAAACTCAAACCACTTAAGGAATTTGTACACAACCATACTTTTGACTTCAAACAACATCTTTGAAAGTCTCTGTGACCATACATTATCCTCTAGATCAATGCCAAAAAATCACTGTTCGTGCCTGGCTCCTTCAACATAGTTCTACACATGTCTAAGCACAGACTGTAGAAATGTCTTAATAAAATCTTTAAAAACAAAATTCCTCACTATCAATTTATGCATTTTCCCCTATTAATTAATGGCCAGAGTTACCGGCACAATAAAGCAGAAATGCTGCAAGAATAGGTCTACTAAAATGCCCTAACCATGGGCAACAGCCTAGCTCTTAAAAATCAGGCAGCCAGAATCCTTTTTTTTTCCTCCCTAGAGCCATCTTTCGTGTTAGTTAGGCTAAGATAAAAACTCCATGCAATATCCCTAAAACCTACTTGCACAGAACATTAGAAAAGAGGGCCATGACAAGAACAGGATGTGGATGCATCTAATTGCTTTAAGCCTGAATTTTCCATGAGATCCCACAAGAGCATACACTACAGCCACCTTCAGCTTTCCTTCTGCATGGAGTTGCAAGTCAGCTACCTAAGCAACAACACTAAGGGCACATTTGTGAGGTCTGAACAGGGCCAAGAGCTAGATGTCCTACTGCTGCCAGAATATTTGACATTAAGTTCATGGTTTAAAAGAGCAAGCATTGTTCATTTTCTGCTTTTAGAAGGTCCTGTTTTCTCTGCACCGAGAATTGACCACCCAAAACCTCTGCAGGGCACCTGGGGGCCCCTTGAAAACTCCCCTGCACCCACAAAGGCCACAGCCACACAGAAAACTCATGCTAATGCCAAAAAGGGCCACCAAACTGCACTCCAACCCACTAAACTCAAGCACACCCCTGCTCTCACATGTGCTGCAAGTGAAGGCTCGCATCTGCCTCCATGTCTTAGTCACAGCCTGTGTGGATGTAGATTCTGGATCCCACAGGCTGACTTTTCAGGAAGGGCCCATCCCTTCCCTTCAACTTTTCCCTCCCACCCCATCTGCACTAAGCGCACCATATAAGACCACCAGAGACAAACAGAAATAAAAGGCCAGTGCTGCAGGAGTCTGAGGACTACTCCATGTTCGCTTTCCAGCACCACATTTATCTCAGGAAGAGCGCCACAGATGAAAAGGCCCGGGGAAATTTGAAACCAATTCACTACAGGCCAGCGAAAACCCACTTGCATCCCTTTTTCAGTCAGAAACGCGAAACCGCCTTTAAAAATGGATTAAGGGCAGGGGAGCCGCCCGCCCAGCCCCTGACAGAGCCCTCACAGCGCCCCGCCCCCAACGGCCTCCTGCGGCTCGAGACACAGCCCCTTCCCGCCACACCGCCTCAGCCAATCAGCGCAAAGATCTCCGCCGCCGGCTTTTTTTTAAGCCCGCCTCTCCTTCGCTACTCACCAATCAGAATGCTCCTCTCGTGAAGCCGTAGGGAAAGCCACTTGGCTTTCCATTGGACGACAGCTTCCTATTGGACGAAGGGAGAGAAGAGCTTGGCCAATGAGGTGGCCCGAGTGGGCGGGGACAGTTCAAACCGGCGGTGGCCGGGGAGCAGCGCCATGGTGAAGCCGGTGAGGGCCGGGGCCGGGATCGGGATCGGGGTCGGGATCCCCGGGGTCGGGATCCCCGGGGTCGGGATCCCCGGGGTCGGGATCCCCGGGGTCGGGATCCCTGGGGTCGGGATCGCCTCAGCGCCGGCTCAGCCGAGGTGGCAGGGCGGGCTCCGGCCCTCAGGTGAGTTCCTCGCTCTTCTCCCGCCGCAGCCCTGCGCCATGCAAGCGGGCGACTTCGACTCCTCTGACGAGGACACCGCTGAGGAGGACCTGAGGCCGCTCCCCATCTCCTGGTGAGACGCGCCCCGGGGCGGGCGCGGGTGTCTTTTCCCTCAGAAACTACGCGGGCGTTTGGGTTAAATCCCACTGCTGTAAAACGGGAGTTGTCTCCTGAAGGAAAGCCGTGCCGGGCTCTGGTGACCTGCCAGAGCGAGGGCTGAGGTTGTAGTTGGCCTGACGGTGCCCCTGAAAAGGGATTAAGTTGGTGCTGAGGAGCAGTCAGTGGATGTGGGGCCAGGTCTGCTTTTGGAGGCGTTTGCTAATTGCTGTCGGTCATGCTAGCCCAAGTATCTCTGTGCTAACGTGGGGATTTGTCAACACTTTCTCTCTTCCTCTTGGGCAGGGGTCTGTGATGAAGCACACTACCAAATGTGTGACTCCCTTGTCTGGTGCTGTAGAAATTATACTGGAATACTTCCATTTTATTCTTAAAATTAAATTATAGGTAGGTAACTCTTCTCACGCCCCCACGGAAAAGGAATGTCGCATAGTGAGTTATCTCTATTCAAATAATCAAAATGTTCTGTTCTGATTTTTTTTATTATCTTATTTTTTTATTTTCTGATAGGTTGTCTTTGTCTCCTGTCTACTCTTCTGAGTTCCTGGGATTATGTTCTCTTCCAGGTAAGAAGCACTCGCTGAAATGTGCAGGCAAGTTTGATGCTGAAGGGAGGTAATATCTCCTACCCCAAAATTCTGTGTTCCATTTACTTAGCGGGGTGTCTTGTTCTGTAATCTACCACTGGAATAATTGTTTCAGAAATACCAAGACTAATCAAGAGAATATCTTAATGCAAGATCATCTGGCAGAGTGGTAAGAGAATAGTGGCTGTCTTCCACTGTCATTTAAAATAGTTAGCTTTATAGCCTGACCCACTACTTATAACAAGCAACAACATAAGTGAAACAAGACTGCTTTGACAAATAATTCCTTTATAAGATATATTGGGCTCAAATTACACTCACTCGCCATGCTGACAGTTCTGTACTGCTCTCCTTTAGCATCTGGGTTGCACTACTATGGCCACGATATAAAAATAAACATATAAGCTTTCACTGCATTTTTAACTACCAAACCTGCAGTCATGGTGAATCTCCTGTGGTCACAAAAGAGATAGAACTGCTGGTGGTGACAATGTGAGCTTTCCCTACTACATTTAAAGCAGTTACTCGACTTCCATTAGCCAACTCTGAGAAATACAAGCTTGGGACTAATACCACGCTAAAGAACTAGAAAACAAGCGTTGAATAATATTTGAATTTAAGGTATCTTGAAGTGGGTGATGGCTAGTGCTGATGAAAATCCCACTAACACTTGAACGCCAGGTAACATGTATGCCAAAAAATAGCTGCATTATGTTTTTTAGCTACCTGAGCTGTTCATGTAATGGCTGTTTAATCTTCAGGTACTAACCTCTGGTCTTAGCCCTGCCGATACAGCTCTTGGTCTTCAGGATTCTGCTGTCATGCTTTCAAAAACTGTTTCGGGATATGAACAATCCTGGCTGTTGTCAGGGCAGGCATAAAGGTTGTGTGCTTATGGGGCTGTGAGTGAAGGAGGGGAGAGACAGGGAGGACAGTGCAAATATTTTGAGCAATTACATCTCACAAACCAAATAGTAGCTGTGAATATCGCAGTGCAGTATTCTGTAGGGGTTGCAAAAATGCCTTGGTAGCATGATCTGAGGAGAAAATGGAAGTGGCGATACGCTGAAGATTGAATCGTTAGGAGGATTTTTGATGTGATTTGTGCTGAGTATTACAGAACAGGGAATTTACTTTCCTTCCAGTCAACCAGGCAACTCTTCAGTGATCTATATCCAGCCCTTTTATTTGCTGGTGGTTTTTATTTTGTGGTTGGGGGGGGAGGGTTGTGTTGTGTTTTTTTTAAGCTGTACCCTAATTTATAATATCCAAAAACTTTTGATCTGGAAAATCCATAGCAGCTTAAAAACTTGGGCAGTTTTTTTAAATCCTATTACATTACAGTATTAAGCAGATAATAATGTTTAAACTGTCTTCTGTGCTAGTGATCTATTTGCAAAAATAAGAACTGTGTTTTATTTGGGGTGTGGCTTTGTTGTTTGCTTTGGTTTTGGTGGGAGGTTGTCTGTGCTCTGTTCTTCAGCTGTAGCAGCTATTCCATAAATGTCACTTACCTGGAGTGGTAATTGTCATTCATAATTTGTTTTAGGGTGCAGGTTTAAGGATGTTAGAAGAAATCTTCAGAAAGACATAGGTGAGTCTTCTGGCCAGTGTATAAGTGCCTCTCACTTCCGTGTAATGGGCGAGAACAACATGCAGGTAAACTGAAAGCATGTTACTAAGCATGTTACTACTGAAAGCATGTTTACCTTGGCTTAGTCTGGAGACTGCTGGAGTTGCTGTTTGTCTAATTCGGGCATAAGGATCCAGATGCTGGGTATCTAAAACATGGCTTGACTTTGAGAGGTGGTGGCATTTTATTCGTACTTCTATCATGGATGCTATAATTGTCTGTCTAACATGCCATAATGTTAGAATGCATAGCAGTTCTTTACAAAGTCTTGCTGGGGGTATGCCTGACAGTGATCTCTGTCTGAGTTTTGGTAACACTGTGCTTGGAGATGCAGCAAATATCTTGGCACAGTCACCGTTATGAGTACTAGATATCACTTGCAAGCGTGCAGTGCCACTTTCTCTGTGGCTTCTCTACCAAATATTGGAGAAGTAGTCAGGGTATTTCCAGGCTGGAGCTATACAGGCATCTGCGTATCTTTCACAGTAACCATGAGGTCTGCTAAGTCACATGCAGGAGAAGGCATCTTCAAAACAGCTAGGACCAAGATGAATTACAAACTTGTAATCTCCTCTTCCCAGAGAAAAATGAGATTGGGATAGAAAAGATGAAATCACGTAAAGATTTTGCTGAGCTTTCATCTGTAAACACTAGAAGAGCAGAGACAAACAGCAAAAACCCAGAGTATTTGGGCCTGGCCACAGCTGGAGGTGGGACAGAATCATGCTTAAGCTGGCAGCAGTTAACAGACTGTTCTGAGTGCTAACATGCTTTCTAGCAAGGCTTGTCTCAAGACTCACTCTGAACCTAGAAAATTCCTCTCATGGGTTACCTGAAGGCAAATGTGGGAGAGACTCAGTGAAAGTAAATGCTGCTCAAAGCAAAATTGCTAACTGCTATTGTCTTAACCTCAAAGATTAAACAAGAGAATCAGTACCATGTCACTTATCTGTTTATCCTTAAGCTTGATAAGCTTTTGTTTATTTGCAAGTGTCTTAATCTGTTGGCAGAAGAACTAAAGAACTATGGGACCCAGGATATAGTTGTGCTTTGTACCAGAGGAGAGCTCTTCAAATACCGAGTACCCAACCTTATAGACACCTACCAACAGCATGGGATCTGTGTGCACCACTATCCTATTCCTGATGGGGATGCTCCTGACATTGCCATGTGCTCCAAAATTCTGGAAGAGCTCAGAAGCTGCCTGGAAAGTAACCGGAAAACAATCATACAGTAGGTTCTGGCTGCCTCCCTTTCACCCCACATTCCTGTAAAAGATACCAGCTTCTCTCTAGATGCATGCCCAGCTGAAACAGAATCCTTTCAAATGACAATTGCATTCTTTAGGGTTAGTTCAAGCTGTGAAAAGCTGCTTGTTTCTCCTCATGCACCCTTTTGGAGCTAACTTGTCCTTTGTAAGATTTGAATCTCCCATTTCCCCTAGCTCTGTCCAGCAGGCGCTTCAAAGTGTGTGTTGAATGGCACCATATGACTCCTTGCTGCTAGCCTAGTTGGATATCAGGTGTACAATAGGAGTTGTAAGCTAAAGCCACTGTTGTCAGAGAATAACACACCCCGGGGCTGTTTATCAGGGACTCGGTGGGTTCCAGCAGTGCAAAACTCACTCTTAAATTGCATGAAACTGGTTTAAAGTAATTTCTTTAGACATTTGTAGCTGAGCTCAGGGTAGAGGGGAAGAGCTTTCCAAGTTCCATGTTCCCTGGATGATACTGCTGGCAGCTCCCTGCACAGGCATCCACTGAGTCCTTGGGCTTCCTGCTGATGCAGAACCCTGCTGCTATCATTAGCTCACAACTATCATCAAAGCCTTAATCTGGAGTAGGATTTAAAGAAAATTGAAGTTGTCCATCTTCACACGGTTTTCTGTCCTGTGCCTTTGGGACTACTACCATGGATGAAGGGGAACTTTAAAATTGCAGTTTCTCTAGAAAGACATTGCTTAAGGAAGGTCTGAAGAATAAATGGGAGATAGCTTTGCAGGTATTTCTATAGAAATTCTAACTTCCTTGTACCACTGCTCCTCTTGATTATATTAAGGCAAGAATTGTGTCCGTACATTTACGTATTGGGGGTTCTGAGTGTTGTGGTGTACTACAGCTTGTTACAACCAAATGTTTTCTTCTCTTTCAGCTGTTACGGTGGCCTTGGACGTTCATGTCTCAGTAAGCAGTTGTCTTCCCCCTCTCAATGCCTGACTAACTAAGCCGCCTCACAAACCCATTCTCGTCAGACAGCACTGTCTAAAGGAGCCAGATTCTGCTTGAAGCTTACCTGTGGTTACAATGCAAAATGCCACTGCAGGTAGCAGGCTAGTGAATGTTTCTTGGGAGCCCATTTCTTGGGAAAGGTGTTGTCAAATGGTAGTAACGTTAGCTGCCTGTATAGAAACTGTGGTGAGTGAGATAAGTATGTCATGGTATAGCTCTGACTATGTAGGTGAGGGGATGGAAGGTCAGGCAGGGTCAGTCTTTCACTGAGGCTGATAGAAAGTTCTGTCTTACTTTCTGGCTCTTTCTCTGTTTTCACTGCAAATTTTAGTCTCCTCTGACTGATAGGATTGTACTTTTCCCTCTTCCCTGAACATCTCAAGAAAAGGAGATGAACCTATTCCTCTGTATCTTTCTTCAGCCCAATGTCCCCACTAAAGCTTGCAGGGGCATTAGTTATTGTGTGTGCCCCAGAAGGACGGGGTGGTGATATTGCCAAAAAAGCAAATGCAGTCGGAAGACACAAAGGGGAATTAACTGGGTGTACTGGGATCTGTTCTTGGAAAGACTTTAGAATTTGCCTCCCGAATGCTGCTAGAAAGGTGGGGGGGGAGAAGTGGGAGGGTTTTTGCCTGTTTCCAAAGCCCGCAGGCTTGGGCAGGAGCAGCAGGCAGATGGGGCTAGTGCCAACAAATAGTGTTCAGCAAAAGATCCAACAGACATGTGACCCTGATATGACGAGGCCAAGTTTTGCTAGAGCGGTTTTCGTGGAACAAACCTATTACTGTGCGAGAGTGGTACTGCGTACAGCAAGAGGAGCTCAGTAGCATACATGCGTATATACCTTTCCCTTACAGTAGCTGCGTGTCTCCTGCTTTGGCTTTCGGATGCGCTGGCACCTCAGCAAGCGATAGACAGCCTCAGAAACTTGAGAGGATCTGGGGCGATACAGACCATCAAGGTAATGACGCTACAACAGGTAATACACGTGTCAACGAGAGCGGAGAGCTCGCACAGCCCTCTCCTTTGCTTCACAAAGAGATCCCTCTGTCTTTCTGAGATGCTCCATAGCTGGTGCCCCTGCTGCTCTCTTGGGTTTGAGCTGCTTCTAGCTTTCTGCTTTCATGCCAATTCTGTCTTGTTCTGCCTCTACTGAACTCAGCAGCTGTTCTCCCTGTCTGCTCCTCACCATCACTAGTAACTTGTTGCTTTCTCCTCCTTATCACTGCTCATCACTCACTAATGAGTCCCTTTTTCTGTTTGTCAGAATGTTGTCACATTCTCCTCACAACTTGGACTTCTGCTTCATTTTTCTGCCTTGGTTTTGCTCCATCTTCCTAACCTAGCTAGCCATGTTCATCCTCTGTAGCTATCACATTGATTTACTGGCAGTCGTCTTTTAAGAAGTATCCCTAGTGCTAGTGTTAAAACCTACATGGAGGGAGGCCTAAGTTGCTGAACGTAATGGTTTTTTCTTCTTTTGGTGGCATTTTTAGCTACTCTGTGTACCTATTTCTGTTGATACGAGTCCTACATGCTCTTAAAACAGTTCTATGTACAGGAAAGAGGAGCTGACATTTAAAAAGTTTACAAGATAGTACTTTCTGAGGAGAAAGAGTTGCCTAAAGACTGTCTCTTTGTTAGCTCTAAGCCTGTCTGGAAGGCAAATCTTGTTCAAACTACTTGTTAAAAATCAGTTTTCTGCAAACCAAGGGGCAGGGGGGGAGCAGCTTGCATCCCTGGTTGAATGCAGGGAAGGATACGAACAAATGTTATAATGAGAAGCCCTCACAGTCACTTGGGGTGGATGATCTGGCCTTTAGCCTCTGCTGACCAACATTTTAATCTCATTTTGAACACTTGCATATTAATACTCCACATGATCTATGAATTGACCTAAGACCTCTTAGTACAAACTGTTGTACATCACCATACTAGCTAAAGGCTGTGTTCTGCATCACGGCCTCATTATGGAGAGAGTAATACTCTTGGTGACCCAAATAAAGCAGCTTTGAATTCTGACATGAAACTCTCACCGATGAGGAACGTGTTTTGCCTTACCTTGAGCTCACATGTGCCCTTTATGAGGAACCACAGGATCCAAGCCAAGATCCATGTAATCTGTGTCTGATGGTGAAAAATTCCAGAGGAGTTGGAGTAAGCACAAGAACAACAAATAAATAGACTAGAGGGTGCAGTTTTCATCCTGGGGTATCAAACACTTTTTAAGATGGGTAGTGCCTCTTCTGAAAGTATAGAGCACTCATTACAAATCTGGTTGTGCTTTTTCAGCAATACAATTACCTCCATGACTTTCGAGAGAACCTAGCTGCACATCTGGCAACCAAGGATACAATATTAAGATCGGTATCACGATAACTAATACTGGCGTGGTGTATTTTTATGTCTACGTGGCTGCAGCAGACACCTGGACGAGACACCTCACCCCTGACCTTTAGTTTCTCATCGCTACTGCCTGTGTGACGCGGCTGCCCGCTTCCAAATCCGTGTATAAAATGTTGGGGGGGGGCAGATGACATCCTCCAGGACATGCAGCATCTTCCTCTGTTTGGCAGTCTAATACTCACTGCCTTAAAAACACCTGGAAGTGTGTTTGTGTTCGTTACTGTTCTGCCGGTGGCCTGCATGCCTAATGAGCTTGTTTTCAATATAATAATATCTCTGACACACTGACTACTTCATGTTTAGCACCACTTGGTACTGACAGCATGCACCTCTGCTGCTGTTGAACTGGTACGCTGATGTTTTCACATTGACATGCTACGGCCTGCTTCAGTGTACTTACCAAATGGAAGGGAGGCCGGGCTGTCAAAGCAGCCACTGAATTTCATTTTGACTTCGTCTCTGTTCTACGTAGCGTGAGACTTGGGATGAGCAATTGGACGTGAAGGCAGGATCTGTGAGGAAACAAAATAGTCTGTAGCTCCTCACAGCTAAGTTCAGACTTCCAGTGCCAAGAGGCTGGCTTCTGCTCCAGTGTGTAGGGGACGGAAAAGGGGGAGAGGTGAAGGGTAACTCCTTCTCTACTGCCTTTGTAAGAGACTCATGCTGGGGCAATGTAGCTAGATGAAAATTACTTCACTGGAGCTGTTCGAAAAAACACCTCAGCTCTAGCTTTAAACCAAAGGAAAGTCAAGCATGAAAATGTTCCTGCTGGAGTGCTTTCTCCTTATGAACTAGTAAGAACTCATTCTAAAACATCACGGTTCCGCTCTTAGTGCATTCAGTGATATTTAGGAACAAGACCCCTCTTTCCAACAGAAGGAGCTTTTATACTGAAGATCTGTGACAAACCAAGTGGGTGGGGTTTTATGTGAATATGGGAGGAAGAGACACTGCTGTAGCTGCGTGGGTGAGTTTCTGGCACAGCACTTCTGCATGCTACTGCTAGAGAAAGTAAAGAAACAATTAGCAGTGGGCTGGAGAGAATCTCAGAAACGTGCATGTAACAGTCCACATCCCTCCTGTGTAACTCATGAAGACCAGAGAAGATGAACAGACTCCTGAAGAAAACATTTAAGCTAGTTCTGTCCTGTTCTGAGGAAGCAATGATCATCCATGTCAGTGCCCAGGTATCCTCTGATGCCCTGTGAGGTAAGTTTTGGCTCTGGGAAGAAAACCCATGTCACCCACACTGTGCCTTTCGCTGTTGGACAAACCAATGGAGTTGAGGAGCTGTTGCCTCTGGGCTGAAGTTGCTGTGCAGTTGCTCTCAGCTGGGTGTCAGCATCCTGGCTGTCCTGCCTCGTCACCATCTCCTGTTTCCTTGCAGTTAATTCTGTAAGTGCTTTTTTCCCTGCCCAAGTGCTGCAAGAAACTATCAGGTGACCTGTCCAGTACCAGCACCACCAAGGCGGTGCTGCTGTCCAGCTCAGAGGGTCACCTTGCGCTCCCCAAAGCTGCAGCCTACACCAACATGGATGTTTATGGTGTATTTCAATAAAGTTTCAGTAACTTTTCAGGTCAGAAGTTGTAACATGAGACTCTACCACAGCACCGGTGGTTTTGAGTTGAAGTAGAACTCACTGCTTTGCCAACTTCAAAATTTATAGCCACAACACGTTGTTTGAACCCAGACACTTGAACACATGTTTAAAGGTGATTTCTACAGATTATATTTAATTAGCTTTTACTGCCATTCCCTTCTCCACCCCTAAGGCAGGCAACAGGAACTCTTCCAGCTTCCACAGCACAGAGTCACTTACAGAAGGTACTTTGCTCAAACTGCATTGTTCCATCCCTTCTTCACTACTTAATCCTTGCAACTGGTGGGTTTGATATTAAGTATGTATCAGATGGCTTTTTCAGATGGCTTAGCAGGAAACTTGTTGACAGGGAGAGAAACGTTCTTTGTTTTCTCCATAACCTTTTGCCTCCTGGACCTCCAAAAATCACTTACTATCAGGTCCATGTTTTGAATACAGAACACCAGGTACTCTAGCTAGGCACCATATGTGCTTCTCCACAGGCATCCATTGCTCTCACAAGGATGACTCTGGTCAAACTCAGATGCGAGGCTCACATCACTGGGTACAGCTGACAACATTCACACCACCTCGCAGCTGGGTGGGTGCTGGTAGACACTAACCTTTTTTAAAAAAGTGCAGAAACCAGTTTCTAAACAGCATTCTCTGAAGGACTCTGCTGGGCAGTCATCGCCCTTCAACACGCTGGGTTCTCACAGGACTTTTTAACTTCTAACTTGCACTTCTGACCTTTCTCTGCAATGTTTTGACAGTTTAAAGACCTTTGAAATGAGATTACTTAAATGCTTCAGTTCTTATGTACTTAACCACAGCGGGCAGGACAGACTCCAAATCAGCATTTTGCTCCCAGGGTTTGCGGTGAATTCAAGTTCACCAATAGAACTGCGCTGGCAAGCTACGGCACCGTTTTCACCTCTGAATTCCTCTGTTCAGGAATACTCACGCACACTTTTACGTCGGGTGTGGAAAGCCTGTCATCTACAGGACAGTGCAAGTGCTGCAAACATTTTGCTACATATTCCTGAGTAAAACTTCCACAGCTGGAGGGGGTTTCAGAAGAAGCCATCAGTTGGACTCAGTCAATCCTGCACTGCTTATTCTGGTGTGACTTGGCTTAAATCAGCCCAGGTACCAAGGGAATGAGAGATTTGTTTCGAAGGCCAAGGAGAGCTAGGGGCTATGAACCAGTAAGTCTCATTTCTGTAACAAATTAATAAATATACAAACATACAAAAGGGTTAATTAGTTTTGCTTACGCAGGCTGAAGTCACATCTTCCAGCAGCCTCTGAAGGAGCTAAGGAGCAGGAAAATAAAAATGATCCAACAGGAACAATATTCATGAGTTTCCAAAAAGCCTTTCAAAAATTCCTTTTTTGCTAAAACCTCAAAATTATTCTTGCCTAAGGAAGAAAATCCTCTTGTCAACAAACAGCTGATCGAAAGGGACTGCAGAACAGGACTAAAGAATAGGCTCCTCGCAGAGCTCCAGAGGTGCGCGGGTTGGAACCTGTGCCTTTGCACAGAAAACAAGGGCCATGAAATAAAGCCTGCAACTGCTGCAAATGTTTTGGGACAGTCGGGGCAGGGGGGAAGAATCAATCTTGTAATGCTGAATGCTTCAGCAATGACAGCATGTGAAATTAAGTGTCCATAAATGCAAAGAAGAAACACGGGTGAGAAAAAACAATTTTCTATACATAGTAATAAGCTGTCAGGTATCTATTATTAGTTAGGAAAGAGAATTTGAAGTTATCTCAACTTGAATTCTCATACTCCCAGTACATGATAAAGAGAGGAGAGGAATTCAGAAGCGGAGAGCAGGGAGATGCCACTCTAAATCCCCTGGGCACCCAAATCTTGCGCGATGACAATAGTTCTGGTGTCCTCCAGCTTAGAAAAGGAAAAGTTGTGGAGGAGAAAGGATAATCACAAAGCTACGGAAGGACTTCCAGTCAAGAAGAGATTAAACAGACTTCACCTTGCCAGATGACATGCTGAAGGTCTATTCAATCATGCCCAGCATAAATAAGGTGGAAAGGGGGAAATTTTCAGTATTTCTTAAAAAATAAGAGCTTAGAGGCACCCAATGAAGTCCGGCAGAACTTTTAAACAAGTATTTTTTACATACTGGGTAATTCCATTGCAGAACTCACTGTCTCAGGGTATCTTCCACACTAGGCTATAAAAGTGTTCAAAAACCAACTGAATTAATAAAAGCTATTCCAGGGCTGTTTCAGATGCCAAACCTCTAGCTCAGGACATCTGTAACACATAGATTGCCAAGTATGTTCTCTCACTCTTCAGGCAGAGATATTCAATACCTGCCCTGTTTCATACACTTTTTCCTCAGTCATTGCCACTGTCCAACATGCCAACGCTGGAGTATCTGGATTTCTGGTCGAACCCCGTGCAGCCATTGGTACAACTTCCATTGCATCTAATACCCAAGAGACCCAAAGTGAACAAATACGCAGCTTATACAAAAACATTTTACTAGAATGGGGAACTATTCATTATTCTCCAGCACAGGTAAATGAAAAAGATTCCTAATTATTACTCCTAAATGAAGCAGCTGTTCCAGTAACAATTTACAATGCAGTATTATCAGTCTACCTGAAACAGCTTCCCCCTGCCCCATCCACTATTTATCTGCAGAGCCGTGAAAACAAGCAGGAAATCAGAGCTTCCCTTTTCCAGACGTAACGTGATTCAGTGTTCTATTTTTAGCAGGTAATGCAGTTATGCAGCGTAAAACAAACAGATGAATACAGCAAGTATCTGTTCAATTTAAAAATGAAACAAGGCACCAGGTAAAAATAAGTGTTTCTGAATGTGAGATTTTTTTTTTTATTATTTATTGCACTAAGGAACAGCAGGGCAGTTTCACAATCTCACTTTCTGCTTTGAAAAGGTCTGTAGTATTACTCTTAAACTCAAGAGTATTTTCATCATTGGGCTTGATAAATGTTGTAGGTTTGTCCATTTGTTAATAAGACAGCACAGACATTTAAAAAAAAAATCATCATTTAAATTCACTCCTTTGTGGACAATTCAACTTCTCCTATCACAATGGCATATGCTTGAGATTAAAGCAAGGCTAACATTCGGTGAAAATACAGAAATCTCTGAACTGTGCATAGACAGGGAAAGATGAACCAGATAGAAAATAAAATAAAATAAAATAAACCCAAATAGAACTCCTATTTTTGCAACTGTGTCCATGAATTCATCTCTTCAGACCAGCATTGCCTACAGGTAAAACCCCCAGCTCTTCCAGTCCTTCCCCAGCACTCAGCAGCTACAGCTGATTTATAGTTAGAGTGGGATACGCAAGTCCAAAGGAGCCACTACGAAGCCCAGCCTAAAGCAAATCCCTAGTGTACTAAGGCTAGCCAGTAACGCATACCTACTTGAAGATTACGGCTGTTCCTTATGGAGTGCAAAGTCAAAACTTTTCAAAACCCAGTAATCTTTACATTAATTTACATGTAATTCTTTAATTTCAGCGTCCCAGTAAAATATAAGAAAACAGTCTTTCCACAAGTATAAAATGTGGAAATATTTTAAAAATAGGGGAGTCGTTTTCTAACGCAAATGCGATCATCAGATTCCATATTTAATCTTGGTAAGAGGTTCTCGTTGTAAAGAATCCGTATTTTGTGGCTTTTGCATGCACTTAACTGGAACAGAGCTTGCTGAATGTCTTCTTAAGAGCTCACCAGAACATAAATCATGCTGGAAAATAAAATAAAAATATTAAGATGCACCATTTTGATTAGCATTATACATTTAATTACACAGTCATATATTCTAAGGAACAAATCTGCGTGAGGTACAGGGATTGTGCCCGAAGATTTTACACAAAGTCACCAACACATCAGAAGGGGATTATAAAGCACGACACAAACCGATGCAACAACCCGTTGTCGCTACATCGAGTGACATTATAACAGGGAGCCCTGTATAGACACGACACCTACGTGTCAAAAGCCTGAACTATTCCAGCTGTGTTGCAAGAAGCACAGCGTGCCACTCGGAAGGAGGACTGCACGCCGGTTCCCGTGTCACACCACCCAGAACAGACGGGAGGACCAAGCAGCGAGCTGGCTTTTGGCTTGAAGGAAGAATTGGGAAGAGGAACCATGCGGTGGCACTGGCTTCTGTGCATCCCACCCCTTTTAACTCTTGGAACGGCTCCTCTACCTTTGACTTCACCACAGATCATATTTACATCAAAATACCTACTTACTCGAAAAATATTACTGTTCCAGCTGCTTAATGGAAACACTGGGGGGGTATTATATTATGCTTCAAAGAAGACAAGCTCGGAGCTTTCAGGTCTCCAGTCATGGTATACAGATTCAAATTTGTAATTCTGACCAAATTAAGACTTTAATTTTAAAACAGAATAAATGGAAACTGTGGATTCTTTTTCAGGAATGTTGGCATTATATATATTCCTATGTACAAAATTTCTCTTGTGCACTGAGCCCAATTAAAAAAAAAATTCAGACTGAAGATTAGATGGGAGACAGAGGAAAAAACTTACCCATATAAGTAGTAGAAAAATGATAGAAGGTAGAATGCTAATTTGCACCATCCTTCTTTCTGGCAATAGGCTAAAATATCTGCATTCATGATGGTTGTAGGATCATACAGACCAGGGCCACTCATCACAGGTCTACTCATGTACCTGAAAGTGATGCACAGTTAGTTTTGTGGCGACTGTGATGGGAAACATAAGTTCCTGCCCACCACCCACCAATGCCAGAACTGAGACAAGGAATCACACCGCTTACAGCAAAGTCCATCAGCTCCATGCAGGAGATGGCGAACTGCAAGAGCAATACAAAGCTCCAAACTAAACGTGCCTACAGAAGAGCTTTCAGACAGTGCTGCAACGGCTTACCTCAGCCTTCAACCATGCTAAACTCTGGTACGCCAAAAGGAAATGGGACAAATTTATAAGTAAGTGAAAAACAGGATTCCTTACAAAAGGGTTGGAAAAGCTGGAGAAGAGACCAGCGTATAACCCTACATAACCTACAGCCTCCTCTCATTAATGCAACGCACACTGGCTACCACGCTGAAGGAATACTCATACAGGTCACTACAAAATGATCCTGAAATTGTAGTTTAACGCAGGCTGCTGGCAAAAGGAACAGTCCTACCTCCACCCCTCTGATTCCTCCTCACGCCAGGACTAGCACAGCCACAGCCACGCAGTGAAAGCTGTTTTGCTGGGTTACGTTTCAACCAGACCAGCTCCCTCCGGCAGCTCCCTGCACAGGACTAACACCAGCACAAGGAGAGGTGGTGCCCACATCTTAGTGCTGGAGGAAAGCAAGATTGCCACTTCTACTGGCAATCCACACTGTGAATCTGCGGTATCAGTATGCCTTTGATGTGTCAGCTACCTTTAACACGCACACAACACAACTCGATTCTTGCATAGCCCAAGAGAATAACAAATAAAAGTGACAGAGAAAGCAAAGTGATGGTTCTTATTTTATAGCCGTGACATAAACTTTCTCAATGTTGTATCAGAAAGCATCTTCATTTGCCAAAGACACTGGACACTTAACAGGAAGCACTGCAACAGGAGAATGAGTAACAATTAACGTGAGTACAGAGATACCAGACTCGTCAATATTACCTCCAAATATGATAAGCCAACAAAGGCATATTGAGACCCAGTGTAAGCCACTCTGCTGCACAGAGAAACATAACACAGAAGAATGCATGGATGAGGTACTCTGGAAGTACAAGCTGGAAAAGAAAAATATGAGTTAGAAGTTTCGCTCAAAGCAAAGTGTGTGGTGTTTAATCTATTTTGGAGGTAAGCTATTCTTTAAAAAATATTATTAAAAAACAACACTAACAAGAACAAGACTGCAGAAAGCGAAAACAGCAACCAGCAGTACGTGCCTTGCTGTTTTCACATGATATTCATGAACAGAGAAGAAAAATTTATAAAATTAAATGCTCAGATCAATATTTTAATAGAAGCAATAAAAAACTAAGTGCACTGTTAGCAGATTCCACGCTTTATACGTGACCTTCATAACAGAAGAGAGCATAGAGATATTTCTGCTCATGCAACAGAGAAATATCAGTAGGAAACATGCTCCATATAATGGTTTGTAGGCAAAAAGTTGGTTTGCGTTTTCCTATTTTACAGCTTTGTTTTGGTATTCGCACAGACATCATTTTTCAAATTCAAACTCTTTCCAAAATGTAATATCCTAGGCAAAGCTTTATCAAACCAAATCAGCAGCTACGTTGTTAGGCACATCGGTCTGCAGAGACGAACGCTGTGCTGCCTGCAGCGCAGGAGGGCACGACAGCAGCTATGCACGTACAGTTCAGGGCGTATTAGCCAGCTTCGGTTTCCTTCACAAGTACCTAATATGCATGCTTTACGGTATCATGCTTGCCAGCAGAAGCCCACAGAGCTACTTATCAGTTTATTATGAAATCACAGAAAGCGTGAAATGCCAGGTTGTATTAGTATTATTAATAGGAATAATATGGAGAGATACATAGATTAAATGCATGCAGAGAGCCAGCAAAATCTCACACCCACCACAAGAGCAAAATCTTCTAGACCAAGTCACCCCCAAGTGATATCATTTACTCCTTCATCACACAATTCAGAAAGCAGCAAATCAGTAAGCTTTTCACTTCTCAACTCAGGACCACTAAAACATCTCCTCATGAAAAATACTCCATTTCTAGCCGAAGATTTAAATTGCCCGTATGTGCACATGTGTGTGCGCACGCAAATACACGTACACACAACACACTCTGCCCCTCTTTTTCTGTGTGAGATGACTAACCTGGCATAGGATGACTACATTGAAGTTTCAGTGGTTTATAATTTTTTTTTCATTCTCTCTAAGCAGACACTGCTTTTAAACCCCCAAAATATCTTCCTAGAAATCTAAATACTACCAACAAACAGACATTCTCACCACCTACTTTGCTACAACACTCTGCTTCTCTAAATGAAGAATACCAAACAAAGCAAAGTTGCATCAACATCAACAAAAATAAGCTGTCATACATGAACTGTTTCAAGTAAATATTTTTGTCCAGATCCTTCTTTGTATACTTACCATTTACAACTTGGCAACTCTTTATAGTAGAACAACCACCACCCCCCTATCCAAAACACAATGCATTTGGCAGCCTGCTGAGACACATTTACCAGGTCGGAAAATCTGTAGTTTATTGAACTACACATCTCAAAACACACTTTTTCTTTATCTTGCTTATTATACCCTACTCCTACACCAGAATACTTGTCTCTTTCAAATCTACCATATTTTATCCTCCCTGGTTGTCCTAAAAGAAAATTAACTACATCATATTCCACCATGGTATTTATCACAGAAGCGAGGGAGGAAGAAATGTCGTTGGTGAGAAGAGATACTACTATAATAGGAGCAGGGAAGAGAAGGCATCAACAGTGCACTAAGCAGTTACTATTTTGTGCTAATCTTTCTACCGAGGTGTCTCGATTCCTACCAGGATTTTTGATTCTTTGTACAAGAAAACACCATTTCAGTGTGTTTGTCCAGCACCATCTACCAGATCCCTTCAAGAGTCTGGATCTTAACTTCACTTTTAGTGGCCAATCTCCTTTCACAAGAACAGCAAATATTAAGTTATTTAATATTTTCAATTCACAAAGCTATCATATCAATAAACACTACATGCATGTGGGTTAACAGAAGGTTAATATTTGCGTTAAACATGCGCATTATAATACTTCAAAGGTTGCGATAAGATCATAATGCATAAATGCGATGAGAATTTGCCTTCCCCCATACTGTAGCAGAAATGACTGTAAAACAGACCAAGCAAGGGAAACTGTTAGATGCACAGCTATCCAAGCATCAAACCTTGCTGAGATGCAACCCTCTGCCGATCACCTCTTCTCCTCCCCACCTGTTCTCATGCTGTAATACTCGCTGTCAATTTACGTGCTGTATGTCTAACATGCATTTCCCCCCCCCCACCAGCTACTGCAAATTCATTTTTCATTTGCATGATTTACTTAACTCTTCAAAACACCATAAAGTTACAGTCCAGGCTGCATTGCTGTGCTGCCCTTACATTCTACCTCAGCCTGGGCACACCAAGCCAAAGTAAAAACCATGAGAAATGCACTAAAAACCTGCTCTATCAAACTATATGTAACAAGTATCCCTTTTATTATTGGCCTGTTACAGATGCAAGCAAATAGTTTGTCTCAAAGTCTTTTCACAAACCAAGGAGTGTCAGAGTTGCATCCAAGAGGACACCAAGATACACCCCTCATCCTGGAACATAAAACAAAGAAGTGAAGATAACACCTACCGCATCACGCCCACCTAAACCCTCAAACAAGATCAGAATTTACTTGGTCAATGCTTAATTCCTGTAATCTCAGGGTTCAATAAATCGTGCTTGAAATGTACTATTTCCTTCTAACTGAAGTTACTGCAGCTCATCGCTGGGACGTATATAACAGGCATGTAACAGTTTTCCCCACTTCACTGGGTAAGCAAGCAAAATTGTTTTGCACAAAATATGGAAATCCATGAAGTTGTTCTCAACCCCAACAAACAAATCACGAGCAGATGAACAGGCACACTAAACAAAACAGCTTAATAGTATTACAAATGTTCCTAACGAAATGAAAGTGGCATTAAAAACATTAAACTGAAAAGCAGTACACACCTTTAATGCAATTTTGACTCTTTTAATCTTTTTGACCTTTTCAACTGTCTTTGTGCCGAAAACGTAGAAAGCAGATTGAAAGAATGTTAGTACGACAGCTGACAAGATCACCAGCAGATTAATAACAGTCAGAATATTCAACTTGAAAGCAAAGAATCAGACAGAGAATTTTCCCTAGAACTTCTATCAAACAGCTAGGTTTTGTCCACCCAGATGCAATTCTATTGCCTAGTTTGATAGAAAAACTTCTATTGCCTATATCAAGATAACACCAAAACCAATCACTTTACATACATTTATTTAAAAAACGTTTAGCATGCTACTTACAGGATTGAGTGTATTACATTGGTCTATGGGATTCTTGTAATCCGTCTTCAGTTCATCAAATGCGATAATCTAGAAAAAAATTGAAACAGTTGTGATTTTTCAGTCCAGAAGCAACAACGTATTTTTTTATCAGTGAAAAGTAACATTTTGGTACAGAGCCATATGGTTCAAGTGCTGCCGTCCTATCCAGGAACGAAATTTCTCCTGAGTACGTTCTTATGTCATAAACCCCCAGGTAAGACACATTTGAAATAGGTTATACAACCAAGAAAACAGAAGATCCTTCAGGCATTCACAGACCTTTGCCCATACCCTACTTTTTTACCTCCCCACCAGCAAGGAATTCCCAACGTCCCTCTCAGCAGTTTTTAACCCCGCTCGCTCTGCACAGACCCCCTCTGTGCCCTGACCGACTCTCAGTTGCCAGCAGGAACCTGACACAGGCTTTGTTCATCAAGAAAAAGCAAGAGCAATCTTAAAAGCAGCCAAACATTTTGTCTCATTGTCAAAATAAATGCTGACCCCACATTTGTCCAAAAGGTGCATCCATAAAAAGCCACGTATGCTCGACCTTTTCATGCCATAAAAATCAAAGACGCAGCATGAAATACAACAAAAGCCACGTCCACAGAACAAATATCATACCGAACATTAAAAAAGTCTTAAGACAGAGCAACTTATTATCTGTATGAGATTCATTTATATTCAGTATAAGCCCAGGACAGGGCTTTATTACAACAGAACGGTTTTTGTTAAGGATAACTAGGAAGCTTGAAATAGCGCCAAGAACAACATCCTCCTCGCGTCCTCGCCTAGAGCAGTACCTCATAGCTGACCCAAGGCAGGTTCCTGGCTTTCCCTGTGCCGGGTTGAAGATAGAAAACTCTCCAAAAAATAATAATACTGAAAAAAAAAATCTCCAAAACTAAGTCTTAAGATAAAGCATGAGAAGAGTGCAACACTTCACTCTCTATTTCTGTTAAAGAAGTGGCCAAACTGACTTCAGACTAAAACATTTTCAACCGCTATTTTAAAAAGACTGCGCTCGTTTAAAATACAGTTTAATAAAATGGATGTATCTTATATCAGCACTTGAAAATTAATTTTATCCGCAGACAAGCGCTGCTAGGTTTCCACCTCGCCAAGGTAACGACGAAGGTGGGGACTGGGCGCGATACCTCGGCCTCCACCGCGGCCCTGCGCTGGGGAAGGGCAGGCCGGCAGCCTGCAGGCAGAGAGCAGATCTCCAGGAGCCTCCAGCCCTCACGGCCCGGCTCTGTGGGGAAACCCTCGGGGGGCTGCTCACGGGAGACCCCCGCAAGGCGTTTCGGCCGGGCAGGCCGGCCCGCCGCCCTTCCCCAGCCGCCCTGGCCGCCGTTTCACATTCGGTTTCGGCCGACCTCAGTGCCCGCCGCTGCCGAAGGCGGCCCGGGCCGAGCCCCTTCCCCCGCCCCAAAATCCCGCTCCTCTCGCTGTCCTCCTGCCGGCGAAGGCACCCGCGGCAGGACGGCGTGAGGGGCGGCCGCGCCCCGCCGGCGGTGCTCGGGCTTTAAACTGCCCCGGGACCGACACAAAGAGCGGGAAAACACGGCCATCGGGGCGGCCCCTTCTGGCGGCGGGCGGACCCCTCCCCGGCCCGGGCAGGCGGCCCGGCCCCCGCGGCCTGCGCCGGCCTCCGCGGGAGAGCGGGCCGGGGAGCGCCCAGGGCCTCCGCCCGGGGAGCGGCGGCTCCACGGGAAAGGGCCGCACCGGCAGGAGCCGTCCCCGGCCCGGCCACCGTCCCCTCAGCGCGGGCGGCGGGACGGGACGGGACGAGGGACACCCGCCCCTCCGGCCGCGCGGGAGGGACGGCGCTACCGGCCGGCCGCCCGCCCCCCCACACGCACTCACATGCCAGATGGCGAAGAAGATGAGGGCGGCGGTGAGCAGCAGTGCCAGCATATAGCAGAAGGCGGCGAACGTGAAGGCCATGGCGGCGGGGCCGGGCGAGCCGCGGCGGGGCGGGAGCGGCGCGGGGGATGCCGGGCGCGATCATTCACCGCCGGGCCGGGCCGGGCCGGGCCCGCTGCCGCGCAGCCGCCGAACCACCCGCCCCGCGGCGGGCGCCCCCTGCCGGGGCCCGCCGGCACCACCGCCAGGGCGCGGGGCGCCATTTCCTGACGGGGGGCGGCACCTCCCGCGTTGTCGCCTGCAGCCAAAGAGGCCGCGATCGCGGCGGGGACCGGCAGGGCGTGGGAATATACATCGGCAACCCCCCCGCAACCGGGGAACGAGGAAACGGGGGTAAAAATCAACTTGAAAATGGAATTTGAGCGAAAGCTAGACGAGAAGATGTTCTTCAGGTTGAAATGTGGGAGACGGGCGTGCGGTGACAGTAGACGCAGGGCCGTGTCAGGGGTGATGACCTGGTAAGTCCGAGCTACGTCTGGAGACAAGGGAAGATGGCAAATTTCTCTTCGGAAGAAACAGCGGAGAAGGGTGCGCTGTGCATGCCCCAGAGGAGGCACAAATCGATACAATTTGGGGCTTGCTCAAAAGAAACAGCAAGAAAACAAATAGTTTGAGGAGAACGTCACAAATTTTCCTTCTGCAGGGTGATATAAAAGTCGTTTCAGTTTTCAGCGGTGATACCTTGCAATAAAGGAAAGCCTGGGTAGTATTGCTGCAATCGTTTCCTCCAGATGAGCAGTGTTAAGTAATGATTTCCATAAAAATAACAGCTGCCAAAGAGTGAACAGTGTTTTCCAGCGATATCTGCTTTACATGCAATTAATTGTGTGTCACAGTGAGAGATGAGCAGAAGTTTTATTTCCTTCACCAAAATAAGAGGGAAAACTGCAGCAAATGGGCTGTCTTTAGCAAATCAGTTGTTGCGAACATGAAGTTGATCTTTCAGGATGAACTCACTCATCTTGTCCACAAACTAGTCTCATAAAATCACTGCGGTATCATTATGACCAACAAAACTTCAATGTGAAACCCAGAAAACAGATTTAAAAATTAACCTTAGTGAATATTAATTAAAAGATAAGAAAACAAAAGAATGAGTGAGCGTGGGGCGAGTACTGCAGCCCGGGCAGCTCTGCCCCAGGAGCCGTCCCATCCCCTTCCAAGGGGGCCAGACAAGACGACCACCCAGCAATACGAACATCAGTAAGGGCCGAGCCCCTTGCGGTTTCCTTCCATTTTGGAGTGACAGGACGGATTAGGAAGAGAGCAACCACCGTGTTTGTGTTTTGCGGAAGGAAACACATACAGTGGGGTACGGATCTTGAGTCATGGGGGGGCTCACTTGTGCCAGCGGCTGGTACTGCCCGTTCACACCGCTGTGGCTCTTGAGCCCCTGGCAGTGCATCGCGGCCACCTCCCGACCACTCCTCATCCCTCACTCCTGAGCAGTGCGTTAGATACAACAGGGGACCAAAGTCGTCTTCTGCAATCACTTAACTTTTCTACATGTCACTTATTTGATGCTTCATTAGGCCTTATTTATTAGCACACTGTTTATTTCTTACTTCGAGTAGCCTCGAGCCACCCAGATACACTGACTCCCAAGGCCATTTGACTGGACTTTGCTGGAAGACCTGATGCTCAGCGTTCAAACTCCCCGTTTCAGGCTTTCCCTAAGCTGTCCAGGAGGGTCATTTGCATCAGAAAAGCTGTGGGAGGTAAAGAAACAGAGGACGTGTGCAGAGATGCTGTTACACCTTGGCACCAGGGAATGGTGGTTTTCGACCACAATATGGAAACCAGCGGTTTGATCCATTCGAGGTAGATACTTACTTGAAAAGGCACCCAGATAATAGTGACCATCACTGGCCACTGCTTTAACTGTAGCACAGAATCACAGAATCATATAGGTTGGAAAAGACCTTCAAGATCATCGAGTCCAACCGTAAACCTGACACTGCCAAGCCCACCACTACACCATGTCCCTAAGCACCTCAGCCAAATGGCTTTTAAATACCTCCAGGGATGGGGACTCAACCCCTTCCCTGGGCAGCCTGTTCCAATGCTGGACAACCCTTTCGGTGAAGTAAAATTTCCTAATATCCAGTCTAAACCTCCCCTGGCGCAACTTGAGGCCATTTCCTCTTGTCCTATCACTTGTCACCTGGGAGAAGAGACCGACCCCACCTCTCTACAGCCTCCTTTCAGGCAGTTGTAGAGAGCGATGAGGTCTCCCCTCAGCCTCCTTTTCTCCAGGCTGAACAACCCCAGTTCCCTCGGCCGTTCCTCCTAAGACTTCTGCTCCAGACCCTTCCCCAGCTCCGTTGCCCTTCTCTGGACACGCTCCAGCCCCTCAATGTCTCTCTTGTAGTGAGGGGCCCAACACTGAACACAGCATTCGAGGTGCGGCCTCACCAGTGCCGAGTACAGGGGCACGATCACTGCCCTAGTCCTGCTGGCCACACTGTTTTTGATACAAGCCAGGATGCCATTGGCCTTCTTGGCCACCTGGGCACACTGCTGGCTCACATTCAAGCGGCTGTCAGCCAACACCCCCAGGTCCTTCTCTGCCAGGCAGCTTTCCAGCCACTCTTCCCCAAGCCTGTAGCGTTGCATGGGGTTGCTGTGACCCAAGTGCAGGACCTTGCACTGAGCCTTGTTGAACCTCATACAGTTGGCCTTGGCCCATCGATCCAGCCTGTCTGGGTCCCTCTGCAGAGCCTTCCTGCCCTCAAGCAGATCAACACTCATGCCCAGCTTGGTGTCATCTGCAGACTTACTGAGGGTGCACTCAATCCCCTCGTCCAGATCATTGATAAAGATATTAAACAGAACTTGCCCCAACACAGAGCCCTGGGGGAGAACACAGAGCCTCCCTGGCGACAAAGCCCTGCAGAATTACAGATGCTTTGGCACCAAGTTTACTAATATTGCTCATGAAAGAGATCTGGCTCCCCACAAGACCCACTACAAGCCACCAGGCTCACTTTTAACACAGGACTTTGTACTTCAGGACACATAATTATGCACTAAGGAATCTACACAGGATTATGCCAAGCTGCTGTTCACGTAGCACCTGGGCTGGCCACCACGATGCTGTCAGCAGCATCACGGCTGTTTGAACACGTAAGTCATTGCAGCAGTAAGATTTCCTTCACAGCACTGCAGCTATAACAGATGCTCATGGGTTTGGATTAGGATGTATGATCCATATTAGCTGAAATATGGGGAAAGAAAAGGGAAACAAACAATCTGTTCTACACCCGAATAAGCAACGGTGTTGCTATGTTGCTAATTATATTCTGTGTTCTTGTACAACAGAATGTTGTGCAATAGGGATGTGTAGTACTAAAAATAAAAAGGTGTGTCAGCCACGTACTTGCATTTGCAATTAATACTGCTTCTGCCTCAAGGAATGCAATGTTTTATCACCTCTGATGCTTGCATACCATTCAAGTGCCGTTACCTTGTCAGGAAAAGTGGAAGGCAGCTGTAATCTTGTACAACGAAGATTTGTTCATTGAAGGATTTCTTGTATTATAGATTGTTTTGTTAAGGTAATACAAAAGGAAATTAAAAGCGAATTCTGTAGAAAAGGGTATAGTCAATTCTCATTTCATTCATTTCTTTGGGATCTCAAACCAAACAACAACTGTGTATCTTCTCAGAATTTTCTCCGATTAAACTTTGCAAACCAGGTAAGGAAGACACAGTGGAGATCTAGAGATGACCTATAGCTTTTAGTGCACCTTCCTTTTAGCCTGGACTCACTGAGTTTAATCATGATTGGAATCCCAAGGGAAAATGTCAGTGTCTGTTCACTTCATCTTAAATCCCTCTCAAGTATTTGTCCTTATCAGAAAACAGTCACAGAATCAGTCATAGTCACGCGTGTTGCAGTCTGTGCATAAGGAAGATTTAGCTGAAGAAAGAAGACCCTAGCAGGTCATGACAAGAATGCTTTGGCAGAGAGCTGTGAGGCAAGATTACAGAGCAGTTTCTCTGAATTATCATGGTAGAAATGCATGGGTTAACCCCATTCTTCAACATCAAAAATAATATGCCTGGAAAACTAGTTATATCAGTTATAGATATCAGGGGAGAATCTAATACTATTGAACTCAGTAATAAAAATCCTGCTGACTTCAATAGAGACTTCACTTACTGGGTTTTCAGGAGGGGAAAATCTGAATATTTATCTACAATTTAGAAGAGACTCTACAAGTACCTCTAATGTAGTCTAGCAGTGGTCACCTTTCTGCACACCTTTTAAATACATGTCAGAAGCAGCAAAGGATGCAATCTCTGCACCCGCTTACCTCATTCATGCGCTAACAGACACCAGGATGGAGGCTGTTGGTTCACTGCTCAATCTTTGATCAGCAGGATGAAAAGATCCCTGGACTTGCGAGTGCACCAACTTCCTTTCTGAACCGGCAAATATCCTTTCCTGTTGCGCTAATTAACTCATCTTTAGAATCCCTGTTTAGACTCTACCGTTATGTATGTGACCACATAAACAAATTAACGTTATAAATTCCTTTTGCACATGAAAGAAAGTCTCAAAGAAACAAGAACCACATTTAAAACTCAATTTCAAAACACAGAGGCTGCCAGGCATCTCAGCACATCTCATGGAATCCACTCATGGCCTCAATCCTTCCAACATTTACTGTCAGATAGCAACAGCTTTCTTTTAATAGGCTAAATACTGAATACTCAACCTGTCCTTGTAATAACAGCGTTCATTTTTCTCTCGCTGAGTAGAGCTCCTCTTAATGGCTATCCATACAATTCTGAGCCCATGGCGTAATACCAGTGTGTGATCAGGCAAAGGGACCAATAATTGTTTTTTCAAGAACCGTTTTATAATATGTTTCAGGATTCAGCTGCTCATTAACAAACTAAGAGGGGGATTTTCCAAAACATTCTGCATTAGCCTAACTGTAGCAGCGATGACTCTGAAAATGCCACCCTTAGTCCTTAGCTCTTCAAAGAAAGACTTTTAGGTTCTGATCCAAATATAAACCAGTGCAGCGATATCAGCCTGAATAAACAAGCTGAAACCATAGCGGTAGCATTTTAAGATGGCATTACATCTGGTGTTGAATGACAACACCTAAAAAAGTCTCCCTTGTTAATTATTTCGCTGCTAATTGTTTTAGCAGAAACATGGTCACCGCTGGATATGGTGGTAAGATTGCATCAAGGTAGTCAGGGCAGCTACTCACTGTGACAAGTGAAGCATTCACTCTTCCACCAGCTATAACTTCATTATTGTTTCTGCCCAAAAGGAGGGAAGATACATGCAACTTCTGCTTTATATTAAAACAAATAAGCCATTCAGGGCTCGGTGTCTTGTCAACAGCCAGAAGACACAGCCCCATTACCACAGCCTCATGCTTCCCCAAGCAGGTCTTTCAGTCCCAGCAGATCTGCAGCACGCTTGAAAATCTGTGAGGGAGAATAAAGAGTCAGCACGGGACGCAGGAGACTTTGGTCTCCCTGTTCTCCCACAGACATCCCATGTGGCCTTCAGTACAGCACCTTTGGGCTCAATGTGTATTTACACACTTAAATCACACTAAGTAGGATTTCAAAAGCCTTCATCTATATCTAAATTCCTTTACAAATCTTGCTTTTGATCTCTCCAGCTATATCCGTATTATCAAATCAGCTCAAGGCTCTACCAGTGCTAGAAATCCACCCCCCCGGGGTTGTTCTTAAGATTTAAGTCCTGCCCTGCACTGGCTCTAGAGGTACCAGTTCTCCCATCAGTAACCTCAGGCGCAGGGAGCGGGGTGGGGTGGCTGGCTCACACTCCACATCTGCCTCTCCGGGCCACGTGGACAAGGTCGCAGAGCCAGTAGCTCTGAGATCTTAGAACTAAACTGCAGCGAGGAGAGCAAGAGCAGCATCAGTATAGGGAATAAAGATGTAGAAGCTCACTTTAAAATGAGAAGAGCTCTGCTTCACCTCACAGACAGGGAAAGCAGGCCTATGTGAGACTGTACTTACAGACCTTGGGACGGAGCCACCTAAGGAAAAAAGGGCTGTTGAGGGGATGCATCTATTTTTCCATTCTTCCAGTATTACAGCTATACAATTTGTTTTGTACTTCTGAACCAAACAATTGCACATTCACAGTTGGAGGTAGGGTATAAATATTGTCTCTAGCTGATCCCTTAATCCAGTCGTCCTAGCTGAATTAATCACATTCGCAAATCAATCCAGGATTTGTTGCTGTCAGAGCAGATGGCCAGGCAGACTGCATTTGTGAGCAAGGCGGGCACGTTCTCCTTCCAATTATCCATCAGCATTTTCCAATGGCGGATATTTAAAATTAGACATTATTTTGAAGAAATGCTAAATCTCTCTTATTCAGCTCAATAAGGACACTGACCCCTAACTTTCTGCTCTACTTCTGCCCTCTAGGGCCTTAGTGAAAGCGTAGGATGGCTGGCGCCCCTTTTCCTTTCAACTGAACATTTTCTGCCCCATTTTCTTCTGCTGTCTTCCCATTTTCTGCAGAAAAGAGGTGACAACAACAGATGCTGTTTGGCGTGGGGATTTCAAGGGTGCATTATATTAATTGTCGAGCTCAGTGCTGCAGGAAAGGGAAGAGAAGCTGCATTCATGCTACTAGCTGCCTGCCATGGCACATAACAGCGGGAACAGTTAACAGTGCGCCTTTCAAAAAGCCTTGATGGGACTTCCCCATCGCAGTAGTAAATTTGCCATGAAAGACAGTCACGCTGTTTTCCCCATGTTCACATCTGTTCTGCATTCAGCATCTTTCTGGCTGATAATTGCTCTCTTCTCCCCTCTGTCTCCCGCTGAGGAACCGCTAGAGCTGTCAGGGGAGTTTCAGCTGAGCTCAATCACATTCTGTATGAGATGTCTCACTTACCGCCAAAGGTGAACAAGGTTAACCAAGAATATGTTTGCAGTCCCTGAAAGAATTAAACATGACAAAACAGTCCAGAGGAGACAATCCCCCTGTGGTGTGACAAAATGGACCGCGCTGATTAACTACATCTATGCAAATGTATTAAAATCATCTCCTTCACTTTATGGGCGCGTTAGAGAAAAGACACAGAGCCTAGTCAGACCAAGGCGAGGCTGTTCAAGATAGTGCATATACACACTGCAGCAGCCAGCCTGTTATCCCCACAAGATCACATAATCTTAGTATCATCAAAAGGAACAGCAGATACAGAAGAAAGCCTACGAGAACTGGGAGGGGAACGGTGGCCAAGTTTACAGAGATGTGAATACAATTTTACATGCCAGTAGTGTCCCAACCACCACCAGAGAATAGTCACTGTTTAGTATTTCACCATTTTCCTTCACTGTTTTCCACAAAGTGAAAATTGAGTGTTAATAGAAAAACTGAGGTATGTAATTGCTCAGCCATATGCTCAACCTTTCAATATAGAGTCCTGGCAGATACAAATGTGTATCAGTTGGAGAAATTAACAGCTAATGCCACGGCTCCTTGTACTTCAGAACTGTTGTGTTCATTGAAACATGGCTGGAAATGAAGCTCCCAACAGCCTGAATCGAGCACAAATCGAGCCAGTCCACTACCTTATCCAACAGCCCAGGGAGAGGTTGCTGATTCCCCAGTATTGACTGTTGACCCCCAAAGATACATTCTGAGAACTACAACGCCTTTTCCTTGCTAAGCTGCAGGAACCTATATGCCTGCATATCTGGCAGTTCAAGACCGTTCTTTAGGAACACCAGGGCTTCCTCTCAGATCCCAGAAAAATTCTCTCTTCCCCAGCAGTTACAATTTCAGCTGTGTACCCAGACCAGCCTGGAGGCCAGCTCAGCACACAGGACTGATTCCCTGGGCTCAATACCCTTCTGGAGTAGAAGGGGAAGAAGCAGTTACTCCACAAACTTGGTACCATCTCCACAGCTCTTCCTTCGCTGTTAGAGGCAGTTGCCTGCCCTAAGGGAAGACACTGCAGAGAATGACTGTTACCAAACTAGAGTCATACATGTAGACGCAAAATCCAAGCACTCCAGCACTGAGATCTGTAAACCCCTCTGTGCAGGCTTCCCCACATAATGCTGAGCATGTTTTTTTTTTTTCCTAACCAGCCACAACTTAGGAGATCAACAAGTCTTGTTCTATTTTCTACTGTAACACAGGAACAAGACTAGACCAGGCCAAAGCTTTGTTGGGTCTCTACAGCAGCTAGCGTGCCTGCAGTTACCAAGAGAGGTGCCTTAAGCCAACCCTGCAATGTCCCCACACAGGTGAGGTCTCCCCTGCTGCTGCAGAAGGCCCTGGGGGGCATCACCAAAACTGCAGCTGATTTGACTGTTCAAACTCATTTTTGCTGCAAGGGGTGAGGCCCACCCTTCATTGCTCCTGCCATACACAAGCCTAGCAGAATAAACCCCAACCACTCTCACACCCAGCTTGCTGGCAGCGTCTGCCACGCCATCGCCTGCTTGCCTGCCACGTCTGCCAAGCGTCACCAGCTTGGCAGCGGTCTCTGTCCACGCTGTCGCCTGCTTGCCCTTGCCTCTTGATTGACAATTAAGTTGAGACAGGTGGGCATTTGTGGGGAAGCAAGTATTATCAAAATCTTCAAGAGCAGTAGGACAATGTATCTTATTTTCATCTTGGAGGAGACCACAAGATAAAAGGGTAAAACAAACCGGTCTCAGTGGGGTTTTCCGGGCACGTTACCCTGTTAGAAAGAAGGAAAAAAATCCATCGTGCACAAATTCTGTGTTTTGCACCGCTGCTGTCAGTAGCTTCCCAGGCAAGTGGGCCATGAGGTTTAGTTAGAGTCATAGGTACAGTTCCAATTTTTGGTATAGTTGGATATTTTCCATATATATTTGAAATATTTGGATATATTGGAAATTTGGATATATTAGAATATATCCATATATATATATATTTGGATATATTGGAAATTTGGATATATTGGAAATATTTGGATATTTCCATATATTTGGATATTTTCTTTCATCAGGAGGTGGAGTATCAGGTTTAGTTTTTGTAAAGAATGCTCAGCTCCCAGGGCTCCCAGTGGGCCCATGCTGATTATTCAATTGATGAAGTATTTTGGAAAGTTGAGTATCCCACTGGGCCTCGTGTGGCTTAAGGCTCCTTTTCAATAAGCCATTAGCTCTTTCTACCATCCTGTTTGATAGTAGGGGGTATGGAATACCCACTGAATATGGAATCCCTAGATCTCCCTCCAATTCTCTTTAGTCAGCTTTTGTTTTCACTTTCTCCATGCTCTAGCAGTAGTACCAGTAAACTATCACCTCATTTTCTGGTTAAGCATACTCAGTGAACAACAGCAAATGCCACAGGACTCCACAGGTGACCTCCACCTCTGATGGGAGAGCTATTTATTCCCTTTTTTCCCCTCCTTCCCCTTAATCAGCTGTTCCTGAGAACCAGTTTTTTCCCCACAGCAGCTTAGCTGTTTTTTTCAGAGCTTTTGGCAACAGATTTTGTTGCAACATACTTAGGTGACCAAGATGCCATTCCAGAGCCAGATGTGCTGAAGCAGCTGTGCATTTTCTCCTTCACAGAGCTCTCTCACCTGAGAGAGAAGGGGTTTACTTCTATATCACGGCCCACTAACGCTGTTCTTCAGCATTGGCAGAAACAATGTATGTCAGCTACCAAAGCTGAATTCCTTGGATTATCTTTAGTAGTTTTTTCAACAATATAGGAAAAAAAAATCTCCAAAGACTGGGAAAGGAAGAAACAGCAAGAATGAGGAAAACGAGCGCTTCAATCAAATTAATCTAGTGGTCTCTTGGGTAGGAGAGAGATGAGCCAACAACTGTCAAAAGGAAAAGGTACAGCTCAGTTCCTTTGACTCCTTCAAGCTCTGGGGTCTCCCTGACAACTACTCTAACATTGTTCAGTTGGCACCTGCACGCTCAGTTGTATTTCACAGCTTCAGGTTATGCCAGGAGCCTTGACCTTGTGGGAGAGGTGCAACATGGAAGTCTATGTGGCATTTCAGAATGAAATCTAGCCCCTCTGCTGTCTTGCAGCTCACACAAGTAATGCACACTGAATTTTGCGACACAAAGGTGCAAAGCAGCAGAGGAGGACAGCAGTTATTCCACAGTACTCCATCAGCTGCTGTCCTCTCTTCTCCCTTGCTGACACCCTTCACAGCAGATGGAAAGAGGAATTATTTTCAATAGAAGAGCAAGTGAGGGAGCACATTCAAGACTGAAGACCACGCTATAAGTCCAAAGCAAACTCCAGGAAGCTGAGAGGAGGAAGGTCATACCTTGTATTAATAGCTTTTCCCCTGTCTACACCCATGCTAGACATGCTACTTTGCAATTAAAACAGGGCAACAGAACCTCTTAATTAAACATTTTATTTAAACCAATACAAGCACCATGCTTAGCAAAAAAGATTTGGTTTAAAGTAAACATGCAATGTGAACTAGCAGAGACTAAACAGCATATGGAAGTTGTACTGGTTACTGATATTTTCATGGAATTGCCAAATTCTCAAAACTGGCCGTGAACCTCTCACACCTTTTACCACCCGCAGCACTGGTGCCAGCCCTGATGTGTCACAGTACACAAGTCACATCGAGCCTGGATCACGTAACAAAAGCAAGAGTTTCACTGCGCCCCTTCTCATGTCCCATCACGCCTCCATTTCACAGTGACTAGATGTACGTATCAAAAAAATGCGTTGCATGACATTTCTTTTTTGAAATGTGCACTAAAGAGAGGAATTGAACTCCCTTGCTTTTGCATGTTTGATTGAGACCCCTGTTACCAGTTTAACATTGTTTCTGGACTAGCTATTTTACAATTAAAGATACAAAAATGAAATCCTGGTACAAATGCGTAAGATGCTCCTTTGGAGAAGTGAAAAGGTGTCAACACCCGCATTATTGCCTCCTTTGATAGATCAAAATAGCATTCATAATACTAGAAACACACTTAAACCATCAAATACCAGCATTTAATTTTTTTTGTTAAAAATACATGAACGATACAAGTCCATTTTATGGGCTGACATGCAAACTCATGCTTTAATTCAGCTTACCATCAATTAATAGGATTACAAGAGCTGTATCCCAGCCAACTATCCAATACTTAAAGCAAACCAGATTAATTGTGGCAGAAGTCTCCCTTTATGAGAGACCTTTAACTCCAGGCCAAGGATTTTATGGCCAACTTACTAACTCCTGAAAAACAGGAGCTCACAATGGAAAATGCTGACTCTCAGACCTTTAGCTACAAAGGCTCCCATACGTGGCATTAGTTAATTTATGTTGTCCTTTAGTTTGAACCCTCTTTAGAGATCTGAAAATTCAAGACAAATCTATGATTACAGATGGGCAACTCACTAGTAAAACACAGTCAGGACATACTGGCCTTCTGAACATGGACACATCTGCCTCCCACTGATCTTAAGGGGGCAGCAGTGCAGAAAATACCATTCTAAAGATGAGGTGGGTAAAGTACGTTATGAAAACAAGTATTATTTGTGCAGGAAAGATTCTGACATAATTAATGTCTGTGTTTAATCAAGTATTAGCACTACCTGTATCTCAAGAGCCTAGGACAGTAAGCAGACAGTTGTGTCAAAACACTGCATTAAAAACAAGGAAACCACAAACAAGCCTAGAACAGCAAACATCCTCTGCACACTCATTCTCCAAGTACCTGCAGCTGCTTCCTCACTTCCACAGCTCCGAGAGGGGAAGGAGGTACAGCTACCAAGCAAGACTGTTTGAGGCATGATACTAGTGGGCTGAGCAGCACCAACGTCACCTTTCACAAGAAAGTGGGCTTTAACACTCTCATCAGGATTTGTTTGCGTTCTACAGGGCTTGAGGGGCAGCACCCAAGGCGGAAAGTCCTTAAGTGGAGGCAACAAGAACATCTGAAGTGAAAAGAACTCAGACTGACGATATAGCCATAAGTAGCAATATTTTCTTGGCAGAAGGTGGAGCGATCCAGAGATGAAGAATCAAATTCAATCATTTGACTGCAGCAGCTCCTCCCTTCTCCTCCTGAGAGAGACAGGCCCCTTTTACAGTTATTTTTGTCAAGACCTGTGCAAGCAGCAGTTGGATGCTGGCAGCCCACCAGTGTACAAAGTACAATGACAAAAATTATTAATCCAGTTTTCCCCACTGCAAATCAAGCTGAACGTTAAAAGTGGCAGCTTCCCTCTCACCCACGCTGTACTTTGACATGCCTTACCTTTAGCACAATGCCAGCAAAACAAGATTCTTGCTGTTTCAAGACTGATGCTTAGAATGACACCATTCTTTAAGCCAAAGTCTTATTTATACAATGTTTATCACAAAAGACATTGTTTTTATTGATCTGTAGTACAGAACGATCAAGCAACAGTTTCATAATCACCACTTTTTTTGTCCAGGGAAGTGAAATTGTTTTTCCAGTTCACTACGTTAACACAGAAACTTAATTAATTACAAGCGTTTCTTTCCCACACTGAAAGATCAATTTAATTGGATCATTCTAACATGTACTTTGAAAAGCTCCTCTCAAGTCAGATTTGTATACAAATAAATGAGCAGTAACATCAAACTAAGAAGAGATTTACCAACACCGAGGACCTTTGCAAATGAATTCCTCATGATCTTAGAGGAATTAGTGTTTTAACACTAACACAACATATGTTTACAAATGAAAACTAAACCTTCTTTCAGCAAAGGTTTCACAGCATGAAATACTGGCCTCCAAATTTAACACTGCATTCCTTCTCGCTGAACAGATTTGTTGGGGCAGCTGTATTTTAAGGTATGTTATCAACAGGAAGCTGCTCTTACGCAGACACTTATTCAGTAGCACAACAAACACTCATGAGCAAGATAGTGAGATACTGTCACATGAGTACTCCTTTTGCCACTGCATGGGCTGAATGTGTCCCACAGACAACTACTCTATGCAATATAAAACAGACCTGTAAAAAGACTGGTCATTTATAAAAGTTAAATACTATTTTCACATTAGAATATTTGCTGTTTCAAAGAGATGAACCGTAAGTAAATGAAAATCAAATTATCACTTATGCAAAAGTTTTATCTGGAATGTAATTTTGACAAACAAGCAGTTAAGAAAGTTAAGAGACTGTAATTAAAGTACTCAAAAGCTATGTGTGGCCAACTTTTATAACAAAAGAGATATAAATCATTCATTATCATGAAAAGCTTTAACCTCCTGACTCCTACAAATGGAGTAGATGACTGGAATTTTAAAGAAAATGAGGTTAGCTTTTTTTTTTTTTTTACAGATGTCAACTGCAACACTAGGCACTAGGAAAAACATTACTTGGATTCTTTAACAAATTTTTTACCAAATTTGTAACAAGTGGCAGTGTAAAATTCTCAAGTCATTTTAAAGCTAACAAATTAAAGGCACACAGTATTAACAGGTGTTCATATAACAGGAAATGAGCAAAGAGGTAAACTTCTTAACAGTGTAGTAAGTTATATATGCAAGACATCTGGTACTGAGAGTAACCAGAGTTGTAATTCAGCCCTTAGTTATCATCTAGTTCCTGTAAGACTATATTGGCATGAGAACTGGACAGTCAAAGCTTTGCCCTGAAATTTAGTAAGATTGACTCAGTCAACTGAGGAATCACTGGAATGACAAAAATTAGTTCCAAGAATTTGAGGAAGTTCACATGGACTCGATGGAAAGATAAATGAATGGATTTGCTGTACAAGCATTTTGTCTTCTTAATACTAAATGCTTCCAGGGAGTAGTTTGCAAAATTGAGAAGATATTAAGTCAAAAAGTCTGAAAAGTAAGTGACAGTACACAATTTCTGCATATAAATGGCTAGTATGTGTCATAAGGATGCATTTGTAGCTCAGAAAAAGTTAGCGTCAGCTTCCAAATTATGGTTGTAGATAGTTATAAATCCAGAACTGAACTATTTTAGTTATAGAAATATTAGTCACAAGAGTGCAAAAGGAGTCCCTGCAGAGGAGTATTCCCTTTTAACAGGTACAAATAAGGAAACACCTGCAAAGATTTGTTACTTCAAGGAGACAGACCTGCTATTCTTTGCACAAACTTTGCACAAGAGATATACTGCAGGAGACAGATGTAAATACAGTGCATTTGTTTAGATGTAAGTATTCATGTCTGGTTCCAGTATTATCAGGATGGTACATAAATACTTATTATGGAGGTTTTCTTAATGGAAGAAGCCCAGTTTCTCACGCAGCCATTCTTCAGTTAGGTCTTCTGTATTTCTTATTTCAAATACCTAAACAAAATTGCATTGCATAAATTCTTGAGGTGATGGTACTTGAAAGGCATAAGCATACAATTCAATCAATACCTTTCCACACAAGTTGTTTGAGCTGTAATAAACAGTAACCAACCTAGAGTTTTCACATGCTTTCTTGAAAGGATTGGTTAATATTCTGAAGAAACATCAGTGGAAAATACACAAGACTAAGTGGCAAGGAATATTACTAACTTGAACAAGAATTCCATAATTCCTATTTCTAGACTTCATTCTTCAAGAATGTGAGAACAGCACATGTACTACATTTTAAAGTTACTCTGAAATGGCACCATCTCATATGCGTTATCTCGGCAAGAAGATTGTCTATTCAAATACAAATGAATTTAACCTCTGGGCTGAATTAAGCCCAAAGTTCAGGAAGTTTGCTCAGCCCAAAACAGTTATTCCTTCTTCAAACTGAAATAAATCCACAGTATCCGGTAGCATACTGTTTTCCCTGTAAGAAACAAGCCTGGGATACCTCAGAATAGAAAACTTGCAAAAAAAACCCCAAAACCCACCAACCCAAAGCTTTGCGGAAGTCTTAAATAAACCTTTAACATGGCCTTGAAGCACAAAACAAGACCAAAGATAGCAATATACTGTTTACATTCCATATGGGCAAGTGTTTTGTTGTTGGCTTTTTTTTTTTTTAATACCCTTAAAGAGAGGCTAAGTTAATTCTGTATCGCTAACTGGAGTCTTTGAGATGCCCACAAATGGATCATCTTTTCAGAAGAGTCAGGTAAGTAAATTTTACAAATCCACAGGCCTTCAAAAGTGTTCTTCTAGGCAATGAAAACAATATTTTAACTGGAGACTGCTGTTACTATTCTGACAACACTGAAAATAAAGCTCTGTCAGCACTAAATCAGTTATCTGCCCTTCTAATGGTATGGAGTACATAGCTGCAAAAAGTGTGCTCAGGCCAACAGAACGGATGGGATTTTGTAAGACTCACAAAACAAGCTTCTCAGTGAACCTGCTGTTTGGAATGAACTTCCTATTTAGTCCTGTCCTCAGCCATTTTACCATCTGATCTTCTTCAGGAAACAATCCAAGTTTTGTATCTTTTCTTCCTCATTTTCCATCTCTGCTGGAGTGGGCTCTGGACACTGCTTCTTGTATTCAGACAGTGATCCACTACTATCAACTAACATTGATTTTTTTTTAAGATAGGGGGAAAATCCAAAATTCAGTGTTTTAAGAACACAACAGCTTAACAGAAGGCAAGCTAATATGCAAGCCACTGAAAAAATAAGAGGACTCAGCTGAGTCACATGCAGAAATCACACCAGGAGGAAGTCACAGCATGAGCTAAAATCAAACATGGCTCACAGCGAGTGACAAGAATAAAGCACATTTGAAGAGCAAGCAACCCACCCAAACTGGAGACAGGCTATCTTCCCCAGCTTCAGAAGGAAGATGATCATGGACCTCTATATCCACTCCTAGGCTCTCATTCAAAAGCCTTTCAGACTGAATTTCTCCCACTAGACAGGCGATAGTAACTCCAATACAGCTAGTCCCCAGGCTTTCACCTTCTTATCAACTCTTCCTTCTTGCTCACTGAAAACTGCCTTCCTCCTCAAGGAATTCTTTTCTATCAAAGACGCTAGAGTTCTCACGCCTCTAAGATACAGTTTCAATAGACCTAAAAAAAAGATTTCTTGGGGCTGTGCCGATTGCTTCCACCATCTTATCTTCTGCTTTCCTCCTATTTACTCCTGTCAACTTGATGTCTAATTTAAAATAGAGAGGTCCTTTCTTACAAGGTACAGCTAGAAGAGGTAGAAGTTCACAGTTCTCTTATTGGCCCAATGTACATTTTTACTGGGATGTTAAAGTACTCAGTGAGGATAAGGAAGACCAAAAGAGAACGGTGCTGTTGGGGAATGGTGAAGTCATTTCACATTGTATGAAAAACCTGAAGTGATCACTGACTCTATTTAGCTTTACTGGTTGAAACTACAACTTCAAGAAATCTAGGTGCTAGTTAAGCAGAGATTTCAAAGATCTCCAAAATGACAATTAGGTGGCAATTTTAAAAAAAAATATCTATATACCTAGGCCTAGAGAATGCAGTGATTTCTTCTGGTCTCAGTACTGGAGAAGTGCAAACACAAGAAGATTTAGAAGTGGTCAGCACTTGGCACATATATTACTTATTCTGAAGGCTATGTTCTGCAAGCATACAACCCCATAAACCATGCAGCAACACTAGTCCACACCACACCATACCAAGACTTCAGTCTATCCTTCCCATCAATAAATTCATTCCCCAAAGTAAAGATGTCCATCCTACCGATGGATATTTTAGTTTGAGAGAACACTGTTCTTCCTGTACTCTAAAACTCCAGAAATCTCCACATACACCCCTCTCTTCAGTCTTCCTAAAACAGAATCTGTTCACTGTAATTACAAAGTCTCATAACACCCTTCTTGCGATAGGTGCAAGCAAGACACAAAACAGCTTCTGTGACCTGCATTTAAGGGGGAGATAGTTATTTCAACTAATCAGTTATACCTTAGTGAGTTCAGCTGTCTGTACAAGCTTATTCTTGCTTCCAGCATACATCATCTGCTGTTCAGGCTTACATCCTGTAGTTGTGTGGAAAAAGAGGTTTTGTTTAGTTATTTTGGCTGCAACACTTCAAAAATAAGATTTTTTTTTTTTAAATAATCCAAACTGAAAGCTGAAGTCTCCATTCAGAAGTGACCTATTTCTTTATATACATTATCATCCTTGCTCTTACTTTCATATCTAGTACTTGAAAAGCATTTCCAGAAGCAATAGTTGTGCAGGTTGAATTGGTAGTCTCAACATGCACCTGTATTTCTGCTTACAGCTAACATCAAATATTGCAGCAGTCAAACTTGAATCACAACAGCCAACAAAGTAGTACCTCCCGCCACTACAGTACTGTGCTGATTACACCACATTCAATTCTTTCCCCTCTTGCTATTTCTGGAAGATTCCCATGTCTTTGCTAGTTACACTAATACAGATCTTTATAGCATATGCCTTTGAGCTGGAGTCAAACTGAGAACAACCTAAGTCAGTTTGAATTTGCTGTTCTTTCTCCTAATCTCTCCCCAAATCCCCCAACTGATTTGGTAGCTCAAAATGACTCCCCCCCACGCCCCCAGCCCCAAACACAGAGCAACTGCAGTCACAGTTGAAGTTAACTGCTGTTTAGAGTCCCAACTAATGGTTCATTGTCTCTGACTCCAGTATCACTCTAACCACTAACTCATGTTTGCAGAAATTTTTTTGAAACAGAAACCAGAAAGAAAAAAAGGCTTTTCTTTACAAGTTGCTTGTTTAGAAGTTTCTAGATACGAGTGTACTTTTAAATTTTGCCACCCATAAAGAACTAAGCTCTCTTTTCCTATTAAGTACTACAAGTCTGCCTGCTTTGCTATTTCAAGGTCTCCCAGGAAGTTTCTTACAGCTGTTCTAACTCTCAAAATATCTATCCTTCTGGGGAGAAGTAACACCCATAACATTCATAAAAAGATTCTCAGGTAACTACAGAAGAATATGCTCACTAGTTGCTAAACTCTTTTACCTACCTAGTTATTCTAGTTCTGAGTAACAAGGGTAAAACAATGCAATCAGTTTATCTTCTTCTAGAGGATAACAAAGATAATCCAGTAACACCAGCAAGCTACCCTATTACAATTCAGAACACAGATGCAATCCAGCTCTCTAAGTCCAAATCAAGTCCCAGGTTCTTTGGCTTCTGTTAAAATTACACATTTCCCTGCACAGATATGTTTATGTTGAGGGTTGCTGTGACATAAGCAGAGGAAGCTACTGCTCTATATAAACTTGGGACGATCTAAGATTACAGTCTCTTTCTCCTTGAACATAGTCTGTTCAGCCAGCACTTTCACCTGCCCAGATCTGGGTTACAGAGCCCTCTCTTCCTCCTTTTCACCCATAGTTGTGAGAGCCCTTTAGACCTTCACATCACAGCACTGTTTGGAGGCATCCTCTGTTGCCGCCCATTGCATATGGGCCACCTGGAAAACCCTCCTCTCTAATCCCATCCTAACCCTTATACAGAGTCCTGTTCCTTTCATGGGTGGACATGGGTTCCCATGCCCTTCTGAGGGGGAGAGGAATTTCTTCCCACCCAGTCACTAACATCCAAATAGCAAGATGGACAGAGGTGACCCTCAGGAACAGAGCAGGTATCTTCCAGCCCTCTTCTCACTCATTTCCTGAGCCTTGTCTGGTCATATTTTGAGGATTCCCCAAGATTTGAGGAGAGGGTGACAGGAAACACATTAGGTTAAACCTACATGAATAGATGCAGAGTGCTCCAGCTCCTTTCCTTTACAGGAGGGTGATGCTGAGCACACCACTGAGAACACAGTGGGCAGGCACATTTAGAAAGACAGACACACCTTTTGGCTGCCTACGCAGGAAACTAACATTTCCGTCCAGCCTTCGGAAATGGAAAAGAGAATCTCTGCTACCATACTTCCTAAGTGCCCTAAATGTAAACCGCAGAGGCAGTGGAAACCTCTAGCAACTAGGGAGATCTGGGCAGATGGAAGTGTCTACACTTGTCACGAGCTGATGCTGAGGATGAAGCTAATACGCTAGAGATTCCTCTCTGCCAAAGAAGGTCTCCAGATAATGCCATAGCTTTGTAATGCCTTGCTTCCAGCAGCAGCATAAGCAAATCTAGCTTTAAGCATCTGACCACTATTCAAGCATTAAGCACTCATTTTGTCTTCCATAGCCAAGAATATTCCCATATTTACAGCACATAGTAGCTACCATTCACAATGTTCACTCACCAACTGGACTGGAGAAGATAAAGCACAACGGGTAAGAAACTCTTCCATCATCATGCTGATACTTGTAACTATACACAATAAATGTTTTTTCTGAGGTTAAAGAAACTAAGAAATCAATGATTTTATTAGGATATAATCCTCAGTTATCAGAGCTTGATGCAGGCATGAGTAAGTCTTGCATTCTAGAAGATGCTTTAAGCTTGATAAGTAGTCTCACTGTTCTCCTGTTTTCACTTCCATATTTGACTTTCAGAACTGACCCCACCTGTCTTTACCAACCTCTACCACAGCTAGGTGTGAGGGCTGTCTCTGTATTATTTTCACATCAGAGGGCTAAAAATCACCCTTTCATCGCAAATATTCCTCTCCCGGCTTTGTAAAAAGCCTTCCCACACCCACCAATGTGTTTCTGGCTTAATGAAAGCCAGTGTCTGTCTTTGCAGACTAAGCACTTCATTGTTTCAGGTGTTTTGCTGAATTTGAACTCAAGTCTTAGCTAGGACTCCTGCTTTACAGCCTCCTACTGCACTACGGTCGTGAAAGGAAAGATTCAGAATGGCACGTGGAATAGTGCCAGCCAGCTTTTGAGGATAATGGAGGCAGATATTTTCTTCACTTATAACTTAAGTACCCTTTTTATTTCATCTACTTAAAGAATAATTTACTTGTCCCTCTTTCTTTCCTTTTTTTTTTTTTAAATACAGGGATTCTTCCCTGGATCACATGCCTACAGCACTCCCAGAATCAGTAACTGCAGCAAAATAGCAAGGGCCATGTACTGAGAAAGTACCAAAACAGATCCTCAGTTACGCAGGCAATTTCCTATATTTAGAAGTAGCCACATACAAAAATGGTACATTTTACTCACTTATTTACATTAACACCAGTGTGGCTTCGCTTTACTTCCCCAAACATTATATAGTCTAAAAGGAAATAAAACCTTGGGAAAGGCTTAAGCGTGTCAGTCATTGTTTCAACAAGTGGGACAACTGTTCAGTGCATCATGAGAACTGATCCCTAGGTTATCTCACAAATAAAATATCGGTAAAGTCGCACTACAGGCAAGTGTTGGCCTAAAAAGGTGAAGTCCAACTTTGAAGATTTTGAACAGCTTCTAGGAGTAAGAGCAAATGCCAGCAGCACAAGAAGGATATCGAGGTTGTCTCTCAGGCAGCTCATCTTTTAGCTCATCGGGAGAAATACCCTGGTAACATTAAACACAAGCAATATTTGAACAAATGATCTTGCACTCGAAGGCATACTACGAAAGCTAAAGCAGAATAATGGAACAGTGAAATAGCTGCAAGTTAGATATACATCTACAGTTGAACTGATAACGATCTCTCACACAAATTACTAGAGCAGTTTAGGAGAACTTGTGTGCTAACAGATTCCTATGACTAAACACAGAATTAATGTTAGCATGAATAATCATCCCTATTTTAGGCATAATGAGTTTAGAAAACATTTTTGGCTCTAGTTGGATATGCTGGCAGCTACCATGCTTTTCTAACTCTAGTGCTAAACAGAAGTAAGCAAGCACACACCAAAAAGTATCTGTTAAAGTCAGCTACATTCTCCCTGAGCAAGCAAAAAAGAGTCCCCTTTCTATTTAAATGTTACATTAACTTCTACATTCTAGGGAATAAGAGCTACGGTTAATGCTCAAATCCCTGGAAAGGATTTAATTTTGCCTTGTGTACCATTAAGAAACACTACACGCTGGGCTGACCTTATTATGCCACCTATCAAATTTAGAGTCTGCAGAGGATTAGCAATCCTAGCTTCTAATTGATGGCAGATCAGCTCAGAGTCAAATATGCAGATCTACGTGGAAACACAGCAGAAATCTCTTCAAAAAGCCAGCAGGTGCCAAAGATGCTTTTTACATAGTTGTATCATAACTGCTTTAAAATAACTTTTTTGTGCAATTAATTAGTCAACTCAATTGCTTCTACATAGTTCCACTATTAATAGTGCTGTGCTTTACATGCAGAGTGACCATGCATTTAAATAAGCTCATGACCCAAATTAGATTAAGAGTTTGATAACAATTTGAAACTAAGGCAGTACCTTAGAGACAACAATACATTGCAGGCTGAAGATACTCTTATTTACAATTCATTTAACAAACCTCATGCTCCTCATCCAGTACCACCAACTGCTTATCCTTGTCGATTTTCACTATAAATCAAAATAAAACATAGATCAATGTTTTTTTCAAACAATTTATACAATGTATGCATGAAGCTTTTTAACATTCCCCCACAAGTATATCCCTTGTGCTTCCATTCTGCTTCTTCAGTCTATCCCATGACTTCACAAAATCACCCAAGTCAAGAGAAGCACACAGTTTAAGTGCTGTTCATTGCAATACATACTTCTCAAACTTCAAAGATGGAAGAAATGTCAAACTCCCCTACTTAAAGGCTACAACATTTACAAACTCAAAATGACTGTGCCTTGACATTTTTACTATCATTTTACAACCTGTGGTAGGCCCTGAGCCACAATTAGGTATAAATACTCTACTAAGAGCAGATGAAGTCTTGTATCATAAGAACAGTGTTGCTTTACTGTTAAAATTACAGCCAGAATTGGAAGTACTGAAGTTCATGCAAGAAACAGCCCCTTGGCTCACATTTACCTGTTTACAGCAGCAGCATTACATGGGAAGGAAAAGAGGAGATAGGATTTGCTGCAAGACCTTGCAATTTTTGTCAGACGTTTTTTAACTTACTTATAATGGCAGCATTGTTGGTTTCTTTACGAAACCGGAATTTTCTCAGTTTCTCCACCAGGTCTTCAGCAACATCACAAACCACCAGAGATTCACTCTACAAAAGGGAAATGGCAGAGGGGAGGGAAAGATAAATCCTTCTAGTAAACCAGAAAAAAATCCCCATGTCACACATATGTGCACATAAACCCTACTGAAGTGGAACTGCACGCAACTTGTCCAAAGTTTCAGAACATACACGTAAACCAGGAAAACCACGGATGAAAGCCGTTTTTAAAAACACAAAACCAGAACACTTACCTGTTTTGATATCCCTCCTCAAAGCCACAGAGTTAACTAGAAATATTTTATTAGCTATTCCTGAAGTGGGATTATTCTCATAGCTCTTAGAAGTAAAGAAATTTTACAGTTCATTTGCCAAGATAAGGCCTGAAATAAGGAAGCTCCTTAGAGTGGCAGTAAACTGGCTACAGTAAGTTAAGCATTTAAAATAATAGGAGCTACTATTAGTATTTCAGAACACAGACAGTAGTCAAGGGTCACTGCTTATTTTTACCAACAAAAATATTAACCGAACTTTTGAGATTTACACACAAAGAAAGCATTTAAGACATTTTAATAAAAAAGCATGCATACTTTTCCCACATGTGCTCATATGTCTCTAACTCCAAGTTTTCAGAAGAAATGTCCAGATAACATATTAGTCATCGCACTGAAGATGGGGAAGGAAATTATTATTTCACAAGCAACCATGCAGGTTATCTTCCATTACACATGCAATTTTTAAACTGTACCAAGCCAACCACTGCCATTTCCTGAGCAACATTTCATATACACAACCACAGTTAAGAGATGTGTGCCAGCTAGATGAAGAAAAGTTATTTAACATCTCCAGCTTATTCATATTATTGTATTTGTAAATTCCTATGGCATCAAGGCTTTTGTGCCAAAACAACTGTTATTTCAAGAGTTCTTTAAAAAAAAATTGCTCAAATAAAAAAAATAGTTGCAAGATTACCTATCACAAGCTCTACTAAAGAGCTATTTCACTGAGACAAATCACTGCTTACAAATCAGAAGAAAGGTACTATTTAAACTCCGAGTTCCGCCTCCTCACTTTCAACATTGGCTCGTTTGTGAGATTTTTCCTCAAAAAGCAGAGCAGTGTCTCTCCTTCCCCACTTCCAAAATCACCTTGCAAATATCCTATGTTTGTTGTTACTCCTAAAAAGGCTTCCACCTTGACCAAATTCTGGCACAAAGTCTTGTGCTTCTGCTTCCTTTTAACAGCTGGAGAGGAAACCAGGCTCTGCTGTCACAAGACAGGTCAGGCACTCTGTGTGCAGCCTTCATTATTTTGCTTGTTTCCCCTAAACTTTAAAAATTGTTCTTAGCTCCCTCTGATCCACAAATGTCACTAATACCCACTGTCACTATTTCAGAGGTGTCTATTAAAAAAAAAGCCAAACAGAATTCAGGGCTGCATTTCAAAGTTGAAGTTATATTCTGTATCAAATGCTCTTTTCTGAAGAAAGCATTTCTCCCAGCTCTCTGGGCTCAGCAGGTTCCTAACATCTTCCAGCTGACACCGCAGGATAAGCAGTGCTCCTGTGCAGCCACACAAATATAAATCCTTAAAAGAAGCTGAAGGCTGTGCCTGCAAAACACACAGCGACATCAGATTCAGATCATCTATCGGGGCTAAGCTGGCTTACCAGTGCTTGGGTTAATAAAAACTGAAGAAAGTCAAGTCAAGGGACAGGCGGGCTGCACAGACAGCGGGCACACCTGCCAAAGAGCGCAGTGGGGGGTGTTGTGCTTGGTTAACCTCAGCCACCATTCATACCAGCATTATACTTCAAGATTTCCAGAAGCCGATTTAGCAGTCTGCCAAACAGCTGCTGGCAGGGCAGGTCACGACTTCCTTTTTAAACAGCTGTTTCTTCACTCTCTCCCCCCGCAGGCTGCCAGCGCCCAGAGGAAAAACAACCGAGGAGGTCCTTTGCCCGGCGGGGCAGCAGGTTGAGGACGGCACGACCCGGGGGTCGGGCAGGGCCGGGCCGGAGGAGCTTCTCACGGCGGCACCTTCCCGGGCAGCACCCCCAGACCGAAGGACACCGGCTCGCCCTGAGGAGAACGGTGCCCGCCCCCGCCCCTCCGAAGGCACCTGCTCTCCCCTCAGAACTTCCTCCCCAGCCCACCGAGCCCGGCCGCGCGGGGACACCGGCCTCACACCGCCCCTCCCGCCTCAGCGGGGGACCCCCCAAGCCCGCGGAGGCGGCTGGATGCTCCCCGCGCCCGCCGAGGCGGTTGGGCTCCCACCGGCCCGGCCCGGCCCGGCCCGGCCCGGCCCGGCCCCCCCCCTCAGGCGGCGCGGGCTCCTCTCACCATCTTGCGCGCGCGCAACCGCCCAACCGCCGCCGCTCGCGCGCCACCAACGGAAGCCGCCGCGCCGCCGCCGCCTCCTCCTCCTCCTCCTCCTCCTCCTCCTCCTCCTCCTCCTCACTGGGCTGCGCACCCCACTGCGCCTGCGCGGCGGAGACCCCGTTTCCCCCCTCCCCTCTGGCCAATCAGCACCGCTGTCCCAGCTGGGCGGGTAGCGTCACCCGCCTACGGGTAGCGGGAAGGTTCAAGGGCCGCGGGGAGCGGCCCGTTGCCGGGCGCGGTCCACGTGCCGCAGCGCCGCAGGGGAGGGAGGGAAGGGTCGCGGGCGCGTGCCGCGGCACCACGTGACTGCCCGGTCTCGCACCCTGCTGTGCCCCGCCCCGTTGCCGTGGCGCCGAGGCCCCGCCCGCCCGCGGAGTCATGGCAACGGGGCGGGGCGGGGCCGTGTGCAAGGGGCGGGGCCGTGTGCAAGGGGCGGGGCCGTGTGCAAGGGGCGGGGCCGTGTGCAAGAGGCGGGGAGGTGTTTCCTCACGCGCGGTCTGTCAGCCGCGGGGAGGCGGGAGGAACGGGCTCGGAACTGGGGGATTCTGTTGCTTAACGGGCCTTCAGGGTGACCAGGGCTGACTATTTAAACCCTGGTCCGCAGAGCATCCTCCTTGTGCCGAGACCAGGCCGGGATATCAGCCCGCGGGCAGGGTCAGGAGCATGCCCAGGGAGGGTGACCACGGTTAGACGAGGCCATTAAGGCCTATTAGTAACTTCATGTCCTTTAATAAAACACCAGAGAGTACGCACAGAAAAATGACTGTTAAAAAAGCCTCGGCTAGGATATGTGTCTCATTAAACATAAGAAAATTCAAGCACGAGACAGAAGTGAGACTTAGTAAGTTCTGCTGCTCATGGTACTTCTGGTTTATACAAGTGGAGCGTAATTCTGGAAGTAACCCAGGATTTGGAGCTCACAAATCACAAATACGAGCAGCGAGTGCGAGGCAGACACTCCTCTTCCATAATGGGCTGTTGGTGGAGGTCTGCCTTGGTGCTGGAGGAAATATCTGGCCTTTTCTGTGCTGCTGGGGATTTAAGCTGCTGTAACAGAAAAGAAAATGCCTTCTTGGCGATCCCGTAACAGTGAGAATTAAGAATATCACCGCTTTGCTCACTCAAAGAGAATGAAAGTATAGACGAAGACTTCACATCTCGTGACCTTTATATTAATGACTTCCATGCTGGATCTTGAAGATAAAATTGCAGATTTTCAACGAGAGCTTAAGTAAACATCATGTCAGCGCAAGATTGCTGAGTGGCTGTTGAAGCGTCACTTAATCTCTGTGCACTCTTACATGCAGCTATTTCCTCGTGCGGTGTTGTGCATCCTTATTCACTTCAGGATGCAAAACCTACTTGTGTAGCGCTCTATTCAGAAGCAGAGGTCACCGGAGGAATTTGGCAGCATCCCATCCTTACTCGAGGTCAGTTTTCCAAGCGCTAGGGTTGCCACAGTTAAGGCATGGAGGCGTTTGAAGGCGGGTTGTGCCGGTTGGACTCATATGCGGTTTTTTATTATTTAAATGCTTTGGGCAAATCCAGGTAGCGGGGGAACCCGCGGGCTGTCACTAGGCAACGCAGCCCCGCCCCCGGGCCCGCCCACCTCCGGGCAAGCTGAGGGCAATGGCTTCACTCAGCTGCTGCGCATGCGCCCGGCTGTTGGAGCCGGTGGGCTCTGTGGGGAGGCGGGCGGTGCGGCCTGGGTCTGCCCCGCTGTGGGGCGGCGTGGCTCGGCCCCATGGCCGCCGTGTTCCTCGTTACCCTCTACGAGTACTCGCCGCTCTTCTACATCACTGTGGTGTTCGTCTGCTTCCTCGTCACTAGCGGCCTGGTGCTGGGCTGGTGAGTGCGGCGGGGCGGCCGGCGCCGGCTGTGGGAGCAGCGTGTGGGGCCAACACCGTCCCTGTGGGGCCGGCTCTGCCCGTGGAGGCCGGTCTAGGGCTATGGGCCTTGGCTGCCGAGGTCTGGCGGTGTAATGAGTTGGCATGGCGTAGGAGGGGGGTAATGGGAGCTGGCACCCCTTGGAGAATGAGCTCCGGGGGTGTGGGGTGGCCCTGGGGTGGGACAGCGCCAGGGCTGGCAGTGGGGATGGGTGTGTGGGGCCTGGCAGTGGTCGGAGAAGAGGGGTTGTGTTAAAGAAAGGAGAATGAGGGGGGCTAGCACTGACCATAGGGGAAGAGGGGCTGCTCCAGCAGAAGGGGAGGATGAAAGCTGTGGAGAAAACAGAGTGGCCAGGAGAGGACCTGACCCTGAGTGAGGGGGTGGGGGTCCAGGAGGGCAGCTCCAAGGGAAAAGTTTGTCGCTGTTGGAGATGGACATCTCAAATCTTGGTGATAGATAAAATGAACAGATATTGAGTAAAGTGCCTGGCGTTAGGCTGGGTAGCAGTTAAATCTGCCAGGCTTTGAGGCAGAGTTGTTACTGAGGTGTGAGACTACCCAGGACTGCTGATGGGGCACCAGTCTGTTCCACTGCTGAATCTCAGAGGAGAACGGGATCTTTCAAGTGAGCCGAACAGGGTGCTGGGACTGGGATGTGGAGAAGCCTTAAACAGCTGACCTGCTAAAGTGTCTAGAGGGGTGATGAGTGGAAGACCCTCTCCTACTTGTGTTTGAGATGGTTCAGCAAAGATGTCACTGTCACCTTTTTCAAAAACAGGTCCCTGAATGTCTGTCCATAGCACTGTTCTGTTTGTTTTCCTGCCAACTCAGGAGTGTCCGTAAATGTAAATACTGATACTTGCCAAGTGGAGAGCATTGATTAGCAATCAAAATATTTTATGTAGGTATTGGGCATACACCACACTTTTGGAGAGAATAAAATAGAGTTATTGCATTTCCTCCCATTGGCTTAACATTAATATCTGTAGTGCTGTGCTTCAGTGTTTTCCCTCCTTTGTCTCTCTTTGAACTACAGATGTTTTAGCTGTAGCTGCTTGTTCTCTTGGCAGCTTATAAATACTCTGCCTGACCTTCCCTTTAGTGCAAAGGCTTCCCCTTGTTTACATCACTTTGTTAGCTGCTACTGGCTCAAACATATGCTATCTATTGCTTTTGGTGTGAATGAAGCTATCTTTTGATCTTTCAAATATACTTTACGGAAAGTTTTTGTTCTTGTTTTGCATTGCCTCCCCTAGTGCTGGGTAGGTGGTAGTGAAGGCAAGACTGGTCTTTTTGTTATCTTTCTGCTGGATGAAGCTCCACCTCATTATTTACTTGGAGAGAGAGGTGGTAGAAATCCTCTTCATAATTCTCTCTGTGCCACTGCACGCTGACGGTATTATATTGCCATCCACTTCTCTCCGCTCTTCCTTTTTTGCTTCATCAGTTCTTTGAAAATATTATCTTTACCAAAAAATGATACTGAATCATGATTCAAATAAACCTCCTGCATGTATATCCCAAACCAGTGATCCTTTATCAATTTAATCCCTATTTATCTGCTTATAACTGCTTATAATAAATGCTTTGCAATCCCCTGCTGTAAAATGTCTGAAATAGGTGTGTCAGAAGATTTGCACACATTGATGCTTTTGGGGCTAAAGGGTGTGCAGAGGACTGTCCAGATGTGTTTTTATTTCAGGATCAGAGATTCTAGGTTCATCTGCACTACATATGATTGCAGTTTATATAAATATATAAAACTGTCTTCAAAGTAGTTTGTTAAGAAACTGTTAGTCAAGTAGAAGAGTAGCCAGGAGCTCAGCACATACAAGTATGTGAGCATGTGGCCAGCTGCTCAGAGATATTTGCTGCTACCTTTGAACTCTGCCGTACCATGGCCGTATGACCAAGAGCCTCCAAGCAACTTCAGTGTGTCTGCAGGTGCAGTTACAGTTTAAGTGCTTTTGAACTTACCCATGAAAACAACTTGATCCTTTATTTGCTACACAGGCTACTATAAATGCATATGGTGTCATAGGAGTACATAATACTTGATATATTGCTGTAATGACATTTTGTTTCCCACATCATTTTCAGCATCAATTCTCAGCTTGTTTTATGGATGTGTCCATGATGATGTCAGTCAGCCTGAAAAACACCAACTGCTTAGGAATGTTAATGTTTTCATTTGCAAAATCATGCGCTGATTTGATGAGCGTCTGTTTTTATGGCCAGCCCTGGATACCTGTGGCTCTGCTCAGAGAGTCTAAGTAGGTTACTGCACAGGTAGCTTTGTAGAGCCAGCCCATTAGATGCTCTGGGCGTAGGAATGAAGTGGAATTTAGATTAGCTGAATATGGTCCTTTGTGTCATCTTTTTAGCTGGAGATGAAGGCTCTTATTAGGAGGAGCTGTAGGCTCAGCACCTGTTTGAGGGCCGGACTGCTCTTTGGAGAAATTAACTCATGAACGAAACCATTGGAAACTCCTGCCTTTTCTAAACTAGCGTTGTTCTGAAGAAATCAGCTTTCCCCTATACCAGCTAATGATCCAGGCTGATAGAATGTTAGATCATAAAATAAAAACTCTATCTTTATTCATCCTTCATACACTGAATCCTACCTTAAAATTTACAGAAGCCCTGTACCTTATTGTTGAACAGAAAGGCCCTTCTGCCTTTAGCTGCTGCTAAAACTGTACTAGAGGCTTTTTTCTATGGCTGCTTTTCATGGTGATTATCCTGTTGCTTTCGACCAGCAAAGAAAGTTTCCAAAGAACAGGGTTTTTACTTTGGAATCAGCCAGATGGTATGAAACAGGAGGCATCTTTATGTGCGGCTGGAGAGATTAGCTCCATTGAGTTTTGGATATTGAGTAAGTGAAACAGCTGCTGCACCTGGTTTCTTTGTGAGTACAATGTTTAACTGGTGTACTTCATTACGGCCCCAGCGATGTCAGCATGGCTGCGTTTACTTGCATCGGACAGAGATTTGACCCTTCATGTGCACAAACTAAGTATGGCTGAGCACCCTATATTATCTCATGGAAGAACTGCAAATGTTTCCATCAAAGTCTAGCAAACCAAAGGAATTTATCAAAGATGGAGTCATGAGTATAGAGTACTTTCCGCCAGCTCAATCTCTTTCCTCTATGGTGTATCTGTGACACTCAGGCATGCGAGATGTTAAATGGTAAAGGCAAATATTCGTTAGACTGCCAGGAACAGGTTGTTGCTATTGAGAATGGCTTTGAGAATTTTTTTCTGAAGTAGTTTCCTCAACTTGAAAATCACTGATGCTTTTCCCTGTTAGTCTTACGAAGGGCACCCCTCCAACATGAAACAATAGAAAGGAGCCCAGTGTCAGTAGAAGCTCTGCTTTTCTTCTTCGTTTGACACACAGGAGTTGGAAAATATTTTTAAATCCAGGAAAAAGTAGCAGTTAAGCCACAAAATTGTCTGTTTGGCTCAGAGCTGCATTGTACATGAAATTACTTTAGCAATTTTCAAACTGATGACATTGAAGCTGGTAGTGCCCTTTTCAGCTTGAGTTATTGATATGAGACCCATCTTACTGTAACAGCTGCTATTTCAGTATACTAAATGGAAACAATTGATGCAGGGAAGAGCCAATGCTTCATGCCATTCAGAGTTTTCCAGCACCCAATATGCTGATGACTGCATGAACCAAAATTCAAAGCCATTAAACAGGCCATCACTTCAACAGTACAGGTGGCAGCGACAAAAGCACAAATTCAGGAAAGTACAGCCTGAGCTAATTAATAACTGTTTCCTAAAATGCATTAACAAAAGACTGCCACAGCCTCTCCCTGTTGCCTTACTAATGAGACAGGACTGGATTAATGCAGTTAAGAAAATCTCTTCAGTCTCCTAAGTAGTCTTCTGATTGCATATCTGGGACAGTTTCTCTAATCAGCTTTTGGTTACTGAAAGTTATTGCTATCACCTTAAAAAGTGAATTATTTTTAGCCAAGTGTAAAAGGAAGGCTGTTGTGGAGCTTGTTTTGTAGATCCTGATCTTCTCTAGTGGTTCTTTTAAAAGCCCCAGGCAATATGAAAATCTTCAGTTTTTTAATTGATGTCAGAAATAATTCCAAAATACTCTTCCTCACTTTCTTTTATTTTTATTTTGATCCGTAGAGTGTTTAAACTTTTAAACGTTTGCTTCGTTATCCTTTTAGGGTCAGAATATCACTTGGGCTAGCACACTAGTTTCGGCTTTGAAGAGGTCTTAGAGTTTCAGCTTTGATTCAGAGTCTTGACTATTTTGCACTTGGTTTCTGGCTGAAAGCAGAGGCTTTACAGCCCCTGATTTAATATCAGCTTCTTATTGTAATTGCGCTTTACATGGGAAATCGGGATCTTATTCTCCCATAAAAACATCTTGCTGGCTGTAATTACGGCTAGAAGTATCTTAGGGCTGAATGATTTACTCTGAGGTCTTCCTTTTGAGCACCCAGCCCATTAAGACTGTTCCATCTTTGTAAGCAGTGATTTTTTTTTTTTTTTGTCCTGTGACGGGATGTGCAGAATATCAATTGGGAGAACACTCTGGCTAACCGTTTACCACTAGAGGGCATTGACTATTCTCATTAATTTTATTCTCTTTCTGGAAACGTTGCAGGAGTAAAGTATTCCCCCTGTATAGACTTTCTGTGTCACCGTGAAGACTCCTACCTTCTGCCACAAAAAGCTGGAGTCAGATTGGCAGGCTATATTATGCATGCATCCTAGCAGATAATTCTGCAAAGCCAAGCTAGCTTTATTTGTTGTGCTGCTTGCTATTTAGAGCTGAAGAAAAATTCAAATGTGTCAACACTAACACTTAACCCACTTGTTCTTCTTGTTTCACGTCTCATAGGTTTGGGTTGGGTGTTCCTGTTATTCTGAGAAACTCAGAAGAAACAGAATCGAGCACAAGAATTTTGAAAAAGCGGATGAGACAAGTGAAGAATCCTTTTGGGTTAGAAATCCCTCATCCTGCTACAGCTTCAGTAACAAGTCAGTGGATTTCTGATGTGCTTGATTTTTGTCAGTTTGGGTTCCTGAACTTAGTACTATGTTTTCTTGCTCTCATCCTTTTCCTTTATCAAAATTCCTCAGAAACGTGCTTCCTCCCATTGTTACAACAGAAATAATTTTTACACAGCTTATAAATGTGGTGCTTTTAAAAGTGAAATGTTCAGATATTTAAGTACAGTTTAATTCTTATTAATGAAACACTTCCTACTATAACAGATTTTTAAGTAACAAAAATATTTGCAGATTACCAGCTACTGTGGGCGTTTTTGTAAACTTTACAGAATTGTAGGATTCTATAGAATTCATTATAGAATATATGCCACCCACTTAAACCTAAGTCCAGATCTCCAGCGGTGTTTGGAAATGCACTACTTCAAAAAAAAAAAAAATTCCCTGTCTTGCTATCTGTGCTTCAGTGGAAACTGAATTTAAATATCTATTTGGATCAGAGTTCAAGTAGTTCCTAACATCCTTGAAATCACCCACATAGGAAGTGAATTCATGCCCTTCTGCATCATTGGGGAGTAGTAAGCAAGGCTGGAGCGTCTTCCACCAACACAGATGTGGAGCCTTCCTATGAATAAGAAAAGGGCTGCAGCAGTTTTACCCCTCCCCCAACATTAAAAAAAAACTCCAATGTACAAACCCAACAACTTAGTCTTCAGTTAACTTGGATTTTTGAGGAGGTTTGAGCACTTGAATTTAGTGGGACTTTTCAGGAGTTCTGCTCCTGTTTGTGCAGTAAGTGTTTAGAAGTTAATGGGTTGGGTACTTGATTTTTAGAAAAGAAATGGAGCACATAGATCCCCTTTTTAGCCTCCCTCTGCATGATCAAGAGGGCCATATTCTTTGAGACCAGAGAGGGTGTTGTAGGCCAGTAATCCAATTAATACTATTATCTGAGGAGGGAATGGACTTTGGGCTAGGAGTTGTGCTCTTGGGTCTGCCAGTGAGTGTGTAAAGTGTTAACAGAAGTTAAAATTTACCCTTCATAAAATGCTACTTTTGTTAGCTTAATCAGCCATTTTATCTCCTCGCACCCACTTCCTCATCTCCATGGACTTTCATAAGCACTAAACCTAGTGTAAATTCTTAAAAGATTAGATTATAATGATAAAAATCTGGGACACTGAAGTTGTTTTCTGCCTGTTGCCTTTTAAGAACCTACACTTAGCAGTTCCAGAATTCCTGCACATTGGTGAGTTAATGAAATCCTTATCTTCTTTCTACAAGAGGGTGTAACACTGACACCTGATTGTCTGGAAGACTGTATTCTTACATGCTACTGGGGCTGCAGTGTTCAAAAACTCCACGAAGCATTGCAGAAACACGTCTACTGCTTCAGAATAAAGACTCCTCAGGCTTTAGAGGATGCTCTGTACAACGAATACCTCTATCGACAACAGTACTTGTATCCTTTTTTAAATTGTTTTGACAAAATATGCTAATTTGTTGGCACAGGGAGTGTTGAGACTTGTGAACACTTGTCAGTTCTTGGCACAATATATTTATGAACAAATATGATGCAAAATGTTCTTTATGCAAACGTCACATTTGTCTACAATTGCAGCGACACTGATTGTTTTCCTTGACACATATAAAGCATTAAAAAAAATGACAAGGAAGAAAAATATTGTCAGTTACCGGAAGATGCTCAAGTTGTCAATTTTGGCCCAGTGCCTAGATCTCGTTATCCATTGATAGCATTGTTGACGTTAGCCGATGAAGAAGACAGAGAAATATATGATATTGTAAGTAATATAAGAATATGTTTTAGGGTGACTGTATTTAAGGTCTTGTCGTGGTTTAGCCCCAGCTGGCAACTAAGCACCACACATCCGCCCACTCACTCCCCCCCGCTGGGATGGGGGAGGGAATCAGAAGAGCAAAAGTAAGAAAACTCGAGGGTTGAGATAAAGACAGTTTAATAGGTAAAGCAAAAGCCGTGCACACAAGCAAAGCAAAGCAAGGAATTCCTTCACTCCTTCCCATGGGCAGGCAGGTGTTCAGCCATCTCCAGGAAAGCAGGGCTCCATCACGCGTAGTGGTTACTTGGGAAGACAAACGCCATCACTCCAAATGTCCCCCCCTTCCTTCTTCTTCCCCAGCTTTATATACTGAGCATGACATCATGTGGTATGGAATAGCCCGTTGGTCAGTTTGGATCAACTATCCTGGCTGTGTCCCCTCCCAGCTTCTTCTGCACCTGGCAGAGCACGGGAAGCTGAAAAGTCCTTGACTGGTGCAGCAACACCTAAAACATCTCTGTATTATCAACACTGTTTTCAGCACAAATCCCAAACGTAGCCCCATACCAGCCACTATAAAGAAAATTAACTCGATCTCAGCTGAAACCAGGACAGTATCCACCCCTTATTCCATACCATTTACGTCATGCTCAGGTCTCACACTATCCAATACATTCTCATTACCCACCGTCACCCTTCCCATCCTTTGATATAATACACACACATCATTCCCTTAGTCTATGGACCACCCCTACAAAATATTTGTAAAATGTCCATAAATGTCCACAAAGTGTTCACTGAGTTCATTTAGTCCATGACTTTGGGCTTCATCTCTTGTGGTTGTTACTCAGGACAGGAGAGGTGGTGTGTTTCTTGGAGTTATTGGGCACCAAAGCCAGCTCAGGTCAGGTCACTGCTGCACTTGCACTGCTTCTTGTAAGGCTTCTCCTCCATTTGTTCAGGTGGTTCCAGCTGTAGTAATTCCTATAACATGCAACTCAAATCATGGGTTACAACAATTTAAAGGTAGATCCATTACAATCTCCACCCCTGGTCTCTTTGGACCAGGATATAGGGTTTAACATTGCAACGAACTCTCCCCTTGCTCCTAGCGTGGCTAGCAACAAGGGGTTCCTGCTATAGTAATTCCCACAACATGCAACTCAGATCCCGGGATACAACAATTTAAAGGTATTTCTATTACAATCTCCACCCCTGGTCCCTTTGGACCAGACCATCAGGTTTAACATTGCAATGAAGTCCTCCCCTTGCCCCTGCTCCAGCTTGGACTTATCCACAGAATGTAGTCCCTTCAGAAGTAAACTTGCTCCAACATGGCCTCATGCACAGCCACTGATGCTTCAAGGTGTACCTGCTGCAGCATGGACTTCATCCACAGCCACAGATGCTTCGAGGTGCACCTTATCCAGCATGGACTTATCCTTGGGCCACAACCCCTTCAGAGGTATACCTCCTGTGGCACAGACATAACCATGGCCACAGACGTTTCAAGATATACCTGCTCTGGCATGGGCTAATCCATGGGCACAGACGCTTCGGGGTGTCCTGCTCCCATGTGGATTCATCCACAGGTCACAGTCCCTTTGACTCGAGTTCACACCGGAGTTCCAGCCTGTCTAGTACAGCAGCACAGAAACAGCAGTGGCCATTGCTGTTATCAAAATGTTCCCAGGCACAGCACAGTAAGATGATCAGCTGTACAGCAGCACGGCAAGCAGTGAAAGCAAAAAGCAGCCACTAATGAGCACTGGACTCTAACATACAGTAAGGCAAGCAAGCCTCATGGCAAGCACAGAAGCCTGCCAGTTAATAGCTAAATAGCAATAACAGCTATAAATTTTATCTAGCACATTCCAATCAAATCTGTCATTATCTCGAACCCTTCGAGCCCCACGTTGGGAGCCAAAAAGGACTGTCGTGGTTTAGCCCCAGCTGGCAACTAAGCACCACACATCCGCCCGCTCACTCCCCTCCGCTGGGATGGGGGAGGGAATCAGAAGAGCAAAAGTAAGAAAACTCGAGGGTTGACATAAAGACAGTTTAATAGGTAAAGCAAAAGCCGCGCACACAAGCAAAGCAAAGCAAGGAATTCCTTCACTCCTTCCCATGGGCAGGCAGGTGTTCAGCCATCTCCAGGAAAGCAGGGCTCCATCACGCGTAGTGGTTACTTGGGAAGACAAACGCCATCACTCCAAATGTCCCGCCCTTCCTTCTTCTTCCCCAGCTTTATATACTGAGCATGACGCCATATGGTACGGAATAGCCCTTTGGCCAGTTTGGATCAACTGTCCTGGCTGTGTCCCCTCCCAGCTTCTTCTGCACCTGGCAGAGCACGGGAAGCTGAAAAGTCCTTGACTGGTGCAGCAACACCTAAAACATCTCTGTATTATCAACACTGTTTTCAGCACAAATCCCAAACATAGCCCCATACCAGCCACTATAAAGAAAATTAACTTGATCTCAGATGAAACCAGGACAGGTCTGAATGTTTCAGGAGACAGGCTTTAATAAAACAGCTTCCTTTCCCTGTCCCCCAGAATTTGGTCCCTAACTTTATCACTGATGACTCCAGGGGAGCGTGGCAGGAGAGCAAGGATAATTGTTGTATAAAAATTATGTATGCTGTTCAAAAGATGCTTATGATTTTCACAAAGCTCATAATCTGCAAAGGTCTCTGCGGTAAGCCCTGTGGTCAGACAAACTAGGGTTGTGGTAGGTTAGTAAGCTAGTACTCTGATTTTTCTGATCACATAAACCTGTGGTGGAGCTCTTGCACTGATACGGTCTTTTGGATTGCTGTTGGCAAAGTAGGAGGATTTTTTTTTAGTGTCTGGCACAGATATTTGAGCTGATTGCTGACTTGACTGTTAGGAACATAGAAATTACCTTTCTGCAGCAGGCCTGATAATGCAGTACATTATGTCTCACAGTAGCCAGCTCCAGGTCATTTACAGGAAGGTGTGAAGGTCTTGCAGTAGACTGATATGAGATACTCAGCTCCCCAAAAAGGTCTCCTCCTAATCTGTTGCAGCTAAAGCAGCAGCTTCAGCCTTGTCACATGCAGTTCAATATCCCTTCTAAACTCTAAATTGACTGATTCTTTTTGGAACGATTTGGGACGTGCTTTTATCTCCCATCTTTTCATTTGGTTGATAACCTGATAGCACTAACTGCTTGAACAATAATACGAATGAACTCGGAAGCAAATTGCCTAAATCCACTGAACACTTCTCCGTACATTCATTTGGAAATTGTTTGTGATCACACCAGTGCCTAAGAAATCTGTTCCCTTTCCAAGTGATGCCTGTCCTTGGCTTCTTGTCACTTGACCTTAGGACTGCCTTCCTCCTGTCCCCACTCGAGATTCCCCCCTCCCCCCTCCCCCCAGTTATTTTCCAGATTAGTACATCTATATATGTTTAGAGCTCAGTTTAATATAAAGAGACTGTAAATTTCATATTTGAATGTGTTTGACATTAGCATGGACATGAATTTGTAGCACCTCTCTTTTGGTCCTTAACAGAAGAAAGGGATGGAAGGAGAGTGGGAGAGGTATTTTTCCTCTTGTTTTGGAGAAAAGGAACACAACTAGAATCTGTTAATATAGTCAAAGGAGTAACTCCACCTGAACTCCTTGCCAGACAAATGTCAGAATTGCATCTGTTGTTGTTGAAACAAACTTGTAAAATATAAATATAGTGTGGAAAGGGATCTTTGCTACTGTGGCCAGTATGGTATTAACCATGTTATTCTCACATCAGTGCATCAAGCTCCATCTTGAATTATTTTTGTGTGTCACCATCACTACGGATGGTGTTCCAATATCTCTTTTCTGGGTGGGTCTAATTTTCATCCTAACTGTATTTGTGGCCAGATCATACCTATTTGGTTTTGTGCCGTAATTTTCTTCTAGCTCCAGAAAATTAGCATGACCATATATAAGAGCTACAGAAATTATTTGAAGACTGGCGGGGCTAAAGTGGAAGAAGACTTGGATTTCAAGCCTGTGTATAAAATAGAAGATTGAGAAGTAACTTGATTGTGGTGTACAAGTATTTACAGAGAGAGAAAATACCTGGTGTTCAAGGGGAAGGGATTCTATAATCAAACAGCATAGCATTTCTGCTAGATCATAGCAGAATATATTTCTGTATATATTTCTATACTACAGGACACCATAACAGAGGAGACAGTAGCTTGAAGATAGAGATGCTTGCGTTAGGAACTGGTCCTGCTCACAGTTAAAAAGTTGCCTGAACAAACTATGAATTGAGGACATGTGTCGTCATTGAGAAAGCACTTATGTTGTGGTGGGATGAGATAATACAAATACACTGAGAACCATTAACTTTTAAACTCTTATTATCAAAACACAAAATCTGTCATTTTAATGGAGATTTAATGGCTTTCAGGTTCCAAAACAAAGCTAATAGTGGTGTGGGTTTTGGGGGTTTTTTTGTTTGGTTGGGTTTTTTTGGTTTTTTTTTTAAGGCATTGTGATTTAGAAAAAAAGACCTTATCACCAAAGAATAGTAAATTCAGTTAGTATAAATACATATGTATAGGTACATATATATTTAAACTCTGCATGTAATTAGCCATGTGTGGATTTTGAAGTGCAAGTCTGATTTGCCTTTAAAAATTTTTTTTAAATAAAACAGCTTTCTTCTATATTTCATTTCTCTTTTGACAGCTTCTGGGAACTACAATAATATTGAATTTCACTTTATTTTTTTCCTGCTTTTTAGAGGCTATTATGTAATCTGGGCAGGGTGAGGTGTATTAGGCACAGCATGCAAGCTTAGAGTGCTTTTTATTTTCAGAAAAGTGACTCTAAAGTCAGCCCATGGGGTCCTTTCATAATCCTGTCCAGTGAAATTTGTCTTTTGCCTACTCCGTTTACAAGACAATCAGCGACACTTCAAAATGCATTTCGGAGTCTAAAAACTGTGGTCTGTGTGTTTGTGAGGGAAGTGGAAGAGAGTAGAGAAGACTTTACCTTTTACATGTTCCCCTGTAATTCTGTGCTCAGGCTTCAGGTGAGAGGGTCATTTCTTGTGTTGAAGACAGCCTGGGAAGCGGCTGCAGAAGTTGTACGGGACTTAAGCGCGTGTGCTGGCTTGGGGCTCGGTTGCTGTAGGAAACTCCTTGCAGTTTGTCAGCTTCTCTCCCATCCAGGAGGACCTCATCATGTGTTAGTGGAGTAGAAAGAGGAGCGTAGGAGCTGCTACTTCTGGTTGAAGTCATTATGCAGGTAGCCTCTCCAAGGCACATCCGTGACTGTGTAAGCAAGTCCTACCTCAGCTGCGTAAGCACGCACTTCAGGAGGACTGCATGTGCTTAGGTGCCTTTTCAGTTTGGGGTCTTATTCCATTAGGTGAGAGCAGTCAGAGCAGGTCTCCACTGTAAGCTGGCCATAGAAGGGCTCCATGGAGAACCAGGGCAGAAAGCTGAAGCGCCACAAAGTGCGATCTTGTGCCACATCCTGTTTTTACCTTGTCCAGCATATTTTTTTGATCTGTGCTTGAAATCAACATTGTTGAAGGCCTGATTGTCTAAGGAAGTAAGCAGGTCAGAGGTTGTAACAAAGTACGCAATCTTTCAAGCAAATTGTTCCATATGAATCATATAATGAAAAGGAAAGTTATTAAACCTGGCTTTTTTTTTTTTTTTTTTAGATTTCAATGGTGGCTGTAATTCACATTCCTGATGAGAGCTACAGACTTGCCTGCAGAATATTATATCAGTATCTACTTCTAGCTCAAGGTCAATACCATGATCTGAAGGTAAGCCACGTACTGAGTCTTGTTTCGTTTGGGTGACAGTGTTAAGTTTAGTTTGTGTAGGCTTTCAGGAGCCTAAATTAGTATAAGACTTTTATTGTCATGGAAAGAACTGGATAATAGTTAAAATTATTTTATCAGTTAAGTAGTTCCAGCCAAAGTTACTGTACAGAAATATTTTATATGAAAATATTCAAAATTTCTTGGAAAAATTACTTGATTCTAGTCTAGAGTCCTAGGTCCTGTCCACTTATTAAAGCAGTAGTAAGGCATTAACAAGCTGTCAAATGCTTCCTCTCTACAGAACATTTTTTACCTCCTTGCTCGTGTCTCAAACCAGCACTTTCTCCTACACTGCCCTTCAATTGGGAAAGCCTCAGAAGAAACTGTTGTTTTTTTTAATTTCTTTTTACCACAGTACGTGCACAAAGGTTAGAAATCTGCCTAGCACATACCATTGTAAGTTAAACCAATGTTCTCACTATTCCTTTCCAGTTTCCCTTATCTATGCATGTTGTGGGACCATCTTTGTCCTGTGTCAGTCAGGCAGTTGATGATGTGATTCTATTTTATATTACTGTGATAATAAAAATAATGTAAGATATTGATAAGCTAGAAATTGGGCCAAATTAATACTATTGACTCAATTAGCATTCATTCAGAAATAGATTTGTCCAAAGAAATGTTTGTCCTGGCCATTTTTTGCTGACCTAGTTGATCCAGGTAAACTTCCCTACTGACCCCCTCAAGCTTTCTTTTCATGTCTGGTACCATTGTAAAAACACTGCTTAAACTGAACAGAAAAAACTGTGCAGCTGTGTTTCGTGTAGTTGCGTAGCGTGTACTCTATGGGCATCTTTGGCTGCATGGTAGTTTACTGGCTTTATTAAGAGATCATGCCCAGAAGAATTTGCGCTTCGCATAAAATAAAGACAAAAAGGAGTAGGGGATTGTAATATGAGCCCGAATGGAACTGGTTGAGTGAAGTAGATTTGACATATGTAGCTTGGTGGATATATTTTTGGTAGGAATGGATGGAAGCATCCCTCTAGGCATAGAGAATGATAGACTAGAAACAGAAACCCGAGCTGCTCAAAACCTGGGCAGTTCTGTTAAAGTTCATGCATGTACATTGATTTGATTCAGCTAAGATTTGATGACTTATCCTTAATATTTTCCCAGTGTTCTATGTAATTTTATGCTTCTAAAATACCTTTAACTGAAGGCCAGGCGACTGTCAGGACTCACGCAAAGAGTGAGTCTGGCACTATTTGACCCAGTGGAAACCAGTGAATCTGACCCAGTGGAACTTGCATCACACGTGTGTGTTCAGGTATCGGAGGAGAGTTTGTTGACTTCTAAATGTTTGTGTATATGTGTATTTTAGCAACTCTTCATGTCTGCAAATAGTACTGCACCATCTTCAAGCGATACATCCCCTGGTGAGAGCAGCACTGACAGAAGGTTGCTAGAAAAGGCCGGACTGGCTGAAGATGAACCAGAATTGCATGAAGAAAACAGTAAAGACTGTGTTGTTTGCCAAAATGGCACCGTGAACTGGGTACTCCTACCCTGCAGGCACGCGTGCTTGTGTGATGCCTGCATTAAGTATTTTCAGCAGTGTCCAATGTGTAGGCAGTTTGTTCAAGAATCTTTTCCACTTTGTTGTAAAAAGGAGCAAGATGAAGATGAATCGACCCATATCTTGCAAGATGTTCCTCCTGGAAGAGTTTTTTAATGGGGAAAAAAACAGAAGAACTGGGTTGTATGCACCAAGATTAAATGTAGAAAACAGACTGTTTATGGGAGGATATGTAGCATTAACTTGTATGGGTTTGCTCTTTATTGTTAGGTAATTTTCAGCTTGCTTCTTTTTCTTCGCTCCATATGCTCACAGGAACGCTATGCTTATCCATGCAACGTGGACAGAAGAAGTGCGTAGGATATCTTTGAAGGATGTGATTTTATTTATAACTTCTTACTAGTTTTTCATGGAGTACTATTGGAGGCTATTTTGATTACTAAATTTAGTATATCTACTAAAAAAAGAATAAAACTTGCAAGTGAAGTTGCACACAGCTCATTCTATATTTATCGTATTTAAAATACTAGAGCAATATATCATTCTAACTCAGTATAATTTAGAAATATAGCACTTTACAGAATGTATCAAATGAAGGAAAGTAAATATTCTTCATTGTTAAACCCTTGTATATTTATTTTGTAGATGAAGGCTGGACTGTGGCAGGAGCTGGGAGTTGAAGGCATTCAGGGTACTGTTTCTGGCTGTTTTGAAAGATTTATGTGTGTGCGTGCATGCGTGTGTGCGTGAGGGACCCTAGCCAAAGCCTGTTGGAATGAGTGGAAAGATTTTTGTTGATTATTGTTGGCTTGAACTAAGCGTTGCTGACACTTTCAAGCCTGAGCCTCTGCTATGTCATCTTGAGACTTTCAATCTTGTCAGCAATGGCTGTAAGAACTTGTTCTCCATACAAATGTTAGTTAATTACTCCATAGAGTGGTTACTGGGGCAGTTTTGTGGTGCTATTCTTATACGAGTAGCCTGCTTTGGGGAATTTCCAACTCTTTTTACTTGCATTGTCAGCTTGGATGCAAAGTTAACCGTTTACCTTTTATCAATAGTCCCAGGGAATTTACTTACTCTAATAAAGAAAGAAGCTAAAGAATAGCAGAAAATTATTTCTTTTTCCCTCCAATGGTGTATTGTCAAAAGCAATAAAAATGGCTGTTGAGAAGAGAAATTGTTGGTTTGCTTCTTGAGAACGAGCTGAATTCTCCTAAAGACAGACAGGCTGGGTTTTGCATCTGCTCATGTAAGACAAAAATACAAACGCTCGTTAGAACCTGTAGAAAATGGGGAGTAGCTGCTTTCTGTCCTCCCTCTTGTTCCCTTGCAGCTTTGCCCCACATCCAATTCCAGGACAGCTGCTCAGTCTCAAGGAGAGAAAGCCCTGCTCCAAGCTGTTCAGCTGCACTCACTCTCCTGCAGCTTCTTTAACGGTGCTGCCGGTACAAGGTACACACAAGGTGCTGCACACCTCCAAAACAGGGAAGGAAGCTTCCCCTACTCAAAGGTATTCCATCTTCATCTTTCTGTCATTCAGGTTTTTTTGTTTTGCCATGACCCTGCTTCCAAACTCCTGGCAATTGCCTCTGCGGAAAAGATTTAGGTGGTGGTGGAAAGAGTAATGCTTCGTTGTAAAGACAGGTAGAGGTTGGGAATTGATGCATGTCGCCACAGATTTCCAGCCAGTGATCAGTAGGCTGTTTGTAAGACAATTTATTTGGTCTACGTAAAGTGACCTTCCTTGCCAGGGACAACTCGGGAATAAACTGCTGGCCAAATGAGCCTTTTGTTTGCACTGTATATCAAACAGGAGTTAAATACCTAGGTGTGTGCGGGGACTGATCAGTGCTTGCAGAGAACTTTGGAAGACAGATGGTTCTGTGTGGAAATCATCATGGCAAAGAATGGTGTATATGCTGCAATTCAGGAGGCTGAGAACAGCAAGAGGAGAGCAGGGAAGAATGTAGTAGCAGAAGGAATGAGTTCTGGTGGCAGCAAGGCCATACCTCAGCTAAGAACACAACGCAGACGTGGGGCAACAACGGTGTGATGCAGCTCAAGCAGACCCAGAGCTGCCTGTATTAAGAGAGAGTAGAAGGACTGTAAATGTCATACGGTGTCTTCACCACTCAGGATGAATCACAAAGGCACGATGAGGACTTGTGCTCTGTGCCTCTATAGGCAGTCCTCACCGGCCCACTTAGACACATGTGTCTTGGTGCTAGTGAGAATGTGAACGTGCAAGAATGAGCATGAAAGAATGAGTGTGTGAAATCAGTCTTAAAAATAAAAATCGCCTTCCCTTTCTATGTGGTCTCACATTGAGTTTTGCTAGCTTGGTTGCAGCGTACCTGATGGAGGTAGTTCCTGAGTTTAGCCTCCCTGTCTGTGTCGCTAGCCTTGTTCTGCCATTAAAGGGGAGCAGCTAACGTGATGATGGTGGAAATAATTGCTCTTCAGACTTCCTCCCTTCATATCCATGTGTCACTGTTGTGAAATGGAGAGCTGACGTAAATTGTTCTAGGCCTCCGGGGGCTCTCAGAAGAATTAATATAAAGACCAAAGAGCCTGAGCCATGACAATAGCTGTTTCCATACAAACAGCTTATACTACCAGCATGTGGGATAGTGGCTGTACAGATTGTTGTTCCAGAGGAGCAGGTTAATGCTGCGCTGATTCTAACCTGGCTTTGGGCGCTGCTTGATAGTTAGCAGGGACTTGGTTTGTCCAAGTAGATGATCAAAGAGGTGGTGTTTACTGCTTGACCACAGTAGTCCCCGACATTAAATCAATTAATTAAAATTTCCCAACAAGACAGTGTGATCCAAGCTTGTGGGCTTGTTTAATCTCAAAGTGAAATGGTATTCGAGTAAACCCCACAGAGAATTGCCTGGTCTGTCTCATCCTTCAACCAATCGATGCCAGTATTAAATAATAATGGCAAACAGGATGTAGCCGTGCTGAACTGCCAGGCCATGTATTTACCATTAAGTCTGCCCCAGCTTTTCATTTGTTTCTTGTTCTTTTAATAGCATTTTCCAGAGATGCTTAGTTGCTTTATCAGATCTAACAAGCTTCCTTACCGGCCCAAATCAAAGACCTGACTGAGTTATAAAAAGTACAGTAGCTGGCTTATTATGTTTGCCCTTCTTCTAAGAAGCCATCGCCAAATATAGATCAGGTGAGAAGTAAAAGGAGCAGCTCTAAAGCTGCCTTGTGTGTCCCTTGGTTGTCTTAAAACAGGGATTCAAGGCTCTAAGAGAGAAATAAAACCTTCCCGTGATCCACAAAAACACAGTATATTGACAGAGGCTGTTCTGCTCTGTTGCCCTGTTGTAATAGAGGTAATATAACATTCCTCTTCCACTCATTATTGATGATGTTTATGGATTTGGTGACATCAAGGAACATACGCAGACTTCTGGCAACAAGACCTGCTTCTTTTCAGCAGCGTTGGGGTATTACAAATTTGTAATTATTTTTGCTGCAGGAGAGAGGTGGGAGGTGCCTCACCGCCTGGTTTGGTTCATCAACTGTAACCAGAGCTGAGGCTTTGAAACGAGTTGATCAAACTAAGTGGTGTTACTTTGGGATGTCCCAAGGTGCCTTTCCAAATGCCGGTGGACTGTGACACAGACATCTTCCTTCTGTAGAGAAAGTTGCTCTGTTAGGATCTTCCTTCCTCCCTACCTGCCTCCTCCAAGTAGAGGGCAAAGGGTAAGAGGGAGACAATTCAGGTCAATTCATCTTAAAATGGTCTTCCCATCCCCATGAGGAATTCAGAATTCCCATAAGGCGCTTTGAAAACTGGCTAATGCTCTGCCCTCTACTCCTCATGGGCTAAAATGGTGCTGCATTCCACTACAGACCCTACAAAGTCTCACCACCACCATTGAGGATGACCATTGACCATCAGAGCGCCGAACCTGTCTGCTGAGCTACCAGTAGCCAACGCTGCCAACCTGGCACGATGCTGTTCCCCATCGGGGAATAAGGGAAGGGGGAGTTCAGCATCTCATGTTTTGGTGGGTCTGAGCAGATGAGAACCCATGTACACGTTTTGTTCAGCTTTAAGGCAAGCTTCTGTGTGAATTTGATTACAACAATGCATTTACTTGCTAATCTCAAACTGAAAACTAAGTATGGTAAAAGGAGTAAGGAATCAGGGTCTGAGTTTCTCCTGCTGGGTTGTGCGTTGCTCAGTGCCCCCGTGCCCTGATGAAGCTCTGCAAGGTCTGCCAGGTGAAGGAGGTTTGGGGCTGACGTGTGTAACAGGGAAGTCTGCAGTAACTGGCCACCAGTCACAATTTGCGTAGTTGTCCTGATATCCAGAACAAACAAGGACTGGCCTCTGTCACTGCAGCGGATGTGCAGCCCCTGCAAAGGCTGTCCCTGGTGTCCTGTATGTTTATAGCTAATGTAATTAATGCCAGGAATAGCTGAATTTTATCCGATACAGCAAAAGTCTTCCTCTGAACTAAGCCATCAGAAAAGCTTGGTATTGTCTTGCTGGAGTATGCTGGGCAGGAAGGGCAAAGAGAAAACCGGGATTAGGGTTATATTTCTGGATAACTTTAGCATTACTATCCTTTTAATGTTGCTTTGATGGCATGCAGTAGCCTCGTAATGCAAATGCATACCTGAGCGCAGCTATCGGGCCGCAACCGAGCATTGGAGAGTCCCATGCTTTGCGGGGTCCCCCAAAACCAGCCAGACCCCGCTCCCTGCCTTGCCACTGCTCTCTGAAGCAGTGCTAGCCATGATCCCCTGGGATGTTTGCCCAGCTAGTGACCACAGAGGGGCTCAGAAAGTCTCTGCTGAACAGTGCGGAGTCGCTCACGCAGCTCTACACATTGTTTCTGTCTTGCTTTTACTCCCTCGTGTCCATGAGCGATGTGGGTAGAGAGAGATGAGCTTGTAGCGCAGCGACGGTTATACCTGTAAAAAGGGGCTTCTACTGGTTTGGTTCCATAAATTTGTAGGAATGTGCAACACCTACATAAAGGCACCTTTGTCTGGATGCTGCTACATCTGAGCTAGGAGAGTTCCTGCTTTAATTATGCCATCTCATAATGGGAATGATTTAAAACAGTAAAAATACTATACGTAAACATAGTCTCAAGACTAGGTGAAGTTTTCAGCGGAGTCTGATGTCCAAAGTGAGGAGTCTCTCTGTTTCTCCGACAGTATTTTGAAAAGCAATGACAGACCATCAATTCATGCTGAGGTTACTGAGCCTTCGTTAGGGTTCAGAGAAACCCAAAAAACGCCTTTTACTCCTCCTCCCTACACATGTACTCCTCAGCCATCAAAAGGGCAGTACTGTGACATGGGCCATAGTCATGACATGATGAGTCACTGCATTGGCCTAAGTGCAAGGTCCTGCACTTGGGTCACAGCAACCCCATGCAACGCTACAGGCTTGGGGAAGAGGGGCTGGAAAGCTGCCTGGCAGAGAAGGACCTGGGGGTGTTGGCTGACAGCCGCCTGAATATGAGCCAGCAGTGTGCCCAGGTGGCCAAGAAGGCCAATGGCATCCTGGCTTGTATCAAAAACAGTGTGGCCAGCAGGACTAGGGCAGTGATCGTCCCCTGTACTCGGCACTGGTGAGGCCGCACCTCGAATGCTGTGTTCAGTGTTGGGCCCCCCACTACAAGAGAGACATTGAGGGGCTGGAGTGTGTCCAGAGAAGGGCAACGGAGCTGGGGCAGGGTCTGGAGCACAAGGCTGATGGGGAGCGGCTGGGGGACCTGGGGTTGTTCAGCCTGGAGAAAAGGAGGCTGAGGGGAGACCTCATCGCTCTCTACAACTGCCTGAAAGGAGGCTGGAGAGAGGTGGGGTCGGTCTCTTCTCCCAGGTGACAAGTGATGGGACGAGAGGAAATGGCCTCAAGTTGCGCCAGGGGAGGTTTAGACTGGATATTAGGAAATTTTACTTCACCGAAAGGGTTGTCAAGCATTGGAACAAGCTGCCCAGGGAAGTGGTTGAGTCACCATCCCTGGAGGTATTTAAAAGACGTTTGGCTGAGGTGCTTAGGGACATGGTGCAGTGGTGGGCTTGGCAGTGTCAGGTTTACGGTTGGACTTGATGATCTTAGAGGTCTTTTCCAACCTATACGATTCTGTGATTCTGTGATTTCCATTCTTTAACCTGTACTACCTCTGCAGTGTCAGGGTGCTCCTGAGGGTCGAGCGAATCCCAGAATTACTTCTGCAGGACCAGCAATAAATTACCTGGACAATTAGTTGCTTCCTGTCTTATATATCCTCAGTCTGTGGCATCCTTGTATCAGCAGAAGATTTGTACCTAGGAAGCTTTTCTAGGTTTTAGATGCCTCCTCCAGCTTTTTGTCTTCCTCAAATGAGGGGTTTTGGCAGTTCCTAATATTTTTTACCCTCCCATTGCATAGCCACTTCACATCTAATATTTCTTGGCAGATTTTTCAATAGTAGCTGTAGTCAGGGGACTAGTGAGAAGTCTAATGCATCACTTATCTCTCTCATAGTGCTATTTATTTCAGTGTCTATCAGCTCCTTGTGAGCAATATTTTAACTAACAGGCTAGAGGGAGGATTGCTAACTTGTGATTTATTTTTATAGTTGTTCCTTTTCTTCTTTTTTCTTTTAACTCTGCAGATGCTATTGAGTTCAGAGGCAGTGAGACCCCAGAGATCTACCAGGGGTCATCATGCATCAATCTCCTGCCACCAGAATTGACCGTGAGATACAAATGTTCTGTTGCTTCTTAGCTGGTCAAATGCAACACAGACACCATGCTCGAAGCTGTTTGATTTTGGTCTCCAGTTCCTGAGGGTCCTCGATTTCGAGGATTTCCCCTGTAGGGAAAGAGCCTAGACTGCATGCTCAAAACGCACCAGCTTGCAGGAAGCCTGGGGTGGGATATTGCTGGCAGCGAGGCTGAGGATAATTACGGCAAGCAGGGAGCCCTGAGGGAGTCAAGCACCGCGTTTTCTCATGTGGCTGCTCTGCTTGCCAAGGTTAGCAGACCCCTTTCTATGGCGGCACATTTCATTGATCAAAGTAAGAACAGGGCAGCGATTTATGGCATATGACAGCTTGAAAAGCAATGCTTTTCACCAGACACTGCCATACGTGGAGACAAGATTGACAACCCAGCTGCTGCCTTTCTTTTGAAAGCTGGCTTCTTCCTAGGTGGTCAGTACCAGACCCTGGCTGGAGCAGCTGCAGCATCGTCCAAACCCTCTTCCGCAGGGACAGCTTGCTCCAAGGCCAGCTTGAATCACACAAGAAGTTACCTTTACATTTCGCTATAGGACCAAAGAAAGATGTTTGCCAAGAGCTGGTGGATTCACATTTGAGAATGGCTATAGCTTTTCCAGTCTTTCAACCTTCAAGTAACTTCCCAGAGACATTAAAATGTGTAAGTAAGTCTGCCAGCTCCAGTTTTCCCTTTCAACGCCAACTTCTTAATGAAAAAGTCTCCATCAAGTCCAACGGCATTTAATGCTCTATCAATTACAAACCATTTGCTTTTCTCCTGTCCTGAAAAAGATATTTGATAATATAAAGGACTCTTGACCCTATGATGTGTTTTGATGGGGTCATTTATATCCTTCATTTTAGCATCCTCTACCTTGGTGTTCCCACCATCTAACTGTTGGATCTACTCGCAGTAACCTATTAGACGCTTATTTCACAGCACCTCACGGACTCAGAAGTTTCCAGACTTTGCAGAGTTGCACCCCCAGCAGTACTTTGCCACTCCTTTTGCTGGGCTTACTTTTGCTGGGTTTGACAGGCAGGTTGGCAATGTGCAGATTTCTCTGCAATTCATCCTGCTCCTGCTTCCGATGACTGCTGCCAGGTGAGACCTCGGCAATGCAGGGCTCCACTATCCCCGTCTGGATACCTCTGCTGTAGCTAACGGGAATAGGTGGACCTCCATTAGGCCACATTTTCAATTTCACATTTCCTTAAATGTTCCTGGTTGCTGCACATTCAGTGTTCATTCTCCAAAGATTCCCATAAAAACCATGTCCTCCAGCACAGCCAATATTTCCCTTGTCCCACGTAGTCTGAAGGCTACGGAAAGAGGTGGTGGGGACACAGAGGTGGCTGAATGCTGCTGAAGTTGGGGACAATCACAGAAAACGTGGTAGGTTGTAAAGCTTTGCCCCGGAGCTGGCACCAGTTTTAACCACAGCCACCTACACTGGAACATAATGCATGATCTCGTATTTTAACTATGTGGTAGCCTCTGCTGCAGGGAGCAGGACAAATCCATACAAGGGCAAAGATGTATCCACTGACTTTTGATCAAGAGCCTTGTTTCTCCAAATGAACTCCTTAAAGCACAAGAGTAGGAATGATTTTCAGTCTTTTGTACATCTCTTATTTGGAGCAACACAATCCTTTGTAGCAGGATTTGGAGATGGACCTTGGTCCGGCTGAGTGACCCTACCCGCACAAATCCGATCTAATAAGGTTTTTTTAATCCCCTTTTTGCGTCTCCTCCTTTCCATGAGAATCTTCTCCTTTTCTTTTCTTCTTTTCTCAACTCTTGCAGAGAAACTTGTTGATACTCATGAAGACAGGAGTGGCGGTTTTGGGGCATTTTGGCATATTGCACCGAGTGTGTTGGGTAGCCCACGGGCAGAGCTGGCAGCGTTCCCCGCTCCCCATGCCAGGCTCCTCGGGGAAGCAGTGGCCTCTGCTGTGCTCTGCTGGGTGGTGGCTGGAGACAAGCTGGGACAGCCAAGTTTGGTATATATGGAGCAACATGTACAATTGTACATATTTATTTATTGCCTGTTTTTCAAGGAAACATGTAAATAGATCTGAGCAGCAATTTAAGCATCTGGTGGAGCATTGTACAATCAGTCTGGTTGATCAGGGAGTTGAGGCTGGTATTACCCAGTTTGCTGTTAGCCCTTCATAGACGTGCCAGCCTTCATTTATGGAGCTCTCCTGAGGACTCCTGAGAAACAACCTCCGGACCAGGGTGAGCAGGCAGCATCCTGGGCAAGCAAGTGGCCTGAGATGTGGTGGGATGGAGAGAGACGTGACGACGGTGTGCAGGGCACGGCTGAGACTGGATCCTCTCTGCCAAACCCATCCTACCTCTAAGTACGTGGAGCCTCTCTCCCCAGCTCGCTCAGTTTCCATGTCCTGTCCCCTTCTTGTGGCTTCTTGCAATGTCTTCAGAGGACTCAGGCAAAACGCAGAATACCCCTTAGAGGTCTCAGTGGATCATCTCTATTTACATCTATTCTAGCTGTGTGCACACACGCTTGTTATTTCTGTGCAGCCCTAGATGTTACTTATGTAGGTTTTGCTGAAAGCTGCGTGTTTGGAGCCAGGAGCAGGAGAATCCATGCGAGCTGTTTCCCCCCACATTTGCCTTTCATGCTTGGATCCCCTGCCATTTCATCAAGTGAGAGCGTGAAGGTTTTCCTCCATGCCAGCATCCTGGCTATGTCTAAACCCTCACCCAGCCTGGCAACTCTTCCACAATTCTCCTTAAATTACCACCATTTTGTCAGCACCAGGCATGCTTCGTTATTAATAATTAAGTAGGAAAACTGCCTTAGTACCAGTGCTGCTGACACAGGTCTTGAGCTGGAACCAGGCTTCCAAAGAGAATTGCTTGAAAGGGGTAGTTAGGGAAGCAATTTCCTCGACGGTGTGTGTTAATGCACATCTCCAAGCATGTCTTGGAGCTGCTGGAGCCGGGGAGTCGAGCAGCTCCATTGAACGGTGCCTCCTTGGGGATCAGTGTCTTGTTTCATCAGGGCCATCTGCTTGCAACACAGGCTCAGTCAGCTTCAAGTCCTACAACAAGCTGCTTTCATTGCTGGCTGGAAATGGTTTGAAAAATCTGAGTGTTGTAGGTAAACATGACGTGAGGCTATAGGATATAGCCATCCAGGGAGTTCTCTTGCCAGCAGGCATTTACGGGGTGTTAGCGTGCATGAAGAGGGGCCCAGAGCCGCTCAGGCATCTTGCTGCAGACCCATCCGAGGTGTGAGCTGGAGCTGTGCTCCGAGCCTGTGCCGACAGCCGGTCGGAGGGGGTGGGATGGGACATCTCTCGTGTGCCGCGCAAACCAGCACGCCTAATAACCAGGCTGCCCCGAAGGCCCAGCGGGGCTTGAGTCAGGCTTTGCCCTCAACGCTTACAGAGGTCTCAGTTTGGCAACGACAAATTCTGCAAATATTCACTTGCTGTTGATGGGACGATAAGGTTTTGCAATGCAAAAGCCTGCATTTATATTCAAGGGGCTATTGGAAACTGGAAGAGCCCAATGAAACTTACTGCCTGCCTAGTTAAATAAATCCTTCGCGTCCCCTTCTTCCTCAGCTCCTCTTCATCACCGATTCCACGTGCGTCACCAGGTGGGAGAGCAACCGGTGATACATTTGCAAGGGGTGCTTTTTTGAAGTCCATTAGTTAAGCTGATTTATTTTGTTGCCTCTGTGTCCCTGGGGTCCCTGTGAGCCAGCTCATCAACGGCACAGGGCAGAGATGACACTGCTGGCGAGGCAGATGCCAGTGCCCTCACAGCACAACATCACGGCGTTCTCAGTGACGAAACAGGGTCTTCTTAAAGCAACCCCTTGACAACAGCTAAACACATATAATGTGAGCAGCGCTTCCCATGCTAAGCAGGATTTCCTGTGTAGATCTGTGTCCTCTTTCCCCAGCCTCAAGTAGATACGTGTAGGACAGACCTCGGGAGATCGCTGCTTCCTTCACGGTGAATTCAGATCCGAGGTCATCCCCGAACCCCAGACTGGGCACAGGAGCGTGGGTATAAATACAAATTTCTAACGGCTGCCCCATACAGTTTGGAAATATAGACCCATGTAGGTTTTATTGTTTACTTTTTATTTCCACTTTTCTTATATTTCTTTTTTTGTGTTTGTTTTTGGCAAGGCTTATTTGTATGAATTGCACAGCTCCACTTCACCACCCAAGGTAAGGAAAACTCTAGCATCCCAGTGGCCAATTCCCAGACTTTGTTGAGGAGCGAATGGAAGAGATGTTGTATTTAATTATCTCAGCCTGCCTACCATGATATTTTCACTAATACTTGGGTTTAATGAGCTAGGAAATCTGGGCCTTTGTGTGCTGGTGGATATACTCATCCTTTCTTCAGCTCAATATGCTATCAGATAGCTTCCACAGAGATGAGCAACCGCTTCCTTTGAACTTAGGAGCTGTCAAGATTCACTAATTTGCTTAGACCACCTGCTTGGCTAATATTACTGCAGGCCTCTTGTTTTCTCTCTGAATAGGTAAACAGAAACGTAGATGGTGCCTAGATGTTGCTGTACCGAGCCACCCCGGGATGCCGGCAGCGGAGGTCGGCCAGACCACACCGTCAGCTCTGCCCAGGCCAAATAACGACAGCGCAGGTGATGCCAAACCCTGCTAACAGCCTCTGCTCTCTGCCCCAGGACTTGCAGCCCTGCAGAAATGCTCCGGCTGGATCTGTGAAGATCCCGGCGTCCCCCAGGGACTGCCACATAAAATAAAATTACCCCACTTCTCCGCTCGCTCTGCCTTGTGTTTGTGCAGAGCTGGCTGGGGTGTCTCTGCTCCCAGGACACAGTGTCTGCACATTGGATGCTCCATCCACGGGGAAGAGAGTTAACCACGGAAGTGTTGATGAGTCCCTCCACCCCAGCTAATTAGCTCCAGAAAAGGAGATTTGCTTCCAGCCAGCTCAGGGGGGGATCCTTATATTGCACTGATCTGTACAGGCACCCGCCCCGCAATGCATCGAGTGATGCAGCAGGGTATTTCTTCCACGGGTCGCAGATATATGTTTTAATTACCATAGAAACCTCCAAACATCACAGCGTATGCTGTTACGTCAGGATCTCGCTCCTCTGCGTCTGCTTCCTGGGGACACTATGGGGAATAGGTACTGTGGGGTCCTGAGTGGCGGATGATTATTTTGGGGTTTATTATCAGGTGTGCTCTGGATGTCTCCTGGAGCACGGGACAGACTCTGTGGCTTCAGTCCTTTCACTCTCGGTCGTTCATGACTTGCTGCATGTCGGGGGACACCATCTCTCGCCGATCTGCCCGGCTTCGCAGAGGGCTGCATTTGATGTTTCAGCCCTAAATATTCTTCTGATCGCTGCTATTACCACTTTAGATGTGCAAAATGCAAAACCTGAGAGGCGTTATCGGCAAAGCAAGCTTGGCAACCCTTAAATTAGCAACGTGCAAGCGCGCGGCGTTCTGCCCGGAGCTCCTGGTGTCGTTAACGCTGATGGTTTAACGAGCCTCGCTCCGTCTTCCCGTGCAAGACGTGCACACCGGCGCGGCAGATGGTGTATCCTCGCAGCTCCGTGGGCCGTCCCTCAGCACACCCGGACGGCGGGAGGACTGTCGGCACCGAGGTGAGGGGAAAGGGGCTCTTTGATTGACCATTTATTAGGATGGAGCCGGAGGATGAGACAGATGGCTGGGGTTTGTTGGCAGGGAACTCCGCTCCTGTTTGTTTAATTAGTCACCAGACATACTGAAAGCTAAAGCGTGTTACATGCAAACTCGTAAGCGGGGTGAGATGGACCACTTGTGCTTGACGCATAGGAGCTGCTGGAAGCGACTTGGTGATCCGCATCTCGTGGTCCTGCTGCGGGATCCATGCTCCTGCAGACGGGACTGGGAGTTCCCGGTGGCTTCGGGCAGCCTTTATCTCCCCGCTGCTTTTTTTTCCCCCAGATGGGATGGATTCAGCCATGTGCATTGCTTTTCAAGCTGAAGGGCGCGCAAACCCGGAGTTTTCCTTTCTCCAGAGCACGCAGCCACTTTTAGGGAGTGGATTCACCCATAGAGGGGTTCAGCCCCTGGTTTGCTTCCATCCCATCACATCTCCCTCCCTCAGCATCTCCTGGCACCTGAGCACGTCTTACTCACCTCTGAGCTTCCCTGTCCGCAAAGCAACGGGGACTGGGAAACGCTGCACCGGTACCAGTGTCACTTGTTCCTCGAAGCACAAGCCGTGCACGGATCAGACACCTGAGATCCTTTTGCTGTGCCCACAAACAAACCCACTTTACGCCTTTATTTACGCTTTCGAAAGTGTTAGATTCTGCTCGATATTTGCTGTCTTCTTGCAAACGCTTGTGTTTGGGGCTTCCCCCCTCCCCATTTCCCTTCTTGGATATGCCTGTATCACTCATCCCTTGACTATCAGGGAAATAAAATCTGCAGGGGAACATGGAGAGCCTGAAATATAAATTTTGCCCTGGGGTTAAACCCTCTGTCAGGGTTAAACTCTTTGTCAGGGTTAAATCCATCCATCCATCCCCACTGACCGCCCGCCAAAACCCCGGGGGAGCACCGGGGGAGCACGCCGACACGCAAAAGATCAAAAAACAACATGAAAATAATTTAAAAAAAAAAAATATGCCCTTTCTTACCTGCCATTACCCCGCAGTCCACTAGATGGTGGTTTCCTCCAGCGGGAAATCCGCAGCTGGGGCGGGGAATGGCGGGGGGGCCCGGGGCAGGGAATTCGGGGTGCGGGCTGGGGAGCAGTGCCCTGGGAGCGGGGGAGCACCCCGAATTCCCGGGGGGGGGGTTTGCGGGGCAGCGCAGGGAGTTTGCAACCCGGGGGCGCGCGGGGACGCGGGGACGCGGGGGGGGACACCCCCCCTCCCCTCCGCGTCCCCGCGCGCCCCGCCCCGCCCCGCCCCGCATGACGTCACCGCTATGCAAATGAGCGGCATGTGGGGAGCGGGGGCTAGGCGCGCGGCTGGGCTCAGTCTCGCGCCGCCGAGCCGCCGCCGCTCGCGCCCTGCGCGCCCCCCCCCCCTCCCCTTTCCCTTCCCTTCCCCCGCCATGGCACGGCCCCCCGGCGCCGCGCCGGCCCCCCCCGCTCCCCGGGGCCGGGATGAGTCAGGTGAGTGCTTTACCGCGGAGGGGGGTAACTTTTTTTGGGGGGGGGGGGGGGGCAAGGGAAGGGAAGCGAAGCGAAGCTAAGCTACCCTCCTTCTCCCCCTTTAGCTTTGCTGCAGTGGGGACTCCCCCCCCGGGTGCTGGATGGATTGGGGGGGTTGCTTATTCCACACACCCCACCATGCGGTTCTGTATGCATGGGGGAGTTGCTTCTCTCGCTTATCTCGGGGTGCTGGATGCACTGCGGGGGTTGCTTATTCTCCCCCTGGGGTGCTGGATGCATGGGGGGTTGCTTATCGCGGGGTGCTGGATGCATTGCAGGGGTTGCTTATCTCCCCCCCCCCCCGGGGTGCTGGGTGCATTGAGGGGGGCTTCCCCCCATGCCTGCCTGCCGTGGGAGGGGAGTTCCCTCCCTCCCCCGGGCTGCTGGATGCTTTGGGGGGTTGCTTATTCCCCCACATTGGGGTGCTGGGTGCATGGGGAGTCGCTTATCCCCCCCCGAGGGTGCTGGGTGCGCTGCATGGGGGTTGCTTACATCCCCCGCTCCCCCGTGCTGCTGGGTGCGCTGGGAGGGTGCGGGGGGGTGCTGGGTGCGCTGGGAGGGTGCTCCCACCCCATGCTGGGTGCAGTGGGAGGGGGTGCTTCCCCACCTCCCCAAACCGAGCTGGGGCGGGGGGCTGCTCCCAGCGTGGACGGTGTCGGAGATTTGCTGCTTGGAGGAGGAGGAGGAGGAGGGGGAGGAAGACAGCGGGGCTGCGGTGCCCGGGCCGCTGCGTGCCAGGGACGAGGGCGAGCCTTCCTCCTCCTCCTCCTCCTCCTCCTGACGCCCCCTCTCTCTTCCAGGTGTGAGGCCCCCGGCGCCCCCCGCCGCGCCCCGCCGGGAGGAGGCAGCCGCCCCCGCCGCCCCCCGCCCGCCGCCGCCGCCTCGCTGGGGCAGCCCTGCGCGGGGGTTTGCCTTTTTTTGGCTTTTTTTTTGGTGGTTTTTTTTTGGCCGCCCCCCCCCATCCCCCTTCCCTCCCTCCCGCGTCGCCGGCAGGGAATCCAGCACTGCACCGAAGCCAGAAGAGAGGGAGCAAACCCCAACCCAGGCCGAAAGCTGCGTCCAAACCAAAACCCACCCTTTTTATCGCAAAGGAGATTTTTTCCTTTTTTTTTTTTTAATTTTTATTATTATTATTATTTTTTAATCCTGACCCAAGACGTAGGGGAGGAAGCGGAGTCGGTGCGGGGAGGCTTTCCCGGTTATTTATTTTCTCCCCCCGCAGAGGTGTCTTCTCCGGCCGCCGGCTCACCATGATGTTTCGAGACCAGGTCGGCGTGTTGGCCGGTTGGTTCAAGGGCTGGAACGAGTGCGAGCAGACTGTTGCGCTGCTCTCGCTGCTGAAACGCGTCAGCCGGACCCAAGCTCGCTTCCTCCAGCTCTGCCTGGAGCACTCCCTGGCAGACTGCACCGAGCTCCACATCCTCGAAGGGGAGGCCAACAACCCCGGTGAGTGGTTTTTTGGGTTTTTTTTGCTGCAACCCTTCTTGAACGATGCTCTAATGCAGGCAAAATTTAAAAAAAACAACAAGAAACCACCCAAGAAACGAGGGAGGTCGGGGAGCCAGGGCTCCCCAGCGTGATTGCATTAACAGCTTCTCTTCTTACGTTTTATTTTTCAAACGGGTGATGGCTTATTTCAGTTTGATTTTTCACAGCAAACTACTCCGGTCTATGGCGTGGTGTAACTACGGTAGCATGAATGATTGGTGGGTTTTTTTTTTTCCTCTCTTCCCCCCCTCCCCTTTCCTCCTTCCATGCAGTTTCCTGTGAAATAAGTAAGTCAGGTCACGTAGAGTCTGGATTTTCTAGGCTTCTTTTGGACAACGTGGCTCGCTTTGCTTTCTGCAACATGCAGAAGCAGCCCATCACTACCTTAGACGAACTGTTATTTTCTAAAGGTCTGGGCAGCTGGGTTATCCTAATTTTTTTTTTTTATGTGGCAATTCCTATTTCATCATTCAGATCCTGTTTGGATGCATTTTTTCCTGCGGCTCTGAATACCCTCTTGTGTCTCAGCAGAGCTCTGAGAAAATATGAGTAGGCTGTTTATGTTACTGAATGTACAGGGTGCATTACAGAAAATGTGCATGGCTACGAAAGTATTATTTTGGTTTTATTTATGCACCATTACAAGTTACTCAACTCTGCAGAAGTAAATGGAGTTAGAGCAGTATGAACATGGCATACGCGGTGTGTGAATTGCGCTGTGTGTTAACGTATTTATTTATGGGCGTGTATCCATTACAGACACGTATGTTCCTAAGCGTGTATGTGCAGATATACGCAGGGATGCGAGTCGCTTTAAGCAGAGTTTCTGAAATACGGAGTATGAGCAGGGAGGGCAAAAATCTCTCTTTAACTTGCATAGTTCTGTTTCTCCAACCCCTTCAAAAAAAACAACAAAACCCCAAAAAGCAAAGCAAACGTGTGTCCCCCCCCCCCCGTCCGGCGCAAAGCATCCCTTTTGTTTCAAATCCCGGGGGGGGGGGTGGCCCAGGAGCTCTTGCTTTTCGGGCTGTGCATGTCGAAGCGGTGCCGGAGTGCGGCCGGCTGCATTTCGCGATAGGTGGAAATCTTGCGGGCTGGCGGCGGCCGGATCCCGAACAGAGCCCCCAGTGTTGATGGGGTGGGAGGAATGCAGGGTCCTTCTCCAGCTGTTCCCTATTAGAGCACCGAGCCGGCAGGATTTGGCAGCTGCCTGTGCTGCCATTTGATGACAAGGTCCAGCGCAACACCGTCTTCGACTGAGGATGGATTTAAGTCCTTCTGCAGGAAACCGAGCCCGGGGCTGCTCCGGCGCGAAGGGATCGGTGCTGGTGATGGGGGGAGCAAGGCTGGAATTGGCCGTTCCCATATATAGCTCGCAGGAATGAGAGGGAGGAATGCTGCCGAGTGCGTCTGGGCGCAATACTGCTGGTTTTATAAACAGCTGAAGGGCCCAACCTCATCCATTTGGGTGGGGAGGCCCCGGGGGGGCAGGGAGGGAGTGTGCTCTCTAAACTCAGCTGCTCCGGGATAAATGTGCAGCCTCCCGTGCTGGCCTTAGCACGGGCTTGCTGCGATTCCCGCTGCAAGTCGGCGTGAGCAATATATTTTTAATTGTTTATCAGCATCGCCATTTTTCATTCCAGTTGTGTTTTTGGTGGTAGCCGTGTCCCCTAGGTTGGTCAGGTCGTTAGAGGGGGGTGATTTATGATTTACCTCCTGACCGCAGGAAAGGTGAATTATGAGGGCAAACAGTGTTTTGAAGTCTTCCCAGATACAAAGTCACGTATGGCCGTCTGCATGGTGGCATTTGCTCGATGGAAACCAGGGTTGGGCCCTTCCCATCTCCACTCGTGTGAGCAATCCCTGCTTGCCCCTGTAATCCCATTGACCTTGCTTGGCGCGAGGATTTCTCCTGCGAGCGAAGCTTGGCATCCAGCCTCCTGCCTGTCCCTTAGCGTGTTTAGGGAGCTGCCTGCACTTTCCCTGACGTTTCTTCCAAAAATGAGCTGTTCCTCCAGGGCATTTGTAACTCTCACAGCAAAACCTGGATCCGTTGAGTTCCTCTTTCTCGCCAAACACCCCTCCGTACGACTTTCCCATGGGATGGACATACCTGTGCATCCTGCAGAGCAGGGCACACGCTTTTCCAAGCCACGCAATCCTGTTGCAGTAGAGGGAAGGGTAGCTGAGGTTTGCAACCAAGAACTGTTGGGAAATTGCTTTTAGTCTCCAGTGTTAATGCTGTCTTCTTCATAAAACCACCTGTATTTTTTTAAATCGCTCCTATCCAGCGCCCGTTTCGCAGTCTGGCATTTGTCACTTGCCTGGCAATGGAATCACACTGAGTTCTTCTGAAAAGTAGCGTCGTCATCTAACCTCGTGTTACTCTCTACTGTTTGAATCCCGTTGTTTGCTTAACTAATTTGGGCTCAATTCCCTCCCAAGCTGGGGCTGAGGTAGCTCCTGGTGTATTTTCCTGGTGTTTGCTGACATGGAAATGGTGGCTCCCTGCTTGTAGGTGCCCCACCAGCGTCCTTGTTGATGTTGGGGATGTGGCAACAGTGGTGTGCAAGGGACCGCGGGGTGATGGGGCTGCACAGCCTAAATGGGACCTAAATGCTGGCTCTAAGATGTGGTGTGGTCACCTTCAATGAAGCATGGGTGAAATCCTCCATCTGGCAAGGGGCGTCACCATGAGTTAAGCAATGCTGGTCTGAATGCAATGTGCTGATCTAATGTGCCGGAGCAAGCGTCCGAATTGACTTAAATGGTGGGTCCTCATGAGAAGCGAGTTGTGTTGTATGTGCAGGACCTGTTGCTTGCCCCAACCCTGTTGGGAAGGTGGGAAAACTTGAACATTACCCCTAGTTCATGGCCATTAGAAAGAGGTGGCAACCCTGCTGTGTTCCTTGATGGATGGGCACCATCCTTGGCAATATCATCACCAACAACTGAGATCAGGAGGGGGCCCAAAGGGAGACTGGAGCATGAAGTCCTCACTGGCTGGTGGAGCTGGGCTCATGAGCCTTTGGGTGTGTGGACCAGGCATGGAGGAAAACTCCTCTCAGCAAAGGTGTCCAGGTTATTTCTTGCTTGGTAGACTCCAAATGAGAGGTCTGCTGTATGGCAGATGAGATGGGAAAACCTCAAGGAAGAAAAATAACTCTTTTTCACTAGTTAATTGACGCAGAGCAGCAAGTCTATTTATTTTGAAGGAGTTCCATCTTCTTTTTTTCCAAGTGTAGGGCTATTTTTTGATAATGACAGCCAAGCCCTCCTCGTTAGGACTGCAAACCTGATGTGGCTCTGCTGCGTACAGCCATGTATGACCCTCAGAACGGCCTGAGCAGCCTCCTGCTTCTGTGGCTCTTTGGCTACCTGCTCGAGCGTGGAGGGGTGAATATAACCACGTTGCCCACCTCGGATGAGACACCTTGCAGAGAGCTATACTGGTGTCTTGGAGCACACCGGAGATGTGACTATGCATGGTGCAGGGACTGCGCAGGTGGCTGCAAGACCACCTGCAATCCGTAGCGTGTTTAAAGGTATTGCTTGATTATAAAGGTAAAACAGAAGTGAGAAGCAAACAGGGAAGGAAATCTATATGTTCCTTCGTTAGGTGAAGCGTAGGGCGTGTGGTTATCCTATGTGGTGGCTACGAGTAGCCACACAGAGCTTTAATGGTTTAACTGGTGAAGAATGTGGGTTGCTGCTAATTCAGTTTGAGTGCAAATGGCTTGGCCTGCCGTGCATGGAGAAGAATATGGAAACCATATTATCCGTGCACAGAAATAGAAGTTGCAGGTATTACATAGCGCTATTTAAAAGCCTGCTATAACTTCCTTCCTTCCTTCCAGCCTGGCCTCGCTGGGCGGCTTCGGTCCCAGCTGCTCGGAGCCGTCAGGACGCGGCGACCTCCTCTGAGCCTCCGGTAAAGGTCAGGCAGGAGCGTAATGTGCCCCATGGTGGGAGCGGGACCTGTGCTGCTCCTGCGCCTGCCGGCTGGGGCTGAGACACCGAGGGGTGCCGGGTATAGCCGCTCTGCGGGGTGCAGCCCCGATGAGGAGACGGGGGCTGCTGTATCCACAAAACCTGGTCCGTAGGCTTTTGACATTGAGCACAGGATGTGTTTCTGCTCCCACCTGCTCAGGCATCCCCTCTCTGACGGCCGGAGGCGTGACTGGGATTTTCTTGGGACTTCCAGAGTAGTCCCACGTCCCATCCCACCAGCCCCGGCTTCGGATCTGCCGTGGCTTCCTCGATCCCGCAGAGTTTGCGGGTCGATGGAGATGGCCAAAGGCTCCTGTGGGTCCTCCAGGCATCCGAACGCCCATCTCCACTGATAGTAGCAGAGCGACAGCTTTAAGCCCTTGGTTTTGAAGGACAACAAGCTTGCTTTGCCCTGTGCACAGGACACTAACTACTTCACACATTAAGGCCAAAATCTTTATTTCATTTCGGCAGGCTGTCAAGTATCACAATGAGAGCATCAGAATGACCTAGATTTCTTGTCCTGGGAAGGACTGGTCGGAGGAGGAGACGAGGGTTGCAGGCAGTGCTAATGTCTTTAATTAGACCAAATGATGCAGCTGGAAAAAATGGCCAAGTGTGAAGGTGCACCAGCTCAAAGGAGGGCTTGTGTGGTTGTGGTGGGTTTTTTTTTCCCCCAACTGTACCAGCTGCTCTATTAAAAGGTATTACATGTTCCTGCAGACCTTGCCTCTTGTATCCTTAGGTCCTTGTGGCTCCAGCCCTATGACTGTTGCTGCCAGCCCGGCTGCAGCCAGTCTCCCAGCTCATCGGGAAGCTGCTACCCCTCCGCTGTGCAAATTTTGCAGTTTGCCCCCAGTGACCCCCACTGATGGAAAACCATCCCAGGGCCCAGCTTGAAGATGGATCTCAATGTTTTTTTAATTTTTCTTGGCTTACTGTTGCATTGCAATGCTGAGCTCTAGTTTAAGTGCCCTTGGGCTGTGCGAGAGCATCGCTGGGCTGTCCTGCGGGGAGGACTGGAGGGCCTGAGGAGGCATCCTGGGAGGAGGACATGGCAAGGAGCTAAGCCCCATGCTCGGTGGGAGCGATAGGAAGTTTTAAGTGCAACACCGGACATTGGCATCGTGTGCTCCCTCTGCTCACTTGTCTCGGCCCGGAGGGGGGTGTGAGCAGCCCTGCCGGCTCTGCTCATTAAAAATCATGAGCTGGGACTCTTAAATGGAGAGATTTGCTGAGAAGTTGGACGCTGGCTTCTTTTAATCTGCATGCTGTTGCTTGAGCTGCTGCCATGCATCTTGCCCAGGTTTTGTTTCCAAACTTGAGGGCTAAAAACTATCTGTGCTGGGTTTTTTGGAGAATAGCAAGAGGAGGGGAATAAAGGTACAGAGGAACGCTACCCAGGGGATTTGAGCAAGGTTATGCACCCACTATTCTCTTGCAATTCAAAGATTTTTATTTTTAAAGATGCTTTTCGGAGTAGCTGTGGGAAGCGCTGCAGGCCAGCGTTTGGCTCACGCCAGCCCTGGCTGGAGGCAGGACTGTGAAGAGGGCTCTCCTTCGCTCTCCCTCCCGCCCCGTTGATGGGACCTAGAGAAGACTCCTCTGGGCTTGCGTGTAACTCTTCTCTATTTTCTCTTTGCTTAAAAACACCTTCCGTCGCGGTTCCTGGGAGATGTCCCTTGCGGTCAGAGGAGGAGGGAGAAGCTCCCTGCGGCTCGCTCCCGCAGCACCGGCCGTACCGCTGGCGAGGGCTCCTCCGTGGGGCAGAGCTGATGAGGGCTGGGTCCTTTGGGTGGCGGGTTGCCTCTTCCCATGGGGCAGAGCTTGCTGGGGGAAACTTCTTTTTTTTGGGGTAGCAATGCTTAAAATGGGGCCGGGGGGGGGGAGAAAAAAGTTAACTAATGAGAACGATGTGGTTTGCCGCCCTGAGCATCACGCTGGTGCAGGCGGGTCTGCCCTCGGCGGGCTGCTCTCCCCCCATAGAGACTTTTCCATACTTTGCAGCGTCCTTTTACCATTTTGAGATATAATGCATGCCTCGGGGAGGGGCCTGATGTCGGGGTTAATTCCCCCAGTCACTGCAGTTGGGAGAAATCCCACTGTTGAAGCACATGTAAAAGATGCGGAGAAGCATTTCCTGCGTTATCGCATGAACCTGAGCTGGAGTTCTCTGCCTGGACCAGCTTGTTGTCCCTTGATTTCTATCCAAACGCTACCCTTCCGTGTGGATATCTTGTGTTTATGCTTGGAAAAGTAGACGAGATTAAGTTTTGCCCCACAACAGTGGGTGCAGGGAGGCTGCACGTGAAGGGGAGGAACCGCACGGGGCATCGCTGATGGCGTATGGCAGTCTTCAACCCGTCAGGATGCGGATTGATGGGAGAGGTCAAGGATAGCTTTAGATCAGGAGCCGAATAAGAACCAACTGTAGAGCCATCAATTAAAATAATCTAGTTTGCAAATACACTTATCTTCAAATGAGATTAAATGGATGAATGGGGAAAGCATTCTGCTTGTAGCCTGGGCTGTTGCCAGTGGATGATCATCTGTGCAGCTACGTCCTTTGGTGTGTTAGACCTCAGCATCTGAACTAAGCTGTGTCCCCGTCTCGCCACTTATACTTTACACATTTGCATTTGGGCCAGTTGCTTTTAAAACAGTTGATGCTCCGCTCAGCCAAAGTTTCCTGCAGTTTCCCCTGAAGCAGTTGGTGAAGGTTTCTGTGGACCAGGGGGATGATGGTGCAAATTCCCATCTTCCTACAATTTCTCAAACTTTGGCCTTTCTTTTTCTCATCTTCCATCAAAAACCACCTTTATTTAATTTGTGGCCCATGAAGGCAATTTTTTACCAAGCTGGGAGTTATGTTTGCAATCAGCGTGAGTAACTGAAATAGTAATTAGTGTGAACGCTTGCTTTATTTTAAGATGCGTTCGTCAGTACTTTAGCTCTCCAGCTTCGTGCTTGTGTCTAATGTTACCGCAGATAACTGTTTGGAGAAAGGGCACCCCTTGCACTACCGCTGCATCCAAACCCCGGGACTCAGAGCCCACAGCTCCTCGGGGTTGGATTCATCGGAGGGTGGAGAAGCTGGTGTACCACAGCAGCTGCTGGGCTGTGTTTTGGGGTTCCCACACGATTGCCCCAGTCTTCTCCCCACTTCTTGCATGGTGCCAAGTGAGTGCAGGAGCCCATGGCAAAGCACAAGTGTTTGAAACCCTTTCTGTCTGCAGAAACTCGGGAGCAGGGCTTGCAACCAAGGGTTGCAGCTGGGATGAACCCTTACATGAACCGTGTGTGCATGCATATACACCTCTGAGTGTGCATGGGCCTTTTGTATTTTCTTTCTATTTTCACTGAATAAACAAGATCGTTACTGTTTTTACTAACTCTTGGTTATGCAAGAGCTGCTAAGGGATCTAAAAGATGCTAAGAGAGGTTGCAAGCCCTGATGCAGGGGATGCACAGGCTTGCATGCTCACCCCTTTTCTCTTAAAAAATGATGTGTTTATCTTTGCAGTGCTCTGGTCCTAAGAAGGAGACCCAGAGATTTGCAGAGGTCACCACTGAGCGTGAGTTTGGCAACGGCAAACAGCCAAGCCGGTGGCTTTCCATCTTGGCCTCAGTAATTACAAATAAAGTTGAGGTTGGAGCGAGCGGATCCGTTCCCGACTTTCCGCCTGCGTGCCGCTTCCTCTTCCGCAGCAGATGCGTTAAGTGGAAGGGCAGGATCTCATCAAAACAAGGTTGGGATTGTTTCTCTGTTGGAGAACGTGATGCTGGCTTTTTTTTTTTTTTTTTTGGAAGGGGTTTTACAGGCAGAGGGAATTGCGTTTCTGGGGTGGGGGGATTGCGAGGTGGGTTTCCTCTCCCAGAGCAGAGGGCTTGGGACAGTCTCGCCCATCGCATGACGGCCGTGCAATTTGGTCTGCTCTGATTCTGGGTAGTGAGCAGAAAACGAGCCCCGTCGTGATGGGGGGACCAGCTCCGGAGGCAGAAACCCCGTTTGCTTTGTACCTGGCAGGAGTTAGCTGTGTGAGGCGGGTGCATGGGCTTTTACCAGCCTTTCCCCGCAGGAGGCAAATGCATCTATCTAAGGCGCGAGCAGATGTGATGGAAGGATTTATCAATGCAGACTCACCCATCCGATGCCTGGTTCACGGCTTGCCGTTTTATTTGTGTGTTTGCGTGTGGTGACTCTATGGCATGGTAGGGTTGTATCAAAGGTTTTGGTGAGGGTGTCTGAATTGGAGCGTGTTTTTTCTGATCAGGCTCTGTGCTTGCAGAGCTGTGTGTGGGCGTGCGGTGCAGCACCTCGTCCAAGGCTTCCCGGGCTCAGGGCTCCTGTCTGGCGTAAGCGAAGGCTCCGCTTGCTCAACTGATGAAATCTGTGGACTTCTGATCTCTGAGTTGAAGCCGGGGTGATAACCGTGTGTTTTACTACTATTAATTCTGGCTGCTGCCCTTTGCAGCCATTTCTGGGCATTTGCAGTGCTTGAGCTGTAGTGCAAAAACCTTCTTGTAGTATATAAACGTAATCCACGGGGCAGAAAAAGCCTTGCTACCGTGCTTGAACAAACTCATGGTCATTTTGTATTGTGAACCTGGGACTTCCCGCTACGGAAGGTAGGGATGGATGGTGCTGACGGCTCTGTTGCACCAAGGGCTGAGCCAGCTTCTGCCGCAATCCCTGCAAGCCTTCCCTGACATTTGCAGGAGCTGGACGTGGCCCAGCGTGTTGAGCTATCGTGCCTGAAGATGTTATTTTACTTAAAGTACCGTTAATATTGTGAGTGTCATCTGCAGGATTCAGCAGCTTTGCTCCGCTCTTCGCTCTCGAGCGAGGCAGCCCTGGAGTAGAAGCCCAGGGCGCTTTAAAAAGCTTCTTTGCTGTTACTGATCCTCATAAGTAATTTGTTACAGATTTATCTTTTTTTTTTTTTAATTATTTCAGACAAACTTGCCTTACTTTTAACCAGTGAGTTCTCCTGGTCCTTGCCTATGCCGTTGCCTGGTGGGGTATGGGCACGTGCTGTGTTTGGAGTTTTAATTCTTGTTACAAGAAGTGATTGAGTGGGTGGATAAAATGGGGTTTGACCAGGTTTAGCTTGAAACGTTTTAAAACTCACTTTCCAAGCCGTTGCGTTTTTTCTTGTTTCTGTGTTTTCAAAGAAGAAAAAACCCTGAACATCACAGATCGGTGGTTCTTGTCCTCGGGTTTTTATTGTGGTCCCCTTCTCTCTGTCCCTCCTCTGCAATGGGAAGTGAAGGAGGAGGAAAATCGGGAGAGAAATGTGGAGGAGAAAAACCACAACTTTTGTTGTGGAGAAACTTGGCTGATCTGACTTTTGCAAGCAGAACATAGTGTTTCTGCAGCAGCTGTGGTCTACATTCATGCATTTCCCTGGTTTTCATAGTTTTCCTGTTGGGATATGCCCCTTGTTTCTCATGCAGCAGACATCAATGTGGTTTTTCTACCTTTTTTTCTGTCTGTCTCCAGTGTGCTCAGATTGCCCATGGGGTCAGCTTGGTTCTGGGTATTTTTTTTTTTTTTTTAAATCTTACAGTTCCAAAGAAGTGGATTATTTAAAAAAAAAAAAAAAATACAAAATCCCCAGGCTGTTTCCCTCCAGATAATGTGAATGTAGATGAAATGTTGAGTTATAACTACCTGAGTGACCTTTTAAGATAAGAATTGTTATTGACTTGCAGTATTATGTTAAACTGATAAGAATTCTTCTTTTAGAAGAAGGGGGGGGGGGGGGGGAAACCAACAAACCCTCCAGTAACCATAACAACTTGCTTGGCCGTGCACCACCGGCAGCTCCTTCCTGACGCTGGTGCGGGGGGCTCGAGGGCAGCCCCGTGGGGATCCCATCCCGCAGCCCCTCGGGGGGACCTGGGAAACCTCCCCGGAGCTTCAGGTTGGGGCTGTGAGGGATGCCCGAGGTCACTTTGGCTGCTCCTGTTGCTGTCAGCCCCCGAATTTTCATTATCTGTAGGGAATTTTAGCTGGAGAGTTGTGCTGGGGCTCAGTTCTGGGCTGGTGAGTCCGGTGCTGCGGGTTTGGGTGTGGTGGGAGGGATGGGTGCAAGGGGAGAGGGTGCTGGGAGCAGGAAGGATGCTTTTGGAAATCAAAGGAAGATGCTTTTAATGGTCCTCGCTTAAGAAATGAGCAGCCGGGCAAGGAAGGCTCTGCCTTGCCGTTCCTGTGCCAGCAGGCACAGCGCAGCCCCGGGAGCCCCATCGGGAGCTTGGTCCCCTCTCTGCACCCCAGCAGAGGTGCCAGCTCCTGGTTTGGGTTACAATGACGGAGTTAGGAGCCTGATTAAAGCCTTTACGTACGTAAAGCCTTCCTGCACCCAGCTGAGCCCTGCTTGGTATGTTAGCACGTGCTGCTCCTGGGGATGCTGTCAATTTAAAGCAGAATTCACACTTTTGCTGTGGACTTGGTTACCTTCTGTTAGCAGGGGTTGCCACTGAGATTGTTAAAGCTAAAGAAAACCAACCGTGAGCGATTGATTTTTTTTTTTTCTTACCACCTGCTTTTCTTCTTCTTCCCCTATCCCTTTGCACCTGTATTACCTGCGTGTCGCGGGTTCCCACGTTTCGTGGAAAGCGCCTGTCCGTGCTCGTGGCTCACAGGCAGGGGTGAGCCAAAAGGCGAACAAGCAAGAAGCAGCAGCTTGGAAAACACAGAGACCCAGGAGGTCTGAAAGGAGAGGGGATAGGCCTGATAAAATAAAAAAATACTGTAAGTGTCTTAGAACTAGGTCTAGGAAAAAAGAAAAACCAACCCATTTGAATTCATACCAGCAGAAGAGGGAAGGGTGTGCAACGCAGTGTGTCTGTTCAGGAAATCAATTACTTAAACCTGCTCGGTTAAAAGAGTCATCTCGGCAGCATGAATTCTTTTAACGATAGCTCTCAGCACTGTGTAAAGGTGTCTTCTCAGGCTGCACTCGCTAACCTTTCATCACATTATTCTGAAGCAGTCAGTTGGATGCTGAATGCTTTTTGTAGCCGATGTCAAATCTCGGTCAGCTGGAGAGCCTTTATAAATAAAGGTGTCTGCCTGTATTCAGGCATATGTGGATAATAGCTGCTGTAATTCAGCTGTCCAGCTCGGCTACCCGGCTTTTATAAATGACTGATCAGAGATTCCACTGAGAATGGGTATTTAAAGGGATGGAGCTGCTAAAAGTGGTCTCTGTACCGATAAGTATAGCGAGTCTCTATCCCCGGGACAGGTGGCCGGCGTTGCCCTCCTTCCACTGATGTCCTGGGTTTGTATTTCACACAAAGCAAATGTTGCAGTAATAAAACTTTTGTGTTGCGGTTAGATTGCAGGGCTCTGCATTAATTTTTTGCAAGCTGCACTCGAATCTTTCAGTTTGTAGTCTTCCCCCCCCCCCCCCGCCCCTTTTATTTTTTTATGGGAGCGGGTAAACACTCGGCGATCTCTCTGGACAAGCCACAGCAGCTGGAGGATACTGGTTTCTCTATGGAGTGGAGGAATTTCATCAGAGGAGCTATTGTTCGACTGTGTTCTCAGCATTTTGGCAACTGTTCTTTAGATTAACCCTACAGAAAGGGGAGGTTGCTCTTTGCCGGGTCTGAAATAATTGCAAAAATGTGGGCAGATGCTTTTGCGTTGTTAGAAGTCGATACTGGTTGGTAGTGGGACAGCATGGTGTGGGATTAAGGAACGAAGAAGCCCAAGTTCTTTAAATCCCTCCTAAAGCCAAACTGGATGTTAGCATTGATGTTCAGTTGTTTTCTGTTTTTTAAAATAGAAATAGTTCACTTTTTCTCGCCCTACCCTGAGCGGTCGATAATCTCGGTGTGTGATACCCGGGGGGTCCTGCCGCACGAGGGGCACGGAGCCTGGCCGACGCTGAGGCTTCGAGCTTGCCCATGCCTTGCCCTGACACCCCGCAGACCCCTGAGACCCGACTCCTTGCTGGCGTAACGCCCCTGATTTCGGCAGATTCACTCCCGCCCTGGATCTGATGCTGTTTGCACGTCTCTGAAACCAGCCTTTTGGTCGGCACCCGGTTCTTGGCTGCACGACTCGCTTGCAAGGTGGCAGCTTGCGGGGAGCGTTGCCTGTCCCCTTGCAGCTGGTGGCCTGGGTCGGGTGGCTCCGTCCCTGTCCCAGGCCACTTCTATACCCTCCCTCGGAGGGAAGATGCTGAGAGCTGCCGCAGTTTCTTGCTGCGGAGGCTCCTTGGGCCGTTGCTCCTCTCCCGGAGGGCTGCGGTGGGATGCGGCTGGCACACCCAGCCCATGTCCCTAATGAACTAATACAGAATACTCACTTGCTGGATAATCCATTTTCCTGGGCGCAGGCTCTTGTGCTTGAAAAGGAGGAGGAGGATTCGGTACGAGAGCAAGCATCCCACATATGGCTTGGAGAAGGCAGGTGGGGAGGGAAACCCTCCTTCAGCTCTGAAGTGTTACCTGTGTGCAGGGCCCTTTTAAAATGTATTTCTCTATGCATTTATTTATTCCCGTCCTGCAGCTTGAGTCCTGGCAGAGCTGTTTATATCACTGTGTATCCATGTTTCACCATTTGCATCCCCTGCAGAAAACATCTCAGCAGAATGTACCTTCTCTGGAGTGACTTTTGTTTGCTTATTTTTTTAATAACAATAGAAAAAGGTTACTAAAGCTTTTCCCAGGAGACAGTCAGCACTCCTGAGTGAATTCTTGCATTCCCGGGCTCTTGTCCCCGTCCTGCATGGGAAAGCAGGGCTGTCCCTGCACACAGCTGATGCTCACAGGTTCCTTTTTGGTCTCTCCCAGCACCGGCCAGGCTTGGACGCCTGTGCCCGTGCCCAATTGCAGCGTGCGCAGGTCCCACCTTGAGGATGGGAACGAAGAGGGATGTAGTCTGCTACTCGATGAACCACCCTGCTGAAGTCAGTGATGCTTTTAGCTGGGTTTAATTCCAGCAGGTGAGTCCTGCTTACCAGTGAAACAGATAAAAAATAACTTATTGGGGATTTGAGTGTAATTATTCTGAATTTATTCCACTGAATTTGGCCCCCTGACACTGGCGGAAAACGGGAACAACCTCCCTGATCCTGCTAGGGCCACTGAATCTGGCAGCCACCTCCTTGATCTGGAGAAAACACTTGGCGATACTGAATCTCTCTTTCTACGAAGGCAAATCAAGATGTTCTCGAGTTAACAAATAGATGCTGCTGGCAAAAGCTGTTGTGGGGTGGGTGGCTCCGGAGAGGCAGAGCTCCTTGCTGCAAACCTGCCCGGCTGCAAAAGCTTGGCACGTGTACCTTTCTGCCCCGGGCACACCGCTCGTGGCCGGTCCAGGCTCGGTAGAAATGGGGACGATGCGCAGATATCGAGCCCTGGACGGGGAGCTGCAGCTGTACTGGTCCTGCGGTCCCGCCGACTGCAGGCTGCACGCTTGGGCTTTGCTTCCCACCCTCCCTTTGCTGCTGGTGAAAGCCCAGGGTTTTGACTGCGGGTACGTGCTCACGGCTGCGTTAAGGTGCCCACCTTACCTGGGGGCTCTCCTGAGGCGATCGGTGGTTCGTGATGAATTTTGCTCTTTGCGTTGGTGGGTAGGGAAGTTGGATCGTGAATCTCGTGCTTCAGCTTGTGGTATGAATGGCAGTGTCCGATTTACCAGGGCAATAAAATCTGGCGGTAGATAGCAAAGAACTCACGTAATGGGTTAGGAGGTGGCTTGCGATAGCCAGACCAGTGTAAATCTGGAGGGGTGAATAGTTTCCAGGCACCGAGGGACAATATGAACTCGCTGTGGACCAGCAGTTGCCCGGTAGCCTGGGCTCTTACCTGCTCATGCGAATGCAAGGATGTATTGCCCGTCTGTGACCTGGCATGGTCCCTCGCAGGGGACCCGGAGGAGAAACGGGAGCCACGAGCTGTGCCCGAGGGGTGATGAAGCTCCTCACTCGCCATGCAGCTACTTCTTCCTCTGCCAGTGCCTGCAGAGCCAAATTCAGCCCCCAGCTCCATTAGTTGCCAGCTCTGCAAAACATAACCAAGGGGTTGGTTTTTTTTTTAATCTGATGTGCATATTTTGGTTCCGTTTACCCATACAATTACAGTAATTTGCTTTATTATATGCAGAGATTAAAAATGCATCTGGCAGAGAGGATTAAAAACTAGTAATCTGGCTGTTAAGAAACATGCGATGTTTTAGGGTTTCCTTCTAGGTGTGCAGAGCTCTGTAACATAAGCAAATCTGATCCTTTGTAGTTGCAGTTTTCATAGGGAGAGCTCATTAAAGCTAGCGTGATTGTTCAAGTAAATGAGAAATGAATGAATTTAAAATATACGACTAAATCCCACCACATTAAAGCAGTAGTCATGATTTAAGAGCTTGATTCTGGTTGGTTTTTTTTTTTGGTATGCGAACCTGGAGCAATAGGATTGCTTTACCTTGTAATGGATTTAACAAGTTACTCTACTTTTCTTTTAATGTTGCAGTGCTCCAAAATAATGCAAGGTCAGACCGAGTGTAATTAATTCCAGTTTGAAAGCAGAGGGTAGCCCGTTTCTCAATAGACTTACAATTAGTGCAATGATACTCCTGCCTTCAAGAGGGATGTAGCAGGAGATGAGACCACTGGAATCTTGGTAAATAAAAATGTGCTTGGGGAATTTTTTTTCTTATTGGTACGAGGAGGGGGAACCCTATAAAAGCCAAGGTTTAATTTCATTTTGCTTGCTTTCATGTGTGCTTCTTGCCCAAGAGGACTCGTAGCAGGAGGTCAAGATGTGGCGAAGGTGCCCTTGTCCCCTCCATCAGGGGCTGGCAAACCCCTCCAAGGGTGCTGTCTTCCAGGTCCTCATCCCTTGGTTTGTCTGGGTTTATCCGTGACAGGGTCGCAAGGATGCTGAGAGCTTTTTCCCCAGGGTCTGGGGGTCGGTCTGGTGCTGCTGCCTGAGCTCTGCCGCTCCGTCCCAGCCGGGCACTGGGCTTTCGGGGGCGATTGCTTTGCTATTCTGCAAAATCTTTTTGTTGCACCACTAAGACTTCTTGTGAATAGTAGTTTCATCAACATGATGTCAAGAAAAACCCTGGGTATTTTCACATAGCTCTTGGTGTGCTACCCGTTCTGGCTTCCCGTTTAACAAGGAGCCCAAAGCCTCATCCCGCTTTTCCTGTGGCAAGCCCTACAGTCTGTAGCCAAAGCATATCTTGGTTTAGCCATGTCATGTCTGGGGATCCCACAGCCTGTCTGTCCTGGCCACAGTGCTGCTCTGATGGCTGGTGTTAACAGCAAATAACTGTCACCGTGTCACTGTCATGTTTCAGGTGATGCCCAGGGTCCTCCACTGCCATCATTAGAGAACCGTTGCACAACTTGTCCCTTACTGCGTGTGTTAATTTTGCTTTCAAAGTCTGGACTGCTGCCACAACCCATGTGTGTCCCTTTCTTCCGTACATCGTGGTCTCCTGCTGCCGGAGATGGCCGGGAGCCCGGTGACACCGTGAGCACAGACGGGGAATGGGGAGCTCCTGTGCCCTTGCTCCTACTTGCCTTCCCTTTCCTTGTCCAGAGACGCTATTTTCACAAGGCGGAGGTTGCTGGTGGTCACAGTGAGCGTTTGCTGCCATGTGCCCGAGGGGACACAGTGAGGACACGTCCCATTTTCCACCAGCCTTCTCCCAGCAGGGGCTGTCGGGGAGTCCCGGGGCTGCCTCATTGCCGCCGGGATGCAGGCGCTGGTCCCTGGACCGCTCGGACTCTTCCCTGCGTGGGATGCAGACAGCAGCCTCCCGTCCCCCTCGGTGCCGGCTGGAGCCCTGCCAGCAGCACCAGACCTCCCTGGGCATCACCTTCCCGCTGGCAGAGCCACGGCCAAATAAAAAGCATTTTCCTTTCTCCATCTCCGACCTGCTCTGCGTCTGCCCGGCCGCGGGGAGGGAGATGGGGCTGTGGGCATCTCTCCAGCTGTGCTTCAGTCTGCTTTTATCTCCCTGAAAATGTTTGCACACCCTGGTTTGCAAATACGGCCAGCTCTGCCTTGCTCCCTTGAGGTTTTTTTTGGGTTGTTTTTTTTTTTTAATTCCTTATGTGCCCCTGGCTGATATAATGTGGCCTGTTGTGGTAGAAATCCCAGTGTGTGCTCCATGCTTGCGCTCTTTTTTTGCAGCAAAGACGGTATGTCGCAGCTCCCGGGAGAGAGGAAAGCAGCGTTAACTTTTCATCTCTGTCGTCGCTAATTTAAGGGGTGAGAAGGTGGCCTGGGTCTGTTTTTAAGAACTGGGCATATACTGATAGTACCAGTGTCAGTACTGAATAACTCAATAAGCTGAAGAATGCAGCAATATCTAAAATTAAATCTCTTCTTAATTGCTGGGTTATAAATGGCAGCATTTTCTCCAAATGGAATTAATTTATTATTTTTCAATTGCCAAAACAAGACTCGGCAGCACAAACCCCACAGTTAGCATTAATACAATAATAAGGCGCTTCCAAAAGGTGCGTTTGGCATTTGTAACACATAATACAACCTAACAAACCATAACTGTGTCAAAATACTGTTAAGGTGGTAATTAAAACTTAAAAAAAAAAAAAAGGTAGAATAGATGAGTACATTCCAAATTGTGACTTTTCAATGAAGCTCTTTCATAAAAAACATTGTTTCTTGCCAAAACAAATTCAAAGGCATTTTTGTAATTTCTGTTGGGGAAAGGAGGAGTGTTTATCCAGCCTTTCATGTTGGCTGGGCTTTTTGACTTTTATTTAAAAAAAAAAAAAGTCAGTGCAAAAAGAGGTATTTTTTCTGAACGTGCATTAAAAAGTCTTGCTCCTGTCCTCTCCGGCATGATCTGCAAAGTGGGGTGAAGGCTGGTGGGGGATGCGCCTCGTGGTGCAGAGCTCTCCTTGGCCACGTAGCTGAAATCCCGCGGTGCTGGGATCCCCCCGCGCGTCGCGTCTGGGGCAGACGCGGGGCCCAAAGCGGTTCCTAACGGCACGAGGGTGCCGGGGGTCCTGCCGACGTGGGTGGCAAAGCTCCCCTTGCCTCCGGGGGCTCCTGCTTTTGGAGGAGGAACCCCCCGCGGGTACTCGGGATGGGGATGGGGTTCCCCCGCTTGCTTGGCAGAGCATCTTCTGCAGCGACAGGCATCCAACCAGCACAAAGCAAAACTGCTTGAGGTATTTATAGTTTTCCCTTCTGATCCTTTATTTTTTTAATCCTTCCAATTTTGGACATGTTTTTGACAGCTTTTACCTGCTGAGTCACCATTCATCCTCTTGCACAGGAGCTACTCCTGCCATACCAATTCCCTGAGCAGGCTTGAGCAACCATCATTTAAAAATAAATCCTGTCAAGGAAGTGTGGTGGGTTCCCCCCCCCCCCCTTTTTTTTTTCATATCACCAACTGCTTTTCCTGCTGTGTGTTTGCTTTCTTACACAAGATGGCTATTTTATAGATGCGATGCCTTCACGTTGCTAAGGATGGCTTTATGATTTATCACGTCCCGCCACAGCGTACCGTATGGAGGAACTGTACGTTGAAACCAGATAATGGCGCAGCTTTTGAAGATAACTATATCTGATTCTGCAACAAGCGCTCTGGTTTTCCTACGATGGATTTTTTTGGTGGTAAACCACAACTTGAGCACAAACTGTTTGATTCTCATCGCTCTGTTTAATAAATAACTCCCGGTCCACAGCAAGTAGCCGTGACTGTTGCTTCTGATGGATGGGAAGGGAGGGTTGGTCTTGCCAAGGGTAACCCTGATATCCAGGTTGGTTTTCTTTCCCACTTACCAGGTTCAGATGGCACGAGCATTTACAGCTGTTTTTGCAATGTCGCTTAGTGCTTCATCTGCAACTTTTGCTTGCAGGCTGCCTGTTGGCAGCCAGGCTGCGACAGCCACTTCTCTAGAAACCACTTGGAAAGACTTTGGATACGTGCAATGTCGCTCATTTAGGGTACCGCAGCACCTGCCTTCCGGTCGCTTCAAGTGCTTTCTGCCCCAAAAATGCATCGTGAATTTATTTGCTTTGCTTTATTAGCTGTAGTTTTGTGCCTTGGGTGGTAAATGTCAAGAATATCGTTGGCTCCTTCCTATTTCTATATTCGCACCGACTGGAGCCTGCGTTGATGCTGCAGATGAAGGGAGAATGCTTCTGGTGTGCATGGCTGTTCTGCCTGGGTGGTGTATTCCTTATTTTGTGGGTGCTCCCACCTTCCTCCTTTCCGGGGGATACACTGCAGAAATTAAATATTCAGTCTATTTATAAATTTCAGTCTATATATTAATCTGTCTATATATTAATCCTCCAGGTGGTTGCATTTCACTGCAATACAGCTGCTAGTGGGATGTTAATCTTGGCGAAAGTCTATTTTAGCTCTTTCCTGGTCGTACAGCCTGCTGTCATCCCGCGGGGCAAATCCTCCCCCAGGAAAGAGGAAGGGAGACTATTTAAGGAGGAGCAATTCGGGAGGGAACAACTGCAGCTGAAACCGAAGCCGGCTTTGGGAGGAGGAGGCTGGGAAGGAGCTATTTCAGGGGACGGCTTGCCTGGCCACGTTGGTCTTGGGCACGGAGGTGTCCGTCCACCTCCTTCGTGTCTGATGACCAGCACTAGTTTTGACATGAGCGGTTTAATGGGTGACTGTTTCTTGACACGCTCGTGCAAGGAGACGCAGAAATGTAGCGTGCCACTGGTGGTGTAGGTGCCTTGCTCAGGTCTTGGTGGTTTGGGGGTGTCTGGTAGGTTTTGTGGCATCCTTGGGGGTTCTGCTTGTGGACAGGTACATCTTGCATGCACCGCAGGTGTTAAACATTGCATGTGTGTTGTGTTGCGTGCCTGCTCCTTCCTTAAGGGTTTTTATATTTCATCCCGGCTTCCGAGAGGGTCCAATCACAAGCAGCCTCCTATCCAAACTGGAGTCTCATCCTGCTTGCCAGCATACACCTTGTTTTCTTTCTAGTTTCTTCTGAGTGGCCCATCTTTTCCATGACTAAACTTCTCATGCCCTGGGGATATGCTGTATTGATCGGCCGGTAAATCTTTGACCTCACATTCAGCAGGGCAGCCCGGGTCCCCGTGGAAGTGGGGTTTAAGTGTGAAACCCACGGGATATATTTGCAATCCTGGACGCCATGCTCTAGCCCTTGCCCCTGTAGTTTTTCTTGACAACACAGAAGACGACAAGCTTCGTACTTCTGCTGCTTTTAAATCTGAATGAGTAATTCAATAACGAATAGCTATCAGTTCATTGCTTTCATCTTAAGGAGAAATCCTGTCCTTTTAAAGCCTTTATATAAGAATTGGATAGTGAGCTAATTTCTAATCTTGCGCGACTAACCAGTACTTGAACATAAGGCTTCCCTTTATCATTGCAGACTCTTTTGTTATAGCAATCTTCAGCATATGGTTTTCGGAGAATTTAACATTGAGCTCAGACACATGGTGACACACTCTTAGTCCTCTCCGTGCATGTAAGTCTAAAAATGGCCTTTTTTTTTTAAGTTTCCAGGATGCTTGTGAGTACTTAGTGCCAGAAAGGAAAACAAAAGGCCCACCAACACCAACAGTTTTTGCAAAAGAAGTTTTCTAAAAATGCATCTCCTTTCAGTGAGGCAAGCACGTGTGCTTGGGCTATAACACACAAGTTGTTGACACGTTTTGCTAAATTTGCTAAGGGTTTTTCAGTGCTGGGGATTTGTGTTTTGGGGGGTTTTTTTAACAGTTGGAAAAAGCTTGTAAAACTGAGGACTTGCCAGTGCCGCCTGCGTGCGGGTCCTAAACCATCTCCTTGGCGTCTGCCGTGGTCCTTGTGCACCGAGCCTGGGCACAAGCTTCCTTCTTCTGCCCTACATCTTTCTGCTTGTTTTAGGTGGAGATTTTGTGAATATAGGTTTTTCTTTCCTTCCGATCAGCCTACGTGGGGACTTGAGGGCGAGTGGCTTGTCGTGTCCTGCGTCCCGGGGAGAGCCCGTAGCTGCTGGGGCAGGAGCAGGGATGCTGCAGCCCCTCTCCTCTCTGGCATTAGGTGCTTTCAGCGGGGTCAAAACGCTAAAATTGCAGTAGGGATGTGTTTAGGGGAAAGGGGGCCGTGGTCGCGTGGGCCATGCATCCCCGCTGCTGAGCAAAAGGGGTTTGTGATTGCAGGGGAAAAAAAAAAAACCTTCAGGGTTGTGGGATGGGACTGGACGGTTGGGTCTGGAGCTGGGGCTGCTGCGGTATTCCTCCCTCTATCCAAAGGATTTCGGCTTCCTATTATATATCAAATAGAAGGTGAATAGGGCAGTGCCCTATTGAAATTGTTTCTGAAGGATCCGCTTTTTCCCAGGTACTGTTCATCCTTCCCCTCAGATGTCCCTTTGGCTGGTGATGTGTGGTAAAGAGGAGAAAAAAGAAGGGGGAAATCCTACGTAGGGATAAAGAAAAGTGTATTGTCCTTAGCGCCGGAGCCAGGCAGCGAAGCGTGAGAAAGGCTCGCACGGGATTTCTTGTGGCCGCTTGTTCCTCAGCTTCAGCCGTTTTCCCGTCAAAGCAGAAGCCACACAAATATCTCGGGTTTTATTATTGCCATGATAGAGGAAGCATTTTCTGTCTGAAATAATAGCTGTAGGGGATTTCTTGGGCAGTTTAGAGGGATAGCGGGCCTTTTGACCCAAGCAGAAGCTGCAGGGGCTCTCAGAGTCACCGAGGATGATGATGGTGTGCTACGACGTATCTGAACCTTGCTCGAAGCATGCAAGTTTTGCTTCATTTTTCTTTTTCCAGGGGGTTTACACACTCCACTCGTTTTGTACACTTTTTTTTTCTAGCGCGCGTTGGTCCGTGCGCAAGCCGAGACCCGATTCCCGGGGAAGGCTCCCCGTTGGCATCCCGAGAGGAGCGGGATGAAGGCACACCGAGGCAGTGGGGTGCAGAGGGGGCATGCAGCACCCTGAGTTGAGGGATCCCCACGCAAACCCCGCTCCGTTCCATCTTCCCTCCCCTTGCTCAGCCCTGGTGTCCTTTGGAGATCCTCCATCAGCGGGGGACACCTCGCGCAGCCGGGGGGCATGGTCGGCTGCCAGCTTCCATCCCTGGAGGTATTTAGAAGCCATGTAGATGTGGTGCTTAGGGACACGGTTTAGTGGTGGGCTTGGCAGCGTTAGGCTGACGGTTGGACCCGATGATCTTAAAGGTCTTTTCCAACCTAAATGATTCTGTGATTTCATTCTGGGAGGGGGACGGATGGGAATTTGTGTGTGGTAGGATGAGGAGGTGCCTGCCCACCCGGGCTTGCTGCGGGGTGGGAGCAAGGGGACCCTTTGGCTCCAGGGAGGATCCCTCGTTGCCTCCCAAGCACCGCGGGATGACTGTGAGAGTGATGCCCCTCATCCAGACCTCTCAAAGCTGCTGTTGTGCTGCTTTTGGCGGGGAAATGGGAAAGGTTTGGATGAAGGCACTGTCTGGTGTGTGCCAGAGCTGCTCCCCCCATCCAAGACCACGAGATAAGCCGAAGAAAAGCATGGGGATCTACTCCCTCCCTCCCCTGGCACGCACATAACCCCAAGGCTTGGCTGCCGTTTCAAAGCTGCTCTCTGGCTGTTTTAAATTTAGGAGCCAGCTCGCGCAGGCGCAGGGGCAGGAACGGGGCGTCCGCAGTGACCGGAGCTGCTTCTCCTCCTCCTCCTGCTGGATCCGCCACCATCCCCAGCCCAGTTCTCTATTTCCACCTCACCTGCGACATACCTGCTCCCACTTCCGAGTCAAGTCATCAGGAATTAGGGATTTTTTTGGAGAGCTTTTGACTTTGGGGGAAGAGAAACAGTGGTGAGAGCGGCTCTTGTGGGGTGTTGAGGTCTGTGCACCCACATCCCTGTGTCCCCTCTGTACGACTGTGTCCTGTAACTGTGTTTGGGCTATAAAACATGCTCTTTTTTGGCTTGAAAAAGTCACGTTGGCGTGGACTTGCAGAGCACGCAAGCACGCAGCTCCTGCCTCTGCAGGCATGGGTTGAAGTCAGAGTATCAGCATCCATTCACCTTTTGTGTGCTCTCTATAGGAAACACACTTTTTGGGTAGATTTTGAGGGGGAAAAAAATTAAAAAGACATAAAGTTGTGTGCTAAAGGCAGTCCCGGTGGGCTGGCTTCATCTTTAGCCCCTGTTTGTTTCTTGGTCCTCTCCTCTCTCTGTAAGAGGAGGATAATCTACCTGGCAAGGGTGCTGGGAAGCTAAATTAATTCATGCTGAGGTCTTCAGATAGAAAACGCTGCAGTAAGCACAAAGAGTGGGTGTAGGCACGGTGCTGTATAGCACTGGGATGGTGCCTGCTAATGTACACATAGAAATGTGCTGATATCTTTCAGTGTGGCTTTAAAAATCGCCGGTACTGTTGAAAGTGTAAATAGAGGAAGAGTAATCAGCCCAGCGGTGCTCTCTGCGACCTCCAGCTTCCAAAGCGAAGCCTTGTCTTTCCCTTCTTTCTGTACCCGTGTCCTCATCTTGCGTTACAGGTCCTTGCTCAGGACGTGCCGCTTGCAAGACTTTATTTTTCCCTATCTGACGGTCATGGAGGACTGCAGCTCTTCATCAGGAGGCCTGACTCCCCTCCTGTCATCAGGCAGCAAGGTTTAAATAAAAGGAAAGTTTCATTGGGTAGGAAAAAATAAATAAGGCTCCACCTGAATTGCCTGGGTGTTTTTTTTTTTTTTTTGTCAAGAATAGCCTGGAACGCTCCTTGCTAGAAATAAATAAGAGCTGAGGTGTCTGAGCCGAGTATAATAATTTATTTGAACTGAGTATAATTTATTTTGAGCACACTGTGGAAGCAGGAGGCTGCAATAGCTTTGCAATCCTTCACGCGGGTGAAGGGGGGAGAGGCGGGGATGGGGGTTTCTGCTTTGGGGTATGCCTGGACGCAGCCGTGCCCATCTTGGCCCAAAAATGAGAGACCTCCCCCATTCATCCAGCATGAGGAAGCATTGCTTTGCCTCATCAGCGGGCAGATGGTAGGTAAAGGTGGAATTTGCTCCGCCGACCCCTCTGCTGCCCTTGCACTGAGGCTTCCTTGCATAAGGCTTGGTGCAGCTTCTTGGTAGAGATGGGAGTTGACCCCTGTAGGAATAGGGCTCTCCTTAACAGAAGACCGTTGAAAATAAATAAGTATATTTTTTGGTCTGGGAGATACTTTCAGATCCTTAGATCCTCTGGCTAGAAGCGAGCATGCTGATCCTCCGGTCTGGCCAGACAATTGCGCTCCGTTATCCCCGTAGCTGAGCTCCTGGTTTTTGGGTGAGCTGGATTTTATTTCGGCATTTTCCATCAACTCTGCAAAATGGGGTCAGCTCTTGCCCGTCGCTCTCTCCAGCGAGTGATGCGCTGCTCTGGCAGGAAATCCTCTCTCCTGTGCCTATCCCCGCCAATGGCACGTGTCAGCGGCGCGTAGGGCTTTTATCGGGAGATGAAAGCAGATGCTCAGCGCCGTGGGGGAAGGTGGTTCCTACGTGTTTGGCTCTCGCCATCCCTTCTCCCGCCCTGGGAAGGGACGGTGATGGGTAGCAGCATCCCTGCCCCTTGGCTGCTTGTTTCCAGTGGGTCCCATCCACATCACGAGGGGCAAATAAATAAATAAATGCAGCCAGGGGTATCCCCGCTCGGAGCGACTGGCTTGCAGCCCATCGAACACACCAGTTGCACGGACTTCAGCCGGGGCCAGCGGGTTTGCTTCTGCCAGGAGGAGCCAGGTTGAGCGATAAAGGCCCCCTTGTTAATGCATATTGCCTTAAGCTATGTTTCCACAGCTTTCCGTCTGTTTACCGAGAGTATTCAGACATGTAATTCCACCGGATCTGGCTGCTTACGGAGAAGGCTGGATTATTTGTCTTTCATAAATAAGGCGAGAAAACGCAAGGTCCAGAGCACTGAAGGCCAGCTCTGCATCACTCCTAATGGGGTTTCTTTTTTGGTCCCACTTTCCTGCCTTTAGCCTTTTTTTTATTTTTAACTATAGCCCCCCTTCCCTCTGGCCCATGTGTGCCCTGTTTTCCATGTTCTCTCCCAAAACTTAGTGAAACCCTGCAAGCCAACCACGTTGCCATAGAAGAAGGCATTTCTGCCCTCTTTGCACCCTTCTGGCTTCGCCCCATGTGCTTTCAGCCCCGCTGGCTGCGGGACGCGGCCGAGCAAACCTCGCTGCTGGAAGGAGGACCAGCACGGGGCTGCTTATAGCATCAGCTCCTGCTGCCTTAAACCATTCGTGGCTCTGCGGTCGGCTCATGCCCCTCCGCAGGAGAGTCAGTCTTACATGGGCTCCCTGCTCCCTATGGCCCCTTGCTCCCCTGGAGAATCCTTTTTCTGGTTTAATCCTGCTAGCACTTTTTTTTTTTTTTTTTTGGGCTGTAAAGTCTTATTTTAAGAGGAGCTGAGATTATGTATAATGAGACCTGGGTGTCCCTGTGGAAGGGAGGAGCGATCCATCAGGAGGAGACGGTCCTGGCACATCCCTTGGTGAACCCCTTCCCGGTGTGGCAGGGGGTTTGGTGGAGCTGCTCTCATCTCCGTGAGCTTTCGTGCTCCCCACCGCCTTTTCCCACCTCTCCTGGTTGTCCTCCTGGCCCTAAAACCAGCAGAAGGGAGAGAATGGCTTAAACTAGCATCTGTAGGAGCTGAGAGCTCTGCGTCCATCTGCCCCCCACGGGGCACAGCATCCCTCCCTCGTCTCCTGTAGAGCCCATGGGAAAAGCGGCTCTGTGAAGGGAAACGAGCGGTTTGGTTAATTAGAGCTCTCTGGACCTCTTCCAGCTGGATGCCCGTGGAAGCAGGGGATGGTGTGTGTCCTCGAGCCGGGCACCTGGACCCTGCAGTGATGGTCAGGCTCTGCAGGGAGAAAAAACAAACCCTAAAGCCTTTTTTTTTTTTTTTCCTCATAAAAAAGTCTCTAATGATAGTTTAGTGGTCCAGCTTGTCCTTAAAGCACCTTGTAGAAACTATTAAAGTAAAAGCAGTGCTGGTATAAATGTGGCCATATGTTCATCTGAACAGGGAGGTGTTGATTCAATTAGCAGAAGTGTTTGGAGGAACATCTGTGAAGGGGTGGGAGAGATTTCCCGTACCACCGGCATGGCAAGTCCTGTTCCCGTCGGACCTGTGCTTGGTCTCAGGAGCCGAGCCAGACTCATCCTGTGAGACTGTCTCACTGAGATGATGCTGCCTCCCTCAAAAGAAAAAGAAAAAAAAAAAAATCAGTGTTTTTGCAGTCTGTCCTGCTGCTCAGGGTGGTTTGCAGGACGACTGACGTGCACAGCAATAGCATGGCCTGTCCTTCAGCCAGGCAAGCCTCAGTTTTCCTAAGTTGGAAAGAATTGCTTTGGATAAACTCTGTAAAGTCTGGATTCATGTCCCGTTGGATTCGGTGAACAGATGCCTGTTGTTTTATGGAGCTGTGGGTGAAAACCCCAGGTATGTGAGAGAAGCAGCGGGCTGGGGTCATTTACCTGCTCTGTAATCCATGCTGCTGGGACCCTTGGTGCTGAAATTGGGGATGTTAAAGGTAGCCTGCGTGTGCCTCGTCAAACTCCTGCCGTACCCATACGGTTAGCTATAGCCCTTAGCCTGCAACCTGCACGGGGCCGTGTCCTCAGCCTGATGGGGGATTTGGGCTGGGGACATGCCGACGGGACGTGTGGCCAGCCCTATTGAGGACTGACTAGCAGATGCATGGGAAACCCTCCCAGTAGCAAGGCCTGTAAAGCAATGCTTTCCCAGTATAAATTCTCATTTTCCAAAAACCCAGCATTTCTGGGGACTTCCTTAGGTTCCATCCAGGCCAACTGGGCTGAGATGTAAGCTTGGGCAAACGGACCCGTAAGCAGCAGAACAATAGGAAGCTGTTCGGGCTGCTACTTTTCTAATGGAAAACAGATTTAAGGACTTTGTTTCTTGTCCTGGAGGAAGTAAAGGAGTCTTTGAAGCTTTGTTCGCTCTCTGTCTGACTTTTCAGCATAGCAGTTAATATAACCCCCCCATTTTAAATGTATCCTCAGAGAAAAGCATCCATGGTGTCGGACCATAGATTTAGGGGTGACAGATCATCGTGACCGTAGGAGTTTGGGTAGGATGCAGACTGCACTTGGCAACTTCTGCATTTGCTGGCAGGGCTGCAGCAGGGAGGAGATGGGGCTAATCCGACAAAATAATGACGTGCACAGACTCTGCGCTTGATATCTTCAAAGCATCACGCCGCTGTGAACTAGTTAAAGCCAAACTTTTATCTGCTCGGTCACCAAATTGTGGACCAAGTTGTGAACCACAGGGGAGCAACGCAGACCCCGAGTCCCACCCGGGCTTGCTCTTCCTCTGGCTTGATGTGCAGCTGGATATCGTGACACGTCCCAAAGGCAAGACAACGCTCAAGTCTATAAAATGTTTGACACCAGAGACGTGTTTAGGAGGACGCGACCCTCCAGGCGAAGGTTTGGCGCTGGTTTGAATTCATAAAGAGCGATACGTGAGCTGTATAACTAGCGTAATCTTCAAGCAGGCTACATCCAAGAGACTCTAGATGCTGATAATAAACCCAATGAGACTCTTATGGTGTTTTTTTAAATGCTCCATGTGATGTTTCCAATAGCATTTTATGTTTCAGACTTCCTTGGTAGGACAGCAGTAGGGTCTAGAAATATCCGAGGCATTAACAGTGTCTCTGTCTCTCTCCCTCTTCCCATCCAAAGATAATAAGAGCTGCAGGTTTTGCCCTTCCCCCAAAGCTGCAGGGCTTGTATTGCTCTTCCTTGCATATTTTGGCAGGGAGAAAATAGCCTTGAAGTATGGTAAAAGACAGAAATATGCTGGAGCATCAGGAATCAAACCAGTCTCTTTGAGGATGGAGTAAGAGAACATAAAGATTTTTCTTTCTTTCTAAAGGCGTTGTGAGCAAAGCTGTTGTTTTGGGGGATGGAGGATCATAAAGCACTTTCCTGGACTGGAGAAATGATTCAAACTGACAGATTTCAAAATGAAAACAAAACTGGGGAAAAGCTGAATTTTTAAGAAGTACTGCTTGCACAGTTTAAAAACAAAAAAACTTCATTTGCTTTGCAGTTTTGCTGACGTTATTTCTTAGGCTGTGTGTTAATGATTTGAAGGTAGTAGTAACTTCTTGACTATTCCATTGGTTTTTTTAAACCCATTTTTGCTGGACAGGGTGGCTGGTGGCCAGTTTTTCTTCCCTGTCGTGCCCATTTACATCAGGGCGGTCGCTGTGGCTCTGCTGATGGGGGGAGCTGGTGATGCCCTGACGGAGGGGGACCACTGTTTTGGCTGCTGCGGGCTGTCGTGCGATGCCCAAGGTGTCTTGGGCATTGAAAAGCCTTTGGGAGCAAGAAGTAGGAAAAGGGTAAACTTGCTGCACTGCGTGGACAATTTCAGTCCTTTGTGGCATATGCTGGTGCCAGGAATCTCTCAGCTTCGTGTACTGAAGATATATGTAAGTTTGAAAGTGTGTGTAAGTGATTTTAGACCTGATAGTGTCACTCAACTGTGAACACAGAGAAGATAAAAAATAAAAAACAAACAAACAAACCAGAATAATGCATCTTTGCTCTTTTATTTTTGTAAATTAGACCTCATTAGCTGGTAGCACTCATCCCTGCTGTGGCTTTGCAAGGGGAGCAAGCCCCGGGGAGCAAGCGCGGGGTGTTTGGGAGCTGGCAGCTTGCCTCTTGCCTTTCCCCAGCCCCCTGAGCATCACTCGGGGCTGATGCAAGGCTGTGCCCTGCTTGCCGGGGATCCTGGCTCATCCCTGGGGCCGTGGTGCTTCAGCCTGGCGTGTCTGCAGTCCAAAAAGAGCCACCAGGCACAACACCGTCGCATGGCATCGAGGACGTCCGAGCATCGGCTGCGGTGACACCCGCTCCCCGTCCGTGGCACCGCTCGCCGAGGTTGGTGCTCCCGGTGTGCCCGTGCTGGGCTCGGCGTGGACATTTTATTTTCTGTCATCAGCCACAAGTACTCCTGCGTGCTCCCAGATAAGTTGCTGATGATCTGGCATGGCCACGGCTCCCACTGCTCCCTGCAAAGCTGGCTTGGCTCTATCGGGAGCCAGTCACGTCGCCTGGGGCTCCGACCTGGTGCACCAGCAGGGAGCTTAGCCTGGGAAGAATATATAATGGACTGGCACGGAAGAGTCCCTTTACTGCGTTGTTTAATGGATATTCAATTTTTTCTACAACTGCATCTGTCACCGTGACCCCGGAGTGCTGATGTTCAAGCAGTGAGTGCAGTGATGAAAGTCAGATCCCAAGGGAGGAGAGACCTTCAAGAAGTGACCAAGAAGTTCCTGTTCCTAATAGAAGAAGCTCTGATTTAAACCAGAGCTCTGTAGTTTTTCTGGGGGGGAAAAAAGAGGCAAAGGAGAAATACATGACGTGTCAGTAATGCCTTCAGAAAAAAAAATTAAAGTTATTCCAGATCGAAAAGTGCAAGGCATCTGGTGCAGAGCTTTTTGTGGTGCTTGTGGTGCACACCATGGGTTGCTCCCTCTCTGCTGTCACATCTCTCGTTTTCGTTTTCCTGCAAGCAGCCGTGTGTCGTGGTGCAGCTTTACTCCTGAGCAACACCGGATCGCGTCTGTCTGCAATCCGTCTTTCTGCAGGAGGATGTTTGTGCCAATTGAAAAACAGATCTTCAGTCTTTCAAAGATGAGGTGGCTTCGGACGCCCACAGGTTTTGTTGGATTCTTTTTTTTTCTGGCATGTGTGCTTCCAAAAACAAGCGGGAATCCTTCCAGTGATGAGCACTGCAACTTCAACTTTTGGGAAGCTTTTTTTTTCCCCTAGTTCTATACGTATTGTTGTTCATTAGTGATGGCAGAGAGCCTACAGGTATTTATCACAGCATCAGCCGTCCGGCTTCCCCGCAGCAGCTCCCTGCCTTTGTATAATGGTGGGGAATTCAGGCAAAAAGTGCAGGATGTAAGTACAGAACAAGGCAGATAAATAAAAATTAAGAAAGCCCTGTTTGTTTAAAGCATATTTTTTGTAAGAAAAGAGTGAAAATTAAAATGATGACAGTCTGCGTTAAGACAAAAACGTACCACGATGAGTTGCTGTGCTTCGTATTAAATATTCAAGCACAGCTTGTTTGCTGCCAGCGTGTTAAAGAAAGTCAAACTGTTGAGGCTGAGGTGTCGATAGCAAAGTACCTGTAAAGAGATTATTGAAGTGCTAAATTTTCTTCCTTTCTGTTGAATTGCCCAGTTCTGTTCAGTGGCTGGTCCCTTCAAAGCAAAGACAGTCATCAGGGGGTGAGATGAGGCTGAGGATGTTTTCCTCTTCAACCCCCAAGTTAAGGTGAGATCTGTTACTTCTAAACTCTTGAGACCAACCAGAAAAAAAAGGTAAAAAATAATAAGAAAAAATAAGAAAGCGGGTAGTCTGAAATACAAGCGAAATAAGCTTCGATCTCCTTGCTTTCTCCTTATGTATTTCATGGTGCCAAAGCTACCTTGTCATTCTACTCTTCGGTTTCCACTGGAGCGAAGTTTAACACATCGCTGCGAAGAATGAGCGTGTAGTAAATACAATGATTCATCATTCCTGCCGTAGTGAGAAAGGGAGGTGGGGAATGTCTGTCAAGTTCTCCAAGTCCTTGAATTAAATGTGTAGGGATTTTGAATAACCTCCGAGTTAGCAAATAAAAGCACTAATTTTAGTGTCGAGATATTTAATTGAAAAGCAACCGAAGGGACGTACTCATTTTTAGGCAACTAACAAAAAAGTATAAATACAAAATAAGTTTAAAATAAAGTAATTGGAAATTAATTGAAATTTAATTTTAATTAGGTGCCCGAAATTGGATCGTCTGGATCCCTGGGGGTCCTATCTCTGTCTCTTCCCTTTTTTTTTTCCCTCTGTAAGGCAAATGCCAATTAATATTTTAAAAGTGCTTTAAATAACTTCGTGTCTGCAACCTGTTGCAAGTCAGCGGGACTCGAACGTTCAGAGGTTTAGGAACCTGTGTGCAGTTGTAGTTACAGAATAGCTGCAAAGGGGGAGAAGCATTCAGGTCTTTGTGTGGCTTAGATGCCCAGTTTTCCTTAAAAACAAGAATAAAAAACCCCAGTCTTGCTGTTCTGCTCTGGGATGTCACCTGTACTGGTTTTCTTCTCCTGGAATATCACCTGTACTGGTTTTCTTCTCCTGGCTGGAGAGACAAGGGTACGGTTCAGAGCTCTTAGCGAAGATCTTGCGTGGTTTTCTCTGAAGCCCTGGGTGTCTGGAGATGCGAGGGCTTGCTTTTCCCCGGAGAACCTGCCAGGAGCTGTGCGATGCCTCCAGCTGCACTGTGGTACGGGATCCATCCTTTGCCGTTGGGGGCTTGATTTCCATCCAGCAAGGGTCCCCTCGGGCGTCTCGACGGGCTTTCGGTTAACCCTGGTGTCCAAGGTGTCTTCCCAGGCGCTGCCTCTCCGCAAGGAGCTCCCGGGGCTGGAGGAGATGCCCAAGCGTTCCCCTGCCGCACCCTCCACGGTCCAGGGGATGCGGGTGCCAAAACTTCTTCTCGGGGCACGGTTGACTTTCCCTGGAAGGTCGAGATGCTGCTTCTGGCTGCCCCGAGGGATTTCGCCGCGGATCCTGCCCTCGACAAGTGAGGACACGGCTCATGCCAGCCGCTGGGCTGGTGGTGGTGGGAGGAATGTCCTCCGTCTAGACGGATGGGTCTGACTCAGGGAGCGTGCGGTTTTGGGAACGGCCTCGCCGGCTCCCTCGGGGCAGGGCTCAGGTGCACCGAACCACTGCTATTTTGGTACCCACAGAGAGAGGGGAGACTCGTGGCTCGTTCCGGCAGCAAGATGAGCAAGATGCTCCAAAGACGAGTGAATCCTGGAGCCCTCCCCTGTGCTCAGGCCAAGCTGTCCCCCGCTGTGGCATCCCCAGGGTGGCCTTGTTGGAGGAAGAAAGGCTAAATGGGTGCAGCCTGCAAGCCTGCGGGGTTTGCCTGTGCTGGGTGCAGGGGGAGGGAGTCGTTTCGTGGGGAATACCTGCACCTTTCCACCTTTCTCCATTGCACGCCTGGCCTGGGTCCCCGTTGGGTCCCCGCTGCTCGGGGAAGCCAGCAACGTGTTCTGGCTCCTTGCCGAGGAGGTATCTTGATGCTTATTGACTCCAAGACACCTTTGTCGTGCTCGGTCAGAGAAGCGGTGTCTAAAAGGGGTGTCTGTAATATATGTAAGGAGCTGTCGCTTAATGGCTTGGAACTGCAAAGCTCGTTATTGTTGCATGAAAAGAAGGAAAAAGTCAAGAAAGAAGGAAAAAGAAGTGTTCTTGTCGTTGTGCTGCGTTTGCAGGACCCGAGCTGCTCAGGGCCGTGCACAGCAGCTTGCGTGGGTCATACGTGTGTGCACGCCGGGGGGACGGGGACAGCGTATGGAGGAGCAGGTTTCCGTTCCCTTCACACGGGCGCTGTGGAGTTCAGCCGCTTGCGATGAGCTCCTCCAGTCGACGCCGTTTCCTTCCACCTCTCAGAGCTCCAGAAAAGATGGGTTTCGCTCAGGAAGTCAGAGCGGCTGTGTTATTTATAGAAGAATTATTTGTTTGGACGTGAATAACCTCAGCGTTTGTTGGCAGCGAGTCGGAGATCAGCTTCCCCCTCTGCTGTGTTACTGCACCTTTGCTGCCTGGGGAGACCCTCTTGGATGTCGGGGTGTTTTCCTGGGCTGGATCCCTTCCTCCCCGTACCCCTGCCTGTCCCAGGGCACCCCTGCACCCTCCTGGGCACCGTCCCGGGTGTCTGCTCTGCGCTGGCTGGCCCGCGCCATCCCGGGTGATCCCTGACGGCGGTGCGTTTGCTGGCACGCAGCTCAGAAATCCTCTTTAAAAGCATCTCCCCGTGCATATTGGGGAAAGCCGATAAAAACCCATTTTTCAGTGCAGGCTGAAGAAAAGGCACAAGCGTACATTTAGCTGCATCTTACTCATTTTGCTGGTTTCCCCATTTCAGCTCTGAAGTGAAATCATCCCTCAGCCTTTAACTAATGGAAACTTGGTTTAAGTGCCAAGATAGAGGCAGCAGAACCTGAAACTATTTTTCCAAAGCGCTGGAAACATTGCGCAGCTACAGCTACCATAGGGGAGGCAGGATGGAAACGTTCACATGAGGTTTGTTACCTCTGATACCAGTTTTCCAGAGATAAGGTTTAAGTCCCCTGCATCGTTCTGCAACAAAGTGGATTTGTTTGTCGCTTCGATATAAGGATTTTTGGGTTTAAGCTGAATCATCTTACTTTGGCCGAGCAAAAGACCCTCGGAAGATGAATGGATTTCTTCTGCGCGCTTCCCCGTGCTCTTTTTCATCATCAGAGCGCTGTAAAGACTCCTTAGAGTAATTAGGAATCTAGCCCTTCATTTTCCTTTTGTTTTTTCTTTTTAAAATCAGGGGAGAGAGCTCATTCCTCCTATTCAGCTGAGAGTCCACATGAAATAAAATCTCCCAGAGTGTGGTGTGGGGTTGAGTAATGTCATGCGTAATGCTGACTTGAGCATCTGCCTCCCCTAACATGCGAATCGAGAAGAAAACAGGGGTTTTTTTCTTTTTTTTTTTTAAACGAGGTGTGTGGTTTGTTTGTGGAGGGTTTGGAAAAACCTCTGGAGCTCCTTTGCATGTATATGCAATCCTCAGGCATACTTGTCTGACTGTCCTAGCTGCTAATTTAAAGGTCAAAGTCTTGGAGGTTTCCCAATGTATATCGTCTACCGTGATTATTTTTTCCATATAAAAAAAAATAAAATAAAATTTGCCAGTTATGTTTAATTATTTCCCAATTCATTTAAGCTCTTGCAGAGGGGTTTATGTTTGCACCGGTGGGGTATTGCCCGAGCGAGAGCAGTGTGTCCCGCTGGAGCTGCCTCCGGCGCAGGGGAAGGGCTTTTTTTTTTTTTAATTCCCTAAACACGCTTCGAATCTCAAGTACGAAAGTCTGATGAGGGGAAATGCTGCACCAGAACATTTGCTTGTGGTTTTTTCTCTTCTCTCCCTCCCTTTCCCTGTGCGTGCCTGTGAGAGAGGGAGAGCGAGGGTTTGTGCGGAGGGAGGAGGAGGCACCAGCCAAAATTTTCCAGCGGGTTGCTGCTGGGGCTTGGCACGCCTGATGCGCCGGCTTCTTGCTAGGGTATTTAGAGGGAGGTGGAATAGCTCAAACTGGGGTAATTGGGCTTTAACCTAGCGCTGTACAGGCAGCAGCTTCTCAAGATGAGCAGCTCTCCCTGCCTCTCCTTTTGTGTCCCCCCCCCGGCTTTTCCTCTGACCCCCTCTCCCCCCATCACCTCCAGCCTACGTGCGTTTAGGCTTGGTCCCCAGTGGCTTTGTGTTTGGGATGGGTGAAGATGAAAGGAGTGCACCAGCTGTGAGTAACAGCCCCCAGCCCCCAAGGTGGATGGTACCACATGCAATTTAGCTATGGCAAGATTAAAGGAAGGGCTGCTTATCTAATTACCCCAAAGGATAATTATAGCAAGGAGCAGAAGTTGAAGGAATGAACTTTCTGGGTCTGACTCATCCACTTTGCTCCTCTCTGGCAGAGCGGAGTGGGTGGGGATGTCCCCAGAGATGCTTCCCAAGCAGCTTGGACACGGGGCGATGGCTTCACCCGAGCCATCTGCCCGGGCTCCAGAGCTACGGCACCCACGGGGGTACCTAAGGATGCAAGTCAAGCTCGTGGCCCTTTGGCTCCAGCAAACCTTGACGGGCACAGGACTAACGCCGGGTCATTGTACAGGCCCGGGAGAATCCGGGGAAGTCCCCTTTCCTCTCTCAGCCATCAGTTTGAGTTTGGTGTTTGGGCTCCGAAGGGTGGCAGGGGGTTTACCCGTGCGACCCCTTGCACAACGTGGGGCCGGAGATCTCCGCTCGGCGCTTCCCCAGCCGTGTCCCCTGCCTGTTCGAATTGGGCCATCTGCACCTAATTAGGGCAGAGTTTTCTTCCAAGAAGCTCATTCTTGAATGAACGCTGTTGAAAGGTGCGTTCGTTATATAAGTACTTGTCGTAGGTCCTCCCGGGCTGTCCACGGGAAGAGCCTGGAATAAGAGATGCCCCATTGCCCATCCGATTAATTTTTTAATTTTTATTTCGTTCGCTTATCTGCTGGGCTACACCTGCCTTCCCAGACCCCTTCATTAAATGCCAAAAGAATTAAAATGTCAGATATCCCCCCCCCCGAGCCCGATTTCCGTTGCTGTGCTTTATAACTGGATAGCAGTGATGTACCCGCGAAGGAATGCCGGGAACCGCTGCCGTTCGGGATCTTCTCCCGGCCCACGGAAACTCCGCATTCTTCGGCCAGCTTGCGGCACGCCAGCACATTCCTGCTCCATGAGGTGGAAGCAATACTGGTAGTGTGAGCTGTGATTTCTGCGGCCGGGGTGGGGAAGCGCCGCTTTAAAAAGCCTCTTAATTATATTCTTTCTCGGCAACGCATCAGTGCTGTTTTTAGCCCATTACGAACACTTCAATTTTTCTCTTAAATCACACCTATTAGCTGATTGACCTAGTTTTTTTTTTTTTCCCCCCATCACAAAATGTTCTATTTTCAGACGCTTTACAGCCCTTGAAGAAGAAGGGGGGTGGGGGGGAAGAAAATAAGGAGCCCAGCCCTGTTTCGTGCCCGTCTCCTCGCTCGCCTGCCGATGGCAGCGTTCGGTTCTTCACCTGGAAGCACAGATACAAGGCGAGTCCCTGCGCAGCCTGGTTGTCGCTGCCGCTTCAGATTTCTCCCTAATCCCCTCATTTCCTTGGGTAGCGATGCTGCCGGCAGGACTTGCCCCTCGCCGTTACGTTGCTGCGTCCATCCAAAGTTGTGTGTCCCGAGAAGGGCAACGGAGCTGGGGAAGGGTCTGGAGCACAAGGCTGATGGGGAGCGGCTGAGGGACCTGGGGCTGTTCAGCCTGGAGAAAAGGAGGCTGAGGGGAGACCTCATCGCTCTCTACAACTGCCTGAAAGGAGGCTGGAGAGAGGTGGGGTCGGTCTCTTCTCCCAGGTAACAAGTGATAGGACGAGAGGAAATGGCCTCAAGTTGCGCCAGGGGAGGTTTAGACTGGATATTAGGAAAAATTTCTTCACTGAAAGGGTTGTCCGGCATTGGAACAGGCTGCCCAGGGAAGGGGTTGAGTCCCCATCCCTGGAGATATTTAGAAGTCATTTGGCTGAGGTGCTTAGGGACATGGTGCAGTGGTGGGCTTGGCAGTGTCAGGTTTACGGTTGGGCTTCATGATCTTAAAGGTCTTTTCCAACCTATACGATTCTGTGATTCTGTTACCCCTCGCTGGCACCCAGTCTCATGGTCGCGCTGCAAACCAGCCTCTTCTCTCACTTGGAGCTGGGTGCGAAAGGGTGCAGCTCCCATCACCCACCGTGCAGGAGAAAGTGGGGAGACGGGGATGGGGGGTAGATCTGGGGGTGCTCACAGCAGCGGCAAGGGGCGACACGAAACCCTCCACCAAAGGAGAAGAGCGTAACTGAATTTGCCGCGTGGGTGCGGAGTGGGAGCGAGGTTTTTGAACCCTAGGGTTAGGGCTCCTAGGGTTAGGAGCTTGCGAGCTCCTCCGCAAGCAAAGGTGAGGCTCCTCCGGGGTGTTGCACCCCACGGTGCTGCGGGTCTCATCTCCCCTGGGATGCCGAGTGCCAGGGTTGCAGGGGGGTTGCACGCCTCGAGGAGGGAAGGATGGGAGAGCTCTTCCCTCCAATCCTCCTAATAAATTGGCGTGTAGCAAAGCCAGGCTTTGGGGAGGTGTGGTGGCTGCAGGCTAGGAGAGGACCGGCTGCTGGAGACGCTAATCTGGAGTCAGATGTGTGTCGAGGTGATGGACCCGCTGGGTTTGTGATCAATGCGATGGGTGTATTTATCCTCATTCCTCCCCTCGTCCTTAGACCCGGCGAGTCAGAGCCCCGCTGTGCGCCGGCAGCGACCTGCCCTCCTTTAAATGCTGATGAACGGAAAGTTGATTTGTCCGGTTTGCATATTAAGCAGCGGTTCCTTCGAGCAAGCTGTTGAATGCAATCGTTACCGGCGATGCGGGAGGTCCGGGCCTCTTCGGCCAGGGATAAAGCAATGAATAAAAGATGCGCTGCCTGGGGGATAAATCTCTGTGTTAGTCCCGTGTCAGCAGATACTGCACCTGGGAGAAGTATTTGTGGCAGCCTGCATTTGGGGGAATGATTAAGGAAATTCAGTCTATTTAGTTTATCCAGGAGGACACGGAGAATTGATCCATCCGTGTATAAATACCGATGCGGGCGGTTTTGGCGGCGGTTGGTAGCTGGTTTTAAAAACACGAAGGGTTGGAGGTGGATGCTGGAGACATTCAGGCTGGAGATGGGGTTTGGGTTTTTAGCCCGTCATGCAAATAACCTTTGCAACAGCTTACCAGGGGCTTGGATGGATTCTGCATGGGGTTCAAGTCGGGTATGTCGGCTTCCCGCAGGGTACCTGGTGTAGGTGCTGCGGGCCAGGATGCAGGGCTCCCGAGCTGTAAAATTCTCTTTACTCTCTTAATTCAGCAAATCGGAGTAAATGACCACAATATGGCCCTTCCTGGCCCTCGCATCGACTGGCTCGTGAATCTGTGAATAGTCTCATAATGTGTTTTTTTGGTGGGTTTATTTTTTTTTAGCTGGCGGGGAGGCGTCTTTCCCCAGACCTGCTGCGTTTCTTGCCTAGGCTCCAGCCTTGTCTCAAAATGCATGTTCTGAAAATACTGATGCCTTTCCAGAGAGAAGACGGGATGTTACAACCTCGTGGCAGGCCCTTAGGTTATCCAGCAGTGACTGTGATCTCGCTTTACTTCTTCCCTATGAAGTTACCTTTACGCGGTGCCTGGCGGGACCTTTCTTCACACTCTGCGCTCAAATGTGCATGTTCTAGACAGGTCGTACTTTTTTCCCTCCCTATGCTGTGACAAGCAGATCAATAACTCTTTGCTTTCAATAGGGTTTTTGATCCCTTCAGCTGGGGAAGACGCTCGCTCGTGCTCTTGCAGACGCGCTCCCCTCCCTGTGGGAAGCGCGGCGGTGCAGGAAGCCTTCCAGCTACAGCCACCACGCTCGTTTTTCTTGCAAAAGGTGTCAAAACGAGCCCAAGGCAGTGATGCCTAAGAAGCCTGTCCTGCTGCTGGTTTGCCAGGTACTGGTGCAGCTGGGGGAAGCAGCAAAGCTTGCTGGTGCTGCTGCCATCACCTAGGCATTCCCGAGGGATGGATGTTGCACCGAGCCAAGCATGTCGATTCATCTTGCAGGGCTGCTCTTTCGCAGTTTGCAGCCTTCGGTAGGTGTGAAAAGATAAAACAAAGGAAATACTGTTGCAACGGCTTCATCCATCCCCCCAGCCCTGTCTGTTCTTGGCCCGCCACGATACCGCAAGCGTATTTTTAGATCTACGATCATGTGTTTGCTGTATCTAATGTGCTGCCGTGCCTCCTGCCCAGCCCGTCCCAGGGATGCGGGCTTCCCTGACAGGTTGCCGGTCTTGGAGGTCCTTTCCCTGATCACGGATTGCTGGTTAAAAAAAAAATTAAAAAATAAAGCCTTAAAGGGCTCCTAGCAGCCTGTTGGGTTTTTTATTTGACCTGTGAAGACAAAAAAATCCCATTTGTAATAATGCATCCTGTACTAACGTATTGTAAGAATACCTTGCAATAGAAATGTGCTCTGTCTTTAGATGTTTAGAATGATCATTTCTTGGGAAACTTGCCTAATTGTCCAAATACATACATCTATTATATATGTATTAGTTGAGACTGCACATATCAAGCCTTTTTGTTTAACGTCCTTTAAGCATGGTGGTCTTGCATATTTATTCTAGCTCTTTGCAGATAACTGCCTGCCTGAAAACTGTTTATCTGATAAAATTGTCAAGTTGTTGGTATCCTTTTTCTCCTCGTGCCCTGGAAAGAGGTGTTTTCTTTTGAAGGATGCTAACGGTGGGAGCTCTGGTTCCTTCCCTGTTGAATATGTGAAACCCACTCGGATGGACACCCTTTTTTCTCCGTGTAGTCTTACCTGCAAGCTGCTGTCTTACCTGTGCAGACATGAAGATCTTAAGGAAAGGGGCAGCACGATGCAAAGAGCATGTCAATAAGATAGCTATAAACCAGAATATATCCACTCAGAGTGATGGAAAATCATTCATAAATCACTGGGGGATCACGCATACTCCAGAGGAGCTGCTCTAGACAGGCTTCGTGCATGCCAGACAGATAGATGGGAGTATCGCCTTTTCTCAGGAATAAGAAATGGAAAAACCTCGCCCCAACCTTTTAGTACTAACTCCTCTAAATCACATTTTTATTGACTTGTTTAAAATACGATGCAGGCAAAATCTGTTTCTCAAGAGTGGCTTATGCTGGAGTTAAAAAACAGAAAGCAAATTTTGTCTGCCAGCCAAGTAAAACTTGGATTGGCTATTAAAACCAGGATTTTGTTGGCTAGCGTTGTATCTGATTACATGAAAGTGTGGGAGCTAATGCTTTCTAAAGCTATTTTTCCAGCCTTTCAGATGTTCAGTCGCATCACCTACTGTAGCTGTTCAGCAAGACTCCCCTCCCCACCAGCCCTACGCCTTCTAATCAAACCTACGTGCCTCAGGAAGCTCAGGAAAAGCACTTTTTGTCCTACATATTTATTTTTAAGTAAACGTAGCTGTCGTTCTAGAGAAAGGATCTTTAAAACAATTTTGCTGAACTGCAGAGGAGGTGGAGAAAGTTGTTGATTGTAAGCATCCGACCGGCTTACATGGTTTCAACTGCCAGAGGTGAGAAACTGTCTCAGCAGGTGTAAATTACCCTGTTTCTGTTGAATGATACGGAGCCGACAGTCCGGCTCAGCCGAGGAGGATCTCTGCACCTCTGTGTGGAGTGGAGTTTAACTTCAGCTTTGCAGAAGGTGCATGGGAAGACGTACAGTCCTCCCTTGCTTTGTACGGGGAGCATCAGTTGATGTGTGCAGGATCCTCAAGAAGAAGAAGCAGAGCAGCCGCCCCTTGAACTGGTTAACTTTCAATTTTCTGAATGAATGTTTTTATCTCTGTATTGTATGTAAAGTTACTGAAGGTAATTTCTATATAGACTACTGCAAAGAGCATCGAGATGACTTACCTGTCTTTCTGCACTAGTAGTGTTGGGCCATTTTGGACACACTTGTCTTCTCCGCTCTTAAGCTCCTCCTATGAAGAAGATTGTCCTAGCTCCTTGGTCCAGTGCTTTGGTGCCCTTATTGCGAACAAATTTTCCCTAATGCATAAACTAAGGCTCCTTCCACCACGTTGCACCAAGTCCTCTTTGTTTTCTGGAAGCTAACCTTTCATTACAAGATGAGGGCAAGTCTCTGGGAGCCGTGGTTTCTGCAGGACACCTCGGGCTGTGGTTGGGAGACCGAGGGAGTCGGGCTTCTCTGTCTTAACTGGAAATAATTCTGTGGGAGCTGTGAATTTTGCTACCGTAGATGCTGGTCAATAGAGTCAATAGAGATGATGTCTTCCAGTGCTGCTCCTCAGGGTCATGAAGAGCTCTTCCGTGAAGTGTACGTCTTTGAGGCTGGAGTTATTTTTCCATCCTGTGTGATAGCGTGCTTAGCAAGGGGGGGGTCTTGGCCAAAGCAAAGGTTTTGGCTTGCTACAGTAATGCAGTGAGGATGACGAAGATGGCATGTGGCGCACTTTGCTGGAGGACACCAGCATTCAAATGGTTGAGATGGTGATAGCTAGGGAGGATGAGCAAAGTTTGGGTTGATACTGTGAACGTGCTGTTTATTTTGGGAAATTCGGTAACAAGCTGAGATGTTTGATTACCTTCTTCGTCCCCTGGGCTAGATTTTGTTTATAAAAGACAGGTTTCATCAAAGAGACACTACAGGCATAACCTGAGATCAAAAGCAAGTTTCCAAGTGAGGGTCACTGAGGATTTGTGTGATTTCATGCAGTGATGGAGATATTCGCTGCCTTCTTCCCTGCCTGTTCCTCTGCCGGCACCAAGGGTTTTCTTCAGCTCTGAATGTGTAGGAGATGTGATTCTGTGAGGTGGAACGAGGTTGGTGGCAGGTTTCTCTTGGTGTGACGTGTGGCCAGCATTGCAGCAGAGTATGGTTTTGGGCAATGCAAGACAGTGTTGCCCAGGTCCAGATCTCCAGTGCTCTGCGGGGCTGTGACCAAGGTTAGGAACCATGTGTTCTGCACTGAAGGGGTAATACTGACTACCTGGTGGGCTTGGCTTGGACGTTCCTAGAATAGTGGTCTATCAGATGTGTCCTGTCTCCCCACATTGGCTGATGGGGAACAGCACTATCACAAGAGCAACATTTTTTCAGGAGCGTACAGCTTTGGGACTCTGCTTCAAGTCTGCAGCAAGGTTGACTTTCCTGTTGTTGGCTTTTGGTTGAGGTCTTCTTGCCTGTTGGTGTTGAAGTTTCAAGGGAGTTGGTGCTTTGATCTCTGTAGGTGGCTGCAATCATGTTACCAGAGAGCTTTTTTTTTTCCCTTTAAGGCCTCACCCCATGGGCTGTGAAGGTGCCCGGGGCATAACAGTAGCCACAAAGCTTGTGAAATAGGCCAGGAAGAAATGACAAACATGTCCTTACTCAAAGTCATGCATTGGCTGATCAGATGCTACTTCTTATGCCAGCAGCCTTGGCTTCTCGTAGAAGTTTGGGGAAACTTGCCCGGCAAGATACCCAGATTGTCCCCAGTGTCAGACTGTAGCAAAGAAGGTGCTGCAGGACCAAGGGCTCCCAAGGACAGCCCAGCACCCATGTCACTTGGATCTCAAGAGCTATTGTGGGTCTTCACTATGTGAGGTGGAGAGGTGTTCTGCACTGGAAGGTACAAATCATTCAGGGCTTTCTGGGTCGCATTGACTCACAGTCAGAAAAGGACCAGGAGCCAACCTGCGGTGTGGCAACCCAGCCAGGTTGCAAAGCTGAATTGCATCCAACAGACATGTTTGTCATCACCGGCATCAGCTTGACCTCCCTCATGGTTTTGCCCAGAAAAATCCTTCAGGAGGAGGCTGGAAGGTAAACCCCCACTGTGAAAGGCTAGGAGACTTCTGGGGAGAAACGGTGTAGAGAAGTTCCAGCCCCATTCATCTGGAGAATCCCAGAGGACTTAAACTGTCCTGTTCAGGAGAAGAGGGGGGGTCCAGGTCTCCTCGTCCCAGCCTGGAGCAACCCACTGTGGAGGGCACTGCTAAGGGAAAGCCATTACAAGAGTGCCCTGATGTTTCAGATGAATAATGCAGAAACTCTGAACAAGCAATATGTGTACAGGAAGTATTTGGAAAGATGTTTTATCTTTAGAAGCAAGGGTGCTTCATTAATCTCACTGAATAATGCCAAGCCATAAATTATATTCATAATAGACGTATTTACATAATGAAAAGTAACTTCACTTGGTCTTTACCTGAATAGAGATTAGAAGCAACTGTATTTTCAGGCAACCCCATCCGTCCGTTAGAAATGGTGTGCTGAGAGGTCAGGCGATGGAAGGACCCAGCTCTGCCCCACAGCCGCCTTTGTGTCCTCCCCCACCGCAGCTTGCATCTCTTCTGCAGCATCACGGAAAATGCGCCTTCAAAAAAAAAAACAAAAAACAAACGGGTTAAAGAAAAGCGCTGGGACTTGCAGTGAGCTTGCCTTGCTTTCAGCATCCGAAAATATTAAAACCAGCAGCCCGTGCAGCCCAGACCACAACAGAATTTAGAGGCCGTGGTGCAAGTATCCAGGAAACTGGTTTCGTATGGTAAGGCCACGTATCTGTAACCCAGTAATCCCCGAAGCTGGGAGAGCTGGAAGTGGGTTGCATTTCAGTGTGGTGAAGTTGTTTAGAAACCGACTTTTCCTTGCAAGAGCAGGGGGAGAAAAACCTCATTTAATGCAAGCTTTGCACAGGACACAGCAGCTGCTGGGTACCTCCGATTTCGTGGGTTTACCCAGAAAATGCCTCAAAAGAAAATGGTAGAAGTGTTCTCAGAGGTTGGGTTGCTTTTTCCTTCTCCCAGCTTTTGAATGTTATTTTCCTCTCCCAAAGCCCAAACCTCCCACATCCCCTTGCCACGTTTGCGGTTCCTCTCCTCCGGCGGGCGGGCGGGCACTTTTAGGTTCCTTGCTGGAAGGGGCGAGTTGCCGCAGGAGCAGTTTTAGCTGATGGGTGCCCACGTTAACCGGACAGGGAGGCTCGTTCCCGATCCCGTCGGCAACGCAGAACCCTGTGAAACACCAGCGGTGGGTGATGCACGGGGTCCTCCTGGACGTCACCCACCCGGAGGCAGATCTGAGTCACAGGGAGATGATTCTCCACCGCCTTGTTGGGCTGTTACTTGCACCGATGAATGGGACGGCTGAGGATGGGGGAATGGTTTTTTAACCCAATTCTGCCTCCGTTTGGTATAGTGGAAAATCATTGTGATACAGAGCAGCGGGAAATGGCAACCTCCGTGTCGAGGAGGACAGCAGGGGTTGAAGAGCTCTGACTTCACTACTCATCTTCCATTGACAGGGTGTCCTGCCATGTCTCCTGTGCCATCACTCAAAGGCGCAGGAAGCTTTAAACTCGTGTCAAAGTACTTGAAAGAGAGGAAAGGCCGGCCTGAGGATGAAGGAGATGCTGGCGAGTTCCAGCCTTGCA